>NC_064618.1:453508942-458308942 GCF_023898315.1 Schistocerca nitens
GCCTGACGCGGGATTGAACCGTCGTCCTCCCGAATGCAACACATATATGAATCTTATACATTTTTATTTATAAATTTCCACATATAGCAGGGTATATGAAATAACATATTCAAGAATGTAGTTCTGTGCCTGTATCCAGCTCATACATCTCTTGTATCGATGTGCAGCATAAATTATAGAGCTGTGAGATTGTTCCTTCTGATGACCGAGAAGTTTTGCGTGCCATATCCAACCGTTTAGTCCATAATTTCTCGTAGAATCGGTAGATATGTGGCTGCCAACTTAGTCGAAAGTTTAGGGCATACTGGATTGAATGAGTGGAACGCATTAGATTCTTGTAGGTGTACTCCTGCACTTCCTGTCGTGAAATATTTTAATTGTTCACGGGAAGTCTCTTACTGTTATGGTATGCGCTGTGTTGATCTACTATCGCTGAGGGTAAGCGTATGTTTAAATGGAACAAAGAAGTAATCTTCTGTGATTTACCACACAGATGAACCAACTCATCCAGAGCAAGTGTTATTTTATAATCATAAAATTGTGATAATCAGTAGTTCAAAAGTCAAACACCAGGCAAAGAATAACACTACTGCTCACACGACTACCTAGTCTGTAAATGTTTGTTTCACATACAACTTGCAACACGAAATCTATCGATGCTGGATATATGACCAGGGATAAATTCCAAAACGGATCGTATGAGCAATGAAGTCATTCCGTGCCTGATGTTTGACTTTTACCATTGTGACTCAATCAGCCTGAATCTAGAACTACTGATTACTATAATAACGGTGGCCTGCCTCCTGCATGACTTTACATCACATTTATATTACTAAACTGAGAGCTTTTGAATATCACATGCTGGTAGAATTCACGATCCAACTTCATATCGAAATTTACATGTGTGTTTCATAATGAACAAGAATAAAGGTAAGCTACTATGAAAGCATAGTGAACATATCGTAGGCAAGACAGACGCGAAGCCCGCCACAGTAGTACAACCTTATATGCCAACTATCTCCGCATATGATGAATAGATTCAAGATATGGATGATGAGGTAAAATTAATTATAGAGATAGTTAAGCGAGACGAAGGCTTAATAGTGCTGGGAATTCGATAGTAGGAAAAGGAAGAGAAGGAAAATTAGAAGGTGAATATGGACATGGGGGAATGGAACGAAAGAGGAAGCCACCTGGTATAATTTTACACAGAGCATAATTTCATCATCGCTAACAGTTGGTTTAAGAACCACAAAAGAAGGTTGTGTACCTGGAAGAAACTTGGAGACACCGAAAGGTTTAGGACTGATTATATGATGGTAAGACAGAGATTTTCGCATCGGATTTTAAATTGCAAGACATTCCCAAGGGCAGATGTTGACTGCTGACCTCAATTCATTGGTTATGAAGTTTACGCTGAAACTAAAGAGACTGCAAAAAGGGAGGAAATTAAGGAGATGAGACCTAGATAATTTGAAAGAACTAGAGGTTGCTGAGAGTTTCAAAATGGTTCAAATGGCTCCTATGGGACTCAACATCTGAGGTCATCAGTCCCCTAGACTTAAAACTACTTGAACCTGACTAAACACACATCCATGCCCGAGGCAGGATTCGAACCTGCGACCGTAGCAGCAGCGTGTTGCCGGACCGAATCGCCTAGAACCGCTCGGCCACAGCGGCCGGATGTTGAGAGTTTCAGAGATAGCATTAAGCAATGGTTGACTAGAGAAGAGGAGAGGAATACAGTAGAAGACGAATAGGTAACTTTAAGAGATGACATAGTGAAGGTAGCAGGGCATCAAATAGTTATAAAGCCAAGGCTTAGTAGAAAACCCTGGATAACACAGGATATGCTGAATTTAACTGATGAAAGGAGGAAATATCAAAGAAGAGCAAATGAAGCAGGCGAAAGGGAATATAAATGTCTAAAAATGAGTGACATGACCTGCAAAATGGCTAAACAGGGATGGCTAGAAGAGAAATTTAAGGATTTTGGGGAAAAATGGATACTACCTACAGGTATTAAAGAGGTCTTTGGGGAAATGAGAAGCATCTGTACGAATATCAAGAGTTCAGACGCAAAATCAGCCTTTAGCAGTGAAAGGGAAGCTGAAAGGTAGGAAGAGTATACAGAGGATCTGTACAAGGGAAACGAACTTAGAAGAAAATATTATAGAAATGAAAGAGAACGTAGATGTACATGAGATGGGAGATACGACACAGAGAAAATTTAACAGACCACTGAAAGACGTAAGTTCAAACAAGGACCCAGGAATCGACATCATTCCGTCAGAGCTACTGATAGCCTTGGGAGAACTAGCCAATGACAGATGTGGCGTGCAATCTGAATGAGACAGGCGAAATACCCTCAGACTTCAAGAATAGTATAAGAATTCTAATTCCACAGAAGGCAGTTGCTGACAGGTGTAAAAATTATCGAACTATCAGTCATGGTTGCAAAACAAACTTTTTTACAGAGGAATGGAAAAGTTGGTAGTATCTGACCTCGTAGAAATGTAGGAATACACGAGACAACGCACGAGACAAGAACAGTTTACAAGCTTATCCGTTTTGAAAATTTTCCACCCTTGGTCCAAAAGCCAATGATCATGCCCTTTTGTAAGTCTAAAAAAGCGCTCCGTTTCACCTTACAAAAACGACTGCAGTCTTGTCTGCATGCACCCGACATGCTTTCTGTACCTCCCACTGCTAGTGTGGCTACCTGCCGTCTGTGAGTCATTGCACGCTGACGTCGAACATAATGCGACGCAATGTGAGAGGACCTTATATATCCCACAGCAAATCATCAGTGATCTCGCTGCACCATTGCCTCCACAATGTGAAGCACGGGCCATGCACAGTAAACACTCATTGTACTATGGGATAAACTGAATAATGCGTTCACTTGCTTTTTAGTTACTGTATACATACAACAGCTGTCTTCTCAAACTTCGATTTGTATATAATACAAACGCATTATTGTGGCCAAGATAGACACGAAGCCCACGCCTACTACAGTAGTACAAGTTTATATGCCAACTAGCTCTACAGATGACGAATAAATTGATGAAATGTATGATGAGATAAAAGAAATTATTCAGGTAGTGAAGGGAGACGAAAATTTAATAGTCATGGATGACTGGAATTCAAGAGTAGGAAAAGGGAGGGAAGGAAACATAGTGGGTGAATATGGATTGGGGCTAAGAAATGAAAGAGGAAGCCGCCTGGTAGAATTTTGCACAGAGCATAACTTAATCATAGCTAACACTTTGTTCAAGAATCATAAAAGAAGGTTGTATACATGGAAGAACCCTGTAGATACTAAAAGGTATCAGGTGGATTATATAATGGTAAGACAGGGATTTAGGAACCAGGTTTTAAATTGTAAGACATTTCCAGGGGCAGATGTGGACTCTGACCACAATCTATTGCTTATGAACTGTAGATTAAACTGAAGAAACTGCAAAAAGGTGGGAATTTAAGGAGATGGGACCTGGATAAACTAAAAGAACCAGAGGTTGTAGAGAGTGTCAGGGAGAGCATACAGGAACAATTGACAGGAATGGGGGAAAGAAATACAGTAGAAGAAGAATGGGTAGCTCTAAGGGATGAAGTAGTGAAGGCAGCAGAGGATCAAGTAGGTAAAAAGACGAGGGCTAATAGAAATCCTTGAGTAACAGAAGAAATATTGACTTTAATTGGTGAAAGGAGAAAATATAAAAATGCAGTAAATGAAGCAGGCAAAAAGGAATACAAACGTCTCAAAAATGAGATCGACAGGAAGTGCAAAATGGCTAAGCAGGGATGGCTAGAGGACAAATGTAAGGATGTAGAGGCTTATCTCACTAGGGGTAAGATAGACACTGCCTACAGAAAAACTGAAGAGACCTTTGGAGAAAGGAGAACCACTTGTATGAATATCAAGAGCTTTGGTGGAAACCCAGTTCTAAACAAAGAAGGGAAAGCAGAAAGGTGGAAGGAGTATATAGAGGGTCTATGCAAGGGCGATGTACTTGAGGACAATATTATGGAAATGGAGGAGGATGTAGATGAAGATGAAATGGGAGATATGATACTGCGTGAAGAGTTTGACAGAGCACTGAAAGACCTGAGTCGAAACAAGGCCCCCGAAGTAGACAACATTCCATTAGAACTATTGACAGCCTTGGGAGAGCCAGTCCTGACAAAACTCTACCATCTCGTGAGCAAGATGTATGAGACAGGCGAAGTACCCTCAGATTTCAGGAAAAATATATTAATTCCAATTCCAAAGAAGGCGGGTGTTGACAGATGTGAAAATTACCAAACTATCAGTTTAAAAAGTCACAGCTGCAAAATACTAAAGCGAATTCTTTACAGACGAATGGAAAAACTGGTAGAAGCCGACCTCGGGGAAGATCAGTTTGGATTCCGTAGAAATGTTGGAACACGTGAGGCAATACTGACCCTACGACTTATACTAGAAGAAAGATTAAGGAAAGGCGAACCTACGTTCCTGGCATTTGTAGACTTAGAGAAAGCTTTTGAAAATGTTGATTGGAATACTCTCTTTCAAATTCTGAAGGTGGCAGGGGTAAAATACAGGGAGCGAAAGGCTATTTACAATGTGTACAGAAAGCAAATGGCAGTTATAAGAGTCGAGTGGTATGAAAGGGAAGCAGTGGTTGGGAAAGGAGTGAGACAGGGTTGTAGCCTCTCTCTGATGTTATTCAATATGTATATTGAGCAAGCGGTAACGGAAACAAAAGAAAACTTCGGAGTAGGTATTAAAATCCATGGAGAAGAAATAAAAACTTTGAGGTTCGTCGATGACATTGTAATTCTGTCAGAGACAGCAAAGGACTTGGAAGAGCAGTCGAACGGAATGGATAGTGTCTTGAAAGGAGGATAATATGAACATCAACAAAAGCAAAACGAGGATAATTGAATGTAGTCGAATTAAGTCGGGTGATGCTGAGGGAATTAGATTAGGAAATGAGAAGTAGTAAAAGAGTTTTGCTACTTGGGGAGCAAAATAACTGATCATGGTAGAAGTAGAGAGGATATAAAATGTAGACTGGCAATGGCAAGGAAAGCGTTTCTGAAGAAGATAAATTTGTTAACATCGAGTATAGATTTAAGTGTCAGGAAGTCGTTTCTGAAAGTATTTGTATGGAGTGTAGCCATGTATGGAAGTGAAACGTGGACGATAAATAGTTTAGACAAGAAGAGAATAGAATCTTTCGAAATGTGGTGCTACAGAAGAATGCTGAAGATTAGATGGGTAGATCACATAACTAATGAGGAGGTATTGAATAGAATTGGGGAGAAGAGGAGTTTGTGGCACAACTTGACTAGAAAAAGGGATCGGTTGGTAGGACTTGTTCTGAGACATCGAGGGATCACCAATTTAGTATTGGAGGGCAGCGTGGAGGGTAAAAATCGTAGAGGGAGACTAAGAGATGAATACACTAAGCAGATTCAGAAGGATGTAGGTTGCGGTAGGTAGTGGGAGATGAAGGAGCTTGCACAGAATAGAGTAGCATGGAGAACTGCATCAAACCAGTCTCAGGACTGAAGACCATAACAACAACATAATACAACTATATAGCATTGTATTATTGTATTTCGGTAGCCAATTGCTGTATTCCCCGACGATAGAAATTCGCTCCTAGGTCACGGAGCCATTCGAAAACCACTGCGTGAATATCCTTTGTCGTGTTTCACGCCACTGAATGGGCGAGGGCAAGCGAACAGGGCAGGCGAAAGGCACCACAATAAAGGGTCCATCAGTGGTACACCTTGCTGAACTCACTCATCTACCACCCAAGTAGCAAGACGGTGATCGTACGCCGGTCCTCCTATGTACATTAATTGCAAAGGTATAGCATGGGCAGAGCTGTACGACAAGATGTCTCATTGCTACCAACTCGAACTCTGTTTCGAATCTGTTGAGTCAGATGCTTTGATCGAGCTGCACGCAGCAAACATGGGCAACTACAGGGCGCTTAATAGCGCTGTAGCCACCCACATCATAGAAGAACAAGTAGATAATGTGAAGCTGCCAAAACGGCGCAAGATAACGGTGACTGAGGCGCTCCTCCACGGGCTGCCTTGGATATGCGACGAAGCAGCAGTCCAAGAACGACTGCTACATGCCGGTTTTGGTGATGCAGCTATCAAAATGCACATGCTGTACATAATCGCCGTGGACTAGGCATGAGATTCCAGCGACATCTTCATCTTGCGGAAGCTTCTAGCAGGCTTTCCCGTAACAGTTTATGTTCTGCCACGTGACCTGGACCCCAAGCCTCAATGCTACAGGTGGCAGTGAGAGGGTCGTGTGGAAGTTTTGCCCCAACACTCAAAGACGCGTCAGATACTTAGGACCGTACGACAGTCACGACAGTCGCGCCTGTGACATGATGCTGCGGTGGGGCACATGTCGAAAGCTTACGTGGTTGCCCGACCTTCTCTGGCCAGAGCCAAGGCACTAAAGAGAAAACCACCACCAAGAAGAAACGCCACCGAAATGGCAGGCGCCGACAGACGGAGGCAGCTCAATACAGAGGCGGGCAGAAGACTGCCATCCACGATCGGCCGGGTTACCTCATCAGGGACAGACATTTGCGCCTTGCTGCCTGATGCTGTTAAAGGAGCAACTGTGGCCTTCGAGCCCGCCACTGCGCCACAGAGGAATGGTATCATGGCCACCCTGGTCCAGAGATGGAAGATAAATTCAGAAGGAAACGTGGCAAGCCGATACAATCTAAGAGCAACTGTCTGATAAAGCTGACGACGTGCAAACCACGCTGGCTGCAAAGACTCAACTGGAGCATGAAGCAGCGGATGCCCGTCACTCACCCATGTATCACATGAACTATTCCACATGAAACTAAGACCAGCTTGGGCCGAGCAGCCTTTCCCACACCGGTGTATTGCACTGCCGCACACATTCCGCAATTAGGAAGAAAGTTCACCATTGCCTTACTTCTCATTCAGATTGTCACAGAGGTTTGTTTCCGTGGCGCTTGCAATGACACTTTTTCCCCTTCTTCCCCAACCCCACTATTTCTTCATACGCTTCTGTCCACTACCATCTCCCAATGAGCCCTTTTTGGTGAGCAATCGTAGCAAATGTACAGACAACATCAAACTTCCACATAAAATGATCTCCTCGATGGAAATAACTACCAACTCCAGAGGTGACAAACTTTTACATGAGGTCACCATGTTAGTGTGGGCATGGAGAGGCTCCACTTCTATATAATAAAATATATATGCCTCTATGGGCTGTCTGCATGATGCTGAGGTACTCCCATGGTCAGAGAGATACCCAGACCTCTTCGTAACAGGAAACGTACGGAACCAACTCTGTCCTAGTGACAGCACACAGTATATCAAGGGCAAGTAGTAGGGTATTAAAGGGAGAGTAAACTGTTGCCAAATTTATTCAAGACAGTGGCTGTCCCTTGGTGGTCCACCCATCTACTCTCCCCATGGGTGATGTGGTACATGGCACTGGTGACGTTAACACCCCCACTCCACCCCCTCCCCACATCCCACCGTCCCATCCACCACTTCCCCACATCTCCCTCCTTTGTTAATTGGTGGGAAAAAGAGTGAACGATGAGCTCCTGGAGAGGAATGATTTAATGTATTGTCTTCATTTATTAAGTTTGTTTATTTTTGAGGGTGGTATCCTGCTGCTGGATTCTCCTACATTCAGCCGCCACCCGCCTCCACATTTTCCGGTCGCGTGAATGTATGTTCGCCTCTAAGTCTGAAGACCGACTGACTGTTCTATTCCACAATATCGCCACCAGAGGGCTACAGGCACCTGGCACGCACGCCCACTTCCCACTGCCCTGGTCCCCACTGTTGCCCATCGAGTGTGTATATGTTCGCCTTTCCGTGTGCCCTAGTCCACAGTATCACTCGAAATTGGGGGAAAATTTTCCTACAGCCGCTGCAAGAAGAATTGCCTCCTATAGATCTACAAGTGTATAGCTGCTAAAAGTGTTTTACAGAGATGCATGGTAAGAAAGGATAGGACTGCAAACTGGAATGTAAGAAGGCCAATATGCACTACCATGATGGAAAAAGCTTAACTGTTGTAATTACCTATCTAAATTATTGTAAAAAAAACGATCACTCATAAAAAACCGATCACAATGCAACAAACACACACACACACACACACACACACACACACACACACACACACACACACACACACTGGAAATTGAGAAAAATCATTGTAATAACCGAACTAGCAAAAAAATCGACCCTAAAAAATCTCACCAGTAGAGTGTGGCAGCAGCTACACATTTATTCACCTAAATGTGTGGATACAAACTATGGAGCTTAGAACCAGTTGTACTTCCCCTTGTACCTACCCTCTCCTTTCCCTCTCCTCCCACCGTAGGTAGGCATACTGGTTTTTCAGGCCTGTTCTAACCTCTCGCTGTATGTACACAAAGAGATGCATCTGCTGCCCTGGTTCTGCTTTGGTCAGTGATGTATTGACAATGATATGCTGTTTCGGGTCTGCAGAAATCAAACTCCTAGGAAATGCCCACTCCTAAAATAATAGCGAAATACATGGCTATTCGTCATGGATAGATGGATAGGACAAAGACAACTGGGTGGGGGGGGGGGGAGGGAGGGGAAGAATGGCCAACAGCATGCTATGGCTCTTGGCTACGTCTTGCGATGGGGAGAGGCAGCCCCAGAGGCTGCTCTAACCAGACTGGCAGGCACCGTGATCAGTGGTCGTTGGGGCCGCTGCAGGCGCTATTCAGTACGCCAGCACCACACCCCCATTTCCGCCAGCCGCTTCCAGTAGCCTCCGATAGTCCAGGCGCTCTCCTAGCCTCTGAGCACTCAAAATTAGTGCCTGTGGATGTCTTGTAAATAAATTGTCATGCATATGGGTATTACATACATTTCAGCAACCTCAAATCGCATCCTAAGACTCCTCATTATTTCGTAAAATCCAGCTCAGTAATACTATTAACTCAGTCGATGACAGACGACCAAACTGATGAGGTCGGAGCTCTATAACAATCATTTTTATCGTATTTTCCTTACTTTTACGTATTTTTCATAAATTTTCGCCATTTTACCAGTTTTTTCCGTAATTTCAACGAATTTTATCCAGCTACTCGGGCTCCAAACCACTGCTCTCAATGACTTTTCACGTAAACGAAACTTCTCATCACATCGATCTCGTGATGCTATCAGCCAGTGAGAGTGCAGTAAGGTTCTCAATTTCATATCATTGCTAAACCACCCTTTCGATTACTTTGCGAATGCTATGTATATGTGGACGTATCGTGAACTCTGTTACACTGCCTGCCTCATATGACACAAATATTGTATTGCAGTGCGGCAGCAGCAGAGAGGAGTTGCAAAACCTACGTTCCTTTATAAATTCGGTAAGATATTACAATTGGCCCTCTCTCGCTATGTGAATGGGAACCATAAAACATTCTTGCATTCGTAGAATAAAAGTTGGAGGGTCAAATATCTCTCTAACAACTTTGAAACTGGCACCCCAACAAACTTATACCCACAGCAGCACTCTGCCCTCTATTTCGAAACTAACTGCCCCTTTGTTGAACCTGTCGGCTAAGAATCCTGAGCATAACTCTACACAGTCTCAATCTATGCATCTTTTGTAGTCAGTACACTTTGATATCTTGCTTTCGGGACAGAGCATAACACGTGTTCCAAAGTTGCACAATGGAACAACGCGTGTGATACAGAGCGGTAGTCTCACTGCTATACCGTAACTGCTGTTCTGCAAAGAGTGTTCCGTACCAATCTTACTCACATCACCCGTACCTGTACACACGATCTCACTATATGCAGGCATCCTGAGGTGGTTAGCACCACTTGTTGGTGTATAGTAGATACGAGCCTGATACATTGCTTCCATGTCTCCCTTCAATCCGACCTGGTACGTATCCCAGACACTCGAGCAGTACTCAAGAACAGGTCGCACTAGCGTCCTATATGCGGTCGCCTTAACAAGTGAACTACTCTTTCCTATAATTCCCCAATAAACCGTTCGCCTTGCCTACCACAGTTATAACATGCTCGCTCCACCTCATATCGATTTGCAACATTACGCCCGGACATTTTAACAACTTGTCTGTGCAAGCTGGACACTAGTACTAGGGTATCCGAACATTACAGTTTTGTTCTTCTTATCATCTGTATTAACTTACATTTTTCCACAATTAGGACTAGCTGACAATCGTCACACCAACTGGAAATCTCGTCTAAGTCGTCTTGTATCTTCCTACAGGCATTCAACTGTGACACCTTGCCGTACACCACGGCATCATTAGCAAACAACCGCAGACAGCTGCTCAACCTTGTCCACCAAATTATTTACATGTACAGAGAACAACAGCCGTCGTGTCACACTTCCCAGGGGCTCTCGTGACCGTACTCTTGCCTATGATGAACACTCGCCGTCGAGGACAACATACTGTGTTCCATTACTTAAGAAGTCTACGAGCCACTCACATATCTGAAGTTATTCCATATGCTCGTACCTTCGTTAACAGCCTCCAATGGGGCCACCGCGGCGATGGTTTCCGGAAATCTAGAAATACGGGCTCCTCCTGTCGCCCTTCATCCATGGTTCTCAGTATATCATGTGAGAAAAGGGCAAGCTGAGTTTCGCACGAGCGACTCTTTCTAAAACCATGCTGATTTGTGAAGATAAGATGCTTAGCCTCAAGAAAGTTTATTATATTCGAACTGAGAATGTGTTCAAGGATTCTGCAGCAATTAGAAGTTGGGGATATTGGTCTGTAATTTTGCTGGTTCGTTCTTGTACCCTTTTCATATACTGAGGTCACCCGCGCTTTCTTCCAGTCGCTTGAGACTTCGTGCCGGGCGAGAGATTCCTTATAAATACAAGCTAGGTAAGGGACCAATGGCGTAGAGTGTAAAATTGAGCTGGGATTCCGTGCGGACCTGGTGAGTTTTCAAATCTCTAAGTCGCTTCTCTACGCCAGGTATGCTTATTTCTATGTCGTCCATACGCTGCTGCTCTCATCTGTTGCTTTCCCCTCTTTGGGGAAGTGTGAGGGGGAGTCTGTAGCCTTTCGGCTTTTACTCCCCTGTGAACGTGTGTGTGTGATTTTTCTATAGTTTATGGTGTCTGTGATTTGTGATGATTGTTCTGAGTGTGTCTGGTACTTGCCTGAGGTAGGTGAGAAGTTTGGTGTAATATGGGAAGGAACAGGATGATGGATTGGGTGTTGAGATTTTCTCTTCGACTTAGTCGTCGAAGATCGTCATAGGGCGCTTGTGCTTATCGCGGGACATGTCATACCGACCTAGGGAGTGGATGAGTGCGTTTCCGGATCTGGAAGAACCCTCATAAAAGGCCCTTGCCAGATCCTGGAAACGCTCTCAGGAATGGGATTTCGGCTGCGGCGTGCAAGTCGTCTGTAGGGAATCCAAGAGGTAGGTGCAGTGCCCTTCTGAGGGCGCGGTTCTGCAGCCTCTGGAGTTTGTCCAGGTGCTGCTTTGCCGCGTATCCCCTGACAGGGCACGCATACTCCATTACTGGCCGGATCAGGGCCTGGTACACATTTACTGCTACTGGGCAGGAAAGGGAGCTGGTTGTGTTCAGGATAGGATATAGGATGGACATTCTGGCGCAGGCCTTCCTGTGGACCTCGTCTATGTGGGGTTTCCACGTAAGACGAGAGTCCAAGGTTACGCCAAGGTACTTGGCGGTTCTGCGCCAGGGGAGTTGGGTTCCATTTAGGTGAAGGTGGAGGGGGGGACGTTGAGGAGGTTCGCGCCTTCCGAGCCTGCGGGTAATCAGCATCGCCTGGGTCTTCTCAGAGTTGATGGTGATGCGCCAGCGACGGGCCCAAGTTTCTGTGTCATCTAAAACCTTTTGTAGCCTACGGATGACCAGGTCCTTGTTCGCGTTTCTCGTGTAGAAGGCTGTATCGTCAGCGTACTGTGCAGTGTGCACCAGGGGGGCCGTTGGAGTGTCCGCAGTGTACAAACTGTACAATACGGGCCCCAGGACCGATCCCTGTGGCACCCCAGCACGAATACGCCTTCTGGTGGAGGTGGCAGTTTCTACTTTGACGGAGAAAGTCCTATTCGTGAGATAGCTCTTGATCAGCTGAACTATGCTCCCGGGAAACCCTTGTGTGTACAACTTGTAGACTAGCCCTCTATGCCATACTGAATCAAAGGCTTTGGCTACGTCTAATAGCACTATCCCGCAGTAGCCTCTGTGGTTGAAGCCCTCTGTGGCTGCTTCAACCATTCTCATGACCTGTTGTGGGGCAGAGTGGTTCTGTCGGAAGCCAAATTGGAAATCCGGCAGAATTTGCTCTCTGGTAATATGTTCTTGTATGGGTCTTAGCAGGAGGCGCTCATAGATCTTGCTGAGAGTTGGCAAGAGGCTAATCGGCCTGTAGTGCTGCGGGAATAGAGGGTCTTTCCCTGGTTTGTGTATCGCGACCACTTCCGCATGTTTCCAGCAAGCTGGGAAAACACGGGATCGAGTAATCTCGTTGAGGACGTTCGCGAGGTGTGTGATTGCTGTGGGTGGGAGATTTTTGACTAACTGATTAGTGACACTGTCGTGCCCTGGTGCCTTTTTTGTAGGGAGGGACCTGATTACTCTTGTCACGTCCTCGGGGGCAAAAAGTATGGGTTCGTCCTCTGGGTCCTCCTCGGTATTGAGGAAGACAGTAAGTTGACGACTGACTACCTCTTCATGCTCTTCATCCTGGGGTTCTGCCGCTTGGAACTGCTTCTCGAAGGAGTCGGCGAGGGCGTTGGCCTTTCCAGCATGGCTGTAGACCAGTCCCCGCTCGCCATGCAGTGGCGGCATCCTAGCGCGTCGTTTTGTAAACTGTTTAGTCGCTTGCCATAGTGTATGATCGTCTACTTTGAGAGCTGTGAGGCGGTTTTGCCATTGCTGGTTTCTGTGCTCATTGAGCGCTACCTTCAGTTCTCTCTGTAGACGATTGAGCAGCCTCCTGGTGGCCTGATTTCTGGTGATCTTCCACTCTTTTGCTACTCTGTTCTTATGTCGAATTTGAGCTAGCAAGTGTTCCGGGAGCTGTATTTGCGGCGGTGGGCCATCCCTTTGTGGAGGGGTGGCTTCTTCCGCTGCCTGCAAGATGCTGCCTGTTAGGTCTTGTAGCGCTTGTTCTACTGTTTCGGCAGTAGGTGGCGGAGCGCGAGCGATATCAGAGGCGACAGTTTCTTGGTATCGCTCCCATTCTGTACGTTTGTACGACGTCTGGTACCGTGGGAGTGCTACCCATTCTCCCACATCGACCTCCAGAATCACTGGGCTGTGGTCGGAGGACATTCTGTTGATTGTCCTTGCGGTCACAAACCCTGCGATCCTCCTAGTGAGAGCTATATCTATCACGTCGGGCCTACCTCCATTTTTTGGAAAATGTGTGGGCTCGACTGGACCCCATGTTTCGAAGTGGTGGGTGCGCGCTAGTTGTTGCAGTTTGGCGCCTGCTCTGGAGGTTACTCTAGAATTCCAATCAGGATGTTTGGCATTGAAGTCTCCCCCTATTATGAGTTTGCCTTCAATTTGCCCTAGAGCAGCTATGTCTCCCTCATCTATCTGGTCATGTGGGGGTCGGTAGACTGCAACAATTGTTAGGGGTCCAGTGGCAGTGGTTACTTCCACCGCCACTGCTTCGATTTTGTTGGTAGCTGGTAAGAATACCTGGTGGTGGGGGATCCCTCTTTTTACATATATGGCCACTCCTCCTCCTTGGGTTGGCCTGTCTTTACGGTAGCTAACGTAGTTGGGAACTGTCGCTTTTATTCCCGGTTTTAGGTGGGTTTCCCCCATCATGCATATGTCGATGGAGAACTCCTTCATGAGTTCTCGGAACTCGACCTCTTGATTAACAATGCCGTCTGCGTTAAAGATGCACATTGTTAGGCCTTGAATATTCGGTCGTCTATTCATGATGGGGTTTTGATACTACTGAGGAAGTCGCAGAGGGGAGCGACTGCTGGACTGTTGCCTGAAGGGCGACGAGGATCTGTGTGTTCTGCTTCTGGGCTTCCCTGAATTCCTTCATTTCCATGACGAGGTTCATGGTCTGCACCATTACGCCTAACAACTTGGGGGGGGGGGAGTGTGTGTGGGGTTCCCTAGATCTTCCTCCGTCATGGTGGACCTGGTCGTTGTTGCTTTGTGTTTCCCGGTGTTGTTCTCGTGATAGTGTCTGGTGTTGTGGTGATTGGGCCACGCTTTCATGGTTCCTCGGAGGAGAAACCACTTCCGCATAAGTCGCCCTTTGTGTGTCCGGCCTTGGTTTTACCCAGGCCTTGTCCGTGTGTGTTCTCATGTTTTGTTTTCTTGTATGTCTGGGTGGGTTTATGGTGTTTTGTTTGTGTGTGTGTGTGGGGGGGGGGGGGGCGGCCTTTGCGCCGTTTGCCTGTTGTGTGTGTCGTTTGTGGACCTCACAACCTTGGTAACCCGCAGTGTGGTTTTTGCCACACAGCACGCACCTTATTTGTGGGTCCGTGTGTAGAAGTGTACATGTTCCTGTGTGTCGTGGGCCTCGGCGCACTTCCGGCACCTTACTGGCATGGTGCAGTAAGCGGCGATGCGATTCAGGCTCCGACACCTGAAGCATTGCACCGTCTTGTTCTTACGGCGCAGTGGTTCAGTGGTGACAGGCACAGCCGAAACCATTCTTCTCCCTTTTGTTCTGAGGGATGTCCGGGAGTGTGGCCTGGTATAGTGGCCACTTACTGTTGATGTTGCCCATCTGTTGGACCGCCTTGACGACGTACCCCTGGGCAGTCAAATCTGTTTTGATTGCCTGGGGGGACACACGCCTTGGGAGGTCTCTTATAACTATGTTCCTGTTTCTTGTCTTAGTTGTGGGGAACGTGTAATGAGGTATGTTTTTTGTGTTGAATAGTGTTTCGACTGTGTTGTAGTGTTCGAATGTGTGTACTGTCACTTTTATTTTGTCTCCACCGGCGGGTTTTGCCTGGAAACTGCCTCCCCCGATTTCTGTCTTGAGCAACTCGAAGAGCTCCTCGTAGTTTTGAGGAAACTCTGCGACAATCGGGGGGAGGTGGTGGGCGACTTGGTTCTGTGTTTGTGTTGTGTTTTCTGTTGTCTCTGGCTCATCAGCAACCGCCTGAAATCTGTTCGGGGTGGGTTCCACTCCCCTGGCTGGCGGAAGCTTCGGCTGGCGAAATGTTTTCTTCGCCAGCACGAAACCATCCGAGTCCTGCCCGGTTACGCGGTTCCCTTCCAGTGCCGGTGTTTCCTGGTCCCCTCCCAGTGCGACGACAGGTGCTGTCGGGGGCGCTGGCTCCCCAGAGGGTGTGGAAGTGGTTGGGTTGGGGGTGGTGGAGTGCTTTTTTCCCTTGGAGTGCTTCTCCTTCTTGTCCTTCCTTACACGCCGTTGCTTGGATGTGGTGGACTTGAGTGGGGGGGATTTGAGGAACTGGGATCGGGTAGGGGGTTGGGTGGCAGTTGTGGGTTTGGGAAGGATTTTGTCGGTTGACTGGACTTCTGCTTGCCATTCAGGTTGCGGATGTGGTCGGCTAGACGGTTACAGCCGTGGGCAAGCAGGAGAGGGCTGAGGAGAGGGGAGGGAGGGGCGGGATCGCAAATCCTGACAATATATTTGTTTGTTTGCGTATTGTGTGGTTTTGCCATGTCTGTAGCGGAAAGGGGGCTTGCTGCCAGGTTACTGTCAGTTGCAACTTTTGTTGTCACCATTGGGTTTTCCGGTTGCATTGCTGACCCTAGTATAACGATGGCAGACGCGGAATTATGGACGGGGGCGGCGGATAACATTTCTGTGGTTCCGCGGCCCGCTTCCAGGTCCTGGCCTACTTTTTCCCTATTCTTGGGGGGGGGGGGGGGGGCAGAGACTGACTCTGCGGCAGCTGAGGTGCTCGAGACGGCCGGCCGCGCGGCCCGCGGCAACAAGAAAGCGCGCCTCGTGTCGTCGGCGGAAAGAGACCGCCGCGACCCCAAGGCGTCACCCAAGCTCGACATACCACAACGACGAGAAGACACGACAACTCTGCCAGGCGACGCCATGCAAAATTTTCTCCAAGTGCCGTCCGTGCTAAGACCTCGGCGCGAGTGCCCGTCAATGTTTTAATAAAAACAGAGCCGGTGATCACTCCTGTTTTTACTCCCGTGCAAGCAGGGGCCTATGGCTGACAGTACGCGAGTGAGAGGAGCGATGCTCAACCCTCGACTGCTACTCAGCGAGTGTGTCCATACGGGAGTCTGTCCAATGGTCAAATGACGGTGTGTTGGTACGGTTCTCCTGCGTGAACGATTTTTTTTGAATGTGAACTTCAAAACTTTGGGTTTCTTTTTGCTATCCTCAACTGCCGCACCAGACTGGTCAACACGGGACCCGATTAGAATTTTTACACACGATCAGAATTTTCTATGGTTCTCTGCCAGATCTTTTGCTAAGGTGTGACTGATAGTAGTTGCATGCTTTGCAAATAGATCTTTTCACAGACTTACGAATCTCTACTAACCTTCTCTTGTCGTCGTTCGTGTGTCCTCTTTTGAACCTAGAGTGCAACAGCCTCTGCTTCTTCAGCACCTTACGAATTTTGTTATTAAGCCACGGTGGATCGTTTCTATCCTTTATTCACTTACTAGGCACATAACACTCCAGACCACGATTTACAATCTGCTAAAACTTTGCCCATAATTCCTCTACATCCATCTTACTGGTACTAAGTGACGTCAACTCACTCTCTAAGTAACATGTTAATAACTTCTTATCTGCTCTATCTAGCAGAAACACTCTCCTAGCCTTCTTGAGTGATTTATTAACTTTCGTAATCATATTTGCTATTATGACATCATGATCGCTAATCCCCGTTTCTATACTGACAATGTCGATAAGATCCGGGATATTTGTAGCTGCACTTAAACACGCTACAATGTTAAAGCTGTGTGGTTTCTAATATGTTAAGTCATGGAATGGAACGTTATTAATACTCCAATGCAGGAAATATATTTCCAACACCTGACATACATTCACTATGCAAGTATTCTATACCACTCAGAATGGTGACAATCTTTAAGATGATAAAAACTACTACTGTCTACACGAAAGGAAGGAAAAATATCCTTTGTGATATGTTTCCAGAGGTGTATATCACTCACTGTTCACACACGATTACAGTTTATAAATGATGCTATATTCGCATCAGTCCTACAAAATGATCATCAGCAACGGGAAATGCATGAAACGATGACTTCGTATCAGGAAATAGACAAATGTATAGCAAAGGTGTTCGATATCTGAAATTACACGCCATGCTACACTAACTCCATGAACAAAACACGGCCTCTTCCACACACAATTGTCAAGCAAATGTATACACAGGGATTTCAGCGCTTCACAAGCCCCTGTCACTGACTTAGAATCACTGCCGTTATGAAAAAGAAGACTATTTCTGTCCAGGCTGTGGCATGGAAATGGAGTACTGCGCATGCATCTTAGTTCGTCCACAGGAGGGTGCTGAAATAGGCTTTCCATCGGTTTGGTGGTGTGACTCATTACACATGCCGACTGTGGTACGGAGAAGTTTGCTGTTAACAGTTGAAAAAGACAGCACCAAGTCACACTCAGAACACACAGTTATATACGAGTCGAGTACAGATTATACCACTTAACTGAAACAGCCCGACAGAAAAATGGAAAATAAGATTACTAAATGTGCGATGAAAGACCTGCCACAACATTTCCTCCTGTCTAGAATGCATTATCAGTCTACCTCACTACAAGCCCTCTCAACCAATTACTCCATCCATTTTCTATCATCCTTTCACACAGATCCAAATTTTAAAAATGGTTCAAATGGCTCTAAGCACTATGGGACTTAACACGTGAGATGATCAGTCCCCTAGAACTTAGTACTACTTAAACCTAACTAACCTAAGGACATCACACACATCCGTACCCGAGGCAGGATTTGAACCTGCTACCGTAGCGGTCACGCGGTTCCAGACTGAAGCGCCTAGAACCGCTCGGCCACAATGGCCGGCTTTCATATTTTAGAGGGAGATGGTACTTTCTAGAAGCAGCATCCAAGACTGCTTGCATGTATTCCTATTACCTCATTGGACATACTGCAGAATGTTGTTCCAGTCCATGCAGCAACTGCTCTGTAACCTAGTTGTTAGGTGACGCCGCATGACTGATTGGTAGAGAGTATAAAGCACCACTTTGTAAATACTTTTTGTTAGAGTTTAAATCACCTGAACAGTCTCGCAAAGGTCAAATACGCGATCCATTCTGTAGTTGTATATTGCAGTCCCCAAGCTGTTATCACAGTACTCTTTAGCTAAGCACAGATTATAAAAATCTGTAAGGAGGTTCCCGATAACTCCGGGATCGGAGTTAGGCTTTTAATTCGACATAAACAGATTTATTACTCTGCATTTGGTGGTCATGCACATTCAACAATCTATTCCGGCAGTCTTATCGCTGCCCACGAAAAATGACTTTCCCTGGTTCCCGATGCTTCCATGTCAACTTTCTCGCGTATTCCTCTCGCTGTGAATACCCATTCCCATGTACAAGAATTTTCCCGCACCTAGCAGACATTTAAGTACCCTCCTCATTCTCCCTCAATTTTCCTGCACTTTCCATCGATTTCCGTTATTTTACTAATTTTATGTCTTTTTTTACATCCTTTCGATATGTATATGCTCATATCGCTAACAACCAGATGTGGATTTTATAAGGGTAATACTCGTCGACCCACTAAAAAATCCTGATTATTTCTGTGTTTCCCGATGATCTACATGCACGCATTTCGGATGGGACAAGCATGAAAGTATACAAACTAGATAGCTGAAAGTGCAGTAACGCTCGTTTCTTAGTCGTGAGGGCTCGACCTATCGATTTCGCTGCTCGTCTACGATCACTGGATGACTCTGGAGGTATGTCGGTGGCGCTATCAGCGAGGACAAAAGCTGCAAAGCAGGAAGGTTTTGCTCAGTGTGTGCTGTGCGAAGCGAGTTGTTTGGGTGCCCAAGACGTTTGAAGAACACGAGAAAACGAAGTGACTCCTCTCAAGGGGCCGAGCCTGGTCTTGACTGTTGGTTATCTCCTGACCTGCAAAGCGGTTTCCGTGACTGAGCGTGATAATTTGGGAAACATATCAGCGTCTTTCAGGTGATTTGGCCTGTTCGACACTAGTGAAGGCAGTCAGGTCTCATTCAGGCTTGAGGAGTGAAAGGACAGCGGCCATTCTGTCCAAGTTAAGTAACTTCTATGTATGTCCTTACCTCTCGTTTTTCCCCTTCTCTCCCCGGGCCCCTACCAGTGGGGTTTGTGCAACCACCTCTCACAATTGATAGCAGCTGTTTATAAGTCATTTGCTTAGAATCTGATCAGGAAATTTTGGCTAACTGTAGCTGCTTATTTTTTAAATTCTGTATTTTCTTGTCCACTGAATTACGGTGGGTTTATAGTTAATAAAAGCTGTTCAAAAATCATCTGCTTAAAATCTGACCAAGGAATTTCGGCCAACTGTTGCTGTCACTATTCAGTGACTTAACTGTTTTTAAAATTCTGTACCTTTGCTGTCTACGGAGTGAGAGTGGGTTCATAATTAGTGGCAGCTGTTCGGAAGTCACTTCTCTAAAGTTTGCTTAGTCAATTTCACTGTTGATTGTAAAACAAGTTTGATTTTCATACAGGCAAGTTATGTATTAAAGAAAATGAATTCTGGGGACCACAGTCCTTCCATTATGATGACATGATTTCAAATCTTCCCACATGAATTTCTATTTATCAGCTGGTAGCAGAGTGGGTATTTTCCTTTTTCTGCAAAGATGAAGGGAGGGTTGGGGGGGGGGGGGGGGGATTGGCCACCATTTCCCTTCTTGCAACAGCATTTTCAGTTACTACATTACTTATGTTAACTATAAACTGCATCTGGTTAATTACGCACTGTTTTCCAGATAGCAATCGTCAGCATCGAAGCCAGGCCATGCCCAAGTTTTGTATGACTTACGGGTTAGGCAGCATTCGGGCGAGGGCGCAGTGCCTGAGTGGGCTGCTAGTTTGTGCGGTGCCGTGGGGACAGCATTGGACTTAAACCTTGGCCCCTCTAGTGAGGTAGGTGGTACGCTCAGTGGTGGTTCAAGGAGGCATTCCTGAAGCCCGACGAAAGCGCTTCTGCTGACAGCTTAATTAGTCAATTTAGGGAGTTGCAGGTAGATTTGAGTCTTGTCACATTAGATGACCTAACTAGCGTACGCGAGATAGTCACTGTAGATGATAATCCACGCCATCAGGAGAGTGGGCAGGAGACCAAGGGACCAGTGAATGCGATCTCTAAAGCTTTCGCTAGGTTGCCAAACCCCATTTTGGATCGACTGAGTAGGTTGGACAGCTTGAATTTATGTTACGGTTAACGGTTCGGTTTGAATATCATGCTGATGCATTGTGCATTTCACGTGCCATTGTCCTTCAGCTTCTTTATCCGTCAACCAGCGGGTTTTTTAAGCAAGTTTTTCGCAGAAATTATGCATAGTGGGCCCTTTATAATATGAAATTGTCACCCTGGATCAGGCATGAGTTTGAGCGCAAGAATTTTTGGTGTGTGCAATATCAGCACGAGTCCTTGCCTAAATACATTGATGAAATCTGCACTGTTGTGGCAGCTCTGGGGTTGCAAGTAGTTGATGATGTGGTTAAGACCATGTTAGAAGGCATGCAGCCTGAGGACTGGTTACGTGTTTTTTTTTTCCCCTTTGAAAACCTACCACTTTGTGGGATTACACACCTTGGTTGCTGACAAGGGAACCTCCCCATCGCACCCCCCTCAGATTTAGTGATAAGTTGGTACAGTGTATAGACCTTGAAAAACTGAACACAGATCAATCGAGAAAACAGGAGGAAGTTGTGTGGAACTATGAAAAACAAATAAGCAAAATATACAAACTGAGTATTCCATGAGCAAGAGATGTACATCAATGAAAGTCTGAGCTCAGGAGCGCCGTGGTCCCGTGGTTAGCGTGAGCAGCTGCGGAACGAGAGGTCCTTGGATCGAGTCTTCCATCGAGCGAAAAGTTTAATTTTTCTATTTTCAGACAATTATTATCTGCCCGTCCACCCGTCCGATGCGATCAGTTTTTTGGGAGTAATTATCACATCCACAAGAAAACCTAAATCGGGTAAGGTAGAAGAATCTTTTTACCCATTCGCCAAGTGTACAAGTTAAGTGGGTCAACAACATATTCCTGTCATGTGACACACATGCCGTTACCAGTGTCGTATAGAATATATCAGACGTGTTTTCCTGTGGAGGAATCGGTTGACCTATGACCTTGCGATCAAATGTTTTCGGTTCCCATTGGAGACGCACGTCCTTTCGTCTACTAATCGCACGGTTTTGCGGTGCGGTCGCAAAACACAGACACTAAACTTATTACTGTCAACAGAGACGTCAATGAACGAACGGACTGATCATAACTTTGCGAAATTAAAAAAAAAAAGTACACTTTTCACTCGAGGGAAGACTTGAACCAAGGGCCTCTCGATCCGCAGCTGTTCACGCTAACCGCAGGACCACGGCGCTGCTGAGCTCAGAATGTCGATGTACCTATCTTGCACATCGACTACTCAGTTTGTATATTTTGTTTATTTTTTTCATAGTTCCACACAACTTCTTCCTGTTTTCTCGATTGATCTGTGTTCAGTTTTTCAAGGCCTATCCACTGTGCCAACTTATAACTAAATCTGAGTGGGGTGCGATGGGGAGGTTCCCTTGTGAGATGGAAGGGTTAAGATTTGCTGATGAGCAATGGAAGGCAGGTGGCCACCTAATTACTCCATCTCTCCACCTCAGGGGAACCAGGCTGCGGGCTTTGCGCTGGATAAGGTTAAACCTAAGGCCTGTTACAGGTAGTAGACGTTTTGTGCAGTCGCGTCTGCTGAAGGAGGGCCTCACCCGAACATCTGGCGCCATAGGATACCGGTGGGAAGAGGTACCCTAATGCGAAATGATGCTTCCTTGTGTGTGTGCCCACTTTAACAATGAGCGTGCATGTGCTCTTTTGGATTCTGGGAGTTCTCTTAATTTTGTTTCAGTCTTGGTGCTAGGCATGTTACCACTACTCCTTAGTATCCCTAACTATCCTTTGCTGAGCACATGAATAGAAATTTTAAAGCTTTCATTGATAATATTTCATGCTACGTTCCAAAAACGCAGAGACCTTCTTATCCAGTGGTTAAATCTTGTTTTTAATATTGATCAGCATGAGGCCATCAGGGTAATTCCATCCCCATTAATACTCGCCTATCCGATTATATCTCCCTTGAGTAATCTATGGACCATTGATGAGCTCCTCTCAGAGAGAAGCCCCGCAAACCGTGCATAATAACTGGAAGAGAGCGAGACGCAATATAGAGCCCACATGGATACGTCGTGGGTGACGCGAGTTTAAGGGGAAGGTCGGAAATTGCATGTTTGAGAGTAGCTTTAACGTCTGAGCTAAGGCTGGAGCAACTCCTAATAAACTGGTTCACCGTTTTATAGAACCCAGTCGAATTTTCAGATTTATGAGTCCAGGTCCATAAGGAATTTAACGGGAACATCTATACAGCACACGTTAGTCAGGTTAAGTAGGGTAGCTAGCCCCAACATTGCCTTCTACCCTTAGTGCCGAAACCTGACAGGGTGTCAGCTTCAGTATGGGGAGGCTGAACCATATGGGCTCGACCTATCGATTTTGCCTCTCGTGGACAATCTTTGTCTGGATAACTTTGGAGGTATGCCCTTGGTGTCATTGGTTGGGACAAAATCCGTGACGCAGGAACGTTTTGCTCAAAAAGTGTGTGGTGTGCAGGGTGAGGTGCCCGTGGTTGCAAGAGATTTGGAGTTCTGCATGGTACGGAAGAAGGCAGTCTAGTCTCTTCCAGGCTAGTGAAAGGATGGCGGCCATTCTGTCTAACTTCTGTATATGTCCTTAGCTCTCGCTCTTCCCCTTCATTCTTCCGCCTTCGTTGGGGTGCATGCAACCACCTCTAATAATTAATAGCAGCTATTTATGTCATTTGCTTAAAATATGAGCAGGGAATTTGGGTTAACTGTAGCTAACTATTCAGTGACTGATGATTGTTTTTTAAAATTCTATACGTTTGCTGTCTATTGAGTGACAGTGGGGTCATAATTAGTGGCGGCTGTTTGAAAGCCACTTTTGTGAAGTATGCTCAGTCTGTTTCATTGTTGATTGTTTTTAAGACTCGTTTGACTTCAATGAAGCAAGTTTTTTTTATTAAAATGATGAAAGCTGAAGCAGTAGTTATGTGGGAAACAAAGTTTTTCCATTAGTGTGACCCAATCCCATATCTTCCCACTTGAATTCCTTGTTATCAGTTTTGTAGCTGTATGAGACTCGACGAGAGCTGCATGCGAAGGATACAGTGGAAACTAAGTTCGGAAACAATTCAACGTCCTACTCCGATCCATTAGAGAGCGTGTCTGCTGACTCATGTAGTGGTGCAATTGATGGATTCTCATAGACTGGAACAATTCTCCATGTTTATTTGTTTCCAACGCCAATTGGTAGGGCGCTGCAACAGGGAGTTGACCTGTTAATGGAGCTTATTTCAGCTGATTTCTCCTACTGCTGCCTCGATTTTTCTTAAGGGGATGCTCTTATTGCGTAGCAGCTGTGGTCTGCTGTTTCGGTTTATACCATCCAACTTTGATACATGCTCCCAACCCAGCCAGTGTTAACTATAATCCGTCGATAAAACACATCTACATGGATTCCTGTTTGGGGTTAGAGGCTAACGGTAACACAACGCAATTATGCTATTCCATGTACTGAGTTCCCATGCGAGGGACCCATGCCCGCTCTCCCTCACTCCACCGACACCAAATGCTTCAGCTGTGGTTGTAGCGTCGAACCTAACGTAGGAGGATCTAAGTTTTAGTTTATACAGTGCGGTGGATCCATACTGAACGTTATCCGAGAATAATTATGCAGATGCATCCACACCAACCGCTACCCTGGCCATTGTGTGAGTGGATCTGCCACTGAAAAAATATTATCAATTGCTGGATTCAGTACGAACTATATTCCTGGAAGTACAACATGCTGGATCCATCCCAAACAATGTTCTCGGACTTATTGGAAGCGGATTAACCTTTCGGACGCTGCCTAGGTTCACACACAGGGTAAATCCATTCTTAACATTACTCTGAAATTATTAGGTCGGTGGATCCACCCCATGCTCTATGCTCGTCTCTGCACTGGTAGATACGGTTGGTTGGCTGTTTTGGGGGGAAGGGACCAAACAGCGAGGTCATCAGACCCATCGGATTAGGGAAGGCTGGGGAAGGAAACATCCAGGCATTCGCCTGAAGCGATTTGGAAAATCACGGAAAACCTAAATCAGAATGGCCGGACGTGAGTTTGAACCGTCGTCCTCCCGAATACGAATGCAGTGTGCTAACCAATGCGCCACCTGACTAGGTTGTTGATAGATACGCCCCGTACAATAAAACAAAGATGTGACATAAGCTGGAACCACATCTAATAATATTTCTGGGTGTGGCGCAATGTGGATCCAGCATTGTCGATATCCCGCTCGTAGGGCATCGGGATCAACCTCAGAAATGCGTACTGGAAACCGCCCTGGGATGTTAACATCACAGGCGACGCATTCGCTGTCTTTTAGAAAACAAATTATCGAAATGTACTGATTATGTGGAATTCAGTTCGTTTTGTTACTTCAAAAGACGTCGAATGTAGCGGATTTTCTATTTCTAGTTAGTTCCAAATTAAATCAGACACAATGTTGCACCGAGGGTTGTTAAAGACAGAGCGACACTTACAAGATGCACAGAAGAGTTTTGCTGAGGATCCTTAGCTGATAGGACCACTGAAGGGGCAGCTCGCTTCGAAATAAACGGCAAACTGCTGCTACACGCATGATTAGTTTGTTGATGTGGTAATCAACCAAGGTGTTGGTGAGATCGTTCCATCTGCAGCTTTGTCCTACGAATGCAAGGATATATTGTGGTTCCCATCCACATAGGGAGAGATGGCAAATCATAATAAAATCTTAGCGAATTTATAAAGGAACATAGGTTTCGCAACTCATCTCTGCTGCTTGCGCACTACAATACAATATTTGTGCCACGTGATGCAAGCAGTGTAACAAGAGTTCACAATATGTCCACCTGTGCATAGTACTCACAAAGTAATGCAGGGAATGGTTTAGCATTGATATACGAAATTGATATGCTTACTGCAAGATCACTGGCTGATAGCACCACGAGATCGATGTGATGAGCCGCGCAGTTAGAGGCGGCCTGTCGCTGGCTGCGCGGCCTCTCCCGTCGGAGGTTCGAGTCCGCGCGCGCGCGCGTGTGTGTGTGTGTGTGTGTGTGTGTGTGTGTGTGTGTGTGTGTGTGTGTGTGTGTGTGTGTGTGTGTGTGTGTAAAATGCGTTTAAATTACGGATAAACTGGTAAAAATCGCATAAATTCATTAAAAATATGTGAAAGTAAGGAAAATATGATAAATATGATTGTTATAGAGCTCCGACGTCACCAGTTTGTTCATGCGTCATCGACAGTACTATTGTAGACAGAGTTCGGGTAGTTTTACTCTGGTGGATTTTACGAAATAACGAGGCGAAGGGGATGCCAAAATTGCTATTGGGTGTAAAAATGACTTTCTCTGACATGTGAATACCTAGCCTAAAAGCCACTATTCTGATATTTCTGCATCTGAAATTTATGTAATACACTCCCGCATGACAATTTATTTGCAAGACTTGCACATACACTAATTCTGAGTGCTCAGAGGCTAGGTGAACGTGTGGCCTATGGGAGCCTGTGGCAGTGACCTAAACAGCCGCTGGTCACAGGGCCTACCCCTCTGGTGAGTGTAGCCCATGGGGCTACCTCATCCCACCACCAGAACAGTAGCATGCTGTTGGCCGTTCTTCTCCCAGACAGTTGTCTTTGCCCCATCCATGAAGAATAGCCAACTATTTAGCTACTGTTACGAGGGCAGGCAATTTCTAAAAATACGTTTGCTTCTGCACATCTGAAACATTATATCATTGTAAACACAACATCGATCAAAGAAGAGCACCGGCAGTGCATGGACCTTTGATGTATCGTCAGTGACAGGTTAGAATGTGCCTGGAAAACCAGTATCACTACCTGCGGAGGGAGGTAGGGAGGGAAGACTGGTTCTAAGCTTTTCAGTCTGACACGTGCACTGTTGTGGGGGATGATCTTTTCTTCAATAGCTGTGTGATGTGATTACAGTGTAATTTAAGTGTTATAATATAACATAGTCGTGTACTGTGTACTTTTTAATAGTTACTCGCTTATGAGAGATTACATCTCCCTTGTCCTAAGACACACCGGTACCACGCACAAGAAAAACACGTGTATCCATCCCGGAATGTTCACTTGCTATTCGTTAGCGTGTTATTTTTTGGTCTTACCAGCATTACGCTATTGGTGAAGTCTTCCACTCACCTTAGCGTGTGTAACTTGATAGCTGAACGTATGTTTAAAGACAGCTGGTTGGTGTTAAGTGCAGTATATCCGCCATTTGCACTGTTGGTGTCATAGTATTCGCTTTAAAAGCATAAGACTACACCCTTTACACTATGTGAGGTGAAGTCTGTCAGCACAATATTCTGAGTAGTAACTACAGGAATAACTCCTGGAGATACACGATGGTAATACTTCACGCAGCAGAAGTCCGTGTTTATTCAGTAACCGTCTTTTTTTCTTTCTTCTTCTTCAAATATATGAGCTGACAAGACAGCAGTTGAGCTGTTACGAACTGCAACACTTTAGGCAGACATGCACTGTGTTACCCAAGATGACCCCCCCCCCCCCCCCCCACACACACACACTGCTCTTATTCGGTATAGTTGAGCGTATGAAATCTCTACCAGACAGCCTTTGGACAGTTTACCTGAAGAAGTAGAATAAATTTATCCATACAAGGTTGTAACTACATGCAGCAGCAGAGGCTAGGCAGTTCGGGCACTGCATTTCTCCTGTCAGGGGTAGAGCAGCTGGATTGATGCACAGTGAGACGACTAGCATTAAGATCAGTGTATATCTCATTTACGCGGGATGTATTATTTCTTTTTTACTTGGCCCAGGAGCACTTTCAGAGAGTGCCGACACTTCCTGAAAGTTTTACACCATGCCGCTGTTGACCGTTCAGTTCTTCATATGTGTCAGATACTGAGGTATTTCGCTATTGTTCCAGTATGGTTAGTCTTTACAAGAAAAACGTTAAACGGGTGGCAGTAAACACCATTTTCCTGAGTCTATTGTCCATCTGTGACTGATTTCTACAGACCAGGAACAGTGTATCACTGCCAGCAGATCTATCTCTAAGTGAACCATCAGCGACAGGTTACAACAGGCCTGAAAAACTGGTATCCCTACCTACAGGTAGGGGGCAGGAGAAGTAGGGAGGAGGGGAGCTAGTACAGGAAAAAGGGGGGGGGATAAGAACGGTTCTAAGCTGCTAAGTTCTGTATCCATCCATCAAAGTGAACACATGTGTAGCTGCCACCGCTCCCTCCTGGAGATATCTTTTGGGGTTGGTTTTTGTGATAGTTGTGTTATTACGAGTACAATGACTTTTCTCAATTGCCGGTGTGTGTGTGTCGCATTATGATCCACTACATTTTCTGTCAGTTGTGAATTGGTCTCCAACACTTCACTGGTAGTTTGCTGTTCTGTCCTTTCTTACTATGTATCTGCTTCCTCGGCAGCTATACACTTACAGATTGGTAGGAGGTAATTATTCCGGCCGCGGCTGTAGGATAATTCCTTACCAATTTCGAGTAGTACTGTAGACTAGGGCACACAGAAAGGTGAATACATATACACATGGTATTGGCAAACGTGGGACCAGGGCAGTGGAAAATGCAGTGGGTGTGGGGTACCTATAGGACAATTTCGAGCACGCTCAGGTGGCGATATTGTGGAACAGAGTAGTCTGTCCTCATCCTAAAAAATAAAGCAAATAAAAGACAGTACCTTACAACCTTCCTCTCCAGCAGCTCAGCACAGTATTTCTGTTCAGTCCACCAGGGGAGGGGAACTGAGAGAGGGGCGGAGGGAAGGTGGGGAACCACCCAGTGACAGCCCCCATCTAGAGTAAATTTGTCAGCAATTCAAAATAGCGTAATTCTCTCTCTATTCCCTTACTACTAGTTAAAACAGTTGTAGGCTAGCTTGCTCAGGTAAGGGTACAACGGCTTTATGACACCCTTCCCAGTCGAACGAATACATGAATTCTGATCACACATGGTATGAAGTTTTATTTCATTACCTCACTCTCTCTCTCTCTCTCTCTCTCTCTCTCTCTCTCTCTCTCTCTCTCTCTCACTCTCTCTCACTCTCTGGAAACGAAATAAAACTTCACACAGCCTCTGGCTGCAATGCACACACTGATTTGGTTAGGAAGAGGGTCATAAAGCCGTTTTAGTCTAACTCACGCACGCACAAACAAACGCACACTTATGGGAAAAAAATTTACACTACGAAGGAGCTGTGGGATGTAAACGAGAGATGGTAGGCATGTTTCTATATCTGAAAGTCGTATTAGAGTGGCACTAGTGACGCCGAGGATGTAAATCACGTTTGCTGTAAGTACAGGCTGTGACGGTCGTGAGCGTTAGTCACCGTTGAGATTGGACGTCGTGAGCTGTTGTTAGTCAAGAATGTCTTCAATGGGACAAAGACTGAGTTTGAAGGAGGTCGTGTAATAGGGCTACGAGTAGCTGGTTGTTCACTATGCGATATTGGCAGAAAGACTTGGCAGGAATGTAGACACTGCACATGACTGCTGGCATCGATGGTCACGAGAATAAGTCGCAAGAAGACCGGTCACCGGACGGTCACATGGCGCTACTGAAAGTGGAAACCGTCATGTTTGGCGATTGGCTGGGCATCATACTGCATCTGCAGCAGTAGTCTGAGCAGCAGTTGGAACCACAGTGACACAACAAACTGTCACAAATCTGTTACTTCAAGAACAGCTCTGAACCAGACACCCTGTACTGTGCATTTCACTGATCCCAGACCATCGCCATTTGAGGCTTCAGTGGTGTCAAACGAAAGCTCATTGGAGGACAGGGCGGAGATATGTTTTCTGATGAAATCTGGCTCTGCCTCTGTACCAGTGACGACCGTGTGTTGGTTACGAGGATGCCCGTTGATGCCCTACAACAAACCTGTCTGTGCGCTACACACATTGGACTTACATCTGGAGTTATGGTCTGGGGTGCGAATTCGTATGAGAGCAGAAGCACTTTCGTGGTTATCCCAAGCACCCTGCCTACAAATTTGTAGGTCAGTCTTATGATTCGGCCTGTTTTGCTGCCATTCATGAACAGCATTCCAGGGGCTATTTTCCAACAGGATAACGCTCGCCCACATACCGCTACTGTAACACAACATGTCCTACAGTGTGTTGACATGTTGCCTTGGCCTGCTCAATAACCAGATCTGCCTCCTAGCCAACACACATGGGACATCATCAACAACTCCATCGTCATCCACAAACAGCATCAACCTTCCATGTACTGACCGACCAAGTGCAACTGACATGGAACTCCAGCCCACAAACCGACATCTGGCACCTGTTCAACACAATGTATGCGCATTTGCATACTTGTGTTCAACATTCTGCAGTTACACTGGTTATTAATGGACCAGCATTTCATATCTGCAGTGGATTATCTGGTGCTGTGATCTTAATGATAAAAATAAGTGATGTTAATCACTTAAATATGTTGCTTTGACAATTTTATTCCCGAAATTTCATTACTCTGCATTCTTTTGGTGCTGCGCTTTTTTTTTCATGTGTGTGTTAGACACAGTGGGGTCCAGAAAAATGTAGACATACATTGACAGGCAATATTAATGATACAAAATGTCATACCGTTATACTTCATGCACAGGGTGAAGGTTATTTTATGTGTTTATAAAGTGTCCCACATTAGCAGCCAAACGACTGTTGACCCAACTATGGTTGTCAGTGTTCCCAGTGTGATAGTCACACAGGACGCCTCGATGGTTTCTCGCAGCTCGTTCTGTGTAGCTGGCTTCCGTTGATACATTTCATTTTGCAAGGTCTGCCGGAAGTAGAAGTCACGAGGTGTAAGGTCTGGAGATAGTGGTGGGTACTCAGCTTCTCTTCAACCTATCCATCGTCTGGCCAGGCAAATTTTCATCCAAGCAGGCTCTGACATCTCTGAGGTAGTGCATCGGAGCACCATCTGTTGTAGGTAAAATCTTTCATTACCAAGTACCCCTCAGATACCAAATAAAATCGATGTTTTCAGCATATGAAGGTATACATCACCAGTTACGGTGCCTTCAAAGAAGAATGGGACAAGAAACCATGCGATGACATTAATACCTGCTAGATTAACATGTCTGTCCAGGGACGCTTCAGGATTTTCAGGAGCCCAGTACACGCAGCTGTGGTGGTTTACAGCAGTGTCCGGGCATTTGCCACACCGGACATTTGGCACGGTTTTACCTGCTCCGAAAGGTCGGGTCCCTTCTCCCCACCCCCTCCCTCCACCCCCTCCTCCTCACTCGGCCGCCCAGTTTGCTTTCGAAGTTCCGAACGTGACATCAGTATGGAAGATATTACAACAAAGAAGTGCAGGCCTCCTGCTCATTACAAAGGTTACGCGTATCTTAAACAGAGGGAATCTAAAGAAGGTGTTGTTACATGGATGTGTTTACCCCGAAAAGCGGATCATTGCAAGGGAAAGGTGCTTTCGAGGAACGCCGAAGTGTTGAGCGTATTAGAACATCTCTGTGGACCACCTGACGATGCAGCTCTGAAAGTGAGAAAGCAAGTGGAAAGGGCGGAGAGAAGGTATCGAGAAGAAACTACGTAGTTATCGGAGATATACGCGGATGAAATGGGAAATCTACATAATACAGTTTGTGACTTTGTTACAGTGATGCCTAATTCAGAATATATGAAGAGAACCATGCGTCGTCGACGGAGTCAAGAGCGGGGGAACCAACAACAGCCTAAGAACTCTTATGAAATTGATCTTCATGATCTATTAAAAATGGGAGATGGCAGTAGTTTTCTTCTGGAAGACGATCGATTAGAGGCGAGATTAATGATTTTTAGTGGAAGCAAAGGAAAAGAAATTTTAAAAACATTTGCCCATTTTTTTATGGATGGAACATTTAAGAGATGCAGCAAGCAGTTTGTACAGACCTTCACCATACACGTAGACTTAGGAGGCCCGATTAAAGAAACAAACATTCTTCCTGTTGTATTTGCACTGCTCCCTAATAAGAAGAAAGACACATATGTTCGTCTGTTTCGTCTGATAAAACAGGCAGTGTCTGAGAGGTGTCCTAAACAAGTAAAGGTGGACTTTGAGGCAGCTGCGATATCGACCATTCGTCAAGTTTTTCCCACAACTGAAATATATGGATTCTATTTCCATATGAAGAAGAGTTTATGGAGAAGAATTAAAGTTCTCGGTCTAACTGAGGAGTACCGCTAGAACGAGGATTTAAGACTTCACGTCAGCGTGTGTGCAGCGCTGGCAGTTGTAAAACCGGAGAACGTAAGCAATGGATGGATTGAGATTCATGCAGAAGCTCCTGATAACGGAAGGTTCTCTCATTTTCTTGACTACTTTGTGGATAACTGGCTAGAGAATGAGGATATCGCAACAGAAATATGGGGCTGTTACGGAAAAAGGCACCGAACGACGAAAGATGTTGAAGGGTGGCAAAACAAAATAAATAGTATTATTGGAAACCCTCACCCTAGAATCAACTATTTGATGGAGTGCTTGAAAAAGGAAGCAGAGCTCACAAACTGCACGTACATGAAATTGGAAATGAATCTTGAAGGTAAGAAGAGGAAGAAGAAGTACTTGGAGCTGGACGACAGGATAGAGAGAATCGTAAAGAATTATGAAGAGACTGGCAACATTAGGCCTTGCTTGAAAGCCATTGCCCATATTCAGAAACTGGACTAAAATACGTTAAAAATGTATTAAAAGCTATGAAGACCACTGAGTCCGCGCAGGTTACTAAGATAAAATTATTAAAACATTGAAGCAGCATTATCGGAGCTAATATTAAGTTGTAATTGTAAATAAAATGTACATTAGTTCAGCGTGTTTAGGCTGATTTTACACATGCCAGAATGGTAGCTGGTCATTTATCATTTTCACGGTCCAAAGCCTGTGCAAAGTGTGATGCGAATCAGCCTTTAATGTAAAAATTAAAAAGTGTTTCAAGCCTCACAAAAGTATCCCTATTGTTGTCACGTTAAGATAACTTTTTTCTACCTTCCGATATTATGGCCATACTATTAAATAATTGTGAGTTCTAAAATAATTTTCTGAAGCTTCAGAATTGCAACTATCACCAAAAAATCATCGTTTGTTAAACTGATAGTATACGCTTTTGTGAAAGAAAATGGGAACTTAACCTTTGAATTGCACCTAAAATTGACATCCCAAAACTGATCTGATCCTAAGGTTGACAATTTTGGCATCTCAAATATTTTTTATTAAGTTTAGCTGCAAACATTTATAGTAGATGTAAATCTACTTAAGTACATTTAAATATATTCCTTTAAAAATTAAAATTTCTTACTAAATTGTTGATTATCTTTAATCAGGTCAGAAAAGTAAGGAGCTTACTACTGAAAATTAATTGTTACTAAAGAACATCAGAATCAAATGTATTAGACATACTTTTCTTATACATTACAGACTTTTTGAAAAGATATTTGATCATTTCCTCTGTCACTGACAGTGTAATTTCAGTTGCTTTGCAACATCAGGGATATCTACTCCTAAATTATGTTTCCAGCTGTTCTCATTTCGAATTCTGGAATATTTACTTCGTCTTCTTTGGTGAAGGAATTTCGGAAAATGCATTTACTAACTCTACTTTAGTGGCACTGTCTACAGTAACATTGCCATCGCTGTCGCGCAGTAAAGGTACTTACTGAGCCTTTCCGCTGGTTTACTTAACAAGGGACCAGTATCTCTTTGGATTTTCCGCCACATTTCTAGAGCGAGTTTCGTTGTGGAAGCTATTAAATGCATCTCGCATTGAAATCCGCACCAATTTCGAGCCTCAGTAAAACTTCACCAATCTTGGAGATTTTGCGTTCGTCTGTGCCTTTTGCGGTGCTCCTACAACAGCTTTCTGTCGTGTTTTGTGTACCACGGGGGATCAGTTCCGTCTCTTATTAATTTATTTGGTATGAATATCTCGAGCGCTGTTGATACTATTTCTTTGAACTTAAGCCACATATGGTCTTAATTTACATAGTTTGAAAGGATTGGAGACTACTACTTGGAAAGACGTCACCGGAATGTTTAGCTGCTTTTATAAATAGATATATTTCGCGTTTAGTTTTGGTGAATTTTTTTGTTACGGAAGTGGGCCTCGCTACGACTGCATGTTCACTAATTCCTGTATCCGTCGTGATGCTCAGGATTATTTGTGGCTAAGAGTTGAAGTGTGTTTTCGTAACCATTTACAAATGGTTCAAATGGCTCTGAGCACTATGGGATTTAACATCTTAGGTCATCAGTCCCCTAGAACTTAGAACTACTTAAACCTAACTAACCTAAGGACATCACACACATCCATGCCCGAAGCAGGATTCGAACCTGCGACCGTAGCAGTAGCGCGATTCCGGACTGAGCGCCTAGAACCGCGAGACCACCGCCGCCGGCGTAACCATTTACAATTTGAATGACCTCGTCAACTAATTGTTAAAAATAATTTAAAAAAGCATTTAGAACAATTACGGAAGTTGTTTTCTATTTACAATAGGGTATGAAAATGTATTTTTGTCGGTCCGCAGCTCATGGTCGTGCGGTAGCGTTCTCGCTTCCCGCGCCCGGGTTCGATTCCCGGCGGGGTCAGGGATTTTCTCTGCTTCGTGAAGACTGGGTGTTGTGTGATGTCCTTAGGTTAGTTAGGTTTAAGTAGTTCTAAGTTCTAGGGGACTGATGACCATAGATGTTAAGTCCCATAGTGCTCAGAGCCATTTTGTATTTTTGTCAACATGTCAACTATAATTGTATGAGTAGGGTACCTATTTGTGATGAGACTCAAGTTTTCCTTTCTTTGAAATGTTCAGCAAGTGTTTCATGTGAGACAGTGGGTCGGTAAAAGGAGCCAGTTATTAATTTATTCCGGTTGTCGAATATAACCTCTGCCCATACTAAGTCACAGGAACTATCTGCTTCAAAATCGATTGTGAGCTTACATTATTTTTCCTTAAGTTGACCTTGTTTCTGTTGTAGTGCAGATAATTACAATTACGGCTTTTCCCTCCAGAACCTAAGACGCTTTCTCTGTGACCCTGTCAATACCAGAGCTAAACAATGTAGAACAACAATATACGTTACAAGCGTAGCATTCTGTATTACGTCATTTCCTTATTTCTAACATTTTAAAATTGTAAGTCGACTTTAGATGACATGTCAATCGTAGATGTTCTTATCTCTATTTAGTGAACGTGTTTTCAGTTACGTTTTGAACATTGTCCCGCTACACTTCATTAACTAATGTTTTTAGAGAGTAAATTAATATGGAGTACGTCGTTCTTCTTTTCAAACATTCACAAACCCATTTATTCTTTCCCTATTGTCTTTTGGGTATGCAGTTGTACTAATTAAAGTAGGCACAAATGCAGTGATCAGAAAGAAATGATTAGCGTACATTCGCATTCTCGTTTCATCGTGAAAGGAAGCTACCTTATAGACAGAGGAATCTATATTTATACTTGGCAGAACTAATTACATACTGACATAATCATCGGTATTGCTTTCGTTTCCCAAAAGTTATAAATATTTCGATTTCGGAAAAGAAGCTCTGTATTTGGCCAAGATGTCTAAGAAGAAGGTCCCTTACGTACTGGTTGTATGGAGTAAGATGTGGAGACGGCAGTTTGAAAGCGGACGGAGGTAGTGCGGGGAAGGGCGTCCCTTACCTGAGGGATCGCTACTCAAGCTACCTGGCGAAGGGGCAAGTGTGGCAAATGTCCGGTGTGGCAAATGTCCGGCATTCGCTTACAGCACCGTTCAGTTTCAACTGTGCCTTGTCAGACCAAATAATCGTCCCTGCAGACCGATAATCCTCGCAAAGCAATCCTTCAAACCACTTGCAGTACTCCAGCCTTCGATCCGGGTCGTCGTTATTCATAGAGTGCAGCGATCTTGGAACGTACATGTCCTACTTTCCAGCCTTCTGATTTTTTCGTACGCTTGACCGGTTTATTCAGCTTTCACGTGCACTCTGCTTCACAAATTTTCGAGGTGACCTAATAAAATGATGCAACACAGCAACGCTGGAAGATTTCTTTATATTTTCGGTCGGCCAGACCTTTCCCTATGCACAGATCTGAACAGTACCGTTGGCATCAAATTTATACAGAGTACAAAAAATTGTTGTACATATTGGTGGCTGAGTTCCGTACACATTACGCCATTGCCGTTGTACTTCCATTATGTTTTCTTACATCCAGTACCACTTCAGTACGGCCTTGCGTTGCTCGAACGACAATCTTATTTCATTTATTGCACTGTCATCTGCTGGAAAACGCGCGTGATAAGCCGAAACATAATTACCGCTGTTCATCGCAAAGCTGGATCAAGGCTGGCGGCGTTCCGGGCATGTGACAGTAACAAAAGTATGTAAGCGGAGTAGACACGGAAGGGGAATCAACCTAGTAAAGATAAGGGCTGAAAATGGGGAAATTCACTGAGGTAAGAGACTTTGAAAAAGGGCAGATTATTATTACGTAGAGTCTGTGAACCAGGTATCTCGAAAATGGCGAAGCTGGTCGAATGTTTACGTGCTACTGTTGTAAGCATCTACGTAAAGAGGTAGGAGAGAATAGAACGCGGGGTCGGAGGCTTGTCTATTCTCTGCCGAACGAGCGGAATACTGGTGCGCAGTGTTTTGGAGTACAGCATTGTTGAACGTGGTGCTCCGCAGCAGACCACCCATACATGTTCACGTGTTGACACGATGACATCGTCAGTTACGATTGCAGTGGGCACGGTACCATCGGGATTCGATCGTCGATCAATGGAAACGTTTCTTCTCTTCGCTGAATCACATTTCTGCTGCACTATGTCCATGGTCGTCTGTACAAACATCTTCATCGAAGTGAACGGCGGCTCGAGACGTGCAGCGCGCCACGAACGCGGGCTGGTGGGAGCGGTATGCTACGGGAAACATTCTCCTGCGCTTGTATGAGACCTGTGACCGTAACCGAAGACACGCTGACACGCTGACACCTGCGAACCACCTGCATCTCTTCATGCTTTATGTCTTCCTTGAAGGTGATGTCATCTTTCAGCAGTATAATTGTCCGTGTCTCTGAGGCAGAACCGTGCTACTGTTATCTGAGGAACATTTTAGTGAAATCACGTTGATGTCTCTGCGACAAAATTCGCGTAATGTAAATCCTACGGAACCCATCTGGGTCGCTATCGGGCGCTACCACCCTTTACACAAATCAGTTGCCCGTTATTTACACGAAGTACATGACCGTTGCGTAGACATCTAACGGCACATACCTCCACAGACCTATCAACATACAGCCAGATCCCTGATACGCACCGAGCGAGGTGGCGCAGTGGTTAGCACACTGGACTCGCATTCGGGAGGACGACGGTTCAATCCCGTCTCCGGCCATCCTGATTTAGGTTTTCCGTGATTTCCCTAAATCGTTTCAGGCAAATGCCGGGATGGTTCCTTTGAAAGGGCACGGCCGATTTCCTTCCCAATCCTTCCATAACCCGAGCTTGCGCTCCGTCTCTAATGACCTCGTTGTCGACGGGACGTTAAACACTAACCACGACCACCACCACCCTGATTGTTATGTATTTCGTTCAAAAGACGGAAAAACAAGCTATTAAGCGGGTGGCCGTAATGTTTTGGGTCATGAGTATGAGAAGGCTGGTAGAGAGGGTCGGAACAAGCATATTTTACGTAGCAATCCACGTCCGCATCCCTTGGCGTATGGCACTAGGCATCATTGAACAACGTCGCGCGCCGCCTAGACGGCAGGCACACAACATACCATCCGAGCCGGCATGATGGCAGGTCTTCAGGACAACGTTTTCAATGTATTTGTGGCATCAAGGTAAGTAAGAAGTCGAGGTGACGTTTTATGAACTTTATTTGAAAACAATTACAAAAAGTGGTCGAAATTACGCCCTCCTACCTGCAAGCACGCCATGAGTGTCGCACTCTTTCAAACACTCCTTGCAAAGTGGAAATTGCATCGAATGGCTGCCATAATACCTGCTGTCAGCTCATCAGTCTCATTGCATGTTTCACAGATGACAGAGTTCAGGTGGCCCCAGAAGAAAGAAATCAATGGGCGTCAAGTCGGGGGAACGGGCAGGTCATGCCACTGGCCCACCGCGCCCATCCAGTTCTCACCAGAGGATTCAACGAAATGCATCCGCACAGCATGTGCGAAAGGTGCAGGTGCACCATCGTGTAGGTACAACACTTGCTGTCGCACGCTGAGTGGTGCATGTTCCAACAACTCTGGTGGAGTTTCTCGTATAAACATTAAGTATCGGTTTGCGTTCTTTCATCGGTGGAACACGTGTGGACCGACCAGATTATCGCCTACCAAGCCAGCCCAAATGTTGACAGCGAAGCGATCTTGGTGACCATAAACAACGGCGGCATGTGGATTTTCCCGTGCCCACACATATTGACTGTGGCTGTTGAACATACCCTCTCGTAAAAAGACGCCTCATCCCAAAAAGTGCACGGTTCGCGACGTCCGGTTGAGTGACACAGCTCTGGAAAACCCACTGGTAGAATTCGATTCGACGTGGAAAATCGTATGGGTTAAGAGCGTGAACCTTCTGATGGTGGTAGGGGCTCTAATCATCTTCACGCCACACACGCCATATTGTGGATTGCCTTAATCCATTTCTCTTGCAACCCCCTAGAATCCTTTGGAGACTGTGTTTTCCAGCAGTACTCAACTCTCTCTTCAAGATCTGGTGTACGAACATTTCGTTGACAACCGCGTCCGTTACGCCTTCGCACTTCTAATACAAAACGAATACACCTGGTTTCAAGTAGGCCTTAAATGCGGAAGTGCCATTACCAGAACGAGCCAGTGAAAACGTACCCCAATTGAACCTGTCTGTCGTGGGGATCTATGGATGACAGTAAATGTGCGTGGATCTGGAACTCCACTCGATGATTCAGAAACCGGGGAACGTACAAACGTTGGGTAGCATAAGTATTTCCATCCGCTGCGCCGTAAACACAGTGTATGTCTGCCATTTCCTACCAAAAATAGCGCTCCATTTCCTGTCCGCCCCACATAGTAACAGAAGAGCGTCCCCGTTTGGTGACAAACTGACAGAGAAAACCACACTCCGCAGAGCACAGGTGCTGCCCTCTACGCAATGCTTACCAAACAGACATTTGCACAGCCAAAAACAACACATTCACGTCCCAATAAGAGGCAGAAAGCCCGCCTGGAATATCGGCAACTATGTCGACTACAGCGTTAGCAAACGGTCATAAAACTTCAAACCTACGTCTATTTTACCTTGATGTCACAAATAAGGTGCAAACGTTGCCCTGCAGACCTGCTACCATGACGGCTGGGATGGCATGTTGTGTGCCTACCCTTCTGGCGGCGCACGACGCTGTTCAATGACGCCTAGCGCCGTACGCTAAGCGATGCGGACAAAGGTTCCTGTGTGAAATGTGCTTGTTCTGACCCAAACTATCGTGTCTCTCATTTTCTACTTTCACCTCCGATAAACCGGCTGTAAACAGTGCTGAGGGACTAGTTGGTTTTTCTAAGAAGCTACTGCACAGTAAAGTTTCAATGAATTATTGATATTGATACCCCAAGCGATTTTGTTATTCAGATAAGCTTTTGTTTTCAAATGTTTTTTTGCGTAAAGACAGTTTTAAAATCGTAACTGCTACAAAAATTTTATTCTTACTAATACTTCAATGTATACTAACATTGTTTACTTGCAACATGGATGCACTTAATATAGTAACCATTGTTTATTTTCTGGGAGAATTAATGAAACCTTACTGTTAAGTATCTCAAACATATAAATTTGAGAAGTCCGAATTATTTCAAGTTTCGATACTAAAATTTTCATTACAGATTTGTGAAAGAGTGGACTATAACAACCTCAAAAATTGATCTATGATTAGTACAATATAAAATTAATCCTGCTGTCACCTTACTACGCACGTACATATTATTAAGGTTGGGCCTATTACATTTCAGGCATCACTGTCACGTAAATTGACAAACAATGGTAAGGCACGCAACTTAACGTTATTTAATTGCATAAATAATTACTCAAATTTACCTGATTAGCAAAAACTTTTGAAACTCATTTGGATTCCGAAACGCTTTCAAGATCTATACCTGAGTTGTAGACCTCCATGTCATCTTCGGATTTGCACAACATTTCTAGCGCTGACCCCGCACACATTACTCCCAGCCACTGTTTACTTGCACAATCTTGACATAGTTACCAACAGTAAGAAACTGAAATTAGAGGCAGAGCTGCCATTTTATCTGTTTATCCTGGACCTGTCAACTAACATGAGTAAAGCACATCACTTACCACGTTTTAGATGCAAACCGTTTCCCATTGACCTTCCTCAACCATTGTTTAAAGTCGAGGTCTTCATATTAGATTTTTTTAAGTCATATCTGACAATGAATGAAAACCTAGTCCTTACACAATATCAGTTGATCCACAAATTTATTAGAACTATGCATACACAGCCTAATTTGAAGGAAGAAAAACACTGTAATTTAAACAATTCATGAAACTTCCTACACCTTCAATGTCTTTTGTAACTGTGTAGTTCTAACCAGTGTTTATGCAACGAATTAAAATGCAAGGAACAAATATTGGGTTTACAACTCGGTGGGCAGGTGGTCGACACATTCTCACACAATACGCTTAGAACTACGAAAACAATCACCCGCCATGGTTCGACGAGCAGCCGCAATCACAGAAAATCCCGGGGGAATAAGAGGAGGCCAACGGCGCGTTTGTGACCAGGTTCGTCCGTGGGAAAAATCCATCGCCTGGTGGGCAAACAGTTTCGCTTTTGCATGTGGTGCTACAATTCGAACTATATCGTACGAGTTGCAATTGTGGAGTCATTCCGACAGCGAGCGAGTACTCTTTTGGCGTTTAACAGCCCTTAACAGATGACCCATTTTTCTAAATTTCTGTCTAAGTCTGAAGCATCAGCGCAGCTAATCTAAACCCGATGATATTCGGTTTGATGTGTTGTCAGAACTATGTCGATCCAGAAAACTAGCGCGCAAAATACGTCAACATCTACATAAAACACTTTTATAATACTTATTTTGCATGGGAATCTTGGTATACTATTCGATGAAGGTTGGAAAAGGAGCAATATCTGTTACGAGTAGCCTGCACTTTTATTAGTAGGTCTTCTCGCTTTTGCGCTAAAAAATGAGGTTAAGCATTGTTGTAGCTGTCATGATAAGGCTGAATGTAGCTCAAGCATCTGAAACTTCACAGCGTTGAACTCAGTAAGTAGTCCCTATCGAAGGCATGAAGAGCAATATGCATGTCATTGTATAAAACGTAATATCAATTATTTTTAATTCCGAATCATGTTATTTATATTTGTCCCATTTTATAGTTTTCAGTCCCACTATCTCGTCCCTTAGTACTGTTCGGTTTTTCGTACACTGGCGAAAATGCAAATTTTTGCGCTATGAAGCATCAGACTGCATTTATCGAACTTTGTTGAGTTTACATAACGGGTGTTAAATTACACTATAAGGCAAAAAGACGCACCACGAAGGACACTCTCAAGCAAACAGATGATTACAACTTCAGAAACATCGGATGATTTCTTCAAAAGAAAGAGCTTCACAAAACTAGCAAGTATGGTGGGCGACAGGCAGGTTGGTATCTCACCACTGTCCACAGTGTTTCCACACACTTCTTCGGTATGGAGTACAACTGCCTTCAGCGATGAATCCCACTTCGAACTGAGCTCCGATGACATGACCTGTGTCCGATGACCTGTGTCTGGAGACGCCCCGGACATTGGTGGGATACTAGCCTGCCTGTCGCCTGCCATACGCCCCGACAACTAGGAGTGACTGAATGAGATGGTATTTCCCTTTTGGTTGCGTCCAAAGCCGCGCGGTTTGAGGCGTCACCTCACGGACTGCGCGGTCCCTCCTGCCGGAGGTTCGAGTCCTCCCTTAAGGCGTGTGTGTGTGTGTGTGTGTGTGTGTGTGTGTGTGTGTGTGTGTGTGTGTGTTATCAGCGTAAGTTAGTTTAAGTAGTGTTTAAGGGACCGATGACGTAACCAGTTTGGTCCCTTAGGAATTCACACGCATTTGAACATTTGTTGCATCCGGTATCTTATTCTACGTCCCGTTTTCTTTTTTGCCCTTAATGGCAAGCCAACCTTGGCTTACATTTAGATAAGCTAGTTCCCGCCTGCACATGGCGGTAGTTTCTACTGCTTATCTTCGTGCTCGCCAATTGGACGGAATCTCTCACAACATTCCCCAGGAGGACATCCAACAACTCTATCAGTCATTCCCAAACCGAATAACTGTTTGCATAAGAGTCGGAGGTGGACCAACGCATAACTAACTGGGGCAATTTATGAAGCTTTTTCTCTTTAACAAATCGTCCTATGTTTCTGAAGTTGTAATCTTTTGTTTGTGTATACGTGCACATCACGTCCATCAATTTCCGTTTCACTCCGATACTTCTTGCGTCGTGCGTCTTTTTTTTTTTTTTTTTTTTTTTTTTTTTTTTTTTTTTTTTGCTGGGTGGGTGCACAGCTTCATAGCGTTTTTCCGTAAGTTTAATAAACACAGCGGATACACACAACAGAGACTAAAGCCATTAATAATATATTCTCCTTCACAACTTACGCCAGTCTACCAGCAGTGGGTAACTTTTCGATACCGCAACTGTAGAAATCACATGGTTTTGAGAAGGGTGTGAAAATTTTTTTGCAGCAGTTGCTTGCATAGTCGTGGTTAGAGGAGCAGGAGAGGAGTGGCATCTGTCATCAAGGAGAACAGCCACTCCACCTTTAGCCGTGTCTCCAGTAGTATCGTCTGTCCTGATGCGTGGTAGCCCCATAATACAGGTGTGTCGGCGACTAAGGTTGGTTGGTTTGGGGAAGACCAGACAGCTTGGTCATCGGTCTCATCGGATTAGGGAAGGATGGGGAAGGAAGTCGGCCGTGCCCTTTCAGAGGAACCATCCCGGTATTTGCCTGGAGTGATTTAGGGAAATCACTCGGCGACTAAGGTCCGCTTCTTGTAAGCAGATGCAGAAAGGTTTCTCCCGGACCAGTAGCTGCGATTCTTGCAAATGTGAGCAATATCCATTTACATTCCACTGCAACACAGAAGTCCCTGTGGAAGCCATTAGTTAACGAAGGTTGTTCTTTTTTTTTTCTCCCTCAGAGGCGGTGATTTACTGGGGAGGTCACAGGAATGTTAGCCAGTTCCTTGCTCTCCGGATCCTCTGTAAGTCCATATCCTCAAGAGAATAGTCCCCATCAGAAAGGGACAGAGTTCGCCGATCCGAAGGTTTAACAACCGCTTTCTTGGTCTTATAACTACTTTCCGCAGGACTGTTTCGTTTGATGACAGGAGATGGTGCCTGTGTTGCGGGGATGGCTTAGCTGGCTTCTGATGTTGGGTAGTGGTACGTGGCTTAGATGGTAAGCCTGTTGCTTATGGCCAGATGGAACCCTACATGCCTGAGAATGCCTTATACAACTGGGTGAGGGAGAGGTGACAGGTGCCCCGAGCACGTGCACACCTAGAGGTTGAGGTTTTTTTTCTAGAGGCGTGTACCTTCCTCAGATTCCAGGCGGTGAAGACCCCCGTTTTCCGAAACACACAACCTTCCACCGCTGCGCCACACGGTGGTCGCTGAAGCATGCGCAGAGCTTAGGATGACAGAGGGCTGGGCGTATTTACCAGTCCCAGCTCAGGAACCCCAGGATCGTGAAGCCTGTATTCATGAAGTGAATGCTGAGCCCCTGAGAGGTCATTTCATTCAGAAGAGCCGCCCATCATCATCATCAAATCGAAATATCACTCAAGGGCACAAAACACAAACTTTCATTGTGACACGGAAGTAAAGAGCCTAAATTATCATCTTGAGATATTTAGTGCTATGCCCAAAAAATGTAGTTAGTTAATGACGGTTGCTTGTTGGAGACTGATATGAAAGGATTAGTCTTTCCATCCTTTCAGAGAGATGCTCTGTGGGTGACGAATCTAGGGACTTGACAGACCAGTCAAATATGCATACATTCGTAAAGGCGTTTGGAGTGTGAACTGTACTGTAGGGGTTTCATTATCTTGCAGATTATGAAAGGAACGACAACAGAGTATGTCACTGCCGCCACATACTGATACGCATTCAGCATGCCTTCAATAGTCAGCAAATCAGTCCTCTTGGCATATCCAGTGATTCCAGGAGCTGTACCTTCCAATTCTGCTTTCCCTGACTTTTCATCAGGTCGTCTAAACTGAATGAAAAAAATCGCAGCACCAAAAAATAATTAAGAGTAATGAAGTTTCGAGTATACATTTGTGTAGGTTACATATTTAGACGATTAACATTTCAAGATCAAAGGTTAATCTTAGCACAAGATACGCCATTCCAAATGTGAAATGCCAGTACACTAACAACCGGCGGAACTGCCAGAATGCTAAGTGCAAGCGTACAAACATGCGTGTATTGTGTTGTAAAGGTGCTGGATGTCATTTTGTGGAACCGAGTCCTGCGCCTGTTGCACTTGGACGGGCAAAACAGGGACAGATATTGCTGCTCGTGAACGACGCTGGAGTTGTCCGGTGGTGTCCCTATGTGCTCAACTGGAGGCAGATCTGGTGATCTAGCAGGCCAAGGAAGCATGTTGGTTTTTTTTTTTTTTTGTCATCAGTCTGACTGGTTTGATGCGGCCCGCCACGAATTCCTTTCCTGTGCTAACCTCTTCATCTCAGAGTAGCACTTGCAACATACGTCCTCAATTATTTGCTTGACGTATTCCAATCTCTGTCTTCCTCTACAGTTTTTGCCCTCTACAGCTCCCTCTAGTACCATGGAAGTCATTCCCTTCTCCTTATCAGTGTTTTCCACATATTCCTTTCCTCTCCGATTCTGCGTAGAACCTCCTCATTCCTTACCTTATCAGTCCACCTAATTTTCAACATTCGTCTATAGCACCACATCTCAAATGCTTTGATTCTCTTCTGTTCCGGTTTTCCCACTGTCCATGTCTCACTACCATACAATGCTGTACTCCAGACGTACATCCTCAGAAATTTCTTCCTCAAATTAAGGCCGGCATTTGATATTAGTAGACTTCTCTTGGCCAGAAATGCCTTTTTTGCCATAGCGAGTCTGCTTTTGATGTCCTCCTTGCTCCGTCCGTCATTGGTTATTTTACTGCCTAGGTAGCAGAATTCCTTAACTTCATTGACTTCGTGACCATCAATCCTGATGTTAAGTTTCTCGCTGTTCTCATTTCTACTACTTCTCATTACCTTCGTCTTTCTCCGATTTACTCTCAAACCATACTGTGTACTCATTAGACTGTTCATTCCGTTCATCAGATCATTTAATTCTTCTTCACTTTCACTCAGGATAGCAATGTCATCAGCGAATCGTATCATTGATATCCTTTCACCTTGCATTTTAATTCCACTCCTGAACCTTTCTTTTATTTCCATCATTGCTTCCTCGATGTACAGATTGAAGAGTAAGGGCGAAAGGCAACAGCCTTGTCTTACACCCTTCTTAATACGAGCACTTCGTTCTTGATCGTCCACTCTTATTATTCCCTCTTGGTTGTTGTACATATTGTATATGACCCGTCTCTCCCTATAGCTTACCGCTACTTTTTTCAGAATCTCTAACAGCTTGCACCATTTTATATTGTCGAACGCTTTTTCCAGGTCGACAAATCCTATTAAAGTGTCTTGATTTTTCTTTAGCCTTGCTTCCATTATTAGCCGTAACGTCAGAATTGCCTCTCTCGTCCCTTTACTTTCCCTAAAGCCAAACTGATCGTCACCTAGCGCATTCTCAATTTTCTTTTCCATTCTTCTGTATATTATTCTTGTAAGCAGCTTCGATGCATGAGCTGTTAAGCTGATTGTGCGATAATTCTCGCACTTGTCAGCTCTTGCCGTCTTCGGAATTGTGTGGATGATGCTTTTCCGAAAGTCAGATGGTATGTCGCCAGACTCATATATTCTACACACCAACGTGAATAGTCGTTTTGTTGCCACTTCCCCCAATGATTTTAGAAATTCTGATGGAATGTTATCTATCCATTCTGCCTTATTTGACCGTAAGTCCTCCAAAGCTCTTAAATTCCGATTCTAATACTGGATCCCCTATCTCTTCTAAATCGACTCCTGTTTCTTCTTCTATCACATCAGACAAATCTTCACCCTCGTAGAGGCTTTCAATGTACTCTTTCCAGCTATCTGCTCTCTCCTCTGCATTTAACAGTGGAATTCCCGTTGCACTTTTAATGTTACCACCGTTGCTTTTAATGTCACCAAAGGTTGATTTGACTTTCCTGTATGCTGAGTCTGTCCTTCCGACAATCATATCTTTTTCGATGTCTTCACATTTTTCCTGCAGCCATTTCGTCTTAGCTTCCCTGCACTTCCTATTTATTTCATTCCTCAGCGACATGTATTTCTGTATTCCTGATTTTCCCGGAACATGTTTGTACTTCCTCCTTTCATCAATCAACTGAAGTATTTCTTCTGTTACCCATAGTTCCTTCGCAGCTACCTTCTTTGTACCTATGTTTTCCTTCCCAACTTCTGTGATGGCCCTTTTTAGAGATGTCCATTCCTCTTCAACTGTACTGCCTACTGCGCTATTCCTTATTGCTGTATCTATAGCGTTAGAGAACTACAAACGTATCTCGTCATTCCTTAGTACTTCCGTATCCCACTTCTTTGCGTATTGATTCTTCCTGACTAATGTCTTGAACTTCAGCCTACTCTTCATCACTACTATATTGTGATCTGAGTCTATTTCTGCTCCTGGGTACGCCTTACAATCCAGTATCTGATTTCGGAATCTTTGTCTGACCATGATGTAATCTAATTGAAATCTTCCCGTATCTCCCGGCCTTTTCCAAGTATACATCCTCCTCTTGTGATTCTTGAACAGGGTATTCGCTGTTACTAGCTGAAACTTGTTACAGAACTCAATTAGTCTTTCTCCTCTTTCATTCCTTGTCCGAAGCCCATATTCTCCTGTAATCTTTTCTTCTACTCCTTCCCCTAAAACTGCATTCCAGTCGCCCATGACTATTAGATTTTCGTCCCCCTTTTCATACTGCATTACCCTTTCAATATCCTCATACACTTTCTCTATCTGTTCATCTTCAGCTTGCGACGTCGGCATGTATACCTGAACTATCGTTGTAGGTGTTGGTCTGCTGTCAATTCTGATTAGAACAACCCGGTCACTGAACTGTTCACAGTAACACACCCTCTGCCCTACCTTCCTATTCATAACGAATCCTACACCTGTTATACCATTTTCTGCTGCTGTTGATATTACCCGATACTCATCTGACCAGAAATCCTTGTCTTCCTTCCACTTCACTTCACTGACCCCTACTATATCTAGATTGAGCCTTTGCATTTCCCTTTTCAGATTTTCTAGTTTTCCTACCACGTTCAAGCTTCTGACATCCCACGCCCCGACTCGTAGAACGTTATCCTTTCGTTGATTATTCAATCTTTTTCTCATGGTAGCCTCCCCCTTGGCAGTCCCCTCCCGGAGATCCGAATGGGGGACTATTCCGGAATCTTTTGCCAATGGAGAAATCATCATGACACTTCTTCAATTACAGGCCACATGTCCTGTGGATACACGTTACGTGTCTTTAATGCAGTGGTTTCCATTGCCTTCTGCATCCTCATGTCGTTGATCATTGCTGATTCTTCCGCCTTTATGGGCAATTTCCCACCCCTAGGACAAGAGTGTGCCCTGAACCTCTATCCGCTCCTCCGCCCTCTTTGACAAGGCCGTTGGCAGAATGAGGCTGACTTCTTATGCCGGAAGTCTTCGGCCGCCAATGCTGATTATTTATCAAAATTTAGGCAGTGGCGGGAATCGAACCCGGGACCGAAGACGTTTTGATTATAAATCAAAGACGCTACCCCTAGACCATGGGTACATCAGCGATATGTGGGCAAGCGCTATCCTGTTGGAAAACAGCCCCTGGAATGCTGATCATTAATTGCAGCACAACAGGTCGTATCACATGACTGGCGTACTAGTTTGCAGTGACAGTGTGTGGTGTAACCACGAGAGCGCTCCTGCTGTCATAGAGAATGGCACCCCAGACCATAGCGCCACGTGTAGGTTCAGTATGTCTAACACACGGACAGGCTGGATGCACGCCGTCAACTGGCCTCCTCCTCACCAACTTACGTTCATCATTGGCAGCGAAGCAGAACCAGTTTTCATCAGCAAACACAACAGACCTGCACCTTATCCTCCAATGAGCTCTCGCGTGACTCCACGGAAGTCGCAAATGGCAGTGGTTAGAGGTCCTTGGAATACACACCACAGGGCGTCTGGTTCGGATCTGTCCTTGAAGTAACCGATTTGTGCAGTTCGTTATGTTATTCTGGTGCCAACAACTACTGAAACTGCTGCTGCAGAAGCAGCCCCAGAGCCATACACCAAACACGATGGTTTTCCCGCTCGGTACTGCCACGTGACTGTCCGGAGCCCTGTCTTCTTGCGTCCGTATATTCTCGTGACCAGCAGTCATGTACAGTGGCAACATGCCTGCCAAGTCTTCCTGCATTATCGCAGAAGGAACCTCCAGCTTCTCATAGCCCCATTATACGACTTCATTCAAACCCAGTCTTTGTCGTCTTAAAGGCTTTCTTGTCTATCATCATCTCACCACGTCCAATCTCAAAAGTTAACTAACGCCCACGACCGTTACAGCATGTATTTAAAGGAAACCTGATTTGCATCCTCACAGAGGCAATACTAGCGCCACTCTTATGCGACTAGCGCGAAATCTGAATATACATCGTCTTTCAGTACTATAAACACGCCTACCAGCTTTTGCTTGTATCGCAAAACTCCTCCTTGGTGCTCGTATTATTCTTCTGTCAGTGTAGAAGCGAGACTTACTACTACGACGCATGGCAACTAGATATCAACCCAGTTAGTGGGTAACGTCGGAAGTTCCATGACGCTTTCGACGATAATGATGTTTACAGATAAGTCGCGACGCTGGAGGATTGTAGCGAAATGCAGGATGACCTGTAAACGATTGACGCTTAGTACAGTGAGTGGAATTGACCCTCGACATAAATAGATGTAACATGTTGCGTATATGTAGACAGGAAAACCCCTTTTAATAAGAGTACACGATTGTAGAATCATCAGTCAGTTACTTCCATAGAGTATCTAGAAGTATACATACGCAGCGATTTGAAACGGAGCGAATACATAAAATAAACCGCGACTACGACGGGTGCCAGGCAGATTCATTGGAAGAATCATCAGCAAATTTAGTCCAACACAAGAGATAGCTTACTGAACACTCGTGTTACTAATATCTACATCTACATCCGTACTCCGCAAGCCACCTGACGGTTTGTGGCGGATAAATGTATATTGCTCGTCAGTATGGGATCCGTACCAGATAGGACCGGCAGAGAAAATAGAGAGGATCGAAAGATGAGCACTACGTTTCTTGACAGGTTCATTTCTTAAGCGCGGAAGTGTGACTGAAATGCTCAATCAGCTCTAGTGGCAGACGCTGCTAGAGAGGCGTTCTGCATCAAGGTGTGGTTTACTGTTAAAGTTCCGAGAGCGTACATCCTGGAACCATCGGCCAACATATTGCTTCCTCGTACGACTATGTCGCAAAAAAGCCCATGAAGATAAAATCAGAGCGATTCGATCCCACAGGTAGGTTTCACAGCAATCAATCTTCCCGAGAACCATCCGCAACTGAAACAGGAAAAAGGAGACGTGACGTTGGTACAACAAATACGAGGTGTGGCTAGAAAAAAACCGGACCAGTACTGGTGAAACAATAAAACGAATGCAATAAGGCTGAAAGTCGCGTGGCCTGTCACGTGACTCTCGCTCCGCCTACTGCTCGAGTTTCATCTGCCTCCTGCACTCAGTCTACCCGTGGCGTCTGTTTTAAGTAGTTTACGTTTTGTCTGTGCGTCGGAAAATGTTGAGTGTACAGAAAGAACAGCGTGTTAACATCAAATTTTGTTTCAAACTAGGAAATCTGCAAGTGAAACGTTTGTAATGTTACAACAAGTGTACGGCGATGATTGTTTATCGCGAACACAAGTGTTTGAGTGGTTTAAACGATTTAAAGATGGCCGCGAAGACACCAGTGATGACACTCGCACTGGCAGACCATTGTCAGCAAAAACTGATGCAAACATTGAAAAAATCGGTAAACTTGTTCGACAAGATCGCCGTTTAACAATCAGAGCAGTGTCTGAGTTAACAGGAGTTGACAAGGAAAGTGTTAGGCAGATTCTTCATGAAAGTTTCAAGATGAACAAAGTGTGTTCAAAAATGGTTCCAAAGTGTCTCACAATTGAGTAGAAGGAACGCCGAAGAATGATTTGTTCTGACATCCTGGAAAACATTGAAAGTGATCCCACCTTCTTACAAAATGTTATTACTTGCGATGAATCGTGGTTTTTTACTTACGATCCCGAAACTAAACGCCAATCGATGCATTGGAAAACTCCTGGTTCTCCACGACAAAAAAAAAGCACGAATGTCAAAATCGAAATTCAAGGCAATGATGATTGTTTTTTTGACATCAAAGGGATTGTGCACATTGATTGGGTACCAGAGGGACAAACAGTGAATCAGCATTACTACATTAGCGTCCTGGCTACCCTACGTGAGCGAGTACGGAGAAAACGGAACGATTTGTGGAGAAAAAAGTCATGGATCCTTCACCAAGACAATGCCCCAGCTCACAGTGCGTTGTCAGTGAAACGTTTTTGGCAAAACACAACATTACCATCTTAGATCATCCACCCTACCCACCTGATTTGGCCCCCTGTGACTTTTTTCTTTTCCCTAAAGTCAATTCAGCTTTGAAAGGAACTAGATTTGAGACTGTTGAAGCAGTAAAAGAAAAAGCGACGGAAGTAATGTATGGACTTACCGAAAATGATCTGCAGCATTGCTATGAACAGTGGAAAATTCGTATGGAGCGGTGTAGAGACCGAGGAGGAGAGTACATTGAAGGAGATAACATGAAATTGTAAATAATTGTAAATAAATGTTTTTTCCAGCATCAGTCCGGTTTTTTTCTAGCCGCACCTCGTACACTCCGCCACACATCGTGAGGTGGCTTGCGTAGTATGTTCCACTGATCAGTTGCTGAAGGTTTGTAGTGACAATCTGCCTGTAATCTCTGACCGGAATTCAGCCGTTTGCATGCGTCTATTGCTCACACTCGTCGAACAAGCATACGAAATTCTCGTGTTGTATTACTTCTGGTGCAACTCTTAGCTAATCTATCTTGCTCTGCGTCTATCTCGTCATTACTCGTTCTGCATTCATTTCGTTATAGACAACTATATGGCGATTCTGTTTGTATGATGCCAACATGTCCCTCATGCCAATAACTGCACCATTCTACAAGTACGGAAAATGGTAAGCTGCACGTTCTTTGTGTATGCTGTGTTACGATCTGAACCACGGAAGTGCCAGCCACGTTAGATACAACCACGAACTATCACGTATTCGCAACATTCTTCATATGTAGGAACGAAGTTTTTCTGCAATCAACGTATTGAAAGTTACCTCGCACAAGGATGCAGTTCCAAACAACATATTCCGTGAGCTTGGAAGGAATGAAGCATCACTTCGTTGGCATTCGGTCACAGTGCTCATGGTGTAGTGTTTCCTATTTCCGTCAGTGTATTTACGAAGATGAGATAAAGCGGCGCTTCTTGTTGACTGGAGATAACGAAACCTATCTCACAGATAAGATTCCGCTTTCATTATTTGCATCAAAATTGACGATAAAAATGTGATATTACGTTATAGTTAGATTTATAAGCAGACAGTAGAGAGATAACGCTTAGTCAATACATCATAACAATTCCAACTGCTGTACTTACCTTAGTTTGTTCTACGATGTTGTTAGCATTCGAAGTGCTGAAGTGCAAATGCGGCATCGATATCCCGCTCATTTGTGACAGTAATTAGCAAAACCATAAACTTCACGAGTTAACAGTGAATGGCTAAAAATACATTGAGTATTTCCATACACAAAATTGAATGTGATGTGCAATTGGCACATTTGCCATTTATTTGATTAATAATTTCTCAATATTGAGCACATCGTAACTCGCTTCAGACGGGCACATTGTGTTTCACACTACTTGAACTGCGGCTGCATGTTAGGACATCTTCAGGCCACGTTAGAGGCTGCCAGTCACAGAGAGAACTGCACACACTCCAGTTCAGGTGTCTATACAATGATTTACAACAGCCAAGTCAGTGAGAACGGAGCTTCAATGAGACCAGAAAGATATATTACATTTAAATAAGCCAGACTCCTTTTTTCGTAACTGAGCTGCGCGCTTTCCGGGTATGACAGCGAAATCACCTCTGTGATAAGATATACAATGTAGATATGGTGTCTGTTCTTTCGGACATGTGCGAGCGTAGAGACATCATATCTATATATGTATATCGTTCTGAAAATACCGGCCATGATCTCCTCGTACTGTGCGGATGCACACATATTCCCCAAACTCTTGCGGGACTTAGTAAGAATGTCTTCCACGAGTAATGAGTGTGGTGGGGTGGGGTGGGATACTACGAACGTAGTGTGTAGACATACAAGGTGAGAATGTGGGTCTCGCGGGAGGCGTGCGCGAGAAAGTCCCGGCAGCCGCGCTATCATGTGCCCTCGGTGGCTTAGATGGATAGAGCGTCTTCCATGTAAGCAGGAGATCCCGGGTTCGAGTCCCGGTCGGGGTACACATTTTCACCTGTCCCCGTTGATATATATCAACGACCATCAGCAGCTGAAGGTATTAATATAATTCTAATTTCGTTCTGTGATAAGAGGTTTCTTATGCTGAAAAACTAACTGCAGGTTACAGCTGGTAATGATGAATGGTTTGTGGAGGCGCTCAACTGAGAGGTCATCATCAGCACCCGCACAGAGTCCCAATTTTTACACAGACCATTTTTTTTACGCAGTCCAATCTAGCCACTGTCACGGATGATGATGATGAGGAAATGATGAGGACAACACAAACACCCAGTTCCCAGGTCACAACTGAAATCCGTAAAAGTACATGCAAAATACTTTTAGTCATTCAATTAAATTGAAGGAAGAAAATTTTTTACCTGCAAAACGATAATTAAGTTGTACTAGCTGACAAACCTAGCTTCACAGTGTGCCCAAAATGCCGTGGCCGCTAAATGCTGGGGAAGCGCGTGGAGGGCGGGAGTGGTGGGGTGTTCGCTCAGAGCGCTTGAGGAAAAGTGCCATCGTACACTAAAGCCTACACCCATATTTCTGGGAAATATTACTTACTTTACTTTACTTTACACGTGGCTAAGGCCTTATCGACCATACACCTGCTCTACGAGCCTCTTCCAATTATTTCTATCCAGGGAAATTGTTGTCCAATCAGAGTTGATGCCCATCCTAGCTGCATCTTCCCGGATATTCTCCATCCACCTAATTCGAGGTCTTCCTCTTCTTCTCTTTCCTTCTAATTTCTTAGTGGATGCTATTTTGGGTAATATTAAGCTGGTTAAAATTTGCTTCTTTTGCCAAAGCTCTGAGGCGCTTACACAATCACCTCATTAACAATTTGTGCAGACACATTTGCGAGAGAATTCTGAAACAATGATTTATTAAGTGAGGAACTTTGGAAAACTAAGGTCAGTAGCTTATGAAAAAGCACAGCCTCGGTACAAAATAAACGGGTAATGTCTTCACTTATGTTGTTCCAAAACACACAACACTTCTCGTTTTACCAGCTATCGATGGCTTTTAAAAATTACACTCTTTCACCGAAAAAGTCTGTAGTCATTGGAATGTCACATCAGATAATGGTTTACATAATAACGATATGGTACAGTACTCTCCTCTTTGTGTGCTATCCTTTGCCAAAATCTCATTTCGACATCTCAAACAGTTTATGAAATATGAGAAATGTGGATATTTCACTCTGGCTTTATCGCTGTCGCGACGCGATTGCAAATGACTGCGTCACATCACTTTTTTTTCTCTCCAGATTGGTGACAGATACTTCTATCCTAGTTTAAAGAAAAATTCAGTATGTTAACTAAATTCCATACGCAGCCACATATGTAGTATACACCGAAAGCAAAATCATAGCCACCTCTATTTTTAATTGCACACTTTTCCGAATGCCGTGCAGTATCTTACTGTCACGTAAATATCACAATAATAAGTAAATGATGGGCATACCATCATGAACCTGACATATAAAGCTAAAAGTGAAGCAAAAATGAAATATATTTACCGAATAGTTTCTGTGAAATCGTTTGAGAAAGATTGCAGGGTGCGCGCCTCTATTCTGTCATCGGTGACTGGCCGAGAGGTGGAAAACACGTATCGGCCTCCCATCCTGAGGAAACGAATGGACTTACCCAGCACTTTGGACGAAAACTGGTCACTGTGCATCGGGCACCGTATCCTACGAGAGTTGTAACTGCACATTCATTTTGCCAATTTTCCATTAGAAACGAAAACAAAAGAACTGTGTTTGTAGTGTAATATCGGAATAATTTCGTTTCCATGTATTCGCGGGAATACATTTGACATTAAAAAACAGTCGTAAAAAGAAATATGAGTAGTGTCCGAAGATACAGTATCACCGACAGTTTCCGTACGCTGGACGCAGCTGCTTCGCGTGTCTACAACGCGCTTTTTTAAACGTCTCTATGGCAACCCCTCTACAGCTCTATAGACGGCTATTGTTTTTGCCTACAACTTACCGCGCTTCGCAGCTGAAAGCTGTCAAAAGTGCTGTCAGGTGTCAGGGATTTCCTTACGCTAACTCGACTTTGGGAGTGTCTAAGCAGTAGAGAATAAATGCATTAAAACTTCATGCATGATGCGGCATCTTTTTACTTATCTCCTGATGACGTCATATCTCCTGATCTATGGGCCAAACAATGACAATTTTGTAGATACATTCGGCGACATATGATGATACTGTGTGACAAAATGTGTTGCGAATAGAGTTAATAACAAAGAAGTAATGAATTTAAACGTAAAGCACAATGAGACAGTTTTTCACGCATCTCGGTTTTATGCCGTCACATCTCCTGAACTACGTGTGGTATCACGGTACAATCTTATAGGTGTATTTACCGGCTTATGTGGATACTGTCTGCGAAATTTATGACACACAGTGTTGTTAGCGATATCTAAATTTATTATTTACTAGCTGCGTTACTTGGGATGTTCAGTATCTACCACACAAAGTGATTTGCCCTGTGTCTTGTTGATACTCACGGCTAATGCAAACCTCATGGGAAGCTGCCATCGTTTAAAATCCCAAGGGCGTATTTGAAGCAAATCGGTCATGTACTTTGCGAGTTGTTTGGTAATAACTTTTCGTTGCCAAACATCTCATGAAGTAACTTAACGATTTGCTTCACATAGGCCCTTCGATTTAAAACGATTGCAGTTTCCCATGCGGCTGTACGTATTAAAAAAATGTAGCGTGTGTCCGATAAATGTTCATTAGCGGATCTTGTAGAAATCTGAAGTAAATCGGCCATCTTACGTAGAGTGATCTCCCTCTTGTCTTAAAGACAAACAGTAGATTTGTACGAATAAAGAACATATGGAAACGCTATGTATGTATGAATCTCTCTCTCTCTCCCTCCCTCCCTCCCCCCCTATTACACAGAGTACGGGAGAGTCTCAATCCCGTCATGACAAAATGATCCCTTTATCGTCATGAGGCGGACAGGCCAATTTTAGACTCTTCACTCAGTGTACACGTCGTGTCCTCTTAATTGAGTCCTAGTTTTCTGTACCATATGCGACGGCAGCACCGCAAATAGTCTTTGATAGAGGTGGCTCTTGATGCCATACAAAGTGCACCCTTAGCCTGCCTCTGGGCGGTACCTTCCAATGTGCGTTGCATTTTTGATCGGAGACCAACAAACTCCACAGTCAACAATCAATTCGCCTCGTCTTTCATAAGGACCACAACCTTTTTCTTCTGTGGAACAATACCACAAGCACTACGAATCATGTTCTTCGCCCAACAGATGAAGCTATCTGTACGCATATGAAGTAATTTTGGATCTGCGAAATGAGCATTTGCAAACTCATAATGAAAGCGGCACACAGGGAGTCTAGTAGTATGCACATCCCCAAATAAATAGGATTCTTAAACTCTGCTGCAGTCTTCACCATCTCCACAGCAACAAAGTTGTTACTGAATATGGTGACCCACTTAAAATTTGGACTGGTAATACATTTTTTCCGCCATAACGCCTATCCCATTCGGTTCTAATCAAAATTTCAGCTGTTCCCTCAAATTATCGATTGTTTTGCCAAAAATCGAATTATTCATTAATTTATAAAAATCTTTCTCAAAATCACACTAACAGAAACACTGTCTCGTATTCAGATCAATATACTACTTCAACCAAGTGTATTGCTTGAAAGAGAGAGCCTGGGCGATTATAACCAGCTGCATCCCCAAGCTGAGACACTTCTGGCGATTATGATAGCGAATAACATTTCTCTGCTTATTTCCCAGCGTTGGTTGGTTGGTTGGTTGGCTGGCTAGTTTAAAAGACGGGAGAGGGACCGAACAGCTAGGTCATCGGTTCCCCATTCCGATTAAAATAATTCCACAGGGGTGGGAATAAAATAATCGAGACATACAAAACACACTGGAAGAAAGAAGAAAACCAAAAAACTAACAGAAGTGCAACAAACACTAAAATGGACAAAATCGGACAAGAAAACCACAGAGAGACGTAAGAAACATGAAGAAGAGATCAAAACAAGAGAGCAGGTTACCATGGTTCGCTGAACATGAGAATGGAAAGAAGACAGACACTCTGCAACACACTAAAACCTCCACCTTAAAAGCACTAGAGTAGAGGACACAGAAGGGACAAAGGACATGCGCTAAAACTGGGATCAGATGATAAAACCCACCCTCACGAATAAAATGTAAAACTAAAGCTGCTGTTGAAGCAACACCACCGCAGGTAAGATGCTGGGAAAGTTAAAAGTCCACCGCAGAGCGGCTAAAAGTGAGCAGTCCAGCAAGAAGTGGACGACTGTCATTTGTGAGCCACGGCGACACCAAGGTGGGTCCTCGCGACGGAGGAGGTAACCATGCGTTAGCAATGTATGGCCAATGCGGAGCCAGCGGAGGACAACTGATTGCCTGCGAGAGGACCGCATGGAAGACTTCCACACATTCGTCATCTCCTTAATGGCATGAGGTTTGTTGTGCGTACTGTTATGCCATTCTGTCTCCAAAGCCGAAAAAGCCTGCGGCGTAAGACAGAACGCAGGTCAGTTTCGGAGATGTCCATCTCCAGAAGCGGTTTCTGCGTAGCCTGTTTGGCCAGCCTGCTGGAAAGTTCGTTGCCCGGGATTTCGACGTCTCGTGGGGTCCACACAAACACCACTGAAGGATGGGACGACCATTCCACGGCATAGATGGACTCCTGAATGGACGCTACCAAAGGATGGCGAGGATAGCACTGGCCGACAGCTTGTAGGCTGCCCAAGGAGTCAATACACAGGAGAAATGACTCGCCAAGGCGTGAGAGGATTTGCTCATGAGCACGAGACATGGCCGCCAGCTCTGCAGTGAAAACACTGTAGCCATCTGGCAATGAGTGCTGTTCAATATGTCCTCCATGAACATACGCAAAACCTACATGACCGTCAGCCATCGAGCCGTCGGTGTAAACCACTTCATGGCCCTGGTACATGATGAGAATCGAGAGGAAGTGATAGCGGAGAGCCGCAGGATTAACGGAGTCCTTAGGGTCATGCAAAAGGTCCAGAAGAATCTGCAGCCTACGTGTACACCATGCAGGTGTACGTGAATGGACCTCGAGGAGAGGTGGTAACGGGAAGGACACCAGACAGAAGGGACTGGAGACGAACCGCAATCTTAAGCTCTGACCTGGGCCGTCAATGCGGGAGATAAACCGCCATGGTTGGGAAAAGGAGACAGAAACTCGGATGCGCAGGAGAACTACGAATGTGTGCAACGTAACTGGTGAGCAGTTCTGCACGCCTAACCTTCAACAGAGGGACTCCGACCTCCACGAGGACACTGGTCACCGGACTCGTTTTAAAAGCTCCCATCGCTAGGCGAACACCAAAGTGGTGCACTGGGTCGAGTAAACGCAACGCAGAGGGCGCCGCCAAATCGTAAACCAGGCTCCCACAGTCAAGGTGGGACTGAACAAGGGCTCTGTAGAGCTGCAGCAGCTTAGAGCGATCTGCACCCCAGTTGGTTTTGCTCAGGCAGCGGAGGGCATTGAGGTGCTACGGTCACTTCCGCTTAAGCTGACGAAGGTGAGGTAGCCAAGTCAATTGGGCATCGAAAACCAGACCTAAGAATCTATATGTCTCCACTATGTTGAGTGGATTGTCTTTAACGTAAAGTTCTGGTTCTGGATAAACGGTGCGACGTTGACAGAAATGCTTGACACATGACTTTGCGACCGAAAACTGGAAGCCATGGGCTAGAGCCCATGACTACGCCTTCTGAATGGCTTCCTGTAGGCGCTGCTCAGCAACACCAGTACTGGAGGAGCAGTACGAAATGCGGAAGTCATCCGCACACAGAGAAGGTGAGACTGACTGCCCTACAGCGGCTGCTAGACCGTCAATAGCCATTAAAAATAGAGAAACACTCAATACGGAGCCCTACGGAACGTCATTCTCCTGAATATAGGGGGGAACTACGGGAGGCACCGACTTGGATACAGAAGGTACGGAGCGACATACGTAAGTCAAAAAAGACCTCATTCAGATGTTGGCGTCTGGAAATGGGTATTTGGATGGCAGACTCGAGGGACACGACATCAGTGGTAGAGCTACCCTGGGGGAAGCTGCCTTGACGTGGAGCCAGTGACTCCAGGACTGAACCAAACCGCCGACACACCATACGTTCCAGCAGCTTACAAAGAAAGTTGGTGAGGCTGATGGGCTGGTAACTATCCACATCAAGCGGGTTTTGCCCGTGTAAGGTTATGATTAGGTGGTTTATTATTCTACGACTGAACACAACTGTGTACGCTGTAATGACATTGTTTAATATTACAATTTTGTCACGGAAGTACACGCTTTTACACAGTTTACAATGTGACAATGTTAAGACAGTTGTCAAAATGATGCATCTTGGACTCTGAAAGTGAACTAACCCTAAAGACAACAGTATTAAATTTTAACTCTCAGAAAGTTAAATAATCCTAAACACAAAAATATTAAATTTTAACTAGAAGTTTCTTTAAAAAATTATTCTTATGATTACGTTACGATGTTGGCCAGGACTACGATAAATCATCTGATTCCGGTTCCAAGTTCGGTACTATTTTTAGAATGACAGGTCTATGGAGGATTGTTAGGTTTGTGACAAGTTTAGCCAAAGATTGCCCAAGGTCGCTCGAGTTTACAGTGGACGTAAGCTGGTGAACCAACAAGTTCACACAGCTGCACATGGTGTTTACCTTAGCTCTGATGACCTGTCATCTGCCTGGCTGCTCTCATCCTCTGAAATTCCTATAAAACTAATTGAACCTTTGCTGAATTTTCCAGCAGAAACTCTCCCAATATTTCTCAATATGAGAGAAAACATGAACTCATCCCTAGTCTCAGACTATGGCGATATACATGCGCGTGGCTGGTGCAGTGTACATATTATAATGCCCTCTCAGTTCTCACAAGAACAATTAACTGTCTGGTTCGTTTCTCCACAGATGGAGCTCAACGACGCTACAGCTAGTATACAGCTGAATGTCAGCCGCAGTAAACGTAGTGTTCACACAAATTTCCCCTCTGCATTTTACAGAGCGTTATGCGCCCCATTCTGCACTTGACGCCAGTTCAGAGAAGAGTCCCTAAAAATTTCTGTCTTGTCTTTCTCATAGCCGAACTTTCACCCCACCTGAGTTCATTCATTCTCGACGTCACGGCTTTTTTCGACTAATAAGAGCGTTCCTCTTATTTTGTGGAAACTCTCTACCAATCGCAAGGGTCCTACCATTAAACTGCGCCGAAATCTCGGCACTTTCCCCCTTCCCAGTGCGTTTCCGCCAATCAGATGTTTTGTGCCCACTCCAGATGCCTAAAAAGTTACATGTGTATCGTGTGGATCACTTGCAGTTCACGTGATCGAATGTGTCACTGGTTTTGTTCGTATCCACTCGGAATTCTGAAATGCAGTTTTCTAAAGCTCTTTCTGTCCTCCTCCTGGTGGCCCAACCAATTACTCTCTCTCCTGTCTGAGTCACCTGGTCAGTCGGTCGTTAACTCTCACCTGGGACGCCCCTTAAGTGGTTTCCGTGGTACGCCCCGTGGCACGGCATTTGCTTCTGCCCGCCCTTGCTTCCAAACCAAAACGTTTCCTCTCGCCACTTGTTCCACCTTCTGCCCACAGACATGCATTATATAGGATCGGTATGTTAGTACTGTTGGGGGCCCAGGAAATGACCTGGGGGGGGGGGGGGTGTCTCTGCAGACATCATGAGACTCTGGCATAAAATAGGGGTGATACGCGATTACAAGAACTCAACAAGAGAGTTCTCACAGCCTCTGTCACCTCAATTCTCTAACTTCCTACCTACACGTGGTGCCCCTGTTAAGCCGAGCAACTCAGCGGAAGGTTGGGTAACCAATACCAGCGGGAAACTGAGTCGGTGAGCAGATAGGAGTTGGACGACAGTGGAAGGCAACGGGAAACCACCACTGAACTATCCCAAGAAAACCCCATGGCTTCGCTCAGCTCAAAATGTTTCGGAGTTTCAAGTTCCCCGATCGGATCTCCGGGGGGAAACAGGTTGAGCGGAGCTTCACGAAGAGTAAGATGGTGCAAAGAGAAGCACTGCATAGGAACATGGAATGTAAGATCCATGTATCAAGGAAAACTAGACATAGTGAAAAGAGAAACGGAGAAAATTAACATCGACATATTGGGAATAAGTGAAATGAGGTGGACTGGTATGGGAGAATTTGCTTCGGATGGCCATATCGTGTATTATTCTGGGCACGATAACAACGGAAGTAATGGAGTAGCCTTCATAGTTAGTGATAAAGTGAGAAAAGCTGTAATGGGATGCAAATATAAAAATGATAGAATGATGTCCATCAGACTTCAAGGTCAGCCCCTCAACATCACAGTAATTCAAGTGTATGCACCAACAACCGTTGCTGAAAAGGAAATTATTGACCAGTTCTATGGAGATTTACAAGAATTACTACTGTCAACACCAAAAAAGGATATCGTCTTCATAGTTGGAGATTGGAATGCAAAAGTGGGAAATCAAGCTGTAGAAGGTATAACAGGGAAATATGGTCTTGGTACAACAAATGAAGCTGGACAGAGACTCCTAGAATTCTGCCAAGAAAATTCGTTGATAATTACTAATACACTGTTTCAACAACCAAAACAACGCCTATATACCTGGACTTCGCCAGATGGCCAACACCGGAACCAAATTGATTACATACTTTGTAATCAGATGTGGAAGAGCGCGGTTTAGTCAGCTACAACAAGACCTGGGGCTGACTGCGGATCAGATCATGAGCTCCTGATTGCAAAATTTCGGCTGAAACTTCAGAATGTAGCAAAAAGTACCCCAACTTGCAGATACGACCTTAACTCTATACCCTCCGACTACGCTGTAGAGGTACAAAACAGATTTAATGTATTACAGCTGGAGGACAAAAGCTCGCAAGAGATGCGGACAGAAGTAGCTAATACTGTCAAGGAGGCCGCAGAGAAACACATTTCCAAGAAAAGGAACAGTAAGAAGGCTACATGGCTATCAGTTGAGGCACTGCAAGTTGCAGAAGAACGAAGGAAAGCAAAAATCAAGGGAGATAGATCAGCTATGTTTGAATTAAATAAAGATTTTCAGAAACTAGCTAGAAGACGTAAAAATATATTCTTTAATGAACAGTGCAAGGAAGTTGAAGATAGTAACGGAATGGGGAAGACAAGATATCTTTATAAGAAAATTAGAGAAATTAAAAGACAATTCCAGGCAAAAATAGGAATGATAAAAGATAGAAAGGGGAAAGATCTGAGTGAAGCAGAGGATGTTAAGGAAAGATGGGCAGAATATGTAGAAGACCTATACAAGAAAGAACTGCATAATGACAGGGCTCCTACTGCTGATGTTAATGTTAATTTAGAACTAGAGCCAGATATTTTGGAGAGCGAAATCCAGTGGGCCCTTGAAAATATGGCTGATAACAAAACTAGTGGACATGATGAAATACCAGCAGAATTGTTTAAAGTCACTGGAAAGGATGCAGTGAAAGTGCTGCACTCAATATGTCAAAAAATATGGATCATGCAGCAGTGGCCAGAAGACTGGAAAAGGTCAGTATTCATCCCCATTCCAAAGAAGAGAAGTTCTAAAGAATGCTCAGATTACCGAACAATCGCACTTATTTCACATGCTAGCAAAGTTATGTTGAAAATCTTACAAAATAGACTTCGCCAATATCTAGATCGAGAGCTACCAGAAGAACAAGCTGGATTTAGGAAAGTAAGAGGAACTAGAGATCAAATTGCTAACATTCGGTGGATTATGGAAGAAGCTAGAGAATTCCAGAAAGATGTGTACCTCTGCTTTATTGACTACGCCAAAGCCTTTGACTGCGTCGATCACAACAAATTATGGAACGTACTGAAAAACATGGGTGTACCAGATCACCTCATTCATCTGATACGGAGTTTATACCTTGACCAAGAAGCCACAGTGAGAACTATGTATGGAACAACGAAATGGATAAATATTAAGAAAGGGGTCCGGCAAGGCTGCATACTGTCACCGTACTTATTCAATCTGTATGCAGAACATGTTATGAGGAATGCGAGGCTAGATGAAGGAGAAACACGAATTAAAATAGCTGGAATAAATGTAAACAGCCTCAGGTACGCGGATGATACGATCCTGTTGGCAGAAAGTGAAAAAGAATTGAGAACACTCTTACTGAAGGTGAAAGGCGAAAGTGAAAAGGCCGGTCTTACGCTGAATGTGAAGAAAACGAAAATTATGGCAACTACACCTACCAATTCGTGGGATATAGCAGGAGAAACTATGGAGGTAGTGACCACAATCAGTTATCTCGGTTCCCAGATCTCTGCTGATGGCGACTGCAGCCATGAAATCCGGAGACGCCTGTTGCTCGGTAGACAGGCGATGTCAAACTTTGACAATGTTATAAGGTCCAGAGATGTAACACTAGCAACAAAGATCCGTATTGTGAGGGCTATGGTCTTTCCAGTTGTGATGTATGGATGTGAGACCTGGACCATTAGAAAAGCTGAACGGCGAAAAATTGACTCCTTCGAACTGTGGTGTTGGAGGAAACTTCTTAGAGTTCCATGGACTGCAAAGAGAACCAACGGATCAATATTGGAGCAAATAAAACCAGATGTCTCCCTGGAAGGTCTAATGTTAAAACAAAAGCTGACCTACTTTGGACACACAATGCGAAGGCATGCCTCGCTGGAAAAAACATTAATGCTGGGGAAGATTGAAGGAACTAGAAGAAGAGGACGTCAGAGGATGAGATGGATCGATGGCATCACAGAAGCAATGCGTTCCAACCTGGAAGGTCTACGGGAGAAAGTGCAAGACAGGAAAAAGTGGCGTGATTTGGTTCATGGGGTCACGAAGATTCGGAACCGACTAAACGAAGAGAGAGAGAGTACTGTTGATTGAGTATCATCGCTTTTTGCATTACATACGTATAGGCAAAGTTGCTCATTACCGCCAAATTAAGTTAGGCATCATATTAACCATTCTGTTGCGATGTATGAAGTTCTTATGTAAGGTGCGAAATTGACATTCATTTATTCTGCCACCTTACAACTGGGCTTTAGCACCCACAAATAATGGTGCACTCCCGCCGTTGCTGTGGAAAGACACCATCGCATCAGATCCGGTTGAAGATGATGAGCAGATGTCGCTTGTAGTCAGACAAGATATGTTTAATCATCTGACTGTCGATCCAATCCGACCCAGGAGCTGTGTCGGGGCAAAGTGCAAGGGCGCTCAGGAGCTCCCACTCTGTAAATGGGGTGTTATAGGCTTCACTGTGGCATGTAGTGAATGAGAGGACTTTCTTTTCCAACCACTGTTTAGAGTGCGTTTTCAATGGTACAGAGCACGCCATTGATATTAACGCCAGGGACACCTGTTGGAGTCTGGTACCCAAAAAGACGTCGAATCTTCGTCCAGACATGGGAGGGTAACGTATGGCACCCAATGGTCGACATGTACCTCTCCCAACACTCCTGTTTCCGTCGTTTTATAAGCTGGCGAACGCGGGCATGGAGCCACTTAAAGGCTATAGGTGCTCTAGGGAAGAGTGCCGCTTATGTCGCTGTACAGCACGCCAACGCTCCTTAATTGCCTCAGCGACTTCCGGAGACCATCAAGTGACTGCTTTTCGCTGGAGGCACCCTAGAGAACAAGGGATCGCATTTTCCGCCGCAGAAATAATCGTTGTAGTGACTTGTTCAATCACAATCTCGATGGCACCATGTAAGGGAGATTCAATGATGACAGCACAGGTGAAGGCTTCCCAGTCCGCCTTTTTTAAAGCCCATCTGGGTAGGCGTCCGTGGGCATGACGCCAGGGAGTGACAGGAAGATGAGGAAGTGGTCACTACCACACAGATCGTCATGTGTTCTCCAGTGGATAGATGGGAGAAGGCCAGGACTGCAAACCGAGAAATCAATGGCCAAATGTGTGTCATTTTCCTCACTGAAATGTGTGGGAGCACCTGTATCATGTGTTCTCCAGTGGATAGATGGGAGAAGGCCAGGACTGCAAACCGAGAAATCAATGGCCAAATGTGTGTCATTTTCCTCACTGAAATGTGTGGGAGCACCTGTATTTAAGATTTAGAGGTCTAGTGAGTTGTGACAGTAAATTTTCGACCTCCCTACCTCAGCCAGTATGCATGGCGTCATCCCACAAGGGGTTATGAGCATTAAAATCTCCAAAAAGTAGGAAAGGTTTTGGGCGTTTATCAATCAGTACAACTAATACGTTCAGGGCTACTGCACCATCTGGAGGAAGATATACATTGCAGACAGTTATTTCCTTTGTCGTCCTTATCACGACAGCTACAGCTTCGAAGGGGGTTTGAAGGGGGCACAGGTTCACTACATACCGAGTTCAGGACATAGACACAAACTCCACCTGAAACTATTAACGTCGCTACAGTTCCTGTAATATCCCTTATAGCCGCAGAGTGCAGGGGTCCGTGTTGCCAGGAACCAGGTTCCCTGGAGGGCAATGCAGAAAGCAGGTTTAAAGCGTAACAGTTGCCGTAGCTCAGCTAGATGATGGAAAAAACCGCCGCAATTCCACAGGAGGATTACGTGGTCGTGAGACTGGGAAGGCACGAAACACTCAATGAGGCAGTCTACACCTCAGGGTCACCTGCTGCCACCAGATGAGTACCTGTGCGATCGACATCCATTATGTCTGAGAGACCATTGAGATCTAGGTCCTCAGTGGACACCAGAATCTCCACCTCATCTTCAGACAAAGAGCTTGTAGGTGGTGGTGGTGGTGCCACCATAATGCCTTGGTTCTTGGCGGTGTTTTTCTTTTTAGGTATCTCTCACTGCTCCTTAGGTTTGTGTGGCTGGGAGGGCTTCGCTGATTCAGTCTCAGGGACTAAGGAGGACCATGATGCCCTATGGCCAGCTACCTGTGGTTTCTTCAGCCACTGAGGATGAGCATGAAGCCCAATGACCAACTGCTTTTGGGCTCTTCAGCCGCTGGTGGATGTTAGTTTTGCCACTGGTAGGATCCTGGGAAGGGAGTGACCCAAGGGAACCCTTCCTAGCAACAGGAGCCGAAGACTTACGCTTCTCCGGCCGACAATGGTTGTGGGGGTGTTGCTCCTGTTGGGGTCTGCTACCCGAAAACATGTTTGATCTTTGCCCAGACTTGGATAGGTGACGTTTGGCACCAAATTGTATACACATATCTCCCCAAAAACTTCTGCTTCCATCGTTTGGTAAGTAGGTTGTGCAGGAGTATCAGGGAGGGAAGTGCCCCACCATCAAGTGGGCAGGTGGAGTTTGACAGCTCTGAGAGCCAACTGTGTGTGGCGTAAAGGTTGGTTTGTTGTTTTGGGGAAGGAGACCAGACAGCGAGGTCATCGGTCTCATCGGATTACGGAAGGACGGGGAACGAAGTCGGCCGTGCCCTTTGAAAGGAACCATCCCGGTATTTGCCTGGAGAGATTTAGGGAAATCACAGAAAACCTAAATCAGGATGGCCGGACGCGGGATTGAACCGTCGTCCTCCCGAATGCGAGTCCAGTGTCTAACCACTGCGCCACCACGCTCGGTGTGTGGCGTAAAGGCAGATGACAGATCCACTGTCGTAGCAGTGTCGCAGGTCGACGTCATATGCACAGGATGTAGTCTCTCACATTTTCTCAGTGTAGGTCAGTCGGTCCATGGTCTTTTATTCCATTATTTTTCTTTCTTTCTGGGGAATCCTGCATTCCGGCGAGCAAGGCGATTGGTGCTCTCTGCAGTTGACACAGATGGGAGGCGGAGCACAGGGAGTACTGGGATGTGAACAATGTCCACAATCCCAACAGGTTATGCTCAAAGTACAGCAGGAAAACATAAGGCCAAACTTCAAGCACTTACAGCACTACATCGGGGGGAAGGGATATATAGCTTTATGCCAGAGTGGTAGACCTGCACCTCTGTCTTCTCAGATAATGTGTCACCCTCGAAGGAGAATATAAAGGCACCGGTGGCAACCTGATTATCCCTTGGACCCAGATGGATGCACCAGACGAAATGAACACCTTACCACTCTTAAATGGTGCGCAGCTCATTGTCAGACTGCAAAGAAGGTCCCTGGGAAATTGATACCCTGGACCATATTTAAGCTCTTATGGGGCTTGATGGAAACAGAAACATCCCCCAGCTTTTCACAGGTGAGTAGTGCCCGCGGCTGGGCAGAGGATGCTGTTTTGATCAAGATCGACCCTGACCGTATTTTGCACAAGCCCTCCACCTCCCCAAACTTGTCCTCTAAATGTTAAAAACTGAGGTTTCATTGACAAGGAAGATTCCCCATTAACTATCATCCATATGAGGTACCGTTGTGAATACGGTTTGCTGCCATTCTTAGCCTTGTGTTCTTCCCATTGTGTGGCCAGGGGTTTTTTTTTTTTTTTTTTGTTTGTGGTTTTAGGGCGCAAAACTGCTATGGTCATTAGCGCCCGGTCCGTGACTGAGGAAAGAATAAAAACCGAAAATAGAAAACAGCAAAAATGGGAACGAAACTCAAAGAATTGGAGACACTAAAAGCAGAAACAAGGCTTAAAAGTCCACTACAGAGAGGGGTTGATGGTCCCCGATAAAACTTCAAATGACTGACGTCATTTCACTGTCACTAATAAACTGGAGAACGCGGTCGGCTGAGCGCGTGTCATCTGCTAAAATCGACGATAGATCAGGCGATAGCTGTAGACGGGAGCGTAACGGATTAAAATAGGGGCATTCAATTAAAAGGTGTCTGACCGTCCACAGCTGAGAGCAGTGGGGACAGAGTGGGGGAGGATCGCCGCTTAAAAGATGTCGATGGCTAAAAAGACAGTGCCCTATCCGGAGTCTAGCTAAAATTACCTCCTCCCGACGACGCGTTCGGGAGGAAGAGGTCCAAGCGCAAGGAAGGGCTTTCACTTCCCGCAATTTATTGCGGGGAAGTGTTGACCAATGCGCATGCCATAAATGAGCAACTTTGCGACATAAACCGCTCCGTAGATCGGTGAAGGGAAGCGACTGAATAGCTGGCCGAGGAAGAGAAACTGCAGCCTTGGCTGCTATATCAGCCGCTTCATTCCCACAGATACCAGCGTGTCCCGGGAGCCAGAGGAACGCCACCGAGACGCCCCCCAGGTGGAGCAAGCGCAGACAGTCCTGAATCCGGTGGACCAGAGGGTGCACAGGGTAAAGAGCTTGGAGACTGAGGAGAGAGCTGAGAGAATCGGAGCAGATTACGTACTGTATCTGCTGATGGCGGCGGATGTAGTGGACAGCCTGGAGAACAGCGAAAAGCTCCGCAGTATAAACCGAACACTGGTCGGGAAGCCGAAAGTGATGTGGGGCGTCGCCAACAATATAGGCACTCCCTACACCCAACGATGTTTTCGAGCCGTCGGTGTAAATAAAGGTGGCGTCCGTCATTTGTGCACATAGAGCAGCAAATGCCCGACGATAAACAAGTGAAGGTGTACCATCCTTGGGAAATTGACAAAGATCACGGAGCAGACAGATCCGGGGACGGAGCCGAGGCGGTGCTGTACCCCAAGTTGTCAAGAAGGTTTTAGGGAAGCGGAAGGAAAGAGAATGGAGCAGTTGACGGAAGCGGACTCCCGGGGGTAGTAGGGAGGAGGAGCGGCCTGCATACCCTACATCAAAGGAGGCGTCGAAAAAAGGGTCATGGGCTGGATTAGCAGGCATGGAAGACAGATGGCTAGCATAACGGCTCAGAAGGACCGCTCGCCGATTGGACAGCGGAGGTTCAGCAGTCTCAGCATAAAGGCTTTCCACAGGGCTAGTGTAAAAAGCACCAGACGCTAAACGTAATCCACGGTGGTGGATAGAGTCGAGACGCCGAAGAATAGACGGCCGAGCAGAGGAGTAGACTATGCTTCCATAGTCCAATTTCGAGCGCACTAAGGCGCGATAGAGGCGGAGAAGGACCACTCGGTCCGCTCCCCAGGAGGTACCATTCAGGACACGGAGGGTGTTGAGCGTTCGCAGACAGCGAGCCGAAAGATAGGAAACGTGGGAGGACCAGCACAGTTTTCTGTCAAACATAAGACCCAAGAATTTAGTGACGTCTGAAAACGGAAGGTTGACAGGACCTAGATGTAAGGAGGGCGGAAGAAACTCCTTACGTCGCCAAAAATTAATACAGACGGTCTTACTGGGAGAAAAACGGAAGCCGGTTTCGAGGCTCCAAGAGTGGAGGCGATCGAGACATCCTTGAAGACGTCGTTCAAGAAGGCTGGTCCGTTGAGAGCTGTAGTAGATCGCAAAATCGTCCACAAAGAGGGAGCCCGAGACGTCAGGAAGGAGACAATCCATAATTGGGTTTATAGCGATGGCAAACAGGACAACACTCAGCACGGAGCCCTGGGGTACCCCGTTTTCTTGAGAGAAAGTACGGGAGAGAGTAGTGTTCACCCGCACCCTAAATGTTCGCTCTGCCATAAATTCGCGAAGAAAAAGGGGCAGTCGGCCTCGAAAGCCCCAAGAGAACAGTGTGCGGAGGATGCCTGTCCTCCAACAGGTATCGTATGCTCTCTCCAGATCAAAAAATATTGCTACCGTTTGGCGTTTCCGGAGAAAATTGTTCATGATATAAGTGGAGAGAGCGACAAGATGGTCAACTGCAGAGCGATGCTTTCGGAATCCGCATTGGGCAGGTGTTAAAAGATCGCGTGATTCCAGCCACCAAGCTAAACGGTAATTCACCATACGCTCCAAAATCTTACAGACACTACTCGTAAGAGAAATGGGGCGATAGCTAGAGGGGAGATGTTTGTCCTTTCCAGGTTTCGGAATGGGAACGACGATAGCTTCCCGCCATCGTCTGGGAAAAGTACTGTCGGTCCAAATTCGATTATAAAGGCGAAGGAGGTAACGCAGACTATGGGTTGATAAATGCATCAACATTTGGACATGGATACCATCCGATCCTGGGGCGGAGGAGCGAGAAGAAGAAAGGGCATGTTGGAGTTCCCGCATGGAGAAAACAGCATTGTAGCTTTCGTGATTTTGAGAGGAGAAAGCAAGATGTCGCACTTCCGCTGCACGTTTCTTCGGGAGAAACGCTGGCGGGTAATTTGAAGAGCTCGAGACCTCAGCAAAGTGCTGACCCAATGAGTTAGAAATTGCGACGGGGTCCACTAAGGTATCATGCGCGACAGTGAGCCCAGAGACCGGGGAGAAACTAGGCGCGCCTGAGAACCGTCGAAGCCGACTCCAAACTTCCGAGGAGGGAGTGAAGGTGTTAAAGGAGCTAATAAAGAATTGCCAGCTTGCCTTCTTGCTATCGCGAATGACGCGACGGCATCGCGCACGGAGCTGCTTATAGCGGATACAGTTTGCCAAAGTAGGATGGTGACGGAAAATGCGAAGAGCACGTCGCCGCTCACGTATTGCGTCACGGCATGCCTCGTTCCACCAAGGAACTGGGGGGCGCCGGGGCAATTCGGAGGTGCGTGGTATTGAACGTTCCGCAGCTGTAAGAATAACGTCGGTAATATGTGTGACCTCATCGTCGACGCTGGGAAAGCGACGGTCATCGAATGTCGCTAGAGACGAAAAAAGTGTCCAATCGGCTTGGGCAAACTTCCAGCGTCGCGGGCGCAGATGTGGCAGTTGAGGCTGCAGCCTAAGGACACATGGAAAGTGGTCACTCGAGTGTGTATCATCAAGGGCGAACCAGTCGAAGCGCCGAGCTAGCGGAACAGTACCGATCGCAAGGTCCAAATGAGATAAATTTGTCGTGGAGGCAGACAAAAACGTGGGGACCCCAGTGTTGAGGCAAACTAGATCCGCTTGGTGGAAGACGTCTAGCAATAGGGAGCCACGTGGACAAGGATGTGGAGATCCCCAAAGCGGGTGGTGGGCATTGAAGTCCCCAACCAGCAAATAGGGGGGTGGAAGCTGACCAAGAAGATGAAGGAGATCAGCTCGCGCCATTGGTGTGGACGATGGAATGTAGACAGTACAAAGAGAGAATGTGTATCCAGAAAGGGAAAGACGGACGGCGACAGCTTGGAAGGAACTGTCTATGGGGATTGGATGATAATGGAGAGTATCATGGAGAAGTATCATGAGTCCCCCATGGGCTGGAGTGCCTTCCACAGAGGGGAGGTCATATCGGATGGACTGAAATTGAGGGAGAACAAAGCGGTCATTAGGACGCAGCTTTGTTTCCTGAAGACAGAAGATGACCGGCGAGTAGGATCGTAAGAGGATCGACAATTCATCCCGATTGGCTCGAATGCCGCGGATATTCCAGTGGATAATGGACATAGGGTGAACAGAAAATGGAGGAATGTGACCAAGGGTGCTGTCAACTCAACGACTGCTCAGAGCTTGCGACCGACAGCATGGAATGGCATTCAGCCGAAGGCGGAAGATCCTGATCCATAGGTTGGTCAGGAGCAGCTCCTGCCACCAGCGATCGGCCGGTTGACCGGCCACCAGCAGTTCGCCTCGGCGACACAGAAGACGGCCGAGGGCGATTTCCGCCAGGTGGCGCCGTGGATGGGACACGCCTTGGCGGAGAAGGAGAGGAACTGGGTTTCTTTGTAGCCTTCTTGGAAGTATGAGGTTTAGAGGAAGGAGGAACCGATGGTGGTGAAGTTGCCGTACGTAAAAACTCTTCACGAGTATGCTCTTTCTTCGAAGACTTGGTGTCGGACTTGTGGGCTCGAGATTTAGCAGAACCCGACGAAGGGTGAGCCAAAGAGTGGGCAGGCGAAAGTGGTGAAGTTGAACGGGCGATCTTTGCGCTGGCCGATCGGACGACCGTGGCACTAAAGGTGAGGTCGCAAGTCTGCGTGGCCGCCTCCTTTGTTGGCCGAGGAGAAGCAAGGACAGTGCTGTATTTGCCTGTCTGAGGCACGGTGGGTTGGCGACTGGCGAATAATTTCCGAGCAGCAAAGGTCGACACCTTTTCCTTCACTCTTATTTCCTGGATGAGCTTTTCGTCCTTAAAAACGGGGCAATCTCGAGAGGAAGCAGCGTGGTCACCCATACAGTTGATGCAGCGAGGGGATGGAGGTGGACAAGCACCCTCATGGGCATCCCTGCCACACGTAACACATTTGGCCGGATTAGAACAGGACTGGCTGGTGTGATTGAAGCGCTGGCACCGATAGCAACGCGTAGGGTTTGGGACGTAAGGACGAACGGAAATTATCTCATAGCCTGCTTTGATTTTCGATGGGAGTTGCACTTTGTCAAATGTCAAAAAGACAGTGCGGGTTGGAATGATCTTCGTGTCAACCCTTTTCATAACCCTATGAACAGCCGTTACGCCCTGGTCTGACAGGTAGTGCTGAATTTCTTCGTCAGACAGTCCATCGAGGGAGCGTGTATAAACGACTCCACGCGAGGAATTTAAGGTACGGTGCGGTTCCACCCGGACAGGGAAAGTGTGTAGTAGTGAGGTACGCAGCAATTTTTGTGCCTGGAGGGCACTGTGTGTTTCTAACAACAGGGTGCCATTCCGTAATCTGGAACAAGACTTTACAGGACCTGCAATTGCGTCGACACCTTTCTGAATAATGAAGGGGTTGACTGTGGAGAAGTCGTGACCTTCGTCAGATCGAGAAACAACAAGGAACTGTGGCAACGATGGAAGAACTGACTGTGGTTGAGACTCAGTGAACTTACGTTTGTGAGCAGACATAGTGGAAGATGAGGAAACCATTGCGGAAGAATCCCCCATGATTACCGGCGTCTCCGATGGCGCGCTCCTCCCTTGTGGGGGCCCTCTCTGAGGGCACTCCCGCCTTAGGTGATTGTTCACACCTCAGGTCACACCTCCCGACAAACGGACGGAGGGACCAATCGGCACTTTCGGAAGGTATCAGCTCGGGTAATCACCCCTCCCTGGGCCTGGCCGTTACCAGGGGGTACGTACGTGTCCTACCTGTCTACCCGGGGCGGGGAATTACGCGTTACCCCGTCACCGGCTACGCATGGAAGTGCGTGGGTCGGCCTTCAGACACGCACAGGGAGGAAGAAAGAAAGGGAAAGGGAAAGGAAAGAAGAGGTCTCAAACGCCGCAGCGGAGAAAAGGGGAGAGAGAAGAGGTAAGGAAAAGAGAAGGACAAAGGAAGGACGAAGACTTACAAGTAAGGAAGGCGAAGAATGTGGTACATTTACAAGCGTCCGTCTCCGGACGTAGGCACAAACCATTCCCCCAGAGGGGGAGAAAAGGAAGGAAGGAGCCAGAGGTGAGGGGGGGGGGGCGAAGATGGGGGATGGGGAAGGATGCGGAAAGGGAAGGTATGCAGCCCGGAAAGGAAGGAAGGCCACATCAGCTCGGGGTCCCGTGCTCGCTACGCACGTATCCACAAAAGAGTTGTGGATCCCCTGGGGGGGTGGCCAGGGGTGAACGATTTGAGGTCGTATTTCTTAGCATTGAAGTTAGACATAGACTGCTAGTGTTTGACCACCAGCAAGAGATGACGTATTACGCTTCATGGTGTGTCATCCGCTCTGATGCCATCCACTCCGACCAGGGGCCATCCCCATGGACGACACCCAGCCACAGCAGACGTCACCTGGCAGGATGGCCATTGCTGCAAGTCCCAATGCCCCAGGGGTGACGGGCATCTACTCCTTTGCATATGTGAGGAGTTAACGGTGGTGGCATCAGCAGAGCTATCCCTTTGTGGTCAGGGGGCTACAACCAACAGGGTACATGGCGGCCCCACCACAATGGACTGGCTACCATGCTGGATATCATGAGCAAATGAGCTAAGAAGTCCATTACCATCGACAGCACAGAAAACTATACTGCACATAGGACGGAGGAAAATGCACCCACAAGGGTTGGAGAACGAGTGAAACTGCAGATCCATGTCGATGAAGGATGCAAGAGGTCTCAGTACATGATGGACACTATGTACCACGTAAGGCGCCCTTTCTCAATTGGCTTGCTCTTCGGGAAAACTTTGAAAAATGTAGGTAAAACCCTATAGGAGACCATCACATAAATGCCTAAACGTATGAGACTCCCTTTAGTCGCCTCTTACGACAGGCAGGAATACCTGGGGCCTAATCTTACCCCTGGAGCCGCTGGCGGGAGGTTGAAGGTGACGAGGAGATGTCGCTTGTTCAAATAACTTACGGGTTTGCTGCCGGGTGACGTCGTCAGACACAGCCGATATTTGTCGAAATATCGGCGGTGTCCGACGACGTCACCCGGCAGCAAACCCCACAAAAGTTATTTGAACATTCGATTCGCCGGGAAAAGTTAAGGTCTCACGTCGCTTGTTGTCAGACGGGAGATGTTTAATCATGTGACTGTGGAACCGATCTGGCCCAGAAGCTGAGTCAGGGCAATGTGCAAGAGCACTGAAGAGGCTCCCATTCTGTAAATGGAGCGTTATAGGATTTACTATGGCATGTACTCTACTAGCCATTAAAATTGCTACACCACGAAGATGACGTGCTACAGACGCGAAATTTAACCGACAGGAAGAAGATGCTGTGATATGCAAATGATTAACTTTTCAGAGCATTCACACAAGGTAGGCGCCGGTGGCAACACCTACAACGTGCTGACATGAGGAAAGTTTCCACCGGATTTCTCTTATACAAACAGCAGTTGATCGGCGTTGCCTGGTGAAACGTTGTTGTGATGCCTCGTGTAAGGAGGAGAAATGCGTACCATCACGTTTCCGACTTTGATGAAGGTCGGATTGTAGCCTATCGCGATTCCGATTCATCGTATCGCAACATTGCTGCTCGCGTTGGTTGAGATCCAATGACGGTTGGCAGAATATGGAATCTGTGGGTTCAGGAGGGTAATACGGAACGCCGTGCTGGAGCCTAACGGCCTCGCATCACTAGCAGTCGGGATTACAGGCATCTTATCCGCATGGCTGTAACGTATCGTGCAGCCAAGTCTCGATCCCTGAATGAACAGATGGGGACGTTTGCAAGACAACAACCATCTGCACGAACAGCTCGACGACATTTGCAGCAACATGGACTATCACCTCTGAGACCATGGCTGCGGTTACCCTTGACGCTGCATCACAGACAGGAGTGCCTGCGATGGTGTACTCAACGACGAACCTGGGTGCACGAATGGCAAAACGTCAGTTTTTGGGATGAATCCAGGTTCTATTTACAGCATCATGATGGTCGCATCCGTGTTTGGCGACATCGCGGTGAACGCACATTGGAAGCGTGTATTCGTCAGCGCCATACTGGTGTATCACCCGGCGTGATGGTATAGGGTGCCATTGGTTATACGTCTCTGTCACCTCTTGTTCGCATTGACGGCACTTTGAACAATGGACGTTACATTTCAGATGTGCTACGACCTGTGGCTCTACCCTTCATTCAATCCCTGCGAAACCCTACATTTCAGCAGGGCAATGCACGACCGCATGTTGCAGGTCCTGTACGGGCCTTTCTGGATACAGAAAATGTTCGACTGCTGCCCTGTCCAACATATTCTCCAGATCTCTCACCAACTGAAAACGTCTGGTCAACGGCGGTCGAGCAACTGGCTCGTCACAATACGCCAGTCACTACTCTTGATGAACTGTGGCATCGTGTTGAAGCTGCATGGGCAGCTATACCTGTACACGCCATCCAAGCTCTGTTTGACTCAATGCCCAGGCGTATCAAGGCCGTTATTACGGCCACAGGTGGTTGTTTTGGGTACTGATTTCTCAGGATCTACGCACCCAAATTGCGTGAAAAGGTAATCACATGTCAATTCTAGTATATTTGTCCAATGAATACTCGTTTATCTTTTGCATTTCTTCTTGGTGTAGCAATTTTAATGGCCAATAGTGAGTTAACGAGAGGACTTTCCCTTCCAGCCACCATTTGCGAGAGCGAAAGGCTGGGGAGTAATTCTCCGACGCAGAGGCTAGAGGATAGTGCTCGGCAATTGCAATAGCGTCGGTAGATATCACGCCATTTACGTTAACACTGGGAATACCTGTTGGGGTCTGGTACCCGAAAACATGTTTGATCTTTGCCCAAACTTGGGAAGGTGACGTTTGGCTCCCAATTGTAGACACACATCTCACCAAAAACTTCTGCTTCCATCGTTTGGTAAGTTTGCGAACGTGGGCATGGAGCCACTTATGCCGCTGTATAGCACGCCAAAGCTCCTTAGTTGCTTCAGCGACTTCCGGCGACCATCAAATGACTGCCTTTCGCAGGGCCACACTAAAGAACGAGGGATGGCGTTTTCCGCCGCAGAAACGACCAGTGTAGTAACCCGCTCAACCACCACATCGATGTTACAATGTGGGGCAGAGACAATGGTGATGTCAGAGGGGAAAGTTTCCCAGTCTGCCTTGTTAAAGCCCATCTGGACAGAGTCTGTGGGTCTGACACCGGGGCAGTGACAGTAAGATGGGGAAGTAGTCACTACCACACAGGTCGTCATGCGCTCTCCATTGGATAGATGAGAGAAATCCTGGGCTGCAAACTGATAAATCAATGACCGAGTAGCTACCATGAGCCACACTGGAATATGTAACGGCCCCGGTATTCAGGAGGCAGAGGTCGAACCGAGAGAAAGTTTCGACATCTCTGGCTTGGTCACTAAGCATGGTACCACCCCACAACGTGTTATGGGCGTTAAAATCTCCCAGAAGTAGGAAAGGTTTTGACAGTTGATCTATCAGTGCAGTTAATACATTCATGGATACTGCACCATCTGTCATTGCAGGCTTATTTCCTGTGTCGTCCTTATTCTGACAGCCACACCTTCAAGGAGGGTTTGAAGAGGCACAGTTTCACTACAGACTGAGTAAAGGACATAAAGACAAACTTCACCTGACACTCGATTATAGTCGCTATGGTTCCTGTAGTATCCCTTATAGCCATGAAGGGCCAGTGTGAGATTTGAAGGAGGGGAGGGGATGGGGAGGATTTCCCGCCCCCCCCCCCCCCCCTCTGCATCAGACCATGCCCTCATCTGGTTTTAGTTTATGCATTCCAAACTGAGATGTTTCTTTCCCACGCACTGGAGTAAAACTTTACATACAATTTAAATTTGCGGAGCCGAACACTGAAAGTTTGTAATACAGTCTTACTATTAATACTATTAATATGTTTGCTCATTAATTTTGAAGTAGTGTTATGTAGTAGTTAAGCATTTCAAAACATTTAGAACTAAATCATCATTCGCATGTTGTCATTGCTGCTTTCGTCTAAGGTGCGTCATCCGTTTACTTCCGAGCTTGGGAGGGAAGTAGTGTGGCAGTCATACCGCAGCAGTCGTACCGCAGAGGTGGGTGAGCTGGGGGCTGAAATTCCCACCCCGGGCCCTGACACAGGGTGGTGACCGGCCCGGTACCTGTGCGAACATTTACCGTTAGGCCACCTTTCGGCAACGGTATGGCGCGGACTAACGCGCCTTGGACGAAAGCACAAAGTAGTGCGCAGTGAGTAACGGTACCTACCAGACGGGATCGGACAGTCTGACTTCGCTAGCCGCGAACCACGTGAGTGAAGCTTAACACAGGCTCCCCATCATCGCGTACCCCAAATTAATTGGTGCCGTTCGTTCGTTGCCTCGCGTCCGCCAGACACACGGCGATCTTCACACGTTCCCACTTCAGTAGCTTCATTAGCGAGTTGAGTGCGTCCGGGCCTGTAAGAACTACGGAATGTCAAGATGTCATTAAAACAAAGCAAAATTTCCGATTTCCTTAAGAGCAGTGCATTACATTATACGTGTACAAACTCTGACAGTCAGGATACTAACAGTGGTGCTAAAAGAGTTCAAATAGACTGTGAATGTAAAAAACGAAAACGGTAATGATGGTGCTAATACAGGAGAAGAGAGAATCTCCGGTGACTGAAAACTGTGACACGTCTCAAGGTAGGAATGGGAGTAACAGTACTCTTGAGGTTATAGTAGGAAATTGTGTTGCCTTATCACGTTTTCAAAACTGGCAAAAGACTAAGCCGTGGCTGTCTGTAAATGACAAAAACTTACTAATATGCACAGTGTGTTCACAAGTTCGTGAATTTAAGGTGGAAAGCAGTGAACGTGTGCGATAACGCGTTTTTAGCTGGTGTTTCTGATAATAACGCCAAAAAACTAAATGATAAAATCGGGGATCATGCAAAGTGCAAATCACACAGGAAGTGCGTAGAAATCATGAGTACAAAAGAAAATAAAAGTTTAGAAAATGCGTGAGTGAAAGTGAAAAGTTGTGGGGTAATCAGCATCAAGAAAAAGTAATCGCATGCTTCATTCTGACCATGCATGCCGAAATATTATGTTTGTAGGAAAAGAAATTAAAAAGAATCTTGCTCACTTCCTTGTAGAATCGTGTACAAATTTTAGTATCATGATGGACGAAAGTACAACGATTTCCAATAAAACTTGTTTAATAATATATTTACGTTTGTCCTTTGAGGGTGTTGCTTGCAATTATTTTTCTGACATTGTTGAATTAGAAAGTGGGACAGGAGAATGCATTTTCAGCACACTGTTAGCAGCTCTTGAAAAGTATGGCATTACAAATGATGTACTAAGAAACCACCTTGTAGGTATCGCAACAGATGGTGCCTCAACAATGTTTGCACCTTACAAAGGCGTAGCCGCTCTACTGCATAGTCATTTACATAAGGATTTAACTGTCGTTCATTGTGTGAACCACAAAATGGAATTAGTTGTCCACGATGTTATGAATGCTGTAGCAGATGTATACCATATATACAGGTTTTTTTAGATTCCTTATATTCTGTGTTTCCTCGAAGTCCCAAAAATCATACTACGATGTGTTTCACAAGAATTATCCTCGAAGCTATTAAAACTAGGCCGTATTTTTCGCGTACGTTGAGTTGCTTCCTCATTTAATGCTGTTCGAGCTCTTCTTGAAAGTCACTGTTCTCTTGTCCATCTTATTGAAAAACTGAGACATGATGGTTCCTGATCAACTCAGGAGAGATCTAAATTTGAACGTTTCCTAAAACATCTCACAAATTGGTTGCTTGTAATGGAATTAGTTATGCTTTATGAGGCCCTAGAAATTTTGCAAGTATTATCATTCTTTATGCAGAACAGAAATTCTTCGGTCTTTAAAGCAAAAAAGGAAATTGACGTGGCTATAAGAACTCTTGCAACACTGAAAACAAATGACTCGCCACGAATTAGGATGATAGTACAAGAGTTGGAGGAAAAGCGCACATTCAAAGGGGTATTAAAGAACCATCTTGTGATGTATATAACAGATTTCAGACATTTCGGAAGAAATTTCTTCAGTCTTTGGTAGACAATATAAAAAACCGCTTTGAGGACATGGATTTCTTTTCGGATGTAGCCATATTAAATTCGGATACATGGCCTTCAGATGATTATTAACGTGTGTTTTATGGTAACATGTCAATTTCTTGCTTGTGTAATAAGGTGGATTTTAAATTACGTGAAAGCACGTGTGCGTCACAAGTTAAAGATTTTCGAATCTATAAAGAAAATCCTCAACACATGCCCAAGCAGTCGACGTTATAACTATATCTACGGCTGAATGTGAACGCGGATTTAGTGCCATGAATTTAACACTGACTGATCAGAGAAATCACTTACAAATTCCGACACTTTCAAATCTACTTTTTATTTCAATAAATGGATCTCCACTGCATTGCTTCGATGCAAAAAAATTTGCAGCAAGGTGGATCAACTCTCAGCACCATAGCGCCCTTGACAAACCAACAGGCAAACCCTCGAATCTTCAGGAGCAGTCACGTTCATCTCGTTTCTTCAACGAAACTCTGTAAGTTAATATGACAATTATATACTGTAGTACTAGCTGAACCGGCCACACTTGGCTGTGGCTTTGTCATAATACGATGATTTAACAAATTAACATTCACTTATAATTTCAGAGTGTTAAATTAGGCACAAAGCAACACAAAAATTTTAATTTTACATTTTATTCATCTCATATTTTAGTATAGTTTGAGTATCGTATTTTACATGAATCATTTACAAAGTTGTTAATTAACAACATATGAAGATTTATTAATTTCATGGATGAGGTAAATAAACTCGGCATTGCCCGGATGTGTCTACCTTCCCCTTATGTCCATCTCCTTTTCCCACTCATCTTCTCCTGCCCTTCTCTCTGTCCATCTGCTTCTCTATCACCTCCGTCACTCTCCCCTTCACTAAGGTCAATTTCTCCCCCCCTCCAAGTCAATCCCCTCCTGCCCTCTCTTTCTGTCCCCGTGACATCCAACATTTACATATTGAAAGCAGTAATTTGCGTCTACAATTGCCTTAAGGACAATGCTGGATGTTTTTTTGTAGTTGATGTATTCACTTCCAGTATTGGGAGGATACACAATTCGTACATGTTTGCCATATATGGATACTATGCAGTGCGGGAAATTCCACTTCACTTCGAAATTTCTTGTTACCTTCTGCCATTCTTCAGTATCCTTTTGAATATGAAAAGTAAAACGTACTCATTACTTTCCCTATTTTTTCAGACTGATGACACAGAGGACACAGTATCAAAAGATGACTGCGACGTAGCTCTTGAAGAACATGTATCTCCCACATATGTCAAGCACATATTTTCAAATGTTCTTTTTAAAACGGCCTTGGGGGAGTATGAGCAGCAAACTCCGAGTATCGAAACATTGGTTGCAAAACCTAGCTGTGAAATTGTATATGTGGACAATAAAAATTGTGACGAATTTGTTCAAACAGAAACAGAAGAGCTCGAATTAATTCGATTTTAGAAATAAGTATTTTTTTAACAGCTCCTTAATATCCATTTTAATTTGCTTAAAAATGCCAATAAAACATTACTTAAATGAAATCAGTATTGAATGTTGCTTGCTTACCTTTATGTAATTCTTAAACGCCAATGAAATAGCTTCACATACTTCTGGCACCATCAGGGAAATAGCAGAATATGATACTTTAAATAAGTACATTAGTGACTTGTATGAATCGCCAGTGGCTAAAAATCGTGATGTGATGGCCCATCAAATTCTTGGTAAAATACCGTCTTGGCAGTTGTTATCTTTCTTTACAATAAGAGGTGTAGTTAACTGCAGTAAGTAATTAAAGTCTTCAGTCGACATTCTCGTAAAATTACTAAATAACGCACCATCGTCTGCTTCTAGTTCCTAGGATACTATTTCGTGGACCTTCTTTAAATACTCTTCTCTTCCACCATGGTTTTCTTCTCCTTTGGTTTTCATTTCCGTTGTTAGCTGCATGTGTAAGTACCAAGTAGGCCACCGCTGCGATCACTTTATCATCCATTATACTGCAAGATCGACACACGTGTGGCACAAATTCTGTTGCTTTGGTATAAATTAACCTGCCGCATGCAACATACGGTGCAAGATGTTGCCTGTTGTCGCATGCAACAAGACGACGCACGCCACATTTCCGTAGCATGCCACAATGTTGCAAGACGTCGCCTCAGCGTAAACGAGGCTTTAGAGCCAGGTCTGTGTTGTATGGTGGATGTGATGTGCTGTGTACGAAATTAAAACCTGCAATCAGATCCAAACGTCGTGGAAAACTGTGAAGAGGTGTCATCCTGCAGCAAGATAACGCTCGCCCACATTCTGCCAAACGTACAGCCGACGCAATAAAGGAGTTGAAATTCGAGGTACTGGAACATCCACCATACAGTCCAGACCTGGCTCCAAGCGATTTTCACATGTTTGGACCCTTAACGGAAGCACTACAGAGAAGAAGATTTGAAAGTGATGAAGACGTCATTCCTGCGGTGCAAAATAGGTTACAGATGCAACCGAAAAACTTATTTTCTGATGAAATAAAAAAACTCGTAAAACGTCGGGAAAACTGCATTGAAGTCCACGGAGGTTACGTAGAAAAATAACGCATGTTTCAGTTTTCTATTATCAGAATAAGTACAGCTTTTCACAAATGTGCCTTTACTTTTTAAATTCCCCTCTTATACCTGTATGTATATTTTGTAAATAAGCTTTACCTATGATGCACTTTTAAAGATATAACAAGGGATGGCTTTTCTGATAGTGCATACGCGTGAATAGTGAGTTTCGGCATTAACATCTATTTATAAATAACTGTTTAACTATGGGTAAAGCCACGGTCCAAGCTAGTAATATATATAATTATACTAACCTCCTTAGACATCCCCCCCCCCCTCCCCACTGATAAAAGCACAAATCGCACACGGTGAAGGGCAGTGGTCCGCAATGCTGGGAACCAGGTTTCCGGGAGGGCAATGCAGAAAGCAGGTGTCAAGCTTGACAGTTGCCATAGCTCAGTTAGGCGGTGGAGAAAACCACCTCAATTCCACCGGAGGATGATTTCACCGTGATACTGGGAAGGCATGGAACATTCAATAAGGAGGTTTACACCTCACAGTCACCTACTGCCACAGACTTTTTGCCTGAGCACTCTCTATCCATTGTATCTGAGGGCCCTCGAGATCTAGGTCCTCAGCAGGTCAGAATCTCTATTTCATCTGCAGATGCAGAGCTCGTAAGTAGCGGTGGTGTGGGTGTCACCGCAATTCCCATTGTCTTGGGGACCTTCATTTTGGATTTCTCTCACTGATCCTTGGGTTTCCCTGGCAGGGAGGGGGCTTTACTGATTCAGTCTCTAGGACTGAGAGCTATTGTGAAGCCATACGACCAGCTGCTTTTGGGCTCTCCAGCCACTGGTGGGAGTCTTTTTCCCCACTAGCTGTAACCTGGGAAGGGAGTGAGCCAAGGGACCCTTTCCTAGTGAGAGAAGCCAAAGAAGACTTATGCTTCTCCAGCTCAAAAATGGGGACTGATATCCCCGATGGTTGGGGGGTGTTGTTCCTGAAGCAGGTGGTGAGGGAGCAAAAGGGAGAGAAGTGCCCCCTAGCATGAAGGAGGCAGGTGTAGTCTTCTGGTTCTGAGAGGTGACAGAAATGCAAGGAACTGATGGGACAACAACTATTCTCATAAAAGCGGCGTAAGCGGAGGTTATAGCCACAGGATGTAGATGCTCAAATTTTCTCTTAGACTCAGTGTAGGTCAGTCGTTCCAGCATCTTATATTCCATGATTTTCCTCTAAATCCTGCAGTCTGGCGAGCAATGTTAATGATGATCTCTGCAGTTGACAGAGATGGCAGGTGGGGCACATAGAGTATTGGAATGTAATGGTCTTAGTGACTGACCCAGAGAGCATTCTGGACAAGCCCTCCACCTCCCCAAACTTGTCCTCCAAATGTTCCACAAAAAACTGAGGCTTCATAGACATAAAAGTGAGGCTTCATAGACATAAAAGATTTCCCAAAACTCCTGTACATACGAGGTCATGAGTAAACTTCACTGTCATCCCTAGCTCGGCTTTCCTCCCATGGTGTGGAAAGAGGGGGGAACGATTTGGCATCATATTTCTGAGCATTGAAGTTAGAATTTGCCCACTTAGAGACTGGTGGCGGCGAACCACCAGCAAGAGATGACATACTAAGCTTCATGGCATGTCATCTGCCCTGATGCCACCCACTCTGACCAGTGGCCCTCCCTCCGGGCACCATCCAGCCTCAACAAGGGCAACCTGGCAGGATGGCCATTACCTGGAGTCCCAATGGCCCAGGGAGATAGACATCTACTCCATGGCATATGTGGGGAGTTAACAGTGCAGGCATCAGCAGTATTGTCAGGGGGCTACAATCAACAGGGTACATGGCAGCCCCACTACAATGGACTGGCTACCGTGCTGGATATGAGGTGCAAAGAATTACACGGTTCTCGTCGGCGCAGAAAACGATACTGCATAGTGGGTGGAGGAAAATGCATCCAGGAAGATGTCTTCGCTCAAGAGATGGGGGATGAGGGGGACTGCACTGCCATGACAAGAAAGTGGACTGAAGATCTCAATGCATGATGGACACGATGCACCATGGAAAGTGCCCTTCCCCAATTGGCTCGCTCTTCAGGAAAATTTTGAAATATGGAAGTCGAACCGAACAGAGGACCATCAGATAAAAGCCAAAAGGTGAGAGGCTCCTTTCAGTTGCCTCTTGAGATAGGCAGGAATACCTTGGGCCTATTTTAACCCCCCCCCCCCCCGCCTGCAGGAGATACTGCAGTGAGGAAGATTGTTGATGTTACTCTGTTGTAAACACACATATAGCAGAGCACACCTGCGTTATTGTGCGTGCTTTATCTTAAAACTGAGACGACATGCATCCTTTCTCCCGCACTGCAATGAGACGCCATCGTCGTCGTTTCTTGCAACATTGAACCTAAGATAAAAGGGTCTTCCATTTGCGCAATATGTATCATACATGGTGTGGATTCAAGCTAAACATTATTTGAGAATTATAGTACAGATGGATCCACCCCCATCATTACACCGGAGTATACATGGGTGAATCCAAATCAATAAATATTTCCAACTATGTAACGCTGGCAGATTCACATTTTAGGCGATGTATCTTATCATATGTGGATGGATCAATACTAAACATTACCCATGAATCATCATGCAAACATCTCCACCCCAACCTTTATCCTGGAGTATATGCAGGTGAATTCACGCAATATAATATTTCCGAATGCCTAATGCTGGAGGTTCCACCTTTTGTATCCATAGTGGTACACATCCATATGCTGACAACGACAGCGACGTCTCAAGTGTCAATGGAGTAAGGAAGAGAAAGTGTGAAAGATCCCAGCTTGGGGATCCAACACACTACTTAACGTAACTGTGCTATGCTATGACGTCAACACCCTACCTCAGTGCAGTAATCTATTTACATGCATGTGTGTTTTTACAATAGTTTCTCGATACTATGGCTGGGTTGGGGGTTATGTATCATAGTTGGATGGCATAAACAAAAACAGCAAGCCACATTCTGTAATCAGTGGTTGTATATCAATAGGTATAAATACAGAAAGTATGCAAAAACGTAAAAAAAATCAGTAAAATTCTGTTATGGCATATATCTGTATTTAGAGTGTAGTGTACATGCATCAGTTCACAGAGTAATTGCCTGGGATTTTACCTATCGTGCTGCCTGTATGGGTCTGTGATCAAACCCATTTCCTTAGTTGTATCGAAGACCTGTTTAAGGTTTTGTCACCTTATGAAACATATGAAACGTCCCCTTTGAACAATTATACAGGACTGTGCTTAAACTGACACACAATATTTTTAGCGCAACGCAATCTGACTTTCAAAAATCCCTACAAAAGAATGGCCCTGACTAACATTAACCTATACCTTTCACAAATCACTTACCTCACCAGAAATCTTCGTTACTCGAACTACTGCAATACAGCTAGCGCCACTACTGCCAGCTAAATAAAAGATTCAAACTATGGAAGGCACTAACTACTGATAGGCATAGTTAGCAAATGAAAGATTTTGATAGAGAACAAACAATGTATTTACCTTAATAGTCATCAAAAGTCATAATATATATAGGAGTTCATAACATACATTCTTACAAATATCAAAACTCCGCCATTTCTCTCCCCACATCCACCACTGCTGGCGGCTCACCTCCAACTGCGCAACGCTACGCGCTGTTCACATCCAGCTGCCGCTGCCTAACACTACAATGGCAGACAACAATGCAAACTAGCCACAGACTGCACACAGCACAGCCAGTGATTTTCATACAGAGCGCTATGTAACGTTGCCAATAAGAAAACATAAACAGCCTACTTACAACCTCTATTGCAGATATAGGTGGGGGTTCTTGTAGGTTGTGATGATCGATGATGTTATTTCAGAAACTGTTTATTGCAGTTTTGATGTATTTTGATAGACATTTGGATGTGGTTTGAAACCGTGTTCATACAATGTCAACCTCCCAGACACTCAAGACCAAGACAATATTATAAACTATGCTCTTTCTATATTCAATTTAATTATCCACAAGTGAACTACATAGGGATTCGCAGCACCAACTCCAACAAAACGAGGTAAGTATTACACAGAAGTACTACTGAAAGCTGGCAAGCCGGCCGCGGTGGCCGTGCGGTTCTGGCGCTGCAGTCCGGAACCGCGGGACTGCTACGGTCGCAGGTTCGAATCCTGCCTCGGGCATGGGTGTGTGTGATGTCCTTAGGTTAGTTAGGTTTAAGTAGTTCTAAGTTCTAGGGGACTTATGACCTAAGATGTTGAGTCCCATAGTGCTCAGAGCCATTTGAACCATTTGAAAGCTGGCAAAACGTATTCCCTCCCACCTATGACAGTGTTCATCATAGCATCAAATAAGGTGTTATGGAGTAAGAGCTGGTTCTCGCAAGCAATATTTTCGCCCACGCGTATTAAGGAGAGAAACCAATGCATTAGGAAGACTTTAACCGTTTCCAATTACGGAAATTACTTCTCTAAGTACAGTTAATGTGGTATGCGTATGAAAAGGAAAACTGCTACACGACACTGAAGTATTGAAACATGAACTGGTGTATACGCCGAAGACAAACTAGCTGGAAAAAGAAGTAGCAATTGCAGGTAAACAAGCAGGGTTTACTTTTGGCTTCAAACATTGCATATGAAGAAGTCTGGTTACAACTGGAGAGAGGGAGGGCGGGGGGGGGGGGGGGAGGACTATTAACATTTACAGTAAACAGGTAAGGGAACTGAGCATGTGTTGGAGTACTTCCCAAAAATCAATGCAACTGCGTGTTCTGAGTGGAAGGTAGACTAGTGATACATATATACCTCTTAATAGTGGAAGGAGACGAAACTACCATATCCCCCTACGCATGACCAATGCGTACAATTCACTAGTTCTCTTAATAACTGTGTGTCCCCCACCCCAACGTAGCAGGAAGTGCCTCACATACTCAGTAACAGAAAAGTCCCACCTTTAACACCGCGAAAGATACCTGTGTAGCAGTTTTGTAAGCAGGTACACACATTTTTGCTGTAACACATCTTACGACTACAGCTTTGTACACCACCATACATTCTTTGTTGTTACACAATGACATTGCATTCCAGTGTCGGTTGGTAACACGTTTTCATCCATTAGCTCTCACAGAAAGCTCGACGTAGCATGGTGTACGGTTGATCCCAAAACTCTCATTGGTGAAAATAAAAGGCAGAGGCGCGATGTCTTAGTGACGAAAATGTGTAAGACATCGCAACATATGGAAACTGGAAGGGTTTCTAGCACTGTGGAGCATTTCCAAACAGCTGCCCAAACGTGATGACCTCTACATTTAATCTCATGTTTCACAGTGACAGGGTAGCGGATGTCTGTTCTGTTTTCGAAGAGACCTAGAGCATTGATTCCTCACATTGTACACATATACATGATCGCCGTTTCAATGTCCTGAATAGTTATCATAACCTCCAAATTTTTGGACACTTGTGTCTTTCATTTTTATACCTTACTGTGCATAACTACATGTGGAACAGGATGTATTCTCCAGGACTTACACCCATAGACCAAGGATAGTGTCCAGCATCAATTGTCAGTTGCACCAATGGAGGAGTGGAATGATTTTCACGCATCCATGCTGCCATGTAATTACCCTCATTTTTACTATTTTCCATCAGTTACCGAAATTTTACCATTTTTTCTATAATATCAATGCATTTTACCCAATTACTCAAGTTCCAAAAAACTGCTTTCAGCGACTTGTCATGTCAGTAAAACGTCCCATCACATTGATCCCATGATGCTCTCAGCCAATAACATTGCAGCATGCATCTCCATTTCAGTATCGTGGCTAAACCACCCTTCCATTATTAAGGTGTGTGTGACATTGATAAGAATAATAAACCGAGCAGTAGCCTGCATGCAAACTGCTAATCATCATAACATCCTGTATGTTTTTTTTTGTTCCTTTTTTGGTTTTAGGGCGCAAAACTGCTATGGTCATTAGCGCCCGGTCCGTGACTTAGGAAACAGTAAAAACCGAAAATGGAAACCAGCAGCAATGGGAACGAAACTCAAAAAAATTGGAGAAACTAAAAGCAGAAGGAAGGCTTAAAAATCCACTACAGAAAGGGGTTGGTTGTCCCCAAAAAAAGCTTCAAATGACTGACGTCATTTCACTGGCACTAATAAACTCGAGAACGCGATCGGCCGAGCGCGTGTCATGTGCTAAAATTGACGATATATCAGGCGACAGCTGTAGACGGGCGCGTAACGGAGTAAAATAGGGGCACTCAATTAAAAGGTGTCTTACCTTCCACAGCTGAGAGCAGTGGGGACAGAGTGGGGGAGGATCGCCGCTTAAGGGATGCCGATGGCTAAAAAGACAGTGCCCTATCCGGAGTCTAGTTCAAATTACCTCCTCCCGACGACGCGTTCGGGAGGAAGAGGTCCAAGCACAAGGAAGAGCTTTCAGGTCCCGCAATTTACTATGGGGAAGTGTCGACCAATGTGCGTGCCATAAAAGAACAACACGACGACATAAAACGCTTCGTAGATCGGCGAAGGGAATCGATGGAATAGCTGGCCGAAGAAGAGAGACTGCAGCCTTGGCCGCTATATCGGCCGCCTCATTTCCAGAGATACCAGCGTGTCCCGGGAGTCAGAGGAACGCCACCGAGACGCCCCCCAGGTGGAGCAAGCGCAGACAGTCCTGAATCCGGTGGACCAGAGGGTGGACAGGGTAAAGAGCTTGGAGACTGAGGAGAGAGCTGAGAGAATCTGAACAGATGACATACAGTATCCGCTGATGGGGGCGGATGTAGTGGACAGCCTGGAGAACAGCGTAAAGCTCCGCAGTATAAACCGAACACTGGTCGGGAAGCCGAAATTGATTTGGGGTGTCGCCAACAATACAGGCACTCCCTACACCTAACGATGTTTTCGAGCCATCAGTGTAAATAAATGAGGCTTCCTTCATTTGTGCACATAGAGCAGCAAATGCCCGACGATAAACAAGTGAAGGGGTACCATCCTTGGGAAATTGACAAAGGTGACGGAGCAGGCAGATCCGGGGACGGAGCCAAGGCGGTGCTGTACCCCAAGTTGTCAAGAAGGTTTTAGGAAAGCGGAAGGAAAGAGAATGGAGCAGTTGACGGAAGCGGACTCCCGGTGGGAGTAGGGAGGAGGGGCGGCCTGCATACCCTACATCAAAGCAGGCGTCGAAAAAAATGTCATGGGCTGGATTAGCAGGCATGGAAGACAGATGGCTAGCATAACGACTCAGGACTGCTCGCCGATGGGACAGCGGAGGTTCAGCAGTCTCAGCACAAAGGCTTTCCACAGGGCTGGTGTAAAAAGCTCCAGACACTAAACGTAATTCACGGTGGTGGATAGAGTCGAGACGACGAAGAATAGACGGCCGAGCAGAGGAGTAAAGCTATGCTTCCATAGTCCAATTTCGAGCGCACTAAGGCGCGATAGAGGCGGAGAAGGACCACTCGGTCCGCTCCCCAGGGGGTACCATTCAGGACACGGAGGGTGTTGAGGGATCGCAGACAGCGAGACGAAAGATAGGAAACGTGGGAGGACCAGCACAGTTTGCTGTCAAACCTAAGACCCAAGAATTTAGCGACGTCGGAAAACGGAAGGTTGACAGGTAGTAGATGTAAGGAGGGTGGAAGAAACTCCTTACGTCACCAAAAATTAACACAAACGGTCTTACTGGGAGAAAAACGGAAGCCGGTGTCGATGCTCCAAGAGTGGAGGCGATCGACAGCCTTGAAGACGTCGTTCAAGAAGGCTGTAGTAGATCGCAAAATCGTCCACAAAGAGGGTGCCCGAGACATCAGGAAGGAGACAATCCATAATTGGGTTTATGGCAATGGCAAACTGTACAACGCTCAGCACGGAGCCCTGGGGTACCGCGTTTTCTTGGGAGAAAGTACGGGAGAGAGTAGTGTTCACCCGCACTCTAAATGTGCGCTCTGCCATAAATTCGCGAAGAAAAAGGGGCAGCCGACCTCGAAAGCCCCAAGAGAACAGTGTGCGGAGGATGCCTGTCCTCCAACAGGTATCATATGCTCTCTCCAGATCAAAAAATATTGCTACTGTTTGGCGTTTCCGGAGAAAATTGTTCATGATATAAGTGGAGAGAGCAACCAGATGGTCAACTGCAGAACGATGCTTTCGGAATCCGCATTGGGCAGGTGTTAAAAGACTGCGCGACTCCAGCCACCAAGCTAAACGGCAATTCACCATACGCTCCAAAACCTTACATACAGTACTCGTGAGAGAAATGGGGCGATAGCTAGAGGGGAGATGTTTGTCCTTTCCAGGCTTCGGGACAGGAACGACGATAGCTTCCCGCCATCGTCTGGGAAAAGTACTGTCGGTCCAAATTCGATTATAAAGGCGAAGGAGGTAACGCAGACTATGGGTTGATAAATGCAGCAACATTTGCACGTTGATACCATCCGGTCCTGGGGCGGAGGAGCGAGAGTAGTAGTAGTAGTTGTAGTAGTAGTAGAGGGATTTTGTGGGCGCACGACAGCAAGGTCTTCAGCGCCCGTTAAGTATCATAGTGAGACGGGTGACAAGAAAAAAAACTCAGAACATTTACATAAAACGGAACATAAAACACGGGGAACAATCATTGAAAAATATGTGCTCACCCACACCGAAGCGTGGGATGAAGCAGGGCGTCAGCAGTAAAAGATGGACAACACAGGAAGAAAATGGTAGAGGGAGCTAAAACAATGTAGCAGATGGAAGTGGCTGGCTGACCGCAAGGAAAAAAGGGAGGAGTCAGCCACTCTGCAATACACTAAAACCTCCAGCCTAAAAGTTTAGGCCAGAGTCCAGACACATCACAAAACTTAAAAACCCTAGACACACACGTCTCATCGTTAGATAAAACACAAGGCAGATCCCCATCAACTTTTGCTTCTGCCCTTGCATCACGGTATAAAATGCAGTCTGTTAAAATGTGCCGGACAGAGATGTGCACACCACAAGCATCACAAAACGGAGGATCCTCCCGCCGTAATAAATAGCTATGCGTCAGAGGACAGTGCCCGATCCGAAGACGTGTGAGGGCCACCTCTTCCCGCCGGAGCAACCGGCAGGAGGAACGCCACGGCCGAGTGGTTGACTTTACCGACCGCAGTTTATTGGCCGTCACCGCCAGCCATTCCTGTGGAGTGCAGCGATGACTGACTGCAAGGGGATAGGACACTGGACCACATCCTGCTCTCTGCAGGCCTCCTTGGCAGCCCGATCAGCCTGTTCATTGCCCCATATGCCGACATGACCAGGCACCCAGCAGAAGGATACCTCTTTACCCCGCTGTTGGAGCAAGTACAGTTGGTCATGTATCAGCTGGACCACCTCCTCAGTCGGGTATAGGTTCTGCAGTGATTGTAAGGCACTAAGAGAATCGGAGCAGAGAAGAAATCGATCGCCCCGAACACGATGCATCCGCTCCAGTGCCTTCAGGATCGCGTGGAGCTCCGCTGCGAAAACGGTATATTCAGCAGGGAGGCGAATCCGGGTAACATGATCAGGGAACACCACAGAACAGCCAAGGAAAGTCTCTTGTTTGGAGCCATCAGTATAAACGACAGTGAAACCGTGATGCACATCTAAAATGTTAAAAAGTGCCATCTTTCTTAAAATTAGTCAAATCTAAAATAAGTTTGGGTCTCCGGAAGAGCCAAGGTGGAGATCTGCTCCAACCGCGACGTAAAACACGAAGACCAGCCATAGACATCGCACCGAGGCAATCCTGTGCTCGAATCCCATAGGGCTGCGTCGCACGTTGCCGGTTATGAAACAATCGTGCCAGAGGAGGCTGAGCAACGGTATGGTATGCAGGGGTGTATGGTGTGGACAAGTTTTATACGCCTGGCGCACTGTAAGTAGCCGTCGCCGCATATGAAGTGGCGGTTCACCAGCCTCTGCACAGAGGCTTGGTATGGGGCTAGTTCGGAATGCCCCAGTGGCCAACCGAAGCCCTTCATGGTGCACAACGTCCAACAACTAAGTAAGAAGGCCTCGCAGACCCACACACCGTGCACCCATAATCGAGCCGAGATCGCACAAACGCCCTGTAAAACTGGAGCAGACAAGTCCTGTCAGCTCCCCATGTACTGTGGCTAAGACATTTTAAAATACTTAAAGCCTTAAGTGACCACCGTTTCAGGTCTTTAAGATGAGGTAACCACGTGAGCTTCGAGTCAAAAATGAGCCCCAGAAATCTCACCGTGTCTTGAAAAGTAAGAATAGTGCCCCTCATCCTCAACTCAGGAAAGGTTAAAATCGAACGAGAACGGTTAAAAAGAACACATACAGACTTCTCGGTGGAAAACTTAAAACCACTCTTCTGCGCCCAGTCATCCAAACGCCTAATCGTAAGTTGCAACTGACGAGTTGTCGTTGCAAGGCTTGAAGAAGAGCAAAACAAAGAGAAATCATTCACAAACAGAACACTGGACAGGACTTTTCACTATGGACGTAATGCTATTAATAGCGATGGCAGAGAGAGTCACACGTAAAACGCTACCCTGAGGGACACCGTTCTCCTGCGCAAAGCGATCAGACAGGACATCACCAATTCGGTATCTAAAATATCGTGGCGAGAGGAAAGACTGAATAAAAAGAGGAAGACAACCACGAAAACCCCATTCGTGAAGGTGCTCCAGGATGAGACGCCTCCAAGTGGTATCGTAGGCCTTCTCGATGTCGAAAAATACACCTAGAAGGTGATGACGGCGTAGGAAAGCTTGTTGTATTGCCGCCTCCAGGAGGGCAAGGTTATCGAAGGTGGAACGAAACCTCCTGAACCCACACTGAAAGCGACTAAGGAGTTGCCGGGATTCTAACATCCAGACAAGGCGGCGGTTGACCATCCGCTCCAAGGTCTTCCCTATTCAACTAGTGAGGGCAACACTACGGTAGCTACTTGGGCTCGTGCGGTCTTTCCCAGGTTTTAAAAAAGGGATTAAAACTGCCTCACGCCACGCGTCAGGAAAGTGACCCGACGCCCAAATGGCATTAAAAAGTGCGAGGAGTATTTCTCTGTTGCGCATTGTGAGGTGCCATAGCATACTGTAATGGATCCTGTCGTGACCAGGGGACGTGTCACGAGCTCCAGACAATGCAGAATCCAGCTCCCACATAGAAAATGGGCAGTTGTAAATTTCATGAGAAGTGGACTGGAAGTCCAGACTACATCTCTCAGCAACGGCTCTATGGCGCTGGAAACCTGGATCCTGACTGGTTGTTGCAGTAACTGTGACAAAATACGCTGCCATACTCTGGGCAATGTCTCGCTGATCCGTGTGGAGAGTGCCGTTATTCATTAACAGCAGCTATGGGGCACCTCCCTCCTCTGCCAGAAATTCTCCTGATGGTCTCCCACACAATGGAACTGTTGGTGGAACGATTAATGGTGTTCAGGAACTGTTGCCATGACCTCTTCTTGCTCTCACGAATAATGCGGCGACATCTTGCCCTCGCCACCCGAAAGGCTGCAAGATTCTCAGCAGTCGGCCGACACTTGAACCGACGCAGAGCTGCACGCCTCGTCCTGATTGCAGAGCGGCATTCGGCACTCCACCAAGGCACAGGTGGCCTCTTCCGGTGGCCTGTGGAATGGATGCTGCAGCGGCGTGGTGGAGCGTTTTGGTAATATGATCCACCCACACCTCAACATTCGCACAGTGTTCGAATTGGGCCAACTGGCTATAAAGTGTCCAGTCAGCTCCACTGAGCACCCATCGTAGTGGTCTCTTTTCGGGGCCCAGACCATCTGGCAGGTGAATCCAGATTGGGAAATGATCACTGCCGTGCAAGTCAGCGACCATTTCCCAGTGAGCACTGGGGGCAAGAGCTGGAGAACAAAGCGAGAGATCAATGGCAGAGAGCGACCCAGTCGCTGTGCAGAAATGGGTACTCTGTCCTCCATTGAGCAAGTAGGCGCAGGATGACAGGAGAAGCCTCTCAATTGCTCTACCCCTGGGGCAGGTAATTGCAGAGCCCCAAAGCACATTGTGGGCACTAAAATCACCACAAATAATGAATGGCTGGGGGAGCTGTGTAAGAAGGTCGGTGAGGGCCACTTCATCAAGTGCATCATGTGGGGGCAAGTAAAGCGAGCATACAGTCAATGGATGACGCACGTGCACAGACACAGCGACGGCCTGTAAAGTCGTCGTAAGTGAGAGAGGCGAGGACGGGTAGTCCGTCCTGACGAAAATACCTACGCCTCCTCTAGCTCTCTCTCCACGCAGGTCGTCCTTTTTGTGGAGTGTATAGCCTCGTATCTCAGGGGAGTATGATGGATGGAAATAAATCTCCTGGAGACAGTGACACAGTGGTCTACCCTGCGATAGTAGACGAAGTTCCTCCACATGTGTCCTGAACCCTTGCAAGTTACACTGAAGTATGGGAGCCATCTATGATGGGGGTAGCACCTTCACCTTGTCTCTCCGACGGGGCGGGGAGACTGCAGCAGGTGAAGGGGCAGGCGTGGGGCGAGATGATATCCCCACACATACATCGGATTCCATCAACTCTGGGGAAGAGTCAGATGAAGCCTCACGGAAAACAACATCTGCATGGTCAGACGGTTTACTACGGGATTTGACCCGCTGTTGCTGCTGGATGGGAGCTTTCTGCGGTTTGGTGGGCTTTGGGGGAGCTGATGTGGGAGTGGTAATGGCTGTACTGGGCTTCGGAACATCCTCAGGTGTTGGAGGCGTCAGGGGCTGGCCCAAGTTCGCCACTGTACCTTTGTCTGCCATTCGAATAGGGGCTACTGGTTCTGAAACACTGGCTGCGTTGCAAGTGCACTGACAGCTGCATGTATTAGTGCCAACACTCACCACCTCTGTCTGCGTTGAGGCATCGACTTTTGGAGTAGGCTTCTGAACCAGGGAGGCAAAAGATGTAGCAAACGTGGGAGGTTGCATCGACTTAAAGATCTTCTTGGCCTCACCATAGTGGATACGCTGAGTTGTTTTTATTTCCTGGACTTTGCGTTCCTCTAAAAATATTCGGCAGTCCCTACTCCAAACAGGGTGGTTCCCAGAGCAATTGATACATTTGGCTGGAGAGGAGCAACCAACTCCTTCATGAACAGCTTTACCACAGTTGCCACAAGCCGCGTCGCCTTTGCATCCTAAGGTGGTATGCCCAAAACGCTGGCATTTGAAACAGCGCATTGGGGTCGGAAAATAAGGCCTCACACTAAGGCGAAGAAAGCCAGCTTTCAACCCTCCTCATGATATGTTGAACATCAACGATACCTGCCAGAGCCCACTCACGTTGCAGTTCTTCCTTGGGAATGTCAACTAGATCCCGGCACGTCACAACACCTTTGCTGTAGTTCAAGGTGCTGTGCAGTTCAGTGTCTATGGCATACTCTCCAAGGCATTTAGCAGACTGAAGTTTAGTCGCTTGCTGGGAAGTGGAAGTTTCCACTAGCAAGGTACCATTACGTAAGCGCTTCACCGATTTTAAGGAGCCAGAGATTCCCTCCAATCCCTTTTGTATATAGAAGGGCGAAACCTTCTCGAAACTACCCTCCTTAAGTTTCACAATGAGAAACACATTCGGATTACCAGAATGCATTCTGTTACCTAAGACTGGACTTGTCAAAGAAGTGCCGGAGTCAGGGGGACTGACTGCACGAGCCCTCTTAAGAGACTGGGTATTAGAACCTTCCAGCGGCCCACCCTTTCCGCTGGGAGGAAGAAAAGAGGATTTCGAAGGATCCATCTCGGTCCCACGAGCAGGTAGGGAACTACAAGTCCACCTAGACAGAGCCCCGCGTGCCTAGGTAAGCCTTATACAACTGAGGTGCGGCAGGTTCCCCAGAGGTTGCCCGCTAACGACTGTTCCACCTCAACAGCCATGCATCTCATCTGCGCGCAGCACACCTTGAGATTGAGGGGTTGTTTATAGAGGTTTATTCCAGCCTCGCGATCCGGGCGGTCAAGCCACGATCCCCACTGCCTGAGACACACAACATTCCACCGCCGCGCCGCACAGTGGTCGTTGAAGTATGCCCAGAGCTTACGGTGACAAGAGGACAGGCGGCGCTTACCAGTCCCCAGCTCAGGAACACCGGGGTCGCCAAGCCCGTACCCAGCAAATGAATGCTGAGCCCCTGGGGGCGGAGCGAGGCGAAGAGAGTGCATGTTGGAGTTCCCGCATGGAGAAAACAGTATTATAGCTTTCGCGATTTTGAGAGAAGAAAGCAAGAGGTTGCACTTCCGCTGCACGTTTCTTCAGGAGAAACGCTGGCGGGTAATTTGAAGAGCTCGAAATCCCAGCAAAGTGTTGACCCAATGAGTTAGAAATTGCGACGGGGTCCACTAATGTATCATGCGCGACAGTAAGCCCAGAGACTGGGGAGAAACTAGGCGCGCCTGATAACCGTCGAATCCGACTCCAAACTTCCGAGGAGGGAGTGAAGGTGTTAAATGAGCTAATAAAGAATTTCCAGCTTGCCTTCTTGCTATCGCGGATGACGCGACGGCATCGCGCTCGGAACTGCTTATAGCGGATACACTTGGCCAAGGTAGGATGGTGGCGGAAAATACGAAGAGCACGTCGCCGCTCACGTATTGCGTCACGGCATGCCTCGTTCCACCAAGGAACTGGGGGGCGCCGGGGCAATTCGGAGGTGCGTGGTATTGAACGTTCCGCAGCTGTAAGAATAACGTCTGTAATATGTGTGACCCCATCGTCGACGCTAGGAAAGTGACGGTCATCGAATGTCGCTAGAGACGAAAAAAGTGTCCAATCGGCTTGGGCAAACTTTCAGCGTCGCGGGCGCATATATGGCAGTTGAGGCTGCAGTCTAAGGACACATGGAAAGTGGTCACTCAAGTGTGTATCATCAAAGGCGAACCATTCGAAGCGCCGAGCTAGCGGGACAGTACCGACCGAAAGGTCCAAATGAGAGAAATTTGTCGTGGAAGCAGACAAAAATGTAGGGACCCCAGTGTTGAGGCAAACTAGATCCGCTTGGTGGAAGACGTCTAGCAATAGTGAGCCATGTGGACAAGGATGTGGAGATCCCCAAAGCGGGTGGTGGGCACTGAAGTCCCCATCCAGCAAATAGGGGGGTGGAAGCTGACCAAGAAGATGAAGGAGATCAGCTCGTGCCATTGGTGTGGATGATGGAATGTATACAGTACAAAGAGAAAAGGTATAACCAGAAAGGGAAAGACGGACAGCGACAGCTTGGAAGGAAGTGTTTAAGGGGATTGGGTGATAATGGAGAGTATCATGAGAAGAATCGTGAGTCCTCCATGGGCTGGAGTGCCTTCAACAGAGGGGAGATTAAATCGTATGGACTGAAAATGGGGGAGAACAAAGCGGTCATGGGGACGCAGCTTTGTTTCCTGAAGACAGAAGATGACTGGCGAGTAGGATCTTAAGAGGATCGACAATTCATCCCGATTGGCTCGAATGCCGCGGATATTCCAGTAGATAATGGACATAGGGTGAACAGAAAATAGAGGAATGTGACCAAGGTTGCCGTCAACTCAACGACTGCTCAGAGCTTGCGACCGATAGCATGGAATGGCATTCAGCCGAAGGCAGAAGATCCTGATCCATAGGTTGTTCAGGAGCAGCTCCTGCCTCCAGCGATCGGCCGGTTGATCGGCCGCCAGCAGTGCGCCTCGGCGACACAGAAGACGGCCGAGGGCGATTTCCGCCAGGTGGTGCTGTAGATGAGACACGCCTTGGCGGGGAAGGAGATGAACTGGGTTTCTTATTAGCCTTCTTGGAAACATGATGTTTAGATAAAGGAGGAACCGATGGTTGTGAAGTTGGGATACGGAAAAAATCTTCACGAGTATGCTCTTTTTTCAAAGTCTTTGTGTCTGACTTTTGGGCTCGAGATTTAGCAGAACCCGATGAAGGGTGAGCCATAGAGTGGGCAGGCGAAAGTGGTGAGGTTGAACGGTCGATCTTTGCGCTGGCCGATCTGACGACTGTGGCACTAAAGGTGAGGTCGCAAGTCTGCGTGGCCGCCTCCTTTGTTGGCCGAGGAGAAGCAAGGACAGTGTTGTATTTTCCTGTCTGAGGCACGGTGGGCTGTCGACTGGCGAATAATTTTCGAGCAGCAAAGGTCGACACCTTTTCCTTCACTCTGATTTCCTGAATGAGCTTTTTGTCTTTAAAAATGGGGCAGTCTCGAGAGGAAGCAGGTGGTCACCCACACAGTTGATGCAACGAGGGGATGGAGGTGGTCAAGCACCCTCATGGGCATCCTTGCCACATGTAACACATTTGGCCAGATTGGAACAGGACTGGCTGGTGTGATTGAACCGCTGACACCGATAGCAACGCGTAGGGTTTGGGACGTAAGGGCGAACGGAAATTATCTCATAGCCTGCTTTGATTTTCGATGGGAGTTGAACTTTGTCAAATGTCAAGAAGACAGTGCGGGTTGGAATGATTTTCGTGTCAACCCTTTTCATAACTCTATGAACAGCCGTTACGCCCTGGTCAGACAGGTAGTGCTGAATTTCCTCGTCAGACAATCCGTCGAGGGAGCGTGTATAAACGACTCCATGTGAGGAATTTAATGTGCGGTGTGCTTCAACCTGGACAGGGAAGGTGTGGAGCAGGGAAGTACGCAGCAATTTTTGTGCCTGGAGGGCACTGACTGTTTCTAACAACAAGGAGCCATTCCATAATCTGGAACAAGAATTTACAGGACCTGCAATTGCGTCGACACCTTTCTGAATAATGAAAGGGTTGACCGTGGAGAAGTCGTGACCTTCGTCAGACCGAGAAACGACAAGGAACTGTGGCAACGATGGAAGAACTGTCTGTGGCTGGGACTCAGTGAACTTACACTTGTGAGCAGACATAGTGGAAGATGAGGAAACCATTGCGGAAGAATCCCCCATGATTACCGGCGTCTCTGATGGCGCGCTCCTCCCTTGTGGGGGCCCTCTCTGAGGGCACTCCCACCTTAGGTGATTGTTCACACCTCAGGTCACACCTCCCGACAAACGGACGGAGGGACCAATCAGCTCGGGTAATCACCCCTCCCTGGGCCTGGCCGTTACCAGGGGGTACGTACGTGTCCTACCTGTCTAACCGGGGCGGGGAATTACGCGTTACCCCGTCACCGGCTACGCACAAAAATGCGTGGGTCGGCCTTCAGACACGCACAGGGAGGAAGAAAGAGAAAGGGAAAAACAAAGAATGGGAAAGGAAAGAAGAGAGGTCTCAAACGCCGCAGCAGAGAAAAGGGTAAAGAGAAGAGGTAAGGAAAAGAGAAGGACAAAGGATGGATGAAGACATACAAGCAGAGAAGGTGAAGAATGCGTTACATTTACGTGCGTCCGTCTCCCGATGTAGGCACAAACCATACTCCCAGAGGGGGAGAAAGGGAAGGAAAGATCCAGAGGTAAGGGGGTGAAGATGGGGGATAGGGAAGGATGCGGAAAAGGAAGGTATGCAGCCTGGAAAGGAAGGAGGGCCACATTAGCTCGGGGTCCCGTGCTCGCTAAGCACGTATCCACAAAAGAGTTGTGGACCCCCTGGGGGGGAACATCCTGTATGTGTGTGATCCTAAACATGCCTGTATACCGGAAAGTCAGACCTCGTCCCAAACTTGCTTGTGCTTGGAAACTTGTAGCAGCAACTTAAACCATTTTGTTGGAAGGATCTGGCAGTTAAATGCCACTCAGGACGACTAGAAATATTAGCCTCATTGAGTGACCTGCCCCCAAAATTTCTGGACTCAGTCAACATTACTACAACCCTCTACATCTTTCAGGGTGCATTCAATTCTATGGCTATGAAAGTACATGGCCGGTTTTCTTCCTCATCCATGTCACAATCCGAGCTTGTGCTCCATCTCTAACGACCTCAATGTTGACAATATCTCAAAACTAATCTTCCTTTCCTCCTTTCATTACTATGGCTTACAATGTGCTATCACATATGAAGGGGATCTTGGTATGACAGCAACCATGGTCTGATCTAAGAAGTGTAACACTGTTTAGGCTTTTATTTGGAATTACGGCAAGAACTGGCCACTGAGATCATGAGACGTATTGACAGCATCTAACACCATATGCAAATTTGGAGTTTTAGTGATAACATGAGGTCTGAACAACTGTTTAAAGTGTGACGTCTGAGGGGTTGATGATGGTTAGTGTGGAGCAGTGGATGGTCATTAACACTTGCATTAATATGACGATAGAGAGGAAGATGATTCAATATTGCAAGGTTTAATGACCTGCTCGCTGGTTACGACTTGTGGAGTGACATCACATTGTGCAGCTGGCGAATGGAATGAATGGAGATTTCCATATTAAGGCACAGGCCGCCATTGAGCCTCCCCAAATTGGTCAGGCAGGATCCGAAGATCCCATTGACCTACAAATGAGGTTCTGTGATCTTTGCCATGTTCAACATTCAACCATGACACCTACAGAATAGATGGAATTACAAAGTGTTCTGTCCATAATCTGTGTCTCCAGTCTCATAACAGTGATTCTAAGTCAGCGGCAGTGGTTTGTGAGGTACTACAAATCCTGCATGCACATTTGCTTGACTGTTGTTGTTTGTGGGAGAGACTTTTCTGCTCAGGGAGACAGCATGGCAAGGGGTGTAATTTCGCATGTTAAACACCACTGCTGAGTCATACCATGTCGAATCAACACACTTTAAATAAAAATTTTACCTCACCCTCCTAGATTTTGCTGAAAGTTGGTAAACTTATAGTGGGTGCTGAAACTAAGAAAAATACCAAATTTCAAATACTCAAACCGTTCCTGAAATATGGTCATGTAAACTTTCAAAAACTGGCCAAAAATGTGTGAATGGACTTTTAAATTGCCCTAGGAGCTGCCCTAATTGAGCTAGAGAACTGGGAAAAGTGTCATTTTGCAGCATTTTTCATGCTCTTTCCGGTGATAGACAAAAAACATAGCTTCTAATTAATAACCTTTTTCAAAACACTAGTTAATATTTTGATTTAATTTTTTTACAAAAAGTACATAATTGAAAATTTTCAAAATATTTCCAAAACTACTTCATACTGTTGTAAACCACATGGCAAAATATAAATGTGGGATGATGATGGGTTCATTGTTAAAAAAAAATATTCCGGACTCTTCTTTTTCACTAATGGCCCTACGTTTGACCAAACTGACCTTTAAGGTAGTACATCAGTAGAGGACCATATACATAGGGCTTGATGTCTGTACAATAATTCAGAGACTGGAGCCATTGTTGAGATGATGTAGTCTGCATTGTTACCCTCTAAGGCTTTGTGTGCCTACAGCATTATTGTGCGCTGTGGTTTTAGGGCAAATAAGTTGTTACCTCTGTGTTGACCAGTCTGTATATATTATAATTAATAGTTCATTTTCAAGTAAATCTATACATTGAAGGACAGTTTATAAGTGTTTTTTGTATAAATATGGAACCAAGTAAAAAGTGCAGTGCTGTAAGAGTGCAGTGTTGTAATCCATCGAAGAAGTCAAATCATTTTATTAGAGGCAAAACACTGAGAAATGTAGCAATATGGATGCCCAAATTATTTCATCAAATACCAAGTGGTGCCAAGATATGTGACAAATATAGGAAAGATGTAACCAAATTGAAAAATACACCAGAGCCAATCAGTGATGAATGTGTTGAAGAAGAATCTTCTGGAGCAGAGATAATCATCTGCGACCAAGATCCTGACTTCATCTTCAGTAGCTGTTAAAACATTTAACACAACATTTCAAGAATTAGGTGAGTCCCCAATTGACAAGAGAAAACTAACATCTAGGCATTACGCCAAATCAAAAGTGAAGAAAATCTCATCAATGACACGTAAACTTTTTGTTGCTCCTGAAACTTCTTCGTCAGATACTGATACTGATGAATCCATTCTTGAAAATCTTAAAAGAAACTTTAAAAGTCTAATGATTCTTACAACTTTACCTGAAAAGTGGAGTGTCAGCAAAATAATGAGGGAATTTAATGCTCCTAATTACAGTGTTCGGCAGTCCAAAAAATTTTCAAAGAGAAAGGATTCATGGAAGGTCCAAACCGAAAACCAGGGAAGTGTTTACCAACAGAAACTATCAAAACTGTAGATTCATTTTATGAAAATGATGAAGTTAGCAGGGCAATGCCAGGTATTAAATATTGCGTGACAATTACAGAAACAAGTGGAAATAAAACAAAAATATCAAAAAGATTTATTTTGTGTAACCTTAAAGAAGCTTACAAGCATTTTAAAGGCAAGTTTCGTAACATAAAAATAGATCTCTCTAAATTTGCGAAGTTGAGACCAAAATATTGTGTATTGGCTGGCTGGAGTGGCATACACACTGTCTGCGTGTGCACAACTTACCAAAACATAAAATTTATGATAGAAAATGCCAAACTAAATACAGTAACAAACAGCAGCTTAAACAATTATAAGCAGTGCATTGCAAAAACGCTTTGCAACCCATCATCAGTTGATTGCAACATGGGAAACTGTGAATATTGCCCAGGAGAAACCGTCATTCATAAAATTTTAAAAGACTCTTTTCATGAAAACTTAATTGAACAAGTTCAGTTCTGACAGCGGATGTCAGTTGACCGATGTAATCTGGAAATTGTTCAGAAAGCTTCTGAAGAATTCATAGATTTATTTTCTTGTAAGATGTCGACTTTGATTCGGCATGACTTCATTGCTGAGCAACAATGAACATTCCTTAACTCCATAAGAGAAAACCTTATGGAATCTGAATTTGTTGTCATATGTGATTTTTCAGAAAATTATAGTATAGTTCTACAGGATGAAGCTCAGAGTTTCCACTGGACAAGACAACAGATTACCATTCATCCTTTTCTTATGTATTACAAACAGGAAGACAAAATTGAGCATATGAGCTTTGTCATTGTTTCTGATTGCCTGGAGCACAATACAACTGCGGTTTACACATTTCAAAAGAAGCTAATTTCATATCTAACAAATAAATTTCAAAAGATTCCAAAAAAGATATACTATTATTCTGACGCTTCTGCCGCTCAGTATAAAAATAAGAAAAACTTCCTGAATCTTTGCCTTCATGAGGAAAACTTCAACATAAAAGCTGAGTGGCACTTTTCAGCCACAGCACATGGGAAAGGGCCTTGTGATGGAGTATGGGGTTCAGTAAAGAGACTGGCAGCTCGTGCAAGTTTGCAAAGGCCATACCAAAATCAGATCCAAACCGCACGAGATCTATTTGAGTGGGCAGTAGATAATATCACAAATGTTGATTTTGCATATTCCACTCAAGAAGACTACGCTGCTTCAGAAATATTCTTAAAAAGTCGACTTGAAGAGGCATTGACAATCAAAGGAACACAGCAATTTCACGCTTTCATTCCCAACACTACATCAAAATTAATAGTCAAATACACTCCTGGAAATTGAAATAAGAACACCGTGAATTCATTGTCCCAGGAAGGGGAAACTTTATTGACACATTCCTGGGGTCAGATACATCACATGATCACACTGACAGAACCACAGGCACATAGACACAGGCAACAGAGCATGCACAATGTCGGCACTAGTACAGTGTATATCCACCTTTCGCAGCAATGCAGGCTGCTATTCTCCCATGGAGACGATCGTAGAGATGCTGGATGTAATCCTGTGGAACGGCTTGCCATGCCATTTCCACCTGGCGCCTCAGTTGGACCAGCGTTCGTGCTGGACGTGCAGACCGCGTGAGACGACGCTTCATCCAGTCCCAAACATGCTCAATGGGGGACAGATCCGGAGATCTTGCTGGCCAGGGTAGTTGACTTACACCTTCTAGAGCACGTTGGGTGGCACGGGATACATGCGGACGTGCATTGTCCTGTTGGAACAGCAAGTTCCCTTGCCGGTCTAGGAATGGTAGAACGATGGGTTCGATGACGGTTTGGATGTACCGTGCACTATTCAGTGTCCCCTCGACGATCACCAGTGGTGTACGGCCAGTGTAGGAGATCGCTCCCCACACCATGATGCCGGGTGTTGGCCCTGTGTGCCTCGGTCGTATGCAGTCCTGATTGTGGCGCTCACCTGCACGGCGCCAAACACGCATACGACCATCATTGGCACCAAGGCAGAAGCGACTCTCATCGCTGAAGACGACACGTCTCCATTCGTCCCTCCATTCACGCCTGTCGCGACACCACTGGAGGCGGGCTGCACGATGTTGGGGCGTGAGCGGAAGACGGCCTAACGGTGTGCGGGACCGTAGCCCAGCTTCATGGAGACGGTTGCGAATGGTCCTCGCCGATACCCCAGGAGCAACAGTGTCCCTAATTTGCTGGGAAGTGGCGGTGCGGTCCCCTACGGCACTGCGTAGGATCCTACGGTCTTGGCGTGCATCCGTGCGTCGCTGCGGTCCGGTCCCAGGTCGACGGGCACGTGCACCTTCCGCCGACCACTGGCGACAACATCGATGTACTGTGGAGACCTCACGCCCCACGTGTTGAGCAATTCGGTGGTACGTCCACCCGGCCTCCCGCATGCCCACTATACGCCCTCGCTCAAAGTCCGTCAACTGCACATACGGTTCACATCCACGCTGTCGCGGCATGCTACCAGTGTTAAAGACTGCGATGGAGCTCCGTATGCCACGGCAAACTGGCTGACACTGACGGCGGCGGTGCACAAATGCTGCGCAGCTAGCGCCATTCGACGGCCAACACCGCGGTTCCTGGTGTGTCCGCTGTGCCGTGCGTGTGATCATTGCTTGTACAGCCCTCTCGCAGTGTCCGGAGCAAGTATGGTGGGTCTGACACACCGGTGTCAATGTGTTCTTTTTTCCATTTCCAGGAGTGTACTTCTAAGGTGATATGCAGAGTTGGGAGAGGGAAGTAACTACATCACCACACAAACTGAAGTTACAAGATGTATCAGGCTATGTCACCACTGTATATGGCAGAAACTGGTGGCTTGGGTACATTTTAGAAAAAATCGAAGAACTTGATGAAGTGAAAATAACTTTTCTTCATCCATGTGGACCAGCTAAGTCATTCTCTTATCCTGCACATGCAGATGTCCTGTGGGTGTCAGCTGTCGATGTTCTCACAAAAGTGAATCCATTTACTCCAACAGGGAGAACATACATTCTTAATGAAAGTAATGTAAACCAAACCCAGTCAGCTTTATTAAAATGTAATATGTGAAATTCCAAGACAATTTATTGGGAAACTGCTTTCAACTCAAAACTTAATTTTTGTCTCAGTAACAGTGTTAATGTATATTTTATAGAAAGTTGTTTCAAAATTATTGTTAGTACCTACTGTATTAAATTTAGCTATGTACAGATACCTGTTACTCAAAAACAAGCAGTACATATATAATTTGATTAATAGTTCCATTTCAAACATCATGGACCAGAACTGTTATGTAAATACTTGTACTTATTCATACTTTATTTCAGTTTGTAGTTAAATGCTCAATTTTTAGTTTTTGTTATACCAGTTAATACACTGTTAGTGAAGTTGTATGAAATTAAAATAAGCAATCAAGTAAATTATAAAATATGCTGATTAGTTTTGCTCTAATAAGGTGATGCTTTGATATTTCTAATACTTTTTTACTTACCTTTCAGTATATTTTAAAGAAATTCCTGTTTGTTAAAGGTCAATTTGGACAAACTAGGGCCGTTAATGAAAAACAAGAGTCCAGAATAATTTTTTTTAACATTGAACCCATCATCATCCCAGATTTATATTTTGCCATGTAATTTACAATGGTATGTAGTAGTTATGGAAATATTTTGAAAATTTTCAATTACATACTTTTTGTAAAAAAATTAAATAAAAATATTAATTAGTATTTTGGAAAAGGTTATTAATTAGAATCTATGTTTTGTTGTATATCCCTCGAAAGAGCATGCAAAATGACACCTTTCCCAGTCCTCTAGCTCAATTAGGGCAGCTCCTAGGACAATTTAAAAAAAGTCTATTCACACATTTTTGGCTGGTTTTTTAAAAGTTTACATAGCCATATTTCAGGAATGGTTTGAGATAAAAAAAATGAAATTTGGTATTTTTCTTAGTCTCTGTGCCCACTATAAGTATACCAACTTTCAGCAAAATCAAAGAGGGTGAGGTAAAATAGGTGTGTTGATTTGACATGGAATGACTCTGCTACGCATGTATCTATTTCATCGCAAGCTGTAGTTTCATGCATTTTCCGTTGCTGACGATCATTCTATAGGACTGACGCATGCATAGAATAATTTCCGAGTTGTAATCGTATGTGAACAGTGAGTGCTACACACCTATGGAAAGCTATATAGTGCATGTATCACTAAGAACCTATGTTTTATGTGTAGAAGGTAGTAGCTTTATCGTCTTAAAGTTTCTCTCCACAGTGAATGGGATTCAAAACTTGCAAGGTTAGTGCATTGGAGTATTAACAGCGTTGCATTCCACGACGACTAATATATCAGAAAACAACATGACTTTAGCATTACAGGGTGTTGAAGTGCAGAACTGTGTAGCCTTAGGACTGCGTATGTAGATGCTCTACCATCATGACACTCTTTCCAAAACCGTCTTGATATGGACTCCAGACACTATAACAGTACTCCAGATTTACAGCACTATGCAACCACCGCATGTGCCAGTAAACAGCGGAAACATTCATCTGGATCATCATTAAGCCAGTCAGAAAAGTTAAAACTACTTAACTTCTCACCAAATCGAATAGCTTCAGCAGCGATCACTAATAGTCGGAACTGTTGTTCTTTCACTGTCATTCTCACGACAGCAGAAGTTTTGAGTTGTTTGTTTCCATTAATAAATAGTTTTGCTTTCAACTGCTGGCATGTAAATAAATACCTTGTAAAATGGTAAAATTATCTTAAACCCAGTGATAGGAATCTCGTTCTAACCTTCAGTAATTCCTTTTCTTCACCAGTTTGTATTAACGCGGCATCATTTGCAATAAATTAACTACTGGACATGTATTGTAACCGAGACTTTCGACGTGCAGTGGTTAACATTCCTGCAGGACGAAGAATAGTGGTTTCATTATGGTAAAATTTTGATTTATTCATTGAGTATAAATATTACAGTTATATGAAAATAGAAAAATTATTTGTATATTCAGAGATTTAAGTTACTCCTGACCTCAAATAATATCACATGTAAACATAATAATGTACAGTTCTTACTGGCACAATCAATGAATAGTAACTGGTTCTGAAATGCAGTACAAAGTTTGCCTCTAAAATTAAGTGCCACTACATAAATAATTGTCACACCTACATTTACAGACCTAGTGACGCTCACAAATCTGACTAAAAATAAAAATAATGCGGAAATATTGGGGCGAAATATATAATCAGGATATTTTAAGTGCCAGTCATCATTTCACATGAAAACTTCGGTTCTGTGTTTTTCTAAGAACAGTGATAGTGTGCGTCTCCAGTTGGTAGGTACCCAGTATGCCAGTTTTACTTTTAACACGACTCAGCATGTCATCTCGCGTACATACATTGACTCTTCTATAATGGAAGAAATATAGCTCAAAGGAATTCAAAATTATGGTACCAGTACTATTACTCATTCAAAAGTGATTTTCGAATGACACTTCATCCTCTGGCAATAAATCTTACCTATCAGAATGTCTCTCATACCCTAATGGTTTTTAGCAGTAATCCATTTTCGAATGCGATACTTACGGGATTGTTTTCTTTTCGTTACTGTTGCTCTTGACAAAATCTACACAACTTCATTTACGACATCAAGAACTATTGTAAGTTGGCGCCACCTTGAACACTACAAGTAGAAATTCGGATCGCACTTGTGGAAACAATCACTGTGCTCTGAAAGCAGAGGTGGCGGGATGTATGTACAAGTTTTCATTGCCTGTGGTGAGTGTGGTTAAAAATTTTTTGTCATTGCAGGAAGTATGCGACGAAAATTGCTTTTCGAGTTCCCGATAAACCCGATCTGACTATTTATTTATTTATTTATTTATTTATTTATTATATTTTTTACTTTTGCACGTCATAGTTGTTTTTACAAGTTTCCTACAGATAGAGCAGATGCGTTCTCTACGGTGTGTATATTAGTGCAAGGATGGATTCCTGACAGGAAATGGAGGAAAAAGGTCCAATGAACATGTATCCAGAAATGCATTATTTTCACTGCAGATGGCACTGACGAATGGAAGTTCCGCTGTCCACGTGCCGTGTGTTCCTTGTGTGTTGTAGTTTGTGTGATTGACGTAGTGTACAGTAAGCAGCAAAATGGCCCGCCACTGGTGTCAGGATAAAGCCGAGACGGGGTTCTTGTACAGCCAAGTAGATGGAAACGGCCGAGAGGCGGCATGGCTATACCAATACAAGCACCCTCACAGATACGAACCACATCACACAACGTCTCAAACACTTTTTGGGCATTTCTTTGGTAATGGGTCCTTTCAGACAGATGAACGTCAGGGAGGCGGCGGACTGTGCGTATACCAGATTTGGAGGATATTGAGACGAACACAAGCGCAGGTTCCAGGCAAGTGGCCCGCCAATATGCTGTAAGCCAAAGTACGATTTTACATATCCTGCATAACAGCCGCTACTATCACTGTCAATTGCAACAAGTGCAAGGGTTATCAAGCAACGGTTTTCTTTCCACGGGAAGGACTTGATCGATGGTTTTTGCACGAGATCATCCACAATTAAGGGGTTTCTGTCATCAGTCCTTTTTACCGACGAAGCAACCTTTACTGAAACTGGCATCATCAGTCTGCATAATCGTCATCTGTGGGATACACACACGGAACGTAATCAGAGGGACTTTCGTTTGTCAGCGCCAGCCACTGTGGCACTGATGAATTTACAGACACATGTTCGTAGGACCTTTTTCCCCTCCTATTTCGTGTCAGGAATGCGTCCCTGCAATTAGTTGTTTTTATTGATGTTCATTCTGTATATCCAAAAGTGGTAAGATATACATGGCCTACAGGATTATCCACATCCAGGAAGCACTATGTATTTTGATGAATGTCGGTTTTAGCCTTTAGGAGAATCCTTATCAAACAACCGACATTTCGTACAGCATCTTAGTTGTGAATTTTCATTCAATATGGGCCACTTGCATTCAACGTACTACAATGCAAAAGATCTATATAGATATATATAAAAAGCATTTTCCTCCACACACGTTAAACGGAGATAGCTAAATGTAATCGCTTATCGCGAATTGTCGATCACAGCATGGACGCAATCATTTATCTGTTTCTTTGCAGTAATGCTGCTGTCAACAAACAGCACCTATCACCTTTGTACAAAAACGACTGAGTTGTCATGTTGTTGTTGTTGTGGTCTTCAGTCCTGAGACTGGTTTGATGCAGCTCTCCATGCTACTCTATCCTGTGCAAGCTTCTTCATCTCCCAGTACCTACTGCAACCTACATCCTTCTGAATCTGCTTAGTGTATGCATCTCTTGGTCTCCCCCTACGATTTTTACCCTCCACGCTGCCCTCCAATACTAAATTGGTGATCCCTTGATGCCTCAGAACATGTCCTACCAACCGATCCCTTCTTCTGGTCAAGTTGTGCCACAAACTCCTCTTCTCCCCAATCCTGTTCAGTACCTCCTCATTAGTTATGTGATCTACCCATCTAATCTTCAGCATTCTTCTGTAGCACCACATTTCGAAAGCTTCTATTCTCTTCTTGTCCAAACTATTTATCGTCCATGTTTCACTTCCATACATGGCTACACTCCATACAAATACTTTCAGAAAGGACTTCCTGACACTTAAATCTATACTCGATGTTAACAAATTTCTCTTCTTCAGAAACGCTTTCCTTGCCATTGCCAGTCTACATTTTATATCCTCTCTACTTCGACCATCATCAGTTATTTTGCTCCCCAAATAGCAAAACTCCTTTACTACTTTAAGTGTCTCATTTCCTAATCTAATACCCTCAACATCACCCGACTTCATTCGACTACATTCCATTATCCTCGTTTTGCTTTTGTTGATGTTCATCTTATATCCTCCCTTCAATACACCATCCATTCCATTCAACTGCTCTTCCAAGTCCTTTGCTGTCTCTGACAGAATTACAATGTCATCGGCGAACCTCAAAGTTTTTATTTCTTCTCCATGGATTTTAATACCTACTCCGAATTTTTCTTTTGTTTCCTTTACTGCTTGCTCAATATACAGATTGAATAACATCGGGGAGAGGCTACAACCCTGTCTTACTCCCTTCCCAACCACTGCTTCCCTTTCATGTCCCTCGACTCTTATAACTGCCATCTGGTTTCTGTACAAATTGTAAATAGCCTTTCGCTCCCTGTATTTTACCCCTGCCACCTTTAGAATTTGAAAGAGAGTATTCCAGTCAACATTGTCAAAAGCTTTCTCTAAGTCTACAAATGCTAGAAACGTAGGTTTGCCTTTCCTTAATCTTTCTTCTAAGATAAGTCGTAAGGTCAGTATTGCCTCACGTGTCCCAGTATTTCTACGGAATCCAAACTGATCTTCCCCGAGGTCGGCTTCTACTAGTTTTTCCATTCGTCTGTAAAGAATTCGTGTTAGTATTTTGCAGCTGTGGCTTATTAAACTGATTGTTCGGTAATTCTCACATCTGTCAACACCTGCTTTCTTTGGGATTGGAATTATTATATTCTTCTTGAAGTCTGAGGGTATTTCGCCTGTTTCATACATCTTGCTCACCAGATGGTAGAGTTTTGTCAGGACTGGCTCTCCCAAGGCCGTCAGTAGTTCCAATGGAATGTTGTCTACTCCGGGGGCCTTGTTTCGACGCAGGTCTTTCAGTGCTCTGTCAAACTCTTCACGCAGTATCGTATCTCCCATTTCATCTTCATCTACATCCTCTTCCATTTCCATAACATTGTCCTCAATTACATCGCCCTTGTATAGACCCTCTATATACTCCTTCCACCTTTCTGCTTTCCCTTCTTTGCTTAGAACTGGGTTTCCATCTGAGCTCTTGATGTTCATACAAGTGGTTCTCTTATCTCCAAAGGTCTCTTTAATTTTCCTGTAGGCAGTATCTATCTTACCCCTAGTAAGATAAGCCTCTACATCCTTACATTTGTCCTCTAGCCATCCCTGCTTAGCCATTTTGCACTTCCTGTCGATCTCATTTTTGAGACGTTTGTATTCCCTTTTGCCTGCTTCATTTACTGCACTTTTATATTTTCTCCTTTCATCAATTAAATTCAATATTTCTTCTGTTACCCAAGGATTTCTACTAGCCCTCGTCTTTTTACCTACTTGATCCTCTGCTGCCTTCACTACTTCATCCCTCAAAGCTACCCATTCTTCTTCTACTGTATTTCTTTCCCCCATTCCTGTCAATTGTTCCCTTATGCTCTCCCTGAAACTCTCTACAACCTCTGGTTCTTTCAGTTTATCCAGGTCCCATCTCCTTAAATTCCCACCTTTTTGCAGTTTCTTCAGTTTTAATCTACAGGTCATAACCAATAGATTGTGGTCAGAGTCCACATCTGCCCCTGGAAATGTCTTACAATTTAAAACCTGGTTCCTAAACCTCTGTCTTACCATTATATAATCAATCTGATACCTTTTAGTATCTCCAGGGTTCTTCCATGTATACAACCTTCTATCATGATTCTTAAACCAAGTGTTAGCTATGATTAAATTGTGCTCTGTGCAAAATTCTACCAGGCGGCTTCCTCTTTCATTTCTTAGCCCCAATCCATATTCACCTACTATGTTTCCTTCTCTCCCTTTTCCTACACTCGAATTCCAGTCACCCATGACTATTAAATTTTCGTCTCCCTTCACTATCTGAATAATTTCTTTTATTTCATCATACATTTCTTCAATTTCTTCGTCATATGCAGAGCTAGTTGGCATATAAACTTGTACTACTGTAGTAGGTGTGGGCATCGTATCTATCTTGGTCACAATAATGCGTTCACTAAGCTGTTTGTAGTAGCTTACCCGCGTTCCTATTTTCCTATTCATTATTAAACCTACTCCTGCATTACCCCTATTTGACTTTGTGTTTATAACCCTGTAGTCACCTGACCAGAAGTCTTGTTCCTCCTGCCACCGAACTTCACTAATTCCCACTATATCTAACTTTAACCTATCCATTTCCCTTTTCAAATTTTCCAACCTACCTGCCCGATTAAGGGACCTGGCATTCCACGCTCCGATCCGTAGAACGCCAGTTTTCTTTCTCCTGATAACGACATCCTCTTGAGTAGTCCCCGCCCGGAGATCCGAATGGGGGACTATTTTACCTCCGGAATATTTTACCCAAGAGGACGCCATCATCATTTAATCATACAGTAAAGCTGCATGCCCTCGGGAAAAATTACGGCCGTAGTTTCCCCTTGCTTTCAGCCGTTCGCAGTACCAGCACAGCAAGGCCGTTTTGGTTATTGTTACAAGGCCAGATCAGTCAATCATCCAGACTGTTGCCCTTGCAACTACTGAAAAGGCTGCTGCCCCTCTTCAGGAACCACACGTTTGTCTGGCCTCTCAACAGATACCCCTCCGTTGTGGTTGTACCTACGGTACGGCTATCTGTATCGATGAGGCACGCAAGCCTCCCCACCAACGGCAAGGTCGATGGTTCATGGGGGGAGGTGAGTTGTCATCGCGGTGTTAAAATGCATTACCTGAATACTGTTAGGCTACGATGATTTCGGCGTAGTTGATATATAAATTAAGTTACATTCTTTCTCACTTATCACTGGAACACACTAATAAACTGCATGTACATCCAGTCATACCCTGTAGAAGATAAACGATCCTTATTTCCACTTTGAAAGAAAGCTTTTGTAATTTCGTCTAACAAAAAATATGGTTCGGCCGAAGTTCAGGTAGCACACCTCTTCCAGTCCGCTCGCTAAGCAGACCTCTCCAGTAAAAGGAAACAACTGCATGAAAGTGTGTACTTATGCAGGTTTATGTTGTGTAAAAAACACACGTACATTGTAATTCACAAAAAATTAGATGTATATGATTTCTACCAGTAAAGTACATAATACTGGCAACATGACGCCGTGCGACCGTGTGGCCTAATGGATAAGGCGTCGGACTTCGGATCCGAAGATTGCAGGTTCGAGTCCTGTCACGGTCGACATTTTTTTTTTCTTCTCAATCTTTTACATTGTTCATGTTTTGGGATATTTTAATTGAAAATGATGTATTCACCTGCCTCATTCGTCGTTAATTTTATTTTTATTGCTGACACTTGGCAACGTAGCCAAATTCGCTTCACTCTCAAACCTAATTAGAAATTCAGATATGTTTATAACATTCCGACTTTAACCTGTGTTAATTGACGTTCATAAAATCCTGACAATCGGCTAACATGTAAGTTTCGTTTGACAGCAACCCAGCAGTAGAGTATCTCTGCTTAGCAACGTAAACAGATATCGCAGTTTGGTTCGCATTGTGAAATAATTTGAAAATATAGTTGTCTTACAGACAGTTGTACTTTTTTTTGGGGGGGGGGGGGGTTTAAGGGCGCTCAACTACTGAGGTCATTAGCGCCCAGTCACAATTGTTAGAGCACATAGAATCTAGTAAAACTCAGGGGGGGGGGGGGAGGAGACACCAGAAAGTTCTTGCAAAGATGCAGATAAAATAAGTGAAGGAGTTAGATATCTTTGAACAAGCCAGTCAAAGTAATGAAACGAAGAACACGAGCAGCTGCTCGAGAGTCATCGGCTAAAATATCCTGTAAAGTAGATGGCAGAGACAGGACAACACGAGATTGACTAAAACGGGGACACGACAATAAAACATGGCGCACTGTTAATGCATGACCACAAGGGCACTGCGGGGCTGGGTCACCGGAGAGGCAGTTGTACTTTGAGCGGTGTCCCTTATCGTTCATAGCCTTTCGACAAGCAATTACACAAAAGTTTCGTTTGTCTGGGACCAGAATAGCGGCCTTTGCGGCCGTCCTGAGTGGCCGAGCTGCGGCGCTTCTGTTTGGATTTTACGACTATTTTCAGTCTCTGCGTTACAGTGTTGTGTAAAATTGTGATTGTGGTGATGCAGCATTTGAGTTTCCTTGTTTTCGCGAGCTGTTAACTGCTGATATGGCAACAATGTTTCCCAGAAAGCTTACCCTAAGATTTGGATTTGACAAAGCAACCCGTAATGTTCAGCCAAGTTCACTAGAAATTCACGACTGGATCGTTGACGTTATTGGCATTACTTCGGATCAGACGCACACTGCTTATGACGACTTGGAGCAATACTGCTTTTTTGTGAAGCTGCTTTCCCCGTTGGTGCTGGAACGGATTTTGCAGAAATTTGAAGGAAAAGCTGAATTCCGCCATCGCGATAATTCGGTGAGTACAGTTACCATTTCAAATGCTGATGTTGATTATAAACAAGTCAGAGTGTTTAATTTGCCCCCTGGGGTAGAAAACTGCTACTTAAAAGACGCATTATCTAAATACGGTGACATCAGGCAAATTCGTAATGAACGATGGTCAAGCCAGCTTAGATTGCAATGCTTTAGTGGTGTTCGTTCTGTCGATATGCAAGTCAAACAAAACATTCCATCTCATATTTTGGTTTGTGGCTACAAAGCGCACGTTATATACAATGGACAGACTTTGACTTGTCATATATGTAATGAAAGTGGGCATCTCCGCCAAAACTGTCCAAAAAAGGTGTTTATATTGCAGAATAATTTTACAACAGCGTAAAAGGTTAACACTGGCTGATCTTGTGACTGAAAATCAGATGACGGGTGGTGAAGTTTCCAGCATTTCGGGGAATGTAGAAGACAGGCCAAAAAATATTCTTGAAGCATTTCCACCTTTACTCCGGAAAGACACTGTAGACAATCCTGCTGGAAAAAGTAGTATAGCCACTAACAAGAGACGTCGAACTTGTGACGGCAGTAGCACAGATGAAGATATCAACCTGTCGCTGAAAGCTGTAGGTAACATTCAGAAAACAGTACTGGAAACTGCTGTTTCAGACAATATTGTCAGCATCGATTCAAACTCCGAGTCAAGTACATCAGTAGAAAAATCGAATACGCCACCATAACCCGAACAGGTCGAAGTGACATCAGAGTCCCATTCTGTAGCACTGGACGCGCCAGTAGATGGCAATGCGTTGCTCTTGGTGACGCCACAACCCCGCGCTGCAGTACCCGTACGTCAATCAATGCAGACAGATTCACTAGCGGATGCAACTGAAAGCAAACATGACGAGGTAGCGAGTGATTGTCTACAACAGGCGACGTCACAGCCCAAATCCCAAGACGAAGAAGCGGAGTTTTACAGCAATAACACACAAACAGTAAACGAAAGTGTTCATAGAAGTGATGGGGCATTGGAAGAATGTTTGCAAGCTGCTTCTGCGCCGCCTTTGGCAGACGAGATGGCGGCACACGACTGCCCCTCAGATTCACCGACACCGCTCTCGGTGGAAAACTACTCAGGGGGTGGGCGGAGCAGACATTCGGTGAAGGCCAGTGTCAATGCAAACCGCAAGAAAAGTAAAAAGAAAGGTTCTAATGCAAACCGTGACGGTGGTTTCCAGTCAGATTCTCTGGAAGTATCCGGCATGGAGTGGCATGAAATGATAGACCAGCGGTAAAGAAGGTCACTCCCCTATATCATATACGATTACCACGTTAAACATTAATAGGATACAGTCGGATGTTAAAATAGCTGCTCTGAAACAGTTTCTGTATGAGTCAGCGACGGATATTGCTCTCTTACAGGAAGTGGTATTCCCACAATTAAATTTTTCCAATTACGTTGATTTTTACAATATTTCCACTGAAACGAGTGTTGGCACGGCCATTTTAGTTAGAGAAGGCATCCCCGTACATAACGTTGATAAATTAGAATCGGGGCGACGTATTGGAACAAAAGTAGCAGGAGTTACTATAGTCAATTTATATGCTCCTTCTGGCAGCAGTAATAGAGCTGCAAGAGCCACATTCTTTAATGAAAGCGTTATTTATTTACCGAGGAAAAACCCCCTCCAACTTATAATACGGGGAGATTTTAATTGTGTATTGAGTCGAAAGGATCAAATCCCTAATTTCAATTACTCAACTGACTTGAGACGTCTTAAAATTAAAAGATGAGTGGGAAATAAAATACCCAACAATGGTGAACTTCACTCATATTGTTGCGAATTCCTGTAGTAGAACTGACAGAATTTACGTATCGGAAAATTTAGCAGATAAAGTACCGAAACAGAAACTGTTCCCGTTAGTTTTTCCGATCACAGTGCGTTGTTGACCTGCGTAAATTTAACACCACAACCTACCCTAAGAGTAAGAAGCCAGTGGAATATAAATATATCGTTATTATCAGAAGAAGACTTACAAGATGCCCTAACCAGAGCTTGGGAAATGTGTCTCCGTTCACTGAACAACTTTCCAAGTGTGATAGAATGGTGGACCCAACGAGCGAAACCGAAGCTAAGGAAAGTTTTAATATCTTTTAGTATAGATATGGCCAGAGAAAGAAAGCAGACTGTAGAATTCTACTACAGCGTGCTAAGGGACCTCTACGAGCAGACAGATGCAATTCCTACAAGATTAAAAGACATCAAGAAAATAAAAGCAAAGTTAATAAGTCTGAAACGTAAGGAACTGGAAGGACTTAAAATAAAATCCAAAGCAAAGTCAGTCACTGAAGATGAGACTGCTGCATTGTACCATCTTGTCAGACACGCCAAGAATAGAAGAAGTGGTTTCATGGTTGAACTTCAAGTAGATGATGGTACCATAATCATCACCAAGAAGGAAATAATTAAAGAGATTTCAGCGTACTATGAACGTATGTATGCGTCAGGGGAAACGAACGAAGAAGAATATGATGAGCTCTTTGGTACATATCTTCCACGAATATCGCGAGATGATGGGAACATTTCTTCGGACATCACCAAGGAAGATGTATTAGAAATCGTGTGCAGCTCCCCCGCTAGGAAATCTCCAGGCCCTGACGGACTGCCCATTGAATTCTATAAACTTTCTAACATATTCTTAAAGTAGATTAAATCACATATAGGTTTAGTGCAAGAAGTCACAAGCGAAGCAGCTAATCAAATTGTTGACTTCACAGTAATTTCTAACATCGGCCGACAGACTAGAACCTTTATAATACACCGAGACATTAAAGGATGTAAAATTTTTATAGAATGAACGTGGAATCGCTCTTGCATTTCACTGTGTACCTCTTGTCAACATTTATTCTCGATCCGGTAGTGAAAACAAAGCCAACAAAAGTTGTTTCTTAGGTCATAAACTTTGGCGGCCATTCTCAGGAATAATAATAAACTTTTCATCGGTGGCGATTATAGCTGTGTAATTAGTAATGACGGTCAGAAATCTATTCCAAACAAATGTAATGAACTTAAAGCAATGGTTGACAGTTACCATCTTTAAGACCCTTGGCGAATTTTGAACCCCAACAAAACACACTTATTTTTATGCTAATGAATATAGCAGACTTGATACGATGTACGCGTCATCCTCAATCCAAGCTCAGATACTTAAAACTGAGACAAAACCGCTGATATTCTGATCATTGCAGTTACATCTGTCTAATTAAATTTTCGAAAACGCATTTTCCTCATAAGGAAGGCATTTGGAAGCTTAACAGTACCCATTTGGAGGATCACATGATCACATGTTGATACAAGATTTATTGGTCACATGGCAAGAAGTACTCATAAAGCGGTGCCACGCTAAAAGCACGTTGGAACTGTGACTCACGGAAGCTAGGCCTGTTATTCGACATTCATTAATGAACTGTAGTTCCGAGAAAGCTCATTGGCTCCGATCAACCTCACAGTTCTACAGCTGTTGTCTGCAAGATCTCGTTAGTAAAACAGCAGTCCAACTGACATTTCTACCGAGGGTGAGACATGAAGGTAAAACTTTTACATGACCTTCGAAAGAAAACAAAGTACCTTTATAAGAAGTCAACCGGCAGGTGGCAACGCAGAAGAGCCTATTTCTATCTACCACTTAGACAGCGAACGAAAGAGAAGCCGGAAATGTTTTACAATGGAGTGGAAAAAACATAACACCCTGAAAACTACCGACGAGAATGAAATTAAAACTTAAGTCACCAAACACTTTACAAACCTATTCAGAGAATGCGACGTCATCCATCCGCAGTAAAGACTTTTCTTCGGGAAACGCCTGATATGCTTACGTAAAGTGATCGGACGAATCTTAACGCACTTTAGAGAAATTGATGAAGCAATAAAAACGAGTTCTAAAGGAAAATCTCCAAGCGTCGATGGGGTTCCTGTTGAATTTCATCTGAAATACCTTAATATTTTACGGATGTTGCTGTCGAAATCCTTAATGGTGTCGACATAACGGAAGAATTTCTATGAGGACGCATCCCATTGATACCAAAAACTAAAGAAACTCCAAACTTACGGAATCAACGTACGATCATGTTACTCAACGTTGACAATGAACTAATCGCTCGGTGCTTTGCTGGGAGATTAAAGAAAACAACTAAAAAAGTTATCAGTTCGTGTCAAACGTGTGCCGTTCCGGACAAACACGTACGACGCCTTACTAGCATACAGAGTTGTATTTCGTACACAAAAGGTGGCGTATCAAAGGAAGCATAGATTTTATTAAGAGACTTTAAAAATGCTTTCGATAGGGTTAGTCATAAACATCTGGAAAAAGTCGTCATTAACATGGGTTTTGGCACAAATTTCACGAATACAATTCAGAATATTATGGGGAACGCTCTTTCAAGTGTCATTGTCAATTGTAGATCAAGTGAGAAAATTCCCATCGAAAGAGCAGTCAGACAAGGTTGTCCGTTATCTATGGCGTTATATGTGATAGATTTAGAGCCGTTCCTGCGTACTATATTTTGGGACTGTCACGGAATTTCAATGCGAAATTAAATTCTTACGTCGATGGCTTGAGTGTTTTCACAGGGAGTTCAAGAGATGTTGACGTCTTACATAAAATCCTCCGACGGAGCGAAAAAGCTGCAGGCGTTATTGTTAACCCCAAGAAGACTGATGTTGCCAATTGCAAATAATGAGTGGAATATACAGTAGAACTGGTTCACTGCCGAAAATTAACACCAAGTATTTGGCGTCATTATGGCAAATACCCCACAAACAATGGAGGCTCTCAACTGGCGCACGACACTACATAAAATAGCAGCGGTAGTAAACATCCACGCACAGAAAGAGTCAATCTCTGCAACAAACAAATACTCGCAAAAGCGTGGTACTTAGCTCAGGTCCTCCCGATGCCAAAAAAAAAAAAAAAAAATAAAAATAAAATAAAAAAATTGGGAGGGCTATTCAGCAAGCCATATACGGGTATATGTTGAAGGGTGAAATCTTTAAAATTTCTCTGCCGACCCTCAGCTTAAATGAAGGTGGACTGAGACACACACTTGCACGCAAAATGCCAGGCATTAACCGTCAACAGAACTAACGTGCGTAACAAAAAAAGGTCACATTCGCCAGCTACTGTACTGTTTCACAAATATCGTCCAAAAACACATCAAACTTTGTCCGAAATTATTACCTCAATAAAAGCTTAATACCAACGTTCGTCCTAAAACATGGAAAAATTCATCACGTGGCCAAAGCTCTCAAAGGCATACCATTTTCTAACAAATGGGAGCTGCGACTACTGCAATACAACTGGAAAATCGTGTGGGAAAATTTAGGTATGAAAATAATACCAAAAGGCGCCAGCTCAACTCGATACAAAGTGATAAACCGGACAATAGAGATCAACTCCAAGCTTTTTTACAGTACCTGGCATACTTATGGGATGTATACGAGAAATAAACTAGTCATCCAAAATACAGGGTTACATACGCGAATTTTCTCAAGATTCCAAAATGTAAAGCTTATGATAGTATTTTAACATCAAATCTCACGGAAGAAAAAAGGGACATGCAACTTGAAGTCCACGAAAGTGTCGTCTAGCAAATAACTCAATGGACAATTTCTTGTGGACTCCTGAACAGAAGACATAAATGTGAAAGTGTCGTAATGTGTATAATTATTTATTCAACTGAGTTTGGTTTCTGTTATGTGAAACTTAAATGCTAAAGAACTTTTAAAAAATAAAGAAAGGGGCCAAATTGATACTGAAAAGAAAATAAAATGGAAAAGGAGGCAGACTTCGCACCCGAAGATTATAGGTTCGAGTCCCATCACAGCAGAAAATTTTTTCATCCTTATCTGTTAAGATAATTTATCTTTCGCGATATTTTAACTGGAAATGCTATATCCACCTGTCTCATTTGTCGTCAAATTTTGTGTTTATTGCTCACAATTTAACAACATAATATAATTAGGTTCGCTCCCAAACTAATTAAAAATTTGGATATCTTAGCAGCTTGGACTTTAACCTGTGTTAATTGACGTTCATAACATCTTTTTCAGGGAGAGCATACGGGAACAATTGACAAGAATGGGGGAAAGAAATACAGTAGAAGAAGAATGGGTAGCTTTGAGGGATGAAGTAGTGAAGGCAGCAGAGGATCAAGTAGGTAAAAAGACGAGGGCTAGTAGAAATCCTTGGGTGACAGAAGAAATATTGAATTTAATTGACGAAAGGAGAAAATATAAAAATGCAGTAAATGAAGCAGGCAAAAAGGAATACAAACGTCTCAAAAATGAGATCGACAGGAAGTGCAAAATGGCTAAGCAGGAATGGCTAGAGGACAAATGTAAGGACGTAGAGGCTTGTCTCACTAGGGGTAAGGTAGATACTGCCTACAGGAAAATTAAGAGACCTTTGGAGAGAAGAGAACCACTTATATGAATATCAAGAGCTCAGATGGCAACCCAGTTCTAAGCAAAGAAGGGAATGCAGAAAGGTGGAAGGAGTATATAGAGGGTTTATACAAGGGCGATGTACTTGAGGACAGTATTATGGAAATGGAAGAGGATGTAGATGAAGATGAAATGGGAGATATCATACTGCGTGAAGAGTTTGACAGAGCACTGAAAGACCTAAGCCGAAACAAGGCAGCGGGAGTAGACAACATTCCATCAGAACTACTGACAGCCTTAGGAGAGCCAGTCCTGACAAAACTCTACCATCTGGTGAGCAAAATGTATGAGACAGGCGAAATAGCCTCAGACTTCAAGAAGAATATAATAATTCCAATCCCAAAGAAAGATGTGGAAATTACCGAACTATCAGTTTAATAAGTCACGGCTGCAAAACACTACCGCGAATTCTTTACAGACGAATGGAAAAACTGGTAGAGGCCTACCTCGGGGAAGATCAGTTTGGATTCCGCAGAAATATGGGAACACGTGAGGCATTACTGACCATACGACTTATCTTAGAAGAAAGATTAAGGAAAGGCGAACCTACGTTCCTGGCATTTGTAGACTTAGAGAAAGCTTTTGACAATGTTGGCTGCAATACTCTTTCAAATTCTGAAGGTGGCAGGGGTAAAATACAGGGAGCGAAAGGCTATTTACAATTTGTACAGAAACAAATGGCAGTTATAAGAGTCGAGTGGTATGAAAGGGAAGCAGTGGTTGGGAAAGGAGTGAGACAGGGTTGTAGCCTCTCCCTGATGTTATTCAATCTGTATATTGAGCAAGCAGTAAAAGAAACAAAAGAAAAATCCGGAGTAGGTATTAAAATCCATGGAGAAGAAATAAAAACTTTGAGGTTTGTCGATGACATTGTAATTCTGTCAGAGACAGCAAAGGACTTGGAAGAGCAGTTGAACGGAATGGACAGTGTATTGAAAGGAGGATATAAGATGAACATCAACAACAGCAAAACGAGGATAATGGAATTTTGTCGAATTAAGTCGGGTGATGCTGAGGGAATTAGATTGGGAAATGAGACACATGAAGTAGTAAAGTAGTTTTGCTTTTTGGGGAGCAAAATAAGTGATGATGGTCTAAGTAGAGAGGATATAAAATGTAGACTGGCAATGGCAAGGAAACCGTTCCTGAAGAAGAGAAATTTGGTAACATCGAGTATAGATTTAAGTGTCAGGAAGTAGTTTCTGAAAGTATTTGTATGGAGTGTAGCCATGTATGGAAGAGAAACATGGACGATAAATAGTTTGGACAAGAAGAGAATAGAAGCTTTCGAAATGTGGTGCTACAGAAGAATGCTGAAGATTAGGTGGGTAGATCACGTAACTAATGAGGAGGTATTGAATAGAATTGGAGAGAAGAGGAGTTTGTGGCACAACTTGACTAGAAGAAGGGATCGGTTGGTAGGGCATATTCTGAGGCATCAAGGGATCACCAGTTTAGTATTGGAGGGCAGAGTGGAGGGTAAAAATCGTAGAGGGATACCAAGAGATGAATACACTAAGCAGATTCAGAAGGATGTAGGCTGCGGTACGTACTGGGAGATGAAGCTTGCACAGGATAGAGTAGCATGGAGAGCTGCATCAAACCAGTCTCAGGACTGAAAACAACAACATCTTGACAAGCAACTAACATATAAGTTTCGTTTGCCAGCTACGCACGTCTCGGCGTTACGCCCGTAGCGAACACCGAGATGATGTGCCGGCGCACTCGTGCCCACTGCGGTGTTTACTCGTTGTTTAAGACAAATCTAAAGTGCGAAATGCACTCTGAAGTGCGACTCTTAATCAGCTTTAGTGTAAGCCGCACTGGGTTAAAACTCTTGTAGGGACTTTCGGTAACACGACCTTCGCAGCCAGGCCACTTGGTGCGCCGCGAGTTTATCGATCCATCTCGTTTTCTTATTGCCTGATTTTTAGTCTTCCGTGTTTGTTTTCGTTTCGTAATTAACAGAAGTTGGTTTCCTCACATTCACTACATTTGCATGTGACAACTTCCGAAAGACGAAAACCGAATTTCAGAAACGGTTTTTCACTGTCGTGCATACACGTTAAGGTCTGACGCGGATTAAAAACAAGACGAAACGTGACAACCCAAGCACTTTTCAAAACCAGCTGCGTTTACAAGAGGCGAAAATCGATTGCGGAACTGGAAAACCGGAAACCGTAAGAGGATTTCCAGAATCATTTTTGAAGTGTTTACATGGTCATACAGAAGCGGTACAGGGAAATCGGTTTACAAAATCCGGTTTTTGGAGTTCCATGTAAACGGGGCGACTGTGCTGATTAGGACTTCTCATGTGTATTGTACTCTTTGAATTTTATTGTGAATATGTTGCTCAAGTTCTAATTTAGTTCTGCTCGCATCCGTAGTACTGGATGGAGCAAATATTACACACACAAGCATGGTGTTCTGAGGACTAACGTTGCTATTGATTACGAATTTGTGAGAATTTCTGGAATTAAATGCATTTTAGGCATATTAATTTTTTCTACTTTATTTTACTTGCATGCGTTTTCCCTAATTTCTCGCATTAAACGGTGAATTCCATGTTAGCAGGTTTTGGCTGTAACGGTATTGAAGTTTATTATATCTTATTACGGAATGAGTATGTAATCCTGCTTTGAATGGTGTTGCTTCTTGCCACTGAATGCCATAAATTTCTTAGTGCCTTGCAGAGGTAGATGAGTACGCTTTGTAGTGTTAGTGACTAGAGCATTCTGTCTTTCAAATGCTAAAAACGCGACAGCAGGTATGTAGATGTTTTCATGCGTTATTAACAGGTACTACGAACAGTACATTTTAGCAGAAGTCAATGAGAATTTCGGTGACCTCCATTAAATGTGACAGTACGAAGAACGAGTGCGAATAAAAATAACAGAATACGAGCAACACACTTAAATGCATTTAAATCAAGCCGTTCACACACGGATTCTAGTCAGTAACAAATATGTATAGTCTACAGAATACCACGCTAGAAGACTAGTTTCTTATGAAACAAGAACAATTATGGGCTCATTTACCTCACCCAAGGTAACAGACGGGAGCAAAAATTACACAGAATTTAGAACGCAATTTAAAGAGTGCAATACATACAAGAATGTCATAATCAGGAACATGATTTACACTTGATAACAGTCACAGGAGGGTCGACATTGCAATATTGAGTTTTACAAATAAATACATTTTACCACCAGACTACCACACTTACCATGAAGTATATATGAAAAATATCATCTCATATTCGTGTTTCGCAAGCAAGAATACAGATTATCGCACCATATTTTCCCGAATTCGAAATGAACTTGCAGACAACTCCGAGCGTTACTGTCTGTCTCTGTTTCCGCAACGTAACAGGGGCCTTGCACTTCCTACATTTTTGTGTTCTGTGGTTAGCTGTCTTTGATATTACACAGGTGATACTTTGCTGTGAAATTAAACATCCTAGAGGACGATCTGAATGGACTACAATATACGACACTCTGAGCAACACGTTCCACGTTACGTTGAGGAAAGATGACTGCAACCGAATAATAACAACGAAATTGCGATGAACGTCTAGATCAGGGCCTTTGGCATACTTGCGTATTTCGTGCTTTAGTGTTAGCGCTCGTTGTGAGGAATGATGGAGACAAAAAAAGGGTCTGGTTCTACGCAGTCCATGTCGGGTAGACAGAAGCGTCCAATCCCACGCGTCGGCTTTGACCCGTGACGTAAGGGTGTTGTGTGTGACGTCATGACGGCGCGGAGTTTGGTTTGAGTGTGGCTGTCTCCAGTTCTGTTTTATCTTATTTACTTTTCTCATATGTTCGTTCTATCTCGTGAGATTTTTTTTAAAATTTAAAAACACTTATTACTTATTTTAATTATGTTTCCTCCAATTTCTGTTTTAGTTTATTATATTTATCTTTCTGATCCGTTCTACCCCGTGAGATTTTTTTTAAAAAAGACAAAAAACACTAATCAGCTACTGAAGCATCTTTATCTTCTATGGGTTGCAAGGGTTACGACCCCTGGGGAGGTGGGTGGGTATTCATGCATGGCTGTCTTCACTTACACGTTTTAGCTACGCAAGGCGTCTAAATTTGTTTATATTTAGTTTGCCCCCACCCAAAACACCCCATTTCCCGCGCTTGTCCCGTTAGTGTCAATAGGCTTCTTGTGGAAAGTGTGTGTGTGTTTTTATTTCCGCCATACTTGTGACGTCATGGGTCAAAGCAGACGGGCGGGATCGGACGCTTCCGTATTTCGAAGCAAGAGACGAGTGAGTATTGTCACATTCTCAAATCAGTATACCACATCGGAAATCCTAACACATTCGGAAGAAACGGTCTAATATTTGTGGCAGCCAAGACTATAAATTTAGTTGCTGCTCGTTTCACTTAAACAATTTAAACTGTGTTCTAAGGTCCCAAGCTAACCAAACTCAGTTATGGCATCTGAAAAGAGGTCATTTGTGGCAACAATGAAGACAATGGTTTCAGTTTCGGCACTAGAAATTCATTGCCTCTCTTCTCGTCCATAATTTGTTACCTGATAGTACAACCCCACTGGCTGCGCGAAACAGATGCGCTATGAGCGGTAGAGTGAGTAGACTGCCTCTGATCCAGACTTTATAGTCACCTCGATTTTTCCTACCTACTTACCAACCAAGACTTGTCAGGTAAGCACGTAAGAAAAATCCTGATAAATGGGGCGCCACATGCTAAAGTAATACGCACCGACAAATAGATAAAGTGTTCTAATATACTGCATCAAACCAGTTAAGGAATTTGAAGAGAAGTTGAACAAAAAAGACGCGTTATGCTTAATAACACATATCAGACCCAAATAACGAATTATACGCACTTCACTTTCAAACATTTAGTTTGGAGAACAGTCTGAAATAGGAGAACAGTTCTTCAATTTGCAATTTATCTGGACACTTAACTATTGATACCTAAATTTTGCCAGAGCTGCTATCTCAATAAAATTTCCTCAAGACCTTACATTTGTTGTTCGGTCGCTTCGTTTGTAGTTATCGAGATCATCTGGCTGATTTTAACAGTCAACCCCCCCCTTCACTCGTGACCATCTGTTCACCTATTGTTTCGCCATGATAACTTTAAGATTCCTGTAGTGCTGCCGGGAACGGAGAAAATCGCCACTACTTGGACAAAAGAACCTTCCACGAGAGATTTCGTGTTAAGTACAAAACGCAGCACTTCTACAAGCAGTCGACGCAGCCTTCACCTTACCTCTCCATGACCGTTTCAGACAGCTACCACGCCTATCGTCATGTTACCGCGGACAAACAATATTAGTAAGTACTAAACTGACATCTCGAAAGCGTTGCGTAGTACTAAAATGTCTCCCCTCCAATGATCGTTCTAGTGCGACTGCCTACGGACATGTCTTCTGGTAACGTTTCCCTTAAGACTTCTTTCCTCCCTTTTCTGGCGCTTGAAAAGATGTGCTGTTGCTTAAAAAGTGAAATGTAGCCGAGTCAAATGTCCTTGAACTTTTCTTCCAGATCACAGCATGGACGGTTGTAAAATCATAAAGAAGAAACAGGTATAAAGTGAAATGTAGTATGTAACGAAATAAGATTCCCTCTGAAATATTTCCCCACTAGTAACTACCATGGTCCCTTAATATCTGGATTAATAAATTCTAAACCGAGACAAAATCGTTAAAAGGGGAATAGAAACTTGACTAATTACTGTAAGAGTCACATCAGTGTGAAGTGTGCACAATCGTGAAGAAGATAGAGATACATTAATTACAAACTGCTCCCATATTTACGAAAATTACCATCCACATGAACTGAAGTAATCACTAGGGATCTTGGAGAAAGACATGCTAGTTTACACACTGAACGTAAACAATCTTCCCTGCCACCAAGTAATTGTAAAATCAAAACATTCTGCGCTTTCTAAAACTTGCCAACAATGAAACTGAGCCTACAATGCTGCAACTGATTCAGGCCATCTGACCTAATAGTGGCCACAAAAGGACGACAGTATGTTCCACAAGTCCCTACAGGCACATTATCTGAAGCAAAGAGACATGGAGTATACCTACAAGTACAAATACCATAAAAAAACAAATATTGTCAGCAGAAGGCGAAGATAACGTGAATTCAGAACCGTATATTACTGATAAGAAGCGTAATGCAGAAAAAAAAGTGGAATATAGCGCTTTATGTTAACAGTGAATCATTTAGTTATTTTTATTATGGTAGTATGAAGTGACAAACAATGTACTTTTAACTGGATTTCGAATGAATAAAGCATGAAATGTTTGTCAACTACAGTATTAGTATCATCACAGAAAACATTAATGCAATAGTAATGAATGACAAGGCATATCTGGGAATGTAAATTTGGGTAGCAACCAATGATGCGCACTGTCATTAATATAGAAACTTTTTGAAACATTCGAACATTCCTACATAGCAAAATATTCATGAACACTTACCTGTATAAGTAGGCGTCGTTTTCTCACTTTGGCGGCTCCTAAACAAGGCTCCAGTAAAATGACATGTATTTGTAACTGCATACATTATTACTCTAGTGTATTTGGGATGCAGCAGTATACTCATAAACTGGCTGCAGTTATAGCTGATGATAATCGCTGCAGTTATCGACAACGAATGAAAGAACATCGCAATGCATTCGTAATATTTGTTGACCACACTGGACTTATCGTACTACACAATTCACTATTTATACATCGTAACTGAAATAATACGTAGTACGTGACGAGTTTACTATTAAATACATTCACACATCCATCCGCATGCGCAAACAGAACCAGTTAACCTCACACTTTACACTAGCGCACAGTCAACAGCCAACTACCTTCCACTTCCGGACAGACATTGTTTCGACCATAACTGCTACTTATCGATTCAAGAATCGTCTGTTCTCCCTCGCATACTCTTAACAGCTTTCAAATAATTATTCGGTGTAGTCGGATTATAATGTGTCTGGCATGTTCGACACTAATGAGCTGAATGGTGTAATGACGAATAAATAAATACTACGCAGTAAACACAGAGTTTCATACGTTCATATTTGATAGTCAGAAAACATGGATATATAAACAAAGTGTGACGTATTACAGTGTGGAAAAATATTAAGAAAAAATAAGCAAAAAGGTGGTAATATATGTTCATAGCGATATTTTCACAGTTTCTACAGGCGGATGAAACAATGAATGAAGAAATATTAGAATTGGCGATGAAAAAATGGTATTGAAAGCCCTAACTAGAGAGTTGCTATGGACATGTTTAGACTACACATACATCCATAGTGAGGAGACCATCAAGATTGGAGAACATGTCACAAAACAGGACTGCGCAGTACACGTTAACAAAAGAGATGTGCTAATGTTTCCTCCACAAGTCGTAAGTGAAATGGTCAAAATATCTAAAACATTTTTCCATTTAAGAGGTAATAACAAATTTTTCAAAAAACATGTAAATGTATAACACACTGAGGTACATGATAAATCTGATGCTACTATAGTGACGCCTAATCAGAGAGAAACTCAGTTTTTAACGCTTATCAGCATTAATTATATTAGTGCACTGAAGAGTACAGAAGTTAGATGCGTCGAGTTAACTGGGAGTATGTTAATTCTTCGCCAGAAGGGCCAGTAGATAGGAAACGTTTAACTTGCACACGATGATAAGTGGATGGGAAGCATTTGTTGATGATTTTGGATGTAGTCAGAGTGCAAAACTGAAAAGATTTTTCGATGTACATATGTCATGCCAATGACTTATTCGAACGTTTGCTCCGGGTAATCAGTGCATCAGACTTTTTTCCATGCTTCAAGTGTCCAACGCCTACTCTAATCTCTGTGTCCGGAACAGAAGTGAGGAGGTGGCTTCTGTACCACATGGGGAGCTGGTAATTCTGGAGCGTATCGTCCCTCACCAGCTGTCGTTGCCCAGCGCTAACTGACGAGTAATTAGCTGTACTGCGTTCCCGTCGACCCGCAATTCAGTGTACCCCTCCCCCTCCCCGCACCCCTCCCCCACCCCTCGACACGATACCGAGTGAATTCTCAGGTTTCCTCGGCAAGTTTAACTGACGATAAGCTTACAGATGTATTCCCGAGTTGTTGTTTCCATTTTATGCACAATATTTCTACGACCGGCCTAGCCGTCTTGTAACCGCCCCCTTTGTTACTTAACAGTTCTCTCGGCTATCGTAGAAGTGAGAGAAGATGGTTAGGGATTACATCCAGAGGCTAAGCGGTTTTTGAATTGTACCATGTGCCTGAAACCTACCTAAGCGCTGCTTCCTAAGCTCTAGGGATCTGCATTCAACGGTACTTTTGAAAAGATAAAAGTAACTCTATGAAAATATGATTTATTAATTCTTGAGACAAGTAAATGATCCCAAATAAGACACAACTCAGGTTCACAATACTCAGTCCATCTAGCCAGAACATCAAATTTAACTTTAAAATTAGGTTCTGAAGGGTTAAACTGACACAATGGCTATCAACATAACTTCTTCCAGTATCCGACGATGCCAATTATCACCTTATTAATGTTTAAGCACCCACGTGACATTAATGGCGGCAGCACACATAATATATCTTGATTTCACTTACACTTGTAACTTCCGATTCCTTGCAAATATAATGACAAAACTTCCTTCTCACAAGGGAACCTCCCAATCGCACCCTCCTCAGATTTAGTTATAAGTTGGCACAAGGATAGGCCTTGAAAAACTGTACACAGATCAATCGAGAAAACAGGAAGAAGTTGTGTGGAACTATGAAAAAAATAAGCAAAATATACAACCTGAGTATTCCATGCGCAAGGTAAGCAACATCAAGGAGCGTGTTAGCTTACGAGAGCCGTGGTCCCGTGGTTAGCGTGAGCAGCTGCGGAACGACAGGTCCTGGGTTCAAATCTTCTCTCGAGTGAAAAGTTTAATTTTTTATTTTCAGATAATTATCAAAGTTCAGGCACTCACACATAATCAGCTTCGCTCTCCAAAATTCCAGGACATGTTCAGATTTGCTTGGACATATACAGGATTTGACGGTCTACGCACGGAAACATTTGAAAACGTAAAAAACATGTTTTGACAGAGCACAGGGAAAACTGTGCGACTGTGAAACTGTTGCATTCATTTGATGCAGTTTATGTGACAAACTCTTATGTTTTCATCACTTTTTTGGGAGTGATTATCACATCCACAAGAAAACCTAAATCGGGTAAGGTAGAAGAATCTTTTTACCCATTCGCCAAGTGTGCAAGTGAGGTGAGTCGACAACATATTCCTGTCATGTGACGCACATGCTGTCACCAGTGTCGTATAGAATGTATCAGACTTGTTTTCCTGTGGAGGAATCGGTTGAGCTATGACCTTGCGATCAAATGTTTTCGGTTCCCATTGGAGAGGCACTTCTTTTCGTCTACTAATCGCACGGTTTTGCGGTGCGGTCGCAAAACAAAGACACTAAACTTATTACAGTGAACAGAGACGTCAATGAACGAATGGACGGATCACAACTTTGCGAAAATAAAGAAAAATTTTTCACTCGAGGGAATACTTGAAACAACGACCCTTTGTTCCGCACGTGTTCACGATAACCACGGGACCACGACGCTCCTTCGGTCAGATGATCCTTGATGTTGCCTATCTTCGCGTGGACTACTCAGTTTGAATATTTTGCTTATTTTTTTATAGTTCCACACAACTTCTTCCTGTTTTCTCGATTGATCTGTGTTCAGTTTTTCAAGGCCTATCCACTGTGTCAATTTATAACTAAATCTGAGGGGGGTGCGATTGGGAGGTTCCCTTGTCAGTTATATAATTACTTTCTCCATTCACCCAACCCCTCTAAACCTACATTACACATACATTTCTTCAATTAACATAAATCACTCTGATACTGGGGCAGGAACCCGATCGTCCCAGCGTGAACAGTTTCACACCGGTCTGTCCAAGTGCGCGCGATCTGATGGGGCACTCCACACCTGTTGGGGGAGAATTTCTCCTTTCTGGGAACTTCCAGAGGACCAGAGGTATGGTACGCACCGGAGGTAGCTGGCTATAGTCGATTATTTAGTAAGGGTATTGACAACGATACCCCCACAGTCTTCTCCAGGCGCTGTGAGCTTTTCTGTTATGTGTACTCGCTGCCTTGGAGTAAAGACAGATGGGTCGTCCATCAAAATATTGTGCGGAAAATGGAAACAACAACTCGGCAGAAAATGTGGAAGCATGAAAGGTGTCCTTTATAATCGGCCATCTTCCATATATTCTGTTTTTATGTAGCTTTGTCTCGTGACTAGTCTTTGCTATTATGTCTGTGGCACATTGATCGACTTCCGCATATTCGTGGCTATTTCGGCTATACGAGTGTATCTGTCTCATGACTTCGAGGCGATAGTGGCTTCGGTCAACGTATAGCGAGTATGTGGTCACCACGCATGGCTTACCACCTTCTAAGGAATGGCTTCGGTCAATGTATAGAGAGGATGTGGTCGCCACACATGGTTTGCCAGCTTCGAAGGAAAACAAAGCGTTGTGTTTCAGCTATTCCATTTGGGCTGCTCCGGAGAGAAGCTGTGTTATGTGTGATATAGTGTGCTTACGAGTGTGGCTGCATTAACGTATACTGAGAGAGGGGGAGCCATGCATGAAAACAGCAATGGGCTTGTATTATTGATTATAACAGGCATACACATATCCTCTCTATGCGCCTATTCCACAAGGCAATGTGTCTATTTTACTACCTGTAGCGCCATGCTGGAACAGTGTGGTTGCTTAGGCAATGCTGTCGAATGAGTAGCAGAGTGAAAGTCGCAGCTACGATGAATATGGCGCAGACCCCGTTCTGTTTGCACGGTGTTTGGTTTGTGACTGAGTTTAGCAAGCTTATATCTCTTTCACCGATTGACTTTATGATTTATACTTTTTTTGGAAATCCACGTTACAAAGGTCTTTGTAAGATTTCACTGAGAGCACAACGTAAATCATATAACATTAATCCGACTGTTCAGTGTAGAATCCTTGTGCTTTTTGGAATCAAATAATAACTCTTGTCTTTATTGCTGTTTAGTTTCTCCTATTAATTTAATCAAAAATTATTAAACTGTTTTTGCAGGACAGTAGCAACGAATAACCACCGGGCTTCCACTGATGCCTTAAGCAGAGTTAATTAACTTTATTATCGTATTTTAATCCGTGCGGTAGTTCAACTGGAACCACTTCTGCTCCGAGCAGTTGATTCAAATATCAAGCATTAGTTAGCATTGTATTGTATTGTTATGCCAGATGGCCGTTTGTTAGGACTTCTGCAGTACTTGTTATGGCCGTTTGTTACTTGTTACGACTTCTGCAGTACTCGTTAGCAGCAGACACAGTGGCTGCGCCAAAGACTGAGAGGGCGTGGAGTTTTACAATTATTTATTGAGCTTTCTTTACAATTTCTCCCTCGGCGTCGCTGCCCAGCCCTGCGGATCCTTCCGTCTGGCTGCTGCTGTGTGGATTCTCCGCCAATGCGCGCAACGCGCGCCGCCAGTGCTCCGCTGAAGTCAGGATGCCCTGTGGTTGAGATGAACTCGTCGCCGCTCGGCAGCCCAGTATGGCACCCCCACGGAGCCGCGTCGCCGTGAAGGTCAGCTGCCGCCGCCTGCTGCACCGGCGGCTGGGAAGCCGTCAGTCGCGATGTCCGCGAGGTCCCGTCACGGACGGACCACGCGCCGTGGGGCCGGGTTGCCGTGGAGTCCGGGCGTCAGTACCTGGCGGCGCCTGTGCCCAAGCCCGCGCTGCGGCCGGTCCTGCTGGAAGTTCTCGCTGTAGTTAGTCAGCCATGGTGCGGACCGAACTCGGGCCGACCCCAGAGCTGAAGTTGACATCTGGCGGCGAACGGATGACTCCTGCGAGCTGGAACAGACTTCCGGAATCGTCACCTACGAAGATTGAACAGTCGGACACGGACCACGTCCGTCCTCAGATCCCAACTGCTTCCTAATGGCTTCTGTCCGTTGCTGCCTGCGCTCCACTATTTATATCCGGCAGGAGGACGTTTTTTACCCTCAGTGGCAGCTTCTTGTTATTACTCCCGCAGTATATTGCAGCGTAACTTAGCGTGCAGGCCTCACTTCCCTTACTCAGCACTCCCCATGCTTCGCTCGGCGCTCGGTCTGCCTGCGTCCTTGCGTCAGCCGGTTAGTAGACTGCAACTGTCAGCAAGGCTATCAGTGCCGCGCCTACTTCGCACTGCCGCGATCGCCGGCTGCCTCTGTTTTGCCATTCTCCACTGCGCGAAGCAACGCTTACTACATGTGGCCGCAACAGTATGTTAACCAGGGACCTAGAAACCATAGCCGCAGTGGTCCACAACCCCACGACGACTACCGCAGTCCACCCCTCCGCCGCCCCACACCGAACCCAGGGTTATTGTGCGGTTCGGCCACTGGTGGATCCTCCCAGGGAACGTCTCACACCAGACGAGTGTAAACCCTATGTAGAGTAATGGTGGTGTACGCGTATGTGCAGAACTTGTTATTGCACCAATCGCCAACATAGTGTAGCTGAGACGGAATAAGGGGAACCAGCCCACATTCGCCGTGGCAGATGGAAATCCGCCTAAAAACCACCCACAGAATGGCCGGCTCACCGGATCTCGACAGAAGTCCGCCGGGCGGATTCGTGCCGGCGACCAGGCGCTCCTTCCCGCCCAGAAAGCCGTGCATTAGACCATACGACTAACCGGGCTGGCTTAGTTAGCATTAGTAAATTATTTTCAGTTTACAGAAGGTGCGTTTGCTCCGAGAGTTGCAGACCAACAGCTGTTTCGTCGTACTGTTACGCTCTGGGACAATGTTATCTTCTGAGGTTACCATAATCAACAGCAGATAATGTCAGAAGCTAAGAGAATTTCTATTCCGTTACGAAAGCATGTCTGTGATGAAATATTCCTGAGGATAGACAGGTAGCGTAATATTATTTCCTCTGGACTTTTTATTCACTTGTAAATAAGGAGAGCAATTTGAAGTGGAACTTTAATGTCCACTGCTACTATGGTACGATTTATGAGAGGTGGTCTGCACGGGTCGAATCACAGATGGAGTTGTAGTATTGCCAATTCCAAGCGATAGTTGCAGCATGTGCATAGAGGTGCTTTGAGCTTAAAGGAAGTGTGTCCTGCAAATTATATCTCTCACTTTCTTATGTAGAATTTGTTGCTTACTACCAGCATCAGCCATAACAGCTCGCAACAAATAGAATAAAATTTCACAAAATATCTCGCTACGATGACGTTTAATGTACTGGCAATGACGTCCACAGCAGGCTGCTCAGATCACTACGAAATGGTCATTGGCTGTCAGTCAATGCGTGACGTCAGACGCTTAGAACGGGCCTAAACTTGACTGTCGTCGTTCATGACTCCCAACTACAGCGAAGTAACACATAGTTAGACACCATAAAAGCACACCATTAAACGATAGCGAGTGATAAGTATAGTATTTGTGTTATCGCGGAGGTGCATTATCGCATTAGTCAGGCATCCACGACCTGGCCGACATCAACAGCGCTGATATTGTGCGTATTGACCATTCTGCACACAACTGCCACACCGACGGCCAGCACCGGTTGCCAGATCTGACTGATTTAGAAAAGACATCTGAATGGTGCGAAAAGTGGCAGTTGACCCTAAATAACCAAAAGTGTGAGGTCATCCACATGAGTGCTAAAAGAAACTCGTTAAACTTCGGTTACGCGATAAATCAGTCTAATCTAAAAGCCGTAAATTCAACTAAATACCTAGGTATTACAATTACGAACAACTTAAATTTGGAAGGAACACATAGAAAATGTTATGGGGAAGGCTAACCAAAGACTGCGTTTTATTGTCAGGGCACTTAGAAAATGTAACAGACCTACTAAGGAGACTGCCTACACTACGCTTGTCCGTCCTCTTTTAGAATACTGCTGCGTGGTGTGGGATCCTTACCAGATAGTACTGACGGAGTACACCGAAAAAATTCAAAGAAAGGCAGCACGTTTTGTATTATCGCGAAATATGGGAGAGAGCGTCATAGAAATGATGCAGAATTTGGGCTGGACGTCATTAAAAAAAAGTCGTTTTTCGTTCCAACGGAATCTTCTCACGAAATTCCAATCACCAACTTTCTCCTCCGAATGCGAAAATGTTTTGTTGATATCGACCTACATAGGGAGTAACGATCACCACGGTAAAATAAGGGAAATCGGCGCTCGTACGGAAAGATATAGGTGCTCACTCTTTCCGTGCGCTATACGAGATTGGAATAATAGAGAAATGTGAAGGTAGTTCGAGGAACCCTCTGCCAGACACTTAAATGTGATTTGCAGAGTATCCATGTAGATGTAGATGTGGATGTAGATGTTTCTCAGTCACATGTCACAGCTATACAGGGTGTTACAAAAAGTTACGGCCAAACTTTCAGGAAACATTCCTCACACACAAATAAAAGAAAAGATGTTATGTGGACATGTGTCCGGAAACGCTTAATTTCCATTTAGAGCTCATTTTAGTTTCTTCCACCTAAGCTCAATCGAGCACGTTATCATGATTTCATACTGGATACTCTACCTGTGCTGCTAGAACATGTGCCTTTACAAGTACGACACAACATGTGGTTCATGCACGATGGAGCTCCTGCACTTTTCAGCCGAAGTGTTCGTACGCTTCTCAACAACAGATTCGGTGACCGATGGATTGGTAGAGGCGGACCAATTCCATGGCCTCCACGCTCTCCTGACCTCAACCCTCTTGACTTTCATTTATGGGGGCATTTGAAAGCTCTTGTCTACGCAACCCTGGTACCAAATGTAGAGACTCTTCGTGCTCGTATTGCGGACGGCTGTGATACAATACGCCATTCTCCAGGGCTGCATCAGCGCATCAGGGATTCCATGCGACGGAGGGTGGATGCATGTATCCTCGCTAACAGAGGACATTTTGAACATTTCCTGTAACAAAGTGTTTGAAGTCACGCTGGTACGTTCTGTTGCTGTGTGTTTCCATTCCATGATTAATGTGATTTGAAGAGTAGTAATAAAATGAGCTCTAACATGGAAAGTAAGCGTTTCCGGACACATGTGCACATAACATATTTTCTTTCTTTATGTGTGAGGAATGTTTCCTGAAAGTTTGGCCGTACCTTTTTGTAACACCCTGTATACACTACTGACCATTAAAAAAATAGTAGTGAAGAGAGCAAATAACGAAATTTTTCCTATAGTCGTATTCAGCATAGCGGGAAGAATAAATGTTTAAAGGTGTAGGTGATTTGGAAGCATATACGGTGCGTAACTTAGTACTCAGGGCTGCCACATCTGGAGCCAACAATGGCTCCAACCTTGCTGGGCACTCTGTCGAACTGAGCTCGACAAGAGATAAGGGTAAGTCTACATCTACATACATACTCCGCAAGGCAGCATATGGTGCATGGCGGAGGGTACCCTGTACCACTACTAGTCATTTCCTTTCCTGTTCCATTCGCACATAGAGCGAGGGGACAAACAACGGTCTATATGCCTCCGCACGAGCCCTAATCTCTCTAATATTATCTTTGTCGTCCTTAAGCACGTTGGCAACAGTAGAATAGTCGTGCAGTCAGCCTCAAATGCTGTTTCTCCTAATTTTCTCAATAATATTTCTCCAAAAGTACCTGCAGTGATTCCCATTTGAGTTCCCGAAGCATCTCCGTAATACTTGCATGTTGTTCGAATCAACCAGTAACAAATCTAGCAGCCCGCCGCGGAATTGCTTCGATGTTTTTCTTTAACCCAACCTGGTGCGGATTCCGAACACACGAACAGCACACAACAGTGGGATGAGGCAATGTCCTATTTGCGGTCTCCTTTACAGATGAACCACAGTTTCCATAAATACTCCCAATAAACCGAACTGGACCAGTCGCCTTCCATACTAGAATCCATACATTCTCATTCCATTTCATATTGCTTTAAAATGATACCCCTGGATATTTAGTCGACGTGACTGTGTTAAGCAGCACGCTAATAATTCTGTACGCGAACATTATGGGTTTGGTTTCCCCGTTCATTAACATAACCTTAGACTTTCCCACATTTCAAGCTAGCTGCCATTCATCACATCAAGTAGGAATTTTATCTAAGTACCGGCCGCTGTGGCCGAGTGGTTCTAGGCGTTTCAGTGCGGAACCGCGCTGCTGCTACAGTCTCAGGTTCGAATCCTGCCTCGGGCATGGATGTGTGTGATGTCCTTAGGTTTAAGTAGTTCTAAGTCTAGGGGACTGATGACCTCAGATATTAAGTCCCATAGTGCTTAGAGCCATTTGAACTACACTACTGGCCATTAAAATTGCTACACCAAGAAGAAATGCAGATGATAAACAGGTATTCATTGGACAAATATTTTATACTAGAACTGACATGTGATTACATTTCCACGGAATTTAGGTACATTGATCCTGAGAAATCAGTACCCACTACAACCACCTCTGGCCGTAATAACTGCCTTGATACGCCTGGGCATTGAGTCAAACAGAGCTTGGATGGCGTGTACAGCTGCAGCTGCCCATGCAGCTTCAACACGATGCCACAGTTCATTAAGAGTAGTGACTGCTAAAAATCATTGGATCTCGACCAACGCGAGCAGCAATGTCGCGATACCATAAACCGCAATCGCGATAGGCTACAATCTGACCTTTATCAAAGTCGGAAACGTGATGGTACGCATTTTTCCTCCTTACACGAGGCATCACAACAACGTTTCACCAGGCAACGCCGGTCAACTGCTGTTTGTGTATGAGAAATCGGTTTGAAACTTTCCTCATGTCAGCAAGTTGTGTGAATGCTCTGAAAAGCTAATCATGTGCATATCACAGCTTTTTCCTCCTGTCGGTTAAATTTGGCGTCTGTAGCACGTCATCTTCGTTGTATAGCAATTTTAATGGCCAGTAGCGTACTTTTAACCAATGGATAACCTGTGTTCGTTTGAGAAGAATTTCTTAGCGAAAAACCAAGTGAATTCAAAATTTATGGCGTTTTATTGTTTTACTTCAAGTAAAACGTTCTCCGGAAAACTAATTCAGCAAATTTGCATCGTATACATGGAATACGTTCTTTCAGCAACGCAAAATTCAGCTTTCTACTTTCACTGAGTCAAATCTAGACGTGGACACGAATCGTTGCATGGCGCTCTGAACAAGACTGCTAAAATGGGTCCATGACAAAGAATGGCTGCAACGAGTCAAAGTGCATACTTAGCTTCATAGGATTAGTGCTGTGGCAGGTGCTAAACATGTATCATGGTTGTTTTTTATGTTTTCTTTTATTTATGCCACCTCAGCTACTTTCCAATACATACTGAATCACAAACACAGAAATACACTCATGATTCGCACACAATACTTATATTACGTTTGTTTGTGTTGTCATCTTCGGCAGCAGCTGCTAACATCTGTTACTATAGGTTATCCGTCTTTTGAGCTGACTGCAATCTAATTAAAAAGAATGACACCAGACGCGTTTCGATTTTATTTACAAAGCATCTTCCGTGGTTATAGGTGTTTCTTTACATAATCTGCTCCTTTCCTCCTTGCTACAGTGGTTGGTGTCTACAGGCTTCATTTCACATTTGAACTGGGCAGTTTTTGGTATTCTGCAGTATTTCCTGCGCTGCGCTATTTACAATTGACTTTCTTAAACCGTTTCTCATCTTGCAGTGTTTATGCCTGTGCTTAGTGCAGCGCAGGAAATATTGCAGAATGCCAAAAATTGCCAACTGCACATGTGAAATGAAGCCTGTCGACATCAACCACTGTAGCAAGAAGGGAATGAACAGATTGTGTAAAGAAACACCTACAACCACGGAAGATGCTTTGTAAATAAAAGCAAAACACCCCTGGTGTAATTCTTTTTAATTAGATTGCAGTCAGCTCAAGACAGATAACCTATAGTAACAAATATTTATATTGATTGTAAACATATTACTCGCATCACGATGTGGTCCCATCATTGTGATGAGATGTCACTCCAAATGCCAATTGTACAGGGTAAAGAAAAAATGTTGCACTTGATGGTTGGCATGCGATTCCTCCTCCAAATTCAAGACAAAAGTGTATGTAGCAGAACCTAGTCCAGCCAGTAGATTTACTAGAAATATGATTAAAAAAACTAGGCTTTGGAAACGCTGTAGCTGTTTGCAACTGGCCAAGTTCAGGTACCACGAACTCTGCGCTGTGACAGAGCTGTCCCATTATCTCAGCGACACAAAGCAATGCCGCTGGGAACGGATATGCAGACTCGCTGAGATTCGAGTTCTGTTCACACCAAACATTTCTTTTTTCTGTTAAAGTATCCAGCTGTATGCGATTTACACCTCCACAACGCGGAATCTTGTTTATTTCCTTCCGTTCGTATTATCTTTATTTAAATATGAATACATGACATGAACTTTTTGCAGAAGTAAACGACCATTTTGTTTCTTCTGTGACAAAAATAAAGACAACAGAAAATAATAATAGATACAGTAACATCATCTGTATCCACTGACGTACAAAAAAACCCAATAGGTAAAATTCACTAGATTGTACATTATGTAATTACTTGAGATATTATTACTCAATAGTTTCCCACTCATTAGTAGTATTTGCTCGTAGTAATAACTTTAGTCACGCTGTTTAAGGGCATACGGTAATTCTTAGAAGCGAACAGAGCAATTAATTCTAATTAAACTCCCCGACTGTTGAAAATTAATTAAACTGTGACAGCAATTTACTAGTAGAGCCCTTACAGCCTGCAGAAGATTTAGGCTTCGTGCAGAGACCTGCATTTGAACACCAGCAGCAATTAATACCACGTAAATGTTAGGAACTGCATCTATTAATATACAGCTGTACTTAATGTGTATATTTGGGCTACTGATTTCGGTCAACCTCGCAATTTCTTCTGGTTAAGAAAAATTACGTGCTGCAATCTTGGAATGCACAGTTGATGACGCCCTTATGACCCGAAGAAGATCTAAATTTGATCGAAACCTGTAATCCAAATACAAAAATTAATTACAGCTGTGTTTTAAACGATGCTGTTCTTGACAATTACGAAAGTATTTTTTTAATAAAAACCAGTCCAGATCATTTCTTTTTATTTTTGAGTTTTTTAAAATGGTTTTGGTCTATAAAACCATCCTTAGACCAAATGCTCTAGATGACTTGAGGAGTCGGTTTACGGAGCGGCTGCATGGTATCGACTAGTACCTGTCACCGACTTGAGCAGCTCGTGACGGGTCGGTACTACGTAGCGGCTCCACGAGCTGACTCCTCGCACCATCTGGAGTCCTATAGAACGGAGCAGGTAACCAGAATTAAAAATAAATAAATATCGTTATCTGGACAGCTTGTAGTTAAAATATGATGTACGATCACTATTTCACAACGACGTCAAAAATTATGAATTTATGCAAGGTGTCCAACTCCGCCTACTCTATAATTTCTAATTAATGTACTGCGCATAAACATGGAGAAAGTCCCATTATTTTTCTATTTCACGATTGTCGATCGATCACTAGCAATAATAACAACGTCTAATATGCAGGAGCTAAGTGAAAAGGGAACGAGTACACAAAAGTAGTTGCATGAAATGGAGGCCCAGGCTGAGATTCATTGGAATAATCCCAATGAAATATAGTTCATCAGCGAATGAGGTACCCCACAAAATCCTCCCTCGATCGGTTCTTGATTACTGCTCTCAGTATAAAACCCTTACCAAGGAATACTGATAGAGGGGTTAAAGCTAATCCAAAGAATAGTGGCGCGATTCGTCTCGCACTCGTTCAGCATGCACAATAATGTCGCGGAGATTATCATTAGCCCTCTAGGACTCAAAAAATTAATATTTATTGTAGGTTGTTATTAGCGGAGTATTATTTAGAGTTCTTAATGACTGAAGGACCAGTGAATAACTGTTAGCTTTTTCAACATGTTATTAGGTCGCTTTCTTCTCAATCTGTTTGTTCGGTACGAATTTTGCAATTGATTTCAAACTAATTTCCGGATGAATTGGAGACTTGAAGCTTTAAACGTAGTTCAGAGCCCAATGACAAAGCAATATTACCTTGGATCTGGTTTGTTGTGTGGCGGAGGATACTTTATTGTTCAATCTGTCTGTTTGTTCGGTGCAAATTTTGTAATTAATTTCAAACTAACTTCCCGGAGAGCAAGAAAATTTCAACATAGCTCACAACCGGATGACGTTGCAAAATTAACTAGCTTTTTGTCTAGTGCGTGCCGCTGGGAACTTTGTGAACCACTACTGTTTCCCCTTTTTCTGTTTCAGTTGCGAATGGCTAGTAAGCCTCCACGTTATCTCGAATCGTTTTCGTCTTCGAGGTCGTTTCGCGAGATTTACTAGGAGGAGGCAATATATTACGTGACTTAAGTGGAGAGAAGCCGAAATAGTTCTGAAATTTACCGTATGTCACAGTTGTAATGTCATCAAGATGTTTGAAATCGATTGAAAAACTTCACACACACGAGACTGAAAAGCAGAAAATAGTTATTCAAATAAAATGCTTTTTAATGTAACACACTTTTAAATCGGACTAAAGAGTATACAGTAATTTATCTACTCACATATAGATTCCTAACCCAATGCAGGTAGTTCTTAAAAGCTGTGCTTGTGAATATCTATCACGATACATGTAAAATTTAAAGCTAAGAAAATGGGGCTCACGCGGTAGGAAATAGTGAGGAGTGTAGATAGTAGCTATCACTGACAAAAATCACACAACAGTTCCTGTCATTTGCTGTGCAATAAAATTGTTAGTGGCTCATCTGAGTAAGTCATGCATCAATTATCTATAGCAAGTGTCCCACGTTTCTCGTTGCAAACTTTAGAGGTATTGTTATAGCTACTAAAACATTACAAGCATAAATTTTGCAAATTTTCAAGATCAGCTGTATAGGATTAGAAATCTGTATGAGACTAGAAGAAATTACTTTATACTGTTTAATCCGATTTAAAAACGTGTTATATTAAAAAGTTTTTTATTTAAATGATTATTTCAGTTAAGTGGTTTTTTTTTAAAAAATGTGTTACCCATGTGTAACACTGGGATTCAAGATGATGGTATAGGCGTGGGTAAAATAAATGTATAATCAACTTTCTGCGTTCTGAATCGGTTTATTACAAAAGCGTATACAATAATGTAACACACATTTCTTTTGTATGTGGAGTCTTCTGTAGCTATTTCCGTCTTTGTTGAAGCACAGAAATTCCTTGCGTTTTTGACACTGAACAGTAGTATTCTGTTTTTCAAAAATGTTGCAACTTCCTCTCGTTTTATTCCACTGAAGAAAGTGGTCAATTTCGTCCTTTTGGCACCCTAAAATTGAAGTTACTGTAGCATCAGGTTTCTTGAATTTTTGGACATTTTTCTAGTGCTTGGACGTTCCCTCTTCAATTTTTCTAGTCCAGTAGATATCAGCGCGCTTGGAAGGTTACCTTGAAACTGAGAAACAGTTTTGGGGTGCAGAAAACTCTCATGTAATTGTGGAGAAGCCATTACATCAACCATTAGCGACTTAGTGGTGTAGCATTTGGGATGAGGGCGTAATTCAGACCTACTTCTTACTTAGGTGGCTACGGGAACGTATTACAGTGTACGGCGAATGCTACTGCAATATGCTGAGAGAGTTTCTGCCATCCGAACTGGATCGTGTGAATACTGAAGAGGGGTAATTTCTACAAGGTGGCTCAACCTGTCACATGTAAATTGCAACAACGGACTTGTTTCGAGAGAGCTTCCCTGGTCGATTATTACTCGAATCGGTGACTTGAATTGGACACCAAGAAGCAATATGATTTCCTTAAGTGGGGTATTTGAAATCTCATGTGCACACCAACAAACCATGATTACTTCCCGAGCTCACGGCCGAGAGTCAGCGTCTACTTTCAGAAATAGCGATGAAACTATTCCGGAAAAGTTACGGAAAATTGCACCGAAAGGACGAGAGTGTGCCCACAGAGTCGTGAAAGTCGTTTGAGTAGTACTCCCTTTGTCAGAAAAGTTCCAGGACAAGTTTTTTTTGTTTATGATTTTGCTATTCTAAAAAGGAACAAACTTCATTTTTATTTTACCTGGTGTACGTGCACGTGCGTCCTTGAAATGACCTTGGCTATATATTGAAAAATCCGCCTCAGGTGCGAAAATTTTCTGGTCTTTACCCAATGCAGTGCAGTGCAAACGTAGTTGCCGCTGCCAACCGACCGCGTGGTGAAGTGATGCCGCGGCTGGACTTCAGTTAAGTAGTTTTAATTCGACATGGTACCATGGTACTATAGGTTTTAATTTTTAATGTTGACTGTTCCTTACTCTGGCATGTTATAGTAATTTTATGCTTCTGAAGAAGGCTAGATTATTCTAGCCGAAACCTGGATAAAGACTAGAAAATTTTCGAAATTGATGCGGATTTTCAATATATTAGTCTATCATAGTTGCTGACTGGGCTGCAATATGCTAAAAATTCTTAGTCCTTGGCAATGTTTCCGCACAAACTCACTGAGTGGCAGGGCTGTGCTTAGGAAAACACCGTTTGGGATCTTGGCGCGTTATTTACAATGACACAATTGGTGCTGATTATGAGAAAAGAGTGAAAATCAAGTTCTACGTCAAGCTCAGGAAAATATCTAGTGAAACGTCGACAATGATTAAGAAGGTACATGCAGGCGAGGCACTTTCAAGACGTCGTGTTTTCGAGTGGCACAAAACGTTTCGTGAAGGCAAAGATTCAGTGTAACACGATCCCAGAGAGGGTCGCCCGTGTGCGGCACACACCGGTGCAGACGTGGAGCATGTAAGGCAGTTATTGCAAGAAGACTGTCATGTAACTGTGTATGCCATATCAGAAGAATTTAATTTGAATCGTGATGTGTGTCACAAGATTTTATGCAACACTTAAAGCAAAACTCCTCCATCACACACTAACAGGTGAACAGAAGGAGGAAAAACGATGAATTTCTACTGAACTACTGGATACAGCCAAATGTGATTCGACATTATTTCTGTCAAAGATTATTGCCGGGGATGAGAGTTGGTCCAGGATCACCAGCCTCGGAATAAGTCAAACGACGACCTTCGAGAACAAAGATGTTGATCGCATTCTTTGATAGTAAAGGAGTAGTTCACCATGAGCATGTTTCTCCAGGTGGAACAGTAAACCAAACTCTTTACATTGATGTCTTGAAACGTTTGCGACAACAATTCGACGTCGCCGCCGTGATTTGTGCCACTCTCAGGACTGGTTTTCATTGCATTATAATGCAAAATCCCATACTACTTTATCTGTTACCGAGTGTCTGCCATCCCACATCAGCCACAGTCACCCGATCTCTCGTTTTGCGATTTATTTTGTTTCCGAGAGTGAAAAGGCGACTGAAAGGAAGGATTCATCAAAATAACGCAGATATCCAGAGGGCTGTGGCAAATGAACATACAAGCATCGTAGTTAAAAATTTCCCTGCCTGCTTCCAAGGCCTCCAGAAACGTTGGAACCGCGAGGGTTGCCGCACGGTCTGGGGATTCTCGTCACGGTCTGCGCGGCTCCCCACATCGGAGGTTCGAGTCCTCCCTCGGGAATGGGTGCGTGTGTTGTCCTTAGTGTAAATTACAGCCGGCCGGAGTGGTAGAGCAGTTCTAGGCACTACAGTCTGGAACCGCGCGACCGCTACGGTCGCAGGTTCGAATCCTGCCTCGGGCGTGGATGTGTGTGATGTCCTTAGGTTAGTTAGGTTTAAGTAGTCCTCAGTTCTAGTGGACTGATGACCTCAGAAGTTAAGTCCCATAGCGCTCAGAGCCATTTGAGCCATTTTGTAAATTACATTAAGTAGTGCGTAAGCTTTGGGACCGACGACCTCAGCAGTTGGGTCCCGTAAGACCTTACCATAAAATAAATTTCAAAATAAAGAACCTTGGCGGTTGTGTATGGATAGAAAATGGGACTACTTCGACAGGAGCTACGACCATTACTTGGTAAGTGTAATTATCTGTTTCTTTTTTTTCTTTTTTTTTTTTAAAAAAAGAACGTTTCTGACAAAGGGAGAATCACATGCCATACAGAATCACAGGTAGTATGCGCTCTAATAACACGTAAATTACTTAATTTCGTCAATAACCTCTTATGTCATTTTTCACTCAAAAGTTGCGTTCTTTGTGAGACACCCTTTACATGGGCACGAAATATCAACCTCTGTACTCACAGATGAGAATCAGCCATCTAAGAAGACTAACGCCGTCTTAAGGAAGGGTACAGGAAGTGTTTTCCACGGGCGAGTTTAGAGGTCGCAGCTGGCTGGAAGGTGAGCGGAGCGCGCTTTCCGGAATGGCTGCAGAAACGGCCGGCTGACGTTTAGGAGGTGCGAGGTGTTCTTCGCAGGCGCGGCCGCACTTGTATACAGACCGCGAGCCCGCTTCAAAGGCGCACCTAAATATACGCGGCCCATGTGTCGCTCGTCACCCGGCGCTGCAATATTTGACTATTGCTTGTAACACCCCACCCCCACCGCTGCCCCCGCTTATATTTACCCGCGCGCGCGATATCTCAAAGAAGTCGACGATAATGCGGGCGCGCGCTTCCGCCGCTCAGATATTTTCTGATTTACGTTCGGCGGTGCGGCACCCGCACCGGGACATCTGTCAGGCAAATAAGCGGCCGACTCATCGCTGCAATTAGTCAGTCGCGACGCGAGGACTCTGTAAGGAGTTGTGCGCCGGCCGCCCACTGCAGCCGCTGCCCGCCGGCGGAGGACCCGTCGTCTTTGACGCGTCCTATTCTGGGACAGCGGAAGGCACTTCCTGCCACCCACCTAGGTGCGTGGCACGGCCTCGCTGCAGCGGGTGCAGCGCAACGCGTCCGGCGGTCATCCACTGACTCGCACGGGAAATAAGTGATTTCACAGCCACAAAAGTACCAGAGAACGGGTTTAGTCTGTTACCGTGATAGGACTGCGTCTGTACAGGGTGAAGCGAAATTCGCCCACTCGGGCTTCGCAGCGCGACTCCTCACAAGCCAACGATAAAAAAATGTCTCTCACAAAATTTCGTCCGGCAAGTACATCCGAGAGAAAAACGACGTTAAAGAGTGGCAATCTGGCAATACTGTAACCACATGTATGCTAACTACCTCTATCGGTATGCATTACTTGTGCTGTACAGTTGGTGTAGTAGACAGAGTTTTGTGTTAGCATACAGGATGTCGAGGGTTCGATCCTGCGTTGGGGCGCATTTTTTTTTTTTATTTGCTAATTTCTGTATGACATTTCCTGCTGTAAGATATACCGTTTCTTAGGTCACATGTATCCTAAACTTTCGACATTTTGTACCGCTGACCATAACAAAAACATCCTTAGACAAATAAGAAATAGACAATGGAAACAAATAGCCCGTCATACGACAGAATAACTACAAAATCATTATCAGTTTCGAGATGTTAAAGATGATAGCACAATATAGTAGCACAACATCTACTTGTTATTTATACTACAAGTAATATGAGCGCTCAGATGTTGTACATTAGCAACCAGTGACAATAATAATGTCCATATTAATGACCGCATGACCTTCACAACAGAATACGTTGCCCTCAGAACAATAGACGCTCAAAGCGACCTCCTTGCACGTCCAAACATTACGCAACCTGCCGGATCGTTCAGCTCTGGACCCTTTGCAGCAAAGCTGCGTCCACTGTAACAAGAGCAGCATGAACACGCCCTACCAACTCTTCCACATTCGTAGGCGAAGTGCACATGCTCGTTCAGGGGTCCCCATAGGAAGAAACCCAGTGGATTTAGGTCACGTGAACGTGGTGGTCATACAACTGGACCTCCACGTCGGAGCCATCTCCCTAGAAAGGTACTGTCCAAATACTGAGTGTGGAGGCGCACCAACATGTTGGAACCATATCCTCTGCCGGACATTTAGTATAACATCTTCCAGTACATCAGGCAGATTGTTTGAGAAGAATGCATGATACCTTCGTGCAGTCAACCAGTCAGGCAAAATGTAGGGGCTCAAACACCTATCGCCCAATATTCCGGCCCAGATGTCGATGCCAAATCGAACTTGATATCCAAGGACGTGGGTGACATGCGAGTTAACCTCACACCAATTCTGGGCATTGTGCATATTGAAGACATCCTCACGAGTGAATGCTGCTTCATCCGACCATATTTACAGTGTTCACAAAGTCATCGTTGGCTGCCTGTTGTTGTTGGAACCATTCACAGAATTGCATCCGCTGATGGCGACCTGCAGGATGCAGGTGTTGAGTGAAAGCATAATGATGGGGTTGCAGCCCATGCTCGTGTAGAACGTTAACGACCGTGCATTGCGAGACACGCAGCTGCCTTGCTGTGCTACGTGTACTTCGCTGAGGTTCTTCATGTATGACCTCCAGAATAGCTTCCTCAGTAGCTGGAGTATTGCGAGTCCGTGGATGACCTCTGTCACACGATGCTGGAAGGAGAGAATCCGACACCAGAAGGCGCAGCTCCAGACGACGAAACACATTCTTATCTGGATGGCGTCGATGAGGATATCTAGCAGCATATTCACGAGTGCCAACACCAGCCCGGCTATCAGATGCACCAAGGACCAGACGCATATCCACATATTCATCGTTTGTGTATGTCATACGTCTGGTTCAAATGGCTCTGAGCACTTTGGGACTTAACTTCTAAGGTCATCAGTCCCCTAGAACTTAGAATTACTTAAACCTAACTAACCCAAGGACATCACACACATCCATGCCCGAGGCAGGATTCGAACCTGCGACCGTAGCGGTCGCGCGGTTCCAGACTGTAGCGCCTTTAACCTCTTGGCCACCACGGCCGGCCTGTCATACGTCTGCCACACTGGTTTTTTAGGTTTACAATGAGAAAATTCGGTTTGTGTACGCATGTACGTTTCAATCTGTCAAGTGCGCGTTACTTCGCTCGCATCTAGGCCCTGTCTGGTGGACAGCTCATACAATATAAACACGCCGTCAGTCTTGCGAGTTGTTCCATGTAATGGCGTTACCCCTCTAACAGATATTCTTCTGTATGATTAATCCTGACACCGCTAATTGTGAGATGTTCAGTTTCGAATTACACGGTTTCCCTAATGGTAACAGACGTGATGTTTCCACAATCCCATCGATAGAATAATAATAATAATAATAATAATAATAATAATAACGCATTCAGAAACGTACTAAACAGCATGCGGTTACCAGACTCAATATTGAAAGGCATGATTAGTGGGACCATGGTGATAACACATCCAAATAGTAACCGAGTTTAGACATTATTCGCAAAGCACGTTGATAGTGCTACTGCTAACGTAGGGCCCTATCGAGATGTAATTAGTTGGTACTAATCTATGAGGCCACTGGAGGAGAGTAAAAAGAAAACAGGTTTCGCATCTAGTAGATGAAGTGGTGTGAATAAATTCACGCCCGCGACGTGAAAAGACCTTCTTTCAAAGCTGACCAATCTTCCATTTCTACTATTGAAGTATGTAAGTGCAAATGTTTTCTAGAGGACCCGCTGCAATCACTGTTGACGTTTAAGATGCCAGATAACATACCACCTGGACTACATTTACCAAATGAAAAAACATATGCCTCGAACCAGGATCGAACCATCGACCTCCTGCGTACTAACCCAAAACTCCACGACAAATATGTGCTGACAGGTAGTTAGCTTTCATGTAGTTACAGTGTTGCCAGATTGCCACTCTTTAACGTCCTTTTTCTGCCGGATGTACTCGCCAGACGAAATTTTGGGAAAGACATTTTTTTATCGCTGGCATGTGAAGAGTCGCACTGCGAAGCCCGAGTGCGCGGATTTCGCATCACCCTGTACATAAATTCAGTAAATCTCTGTATATACTGAGGCGACAAAAGGCATAGCATAGCGATATGAACATATACAGATGGCCGTAGTATTGCGTACACAAGGACAAAAGGGCACAGCACTGACGGAGCTACAGTCTCATTTCTACGCAGATCATTCATGTGAATGTGTTTCTGATGTGACTATGACCGCACGACGGGAATTAAACAGACTTTGAACGCTAGTTGGTAGTTGGAACTAGATGGCTCAAATGGTTCAAATGGCTCTGAGCACTATGGGACTTAACTGCTGAGGTCATCAGTCCCCTAGATCTTAGAACTACTTGAACCTAACTAAGGACAGCACACACATCCATGCTCGAGGCAGGATTCGAACCTGCGACCGTAGCGGTCACACCGTTCTAGACTGTAGCGCCTAGAACCGCTCGGCCACTCCGGCAGGCGGAGGTAGATGCATGAGACGTTTCATTTCGGGAATCTTTACGGAAATCAGTATTCCGTGATTCACAGCGTCAAGAGTGTGCCGAGGATACCCTAGTAATATCATAGATTGTATCGTAGGCGGCACTTGGATCGATCAGAGCCCAGCCCGTTATTAATTTATTTTCATATTCCTCCTAGATATTGTCTGTAAGTGCCAAGATCTAGCCAGTACAAGATTTATCTGTCCTGAAGCCAGTCTGCTGCGGGATTAACTTTGAGTCAGTGATGTTATTGGTTCGATTAAGGATCGGCCTTTCATACAGTCTAAAGGGATATAGACCAACAGTTGCCAGATGAGTCAGGCTCTTTTCTTCGTTTTATGAGTGCTATCACCTTGGACTTCCTCCATTTTAGAGACTTTAAATGTTTCTCGGCAGTTGTTATATAGCCTTAACACGGAGGAGCCTCCAAGTGTGTATTTTCACTCGTAGCCACTATAAAACTAGAAAATGCCGGCGCTGCCTGGAAACGATGTCCGTGAGGGCATCAGGCAATCCTTTCACCACCGCAGAAAATCAAATACATCTACATCTACATCAACGTGATTACTCTGCTATTCACAATAAAGTACCTGGCAGAGGGTTCAATGAACCAGCTTCAAGCTGTCTCTCTACCGTTCCACTCTCACAGCACGCGGGAAAAACGAGCACTTAAATTTTTCTGTGCGAGCCCTGATTTCTCTTATTTTATTGTGATGATCATTTCTACCTATGTAGGTGGATGCCAACAGAATGTTTTCGCAATCGGAGGAGAAAACTGGTGATTGAAATTTCGTGGGAAGATCCCGTCGCAACGAAAAACGCCTTTGTTTTAATGATTGCCACTCCAATTCACTTATCATGTCTGTGACTCTATCTCGCCTATTTCGCGATAATACAAAACGAGGAGCCCTTCTTTGTACTTTTTCGATGTCATCCGTCAGTCCCCTCTGATGCGGATCCCACACCGCACAGCAATACTCCAGAATAGGGCAGACAAGCGTGTTGTAAGCAGTCTCTTTAGTACACCTGTTGCACCTTCTAAGTGTTCTGCCAATGAATCGCAGTCTTTGGTTTGCTCTACCTACAATATTATGTATGTGATCGTTCCAATTTAGATTATTGGTAATTGTAATCCCTAAGTGTTTAGTTGAATTTACAGCCTTCAGATTTGTGTGACTTATCACGTAATCGCAATTTAGCTGATTTCTTTTAGTACTCATGTGAATAACTTCACACTTTTCCTTATTCAGGGTCAAAAATGGCTCTGAGCACTATGGGACTTAACATCTGTGGTCATCAGTCCCCTAGAACTTAGAACTACTTCAACCTAACTAACCTAAGGACATCACACACATCCATACCCGAGGCAGGATTCGAACCTGCGACCGTAGCGGTCACGCGGTTCCAGACTGAAGCGCCTAGAACCGCAAGGCCACACCGGCCGGCGATTCAGGGTCAATTGCTACTTTTCGCACCATACAGATATCTTATCTAAATCATTTTGCAAGTCGTTTTGATCATCTGATGACTTTACAAGACGGTAAACGACAGTATCATCTGCAAACAGTCTAAGCGGATACTCATATTGTCTCCTATGTCGTTAATATAGATCAGGAACAATAGACGGCCTATAACACTTCCTTGGGGAACGCCGGATATTACTTCTGTTTTACTCTATGACTTTCCGTCCATTACTACGAACTGTGACCTTTCTGACAGGAAATCACAACTAAGGCACAACTGAGGCACTTCTCGGAGCCATCCCTGACTATTGTTAGCCTGAACGTTGAGGAAGTATTTAACACGAAACTAATTAATGTAAGTTTTCGGGTTACTAAATTGCGCATGTCCATGTCTTACAAGGGAACCTCCCCATCGAACCCCCCTCAGATTTAGTTATAAGTGGGCACAGTGGATAGGCCTTGAAAAACTGAACACAGATCAATCGAGAAAACAGGAAGAAGTTGTGTGGAACTATGAAAAAAATAAACAAAATATACAAAGTGAGTAGTCCATGTGCGACATAGGCAACATCAAGGAAAGTGTGAGCTCAGGAGCCACGTGGTCCCGTGGTCAGCATGAGCAACTGCGAAGCGGGAGGTCCTTGTTCAAATCCTCCCTCGAGTGAAAAATTTATTTTCTTTATTTTCGCAAAGTTATGATCTGTCCATTCGTTCATTGACGTCTCTGTCCACTGTAATACGTTTAGTGTCTGTGTTTTGCGACCGCACCGCAAAACGGTGCGATTAGTAGAGGAAAGGACTTGCTCTCCAATCGGAACCGAAAACATTTGATCGCAAGGTCATAGGTCAACCGATTCCTCCACAGGAAAACATGTCTGATATATTCTATACGACACTGGTGACAGACAATAATTGTCTGAAAATAAAAAATTAAACTCTTCACTCAAGGGAAGACTTGAACCCAGGACCTCTCGTTCCACAGTTGCTCACGCTAACCAAGGGACCACGGCGTTCCTAAGCTCGGACTTTCCTTGATGTTGCCTATCTTGGGCATGGACTACTCAGTCTGTATATTTTGCTTATTTTTTTCATAGTTCCACACAACTTCTTCCTGTTTTCTCGATAGATCTGTGTTCAGTTTTTCAAGGCCTATCCACTGTGCCAACTTATAACTAAGTCTGAGGGGGGTGCGTTGGGGAGGTTCCCTTGTTAGTAAAATAACAGCTAATCGGTGAGTTACCGTTGGTGCCTTTTATTGGGATGTTAACAGACGTCGGAATTCCTACCTCCCGCTATACTAGTTGGCATTACGCTAGTGGGCGGCAGGATGCGGCAGTTATCAATTGTGCCCGGCAGCCAGAGGCAGCGCGGCCTGCGCTGCAGCACGCGGCGCCGCGCCATCGCGCGAATTAGCGCGGTAATATTGTGCGGCTGTTTGATTAGCCCGCGAGTCAACAAACAGCGCCGCAGCGCGCCCGCCGCCGCCAATCCGCTTCCGATAAACCTGTTTTATGGCGCGCGATGCACTCTACCGCCGCGTCGCGCCGACAAAGGCTTGTCCGGCCACTCTTCGTATCAGCTCGAGGACGGATTGCTGCAGTCCCGCTCTCAGTTTCTCGCTCGTGCAAAATGTTGTCAGTTTCTCATGTTGAAGCGAAGGACTCTAGATGCTAGTACAAGGCCAGGAGGGCACACGATGAAGTATCCAAAAGTTCCCGAAATGTATTAATCCATTAACACCCTTCGTTCATTAATGGAACACGTGACAGGTCTGGACTTTTACTGACTTTTTAGTAATTATGTACTTCTGTAATCTCATTATGATCGTTTAAGGCTTCAAGGTGAGACATGTAGTCACGCAAGATGTATACGACCTTTTTATGAAATTTAAAATGTTGAACAGTGCTGGATAAGCATTTAGGACGGTCCAGACTCGCTGCCGTTCGAAATTAATTGTTCTTTCACTTTCACTACAGATCTACACTCCTGGAAATGGAAAAAAGAACACATTGACACCGGTGTGTCAGACCCACCATACTTGCTCCGGACACTGCGAGAGGGCTGTACAAGCAATGATCACACGCACGGCACAGCGGACACACCAGGAACCGCGGTGTTGGCCGTCGAATGGCGCTAGCTGCGCAGCATTTGTGCACCGCCGCCGTCAGTGTCAGCCAGTTTGCCGTGGCATACGGAGCTCCATCGCAGTCTTTAACACTGGTAGCATGCCGCGACAGCGTGGACGTGAACCGTATGTGCAGTTGACGGACTTTGAGCGAGGGCGTATAGTGGGCATGCGGGAGGCCGGGTGGACGTACCGCCGAATTGCTCAACACGTGGGGCGTGAGGTCTCCACAGTACATCGATGTTGTCGCCAGTGGTCGGCGGAAGGTGCACGTGCCCGTCGACCTGGGACCGGACCGCAGCGACGCACGGATGCACACCAAGACCGTAGGATCCTACGCAGTGCCGTAGGGGACCGCACCGCCACTTCCCAGCAAATTAGGGACACTGTTGCTCCTGGGGTATCGGCGAGGACCATTCGCAACCGTCTCCATGAAGCTGGGCTACGGTCCCGCACACCGTTAGGCCGTCTTCCGCTCACGCCCCAACATCGTGCAGCCCGCCTCCAGTGGTGTCGCGACAGGCGTGAATGGAGGGACGAATGGAGACGTGTCGTCTTCAGCGATGAGAGTCGCTTCTGCCTTGGTGCCAATGATGGTCGTATGCGTGTTTGGCGCCGTGCAGGTGAGCGCCACAATCAGGACTGCATACGACCGAGGCACACAGGGCCAACACCCGGCATCATGGTGTGGGGAGCGATCTCCTACACTGGCCGTACACCACTGGTGATCGTCGAGGGGACACTGAATAGAGCACGGTACATCCAAACCGTCATCGAACCCATCGTTCTACCATTCCTAGACCGGCAAGGGAACTTGCTGTTCCAACAGGACAATGCACGTCCGCATGTATCCCGTGCCACCCAACGTGCTCTAGAAGGTGTAAGTCCACTACCCTGGCCAGCAAGATCTCCGGATCTGTCCCCCATTGAGCATGTTTGGGACTGGATGAAGCGTCGTCTCACGCGGTCTGCACGTCCAGCACGAACGCTGGTCCAACTGAGGCGCCAGGTGGAAATGGCATGGCAAGCCGTTCCACAGGACTACATCCAGCATCTCTACGATCGTCTCCATGGGAGAATAGCAGCCTGCATTGCTGCGAAAGGTGGATATACACTGTACTAGTGCCGACATTGTGCATGCTCTGTTGCCTGTGTCTATGTGCCTGTGGTTCTGTCAGTGTGATCATGTGATGTATCTGACCCCAGGAATGTGTCAATAAAGTTTCCCCTTCCTGGGACAATGAATTCACGGTGTTCTTATTTCAATTTCCAGGAGTGTATTTGGGCTTAATCGAGTGATGTATATATCTTTCAGATTGACTGACATGCATATAAAATCGTGGAAAATGTATTTTGACTGCCGTTCTATATTTGCTATATTTGCTGTGTTTAGGTAGTAATTAAATGTAGAAAGATTGTCAGCCTATCTAGACAATACATACGTCACTCTATAACTTCAGTTTATCTGAATCAGATCTGTAGTAAAAGTGAAAGAAATAAAAATCGGTATCAAACAGCAGCGAATCCAAACACTCCTTATAAATACGTCACTTGCTGAATTATACTGCACTGCAGGCCCTAAGCAGCATATAATATTTAATAGTCACTAGATGTAAGGGAAATGCTTTATTGACGCGTTTCGAATACACTCATCTTCAGAATGGAAAAGGTTACAAAACTCAAGAGGAGTACAGTAAATAATAAATGTCGTGTGACTAGGGCCTCCCGTCAGGTAGACCGTTTGCCGGGTGCAAGTCTTTCGATTTGTCGCCACTTCGGCGACTTGCGCATCGATGGGGATGAAATGACGATGATTAGGACAACACAACACCCAGTGCCTGAGAGGAGAAAATCTCCGACACAGCCGGGAATCGAACCCGGACCCTTAAGATTGACATTCTGTCGCGCTGACCACTTTTTTTTTTTTTAACTCATTTTGTTCGCTTTTGTTCGTCGCAACTGCTCGGGGCGGACGTCGTAAGACACCCTTTTTTTAAGTTCGTTGTTGATCGATTAACTCAGTTTTTTTTATTACAGAGGCAGCTACCCCTCTGACCGAAGACGCTGAGCTACCGTGCCGGCAAACCACTCAGCTACCGAAGGCGGACAGCAGTACAGTGATGGTGTCTAAAAGACAAAGAAGAAAATACAGTGCACTAAAAGTACGTACCAAGTCAGTGAGAAGTACCTCACGGAGGCAGTATAGGATGGATCGTGTGAATATGACACATCCCCAAACGTAACTGAGTGCAAAAGACATGACATGACGCTTAGAACAACAGGGTGGCCAATAGCTGGCGCTAGTGGCACCATACCGTAGCGTTGAACGCATGAGAAAACATAATTTAAAGTACAGGGAAGACGTAAAATAATGGTCTTACGCGTGATCAACCACAGAAAAACTAATTAAATGTAAAACTATACGAAAAACATTGCTCATGGAATATTGCTAAAACAATACTGCATATGTAACTGAAACTAGGGTTAGGAAATGGTGGAAAAAGGCGGGAGGGGGGGGGCGGGTGAAACATGAGTGAAAAAGGATAAATTTATTTTATTATAGATATGCTAATAATGAAGTAAGAAAGCACAAACATATTTATAAAACAAAATTATGTTATGTATAAAATATGCAATACTAGTAAGACTAAAATTAGACATCATCAGAATTACATTGAAACGATAGTGTATGCTTGACATAGGTGCCTGTAAAGAGTAGCATGGTTACAAACAAATACAACAGTTTACACGTTTTATTATAGCGTAAGTACAATATGAAGGAACAAGTACACAACCAACCGGTCAGCCATCTAAAGTGTCGTGGGAAGAAGTACATAGACAAAGCTTCCATATTAAATTGTGTAAAAATATGGGAAAGCAGACAAGTCACAGGTAACAGCCACCGATAACAACGATGCACCTTAACAACAGCAAAAACTAAAAAAAAAAAATACTGTATATACACATAAGTATCAGTAATGGTGGCATTGTACCGTAACGTGTACGAGAAAACTAAGATATTATAAAATACGATAAGACAGGAACAAGTAAAACAGCATAACAAACTGCAGAAGTCACTATTTACGCAGAATTAATGAATGCCAAACTTAAGCAAATGGTAAGTCCCCCCCCCCCCCCCCCCCCGTATCATTAATTTTTTGACATGAAGTCGTTTTACAGTTATTTAATTGTTGGACCTCATTCTTTACTTAACTTTAGCATTCATTAACTGTGCGTAACTAGTCACTTTTACAGTTTGTTACGCTATTTTGCTTGTTTCTCTCTTATTGTATTTCGTATTATGTTTGTCATTTGCCTGTTTTGTCATGCACTTTACGGCACAATGTCACCATTACTGATAAATGTGCATATAAACACAGTTCTTTAGATACTTCCTGGCAGATTAAACTGTGTGCCGGACCGAGACTCGAACTCGGGACCTTTGCCTTTCGCGGAAACATCCCCCAGGCTGTGGCTAAGCCATGTGTCTGCAATATCCTTTCTTTCAGGAGTGCTAGTTCTGCAAGGTTCGCAGGAGAGCTTCTGTTAAGTTTGGAAGGTAGGAGACGAGGTACTGGCAGAAGTAGAGCTGTGAGGACGAGGCATGAGTGGTGCTTGGGTAGCTCAGTTGGTAGAGCACTTGCACGCGAAAGGCGAAGGTCCCGAGTTCGAGTCTCGGTCCAGCACACAGTTTTAATCTGCCAGGAAGTTTCATATCAGCGCACACTCCGTTGCAGAGTGAAAATCTCATACTGTTCTTCAGTTTTTGTTGTTGTTGAGGTGTGACGCTCTTATTTGGTGGCTATTGCTTATGGCTTCTCAACTTTCCTATATTTTTGCACACTTTAATATGCAAGTTTTGTCTATGTACTTCTTTTTACGATACATTAGATGACTAGTGGGTTGGTTGAGACCTTTCTCATTCACACTGTAATTACATGACGATAAAAAGTAAAAACCTGTTTAATTGGTTTGTAAGCCTGTTTCCCCTTTACAGGCACCAATTCCAAGCACACATGGTCATTCCATTGTAATGTTGATGATGTCTCATTTTAGTCTTACTATTATTACATATTTACAGTATCATAATTTTGTTTCTTGTATACGTTTATGATTTTTTTTCTTTGTTATTATCATCTAAGTACCAAAGTAAATTCATCTGTCTTCACTCATGTTTCGACCTCTCCCTCCCCCTCACTCCTTTCCCTAGCCCTACTTTCAGTAACATACACTGCATTGTTTCAGCAATATTATATGAGCAATGTTCGTTTTGGAATGTTGTTACGTTTCATTTATGCTGCTATGGTTCACCTTTTGTAAGACCATTGTTTTATGTCTTCTCTGTATTTTGAGCTAAATTTTCTCATGCTTTCAACGCTCCGATATGATACTAATAGCACCACCTATTGGCTTGTTGTGTTAGGCGTCATGTAATGCCTTGCGCACTCAGTTATCTTTTGGAATACATAATATTCACATGACTCCATTCTGCCCATATGAAGTTCCTCTCGCTGACTTCGTATGTGTTTTTCAGGCACTCTTAATTGTATTTTCTTGTTTCTCTTTTAGCTTCAGTCACTGTGCTACCCTCGATTTTTGTAAGTGCTTCCAGATACTTTGCCATCTAGTGACTGTCAAATATTTATCCAACGTCCGTATTAGCACTGTTATACATTTTAAAGCTTAAGGATTGTTGAACATATGTACCTGTGAAAAATAGTACAATTGGTAAATGAATTTAAACATTATTTCTACAGCCTGAATCTCACTTAGACCAAGTATAACTAGTAAAATTAATTTTTCCTCCAGTTTCAAAAATTGCAAGTAGTTTCTTAATAAACCAGTAATCATATTCATTTATTTAAACTTATGCAACGTTATTTGTATCACAGGGGCACATATTCATTTTTCAGCGTTGCACAATAGTAACACCAAGTATTAATGAGAGCATTTTAATAATATTTATGTATTGTTATGTCATACCTTTGCCGTTGTTATTTTTCTTGTAGGACAAGATTTCTGCAGCACTGAAACTGTGAAATATAATTGTATACCCCAAAACAGGGCTTCTCCAAAGAAGAAGGAAAATTTGGAAATTTGTGGGAAGGTTCTACGAGACTAAAATGATGAGGACATTAGTCCCTAGGCTTACAGACTAATTAAACTAAGTTTCGCTAAGGACAACACATACACTCATGCCCGAGGGAAGACTCGAACCTTCGACGGAGGGAGCCGCGAGAACCGTGACAAGGGGCCTGAGACCGCACTGCTACTCCGCGCGGCAAAGAAGAAAGAAATAGGGAAAGACGTACTATTCATTATGCAACATAGTGCTCAGTTTCTGTGTAAATGGGATTGCGTCTCCGTTGTTTCTGCAGTATCATACACACGTAGCGTGTAGCCGAGTAACTACTGTTAGAAGGTAGCCCCCGCGGTCAAGGAACCACCTTGAAGTTCCTCGATCCTCCATCCTTACAGAATATGACAAGTACATAGGTGGAACTGATCGAATGGATCAAAATGTGAGTCATTACAGGATACATTTCTGTAACGGGAAACGGTACTGGACTCTTCTCAGTTGGGTACTGTATGTTACTGTAGACAATGGCTTGAAACTCTACCGCAAAAATGAAAATACAGTCTTTTATGTAAATTTTCGATCAGAAGCACCTTTAGAGTGATCCACCCAAGAGAGGTTTGTATCAGTCCAGTAACGATGATTCTGTTTGTTTGCTTCTCCTTGTACAGAAAAATTAGCTTCGTCACTTAACTGCAAGTGGCGTATGATGTGTGGATTCCTGTGTCACTAATACAGAGCACGTTCTGCAAACTGCACCTTCCGATCAGGGTTGTCCTCCGAGAGATGACGTTGCAACTTAACTTGCAATTTTAATCTTTTATAGGTCACAACTCCTACACAAATAAAGATACCTTAAAACAGATTTGACATGTGGATTACTGAGAAAGAGGCAGTTCAAAATTATGTGCCAGATGACCCCTTTCCATTTGAAACACTTAACCCATATCTCAGATGGCGGATTTCAAGATGACCGCTGTTGTCGCCATAGGTCCTACAAGTTGCACCCCCACCTACAGACACCCCATACCGGACGCCATTATGATTACTCACAGCGTTCGAAGTTTATAGGGGTGTGTGCAGACTTCACCCTGTGCATTTACTGAAAATTGGCGCTATTGCCTTGCATCCTCAACTGCGTCTGGATTTGCTTCAGAGAATCCTTAAGTATAAGTGTCTATATGACTGAAGAAGAGATGAATCCTTGAGACACTCCGGAGTCGGTATGAAGTTATAAGTAACAGCCTTCGAGTACGGACATGAACTGTTAGAGATTATCCTCACATGCATGAATCAATTTATCTCTGAGGCTAAATGACAATTTTGCCTTCAGTATTCTCAGAACATCTCAGTTTCCAGTTGACTCATCCCAGCATCTTGTCTTATTGAGATATTTTTCGAAGCACTTGCAATGGCTGTCCTGTCTGCTGTTGCAAGGCTCTGGATTAAAGATCTCCTTTCACAGACACTCCTGAATACATCGAGACCAATACTTTGTGAGAAAGGCTGGTTCAAACTGTTCATAAACTTGATAATTACACGTGGCCTCAGGGGCCCAAAGGGCGGCATCCCCTAGTGTGAAGCCTGTGATATAGTGTGTGTGTTGTTTACCAGTACATGGCATTGTGAGCACAACCCTGAATACTGGATGTAAGCATTTGTTGTCCAGTACGAATATCTGAAACTGTTTTAGTCGTCTTTCGTCTGACAATACAGAGGAAAAAGGCTTTGCTGCTCCCATCCCATAGGTGCGGTGTAGGTAACATGCCTATGCTGTTTAAGCTACTGCCATATTTTTCATCATATACGGAAGGACTAAGTTGATTACCTTCCACACGAACAGTGGAGGATGACTGGCCAGTGACTGTTTGAGAGTCATCATTTCTTGCAGTAAACCACTAATTTGCAAAATGACGTTCTCTTGACACTTTGGCAAGTCTTTATTTTTTGCTACTGTAATATATTCTAATTCGGTATTAATGCTATTTCGTGTTGTACAGTGTTGTAATAATACCAAAGTGGCAAGTCTTTATTTTTTGCTGCTGTAATGTGTTTTAGTTCGGTATTAATGCTCTTTCCTGTTGTACCTTGTTCTGATAATACTTCATCTACTGTTTGCTATATGACCCATGGTAAGTCTGAATTAAGTATGAAAGTCCAATAGAACTGAACAGGAGATGAGTCCTTGAGACACCTTGGAGTGTGTATCGAGATACAGGAAACAGTGCATGGGCTATTGGATGAGAAAGATGAAAGCGCATGTCTGAAGTTTTGAAAGGGGATCAGGATGTCACATATGGCCATAAGTGCTCTGAGACCAATATGGCATATTTGTGATTATTGATTTGGTGGGATGGGAGACAGATGGTATAAAGCATTTGGCAACTGGAACAGAACTTGAGATGGAAGCATAGCGATTACGAGGAAGGCGTTGGAGTTTTCTTAAGCGTGTTTATGAATGCACTGGGAGAGGATGGATTCGGAGACCTTGATAAACACATAGGCGTGACTGATGTGTCTGGGGGAATTGTTGCATCTTTTATTGAGTACGTGTATCGGAAGCTAAGAGCAAGAGGTGGGACCGAGACAGCAGCTATGTCGCGGTCTGAGGGAGTAATCGAAGTGTGGCTCATCGTGAATTATGAGGGTGTCACAGAGGAATATCTACTTCCACATCCACATATACAGGGTGTCACCTAACATTACCGCTGGATATATTTCGTAAACCACATCAAATAATGACGAATCGATTCCACAGACGAAACGTGAGGAGAGGGGCTAGTGTAATTGGTTAATACAAACCATAAAAAAATGCACGGAAGTATGTTTTTTAACACAAACCTAGTTTTTTTAAATGGAACCCCTTTAGTTTTGTTAGCACATCTGAACATATAAACAAATACGTAATCAGTGCCGTTTGTTGCATTGTAAAATGTTAATTACATCCGCAGATATTGTAACCTAAAGTTGACGCTTGAGTACCACTCCTCCGCTGTTCGATCGTGTGTATCGGAGAGCACCGAATTACGTAGGGATCCAAAGGGAACGGTGAAGGACCTTAGGTACAGGAGAGACTGGAACAGTACATTACGTCCACATGCTAACACCTTTTTATTGGTCTTTTTCACTGACGCACATGTACATTACCAGATGTACTGCGGCGTGTACGACATTCATTACGGCAGAGATTGCAATTGTGTGTATCAAATGATGGCCACCACATTGAACATCTATTGGCCTGACTTGTCGGGACACACTTTGTTCCACTCCGTAATTGGAAACGGAAACCACGTGTGTACGTGTACCTCACCCCTCATGTTAATGTACATGTGCGTCAGTGAAAAAGACCAATAAAAAGGTGTTAGCATGTGGACGTAATGTGCTGTTCCAGTCTCTTCTGTACCTAAGGTCCATCACCGTTCCCTTTGGATCCCTACGTAATTCGGTGCTCTCCGATACACACGACCGAACAGCGGAGGAGTGGTACTCAAGCTTCAACTTTAGGTTACAATATCTCCGGGTGTAATTAACATTTTACAATGCAACAAACGGCACTGATTACGTATTTGTTTATATGTTCAGATGTGCTAACCAAACGAACGTGGTTCCATTTAAAAAAACGTAGATTTGTGTTAAAAAACATACTTCCGTGCATTTTTTTATGGTTTGTATTAAACAATTACACTAGCCCCTCTCCTCACGTTCGGTCTGTGGAATCGGTTCGTCAGTATTTGATGTGGTTTACGAAATATATCCAGCGGTAACGTTAGGTGACTCACCCTGTATACTCCGCAAGCTACCATGGTGAAGAGTTCCCTGTACCACTGTTAACCACTTCCTGTTACATTCGCAAATGGAGCGAGGAGAAAACGACTGTCTATACACTTCTGTATGAGCCCTGATTTCCCTTACCTTGTCCTCGCGGTTCTTATGCGAGATGTACACTGGTGACAGTAGGATCGTTCCGCAGTCTGTCGCGGACGCCAATTTTCTAAACCATCTCGATAGCGTTTCGCGAAAAGAATGTCTTCTTCCCTCAAGAGATTCCAGGATTTCCGTAATAATCGCGTGTTCGTCGAACCTACTGATAACAAGCGTAGGGTGAGTCAGGAGGAAAGATACATGCTTCGAGGAGTGATAGTACTACTGATTCTGAACAGAAAACGTCATGTGAACGTATTTCCTTTTCTTCACAGTTTTAGAGGAAACGAATGAAAACAGGAGAGAACAGGACAAATGCAGGCGGCAATAAATGAAACATAGTATTCTCATGTTGACGTTAATTGTGTACATTTCGTCACAAAAGATGTTCTAAAAGTCCACCCTCAACTGTGATGCATTTCGCAGCTCTTGTAGACACCTACTGTGTAGCTGATTTGAGCTCATTCGTGCCGTCCTTTATTTCAGTACACATGTAAAATACTGCACTTTTAGACTTCACTTTTAAGCTAAACCCACAAACAGTAATCTAATGAAGTAAGATTGTTTATCCTCGGTGGCCAAGAAATGACTCAACGACGACTGGTTCAACGCCCAGGATACGTTTCGGGTCTCGTCGCCCTACTATACGCGAGTGAAGTGGGCTGTGAAGTGGTCAGCCTAACGTCGCTTTGGCTGTATTCGCATGCGACGGACGACGGTGATTTTTAAACAGCTGTATGTCGAGTACGGTTAAGAAAAGGGCATATGCCCATTTGAAGGTTGGTTCAAATGGCTCTAAGTACTATGGGACTTAACAGCTGAGGTCATCAGTCCCCTAGAACTTAGAACTACTTAAACCTAAGTAACCTAAGGACATCACACACATCCATGCCCGAGGCAGGATTCGACCCTGCGACCGTTGCAGTCCCGCGGTTCCGGACTGAAGCGCCCAGAACCGCTCGGCCACCGCGGCCGGGCTCCATTTGAAGGTTTTTGTTCAGATTCACCAATACTATCACCTCTCAAAGCATGTATTTTTCCTCCTGATACCTTTCCTCCTGATTCTCATTGTATGGCAGCACGCCTGTGAGTTGCTTGGATGCCTTCGTTTAATCTGACCTAGTGGGGATCCTAAAAACTCGAGCAGTACTCAATAATGAGTTCCACAAGTGTTCCATACGTGGTCTCCTTCACAGATGAGCTACACTTTCGGAATTCTCATAATAAACCAAAATAGACTATTCGCCTTCCCCACAACGGACCTTACATGTTCTTTGAAATTTACGACGCTTTGCATATTTAATAGACGTGACTGTGTCAACACTGCAACGCTAATATTGTATACCAACACTACACCATTGTGCTTCCTACTCATCTTCATTAAGTTAAGATGCAGGGTGGTTACTTTCGCTCAGATCGTCAGGCAAAGGACGACTATCGAATCTGCAGCAATCGAATCTGGGGTGGCTTCGCAGTAAGGAAGTATGTGCTGTGAAATGGTGAAAAATGTTACGTTGGAGTGTTTTAGTAAACCGACGCCAACGCGCAGGGCCGAATGTATGAGTGGATACTCGGTGCAAAATAAAGAGAAATGCACAGATAGCGTGATAAAGTTGCAGGAATATTAATTGAGAACGGGGGTGTGAGTCTGGTGCTAGGGGGGGTCTGCATGATCAGATTTCTGTTGGCAGAGAACGAACGCATGATTACTAAGAGCAAGTTGTCCTGATATGGTACCATACAGTTGAATTATTTCGATAACTAGAAAATGTTCAGATATTTACCACTACTGGTACTTGACCGTGAAATCAGCACTAGGAAAAGCGAATGGAAGACAGATTTGTTGCAATGCTTCTGGGAAAATTCAAAGTATCTTTAAGGGAAATCTCATACAAGACGTTAGTACGACCGTTTCTAAATTATTGTTTCAGTGTTTTACCATGTAGACGTGACACCAGACGTCAAAGGAATTAAGGGAACTGCTGCTAGGATCTGTATAGTCCATACGAAAGTGTAACAGGTCTATATATAGCATACGAAAGTGTAACAGGTCTATATATAGCATACGAAAGTGTAACACGTTTGTATAGCGTTACGAAAGTTTAACAGGTCTGTATAGCCTATTTGAAAGTGTAACAGGTCTGTGAAGCCCTACGGAGGTGTAAAGCGTCTGTATAGCCCATACGAAAGTGTAACAGGTCTTTATAGCCCCATATGAAAGTGTATCTGGTCTATATAGCGCATACGAAAGTGTAACAGGTCTGCATAGCCCGTACGAAAGAGTAACAGACCTGTATAGTCCATACGAAAATGCTGACACAAATGGCTTGAGAATTTAAATGAGAATCATTGGAAGAATGACAACGTAGTTCTTGCGAAATCCTGTTAAGTAAATTTAGACAACTTCTATCCGAGGAAGAACGCGCGACCAATATGCTGTCACAAACGTTAAGTCTCGCCACAGCGACCGTGAGAAAAAATAATAGAGATTAGGGCACGTACAGAGGCATGTAATCAATAATTTTTCTTCCTTTCAGTATGCGAATAAAATAGGAAAGGAAATTGATAGTACTGGTAGCCTGTTCGCTCCACCACGCATTGTGTAGTCGATTGGAAAGTACGAATTACGTAATATGTAAGACATATCGCGGAATGGTTCCATTGGAAAGGACACGGGCAGTTTCCTTCCATATCCCTCCTAGTTTGTGTTTCGTCCCTGCAATGACCTCGCTGTTCGCGGAAAGCTTAACGCTATCTCCCCGTTCCTTATTTAAGATTACGAGAACAAGTACAGCTCTGTAGTCCTAGTCATCTTTGTGCTGTAAGGAAGCTAAACTATGGGATAAATATAATTTTAGGCGCACGTATCCCTTCTGGTGCTTGAATTTACATAAATGTTAATATATTTACAGACACTTGGACACTTGTCGCTAGGTTAGAGGTCACACAGTATGAGTCCCATCCTGACAGCAAAAAATAGCTAATAGAAAAGCAATTTTCTTTACAGGAATGAATAATATGTATCTGCGTCCCCTTTTTACAGCAAAATATCATTTTGTTTAACTTCGAAGTAAAAATGCTCTTCCTTGGCTTGAAGATTACCTTGGTGTCCTGAGGAATTTAGTGTTCTAATCAATACAAATGTCACACTAAGGGAAACTAATTGTTACTGGTAATGGCAGTACTCAAGATTACTGACGTTACTGCAGAGGAAGTCTGCTCCACGTCATACCCATTATTCCTTACTTTTATTGTAGATCGGTAAACGTTTATCGATATTCTAATGTACATACGCTGCACAAATACATAGAGAATGTGCAATTCAAAGATCCCTGTAAGTTAATAACTTCTTAAAATCATTTCCGATACGAGCCGAAAGATGAATAGAACTGCAAGTGAAAGTGACGAAATAACAACGGTTAAAAATTGTAGAAAAAATACTATTCTGATCTTCATTCTTAATTTTCCATTAAGACACAATTTTAAGTACGCATTACGATGGATAGGAAATGTTTCTCGATTCATAAAGTAACAAATCAGTTCAGTATTTTCGCAGCGCAAAAGTAATACTTCGAGTGGGCCGGCCAGGGTGGCCGAACGGTTCTAGGCGCTACAGTCTGGAACCGCGCGACCGCTACGGTCGCAGGTTCGAATCCTGCCTCGGGCATGGATGTGTGTGATGTCCTTAGGTTAGTTAGGTTTAAGTAGTTCTAAGTTCTAGGGGACTGATGACCACAGCAGTTGAGTCCCACAGTGCTCAGAGCCATTTTGAATACTTCGAGTGGGAAATATTGCAAAAACGAAACATACCAAAGTGCGATTAAAAGTAAGTGATTTTATGAACTGAACTTTTTTTCGTGATTCATCTAAAATAGTCAGTATATTGTAAGGTTTCTAGTTTATTTTTGGTATTCAAGGAATTTGACGTGAGCTGTATGTTTTCATTCAATGTCTCATACTTCATATTTGTAGTCTGCACATCTTTCACACAGTAGTTCTCCATAGCCGATATGTTGCGCCACAGAGTTTCTGAGTACAAGCAGTGATCTTTGGTTGTCAGTAGATTGCCGTTGCAGTACAGAGATCTCTGTGCAACCTGGATGTAGAAGTCTGGTCTCTGAGTAAAGAACTGCAAATTCATGTGCTTTGCACCGTCCGCCATGTTGTAGCTTGGCAAAGAAATTTCCATCGGTCTGTACGTGACAAAGAATTGCAGACAAATTTTTTGTTTTGAACTTGATGTCAAAATGTGATGTAATAGGCTGGTGTGGGAGCGGAATCGAAAAGTATTTTCTTTTCATGTCCTAGTGACTTTCCTGGCAGCCAGTTTGGCAAGAAACGAAATATGAGCATCTGCGGCTGGCATGATCAGACAGCGGAAGTTCAACATCCAGATAGTTGCAGTAGCATTCTGTGGGAAGTAAGTGAGTGAGTCAGGTGTTGTTCACAATACTGAACGGATTGAAAATAGTTGCAGAGCATAGAGATAAGGATACAAAGGTTGTTGAATTTTGGGAATATGGTCCGATAAAGATTAATTTGCAATATGAATATTTTCAGATAAAGTTGTTGCTGTACTGCTTGACGGTGCGTAATTTATATTGTGTTCGGAAAACCGAAGTGTTAGTGGAATATTTCTTTATTGGTTCTGGTTAGTTAGTTCGATAACTGAGCGTGATTAAGTAAAGTTATCTATTCACAAGGATAGCACTCAAAAGTTACAGATTCACTACTTCTTTTCAATTATTAATTTCATGGCGGAGTAATATTTGTAATAAGAAGAAAGTTTTGTACAAGTGGCTGTAATTGTTTACGATGGTATCAAAGTTTCAATATGGTTTCTGAATGATAGTAACTTTACGTTATTCAGTAAATGTAGTTCCTCCACCGTTCCCTAGCGAATTTTATTTTTTGGTCGTGCGCAACGTAGTTGCACAAAAGTAAAGCTGAAGCTTAATGCGCTTAGCATAGTTTCTTGCGTTCCAGTGCGCATAGATTTTCTTTTATATCACTGGTCTGCTGCATCACGGTATTTTATGTTCATGACTTCCGAGTTTCCGTTGTCATCGATAAGCCACATAAATTGTTAGGGCCCGTTTAAAATTAGAGTCAACAGATATTTAAATAATTCAGTCATTTAAAAATTCTTATTAAGTTCAGTTTAGGCAAATATCAGCTTAGATTTCGTTTCTTATGCAGACAGCCTTATTCTTACAGTGCAGTATTACATTTGCGTGTGCTCTATCTAACGTGTGGAATTTTATTTCGTCAGTTGCTTACATAGATGCATAGGGCATTGTTTTGTAAAAATTTTTGATTATTTATTCCTTCAGATTTGGTTTTTTCATGAAGCATTTGTATTCTGTCTGTTGGAGTTGCAACTCGCGTATTGTGACGTGACGCATTTCGGCACTGTCCATTGCACAGCACAATATAGAGTTTTACAGGACAGCTCAGTTAACATTTAGTAGGGGACGACAGGAAAAGCGCTGTATCTTTATAACGTAGGGGCCACGCTAACATTTTGTGAGCAGTCTCTGATGTAAAAAAAGCTGAAATAGTATGGTATCTTTCGCACATTAGCCTCTCTGACACCGGAGATTCTATGAAATAGAAAAAAATATTGGCTGAGTCACTTAATAGTACTAGGAAAGATATGAAGTATATCAAATTATACATTCTCGAAAGGTACTTTCCGAGAGCTGCACTTCGCAGCTGCGGAGAACTGAGTACAGCTGTCGAAGGAACCCTATCCGTGCACCAGCCGCTATTTACTCATGATAATGCTTTCTCTGTCGCAGGTCGTTGGCGATGTCCGGATTTGTGTTTTGATTTCTTGGGTGAGCTCGAATACAGCGAGCTCTGTTCAGAATGTCAATAACGCCAAAGAAAACAATTAAACTTGGACAGCCCCAAACAAGAGTGAAATGCTTCCGGTTTACAGAGACGCTAAACATATCACAAGGTTAGTTGGCGCCCAGGTCGCTATTAGCAGCCGCACAATGTGCGTGTCCACGGCAGGAAATGCCGTTCCTCGGGATCGGATTTCCTCCTGCGATACTTTTTTCTTAATTATCAAGACATGTCTGGGGAGTCTGAATCGTCGTAGCTTTCGACAGTCAATTGATTCGCTGTCATTTTGGTACATGAGTGGTGCAATGTTGGATTTTACTCTGCTCTGAAGTAAACGGACAAACAACTTTGCATCTTATTGGAGTCTACCTGGCATATAAACAGGAGAAGGTTCCGAAATGTAAACATCAATCTTTCCTGCGGGAAAAGAAGTTCCCCACTGTAATAAAATGGAATTTCAAGACTAGCATTTAAACGAAACTGAGCTCATATTATCCATGTTATAATAAAGGTATTCAGAAGATTGTATGCAGAAATTTCCGATGAGATTTCTCATATTGTAAACTATAGAAATAAGTGGTCCGTGCAAACGAAGGATTGAATACAAATGCAAGGAATTCAAGTGCGGAGTTGAAGGTGTGTGCCACATAGCAGCCTTGCAGTCTACGTTTAAAAATGCGGGGTTATTGCTCACATTTTTTTCCGTTAAGTATCACAGAAAATACGATTATAAACAGCAGTAAAGGCTCACATTTTTTGTTAAGTATCACAGAAAAACAGCAGTAAAGAGTAGCATTACTCCACGAGAGAAACTTTGTGCCAATATGGCAGTGTTGTTATTCCAAGACGTATGAACAGCGGCTTACGGGAAATTCACGAATTAACACCCTCGTTAGTATCCATTTGTAGATTGGAGAACATCGGTTGGAATGCGACATTTAACTCCAACATGTAATATCAGACAGTATAGTAGAGTAAAAGTAATGGCTTTTGCCTTTTAGTTCCATTGACAGTGGAAAGTATTCTGTTGGTAAGGACAGCACCACACACCTTCTGCGTATGATCCTTCATGGAGAAATTCCAAGAGTACCTTCTATTTATCTTCAGTGAAATTCACGCATAGTGACACGGAAATCCTATTAAAAGATACAGAGTCTGTGCATGAAAGAAGCTTGATCATATCTGGTGTCAAATAACCCATTCGGTTACTATTTTTTCTGTTTTGTCTGTATTTAAACGTTACAATTTCAAGAACGCGCATCGTGTCAATTGCAGACTGAATATTGCAAAGGAGGTTGCCGGTTTAATTTTCCGGTGGATCTCGGGATAGGGAAAGTTTCGATATGACCCATAAAAAAGATCGTTAAAAGTAGGTACTTCTTGTTCGTTATTAACTGAGTATTCATTGATTGACTGACGCAACTTCGGCAACTTGCGCGTCGATGAGTATGACAAAACAAACACACACACACAGAGTCGCGAGCGCAGAAAATGCCCGGCCCTACCGGGAATCGAACCAAGGCCGCTGATCGGAGACAGTAACGGTGACCACAAGTCCACGAGTTGCTGACTTAGAAACAATAAGAAAGATTCTGAATTAGACAATGGTAGTGGGCAGTCAAAACGGAACTAAGAGCACAAAAACCGCCCACAATCTAGTCACTCCAAAAGTCATGCTATCATACAGGGGAGACAGTCCACAATGGATACGTTCAGTAATTTACGTATTTTGGAAGTACGAGGGTGAGTCAAATGAAAACCTTAAATTTGTAATAACAAATCGAAATTTCACGCTGTTATTCTGTAAGTTGTAAACGTGCTACAAACAGCGTGCAGAATGGCCTTTAGGTTGCAGCATAGTGCAGATGCATGCATACCGTCGCAGTATCAGTATAAAGATGGCCGCCCCACTTGCGACTTGCACCAGGGAAGAACAACGTTCTGTTATTCGGTTTTTGCGTAGTGAAGGTGTGAAACCTATTGAAATTCATCGACGAATGAAGGTTCAGTATGGTGATGCATATTTTTCACAGTAGCAAGTTTACGAATGGAGTAAGAAGTTCGCAAATGGTGTGATGTTTAGATGTGTGTGAAATCTTATGGGACTTAACTGCTAAGATCATCAGTCCCTAAGCTTACACACTACTTAACCTAAATTATCCTAAGGACAAACACACACACACATGTCCGAGGGAGGACTCGAACCGCCACCGGGACCAGCCACACAGTCCATGACTGCAGCGCCCCAGACCGCTCGGCTAATCCCGCGCGGCAAATGGTGTAACTTCAGTGGAAAATGCTCCTCGTCCAGGTGAGGCACAACGAGTTGTGACTCCATAGAACATTGCAGCAGTTGAATCCATAGTGAAGGAAAACCGGCGAGTGACACTGAATGAAATTGCACCATGTTTACAGATTAGTCATGGGTCAGCACACCACGTTATGCATGAGGTGCTCCAGTTTCACAAAGTGTCTGCAAGATGGGTGCCACGGCAGCTGACTCCTGAAATGAGAGAACGACGTGTTGATGCTTGTGAAGAAATTCTTGGCGCTTTGAACGAGAAGGTGATGGCTTCTTTGCAAGGATGAAGAGGCACGCCACGCGGTACATGAGTGGTTGCGCGGACTACCAAAAGAATTTTTTTTCTAAAGGAATCTATGCACTTTGTAAGCACTGGAGGACTTGCATTGAGCGTGGGGGAGATTATGTTGAAAAGTGATACAGCTTTGTACGACTTCTGCACAATAAATAATATTTAAAAAAATATTTAAGGTTTTCATTTGACTCACCCTCGTACATGTACGCTATGAAATGTAACTTCGATATATGCACACTGAAACAATTATTTCCTTGTGCAGTTGCTGTGCAAACGCGTCCTTTCAAATTAGGAGCGCTATTCGGAAAGTAAAGTCCGATAGGTTGCGCTACGGAAACGATAGTGAAAATGAAGCTTTGCTCAGATGTGTTGTGCAGTGTCTTTAGCATGCCTGTCGATCGTTTCACGTTTCTTTTTTCAGTTCTGAGCCCACAATGAACACGTATCGATGCCTAGAACAGCTGCGAGGTTTCACCTGATTTCATGGAACCCCACATAACGAAACTGTCAGGCATTTCCTTCTTCATGACAATTCTTGGCCGCACACTCAAGGAGCAATGAGTGTTTTAGGTGGGAAGTGTTTGATCATCCACTCTACAGCCCGGACCTAGCTCCCTCTGATATTTGTCTCTGCTCACATGGATCACTGGGTATTGAAAGGTCTCTGTTGGATTCCTTTCATGTTTAATTTCTCAAATTTGTTGTCTTTTGTGGAATAAATTCCTCTTCTAAATTTACTGTGGCGTTTCTGACTATCTGGGAGGAGACTGAGTAGTGGAACGTGTTACTTTTACACGTAAACAAGAACGATCTCTCACACTACTACACTTTAAAACACAGTTAATATGTAATTCATGTCACACAGTCTCATACGGAACCTACATCCGCTTTCTGTTATATACTGTATATGATAAGATACTGTCATCCCCCTTCCCTTCTGTGTGAGAGGATGAATGATCAAATGTGTTTGTAGTTGCATGCTTGAGGGTAGCAGACAAGGCTGTCTGCTAGAGAACAGTAGGACCAACGTCGGAACAGGTAGCTACGGTTCCTAAAAGCAAAGAGGTTTCTATTCTTAGTATGGTCCGGTCCTTTCGTTGTCATGTTGGTATAGGAAGCTGCCCCTCTGGCCCCTTCCGTTTGTCTTTGTGAGCGACCCTCAGGAAGCACGCTCGGCGGTAGCTCAGTTGCAGTCCAGTAGTAGGCAGTTGCAGTCTGGCGGTGGCGAGCGTCTGAAATGGTAAGATCTCCGGCTAAGCGCGTGTCTGCTAAGTCCGTAGGACAATGGATTTGTTAAGTTCAGCCTAACTGAAAATTTAATCACCTTTTATTTCGGGTTAGCTCTAAAATATCTAAGGTTATCTTAAATTGCAGCGTAGTGTAATTCTCGTGTGAAGTTCATATTATTTTCCAGTAGTTGCTTTGTCACTACTTTATGAGTAAAGTGGAACCACGTGTTGATCAGTAACTCTAACTAAGATCAGTCTTAAATGCAAATGCTTGTGTGATTATAACGTCTCGTCTTGACAATATTTTGCAATATAGCAACTTTTCTTTATGTTCAACCCACGTGGGGTGTACTTTGCGAGACCAGTACCACGTGCTTATATAACTGTTTGACCCGTCAGGTTAACAGTAAGACGTTAATAACCAGTTCGAGGTTTTTTTTCCTTTTGTAATTTGCTTTTCGATCGAATTTATTTTAATTATCAAAATTACTGTGGAGTTATACGCTTTCTGTAAACCAAGTTGACTACGTGAAGCATGTGGTGTAATCATCAAAGTAGCCCTCAGCTATTCTTCTTGGGAAGATTTCACAAAGAGTTAATATGAATTTAGTATACCAGTGTGTGGTAATTACTTGACGGACAGGATTGTGCTACGAACGTAATTTCTTTGACTGGAAATTTGAATCTGTTGGTTGTGGTTAACTTTCTCTTGCATGTGTTTCAATGTTCTTTGTGTGTTGTTTTATGAATCCAGTGTTGTATCCAGTCTCCCAATCTTGGCTCCATATTTTATGTGTTCCGTAAGATTCCAATCTCACATTTTCAAAATCGTAAATAAGGCACCAGCTCAGTTATAACTCACGTATAATATGCTGAAATTTCGATGATCAATCTTAAAAATAAATTTCCAAATATAAACTGATTTCTTTCGTTTTATTTAAATTCTCCTTTTATATATATATATTACCGGTTGTTGTGTGACTGTAAAAGATTATAATCAATGTTAGTCTGATTGGTAATGTGGTGAACCTAGACTAGTTACCTGCTGAAACAGTTGCCCAGTAAACGCACGGTTAACCTCCCCAGACAGCGCACAGCTTTTAACCCGCTTTTATTGTCCGTCAGTACCGCTTTCATCATAGCAAATTAAAGTAGCTAACTTACAGTATGAAGACAACACTTTGGCACAGACAACGCACTGCAGACAAGCATATAGAAATGGCAAAAAGCACAGGCGGCTGCCTTTTATGGTGAAGCTGTTGGAAGGTTGGTACAACGCTACGATAAATATCTAAATCGAAGCGGAGACTATGCAGAGAGATGGCTAGAAGCTGTGGCATACTGTTGCAAATAAAACATTTGTCATTTTCCCTGTGGTTTCCATTTCGCGACCGATCGGATCTTACATTCCGAACAGCCGTCGTAACTCGTATCCAGACAAATATGCAATTACAGTTCCTTTTAAAGTACGTAAAAAATAATAAATAGGAAACGTGTATCGAAATTATAATTTCCTGAATATTTGTGTTTAAATACAGATCTTGCACTGCTGAACTAAAACTGATCGTCGAAGTTATAGTTACTTTAACTGGAAAGATAACTGCAAACACTTTTACGTTCACAATTTTCTGTTATTCAACTGACAGCAAAAAGAGTTTGCTGGGATGCCACAAACGTTGTAATTACCCATAATCGACATTTCTCACAATTCCAAAGATACGATAGTGTCGGACGAGAATGATGTGATGGGTTCCTGTAAGGGGCCCGGAGAAAACGGCGTACGGACAGGGCGTAGCTAGACTGAGAACACCGTGACATTTCCCCGGGGCACTCCTGATTGAGGGGACCCATGGCGCCCGAAAAACAGAAACGTAAAAAAAAGGAAACATTTAAAAGAAAAAGTGAAATCGGTCAGTCAAGTGGAGTTTTTCCCTATAGTAAAATTATCAAAGCTGGGTTTTGGAAATCATTCTGACGTAAAGCTATGCGAATCATCTAGTCGAAGTTAGTTAGCAGACGATGCTGTGTTCTGTGCGTCTACATACTCGTAAAAGAAAGCAGACGTAGCACGTTGAATTAAAAATCACAGAAATTTTATATGTAACTGAAGTTGAAATGGTTTAGATTTGGAATCTAACATTTGTTGCGACCGGAAAGAAGTGAATTCGAGTCCTGTGTAATATAACGTCTTTCCAGTTCTATCGAAACAGCTATTCCCGGCAGCCACTACTCCGAGTCTTCTCAGAGTGAACGATCAGGAGGTACACAATACTGTAAGAAGTCATGTACAAGTAATAATCACTGCTACGAACTATTTATCATGGATATGGAACACAGCATTAAAAAATGGGAGTTAACATCTAAGGTCATCAATCCCCTAGAACTTACAACTACTTAACCTGACTAAACTAAGGACATCACACACATCCTTGCCCGACGCAGGATTCGAACCTGCAACCGCAGCGGTCGCGCGGTTCCAGACAGAAGCGCCTAGAACCGCTCGGCCACACCGGCCGGCAACACAGCATTAAAAAACGACGACTATGACGTCATGTAGTTTGATCGCCAAAGTTGGCAGAGAGAGAAAGCGCCATATTAGCAACTCGAGTAGTTCTAAGGCGATTATGTGGGCCCACTATACTGGGACTGAGAACGGAAAATACTCTGGCACGGACACGAAAACTGACCCCCCCCCCCCGTCCTTTAATTATACGTGACGAGAAACAAAAATTTTAAATTGCATTTCATTCTGTTTATAAGATATGACGATAAAATAGCCGACCCCTAGCTGTACCGGGGGCACTGAGTGAAATCGACGTCGACAGCTGGAAATTTGTGCCAGACTGTGAGTCGAACCCGGATTTCCCGCTTTACGCGGGCGCTCAGCTTAACACCCTCCGCTACTCAAGCACGTCCCCCGCCCGACTCAAATCTCTGTACGCAGCATGCACGCAGAGTAGCTACACATTAACGCACTTGCTCGTAGTCTAACTGTATTCCCACAAGGGTTAGGATACTGTTGTGCATCTGCACTAAAATATCGTAACGCCTTCTGGCGTACATGTACTACATAGGTAGTTGTCCTAAAGAAAGGATACCATTGATTCGATCAGAAGCTGTATTCAGTATATGACAAACAAATATACGATATCTAGCGGCAGTGGAACATTGAGCGTACTCAGCGGCGACAGATGCTGATCGAATCAGTGGTGTCTCTTCTTTCGAACATGCATGTCCGAAAGAACAAACACCATCCCTTTATAATTTTTATGAGACGTTTGTTATTTAAACGGCTAAAATATTTTTCTGATAAATATATGGTTTAATGTTTTTCTAATCGTTAGAAATTCTTACAAAAATCTGTTATTTAGTAGTTCGAGGATTTCTTTCGACACAAGCGGCTAATCATTTTCTCGTACTCTTTCTTGTCGCTACTAATTCTGATACACACTGTGTACAAATCTTCCACTCTCAACTCTGCGTCCGAAACAATGTATAGTGTTGCTTGTGACTTACACCAGCCCCGATTACTTCTTATGATATGTGCGTGTTAACGTGCCTTTCTAGACATCACGGTGACACACTCGACTTACATGGTGATTTTTTCCATCGTGTACAAACTCTAGGGATTGATCGATGAGAGGATACGGAACAAGAAAGGTCTAATGAACCTAAGTCCGGAAATACATTGTTTCCATGCTAGAGACCATTTATTAAATCATACGTTGTTACAGAGACTGCGGTCTAATACGCGTTGTACCATGCAGCCACAGTTATAGTATGTGTTGAAAATGATTTCCATATGCCTCAACGTATGCGTGTACGCGTCGTTGCATGTTCGGTCTCACACGTTCACCTTGTATCCGAACAGTGTCATCTGCAATGGACTCAGCATACATGATATTTTTGAAATGGCCCCATAACCGGAAATCACACGGGTTGAGATCCTGTGAATGAGCAGGCCATGCAACTTGACCCCCTCGTCCGATCCATCGACCAGGGAAGACTCGATTGAGAATTATATGGACGTTAACGGCGAAGTGGGCTAGAGCACCATCATGTAGCAGCCACATAACCCTTCGAATCATCACCAAGGCACTTTTTTCAGCAGAGGAGGCAAAGTCACCCGCAAGAAGCGCCGATATTTCTGGCCTGTTAGGCGACGTGGAACCGAAGACTGGTCTCAAAATACGCTCACCAATTATCCCGGCCCACACATTCCGGCTGCACCGATGCTGATGATTTACAGTCACCATACCATCTGGGTTCTGCGTAGTATGCCACCTCCCCGTAGAGGTGACCTCATCTATGAACAGCATGGATGACACAAATTCCGGAATGGTGGTTGCCTGGTGAAGAAACCAGTGCCGAAAATGCTTCCAATGTGGAAAGCCTGTCGCTAGTAATCCCACGCTGTAAGTGATAAGGGTAGTAACAATTGTCATGGAGAATGTTACACACAGTCGTCTGGCTTATCCTGTTCTGGCGGGCCAGCTACACACATAAAAAAAGAAGTTTTACATCACGTCGGTTCCGAGGTTCCGGAACCTGTACAGAAAATTGGAATAGAGATCAACATAAACACCTTTTCCGTCCTTTTTATTGCTCATGAAAACCACACAGTGCATGCTGTGCCACCATAGAGCGAGATCTTCAGAGGTGGTGGTCCAGATTGCTTTACACACCGGTACCTCTAATATCCAGTAGCAGGTCCTCTTGCATTGATGCATGCATGTATTCGTCGTGGCATACTATCCACAAGTTCATCAAGGCAATTGTTGGTCCAGATTTTCCCACTCCTCAACGCGATTCGGCGTGGATCCCTCAGAGTAGTTGGTGGGTCACATTGTCCATAAACATCCCTTTTCGATCTATCCCAGGCATGTTCGACAGGGGTCATGTCTGGAGAACATGCTGGCCACTCTAGTCGAGCAATGTTGCTATCCGGAAGGAAGTCATTCACAAGATGTGCTCGATGGAGGCGCGAATTGTCGTCCATGAAGACGAATACCTCGCCAACTATCGGCTGGAGGATGGAATTCACGTATCGTACCGCCGTTATGGCACCTTCCATTACCACCAGCGGCGCACGTTGGCCCCACATAATGCCACCTCAAGACAACAGGGAACTTCCACCTTGCTGCACTCGCTGGACTATGTGTCTAAGGCGTTCAGCCGGACCGGGTTGCCTCCAAAAACGTCTCCGACGATTGTCTGGTTGAAGTCATATGCGACAGTCATCGGTGAAGAGAACGTGATACCAATCCTGAGCGGTCCAATCGGCATGTTGCTGGACCCATCTGTACCGCGCTGCATGGTGTTGTGGTTACAAAGATGGACTTCGCCATGGACTCTGGGAGTTAAGTTGCACATCATGCAGCCTATTGCGCACAGTTTAATACGTAACACGACGTCCTGTGGCTGCACGAAAAGCATTATTCATTTTGGTGGCGTTACTGTCAGTGTTCTTCCGAGCCATAATCCGTAGCTAGCGGTCATCCACTGCAGTAGTAGCCCTTGGGCGGTCCGGTCGAGGCATGTTATCCACAGCTCCTGTCTCTGTATCTCCTCCATGTCCGAACAGCATCGCTTTGGTTCACTCCGAGATGCCTGGACACATCCCTTGTTGAGAGCCCTTCCTGGTACATAGTAACAATGCGGACGCGATCCAACCGCGGTATTGACCGTCGAGGCATGTTGAACTACAGACAGCACGAGCCGTGTAAGTCCTTCCTGGTGGAATGATCGGCTGTCGGACCCTCTCCGTCTAATAGGCGCTGCTCATGCATGCTTGTTTACGTCTTTGAGCGGGTTTAGTGACATCTCTGAACAGTCAAAGGAACTGTGTCTGTTTTACAATACCCACAGTCAACGTCTATCTTCAGGAGTTCTGGGAACCGGGGTGTTGGAAAACTTTTTTTGGTGTGTGTACCTTGTGCTGACACGGCGGTCGCCTTTCACTGTGTTAATCACATTTTCCTCCAAGTCTGATATCCGAACGTTTCGGGTACGTCCTTGATTATTTCCTCCTTCCTGAAACGACCCTATCTTAGACAAACGGCGCAACACTGTTGCGAACTTTGAATGCTGTGGTTGTTGTTGGCGGGGATAGGTCTTCTGATACAACCTTGCTGCCCACCGCCCGTTACTATTTGCCTTTCCGTAAGTAAACACCACGTCGGAAAGCTCTCGTTTCGAATACGGAATCATTGTGCACAACACTGTATCGCATCCACTACAAGAAAAGTTAGCAAGAGAAGTGAAAAAAAAAAAAAACGGCTCTGAGCACGACGGGACTTAACATCGATGGTCATCAGTCCCCTAGAACTTAGAACTACTTAAACCTAACTAACCTAACGACAGCACACAACACCCAGCCATCACGAGGCAGAGAAAATCCCTGACCCCGCCGGGAATCGAACCCGGGAACCCGGGCGTGGGAAGGGAGAACGCTACCGCACGACCACGAGATGCGGGCAAGAGAAGTGAATCGGACACAATATTACCAATTACTGTGGCTGGAGAGGGCGCAAGGGCATGATGAAGAATAGTACCACCCTCTAGGAGGAAACCATTCATACTGTAACTGTGGCTGCATGGCACAGCGCGTATTAAACTGCAGTCTCTATAGCAATGTACGATTGAATGAATGGTCTTTAGCATGGAAACCGTGCGTTTCCAGACATAAGTTGATTAGACCTTTTCTGTTCCATGTCCTCTTCATCGATCAGTCCCTAGAGTTTGTACACAGTGAGAAAATCACCCTGTATATACGAGCGAATATAAATATCACTTGGCATTGGAACTTCGTAGGAGACTGCATAATTTGTACTATTCCGACTGTCCTATAATTACAAGATATATAAAATTCTTGTTCCTTCAACACAAATTGCTTCTGGCAAACAGTTTGGATGACTGGCTTGCAAAATCGAATAGTATAAATGCAGTGTCGAAGATCGTCTGATTCGTTCAACATGCATATTTGTGTCAATTTATGTTACGTGTCCGCAGAAAAGTGCAATCGATTTGACAATCGTGGTTTGGGTACCACGGATTGGCGGAATTTGGAAGTTTATTGATTGCTTATCATCTGACTGCTTTCCTTGCTCCATGTTCTTACTGCATATAACTGTCTTCTTAAGACTTTGCTAACTCGTGACAGATACACACGCCTTGATCACCAGTCGCTGATGCTTAGCTACTGACTGGGACGCAGTAAAGACCCCTGAATCACAACTGCAGCACGTCGCGATATTGCTGTTTACTCTAACAAGAAGATATATGGAAAAGTCGTCCGCGAGCAATTACGGAAATTATCCAGCGGTAATAGGAGGGGCGTAACTAGGTTCAAATGGCTCTGAGCACTATGGGACTTAACTTCTGAGGTCATCAGTCCCGTAGAACTTAGAACTACTTAAACCTAACTAACCTAAGGACATCACACACATCCATGCCCGAGGCAGGATTCGAACCTGCGACGTAGCGGTCACGCGGTTCCAGACCGTAGCGCCTAGAACCACTCGACCACCCCGGCCGGTCGGCGTAATTAGGCTAGGACGACCGGGACAATGTCTCGAGTCCATTGTCTTACCACAGCGACATATCGCTCGATTGTTGTCAGAAATAGCGTCAAAGGGTCGTGCGTCAAACTGTGGTTTTCAGTCCTGAGATTGGTTTGATGCAGCTCTCCATGCTACTCTATCCTGTGCAAGATTCTTCATCTCCCAGTACCTACTGCAACCTACATCCGTCTGAATCTGCTTACTGTATTCATCTCTTGGTCTCCCTCTACGATCTTAACCGTCCACTCTGCCCTCCAATACTAATTTGGTGATCCCTCGATGTCTCAGAACATGTCCTACCAACCGATCCCTTCTTCTAGTCAAGTTGTGCCATAAGCCCCTCTTCTCTCCAATTCTATTCAATACCTTCTCATTAGTTATGTGATCTACCATCTAATCTTCAGCATTCTTCTGTAGCACCACATTTCGAAAGTTTCTGTTCTCTTCTTGTCTAAACTATTTATCGTCCACGTTTCACTTCCATACATGGCTACACTCCATACAAATACTTTCAGAAACGACTTCCTGACATTTAAATCTATACTCGATATTAACAAATTTTTCTTCTTCAGAAACGCCTTGCTTGCCATTGCCAGTCTACATTTTATATCCTCTCTACTTCGACCATCATCAGTTATTTTGCTCCCCAAATTGCAAAACTCCTTTACTACTTTAAGTGTCTCATTTCCTAATCTAATGCCCTCAGCATCACCCGACTTAATTCGACTACATTCCATTATCCTCGTTTTGCTTTTGTTGATGTTCAGCTCATACCCTCCTTTCAAGACACCGTCCATTCCGTTCAACTGCTCTTCCAAGTCCTTTGCTGTCTCTGACAGAATTACAATGTCATCGGCGAACCTCAAAGTTTTTATTTCTTCTCCATGGATTTTAATACCTACTCCGAACTTTTCTTTTGTTTCTTTTATTGCTTGCTCAAAATACAGATTGAATAACATCGGGGTTAGGCTACAAACCTGTCTCACTCCCTCACTCTTATAACTGCCATCTGGTTTCTGTACAAATTGTAAATAGCCTTTCGCTCCCTGTATTTTACCCCTGCCACCTTCAGAATTTGAAAGAGAGTATTCCAATCAACATTGTCAAAAGCTTTCTCTAAGCCTACAAATGCTAGAAATGTAGGTTTGCCTTTCATTAATCTGTCTTCTAAGATAAGTCGTGGGGGCAGTATTGCCTCACGTGTTCCAACATTTCTACGCAATTCAAACTGATCTTCCCCGAGGTCGGCTTCTATAAGTTTTTCCATTTGTCTGCAAAGAATTCGCGTTAGTATTTTGCAGTTGTGACATATTAAACTGATAGTTAGGTAAATTTCACATGTGTCAACACCTGCTTTCTTTGGGATTGGAATTATTATATTCTTTTTGAAGTCTGAGGGTATTTCGCCTGTCTCATACATCTTGCTCACCAGATGGTAGAGTTTTGTCAGGACTGGCTCTCCCTAGGCTGTCAGTAGGTCTAATGGAATGTTGTCTAATCCGGGGGCTTTGTTTCGACTCAGGTCTTTCAGTGCTCTGTGAAACTCTTCACGCAGTATCATATCTCCCATTTCGTCTTCATCTACACCCTCTTCCATTTCCATAATATTGTCCTCAAGTACATCGCCCTTGTATAGGCCCTCTATATACTCCTTCCACCTGTCTGCTTACTCTTCTTTGCTTAGAACTGGGTTTCCATCAAAGCTCTTGATATTCATGCAAGTGGTTCTCCTTTCTCCAAAGGTCTCTTTAATTTTCCTGTAGGTAGTATCTATCTTACCCCTAGTGAGATAAGCCTCTAGATCCTTACATTTGTCCTCTAGCCACCCCTGCTTAGCCATTTTGCACTTCCTGTCGATCTCATTTTTGAGACGTTTGTGTTCCTTTTTTGCCTGCTTCATTTTCTGCATTTTTATATTTTCTCCTTTCATCAATTAAATTCAATATTTCTTCTGTTACCCAAGGGTTTCTACTAGCCCTCGTCTTTTTACCTATTTGATCCTCTGCTGCCTTCACTACTTCATCCCTCAGAGCTACCCATTCTTCTTCTACTGTACTTCTTTCCCCCATTCCTGTCAATTGTTCCTTTATGCTCTCCCTGAAACTCTGTAGAATCTCTGGTTCAGTCAGTTTATCCAGGTCCCATCTCCTTAAATTCCCACCTTTTTGCATTTTTTTCAGTTTTAATCTACAGATCAAATCCAATGGACTGTGGTCAGAGTCCACATCTGCCCTTAGAAATGTCTTACAGTTTAAAACCTGGTTCCAAATCTCTGTCTTACTATTATATAATCTATCTGAAACCTGTCAGTATCTCCAGGCTTCTTCCATGTATACAACCTTCTTTTATGATTCTTGAACCAAGTGTTAGCTATGATTAAGTTATGTTCTGCGCAAAATTCTACCAGACGGCTTCCTCTTTCATTTCTTAGCCCCAATCCATATTCACCTACTATGTTTCCTTCTCTCCCTTTTCCTACTCTTGAATTCCAGTCATCCATGACTATTAAATTTTCGTCTCCCTTCACTACCTGAATAATTTCTTTTATCTCATCATACATTTCATCAATTTCTTCGTCATCTGCAGAGCTAGTTGGCATATAAACTTGTACTACTGTAGTAGGCGTGGGCTTCGTGTCTATCTTGGCCACAATAATGCGTTAACTTTTCTGTTTGTAGTAGCTTACCCGCATTTCTATTTTCCAATTCATTATTAAACCTACTCCTGCATTACCCCTATTTGATTTTGTATTTATAACCCTGTATTCACCTGACCAAAAGTCTTGTTCCTCCTGCCACCGAACTTCACTAATTCCCACTATATCTAACTTTAACCTATCCATTTCCCTTTTTAAATTTTCTAACCTACCTGCCCGATTAAGGGATTTGACATTCCACGCTCCAATCCGTAGAACGCCAGGTTTCTTTCTCCTGATAATGATGTCCTTCTGAGTCATCCCCGCCCGGAGATCCGAATGGGGAACTATTTTACCTCCGGAATATTTTACCCAAACTACTTGACGAAATTTTCAACATGGGTGAAAGATGATCCTTGGAGTGCAGGCTGCCTAACAAACCAACTGAAGCAGTAGAGAACCACTTTGGTGAGTTTTGCGAGTGCGAGAGACTGACAGAGACCGTAATGATCCAGCAACTGACAAAATATATTTGCGACTAAATTCCTTGTGTCAAGGAATCAAATATGCTTTACACCCATAAGTAGTACTACAATCTTTCTATCTACCATCTATGACGAAGATCTTAAAACTATATCAACGTAAGTTTTTCAGTGTCTTTTCTCATGACATTTCTCTTCAGTTTCCAGCACATATAATGTTGGTAAGAACTTAATTCAAAGACGTCCTGATACATCTCAGAACCTACGGCTGTCACAAACGCTGAGTGTTCTTTTTATAGACGAAAAATATTTTTTTGAAATAGTTACGTTGTACAGTAGGTCACGAATGGTTATATTGGTAGGAGATATTACCAGTACGCGAAAGGCGGCACGAATGGTCACAAGCTTCTTTGACTGATGGGAGAGTACAAGAGAAATATATATTTTAACTGACGGAATGTTGTACGATTCTCAAGAACGTTCTTGAAAAACTCCAAGACTCATATTTCTGCACAGAAACCATGAATGTTCTTCAGCTAGATAAAAACAGTTCCCACAGAGGCGCAGAAGCATTTATTCTTCCACGCTACTTTCACCAACGGAAGAGGAGCAGACTTTAGTATAAGCTTCAGTAAGAAGCAAACTCTGCCACGCAGTCTACAGCAATTCGCAGAGTGTACATGAAAATGTAGATGTATAAGTGATGTAGAAAATGTAACAGAACGGCCGGCCGTAGTGGCCGTGCGGTTCTGGGCGCTGCAGTCTGGAACCGCGAGACCGCTACGGTCGCAGGTTCGAATCCTGCCTCGGGCGTGGATGTGTGTGGTGTCCTTAGGTTAGTTAGGTTTAACTAGTTCTAAGTTCTAGGGGACTAATGACCTCAGAAGTTGAGTCCCATAGTACTCAGAGCCATTTGAACCATTTTGTAACAGAACGAAATACATATCGACTTTCTATAAATAACGGACGATGTTGCACATACAAGTACGAGAAAAACTCTTTTACGTAAGACAAGAATGTTATCATTATCAGTTTATATTTTTACGTGGATATTCAAACTTATGAACTTATTTGAAGTTATCTATTCATTCTAATTTTGTCTTGCGGCAACGGTGTTAGATATTATTTCAGTTTTTGTGATTTTATTCAGTTTTTTAATTATTTTTTAAAATTTTATCATTCTGAACGTAAGAAGGTGTTTGGTAGTTAAATAACGATTCTCACAAGGAAGAGTTTGATTTTGTATTTAATTAAAACCGTACCTTGGGTAGCTTGCAGTATTTGTTACTCTCAGTGATGCAGTGACGAATTACTGTTACACGTGTGGCTAAATCAGGGAAAATTGTTAGGATTATATTTCGCTTCACCAATGGTTTTCTTCATGTTTCCTTATTGATTTCACTTTTTGGCTGAAGTGGGAGGAGGGCGGATGCGGTAATAGTGGATTGTAGTGTATATGTGTGGGGAGGGGGGATTTGTGGGGAAGAGGCGGGGCAGGGGTAGCTTGGTGTGAAAGAGGATGTGTGGGCGACGTTTTGTGGAATAGCACGTTTTGTAGGATAGGCAATGGGACGGGGTTGGTATGTGCCGCGTGATCAAAAACTTAATAAACCACGGAATAATGTAGATAGAGAGGTAAAAATTGACACACATGCTTGGAATGACATGAGGTTTTATTAGAAAAAAAAACAAAGCTCACAAAATTTCTGACAGATGGCGCTGGACAGCAAAACGTCAGTGACTGCGCATGACGGTGTGGGCGTTTCAAAAGATGGCGGAAGATGACGATTGGTTGAGTAACGTGTTGTCTGTCAACGCCCACAACTGCAGAATTTGGGCTACTGAAAATCCTAGAACTGTCGTGGAAATTCCATTGCACGACAAGAAAGTCACGGTATGCGTTGGATTTACCACATCTACCGTTATCGGGCCCTTTTTCTTCGAGGAAATGCGTGATTCTGGTTTTGTAACTGCTACCGTGACGGGTGAGAGGTACGCCGATATATTACAGAATCGCATCATCCCTAGCCTGGCTGATAAACACCTGCTGGAACGTACGATGTTTATGCAGGATGGCGCTCCACTCCATATTGCTAGACGCGTGAAAGATCTCTTGCACTCAGCGTTTGGTGATAATCGTGTGCTCAGCCGCCACTTTCGTCATGCTTGGCCTCCCAGGTCCCCAGACCTCAGTTCGTGCGATTATTGTCTTTGGGGTTACCTGAAGTCGCAAGTGTATTGTGATTAACCGACATCTCTAGGGATGCTGAAAGACAACATCTGATGCCAATTCCTCACCACAACTCCGGACATGCTTTACAGTGCTGTTCACAACATTATTCCTGAACTACAGCTATTGTTGAGGAATGATGGTGTACATATTGAGCATTTCCTGTAAAGAACATCATCTTTGCTTGGTCTTACTTTGTTAAGCTAATTATTGCTATTCTGATCATATGAAGCGCCATCTGTTGGACATTTTTTGAACTTTTGTATTTTTTTAGTTCTAATAAAACCGCATGTCATTCCAAGCATGTGTGTCAATTTGTACCTCTATATCTACATTATTCCGTGATTTATTCAGTTTTCAAATTTATACAAACTTTTTGATCACCCGGTACATGGGCTGAGACCCCCATGACTGTGAACAAGCCCCTGGCTATGAGCTGTGATTCCATCTGCTTGCCATAACAGCACGTGTCTCATTAGTGATCAAAGTGTGTTACTTCTTGTGAATAGTCCATTATTCAAACAGCCGTTGTGCACGACTCGTCTCCGCCTGCAAATATACATGACTTTTCTCACGTCTACAAAAATCTAGAATCGGGTAGCGACGATCTTAAATCCACACCCAGCGCTAATAACTGTTATCCTTGTGTTAAGACTGGACCGACCAGATGTGCGACTTGGCTGGTACTATTGGCCTTGTTCTACATTGTCTCCTGTGGGATCGATGTGAAATACATAAAACAATCTTTGTATGCCGGGAAGATGGGCCTAGCTTGCCAGCAGATGCGGCCACCTGTTGGCCTTAGGCCCGAAACCCTAGTGCAGTGGTTGCGGACGTGTCGGTTCTGTGAGCTTCTAAGATATCTCGTAGAAGTCACCTTCTGTTCAGCTGAACGTAGATTACTTCCACCGTTTTGAGATTCAGCGATAGGTACAAATCGATCTGAGAGTACGATTTTGCAACGTCTGGTGACGATTAACATGAGTACCGAAATAGCGGGCTGCGCACAGCATTTTGTACTTCTTCCATACAGTTTCGAGAAAATGACTACCCCTAACCGTGCAGTGTATTACCATAGCCGTGAGGTACCACACTTACATACAGTTTACGTTGATATAGACACTTCAGAGAACTCATAGGCCTCCAGACACAGTAAAAACTGATGTCCACGAAACAAAAGTTGGTTTGAACACCACAGAGCATTACTAAACATGTTCCTGTTGAAGTTGTGTGCCCTTGCCATTTCTGACCACTGAGCAGACATACCCGCTAGTTATAAGAGAATCTACAATTTAACGTGGACTCCGAACCATGATGCGTCTTGCCATTTTTCACAAATAAAAATCGTTACCAGTGGTTAAAGAAGTGGTGAATGACAGCAGAAATCTGAGCAGACAGAGTATTGAATGCTGAAGGTGTAGTCTGTAATCTGTTTCTTAACCATATTTTCTTTACAAGATAAGCATTTTTTCAAAATCATCAGTCTCCTGACTGGTTCGATACGGCCTGCCACGGCTTCATTTTTTGTGCCAACCTCTTCATCTCAGAGTATCACCTGCACCCTTCGTCCCCAATTATATACTGGACATATTCCACCCTATGCCTTCGCCTTGACTTTTTACTCTCTACAGCTCTCTCTAGTATCATGGAAGTTATTCCCTGACGTATCAGCATATTTCCTCTCATCTTGCCTCTTCTTCTTTTCGGTGTTTTCCATTTGTTCCTTTCTCTGCCGAATCTGCGGAAAACCTTCTCAATCCTTATCAGTCCACGTAATGTTCAATATCTTTCGACGGGCACCACACTTTAAACGTTTCCACTTGTTCATTTCGGTTTCCCCACAGTCCATGATTTATTACCGTACAGTGCTGTGTTCTGAACACTGATTATACTAATTATAAATTGCACGCATGTTACAAAACGAATGTCATTTTCAGCTGAATTGTCAAAATAATTAACCAACGACCAAGATAATATATTTATTATGTAATAACCGATTTCTAAAAATTATGATGTAATTGAATATAAAATTATGACGGGATTGTCCAGTTTATAGATATGTATCGAGCGCTGTAGTAAGGGAACTTCTTAGTTGGTCTTCCACTCTTATTGTACCCTCTTGGTTCCTGTACATATTGTTTATCATCCGTCTTTCCCTGTACTTAGCTCTACTTTTCGATGAATTTCGAACATCTTGCGCCATAAAAATTATGTCAAGGTCGTCAAATGCTGTGAACGATCATGATTTTTCTTCAGTTTGGCATCCGTTATCACCCGCAACATGGGAACTCCTCTCTGGTGCCTTTACCTTTCATAAAGCTAAACTGAATGTCATCTAACAGATCCTCAATTTTCTTTACGATTCTTCTGTATATATTCTTGTCAGTAACTTGGATACATTAGCTGATAAGGTGATTGGGCCCTAATTCTCGCATTTGTAGGCTCTTGCAATCTTCAGAAATGAGTGGATGACGTTTTTTCGAAAGTCTGTTGGTATATCGCCAGTCTCATAGGTTCTTCACACTAACGTGAGTAGTCGTTTTATCACTTCCCCCAATGATTTTAAAAATTCTGACGGAATGTTATCTATCCATCTGCCTTATTTGATCTTAAGTTTTCCAAAGCTCTTTTTAAATTCTGATACGAATACTAGATCCTCTATCTCTTGTCTATCGACTCCTGTTTCCCCTTTCATCGCGTTATCAAGCAAGTCTCCCCATCACAGAGGCCTTCAAAGTACTCATTCTACCTATTCGCTCTCTCCATTTAACAGTCGAATTCCCATTGCACTATTTATGTTGCCGCCCTTGCTTTTAATTTCACCGAAGGCTGTTCTGACTTTTCTGTATGCTGAGTCAGTCCTTCCGACAATCATTTCTTTTGCTACTTTTTCACATTTTTCGTGTAGGTAATTTGGCTTAACTGCCCTGCACTTTCTATTTGTTTCGTTCCTAAGTGACTTGTATTTCTGTATTCCTAACTTTCACTGGACGTTTTTGTACTTCCTTCTTCCGTCTATCAACTGAAGTATTTCTTCTGTTACCCAAGGCTTCTTCGCAGTTACCTTTCTACTTACTTTAACTATATCACTTACGGCGTGTGCAATATGTCAGGCTACATGACCATCATGCCAGATTACATTTCTGTCAACGGATTCGCAGACGGATCGTTGAAGATCCGCAGTTCACAGCTGGCATTTTCTGACAGTGTGGGATAATAAATTTCTAGAATAGCCATATGTGCGCTGAGGCCGTGCGTGAACGGGAATTGTAGGTGACAGAGTAATAAGGCCATGTAGTCTACCAGAAAAATTAATAGAGGTTGTGTACCACAATTTCTAACTCAAAATTTAGTGAGCTACGGACTGGTCGAGTAGATCCAGTATCATTGTCTCCCTGTCTGGCTGACTGTGATTCCTTATATTTCTGGTTGTGGACTCATTTAAAGGCCTCAGTGTCATCCACAGACATCAACAACGCGCACACATCACAAGAGCATGTTGTAGCGCTTCGCTTCCCAGATGGATGTGAAAGACTGGAGCTCCTGTCCTTTCTTTGAAAAGATATAGCTTAAATATAAAAATTTAGAGCGTACTGCAAATTGGAGAAGTAAATCGGTGGTATATAGCTAATACATTCATGGGAAATAATTAATTACAAACTGCTTATCGGCGTAGCATCAACCTTTAATCGGTCAGTTAAACATAATAATGGTGAACTGTCAGAGCAATCAGTCACCTCGCTAAACTGTTCTCCACTTCTTCTGTCGTCTCATGAAGTGCGGCATTGATAGCACAATTTATTTAATAAAAGGTGATGTTGCGAAAAAATGGCAGGGAAACTGCCTCGAAAGTTTTGGGGGTGGTAAAAAGGGCGTCAATTTTGGTCGTTGGGTGGAGGGATATCCGGAGTACCAAAAGCCAACGCCAAGGGTAAAAACACAAGGCACCTCCACTGCGTTCGGCATTACATGGCCGTCCCTTGCCAACTGTAAGAGATGTTCGGTCTTGGCTCGGGCAAGGGAAGAGCCGGAGATGGTTCTTTTCAGGTCACTCCTACTTGAGTTTGTACCCGGTGCCAGGTGGTGTGGGACCTGCTCAAGGAAAAAATTTGAACGGTGAGACTATAAAGTAGTCGTCCGTTAACATTGATGCCGCCGCGCTGACACGTAAGCGGCTTTTCAAACGGGAGTCCGTCTCATCACTATTCTCCCTTGTTGGACACTCCGTCGTTTCCACTCTGATTAGGCTCTTCATAAAGCGCTCCCTGGGATGACTGGCTGGATTACAGCTAGTGCATCTAGGTTCTCTATATAATGTGGGTGTGTGTTCCATTGTAGTGTTCCACTTAATTTCAATGTACCCTTAATGCGCGCGCGTATATATATATACACTCCTGGAAATTGAAATAAGAACACCGTGAATTCATTGTCCCAGGAAGGGGAAACTTTATTGACACATTCCTGGGGTCAGATACATCACATGATCACACTGACAGAACCACAGGCACATAGACACAGGCAACAGAGCATGCACAATGTCGGCACTAATACAGTGTATATCCAACTATCGCAGCAATGCAGGCTGCTATTCTCCCATGGAGACGATCGTAGAGATGCTGCATGTAGTCCTGTGGAACGGCTTGCCATGCCATTTCCACCTGGCGCCTCAGTTGGACCAGCGTTCGTGCTGGACGTGCAGACCGCGTGAGACGACGCTTCATCCAGTCCCAAACATGCTCAATGGGGGACAGATCCGGAGATCTTGCTGGCCAGGGTAGTTGACTTACACCTTCTAGAGCTCGTTGGGTGGCACGGGATACATGCAGACGTGCATTGTCCTGTTGGAACAGCAAGTTCCCTTGCCGGTCTAGGAATGGTAGAACGATGGGTTCGATGACGGTTTGGATGTACCGTGCACTATTCAGTGTCCCCTCGACGATCACCAGTGGTGTACGGCCAGTGTAGGAGATCGCTCCCCACACCATGATGCCGGGTGTTGGCCCTGTGTGCCTCGGTCGTATGCAGTCCTGATTGTGGCGCTCACCTGCACGGCGCCAAACACGCATACGACCATCATTGGCACCAAGGCAGAAGCGACTCTCATCGCTGAAGACGACACGTCTCCATTCGTCCCTCCATTCACGCCTGTTGCGACACCACTGGAGGCGGGATGCACGATGTTGGGGCGTGAGCGGAAGACGGCCTAACGGTGTGCGGGACCGTAGCCCAGCTTCATGGAGACGGTTGCGAATGGTCCTCGCCGATACCCCAGGAGCAACAGTGTCCCTAATTTGCTGGGAAGTGGCGGTGCGGTCCCCTACGGCACTGCGTAGGATCCTACGGTCTTGGCGTGCATCCGTGCGCCGCTGCGGTCCGGTCCCAGGTCGACGGGCACGTGCACCTTCCGCCGACCACTGGCGACAACATCGATGTACTGTGGAGACCTCACGCCCCACGTGTTGAGCAATTCGGCGGTACGTCCACCCGGCCTCCCGCATGCCCACTATACGCCCTCGCTCAAAGTCCGTCAACTGCACATACGGTTCACGTCCACGCTGTCGCGGCATGCTACCAGTGTTAAAGACTGCGATGGAGCTCCGTATGCCACGGCAAACTGGCTGACACTGACGGCGGCGGTGCACAAATGCTGCGCAGCTAGCGCCATTCGACGGCCAACACCGCGGTTCCTGGTGTGTCCGCTGTGCCATGCGTGTGATCATTGCTTGTACAGCCCTCTCGCAGTGTCCGGAGCAAGTATGGTGGGTCTGACACACCGGTGTCAATGTGTTCTTTTTTCCATTTCCAGGAGTATATATATATATATATATATATATATATATATATATATATATATATGTGTGTGTGTGTGTGTGTGTGTGTGTGTGTGTCCTTTACCCATTGCTAGATGCTAACTTAAATGTATTGACACAGTTCTGGTAGGCCAACTGAGTACTAATTACTTAATTAATGCGCTCTTTAAAAAAACCATTGTACTTGTTTTTCGCTGATGACTGTATCTTCAAATTGTGTTGACTAACAGCAACAGGAAGAAGACCCATTTTCCTAGTGACACATGGTAAATTGGAAATCCTCTATCAGCAAAATTACATGACAAACCTCTCCTGCAAGTAGACAAAGAAGGCCGAATTGCTCATGCCAGGGTTAAACTATTTTATCACCGTCACTGCGTGTGATTTATTTCAACATGGATCACAAGAACTATAGATTTTGATGGCGAGGATAAGGAACTTATTGTAGGAGGAGCAGGAAACAACCTGGCTAACTACTTTGAGCATAGCATTAAAGCTGACGTGGAGAAAATAGGAGGAGCAACAGCACACACTCATGTGGGGTTTGTCGAAGTTTTGTGACGACATGAGCAGCCCTGGGTTTACACAGCTCTTGGCTGTGTGAACAAAGAGCTGACTGAGTTGCTTTTGAATAAACCGAAGTCTCTATGCCGTGCCTGTTGCTGCGATTGGGAGAATGGGATACACTAAAAGTGGTCTCCATCCAAATAGGTGGAGGAGGGTAAGTGTAATGGGGGCCACAAGCACACAAGACGAAATCTCTGTGGTTACTGGAATCAAAGGGCACATTTTTTAGGTTAGAGTCAGGGGTACAGACAGAGAGTACTGAAAGAAACTGGAGCTGTACAAGAACATAATACGTGTCGCAGTTTCCAGAAGAATAAAATAAAATTGTTTCTTCCGGACATTAGAGGGTTGAAAGAAAAATAGATAAGCTCATTGTATGCCTAGAAGATGTGGAAAATTCTGAAGGGATAGGTATTCTTTGCATCTCCAGGCAGATGGAGATGCTGAAGTTAAATATCGAGGATTACAGACTTCCAAGATTTTCGTGTAGTGTTAACATAGAAACATATGTAAAAGTTGGACATAAAGTCAAAAATATTGAAACAAATAGTTTTTGTGTTGATCAGGCCCTAGAAGCATATGCTTGTGAGCTGTTACTGTGGAAGTATTTCTCTGATAATTGTAACAGGTTACGGATCCCCTCTGGGAAACTTTCAGATGTTTAGGAGAAATATAGAAGCATTATTGAGCTTCGTGTCACACAAGAAGAAACAGTTAGCAGTTTGTGGAGATTTCAATGTAGATTCCTTGAAAGACAAGGAAGAATGAACTAGATTTATTAGTTGGGTGTTTCAATTTAATTTCAGTTGTCAGTTTTCCAACTCGTGTGCAGCAAAGTAACAGGACACTGACTGATAACATGTTTATAAACAGTGCTAAGGCTGAAGCAATTAACATGTACCCTGCTGCTAATCGACTATCTCATCATGTTGCACAATTAATGGAAATAATCAGTACGGCACAATATGTCACCTGACAACCTGGAGACAAATTCACACAAAGCAGTGAGAATAATGACAACAGGATACAGTGTTTTAAGAGTAAGCTAAAAGGGATGGCGTGGATTGAGGTATATGTAGAAAGACATGCTAATGCCAAGTTCAATTTATTCAATAGTAAATTTGTGTCACTATCTGAAAGTAGCTTTCCAAAAAAATTATCCAGAAGCTCCATTAAAAAACAACTAAGTGGTGGATAACTAAGGGAATTACAATATTATGTAAGAGTAATACATAAATTTATGCAAACGCTAAAGTAAGTAAAGATCCTACATTACTTGCTTAGTACAAATATGCTGTAGGATTTTAAGAAAAATCATTAAAATGTCCAGAAGTATACGTGTTCTGACAGAAATAAATACTGCAAACAATAAGATTAAACCTATTTGAGACATTGTCAAATGGGAGACAGGTCAAGCAATCTGTGTATAATATTCCATAATAATATTCTATAACAATGAAACTGAATGGCAATGTTGTGACCGATAAATTCACAAGTAATTTTAACAATCATTCTCTAAACATAGCAGCAAATATAGGATTAAATAATTCAGTTGAAGAAGCAAGAGGATATATTAAAAATGTCATTCTACAAAACCTTAAGGAAATATAAGTAGCAGCATCATCTTTCTCCAAAATCAATACAATTTAAAAATTCTAAAAAACAAAAGCGCTTGTCAGGTTGATGTAATTTCAAGCAGAATTCTGAAAAGTTGTTCTAACTTAATAAGTAAATGTCGTTAGTGATATATGCAATGCATCGGTGGCACAGGGAATTTTCGAAGACAGGTTAAAATATGTAGCTATTAAACTACCTTATAAGAAAGGTCTCAAGACAGACTTAAACGATATCGGCCAGGTCTCTTACTGACAACTTTTTGCAAAATATTCGAAAAAGTAATGCACTAAAGCATAGTCGAACTTGAGTGGAAACAATTTATTTAGCATATCACAGATTGGCTTCCAGAAAGGCCGCTAAACTGAGAATGACAATTATACATTCACTTATAAAATAGTGCAAACTTTAGATGATAATATATCACTAGTTGATATTTTTTGTGATCTCTTCAAGGTCTTAGACTGTGTAAATTATGATACTCTCACAGAATAACTCATATTTCATGGAACTGATGGCATTACACATAGCTGGTTTGAATCGTACTAGACAAACAGAATGCAAAAAGTTGGGCTGAATATTTCAGACGATTTCGGAAAGGCAGGAAATTTTAGTGACTGGGGTAAAATCGCAAAGATTATCCCACACAGTTCAGTTTTGGTCCCCTCCTGTTCCTTATACATGCGAATGACCTTCCACTTAACATTCAACGAGCAGAATTGGACCATTTTGCAGACTATGGTAGCGTCATAGTAAATCCTATTACAGAGAAAGCAATAAAATTGTTAATAAATGATATTTCCCAAATAATTATTTGGTGGTTCTCTAAAAATGGACTCACACTAAATTTTGAAGAAAAAAAAACCACACAACATGTAGTTCTGTACAACAAATAGTCACACGAAAAAGTGATGCAGTACATCAGCAGGAGTAGTAGAATGCTCCAAATGTTTGGGTACATATGAACGAAAACTTGTACTCGAAGAAGCATAATACTGAGCATCTCAAATAATTAAGTTCAGTTACTTTAGCTTGTAACACCATGACTCTAATGCTGTACTGGTTTATTTTGCCTTTTGTTTCATTTAATGTTATAACATTGAGCTTCTGTAAATGTGTTTGTTTGAATCGATAACATAAAATTGTATACTCCTTTCTTTGTTAAAACTTTGATGTCGTGGTTTGATTCTATGTAATGTGGTATATCTGTCATTTAAATTCTTTGTCCCATTTGGAGGGAACAAAACTTACTATATATAATTGTAATTTCTGTGTGAATAATTTGTTGTAGAAATGTCAATATGTGAAAATGTTCTGTTTTATGTAATGTGTTTGTTTGCTGTTATGTAAACTGCTGACCTTCACTTACGGTTCTTAGTGGGTTTGTATGTAAAAGGTGTAGTGGTTCCCCTTGGGAACGGAATTGTGTAGCGCGCGCAAATTGTGGTGGGCCTAGGTAGAAAAGGTCGAACAAGAGTCAGTCGGGGACGAGCTACCAGTTGGGGACGAGCTACCAAACTGTGCACTACCAGTCGGGGACGAGCTACCAAACTGTGCACTGCCATGTAATAGTTGCATATTGTGCTGGTTCCGAGAGAGAGGCTTTTTCTGTTACTTTCCAATGCCTCAGGTGGAAGGATAAATAGCTGGAACGATTCTGGAATTGGTATTCATCATCGCCACCAAGAAGGGAGAGAGTCCAGCAATTCTGCCTGCAAATCCACCTACCAACATGCAGTTGCCACCACATTGCGCAATCACTGTATCGGAATGCTATAATAATGTACAGTGAAGGATCAGCTCATCGGATGTTTTAGTGTGCACAAATATAAGGTAACTTATAACTGAATTTATGTACCATCCTTGATTTTTTTCCTTATCATAACACCTCTCAGGTTCCTCTCCGTTTGAACTAAAGTGATTACCGAGTGTCCCTACTGAAAGAACATTAAAGACCAGTGTTTTTGCTAAGTAACGCCCCTTGAACATAGTAAAAAAAAAGAAAGTTAAAGTTAATGTGGCAAGAAAGTGAACTAAAGTAATTGATGCTTGCAGAAAATAATTTTTCTATTAAAACTGCTTATTAATATGTTGTTCCCAACTTCAAAATTAAACGTTCTTAAGATTGAGGCTTATAAAGTTTTGCTTAGTAAATGATCACATTACGGCCTGTTGTAAATCGCAGTAAGTGAGTCAGTATCTTACATATATGTTAATTCTGTGTCTCACTGTAGTAAAAGTGGAAAACTGCAGTTGTGAAACGTTATATACTCATGTTTACTAAGTGTTTGTCTCTCTTGTGTATTAGAAGTGCATATTAACAGTATAACAGGATCCACAGTTTGTGTTAATGTTCGGTAACAGGTAACGGAAAGACCACTAATTATGAAAACCATAATTTCTTTATTCAAATGATAATGAGAAGCAACCTGTTAGTGGATTCCAATTAACTTTCATTTTTAAATAGTAAAGTATTTAACTGAGAGAGACATAACCTATGTCCAATTTATGATCCTGCAGTGAATGTTAATAGTAATGTTATAAAGACCGTTCAGTTTGAACAAGCCCTGAAGGTAATAGTGTTTTTCGGTATCTGTTATATTTTTACAAATAGTTTGTGCTGCTCCAGTTGTTAGCTTCAAGCTTAACGTAAACGTATGTATGTGTCAGAGTTCATTGCACTCGCGTGTGGCCAATTATAGGTTGTGTTTATCCATTAAAGTTTCTAATAACTATTTTCTTGAACGAGAATGTTAATCATTCTCTTGCCTAGTTAGGCTGGCGACCGTTTCCTTTATCAGTTAAACAGTGCAGATAGGCAAAATTTTGTTTGTTACTGTTCAAATATTTACGTAATTCTGACTTTCATTTCCGATAAGCCACCTCCGTTAGGTACAACACGGTCAACATACAAAATTCCTCTCACAGGGTAATACTGCTCTGTTGCTTTATACCATAATTGCTTTAACAAGATAGTTTTATTTCACGACCTGCTTCCAACTTTAAGGTTATGGTATAGGAGTAGCGGACAGAAGTGTTATACGTGCCGCCGCGGGACAGGACGTTGTCCATTTTTCACCTACAGCCGGAAAAATTATAAGTATTTAGCATTTTACAAACATTGAGTGAACATAAAACGTCCAGCGGCACGAATCTGTAACTTATTTGACAGAACTGGTAGTGAAAGTTCAGGTTAAATTAAAAAAAAAAGGTATCGATACTTAACAGTAATTAAAATGGACAGGAAACTAGAAATAAATTTAACACGTGAGAACAGAATGCAATCGAGAGCAGTTCAGGCAGCACACCAACAGATGGCATTACGGGCGAGTTAAATTACGTACGTTATCACGCGGAGGTAAATAAACAGATGGACGCTATGAACGTTGCGCGTACTAAGCAAGACAATGTAGGCGATGTTGTCGAAGACAGTGGCTATGCTGATGAATCGAGGGATATGTTTGAATCACCAAAACCAGAAAGGGGTGTAGGATCTGAACACGAAAAGGCAGTAGAATCTAAAAGTGAAAAGACACTAGATCTGACTGACTTGCTTAGAATACTGTCTGCGCAAAATGACAATATTAATGCACAAATCGCAGCACTGGGGCAACAAAATGCAGCACAAAGTAAACAAATCGAAATGCAGGGTACCAGACTTAGTAAACAAATTGAAGAAGTCAACTCAAGGGTAGGAAAAGTGAGTAATGAAATCAAAAGTATTAAAAGCGAAATTACTGTCATCAATGGCAATATTGCCAATGTACAAGGACAAATTGATGACATTAACGAAAGATTTGACACTGAAGTAATTAAAATTCAAGATCAAATAGAACCCTTAGTCATCACTAAAGTGGACGAAAAGGTATTCGGTATTAAATCCGAAATACAAACAGAATGTAATGCGGAATTTGCACAGGTTAAACATTCTGTAACAGAAACAAGTAGAGAATTAACCAAACAGATTGTTACTTGCGAAAAGAAGTGTGAACATAACACTTCACAAATCCAAGGGAAAATGTATGACTTGGAAAGAAAAATACAATCAGGACCGACACATTTTACTGAACAAATGCCTTTCAGTAAAATCTTAGAGGGCGAGGAAAAATTCGACCCTGCAAAGAGGCATAACGGATGGCACCCCCTAGATTTTGTGAAGAATTGCGAAAGAAACTTTCCTGAATATTTATCTGACCAGGAAAAAATTAATGTGGTAATCAGTGCCTTAACGGGAGAAGCAAAAAGGTGGGGGCTGAATCTGGATACTGACCAGATGTCTTTTGAAAACTTTAAGTAAAAATTTATTGACGAATACTGGTCGGAACAAAAGCAAGACCAGTTGTGGCGTGAGTTCCTAAGGCCGGTATTACACTATAAAATTTCTTTGTCCAATATCTTTGTCAAAGATATTTGATAGTGTAATAGGGACTTTGTCAAATGTCCTCCAATATTTGATCAAATCTAGGGCCTCGCTGTAGATTTGATCAAAGAAATCGCTTGTCTTCTGCTTACTGCAATGTGACATGTTACCACATGGAGCGCTAGCATCGCTACAGCATTCTGTCGTCTGTAGTGTTTTTATAAACATTGCCGGTAAATACAATTGGTGTGTGCCGACAACTACAAAATTAATAGAGATGTATGAAGCTGATGAGGCGCTTTACAACATGAGGCAACCTGAATACAAAAATAGATTAAGAAGATTGGAGACCTGACGTGACCTAACCTAACCTAACCTAACATAACCGTCTCTTGTAGCAAGGAATCGGAGTCAAAATGGCTCTGAGCACTATGGGACTCAACTGCTGTGGTCATAAGTCCCCTAGAACTTAGAACTACTTAAACCTAACTAACCTAAGGACAGCACACAACACCCAGCCATCATGAGGCAGAGAAAATCCCTGACCCCGCCGGGAATCGAACCCGGGAACCTGGGCGTGGGAAGCGAGAACGCTACCGCACGACCACGAGATGCGGGCAAGGAATCGGAGTGTTACAGTGAGCCTGTCTTCTGCAGATGTAGCAGTTCTTGAGTGAATATTGTGCTTTGTGATATGAGGATACACTTCACTGAGCACATACAGAAATGTATGCTCATCCATTCTTAAGTAATTAATGTACGACTTGACATCTTCCACTGTAAGCTCACGTAACAAGTTTTGTTGAATGCTTTTATCGTGTCGTCGTAAAACCCACGGCTTCGCCCAGATTAGATTAGTTTTTCGTTCCATAGATCCGTGCTGACGAGATTCTCGTGGATGTGGAACACATCAATTTTTTTAAGCTGAAATAACAATACTAATAGTATGAATAAATACATCATTTGTTTCTATTAAAAATTTCGTCAATGGAGTAGAAGGAGTTGGCCACTAGTAAGTCTTTCAGGCTTCTTTTAAACTGATCTTCATTTGTAACTAAATTTTTTATGTTTGCTGGCAAATTATTGAAGATGAGTGTTCCTGAGTGGTTGACCCCTTTTTGAACTAAAGTAAGTGCTTTTAAGTCCTTGTGCAGATCATTTTTGTTCCTGCTATTGTACGTATGAACTGAGTTGTTTGTTGGAAAAAGAGATATATTATTTAGGACAAATTTCATTAAGGAGTAAATATACTGAGAGGCAGTAGTTAGTATACTCAGTTCTTTGAAGAGGTTTCTGCAGGACGTCTGTGAATTTACTCCACAAATAATACGTATTACACACTTTTGGACTCTGAAAACTTTTGTTTGACTTTACGATTTACCCCAAAATATTATACCATACGACATTATGGAATAAAAGTAGGCAAAGTACGCAAACTTTTTCATTTTTATGTTGCCTATGTCTGCTAACACTCGAATTGCAAATACAGATTTGTTAAGGCGCTTCTGCAGTTCTGTGGTGTGCTCCTCCCAACTGAATTTATTATCAAGTTGTAATCCCAGGAATTAAAGACTGACAACCTTGTATGTATGGTTCCTTTTTTTCCCCCACATCTTTTCCGCATGTGCACACAATGTAATTGCGGTAAGTGCAACTGCTGCAGTTAATAACAAGTTGTTGTCAGCCATCTTGAACTTTGACGAAAAATTTGATGACAGTGTAATACCCCTTCTAGCGCTATGTCAAAGATCTTTGTCAAATATATTTGATCACATCTTTGATCATATCTTTGACAAAGAAATTTGGTAGTGTAATACCGGCCTAATGGCCAGGCTGTATGATACCAGGGGTAGACAAACCATGAAAGAGTTTTGCGAATCGTGGTGTAGAAAACTAATACACCTAAAAGCAAGGACTGAAGCCGAGATCGTTTGGGTTCTTTGGCAGAAACTGCCTGAGGATTCTAAACGATATGTTGGGAGTACCCACAGAAGTTTTTCTGCGTTCTTGGAAAGGGTAGCGGATGAAGATCACTGGCGAAGAAATCGCGAGACCTGTCCCCACAATAACAACAATTATTTGCGAGAAAGTAATGAGCAAAACGAACGACCTGAAAACGATAGATTTCGTGTAAACACGATTCAAAGAGGTCGTGCGAGAGGTAGGGGAAATTATACGACGCGCGGCAGAGGATACATGGCGCGGAATTTCCAAACTATAGACGAAATGGAAAACTGAAAACCGCGTGTGTTACGGGCCGGATTCCTGCGGAAACCGGTTTTGGGCCCAAAGGAAAGATGTCAAATAATAAATTCGAGAAGGAAAGATGTAAACTACAGGGCAGGAAGGTTAAAGACGCGCCTATAGAAGACGGGCGCGGAGTGATACATAGTGGCGTTCCCAGTGCGAAGTCACGTGACCGTTTGTGCTCCGGGCATGGCTTGCTGGAGCACCGTACATTGCAGTTGGCAGCACACACAAATGGCAGACGCCAGAACAAGATGGCTGCCGTAGAGAGAAACAGAAGAGGCGGGATCGGACACTTCCGTTGGCTGGTTTCAGTACTAGATGAATGTAAAAATGGAAATAAAGTTAATATGTCATATGATAAGGATAACTCAATATCGGAATCGTGCGAAAATACGTTATTAAAGAATTAAAGGGAGCGAGAAAAGGCGAGTGAAAAGGGGAATATTTGTACTGTTAATGATGTGTATGAAGTAAAAGGCGTAGATGTGGGGGAAGTTATGATGAATAAAGAGGAAAGGAAGGTAGAATATGCCACGCAAAAGACGTGTGCACAATTAATAATAAGTGAAAGTGATGTAAATGAGGACGTTAGTAAGCATGACATTATAAGCAGTGAAGATGAAATTATTGTGGATGGTAAGGTGTTGTGTGGTTCTGATGCAGAAGTGTCTAATAGGAATTTCGCACGGTTATCTGAAATTGACAGTAAAGGAAACAGTGAAATGAAGGTTATCGATGTATATGACGATTATAGTAAGTATGAAGTTAAGGCTGAAATCGTTCAAAGTAATTCAACAGAAGTACCTGAGTGTCCAAACGGTGTGCATGGTGCAGAAAATGAGTCGAAAAACGAAGTGGCTGAAAAATCTAGTGATAATCTGCTCCACTGTCTAAAAGTTGCTTTCCTGCTAGAATCTGATGACGAAAATGGAATCAGTGATAGTTCAGATGATGAAGGGTATATGAACACAGATAAGAATGAATATACTAACTTTCCCTACTGTTCAAAAGTCGAGTACTTAAGTGAATCTGATGGTGAGGAAGAGAGTAGTGATGACTCCAGTGAAGATGGATTTTCAGGTGTAAACTAAAGTGAATATACTTTTACTGAAAGAGGATATGAGAAAATTAGCGACATTTTTCCAAAGCAAGATACAGAAAGTAGAACTGTCCCAAAACCGAAGGAATCACAAAGTAATATAGCACAGGGGCATAACTTGCAGGAAACTCCAGATGATACTATACTGGGGCAAGCCTTAACAAATGTTTTGAAAGAGTTTGAATTACAGGAACAGAAAGAACCACCTGATAAAATAAGAGCAGAACAGGAGATGTTGTGCCTTGCTAAAGATTTTGAATTTCCAAAACCTAAAAAGCCACCTGATGAAACAAAACGTTGGCAAGATCTGAATAGCTTAGTGAAAGATGTAGAAAACAGGAGACCTAAAAAGCCACCAGACTTAAGTGACTGTTTTATTAACCATAAAAGACTGCCTTGTTAATAAAGAGACTGGGGGCAGGATGCTGTATTTGTATATATTATTAATATAATGCATAACTTTATTATTATTGTATCTGAGTGTTACCTGAAAGTGAATTATTGTTTTATTGATCTTGTGGCCTGGGGCAGGTGTTCTTTATTTACTGTAGTGTACTGTTTGACTTTGCTTAGGAATCATTCAATTTTAATTGAATACTTATTGTTGCCAGTCTAATTATGAAGAGAGGGGCACATAGTGTGAGAAACCTGAGAACTTTGTGAATAATGATCATTATGGTAACCTTATGAAAGTGCAAAGAGCTCCACAAGAGAATAATTAATTTCTAAATGGTTAAAGACCAGAAAGGCTTATGTTTGCACCAGGTTGTGTATTTAAAGGTATATGTCCTCAGATGAGGGTTGTTTATACCCTCAGGGGACATGTACTCTTTGCATTGTCAAGTGTCTGACGAGCACTAGGTACCTCAGTCGTTGCCAGTACTACTTCCGTTTCTTTTTGTGCTGTCAACCTTCCTCTTCATCATTCAGAACTTTTACTATCTTCTGTCCTTCTTCTCTATCAGAATAAACTGAAAAGTGTAGAAATAATGTAAGATACTGTGTATTGTTTGTGGACAAGTAACTGAATAATTAAATTTGGTACACTAGAAAATGACCAAGAATAATGAAAGTATAGTGTGTGTTGTAAAGGAAAAATGTAATGGAAAAGTAATTGGAAAGAGAAATATGGATGAGAAAAGGTAGGAATACCGAAAAAAAGGTAAATAAATGCCATAATATGACTAAATGTAAATGTTTTTGAAAATAGGGGTAAATATGATGTTGAAAAAACTGTGTGTGTTTAAAACTGAATAGATAAACCTGACTAATGTATGTGAAATAGATGTGAGAGGTATGTGTCTAGTGCCACCAAAAGTGGGCAGAAATCACTTGCAGTAGGATGTAAAATTATTGTTCTGATCTTGACAAATCTGATGACCTAAATGTGTGGAAAAATAATTAAACTAAATACTGACTTTAAAGGAAATATTACTGAGTAAGAAAGTGGGGAGAAAAACCACAAATCTGGGACTCTCAAATAACTTTTGTCATTATACCAAAAATGTCATTTAAAATTTACTTGATTAATTAGGTGTATATTACCTGATTTTGTCATGGTATAAAGAAAGATTTAATATTACCAGTGTCTAATAACTGTTTCAAAGTTACAGGTTTCATGTTTTATACCATTAATGCAATTGGTAACAAAGATGTGACATAATGATGAAAAACTTAAAGATGATGACAATGAACTGCTCAAAAGTATCTTGTTGGGCAGCAAAACAAGACAAAAGAATAAAAATGGGGTGATCCTGAAGTTGAGGTCAACCAAATATGCCATGTGAGCAGTAGCCAAAGGACTTGCCATTGTGGGGCAAGAAGTTGATATGTTGTCATGAACTGCCAAACCTAGAGGATGGGGGCAGTGCATTAATTTAAAAATGTGTTCTTTAATGTTCTTAATCTAAATTGTGTTTTGTGCCTAAATGTTTACATACAAAGACTGCCAAACCAATAATGGGCAGAATGTGTAACATGGACTGCTAGTGCTGAGGCAAGCAGTGAAGTAAGTTAGGTTTATTGGTCAATGTGTTATGAACTGACTATTCTTATTGAAGTCAGTGAAAAGTTATTATAAAAAATATATATGCATTCTTATTCAAATGGATGTAGATGTTTTGATACTAGTTTTTTTGGAATAATTAAAGATAGGTTCTGAATAGGTTAGTGTGTTTATGTGCAACAAAAATTTTGGACTGCTATTAATGAAGAGCAGCTTTAAAGTTAATTATTTTGAAAAAACTTTGAAAAGTTACTTTGGTATTTAAAGAGTCAGTTGGAAAAGGTTCTCATAGCTGTTTGTTAAATATTTGTGCATATGTGGATGCAAACTGAAATTTTCAATATTAATTGTTGAACCTTGTGTAATGTACTATGATCATCAGTATGCTTATGCATCTGTAAAAATTCACATTCCTTTACAAATATTGAAAGGCTAATTTCTGCTTTGCTAAGTTAAAATGTTCCCTTAAACCAGTGTGAAAATGAAAATTATAGTAAATGTCTTATTTTGGTAAATGTTTTGAAAAAAATGTATGAAATTTCTTAGTGTAAATATTGTATGTCTGTAATATGTGTATTTTTTTTCCCAACTGAAGTTGGATGGTAATTTTTTTTTTTTGTACCCAACACCGCTTAGGTGTTGTAGATGTTTCCTTGAAGTATCCCTGACGGGAAACTTCAACGAAACATGGGGCATGTGTAACGCCATGACTCTAAAGCTGTACTAAGCAAGAGCTCTTCGTATAACGGCTAATCTCGGAAATGATTGTATCAACCCTCTGACATATTTTGCATATTTCCACTCAGTACTGTCGTGTGCAATAATTTTCTGGGGTAACTCATCAATTAGAAAGGAAGTATTGATTGCACAAAAGCGAGCAGTAAGAATAACATGTAGGATTTAGCCACACACGTGATGCAGATACCTCTTCAAGAAGCTAGACATTTTAACTGCACCATCACATTACACAATTTGGTAGTGAAATTTGTCACAAATAGTTCATCACATTTTGAGAAGAACAGTGATCTACATACAATGACCTTCATTACCCATTGTTAAAACTGTCTGTGCCTCAGAGAATAGTTCAGTGTGCAACAATAAAAATTTTTGATCATTTGCCAAATAACGAAAATCTCTGACATATTAGCGAAGCAAGTTTTAAAATAATTTAAAATTGTTTATCCTGGGAAACTCATTGTGTTCCACTGAAAAATTTGTACTTAAGAACTGGTAGCCATGTTTAAAAAAATTGATTTTAGTGTAGTTGAATGAGTAGGCATAAAATGATATTTTGTTTATTAATGTTGACAATATACATATACATACATATCATGTAAACCAACTTCCCATTATTTCGATAAAAGAATCGTTCAGATGATATGCAGAACATGTAACTAACTGACTAGCTTCCCGAAAGGCTACCTTTCCCCACCAGCTACCACCATCCAATTGTATTCTTATCTCCGTCGAGCTACAATCTTGACAGGACTTTGCGAGTTTAGTGTCAGATGGTGATTCGGACTCCCAGCCCAACCCAAGTATCGATTAAGAGAACACGCCAGAGGTACTTGAGTTGTGTACTGTAGCCGCCGCTTGCGCCTGGGCCTCCGCATCTGGGAAAAGCACGTCACGTGGTGCCGCCCGCTGAGATGTGAATGTAGCTAAATGCTGTGACCCGACTCGTACTAGTCAGTCTCTTGCTAGCCCCAGGCCTTGAGTTACGCGCCACTAACCTTGCGTGGATTATGTTTGAGATCTGGACTGCTCCCTGGACTGTGGTATATGCTTAAGACGACTTCGCCCTGCTCTGGACTGGTTCTGTTGATTTGTTCACTTCATGAACTCAGGGATGCGCTCTACCAAGACTGCAGTTTGGTAGTTTTGGGGCAGCATATAAATGACTTAGTAAATGGTACGATAAGTGGCAGAGTTGATAGCATTGTTAGGGACGAAACATAAATGAATGTATGAGAGAGAAACTAGGAAGCCGAGTGGTGTAAGGCGCTGCAGTCATGGACTATGCGGCTGGTCTCGGCGGAGGTTCGAGTCCTCCCTCGGGCATGTGTGTGTGTGTTTGTCCTTAGGATAATTTAGGTTAAGTAGTGTGTAAGCTTAGGGACTGATGACCTTAGCAGTTAACTCCCATAAGATTTCACACACATTTGAACATTTTTTGAACAGAATCCAGGATCTTTGTTTTTTATTTGTTTGTTTTGCATATGTGTAGAAGTGCAGATCATTCAGTCTCAATCCACTGTGTATTTTATAGGCTTACAAAAGATAAATTGCATTTTGCAAATAAGAAAAATTTGTTGATCGCGTAACTTCTGCGCTTTCATGTAACAAAGGCAATTAACTTTGATGCTACTACACTCCATATGCAGAAACATTAAGAAATCTATATAATTACTGTTGTAGTTTCGTACTCAATGGAAAGCTCTTCATCATGATGAAAGGCAAGAATTTCTTGTTATTACTGATAAATGCGAAAGTTGTTTATGAATAACTGAAACATGTTTTATTTAAGCTCGACGAAGCATTGAAGCGGTGTTTGATTTGTTTTTCTTTTTTCGGTGTTTTGTTTTTACCTTTTTTATAGGAATTTGCGTTTTTTAGCGCTACATGATAAAATTTTTGCAACAACATTCCTCTGTTTCACTTTAAAAATCAACAGTTTTCGAATAAAACATTAATTAAACATAAATAATTTCAGTTTTGCTATAAATACTCTTTATTTTTAAGCAACGGACAGGTAGACAACTATGTAGAGCAAGAATGTTCCGCCGGTTATGCAGCCCTTTATATAGCCTCACACAGTTTCTAGACGATTCACCACATTCGGTTTCTAAGGGACTCTGGTAAGACACTGACTGAATATGCAAAGAAATCGACCGAAAAGAGGTAACGTAAGATAGCTGTACAACACAGCTAATGTGCAGGTAACACTGCTGCAAAGCTGCGCTCTACCAATAGTGCCCTTACGATCGTAGGTGACAAAGGCTGCTAGGTAGACTACCTTAGTCTACGCTTACTTGTGCTGGTCTATGGTAGCGTACGATAAGTTTTACAACTCTGTTCCGCTGTCATCGCCGTCAGGAACCGTGTGTTCGTTCCGCTAGTATGAGTGATCATCAACTGCGTTTTGCTTATGCAGAGTAAGTGAGCGCCATGTGTGTGGCCAGATCTGATCTGTGCCAGGTATGTTGGCTTGAGTTCGTGGTTCTTTGAGAAGGCTGAAGTACGTGTAAAATCGGGTGGTAGGCACGTCAAACACCTGCTGCAGTGTCAACAGGCCACAATCAGCACAGAGTGACCAACATCTGAACAAATATTTATTTCGGGACATGTGTTTATATGACTTGTTTTGCTGTTTTGAGCAGTACTGTATCTTGTAAGAATAAGGGAATTTTTTTTAACCATCCTGTATAAAACTCAAGCGTGACGCCTCCTCTTGGTCGTTGGAGTACACAGTGTATGTGGCGATCCCACGATGTGCCCCCACACCAGAAGTAACGCAGGGATACCTCCTCTTTAGTATCCCCTGGTTTCGCTTCAGACGTCCGCCGCCTGCATCTCTAATTAAGGAGAGGCGTACTGCGAAACTTTATCAGCGCGCGCTGGCAAATGCCTCGGCGCCAGGTGCGCCAACTCAGCGGCAACAAAATTTCTAAGACGTACCGGCTCGGCAACTCCCGCTCCCAAGTTTAAAGTTAAATATTTTGAAATATGAGCGAGTGAGCGAGCTGCGGCAGCAATAACAGGGCGAGGCAGCGCTGCTTCTGTAAACACGGACTGCTACATTTAAACAACAACAAACCTGTGCCCGCGAACTTGCCTGCCGCTAACGTTACCACCTGCCCCGTCTCAGACGGCCTCAGCCCCGGCGCAAACACAGACACGAGCCTCTCACGCATCCTCCACAGGATCCCTAACTCATATTCTCAACACCTACCGCCCCCTCTATGTGTCTGCGGTGAGGAAGGAGGTCAAAACCATATGTTTTTGTAATATCCTCGGAACACGTATCACTTGCAAGTAATATTCGGACTCTTCATTAGTGCCCAAGCAGTCTCCAAATCTGGTTAGCATCGTATAAAATAAGAGAAGAATTCATCAACAATGCCAAAATCCCGATATAGCTCGCTGTGCTAATTCTCTTGGTAATCAGAATGCCAGAATAAGAGCAAGGAACAATTGGCTGACTGTATTCCCACGCGCTGCTCAGCAGGATATGGAACGCTCAATCTATAAGTGTATGTCACTCTCTATCTCTTGTATGTTTGTGACTGAATGCTGACTATAATACCCACATCTCATTTTTGTGTACTGCTCTCATATTCTGCCTAGATGGTAGTTATAGACGTTCTCAGATATTCACTTCTCAGTCTGCAGCTTTTGAAACAGTATTTACAGGATATACACAGTTTCATTTTGTTGCTAATTTAGACGCATAGTCATTAATGTGGGATGAACTGTGCATATCCCAGACGTGTATCAACGGCGATTCCTCATTTTTCACTGTGTTGCTTGTAGGATTTTTACAGCATACTATCTTTGTGTATCTGCTATTCATTTTTGTTCTGTTTACTTCTTTCACTATACCGCGGGAGTAACATTTGGTTTATGTCCGAAACTGCTCTTTGTTAAGCCTATGTAACCTCGTTCCAGGGTAGGACATTAAACTAATGTATACTCTGAATTGTCAAAAGAAACTGTAGTATAACATTTATAGGGCTCAGATGGCTGTGTGGGCACGTTCAGAAACCGAATAATTAAAAAAATTTAAAAAAAAGACATCTGCCTCGCCAGGTAATCCAGGGGTACTATCTGCAGTCTCTCGCGTCTGTAACGCAAACGGACGATATCACCTCTTGCACCGGCATACACTTCTTGGGAAATTATGTCCTCGAGAATACCAGCGTCATTATTAATAAAATATGAATAATAACATCTAAAAGCAGATACTTTTGAAGCAAAACCTTCCTGTGATGCCACAGAATTCAGTGGTGACAAACTATTATCATCAAATCTGAATTAGGTTAACTACAGATTAACAAGCCTTTGATTTTGCAATAATGTTACTATATGAATTAGTTTTGAGTATAATTTACTACTTGATTTTATGTGTGTTATGAGGATGGACGAGATGGCCAAAATAGATAGCAAACAGTAAACGCTCAAACCCAGTTCTTTAAAGAATCGAACGTTCATGCGTAAAACGTCATGTCTCCCGAACTATGTATCGTATAATATACAATTCCGCGTGTACATTCATTGGTGTACGTGGATGCCGTCGGAAAAATGTGTTGCGCAAATAGTTAGTTATAAAGAAGTAATAAATTAAAACGGGTTGCCTGGTGCTACAGTTTTATTGCATGAACAGCGAAAATGAAGTAATGGATAAACTTTCATCGTTTCATCATTTGGGGGAGGTATGTCGCCAAGGAAACTTTTTTCGCAAATTTTTGACATTATATTATAAAGTCTTTTGGAAGTCGGTAAGTTATCTCATTCCAAAATACTCGATAAATAAGTCAAGAGATTGGCGGAAGAAAGTGCTAAACGTCAATTTAGTGAGAATTAATGTGACCACGCACTTAGTTGTGATTTCGGTTGTAACGTACATGCTGAGAACAAGTAGTTCCATTTGCACTACTAGAAAGTATTTGTCGGCCGTATACATTGTATTGCTGCACAGTATTTATATTCTTGTCTCTGGATGAAACAGTGCTATGCCATAGTGACAAAACTGCAATGACGCAAAAATCTTTTAATCGAGTAAAGAGATGTTTGGCGAGGATATTAATGAGAACAGATGTAAAGCTATTGATACAGTGATGAAGATCGTAAGTATGAACCACGAAATTCATCAGATGTCGAAAGAACCGTAATTATGGCTTTGTTGTGTGATGTCCTTAGGTTATTAGGTTTAAGTAGTTCTATGTTCTAGGGGACTGAAGACCATAGTTGTTAAGTCCCATAGTGCTAAGGGCCATTTGAACCAATTATGGCTTAGCATTATATTGTCACCTCTCTAACCTCAAATGTGTTACATTTTATTAAAATTTTTGGAATTATTTAACGTTAGCAGTACATAAATTTAATGTAATATACATCAGTCAATGCTTGTAAAATTGCTACAGTTGCTGGTTCGTTTTGCTTTGTAACGACAGAAAAAGTTATAATAACCGTGTTGCAGGATTGTTCTGGCCCTAACGTTAAAGATCGTGAGCTGGCAGTATTTTTATCCTACTCTACTTCTCTACAAACGTTTGTGTGTATTTTTACGGAAGGGCACACTCTACATCCACTGAAAGAGCTGTAGGAAGCAGGTGACAATGTCAATGAAGGTCAAACATCAAGTGAATGCAGGCTTTCTAAGTATTTCATTAAAAATAAAAGGGGTAGAGGGGCAGTTGCTAACGCCTTAGAGTTAGCAAGAAAATATTATGGATTATATCCCATCGACAAAAAAAGTTAGTTCGTACAAACATCCTATAAGTCATCACTTTATTGAAAGCCTTAATAATGAAGAAAATAGAAATCCGAAGTTTATTTATTAGCGTTGTGACTAAAGTTAACAAAAATCCCACACAATTCCTTCTTGAGTGTGTTAGACATATTGAATTGTAGTTTAGGGAGGAAGTTTACATTGTCTAGTATGCTGTTTTTGTAACGCAAAAAGAAGAAACACGAAAGTGAAGAAGAGAAAACTGTGCTAACCCACAATACTGGGGACAATGTTACAACTAAACAATTCTCTGGGACTTATTAACATTTTTTTGGCCATATGGCAGATTACATAGCTAAAAAGCAATGCAACAATTTGTATAAAAAGTTACAATTGAGTCCATCTTGATTTACGATCTACAGATGTGACAAACATGTAACAAGCAGTTACTGAAAACCTGTGCTCTTGTGTGTTGTTCTTCCTTCCTTTTGCCCTTTCAATTAGAGTCTGAGTAATGTGCTTGCCGTAAGGTATGGTGCCTAAAGGTATATACGCAGTTTCTAAGCGTGATACTAGAGCTCTTGTGTTAAAGCTTTGACATTAGATACTTTATGAACAGCTTATCACAGCATTTTGAATTCTTAAATTCGATCAGTAGCTGTATAAAATATTGATAATCAAATTTTTGTTGCCGCTGGAACCCGCTAGATAGGCAGCGTGCAATGGGGATTGTGCCCCAGGTTAGGCGTGTAGTAATATACACACTGATCATCCAGAACGTTATGACCCCCGACCTGCTATCGATATAAACCTGTCCAGGCGATATCAGCGTCACCTGTCGAGGACTGACTGTTAATGAGACACACGCACGGTGAATGCAGTATCAGTGAGCGTGACGGCTCTGTGTAAATTGGGGAAGGCGCGCTATGTACCTGAATGGGACCGAGGGCGGACTGTGGTGACCCGGAAGCTCGGCACGAGCTTTTCCGAAACTGCACGACTTGTCGGGTGATCGAAGAGTGCTGTGGTGAGGATCTTCAACACGTGGAGAAACCAAGGTGAAACGACATTCAGATGTCATGGGGTTGGGCGGCCACCCCTCACTACAGATATCGGACGTCGTAGGCTCGTCAGACTCGTAAAACAAGATAGGCTGCGAACTTTGGTGGAACTAATATCAGACTTCCAGAATGAGATTTTCACTGTGCAGCGGAGTGTGCGCTGATATGAAACTTCCTGGCAGATTAAAACTGTGTGCCGGACCGAGACTCGAACTCGGGACCTCTGCCTTTCGCGGGCAAGTGCTCTATCAACTGAGCTACCCAAGCACGACTCACGCCCCGTCCTCACAGCTGTACTTCTGCCAGTACCTCGTCTCCTACCTTCCAAACTTTACAGAAGCTCTCCTGCGAACCTTGCAGAACTAGCACTCCTGAAAGAAAGGATATTGCGGATACATGGCTTAGCCACAGCCTGGGGGATGTTTCCAGAATGAGATTTTCACTCTGCAGCGGAGTGTGCGCTGATATGAAACTTCCTGGCAGATTAAAACTGTGTGCTGGACCGAGACTCGAACTCGGGACCTTTGCCTTTCGCGGGCAAGTGCTCTATCAACTGAGCTACCCAAGCACGACTCACGCCCCGTCCTCACAGGTTTACTTCTGCCAGTACCTCGTCTCCTACCTTCCAAACTTTACAGAAGCTCTCCTGCGAACCTTGCAGAACTAGCACTCCTGAAAGAGAGGATATTGCGGATACATGGCTTAGCCACAGCCTGGGGGATGTTTCCAGAATGAGATTTTCACTCTGCAGCGGAGTGTGCGCTGATATGAAACTTCCTGGCAGATTAAAACTGTGTGCCGGACCGAGACTCGAACTCGCTTCTGTAAAGTTTGGAAGGTAGGAGACGAGGTACTGACGGAATTAAAGCTGTGAGGATGGGGTGTGAGTCGTTCTTGGGTAGCTCAGTTGGTAGAGCACTTGCCCGCGAAAGGCAAAGGTCCCGAGTTCGAGTCTCGGTCCGGCACACAGTTTTAATCTGCCAGGAAGTTTAATATCAGACTTGAATGTTGGGCAGAGTACAAGTGTGTTTGAACACACAGAGCAACGAACACTGCTAAAGATGGGCCTCTGCAGCCGTTGACCGATGCATGTGGCAATGTTAACTCTACGAAATACACACTACGGCTATAAAGGGCATTTGATCATCAGGGTGGTACGTTGGCGCAGTGGCAGAGCGTTGCATGATCTGAAGAATCCCGATACCCTTTTCACCATGTCGATGGGAGGGCGCGAATCCGTCGTCTTCCAGGGGAACAGCTACTTGACACCTGTGCTGCGGGACGGAGACAAGCTGGCTGCTGCTCCATTATGCTGTGGGGAACATTCCCGCTGGCATCCCCCTCGTGCAAGGCACCATGACGGCCAAGGGGTATCGTACACTGGTTGCAGACCACGTACACACCTTGATGACGATATGTTTCCCGACGGCAGTGGCATTTCCAAACAAGATAATGTACCGTGTCACATGGCCATTAGTGTGATTGAGGGGTTCGAGGAACGCTGTGACGAGTTCCAATTCATGTGGTGGCCTCCCAGGTCGCCACATCTGAACCCAAACACATCTGGAATGTAATTGAACGTGGCGTCAGATCCCGTCAGCCCCCTCCATTGGAATTTACTGGAATTTCGTGTGCAGATGTGGTGCCGTCTCCCTCCAGCGACCGACCAAGGCCTCACTGCTTCCATACCACGACGTGTCGCCACTGTTATCTGTGCCAAAGGTGGACATACGGGCTGTCAGGTAGGCAGCCACAATATTATGGCTGATCAGTGTAGATTATGCCCCAGTGTACGCTAGTTGTGACTGTCAGATCCTTTGGAATTACGACGGCATCTCGTAATTATGACCGCTTTCGGACCAGCGCCCCCGCCCTCCCCCCCCCCCCCCCCCGCCCCCACTACGGCTACGTTCCGCTGCCACGTGCCATCATCTCTCCCTGGCCCACAGTTAACGTGTTGTATTTCCTCATTTTGTACGTTCCCTCTGATTACTAATGTGTGTGTGTTTCTTTTTTATTGACCAAGCATCGTCTCTCAGTCCAGTAATAACTATCTCGTATTCAGGTACTTTTTACACCTATTTCAGATCCCTTTTACCACATTTAGTCATGAGAGTTTTCTCATTATCATATACGTGGGTCTTTACCAAAATATACAAATTTAATGGTGTCTGTGGTCGATTTCGATTTAAACAGAACTGTGCTACCGCCTTCCATCTTCAATCTATCTTCATGCCTGATCGACTCCAGTGTGACTGGAAGGACAAGGTCGAAATACACTTGCAGCAGCAGATGAACTCTATGCTTTAGGCACGGTCAGGACAAGGAGTTGGGTAGTGGCTGCTCATTTCCAGGCCACCCAGCTTTGAAAGTGGCTACACCTTATCTCATACTGTAGTCGTTTAACTTACTCCATTTACTGTATTTTTCTTAGAAAGAATTTTAAGGATTAAAATCTCAGGTATACATTACTTTTATACAAGTTTTGGATATTTGGTACGAACTATTAGAGACAATACATGAGAGGATCGTATCGGCTGATCATATGTCCGGATATTTATGATGCGCTAGAGGCCATTTATTCACACCGTACTGCACATTGCACGGTACATTTCAGTGCACGACACCCAGTAGTATGATGCCAGAGATTTTCAGAAAGTCCGGTTTTTGACTCTTACGTGGTAATTACCACTACTGCAGCAAACCATGTCGACCTTATGAATGTTGACAAGTTGTAGCTAAGGAGACGTGTTACAAAGATGGTATTCAGAGCGGATTTTTTTTATTAGCTGCAGGAAACAGCTCTTTCTGCAGATACTTAACTTGAGAAAACAGCACATTCGTAGTACTTCACTGTAAAATGTAGAAACAAGTTACACCGGGTGGTCAGAAAGTCTGAAGACCTAGTAAGTGTTTTGGAGGGGAGACTGCGCTAAGAAATAATCGTTGAGAAAATATTTCGATACCTAGAGCCGTTTCCGAATTACTTAGCATTGAAGTTAGCCAATGAGGTCGTTGCGCTCTGGAAGTCAAGCACTTGCACGCCCTAAGATGGCTAATGTACCGACTTCTGTGACTCTGTGAGTTACCACTTGTTCAGATGCACATTACCAGTTAAAATGTCCCTTTTTTCTGAAGTGATAAGAAAGGTGAGAAAAATGGCAGGATGGTTGCATTTGCATGCGCGACGAACTGATGGGCTAGCTTCAATGCTAAATAACTCTGAAACGGCGCAACGTATCGAATTTTTTTCTTAAAAATTCTTTCTCAGCACAGCCTCTCCTGCAACACCCTTACAACATAATGAGTCGGAAGAGTGGAGTAGTCTGACTCCGCTGTTACAATATAACACAATTTTTTATGTAAGAAGAAAAATTTTAAGTTCCCTTTCAGACAGACGAATCATATGGCTAACACCTTTGGCAGTGGATTTGTTGATGGAGCTAAGAGCTATTCTAAGAGGAGAATAATCCATATTTTTTTAAAATATTGTGCAATATCGTTATTCTTGCATGACTGTATTTATCACATTTTGTCTATTTATATCCAATGTCTTCTTGAATGAGGTACGAATCACAGGTTAGAGAGCATAACAACTTTAGCAAATTACTCGTTAACTCTCATTTTGCGGCTGGTCCCGGCGGAGGTTCGAATCCTCTCTCGGGCATGGGTGTGTGTGTTTGTCCTTAGGATAATTTAGGTTAAGTAGTGTGTAAGCTTAGGGACTGATGACCTAGGCAGTTAAGTCCCATAAAATTTCACACACATTTGAACATTTGAACTCTCATTTCTACATCAGCATCTGTGCTCCGCAAGCCATCTTACAGTGTGTCATTTACCCCATTTCCTCTTCCAGCCGTGTATGGTTCGCGGGAAGAGAGATTGTTTGTAAGCCCCCGTGTGGTCTCCAACCCCTCCAATTTTATCTTCATGATCTTTTCCGGAGATGTACGCAGGAGGTAACAATATATTGGTTGACTCTTCTAGGAACGTATGCATTCGGAACTTTAACAGTAAACCATACCGTGACGCAGAACGCCTCTCCTCCAGCATCTCCACTGGAGTTGGCTGAGCATCTCCGTAACGTTTTCGCACTTTCTAAATTGATCTGTAACGAAACGCGCTGCGCTTCTTTGGATCTTGTCCATATTTTCTGTAAGTCCTGTCTGGTATGGATCTCATACTGACGAGAAATCTTCTAGTACTGGTCGAACGAGGGTTTTGTAAGTAACCTGCTCTGTTGATAGGTTACATTTTCTGAGGATTCTTCCAGAGAATCTCAGTTTGGCATTTGCCTTTACTGCGATTAGTTTTATGTGGTCTCTCCTCTTTAAATCGGTCCGTGTGCATATTCCTAGATATTTTAAGCAAGTAATTGCTGATCGATCTGCAGTAGCGTAATCAGATAGTAATCTCTATATGTAGACGCAATACATTACATTTGTTTATGATGAGGGTCAATTGTCCTCCCCGCTGAAGTGTCGGTCCTCTGTAAATCTTCCGGTATTTCGCTAGGTTTTTAGCGTCGCGACGTCTCTGTATACAGAAATACCATCCGCGAAAAGCCTCATGGAACTTCTCAAATTATCTAGCTCATTTTTATATATCACATCATGAAAAGTAATGAGCCTATAACACTCCCCTGCGGCGCCCGAAGCTGCTTTTACGTCTGAACCCTTTCTCTGCGTTCAGGATGACATGCTGTGTTCGGTTTGCTCGAACTTCTTCAGTCGAATCACACAGTTGGTCTGATATTTCGGAACAGTATTTTGTTCATTAGGCGGCAGTGGGAAACTGTATCGAATGCCTTACGGAAGTTTAGGAACACAGCATCACCTGGGCGCCTGTATCTGCTGCTTATGGGGCTCGCGGGCGAACAAAGAGAATTGCCTTACACACGATCGTTGTTTTCGGAACGCATGTTGGTTCCTAAAGAGGAGATTTTCGGTCTCCGGTAATAGCGAGTATAAAACATTTTCCAAAATTCTGCAACAGACTGGCGTCAGAGATATAGACCTATCGTCTTGGGCGTCTGTTCGATGACCTCTCCTGAAAACGGGAATGACGTGTGCTGTTTTCCAGTATCAGGAACATTTCGCTCAAAAAAATGTGTGTGAAATCTTATGGGACTTAACTGCTAAGGTCATCAGTCCCTAAGCTTACACACTACTTAACCTAAATTATCCTAGGGACAAATACACACACACACCTGCTCGAGGGAGGACTCGAACCTCCGCTGGGATCAGCCAGACAGTCCATGACTGCAACATTTCGCTCATCCAGAGACCTACGGTACATTACTGTTGGAACAGGAGCAAGTTCTTTCGCATACTCTATGTAGAATTGAAGTGGTATCCCGTCAGATCCAGTGGCGTATCCTCTGTTAAGGGCTTTCGGTTGCTTTCCTATCTATTCTTCACGTATTTCGATATCCGTTATTTTGTCGCTCGTGCAACGATTTGAAGGAGGAACTGCACCGCATACTTCCTCTCTGAAACAGTTTTGGAAAAAGACGTTTAGCATTTCAACCTATTCTCTGTTATCGTCCGTTTCAGTGGCATCTTCGTCACAGAGTTTCTGGACAGATGGCTTTGATCTGTTTACTAGTTTAACATAAGATCGGAACCTCGTAGGAATTTTTGGCAAGTTGGTAGATAGTTTCGTACTCTCGTATTCATTGAACGCTTCCCGCATAGCCCTCCTTGCCCTAATTTTGGTTTCTTTAAGTTTTTGTTTGTTTGTGAGGCTTTGGCTATGTTTAAATTTTTAACGAAGCTTTCTTTGCTTTTTTAGCAGCTTTTAACACTGTTGTCAAACCACGATGTATCTTTCCCATCCTTCACAATTTTGCTCTGTACATACTCGTCTATAGCGTGTTGTCCATCGATGCTCAACTTTGTCAGTACTGGAGATGAAATTTTCGTGACGACCTGTCGGACAATCTGAGATTAGTCTCTTGTCTTTGCTTTGTATTCCTATTTACAACCGTATTTAGTGATGTTGCAACGGCCTTACGATAACTGGTTCCCTTTTCTACGATAACTGAATCTAAAAGTTGGAATCTGTTTGTCACCATCAAGTGTTAGGTGTTATCTTCACGAGTTGGTTCTCTGATTAATTGATCTGATCTTGATGTGTTAATAATAGGAACTTCTTTTCTCGTGAGATCAGCGTTGAGAAACCAGGATTGCGTGGCATGTATTACTGATTGCCCAATATCGTGTGATGCCTTTAATATTTCGGTCCAGTTTACAAGTTATGACATAGTCACTTCTTGGATTGCAATATTTATTTGTAATCAGGCTATTAATTTCGGCCATCTTCAGGCTAACATGTTTCTGCTCAGATCTGAATATGGTCGTTACCGATCGGAATTAATTACCTGATTACAAATAAACATTGTGATCCAAGACCTGGATTATAATAAAGCAAAATTTCAGTCCAGGTCCAATAACAAAGTCCATTCCATCTTTCCTTTGCTGGTGAGTGTCCTATGAAAACCACTGTACCGTAGGGGTATTTCGATAGGAAGCAGGTGTAGCACCTTTTCCACCAATTGCTGTTCACGATTATTGTCCTTAATAGCATCATGATATCCACTGTAGGTAAATTCATCAGTATAGCGCTTTTACTTTACTGAGAATTCTCAGTGCAGCGTATACCAAAACCAGTTACAGTTTTACCTTCAGATGACCTCGTAGGAGACTGTACGCCACTTTTCGAGCCAATACATATTTATACTTGTCAGCTTCTTAATCAACTGTGTAGACAATAGCTCGGTGAGTGACAAATACTTCAGCAGTTAATACTGAAGGATATATAGATGAGAAAAATATAGTTCCCACCCCGTTTGATCAGTTTGGTCACAAAATAAAGCGGCTTCTGCAGGTACGTAGGACACTATGGAGCCATCCGTGAACAATTTGAACCAATTGTGCTTGCAAGGATCCAGTTTTCACAGCGTAAAGTCTCTCCAGCCGCCGGAGGATACGGATTATATAGTTATTTACCCATCGCATTTGACAGAATGAAGTTTTGATGGAAGGTCGTTTGAGTTTCATCATATGTCATCTGCAAAACTGATGTTAACATCATCTTGTAGGATTCTGTACGTCTTCACCACACTGGTAGTCACGATGTAGGTTTCTTCTTTCCTTATTTCTTAGTCTGTACCAGATTCAGTATTCGGATTATTTTCCACTGTAATGGATGACTGACACAGGAACTGATCCTTATCATTTTAGTGGACTGACAAGGCAGCCAGTCCACAGTGACGGGTAACCGGAAGGCACGCGTACACACACGCCGACTGGCGTGAAGTCTGGAACAGGATACGTTATGAATGCTATAAAGAAAAGAACGGAGCTTCTCGTATACTTAACTTTTATTCACTTCTGCGGTACATCGCTCTTGATAATACAAGTGAGACTCTCTCCAGATATGGTTAATGGCGCCTTGCTAGTCGTAGCCATGGACTTAGCTGAAGGCTATTCTAACTGTCTCTCGGCAATTGAGAGAAAGGCTTCGTACGTGTAGTCGCTAGCAATCTCGTCCGTACAACTGGGGCGAGTGCTCGTACGTCTCTCTAGACCTGCCGTGTGGTGGCGCTCGGTCTGCGATCACACAGTGGCGACACGCGGGTCCGACATGTACTAATGGACCGCGGCCGATTTAAAGCTACCACCTAGCAAGTGTGGTGTCTAGCGGTGACACCACAATCATAAGTCAGCCACATCAGAGCTTTCGCCTCGTAATGAGTGGGGGGATTGCTAATCCTGAGTACTGTTTTAATATAGCCCCCGAAAATACTCGTAACATGGAAAATGAGTCATAGAGTATACAGCCATATTCCATTTTGTTTCTTATTAACTGTTTGTACAGATGTACGAGGGTCCCAGAACAGGCACCCCAATCGATGAACGAAATAAATTTTAGGATATCAATCATGTTATGTACTTCACGCTGGAGTTCGCTGGTATATCTTCGCCATTACAATTTAATGTCGAGGTAGGTGTCCAGGTGAGTAAACGCCAAAGTAGTAAGGAAATTGCTTCTGTGTGCTTGCGATTGACTGGTTATGTACTTTCCAACCACATTAATGTCATCACCCGTCAAAAGCCTGAATAACCAGATTTTGCAGTGCGGACCGTTGCGTACGTGCAGGAATAGTCAGTGATGATCAGGGAGATGCCGTCAGTATGTCGACCGCAGTGCTGTGGCCATCTACATTAGGTTTCCCGGTTGAGGATCCGTGGCACGAACACGGTCATGGTGGTCCCTCAACTTCTCGACGTGGTTTAAGTACGACGATTTTGAATCCCAGGGGAGTACGGTAAGGTAAACTCAACCTGCTGGTCTTCGAAGCACGCACGAACACTGAGAGCTGTGTGAGTCGTTGCATAGTCCTGCTGGTTTTTGCCACCGTGCTGAAGAAAAACGAACTGGATGTAGGGTTGAATTTAATCACCAAGGATAGGTGCATACTTGTGAGGATTCCATAGTGACGAGGTCACCCAGGGAGTGCCACGAAAACAGCGCCAGACCATAACGCTCCCTCCTTGTTTGCTTTCAGACGGTCCACGCCGTGCACGCCCACGGGTATATGTATGATGGAGCATAAAACGTGACTCACCTGAAAAGGCAGCATGTCACCACGCAGTAGACGTCCAGTTGGAGTACTGGCTTTCGAATTCTAACCTCCGTCGCCGATGAACAACAGTGAGCATGGTTGAATTAACCAGGCTCCTGCCGCGGAGGCCATGTGCAGCAACGTGCTCTTTACGGTCGTTGAGGAGACACTCTTGGTAGCTTGGTTCACTGGGCGTCAGTTGCTCGGCAGCTGCAGTCTATTCGCCCGTACACATCTCTGCAGCCGTCGCTAATCCCTGTCATCTATTGCCCGTGGTGCACTACAACTGCCTCAGCACCAATTTTGGATAGAGACATTTTGCCATGCACTGTATACTTCAGTCATAACGGCACGCGAACAGTTTACGAACTTAGGCGTTTCGGAAATGCTTCCACCCTTGGACCGAAAGTCAATGATCATGCCCTTTCGGACGTCAGATAAATCGCTTTGTTTTCGCAATATGACAACGACTGCACTGTTTTCCGCATCCCCCAACACGCTCTATAAACCCTCCACTGCTAGTGGTGCCACCTGCCGTCTGTAACTGGTTATTGCACTTTGACGTCGAATAAAGGTATGCGCATCGTATGGCATGTTCGCCGGGCCATTCCAATGGGTAGATTCAGCCGCCTAAATGGAACGTTTTATTCTATCCTTCGCGGACAATGGCAATTTTCCTTCGCGAAGTGTGAGAGTTCTATGTTAAGATGTCTCCTGAGTGTACCTGACATCAGTAGTTGGGTGTGTGATGAGGTGTCACCATTGTGGTGTATGATGACGGTCCTCAGTTAAACCGTTGTAGACGGTACTGGAAATCAGTTGCCCGTCCCTCGTGGTTAATCTGAAGATCATACCGTCAAGTTACTATTGTCGGTAGTACACCCAGGCCACATAGAGCTTATCATAATAAAGAAATGTCAATTTTACCACATGCATCTTTTATATCTAGACTGGTTGCAAATGTATACAAATTATCGAAGAAGTTCGACTCCACATCTGTAACAAACGTACTCAGCAAATCCATCATGGTGACGTTCTCCCGTAAAGCTAATACCCTATTGCGAAGTATTTTGTTATGCTCTACAAAACTCTCTAGCACGCTCCTGCATATTTTACTCATAACTTTGCAGGTAGATGAGATTAAAAATATTGGGCGGAAAGAGTGAAGTGACATTGGATCTTTCCCGGTTTGGGGCCAGTATAATTTTGATCCGTTATAAATCGTTGATATATCGTAGGGGAGAACCAAAATCATAGTGTACCAAATTTTGTCTGGGCCAGGCGTTGTGTCTTTCTTCTTGAGACAGTGGTGCAACCCATTACTATTGGGGTCGTGCATAAGTTCGTAGCGTTCTTTCATAAGTTTAATAAACACAACAGATACAGATACCAGAGCATTTAGTCTTCAATAATATATTCTGTTTCACTATTTACAACAGTCTACCAACACTGTAGGAACTTTTCGATTCAGCGACTGTAGATATCAAGAAGTTCTTAGACGAATTACTCGTCGAGCCATGATCGGAATGCATTTTCAACCAGAAAGTAAGTTTCTTGAGTGTTGTTCAGTAGAGAGCAGAAAAGATGATAACCTGAGGGCACAAGGTCAGGTGAATAAGTTGGGTGCTCAGTGACTCCCCAATTCAACTCCTGTATAGCGTTTTTTGTCAGTCTAGTATAATACGAGAGGGTGTTATCGTGGAACAGGATCACTTCACACGGTCTTCCTGGTCGCTGTTCATGTATTGCGTCTGCAAGACGTCTCAGTTGTTGACAGTACATGTCAGCAGTGATAGTTACACCTTACCGAAGCAGTTCACGCCAATTCACATCACACCGTCGCTGTTCCACCAGATGCATAACATTATCTTTTGTGGATGTGCACAGGTGTTCTATGGCGAGCTGCTGCTTTGTTTGAGCTTAACCATTCTTTCCTCTTCCTTATGTTAGCATAAAGAGACCATTTCTCGTCACTATTAACGGTACAGTATTGGAATGGTGGCTGTTTTACTCGAGTCAGTTCAGGACGAGCAAGCAGAGATGCACGTATGGCCACCCTCCGATTTTTGTGGTTTTGGCTTAGAGTATGCGATACACATACGCCCCACTTTTGAACCTTTTCCATTGCATGCAAATGTCGCACGATGATCGAATGGTCGCAGCTCATCACATTTGCCAGTTCTGGAGTACACTGACATGGATCATTGCGGATTGATGCATTTAAATTATTTTCATCAGATCACGAAAGTCTTCCTGGACATGGAATCACTAATGTCAAAATGACCCTAATTAAAAACAGAAAACCATTTTCTCTCCGCGCTCTGTTCGATGGGATTATTCCAATACGCAGTGCAAATGTTTGTGACTGCCTCGGCTGCTGCCATCCCTCTATTGACCTCAGACAGAAGAATATGTCGGAAATGTTCCGATTTCTCCACTTGGCACTCAATTTTCTAGCGTCGATAGCTCCACTCGCTATCACCAAATGACAACATCTAATATAGGACCGATGGCCTTTGTAGCCTCGTCCCATCAACCCCCACAAACCCACCAACTAAACTCATATAGCAACAGCGAACTAGAAATAATAAATAACAATCGATAAACAAATCCATAGAAACCGAAACACCACTACGCGAAAGAAAAACACTACGAAATTATGCACCAACCTAATAAAAGGTGGATACAGTCGTCAAGGGTATTTTGCAGCATATCGCTGCTGGAATGTACACAATTCCAGCGTAATGCGCAGCTCATTAGTAAACAATGGTTCCGCGTAGTCCTTACTTGTCTGAACGATGTTATTATTGAGAGTTGACGCTTCTAAAAAGAGTGCCCGTGTTGAAATATCAATACAAGTTTAGCAACAAAATTTATCTAGCTTTCCTTTACTGCGCTGCGTCTTATTTTCCTTCCTGTGTCGTATTTTTCGTCACGTCTACAAAATTCTTATATGTTTTTTGTCTTTATTAAGGGATGACATGATAATATTCTGAAGTCTAACATGGTTTCTGGCTGTGATGTCTGTTGCTACACGACTTATTTATGGGCATGATCTCAAAGGTAACTGACCGCATTGAACAGTATTTTCATGGTACTGTACGTGTATCAAATATGAAGGTCATCATTGGGTGAAAATGCGTTAAAAACCCATTTGATGTTATTTGATATCCATGGCAGCTAACATGCTTCTGCTGAATCCATCATCCTATGTGGATCCTTGTCGACAGGAAGAGAAACAGTATCTGATTGCACGAGAGAGTTTTTGATTTCATTGGCGCTGAAATCGTGCGACTGCGTGTGTTGAAGCTGTCTTCAAGCGCACATTTCTTCGGTAGCAGCTTGAATGCATGCGAGCATGTAAACAAGGAACCTTGGTCGTGATAAGTTCACAGGTAATAAATAAGTCAAAAATTGAGAAATTCAAGAAATTGCTGAAAGACAGAAGTAGATAAATGTTTACAATACTTCTGACTCAAATGGAAGATACAAAGCATTCATTAATACAGTTACCTCCACTTTTGAAAATTGTTTTCCCCTCAAGGTAACTCAAATCACACTGAAGTAAAAAAATAAACCGTGTATTACACAAGGATAAAAGATATCATGTGCGACAAAAAGGGGACTGTATCTATTATGTAGGAACAGCTCTATTGTTAGAATTGTAATGCATTACAAAGAATACAGCAGAATATTAAAGCAAGTAATCCAGAAATCAAAGCAGCTTTATTACGAGAAAAAGATAATTACATCAGGCAACAAAATAAAAACTGTATGGGATATATTGAAGACAGACAGGTGGGGCCAAAAAGGAAGAGGAACAGATAGCTCTAAAAATAAATGAGACTTTGGTAATAAGCGCATGTAGTGTTGCAAACCTCTTAAACAAGTACTCCGTTTCTGTTACTGACAGCTTGGGGTTATCATCTTCGATGAACAGTGCAATGGAGTAACTTCAGTAAACTGGAAATGACACTCACATCTCCTAAAGAAGTAGCATCCATCGCAAGATCCTTAAAATCTAACTATTTCAGTGGATATGATAACGTACCAAAGAAGTTAATCAAAGAGTGCTCATGCGAGTTGAGTTCAATCTTAAGTTATTTGTGTAATCAATTTCTTATCAGTGGAACATTTCCAGACTGCTTAAAATATGCTGGAGTTAAGTCTGTTTTCAAGAAAGGGGTTAAAGGGATACCATCAAACTATCGACCAATTTCCTTTTGTTAGATTTCTCAAAAATATTTGAAAAGTTTGTGTTCAAGCGTCTCCTTCAGCATCCAACGGCAAATAATATATTGTCCAAGTCACCGTTTGGATTTCTTAAGGGTTCTGATATATAGAAAGCTATTTACACTTACAGGGAGAATGTACTTAATTCATTAGATAATAAATTAGAGGCAAATGGCATTTTCTGTGACCTGTCAAAAGCTCTTGACTGTGTCAACTACAGCATTCTCTTAAGTAAATTGGAATATTATGGTGTCACAGGAAATGCTGCAAAATTTTTGAGTCTCTTCTGTCTAACAGGAAACAAAGGGTGTCGTTACGAAATACCTGTGCAGTAAGCATTAATTACATGTGGTGTTCCTCAAGGTTCCATCTTGGGTCCATTACTTTTTCTTCTGTACATTAATGACCTCTGATCTGTTACATTGCCAGATGCTAAGTTGGTTTTGTTTGCAGATGATACAAACATTGTAATAAGTAGCAAGTCAAGTCCAGATTTAGAAATAGCTGCTAATCAAATTTTCACTGACATTAATAAGTGGTTTAAAGCTGATTCACTGTCATTAAACTTTGAGAAGACCCACTATATGCAGTTCAGAACCTGTAAGTGATTTACTTCCAGCATGTGTATAACATATGAAGACATGCAGATCGAAGAGGTTGACAGTGTTAAATTTCTGGGAATATAACTCTATAATAAATTCAGTTGGGAAGGGCATACCACAGAATTGCTTAAGCGCCTAAACAAGTCTGTATTTGCAGTGAGAATGATATCAGATGTAGCAGATATAAATATAAAAAAACTTGCATACTTTGCTTACTTTAATTCTGTTATGTCATATGGGATCATATTCTGGGGCAACTCATCAAACCGAGGAAAAGTTCAAGTTTAATATTTGAGAACAGAGACCAGGGTTGAACTGTATTCTTGACTTTTTTTGCAATTATGTGTTCACGCAATTTTAAGTTAACAACACGTCTCACATAATTTACTTTTCCCTTTCTTTCCGAAGAATAAACTTCCCATGCATTCGATCCACGAGCTCTCATGATAACCACAAAACAGTAGTTTAAATATAGTGGAATCGGGTATGGTGTTTTCAGTCATGCTTTGAAGTAATTAACCTAGGAACTTACAGTTTGTCATTACTGTTTAATATTCAGTAAGGCATCACTATTAAACAATTTTCCCGTTGTTACGCTTTTACCTAAGCTGGTTCTCCCTATCACTTTTCTTTAAATCATGTCATTTATTTATATAATTAAGGACACAATCAATTATTCTTAACTTGAATTGAAAGGGTTAAGTACCGCCCGACATTGAAAATAGGTACGAAATATATTTTTGTCAGAACAACACATTTTTTTTGTAAAGTAACTCAATTTCAATTAATACAGCGAAGCCAGATACCAGTGTGGGAAAGAATGACAATTTATTTATTTAATTGATCACATGTGCACTCCCTCAAAATAAATCCCTACATCCAGTTTGGTGAGATCTGTGAAATGAATGAATGTATGGTCGTCTGCTAACCACAGGTAGTGAATGGGAATATATGATCATCTTTGAGTCGATCCTTTGGCTACCTTTGGTGAGACCAAAGAGATGAAAATTTTACCAGAGCTTTGAGCGCCTGAAATGTTTTTGTTGTGCTCCGAAATGAAAGAGTGGAGGCATGGTATGCATGTGGAATATTTAAGAGTAGTTAGAATTAATAATTTCTCTATCTCAGGAACTTTTGTGGGGAGAATTAAATGTCAGGCAGGTAATTTTAAGGGGATTGTAGTAAACCAACGGTCACAATGAAACCACGTGTAGTTATAAGTTGAGATACTTCCGTGTGCTTAAGTTAAGCTGAATTACTAGCGTGTGTACAATAAGCTGAAATATTTAAGAAATAGCGTGTGTATCATAAGTTGAAATATTTAAGAAATATCATTCCGTGTGACGCATGATTTAAACTCTGAGAGAGAATCAAGGTGAGTCGGCCGTCTATCCAGCAACGCCACTTGGCTTGCATTGCACAGGAAGACGTGCGTTTATCTCCAGAGTTCACAGTAGGAAAGTAGAATTACAAAGTGGGGCAGTGTCGTGTGAAACTGGGATAAATATTGATTGAAGTGGGAAAGCGGAAAGTGATAATGTTGTAACCATTCTTTGTGTAGTATTTCATATTGTTGTGTGGTGTATGTCATGTAATTTGGGTATGTGTGGTTTGCATGGGAGTAGCAAGGTAGTTTCGAAAGATTTGTGGGTTATGCTTGTTCCTTCTGTATCGCTCGATCTGGAGGAAAGTTTCGTGAGGATGATTGTGAGAGTCGAAGCGTGAGATATAATAAAAGATCCACCATCCTATCCAGAAAGTGCACTGTTGCGGTAAATAAATTACGAGACCATAATATAGAGATTCACTAATGTAAAGCCATGCCCACTGGGCGGAATTTCTCATGTGATATTGTTGTAGGTTGTAGAATTTGTGTGTTCAGGAATAAATCAGATAGTGAAAAGAAAGAGATTGGTGGCCTTTTTTCATTAAATTGTATGTTGTCATAATGTCCCGAATTTATATAAAAGCCGTTAAATAAAAGACAAAAAGTAAATGTGGTATTGCCAGTGCGTAGTGTACAGTCAGAGTTCTATAAATCACTGATAGTCAGATGCGTGTTTCCGTTGCGTGTTATTCATACAGGAGGATAATTTGTAACTAAATAGTAAGATACGAGAATTCATGTTACTCGATAAATTAAGGAAGAATCAACTCGCTTGGCAAACCACTCATCTTGCAGGCCTGACTGCTTGATGCCACAGTATGAGTAAGGCAAGTGGGTGCCTCTCAGTATGTACACAGTGCAAAATAAGTAAAGAATCGCACTGAAACCTCGTCATTTTCCCCAGTTACGACACAAAAGTTCAAAATCTAAAGTTGGCACATGAATAACTGAGGCCCTTCAAGAACCCGTTTCATATTTACTTATGCACGTAAGTAAAAGTGATAAGAAAAGACAATATCCCTGAGAGGAAGAAGCACGCTGATAAATTAAAAATAAAAATATATAAAATATATATGTAATTTTTTTTGTATGTGGCGTAACGAATGACAACGACGTCACAAGTCCAAAGCCAGATAGGAATAGGACGAGGAAGGAAATCGATAATGCCTTTACAAAGGAATCAGCCCAGTATTCGCCTTGATGGATTCAGGCAAATTGTGGAAAACAGATATAAACCGCCGTCCGGCATCGTGCGAGTCTATACTCGACAGAACGCCGACTACTACGCAGCATAGCAAAACTACCATGCCGCCCGCACCCCTAGCGACGAAGTATACGAGACGACAGAAATAACCCCACTGCAAACAAGACTGACAAAACTCAGGGCAAGATACGGCTCACACATCCTACACAAACGACCATATTATGGAAGACATTCTGACGACCAAGCCACGCACAGCAAGACGCCCGAAAAAGAAATACATTTACCCGGCGCGTACAGTAGCACAAAATACATCAACTGAGTTCCCCGACTTAGCACCCACAATGACACAACTGACAGGAAGAGAAACCACCCCACCCCACCTAGACGAAAGACAATAACACAGCAACAAATGACCTAGTGCACCACGACAGCCCCACACATTCAACACACAACACACCCCATAGCACAAAGCACAATAACATTAAGGAAATCATAGACAAGATAAGAGCTATTGTTAAAAAAAAAAACTGCTCCAAGTACCACCAAAGGGAAAGGAGAATATGTAAAACTAGATATAAGGCAAAAAACATTGTAGCAATCAGCTCCAAGTACTGCAAAGCAGGAAAGGAGAACTTGTAAACACTAGTATTAAGATTAGTCTAAGCTAGAATATATCAACCAAAACAGCACTGTCCCACAACATATTCCATCTCGTAGAAGTATTACAGAGGGAAAAATAAGTGTAAGCGCTGTAAAAATCCCCCATTAGGTTAATGTGTCACTTCCAGTTATAATCTAGATTCAATTAAGTAAACAATTAGTCTTGTTAAGTTAGTTGTATTGTTAAATATGTTCAGTTAATGCATAACTAAATCAATCAATATTCTTCCACACCATATACACAAAAAAGTAACGTGAAATTAAAGATACCCAACATAAAATAATAGCATGTAATCAGATATATAAACAAAATGGAAATAAATAAAATAAAAATTGTACCCTATGGCTGATAAAGGGCTAACAGACAAGCCCTAAAACAGCCCGCCTTCTCCCCGCAGGAGAAGGAATGAAAAGTGCTAAAAAAAAAAAAAAGAAAATCGTGCGAGTCCAGTGTGTCACCGCTGCGGTACGAGGCTCTGCGCGTGTGTGGCCGCCGCCGAGTTACGGATATTGGAGACGCGCAGAAACTGCTGCCACCTTTTGGAAAACATTGTGGCGGTCCGGTGAGCGCGGGAGGTGGGCCGTCACACCTGCAGACAGGAGCCCGCGGCACTCGAGGCCGCCCTGTCCTCGGCTCTCCCCTTTCTTGTCTCGTCCCCGAGGTGTGACGGCCGCCGTCGCCGACCCGGCCCGGCCCGCACAGAGTTGCGCTTTGTCCGGCTGACGTGAGACAATCCGCCGGCCGGGCCGCATAAGTGAGGACCCGCCGGCCTTTGTGTGGGCGTGACAATGGCAGCCCGCAGACCGCGGCCCGCGGCCCGACACACAACTGGAGCGCGGCCACGAGAGGTGACGCAGCAGCCACCGCCCGGCGCTGCGTTGGCGTGTCGGGCCTCTGACAACGGCTGCCGCTCTGCGCTGGGACGGACAGCCTCTGTAGCGCTCGGCAGGTTTCGAGGGACACAAGTGCCAAGTTGGAAAAAGTCTCTGGTCGGCTCACAAGGCTTGCCGGGACAGTGAAATGCACTACAAAAAAATTAAAAACAACGGCGCACCGCCAAAGAATTATTCCAATGCCACGGAAATCGGTATATGCGATTTGTTTGTACAGACAAACAAATTACTAAAATTTCAGAAAAATTAGATAATTTATTCGAGAGAAAGAGCTTGAAAAATTGAGCAAGTCAACAAAGCGTTGGTCCATTTCTGTCCCTTGGGGATAAGATGTCAAACGGGCCGACTTGGAGCAGGAGAGGCACCACAGGACATTTTAATTTCTACTGTCTATACTTTTACAAAAAAATTCATAAAACTTTGTCAGCATGACCAGGAAGGATTCAGAATTCACACTTTTAGCAGTGGAACTTCGAAAATAATAACGAAATAATTCTTTTACATGTGAAATTTCATCATTTTTTTCACTTATTAATTGCAGCATTTGAGATTAAGATATTTAAACACAAAATAAGCAGTCTTGCATATGCGGATGACTTAGTTGTGATGGCAGATTCGATTGAAAGTTTGCAAAGTAATATTTCAGAGCTAGATCAGAAATGTAAGGACTATGGTATGAAGATTAGCATCTCCAAAACGAAAGTAATGTCAGTGGGAAAGAAATATAAACGGATTGAGTGCCAAATAGGAGGAACAAAGTTAGAACAGGTGGACGGTTTCAAGTACTTAGGATGCATATTCTCACAGGATGGCAACATAGTGAAAGAACTGGAAGCGAAGTGTAGCAAAGCTAATGCAGTGAGCGCTCAGCTACGATCTACTCTCTTCTGCAAGAAGGAAGTCAGTACCAAGACTATCTGTGCACCGTTCAATCTTTCGACCAACTTTGTTGTATGGGAGCGAAAGCTGTGTGGATTTAGGTTACCTTATCAACAAGGTTGAGGTTACGGATATGAAAGTAGCTAGGATGATTGCAGGTACTAGTAGATGGGAACAATGGCAGGAGGCTGTCCACAATGAGGAAATCAAAGAAAAACTGGGAATGAACTCTATAGATGTAGCAGTCAGGGCGAACAGGCTTAGATGGTGGGGTCATGTTACACGTATGGGAGAAGGAAGGTTATCCAAGAGACTCATGGGTTCAGCAGTAGAGGGTAGGAGGAGTCGGGGTAGACCAAGGAAAAGGTACCTGGATTCGGTTAAGAATGATTTTGAAGTAATAGGTTTAACATCAGAAGAGGCACCAATGTTAGCACTGAATAGGGGATCATGGAGGAATTTTATAAGGGGGCTATGCTCCAGACTGAACGCTGAAAGGCATTATGGTCTTAAATGATGATGATGATGATGGCAGCATTTCTTGCTATAGGTACACATTTCTTCATAAGTTAGAGAGATTCTTCGATGAATTTTGCACAGCATACAAGCCATACTTAAAGGTGTATGAAACTCTAGAATTTTCCAAATCTATTAAAAACTGTGGTAATAATTGAAGTAAATAACTATAAAATTTGTGTTTTTTCTAATCATGAAGTTTAAAATATAACAGCTGATTCGTTTTTTCATAAATTAAATAAATTCTAGAGTTTCAGACACCTGTAAGTGTGGTATGTATGCTGTGCAAAATTAATCGAAGAATCTCTGTAACTTATGAAGAAAAGTGTACCTATAGCAACAAATGCAGCCATTAGTAAGTGAAAAAATGATGGAATTTCACACGTGAAAAAAATTATTTTCTTATGTTTTCGAACTTCGACTGCAATGAGTGCGAGTCCTGAATCCTTCCTGGTGATGCTGACAAAGTTTTATGAATTTATTTGTAAAAGTATAGACACTGGAAATTAACATGTCCTGTGGTGCCTCTCCTGCTCCAAGTCGGCCCGTTTGACGTCCTACCCCCCTTAAGCGAGTAATCATTCGACTTGGCATTGATTGACAGAGTTGTTGGACGTCGTCCTGAGGGATGTCTTGCCTAAATCTGTTCAATTAGTGCGTTAGATCCAGAAAATCCCGAGCCGGTTGGAGGGCCCTGCCCATACTGCTCCAAATGTTCTCAATTGGGAGGGATCTGGCGGCCTTGTTGGACAAGACAGGGTTTGGCAAACACGAAGACGAGCAGGAGAAACTGTCGCCGTGTGAAGGCGGATACCATCTTGCTGACATGTAATCCAAGAATGGCTTACAATGAAGGGCAACAAAACTGGAATTAGGATATCGTCGACCTACCGCTGTGCTGTAAAGTTGACCCGCATGTCAGCCAAAGGGGTCCTGCTATGAAATGAAATGGTGCCCGAGACCATCACTCCTGGCTGTCGGCCCTGTGGGGGACGACAGTCAGGCTGGTATTCCACCACTGTCCAGGGCGTCTCCAGGCATGTCTTTATTGGTCATTAGTGTTCATTTCGATGTGGAACTCAACAATGAAGACTATTCTACTCCAGTCAGTAACATTCCAGGCCGAAGTCGTGCCAAACATCACCTCTACCGATTTCCGTGCCATTCAGATAATTCCGTCGTGGTGCGTCGTCTGCGAACTGTTCCTCTATTGTAAACGGAGCATAATGCTGACAGATGTGTTCGTATCATTCCGCATTTAGTATTTTCTTAAGTGCAAATAAGGGGGATAACATCCTCACCCGGTCTAGGCGCTACAGTCTGGAGCCGAGCGACCGCTACGGTCGCAGGTTCGAATCCTGCCTCGGGCATGGATGTGTGTGATGTCCTTAGGTTAGTTAGGTTTAATTAGTTCTAAGTTCTAGGCCACTGATGACCTCAGAAGTTAAGTCGCATAGTGCTCAGAACCATTTGAACCATTTTGAACATTCTCACCACGAAAAGCACCCTCATACAGTAACAGAACACCGCAAAATCCCCAAGACGGGCTAAGTTTCACGGATGCTCGAAATTTAGTGCGGACGTCAATGTTAAATGTTGTGAATTGGCAGGAGCCAATTCACGGGGTTTGGAGGAAGCCGAAAGGCACGCGTTTAAGCTCACGCAGGATGGCGTGAGGTCTGGAACAGGTAAAGTAATTATACTATCAAGAAAAGTACGTAGCTGCTGGAATACTTAACTTTAATCCATAATTGGTGAACATCGGTCTGACTGTACATGCATCCCAAATAAATAACAAATGATAATGGCGCCTTGCTAGGTCGTAGCAAATGACGTAGCTGAAGGCTATGCTAATTATCGTCTCGGCAAATGAGAGCGTATTTTATCAGTGAACCATTGCTAGCAAAGTCGGCTGTACAACTGGGTCGAGTGCTAGGAAGTCTCTCTAGACCTGCCGTGTGGCGGCGCTCGGTCTGCAATCACTGATAGTGGCGACACGCGGGTCCGACGTATACTAACGGACGGCGGCCGATTTAAAGGCTACCACCTAGCAAGTGTGGTGTCTGGCGGTGACACCACACTAGATGCTTTTAATAGTTTCCACAATGAAGCATTATCTCAAAATATGGTAGAAAACCCAAAGAGATTCTGGTCGTATGTATACACCAGTGGCAAAAAACAGCCAATACTGTCACTGCGCTATAGCGATGGAAATGTTACCGATAATAGTGCCACTAAAGCGGAGTTACTAAATACAGTTTTCCGTAATTCCTTCACGAAAGAAGACGAAGTAAATATTCCAGAATTTGAAACCAGAACAGCTATTAGCATGAGTGACAAAAAGTAGATATCTTAGATGTGTGAAACAACTCAAATCAAAGGCAAGTCTTCCAGTCCAGATGGTATACCAGTCAGTTTTCTTTCAGAGTATGCGGACACAACAGCGCCTTTCTTTGCTATCATATGCAACCGCTCACTTGACGAAACGTCTGTTCGTAAAGACTGGAAATTGGCACAGATCACTCCAATATTCAAGAAAGGAAATAGTAGTAACCCATTGAATTACAGATCCATATCACTGACCTCAATTTGCAGTAGGATTTTGGAGCATATACTATACTCGAACATTTTGAAACACCTTGAAAAAAAAAAAAAGACTTATTAATACATAACCAACACGGATTCAGGAAATATCGTTCTTGTGCAACACAGCTAGCTCTTTATTCCCATGAAGTAACGAGTGATGTCGACAAGGGATTTCAGATCGATTCCATATTTCTAGATTTCCAGACGGCTTTTGATACCGTTCCTCACAAGCGACTATTAATCAAATTGCGTGCATATGGAATATCGTCTCAATCGTGTGACTGGATTCGTGATTTCCCCTCAGAGAGGTCACAGTTCGTAGTGATAGATGATAAATCATCGAGTAGAACAGAAGTGATATCCGGCGTTACGCAAGGTAGTGTCATAGGCCCTCTGCTGTTCCTGATTTACATAAATGATCTAGGTGATAATCTGAGAAGCCTTCTTAGATTGTTTGTAGATGACGCTGTAATTTACCGTCTATTAAAATCACCAGACAATCAATTCCAATTACAAAATGATCTAGAGAGAATTTTTGTATGGTGGGAAAAGTGGCAATTGGCTCTAAACAAAGAAAAGTGCGAGGTCATCAACATGGGTACTAAAATAAATGCGATAAATTTTGGGTATACGATAAATCACACAAATCTAAGGGCTGTCAATTCGACTAAATACCTATGAATTACAATTACGAGCAACTTAAATTGGAAAGACCACACAGATAATACTGTAAGGAAGGCGAAACAAAGACTGCGCTTTGTTGACAGAACACTTAGAAGATGCGACAAACCCACTAAAGAGACAGCCTACATTACACTTGTCCGTCCTCTGCTGGAATATTGCTGCGCGGTATGGGATCCTTACCAGGTAGGATTGACGGAGGACGTCGAAAAAGTGCAAAGAAGGGCAGCTCCTTTCGTGTTATCGCGCAACAGGGGTGAGAGTGTCACTGATATGATACGCGAGTTGGGGTGGCAGTCACTGAAACAAAGGCGGTTTTCTTTACGGCGAGATCTATTTACGAAATTTTAATCACGAACTTTGTCTTCCGAATGTGAAAATAGCTTTGTTTGCACCCACCTACGTAGGGACAAATGATAATCATAATAAAATAAGAGAAATCAGAGCTCGAACGGAAAGATTTAGGTGTTCCTTTTTCCCACGTGAGTGGAATGCTAGAGAAGTAGTATTAAAATGGTTCGATGAACCCTCTGCCAGGCACTTAAGTGTGAATTGCAGAGTAACCATGTAGATGTTGATGTAGTTGTAGAACACCAGCTCTTCTGTACTTCACTGACACTACATATGACGGCACGAACGTTCTTGAGGTAGTCAGCAGACCCAAACCTTTCTATCGTACTGCCGCAGCTTGTAGCGTGATTCGTCTCTCCAAATCACATATTTCCTGTCAACCACTGTCCAGTGGAGTCGCTCAAGGGTCGCTTTGGTTTGATTACAGAAATATGTGGCTTACGAGGAACTGCTGGACCATTGCATCCCATTCCTTTTACATCCTCACACAGAGTCATTGCAATAGCTGCACTCCTGGCAGCACTATCAAGCTCATAAGTGATCCATTCCGCTGCTTTCACGTGATTTCCTTTCAACCATCTTCCGTAATGCTCGACGGTCGTTCACCGTCAGTACATCACGTCTGCCTGGTGATGGTTTATCTCTCGTTATCCCCTAGCGTTTCCACTTCATAATCAGATCACAGTCCGCCCCCGGTAGCTGAGTGGTCAGTGCGAAAGAATGTCAAGCCTATGGGCCCGGGTTCGATTCCTGGATGGGTCGCAGATTGTCTCCGCTCAGGGACTGGGTGTTGTGTTATCCTAATCATCATCATTTCAACCCCATCGACACGCAAGTCACCAAAGTGGCGTCAAATCGAAAGACTTGCACCCGGCGAACGGTCCACTCGACGGGAGGCCCTAGTCACCCGAGATTTACATTTATCAGATCACCAACAGCCGACTTGGGCAACTTTATAACGGTAGAAGAGTCGGTAATGGATTTGTTACACTGGTCATATCCAATGACTAGAGCACGTTCGAAGCCATTCAGCTCATCTGACCAACGAACTCCGCTATTACCGCTTCTGTACTGACAACAGGTTATCCCCCTTGTCCGTTTATACTGGCGGGTACCCTCTCGTGACATCAAATGCTCGGTTTTGCATTACATAGGGTTGTTCGGGTACTTTTGATGGTTCAAATGGCTGAGCACATCTGAGGTCATCAGTCCCCTAGACTTAGAACTACTTAAACCTAACGAGCCTAAGGACATAACACACATCCATGCCCGAGGCAGGATTCGTACCTGCGACCGTAGCGGTCGCGCGGTTCCAGACTGAAGCGCCCAGAACCGCTCAGCCACACCTGCCGGCGGTACTTTTGATCAGGTTGTGTATTAGAAAAGTTCTGTACTGTGTTTACTGCCAAATTGTCGCGGAGTATGCATAGTTGCGCTAACGAAAGAGAAAGCGATGGGTTTGCATTCGAGAGAACGAAGTTCAGAATCCGTGCACCACTGTCAGATTTTGAGTTTCTTTGCTTACCAATTAGAGCGAATGCCGGGACGGAAACTGGAAATTTGTGGTAAGGTCTTATGGGACCAAACTGCTAAGGTCATCGGTCCGTAAGCCTACACACTACTTAAACTAACTTACACTAAGGACAACACACACCCATGCCCGAGGGAGGACTCGAACCTCCGACGGGAGAAGTCGCCCTGACTGACAAGGCGCCTTAGACCATGCCGGGATGGTTCTTTTCAAAAGGATAGTGCCAATCTGGTTCCCTATATCACCTGAGTCCTAGCTATTTCTTTCTGACGACCTTTACGTCGACAAGATGTTAAATTCTAGTCTTTGTTTTTCTGAAAAAGGTAATACTAATAGCCCTACAGACGCCCTCGATTTGTAATTAATGAGGACACCTTTGACGTCAGCGGGTGTCGAATTCTGTCGAGCCAGCTATATGCACAGATAGTGAAATGTGAAGCTGAAAGTTAACAATGATTCATACATCGAGATACTATCATAATCCGAATGATTTAATATACCATAGTAAGATATCTTCATTATTCACAGAAGAAATCCATACAGATTATAAAAATGTATGTATGTATGTGTTGGCATATGTATGTACGTAACACATTTCCTCCTAAACCAATGGAACGATTTCAACCTAACTTGGTGCTCATATTCCTTACTGCCAGGCAACAAACAAATCGCTGTGTGGGTAAGAACAACCTATCTATCACAGTTTAAGAGATATGCGTGTAAAACTACTACATAATGCATGACGTATAAATTTATTACTTCTGTGCTACTAACTCTTTTCGCAATAAATTTCGCAGGCAAAATCCAAATATACCGTTCAGTGTGCCGACACAAATATATCATTGTAGGACACATATTTCAAGAGATATGATGTCAAAATCGCTGAGATGCATGAAATTTTAATACATTTATTGTTTACTACTAGGACACTGCTATAATAAAGTCAACTCTAGGAAATCCCTAACATCTGGGAACGCTTTTGACAAGTTTCAAATGCGAAGCGCAAACGGCTGTAAGCGTAAACAATAGCCATTTATAGAGTTATGAAGAGACGTTGCCATGGAGACTTCTACAAAATCACGTTGTAGACATGCGAAGCAGCTTTACTTATACATTTTACGTTATGCATATTTCTTTGCACGATTGTTTCACAATTTCAAAGATATTTTCACGAATATATGGAAGTGAAACCTTTTCGATATGACACTACAGACACAGTCCACTTTGTTTCGTGTCTAATAGAAAATTGGCGAAATGAATACCCGGGCAATGGCAGGTTTGTCAGCTAGTATACTATAAATGTAACTCTTACTTTTCATCTCCTCAGCAAGTCATACAAGAAATCATGAAACGAAGGTTTGTAATCTGATATTCAAGCGTGAAATTTAAGATTTTCTCAGTGTAACGCATACAGTGTATGTTTTCACAACGAAAATTTAACTCGGCAGCTGAAAGTATTTTGACAGAACAGAAGTTTTAGGTGGGCTGGAGAGAGGATAGTCATCGTGTTCGTGCTTCTATAATAGTTCAGTCTGTTAGCGTATTATCACTGAAGAAGGAAAATGTTGCTGATTCGCGACCTGCCCGCGCCATAGTTTTAATCCAAAGAACATTCCTCCTCCTATTTCGCTTTGATCGCAGAATTAGGTTACCGGATGTGGGCGGGCGAAGTACACAGGCAATGATCCAATTCCAACATTTTGTTAAATGACTTTATCTGGGAGACGGTAGATTCCTACCCACATCCGTGTGCAGTGCGATCTAGCGCCCGATACACAAATGAGTTTGGTATCGAATGAATACTTACCTTTGCTTTCCTTATTTTGCACCCAGATTTGGCTCACTGCGACAAAATCGAGTATTTGCGTTAAGCGATTTAGGGAAACACAAATCTAGATGGCCATAAGGGAAACTGAATTATCGGCTATTTTATCGTGCCTTATTCCTACTTTACCTAGCACTTTCACTGCTTTTTGAATGATTCTCTTCACGACGTTACCCGTCGTCGAGTACAGGCCTAGGGATTTGTAATGATTACAAACTGCATTAAAGCGGTGTTGTTGTTGTGGTCTTCAGTCCTGAAACTGGTTTGATGCAGCTCTCCATGCTACGCTATCCTGTGCAAGCTACTTCATCTCCCAGTACGTACTGCAGCCTACATCCTTCTGAAGCTGCTTAGTGTATTCAACTCTTGGTCTCCCTCTACGATTTTTACCCTCCACGCTGCCCTCCAATACTAAATTGGTGATCCCTTGATGCCTCAGAAAATGTCCTACCAACCGATCCCTTCTTCTAGTCAAGTGGTGCCACAAATTTCTCTTCTGCCCAATTCTATCCAATACCTCCTCATTAGTTATGTGATCTACCCATCTAATCTTCAGCATTCTTCTGTAGCACCACATTTCGAAAGTTTCTATTCTCTTCTTGTCCAAACTATTTGTCGTCCATGTTTCACTTCCATACATGGCTACACTCCATACAAGTACTTTCAGAAACGACTTCCTGACACTTATATCTATACTCGATGTTAACAAATTTCTCTTCTTCAGAAACGCTTTCCTTGCCATTGCCAGTCTACATTTTATATCCTCTCTACTTCGACCATCATCAGTTATTTTGCTCCCCAAATAGCAAAACTCCTTTACTACTTTAAGTGTCTCATTTCCTAATCTAATTCCCTCAGCATCACCCGAATTAACTCGACTACATTCTATTATCCTCGTTTTGCTTTTGTTGATGTTCGTCTGATATCCTCCTTTCGAGACACTTTCCATTCCGTTCAACTGCTCTTCCAAGTCCTTTGCTGTCTCTGACAGAATTACAATGTCATCGGCGAACCTCAAAGTTTTTATTTCTTCTCCATGTATTTTAATACCTACTCCGAATTTTTCTTTTGTTTCCTTTACTGCTTGCTCAATATACAGATTGAATAACATCGGGGAGAGGCTACAACCCTGTCTCACTCCCTTCCCAACCACTGCTTCTATTTCATGTTCCTCGACTGTAATAATTGCCATCTGGTTTCTGTACAAATAGTAAATAGCCTTTCGCTCCCTGTATTTTACCCCTGCCACCTTCAGAATTTGAAAGAGAGTATTGCAGTCAACATTGTCAAAAGCTTTCTCTAAGTCTACAAATGCTAGAAACGTGGGTTTGCCTTTTCTTAATCTAGCTTATAAGATAAGCCCTAGGGTCAGTATTGCCTGCCAGTATTAAAGCGGTAGAATTCTGAAATAGTGGAAAAGCGAAGGAGGTGGCGAAGTGCGGGCAGAGAGAGGTGGAGGCCGAGGCCTTATATTTAGTCGCCGCGATTGTCTCCGGGCCGGCGGAAGAGCTGTGTACTGTGTGTGGGCGGCAGGAAGCGGCCAGGCCCGACAGAACGGCCTTGTTCCCGGAGACGAGTCGAGACGGGCAGTCTGGTCTGGTCTGCCACGGACGCAGCCGTCCTCCCGTCAACCTCCTCCCCACCCCTCCCCCTGCCACCGCCCCCACAGACTCGCTCGCTCTCTTCCTATGCCCAACACAGGCCAACTCTGATGCGGCAGCCGCACTGGCAAACTCAGAGGAGGCGATGCCTATCTAGAATTGTGAATAGTACCAGCGCAAGGAGAAAAGTGCCAGACCTGTCAAATCTGGAGGTAGTAAGACGGTGTTTCTTTTATAAATAAAATACACTACTGGCCATTAAAACTGCTACACCAAGAAGAAATGCAGATGATAAACGGGTATTCATTGGACGAATATATTATACTAGAACTGACATGTGATTACATTTTCACGCAATTTGGGTGCATAGATCCTGACAGATCAGTACCTAGAACAACCACCTCTGGCGGTAATAACGGCCTTGATACGCCTGGGCGTTGAGTCAAACAGACCTTGCATGGCGTGTAGAGGTACAGCTGCCCATGCAGCTTCAACACGATACCACAGTTCATCAAGAGTAGTGACTGGCGTATTGTGACGTGCCAGGTGCTCGACCACCATTGACCAGACGTTTTCAATTGGTGAGAGATCTGGAGAATGCGCTGGCCAGGGCAGCAGTCGAACATTTCCTGTATCCGGAAAGGCCCGTACAGGACCTGCAACATACGGTCGTCCATTATCCTGCTGAAGTGTAGGGTTTCGCAGGGATCGAATGAAGGGTAGAGCCACGGGTCGTAACACATCTGAAATGTAACGTCCACTGTTCAAAGTGCCGTCAATGCGAACAAGAGGTGACCGAGACGTGTAACCAATGGCACCCCATACCATCACGCCGGGTGATGCGCCAGTATGGCAATGACGAATACACGCTTCCAATGTGCGTTCTCCGCGGTGTCGCCAAACACGGATGCGACCATCATGATGCTGTAAAAAGAACCTGGATTCATCCGAAAAAATGACGTTCTGCCATTCGTGCACCCAGGTTCGTCGTTGAGTACACCATCGCAGGCGCTCCTGTCTGTGATGCAGCGTCAAGGGTAACCGCAGCCATGGTCTCCGAGCGGATAGTCCATGCCGCTGCAAATTTCGTCGAACTGTTCGTACAGATGGTTGTTGTCTTGCAAACGTCCCCATCTGTTGACTTAGGGATTGAGACGTGGCTACACGATCCGTTACAGCCATGCGGATAAGATGCCTGTCATCTCGACTGCTAGTCATACGAGACCGTTGGGATCCAGCACGGCGTCCCGTATTACCCTCCTGAACCGACCGATTCCATATTCTGCTAACAGTCATAGGATCTCGTCCAACGCGAGCAGCAATGTCGCGATACGATAAACCGCAATCGCGATAGGCTACAATCCGACCTGTATCAAAGTCGGAAACGTGATGGTACGCATTTCTCCTCCTTACACGATGCATCACAACAACGTTTCACCAGGCAACGCCGGTCAACTGCTGTTTGTGTATGAGAAATCAGTTGGAAACTTTCCTCATGTCAGCACGTCGTAGGTGTCGCCACCGGCGCCAACCTTGTGTGAATGCTCTGAAAAGCTAATCATTTGCATATCACAGCATCTTCTTCCTGTCGGTTAAATTTCGCGTCTGTAGCACGTCATCTTCGCGGTGTAGCAATTTTAATGGCCAGTAGTGTATAACTGTTTACCCGTGTTGCCCGACAACTTCTCTGTTCCAGTCTTACGGTAATTTATACACCATCCAGTCACATTGATGTGACCACCTTCAAAGGCCTGAATAACCACCCTTTGCAGTGGGGGCTGGTGCGAGATGTGGAGGAAGTGAGTCGATGAGTATCTGGAAGGTACGGAAAGGGATGTGGAGCCAAGCCGATTTCAGTGCTGTGGCCAGCTGTACCAGGTTTCTCAGTTGAGAATCCACGATGCGGAGAGTCCTCTTGAAATTGTCCCACAGAGTCTCTTGGTTTTAAATCCGGAAATTTTGTTGGCCAGAGGAGCTCTTCGAAACACGCACATACACTACTAGCTGTGCGATACGTTACATTGTCATCCTGGTACTTTCCATCTTACTGAACAAAAAGAAAACTGCATGTAGGAGTGAAAATGGTCCGCAAGGACAGATGCACACTTGCGTTGATGCAGTATACCTTCCAGAATGACGAGTTCATCCAGGAAATGCCACGAAAACATTCCCTTCTCCGGCCTGGACCCCTCCAACGATCCGACGGCCATCTGTCTAATGGAGCATGAAACGTGACTCTTCTGAAAAGGCCACCTCTAATTACTCATTGGACATCCAGTTGCGGTATTAACGGGCAAATTCCAGCCTTTGTCGCCGATGAACAGCAGTCATCATGGGTGCATGAAGCAGTCGTCTGTTGCAGAGGCCCATGTGCAGCAAGTTCACTGAGTGGTCATTGAGGAGACACAGTCAGTAGCCCCTTCGTTGATCTGGCCGGTCAGTTGCTCAACAGTAGCATGTCTATTGCTCATGGTGCATCACAGTTGCATCATTTGCCGTTTTTGAACAGCGTCATTTCGTCTTGCAGCGTATTGCTTAAGCACGGTGGCATGCGAATAGCTTTCAGTCTTCGCCGTTTCGGAAGTAGTTCTTCTCTTGGTCCGAAAGCCATTGATCAGGGCTTCTTGGATAGAGAAATCGCTCCGTTTCCGCATTATGACAACGACTGCACTGAAACGTCCTGGTAGATTAAAACTGTGTGCCGGACCGCGACTCGAACTCGGGACCTTTGCCTTCCGCGGGCAAGTGCTCTACCAACGGAGCTATCCAAGCACGGCTCACGCCCCGTCCTCACAGCTTTACTTCTGCCAGTACCTCGTCTCCTACCTTGCAAACTTTACAGAAGCTCTCCTGCGAAACTTGCAGAACTAGCACTCCTGGAGAAAGGATATTGCGGAGAATGGCTTACCCACAGCCTGGAGGATGTTTCCAGAATGAGATTTTCACTCTGCAGCGGAGTGTGCGCTGATATGAAACTTCCTGGCAGATTAAAACTGTGTGCCGGACCGAGACTCGAACTCGGGACCTTTGCCTTCTGCGGGCAAGTGCTCTAGCAACTGAGCTATCCAAGCACGACTCACGCCCCGTCCTCACAGGCAAAGGTCCCGAGTTCGAATCTCGATCCGGCACACAGTTTTAATCTGCCAGGAAGTTTCATGTCAGCGCACACTCCGCTGCAGAGTGAAAATCTCATTCTGGGAACGACTGCACTGTTTTCCGCGACACCCTCCACTGCTAGTGATGCCACTTGAGAGTCATTCCGCTTTAACGTTGAACGTAGGCTGTGGTCACGTTAATGTGACTGGATCGAGTAAGTGGTTGAAATGAGTCCACATGTTCCAGAGTTGTGTTTTACGTCTCATCCTTCGTAACGTCACCACACCCCTAGGTGTTAGATCTCATCAGGGGAGTCAGCAAACAGCGCAGAAGCCCCGATACCCCTGGATATGAAACAGTTCGTTTCCAATTATTTTTACAAGTCACTCCTTCATCACCTTCCCCCCTCCAAATAACAACCATCCGTACTAGAAACTCTTATCTGAATCTTCTTCTTTTCACAAGCTTTTATCCGTTCTAGAACAGAATACGTTTTCCATAGGATTAGAGAAGTTCTTTCTTCTTATTTAACTTTGTGACCAAATTCCCTTTCTGATCCCAAAGTCGTCATAGTAAAATAAGTAACGAAAGTCCTGTGTTCCGCCTGTCTTTGAAACATGTAAACTTTGTTCTATGTGTTATTGTATTTTCACTGTTTGTGTATTGTATCCACTAAGATCCAGTTTGGTGACCAGCCCAGAATTCACCTTCACGAGCGTGGAAATCCGCCTAAAACCCACACTCAGGCTGCCTAGTGTACCAGCCCATGGTCGTTAATCTACCATATGGGTTCGATCTGTGTCTGCCGCATCGCCTCATCTACCAGTCTCGTGAGCTAGGAAGCTATCACACTGTACGTTACACTGTATCAGGATGGCAGTATATTTTTTCAGTTAGGAAGTTACACAAGTTCTATAATACTTTGCTGCTGGGGGCTGAGGATGTGAGGGACGCTGAAGCTGCAGTTGGTAAGCGAGACTTTTGCAGAAGCCAGACAGGGATGACTTAAATGTAGTATCTGCCTCGCTTGGGGAACGCTGCCTTGTGCAGTGTCAGATAGATAACGACAGGAATGCCACCAAGTCATGAATACCTGGGAACACTTGAACGAAGCAATGGCATTCCCTTTACAAACAAGCGGCTTTGTTGTTGGGTATCTGCTCTCGTGATAACTCAAAGAATATAGACGAAAACTACACGCAATGCCCAGTTATCAAAGTTCGCTAGGGAGATTGTTGTCAACTCTGGGAACTGCCACAAGGAGGCATACTGTTTAAAGAACTGCATGCGTGGTTATGCAGCATCGATTTGTCGTTAGGGGGCAATGTAAATTCAGCCCATCAATGACAGAGATAATACGACGGAAAATTCAGCACCCTGCAGGACAGAGTGAGAGAGATGGATAGAAAAATGCAGGACAGAGTGAGAGAGGTGGATAGAAAAACTGCGAATTGGGAGTAGCCGAGGGATCAATTGGTCGGGCAAACAGAAGTTGCAGAGACAGAAAGCAGTTGATCAATGGACCACAGCAAATGGTCGATAGTCCCTTGACACTTTGTAAGTAGACTTTATTTTCAGTATCTGCCAGTCCAGATTCTTCAGAATCTCCGTGATGCTCTCCCAAGCGTGAAGCAAACCTGTAACATTCGTGCTGCCTCTCTTTGTATACGTTCAATATCTTCTGGTGGTCCTACTTGGTATGGGTCCAACAGACTTGACCAATATTCTAGGATAGTTCACACGAGTAATATATAATTTACTTTGTAGACGGACCTTATTTCCCTAGTATTCTATCAAGGAACAGAAGTATGCCACTAGCTATTCCTACGACTGAACCTATGTGATCATTAATTTACATTCAAATTGTTGCATCCAGTTAGTTTTATGAATTGACAAATTCCAAATTTGACTCTTTATTTATTATCTGAAGATAGCTGAAGTCACCTGAAACCGATAAATTCTTATTGAACTAGAATATTGTTTCACAGGAGAAAGATATCCCGGGCTAACACAAAATTTTTAAACTTGCTCCCCGACCAGCGCCGACCCAATCCAAGGTAGGTTCATACACAACATCTGCATCAGAATGTCAAACAGGCAGGAGAGCCAAATACTACAAATAGTGTGACTCAAAACCGAGGCTATTGCTACACATCTTCGAGCGAGGTGTCTGAATCGCCAATTTAGCAGTGTAACCTCACTATGAAGGGAGCGTAATGTCATTCTGCCAGCCACGCAACCATACACATGAATGACTTTCAACCCACTGACACTGCAGAAAGTCACGAGTTGAAAGCCTGAAACGAAAGACTGGGGCACTGTATCGTGGAGAAGAATGCTGATGGACATAGAAAAACAGGCTAGATTGGGCCATCCTCGCGGAGGTAAAACTTCATCATCTCCATTAGACAGCCATAAATACTTGGGCTTCCGAGCCCTTCTTCCGTTCAGTTGCAGAGAGCCAGTTCCGAGGTAGGACCTGTACTGCACTATCATTCTCCAGATGACTACCGCCTTGGAGACAACAGCCAGCCCCAGCTGCTGGACTGAGCCACAGTCAGCTGCCGTTCTCTCCTCCGCTGATGTGAGGACTTGGATCCGTTTACCACTAGATTACTGGGGTCAAACTGATAGCATTTGGCACATTCATCTGTAAGCAGTCACCAGCGACCATGGCCTTGCTCTGGTGGAAAGGCCATAACGTAACTCTGCGCAACCACCACCGTTCTGTGCAAAGCCGCTGGGAGCTCATTAGGGCACTTCCTTCGATGTCCATCAGTGTGCCCTGGTAAACAGTGTCGTCGAGCTGCTGGGCATCACTTCCACACTAGTAATGCTTGCCACCAGCTTGACACGATGAGATTTATCGACGTGTTCTCTGCTTGCAAAAGGGCACCCCAGCCCGACCTGAAAATTCCATCCGGATGAGAAGCTTTCTCTTCCAGCACGTAGTCCATGCGTCCACAAACGTAATGGCAAAATACAGGACACGAAATGAAAAGGTACCACATAACGAAATATGACAGAAATGTCTCAGAATTAGTTCTTAATTGTATCAATGGGCCACGTTTATTAAAAATTATAACGAGTTAAGTTTGCCTTGTTTGTTATATGTTACACCACAAATAGAATTGACCTCTTTAACAAGTGTGGATATCTATTAATCTGTTGTCTATTTGGTTCAAGTTAACCATCAAATGCATAATCGACGTGATTACATCGTTGTTCGGAGTTAACAAAACCACTTTGAATTATGATGTCATACCAGATCCCATTCCATTTCTTGCGATTTGTGCCCTCTTATTGATAAAACCTACTCAGGGGGATACAGGGCTGTTACAAATGATTGAAGCGATTTCATAAATTCACTGTAGCTCCATTCATTGACATATGGTCACGACACACTACAGATACGTAGAAAAACTCATAAAGTTTTGTTCGGCTGAAGCCGCACTTCAGGTTTCTGCCGCCAGAGCGCTCGAGAGCGCAGTGAGACAAAATGGCGACAGGAGCCGAGAAAGCGTATGTCGTGCTTGAAATGCACTCACATCCGTCAGTCATAACAGTGCAACGACACTTCAGGACGAAGTTCAACAAAGATCCACCAACTGCTAACTCCATTCGGCGATGGGATGCGCAGTTTAAAGCTTCTGGATGCCTCTGTAAGGGAAAATCAACGGGTCGGCCTGCAGTGAGCGAAGAAACGGTTGAACGCGTGCGGGCAAGTTTCACGCGTAGCCCGCGGAAGTCGACGAATAAAGCAAGCAGGGAGCTAAACGTACCACAGCCGACGGTTTGGAGAATCTTACGGAAAAGGCTAAAGCAGAAGCCTTACCGTTTACAATTGCTACAAGCCCTGACACGCGATGACAAAGTCAAACGCTTTGAACTTTCGGCGCGGTTGCAACAACTCATGGAAGAGGATGCGTTCAGTGCGAAACTTGTTTTCAGTGATGAAGCAACATTTTTTCTTGATGGGGAAGTGAACAGGCACAATGTGCGAATCTGGGCGGTAGAGAATCCTCACGCATTCGTGCAGCAAATTCGCAATTCACCAAAAGTTAACGTGTTTTGTGCAATCTCACGGTTTAAAGTTTACGGCCCCTTTTTCTTCTGCGAAAAAAACGTTACAGGACACGTGTATCTGGACATGCTGGAAAATTGGCTCATGCCACAACTGGAGACCGACAGCGCCGACTTCATCTTTCAACAGGATGGTGCTCCACCGCACTTCCATCATGATGTTCGGCATTTCTTAAACAGGAGATTGGAAAACCGATGGATCGGTCGTGGTGGAGATCATGATCAGCAATTCATGTCATGGCCTCCACGCTCTCCCGACTTAACCCCATGCGATTTCTTTCTGTGGGTTTATGTGAAAGATTCAGTGTTTAAACCTCCTCTACCAAGAAACGTGCCAGAACTGCGAGCTAGCATCAACGATGCTTTCGAACTCATTGATGGGGACATGCTGCGCCGAGTGTGGGAGGAACTTGATTATCGGCTTGATGTCTGCCGAATCACTAAAGGGGCACATATCGAACATTTGTGAATGCCTAAAAAAACTTTTTGAGTTTTTGTATGTGTGTGCAAAGCATTGTGAAAATATCTCAAATAATGAAGTTATTGTAGAGCTGTAAAATATGGCAATGCAGTGAAGGTCCTGTGCTTAAGCCACATGTTTCTCTATGTAATGCCGCTTCCTATTCATGTTTGCGACTCCCTGTTATACTTTGTGCACCCTCATAGGGCAACATGTATCGTTTAAAGTGCCTCAAGCACCCAGCCGGATTGATTGCCTGCTACATGATATCCTGATCCCGTGACTGCAGTATGTACACTGATCTACTCCCCTCTCCACTGAACAAGTGTGTGGACCGCGAGATATGTCGGCCGCAGTGTGTGTGTGTGTGTGTGTGTGTGTGTGTTGGGGGGGGAGGGGGGGGGGGGGGCAGGGGTTAGCTTCTGCTCGGGAATCCAATGGCGGGCTTGTCCGCGCCCGCCTTCGCCTTGTTCGGTGTTCCGTTCCTGCTGTGTTTGGAGAATTTTCAGCGCCTGAGCTCACGCTTAACAAATTTGAAATCCGTTGTCCTTGTTGATGTTGTCATGGAGCTGGATTTCGATAGCTTCCTTGTGTACACAGTCCCAATAGTGGGGTGTGTTGTGTAACATTTTTGTATATTCGTGTTTCATTTTGTGGTTGATTTCAAGGCAATGTTCAACAATTTCTAATTTTTTAAGCTGTTGGAGCTCAGTTTGCAGTTTGTGTTCAGCGCACTTTTCTTTTACGATGCGAATGGTTTGTTAAACAAATGCATTTCAACACTATCATGATTTGTAATACACTCTAGATTTCCGGAGTTCCATGTCGTCTTTTATTGTACCTAAAACGGAACTGGTCTTTGTAGGCGGGCGGTACACACATCTGATATTTGGTCGTCGTAAAATTCTACCGATTTTTTCCAGATACATTGACAAGGTATGGAATGTAGGCTATCTTTTTCGGTTGGTCTTCATGGAATGTTGGCTTGATGCGGTCTTTTGCTTGAGGGAGCTCCAAATTTGGCAGTCGCTGTAGCCATTTTTCTGGAACACGTCTCTTAGGCCGGCCGAAGTGGCTGTGCGGTTAAAGGCGCTGCAGTCTGGAACCGCAAGACCGCTACGGTCGCAGGTTCGAATCCTGTCTCGGGCATGGATGTTTGTGATGTCCTTAGGTTAGTTAGGTTTAACTAGTTCTAAGTTCTAGGGGACTAATGACCTCAGCAGTTGAGTCCCATAGTGCTCAGAGCCATTTGAACCATTTTTGAACACGTTTCTTAGGCTTTCTTCGCTGGTAATCACACGAGCTCTGAGGACCAGCGTGTTTAGCATTCCTTCTCTTTGTGAAGGGTAGTGACAGCTAGAGACACGAAGGTAATGATCCGTGTGGGTTTCCATCCGATAGATGCTGTCTCCCCGTGTTTCGTCCGGTTTTCTCAGTACCAGAATTTAAAAGTATGGCATCTGACCGCTTTGCTCCACCACTATGGTGAACTGGATCTGGTTATGGACAAAGCTGAGACTTTGCAAGAAAACTTGAAGCTGACCTTACCAACGAGGCTAAATGACGAACATATCGTCAACATATCTGTAAAAGACTGTCGGTTTTAATGGCGCTGAGTGAAGCGCATTTCCCTCAAAGTCTTCTATGTACATATTGGACACCACAGCTGACAGAGGGCTACCTGTACGCACGCCGTCAGTCTGTTCATAGTAACGTCCGTCAAAAAGAAAATATGTGGACGACACTACAAAACTGAATAGTTCAGTGAATGAGGGTCCACATTTCTTTTTAATGAGTTTCAGCGACTCCTTGAGTGGAACTCGTGTGAAGTGACCATGAGATCTGAGCTAGCCAGTAGGAGTTTCCATAGACCTGCCACCAGTTCTTGATTTGATGTTTACATTTTCCAATCGGCTGACTCAAAACTAACGTCAAGAGTTTCTCAAGCTGATACGTTGGCGCTCCTATTGTGCTCATATTGGTCTCAGATGTGTGCCCTCATTGTGAACCTTTGGATGCCCGTAGAGACCAAGTGGTGCGGCAGCACGTGGCAGAAGTTGAGGCTAGACAAACCGTTATGAATCTTAGTAGGAAAACCATCGATGGCGCCGCGGTGTCTGTCCTTGAGAAAGGCTTAAAGTTTGCCCCAATACCAACAGGACTAACTGTCGCAGAAATCATCAGGGAATAGAACAGGTTGTCTTCACACTAACACCCGATAGGGCGGAGGCGATACGCAAGCAAACGTGCCATACTCTCGCCAGGTCTGCGCCGCCGAGGCATAGCATCTCCAGACGAAAAAGAGCCGTACTGCGTTCTACGCGTGCTCACCCAGATATTGTTGTCCTTCCAAGGGAGGAAACATAACCATCTTACTAACAGTCGCAGAATACAGATAGAAAGTGTACAAAGTTCTAGACGACGCGGCTTACAAAATGCTGACTACGGACCCAGCCAGATGCAGTGCAAGACGACGGATTGTGAGAGAGACAGAGAAGTAGTGTTGAGAAGAGACAGAGAAGTACTCTTGCCAACTGTTGTTGTGTGTTTGTCTTTCTTTTGTTTGAGTTGTGTTTGATAAAACGAAATAATGAGCGTATGGCACCGTTGGTCGGGATACCCCATCCGGGGAAGTTCGGCCGTCAAGTGAAAGTCTTATTTCAGTCGACGCCACACTGGGCGACTTGCACGCCGGTGATGAGGATGAAATGATGATGACAACACCCAGTCCCCGGGAATCGAACCCGTACCCGCTTACATGGGAGGCGAGTATGTTACAACCCAGCAAAGCAGGTGGACGTTATGTTTGATTTTTTTCAACAAACGAAAAACAACAAAAAAGCATCAAACACTACACAAACAAAAGACAAACCCACAACAACAGTTGGCAACACGACACACCAAAAACACACATATGTTGATCACCAAATGAAAGTGAAAGTGAAACATCCGATGTGACATACGTGGATGAAAGAACGGCAGAAATCGGCCAGCTAGAGTATGAAAACTAGCAAATACTTCTCCAGGACTACACACATGTTACCAGCGCTGGAAATCGTTAGTAATACCGACCGATACATTCACAATACGGAACTTGTTCTACAAAAGTTGCTTCTAAGCTAAAAAAGGGAGAGAAAAACACAACAAAATGTAATATAGCAGCATATTATATCTACCACATAATACGTTTATTGTATGTATAAAAGGAAACATGTATTTCAGTCCACTGATGATGCTTCCCAAATAAAAGAAGCGAAACGCGTATGGAAATAAACAAACTGCCTTCATTTAGATGCATAGACGGTACATACCTTCACGAATTTAGAGCAACTAAGGGAAAGACGGAAAACAGATAAAAATGACGATATTCTAATATCGTTAAAGTGCTGTAAATATTGTTCACCGTCTTTTACAAGAGCCTGGCACCTATTTCTGTAGTCAGCCAGAAAGCGATGGAGGACGTGCTGACCACCATAGTTCCCAGTCTGCAAGTCCAAATTCTTGTACACTCCACTGAAAGAAATGTTTCTATTCTTTATTTGCTCAGCGGGATCAGGATTATGATTATAAATGAAGATTTTGAGTTCTAATTGATACATATATTTGGTAACGTTTCACATGCACAACATTGTAATATTCATTATGTTCATATTGGCAGTAAATTTCTCTATACTAAACAGCATTATGAGCGGTTCAGAGGCGACCTCTACGGTAAGTTCCTACTAAATTGTCTTTCGCCCTGACTACTGATAATCAAAATAAATGCTCGCTACAAAATTGGAAAATAATTCTCACCACTTGCCACGCGGATATGTTAACATTATTGGCAGCACATTAACAGTAACTTTTGCGAAATCTAAGTGATCCCGGACGGTGCACAGTCTTCGCGAGTTCACTATCTATTTTTTACTGAAAATAAGCGTTTTGTAACAACCTGTCTGACGTCATCCGAGGCAGTGCGCGGTCTGGCGTTTGACTGACGCGAATCTTACGGTGGCTGGGTACGAAGTGAAGCCTCGTCTTGCTTCTCCGGCTGTATTTATATATGTGGCGCAGCGGACAGCCAAGGGAGCACCTGCTGTCATCCGCCCTATGCACACGGTAGCAGTCTCTAAACGGCCGCTTTCTCAGATACACAATATTTAATAACAATGTTATGAATCAATTCAGAATCTTCATAATTTTTGCATGCATGTAGGTAAGTTGGTTAAAATCGCAGAAAAAGTTTTAGCTCGCCTGCATTACAATCTTGCCTTCTAAAATTTTTAGAACGGAACTGACAGTAGAACATGACCTCTGAACTACAACTTTAAGAGACCTTGTATTGATTGTTATTAACATCAAGATCCTAAAACTTGTTAAAGCTGTATTATTTAATAGGTTTCATCACTTGCTGTAGTCAAAACTTTCTAGCATTAATACTGTGGTGTCACCGCCAGACACCACACTTGCTAGGTGGTAGCCTTTAAATCGGCCGCGGTCCATTAGTATACGTCGGACCCGCGTGTCGCCACTGTCAGTGATCGCAGACCGAGCGCCGCCACACGGCAGGTCTAGAGAGACTTACTAGCACTCGCCCAGTTGTACAGCCGACGTTCATAGGAATGGTTCACTGACAATCACGCTCTCATTTGCCGAGACGATAGTTAGCGTAGCCTTCAGCTACGTCATTTGCTACGACCTAGCAAGGCGCCATTACCAGTTATATTGAGCTTATTATACTTTTGTATCATCAAGAGCGATGTACTCCAATTATGGATTAAAGTTAAGTATTACATCATCTACGTATTTTATTTGCAATTCTCAAGACATTGTCCTGTTCCAGACCTCACGCCAGTCTGCGTGTAATTAAACCCGTGCATTTCGGCCTCCTCTAGCAACACGGTGTTGGCTCTTCTGCCAACACTTCAAATACAATAGATACTTAACCTACTACAAATAAAGATTTTTTTTAACTTTTCACATTTCTAAGTGTAATATTTAACGCCTTCAATTTTTCTTAAAACCGTGGATTCTGACCAAATTATTGCTTTAATCACGTTGAGAATTGTATTAGTTAATTTTAATGTAGATCTGCACATTATGTCCAGTATCTGGCTTCCTAGCTTTGTTATTTAACGCCACTTACATTTTTCTTAAAACGAGGTACGAGCGTTGGAACTAAAATAGTGGCAACTATTTATTCACAACCGATACAAAAGAGTTACATGTTTGCACCTGTTACTGTCCTTCAAAGTAGTCATCAGCGTTGTGTAGAGCCCGTTGCCAGCGATGTGGAAGGCGTAGTACACCGTTAGCAGAGCCTGTTCTGTTGATGGCGCGAGTGGAGCGGTCTACTGCCTGTCGAATCTCTGGAACAGTTGTGAAGCGAATGCCACGAGGTGGTTCCTTCATCTTCGGAATCAAATCACAGTCACAAGGACTTAAGTCTGGGGAGTATGGTGGATGGTGCAGTACTTCCCAGTCCCATCGACCGAACAGAGCAGCCACAGCTTGCGCTGTATGCGCCCGCGCATTGTCGTGCAAAATGATGGGTGGGTTGAGCAGAAAGTGTCGCCGCTTCTTTCGCAAAGCTGGTTGCAGGTAATGCTCCAAAAACGAACAGTAATACTGTTCACTGACGGTTTGCCGTGGAGGAACGTAATGCGTTAGGATAACACCATCACAGTCGTATACGAGAATCACCATAACTTTAGACCGCTCCATTTGCACCATCAACAGAACATAATCTGCTAACGGTATACCACGCCTTCCACATAGCTGGTAACGGGTTCTACACAACGCTGGTGACTGCTTTGGTGGACAGTAACAGGTGCAAACATGTAACTCTTTTGTATCGGCTGTGAATAAATAGTTGCCACTATTTAAGTTCCAACCCTCGTATTTAGGTAAAATATTGACCTCATCAATCTGAGACTTGACAGTTTAAACATTGTGAGATCTGAGTTTCTCCTGGCGTATACAACTTTCAAATAACTTCCGGGAATTCAGCCAAGTAACACTTTCAGCGACTGCCGATATTTCGGCGGGAGAACACCCCTCCATTCTCAAGGCAAACCGCAACGGACAGGCGGCATACATGCAAATTTAAAACCTCAGTTCTCGGACTGATGCAGGAAAGATAACACACACACTGAAAACTAGTGCCACCAAAGATGACCAAAGTTAGAGCTATCGCTAGTGAGACTACGAACTCGCAGGTGAGGTAGCATTGACTCTGTCCCTCTGTTTTTTGACAAGGGAGAGAGCCGGATTCCAAACAGAATTTAAACAAAAACCTCCATCCGTGTTATCGAGGTTGCTCGCTAATTTACTCTCAACTGCCTCCTTAATAACACTGTCCCAATAGCTGGACGTGCATGCCAATATGTCGGTGTTATTATATAACATGGGGTGACCAGTATCCAAACAATGATCGGCAATAGCAGATCTACTTGATTACTGTAATCGTGTGTGCCGTTTTAGTTTGACCACTATATGCCATGCCGCAGCTACAAGGAATGCGATACACACCCGCCTTACGCAGATGAATATCATCCTTAACAGAACTCAAAAGCGCTCTAATTTTAGATAGAGGTCTGAAAATACATTTCACTCGTATTTCCGTAAAATACGACCTACATTGTTAGAAGTGTTTCCTACGTAAGGCAACAAGGCAGTAGACTTAGGTGTCGACTCAGAATTATCATCAATCACTCGATGTACAGTTGGTCGATAGCGCAACGAACGTCCAATCTGTCTATCACTATAACCATTTTGACGAAACGTAACTTCAAGATGGGACATCTCAGCTGGCATAGTCTCAGCGTCTGAAACGACATGTGTCCTGTGTGCCAAGGAACGAAGTACCCCTTCACGCTGATAGGGATGATGACAGCTATTAACTTGTAAGTACAAGTCGGTGTGAGTACGTTTCCTGTAGACTGCATGTACCAATGATCCATCATCCTTCCTCATAACCAACACCTCAAGAAAGGGAAGACAACCACACTCTTCCAGCTCCATCGTAAAACGAATGTTCGGGCCACACTCTTCCAGCTCCATCGTAAAACGAATGTTCGGGTGGATCGAGTTCAGATGTTCTAGAAAGGCATTCAAATTCTCCCTACCATGAGGCCAAACAACAAAGGTATCGTCAACATATCTAAAGAAACATGCGGGTTTCAAAGGCGCCGACTCCAGTGCAAGTTTCTCGAAGTTTTCCATAAACAAATTTGCGATCACAGCAGACAACGGTCTACCCATCGCAACTCCATCTGTCTGCTCGTAATACTGGTCATTGAATAAAAAGTGGATATCAACACATGCCGAAAGAGATTAGTTAATTCAGCACCAAACCTAGCCTCAATTAACCGCAATGAATCAGACAGAGAAACACGAGTGAAGAGAGAGACCACATCGAAACTCACTAAAATATCAGAGTCATTCAACCGCAGTCCCTCCAAACGACGTAAAAAATCAGCTGTGTTCCTGATATGATGTTCACACCGACCTTCTTGTGGACTCAACAGAGAAGCAAGATGCTTGGCTACACGATATGTCGGAGCGCCGATGCTACTCACTACAGGACGGAAAGGAACCCCTTCCTTGTGAACTTTCGGAAGGCCGTATAACCTAGGGAGAACAGCACTGTAGGTGTTAAGACTCTTGATAGTGTCCTGCGACAAACCACTTTTCTTCAGGAGGCTGTTGGTTTTTCTCTCAACACTTTTCGTGGGGTCAGCATCGATTCTGCGATACGCTGAATCAGATAGTAAACGTTGCATCTTTTGTACATAATCCTGTTTATTTAAAACAACGGTGGCATTGCCCTTGTCCGCAGGTAAAATAATATCAGGATCAACTTTGAGAGAGCGTAAAGCAGCCCTCTCTGCTGCTGTTACATTACTCTTGGGTGGACGAGCCCTGGTCAACACACGGCATGCCTCCCTCCTAACCTCCTCTGCAGCGTCAGGAGGTAGTTTGGAAACTGTCTGTTCAATTGAACTAATGAAACGAACTACCGGCAAACCCTTCGGGGTGGGTGCAAAATTGAAACCCTTCCGAAGCACGGATAAGGTTGCATCGTCAAAAGATTTGTCTGTAAGATTTATCACAGAATGTCGAGATATAACATCAGACTCCGCGCGATCAAAACGTTCAAACTTTGGCAAATGCCGGGCAGTAACGGAATTGTATTCCCAATCAGCTTGAGTCCATGAGGCACCGTCCAACCAATCCCAAGTGAAATCAGGCAATACCGATGCATCCATTAAATGAAAACTTAGAAACAGAATCCAAACGTCGACGAGTAAAACGAATCCTTTCACGAACAAGAGCCAAGCCAGCATGATGCTTGATGCGACTGGCGTCAGGAGAATTAATATGGTGTTGAGACATGATTTTGATTACGACACCTCAATAAAAACGACAAAGCACATTGCGGTCTAACTCGACAGCTATGAAGGTTATCGAACTTACGTAAACACCGATACATTTCCTCCCCGTAGAGGTAAACAATGTGAGACCTGAGTTTCTCCTGGCGTATACAACTTTCAAATAACTTCCGGGAATTCAGCCAGGTAACACTTCCAGCGACCGCCGATATTTCGGCGCTGAAAGTGTTACCTGTATGAATTCCCGGAAGTTATTTGAAAATTTAAACATTATTACATTAAAGCACATATTGACAAAGTTTGAAAAGGCAGCTTTAATTTTTAATTTCATTCTTAATGATGGTGCAATACTCGTGTGCTACGCACAGAAGCGTTATGGTGACGTGGCACTACTAGCATTGAACTGGAGTAACTCCAGGCACACTCGCTCGCCTCCGTATCTCTCAAATGGTACAGCCCTTGTTTCGCCACAAGAGGACACAGTTTGTCGAAGATACTGTCCCATTACAGTGTTGCTTTTCCATGCGATATAATTGTGATGTCATTTTATAAACAGGACAATGCTTGTGCACGTATGGTATGTGCCTCTATGAAGAGTGTGCAAAATGTTGAGGTTCCCCGGTGACCAGCAGGATCTCTAGATCTTTTCCTGACAGAATGTATCTGCGATCAGTTCGGACGCCAAAGCTGCCCCAGCGTCAGTGTCCAGGATGTCAAAGACCATGTACAACAGGTGTGCGACAGTTTACCTCGGAAGAGGATACAACGGCTTTGTGACACCGTTACCATCCTAATTAGTGCCTGCATCCAGGCCAAGCAGGATGAAACGACGCACTGATAAATGGGGTCAAACTGCCAAGTCTTAGTAATTTCCTTTGATGCTGTAACGAGTGCAATAACATCACATACCGTCTCAACCCGCGAAGTTTCAGTTCGTTTCTGCATACCCTTCTGAGTGTTGAATATTGTTTTTTGTCAGGCAGTGTAATAGGATTTGTTAATCCACCCAATGGCACCACAAAAACGTTGTTGTGGCTGTGAATACAATTCCAAATTAAAATCACGTTGTAAACCTGACTGAAAAACAGGCCTTACATGCCCATGTGATGCACCCTGCTCTTGGTTTGCTTTGATACATATTAACAAAGAACAATTTCATTAAATATTGTGTAAAACCTTTTCTCGTGACAATTTTATCCACCGTTTCACTGACGCAATGAGTGAAAAAGGTCATATTCTAACTCATGTTACATCTTACAACTTGTAGCATTTTCTCCCGTTTCATCGCAGATTTTTTAGGACCACAGCTCATTGTGCCCATTTGTGCGAGCGCTTTAAATAACGATTCTAGTAGCTCGTCAATCAGAACAATGTGTTTAGCGCCCGCCAAGACAGGGACTGGATCCGAGTGGAAGAACAATATACGGAAGGAACTGCATAAACTACTCGCTGAAACTTTGCTCGCAGGCGCAGCACGTTGACTTCTAGAGACTCATACAAAATCTGCGTGAGTAAATGAACGTCCCTTTCACAGATCTACTAACGCATATTAACAATTTATCGACGCGATTCTGGTTGTATAATATCAATCACTTAGGGATAATATACGACTCGTGGCTTCAGAATTTTGTAGCCTCCACTACACCACTTTAAATGATGAGTAATCAAGATGATTAGCGCAGCAGCATTCCGATCAGTTGTATCAAAGTGTGTTTCAGAAATGCAGTAAGTATTTGAAAACATAACTGCTGAACAGTCATGGAAATGTACTACGTGAACAAAATCCTATAAAATAGAATATGAGAGAGATTAATAAAAAATTTAAGAAAACGGTCAAATCTTCTGGGAATTATTTGTCTCAAAATAAGAAATTAAATAGGTTAGAGAAACATTTGAGACGACTTTGAATGATGCTCGAAATCATACACAGTAAATAAGCTGCGTCACATGTTCTCTAATCTATCTTATTTTTTACTTTTAGAAAAATTATTTCACGAAACCTTTGACCACTGTTTTCCGTTTTTAATTTTCAAGATTTTTTTCACAAAGCATGAAATATAATGTATTTAAATATCGATCGGCGTTCTATTATAATTTAAAGTATTCAAATTAGGAGAACGCATAGAAAACTCAGTTCAAGCTTTAATTTGATATTTATTTTATTTTTTTCAACATGAAAGAAAGATTTCCACAATTTCTACACTAATGAAAGTTTCTGTGCGCAAAATATCGAGGTCAACTTTTTGATCTTTCATTTACACAGCTGGCAGCAGCTGTTCGTGAGATATTTCAATTTTCCCTCAAAGCAATAATTAAGGTTTTCTTGATTACCCTGACTACTTTCAAGCTATAAAATCTTTTTGTGGAAGCAAGATCTCACGCTTGTCAATTTAATTCTCCAATTGTCCCGTTCGGACTCTTCTTTCGCCTGTGAAAATACATTGTATAATTTTTAGGGACTCTTATTTTCGCTCCGCTGAAACATTCGACCAAATGAAGGAGGGAGCTTACTGAAATCGCAGTACCTCCTGTGGAAGTCTCAAAGGCATATGTCAAGATTCAAAACAGATTAACGGAATGCACCCGTCGCTATCTTGGAATGAAATAAATGTAGCGAAACGGCCATATTTGGTATACTTTTTAGTTAAGAACTACTGGTAAGCCTTGCAACAATCCTCTGTCTCCGTAGCTAGCAAAGAAAAATTTCTGAGTAATAAGAACAACATTAATAGAGATTTGTCAGAGGAGTCATTAAATTCAGAGTGAATGTGAGCAACAGCAAACGGTCGAAACCGATGGCTCTGACGGTACACAATCATGGAGGTGATAGTCTCCTTTCCCGATGCCACTGTACCACAGTTAGGTACATCGCTAAATCGTGACTGTACTACTCGAAAGTATTCTTGAGTGACTGGGATAGGTTATTGTCAAGAAAATGGCTCTGAGCACTATCGGACTTAACTTCTGAGGTCATCAGTCCCCTAGAACTTAGAACTGCTTAAACCTAAGTAACCTAGGGACATCACACACATCCATGCCCGAGGCAGGATTCGAACCTGCGACCGTAGCGGTCGCACGGTTCCAGACTGTAGCGCCTAGAACCGCTCGGCCACTCCGACCGGCTAGGTTATTGTCCCCTCACAATAAAACCGTTTCCAGCATACAGGGTGACAATTATTGAAGTATATGAAAAAGAAAAACGTAAATTAGTTACAAACTACGGAGTGGACACACTTTATGCAACATGTAAACGTCACTACAGATATTAGGATTTAGGTTATGATATGTTCGATATGCCTACCTCAATTGGCGCTGATATGGCGCAGACGAATAGCGAAATTCAGCATGACACGCTCAAGCGTCGGAACGTGGACGCCTTCGAGACCTCCTGAATGGCTGTTTTCAGCTCAGAAATGGTTTTGGGAATGTTGCTGTACATCTTATCTTTAATACAGCCCCACAAAAAGCAGTGGCATGTGTTCAGAACCGGAGAATATGGCGGACAATCGAGGCCCATGTCAGTGGCCTCTAAGTACCGCAGAGCCAGAATGTGGCCCCCAAAGTGCTCTTCCAGGACACCAAACACTCTCCTGCTTCGATGAATTCGAGCTCCGTCTTGCATGAACACATCTTGTCGAAATCAGGGTCACTTTGGTTAATGGGGATGAAATCATCTTCCACAACCTTCATGTACCGTTTGGTAGTCACCGAGCCATAAAGGAATATCGCACCGATTAATCCGCGATTGGACATTGCACACCACACAGTCACCCTCTGAAGGTGAAGAGACTTCTCCATCGCGAAATGCGGGTTCTGAGTCCCCCAAATGCGCCAATTTTGCTTATTAACGGATCCATCCAAATGAAAGTGGCCGACAGCAAGGCGCGTGCACATGCGCATACGAATTCCCATCGTGCCCCGAGGCCAAGCGTGCAGTTTGATCGTCCTAACGCAAACCGTTCAGAAGTTATGACGATTTTATTTCATATAGTTCAATAATTTTCATCCTGTATCTTTCTTAAAGATACGAAGTAGATTTAAATGTGGCTGCAGGGGTATTACATGAGTACTGTAGGTCCACCACTGTTTACAGTATATATAAATAATGCAGTGGACAACGCTACAAGCTCCGTGAGACTGTTCGTGGATATTGTTGTTCTACACAGATAATTCTACACAAAAAATTGTGAAATACGGAGACTGCAGAGGACAGACGTTTACTGCAAAGACTGGCAGTAAAATTTCATATATAAATACAGGGTGCTACGCATAAGTTGGTAGAAAAAGCTGTTATTGTTCGATTACGCGACTGACGATTAATGACTGGGTATGGTAACACTCGTATCCTGATCATACTACAATGAAGAAAACGACAACACTAAGCTAGTTGCAGGAAAAACAGACGTCAGAATGGGACTCACTGATAGGAACATAAGAAACTGTAGTTCATCGTCGGAAGATGGAGCACGGAAACTCCTCCTTCGAACATATCTTGAATATTTTTCGGGAACGTGAGACTCTCAGCATATATGACTAATAGAGGACATAAATAAAATTCAAAAAGAGCTGCACATTTCCTCATGAGTTCGTTGAGTATGAGAATCGTTATGCATCACACGGAGATTTACTTTATAAATCCCGACAGTAAACGTTCCGAGAAGAGTTAAAGAACGTTTTGTTTTTTCCCATGTACGTCTCATGAAATGACATGGAGGATAATTCTGAGAAATTCGAATTCCTATGGTGACTTGCCGACAGTGTTCACACAGCGTGCCATTTGCGAATAGAAAAGGGAAGGCATCAATTAATAGTGGTGGGCGAAGTATCCTCAGCCACAGACAAATAGGTAGCTTAAGTAGTTCTCGTAACATGCAAAGATCAGCACATTCCTCAAACTGGGGAACTATCAAGAATGGGGTTCCACAAGGGTCAGTCTTGGGTCCTTTGTTGTTCTTATTATATATTAATGACTTGCCATTCTATATTCATGAAGAGGCAAAGTTAGTTCTCTTTGCTGATGATACAAGTATAGTAATCACACCTGACAAACAAGAATTAACTGATGAAATTGTCAATACTGTCTTTCAGAAAATTACTAAGTGGTTCCTTGTAAACGGACTCTCACTGAATTTTGATAAGACACAGTACATACAGTTCCGTACAGTGAATGGTATGACGCCATTAATAAATATAGACCTTAATCAGAAGCATATAGCTAAGGTAGAATATTCCAAATTTTTAGGTGTGTCCATTGATGAGAGATTAAATTGGAAGAAACACATTGATGATCTGCTGAAACGTTTGAGTTCAGCTACTTATGCAATAAGGGTCATTGCAAATTTTGGTGATAAACATCTTAGTAAATTAGCTTACTACGCCTATTTTCACTCATTGCTTTCATATGGCATCATATTTTGGGGTAATTCATCACTGAGGAATAAAGTATTTATTGCACAAAAGCGTGTAATCAGAATAATAGCTGGAGTCCACCCAAGATCATCCTGCAGACATTTATTTAAGGATCTAGGGATATTCACAGTAGCTTCTCAGTATATATACTCTCTTATGAAATTTGTTATTAACAACCAAACCCAATTCAAAAGTAATAGCAGTGTGCATAACTACAATACTAGGAGAAAGGATGATCTTCACTATTCAAGATTAAATCTAACTTTGGCACAGAAAGGGGTGAATTATACTGGCACTAAAGTCTTTGGTCACTTACCAAATAGTATCAAAAGTCTGACAGATAACCAACAAGTATTTAAGAAGAAATTAAAAGAATTTCTGAATGACAACTCCTTCTACTCCATAGAGGAATTTTTAGATATAAATTAAGAAAAAAAAGAAAAAAATATTAAAAAAATAAAAATAAAAAATAAAGAAAAACAAAAAACACAAAAAAATAAAGTTGTTATATTAACTTAAGTATGTTGTTAAATTAACCTAATTATGTCATGTATTGGAAAATTCGACTCGTTCCACATCATTACGAAATATCGTATTCATGATCCATGGAACTAGTATTAATCTAATCTAATCTAATCTAATCTAAAGTAATACAAACGCAGATGTTGTATAACTTAAATATGTCCGCCCCGATAGCTGAGTGGCCACAGTCTGCCGCCGGCAGTGCTGCGAGGCGGTCACGCGCCAGAGCGCTGCGGGCGAGGCGCGCACGGTGTGTTTGTGTTTACTTCGGCCGCTGTAAGTGCCGTTTTCCTTCTCGACCACCATGGCGCACAACTATCGGAAGAAGACATTACGTTTCAACTTTTGTTCCGACTTCGCCCGACCCAAGGCCCTGGAGGTAGAACGATTTATACGCGATGAAGTTAAAATACCACCAACGGATCTAATTGGTATCCACTTTTCCATAGTTAGCAGTACCGTCTACGTCAAAATGATCAACGATGCGGCGTGCGACAGGGTGCTTCAAGAGGCAAAACGTGGACTGCGCTTCTGTCATTCCGACGGCAACGTCGGACCCGTTGCCGTCGATCACGCAGGTCTCGGCACACGGACGATAAGGATCTTCGAACTGCCGTTCGAACTACCTGCAGACGTCGTCATCGAGGCGCTCCGTCCCTATGGCAACGTTCTGGAACATGTTGCCGAACGATGGGTCCAATTTCAAACCTATCCCGTTTTAAACGGTGTTAGACAGGTCCGCATCGAGTTGCAGAAACACGTGCCTTCCTATCTACGTATCGGAGGCTGCCGTGCCATTATAATGTACGACGGCCAACCTCGGACCTGTTCCGGTTGCGGGAAAGAAGGTCACCTACGGTCTGAATGCATTCAACGACGTGTCGCGCAGCTCCCGTTGTCGGAAGCGTCCGTCACACCCACGATGACCGTCCTACCGGTCACTTACGCAGCGGCTCTTGCCACGTCTACAGTTTCGTCCAGTCCGTCGCCCGGTCCTTCCGATCGGCACGTCCCGCCGTCCCAGTCACCAACGGACGGTGCAGACGTCCCACCTGACAACCTTGCCGCCGAACAGGCTCCCGCACCGGACGCTGAGGAGACCAGTACATCTTCACAACACCTGTTTGACAATTTAATTGTACCCACCGACGCCTTCGAACCAGGTCGACGCTCCTCCTTGCCGTCGTCCGACACTGAGGAACACGTGCGCAAACAACGCTCGCCACGTAGGCGCAAACGCCGTCGCCGTTCACCCACGGGCTCTCAGAGCGTTGCCACCCGCGACGACGAAGACGACACCCAAGCAGCCGATATTTCCACGCAGAGGTCGGCGGACAACTTTCACGATGAACAAGACGTTTCGCAGGACGGGACCACTATGGAGGTCGCCACGCACAATGTAACGATCGGTGCGCCGGTTGAGACGCCTGTCTCCCCGCCGACAACTCCAGATCTCTCTCACCACGACGCAATTCCCATGGACATTGGACAGACCCACGGCACAGGAGCATGGGCCGACGACATTGAGGAAGGTAAGCCCCCTCCTCCGGATGAGTTGCCTCCGCCGGACGAGGCTGCCTGTTAACATCAAAAGCGAGGCATTGCAGCTGATGGGACGGGACTTCCTGTCGGTGCCCTCCTCTTACTTCCCTTCGTGATGGTAGATGCGCGTCCACCACCACTGAAACAAACGTACCGGTTTGCCACACTGAACATCAACATGATCGGCACTGCACCCAAGCTGCAACTCCTATGTGACATGCTTCGGGCCTCTGACGTCGACGTCGCCCTTCTTCAGGAAGTACGCGTTGCCACACTACCACCAGTCTACGGCTACGACTCATACACGTCCACATGTGATCCGTCAGGGCGTGGAGTGGCTTTCTACATACGCGAAGGAATCCCACTCACGGACACGACAATCCTTCCCTGTGGAAGAGGCATGGCTGTTACCATCTTCGACACGCGCGTCATCAATATCTACGCTCCGTCTGGCTCCACGAACCGTCGGCAGCGGTCCACTTTCTTCGGACATGACGTGGCGCCCCTGTTTTCTGGACGCTATGATCGTCTTATCATGGGAGGCGATTTCAACTGTGTCCTCCATCCGCAGGACCAAGTGCCTGGTTATTCGCCATGCCCGGCGCTGCTCACCTTAATCAACGATTTTCATCTAGTGGACGTTTGGGAGAAAATTCATGGCAATACCCCCGGTTTTACTCATTATACAGCACATTCTGCGAGCCGACTGGACCGGTTTTATGTCTCTGCTCACCTCGGCAATGAAGTCGCCCAAGCTGAACGATGGCCCCTTGCATTTTCGGACCATTGCGCTGTCATTTGCTCCCTGGCTCTGCCACCTCAGTCAGTGTGGCGCAGCAGAGGTTACTGGAAGCTTAATACCTCCCTCCTTAATGATCCACACTGCCGACAATGTATTGCCACTACATGGGCGTCTTGCGAAAGACGCCTTCCGCAGTACACATCCACGTTCCATTGGTGGCTCAAATGTGCCAAACCTGCGATCAGAAAGGCCTTCATACAATGTGGCAAGGAAGCAGCAGCATGGCATCGAGACACCACAAATTTTCACTACGCCGTCCTCCGTGAGCTCGATGCGCTCCCTCCATCACCAGACACCCACAGGGAACGACAACGTACTAAAGCTCGTCTCCTCTCTCTTCAACATGCACGACTGCAGGGTGTCGTGGTGCGTTCCCGACGCCAAGACCTCCTCCACGACGAAACCCCATCCACAATCCATGCCGCATCCGACCATAGTCGTCGACGTCGGCTTTTCGTCCCCAACATCACGACCTCCGATGGTGTTCACCACACAACACAGGCGGCAGTCGTGTCTGCCTTTGCTGAACATTATCGCCAATTTTATGATGATGAACCGATGGCGACGCCCATTCCTGATGATCTCCGTCCTTCCCCTGATCGGACCCTCACCGTAGCGGAGTCAACGTCCATGATGTCTGCAATCACCGCAGAAGAGGTGGTAGATGCGATCAACAAAGGGGCCAAGAACAAATCACCCGGACCAGATGGTCTCCCAGTGGAGTTTTACCGGGCGTTCACCACGTTAATGCTTCCTCGCTGGACGGAAATGATTCAGGAACTCTTTACTCCGTCCTTCCCAATTCCACCTGAATTCGTCACTGGCATTCTTCTACCTGTGCCTAAACCGAAGGGAGGGTCTCATGTCTCTGCCTATCGCCCCCTTACGCTCTTGAACGCAGACTATAAAATCTATGCACGCCTCTTAGCAGCGCGCATACGCACCGTCTTACCTACGGTCCTTTCACCTGAGCAGACTGCACGTGGTTGTGGGGCCACCTTACAAACAGCCCTAGGAGAATGCCGTGACCTCATTGCACTGGCGTCGGTTTGTCGCCTTCGTGCAGCACTGGTATCCGTCGATTTCACGAGTGCCTTTGATCGCGTTCGACACCCATTCCTCCTCATGGTGGCGACACGTATGGGGTTCCCGTTGCTTTTTGTCGATGCCATTCACCGGTTACTACTTCCCGCGGTCTCGATGGTACAAGTTAATGGGAGGCTTGTAGGACCGATTCCTATACGCCACTCTGTGCGTCAAGGATGCCCTATGTCTACTTTACTATATGCCATTGCACTTGAGCCCCTCATCACTGGACTTACCTCTAGACTGCAGGGCCTCACTTTGCGTGACCACACCTTCCACTGTAGGGCTTATGCGGACGATCTCCTCTTTCTCACCTGCTCCTCCACGGAACTCAATGACGCCATCCAATGGATCCACCAGTATGGACGTCTTTCTGGTAGCATTCTTAATGTCCGTAAATCGACTATGATGCCCATTGGGCGCGGCCTCCCGGCTATGGTGCCGACCCCACTCCCAGTCAGTGCCACCCTTCGTTACTTTGGTATCGAATTTACGAGCTCCACACACCGCACAGTGGCCCTGGCTTACCGGCGGCTTTTGCAGTCGATTAGGCACCATGTCCGCGGTCAAGTGCACCGTAACTTAAACCAACTCCAACGTGTGTCCTATGTCAACATGTATGTCGCCCCTAAACTGGTACACGTCGCCCAGATCCTCCCAATGCCGTTACTCCTTGGCCGCCGCATCCAGTCAGCCTTTGGATATTTCGTGTCAGCAGGGGCACTTTTCAAAGTTCGCTACAACACTCTAACACTGCCTCCTGCAAAAGGTGGCCTCGGACTCATCAACGTGCGGGCACGCTCTTCTGCACTCTTTGTCCACACTCTGTTGCGGCACTGGCAGGGGCCAGTCCCGTCCTTAACACGCAGTCTCTTAGATACCCTCCAACCAGCTTCTCTCGATCCACCGATCAATGTGGCACCTATTTCTCCATTATTGTACTACGTCGCCAGTTGTTTCATAGAACTCAGCTACGTTCGGGCCGATCTTCCAGTCACCCGTACTCCCCGTACAAAAGATTATTATCGTTTGTTTATGCTGTCCAACCCTTGCGATCCCATGGTGCTCCAGCATCCTGACATTAACTGGCGCACGGTTTGGGGGTGTGTGCATGCACCCTTTTTACCGTCGTCTGTGTCTGCACTCTGGTATGTTTTAGTCTATGGAAAATTCCCGACTAATGGTCGACTTTATCGCATAGGACTGGCCACCTCCCCACTCTGCCCTGACTGTCAGCTCGAAGACACCGACGAGCACCGTCTTACGTTCCCCCTGAAACAAAACGTATGGCTCCTCATCCAACGAATCGTGGGCTTTTACCTCCGTGCCCCGCCAACGACGGTAACCCCGGATTTCCTGCTGTTGCCCCAGACATTTCACTACCCTCTTGCTAAGCACCATACCCTAATCTGGTTTCGAGGACAAGCTTTAGAATATCTCTTTCAGAGTGGTCCACATACAGTCCTTGACTTCTGGTACAAAGTTGTGACCGCGCATAACACCCTCACCCGAAAACCATCTTACCGACAAACTTTTGCCGGTTATCTCCGCAGCGTCTTCCTTGACCCCCCTCAAAGTTGGGGTGTACCATGCCTACCTGTCACATGATGCAACACCCTTATCCACGTTCTCATGCATCGACCAAAAGCAAACACCAAATTTTTTTTCTTTTAAAAAAAGGAAGAAGACAGAATATGTTATATTTTGTTGTATTTAATGCTTTTCTTTTTTAATATATATATATATTTTTTGTTTAACTAACAGTCATTTGTATATTTTTAAATGGTACCTTGAAGAACTCTTGCATGGTGAATATATATGTACTTTTAGTTTGTTCATTACAAATTTTTAAACAAAAACAAAAACAAAAAAAAGACCAAAAAAAAAGGAAAACAGGATATGTTTTATTTTGTTGTATTTAATGTTATTCTAATAATTTGTTTACCTAACACTCATTTGTATATGTTTAACTGGTACCTTGAAGAACTTTTGCTTTGTGTGTATATATATGTACTCACCGTTTGTTCAATAAAAAAAAAAAAGTGGTCAGCGTGACGGATTGCCGTCCTTCGGGCCCGGGTTCGATTCCCGGCTGGGTCGGAGATTTTCTCCGCTCAGGGACTGGGTGTCGTGTTGTGTTCATCATCATTTCATCCCCATCCGGCGTGCAGGTCGCCCAATGTGGCGCCGACTGTAATAAGACCTGCGATATGGCGGCCGGACCTGCCCCGCGAGGGGCCTCCCAGCCAATGACGCCAAACTCATGCTAGTAAGACGTATAGAAATGTTTCCATATGTAATGAATTAGGAAAGAGACGGTGGCAGAAAATGCCAAACAAAAAAGTAAGGCATAATATTGATGTTATTATAAACCATCGCTTACAAAATTTGCTCAGTAGGAACATCGGAGACGGTGACGAGATGCTGTACAGCGCCAGATATGCACCTGATAGCCAAAATTGGAACTAACTTTTTTTTGCGTAGATCGGTTCCGCATTAACACTTTAGAATATTTGCCAAGTTTCACTGCCATGCGATAATTACAGCCCACACTGGGCACCTGTGAGTAGCTACACTTTTATTATAACCACCTAGTACATGGAGAATTGTTTAATGGCATTTGTAGTTCTACTCGTATTTGTTTCTTCTAGTATACCTGGGGCTAAGGTGGTCAAAAAACATCACACTAATATTTTATTATATGTCCCAACAGGACATGTCTTCATGGATCCCAGCTTAGATCATTGCAAAATTTCACGAATCTCTTAAGATATCTCTTCTGGAACCCTACGTTCTCAAAGTAAAAGTAAAATGTTTCGACAGAGAGCAATCTGCCGGCCGGAGTGGCCGTGCGGTTCTGGGCCCTACAGTCTGGAGCCGAGCGACCGCTACGGTCGCAGGTTCGAATCCTGCCTCGGGCATGGATGTGTGTGATGTCCTTAGGTTAGTTAGGTTTAATTAGTTCTAAGTTCTAGGCGACTGATGACCTCAGAAGATAAGTCGCATAGTGCTCAGAGCCATTTTTGAGAGCAATCTCTCTGCAAGATGCCACTCTTCCAATTTTGCTACTGCTTAATTTTGCAACAAAACTGTTTATGAGCACTAGGAACTAAAAATAGTGGTTCAATTTGCAGCTGTGTCATTGACGTTCTCTGAAGTACACTGTTCTTCACCAGTTAACCCTTGGAAACCAGATGCAGCGAATGTACCGTACCAGAGTTTCCTTTGTTGTCGCAGGTACTCTAATGATGGTTCTGCCACGCGCCAAGGTGGACGAAGAAGCGAATGTAACTGTGTGTCAATGTTTCTTCAAGAAAGTTGTACCTTTGTAGTGTACAGCTGCCAGTGGCAGCCTAAACAACGTCACGCTGAGGAAAAGTCTCTCATTACGAGATGCAGAACTGAACATCAAGATTGCGTGCTCACCGCTGTGGCCAGGAGACCGTAGACTTCCCTGCTCCAACCTGTCTCCCACACTAGTAAAAGAAACTTCAAGTGCCCAACCTCACAAAATTTAAACCTGGTAAAAAAGATTGCTGTACGCACTCGAACCTCTTCGCAGCTGTAATAAATGATTTAATTTCTCACATTTAAAGGGATCTTGTTCGAAGAGAATCAAGATTGAAATCTGATGTTCTTCAGTTTTCAAATGTCAACTGCAGAGACACTGGTCACAAGAACTGTACAGTGACTTAGACTAGCAGGGACAAGCAGCGCAAGAATCCTTGGAGTGTAAGGTGTCCGAGAATGTATGGTTTCCATGTTATGTATCATTTTATCACAAATGGTTCAAATGGCTCTGAGCACTATGGGACTCAACATCTTAGGTCATAAGTCCCCTAGAACTTAGAACTACTTAAACCTAACTAACCTAAGGACATCACACACACCCATGCCCGAGGCAGGATTCGAACCTGCGACCGTAGCAGTCCCGCGGTTCCGGACTGCAGCGCCAGAACCGCTAGACCACCGCGGCCGGCCTTTTTTTTGTTATCACATATGGAGTACCACGTACAATACATTTTCCCAACAGAGTGCCAAAACGGACCAGACGACCATTTTGCAGCCGTATGATCCTTCGTAGCCCCAAATACGCCACTTCTAGGGGAGGAGACGGTGTGTCAAGTTCGATATGTAGTCACGCCTCGTCTATGAAGTGTCATGAAAGAACAACGATGTCTAAGAGGATAAGGTCTAACGAAAAGTATCGCTACCGTCGGAGGGACCAGCACTTTTCCCTTGCGAGGAAAGACAGCGTGTCGGCTGTTTAATCTTGAAAGGAAAAGGTAAAATGAAACCAGATGTCGATCTAGGTTTCGGCGCGGATAACCACGCCTTCTTCGGAACACACTAAAACTACCAACGGCCTAAAGAGGCATGGTAGTTTGTAGTTTTAGTGCGTTCCGAAGAAGGCGTGGTTATCCGCGCCGAAACCTAGGTCAACATCCTGTTTCTATTTGCAATCGAGGCGGATTCTTTCTAATCATTAAATTATTCACAATTGCTGACGCGCTACAATGTTAAAAGTTCTCAAGAAGGTAAAGCTATCATAAACCTAAAGGCTCCATTGAGTAGCACAGTCCTATGCTAGGCCTGGTCCTTTTAGAGGGAGTGTGCCCTTGACGTCTTATGACCTTTGAGTTGACTCACCCAACCATTTATGGAGGGACCTGCAGTACTCGGGACCAAGGTGCAGCTCGGCATTTTCCACAGTAGCAAATATTGCCTGAGGGGAATTAAGTGATCAGTGATTGATCAAAATCGTAGGACTCATCAAGGATCGATCCCTGGACCTTAACTTATTTAGTGTGGCCCCTAAGCACTGAGTCACCGTGCACTGTTAAGAAAAAGGAAGTAAATTACTTTAACGTCGAGAGGTCGTCAGAGAAGGAAACCAAGCTTGTATGGGCAAGGATGGGTAAGAAAAACGGCTGTGACATTCCCAAAGGAAATGTTCCCTTCATTAGTTTTATGTGATTTACGGAAATCAAGGTTAATATAACAGCGGATGGCCGGAAATATTTGAATTCCGGTTCACTGAATGAAAGTTCAGAGTCCTAGCTAATGAACCACCTCACTCGATGTGTACTGAATAGTATACTGGACGCTGGACGGCGTGAATAAAATAGACTGTAGCATGGAATTAATGCATTGCTAGACTTTACTCATTCCTTGATTTTATTCATTCCTTATCTAGCTTTTGAACTGCAGCAAGACTTTCTAGCAAATATAAACCAACACGTGGTTGTAATAGGACCAAATGACTTGATAAAATAGTTTTGGATGAAATTAAAATGACTTTTATATGGACGTTATTAGTCATTGTACAGGCAAATGACCTGGTAGGTTATGTTGGAAGCACTAACAGGCTGTTGCGGGTGGTGCTGTTGCATATAGGAAAATAAGGAACGCCAGTAAACTGTAGTGAAATGCAGGATAACCTCCAGACGCGTGATGCAAGAACTGGCATTTGGCCCTTAATGTAAGTTGAAAGCCTCCAAGCCTCCTACTTGTTTTTTTTTACGCTACACTAATGTGACGTCAGTGAAAATGACCCGCAAAGTTTTGGATCGTGAATGAACATTAATGCGATCTGACTTCGATTTGATTGATATGTTAAGAAGTAGGGAGAGATTTCAAGACATAACGATGAATGTAAGGGGTCCTGAAACATATTTTGGATGGATGTTGAGTATTCGAAAAACAGCATTACCACACGAACACAGGCAAAGAAGTAAGCCCATTTACTTCGCCAACAAAACAGGAAAACATACCACAACCTCAAAACTGTAAGTTACAGAAAGAAAACATGATAGTCTTATTTCCATTCGTAAATACATAGCAAATAGAAAATAAATTATGTTTTGCTGTTTGCAGATGACATGTTGTATATTGTGTAGCATAACAGCTACCAAAATAAGAGGACAATAATATACTGTAAGGTATGTTATTTTTCGCCAATGCCAATTAAGTTATAAATGCAACTTTTACATAATGTTGTAAACGACGAAAATGTTAATATGATAACAACAAATTTACAGTTAAAATAAAAATGAACCCACTGATGATAGCACAAAAGTGCTGAAACATGTATGGGTGAAACAAGAGAAAAAAGGTGTCTTGCATAAGGCGGAACTTCTCATCCCATTTTCTTAGCAAGCACGGAGACAACAAGAAGAACTGCACCACAAGATGATTATGGATGCAACATTATAAAAACAACAAATTTCCTTACAGATTCTGGAAGTATATTTTGTCCTCCGTTATAAAAAGAACATGTGCTATGAGGATCTAAGCCCTGACTTTGTAGACCCTTGTTCACAAATGAGCCTGAAATATCTTAACCTCTCCAAGCATATTCAGGATCAGCCAGAAGTCTCCAAGTTCATGGCAACAATAATTTTCATTGTACTGACTGTGAGATACATGCAAACATCAGAGAAATGTTGCTGCTAATGGTAGCTTTTTTGAACAACGATTCTGCTGAAGGCGAAATGCATTTAATAGTTAGTGCTCACATCAGCTCCAGATGTAAATAAGTATGAAATAGCACGTGGGAATAACCCATAAAAGCGTTAGAAATTTCGTAAATAACTGTAGGATGGGACTAAGTCGTGGAAAGGTGCGAATCACTTCGTTTCATTCTTCAATAATCCAATAAAAATTGTACTATCACGATACAGTCGTCCTTCAGCATACTAAATGGGGTTCAGTTCCACAGAACACGAAAATCGGAACAAAAAGAAACCCCATACAATCAGTTATTCCCGTAACAATCGGTACACATGCACAAGAATGCGCTATCTAATATGCTCTTGAAAACAAGATTCTTTCAGTGTTCATACCTCGGGTTCTGTTGGTGACAGAAAGGTAGGGTCAATCGTTTAGGCTAACCCTTGAGGTAGGGGCCGTTTGTATACCCAACAGAAGGCTCGTTTTAGTGTCACTATCCTACAGCACAGGGACAAAGTATGGATATTACACACTTGTTCCTGCTTAGGTTAATGGAGCAAATCTTTCTGCATTTTACGTGCTACGCTACGGGTCTTAATCGACTTACGGATGCACCATTAGTTAACAGGCACTTCCTAAGAAAATGCCAAAAAGACGTCTTTTTATCTTATTTGCGTAACAAAACCGAGTTGCAGATTCCAAGACGACTATGCAAAGCATATGGCTGAAATCTTTACGATATATTTCTGAGATCTCGATCTCGAACAATCTTGGAAATTTTCTTGATATCTGTATCTGTTTTTGACATACAAGAGGTTTCAAGACAATATACTTGTACGCGTAAAACACGCACATAAAATTGGAATGAGGAGAAATCTAAAAAACAAATAACCGCAGCAAGTTCCTAAAATTTTGCCGGCCGAAGTGGCCGTGCGGTTAAAGGCGCTGCAGTCTGGAACCGCAAGACCGCTACGGTCGCAGGTTCGAATCCTGCCTCGGGCATGGATGTTTGTGATGTCCTTAGGTTAGTTAGGTTTAACTAGTTCTAAGTTCTAGGGGACTAATGACCTCAGCAGTTGAGTCCCATAGTGCTTAGCGCCATTTGAACCTAAAATTTTAACAGTAGAATCTCTAGACATTTATTTAGATGTGTCACTTTCCCGTTTTCAAACATCTTTATCAGTTATGAGGAAATACCCCAAAACATGGTTATTGATAGTTTATAATGTGACGCAGCACGAAGAAATATGCTGTGAAGTATCTCCATTATCATTATAGAAGCGTTATGGAAACCTTATGTTGTAGTACTGAAACACATACAAAAGTTTCGTGCACATAAAATCCGGTAGTAATCCCACAAGTTGTTAGTATTATCACAGCTTCCCTATCTCAAACATACTTTCTATGACTTGTTTTTAATCCGAACTTCTCTTTAAAACAAATGCTAGTGTCTCAGTACTGTGTTGTACTCTCTCTTCTGTCGTAGCCATGGAATAAAAGATATAGTTACTGTTTAAATAACTTGAATTATATTGATTTAAAGATTCGCTTCATCATTTATATTACTTGATTTACTCCTTGTTCTCATCTGATAATTTTTTATATTTTTCAGCATATATTCGTTGTTAATGGTCTCAATACGACGATGCAATGGATCCACCGCCATTGTCGCAAAGTACTCACAGACGTTCCAGAAAACAAATCTGTTTTCATTCAATTGCATGATAACGAAGTCCTATGACGATTTATAAGCGTCATTTTACTGAAAAATTAATTCTGACGCACAAACCTGATTAACCATCTTTCCATGGTCACCCATCATCGTGCTAAAGACAGGCCTACAATAAAGGCTTCGCCGATTATCGTCATTAATCTCATCGTTGTAATCGCTCTTTCTCTCTTCTGACTTTTGTGTTCACTACAACCAGTATTATACGGTGTGAGGCGTAAAATGACTTTCGCGTTATTACACTCACTTAAGTAAACTATTAAAATTTTACTGACGCGTAAAATTCTTTTTACATAAGTGACATGCATTGCTGTGGCAGGGAACAGAAAAGAACCTGCGGAAAAATACTCCTATCGCACAAAAAAAGGCGAATAGGCTCATATTTAAATGACTTTGACTGAAAAGTGGGTTACCGTCTGTCCCATTCTACCTTCCACAGCACATTTAAAAATTTTCCCAAAGATTTTGGCATGCGAATATATCCGCACTTTTTTATGCTGAGAGAGAAGGAGACAGTGGCAGTAGTAAAGAGACGAAGAAGTAATAAATACTGGAAGGTAGTAGACACTGGTTGTGGCATAGAAAGAGCGAAGGTGACAACGGCAGTTTGAGAGAAAGGAAGGGACACATTGGCAGTGGAACATAGTTGACAGCGATAGGACAGCGCCAGGAAAAGAGTGAAGGAGACAGTGCCACTGGGGAAGGAATAAAGAGAAAATGAAAGCGGAAATGGGTGAGAGCCAGTGATAATGAGAGAGGTCCTATGACAGTGACAATGAGGAAGAGAGAGACAATGCAAGTGAGAAGATACAGTAGCAGTGGGAATGAATAAATGAGATATTAGGAGTGAGATAGTGAAACAGGTAGACAGTGCCTATGAGAGGAGACAGTAATAGTAGGACAGAACGAAGGAGATTGTGGATGTGAGACAGGACATAGTGACAGAGACAGAAAGAGATAATGACAATGAGGTGGGCTAAACGAGTGAGTTCGAATGAGAAGTGGGAGTGGATGTGTATGAGCGACTTACAGCGTTGGACTAGTGGGTGTGAGCGAGTTACAGTTTGGGAAACTTGTGGGAGCGTGAGGTTAGTTGAATGTTATTGATGTAAAGAGCACGAATGTGTTCGCATGCTAAATTTTTGGAAAAAGTTTTAAAGGTCCTGAGAAAGGTACAATATGGCATCTGGTAACAAACCCTTCAACCAGAGTCTTTTAAACAGGAACACATTCGCCTTTTTTGTGCTCAGATAGGAGCATTTTTCCGCTGGTCTTAAATAATTCGCCATGACTCACACTCACGGGTGAATAAATGAAATACCGATATTGATACCCGAATATGGTACAAAGTCTCCCACCTTGAGCAACGGATCTTAACCTTGAGTATAAAACTGGAAACTTTGCAATGAAACATTACGCCAAGTTGCGCTTGCCAGCAACATTTCACCATAGGTGCCAAATGTGTTGCAGCATGGCAATTACCATCGAAACGGCGCATCATACAAATTAGCTTACGAGTAGAGGCAGCGACTTCACGGTATGTGTAGTCCCAGTGACCCTGGAAATATGACAGCTCAGAGTAACATGCAGAAACGCGAAATGCAGAACTTGAAAATGCCTTTTCCCACGCAGTCTTCCTGCTAACAGTGAGACCTCACTGGTCGGTCAGCTATTCCTCCAAAGTAAGACGGACAAAGGCTGCAGCACGTCGTAGCGAGCGAGAACCCGAGCACAGAGTGTATTTGCACCTCATCAGCGACGTATAACTGGCGTAAAAATAAGTGATTTGAAAGACGACTTTCAAAATGTGAGGTTTGTGCATGAATAGGGCGAAAGAACTATTGCACATGGGTTACACTAATGACTATAAATACCTGGTAACAATGACAAACACAAAATATCTAGCAGTATCCTCCTACAGCGATCGAAAGTGCAACCCCCATATAAAACAGTTCGGAGGAAAAGCAGATGCAAGGCTGAGATTCATTGGAAGAATAATAAGGAAATGAAATTCATCGACCGTCCCACTAATACTTGAGTATTGTTCTTCAATATGGAACCCTCTCCAGAAGGCATTAAGGAAGTAGATGGGAGAGATCCAAAGAAGAGCGGCCCGATTCGTCCCTGCTTCGTTCAGTCACGGGTATGCAAAATAAACTAGTAATCAGACACTAAAGGACAAACATTATGCATCATAGAAAGGTTTACAGTTGAAATTCCGAGGGCCAATATTCCCAGAAGAGCCACTGTTCCCACATATGTCTCGAGAAAAGCAGAGGGATTATTCTTATGGAAGTCTCCTGATAGTCATCAGCGGGAGCGGGTGGGGTGGTGACAGTGCTAGCGGAAGTATTCTCCGCCAGTGACCGTAAGTTGGTTCGCGGGATAAAGATACAGATGTAGATATTATCCTCTCACAGAATATTTCCCGCTGTTTGTTCAGATTGCACAAAATCTCCCTATGTTCGAACAAAATCTGTATGAATTTTTATTAACGTTTTTTTTTTTTTGTCACTCTGTAATGTGTGTAACTGAAGCTATTCTCTTCAAGCTGGATCCCATTAGTAAATTTGGTCAACAGGAGTGTAACGAATCGTACACGTCGGCATGTCTATCGGTTACAGTCTAGTTCAACGAAGTTATTCTCACTTCGCAGTACAGCAAGAAATCTGTAAGGTAACGATGCCTATGTTTCTGGAGACAGAGCGCTAGCTCGAAATGGACTAGTCTCGGAAAAGAAAGCTCTTTAAGGAGCCAATCTGGTATGTGTCTGAACGATTTTGTGAAACATAATCAGGATGATAGGGTGAGGGCTTTAAAAAGGTTTCTCCTGAACATGAGACCGGTATTTTAAACCGCTTCGCCACCTCTTTCGGTGCCATATTGGACCTGTGCACAGATTCCTCCAATCATGTAGTAAGAAGTACTTTTTGTAGTCGAATCAGAACCATGCTGTAGTTTGAGTTTATCAGAATGTAAGTCTTATTAAAGGACAGAAAAATTCCTGGAACTGATGGGGTATCAAATTGCGAACCACTTACGAGGGGAAATATTGGTTACTGCAGCCATAAAATACACGCAGAAGCGTCCTTTCAGGCTTGCTCTATTCATTAAGCCGCGGCAGTATAACAGTACTACGTTAATAGACGAAAGGCGAAAGGATTCAATTGTCCTAGGTGCCTTGGGAGAAAAAAAGCTAGGCGAGAACAAAAAGACATATGACCAACGTAATGTCACCATCTGGCAGTTCGTACTGAACTTAAAAGTAAACAAGCCAGGCTCCCCCCCCCCCCCCCCCCCATCTCAACCACCTCCTACCAACGCGGATCTTTAATCAGCTTTAAATTCTAATGAGTCTGCTGTTCGCATACAGGAAAAAATCAACTTGAGAAGTGATATGTGTATGCTGTTAATGCTTATGTAGGATTAAAATATGAAAACAGAATTCCTCACACACAGTGAACTTCGTTGTGTTCGGCAGTGTGTGCCTGCTCGCACTGTGTTTCCGTGTTGCACAGTACGCAGCCAGAGTCCTAACAGCGAGGACTATTTTACGCACGAGGTGTATACAGCAGTCGACCAATACTTTCATCACCTCTAAGAAATCGTTTACTGAACGCGACTGTTCCGTTTCTCCTAACACTTGGAAGGAGCGACCGTTTCGCCTGAAGTTCCACAGCCCTACCGCGTCTGCAGCAGCTTCTGTGTTCTCTAAGAATCCGGTTACGACTGTAAAGTTAGCACTTTCTTTAGAAAAATAGCAGAAAAGTGTTGCGTGGTCAAGATCCAAATCAAGACGGCGCAGAATATTTCCGCAATTATCCTAGTGACGCTAAGGAGGGCTAGACGCCTCGTGTGAGGCATTTGTTTTTATTCCAATGTGCCACCTTGAGATTGTCACAGTAAAACACACACTGTCAGACATTTTAATAAAATAAAACACTTTATATCATCGTCTGAGGCATAAAACGCCACATGGTTAAGAAATCATGAAATTAATTTCTTGTGGCAAGGAAATCATACGCGATTTTTTGAGAACTAAAGAGGGTATTAGAGTAGTCGAATCTGTTTTTTTTTTTTAATTTTAAGTTATTGTGTCTTAGATGTCTTCCTCTGTCGTATTAACTTTTTTTTTTATCTCCGGATGCCTAATGCACTCAAAATCATCGAAAATATGTTTCAAATATTGTAACGACCACAACTTCAAGTTTTATCAAAGAGATAGAGGGGCTGGCCAGTACTTACCTCCGCTCAGTACAGCCGATAGATACACAAAACAGAACAGAAAATTGAACAGAAAATTTTCTGTTCTGTTTTGTGTATCTATCTGCTGCACTGAGCTAAGTACTGGCCAGCCCCTCTATCTCTTTGCTAGTACTTGTTTCACATCTTTATATGAGATTTTCCATTAATCATTTACAACTTTAAGTTTTTCATTCAGGACGTATCACTTATGTCCCACTAAGTCGCCGTTATTCTGTTTGAGTTTATCTACAGGCGTATGAATTGCTTTCGTTCTACTACCTCTTAATCTACTACTTTCGGTGTTCATTTGATTGTTCAGCTCCATTTGTTGCATTGCACTTCCAGTTGCATCGCCTCTGCTTTTCTCGTCATCAATACTGCACCGATTCCGTAGTGTTTTCCTATCTAGGTATCAGATTTTTTTCATAACTTTGATCTTTTCTTCACTGATTTTTTATGTTCAGAAAATCACTATTATACTTTCTATTGCAGTTCATTAGTTTCGCTTCTGTTTTCTTTGTCATTGACCCAAATTCTGTAATAATTAAGCTGTCCCATTTCGCTCAAGAGTTCTTCTAATTCCTCCTTATTTTCAGTCTCAAGGATTCTGAATTAACATCTGTTCCCTTTACACTTGCGTGATTCTCCATTTTTATTACTTCCACTTGGTTATTGCCCCCATTAGTATAGAAATTTAGAATTCAAAATTTCACATCAAACAGTCGAAAGTGTTTCTCGGTGCACAAATGCTGTACATGTATCCGATTTCCCTTTATTCTTCCTTCTATTATTATGTGTATGTTAAAAATTGTAGCTATAATGTCTTTATCTTTCCAGAAGCGAAATTTATTTTAATCGAACAGTTCATCAATTTTTTTCTGTTGTTCTAATGAGTTGTTCACAGACGTTACAATGTAACACCGATGGTGCAACTCATATCGCAGGTACAGAAAAATTAAACTCGCCTAGAGAATAACGGCAACCGGACAGAGAGCAACAACAGGTATGGAACAAGTCGGGAAGTTCACTCCTTGACTGGAAAGACGAACATGTGACACCTACACCGACAGATACAAACACGAGAATCAACATCGAGGTGTAGACAAGCCCATCAGTATGGAACAACCAGTATTCATTCACTCTGCCATCAGCGTCAACAGGAATTTCGTATATTTTTGAAGGAAAAATAGTATCACTACGGAGTAATCGCAGTAAGACACGAAACAAATTCTTTGAACCATTAGCAGTAGTAGTAGAAGAAAACAATTAATGCTGGTGTCAATAAGACCAAATCACTGCAACATGATAAATTGTTTGGCGAAGTTCCTTTAACATAAACGTGACTATATCACAATATCTAAGCTACTGGTAGGCAGCTGAGTCAAGTCCACAGCATTGGAGCACTATTTGCCGACTGGCCGCCTGTTATGAGTGTCCAGATGGCAACATGCGTGGAAAACTAGCTTTTTCTACAGACGAACTTTCTGCTGTGCTGTAAAGAATGCTGGAATGTTTTGGCAGCCGCATCCCGCATCTCTCTCTCCAAATGTCATGATCTCATCCTCTTTTATTCTTCTTCTCTCCATCCTTCTTGGATACCACTTAGCCGCACTTTCTGTGGTCTTCGTCTTCCTCTCGTTCCAGGAATGTACTCTCTTGGACCATGTGTCTTCATCCATTCATTTGAGATGCCCAAACCATCTTAGCTGTCTTTCTTTTGTTCTACCCGTAATACTATAATGAGTCTGTGTCCTTTCTCTTATTTCCTGATCTCTTACTTTGTCAAGTCGGGAACTTCTGCATGACCTTATCAAGTGGTTCATTTCTAAAGCTCTAAGACGCTTTTATTGTGCGGGTTTCTAGCAATCGCTCCCATAGTTTGTTGCTGGTTCCACGACGGATTTTTATAAACGTGTTTTAAATTTTACTCGTTTTTGAGAATCAAAGTACAGGGTTTAATTTTTGGATAGCTGCTCTTCCCTGCCTGATCAGTAGTTGAACATCTCTGTCACATCTTCCATCACGTGACAGGATACTACTTACACTTTAATAAGATGTCCGCCAATCTCCAAGTTACTTCCCTCTCTTTGGAACATAGATATTCTGTTTCCTCAAGATTAATTTTCAAATCCCACTCATTATACTCTTCTAATAATTTCATAAACGTGTCACAACTGCATATCCTCTTCATCGTTTGCTGCAAAGAACTGATCATCGGCATAGAATAGTGTGTACGTACACTGGATCGCTACTTGAATCTCCAGGCCCACATTCTTTCTACGATGCAGATCCAGTGCCTTCTGCGCATGTACCTGTTATACTCGTATATAGTGTAGGATACAGGCGACATTGTTGATTCAGTCTAATCGTTATTCTGATGGCCTCTCTAGAAATTTCGTTCCCCACTTTAACAACTTCTAGAGGTTTATGACACTTCTTACAGAAAGTTTTGGCAGTTCCCCTGATCATGTACCACGAACAATAGCTTTAGTTTCAGAAAATTCATGTTAGCTTTGTTGTACTGAATTTTACACATTTATTCCGACCGGTTTTGGTTGTCAACATCTTCCAGGGAATATACCAGACAGACAGAAATGAACAATACATGTTACTGATGAAAAATACATAATCCATAGTCGTTAAGTACTGAACATCATACATGAGAGATAATCGAAGAGAAGTACTTACAACACTAAAAGGAATAAGAGTTTTACATTTCATATATCTTGCTATAGACGAATGCCATCTACAGCGCGTATTATGTTACACATCAACAGCTATCAGTGAAATATTGTGCCTCATTTAACTGAGATACAGAGACTGAGCACCAAGGACACTTATAGAAAGGCCGGTCGGAGTGGCCGAGCGGTTCTAGGCGCTACAGTCTGGAATCGCGCGACCGCTACGGTCGCAGGTTCGAATCCTGCCTCGGGCATGGATATGTGCGATGTTCTTAGGTTAGTTAGGTTTAAGTAGTTCTACGTCTAGGGGACTGATGACCTTAGAAGTTAAGTCCCATAGTGCTCAGAGCCATTTGAACCATTTGAACACTTATAGAAAACATATGGCGCAACACCAAAGAGAGTATCCGCCAAAGATATTACAATCCAAGAAAAAAACATGATTTTCTATCGATCATCATGAAAATGTTCAACGTATAATGGAGTAATTCCTAGACAAGGTTAGTAGGTGCTTCCTTCGTGGGGTAATTCCTACGCTAATAGGTGATTGTATTTGCCTGACGTTAATGATTTTATTTTGACAGCCTGGCAATATGCAGATGTGAAATTCTGAATACACTGTATTAAAAAAAATATACTATACGTTGGTGGTTGTGAAACGCTCCTTCCATCCATGACTCGGAGTTACCGCCGCGTCCAGTGAAGCGAACTCGCGGCCTCGACTGCAATCTACGAACTCGCTGCGAATGTGCGGCGCGCGAGACAAATTACGTGACGTAACGCTACTCTGATTTACTCGCCAGCATTTATTGAAGGATCCCGATTAATTCTCTGCACTGCTACGCTTACGATATCAGTCTATATGAGGGTCACCAGTGTCGCTTTTACCCTCCAGACAGGGCTAAACTTCGCAAAGATTGACGTAATGACCTGGGAGAACAAATCCAGTCACTGGTTTTAAAACCGATTTGCTATCCATCTCGACTGCATTAATTTGAAGTGACCTGTTTCGGTTCAACATGAACCAAGATATGTAGATAACAGTACAATAACTGCTGCAGTGCGGCCCTGTGTCCACTGCGACGGTCAGCAGACGACTGGTCGGCTCGAAGCACAACACCAGAACGGCGACCAGATGTGGAAGCCAGCCACGACGAAGACAGGCCTAAGCGACGTCTTGGATATGGACGCCGTCCGTGTTTTAAATTACAATGTTTTATCATGTTTTTGTAATGTAACACTGACAAACCACAAATTTTAATTAGGTACAGACTACCAAAGACAATAGTCTCACCAAACCAAAATACATTATTATTCATGCAAATATGACGTACATGCGAGATGTCACATGTCTTTAATGTCACCATCCTCCTCACCCCTCCCCCCTCCTCGTCTCGGAAGTGGTGCTTTAACACGAATACCTATTCGAGCGGATTTTGTATTTCGTAGAATATTCGTTGATTAGCTATTTTACTATTATCTACAGATCTGAGAACGGTTTCAAAAGGCCGAAACCGGTAATTTGCAAAATTAATACAGTCGAGATGGATAATAAATATGTTTCAGCGTTAAACCACTCACTATTCCAAAGCAAAAAAATTAAGGCCCTTTAAATATCTAAGTACTCTTAACAAACTCCGACATCCGTCCACTGGACTGAAGAAAACACCTCGCTAACAGTTTAAATATCTCGTACAGCCGGCTCCTAGTAACTTCTTCCGATAATCACCGCAACAACAGTTTAAAGTCAAAAGGGGAAAGAGTCATACAAAAGCACCACACTGAAACGTCCACGGAAACACATGAAATTTATTGGCTACATTTAGCCATGTCCGTCACCTTTATCCAACACTAGTTCAAGATAGCTAATGGCTCAACCCACAGCTATGAGGTCTCCTCATCAAACACGTAACGTGCACGCACACTCAACTGCAGCACTCAACAAATAAAATAAGCAATTGCCTTGTAGAAAACCAAGATCGCGCTGGAATTTACTTTCGAATGCTTTTTGGTCTTTTCATATTTGAAAGGCAGCTGGACGATCTGCGACTCCCGTAGTGATAATCACTTTAAAAGATAAACTCTGCCTCAGATGACCCACAAATTGCCACCAAATTCCACGAGAGATACCAGCCCACTCCTGATTTCGCGAGATTCAAGAAAGGCACTCTGAAATTACTTTCACATGGAGGCCTTCCAGTCAATCAGCCTCCCGCAGAATGTACTAACTTCAGTTGGAAATTTCCTACTAAAGCTAATCGCACATACCGTAAGGTTTTACTTTCGGCAGGGCTTTCAGAAGTTTTCATCCAACGTCTTTTGGGGAATAACGCTCATCATTTGAAGTCACGAACCTTCAAGTCAGCAAGGTAAAATCCAGGCTGTAACAATCCAGGCTGTAATACATTTAGGAGAATTAGTGAAAGACGTGCCCATCTCGTGCACGATGAAGAAAATTTCATTCCTGAAGACACTGGCCCTGGTGTACACAGTAGCCAGCTGGCGAGCGCACAAGCGTGGCCACCAAATGCTATGCTACAGCTGAGACAGACTTTAAAACCGATAAGCCGCTTAAGTACACTCAACATTTTCCGTGCTGGCGGGATGTGGCATGTTGTCGGAAAACTCTAGCTTATTTTGAGATCCAATTATGGTTACCTACAAATACGTGAGTGTTAAGTTTTGCGTATATTTTGGACAGCTGTACTGAACGAACTATGGGCAAGATGAGCTAGTGTGCTTCAAGTAGCTTCAACAGATAAAAGGATATTGTAGAGATTGATGACTGACACATTCGTCAACTTTTACAAGACGACACACAAATACATGCTACGTACAATGTGGAAGCCTTTTCCACAACGTACCACAGCATATATTGCTCCCTCCATTCCTCCTGAATTGACGTTTAACCTATTAATAACACGCAGCGTAAGACGTCACAATATTCGAACCAGCAGTATTCTTTAACAAAAGTTTGGAGTCAAGATGGAAGGTGTGTCAAAGGTGCTGAACCCGAGCTAGCGAACCCGGCAATGCTTCGCAATTGCTAAATATACTTGGAAATTCGATATATATCCTACTCTCTCTCTCTAACTCCCTCTCTCGGCCGATCTCCTGAACCCGCCTCTCTTTGTCCATCTGCTCCTGCAGCCTTTCCCTCTCATCATCACCTTCTACCTCCTCTTTCTGTCAATTTCCTCCTACCCCTACCTCTCACCATCTTCTCGTCTCCCCTCTCTCTCTCTCCAACTCTTCCTAACCATCCCTCCCCCCTCCATAATGACAATTTCTTCTTGTCCTTGTCTCTGACGTTGAGCTTTTTGTTGTTACTGCCAACGACTTCTTGACTGGTAACTGAAGTCGCTTTAAATGAATGGATAAATCGTATGCAGTGTATGACAGGCCTTCCTTGTTGCTCCCTCTGTGAGGATAGTAGCTTCACTGACGTTATTTCACGTAGTTTTAATTTGTGATTTGTGGGAAAACGAAGTTTTAGATGATTTAGATTTTGTAGTAATTTTCTAATCGTAAGCCAATACTGAATAAATAAAACTTTCTTGCTTTGTGTTAAAACTAGCTATGAGGAAGAAAACAAAACAGTATATAGTTGCGTATACAATTTTTGTTCAAAATTATGTATGAAGCTGGTCATGAGAAACGAAATGTCAAATGTTTAAATGCGCTACTAGTATAGTTAAAAATCTCTGCGGGAAACAAAATGAAATCGCACATTTTCAAAGCACGACACAGCACATCTTTATTCTCGCATCACTTTTACCAGAAATCGTATATGTTATGATTTAAAAAGCTGTACTCGAAGGAGTAATTCTATCAAGGCTAAAGCAACTACTGCATGATAATGAAACCAAGGACCAGAACGACTTGCATTTCAGAACACAATATCGGCAGAGGTGCAGCCCCAACACATATCTGAAAACATCGCTTGTAACATGAAGAGGGGCTATCGCCTTATCGTTAAACAACAAAATCTAAATTGCATCCCAGACCCCTACATAAAAATCATAGATCACTTTCTCTCACATAGAAAATTGACAAACAACAGTCAAGCATAAAATTATTGGAACAAGGAATCCCTCACGGGTCGACATTATCGCCGACAATGTTCATAATTTATGTTGACGACAAACCTCTGATAATCAACGTAGTATTGGCTCACTTTCAGGCGACACCGCCTCACTTGCAAATAGTAGTAGAACGACCGCTGCGATAACGAGGATGCAAAGACAGCTAAACACCACAGAAGAATCGGCACGCGAATACCATGTCAAATTAAACGCAGAAAAACACAAGCAATAATTAAAATGAAATGAATACCCCTACCTGCATGCAGGCGTTGATATAAGTCAACGGGGACAGTTAAAAATGTGTGCCCCGACTGGGACTCGAAGCCGGGATTTCCCGCTCACATAGCAGACGCTCTATCCATCTCTTTTTTTTTCTTGCATTTTGTTCGTTGTTGATCGTTGTTTGGTCGTCACATGACATTCGTTCAAGTTTGTTTGTTGATCCTTCTACTCAGTTTTTTTATTACAGAGGTCAATCAGCTCTCTGACCGAACACGCTGAGCTACCTTGCCGGCTCCATCTGAGTCACCGAGGACACAGAGCATAGTGATACTGCAGGAATTTATCTCTGGCACGCCTCCCGTGAGACTCACATTCGCAACTTATTGTCCCGCGCTATATTAATAGTGTCCCTGCCCATTATACTCATTACTTGCGGCTTTTCTGCCAATTGCCGTAGGAGTTCGGGCATTGTTTGTGCATCTATATGAAGATGGTATCTGTTCATTCGGACATGTAGCTCGGAGTAATGTTGGACAATACGCTGACCTATAAAACACATGTCCAATATAAAAAAGAGAAAATGATAAAAATAGTACATGCACTACTCCCACTTTTGGCCAGCACTGATATGGAAATCCGAGCAAAATTAATACTATTAAAACAACAGTATTACCAGCTCTATTATACGGTTGTTCAAGTTGGGAGACAACTGTAAAGCAAACCAGTAAGTGCTGCAAAGAGTCCAAAACTGATGTTTCAGAATAGTGTTCAAAGCCTCTCGGTGAACTTCAATAAAAGACTTACATGTTGAACTCAATACGTCAATAGTCACACAACAAATACAGGAAAAATCTCGAAAACTGTTGAAAAAATGGACCCATTAAGATATACAACCAGACATCTAGAATATGCTGGAACAATCGTACCTCGAGAATGGCACAGAGTGAGAGTTCCATGACACATAATAAGGAATCAATAAAGAAAAACCAGTAGCAATCACCATATTAGGATTAAAGAGCGACAGCAGCCCAGATGTCCTAGTAAAGAGAAATGAAATGAAATTATGTTGAAAACTACAAATGAAGTAAGTCCAGCCACCAAAGACGGAAGCACTTATAAGCAAAAAAAGAAAAAAAAAGTAGGTAGTGTCGTCTGAATATTTATATTACAACAGTTAAGTTACATTGCTCAAGGACTTTCCGAACGATTGTTAATAAAGCCGACAACCTGCAGGGACGGGTTGCTGAAGGGTAGTGTACGAAAAAAGGAGCTTTGAAAATGTGTCCGGAAATTGACGGTGTGCGTTCACAACCGACGTTAAAAGTGTCCTCAGGTGATAGGGATACTTGCGGTTGTCATGCAGCATACACATAATCGTACTTTGTTGGCGGGCCACTTGCCTGGACCTTGTGTTAGGGTTCGTCTCAATATCCTGCAGAACGCGGTCCTCTAAATCTGGCGTACACACGGACCGCCATCTCCATGCACGTTAGTCTGACCAATATTTACACAAACTCCCAAAAAGGGCTTGAAATGTTGTGCGATGTGATTAGAGTACTTGTTTTAGTATAACCGGGCTGTCTTTCGACCGATTCCATTTGCTTGGCCGTACACAAACACCATCTCGGCTTGTTCCCAACATGATTACCGGAACATTGAACTGCTTACAGTACGCCGCGTCAGTAAGACATCCTGCAACAAATAAGGAACACATGGTACGTGGTGGGAGGAATTGTCATTCGTTAGTGCTATCTACCATGGCAACGATTCGTTTCTGGACACATGTTCAAAGGACCTTTTTCCCCCAATTTCCAGTGAGGAATCCGTCCCTTCAGTTTATCGGTTTCATTAATGTTCAAAAATGGCTCTGAGCACTATGGGACTTAACTTCTAAGGTCATCAGTCCCCTAGAACTTAGAACTACTTAAACCTAACTAACCTAAGAGATGAATACACTAACCAAGAGATGAATACACTAAGCAGATTCAGAAGGATGTAGGTTGCAGTAGGTACTGGGAGATGAAGAAGCTTTCACAGGATAGAGTACCATGGAGAGCTGCGTCAAACCAGACTCAGGACTGAAGACCACAACAACCTGCCCGAGGCAGGATTCCCGAGGCAGGATTCGAACCTGCGACCGTACCGGTCACACGGTTCCAGACTGTAGCGCCTAGAACCGCACGGCCATTAATGTTCACCCTGTATATATACGGTGTGTGGGTGTATGTTTATATACCACACATAATAAAGATACATAACCTCTGTCCAAATGTTTATCAGAGCATCGTGTAAAAATTTGAATCAAATGGTGAAAAACATTTCGAGATTTTTGCTAATAACCTTCTAGGGTGTTGGAAATTCCCCTTACGTGTAACTTCTAGAACTTGTAGAGGGGAGTGAGTACATAATATTTTGAATAGGAACCTATGTCCGGAAACGTACTTTTTCCTTTCTATTAAGGTTTCAGTTCAGGTGTGTGACGTGTCTATGTCTGCTGCAGGAAACAGAGAAGTCTCAGAGTTGCTTGTCCTGGTACGCAATAGGGTAGGCAGAATGATGCGTACTATATCAGACAGTCACCTGATGTGAGGTCATATGTGAAGTTTAACACACGAGACTCGTGTAGAGACAGAGGAAGATGTGCTGGTACGAGTTCTGGCCACTGCACTAGCAACCAGCTGGGATGAAGTGTGTGTGTACTGGAACATTCTTCGTAGGTACAATGTCAGGCAGCAGCAGCCGGCCGAGACAGACGCAGCATTAGGGAAGTAACTGATTTTGTGACATATTACAAGTTCCTAATCAGGGATGAGTTAATTAGTTTCACCTGAGTATTTCGGTAGTTAGGTTTCTTAATCTGTGCATATTAATCAAATTTATTAGACACAGCTCCTCCGTTTTCGTCAGGGTTTACAGTAGATTTCCTCAGCACGTGCCTATGGTCCGTTTATCTCCGTATTTTAGTTTTCCACGGTCTTTAGTATGGATAGGGACTGTGATTGTTGTGTGCGGATGCGAGCCGAGTTGGCGACAGTTCGCTCTGAGATCCAGGCTGTGATGGCTTCGGTTACACAGCTTGAGGCTGCAGTGGATGCGCGACACTGTTGTGGACCGGCCATGGGGATCCAACGGACGTACAGCACGTCAGAGTCCTCCGATCAGTCCTCAGCGGTGGCCAGCCCAGTTATTGCTCGCCCTGTAGTTGACCCCTCACTTGTGGTCGAATTGGAGGTCGCCCTGGGACGTAGCAGCCGGCAAAAGACTTCCCACGGAGCCGCACGTAAGGCCTCCCTGGTTAGTCTGAAAAACAGGTTCCCGGTGCTGTCTGTGGCTGACACTGTCGCTGAGCCAGATGCCGTCGCCTGTCCTGTTTCAGAGGAAACGTCTCAGTCTGCAAGATCCGGGCAATCACAGAGGGTGGGATTATTGGTAGTGGGGATCTCCAACGTTATGTCCCTTAGGGACTTGGCTGACAGAAAGGGTAAGAAAACCAATGTGCACTCCGTGTGCATACCGGTTGGAGTCATTCCAGATGTGGAAAGGGTCCTCCCGGATGCCATGAAGAACACCGAGTGCAACTTACTGCAGGTGGTGGCTCACGTCGGTACTAGTAATGTGTGTCACTTTGGATCAGAAGAGATTCTCTTTGGTTTCGAGCGGCTAACAGAATTGGTAAAGTCTGCCAGTCTTGCTTGCGAGATGAAAGCAGGACCATTTACAGCATAGTCGACAGGACCGATTGTGGACCTCTGGTACAGAGCCGAGTGGAGAGTCTGAATCAGAGGCTCAGACAGTTCTGTTACCGGGTAGGCTGCAGATTCTTCGACGTGCGCCGAAGTGTGGTTTGGTTTCGGGTTCCGCTGAATAGGTCAGGAGTCCACTATACGCAGGAGGCGGCTACACGAGTAGCTGGGGCTGTGTGGCGTGCACTGGGCTGTTTTTTAGGTTAGAGGGTCTCGGGAAAACACAAAAAGGGCTTCAGTCACAAAATGTACATGCCGGACACGGGAAGAGCGTAGATACAGGAACCAGCGGTATAGCAGTTGTAAATTGCCGTAGCTGTGTTGGGAAGGTACCAGGGCTTCAAGCGCTAGTAGAAAGCACTGATTCTCAAATCGTTGTAGGCACTGAAAGCTAGTTCAAGCCGGAGATAAGCTCAGCCAAATTTTTTGCGAAAAACCTAACGGTGTTCCGAAAGGATAGGCTAAACACGCTTCGTAATGTGAAAGACGACCTTGGACTACGGAAATCCGGAGTCCATCAGATAGCCTGCCAATGTGGTAAGAGGTCAGAGTATGCGTAATGGTCCGCAGCTCGTGGTCGTGCGGTAGCGTTCTCGCTTCCCGCGCCCGGGTTCCCGGGTTCGATTCCCGGCGGGGTCAGGGATTTTCTCTGCCTCGTGATGACTGGGTGTTGTGTGATGTCCTTAGGTTAGTTAGGTTTAAGTAGTTCTAAGTTCTAGGGGACTGATGACCATAGATGTTAAGTCCCATAGTGCTCAGAGCCATTTGAACCATTTTTTTTTTTATGCGTAATGTCGAAGATCGTTGTCCAGAACATCAAAGCTATACCAGATTGCAGCCGTCGCAGAACATTGCGTGACGGAATTTATGAAATGGACTGTAACTACACCAAGGCTCTGACACGCTTAGCAAGGCATGGGGCCTCTCTATTAGAATGGTGAAGAAGAAGAATGAGATACTAGACGATGAACTGACTTCGGGGAAAAGCAGAGGAACAGCAGAGGTGCCGCCGGTGTGCGCACCAGGGCACGAATGAGGACAGAACACTAGGTCGGCGGGAGCAGTGGGGGGTAGGGATGCTGGGCGCGGACGGATGGAATGGCCGATCAGGGGGTGAGGAGGGGGGGGGGGAATAAGAGCGCGGCGCCGGCCGCCCATCATTTATTTCATCAGCGCACCTGATGATGGTAACGTGGGCGTTCGCCGAAACATCGTGCCCGTTCGACACCGGCATCTACGGCTGTCCACCCGTGAACGATTTCGAGAGAAGTGGATGAGTTTAACATCTGAGTTGAAACCGTTTTAGAACGAAGACGGTACGTTTCCGGACGTTGTTTCCTATTCCCAGTATTATGTACTCACTCCCCTCTGCAAGTCCTAGAAGTTTGCAACGGGAATTTCCGAACACTCAGTATGCGACGGAAATGTGTGGCCTATGTCCATCCAAATGTTTATTAGGATATCGCGTAAAATAGTCCGAAGTAAATCGAGAAATAACTTTTCGGGTGTTGTGTCACCACGTTAGACAACCTGCCTTTATATAGTAGTACCTACAGATAAGATAGTTTTCAAATAATAGTGAGTGAGTGACATTCGGAACATACATAGCCTTCCCGAGCACAACCTGAACAAGAGCGCGGCTGCCCATCGTACATGACGACAGCCTGCAGCCAGCAATATACCAAGTAGGAAGGCACGTGTCTCCGTAGTTCAATGTGTATCTGCCGGACACCACTGAGGACACGGTATGTTTCGAACGTCTTCCACGTTTCTGCTGACGACGTTGCCGTAAGGTGTAAAGGCCGCCACCACAACGTCCGACGGTACTTCAAACGGGAGTTCGAAAATCCCGACGTTCTGAGGCGAAAACCAGAGTGATCAACCACGACAGTCCCTATACGCTATGTGATCAAAAGTATCAGGACACACCCAAAAACATACGTTTTTCATATTAGGTGCATTGTGCTGCCCTCGAATGCCAGGTACTCCATATCAGCGACCTCATTAGACATCGTGAGAGAGCAGAATGGGGCGCTCCGCGAAACTCACGGACTTCGAACGTGGTCAGGTGATTCCGTGTCACTTGCGTCATACGTCTGTACGCGAGATTTCCACACTCCTAAACAATCTTAGATACTCTGTTTCCTTTGTGATAGTGAAGTGGAAACGTGAAGGCACACGTACAGCACAAACGTGTACAGGCCGACCTCGACTGTTGAATGACAGAGACCGCCGACAGTTGAAGAGAGTCGTAATGTGTAATGTGCAGACATATATCCAGACCATGAAACAAGAATTTCAAACTTCATCAGGTTCCACTGCAAGTACTATGACAGGCGGAAGGTGAGAAAACTTGAATTTCATGGTCGAACGGCTGCTCATAAGCCACAAATCACGCCGGTAAATGTCAAACGACGCCTCGCTTTGTGTAAGGAGCGTAAACATTGGACGATTGAACAGTGGAAAAACTTTGTGTGGAATGACGAATCACCGTACACAATGTGGCGGTCCGATGGCAGAGTGTGGGTATGGCGAATGCCAGGTGAACGTCATCTGCCAGTGTGTGTAGTGTCAACAGTAAAATTCGGAGGCATGGGTGTTATGATGTGGTCGTGTTTTTCATGGAGGGGAACTGCACCCTTGTTGTTTTGGGTGGCACTATCACAGCACAGGCCTTCAATGATGTTTTAAACACCTTCTTGCTTCCCACTGTTGAAGAGCAATTCGGGGATGGCGATTGCATCTTTCAACACGACCGAGCACCTGTTGATAATGCACAGCCTTCTGCGGAGTGGTTAGACGACAATAACATCCCTGTAATGGACTGGACTGCACAGAGTCCTGATCTGAATCCTACAGAGCAGCTTTGGGGTGTTTTGGAAAGCTGAATTCGTGCCAGGCCTCACCGAGCGACATCGATAGCGACATCGATACCTCTCCTCAGTGCAGCACTCCGTCAATGAAGGGCTGCCATTCCACAAGAAATCTTCCAGCACCTGACTGAACGTACGCCTGGGAGAGTGGAAGCTGTCATCAAGGCTAAGGGTGGGCCAACACCATACTGAATTCTAGCATTACCGATGGAGGGCGCCACGAACTTGTAAGTCATTTTCAGCCAGGTGTCCAGATACTTTTGATCACACAGTGTACGTCCGTCGGAGTATCTGAACATTAGAGCGTTAGCATCGTACAGCACATTATTCGCCAGCTTTACGTACACAGTAGTACTGAGGATCGAAAAATGAATTCCGGGAACATCTTGGGGTGGGAGACAAATTTCATCCCATATAAAACGTTCATACGCCTTCGGTTTCTCGTGATCAGAAGGAAACGTTAATTTAAAGGTGGTAAGAAAATGCTATGGCTAATGATGAAGTCGGACTCAGACACTGGCTGCTACGCGCAAGTAAAAAAACGCGCGCTCGCTCGCAAGCATGAGCAACAGCAAGCAGGAAACAAAGCGTTCGCGCTTCATCACTGCTGAAGGCAGACTTAGAAGATGAGGGCGTTCCCGCGTCAAAGCACGATATTTCAGTGCGTGCGTTGTTAAAAAGAACAGTTCAAAATGGTTCAAATGGCTCTAAGCACTATGGGACTTAACATCTGAGGTCATCAGTCCCCTAGAACTTAGAACTACTTAAACCTAACTAACCTAAGGACATCACACACATCCATGCCCGAGGCAGGATTCGAACCTGCGATCGTAGCAGCAGCGCGGTTCGAGACTGAAGTGCCTAGAACCGCTCTGCCACAGCGGCCGGCAAGAAGAACAGTACAACATCCCACCCATCGGACACGCACGCATGCATGCGTGTCCGAAGGAATATAGCATCGTTCTTCTTAACAACACAGACACTGCTATATCGAATAAAAGTCAGTGAGGTGGAGGAAAAGGGTAGAAAAATGGAAGGAATGTGTTAGGTGTGACATTGTGATTAGGGCTGGGAAGAGAAGTAAATCTCGGGACGGGTTTTGTTATTGGAGAGTGGGAGTTGGTTGAAATTTCGGCTGGAGGGGACGGATAAGGCATGGAGGTGCATGGAAGATGGAATATGAATGTAGTGCCGTAGAAGGATATCTGTATTGGTGATTAGTGAGTAGGAAACTCGATGCTGGGATTGGGTATTGCGATTAATGTACAAGATCCGAGGGTGCTCTTGGAAGAGAAGAAGCTGAGGGCTGGGAAGTGGATGAGTTGGTACAAGATGCGAGTTGGAGAAGATAGGCGGATAGGAAAGGTGAGGCGGAGTGCATGTTTTTCCAAGACTTCAAGGGACTTGTAGAATTTAGGGGAGGCAGAGATGCAGGCAACATTGGCATAGATAATGACAGGCTGGATGAGGGATTTATAGGTGAGGATAATGGTAGAAGCTTGTAGACCCCATGTGCGGCCTGTTAGTAGTTGTACTTGTTTTAGTCTGTTTCGGGCTTGTGTCGGATAGTAAAGAGATGCGCATTCCATGTTAGTTTCCTGTAGAGCGTTAGTCTGAAATACTTTACTGTGTTAGAGGGACTGGTGGCTTGTAGATGAAGAAATGGAAGTCTGGACTACGGAAACGCCGAGTAGTGAGGACAAAGATGGTTACTTGGCTCTTCTGTGAACTTACTTGAAGTTTCCATTTATCGTACCACTCGACCAGCAGATTCAGTGGCACTGTTGGGAGGGATGGAAGAGTTGAAGGGTGTATTGAATCACTAGGTAGGCGGTGTTGTTAGCATATTTAAGATGATAGACTGGGGATGTCGGTTAGGAATGTCTGCAAAGTGTAGGATGCAAAGGAGCCGTGAAAAGACAGATCCCTGAGGTACACCTGCAATGGGCTGAAATATACAGAAGAGAAATGTAGGGAGGTGGTGAAGGTTGGATGCTATAAGGCGGGTTGATTGGGTGTGCATAGGTTCATAGGTCTAAGAGCAGTCCAGAATGCTATACCTGGTCAAAGGCTTTTTGGGTATCAAGGGAGACAAATAAGGCCAACTAGGATTTATTTAGTTGATGGCCCAGCAAGAAGAGAAAGGAATCTTTTGAAATGTGATGTTACAGATAAATCTTAAAGATTAAAAGGGTGAATCACACGTCTGATGAAGGCTGTTGATTCGCATTGGAGAGAAAATAAATGTGTGGTAAATCTTGACGAAAAGAAGAAATCGGGTGACAAAAAACATCCCGAGTCATCGAGTAAGAGTCAGTTAAGTAAGGGGTTAAAAACTATCTCTGCTACGCCTACATACCATACTTTTCTGTCACTAGCCCGAAACGCCACCAGTTGGCATTCTATCTCAGCGTGGGCAGTGGCCCTAATGTTTTGGCTGGACTGACATTCGATTCGTGTTATATGGGAATTTTTTCTCGATTCCATGTTCCGTGCCATGTTCCTACTATCGCTTTTTTCTGTTCCTTGTATACTTATATATACTAAAGGAGCTTTGGTCCTCCAACGACAAGTCGGGGGAGTCTTGGTATCCTGTTTTATATTTTACTGACGTCATGACCGGGGGAGAGGGAAGGAGAAGGGAATGAGATCCAAAGATAATTTCTGGAATGGCTCAATTTTTAGTTGGTTATAAACGACAAGTAGTGTCTGTAGAGCTTCTATTCTTGCCACAATATTGCAGCGCCATACAGATAAGAGTTCAGTTTTCTGCCTCCAGACCATACCAACGTCTGCTGCACTACACTGTTTTGCAAACGAAATACGCTTCTGGTTACACTGATCTTATGAACGTACATCTAACTAATACATCAAATCCTCTTCTCAAGTGAGTTTCCTTTAAATCTGGGGTAAAACAATATGTGAATACTTGTGAGACGGCTTATGTCTGAATCTCGTCTACGAGAGTTATTGATGTAGCATCACAACAGAAGAACTGTATGGCACCATCCATTATTGCGGGGTTTTCCGGCCTTAAAGCAACACAGTTCCTTAAGAATATCCCCAAACTGACATTCCAACACTAAATACTCATTTACACGTTACAAGGAGTGATCGAGGTTAATTTTTTGTGCGACACATAATACGCTTTTTTATCTACGCGACCATCTACCAAAATTGTGAGCCGTTCAACATGTCTTGAGATTTCACCAACTGCCATGTGTCGGCACCGTTGTTTCTCGTTTCATTTCTCCAGCAGAAGACTATCCTGTGCTACGTTCTTGGACCACACAGCCTGACGCATGGATTATTCAGAAAAATGACAGAGATATTCGAACAGACTGTAAGCAGGGTTTCCAGAAAAGAGGCGCCTGTGCAGGTCTGGTCCAAACAGCTACTGACGGTTACGAATGATACTCAGACCTTCTGACCGAGGGTCGTGGCGGACAAAGGGACCTGCCTCGGCTTTTGGGGGGAAGAATGAATAGCTGTGGGAGGGGCGGGGTGGCAGCAGTTAGTCTCAAAAGGACAACGGTCACTGCGACCCAGACTCCCAACACAAACGACGCCGCAGTTGCGCAGACAAAGCGCAACAACCAAGTACGGTATTGATGAACTTTAGTTTTCACTGAAGACTATACTTCCTCTCGGAAAACTAAATTCACTAATTTTTAAATGAACACATCGCCATTTGACTATACTGTTATTTATTTAATAACGATCCAGGTTTCGGCTTTTTATGCCATTTTCAAGTGACTGAGTTTATATCATTAAGATATATTGCAGGACATCAAGCCCAAAATTGGCCATGCAATATATATGTTAATGACATAAACTCAGTTACTTGAAAATCGCATAACAGAACGAAACCTGGGTCGTAATTAAATAAAGAACAATACAGTCAAGTGGCGGTGTGTTCATTAACAATTTTTGTATGGCTGTTGCTCAGCAACACCAAAAACTGTTTACTAATTTCACGAACGTCCGTCATAAAGAGGCGGAGCGCTATGGCATAGTGTTGAAGGCACTGGACTCAGATTCTCGGCCGGCCGCGGTGGTCTAGCGGTTCTAGGCGCTCAGTCCGGAGTCGCGCGACTGCTACGGTCGCAGGTTCGAATCCTGCCTCGGGCATGGATGTGTGTGATGTCCTTAGGTTAGTTAGGTTTAAGTAGTTCTAAGTTCTAGGGGACTGATGACCATAGATGTTGAGTCCCATAGTGCTCAGAGCCATTTGAACCATTTTTTTTTTCAGATTCTCGAGAAAAGCGGTTCAAATACTGTCTCGGCCACTCAGAATTAGATTTTCCATAGTTTCCTCAAAATCTCTTAAAGGTGGTTCGTATGAAAAGCTCGGCTAGTTCTGGACTCCGATTCTCGAGAAAAGCGGTTCAAATACTGTCTCGGTCACTCAGAATTAGATTTGCCATACTTTCCTCTAAATCTCTTAAAGGATGGTTCGTATGAAAAGGTCGGCATGTTCGTTACCCATCCACCTCCACTTCAGTTGCCTTTAATGTCGATCTCGTCGGAACGTTAAACTGAAGTTCCGCCTTTCCTCTAATAACACGGCCTCCGAACAGCTCCCTTTGGGTACATGTAAGCCTTTGTAAAGGGTCACTTACATATATGAGCTTGAAGATCACAAATACAGTTTAACATGAACACAGCGTCATTTACGAGGGGCGTTCTCGGCCAATTTCCGTTGCAGAGCTGCGGAATTTGTTGTGAGACATCGAGGAATATTCCCGCTTCAGTCCCTATAGTTGCATGAAGTTACGATAGGTGTCAGCGCTAGACGTAAGCTTCTAAATGGATCCTGTAACGGAGGTTCTATCTAAGCTGAGAGCTGTCATTGAATTTCTTTTGCCGGAGAGCCAGAGCATCGTAGATATTCATAGGTGCTTGCAGAGTTTCTATGAAGACCTAGCAGTGAACAAAAGCACGGTGAGTTGTTGATCCTCATCATCGCAACGAGATCGCGCAAAACTGTCCGATCCACCAAGTGCCGGGAGGATGCACAGAGCTATGACTCCTGCGTTGCAACGTGCGGACACTCTCATTCGAGGTGTCACAATCAAACGCCTCGCTGCTCAGCTAACGTCTCTATTGGTGGTGGTGACACACTCGTCCACCAGTTGGGATCAGGTGTGTGCCCGCTTGGTTCCTCGCCCTCAACAAAAGACCATAAAGAGCAACGAAGGACATCAGTGCAGAATTGCTTGTGCGTTGTGAAGATGATCGTGACAATTTTTTTGCCGAACATCATCATAGACGATCAAACATGGGTTCATCACTTCAAACAAGAAAGAGCAAACCATGGACTGGCGCCCCACCACCTCTCCAGCGAAGAAAAAGATGATAGCCGCACCTTCAGCCGGTAAACTCATAGCGACAGTCGTCTAGGATTCTGAAGGGGTTATTCTGTTTGATGTCCTCCCTCATGGTGCAACGTTCAGCTATGAAGTGTATTGTGCAACCCTCAGTAAATTGAAAAAACGACTTCGGCGAGTTTGTCACCACAAAAATGCAAACGAACTTCTTCTTCTCCACGACAACGCAAGGGCCTCACACAAGTCCGCGCATCCGAGAGTAGCTCACAAAACATCATTCTTTTTCATCCACCCTTCAGCCCGGATATCGCCCCCTTCCGACTCCCATCTGTTTGGCCCGATGAAGAATGCCCTCCGTACGTGGATTATGGGGAGGTTGCTGATGCAGCAAGACGTTGGTTCCGAAATCGTCCAATAGTGTGGTACCATGCGGGTAAACAGGCTCTCCCAGTAAGCTGACGTAAGGCTGTCGCATTGAATGGAGATTATTCTGAAAGTAGAGTTTTGTAATCAAAAGCGCGGTGAATACTATTATGTATCGGAATCCTGAATAAAACAAGCTTACTTTGAGAAAAACATGAGTTTCATTATTTATTGAATGCCCCTCGTTGTTTGTGACTCCGAACTGTAGCCGCTCCGTTGAACATATCGCGATGCTGCTTCGACAAACATCGAGAAAATCTTCATTGGACTCTGTGATTGACAGTATTACAGCACCAAATTACCGATATCAACTAAATTTACCTTCTTTTAAATTTAAAACTGTATCTCCGTTTGCCACCGCTACTGAAAATTTTGTAACTGTTTTTAAAAAGATGATTCAACGTTATCTCTCGCCAAGTTGAATGGCAGTACTTGACAGAAATGGAAATCATTGAGCGCAGATTCTAGACCGCAGGGAGTACTTACTGTCGAACGGCTTCCACGTGAAGTGTCACTGCAACTACGTAATTTATACTCTTGGCAATGTGTGACCAGGCGGTATCGTTACAAAAACTAATGATGTCTTGAGAAATGATCATTTGCGTTAGGCCGCGAATCGAACCCAGGTCTCCTGTTTTCGCGAGTTACCACCTTAGCCAATTAGGCTTACAGGACGGCCCTAGAGATTAATTGTCATTTTCTGTATTCGGTAAAATAGGAGGAGGAAAACATGTCAGAGGTACGTCCAACCCAAATAGCTCCAGTACAGGAATTTTTCATTACATTGCAGATTAAGCGTTTTGGTACGGTATTTTGGCGAAAAAATTTCATGATATTGGATTTCACTGATTTCCTCCACACTGTTTCTATTAGTTTAGCTGCAGAGTGTTTAATTCAGGTGTTTCACCAACTGTCCGATATTTAGCGGCCAAAATCAAAATAACCTATCGAGGAGGGGGACAGTGAGTGGCCTTTTACATACTATGTCACAAGTATTAGTGAGTACTGTCTCTGATGAAAGCAGAGGATATTAAAAGGAAAAACTTGCTTGTAAATATCGCTTCACAAACGAGCAGTTAACGACATAATTACCAATGTGTGGTTACGAGCCGTCACTGACTTCATTTTGAACCACTGTCCTAGTCGGTATGAATGAGCTGTTAGTGTAATCTTTTCGATAACGTTCATATCTAACTAAGCTCATTTTCACCTATGGCGCTTCGTTGGAGAGTGTGGCATGTCATGATTACCTTTTACTTTAATTGTTAGAATTACCTGTGTGGAGACTCATGTTACACTGAGGTGACAAAATTCACAGGATAGGATCTGCATATATGCAAATGGCGGTAGTATCGCGTACGCATTGGCAGAGCTGTCATTTGTAATCAGGTCATTCATGTGAAAAGGTTTCCAACTTGATTATGACGCATTACGAGAATTAACAGTCTCTGAACGCGGAATGGTTCAAATGGCTCTGAGCACTATGGGACTCAACTTCTGAGGTAATCAGTCCCCTAGAACTTAGAACTACTTAAACCTAACTAACCTAAGGACACCACACACATCCATGCCAGAGGCAGGATTCGAACCTGCGACCGTAGCGGTCGCGCGGTTCCAGACTATAGCGCCTAGAACCGCTCGGCGAACGCGGAATGGTGTCTGGAACTAGACGCATGGGACATTCCATTTCGGAAATCATTAGGAAATTCAATAATCTGAGATCCACAGTATCAAGAGTCTGCCGAGACATTACACCTCACCACGGACAATCCAGTGGCCAACGGACTTCACTTAACGACCGAGAGCAGCATTGTTTGCGTAGATTTCTCAGTACTAACAGACAAGCAACACTGCATGAAATAACCACTGAAATCAATGTGTGACGTACGATGAGCGCATCCGTTACGACAGTGCTGAGAGATTTGGCGTTAATGGGCTATGGTAGTAGGGAACCGGTGCGAGTGTCTTTGCCAACAGCACGACATCGCATGCAGCGAATCTCCTGTGCTTGTAACCATATCTTTTGGACCCTAGACGACTGGAAAACCGTGATCTGGTTGATAACAGCTTATGGTAGGGTTCGAGTGGGGTGCAGACCCCACAAAGCCATGGATCCAAGTTGCTAACAATGCATTGTGCAAGCTCTTGGTGGCTCCGTAATGGCGTGGGCTGCGTTTACATGGAATGGACTCGGCCCTTTGGTCCAACTGAACCAATCACTGACTGGAAATAGTTATACTCGGCTAGTTGGAGAACATTTGCAGCCATTCATGGACTTCATGTTCCCAAACAACGATGTAAATGTCACTGGGCCACAGTTGTTAGCGATGGTTTTTGAAGAACATTCTGGAAAATTCGAGGTAATGATTTAGCCAGATCGCCTGACATGAATCCCATCGAGCATTTCTGGGACATAACGACAGGTCAGTTCGTGCGTAAAATCCTGCACCGGCAACACTTTCGCAATTATGGACAGTTATAGAGACAGCATGGCACAATATTTCTGCAGGGGACTTCCAACGACTTGAGTCTATGGCACTTTGGGCTGTTGTACTACGCCGGGCAATAGGAGGCGTGACATTATATTAGGAGGTATCCCATGATTTTTGTCACCTCAATGCGTATTCAGTTACGTCTATCCCCTAGCAGATTACAGTAATAGAAAATGTTAGTACTATCTGCATACAATTCTACAATGAAATGATACTAAAACTTTAATACATGATACATAACGTTGTATTTTTGGCCACTTAGCCACCCTTGTCTGTCCCCTATCAGTGGGGAGCTGTACTATTTCTTGTACGTTTACTACTGTCTTGGGACATTTATTTCATTGGATTTACCCACAACAGGAATATTTTACCTTAATGTCACTCATCATGACTCAAAGGTTTTGAGCATATCGAAGAAAGGAGTTGATATCAGGCAGACAACAAAAATCAGTGACAAAATGGAAAGTGTGAATACCTTGAATTGGCAGTGAGCTTGTTATGTCGCTCGAAGAGGAGATGGCAGGAGGTCAAAACCAAATGTTGGATTGGAAACTAAATTATCAAAAAAGACCAAAGGGTTAGATGGGACAGAGACTTAAGAAAGGTACTTGGATTGAACTGTCAACAGGAAGCTCAAGATGCAGAAATGGAAGAACCTGCGATGTGCGTGTGGTTAGGGGCTCCCGTCCGATGGACCGATTGCCCGGTGCTAGTCTTTGTATTTGACCCCACTTCGGTGATTCGCTTGTCGATGAGGACGAAATGACGATGAAGACAACGCAACACCAGTCCCCGAGCGGAGGAACTCTCCGAAATGGCCAGGCATCGAACCTGTGCACCTTCGCATGGCATCCTGCCGCGCTTACGACTCAGCTCAGGTGGACATGCCGACTCAAAGAGGCCACATCCCGAAGGGATCTAACTGGCTGATGTTGACAGTGATGATCACCCATAACCATTATTAATTTTTCACAGCGATCTTATAACGACAACAACAACTACTACTGCAACTGTAACTACACGACACCAAACTGTAAAACTACTTCACCTTATTAGGCCGACAGATTCATGCGACCGGTTTGACTGCATCAAAGCTTTAGCGCAACGAAACCGGTAGTGCGAATAAATCATCAATTGGCAGCTGTTTGCGGTCTTATTCAGTTTCAGTTTACCACGAATTTCAACGGCTGTAGCTGCCCATGTTACAGAATTGTCATATGATAGATGAAGGGGAGAAACGTTCAAGTTCGATAGAGCAGTCCAGTCATGTGCTTCCTGTCTGACCAGCTGTCGGCAGACCCACCGAATTGTAATCAATAAACTCCAAACCCCTGTTTTCATAGCGGACAGAGCCAGCTAACACACACAGTCCTTCCCCCGACTCCATCCATCTCTTTCCTTAGCTGCTCAGTGGGTGACCAGAAGCTGGATCACCTACGTCAACAGCATATCAGTATTGAGCTACCTGTGCCTCTCCCGATATCCTTCTCGTGCCTTATTAGATAACATCAGCGCGTTTACCCAGTGTATGAAACGTATCAGGGTTATCAAGCTATCAGGCAATTGTGCATCGTTCTGTGTTGGTAACTGTCTTCTGTTGATTTCCATGTTGTTGTTGTTGTGGTCTTCAGTCCTGAGACTGGTTTGATGCAGCTCTCCATGCTACTCTATCCTGTGCAAGCTTCTCCATCCCCCAGTACCTACTGCAACCTACATCCTTCTGAATATGCTTGGTGTTTTCATTTCTTGGTCTCTCTCTACGATTTTTACCCTCCACGCTGCCCTCCAATACTAAATTGGTGATCCCTTGATGTCTCAGAACATGTCCTACCAACCGATCTCTCCTTCTAGTCAAGTTGTGCCACAAACTTCTCTTCTCCCCAATCCTATTCAACACCTCCTCATTAGTTATGTGATCTACCCATCTAATCTTCAGCATTCTTCTGTAGCACCACATTTCGAAAGTTTCTATTCTCTTCTTGTCTAAACTATTTATCGTCCATGTTTCACTTCCATACATGGCTACACTCCATTCAAATACTTTCAGAAACGGCTTCCTGACACTTAAATCAATACTCGATGTCAACAAATTTCTCTTCTTCAGAAACGCTTTCCTTCCCATTGCCAGCCTACAATTGGTATCCTCTCTACTTCGACCATCATCAGTTATTTTGCTCCCCAAATAGCAAAACTCCTTTACTACTTTAAGTGTCTCATTTCCTAATCTAATACCCTCAACATCACCCGACTTAATTCGACTACATTCCATTATCCTCGTTTTGCTTTTGTTGATGTTCATCTTATATCCTCCCTTCAAGACAGCATCCATTCCGTTCAACTGCTCTTCCAAGTCCTTTGCTGTCTCTGACCGAATTACAATGTCATCGGCGAACTTCGAAGTTTTTATTTCTTCTCCATGGATTTTAATACCTACTCCGAATTTTTCTTTTGTTTCCTTCACTGCTTGCTCAATATACAGATTGAACAACGTCGGGGAGAGGCTGCAACCCTGTTCACTCCCTTCCCAACCGCTGCTTCCCTTTCATGCCCCTCAATTCTTATAACTGCCATTTGGTTTCTGTACAAACTGTAAATAGCCTTTCGCTCCCTGTATTTTACCCCTGCCACCTTCAGAATTTGAAAGAGAGTATTCCAGTCAACATTGTCAAAAGCTTTCTCTAAGTCTACAAATGCTAGAAACGTAGGTTTGCCTTTCCTTAATCTAGCTTCTAAGATAAGCTGTAGGGTCAGTATTGCCTCACGTGTTCCAATATTTCCACGGAATCCAAACTGATCTTCCCCGAGGTCGGCTTCTACTAGTTTTTCCATTCCTCTGTAAGGAATTCGCGTTAGTATTTTGCAGCCGCGACTTATTTTCACACCTGTCAACACCTGCTTTCTTTGGGATTGGGATTATTATATTCTTCTTGAAGTCTGAGGGTATTTCGCCTGTCTCATACATCTTGCTCACCAGATGGTAGAGTTTTGTCCTGACTGGCTCTCCCAAGGCCGTCAGTAGTTCTAATGGAATGTTGTCTACTCCCGGGGCCTTGTTTTGACTTAGGTCTTTCAGTGCTCTGTCGAACTCTTCACGCAGTATCATATCTCCCATTTCATCTTCATCTACATCCTCTTCCATTTCCGTAATATTGTCCTCAAGTACATCGCCCTTGTATAGACCCTGTATATACTCCTTCCACCTTTCTGCTTTCCTTTCTTTGCTTAGAACTGGGGTTCCATCTGAGCTCTTGATTTTCATACAAGTGGTTCTCTTTTCTCCAAAGGTCTCTTTAATTTTCCTGTAGGCAGTATCTATCTTACCCCTAGTGAGATAAGCCTCTACATCCTTTCATTTATCCTCTAGCCATCCCTGCTTAGCCATTTTGCACTGTCTGTCGATCTCATTTTTGAGACGTTTGTATTCCTTTTTGCCTGCTTCATTTACTGCAATCTTACATTTTCTCCTTTCATCAATTAAATTCAATATTACTTCTGTTACCCAAGGATTTCTACTAGCCCTCGTCTTCTTACCTACTTGATCCTCTGCTGCCTTCACTACTTCATCCCTCAAAGCTACCCGTTCTTCTTCTACTGTATTTCTTTCCCCTATTCCTGCCATTTGTTCCCTTACGCTCTCCCTGAAACTCTGTACAACCTCTGGTTCAAATGGTTCAAATGGCTCTGAGCACTATGGGACTCAACATCTGTGGTCATAAGTCCCCTAGAACTTAGAACTACTTAAACCTAACTAACCTAAGGACATCACACACATCCATGCCCGAGGCAGGATTCGAACCTGCGACCGTAGCAGTCGCGCGGTTCCTGACTGAGCGCCTAGAACCGCTAGACCACCGCGGCCGGACTACAACCTCTGGTTTATTCAGTTTATCCATGTCCCATCTCCTTAAATTCCCACCTTTTTGCAGTTTCTTCAGTTTTAATCTGCAGTTCATAACCAATAGATTGTGGTCAGAGTCCACATCTGCCCCTGGATATGTCTTACAATTTAAAACCTGTTTCCTAAATCTCTGTCTTACCATTATATAATCTATCTGAAACCTTTTAGTATCTCCAGGGTTCTTCCATGTATACAACCTTCTTTCATGATTCTTGAACCAAGTGTTAGCTATGATTAAGTTATGCTCTGCACAAAATTCTACCAGGCGGCTTCCTCTTTCATTTCTTACCCCCAATCCATATTCACCTACTACGTTTCCTTCTCTCCCTTTTCCTACTACCGAATTCCAGTCACCCATGACTATTAAATTTTCGTCTCCCTTCACTATCTGAATAATTCCTTTTCTTTCATCATACGTTTCTTCAATTTCTTCGTCATCTGCAGTGCTAGTTGGCATATAAACTTGTACTAGTGTAGTAGGCGTGGGCTTCGTGTCTATCTTGGCCACAATAATGCATTCACTATGCTGTTTGTAGTAGCTTACCCGCATTCCTATTTTTTTTATTCATTATTAAACCTACTCCTGCATTACCCCTATTTGATTTTGTATTTATAACGCTGTATTCGCCTGACCAAAAGTCTTGTTCCTCCTGCCACCGAACTTCACTAATTCCCACTATATCTAATGTTAACCTATCCATTTCCCTTTTTAAATTTTCTAACCTACCTGCCCGATTAAGGGATCTGACATCTCACGCTCCGATCCGTAGAACGCCAGTTTTCTTTCTCCTGATAACGACGTCCTGTTGAGTAGTCCCCGCCCGGAGATCCGAATGGGGGACTATTTTACCTCCGGAATATTTTACCCAAGAGGACGCCATCATCATTAACCATACAGTAAAGCGGCATGCCCTCGGGAAAAATTACGGCTGTAGTTTCCCTTTGCTTTCAACCGTTCACAGTACCAGCACAGCAAGGCCATTTTGGTTAGTGTTACAAGGCCAGATCAGTCAATCACCCAGACTGTTGCCCCTGCAACTACTGAAAAGGCTGCTGCCCCTCTTCAGGAACCACGCGTTTGTCTGGCCTCTCAACAGATACCCCTTCGTTGTGGTTGCACCTACGGTACGGCTATCTGTATCGTTGAGGGACGCAAGCCTCCCCCCCCCCCCCCCCCCCCCAACGGCAAGTTCCATGATTCATGGGGGGGGGGGGACTATTAAGACTATTAAAGAGCAGCACACGCAAATAATACATGTTCTGGAGTTCCCGGATAGGCACCCTCCCATTTCCCTTTTGCCTAACCTGTGTAAATACACAGGATGTAGTCCATGTCCTGCTAGAAGGTTTTTCTAGACCATTACTTGGATTGAAATGTTTTATTTTTAGGCTTTCCATTACATTTGCAAAAAATTTGATAAATTTGTCTAGCAGAGACCGATGAGTTCCAATGCACTTGTCATACGTCTAGCACGATCGATGATAAGACATCGGCACCTTTTGCTGCTGCAGATATGTAACCCGTCAATCCATTCCGTGATGGATATGTCGAGCACAGGCTGTAAGTTGGTTTCTTGTATCAGCTGACCTCAGTGCTCTTGGGTCATGTCAGGAGCGAAGTTTGCAGCACTCTCGTTGATACGCTTAAAGAACTGGAACAGCAAAGAGTACAGTCTGTTTGAGCTTTGGGGTAAAACAGGGGTGTCTGAAAATCTTCAAAATTAACTGCAGAGACGAGGGCAGCTCTGCATCGAATCGCGAGGAAGATACATGGAACGTGACCTTTAACAGTGAGTAGTACACAGTGATTGTATCAAGTGACGTGCCGAAGCAGTAACGTATTTCTGTTTAACGTAGGGCATGGACAAAACTGAAACCCAGTTACATGCAGACTTCATGGAAAAGTTTAAATTTCAAACCCATTTGTACCGGATGGTTACAATTAAAGTGCATCTACTCACAGAGGTTCAGTGTAGGCTGTAATTATGGTATGACAGCGAAACTTGTTAGGTATTCTAATGCGTTTATGCGGAAGAACTTACACTTAAAAAAATATTAGTTCCACTTTTGGCCACTAGGTGCAAATTTGGCACTGTGAATTCAAGGAAGATGTATAGAGATGTTTCCATAATGTAATGGATTAGGACCGTGACTTGGGCAGAAAAGGTCAACAAGTGAGAAAAACGTAAGTCGATTTTATTATTAACTGCCACTTATACAGTTTGTTCAGCATGAGCACTGGTGAGGTCGACGATGTGTTGTACAGAGCCAGATTTGCCCCTGGTGGCCAAAAATAGAACTAATTTTTATAGAGCAAATTGCTTCCGCATTAATGCATTAGCATATCTACCAAATTTCGCGGCCATCGATAATTACAGCCCACACTGGACCTCGGTGAGAGGCTGCACTTTAGTTATAACCACACGCTACAGCTAGGACAATATTTCAATCTGAAGTCAATGGCCGGTCGGAGTGGCTGAGAGCTTCTAAGCGCTACAATCTGGAACCGCGCGAAGCTACGGTCGCAGGTGTGTGTGATGTCCTTAGGTTAGTTAGGTTCAAGCAGTTCTAAGTTCTAGGAGACTGATGACCACAGAAGATGAGTCCCATAGTGCTCAGAGCCATTTGAATCATCTGAAGTCAGTGATCGCTTGTATTTAAACATACCCAGTTATCTCGAAAACTGCGGACCCATGCTTATAGGAAAGTTTTTCCTTCTGATGTCGGATATTTTCAACCGTTTCTGTTATCGCTGTTAACTATGATACAACAAGTATTTTGTAAGAAACAATGGGAGAGTGGGGACGGGGGGGAGGGGGAGTGAATTTCCAGGATTGGTGGCGCCCTGGCCTGGCTGACTGCTGCCGTTGTTTTCCAAGGCTGTGCCCAGGGGAGACCTGCTCTCTCTCCGAAGTTTCGTTTGTTGTTTATTGTTCCTGTCTCATATCCGTGTCAGTGTGTACGCTCCAAAATACACGCTACATTTTTCTATGTGACACCACCATAAACGCTTTTTGTTGCCGCTGACAGTCTTTCATCATCTACAACTTTGTTAGCAGCAGTTGTCACTGTTCTTGTTTATAATATAATTTCTATCGAGCGTTAACTTACAATTTATGTAATTCATGAGGTGCATCTAATTAATATCTACTCGTACAGGGGTCGAAGTACACTTTATTTACAACATTCATTTGTTGAATTCAGTCCTCCATGACCCGAAATCGACTGACAGCTTTGTCTCAAACAGCGGAACATAGATAGGCACCCCATGCAGCAATCGATGAAAGCATATCGTCACAAATACAAACAGGCTTAGTTCTACTCGCTCTCTTCATAGTAGCTGAAATAAAGTATAAACTTATTGTGCATCTCTTCTTCCAAAGTGGCTAATCGGTGCAGGTTAAATTGATCTCCTGAGGAATAGCCAGACGTAGCGAGATCTGGCTGATAGTGAATGACGAAACTCATTTGACAGGAAAGAGCCTTGCTTTCCAGATATTCCCATGTTTTCATGCTATATTGGTGGTAAATAATAGACAGTACGCTATTTGAAAGGGAAGAGATATCCACGTTGTAAGTTCTCCAGTTCGCACAAAGGATGCTGGAGGCAGTGCACGTTGCTTTCCTTATCGGACTCCTATGCAATTTCTCATTGATTCCGCTAAGCTTCTAAGCTTCTAGGAATCTTTTTATAGACATAGACCAAGTTTCTTGTAATGCGTGGTGATGCTCGTATGCAGTATGTCCTTCGTAAAACATTAACAGTTTCGTAATTTGTAAGGTGACTATAATTTCGCACTTAACAAACACCCATCTACATTCTTTGCCGTGATCTACAACCACAATTAGGTATCATTTGGTAGGTTGTACATCGGATATATGAATATTTAAAGAAGACAGACATTGTCACGTACACCTTGCAAATAATTGTTAATGCTTTTACATGAAAGCTGACGGAGTGTCTTTATTATCAGAACGGCGTAATGAATGATTGCCTATACTAGTAGAGATTGGAACACCAGTGGAGGTGAAACGGCAGGCGTAACTCAAGCCCTGGGTGGAAAAAAGCCCGCACAGGTGTGCTGTTCCTGCTTGATACTGGAAGTGCCAAGACGGACAGTTTGGACACCTGGGCGCGTAAGCACAATACAGCGGGGGCTGGCCGGTTTTGTAGCTAGGCCAGAAGGATTATACTTTGGAAACTACGAAAATCTTGGACGCAGCTGAGGGGAACGAGGGAGCGTCATCTCGGAAATCAAGCAGGCTGGGTTGTTTCCGGGGATTTTTACTCAAAAGCGTACCATTGTGTGAGTATAGGTATTTCCTCGCAAACTTTTCGCGCTGTACGACAAAAGACTAAAATATGGTTGGTCGGCGATCGGAAGAATCTGTAGAGAGGGAGAATATTCCGTGGTTTCGAGAAGATGATTCGTTTTCTGAGCTATGAGGGAGGGGCAGCCGAGCTGTGCTGGGGGGCCAGCGCTGTAGAGAAGCGGTCTTCCGTTTTGAGCTCCCGTGTGTGACAGTCGCTCAGTTTCAGCTTTGTTGGTACAGGCGGAATTGCTGTCTTTGCTCTCATGAGAGTTTATAGTTAGAACGGTTAGGCACTGTACTGTTGCGAACACACACGATTCTGGACTTCGCCTCCGGGTTGGAAGTTGTCGTTGAGTACGCAGCGTTCAGTGATTGAGAGCACTTCTTCTGCCTATACTTACGTTATTTGAACTCCGTCCTTGTAGCTGGGAGTTCGCGTTTCTCGTCGTAGAACACAGAGAGGAGAAGACAGTATTAGAGTATTTTAGTCAGAGGATAGCCTTCTGCCGTCCTAGCATTTGAAAGAGTTTTATTTTGTGGCTGGAGTTCTTCCATTGTCGCAGACGTGTACGAGAACCATCACTCCGACGAACCGGACGCAGTACATACGGTGGTTTGCTAATTGCTTCCGCTTATAAGGGCTATAAAGCTGTGATCACGCTAGGTTATTCCCACTGTTGTTCCACACCACCATCATCTATGAAAGAAGTGTCTTCTAATGTCTGGTACGTAGATGATGTCAGTCATTTCGTGTTATTTATGTTTGATCGCGTGGCCATAAAAGGGGACAGAGTTGGGCAATTGATCAGAAATTTTAGTTAGGAAATATAGACATTTGTAATAAAGGGTTGTATTGTAGTCCACAATAAATGTATAATAAGAAACAACGTTTATCATTCAGTAGTATTAGTTGCCTTAATCATTCATTTATGTTTAGGTTGTAATTTATATGTTAAAGAGCCTTAAGGATCCTAAGATCTGCTTCAGGGGGATAGTCAGACAGGGCCAAATCATGATTTTAGCGTTCATTACTTTTCGTTGCGCACATTAATTTTACACCCGCCTGGAGTAGCTTCTTGGAAATTTATTAATTAAAGTTTACATTTTCGACTCTTTATTACTTCGCAGATATGTGCTACGATAATGATAAATGAACTGAAAGGTAAGAAGCTTTCAGTGTATGTAAAATGTTATTAAATGCACCAAGAGCAGCAGAACTGTTATCAGCACCTATTGGAACAGATTCATTATTATGAAACGTTATTTTATCAATAACGGTCTTTCACGCTCTTCATAACGATAAACATCTCTAGTCTCATATCTCACCGCATAAAGAGTTACAAGTGATATTCAGCATTGGTCTGTAATGTCTACAGCCCTTTTGATTAACGGTCAATAACGACTCAATTCGATAACACTTGCAATAGTAGATGATGTTCATAATTTATTTCAGATATATAGTAATGATGTATTTGCTGTGACTTTTTATCGCTGTAGCTGCAGATATGTTATTTATGTTCATGGTAAATTTGTTTATTAAGTTGAATGGCAATAATTGTAATGGTGTGGCGCAGCCATTGGGTAGAAACATCTATGAAGTAAGTATTCAGATGCGAGGAACACGTATTTGTCGCCAACATAACATTGTCTCCAAACTCACCTGACTTTGTGGTATGTCGAATCGCATCCGTAGCAGCAAAAATATTATTTATTGTTGCTGGTAGTAATAAATAAAAGTGTAAAACTGTTCACATACATGTAATATTAAAGTTTCGGTCTTGTATTCAAAATGTAAGTGATTATACCAAAAACCAAATGACTGTTGTCACTGGTGACCCGGTTGGCCAGCTACGGCCGCGACCAGATTGACCTCTGCTAATAACCCCGTCAGGCGTGAAGACTGGGTGAACGTGCTTCAAGTGTCGACCTGATGTATGGGAAGTTGCTCGATACTGCTGGAACTAATGTAGGTCTTTTCCTCCTCCGTTAATGCTGTCACAAATGGTTTCAAAATGTCCGTAAAGTAACGCGCCGAAGTCAGCGTCTGATGAAAGAAGATGGGACCAATAACGTGGCGTGCAGACACTACACACCAAACACCAACCTTCTGATCATTCACTCGTGTTCCGTGATTCTGTGAGTTGACATAGCCACTATGGTGAGACCAGGCTTCATCAGACATGAAGAACAGATCCATGTCGAAGCCATTCGTTGTTATCTCAGCGAACAGCCGCTCACAAAGCTGGAGGCGCTGGGGAGCATCTGCGGTTTTGATGCATGAACAACAGACAGTGGGTAGGGATGCGTGTGCAGCTCCAGGTGGAGTATCCGTCGCGTGATCGACGTGATACGGCAGTCTCTTACGACAGGCGTCGAGTTGATCTGGCAGGACTCTGAAGCATTTTGTGGTGAATTGCAGCCACATTTTCTGGTGTGCGGGCACGTATCGGAATGTAGTTTGACTCGTTGAAAACAGATCTTGACTGACGCCATTTTTGGACTAAGCGTTGCATTGCACACTTTGCTGGCACTTTGAGACCATTAAACTTCTGAGCAAACAACCGACCACACCGTTCCCAATACTTTGTTGCCACATTATGTTCCACAACGAACACCCGCTGCTCCACTGTGAGTACTATACTCCCCTTTGCACTGCTCCACTCACACTGACACAGCCCGCACTACGCTCTGAACCGGTGTCGATCACGTGGCGGGCGTACACTTGGTGTGCGCGTCACGGTCTGTGCATTCACATCCAGTCATGTCCAACTCTTCCGGGCCACTTTTATTTGCCCCACCCTGTATCTCCAGTCTACGAAAGGAAGTGGTTTTAGCAGGCACTTACGTTTGAGGTGGAGCAAAGTGCTAACAACTACATTGCATTTCTTCGTGTTCATTATCTGGAGAATGAGGAATGAGTTACTCGTGCAGGCTGGGGAAGCTCAAGGTATGTCGACCGCCGCCGTGTCATACTCTACCTTACAGCGTCATGCTGATGCGGTTTGAGAGGCGTGAATTTCAGCACACCGCTCTCCCAATTGTTTTGTCGACTTCCCAGACTGTAGAGCCGCTACTACTCAGTCAAGTAACTCCTCAATTGACAACACGAGGCTGAGTGTACACCGACCAGCCTTCCCGCCATGGAAAAAATTATTGACAGTACTGGGATTCGGAACCGGATTCTCCGCATGACAGCCGTTTATGCTGACCAGTCAGCTACGGAGATGGACGAACAAATATTTAGAGTCGCTCAATAATTTTCCCTAACGGCACAAAAAGGAAAAAAGGCAATAGTACCTGCTATCCAAAGTCTTAGTTTTAATTACTAACACAGTAACGGTGCGCTGGGGTTTCAGGATGCACCAAGACAACTATTCCGCTCACGGCACTTCCGATCAAGGTAAAGGAGACGCCAGCAGTTAGTCAAGACACGAATAATCGTAAAGTGATGCTGTAATTTGCTGTACAGGGCTATTACAAATGATTGAAGCGATTTCATAAATTCACTGTAGCTCCATTCATTGACATATGGTCACGACACACTACAGATACGTAGAAAAACTCATAAAGTTTTGTTCGGCTGAAGCCGCACTTCAGGTTTCTGCCGCCAGAGCGCTCGAGAGCGCAGTGAGACAAAATGGCGACAGGAGCCGAGAAAGCGTATGTCGTGCTTGAAATGCACTCACATCAGTCAGTCATAACAGTGCAACGACACTTCAGGACGAAGTTCAACAAAGATCCACCAACTGATAACTCCATTCGGCGATGGTATGCGCAGTTTAAACCTTCTGGATGCCTCTGTAAGGGGAAATCAACGGGTCGGCCTGCAGTGAGCGAAGAAACGGTTGAACGCGTGCGGGCAAGTTTCTCGCGTAGCCCGCGGAAGTCGACGAATAAAGCAAGCAGGGAGCTAAACGTACCACAGCCGACGGTTTGGAAAATCTTACGGAAAAGGCTAAAGCAGAAGCATTTCTTAAACAGGAGATTGGAAAACCGATGGATCGGTCGTGGTGGAGATCATGATCAACAATTCATGTCATGGCCTCCACGCTCTCCCGACTTAACCCCATGCGATTTCTTTCTGTGGGGTTATGTGAAAGATTCAGTGTTTAAACCTCCTCTACCAAGAAACGTGCCAGAACTGCAAGCTCGCATCAACGATGGTTTCGAACTCATTGATGGGGACATGCTGCGCCGAGTGTGGGAGGAACTTGATTATCGGCTTGATGTCTGCCGAATCACTAAAGGGGCACATATCGAACATTTGTGAATGCCTAAAAAAACTTTTTGAGTTTTTGTATGTGTTTGCAAAGCATTGTGAAAATATCTCAAATAATAAAGTTATTGTAGAGCTGTGAAATCGCTTCAACCATTTGTAATAACCCTGTACTATTGAAGGCTCGTCCGAAATGCTAGTTATTTTGTTAACGAAATACTGTAAATGATTAGTGGCATGTCTAACAGTAAACTCGATCAACGTAGACAGTGATTACCAACACTTCACTGAAATCCTCTTAAAGATAGTGCGCAACAGATGAAATATCTGTTATGTCCTCAACATACACTAATGAGCCATCTACTTAGTAGCCTGTTCTCTATCTTCGGAACGAAATATATTCTGCGTATTAGGCATCGGACAGTTTGTTGACGGGTTTGCGGAGACGTGTGGCATTAGATGTCTACTCTCCGTTCATGTAATTCGAGTAAATAACGGACCACTGATCTGCGTACTCGGTGATGGCGCCCGACGGCGACCCAGATGAGTTCCATAGGACTTATATCAGCCGAATTTGGTCGCTGAGACATCAAAGTGAGTTCACTACTGATCTACGGTCGAATCCCGATGGTCCCGAGCCCACTACAATCATAATTGACGATATTGTCGGGTCAACACGTGAACAAGTGAGGGTGGTCCGTTGCAGAGCTCTATGTCCAGCAACGTACGGTGAACGGTGTTCTCCAAAATATTCTTTCGGCAGAGATGCCACAGAGCACCATCCATTCTCCTTTACAGAGCAATTTGTAGCCGATATCTCCCCTATGGTGATCCCCAATCCGTGTCTGCTTCGCTTACACACTTTTGTTACCGTGTCGTGTGCCCGCAATGCCAAAACGCGGCATCTCTCCCTTCACGGTCGACAGTGTCATAATGTTTTGGCGTATCAGTATACAACAGAAGTATCTCATTTTTAAATATATTTTTGAACGTGATTTTTTTGTCATACCGACGAAATATATCACTGAAATTACCATATATCAGCAGTAGGCTAACACACACCATGCTAAGAATACTGCTTTCAGCCACATATATATACAGATATTCTTGTGTGGCTGAAAGCAATATTCTTAGCATGCCGTGTCATAGCCTGCTGCTGAAGCATGATGCATGTTATTATATTCTTACGTGTCTCGATCGACTGCCCATCACGTCTCGCTATGCGTGGCGCTACAGACGCCGCCAGAGGACGCCTTCTTCGGATCCACTTACTGCATCCCAATGTATCCATCCACGTGTCTTCTTAAGACACTGCTCACGGAGTTCTGCCCTCAAATATTAGAAGATACTAAGGGGATACAATGCGCAATGCGCAACACTGCTGATCTTCATGGTATAGCGCGTAGATAATGGCTCGTGTTGATGCTATTCCAGATGCTAGACCCTGGCAGAAACACTGAGCCTTTGCCAACTGAAGTACCATACAAAATTATGTCTTCTTACATTACTAAATGAAATGCATCATGAGTGACTATGTGTGTATTTGTGTATGCTTTCTAAGAACTAGTATTACTTGTTACATCTTTTCGGTGCTTATGTCGGGCATACCCACTACACTATTTGTGTTATTATATCTAGACTCATTTCTACACATTGTATGCGCAGCTATGTTGTATGTCTGTATGCGTGGTGCTGTTACCATTCATGGTGCTGTGAAGCCTCGGAACTTAAAACTTCGAGCCTCACCCTCCCGCGAAGTATAATAATAAGTAGCGAAAACTGACACGAGTGAATGCATATATGACAGGAGAAGCAAAAACCTTCCAGTGAACACGAGTCCTCAAATGAGCCGTTTGTGAGATGATCGCGAATGTGTGGTTATGAGCTGCGACAGCCTCCAGTGAGGAAAATAGACTAGTAGCACAAATGTATTTAAGATGAAAATTTTCTATTATGTTCCCGTCTAGAAGGGCTCAAATTTCACTCAAGTCCTAACTTAAGAAGTTGTACAATACCACTTCATCAAGTTACATTTTACAGTTTACTGTACACTCGCTTCTGTTAAAGAAGGTTTTCCAGGCGACGTCCTCACATTAGGAGGCTGCGAAGGCTCGCTTAAAACGAGAAAGGAGCTCGTGTGCCCAGTCTGCTTGCTGTTACAGTCTCTGAAACTTCAATGTCCTATCGTCTAATCTCACCACTCTTCACAAATGGTAAATGCCGACACAGGTAAGCACAACTTGGCAGTATACCAGGGTATATTTATTTTTTAATGCCTTGCCTAACCCCGGGGAGCAGTAGAACAAGTTTAGGATCTTGAGAGATAAGTCACGGCCACTTTCAACAGAAGTTTATATATTCATAAATTTCACGAAAATTAATCAACAAGTCGTCGAAGAACAAGATTTATTGAATCAGGAATTACGTTAAGAAAAGGTATTTTTAACAGTGTGGTAGTTACCAAATGGAAGGATAACTGTAATTCAAGTTCCTTTTATCCAAAATAATTAGAAAACGTAAAGCTATAGTAAATAAGCTATTCTGTGAAATTCTATATTGTGCTGTGAAGCGAACTGTGCAACACTGGGTGGCGTCGCAGTGCTTGTCTTAACGTTCTAACAAAAAAAATTAACAGAATAAATATTCAACATAAAAGTACACATCAAAACCTGAAAGAGTAAATGTGCAAAATACTTTTATTCAAATGCCTTGTAAATTTATTTACGCGGATTGACTAAATAAAATTCCAAACATTAGATGACACACACCGGAATTTAATACTGCACTGCAAGATCAAGAATGTCTGCACAACAAATGAAACATGAACTGGAGTTTACCTGAACCGACCCCGAAGATAATTTAGAAAGGCAATGCTTAACTGTGGATTACCTTACTGTGTCCTGACTGTGACGTTAAACTGGACCTAACAAATTTTCATGACTTACCTTATGGCCATGGAAACTCGGTACTAATCGAAAGTGATGAACACTAAAGTACAGCAAGAGAAAAACCTTGCCAAGTGCATTGCAAGGGAAAACAGCTATGCTAAGAACACCATGCTTTGCTCTGAGTGACTGCATTCCGCTCACTGCAATGCAGCGGCACACAATTACAAAACAAAATTGTCTTGAGAAGGCGGTCGAAGAAATGAAACATACTGAATGACTTAAAAGAGACTAGCATTCAAAACTATATTATGAATCTCATTCCTCAACAATTATAACAATCTCTACAAAATTAATTTCTTATTAGAAATATTACTCTGCCACAAAATACGTTACTCAAATGGTAAAAGAGTGGTGAAGCTATAACTCCGAGTGCAAGCCATGTGAGCATAAAATTTTGCTTAATTTCATCTCGATATTCTATCTAAATGATCCGAATTAATAAAGAAAAATCATGCTCAAAACTTGCCCCTTTCAAACTCATCGTAAATTACTCGCAGACAACCAATGTAGCAACAACATTACTTGATAGCTTTACACTTGTCACATCAAACTTCACAAAATTGTTTTTACAAAAAGTAACATTCTCTGCGTTTTCTGGAAGCTTATTAATTTCAATCTGAACGATTTAAAAATACTTTATAAATTAAATTTTGGTTGCTTTATCGTTCACATACAGAAGAAGGGGAGAGAAGGAGTAATAGTACGAGTCGATACACTAAATATGCATTATCAGTCTTATTCAGGGGTTTCACAACTACGTTGAAAGTTTATATCTGACCTCCTTGTTGAAGAGTGTGAATGATAGCAAAGCAATGGCTGCTATGAAACGTGATACACTTAGCGTTGTGCAAACCAACTGAAGGCTTTTTCAGAGACAGTATTTTCGTCTTTCCTGTAGTTTCGCTGCAGTCACGAAATTGGAAAGAAACTACTGTAGTGGCAGCTTTGTAGTACAAGACTGAGTCTTGCATTAGTTCTCGGAACACTTCGTGGAAGACGTGAATCACATAGATAATAGTTGTAATTGTTATCAATTTGTTGCGCACGACCAAACGAAACCGCTATTACTATATCTGAGAAAATAGTTCCTCGCCGAGGGCCCACACGTTACAACGTAAACCGAAGGGAGCTCACCACGTGTTCTTCAGCTCAGTCCAGGCATCCAGCAAAAAGTCGAAACTCACCTTCGTACATCGTTTTCACGAGACTAAATGAAATACAGGGTGCTTCAAAATGTACATACCGCTATTAAGGCGTTGTAACATTTATCACGTTCAACTTACAATTGTAAATAATACACCAAATGAAAGAGCCACTCAAACAGTTTTGTTCGTATACCTGTGCGCAATGGGAAGAGTATGGAATGACTAAGAGTGACTGAAAAACGTGTTGAACCAGTGCGAGTCTTTCACGCTTAGCCCCAAGAAATATCCCGTCGGAAAGTTTATGGGCTTTTCTTTTTCGGTGAATCAACTGTAAATGATGTTTCTTATCTTGATGTGCTACAGCTATGGCCCGTGCCTCAATGGGTTCAAATGGCTCTGAGCACTATGCGACTTAACTTCTGAGGTCATCAGTCGCCTAGAACTAATTAAACCTAAGGACATCACACACATCCATGCCCGAGGCAGGATTCGAACCTGCGACCGAAGCAGTCGCGCGGATTTCTTTCATTTGGGCGTATTATTTATAATTGTAAGGTGAATGTAGCATGTGCTACAACGCCTTAAAACCCGTATATCCAGTTTGAAACACCCCGTATACCCACCACTTACAAATTTACATTAACAACTTCGAAATAGTAATGTAAACCGGAGGGACATCTCTATTCGTTCTCCAATTCAGTCCATGCACCCAACAAAGAGTCGAAATTCATCTTCGTGCACCATTTTCACGAGACTAAGTGAAACATACCCTTCACTTACAAATTTAAATTAACAGCCTTTAAAGATATTTCTGGTAACTCTTTACTCTCTCGCAGCTGAAAGAAGCAAATGAGTTGTTTTCGGTAATCGTACACGCGTAATTGCTCGTTAAAGCACGAAATCGAACTTCCATCATTCAAAGACGTTTATGTAAATTCGCCAAGTCAGTTCTCGAATTCAGTTCATGCTTCTAGCGAAAAGTCGATATTCTTATTACCTAGTACACCAAACCTATAAATTTACATGCACGAAATCACACTTCCATCATTCAAAGACGTTTATGTAAATTCCTTAACTCAGTTCTCAATTTCAGTTCATGCTTCTAGCGAAAGGTCGATATTCTTATTACCTAGTACACCAAACCTAAAAACTTACATGAAAAGTGCTGTAAGACGGAAACCCAATTCTGTGCTTTTCACTCGCGAAGTGGCCAGTACAGTCATTTAAAATAACTGAAATGCTGATTTTGCCTGCGAGAGACTAAAGAGTTACCAGAAAAATCCAGAGTACTGAATGATACGAAAACTTTTTCTGTCTAGGTCGCAGTTATTAGTTCTCACTACGCTCCTCGGAAGATCGGCAATATGAGATCAGTAACTTAAAGAATCGATACAACGTATTACGCCAAATACTACATGATCGTGCTGAGTATAAGCGCATACTAAAAAAAAATATGTGTTTATATTTAGTACGACCTTTTACTATTTGAAGTAATACGTTTCATTGATTGTTTGAGTTATTCGTCTGATGATGGCAGCCTGGCGAAACGCGTAGTTAGAACTAATAGAGGGTGACCTAGACAGAAAAATTTTGTGCATAAGCCCATCATAGTCGCAGACGTCTAAAAAGACATTCTGCCTTCCGTCACCAGAAGACTGAGGTCGGGTAATCTCGGAGGGCAAGGCACAATCTGTGCTCGACTTGTCTGCCTTGCGCCATACTGGTCAGTTAGAAGTCGTGCGTGCGCGCTTGCGAGCATGCGTGCGTGCGTGTATACGGTTGGACCATTTTAAGCCAAAGTGGGAAATAAATCGGAACAGAGATGAGATATCGTAAAATATTTTAGATAAAAGTTATACGTGGCAAAGATGGACACACATCGATAGTAATGGCCGTGACCTTGAACGTGATTTTCACAGTGCTTTGGAAGTTAATGTAATTTTTAAACTGAGAACCCTAATTCTCGACTGAAGACTTGAAAAGAGCGACAAATTTTACGAATAAAATTACACACTATTGAAGGTCATGGCAAGATTCGATGAAGATGGAATAAGCAAATGTGTTTTTAGTTCTAGTAACCATTAACTTGGAACAGAGGAAGAGTACAGTAAAATACAATGTTAGATGCAGGTGGGAAGGGACATAAGGTGGCACGTATAACCATGATTTTAAAGGTAATTATCAAAGATCATGAGAAGGTTTTGTTTCATGGAAACTCCAATTTGTGACGTCGGATTTAGGAAGAGCAAACAGAGATTTGTACTTCAAGTTGCAATTAACGTGTTTATTGGCCAAAATAAATTTATCACAGTGTATAAATGTTACTGTGACAGAACAAACAGAATTAAAACCTAGATCATTGATTTACAAGTCGCTGAATGAGTCGCATGGCCTCTCATTCTTCGGGATGTCCGTTCCAGTTTGTATCTAACATTGTATTTTGCTATATCTCTCCTCTGTTCTAAGTTAATCCATACTAGAACTAGAAACATATTTGCTTATTTGACATTCACTGAGCTGGCTATGACCTTGAATAATGTTTCATTTTATAAGTAAAACTTGTCGCCCTTTCAAATCTTGAATCAGCTATTAGGGTTCTCATTTAAAAAATCACATTAACCTTCAAATCACCTTAAAAATCACGTTCAAGATCACGATCATTACTAGGAATGCGTGACCCTTTTTCACACATACAACGTTTATGTAAAACATTTTATGTATCTCATCTCCTTCCCGAGCTATTCCCAACTGTGAATTAAAATGGCTCACCGATTATATACAGGGTGTATCTGAAATGGATGTAGGAAATGAGAGCGCTGGCAACTTGTGTCCATATCCTTTAGAGTACGGCGCTAGGCGTTGCTGAACAGCGTCGCGTGCCGCCGAGAGGGTTGGCACACAACATGCCATCCGAGCCGTTATGGTAGCAGATCTGCAGGGCAACGATTTCAATGTGTTTGTGACATCAAGTTTAAAGAGACGACGGGCTGATGTTTTATGACCTTTATTTGCAAACGCGGTAGTCGACATAATTGCGGATATTCCGCGCGGGACAACACTGCGGGTGTTCCGTCTCTTACAGGACGTGAACGTGTGCTTTTGGCTGCGCAAATGACTGTATGATAGGTATCGCGTAGAGAATAGCACTTGTGCACACCGCGGACTCTGGTTCGCCCTGCGTCAGTTTTCACCACACGGGGATACTCGCCTGTTTTCTACTGTGTGGAGCGGACAGGGCATGCAGCGCTATTCTTCGGAGGAAAGGGCAGACATGCACTGTGCTTACCGAGCGGCGGATGGAAATGCTCACACTGCCCAACATTTGTACGTTCTGCGGTTTCCGAATCGTGGAGTGCTAGATCAACGCACGTTTACTGCCATTCATGAGTCCCTACGTTCTCGTAAAAGCACATGTGCGTTGAAGGCCTGCTTCGAAACCCGGTGTGCTCATTTCGTATTACAGGTGTGTTAAGGGCGAAGGCCTGACGAACGCGGTCTTCAACGCAGAGTGCGTACACCAGGACTCGAAGAGGAGGCGTTAGAACTGCTGGAAAAGAGTCGCTCAACAAGCCCGTGGCGTATTGCACGTGGAATGGGTGTAAGGCATTCCACAATGTGGCGTGTGTGGTATGAAGATGATTTGGATCCCTATCGCCTTCAGAAGGTTCACACCCTTAACTCGTACGATTTTTCACATCGAATTAAATTCTAAGAGTGGTTTTTGCAAAGGTGTGTCATTCAACCGGGCTATCCGAACCGTGTACTTTTTACACACGAGGCATCCTTTACACGAGAGCGTATGTTCAACAGCCGCTAACAGCACTTGTTGGACACGGGAAAATCCGCACGCTGCCTTTGTTCGTGGCCACCAAGATCGGTTCGCTGTCAACATTTTGGCTGGCTTTGTAGGCGATAATCTTGTCGTCCGCATATGCTCCCCCCGGCGGCTGATCTCAAACAAATACTTAATCCAAACCAACCACTAGAGAAGATGACATGAAAATAATTAGAATAAAAAAAATACCTCCTAAGCATGCAAGAAAATTACCACATACAGAAAACCAAAGCAGAAGGGAAAATCCTGTTGTATGACTAAGTACACATGCCCAGAAATTCATTATTTACACTAATAGATAAAATAATAGAAAAACGTTAGCAAAAAGGCTTAATATAATAATACTGTCCAATATAATAATAACAGAACCCAAAATCTTTACACTCACTCATCCATGAACTCCTCCACAGAATATTGAAACGAAAAGTCAAACGGAAAGTCAGATCACCTGTCATCAAAGTTAAAAAAAAATAATCTTCGTCGGCTGTATTTCCCCCCCTCTCTCTCACTCATACACATACGCTTTATAAACATCATAAATAGAAGTTAGTCTCGAACTTATACTTCGTTAGGTTGGCGACAAATAGGTAAACATACGAAAGAAGATGAAACACCTAATGGAGTCCCAAATTTTACGTTGTGAAATACAGTGTACGACGAAATAGTTGTATCGAGTGACAAAAGAACAATAGTACACCACAAAAAAGAGTGAGATACATGGGGACAGTGTGAGGAAGGCCAGAACACAAAGATGTGACTATATGACAGTGATAAAAGTTGTAGTGCGACCTCCAGACCAGATGTGAGGAAACTCAGATCAGCAAATCGCGAATAATCTAAAACTAACAAAACTGTATCGTTATAGATCCTACTGATGATGCCTTAGAACAGGAGAAGGCGAAACGCGTCTGCGATAAATAAAGTAACTAGCAGCAGGAAAAGGCAGTTTTGTTTACAAATCAAGTAAATAACTTAATCCGTTTACGAGAAACTCTGCCAGAGTTGATGGAACATGTTCCACTCAACGCGTGACAGCAGATGTGGTTCCAATACGACGGTGAAACTGTGGGCTTCGCAGATGCAGTGCGAATGCACTTGGATGAAACCTTCGGTGAGGACTGGATGGTGCGCGATGGGCCGGTAGCATGGCCTGCACATTCCCCCGACTTGACGCCCATTGATTTTTTCCCTCTGGAGCCATGTTGTTTATGAGAGACCCATTGAGACTGATGAAGAGCTGACAGCGCGCATTATGACAGCCTCCGACGTAATTCCAGCTTTGTTGCATGGTGCGCATTCAAACAGGAGGGCGTAAACCCGAGCACTTTTTGTAACCGTTTTCAAATAAAGATTATAAAACTTCACACCGATTTCTCATTTATCTTGATGCAAAAAATACGGTGCAGACCTGCTACCATGACGGTTCGGATGGCACGCTCTGTGGCTACCCACTTAGCGGCGCTTGACGCTGTTCAACGACGCCTAGCGCCGTTCGCCAAGGCATGCGGACATAGGTTGCTGTGTGAAATGCCGTTGTCATGACCCACTCTACCAGCCCTCTCATTTCTACATTCATTACAGATACACCCTTTGCAATTAATAGAGCAGCAAAATATACACACACATAAAAATTTAGCTGTTGTGGACTATTAGGACAGAGATATCAGTCGTCAAAGTTACGATGAGAATACTGTAAGTATGAATGATTTATTACACAAATGGATTATTTCAGAAAATAATATGACATGAAACACCCTATAACAGAGTTTACTTTGTAACCTCCCCACAAAATTCTTTCTCATTTAATGTAACCTCCCTACAAAAATTCATTCACATTTAGTGTAACCTCAAAACAGAAAAATTCCAAAACTTCTCAACAGTAAAAATTATAATTATGTCGTTCAAATTCAGTGTAACGTCCCAACAAAAAAAAAAAATAAAAATAAAACCTGGTAATAATACAATGTAACTAACCTCTCAATTAAATTGTCGCTCACTTATCACTTTTCAATAATTGACTGTGAATTTAACCTGGTAAATTTTGGACGACAGCAGTGCTGCGTCATGGCCCTGAAAGATCATTCTGAATAAAAAAGAGAAAAATTCTTACCTCAATGAAGTCGCCGGATAACGCATATATATCTGCTCTTACAATAAATTTTTTCTGGCACAGCCCTGTGCAATGCTGGCCGATAGATTTGTCATTTATGAAAGGGAAACAACTGATTTTTCTTTTGCAATAATCGGGATGATCATGGATTGGAGAAATTAGTAAATTCTTTAAATTAAAATGAATGGTTGTTAAAATTACTTTATATGAGAAAGATTATTATTATGACATTTTTAAAACATTTACATGGGAGTTGAAATAACACTACTACATATGCGCGAGGCTGCTTTTTACCTTATACAATAATACTCAGGCTCCGGCATCGCTGCACCGCGACCGGCCCACCCAACACGGTACACCAGACCAGACCAGAGCAGACTGCAGACCAGCCACAACTTACTGCTACAGTTACACACTTCCTACTGCAGTCAACACTGCTCTCTGGTCAGAGACCTTGCATATCGCAGGCAGCGCATGAGCAATACATCGAAATTACACCTGCTCGGACCTCTTACAACTTGACTACGCAGAAAAAGCAAGTCATTCACAGACAGTTCTCCAGTGCGCAGATTTGATGAAAGCAGGTTGGGCTATAATTATTATGAAAACACTCGTCCGTCAATCCTTCTCCGAAGCAGTACTCCAAGGGTATATGCAATAGGTCTACACCTAAGACGCTAATTTGATTAAATTGTAGAACCGTTCCGCCGAAGGAAATAAACAAATATCTCAAGGCGTAAGAAATGGTCTCTATGCTATACGTTAATGTCATTGTCAGAAGACACACAGAATTATTATATGGACGAAAAAAAAGTCCGCAGATTGCACGATTCCTGTGCGCTTTGCTGGAATCAGCTTCACGATGAATTCGGCGCCTTCTGGAACTGTACAGCTGTATAGTTCGTCATCTCTACTGGGTCTCCAGGGGTCAACCAAAAGAAGCCCTCTAGTTTTTACGTGTGTAAATGCCCACATTACTTATTCTAGGAAGACTTTTAAATTCCTCTTAATCATATTAGCAGATTTACTAGCAAACGCCTTGGTTTTCGGTAAATTTATATTCATATTTTCAGGAAAATTGCTTATGGGCAGCGGTACAGGAACACACAAATCACATAGTAGCGTACTATCCATCAAAATCCGGGGCATTATCATTGTGTGGTTGCCGCTATGGATCCAACCGCACCAAAGACATGCTTCCTTCCCTTCACTACGGGATTCCGTTCAGATCGTTACTCTTTGTCAAATCTTGATTGGTTGACATTAATTACTTGATCTGGTTACAGCCGATTTTCCTCAACAAGAGACCTCATTTCTCTCACGTAGTGAGAAGCTTTTGTTGAACATCGGCATCCTCTTCAACCAACCGCTTGGCAACTTTGTGGGTTATTTTGCGACAGACAGACTTACTCTTACACTTAAATTTCTTTACCCACGATCTGGAAGTTTTGAACTGCAGTGAATTGTGACGGTTAGTGTCCAGAGTCTCAATGTGTGCTCATGTACTATTACGCTTCCCTGTCTTTTTGCTATAAAATGATAACGTAATTCACGATTTATCATATCATGCAGAATTTTTGGGTTTGACGAATGACTTTCTTTCAGTCCGTTTTCAAATTTTCGAGAAACAGTCTTGCTCTTTATTTTCCTTTTTCTGTGCCAACATTGTTTTAATTTCCAGATGCGATGTCATATCAACTGCTAATCCAGGACGACACAGAGGGAGAGGATCAACATTTTCATCTTTCTCTCTTGATTGTGTTGTCCATATCTTGTAAGCATCGGCCATATATCCTTTTGGAAACTTCGTTCGTTTTCTTGGAGGTGATCGCTGATAAGGTGGACTGCTGCTTTCCTGGAAATCCGCCACTGGTGATACTGATTCATCCGTCACTGCCACGGTGCCATCATTTGCTTCATCTGATGCCTGTTCATCCGCTATCACAGCGTCCTCCTCTGTCAACTGTTGCTTCATTTGTTCATAAATAACACGCAGGTAGTTCTTAACCATAGAGAGCACTTTCCCGCGAAAGGCAAAGGTCCCGAGTTCGAGTCTCGGTCCGCCACACAGTTTTAATCTGCCAGGAAGTTTCAGTTCTTGACCATGTTTCTGTCTTTTCCTCTTATCGGGTCAGTTTCCGACCATCTACGCCTACGCCCTTGGCGCAGGGTCGTATTTCACTCTCGCCGTCTTCTGAGCGTGACCCTGAAACGGCCTCGGTATCTACTGGTGAGGTAACGGGCGAGTTGCGGCGCTCTGAAAATATTCTAAGTTCGGAGTTGACGTGGCCGCAAGGGCCGCTCGGCAAGCCGGGGCTCGTCAGCAACCGCGTGGTGCCGAACAGTAGCCGGAGCAAGTGGCATAACCCCCAGGGTGTGGTCCAGGCCGACCGCGTGGCTGGGAATTCCATGTTGACGCTGTGTCGAGGAAGGTGCTTTGTGTCAATGAAGGAGATTTGTATGCCAGGAGTGCCAAAGACGGCGGACTTTGTGAAACCATAATGGCAGACATTTCACAGTTCATGTAGAAATTAATAGTAGCCAGAGGAATCATGATACCTCAAAAAGAAACATGTACATTACCATTATTTGCACAACGGTTCTGATGTTTTTTTTGAAAAATATGTAAAAATCAGCCAACCGGTTGCATAGGTTTTCTATATACCTTGACCAGGTTTCGTCACCTCTGAGGGTGACTTCATCAGAAGTCCCCTCACACCACACCGGTGTTACTTATGTTTTAATGTTTGACCTTTTGAAGAACATTATGTTTTATATTTTAATGTATGACTTGAGCACCTCAGCTCTTCAATCACTGTACATCTTTGACGATATGTTCTTCATGTAATTACCTTACCTTCTGATGAACTCACCCTTAGAGGTAACGAAACCTGGTCAAGGTATATAGAAAACCTATGCAACCGGTTGGCTGATTTTTACATATTTTTCAAATTTGTGTATACGGTTGCTACAAACGTCAGCCATGTTTAAGGTTGTACGATTCTGATGGTGTAATCAGATTTTCAATATCTTTATTAGTTTAATATCTGATTGTAAATTATACAAGTAACACCTAGCAACGAATTTCCAAGATCTAAACATTTCATCCTATTTTGTCGGTCGACATGTCTTTAGAACGCTATTAGTGTAAAACTAAATTGGTGTGAGTTATAGGCATGTAACTTGTATAGTACACGAATTGTTGGAGGTTAAAGTGGCCAATTACCATTGATTACGTCAGGCCATAAGTACTCCACAGTTACACGAAAAAACGGTAACAGCATGCTTATAAATGTATATTTATTCGTCTGTTTCTTTGTTTATATCCGATATATACTATTCATGAAGAAATTGGTCAAATATTTACTGTGTTATACACTCCTGGAAATTGAAATAAGAACACCGTGAATTCATTGTCCCAGGAAGGGGAAACTTTATTGACACATTCCTGGGGTCAGATACATCACATGATCACACTGACAGAACCACAGGCACATAGACACAGGCAACAGAGCATGCACAATGTCGGCACTAGTACAGTGTATATCCACCTTTCGCAGCAATGCAGGCTGCTATTCTCCCATGGAGACGATCGTAGAGATGCTGGATGTAGTCCTGTGGAACGGCTTGCCATGCCATTTCCACCTGGCGCCTCAGTTGGACCAGCGTTCGTGCTGGACGTGCAGACCGCGTGAGACGACGCTTCATCCAGTCCCAAACATGCTCAATGGGGGACAGATCCGGAGATCTTGCTGGCCAGGGTAGTTGACTTACACCTTCTAGAGCACGTTGGGTGGCACGGGATACATGCGGACGTGCATTGTCCTGTTGGAACAGCAAGTTCCCTTGCCGGTCTAGGAATGGTAGAACGATGGGTTCGATGACGGTTTGGATGTACCGTGCACTATTCAGTGTCCCCTCGACGATCACCAGTGGTGTACGGCCAGTGTAGGAGATCGCTCCCCACACCATGATGCCGGGTGTTGGCCCTGTGTGCCTCGGTCGTATGCAGTCCTGATTGTGGCGCTCACCTGCACGGCGCCAAACACGCATACGACCATCATTGGCACCAAGGCAGAAGCGACTCTCATCGCTGAAGACGACACGTCTCCATTCGTCCCTCCATTCACGCCTGTCGCGACACCACTGGAGGCGGGCTGCACGATGTTGGGGCGTGAGCGGAAGACGGCCTAACGGTGTGCGGGACCGTAGCCCAGCTTCATGGAGACGGTTGCGAATGGTCCTCGCCGATACCCCAGGAGCAACAGTGTCCCTAATTTGCTGGGAAGTGGCGGTGCGGTCCCCTACGGCACTGCGTAGGATCCTACGGTCTTGGCGTGCATCCGTGCGTCGCTGCGGTCCGGTCCCAGGTCGACGGGCACGTGCACCTTCCGCCGACCACTGGCGACAACATCGATGTACTGTGGAGACCTCACGCCCCACGTGTTGAGCAATTCGGCGGTACGTCCACCCGGCCTCCCGCATGCCCACTATACGCCCTCGCTCAAAGTCCGTCAACTGCACATACGGTTCACGTCCACGCTGTCGCGGCATGCTACCAGTGTTAAAGACTGCGATGGAGCTCCGTATGCCACGGCAAACTGGCTGACACTGACGGCGGCGGTGCACAAATGCTGCGCAGCTAGCGCCATTCGACGGCCAACACCGCGGTTCCTGGTGTGTCCGCTGTGCCGTGCGTGTGATCATTGCTTGTACAGCCCTCTCGCAGTGTCCGGAGCAAGTATGGTGGGTCTGACACACCGGTGTCAATGTGTTCTTTTTTCCATTTCCAGGAGTGTAGAAAGCACAGAGGCATTAGGCTACTGGCCTACTTTTGTTTCTATTCCTTTGATATATGTTTATTTAATCTGTTTATGTATTTAATAATGTGTGTTAAAGCGTGTTTATGTTCCAGCCGTAGGAATATTTATTTACTTTCAAGTTATTTAAATGTGCGTTGGCTTGGAGCCATGGCGGGGGCGCTCTAGCCAATCACAGCGCTTGTTACTACGGTAGGCAACTACCGAAGTCAATGGAGAGACTGTATGGAAATGAGGGAGGAGCATCGGGTCGCACAGGACGCAGGGGTGTGCCGGACGGGAAGGCGCGATGGACGGTAGCAGGAAACACTTGGAGAGTGTTGGGCAGTCTGCGCGTGGTCGCGGGAGATAGAAATATTTCGTAGTGCCGATTTGTGTACTTGTGAGATTTCCGTGGCTTCTGCAGTGAAGACGTAGTATGCGTTTAGAAGTGAATATCTCACGAGCTATGTTGTTGTTCATAACTAATTACGTGAAGTAGGAATCTACTGTTTCCTTGGTATTCAACTTACATTTTATTTAATTGCTGGACCATCGACACCAATTAGTGTTTCGCAGTAATAAATAGCATTCTTAAAGGTACTTCTGCTATCGTACTAAAAGTCGTTAAAATAGTTTTTGCAGATTTTATTTAATTGCAATCTTTCATTTATAAATTTCTATGTTACATTCAAACTTCTCAATTGCCGAGTGATAGGAACCTTCGACCATTCGATTCATGTATATATTCATATTGTATACTGTAGAGTCAGCAGTATTTGGCATGTAATGCGGCAACAACGTATCCCAGCCCCTAGACAACGAAACCAGTAACAACTTTTTGTATTTCAACTCTGAGTATGAGGGTACGTAGTTGAGGACGACATTTCTTATTAGAAAGCCCGCATACTTCTACGTCTTAATTTATACTCCTCAATCTAACGTATGGTGTAAGGAGGAGGGTACTTTGTGTACCAGTGCTACTTCTCATCTCGTCGGCTGGCTCTTCTAAACACGTAGCCCTCGGAAATGCAACATATTGATGCAGGACGCCTCTTTTCCAGCGTCTGCCACTGAAGTTGACCAGCATACCTGCCACGCTTTCACGCTTACCGAATTAACCTGAAACGAAGCGTGCTTCTCTACATCGGATCTTCTGTATTTCCTCTATCAAGCCTATTTGGTAGAGATCCCAGATTGACAACCAGTAATCAAGTACATGAAATGTATTCGGAGTTACGAATACCAACAACCATCAGCTGCACAAACGAATAACGGCAATGAAAATTTGTGACGGATCGCGACTCGAATTCGGATTTCCCACTTAGGCTATCCGTCCATGAGTGATGGCCAGACCCAAATTTCCAAATGTCGCCATTCCTATGTCGCAAGCTGTACTCGTACACACATTATGTAATTCCCATACAGGGAGGATATTTTAATGGAATGTCGCAACTGGGTATTGACGAATAAATATGGCATTGCAGTGGACGATGCAATGATCCTTTGGACACGCATGCATCGTTCTTCTTAACAGCACAGGCACTGCAATATCGCAGTTTTTAAGTATTGGTCGGAAAAGTGTTTGGAAGATACTTCCTTTTCTGATGGACTACATCTCCTGATGCCTCTTCCAATGAATCTCAGTGTGGCGTCTGCTTTATCCGTGATTACATGTGGTCGATCCACTTCGACTCGATCCGCACGCATGCCGGTACTCCTAGGTATTTTATGGAATGAAGACATTTTTCTTTTAAGATAATTCTCATTTATTGTTCCATCTCTGCTGCACATTTTTAATTAAATTACATGTTTCGATCACTCTGGATCATCTTCCGGTCTAAGTAGTGGCATCAGCAACCCGTCTTCTCTACTCAGAATCATATATCAGACTACTTAGGTCTGAAGATGATCTAGAGTGATCGAAACATGTAATCTAATTAAAAACGTGCAATTGAGTAGGAGAAATAAATGAGAATTACCTTAATTATATAAACAGTAGCTTAATCTCTCAAGATGATTAAGTCTTCTATAGTATTTTATGGAAGTAACTGCTACTTTTGTAATTATACAGTAAAGGGCGTTTGTATCCACGTATTGGCGACAAGTTACATTTCTTTATGTTGAGGGTCAGTTGCCATTCCCTGCATCGACGTCGATGCTGTGCAGGTCTTCCTGGATTTCGCTATAATTTTCTAGCGTCTCGACTTCTTTGTATACAATAGCATCATCCGCAAAAGGCCTCATCGTACTTCCGACATTATCTATTAGGTCATTTACATGTATTGTGAAAACTGTTGGTCCTGTAACACTCCCCTGGGGTACGTTGGAGATTACTTTTACTTCTGAAGATTTCTCTTCCTTGAGAATGACAATCCGTGCTATGTGTGCTATAAACTCTTCTATCCAATCCCACAGTTGGTCTGGTATTCCGTACGCTCGTATGTTGTTCGTTAGGATGTAGCGCTGAGCTGTATCTAACGCCCTAACAGAAGTCAAGGAAGACGGTATTGACCAGGACGCCTGTATCTACTGAATCTCGTCGGCAAATAGAGTGACCTGGGTTCCACACGATCGTTGTTTTTTAACCCATGTTGATTTTCAGTCTGCAGAAACATCACAATACGTGAACATAAAACACGTTCCACAATTCTACAACAGGTTTATGTCCGAGATATAGGTCGCTAGTTTTGTGAGTTTGCTCCACAACCCTTCTTGCAAACGGTGCTCTTTCCAACTATAAGGAACGCTTCGCTCTACCCCCTGCGGTACGCTGTTGTGATGACCTGCTCTACGTGGCTCACCCTGTACAGTAGTCGGAATTGGTATAAAGGCAGGGCTCCTTCGACAGTAGCATACTGTATCGAATTTATTATGAAAGCAATAGATACATATAAAACATAAGCAATCATGGTGGAATTACACGGTTTCTTCCATAACACAAATAACAAAATTTGGCGTTTGCAATTCCTGGGTGGAAAGCGGTATCAAGGTACTCACTGTCCTGTTGTGTTATCGCATTGTTAGCTCTTTGACTAACTTCCCTTATTCCTAATTATCTCAAACGTTCCTTCGGTATTGAGTCTATTGGGGTTTGTAGTACTTGCAGTGAAACCGTCGCCCACGCTTCTCGTATCACACTTTTCAACTCACGTATGGCCTCAAATTGCCTTTCATGGCGATGAACACGCCTTACAAGTATTCCCCAAACGGTTTCCACGAGATTATTATTCGGGCTAGGTGCAGGCCAGAGCAAGACATCGACATCATTGCTTTCAAGTCACTTTTTGGTTGTAGCAGAAACATGCACAGATTCATTATTTTGTTGCAACATTACTTTCGTTCCTTGGATCCTCATACATCCTTATCAGTTCTGTCTGGCATCTCAGTATACATATTAGACTTCACTTTACTGTTGAGCCAAGCAATGCCTGATTTACCTTTAGAGCAGAAGGCTGCACAAATCATCAATTCCACCACCAAAATTGCTGCTCATTCTTACCTGCTGCTGTGTTGTCAGAACACGCCAATAATACTAAAATCCATCAGGCGCACTTTAAATTAAGCTTTCTTCTTGTCACTGAAGATAAAATTATCCCTTTCTGAAGCTCATGACATATGCTTTTCAGCAAACTACAATCCAGCCTGTTAATGTTTGGGTGTTAGACCAGGTTTCTGCAGTCGTTTCTTTAATGAGAGGTACTTGTCATTTGACAAGATCTATCGTACACGCCTGGCAGTTATTGACAAATGCAACTCAGCAACAATCTGAGGAGAACAAAGATTTGTGCCTCTTGCTTTGAGCAAAAGAAAACATTTCGTTGCCTCGAATAATTTTCTGCTTAGCCAATATTTTTCGTTCTGTTCATATCGCGCACCCAATCTAACGAATTGTCCGACCCCGGTAGCTGAGTGGTCAGCGGGACAGAATGTCAATCACAAGGGCCTGGTTTCGATTCCCGGCTGGGTCGGAGATTTTACCCGCTCAGGGACTGGGTGTTGTGTAGTCCTAATCATCAATTGATCCCCATCGACGCGCAAGTCACCGAAGTGGCGTCAAATCGGAAGACTTGCACCCGGCGAATGGTCTACCTAAACCTAACTAGACTAAGGACATCACACACATCCATGCCCGAGGCAGAATTCGAACCTGCGACCGTAGCAGTCGCGCGGTTACGGACTGAAGCACCTAGAACCGCTCGGCCTCCTATTTGCAGTAGAGGCACATTCGGTCAAAGTAACACGGCAAAGAACTGACTGCCTTTACCCTGAGTTCCACCCCCTACCACCCGAATCGTTGATGTCTTGTTACACATCGTACTACTGACATCAAATGCGATACCATTGCATCGTATTGCATTGCATTTGTCGGTATATTGGATGTCAAACTATTGCATATACACTGTGCACAACTGTTCCTGCCGACAATGTTAATTTCCCTAGAAATATGCCGAATTAAGTCGGGTGATGTTGAGGGTATTAGATTAGGAAATGAGACACTTAAAGTAGTAAAGGAGTTTTGCTATTTGGGGAGCAAAATAACTGATGATGGTCGAAGTAGAGAGGATATAAAATGTAGACTGGCAATGGCAAGGAAAGCGTTTCTGAAGAAGAGAAATTTGTTAACATCGAGTATAGATTTAAGTGTCAGGAAGTCATTTCTGAAAGTATTTGTATGGAGTGTAGCCATGTATGGAAGTGAAACATGGACGGTAAATAGTTTGCACAAAAAGAGAATAGAAGCTTTCGAAATGTGGTGCTACAGAAGAACGCTGAAGATTAAATGGGTAGATCACATAACTAATGAGGAGGTACTGAATAGGATTGGGCAGAAGAGGAGTTTGTGGCACAACTTGACCAGAAGAAGGGATCGGTTGGTAGGACATGTTCTGAGGCATCAAGGGATCACCAATTTAGTACTGGAGGGCAGCGTTGAGGGTAAAAATCGTAGGGGGAGACCAAGAGATGCATACACTAAGCAGATTCAGAAGGATGTAGGTTGCAGTAGGTACTGGGAGATGAAGAAGCTTGCACAGGATAGAGTAGCATGGAGAGCTGCATCAAACCAGTCTCAGGACTGAAGACCACAACAACAACAACGATACCGATTTCCACTACTGCGCAAGTCCGACTATGTGAGGACAGTAACTTGTAAGACTCGGCGGGTTCATCTACATCTACATCTACATGGATACTCTGCAAATCACATTTAAGTGCCCGGCAGAGGGTTCATCTAACCACCTTCACAATTCTCTATTATTCCAATCTCGTATAGCGCGCGGAAAGAATGAACACCTATATCTTTCCGTACGAGCTCTGATTTCCCTTATTTTTTCTTGGTGATCGTTCCTCCCTATGTAAGTCGGTGTCAACAAAATATTTTCGCATTCGGAGGAGAAAGTTCGTGATTGGAATTTCGTGAGAAGATTCCATCGCAAGGAAAAACGCCTTTCTTTTAATGATGTCCATCCCAAACCCTGTATCATTTCTGTGACACTCTCTCCCATATTTCTCGATAATACAAAGCGTGCTGCCTTTCTTTGAACTTTTTCGATGTACTCCGTCAGTCCTATCTGCTAAGGATCCCACACCGCGCAGCATTATTCTAAAAGAGGACGGACAAGCGTAGTGTAGGCAGTCTACTTAGTAGGTCTGTTACATTTTCTAAGTGTCCTGCCAATAAAAAGTAGTCCTTGGTTAGCCTTCCCAACAACATTTTCTATGTGTTCTTTCCGATTTAAGTTGATCGTAGTTGAATTTACGGCTTTTAGATTAGACTGATTTATCGTGTGACCGCAGTTTATCGAGTTCCTTTTAGCATTCATGTGGATAGCCTCACACTTTCCGTTATTTAGGGTCAACTGCCACTTTTCGCAACGTTCAGATATTTTTTCTAAATCGTTTTGCAGTTTGTTTTGATCTTCTGATGTCTTTATTAGTCGATAAACGACAGCGTCATCCGCAAAAAACCGAAGACGGCTGCTCAGATTGTCTCCCAAATCGCTTATATAGATAAAGAACAGCAAAGGGCTTATAACACTTCCTTGGGGAACGCCTGAAATCACTTCTGTTTTACTCGATGACTTTCCGTCAATTACTACGAACTGTGACCTCCCTGACAGGAAATCGCAAATCCAGTCACATAATTGAGACGGTATTCCATAAGCACGCAACTAACCTAAAGACATCACACACATCCACGCCCGAGGCAGGATTCGAACCTGCGACACTTGCAGTCGCGCGATTCCGGACTGAAGCGCCTAGGACCGCTCGGCCTCCTATGTGCAGTAGATGCACATTAGCTCAAAGTAACACGGCAAAGAACTGACTGCCTTTACCCTGAGTTCCACCCTCTACCACCCGAATCGTTGATGTCTTGTTATACATCGTACTACTGACATCAAATGCAATGCCATTGCATCGTATTGCACTGCATTTGTCGGTATATTGTATGTCAAACTATAGCATATACACTGTTCACAACTGTTCCTGCCGAGAATGTTAATTTCCCTACAAATATGCATGCCTCGATACCGATTTTTACTACTGTACAAGTCCGATTGTGTGGAGACAGCAACTTGTAAGACTGTGCAGGTTCTGGATGTAAAGATCTGGACGTGTGGCCTGGTACGCCCCCGCTACTCGTAGTGCGGCCCAGAGACCTGCGGCCCTCGGCTGCGGGGGCGGTGGCTGGGCGCAGCAGGAGCCGCGCTGTCTGCTGCGGCGCGGCGCCACAAAAACACCCGGCGGGGGCCTTCCCCTCCCCCTCCCCTGCCCCTCAATTGTCGGGGCCGATCCCATCCCGTGCCGCCGTAAATTTAAACGCTGCGCGCTTGTTTACAGCCGGGTCGCTAATGGTGGGTGGCCGCGGCCGGCGGGCATCTGCCCGTGCCTGCGCCCGCCGCCGCCCTGGGAACGCCCGCCATTCACAGCCAAGGGACGCGGCGCGACACTGACATACTTCCTTCCTCCACAACAGCTGGGCCCAGCAAGTACGTGCGGGACCGCCCTGCGCAGCAGTACTAACAAGGGAACCTCCCCATCGCACCCCCCTCAGATTTAGTTATAAGTTGGTACAGTGTATAGGCCTTGAAAAACTGAACACAGATCAATCGAGAAAACAGGGAGAAGTTGTGTGGAACTATGTGAAAAAAAAAAAGCAAAATATACAAACTGAGTTTCCATGTGCAAGATATGCACACCAATGAAAGTCTGAGCTCAGGAGCGCCGTGGTCCCGTGGTTAGCGTGAGCAGCTGCGGAACGAGAGGTCCTTGGATCGAGTCTTCCATCGAGCGAAAAGTTTAATTTTTCTATTTTCAGGCAATTATTATCTGCCCGTCCACCGATGCGATCACTTTTTTTGGTAGTAATTATCACATCCACAAGAAAACCTAAATCGGGCAAGGTAGAAGAATCTTTTTACCCATTCGCCAAGTGTACAAGTTAAGTGGGTCAACAACATATTCCTGTCATGTGACGCACATGCCGTTACCAGTGTCGTATAGAATATATCAGACGTGTTTTCCTGTGGAGGAATCGGTTGACCTATGACCTTGCGATCAAATATTTTCGGTTCCCATTGAAGAGGCACGTCCTTTCGTCTACTAATCGCACGGTTTTGTGGTGCGGTCGCAAAACACAGACACTAAACTTATTACAGTCAACGGAGACGTCAATGAACGAACGGACAGATCATAACTTTGCGAAATTAAAAAAAAAGTACACTTTTCACTCGAGGGAAGGCTTGAACCAAGGGCCTCTCGATCCGCAGCTGCTCACGCTAACCACAGGACCACGGCGCTCCTGAGCTCACAATGTCGTTGATGTACCTATCTTGCACATGGACTACTCAGTTTGTATATTTTGTTTATTTTTTTCATAGTTCCACACAACTTCTTCCTGTTTTCTCGATTGATCTGTGTTCAGTTTTTCAAGGCCTATCCACTGTGCCAACTTATAACTAAATCTGAGGGGGGTGCGATGGGGAGGTTCCCCTGTGGAACTCGTGGACTCGTCAAGACCAAATCCCGGTCACACCATCCAGATTTAGATCTATGGTGGTAAAGATTAGATTAGATTAGATTATTTTTTCGTTCCATAGATCCGTGCTTAGGAGATCGTCGTGGATGTGGAACATGTCAATTTCTTTTTTAAGTTGAAATAACAATACTAATAGTATGAATATATACATACATCATTTGTTTCTATTAAAAAATTCGTCAATAGAGTGGAAGGAGTTGGCCACTAGTAAGTTTTTCAGGCTCCTTTTAAACTGATCTTTATTTGTAACTAAATTTTTTATGTTTGCTGGCAAATTATTGAAGATGAGTGTTCCTGAGTAGTGGACCCCTTTTTGAACTAAAGTGCTTTTAAGTCCTTGTGCAGATCATTTTTGTTCCTGGTATTGTATGTATGAACTGAGCTGTTTGTTGGAAAAAGAGATATATTATTTAGGACAAATTTAATTAAGGTTGGTTGGTTGGTTTTGGGGAAGGAGACCAGACAGCGTGGTCATCGGTCTCATCGGATTAGGGAAGGATGGGGAAGGAAGTCGGCCGTGCCCTTTGAAAGGAACCATCCCGGCATTTGCCTGGAGCGAGTTAGGGAAATCACGGAAAACCTAAATCAGGATGGCCGGACGCGGGATTGAACCGTCGTCCTCCCGAATGCGAGTCCAGTGTCTAACCACTGCGCCACCTCGCTCGGTTTTAATTAAGGAGTAAATATACTGAGAGGCAGTAGTTAGTATACCCAGTTCTTTGAAGAAGTTTCTACAGGACGTCCGTGAATTTACTCCACAAATAATACGTATTACACGCTTTTGGACTCTGAAAACTTTTGTTTGACTTGAAGAGTTACCCCAAAATATCATACCATATGACATTATGGAATGAAAGTAGGCAAAGTATGCAAGCTTTTTCATTTTTATGTCGTCTATGTCTGCTAACACTCGAATTGCAAATACAGATTTGCTAAGGCGTTTCTGCAGTTCTGTGGTGTGCTCCTCCCAACTGAATTTATTATCAAGTTGTAATCCCAGGAATTTAATACTGTCAACCTCTTCTATCTGCTCTTCTTCATACTTTATGCATATGCTGGGTGGAAACCTCTTACAGGTTCTGAATTGCACATAGTGAGTCTTTTCGAAGTTTAATGTCAGTGAGCTGGCTTTAAACCATTTATTAATATCCATGTAAATATCATTAGCAGATCTTTCTACAACTACACTCCACATACTATTTATTGCAATACTTGAGTAAATCGATTGTGAAACGGGGAGAGGACCTAAAAAACAGACTAGCACAGGTAGAGAGAGCCTCTTTTGCCGAAATAAGTCTACTAGTATCAAACATAGGCCACAATTTGAAAGAGATTATAACACTTACTGCCCAACAGATAGTACTGTAACGGAAAAGCCAAATGTAACACTATACTGCGCTGTTTGTTATACCGGCGTAATGCGTATTACCAAATGTGGTATTACGACGCAGCAAATGTTACCCTCTGGCAGGATTTGAGTACATTGACCGTGAGCTGCCTAATGGGTTGGGATTATCGAACCTAAATATAACATAACAGTAGAAATCAGAAAGCTAAAGATTGAAATTTGGAAAATATATTAAGTAACTAAGTTTACTTATTTAAAATAAAATACAGTCGCCAGCCTAATTAGGTATAGTAAAATAAACATTACTTTTAGAGAATCTGTATTGAATTTTGGTAAAGGAAAGCTACTATTACTTCTTTCCCAGAGAAGTGCAATGAAGCTCTACTATAATCAGATAAGTGATACAGTGAATATCAGCAGTTATAAAATAGTATGTGCAAGCTCTCACAGGAACAATTGACACTTTATCTCTTCTCAACAGTAATACCAAAGTTGGACATGGACATAGTCCTGTTTCAATAGTTACTTTTCATATAGTACAAAGATAATTACAAGTCACTTGCAATAGGATTTTTACACTCTTTATGAAGCAAACTTCTTTCTATTTTTATGAATAAAAGCAATTACAGTAACTTTATCTTTCATAGGCAAAGACTTAGGTGGGAGCCCTCAAACTGTCTTTGCAATTTTTACTACACAAAGAACACAAAACTCTAGAATTACTTATTAATGAAATTAGTAAATTCATTGTTCAAGGGTGTTTCTTCATATTAAGCAACACTAAAGTGGGGATTCTCAAACCGACCATTGCACTAAGGCAAACTAAACACATTTTTCTGAGAGGATTTGTAAGATGCAAATTTAGGTATTACTCTTTCACAAATTTCACTCACCTTGCAGGACTTTTAAAACAGTTCATGCCTCTGATCTTTTATACAGGTTCTTAAGTATGACCTTAAATGCATTTTACTCTAACTAACCTCACGACAACGTGCTGTCTTATTGCCATTAACACAAGCAGTAATTTTCATTAACAGAATTTAATGCAGTTTATCTTTAAAGCTAAAACACTTTGAAATAAAGCAAATCAATCAGTATGGAGGTTTTCATAAATGTAAAGCTAACTTCCTTCCTTAACTTCAATTGAAACCACAGAATCCCTAGATACTCGTATCTTTTTGCATTCAGAATTGTCCAAATAACCATTTATTTTCATTCGATTTTAGAACACGGGATACTCGGACGTCAATATTCATGTGGAGTGGATCCTAAGACGTATCATGAGAGGAACCAAATCAAGGATCGGACGCAAGTTTCACATAATTTGCCTGATAATTGAAAATTAAACAACATTTAAATGTACTGGTTCATACTTTGCCATAAATGTGACTTCTTAAATCTGCTGAAATGATGGCACTATATTGGTGGCGAGTACATGGTGGCTACCTGGTCTTTCTACTGGATGTAATTGGCTCTATTATCTTCTTCTTGGCGACGACATTTGCAACATTAGAGCCTTTTTCAATAATAGAGCACCATTTTTATAGTCGTACACACATCCGAGGCCTTTCCATATTAATCCAGGTACTGCATGCCGCCCTCGGCACTTGCGCGGTTCACTCACTTGCTGCTCAGACCAGACCAGACATATCCAGTAGCTAGCTGCCGACTGACTGCGCCCTCTCACTTGGCGCCCAGACTGAGCGCCACATCCACCTTTTCCTAGCGCACCAACACTTCCGTTGCAGATGGGAAGTACTGTTGCCTTTCATTTTTATACAATGCAAGTCCCTAGGTATGAACCAGCTTATACATAGTTGCAAGCAAACATATTTAATAAAATCCCAACATTTAAACACATTAATAAGTCAAAATAAAATAACCATAATTAAATACTACTTTTCTCCAATTAATACAAAGAATTTAAATCGTAAAGAGAAAACATTTTATTCAACTTTGAACTTCATTACAATAGGTCAAAGACACTACATAGTAAAAAATACATACATGACATGACATTAAACAGAATTAATCAGTAGAAAATACTTGCAGTATTAAGTATGGTGTTACAACATGTCGCGGAAAGTGCGAATGCATGGTTTTACGTCAATACCTACACTGAGGTGACAAAAGTCTTGGGAAGCGATACGCTCATATGCAAATGTGGTTAGTATTGAATGTACATGGTATAAAATGACAGGGCATTCGCGGAGCTGTCAACTTAGGCGATTCATGTGAAAAGGTGTCCGATGTGATTATCACCACACGACGGGAATTGGCAAACTTTGAAAGCGGAATGGTAGTATCAAGAGTGTGCCGAGAATACCAAATTTGAGGCATTACCTCTCACCACGGACGACACAGTGGACTATATATCCTTCACTTAACGATCTAGAGCAGCGGATTTTGCTTACAGCTGTCAATGTTAAACGCAAGCAACAATCAATTGGTTCTGAGCACTATGGGACTTAACATCTGAGGTCATCAGTCCCCTAGAACTTAGAACTACTTAAACCTAACTAACCTAAGGACATCACACACATCCACGCCCGAGGCAGGATTCGAACCTGCGACCGTAGCAGCAGCGCGGTTCCGGACTGAAACGCCTAGAATCGCTCGACCACAACAGCCGGCCGCAAGCAACAATGGGTGAAATAGCTGCAGAAATCCGTTAGGACAGTGCGGCGAAATTTGGCGTTAATCGGTTACGTCACTAGAAAACCGACGCGAGTGCCTTTGCTAACAGCACATCGTCTGCAGCTCCTCTTCTGGGATCTTGACCATATCGGTTGGACCCGAGACAGCTGGAAAACCGTGGCCTGGTCAGATGAGTCCCGATGCCAGTTGGTAAGAGCTGATTGATGGTAGGGGCGGAGTGTGACGCAGGGCCCATGAAGCCATGGACCCAAGTACTGAATCAGGTAACGCAGTGGTTAGTTCACTGGACTTGCATTCGGGAGGACGACGGTTCAGACCCGTTTCCGGCCATCCTGATTTAAGTTTACCGTGATTTCCCAAAATTACTTTGACAAGGACACGGCCGATTTCCTTCCAGATCCTTCCTTAATACGATCCTGTGCTCCGTCTTAAAGACGTCGTTGTCGGTGGGACGTTAAACACTAATATAAAGATGGTATCTGTTCTTTCGAACATGTCCGAAAGAACAGATACCATCGGTGACCGTGCAGCTCTTTAGAATGAAATGATAATTAAATCAAGACCTTAAGCTGTCGACAGGCGTTGATATACATCAACGGAGACAATTGAAAATGTGTGCCGCGTCCGGGAGTCGAACCCGAGATCTGTTGCTTACATGGCAGACGCTCTACCCATCTGAGCCACCGATGCCATAGAGGATAGGATGAAGCAGGGATTTATCCCTTGCACGCACCCCGTGAGACCCACATTCCCAACTTAATGTCCTCACGCTACATACGTAGTGCCCCTGCCCAATACACTCATTACTCGTGGCAGACAATCTCACCGAGACCCGTAAGAGTTCAGGCAACCAATATGAATCCGCACAGAAGAAGAAGGTCAATGGCCGGTTAGCTTTAACTATATGAAGGTGGTATCTGTTCTCTCGCACTCGGTAAGATTGTCTGCCGCGAGTAATGAGTGTATTGGGCAGGGGCGCTAATAATGTAGTGTGTAGACATTAAGTTGGGAATGTGGATCTCACGAGGAGTGTGAAAGGGATAAATGCCTGAAGGCGCGCTGTCGTCTGTGCCCTCGGTGGCTCAGATGGATAGAGCGTCTGCCATTTAAGCAGGAGATCCCGGGTTCGAGTCCCAGTCGGGGCACACATTTTCAACTCTCCCCGTTGATGCATATCAACGCCTGTCGACAGCTTAAGGTCTTGATTTAATTATCATTTCATTAAACACTAATCTCCTCCTCCTCCACTAAAGATCAAAGTTGTCAACAAGGCAACAGCCACCAGCAACAGCTTTTGCTGCTGGTGGCTTCATAACGGTGTGGGCTGGGCTTATATGGAACGGACTAGGTCCTCTGGTCCAAATGAACTGGAAATGGTTATGTTCGGCTACTTGGAGACCATTTACAGCCATTCATGTCCCCAAACAAGGACTGAATTTTATGGATGACAATGCGCCACAACATCGTGTCACTATTGTTCGCGATTGCTTCGAAGAACTTTCCGGCTAATTCTAGAGGATTATTTGGCTACCCATACCACCCTACATGAGTCCCAGCGAACATTTATAGGACACAATCGAGAGAACAGTTCGTCCACAACATCCGCAATTATGGACGGTTATGGAGGGAGCATTGCCCAATATTTCTGCTCGGGAAATGCAACGACTTTTTCAGTCCATACCACGTCGAGCTGCTGCACTAAGCTGAGCAAAAGGAGGACAGACTCTATATTAGGAGGTATCCAATGACTTCTCAGTGTACGCAGAAAATTTTCTCGAGTTTCCATTAGTTAAATTTTCACCAACTTTCGGCCCAGAATTCTAGGCCATTGTCAATTGGTGACTGTTCTGTGATTGCTGCTGCCATCCTTATACAACCGAACTGCATTCTGTGACGTCACTGGTGCTCATTCCAGCGCGATAAATGGCTTTGTTTTCTTTGTGCAACTGACGCGACCGCTTGAAACGTCCAATGGTAGGCTCTCAAACTATGCACAGCTGCATGGCGCCCTTATTATTGAAGGTATCATTCCAAAGTTTCATCTCGATCGCTTATTTTATAATGCTATCCCAGAGGTAACTTGTCCGCATAATAATAGATTTCATGTTGAATGCAATTCGGTGACCGTTTTTCAGAGCATGTTCTGCTGCAGGTGATTTTTCAGGATACTGTATGTGGAAACATCTCTCGTGTTCTACACGGCACTGTTTAGTAGTATGTGCAGTTCGTCCGACATACAACTGTCCACGCCAACACGGTATTATAGACTCCTGGAAATGGAAAAGAGAACACATTGACACCGGTGTGTCAGACCCACCATACTTGCTCCGGACACTGCGAGAGGGCTGTACAAGCAATGATCACACGCACGGCACAGCGGACACACCAGGAACCGCGGTGTTGGCCGTCGAATGGCGCTAGCTGCGCAGCATTTGTGCACCGCCGCCGTCAGTGTCAGCCAGTTTGCCGTGGCATACGGAGCTCCATCGCAGTCTTTAACACTGGTAGCATGCCGCGACAGCGTGGACGTGAACCGTATGTGCAGTTGACGGACTTTGAGCAAGGGCGTATAGTGGGCATGCGGGAGGCCGGGTGGACGTACCGCCGAATTGCTCAACACGTGGGGCGTGAGGTCTTCACAGTACATCGATGTTGTCGCCAGTGGTAGGCGGAAGGTGCACGTGCCCGTCGACCTGGGACCGGACCGCAGCGACGCACGGATGCACGCCAAGACCGTAGGATCCTACGCAGTGCCGTAGGGGACCGCACCGCCACTTCCCAGCAAATTAGGGACACTGTTGCTCCTGGGGTATCGGCGAGGACCATTCGCAACCGTCTCCATGAAGCTGGGCTACGGTCCCGCACACCGTTAGGCCGTCTTCCGCTCACGCCCCAACATCGTGCAGCCCGCCTCCAGTGGTGTCGCGACAGGCGTGAATGGAGGGACGAATGGAGACGTGTCGTCTTCAGCGATGAGAGTCGCTTCTGCCTTGGTGCCAATGATGGTCGTATGCGTGTTTGGCGCCGTGCAGGTGAGCGCCACAATCAGGACTGCATACGACCGAGGCACACAGGGCCAACACCCGGCATCATGGTGTGGGGAGCGATCTCCTACACTGGCCGTACACCACTGGTGATCGTCGAGGGGACACTGAATAGTGCACGGTACATCCAAACCGTCATCGAACCCATCGTTCTACCATTCCTAGACCGGCAAGGGAACTTGCTGTTCCAACAGGACAATGCACGTCCGCATGTATCCCGTGCCACCCAACGTGCTCTAGAAGGTGTAAGTCAACTACCCTGGCCAGCAAGATCTCCGGATCTGTCCCCCATTGAGCATGTTTGGGACTGGATGAAGCGTCGTCTCACGCGGTCTGCACGTCCAGCACGAACGCTGGTCCAACTGAGGCGCCAGGTGGAAATGGCATGGCAAGCCGTTCCACAGGACTACATCCAGCATCTCTACGATCGTCTCCATGGGAGAATAGCAGCCTGCATTGCTGCGAAAGGTGGATATACACTGTACTAGTGCCGACATTGTGCATGCTCTGTTGCCTGTGTCTATGTGCCTGTGGTTCTGTCAGTGTGATCATGTGATGTATCTGACCCCAGGAATGTGTCAATAAAGTTTCCCCTTCCTGGGACAATGAATTCACGGTGTTCTTATTTCAATTTCCAGGAGTATATATATATATATATATATATATATATATATATATATATATATATATATATATATATAGCGTTTTCAGCCCTACATCGTCTTTCACAGGGGTCATAAGCTGACGAATTTTTGCTGGAGGTTTGAAGACCGACTGCCTCTTTAGGAGTTGGCTAACCCTTCCTGTTACTGAGCCGTAGAAACGCACAAACGGAGTCTTCTATGTGTCCTTCTCGCGGGCTTGTGCTTACGTATCTTCGGAGAGATTGTTTGTGAAATCTGTCGGTTACTGTAGCCGTCTTCCTTGAATACTGTCGGTAAGTGTTTCAGTACCTTTGGCACCTTTTGAGAGTCTGAAACGGGTTGCACTTCATGTACCAAAGTCATCAGAACAGACCGTTTCTATGATGGGTTTACAACTTGTCAAATGTAGACTATTTCATAGCACATACTAAAAGTAATTATAAAGTTCTGATTACCATCTCGAGAAAGTGAAGTTATCCAATTACTTGTTAGTTCCTTTGTTTGCAGAGAGGCCTACATGTGTGCAGACCTGGTACACACTGAAAGCCCCACACCACAGTACCATAGCACAGTGCTAGATGTAGTGTTCTGTACTTTTCAGTTGCTGGAAAGCAGAGTTAGTGGACTGAAAATCTCATCACGTATTCACTACATTTTTTTCACGGTGGTCACTGTTTACAGACACTGTTTACTGTACACATCGACTTCCCTACTAGAAATTCACAACCGCTGTGGATCCATTCATAGTGAGCTTGGAAACAATGAACAGGTGTAATAATAATGTGCAAATCAGCTCACAGTACAGGGACAATCATAATGTCAGCGTTGCTGCTTTTAATTGGGTTGACGTCTCACTGTGGGTTTCCTTACTACGCATTCCCTTTTTCCAGAGCTGTTGTATCCATGTCATTCGGTTTATTGGTTGGGTCTTTGTTTAACTCTGAAAAACTCGTGTACCTTTTTATTACTTTTTGTTCATCCTACTACCATCTGGGCGATTTCGAACTTGCAGTATCTGTCCAGTGATTGTGTGATTTACCCAAAACGTTGGTTCTCTCCTGCATGCATACTACATCAAGAAATAATCTGAATGCACCTGAAACTCTCCATGAAATAACAACGTCTGGCACTATTGCTCAATCCTTACAATGAACGTACCAAAAACTTCTGAGTCTGGTTCCCCGTTTGTGTACTTACCGGAGTCCGCACATAGTGGAACAGAAGTCATGATTTGGTGTTAAGTGTTGCTGGCAGAGAGGAAGCCAGCTGTTGAAGGTTTTCGATAAAGAACTGTACTAGTACGCCGCCGGAGACGAATCCCATATTCGGCGGCCGGAGTTGAAGTCGTCTTTAGTCGGCGGCCCGAGGAGATGTGCTGTTTGGTTGGTGGCCAGAAAAAATAGTAGTGTCTGTCTCCTTCTCAAGACCAACTCTTCCTTCTCTGTCTGTGCACATTTCACTGCGTCAGTTAGGCGATATCTTCCCAATTGCATGGGCCTAAATAAATGAAAAAAATTCCAGGTTTGCAATGTTAACCTACAGAAGGTTTCAGATCTGTACAAATTTTCCTGATATCCCCATTCAGCTATCGGATTCTCTCTCCAGCCAACCCAGTGACACTACGTTTTGGACTATCTGGAAGCCAGCATTCGAGTCCACTCCTCTGCTGAATATTTGTGTTAACCAGCAAGGAGTCTAGTCTAGGCCCTGGCGGTTTCTCACAGTTTCACAGGATGGTTGGCACCTTACAGTGCTTGCTTCTGGCATGCACTTTCCCACTTGAAAACAAACTTCTTTTGTAAAACAGTTACGCCTCACTGCGCCAGCGTGCTACCTCATCGAGTCATCTGAAGCAAAGTTGTCTCCTGCAATGTAATACGTTCTACTGGGAAGGCACAGGATCGCACCTAGTGCAGAATGGGACATCACTCAGCTGAGGGAAACAAGACCTTGAGGCTTTCTGGGATTTTTACGAAGCTTACCAAAAGATTTGCATGCAAGTGCAGTATATATAGAGAGAAAAGTGAGATGTTAATTGATGTCTTTACGTCCGAAATCACTCAATATTGGTTTCCATAAACTTGAGCATACATCAACTAGCTTTAATCACACTCAGCTCAAAAGAATTAAAGAACATTAAGACGATAAAAATCAGACGTGTCAGTCCAGCATTGGACTGCCACATATTAGCCCACAGTGACTAATGTATTACTATTATCTACTTGTAGTGGGTTCGTACATTACAAACAACTTGTTGTTTACATCCCGCGCAACTTTGTTCTGTAGTATCCTTTAGAATAACTGTAATCGTGTTTTAGCTGTTCTGCAGTTCTACATCTACATCTACGTGATTACTCTGCTGTTCACAATAAAGTGCCTGGCAGAGGGTTCAATGAACCACCTTCATGCTGTCTCTCTACCATTCCACTCTGGAACGGCACGCGGGAAAAACGAGCACTTAAATTTTTCTGTGCGAGCCCTGATTTCTCTTATTTTATCGTGATGATCATTTCTCCCTATGTAGGTGGGTGCCAACAGAATGTTTTCGCAAACGGAGGAGAAAACTGGTGATTGAAATTTCATGAGAAGATCCCGTCGCAACGAAAAACGCTTTTGTTTTAATGATTGCCACTGCAATTCACGTGTCATGTCTGTGACACTATGCCCCCTATTTCACGATAATACAAAACGAGCTGCCCTTCTTTGTACTTTTTCGATGTCATCCGTCAGTCCCACCTGATGCGAATCCCACACCTCACAGCAATACTCCAGAACAGGGCGGATAAGCGTGGTGTAAGCAGCCTCTTTAGTAGACTTGTTGCACCTTCTAAATGTTCTGCCTGTGAATCGCAGTCTTTGGTTCGCTCTACCCACAATATCATCTATGTGATCGTTCCAATTTAGGTTAATTGTAATCCCTAAGTATTTAGTTGAATTTACAGCCCTCAGATTTGTGTCACTTATCGCGTAATCGAAATTTAGCTGATTTCTTTTAGTACTCATGTGAATAACTTCACACTTTTCTTTATTCAGGGTCGATTGCCACTTTTCGCACCATACAGATATCTTATTTCAATCATATTGCAAGTCGTTTTCATCATCTGATTACTTCATAAGACAGTAAATGACAGGATCATTTGCAAACAATCTAAGACGGCTACTCAGATTGTCTCCTATGTCGTTAATATAGTTCAGGAACAATAGAGGGCCTATAAGAATTCCTTGGGGAACGCCGGATAGTACTTCTGTTTTACTCGATGACTTTCCGTCTATTACTACGAACTGTGACCTTTCTGACAGGAAATCACGAATCCAGTCACACAACTGAGGCGATACTCCATAGGCGCGCAGTTTCGTTAGAAGACGCTTGTGAGGAACTGTGTCGAAAGCCTTCTGGAAATCTAAAAATATGGGATCAATTTGACATCTCCTGTCGATAGCACTTATTACTTCATGAGTATAAAGAGCTAGTTATGTTTCACAAGAACGGTATTTTCTGAATCCGTGCTGACTATATGTCAAAAAATCGTTTCCTTCGAGGTATTTCATAATGTTCGAATACAGCATATGTTCTAAAACCCTACTGCAAATCGACGCTAGTGATATAGGCCTGTAATTCAGGGGATTACTCTTACTTCCCTTTTTGGTTATTTGTGTGACTTGAACAATTTTCCAGCCTTTAGGTACGGATCTTTCTGTGAGCGAGAGGTTCTATATAATTCCTAAATATGGAGCTATTTAATCGGCATACTCTGAGCGGAACCTGACTGGTATACAATCTGGACCGGAGGCCTTGTCTTTATTAAGTGATTTAAGCTGCTTTGTTACACCGATGATATCTACTTCTATGTTTCTCATCTTGGCAGTTGTTCTTGATTGGAAATCAGGAATATTTACTTTGTCTTTCTTGGTGATGGAGTTTCGGAAAACCGTGTTTAATAACTCTGCTTTAGTGGCACTGTCATCAGCGACTTCACCGTTGTTATCGCGCAGTGAAGGTATTGATTGCGTCTTGCCACTGGAGTGCTTTATGTATGACCAGAATCTCTTTGAGTTTTATGCCAGATTTCGAGACAAAATTTCGTTGTGGTAATTATTAAAAGCATCACGCATTGAAGTACGCGCTATATTTAGAACTTCTGTAAAACTTTGCCAATCTTGGGGATTTTGCGTTCTTTTAAGTTTGGCATGCTTTTTTCGTTGCTTCTGCAACAAAGATCTGACCCGTTTTGTTTACCATGCAGGATCAGTCAGTACCATCACTTATCAATGTGTGTGGTATATATCTCTCAAGTGCTGTTGATACTACCTCTTTGAAAACAATCCACAACTTTTCTACACTTACATGGTCAGATCAGAAGGAGTGAAGGCTGTCTCTTAAACAGGCGTTAAGAGCATTTATATCAGCTTTTTTAAATATATATACATTGCGTTTCTTTTTGATGGTTGTAGGTGTTACGGTATTCAGCCTAGCAGCAACTGCCTTGTGGTCGCTAATCCCTGTATTCGTCACAACACTCAGTATTTGTCCACCATTATTTGTTGCTGAAAGGTAATGTATACTTTCGCAACCATTTACGCTTCGAGTGGGATCATAAACTAATTGTTCAAAATAATTTTCTGAGAAAGCATTCAGTACAATTTCGGATGATGTTTTATGCCTGCCGCCGGCTTTAAACGTATAATTTTTCCAACATATGGAGGGTAGATTGAATGACTATAATTGTATGAACGGGGAACTTATTTGAAATGAGACTCAAGTTTTCTTTGAACTGTCCAGCAACTATGTCTTCTGAGTCGGGGGCTCGGTAAAACGATCCAATTAATAGTTTAGTTCGATGGTCAGGTATAACCTCTACTAATACTATTTCACATGAACCATCTACTTCAATTTCGCTACACGGCAAACTACCTCTGATAGCAATAAATACTCCACCACCAACTGTATTTAATCTATCCTTTCTGAACACTGTTAGATCGTTTGAAAAAACGATTGATAATAATACGCCAAAAAGCAAGAAAACTGTTTCCGGGCTCAGAAATAAGCAATTACAAAATTGGTGCTACATCTGAGCAACAAGCGGCAGGCATCTTCAACACAGTCGCTTTTCGAGCAAAAGTAATTACATTTGCAGAAACATTTTCGCATGAGAAAATCGATAGAGGTGTAAGAACGTGCAAATCACTAGACTCCAGTGGAGTGTCGCAGCTGTATATGTTAGATTGTGGTAAAACCATTGTCTAAGTAAAACTTTCAGTATAAGCTCATAAATGTAGTCGTGTCTTTGACCAACTATGAATTTGTTTTTGTATGGATTTTTTTATCTCTGGCGATTCAGTCGTGCTGTTGAGATGGTTGAAATTTACACCATCTGTTTCACGTTTATTTTCGTTTCGAATACTTGCAGTGATGTGTCTTAATGTGTTGTTTTATTGTGCGATGCCACTGTGAGAAAACCCGCTAAGGGTTGCATTTATTTATTTTTATATATGGATTTCACAAGTGAGATACTAAGCTCTTACGTCATTTGACGATAATATATGTAAGGGTCAATTCAACACACCTCTCAGCCTGACCCTCTCGGATTTCTTTCAGCTTTGTTGCATTCAATGACCCAGATAAGAGATGGAAAAATACCAATTTGCAGATGTGTATTACAGCTGTGAAGAAGGTTACATCCGGAAGCACGACGGTTCAATCCCGCGTTCGGCCATACTGATTTACGTCTTCCGTGATTTCCCTAAATCGCTCTAGGCAAATGCCGGGACGGTTCCTTCCCCGTCCTTCCCTAATCCGATGAGACCGATGACCTCGCTGTTTGGTCTCTTCCCCCAAACAATCCAATCCAAGAAAGTTACAGATCCGGAAAGTTTGGAATTTGTGCTACATTTACATGAGTATGTCACAACGTAAATGACTGTAATTCTGGTTCTAATTCAGTTACAGCAATGAAAATGGTACCATTGGAAAGCTGGCGAATAGACCTTTATTTGATATGCTACATGGCAAGTTTCTGAAAATTTTCATACTAAAGGTCATTGACCTTGACTTTAGACCTTGAATATCGCAAAACATCCCATCTTCAATTTCTTTGAAAAAATATATTTAATTGCTCCAGTATGTTACTATAAATATGGTAAATATCAAGATGGCACACCAAAGGCATCATGCACAAAAAATTATTTTGTCAAGTACACCATCAACATGCAGTAAGCAGGTATGCATCCAGTTTTTTCTATATCACCAGCCAATAGCAGTTACTTTTATTCAGACCAGTTCTTTAATATTTCTAGCTGTGAACAGTCAATGAGAGACTCTTTGATTTCAACCAATCAACATTAGCCTGTTTTAGTGGATAGCCAATCAGAGAGACTCTTATTTCAACTAGTGACCATTAGTTCACTGATCTGTACATATATTATGCAAATTTTGTTTCGTATGTTTTATGGCTGTGGCTTGTTTAACAAAGTGCAGTGTAAATGTGTCGTAAAGTAATATTTAGTAAAAAATCGATTTCAAATCAAAATTGTACTATTGAAATCCATTTAGGGAAGAAGGTCATGCAAGAGTGCAGAAGAATGTAAGGTATGTTCAGGAGTGGATGATAAAAAAATATCATAATGTATTATTAGGTGGAAAAATTTGCAGTAAATGTAGAAAAAAAATTGCAAAACCCAACAATCACTGCATATGTTGCCTTAGTTGTGCCAGGTACTGCCACAGCGCCACGTCTTGTAGGCGATATCGCGATCGGCGAAGGGATCAAGTCCAGGAAGAGAGGCGTTTTCACAACGAACAATGGCTAGGGTAAACCAACCACTACCAGAATTTCCAGTAGCGACATCCAAAGTAAAATTCACCCTGCATCCGCGAAAGAATATTGGTCCATTGAATATAACAGCTTGTGCTGTTCCATTTCCTCCAAGTTTATTCTCGAGGCTAATAACATGTTTGTAGACAGGCATGCGGTGGCGGCGTTGACGATACACACTTCGACCAGGCATAGTGCTTCAATGCTCTTGCAGATGGAGCTCAAAGCAGAATGGTTCCGCTGGCGTGCACTGACCGCTTATATAGGAGAGGAGAGACCTTGATTACGTAACGCACTGATAACGAACTCAGACTGCAAGCACCAGTCGGAGTAGCTTTTCCCGGACGCGCTGTAGACTTACTAGCTTCAAAATGAGACGATCGCATTTAACCACAAAGCAGAATGCGGTGAAGTATATGGACGTGCGTCAAATACACTGACGGAAAAAAGTCGCAACATCAAAAGATAATTAATGCAGAGTAATGAAATTTCGGGAATACTTTTTGTCTCGGCAACATATTTAAGTGATTAACCCTGCAAGATCACACGTTACCATAAGCGCGAGATAAACCATTGCAAATGTGAAATGCTGGAACATTAACTGGTGTTGCTTAGATGTTAAATGCAAACACGCAAACGTGCACGTGTTTGTGGGATGGAGTTCCATGCCTGTTGCACTTCGTCAGTCAATACAGAGACGGTTAATGCTGATTAGGTGTGATGCTGGAGTTGTAGTTCCATATGTTCTCGAGTGGGGGCAGATATGGTGATCGAGCAGGCAAGGCAACATGTCGACACTCTGTAGAGCGTGTTGGGTTACAACAGCGGAATGTGGGCGAGCATTGTCCTCTTGGAAAACACCCCCTGGAATGCTCTTCCGGAATTGCAGCACAACAGGTCGAATCACGAGACTGACGTACAATCTTGCAATTTGGATGCATGGGGTAACCACAAGAGTGCTATTGCTGTCATACGAAATTGCACCACAGGACTATAACTCCAGGTGTAGGTCCAGTGTGTCTTGGCGGCGAACAGGTTGATGCAGGCTCTCACCTGGCATTCTCCTAACCATCATGTGGTCATCTCTGGTACCGAGGCAGAACCATCTTTCATCAGGAAATACAATAGATCGTCACTCTGCCCTCCAATGAGCTCTCGCTTGACACCACTGGATTGGCAACTGGTGGTGGTCTGGGGTCAGTGAAATGCACGCTACAAGATGTTGGGCTCGGAGCTGTCCCTGAAGTAACCGATTAGTCACAATTCGTTTTGTCACTGTTGTTCAAACCGCTATTCAGATTGCTGTTGTAGATGCAGTACGATGCGACAGACCCTACTCAATATGACCACCTGCTTAGTAGCATGTTGCTCCTTTTTCTAACTCGATACAGCAGCTGTACTACGTAACATGGGTTCTACAACACCTTGATAGGCTTTCGACGGTTTGTGCCACAACGTATCTAAGCACAGATCACGCAATTCCTGTAAAATCTGGCCGGTAGTTTGTGGTCAAGGAGCTGTCACCTGATTGTGTCTCAGATGTCTTCCATCTTGTTTAGATCAGGCGAAATTTGTGGCCACGAAACGAGCATCAGCACACTATTATGCTGCTCAAACCACTGAAGCACGATTATAGCCTACTAACACGGACGGTTATCCTGATGGAAGATGCCAGCGCCATAGGGTAAGGTGTCAAGTATGAATGGATACAGGTGGTCCGCAATAAAGTTAATGTAATCCACTGTTGTCACAGTGCCTTCGATTAGTAGCACAGGCCTCTTGGATCCCAGGTGGCTCGATAAGGATCATCTGTTAGGAATTTTATACAAAATACTCTTACTCTCGTTGTGTATTCGTGAGAATTGTATATTAAAGAAACATATCCATATGTGAAATAGGTCCTGGTCGAGTAAGAGGGATACAGATGGGAAGTTTGTGGGAATTTAAAACGGTTGTCATAGCTGTTCATTACTACTGAAATGAATACAAGGACTATGACAGATGAGTCACAGTTAACAAATATATTTAATCCTCATTCCTCAAATATAGCGGAAAGTCTAGGAACAAACAGTTGAAGAGAAAATCACAGCATTATGTCGAAAAAGAAGCTCTCACCTCTCCTAAAATTCAGTCTCATGAATGTATCACCAACCTCTCCTCCCGAAATTAAGAAAATTATATATTCTCTCCAGAGTAAAAGCTCATCTGATTTTGATAGCGTTTCCAATGGAATACTAAAAATATATTCCCATACAGTAAGACTGGTCTGATCTGAAATATGTAATGCATCACGGACTTAAGATATTTTTCCAGGGAGACTGAAATACGCTGTAGTGAAACACCTATTTAAGAAAGGTGGTAGGAGAGATGTCAGTAACTAGCGACCTGTTTGACTGCTGACATCATTTTCCATAATCTTTTGAGAAAGTGATGTATTTTAGACTACTATCTCACTCGAGCGACAATAATGTCCTCAACAAATCACAGTTTGGAATGCAATAAACTTTCCCTACTTAGGATGCCACTTAAGCGTTCACTCACCAAATTTTACAAGTACTAAATAATAAAATAGCGCCGCTTGGTATTTTCTGCGACCCATCTAAGGCATTTAACTGTGTGAATCACAGTATTCTACTAGATGAATAGAAGTTTTAAGGGATTGGTGGTACAATCAACCAATGGATAATGTCATACCTAACAAAATTACGCAAAGAGTTGTAATTCAACCAATATAATCCGGGGACGTTTTTCTGACTGGGGGGGAAATCACGTATTAGGTTCCCCAAAGCGCAATCTTGACACACTTTTGTTCTTCATATATATAAACGATCGTCTGTTTAATATACAACAAGCAGAACTGGTACTTTTTGCAGACGACACTAGTATTGTACTCAATTCAAGTGTACATATAGACACAAAAGAAATGATAAACATTGTTCTTAAAACCATCATTGACTAGTTTCTGTGAAACGTCTCACTGTCAATTTTAAAAAGACACAACATATTCAGTACTCCACACCTAGGGGTACTGCATCAATGTTGAGTGTAACTCATATCGAGGAAGTGACAAATAGTACAGGAACTTCGAAAATTTTAGGTGACCATACTGAAGTCCTAAAAACAACTTCGCTCAACCACATATGCACTTAGAGTAATTGAAAATCCTGGGGAGAGACACACAGTAAGTTGACATGTTTTATGTACTTTTATTCAATAATGTCATATGGAATAAAGTTCTGGGGTAACTCATCTTTGAGAAAGAAAGTCTTCATCGCTAAAAAAAAAAAAACGTGCTGTACGAATACTATGTGATGCTCACCCATGATCATATTGTAGAAATCTGGTTAAGGAGTTTGGCGCTTCACCGTATATTTATTCCGTAATGAAGTTTGTTGTAAATAGTACATTGCAGTTCAAAAGGAACAAAGACGTATATAATTCCAATACCAGAAGGAAAAATGCCGTTTATTACTCCACACTCATATAGTCTTTAGCGCAATGACGAGTGCACAATGCTAAAACTATAATTTTTGATCAGTTACTCAGGGGTATAAAATGTCTGATGGACGGCAAAGTAAAGTCTGAAAACAAACTGAAAATTTTCTCCTTGAGAACTCCTTCTCTTCCAGAGAAGAATTTGTATTAGTGTTAAGTGTAAAAGGTGCTGGGTAGGAATTACTAACTCATATATTTATGTTAAAAATAGACAAAAAATAGCTGTTCAGCATGTAGCCATATTTACTAATTAATCTGCGATGTGAATATAAAATGACTCATTTCACATCATTACTATTGATTATACAATATGATCCATAGAACATGAAAGTACCTAATTAAGTAGAAACTACAGGGTGGCGCATGAAATGTATTACCAATTGTTTCTTTCACAATTTACGACGCACGTTAGATATCCCGCTGGGATCTCTACAGCAGTACCAGCAGAGCTTGGAAAAACAAATGAGTTACGAAATGACGTGTAATTCACGATACTGCCGCTAGGAGACTAGTAAGCAGCAATGGCTGACAATGGAAGACTCACGACAGAGCAACGATCGGCAATTGTGTTACTTTTTCATGAAATAAAAAGCCTTGTTGTGACTCAGAGGCGTTTTCGACAACAGTTTAACACACGATGGGTCCCTTGCAAGAAGACCATCCACAGGTTGTACAATAAATTTGTACAGGAAGGAACAGTATTGGAAGCGAAGCGACCTCGGCCTAAGCCTGTTTGCTCGCCGGAGAATACTGAAGCGGTACGAGTTGCTGTACAGAGATGTCCCGGGAAATCGTGTAGAAAGGCAGCAGTGCAACTGGGAATATCCAGACGCTCCGTTCAACGCATTCTTAAAAGTGACCTCCATATGTACCCATGCAAGATGACCTGTGCACAGAAGCTCACTGAAGAACACAAGCAGCGGAGACTACTGTTTGCTCAGTGGGCGGAGGATAGGGAAGAAACTCTCAACAACGTTTGGTTTTCAGACGAGGCGCATTTTCATTTAGACGGTGTGGTTAACAAACAAAATGTACAATTTTGGGTCACTGAAAACCCACAAGTGCTTCATGAACGACAACATTATTCTCCGAGGTTTACAGCGTGGGCAGCAATTTCCAGTCACGGACTTATTGGACCCTTTTTCTTTGAAGAAACTGTGAACAGCGAGCGTTATTTGAGCATGCTTCGCAATAGCTTCATTCCACAGCTTCTTGCTACTGCCTTGCCCTTCAACACGCAATAGTTCATGCAAGATGGAGCAAGGCCACATACTGCAAACACTGTGTTGGAGTTTCTACACGAGCATTTCGACATGCGGATCATTTCACACAGGTTTCCAGGTCGCTTCAATGACAGACAAAATTGGCCCCCCAGTAGTCCAGACCTCAATCCATATGACTTTTTTCTTTGGGGGTACCTAAAGGAAAAAGTTTTCCCGAAACGTCCACGTGATTTAAAGGAGCTCAGAAGACTTTATTCTTCAATATTGCAGTGAAATTACGAAAGACATGTGCCATAGGGTAATCACTAACTTCAGTGTTCGTTTGAAGGAAGTTAGGAAATGAAATGGTGGACATATTGAGCATGTACTGAGTTAGAACAAATCTCCATGGATGGCTCTTCATTATAGTATATGTTCCTTTCAGATTGTATTGACAATAAAGTTTATATTCGAAAACAAAATGGTAACACATTTCGTGTGCCACCCTGTATTAGAACTACAATATGGCTGAAAAAGTACTGTTATTGTTTATAATTAAAATGTAAGTATTCACAGAGTTCCAATGTGTGCTGTAATTGTCATACAGCAGCAAAACTTGGTAGATATTCTAATGCATTAATGCAGAACCGGTTTATGCTAGAAGAGAATTAGTTGCAATTTTGGCCGCCAGGTGCAAATCTGGTGCTGTGAATTTAATACTTTTCAAGATGCTTTTTTTAATAACATTCCTTACAAATATGTGAATGCTAATCCTCTGTGTATATGGGTAAATAAAAATTATCAATGGCCTTATCCATCTCACAATTTGTATACTTTCTGGATGTTTCCACTTGGAAAGATTATGTTTTAATAAATATAATAGCATCTTCAATATTATTGCAGCTGTTAAGAAAAACCTAACAAGATAAAAATTAAAAAAGTGTCATTATATTACAGAAGAAACAAAGATTAGACAAAGTTTTGAGAAAGAATTTGTAAAAATTAAAAAAAATTATATTTATTAATCATGGAAACAACATTACATGATCTAAGGAACATTTTCAGTGTTGGGGAACAGAGTATGAAAAATATCTTCATTGTGGTAAAACTGTTTATGATTTAGTTGTATAATTTCTAACTAGATCAAAATTGCTTTTCATGCAAGGAAAATTATAGCATTTAATTTTTATGGACAACCAGCTGAGAGACAGAGTGATCAAAATAATTTATGCACTAGCTTCTGGTAGTTTAAAATTATTAAATTTAGTTAGGAAATACTACTACCATTTACTGACTTCCTTTCATTACAATTGATTTCATTAAAGATTTGAAATATATTTATAATGAATATTTATGACAATGAAATTTCAACCCAGTGAACTTTATCTTCAGATTCTATTAGAAACAAGCAATGATTGATATATCCTCCCAATTTAATTTATCCTGGAATTCTCTCATCAAATCTTCAGACAATCTTTGTATTGATGATGTTATATTCCAATTAACCCTATCTTGAAATTTCTCTCATAAAATCTTCTGATAATTGTTGTTCATTTGGAATATCATCCCAGTCTAATTTGTCTTGAAACTCTCTCATAAAATATTCAGATAAATTTTGATTAAATGATATACTTTTCTCGTTTACTTTGTCTCGAAGTTCTCTTATAAATTTCTCAGATAAATCTTATTTCCTTGATGTATATGTACACAATCTAACTTGCCTTGAAATTCTCTTATAACATTTTTAGTTACATTTCATGGAGATACTGTGTCCCAATTAACTTTATCTTGAAATTTTCTTGTAAGATCTATTGATAAATTTCGTTTAGTTGACTTAATTTTCCAATCTAATTTATCTTGAAATTCACCTATGAAATTTGAGTTTAGCTTCGATAACATATTGGTTTCCAGTTTATTTCATCTTCAAATTCTGTCACATAATCTTGAGATAAATTTTGTGTAATCAATGTTATTCTCCAATCTAATTTATCTTGAAATTCTCTAATACCTTCAAATAAATTACACATAATTGCTAAAGTAGAACAACTTCTCTAATAGTATTTTGAGATCAATTTTGTCTAATTATTAATAAAGTTTCCCAGTCTAACTTGTCTTGAAAATCTCTTATAAATTTTTCAAATAATGCAACATGTCCTATTATAAACTTCCATTCAGTTTCATTAAATAGAAAATTCTTTCTACCACAACCAGCAATTTTAATCCTGTATGTTTCAGTTGTTCTATACAATTTAGGCAAGCCCTTAAAGCATACATTTTTAAAATCAAAATTAATGAATGCAGTAAGTGTTTCCTTGTGTAGTTTATAATATCTGTTAATTCCTAAAACCTTTGCATTAATTTTCAGTTCAGTCATTTCAATATGGCCTGACTGTATCTTGTTGTTATTTATACCATTTTTGATAAGGCCAATATGTTGTTGTTTTATAATATCAAAATGTCCTCTATATCCTAATTCTTTTACTGTGGCTTTTAGGGCTTGTAGCCTCTCCATTAATAAGATTTATTTTTCAATATGAAAATATAATATGATCTGGAAATATATGTGTATAAAGTTTCATATAATAATTTACCGCACTATACTGAACTATAATGTGCATTATCATATTAATATACACATTGTCTCCTTACTTTGTCAAAACTTTACCAACCTGTTACATATCAGGATAATTGGTTCCCTGTAACTCATGCTCATAAAAATTTCCTTTCAACTCCATTGAAATCTCTTAATTTGTATGTGACTGTATCAGAAAGAATAACAACCCAATTGCAAAAATTTCTCCTGGCCAATTAGCTGTATAACCTTTTCTAAAAAATTCCTTTTAGTTTACTGATTATCTCTTTACCACCCTTGTTATATTTTGTGTCATCTAAAGCATACTTTAGTCTGCAGCTGGGTTTATCATTACATAAATTGGCTTATAATTTTTTCATTATCTTCTATTGGTTTCATTTTTACTGTAGAATGTTTTGTGTTGTATTCATCAACTAGATTTTTGACTAAATCAACAATTTATAATTTCTGTGATGAGCAAATCTCTGAGCAAATCTCTTCCACATTTTTTTCCTTTAGCATTCTACTATTTTTTCAGCTGCAGGTGGTTTTAGTTCTGTGAAAATTTAATAATGATTAATATTATATTTTTTCATAAGTTCTTGAAAAATTTTATTAGAAAATTCGTTAGTCTCATCTGTTTGTGATTTTCTTGGAGTCCTTATTTTAAATAATTTTTCAAACATGTCAACTATATTTTTACTAATTTTATCTTTAACTGGTATAGTCCAAACACATTTCGAAAAAAACATTAATAATAGTTAAAAATATTTATATCCTGTATATATTTTTGAAACTCCTTTCATGTTGTCAGAATCCATTTCTACTAGATCAGCTTGCCATAAATAATTTATACCAAGAGAGACAACATGAAACAAATTTTTAGTTTTATGCTTATGATAATAAATGTAATGTGAGCCAGCTTGATTAGATGTATTTAAATTTACTATTCCATCATCATCATCATCATTTAAGACTGATTATGCCTTTCAGCGTTCAGTCTGGAGCATAGTCCCCCTTATAAAATTCCTCCATGATCACCTATTCAGTGCTAACATTTGTGCCTCTTCTGATGTTAAGCCTATTACTTCAAAATCATTCTCAACCGAATCCAGGTACCTTCTCCTTGGTCTGCCCTGACTCCTCCTACCATCTACTGCTGAACCCATGAGTCTCTTGGGTAACCTTGCTTCTCCCATGCATGTAACATGACCCCACCATCTAAGCCTGTTCGCCCTGACTGCTGCATCTATAGAGTTCATTCCCAGTTTTTCTTTGATTTCTTCATTGTGGACACCCTCTTGCCATTGTTCCCATCTAGTAGTACCTGCAATCATCCTAGCTACTTTCATATCCGTAACCTCAACCTTGTTGATAAGGTAACCTGAATCCACCCAGCTTTCGCTCCCATACAACAAAGTTGGTCGAAAGATTGAACGGTGCACAGATAACTTAGTCTTGGTACTGACTTCTTTCTTGCAGAAGAGAGTAGATCGTAGCTGAGCGCTCACTGCATTAGCCTTGCTGCACCTCGCTTCCAGTTCTTTCACTATGTTGCCATCCTGTGGGAATATGCATCCTAAGTACTTGAAACCATCCACCTGTTCTAGCTTTGTTCCTCCTATTCGGCACTCAATCCGTTTATATCTCTTTCCCACTGACATTACTCTCGTTTTGGAGATGCTAATCTTCATACCATAGTCCTTACATTTCTGATCTAGCTCTGAAATATTACTTTGCAAACTTTCAATCGAATCTGCCATCACAACTAAGTCATCCGCATATGTAAGACTGCTTATTTTGTGTTCACATATCTTAATCTCACCCAGCCAGTCTATTGTTTTCAACATATGATCCATAAATAATATGAACAACAGTGGAGACAGGTTGCAGCCTTGTCTTACCCTTGAAACTACTCTGAACCATGAACTCAGTTTACCGTCAACTCTAACTGCTGCCTGACTATCCATGTAAAGACCTTTAATTGCTTACAAAAGTTTGCCTCCTATTCCATAATCTCGTAGAACAGACAATAACTTTCTCCTAGGAACCCCGTCATATGCCTTTTCTAGATCTATAAAGCATAGATACAGTTCCCTGTTCCACTCATAGCACTTCTCCATTATTTGCCGTAAGCTAAAGATCTGGTCCTCACAACCTCTAAGAGGCCTAAACCCACTCTGATTTTCATCCAATTGGTCCTCAACTAATACTCGCACTTTCCTTTCAACAATACCTGAGAAGATTTTACCCACAACAGTGATTAAAGAGATACTTCTGTAGTTGTTACAATATTTTCTGTTTCCATGTTTAAAGATTGGTGTGATTACTGCTTTTGTCCAGTCTGATGGAACCTGTCCCGACTCCCACGCCATTTCAATTATCCTGTGTAGCCATTTAAGACCTGACATTCCACTGTATTTGATGAGTTCCGACTTAATTTCATCCACCCCAGCTGCTTTATTGCACAGCAATCTATTGACCATTTTCTCCACTTCCTCAAATGTTATCCTATTTCCATCATCATTCCTATCCCATTGTACCTCGAAATCTGAAACATTACTGATCATATTTTCACCTACACTGTGCAACTCTTCAAAATATTCCCTCCATCTGGCCAAGCAATCCACAGGATTCACCAGCAGTTTTCCTGACCTGTCCAAAATACTTGTCATTTCCTTCTTACCTCCCTTTCTAAGACTGCTAATTACGCTCCAGAATGGTTTTCCAGCAGCTTGACCCAAAGTCTCCAACCTGTTTCCAAAGTCTTCCCAAGATTTCTTCTTGGATGCTGCAATTATCTGTTTGGCTTTGTTCCTTTCTTCAACATAACTTTCTCTGTCTACCTGAGTTCTATTATGTAGCCATTTTTGATACGCCATCTTTTTCCTTTTACAGGCTGCCTTGACTGTGTCATTCCACCAAGCTGTTTGCTTCATCCTACCTTTACACACTACTGTTCCAAGACATTCTTTATCCACTTCTAGTACTGTGTCCCTGTACCTTGTCCATTCCTTTTCCAATGACTGTAATTGACTACATTCAACTAACTGGTACCTTTCTGAGATCATTGTTATGTACTTGTACCTGATTTCCTTATCCTGAAGATTCTCCACTCTTATCCTCCTACATATGGACCTGACCTCCTGCACTTTCGGCCTCACAATCCCTATTTCACTGCAGATTAAATAATGATCAGTGTCATCAAAGAATCCCCTGAATACACGTGTGTCCCTCACAGCCTTCCTGAATTCCTGATCTGTTATTATATAGTCAATGACAGATCTGGTTCCCCTGCCTTCCCAAGTATACCGATGAATGTTCTTATGTTTAAAAAAGGAGTTTGTGATTACTAAGCCCATACTGGCACAGAAATCCAAGAGTTGTTTCCCGTTCCTGTTAGCCTCCACATCCTCTCCAAATTTACCCATAACCTTTTCATACCCTTCTGTTCGATTTCCAATCCAGGCGTTAAAATCACCCATGAGCAGAACACTGTCCTTGTCCTTTACTCTAACAACTACATCACTGAGTGCCTCATAAAAACTATCCATCTTATCTTGATCTGTCCCTTCACAGTGCGAATATGCTGACACAATCCTAATTTTCTTGCTAGACACTGTCAAATCTATCCACATCAGTCGTTCGTTTACATACCTTATTGCAACTACGCTGGGTTCCATTTCTTTCCTGATGTAAAGCCCTACACCCCATTGTGTTATTCCTGCTTTGACTCCTGACAGGTAGACCTTGTATTCTCCCACTTCCTCTTCTTTCTCACCCCTTACCCGAATGTCACTAACAGCTAAAACGTCCAGCCCCATCTTACTTGCAGCCTCTGCCAGCTCTACCTTCTTCCCAGAGTAGCCCCCATTGATATTAATAGCTCCCCATCTCATTACCATTTGTTTGCGAAGTCGTATCTTAGGAGTCCCTGGTTTGTCAGTTAGAGGTGGGACTCTGTCACCTCCAAAGGTGCGAGGCATTTTGCTCTGACTGTTGCCAGCATCATATTTAAAGTACCAGGGAAGCAGGTTGCTAGCCTTACTTGCCCCGAGTCCCATTGAGTTTTACCCCTAACGGTAGAGGGACTAACCGGTGGATTTGGTAGTCTTTGCCGTATGAGCACTAAGGTGACCACGACTCAGAATATGTCCGAGATGCCCAGCCTTATTCCAAAGTAACTGGTATCCCGACTGTCGGGACCACTTACTTGGCCACTCATACGTTACCCGTGGTTCATGAACTAGGACATAACTACAGGAACCCATACCATGAACCATTTACTATTCCAGATTCATATAATTTAAGATGATTAGGTAATACATCAATCATATACACAACATGAAAATATTTAATTTTTAATTGTTTAATAAGTTTTTATTTATCAAAATAACTTAATGCATGACGATAAATATGTTACTTTTTGCAATTTTTCGTTTGTTTTTTAAGCCTGAACCTGACGCTTTCTTCTGTTGCTAAAATATTTCTTTTCTGTTCTTCCAATTCTGTATCACCTTTCCTCTTATATTTGGCTGCATTTCCAATAGCCGCAGATCCACCTGCTAGTGAACCAGTAACAGCTAAATATGATAATGCACTATATAAGAAAGGGAGGAATCCTCCTTCATGTTTCATTAATCAAGAGCCTTCTTTCTTTTTTATTAGATATTCAATCATCTTTTTCACAGTAGGTATACCTAAAGTTATGAGCAAATTTCCACGAGTTCTTTATCCCTTTTTTGTAGATCAGTTACAGATTATCAATACAGTCTAGGTGATCGTTATTGAGTTTATTTATAATTGTTTTTATGTTAGTTTTGCTACTTTGTTCTTTAGTTTAGGTCTCTGAAACAATGAAGCATGACAGGCAACAGGAAAAAGGATAGGTTCGAAGTATGAAAAGGATAGCGAGACCCATGTATGTACAAAGGCTATGTTTTTTCAAGGTCGTGAAATTAAAACCACAGTGAAAATCTGATGAAGCTTGTTGCAGATCGCGTCACGTCGCACTTGTCAGTTCTGATATCACAGTGACCATGTAAAGATGCCTAGAACTATGAAGTCTCCAACCAGCGGTGAAATGCATACTTTCATTCGATGTCTTCATGCTGAATGGTTCCGCCATAAGTCACGCAGCCCATATAACGTAACTCCCATGTGTGACAGCAAAATGTGGTGAAGTGCAATTCAGAACTACCGAAGAACAATGTTGTCATTCATGACCGTGCACCGCTACACAGTGCAGCTACATCAAAGATGCTCCTGCAGCGTTTGCAGTGGGAAGTGTTTGATCACCCATCATAGTTGGCTCCTTAAGAGTTTCAGTTGAACGGCTGGCAATTGGGACAGCAATCTGGCAGAGACAACGAGCTGCCGACCAGCGTAGGGAATTGGCTGAAATCACAGATGAAGCTCATATGACGAGGGTATTGGAAAGTTAACGCAATGCTACAGACGTCTACGGTAAGTCGAAATGGCGACGATGTAGAGAAGTAGCTGGAACGTGTAGCTAACTGTGGCAAAGAAAACGTTCTTGTATTTCACTGTGGTTTTCATTTTTCGACCAATCAGGCAGTGAAAAAAAAAATAGCCCTCGTATCTCACTGATATCAAGTTCTTGCGATAAGTGGAACATATTTTGTAATCGCATCTGATGAGTTTACTGGAGACTATTGTATTCCTATTCAGGAATCACTATAGTCACCACAAGCACCGATCGTCTGGAACTCAGACAACGCTTGTTTGCTCGTTTCAGTAGCTGATGTGTACGCTAGTGAAGTAACTTTTCTCCAACCTGCCGGTAATAGCTACAGCATTCCTTAATGCCCTTAATGGGTAATGGTCCGGGCCACGAGTCCGTCTCAAGGTCGAATGATTTCCCTATGATGAACAGTGTTAAGAAATATTTATTGCAGGAAAACTGCGAGAGGTCTCGGAAGGAAGCAGCAACATATAGAAGCACTTTAAGTGGAAACAGAAATGGTCAATGACAATGTCTACATTTTACTCCTGATTGTGACTGGCTAAAGAGGATAAATTTTCATAATAATTTCGCAGATGGGTTTTGGAGCTCACTTAACCGGGGAGACAGCCGGCATCCCTCGTGAGACGTGGGAGTCTTGTGCTCTCTGAGACAGAGCTAGTGTATTCGTAGTGTATTTCAGAACTCGGGCATAGTTCGTACATTGTGTCAACTGAGTAGCTTTTTGCAGTACGGAAATTTGAGAGATTGCAGAAGTGCATTCCCGTGCGCGGGCGTGGACTTTTGGTTGAACTTCCCGGTTGTCTTCTCGAAGTGTGGCCTTTAAGTGAGAGTACACCCACCCAGTAGGCAGAGTCCGTACGTCAACTGAGCCAGGAGCTTGCTCGATGGTAGTCTTTAGTGAACGAGAAGGAATTGGTGAGTTTGAGTGGAAGCTGTAACAACAACAACTGTACATATAAAAATTTTTCTTCTGATTTTCGATAAATTAATATAAGCGATGTTTTGATGCCATTTCTTTTCTTGTCATGTCGTTATGTTAAAGACACTGTAAACACATTTCGATGTAAATTTTAATATTTATGTTAAATTTCAAGTAATGTTATAATAGAAGTGAAGTTTAAATAATGTTGGGAATATTGTAAGATGTGAAAGTTGTAATTGTACGCCTGGTCCATACGTAGGCAATGCATTAGGATATGTGAAATGTAAAACCTTTGATGAATACCCTGTCTGCAGGGGAGAGGTAAAAGGTGGATGGCAGGCGCGCGCGGGAAAATGCACACGGGCGCGGTACGGCATAACGGGCTCAGCAACACAGTCGGAGTTGGACACCGGTCTGAGGAACACGTTCCGGATCGTGGAGGCTATCCTGGAAAAAGTGGTTTCATTTGAGCCTCGGATGTGCCGTTTCCGACGACTATACAGCATGGCTATATCCAATAGGCACTGAATTGGAAAGGATTACAACGCTAAGAAGAAGCAAAGTGCCGATACAGCAAGAGCCATAGCTGTGATTGTATGTGTGCTGTACGTCTCGCCATCTCGCTGCCCGCCAACCGCCGCATCGACTCGCACAGGTAAATTATTTACAAGTGTATCCGTATGGACCAGTGTTAAATTTGTTCCTAACTGTTCAATAATAACTTGACTTTTACCAGAATTGCCCTATTAATTAATGATCCTAATCACTAACCTGGACAGGGTCCTTTCCGCATGTTGTGCAATCCGAGTGTCCCGAAATGAAGATTTAAAATTCATGTTAATGAGAATTACGTGCAGAACTATCTATGCTAGAAATATATTTAAAGAACTTTGTTGTTAATGAAAATTTTGGTAAATAATAGACCTGACAAATTTTGAAGATAATGTTGAAAGTGGTTTAGTAATGAAGCTTAATTAAACAGAAACAAAAATAATGGTAGTTAAATGAGGAATTAATAAGACAAAAAGAATAGTAACCCATATTTTTTAAATCATGAGTGCTTCATGTGTCCAATAATTAATAGTTTCAACACTGTGACCACAACAGTTTCAGGGTCCCCCCCCCCTTTTTTTCATTCATTTCTATTCATTTAAATGCTGAAGTGCACTGAACTGATTTGATCTGCAAAGTGAAAGCCAATATAAAACCTAAATTTATCAGTGTTTTTTTTTTCTTATTAAGATTGACATTGTATGTGTATTTCAAAAGTGCTATTCCTAGGGCAACCTATGCCCGATTTCAGTTGGATCAATAGACAAAATGCAGTGTGTAGTAATCATTGTAGTGTAATGTTGTGTATTTGTAGCTTATCCAAATCAGTACAGAAAGGGAAAATACTAATTTAGTAGATTTTTCTGGTTCTAAAGTTTTCCATATAATGCAGTATTACTACGTGTGGTTATGTTTGTACGTACATCCACTTGTACAAGGGAAAAACTCACGTAATGCCTAATTAGGCTGGCGACCGTATTATTAATAATTGGTAGCATCTGCTGCGTAGGTTTCTTGTCCGTATTAACGTGTAGTTGCACTTTATACTAGCTTGACGTATCATTGTTGTTACTGACTGGGTATAAGTCCGATTTTGCTTCCATTTAGGTACACGCGGTCATCATATTGAATAAAATCCTTTTTGATAAGGTGAAGCCCGTCAACTTATCATAGTACAGGCTTTAAAGAGTTAACGTACGCAAGAGCGGAGACGTTACAAAGCCAATAAATTATATTTGTTTCCGTGGAAATTTGAGTGGTGGTTCTGTGTGACTTTTTCCCTTATTGACGAAGTGTATTTTTGTTCTGTTATGCGGATATTATCAGCGGAAATTATTAGGAGCCAGTTGGATGTGGTGTGTTGAACTATTAGTGGTAAACGTATCGTCAGTCCAAAAATTATTCCGACACTGGATTAATAAAAAATAGTTAAAAGTTAAGATTATATTAACGTTGAGATGGTTTTAATGCTTCAATTGTTCTACACAGTCTACTTCCACCTGAGAAGAACATGTAGAATCACCATTGGCCAGCTCATGCGTGAGACTGACCTGAATGTCGAATTCAAGCGAATTTCTGCAGTTGGTCGTTTTGCGATAGGTTCGTACTGATAACATCAGGTCTCGAGTCCCACGACGCTCTTTTCCTCAAAACTGTCTGTGTTTTGGATTTAGATCATGTCGCAGCAGGCGTCCAAGTGTCACTGCTTTTTTTTAGGAGTCAAGGTGTGCGGTACACACTTTGGATGCATACTTTAATCTTCTTCATATAAATTTGGAGAATATCTTGAACACCTGGTTTAGAGAAGTTGCTCCACTGCGATCTGTGACACAACAACGTTGACACACTGCGGTGGCTCGTCCACAACATAACTCTACCTGCTCACAATTCACTGGTCCAGTGGCACATCTGTTGTTAGTTCAAGCTGCCACCGTAGTTACTGGGCTGACTTAGCTTACATGGTAGGAATAAAAGCAGTATCGGAACTCTTTGGAGGAACTGTGTATGCCACAAAGTGATACTAAACATGAAACTGATTGCAGAAATCTCTGTCGAGAGTAGGTTCAAATGCCCACGGAAGACAAACTAACTGTCTACTTTGAATTCTCCGACTGCTTACTTACCATTTGATCCTATCCATTGACTGACTGATTATCTGCCTGATCGATTCGTCCTGTCTCATCATCGTTTTGTGGGGCGCCGAGTAAGTTACTTCACTGGTTTAAAGTTTTGATGCAGTCTTTAATCACGTGAGCCTGGAAACTAATTTGGTGGTCAGCCAGAAAGCGAAGGGAAACATACTGACCTTAGTTTCCAGTCTGCACGGCCACATTCCGGCCCAATCCACTGAAAGAAGAGTGTCTATTTCCCATTTCTTTGCGGGATCAGGACTATCACTTCAGTAAAATTTTAAAGTTCCAATCAAGATTTAATTTAATTAAAGTTTCTCACAAACAACACTTAAAATTGCGTTATGTGCAATTGAAAACAAGTCTTTCTAACCTAACAGCACCTTTAGCAGTTCAGAGGCGACCTCTACGGTAACTTCCTACCAGATTGTTTTTCGCCCTGACTAACATCACTCAATTGATAGTTCGCAATAAATGTTCAAAAATTAATGCTCGCCATAAAAGTGGAAATAAATTCACTGCTTGTCACGCGGAATTGAATTTCACACGGACGGCACACTAACAGTTATTTTACCGAATTCTAAACGATCCAGGACGTTGTACAGTCCTTGCGAGTTCACTATCCGTTATCACTGTCAAATACGCGCTTGTCACAGCTCGGCTCTGACGTCATCTGAGGCAGAGCGTGACCAGACGTTTAACTGGCGTGGACCTCACAGTATCTGAGAGCGAAGAGAACCTTCCTACTGCTTCAGGGGCTGTATTTATAAGGTGCCGGTGCGGACTGCCGAGAAAACATCTGTTGTCTCTGTCTCTTTGTATAAGGCCGCAGCCTACAAACGACCGCTATCTCGGGCACATAATCTTTAATAATATAGTTACCAATTAATTCAGAAACTTCTTAATTTTTGCTGGTATGCAGATAAGCAATTTGAAAGCACGTAGAAAGTTTCAGATCGCTAGAATGAAAACTTTGTTTAATAGAATTTATTTAGTGGAACTAACGGTAGATTGTTACCTCTGAACCATACCTTTGCTAAGACTTATATCAGTTGCTATCTATGTTACAAGTCTTAAACTTGGTGTAGCTCTATTATTTGATATGTTTGATCATCTGGTTTAACTAAAAGGGTACAGTACCGCCCGACATTGAAAATAGATACAACATTCTTCGTCATTCTTGTCAGAACAACATATTTTTTGTAATAATAACTCAATTTCACTTAATACACCGAATCCGGATACCAGTGTAGGAAAGAATGACAATTTATTTATTTAATTGATCACATGTGCACTCCCACAAAATAGATCCCTACACCCAATTTGGTGAGATCTGCGAAATGAATGAATGTATGGTCGTCTGCTAACCGCAGATAGTGAATGTTCAATATATGATCATCTTTGAGACTGTCATTTGGTCACCTTTGGTGGAACCAAAGAGATGAAATTTACCTGAGCTTTGAGCGCCTGAAATGTGGCTGACCAATACGGTAGCAAGGTGCTCCCCCACCTCGATGGAGGTGCGAGCTGACCTGAAGAACGGCCATGTTTTCAGCATTCTGGCGCTGGATCTTGTGTTGGTAAGACCTGTCTTAGGTGTGCTGCGTAAAGACAAAAGAGTGGAGACATGGTATGCATGTGGAATACGTAAGAGTAGTCTGGAATAATAATTTCTCTATTTCAGGAACTTTTGTGGGGAGAATTAAATGTCGGGCAGGTAATATTATGAGGATCGTAGTAATCTTCGGAAGTGACCAACGGTCACAATGACACTACGTGTAGCAATAAGTTGAAATACTTCCAAGTGCTAAAGTTAAGCTAAATTACTGGCGTGTGTACTATAACTTGGGAAATATTTAAGAAATGGCGTGTGCAGGACTTGAAATTAGAGACGAGTACTTCCACGTGGTGAGTACTGTGTGAGTCTCAATCTGTGAGTGAGACAAAGGATAAAGGAAAGTACTCGTGCATGGTATCAGTTGAGGACTCGCGTGTGTGACGAATATGTTCTTAATATTACTTTGCGTGTTATGTTTCCGTATGACGCTTGATTCAAACTATAATACTCTGAGAGTGAAACAAGGTGAGTCAGCCGTCTATCCAGCAACGCCACTTGGCTTGCATTGCACGGGAAGACGTGCATATATCCTCCAGAGTTCATAATAGGAAAGAAAAGTTACGAAGCGGGGCAGTGTTGTGTGAAACTGGGATGAATACTAATTGAAGTGGGAAAGCTTAAAGTGACGTGATTATAACGTTGTGACTATTCCTTGTGTTGTATTCCATGTTGCCAGTGTGGTGTATTTCATGTAATTTAAGTATGTGTGGTTTGCATGGGAGAGTAGCAAGATAGGTAAAGAGGCAGTGGGTTATGCATGTTCCTTTTGTACCGCTCGGTCTGGAGGAAATTTTCGTGATGATGGGTGTGAGAGTCGAAGTGTGAGATATAGGAAAAGATCCACCATCCTATCCAGAAAGTGCGCTTTAGTGTTAGATAATTACGAGACCATAAGATAGAGAATCACTAATGTAAAGCCATGGCCTCTGGGCGGAGTTTCTCATGTGTAATTGTTGTAGAAAATGTAATGGTGTGTTTAGGTTATAGAATTTATCGGAATAAAAAAGACAGTGAAAAGAAAAAGATTGGTGGTCTTTTCCTTCGAATAGTATGTTGTCGTGACATCCAGGATTTATAATGTGTGCGCCATTCATATTCAGTGCGATGGCCACGTGTTGATCAAAGCCGTTGGGTAAGAAAGAAAATGTGGTATTACCAGTGCGTAGTGAACAGTCATAGTTGTGTAAATTACTAATAGTCAGATGCGCGTTATCTGAACGAAGCGTCTCTGTCGTCTCTAGGTCCCCGGTTGAATACACAATACACATACTGTAGACAACTCTACACCAGCAGTGAGTTTCCAGACTGTGCTTCCTGGATGTTTGTGGAAGTGCTTGGATTGCTACAGGGGTTTGATTATGGACCCTGGTGTAGTGAGTAGTTTTAACTAAGGAAGGCTATCGATTTTAGTTTAGAAATTACATTGTAATGTATAGAGAATTAATTCAGATCCACCAGTAAGAGTTTCTTATTAAATCTGCTGAGCAGTAAGTCACATATTTTGTATCGCGCTCCGCACCTCGCCAAGAACTCGTGAATTCTGGCAGCTTATTTTCTTGGTAGGTGTAGTCCGCAGCCCGTGGTATTGCGTCTTAGCGTGGCTGGGTCCGAGATCGCAGGTTCCGGGTTCGATTCCTAGCCAGAGTCCAGATCTTTTTCGCTCGGGCACTGGGTGTTTGTGATGACCTATCCATTTTACCTCTGAAGTGCAAGTCACCAATTAGAAGGACTAGCACCAGGCGGCCAAGCAACCCCAATGAAGGTCTCCTTGCCGATAATTCCATACCTTCATTTCATTATAGCATGTGTCGTATCGAACGATATTAGTACCGTTTTATTACGTTTTTATTATTTGCCCAAAATTTTGTCCTTATGACTCATTTCCAATACTTTTAACAATAGAAAGCACCAACAAGTAAAAAATGAACGAAAAGTGAAGAGTGAATATACTAAAACATTCCCGACGCTTTGCAATCTTCAAAACATTACGTTCACGGTTTCTTCAGTTGGAATCCCCGTGGTCCCAAGATTCTATTTACTTTTTTGGTTTTGTACTGTAGTTCAAAACAGATTAACTACAACAATTCCTGAATTAGCAGACAAAATGGTGCCTAAGAAAAGTGCCACTTGGCAGTAATTTGATAAACTGAATAATGACGAAGTGGGGAACAAAACCTGTTCCAAAAACTTGAAGCCTTCGGTAAATACTACAAATATGAAAAAGCATTTAAGGAAACACTCCACCACATTAGGAATATACAATTATTTACTTAACAACGTAATGAGAGAGTGAACAGAGCGTTATATATTTGTTAATGTAAAAGACATATCGACATGCATGGAAGAACGACGTAAATGAAAAAAATATGGTTGTGAGGTAATCGAGTTTCAAAAATTACAGTATTAAAAATTTGTTCCATGTAATAAAATCTTAGTAGTATCGCTGCCGTAAGATGTTTGATTAGCTGGAAGAAGTTACTTTAAATAATTTTGTGAACACTAGGTAGTTACGGGCTGTTTTTGAGTTTCAGTTTCACCCTTCTATCTTAACTTGTTCTAGGTGACGTACCATGCAACTATCTATTTCTGAGTGCCAATAATAAAGTTTCATTTGGGATAATACAAGTACAGAAATACAGCAGTAGTATTTACTGGTTTATCATATGTACCACATCAGTGTCGTTTGATTTCGATGATTTGCAATAAACCTAATAAAGAAGTTCCTTCTTCATCTTCGCTCTTTATTACCTGATAATACTGAAAATTTGAGGTATCGGTGAAACGGTACATTATTAGATGTGTAACACCAGTTTAAAAATTCCAGGAACAATAATACACTCCTGGAAATGGAAAAAAGAACACATTGACATCGGTGTGTCAGACCCACCATACTTGCTCCGGACACTGCGAGAGGGCTGTACAAGCAATGATCACACGCACGGCACAGCGGACACACCAGGAACCGCGGTGTTGGCCGTCGAATGGCGCTAGCTGCGCAGCATTTGTGCACCGCCGCCGTCAGTGTCAGCCAGTTTGCCGTGGCATATGGAGCTCCATCGCAGTCTTTAACACTGGTAGCATGCCGCGACAGCGTGGACGTGAACCGTATGTGCAGTTGACGGACTTTGAGCGAGGGCGTATAGTGGGCATGCGGGAGGCCGGGTGGACGTACCGCCGAATTGCTCAACACGTGGGGCGTGAGGTCTCCACAGTACATCGATGTTGTCGCCAGTGGTCGGCGGAAGGTGCACGTGCCCGTCGACCTGGGACCGGACCGCAGCGACGCACGGATGCACGCCAAGACTGTAGGATCCTACGCAGTGCCGTAGGGGACCGCACCGCCACTTCCCAGCAAATTAGGGACACTGTTGCTCCTGGGGTATCGGCGAGGACCATTCGCAACCGTCTCCATGAAGCTGGGCTACGGTCCCGCACACCGTTAGGCCGTCTTCCGCTCACGCCCCAACATCGTGCAGCCCGCCTCCAGTGGTGTCGCGACAGGCGTGAATGGAGGGACGAATGGAGACGTGTCGTCTTCAGCGATGAGAGTCGCTTCTGCCTTGGTGCCAATGATGGTCGTATGCGTGTTTGGCGCCGTGCAGGTGAGCGCCACAATCAGGACTGCATACGACCGAGGCACACAGGGCCAACACCCGGCATCATGGTGTGGGGAGCGATCTCCTACACTGGCCGTACACCACTGGTGATCGTCGAGGGGACACTGAATAGTGCACGGTACATCCAAACCGTGATCGAACCCATCGTTCTACCATTCCTAGACCGGCAAGGGAACTTGCTGTTCCAACAGGACAATGCACGTCCGCATGTATCCCGTGCCACCCAACGTGCTCTAGAAGGTGTAAGTCAACTACCCTGGCCAGCAAGATCTCCGGATCTGTCCCCCATTGAGCATGTTTGGGACTGGATGAAGCGTCGTCTCACGCGGTCTGCACGTCCAGCACGAACGCTGGTCCAACTGAGGCGCCAGGTGGAAATGGCATGGCAAGCCGTTCCACAGGACTACATCCAGCATCTCTACGATCGTCTCCATGGGAGAATAGCAGCCTGCATTGCTGCGAAAGGTGGATATACACTGTACTAGTGCCGACATTGTGCATGCTCTGTTGCCTGTGTCTATGTGCCTGTGGTTCTGTCAGTGTGATCATGTGATGTATCTGACCCCAGGAATGTGTCAATAAAGTTTCCCCTTCCTGGGACAATGAATTCACGGTGTTCTTATTTCAATTTCCAGGAGTGTATTAACTATATTGTAGAAACTATTCCAAGTAATTCACAAAGATAAATGAAATTAAACATTAAATGTAAGATCATGGATACAACTTTCAGTATATTATCTGTGGGAAGTAAACGCAGGAAGTTTATGCTATTGAATCACTACTAAGACTTACTAACATCATTGTTTTGTGGCTGTTTATCAGGAACTGTCTTTCTCTACCTTTCTCTTTTCTTACCATTTCCCAGAAGCACACTGTTTTGTCTGTTCACCTCTTACAGTTATACAGTATTTATGTTTGCTGTATCACCCGCAGTCTTTTACACCACACGATACATGCTATTGTAAGTAGCGTCAAACATAAAAAGACTGTTATAATTATTCATGTACTTTCTTGTTAGTGTGTGATACAAGAAGTGTATGTTTTTGTCGTTTTGTCTGTTTCATGGTCATCTTGCAGCACTGGTCAGACACTTTAATTTTTTGCAGATGATACAGAAGCATGCACCTTCACTGTAAAAATTATCCCACCCAAATGTACTCCAGTTGGCAATCTCTGTTTATTTTTACTGGCAGGTTTAAATTTTCATGAAAAAAATCGTAATGCTCACGACTTGGTAAAGAATAATAGAGGAATTTCTTAGAGGGAATTGACCATAGCAATACAGTCTTTAATTGTGCATCAGCATAGTGCACCTACTTTCGCAGAAATGAGCAAATACATATGATTATGATCGAAACTGATGGAAGAAACAACACTCTTTTTGAATCTATACGAATTATGTTTTCTGGTACCGCTTCTGAAAAATCCGTGTATCTGCATGGCAGTAACTCTCATTGAAGGCGTTGGTATTCTAGAAGTATGTGTTCGGTTGTTCCTACTACAAAAAAACAACCGGCATTCTGTTCGACGACAGAAAGCGGTGCAATCTATAGCGAGTAAGACGATTCTGTAATCTATTTTGTAACTAACGGAATACACATTTGAAGAAAGTTTGCTATAATACATGAGTTATAAATGAAATTATTATAGTGAAAATGACTACTTTTGAATAATTTTATACTGCATTTCTTTTTTTTTTTTTTAAAAAAAAAAAAAGGGTATAGGAGCAGGATTTGAACCTCTACCGCCAGCGTAGTAGGCGGGTGGGCACATTAGCCGCTGCGTAACGCTCACAGGGTCGATACATATCTAAAGTTATGAGTATAGTAGGTACATGTAAAACTTAAACGTCGATTTTCTCGGGGGGTCGTAGCATGAAAAGCCGCTAACTAGGTACTAAGAGCAGGCCACTCTACAACATACATAAGACTAACTGTAATCCATGATTAACAGGTCTGATGGCCACATTCTCATAAGGAAACCCGATACAGCGAACCAACGCCCACGAAGGCAAGACTCAAATGGCTCTGAGCACTATGGGACTCAACTGCTGTGGTCATAAGTCCCCTAGAACTTAGAACTACTTAAACCTAACTAACCTAAGGACATCACACACATCCATGCCCGAGGCAGGATTCGAACCTGCGACCGGAGCAGCAGCGCCGCTCCGGACTGGAGCGCCTAGAACTTCACGGCTTCCGCGGCCGGCACGAAGGCAAGGAAAAGTGAAGAAATACTGAAGACAGGAAATGGAGACTGTGGTCTTGAATTTTGTATGTAGTTCTAGTCTTGCCATGAAGGCTTTCACTTTAAAGTTACATGAAGCGGAGTTGCTCATTACTGGGCTATCGCATGTACATTGCCAATTGCAATAAATGTATTTGAAGAGTTGAAGATATTTATATTTTTGTGTGGTGATTTTGTCTATGAAGCCTGAAACAAAATTACTTTACATGATTTTTACTGGATTATATGTTAGTAACTGTTGCTAATAGTGGATTAACTTGAAAGACAGCAACTACGAGAGCTACGGATATTAGCTACATCACAGGTGCAGTAACAGGTCGCCGAAACTTACGTATTTAAAGTGATTTCCCTAAACTGAAGAATTAATTTACAAATTATTTGAAATGGAATAGTAATCAGATGTACTTAAAATGACATGAGATATTTGAGTTTTATGGAAATAATAATTTCGCTTTCAAAGATTTAGCACAAGTTGCTGGGTGCTTGTGAAGTAGTTTCTGGATTGCAATAACGACGGGGCAACTGCTACCTTTAAACCATCTGAAATACAAGTTTCTTCGCTGCTAATAAATAACAGTCACTAAACCCTCAACAATCCACCAGTAAACATAACATGCAACCCCAATATGAATTTATGCTTCGGACACCTCCAACTGTACTCGCCTAGCATGCACTTAATTAATAAAGAAGTTAAAGTCTGCAGTTATCAGCAGCGCAGCGTACACGCTGTACTCTCCTAATGACTTTGAAACCTAAAGTATGTTCTTCCACTACAAAACCGTTTTATCGATACAAACAAAAGGTGACATACACTCTACTTACTACACAAAACTGCGTAACAACTAAATGGAGAAGACGTTGACACATGCCAGTTGAAACTCCAGATGGAGGCACTGCTTAGCAGAGAGACCATGCGCTATCTGGTAATGAAAGATTTAATCATTTTCTCCGTGATTGGCAGTTGTAATGAGTCTAGGGAAGCGCAACAGAGGACCGAGAACCCAAGAACCGTAAAAACACGTTTTGCGGAAAATGGCACTGAGAACATTTTCCACTTTCACACTTCATCTGGTGATGACTGGGTAATAAGTCGAAACTGGTAACGATACCACTTGCGTGGAATTTTAAAACTACCGCAGACTACCGTAAGTAAGCGTAGGCTACGGCAGTTTTCGTAGCGGTCTTGGTCAGTTAAGTTTATAGCCGTGTTAATGTACGCTAGGTGTGTTGCATACCGATCAGGCGTTATTTCATTTCGATCGCTTTGTTTGAGTGGGCGATCAGTGTCTTACTACTATCCTTTAGAAACTGGAAGCGGTGAACCGCCTAGAAACTGAAACGTCTAGAAACTGAATGAGGATGTATAAATCGCAAAATTTTGTTCTACGTGGTTATCGTCCTGTCTGTTACTTAAAAATAAACAATTACACAGTAAAACTGAAATTGTCAATGTTTAATTCAGATTTTATTTGAAAATTTTTGAGGTTTGACTTGAAACTGAGGCAAATTGAATTTTGTCTTGTTTTGAATGTCTGAAATCTCTTAGACACGCGCGCAGCCTCCACAGAGATGCTGCGTCGCACAGAGATGAGTCAGAGGTGATCTTTGATCTTTGCTCTACGAAGATGCGTCCCGGATTTTTCTGTAGATCGCGAGGAGAGGAGAAGAGACAGTTAGTTGAGCTTTGGTGCTACATTTGAGCAGCCGAGTTTTGGAATTATATTATGAATCAGTAGAAGACTTATTCTGGAGAGAAAAAGAATAGATTTTTACGTTGGTACTATAATATTTGTGAAGAATGGACTAAAGGTAATGATTATATTCGTTTTATTTGCTGAAGCGGTTTGATAATTCACCGTTCTTGGTTCGTCAGACATCCAGATAAGGAATGTTTTTGCTTTTCATTTTTTTTTATCGAGAAATGGATTTAAGAATTAGATATTGCAATTTAGTTTAAGGTGAGAGTATACAAATGAAGTTCAGTCTCTGATAGTTTAATTTTTGTAATTCTTGGATTTTTGCTACGTGGTTTCAGAGAAAGGTTAAGTATTTTTAAAGTTTCATTAAATGTTATTAAGTCGAAGCAAATGAAATTGGAACTGCGTTCATTTAACCCAGAATCATTGTCTGCACCCCAGCGAGTCAATTAATTTTCGATTGTTTGAAAACCATTATTAAAAATTATGGATCAAGAATGATAACAATGTTTTTATAGTATGCAGTGCACCTCTGCATATCTCTGCAGTTAGATTTTCCAGTTCTGTTATCGAGATGCCTTGTAGCTATGAGAGCAGTTTGCTCCCTGGTAAGACAAATTGTGTAGAGAACAGATTCTTTCTTTGGTTAAATTTAGTTTATTTTTATCAAAGTTCATAGTCAGATTTTGTGATTATAACAGGATCAGTCAAGGCATGATTTACTTAAGATTCTCGCAGTTAGATATATCTATGGATTCAGGCAATTGAATTTTGTCATCAACAGATAGCGTTAAGGATACAGGGTACTTATAAATTGTGGAAAAATCTAAATTTTTTTAATGATTTTATTAAATTCTGTAGTCTTTCCTGATTACCTTGATACATGCATTATAAAGTTTCAAATGAAAAATGAGCTATACATACCTAATTTTAAAGTTACAGCACGTATGCTGCCACGCCTCCTTTGTTCTGTTACAGAAACCAGTATTATTTCGAAAATAACTGTTAACTTTCTGTTTCCAGCGATACACGTATGATACACTGTATATGTTGGTACCAGTGCAGGTTTCTAGTGTTTGCAAATGACGTATGATACACTGTATATGTTGGTACCAGTGCAGGTTTCTAGTGTTTGCAAATGAATATGTTTATTAGTATTTACTTTTGTTTCGCTGAAGCAGTTTGTTCACGTGTTACTGAATGTTTGTTGTGCAAGTGCTTCATATATTTGTGGAAGTACATATCCTTATGCCACGCATCAAGAAATTCAATAAAAGGAAATTCTGTGGTAACCAGTTCACAAACAAAGCAAGCCACACTGTTGAAAGTAACCCATGTATCAGTTCTTCAGGGAAGAAACTCCCACATGGGACGCCTCCTGCTGACTAAAAATTTTTATATTAACAATGACACTGTTTGTAGTGAATTTCTTGTTGTAGATGTGGGCATCTTATCTTCTTTAATAAAGGAAGTGAGGAAATGTAAACATTGTGATGGTTTTGGCTGTCTGGATATAACTGAACAACAAAGTAGCGGGAAGGGTTTAGCGTCAAAATTAGTTGTTCTGTGTGGATCCTGCAATAAAGCTACTTTGAAAATGAGTTCGAACATTGTGCATGATTCGTATGATGTGGATTAGAAGTTAGTGTATGCAATGCGTGCAATAGGAGAAGGAAAAAAGGCTGCTCAAACGTTTTGTGGTTTGATGGACCATTCCGCGCCACACAGTGAACAAAAAGTCACGTAGTAATCAGTCTCAGACAGGCAATATGCAAAATTCATTTGGCAACGACACCTTAACTTCTGACGAGTCACCAGTTAATGCTACAGAGATCAATTCAGACACAACAATGCTTGAGGTAAGTGCTTCCCAGCCAGACAGTTAGGTTATGAGGAATATGGATACTACACAGATTTCAGATGTCAACATTTTTCCGAGCTTAAATATTTCATTTGATGATGAGACGGGAAACTCAGCATTAAAAGTCTTAGATTCCGCGCAGCCAGGCGGTATCACCCCACATACGATGGAAAATTTTTGGGAGAACGCAGCGATGAATCAAAAGCACAGACGAAGAATCACTCCATCACACAAATGTTAGCACGAATTGTTTGCAGAAAAACGGATTTTTATTTAAGCTTAAGCACTTATTAGAAGAAAGCAACAAAACGTTATCAAATCCGTTTCAAGTCACCTTGAAACAAAGTTACAAGAACGCAACAAAAATACTTGAAACACAACAAAAAGAAAGCAATGGTTCAGTCGTAAAGAATGTAATTACAGGCATGAAAACCCAACTAAGCAAAATCTTACAAGAATAAAAGAAATTGCAACAACACAGACACTGTTACGTCACTTTTCTCGGAGACTGGCTGAGGCTGACACAAAATTTAAAGAAAAAAGAAAGCTTCAATTATTAAAAAATTAACAAAGTAGTTCTTATTGCCGCGGTCGCAGAATCGTTGCTCAAATCACAAAAGCATTCGGAACAGATATGGAATTTGGAAAGAGAAACAAATAAAATTGACACCAGTGCAAAAGAACAATTTGAAACGCTGAAAGAAAAGATCGATGAACTTTGAAACAAAGTTGAGCATATCAAATAAATACAGACGATCACTCAGTAGACACACAATGAATACAGTTTAAAGAAACCCAAGAATTTCAAGCTTTAGAGCGTTTTATGGAGGAACAGATAACGGCAAACAAACAGCACAAACAAGAAATCAATAGGCTACGCACTCATCTAGCTGACGTGGAAAAGCGTTTGACGCAAGAAAAAAGAGGCATGTGATTGTAGTGAAAGTTATCGTGGACGGGAAAAAGATTTCGTGCAAGAATTACATTTTGGTCGATTTACACGTGAAAGAGACTTTGAAAATGAACACGAAAATTCACATACGTATTTCAACCGACAGAACTTTAATGACTTAACAAGATAAGACGGATTTGACTATGAACATTTTTATCAGTTAGAAAGTTCAAAATTTTTCGCAATGGCATCAATGATTTACTTCCCTTACATTGAATCCAACAGTTTAGCTTTTCTTTATCACCAGCTTGGCCAGTGACACACATGTTAGACGTTATTTGCAGTTTTTTTGAAGCTGAACAACCTATGAGGATGCCATCCACAGCAAGACAATGCTTTTCCTTAGAGAAATTTGAAAACGCTTTTTTGCAGCATACTGATCACAGTATACACAGCGTCGTGTTAAGAACAAACTTTCAGTTTGTCAAATTTTGGAAGTTCACTTCAACCCAGTTACATGGTACAGCAAAACCGAAATTTGGTAGAACGATTCAGCCAATCTGCTTTAATCCTGCTTTGCATTTCTTAACTTCCAGCATCTTTACGTGTTTCTTTGCTGACACGACATCAGACAGAAAGCTTCAATGCATTCCGTGGTGTTTTACAATTATGTACAAAAAGAGAAACTTTTATCAGAACAATCGCAGTTACGATGACAACATGAATTGGGGACATTTCAGATAATTCAGTGAGAATATAGACAGAACATTCGGAAATAACCAACAGTACCAAAAACAATATTACAGACATAACAAATTCAGTTGACCACCACAGTACGAACAGTAACAAAAATCGAATTTTTTTCACAACAACCGGCGCTAAAATTCAAGGGACAACGTGAACAATTCTCCACAGCAACATAACTATATTTCAAACAATTACGCACAAAGGAATAACAATTTGCATATGCGTAGGCTGCAACCACACAATCACAACTATCATGACAACAGACAGCAAAACCACGATTTCCGAGAAAATAACGGATATGGGCACAGGAGAAATGAAAATTACAGACAACAGTAAAACAAAGAATGAATGTGACAAACGATTTCACGACGACAGGTTAATTCTAATAACGCAAAACTGAGACGGTCTTTACAAATAGTTGAAGTTTCGCAACCTACTTCACAGCGACGCGACAGTGGCGGATAACGATGACTAGACTACAGAAGACACACACAGAGACTTCAATCCCAGCGACATTACTAAAAATATCATTTGTTTAGAAGATATCGGGGGTAATTTGTTACAAGAAAAAGGGGAACCTCAGAAATAAATTTATTTCTCACTCATCAGCGTACAAATGGCAAACATACATTAAGGGGAGTTGGACCGCCCTATCCCGACAATGTAAATTTAGTGACGTGTCTTCCCTGTATTTCAGGAACCACTGTAGCCATTGACATGAAACTTTTACGGGACATTCAGCTTTATGTTCTGAGTCTAATGAACTACAATAATTGCACTTCATTTCAGGCACTGCTTTCGGAAATACAATTTTTAATTACATGGTTGAAGTTTTTGTACTTTTTTTGTACGTTATCCTAAATAATTTTAGTTTTACAAAACATTATGTTCCGCTTTTAGTTCAGTAGGCTCAGGATATATATGTTATTACACCCTGAAAATTTGAGTATTCTACTCGAAGTAGCTTCTGAGATTTACGGGAAAATGCAACAGAAAATGTAAATTTTCAGGACCGGCTTCTAAAGTTTCAAAAGACTATAACTCACTTAATATATTCTTTATTTTTTATTTTTAGTCGCTCAGAAGCACCTTTCCCCATACTGTATACCATCCATTTGATCTTTTTCCTAGTTTTTGTTCTTCTTTTCTTCTTTCTGGACTCCTTAGTGGCCAACTGTGCTGCATACTCTGCTTTATCAATGCGAACCTTGTCTATCTGTTCATATTCTCTGAGGCAGTTTACTCCAGGATTAATTCCCATATGCTGTAGCACTTTCACCCTACCAATGCTGCCAACATTAAAGCAATAACAGCATCACTGACCCCCACTTCAGGGTCTTCATTCCAGCAGAAACTTTTTTAAGTGAGTGAGTCCATATAAGATTATTGAAAGACTCATTGGGATTTTGAGTCTGACCATGCAGATACTTCTTCAGTAATTTAGGATTTGCCAGGTCTCTGTAAATAGGTTTTATGATATCCATGACTGCTGCTGGGATGGAATGTTTATGGCTGTATGAACTCTTTGAGTACTGGGCATTTCGGTAATTGAACCATGAATCAGGTCCAGGAGGGCAAAGGTGGTGTACTGGTTTTTCATCAGATGACGGTCTGTGGAAGAAGGTAACCCATACTGCCTGCTTCATTTTCAACAAATCCTCAGTACTATTTCTAATGGCCATCCCGTAATACTGCTGTAGTTCATCAATCATTCTGTCTGTCAGCCTGCCTCGTATGGTTTTACCATCAGAAAGTTTCTTGTCTCTCAGACTTCGTTTCAACTTTCTCAAACGGGTGCCCATCCTCTTCTGGACATGACTCAACTCAGCCTTTATAAAACAGCAATTCACAGCCTTCTAAAATAAAATACTTCCCTTGTGAATTTACAAGTGATATATGTATCATTTTATTCGGAAAGTTGCAATTTTATAATGAGATAAAAATCCGAAAATGTGAAAAAAATTTCCGTTCTAACTTCCCTTAACTCGGAACAAGATCACTCTTTCTTTGCAAACTTCTGGATCGTTCCACTGCTAACAACAGAGATTATGCTTGGCATGGATTTGCTAAACAGACAAAAAGCTATACTGACAGCTGCCACTAACATTCACACAGGAATGGGGTACTTAAAACTCTAGTACATAGGGCGCGCACTATCTCTGACGCAGAGAGTCTACCCCAGCAATTGGAACATCTGAGAACTGTATTTCGAAAAAATGGGTACTCAGAGTGGCAGATTCAACGTGCTCTCCGCCCAACCACTGCAGCGCAACCTGTTGAGATGGGTGAAGTCACGAGGGAGGAGGTAGGCACTGCATTTATTCCATACACAGGTGCACTCTCGGGGAAAATCGCCCGCATTCTGAAGAAACACCGGGTCGGAACTGTGTTTTGTCCTCCGAATAAAACTCGTGCACTGGTGGGGAGCGCCAAAGATGACCTCGGTTTGAGGAAGGCCGGCGTGTACCAGATTCCGTGTCAATGTGGCAAGTCGTATATTGGTCAGACGATGCGTACCGTCGAGGATCGATGCCGTGAACACCAGAGGCACACTCGACTGATGTATCCGAGCAAGTCGGCGGTCGATGAACATTGTTTGTCGGAAAATCACGCTATGGAGTATGACCGCACGAGGATTCTGTTACAGACGTCGAGATACTGGGACAGCGTTGTTAGAGAGGCCATCGAAATTCGCACCAATGACAACCTCATAAACCGTGACTGTGGCTATAATCTTAGCAAGGGTTAATCAAGAGTAAATCGAGCAAACGTATAGTTGTGACGACCACGGCGGACAGGGCCATCACACCGACGTCATCTCAGACGCCGTCGCAATCCGTTCCACCGCGCGACCGTGGCGCGGGGTGCGGACGGCGGAGGGAGCGCGCCGCGGGCGGAGGGTATTTAAATCGGCCGCCCTCTGAGCAGCCATAGCGTACGGATCTCCGTGCCGGCACGTTCACAGGAGCTCAGTCCGTCAGTTTACCTGATGATGGCGACATGTATGATCGCCGAAATATTGTGCCCGTTGGACACTATAGACCGGCAGCACACCCGTGGATATTTTGATTAACTAATTTTTAGTTTTGTAAGGATATGAAATGCACAATGAACTAACTCTGATCGATGTTCCGTTCCAATACGAGCAAAACAAACAAACGAACAAACAAAAAACAAAAATGGTTCAAATGGCTCTGAGCACTATGGGACTTAACATCCGTGGTCATCAGTCCCCTATAACTCAGAACTACTTAAACCTAACTAACCTAAGGACATCACGCACATCCATGCCCGAGGCAGGATTCGAACCTGCGACCGTAGCAGTCGCGCGGTTCCGGACTGTGCGCCTAGAACCGCTAGACCACCGCAGCCGGCAAAACACAAGGAGAAGTGGTCAACTCCCAGTTTCTCTCTCAAACATTCATTTATGTTTCGCCCCTTACGAATGTTACCAAAACTACCAGTAATACTACCATTTACTACAGAACCGTAGTTTTGGTAGAGCCCAACTCTACAACTGTGCGATCTGAGGATGAATTACTTTATGAAATTTTTACAAAACGGTCTTGGCGTCTCCCTAAAGCAGCATCGCCTGAGATCTCTGATGCCACTGCGCCCCCTGGATTCGGACGTCCCTGCCGGTCGACACTTGCCTGACGGTGACTGGCGAACCGCGGCGGGGGCGCGAATCCCTGGGCGGAAGGCGAAAGTTGGTGCTGGCCGCAAGGCTGTTCCCTTACGCCTCCGTAACAGGTTTGAGGTACTGCCCACTGCTGAAAGTATTTCTGAGCCAGCAAGGGCGGTCTCGCCTGTTGCGAGGTCCGCCGAGAGGTCCGGACAAGCGCAGATTGTTTGTCATTGGGAGCTCCAATGTTAGGCGGGTGACGGAGCCCCTTAGGGATATGCCAGCTAAGGACGGGAAGAAAGCCAATGTGCACTCCGTGTCCATACGGGGGGAAGTCATCCAAGATGTGGAAATGGTCCTTCCGGATGCCATGAAGGGTAAAGGGTGCAGCCAACTGCAGGTGGTGGCTCAAGTCGGCACCAATGACTTGTGTCACTATGGATCGGAAGAGATTCTCTCTGGTTTCCGGCGACTATCTGAGTTGGTGAAGACTGCCAGTCTTGCTAGAAAGATGAAGGCAGAGCTCACCACCTGCAGCATCGTCGACAGGACCGATTGCGGACCTTTGGTACAGAGCCGAGTGAAGGGTCTGAATCAGAGGCTCAGACGGTTCTTCGACCGTGTAGGCTGCACATTTCTCGGTTTGCGCCATAGGGTGGTGGGGTTTCGTGTTCCGTTAAAAAGGTCAGGTGTCCACTACACACAGGAGGCGGCTACACGGGTAGCAGGGGCTGTGTGGAGTGATATGGGCGGTTTTTTTTAGGTTAGACAGTGTCGGGAAAGACCAAAAAGGGCTCCAGTCTCAAAGGGTACAGCGCAAAGAAACGATATAAATTGACCAAGTAACAGTCGGTATTGTAGTTGTAAATTGTCTTAGCTGCGTTGGAAAAGTACCAGAGCTTCAAGCGGTGATAGGAAGCACTGAAGCTGAAATTGTCATAGGAACAGGAAGCTGGCTAAAGCCGGAGATAAATTCTGCCGAAATTTTTACAGAGGCGCAAACCGTGTTCAGAAAGGAAATATTAAATAAAGTATGTAGTGGTGTGTTTGTGTATGTTGGTAGTAGTTTATCTTGTAGTGAAGTTGAAATAGATAGTTCCTGCGAATTACTATAGGTAGAGGTTATACTCAGTAGCCGTACCAAAATTATAATTGGATCCTTCTACCGAACCCCCGACTCAGATAATAGCTGAACGGTTCAAAGAAAACTCGAATTTCTTTACAAATAAGTACCCCACCCATACAGTTGTAATTGGTAAAGACTTCAATCTACCCTCGATTTGTTGGCGAAAATACATGTTCAAAGCCGGTGGTAGACAGAAAACATCTTCCGAAATTGTACTAGATGCTTTCTCTGAGAATTACTTTGACCAATTTGTTCATGAGCCCACACGAATTGTAAATGGTTGCAAAACCCCCCTTGACACCTTAGCCACAAATAATCCTGATCTAATAGAGAACACCATGACGAATACACGGATTAGTGAACACAAGGTCATTGTAGCGAGGCTCAAAACAGTATCAACCAAAACTACTAAAAACGCAAAATATATCTATTTAAAACAGCAGATAAAAATTCGCTTGATGACTTCCTAAGAGAGAGTCTGCGTGCCTTCCAAGCTAATTATGGAAGTGTAGACCATATATGGCTCAAATTCAAAGATACAGTATCGACAGCAATAGATAGATTCATACTGCATAAGTTAATAAGAGACGGGACTGATCCACCATGGTACACAAAACACGTCAGAACACTGTTGCAGAAGCAGCGAAAAAAGCATGCCAAATTCAGAAGAACGCAAAATCCCCAAGACTGACTAAGTTTCACGGAAGCTCGAAATTTAGTGCGGACGTCAATGCGAGATGCTTTTAATAGTTTCCACAATGAAATATTGTCTCAAAACATGGTAAAAAACCCAAAGAGATTCTGGTCGTATGTAAAGTACACCAGTGGCAAAAAACAGTCAATGTCGTCACTGCGCGATAGCGATGGAAATGTTACCGATGATGGTGCCACTAAAGGGAGTTACTAAACACAGTTTTCCATAATTCCTTCACGAAAGAAGAAGTAAATATTCCAGAATTCGAAACGAGAACACCTGTTAGCATGAGTGACATAAAAGTAGATAGCTTAGGTGTTGCGAAACAACTTAAATCACTTAAGAAAGGCAAGTCTTCCGATACAGATGGTATACCAATCAGGTTCCTCCCAGAGTATGCAGACACAATAGCGCCTTTCTTAGCAATCATATACAACTGCAACGAAAGGTCTGTTCCTAAAGACTGGAAAGTAGCACAGGTCACACCTATATTCAAGAAAGGAAATAGGAGTAACCCATTGAATTACAGACCAATATCAATGACCTTAACTTGCTGTAGGAATTTGGAGCATATACTGTACTCGAACATTATGAATCACCTTGAAGAAAATGACATATTGATACATAACCAACACGGATTCAGAAAATATCGTTCTTGTGCAACACAGCTAGCTCTTTATTCCCATGAAGTAATGAATGCTGTCGACAATGGATCTCAGATCGATTCCATATTCCTAGATTTCCAGAAGGCTTTTGATACCTCTCCTCACAAGCGACTATTAATGAAATTGCGTGCATACGGAGTATCGTCTCAGTTGCGTGACTGGATTCGTGATTTAATCTCAGAGAGGTCACAGTTCGTAGTGAGACGGTAAATCATGGAGTAGAACAGAAGTGATATCTGGCGTTGCGCAAGGTAGTGTCATAGGCCCTCTCTGAGTAGCCCCCTTAAACTGTTTTCAGATGATGCTGTAATTGACCGTCTAGTAAAATCATCAGACGATCAATTCCAATTACAAAATGATCTAGAGTGAATTTCTGTATGTTGCGAAAAGTGGCAACTGGCACTAAACAAAGAAAAGTGCAAGGTCATCCACATCGGTACTAAAAGAAATTATATAAATTTTGGGTATATGATAAATCACATAAATCTAAGGGCTGCCAATTCGACTAAATACCTAGGAATTTACAATTACGAGTAACTTAAATTGGAAAGACCACGTAGATAATATTGTGGGGAAGGTGGAACAAAGACTACGCTTTGTTGGCAGAACACTTAGAAGATGCAACAAACCCACTAAAGATACAGCCTACATTACACTTGTTCGTCCTCTGCTGGAATATTACTGCGCTGTGTGGGATCCTTACCAGGTAGGATTGACGGAGGACATTGAAAAAGTGCAAAGAAGGGCGGCCCGTTTCGTGTTATCGCGCAACAGGGGTGAGAGTGTCACTGATATGATAGGCGAGTTGGGGTGATAGTCTTTGCGGCGAGATCTATTTACGAAATTTCAATCACGAGCATTCTCTTCCGAATGCAAAAATATTTTGTTGGCACCCACCTACGTAGGGAGAAATGATCATCATAATAAAACAAGAGAAATCAGAGGTCGAACTGAAAGATTTTTCCCACGGGCCATTCGAGAGTGGAATGGTAAAGAAGTAGTCTGAAAATGGTTCGATGATCCCTCTGCGAGGCACTTAAGTGTGAATTGCAGGGTAACCATGTATATGCAGATGTGCAATGGCCAGTCTCTGTGTCAACAAAATTAAGTGATGTTGCTGGACTGCTGTAGTCCCAAGAAACTTGTGATAGCGACTTTAACTGAGTTACCATAGCAGTACTCAGAATGGGATGGTCAGACTTGTCATGTCGAAACCTGTGCTGGTTTTTTTACCACTCTGAGTTAACATTGCAAGAAGTCTGTATGTAGAATTTTAGCTGCTGACATGACCCGGAAGTCAGTAAACAATTTTATGAAGTAAGACATTATTGTCGCATGGTTTCCGCGCTTATAACTGCCTCTTGTACAACCCTGACCTCTCTCGCTACGTTATACCAACGCCATCTAGGGACAAGGTGGCGTTAGCTACGCGCCGCTCTCTTGCCACAGCAGTGAGAGAGCTGATTCCCCTAGTGAAAGCGATCGTATGATAATTAAACATTGAAAGGCGTATGTACTCGTTGGCAGCGATGATGAGGCATTGTAGAATCTCTGACCAGAGCAGTTGCGCTCGAGGCGCAGTGCAGTACAGTAGTCTGTTGAGAGCAGTAGCCGAGTTATGTAGCGGAGAGGAGTCTGTCAGTAGTGGTAGCGCAGAGCAGTCGGCGGGCGTCGGCACCGCAATGGTCGAGATTCAGGACAAGGTATATTATTAAGCAGCATTGCGATCAGCTAATGATGTTAATTAAGTGTAATTTCTGTAAGAATCGCCCCCAATAATAATTTTGATTTAAAAGCAATTTTTAACAAAGAATCATTCGATTTCCTTCCATTTCCTTTAAACAAAAAAAATTCAATTAACTTCAAAAAAATTAGTTATTGCGATACATCTGATGCAAGCTGTGGCGCAGAATAAGAGCAGAATTTTGACATGCAGTTATATTAAGGTAAGAAATTAATTCTGATTTTTGCACAGGGCCAAAGACCGACATTTCGGTTAAATTGAGTTTTGATTATCACTGTACTTTCATTGTCATGGAATTATCGTTCATTATTTTATGGGAACTTGTACTTGGGTCAGATTGCAAAATTTTATTTAATTGTCTTTGTCACTAACATTTTTGCGGGAAGGTTACATTTGGCTCCATTTCTAATAAATATTGTGTCTTAAATTTAACTGCGGGAAGCTTACACTTAGCTCTGGCCCCCATTTCTATTAAGTATTGTCATTCGAATTTTTGTGGGGAGGTTACACTTGGCGACACCCAGTCCAGGATCGTATTTCGTTGAGAATCTTTTGAAAAACAGATATCTGCTCTTATTTGCTTAAATATAATTATAATTTGGCGCAACGCTTTTACTAATTTGTGACTTTCTTTCTACAGGTCAACGGCAATTCGTTGCTCTGTTGTATTTGTGTGTTGATTTTGCATTGTGCTTATTTGTTTTGTGATTAATTGTGACTATTGTAAAAATGCCGCGAAAGACTGTGAATAGTGTATCGCGAGGTATTTTGAATGAAATTTCCGACTTAAACAACATGACCGATAGCAATTGTGACGCGCAGAGTAGTGATGACAATGCTGCGTTCACTAACAGTCAGTGCGTCCCAACCGCGAATGACGACCTTTACCTTAATGATGAACAAGAGAACTCAATTGTCTCCTCTGTTAATTTGACGACAATTGATGACGCGGGGAGCTCTATTGTAATGAGCGCTGCCCAGCATAACACAACCGGTTTGGAAAATTCAAATAACGTGCAGACAAATTTGTCTAATGAAAATGAACAGGATACACAAAATACGACGGACTTATTTAATTCCGAAATAGTGAGTGACAGTGTATGTCCGACTGATGATCCTTTTTGTAAATTACAGAACGACCTAATGGTCACACAAAACGCGACAATTGCAGGTACGCAATCAAACCGCACAGAGAATGCAACAGCTACTTTTGGCTTAGATCAGATTATGGCAATATTGTTTCAAGTTAATGAAAAACAAAACGAGAGTGTCAAACAGCAATTTAATGAAATTAGTAAACAACTTAATTACAATAACGAAAAACAAGACAAACTTAGTGAACAGGTCAAACAACAGAATGAAAAACTAGACAATAATAATGAGGATCTCAAACAACAACTTAGTGAACAGAACGAACAGTTAAATGAAAAATTAGACAACAATTCCAGACAGTTAAATGAAAAATTAGACAACAATTCCAGACAGCTTAGTGACCAAATTAGAGCCGTTGCCGCGCAGTGCCATGACACTAAGGAACAGTTACGCGAGGAAATTGAGGCTTGTTCACGAAAAAGTAGCGAAGAAATTAAGTCTGTTGCTCAGGAATTAAGGGAATTGCAAACAGCTGCAACAGAAACACTCAGAGACGAAATTAGCGGAGTCGCTAAACAATGCTCTGAAAAAGCTACACAATTACGCGACGAGTTTAAAGCAATGACGGTAGAACTTTCGCGCACAATGGATGAAAAGATTGATGCGAAATTCGAACAACAGAACACACAGATTAACGAACGTCTTAGTCTTCACATACAGAACAGTGATACGCGTTTCCGCAAATTTATTGATGATCAAAATAAAGTAAAACGTCAAGTAATGGAAACAATCACTGCTCAGAGACAGGAAGACAAACGTAAGATGTTTGCGAAAGCAAAAACATACGTGGACAACAATATTGCTACAGTGTCCGACAAAATTAATACCATCGAACAGTCAAACACAGAATTACGTGACGAAATTTCTGATCTGAAATCGAAAACAGACACATACATAACAGATTTTCAAACAGTGACCGACAGACTCGAACAATTAAAACTAACACAGGATTCCGATGTCGTGAAAGCTGATGTTAAAAAACTGAACGAAACTACACGTAAGTTGCAAAAACAGATTAACGTCTCTGATTCTAAAACCGATGATCAGGTAAAAATACTGACTGAAAAATGTGATGAACTGGCCAGTCGTATTGACGTCATCGAAAGTACTAATGACAATAAATCAGACGATACTTCACCGGTTTCATTTAACCAAACACCTGAATTTCAAAATCTACAGCAGACTATTAATGAAATCGATTCGTCTAATAACATGTTGCGTAGAAAGTTGTCAAGTTTACAACAGGAAGTAACAGAGATAAAAAATATTTCAGTTAATAACACATCACAACAGACGCCACTTTGTGAACATTTGTCAGACTCACGCAGTGCGTATAATTTAGGAAATCAGCAGAGAGTACACGACTTTGATTCCGAACAACCACAGTTCAACAGATTCTCTTATAATCCTGAACCTGTTCCATCACACAGAGACGATAATTTCGATTACAAACATTTTCTGTCAGTGAGAAGGTTTAAAGTGTTTAAAAACGACAGAACACAGATTCACCCGCTAGATTGGATCCAACAATTTAGCTTTGCTTTTCCACCGACTTGGCCTGTAACGCACAAACTTGAATTTATTTGCAGCTTTTTGGAAGGCGAACCGGCAACTCGTATGAGGCCGATCGCGAGACAATGTTATTCAGTAGAGGAATTTCAGAATGCTTTTCTGTCAGCGTACTGGTCGAAAACGACACAGCGCGGAATTAAAGATCAGCTAATTAGTTTGCCAAATTATGAAAACACAAATTTTCCCAGTGTGACGCAATTTTTTGAGCACATGGTCCAGCAAAATCAGTATTTAAGTGAACCATACAGTGAATCTGCACTGATACAAATATGCATTTCTAAACTACCAAGGTCATTAAGAGTGTCACTTCTAACGGGTCAACAAAAAGAAAACATCTCGGCATTCAGGGATCTGTTACAACTCTTGGAAGTACAGCAATCTGATTATTCTTTTGTAAACAAAAATTTTTCATATAACAACCAAGGTCAACAAACATACAGCAATTACGATCAGCAACGGAATTTCAATAGGAAAAGTAACAGACGCTTTAGGAACGACAATTACCAGAACTTTGGTAACAGACAAAATTCTGATTATCAATATCGTCAAAATTTTCAGCAACAGGAACCACCTTTTATTAACAATAGACGTTTTCCACCACAACAGCATGAAAGTCAAGCGGTTAACATACCTAACCAACAATGGAATGCACAAGGTCAACCAGGCTTTAATGTTTCGCCGCGTGAACGTATAGTCCCTGGTACAACAAATAGTAACGCACGGCAGCAAGGAAATGACTACGTACAGAGAAGACAGTATTTCAATTCCTATCGTAATGCACCGTATAGGAATGAGTATCACGATAGACGTAAAAATGACGAGCACGATTATCAGCGTACGTTTAATAACAGTCGGTCCTACCAGCAACAAAATCATCAGCAACAACATATTCTAGTAAATGAACCCGACAGTAGGTATCATCCGGAGCGTAACACGTCTGGAAGAAGTAATAGAACAGTTCAAATAGTAGAAATGCCACGGAATCCTCCTGATAATAGTAACACGTCAGATAGAATTTGACTAGATACTGTAAAGATCGCATCTTCCAATAACACAAGCACTAGTTTTGACACGCAAAATGTTGTTCACGAAAATGTTATTACTTTCGACGACATCCGAGACACTCTTTTGCAGGAAAGACCAGTTGTTCAGAAAACTATTTCACATCCTGTCATCGAAATTAAAATTGGTTCATCGAAATTTTCAGCAGTAATTGATTCCGGCTCACCTATGTCAGTCATTAATGAGGAAACTTTTAACGAGTGTAACAAAGAGAATACCTATCCCACATTACCTTTAGGCAAAACGAAAGTGAAAGGAGCAGTATAGAGTAAAGGAGTGGATGTAAAATTACAGACGCATTTATCATTTTGTATTGGAGGTCATACTTTTCATTCAAATTTTTGGATTGTTCCTTTATTGACAACAGAAGTAATTTTAGGTACTAATTTTCTCGTACAACACGACGCAGTGGTTGATTTTCAAAATTCTTATTTAATGTTGAAGGATGACAATGTACAACTTGCTTTAGAGTTTCAGCACTCATTATCGACAGAAGAACAAACAATTAACCGCACAGAGGTCATTTCCGCAACACGTAACATAGACTGTAGTTCCACATTGTTCACGGATACGTACGTACAAAACTATAATAGTCCACACGAAACTGACTACGACGTAATGCAGATGATTTCCGATAAAGTTAACCAAAGCAGTGCAAATTCAGACGACGAACGCACGCAGCTACATAAAATTCTTTTACAGCAAGCTCCAGTTTTTGACAATGTTCCTGGTACTATGTCCGGATTTATGTACGAATTTCAAGTCAAACAGCACGACACATTTAAAGCAAAGCATTATCCTATTCCGTATATTCACAGAGAACAAGTTAAAAAAGAATTGCAGGATATGCTCGATCAAGGAATTATAGAACCGGCAGTTAGTCCGTACATAAACCCGCTGCATATTGTTAAGAAAAAAGATGGCTCACTTCGCCTTGTACTTGATTCACGTCACATTAATGACATTATTATTAATGAAACCGATCGACCACAGACACTGGAAGAACTACTACAGAAATTTCATGGTACAGCTATTTATTCTACATTAGATTTGAAATCGGGATTTTGGCAAATTCAACTTCATCCAAATTGCAGAAAATATACAGCTTTTCTCTGTTTTGGTGACTGTTATCAGTTTTGTAAATTACCGTTCGGCTTAACTATTTCCTCTGCAGCTTTTATTCGCGGTTTCAACACAATACTTCCGACAGAACTTAAAGACAATTACGACGTACGTAGACGACATTCTTATTGCAGAAGCTAACTGGACTGAACACAATCTGATTTTAGAACAACTGTTGCAAACCTTTCATGCACAAGGACTTACAATTAATCTCAGTAAATCGCATTTTGGCAAAACTTCTATAAAATTTCTTGGACACGTAATTTCAGCAGAAGGCATTGCGCCTGATCCAGAAAAACTTCAAGCTCTACGTGACATTACTGTTCCAACGACGAAGAAACAATTACGCAGTTTTTTGGGCTTAATTAACTTTTTTCGTAAATTTATTCATCACTCTGCTTTAGACACGCCTAGATTATGCCAATTAACAGGTAAAAACACTATTTGGTCATGGGATAAGCAAGCACATTCTGAATTCGTGAACCTGAAACATGCTTTGTTGAATGCTCCACTTTTATCGCACCCAGATCTTACCAGAAATTTTTCCATTGCCACCGACAGTTCTAACACAGCTTTAGGCGTACACATTTTTCAGGAAATTGAAGAAGATGGTTCTAAAGTAATTAAGAACGTCGCATTTGCAAGCCGCATTCTGTCACCTGCTGAACGAAATTATTCCGTCACAGAATTGGAAACATTATGTGTTGTTTGGGCTTTTACGAGATTTCGGCACTTTCTTTATGGCAGACATACGACTGTTTACACGGATCATAGAGCTATACAATTTTTGCTTTCGGCTAAATTTACTCATGATAGATTAAGCAGATGGAAACTGTATTTACAGGAATTTAATTTTACGATTGTTCACATTCCCGGCACACACAATGTTATAGCAGACGCACTTTCTCGTTCTCTCAGCAACAATCAGCAAGACGTCGCAACCAACTTGTGCAAAGCAAATTTCAGCGTTATGTACATTCAGCAAGTAGCATTTGAAAATTTTATTTCATCGTCATTACAGGACATAGCACGAGAGCAAAGCAAAGACAATGTGTGGAAAGAAATTAAACACCTTTGGCACGATAAGAATAATGTTACGATTAGGAACCACTACACTGTACGCAATGACATTCTGTTTCGCCGCTCTCATCCAGACAGCAACAATTGGTTATTATGCATTCCTGACGAATTGGTTAACAAATTAATCTGGTATACTCATTTAAGTTACGCACATTACGGAGCTAGAAAATGTTTTCTTATACTGAGACAGAACTGTTATTTTACAAATATGGAAAAACGTATACGACGAGTTTTAGCGTCATGTAAAATTTGCCAGAAAGCTAAGTCTGACACAACTTCACACATTTCTCCATTATATCCCATTATACCCGTTAAATTAAGACATATGGCCGCAGTAGACATTTTTGGTCCAATTCCGAGAACTAATAGAGGTTTTTACTACATCTTTGTCGCTGTTGAACTCACTTCAAAATTTGTTACTTTCACTCCGTTACGCAAAGCTACTGCTAAAACTGTTTCGAAAGCATTTGTAAAACATTTTCTATTTCATGTAGGGCATGTGATGAAAGTAATTTCTGACAATGGGTCACAATTTCGTTCTGCTATATGGACACGCATGTTACGAGCTAGAAACATTTCTCCGATTTATATATCCAAGTACCACGCTTCTTCGAACCCTTGTGAACGATTAATGAAAGAAATTGGTAAACTGTGTAGAATATACTGCCACAAAAGACATGTTAATTGGGACACACACATACACTCATTCCAAGATGTAATTAATTCCATTCCAAATGAATCCACTATGCTATCTCCGTCTGTAATACTGAAAAACGTTGAACCACCAAACAAAATCAAAGAATTAGTAACATTTCCTACATCTCGTCGATTACGACACCACGAAATAATTGACATTGCGCTGAACAACATCAAACGTGCCGCAGAGCGCCGGAGAAGACAGCAAAAACAGGTTTGTAGACGCCGAGACTTTCACGTTGGACAGAAGATATTAGTACGTACACACTATTTATCCAGCAAATTAAAAGGTAAGTGCAGTAAATTTGAACTTCTGTACGCAGGTCCATATCGGATTCACAGCATTCCTCACCCCAATGTTGTACACGTCGAAACTCTGAGAACCAGGAAATCGAAAGGCAACCACCATTGGTCAAACATAAAACTCTTTATTGAGTGAACATACTTTATGATTTATCACGCCGTAATGCTATTTGCTAATTTTTATGAATATTCTGCAATTATATTCACATGACTACTTATTGATGATTATCGTATTTTTTCTTGGCAAGTGCCCGGCAAGGTAAGGTTAGCAGGTCGCTCTTCTTGTCGTTACACATCAGACCGTGCATATTTTCCAGATGAACTTACGCATTTTATGAATAATTATGCAATTCTCTGTAATGACGCATTAATTTTATCAAATTCTCTCTCCATTAAAGTCTTTAATTATCGCTTCTATTAACTACACCATATACAAGCTGAGCACAACGAATGTCACATTTTGTCTTTCTTATGTATGTACGATTGTTCTCATGTTTTGTTTGTATGCACTGTGAACTAGTTAAGGTATAACACACACCATTTGACTTTGACATTTTGCCCTATGATATCTTAACATCGTGACTGTTTTACATTTTCCTTTTTTGCTGCTGCATTATGATGTTGTCTGTACACTTTTTGCCTTTAAACACTGTCTATGCCTTTGACATATTACGTTTTCTGTCATGTTATGCTGTATGCTTAATTTTGTCACCATTAACCAGTTATTGTTTGATGGGTATATGATTTAAATGCAAGACATTAATCTTTGTTCATCAATTTCAGAAAGAAATGATGCGTAAAGGAAATACATTAAACAGAAATGGGAATTTCACCTACGGAATAAACGAAAGAAGATGCAATAACCTTATGAGGAAGAGTAAATGGATTAGGATTAACAAGCATTAACAAGAATATACTATACTCATCGTAGAGTAGCAGTCTTAACTAATTTTTTCTTTCAGAATACGAAGCGATTGATGCAAGCTGTCAGACAGAACTACACATCTTAGTTTTAAGTGATGTAATATGCTAGGTATAAGGAATAGTTGTGTGATGAATAATGAAATGATTTTTTTGCAGATGATAATGAATGCTGATGATGAATAATGATGAAGAATATAATAATATGGATAATGAAGTTTTTCTTTACAGGTGATGATAATAATGAAGTTATGATAATATGGATAATGAAGTTTTTCTTTAGAGATGAGGATAATGTTGAAGTTATGTATTTATGCTATGTAGTTATTTAAGTATTTGTTGCAGTTTGCTTTGACAGCAGGTGTTATATTGCATAGTAGGATGACTGAAGATTTTGGAAAGGACAGCTATGGAACACATTTTTATACACATTTCACTACCTGTTAATTCGAAGTTCACTACTTTTCAGCATAGTCTGCGTTTCTTCTTTCAGCTCAATAATCCATTTTGTATTTTTTTTTCAGGAGAAGCTTTTTATGATACTTACTAAACTTGTTACCTATTATACCTGTTCTAGTACTTACTTTTTTTTACCCACTTGTGTCTATCATTTATAAATGTGATAACCTTGCTACAGCTGACTCATGACGAATGACGTTACACATCTTTTCATTTATAGGAACAACCTAGAAGCAATTTTTTCTCTTATTTCTTCTTGCTTTCCCTTATAATTACCCAAAGCAATGCATTGCTAGCAGAAAAAATAAAATGTATTACCAGTCCCATATAATGTCACTAGTTTATGATAATTCTGAATAATACTGATCAGCTCTGAATAGTATGTCACTTGAATAATGACTTCTTAATGATACCAAAACATAATTGCCACTATCTATTGTAATGAGACTACTTATTATGCCCATGATTATTAATGCTATGATTGTAATTAACTGATTTTTTTAATAATGATTTCTTAATTATATGAATAATACTGAATGATGAATAATATTTTATACTATTCAATACTTGCTGGCCACTGAGTGCCCATAATTAATGTAATTACTTATAATGCCCATGCTTATTAATGCTATGATTGTAATTAACTGATTTTTTTAATAATGATTTCTTAATGATATGAATAATACTGAATGATGAATAATTTTTAATACTATTCAATACTTGCTGGCCACTGAGTGCCCATAATTAATGTGATTACTTATAATGCCCATGCTTATTAATGCTATGATTGTAATTAACTGATTTTTTTAATAATGATTTCTTAATGATATGAATAATACTGAATGATGACTAATATTTTATACTATTCAATACTTGCTGGCCACTGAGTGCCCATAATTAATGTAATTACTTATTATGCCCATGATTATTAATGCTATGACTGTAATTAACTGATTTTTTTTAATAATGATTTCTTAATGATATGAATAATACTGAATGATGACTAATGTTTTATACTATTCAATACTTGCTGGCCACTGAGTGCCCATAATTAATGTAATTACTTATTATGCCCATGATTATTAATGCTATGACTGTAATTAACTGATTTTTTAATAATGATTTCTTAATGATATGAATAATACTGAATGATGAATAATGTCTTATACTATTCAATACTTGCTGGCCACTGAGTGCCTATAATTAAGACTTTTTATGAACATGTTCTGTAATATTAAAATACATGGTACAGAAATGTTCAATGACTACAGTATGGATACCGCAAACTACTTATGTAATCACTAATCAAGACTTGTGTGTTAGTTAATGTCCTTCACCTTCTGACCTAACTACCTGAAATTATTGTAACATCCATTTGTCTTGTCCATCCTCATTATCATGGAGCACTATATTTGGTTTTTGCACTAATTCTACGTTGGTGTGCCTATTAAGAGCGTGGTGTTGACACGACATGCTGTCCACCACCGTAACCGATGAAGACGTTATTATGGTCCCACTGTTTGGTGTACGTGGTGTACTGCCAAATGATAGGATGGAATATTACTACGACGTTTCAGTGTCTTGATACGCTGATAAATACTTCTGGGAACGGAACTGCAGATTGTATCACTTAGTGTTGTGACCCTGTGGAAAGATATGGACTTTCAGTGCAGCTGTGTGCAAACTAAAGTGCTACAACCATGATGCAATCCTTTCCTTTCCTATCCTAATAGTGAAAATCATTTTTAACTAACACCATTTATGTTCATGGCCTATACATTTTTTTTTCGATTTGTGGAACTCCAGTGCGAGTACACTTATGTCACCTGTCGACATGATTTTTTGCCATTATACTAAAGACATTTTTCGATTTGTTCTGAAGTGCAGTATGTGTGCACTCTTGTCATCTATATTGTATATACTTTTTGTGATTTGATGATTTTTCTACCCTTGCGTTTATTTGTTATAAGAATGTTCAAACATTTTTCAGTGCATGTGCACTTATGTGAATATGTTTTCAACTGAACTTCAGTGCCTGTGCACTCTTCTCAATTTTCGATATGATTTGTGTTCATTCTGCATACTTTTATGATTTATGTCATTTGTTACTCGTTGTATATACATTTCGTCTTTTGCTGATATGTTCTCCACTGCAGTGCATGTGCACTCATGTCCCTTGTCAACATGATTTTGTTCAGAAAATGCTACAGAATCTTACAGTGCATATGCACTTTGTTATCTGGCAAATAATTTGTATATACATTTTTCTGATATGTTTTGTACTCACATTTTGTACTACAAGTGAATATTTTGTAAATTGTAAAAGTTAATTAGTTAAAAAAAAATTTCTTGCGATGGCAAGTCCAAACGACTCACCATCGCTGCCAAATTTTTTGCCCCCCAGTGGAGGGTTATGAAAGGCGTATGTACTCGTTGGCAGCGATGATGAGGCATTGTAGAATCTCTGACCAGAGCAGTTGCGCTCGAGGCGCAGTGCAGTACAGTAGTCTGTTGAGAGCAGTAGCCGAGTTATGTAGCGGAGAGGAGTCTGTCAGTAGTGGTAGCGCAGAGCAGTCGGCGGGCGTCGGCACCGCAATGGTCGAGATTCAGGACAAGGTATATTATTAAGCAGCATTGCGATCAGCTAATGATGTTAATTAAGTGTAATTTCTGTAAGAATCGCCCCCAATAATAATTTTGATTTAAAAGCAATTTTTAACAAAGAATCATTCGATTTCCTTCCATTTCCTTTAAACAAAAAAAATTCAATTAACTTCAAAAAAATTAGTTATTGCGATACATCTGATGCAAGCTGTGGCGCAGAATAAGAGCAGAATTTTGACATGCAGTTATATTAAGGTAAGAAATTAATTCTGATTTTTGCACAGGGCCAAAGACCGACATTTCGGTTAAATTGAGTTTTGATTATCACTGTACTTTCATTGTCATGGAATTATCGTTCATTATTTTATGGGAACTTGTACTTGGGTCAGATTGCAAAATTTTATTTAATTGTCTTTGTCACTAACATTTTTGCGGGAAGGTTACATTTGGCTCCATTTCTAATAAATATTGTGTCTTAAATTTAACTGCGGGAAGCTTACACTTAGCTCTGGCCCCCATTTCTATTAAGTATTGTCATTCGAATTTTTGTGGGGAGGTTACAACATTCGTTGACAAATATGGATGACATGTTATCTACAACATTCTTTCCAAATAGCTATGAAATAGACACAAATAAATATACGGTTTGAAACGCGTCCAAATTATATTTCTTTAATTACCGCAAAAATGCGAAATATTGATACAATGTTCAAAACATAGGATTTTTGTGCACCAAGAACATACAAACAAAAACGACATATGACAGTCCTGTGAATAACAGACATTGTTAGATGTCCGTAGACAAAACTGGGTTGGTGTTAGGAATGAATCAGGCCTAGTATCAGTATATTTCGAGGAGTGCCACGCATATTTAATCAAATTCTGAAACCGTGGGGAGGAAAATTTGATAATGTACTACTGATTGCAGCTTGAGAATATTGTCACGGTGATAGACAGGAAATTGCAGTGATCTGCACACAATAATTTTCTGTGTTAGTTTTCTGTAAAATGCCTTCCACTGACGGAAAAATTCTCTGTCTAAAGGTTGAATTACGTTCGTCGTGCCGGGTGGAATCTGAAGTATCTCTACTTATTTGTCAGGGTGGATTCGAAATACAGCTTTTAATGAATCAGACCTTTTATGACCTGACCACGAATCTAGAAGGAGAAGATATTTGTTCCCGCAGAACGGAAGAAAAGCATGACGCATGGAAAGTGTAACGTTCATTTCCCATTTTTCCAGACTTCGATGCGTCTACCACAAGATTGTTTGCGTAGAACATTGTTCTTTTGACACGTGGTCCAAAACGTCCAGTTGGTTCTTGAAGACACAAATATACACTACTGGCCATTAAAATTGCTACACCATCAAGAAGCGCAGATGATAAACGGGTATTCATTGGACAAATATATTATACTAGAACCGACATGTGATTACATTTACACGCATTTTGGGTACATAGATCCTGAGAAATCAGTACCCAGAACAACCACCTATGATCGTAATAACGGCCTTGATACGCCTGGGCATTGAGTCAAACAGAGCTTGGATGGCGTGTACAGGTACAGCTGACCATGCAGCTTCAACACGGTACCACAGTTCATCAAGAGTAGTGGCTGGCGCTTTGTGACGAGCCAGTTGCTCGGCAACCATTGACCAGACGTTTTCAATTGGTGAGAGATCTGGAGAATGTGCTGGCCAGGGCAGCAGTCGAACATTTTCTGTATCCAGAAAGGCCCGTACAGGACCTGCAAAATGCGGTCGTGCATTATCCTGCTGATATGTAGGTTTTCGCAGGGATCGAATGAGGGTTGACCCACGGGTCGTAACACATCTGAAATGTAACGTCCACTGTTCAAAGTGCCGTCAATGCGAACTATAGGTGACAGAGACGAGTAACCAGTGGCACCCCATACCATCACGCCAGGTGATACGCCAGTATGGCGATGACGAATACACGCTTCCAATGTCCGTTCTCCGCGATGTCGCCAAACACGGATGCGACCATCATGATGGTGTAAACAGAACCTGGATTCATCCGAAAAAATGACGTTTTCCCATTTTTGCACCCAGGTTCGTCGTTGAGTACACCATAGCAGGCGCTCCTGTCTGTGATGCAGTGTCAAGGGTAACCGCAGCCATGGTCTCCGAGCCGATAGTCCATGCTGCTGGAAACGTCGTCGAACTCTTCGTGCAGATGGTTGTTGTCTTGCAAACGTCCCCATCTGTTGACTCAGAGATCGAGACGTGGCTGCACGATCCGTTACAGCCATGCGGATAGATGACTGTCATCTCGACTGCTAGTGATACGAGGCCGTTGGGATCCAGCACGGTGTTCCGTATTACGCTCCTGAACCCACTGAATCCATATTCTGCTAACAGTCATTGGATCTCGACCAACGCGAGCAGCAATGTCGCGATACGATAAACCGCAATCGCGATAGGTTACAATCCGACCTTTATCAAAGTCGGAAACGTGATGGTACGCATTTCTCCTCCTTACACGAAGTATCACAACAACGTTTCACCAGGCAACGCCGGTCAACTCCTGTTTGTGTATGAGAAATCAGTTGGAAACTTTCCTTGTGTCAGCACGTTGTAGGTGTCGCCACCGGCGCAAACCTTGTGTGAATGCTCTGAAAAGCTTATCATTTGCATATCACAGCATCTTCTTCCTGTCGGTTAAATTTCACGTCTGGAGCACGTCATCTTCGTGGTGTAGCAGTTTTAATGGCCAGTAATATAATAATTCCAATCCCAAAGAAAGCAGGTGTTGATAGATGTGAAAATTACCGGACAATCAGTTCAATAAGCCACAGCTGCAAAATACTAACACGAATTCTTTACAGACGAATGGAAAAACTAGTAGAAACCGGCCTCGGGGAAGATCAGTTTGGATTCCGTAGAAATACTGGAACACGTGAGGCAATACTGACCTTACGACTTATCTTAGAAGAAAGATTAAGGAAAGGCAAACCTACGTTTCTAGCATTCGTAGACTTAGAGAAAGCTTTTGACAATGTTGACTGGAATACTCTCTTTCAAATTCTAAAGGTGGCAGGGGTAAAATACAGGGAGCGAAAGGCTATTTACAATTTGTACAGAAACCAGATGGCAGTTATAAGAGTCGAGGGACATGAAAGGGAAGCAGCGGTTGGGAAGGGAGTAAGACAGGGTTGTAGCCTCTCCCCGATGTTATTCAATCTGTATATTGAGCGAGCAGTACAGAAAACAAAAGAAAAATTCGGAGTAGGTATTAAAATCCATGGAGAATAAATAAAAACTTTGAGGTTCGCCGATGACATTGTAATTGTGTCAGAGACAGCAAAGGACTTGGAAGAGCGGTTGAACGGAATGGTTGGTGTCTTGAAGGGTGATATAAGATGAACATCAACAAAAGCAAAACGAGGATAATGGAATGTAGTCAAATTAAATCAGGTGATGCTGAGGGAATTAGATTAGGAAATGAGACACTTAAAGTAGTAAAGGAGTTTTGCTATTTGGGGAGCAAAATAACTGATGATGGTCGAAGTAGAGAGGATATAAAATCGAGTATAGATTTAAGTGTCAGGAAGTCATTTCTGAAAGTATTTGTATGGAGTGTAGCCATGTATGGAAGTGAAACATGGACGGTAAATAGTTTGGACAAGAAGAGAATAGAAGCTTTCGAAATGTGGTGCTACAGAAGAATGCTGAAGATTAGATGGGTAGATCACATAACTAAGGAGGAAGTATTGAATAGGATTGGGGAGAAGAGAAGTTTGTGGCACAACTTGACCAGAAGAAGGGATCGGTTGGTAGGACATGTTCTGAGGCATCAAGGGATCACCAATTTAGTATTGGAGGGCATCGTGGAGGGTAAAAATCGTAGGGGGAGACCAAGAGATCAACACACTAAGCAGATTCAGAAGGATGTAGGTTGCAGTAGGTACTGGGAGATGAAGAAGCTTGCACAGGATAGAGTAGCATGGAGAGATGCATCAAACCAGTCTCAGGACTGAAGACCACAACAACAACAGTGTAGTTTAGGCAGCAATGAACCATCCAGACTAATTATGGGCATTATAGTTTATGAATGGGTGAGTGCAGTCGTGGACTGCGCAATCGCCTCAATATATTTTTCCCCTTTGAATGACAGTGTTCTTTTCGCACGCATTTCTTTTTGAAAACCTGACTGATCTGCATTGTACACGTACGATTCACTAAAACCAACGATCTTATTTTTTGCATTCGTACGAAACGCTTCTATCATTTCGATTTGTGTCTCATCATTTTCCGACCTGTTTCTCGATATAAATTTTGTTATTTTCCTTGCCACAATTTTATGTGATCTTTTGAAGCGACTAATCCAACTCTGAGAAGCTTCTTTAGCGCCCGCCTATCGCGTTGGCGATCTCTAACGCCCAATCACGCAAAGTTGTATCGCTGACACTAAATGACTGTTGTCTGGCATCGGTAAATAGCTCAAAAAGTCGCGCGTTTATCTCCGTCGCAATTTCCAGTCGACTCTTAAGTCGTCCAGCGACTTCATTTTTGCACCTATACAATTCACGTTCAGAACGGACAAAGCGATACTTATTTTGAACAGTACTGACACGTAGGCGTTTCTTACCACTTTCGTTCAATCAATGCGTCACAGCTTTTTCTTTGTCTGATAAGGTAATTGTAGTTGCTGGTGTTACTTTCGGAGATAATTGATGATGGTACGTGGCACTATCACTCGAGAGTCTTCATGAGTGCAACTTTCGTCGGTGTCTTCGCCGTCTGTAGATTCACAGTCTGCAATGTTTCAGTTGTTTCTAGCCACATGTCTGCGTCATTTACATGTTCGTCTAGAAGTTTAACAACCATGTCGCACAACACATAGTCTTCACGTGTGTTTTCTGTTGATTGCTTCATTTGGCGTCTGTGGTATATCTCCATGGCAAGCAGCAAAACATTTACAGGGCTCACCATCACCTGTGAGGGGAGATTGAATGTTCACCGTAAAGTGGCTTGCGGTGTGTAGATGAATATGTACAGAACATCTTTCACATCTCTAACCAGTTTCAGGACGGTATGTTTCGAAATACGTACCAGAAATTAAAAGGACGTGCATGCCACAGAAACGAATATTCGCTTCCGCTTTCCACCAAAACCGTGCAGCGATATTCCTCTTTAGTGAACGCCGCGATAAGACGGCCGCACTTACCGACCATGCGCACAACGCTCGCGACTCGCCATTTCCAGGGGTGGCCAGCCGTCACTGCAAGCGCCAAGCAGGAAAAACACCCATGTTCGTGATTTTTTTTAGGTGAGTTCCAGTTCATGTCATCAGCTACAATTTTGCATACGGACCTTTTGCACAGTTAAATAACAGTGCTAAAAAAAGCAATACATGTTTCGGCATGACAAGTCTGACCATTCCATTGTCAGTTTAATTTAAGAGGGCGTTAACGGTATCTACCGCACTAGGCTAAACCGAGAGCTCCCAGACTGCGTGATTAGAGCGTCGTCACCCAGTGCAACGGAGTAGAGCTGTCTGTGGCAGAGCGCTCACAGAGGGCGCCATTTAGAGGAGACGTCGGTGCGCACCAGGGACCGCGCAGTCAGCGCGAGGCTCACTCACTGATAGCGTCGCGCCAGAGGCGTCGCCGTCACGATTTATCCGCCGCCCTTGTAAACAGAGCGCGGACCAGATAAGTGCTGCGAGAGGCCCGTCAGCCGATACTGAGTGTCACAGAACAGCCAGCGGCGGGCAGGTGCCGGCCCAGACGAACGGCCCATAATTGTCAGCGGCGCGCCGCCTAATGGCCGCTCTCGCGCGCTCTGAGGGGCTCCGCTCTAGGACCTAAATTACGGCTCCAGACAGCGGGCCCTGTTACGAGGTGCCAGCCGATAAGCTACACTGCTCGACTAACACCGACTGCTGCGTTACACTTAATCTGTCTTCCTCGTCGTTATTTTGCGGCAGTCGTCTAAGGATCGGATGGATTTGCGCTTGCTGGTTCGCTGTGTGAGGCCCGCTGAGTACTGGCGTTCATCTTTTGCGCCGCGTCACCCGCGTTACCGGTTAATGTTTATGCCGCTAGACGGGAAAAACGAGTGAAGATTAAGGTGTAACGAGCCGTCGATGACGACGTCATTAGAGGCGGATCACAAGCTCAGGCTGGGAAAGGATATCTGCCGTACCCTTTACAAAGAGCCATTATCACATTTGCTTTTAAAATACCTGGGGAAACCACAGGAAACCTAAATTTAGACGATCAGATGGAGATCTTAATGGCGTTGGAAAACTAGTGTGCAGTGATGCTTCTGCGGAGATATTTATTTCTGTACAGCCAGGCGCCCTTGTCTGGACAAGTTGCTTTTCACAATCAACGTATTGGGCGGTTATAATTAAAGTGCAGCTACTTTCGGAGGTCCAAGGTGGGCTGTACTTGGTTTACAGCAACGAAACTTGGTAGATAACCTAAGGTGTTAAAGCGGAACCGATTTACGTTGGAAAAAAATTAGTTCCAATTTTGGCCACCAGGTGCCAATCTGACGCTATACAAAATGTTGTTGATATGACCAATGCTCATATTGTGTAAGTTGTGGTTAATAATGAAATCAGCAATATGCCTTTCTCGCTTGCTTGACCTTTTCTGCCCATGTCCTGTTCCTAATCCTCCCTACTTAGCAATCATATACAACCGCTCGCTCACCGATAGATCTGTACCTACAGATTGGAAAATTGCGCAGGTCGCACCAGTGTTTAAGAATGGTAGTAGGAGTAATCCATCTAACTACAGACATATATCATTGACGTCGGTTTGCAGTAGAGTTTTGGAGCACATACTGTATTCAAACATTATGAATCACCTCGAAGGGAACGATCTATTGATACGTAATCAGCATGGTTTCAGAAAACATCGTTCTTGTGCAACGCAGCTAGCTCTTTATTCGCACGAAGTAATGGCCGCTATCGACAGGGGATCTCAAGTTGATTCCGTATTTCTAGGTTTCTGGAAAGCTTTTGACACCGTTCCTGACAACCGACTTCTAATCAAGCTGCGGGCCTATGAGGTATCGTCTCAGTTATGCGACTGGATTCGTGATTTCCTGTCACGAAGGTCGCAGTTCGTAGTAATAGACGGCAAATCATTGAGTAAAATTGAAGTGATATCAGGTGTTCCCCAGGGAAGCGTCCTGGGACCTCTGCTGTACCTGATCTATATAAATGACCTGAGTGACAATCTGAGCAGTTCTCTTAGGTTGTTCGCAGATGATGCTGTAATTTACCGTCTAGTAAGGTCATCCGAAGAACAGTATCAGTTGCAAAGTGATTTAGAAAAAAATTGCTGTATGGTGTGGCAGGTGCAGTTGACGCTAAATAACGAAAAGTGTGAGGTGATCCACGCGAGTTCCAAAAGAAATCCGTTGGAATTCGAGTACTCGATAAATAGTACAATTCTCAAGGCTGTCAAGTGAACTAAGTACCTGGGTGTTAAAATTACGAACAACTTCAGTTGGAAAGACCACATAGATAATATTGTGGGAATGGTTCAAATGGCTCTGAGCACTATGGGACTCAACATCTGTGGTCATAAGTCCCCTAGAACTTATAACTACTTAAACCTAACTAACCTAAGGACATCACACACATCCATGCCCGAGGCAGGATTCGAACCTGCGACCGTAGCAGTCACGCGGTTCCGGACTGAGCGCCTAGAACCGCGAGACCACCGCGGCCGGCTAAATATTGTGGGGAAGGCGAGCCAAAGGTTGCGTTTCATTGGCAGGACACTTAGAAGATGCAACAAGTCCACTAAAGAGACGGCTTACACTACACTCGTTCGTCCTCTGTTACAATATTGCTGCGCGGTGAGGGATCCTTACCAGGTGGGATTGACGGAGGACATCGAAAGGGTGCAGAAAAGGGCAGCTCGTTTTGTATTATCACGACGTTTTTCGTCGCGGCAAGATCTATTTTCGAAATTTCAGTCACCAACTTTCTCTTCCGAATGCGAAAATATTTTGTTGATCCCAACCTACATAGCTAGGAATGATCATCAAAATAAAATAAGAGAAATCAGAGCTCGAACAGAAAGGTTTAGGTGTTCGTTTTTCCCGCGCGCTGTTCGGCAATGGAATGGTAGAGAGATAGTATGATCGTGATTCGATGAACCCTCTGCCAAGCACTTAAATGTGAATTACAAAGTATTCATGTAGATGTAGATGTACTTTTAGAAACATTTCTATACCTTGCATTCACAGCGTCAGATTTGCTTCTGGTGGTCAAAACTAGAACTAATTTTTTCCTGCATGAATCGGTTCCACATTAATGCCGTAGAATATCTATCAAGTGCGTCCGCTATACGATAATGAAAGTCCACAAGGGACATCTCTGAGTAGCTTCACTTTAATTGCAACAACCTGGTGCAAGAGCAGTGAGAATTTGTTTCCTGTTTAGCAGTGTAGCACACACGTTACTAGGAATCAATTTTAATATATACAGTATTATGTTCACCTTTCCCAGTTTCGGACTGGTTAACCCATCTTCAGACGAGGTTTAGGTTAGGTTGATATGAGACAGTCTGGCTGGAACGGACGAAGCTGACGTATGTGAAAACAAAAAGTTTCTTTGTGGTGAAATACTGATCCTTAACTTAATCCAAGTTCTAGGTTAGGTCAGTGTGTGACAGTTTGCTTTTGAGTTAGCCAAGCTAACGAATGTTACAGAAAAAAGATGGCGTCTGTTTCCAGACTCCGTCTTTGTTTACAGAATATTACTGTTTACGTGTGATGTGTTACAACAGAGAAAGCAGCGTGTGACTGCTGGAGACACTGCCACAAGTTACCCAAAATTGTAACACAACACACAAAAATGCCGTACTAACACGCTGATGATGGAGGTTTAAACCTTCGAAACGCGTTGTGGATATAAATAAACAGCGACTAGTAACAGTAAACTTGATGTTTCATTCGATATCAGTAACATTCACGGTAACGCGTAACCTAAAATATTCGTATTTTAAAGTAAAAAAAAAATCATGTTCCGTTACAAGTTTCCTGTCCACCAGAGTTCCTATTGTCTGTGCAGTAGCGATTTTTTCCGACCAACGCGTATGGCTCTCTCTGCTGCCAGTCTTTTGTTCCTTATTATCTCGTATCTTATGAAGGAACGTAATATTAGAGCCGCGCGGGATTACCCGAGCGGTCTCAGGCGCTTCAGTCATGGACTGTGCGGCTGGTCCCGGCGGAGGTTCGAGTCCTCCCTCCGGCATGGGTGTTCATGGATAATTTAAGTTAAGTAGTGTGTAAGCTTAGGGACTGATAACCTCAGCAGTTAAGTCCCATAAGATTTCACACCCATCTGAACATTTTTTGAAATATTAGAACTCTGTGTCGATTCATGAACTCTGTATTGATTCATGATAGAAGTTAGATGTGTGTAAACTCGGATAAGGAGATTACCACCTCAATTATTCAAACATTATACCGAGATTGAAGGACTATAATTGAAGATTCCAACGAATGTCTAGAATGACTTGTGGTGAGACTTTTCCCTGTATTACAGTGTCCGCGTATTTATTCTTAGTTTGAAAGATTACCTTTTTTTCTTTTCAGGAGTAAAATTTTGTGTCATGATTCGTACTGGCAGCTAACGGCGCGGCGATATCGAGAGCCTGCAATCGGTGGCGAGTTTAATCGTATTATTCCTACTAAATGTTTCGGAATTTTATCCACGCCAACCATTACTTGCACAAACGAGCGAGCATTGCACAAAGCATCGGGGCTCAATTCGAAGCGTGACTCATCACTGAAGACAGTTGTACTTCAGTCACTGAGATTCCAGGCTGTAGCGCCCGACATCACTGGGAATGGGGTTTTTGCTGTACAGAGGTCAATAGTAGTCGGCGCAAGAGGCGAGGTGTGCTCAGCCCTCTTTCTATGCGCCGCCTGTTAATTGTCACTGAAGCACGAGTTGCACGTCGGATCAATGATAATGTTGGATCCGAGGCTCTGAGTTCCTCTTTGACGACTGTTTGGTCCTTACGTTCTGTAGTCTCTTTAGGTCGACCGATTCCTTCTTGACGCTGTGTTCAGCCATGGTTCACTCAGTGTTGCCAACGTAGTCGAACAGTGACGTAGCTCCTATTCAAATGTTGAGCGGTTCGACGATTACTCCAACCGGGTTTTTGAGCACAACTGCACGTCCTCTCTCAAATGCTGACATCTGTGTATATTATTCACGCCCCTGCCTGCGAGCCATAGTTACTGTCAAACTGAGTACAGGGAATGAAATTCGCAAATACATGACGATCTGGTTTCGAGCTGTCCCCTGTTTACAATCCTTGTCAGCTGCAAGGTGAAATTGCACTACAGCGTCTCACATTCATCCATCGGCCGTCAAAGTTTACAATTTTGTATTTACCGTCGATACTTGTATCAACATCAATTTGTGAACAATTTACATAACTCCTTCGTGGTGCATCGGGCTTTATAGTCGTAGAGCACATATATACAGGTTGACTCTCCTGAGATTCGTCAGGTGCATTTTCTCCGGTGTTCAGGCATATATTTGCAATTTCATTTAGTCAATGTGTAGCTAGAGTCAGCCCGAACAAGTACTGCAGATTATGTCTTTCATCATCTTTCCGTCCACATTCCATATCGCGTGAAAGACATGATGAGCAGTATTTGTTTGGATGCACTTAGGCCACAACCTGAAGAAACGGAATTGCAAATACCTGCCGAATTACCAGAGAAAATGCACCTGACGAATCTTAGGGAGATATCCTATATAAGCGGTTAGAGTAGAGCAAACTTAATTTTTTTGTATGGGGTACCGTCAATCACGAAAAATCCGCTGACGTAATTCGAGTAATAACTGCCGTATGGTCAGGTCTCGGACGATGACATCAGCAATCTATTTTATAGAAGTTGTTGGCGTTATTTATTAAACAACAAAAGTATATTTGTGTTCCCGTGGCCACATGACGTTTCTAAGAGACTCCGTCGTCAAGGATGTTTCTTGACAGAGAACACACATTGCAGAAACGGATTAAATTGGCAGGTGATTTGGGGCTATACAGGGTGTGAAATTTAGTTCACCGAGCTGCCTCCTCCAGCAGAAACAACGGCTATAATTCAGCTGCGCAACGTGTTGAAATGAGCTCGGACGGTAGACAAGGGGACATTATTCCATCCTGCTTCAACTCTACGCCAGATTTAATCAGTAACTGTGCCTGACGAGTAGTAGCGCGTTAATTTCTCGGCAACTCATGTGTAGCTGTTTTAAATGGGTGAGGTATATGCAGAACGTGCTGACTACGTCTCTCTGTGGAGTTAGGTCAGCAAAACATGGACAAGACTTAGCCATGCGTTATCTTGCTGGAAGATGGTATCATGGAAACCTCGGAGACATTTCAAAGAGTCACAAGTGTAACGGCTACTGTCCAAATTACGAGATATACGAATCAGGTGTTGGTGTTAGGTGCCTCAGTGCATTAATCGGTGCAGCAGTATGTGTGGGCCGGGATAATTGGCGACCGTTTTTTGGGACCAGTCTTCCTTCCACGTCCCCTAACAGGCCGGAACTATCGGCCTTTCTTGCGGTTGACAATGCCTGCCATGTTGGAAGAAGCGGCATTGATGATTCGAAGGGTTATGTGGCTGCTACATGGTGGTGCTCCAGTCCACTTTACCACTAACATCGGGACGCATCTCAATCGTGTCTTCCCTGGTCGATGGATTGGACGCGCGGGTCCGGTTGCATGGCCTGATCGTTCAACCCGTGCGTTTTCTGGTTATGGGGCTACATCAAAAGTGTCCTGTATGCAGAGCCCATTCCAGGTGTGGAGACACTGGAGCAGCGTATTCATGTTGCCTTTGACACTGTTGGGATGTAGCCTGGCCGATGTGAACGTGTGAGGCAGAACATGTTACGACGCGTGCACGCATGCGTTGAGGCACATGGAAACCATTTTCAGCACATACTGTAAATGTGGTTGCATGGTACAGTGTGTATTAGACCGCTGTCTCTGTAACAACGTATGATTGAATAAATAGTCTCTAGCATGGAAACCATTCATTTCCTGACATATGTTCATCACATCTTTATTGTTCCGTATCCTCTCACCGATCAGTCCCTAGAGTTTGTACACGGTGGAAAAAATCACCCTGCATAATGAACCACATACTGTTATGGAAGCGAAGACAGGGAGGTGGAGATGGGCCGGGCTCTTCTATAGAAGAGAGGAGGGAAACAAGATTGAGAGAAGCGTCGGAGAGAAATTCGAAGGGGGTAGATCTTTAGGCAGACCGAAAATAATATGGAGAGACCAGACAGCCAAAAGGACCTTCAGATACCTGGAGCAAGGGAAGAAGGAGCCAACGACAGACTACTGGAGAGGAGGCTGCTTGACGAGGCCGAAAACAGACTGCGGTTTGTAGGGCCAAGGGAGTAAGAACAAATGTTTACGTGTTAATTTCAAGTGGCAAAATTAGCGCTCTTAGCCTTATCTTACATCTAACTAGATATCCTTAATGAGTGAACATTACAATTACGATTGGTACATGAGCAGCTTATAATAATGACAATAATAATAATAACCCAGAGAAATGGCGTGGATAAAGCGAAGAAATTTGGAGAAGAGTAAAGGAAGGAGAATTCGAGACAGTTTTAGAATAATAAGAACTACTGAATATTTGAATATGTATCGTGACAAGTTGAATAAAAATTCAACTTGTACAGAACAAATCCATTAAAACATGTTGGCTATTACGCACTATACAATGGTATTACCCTCATAGTCGTCAACAACAGAGTTTGCTATCACAGCCCCTCCTCGCATCCCTTGCCTGACGTCACATCCGCCACTTCCAGAGGGTGCTACAACGTGTACAAAGCAAAAACTATCGCTGAGCACATACAATACGCAGCCTTCACTTACATACTAAGTATTATTATATTTAAGTAGAGGCTGTGGCTCGTATTACCCCATTACGACACATTCCACATACACGAATATATTCTGATTACGAGTCTATGGAAAAAGCAGCATATCATATCAAACGTAATTCGAAATAACCGTGGCCTCGTTGGACGTAATGCAGACACTGATGAGAAACACAACATGAAATGTAAGTCTTTTTTTAAATTTATATTTTTCAACACTAGTCACATTATTTCATACATATTACGTTATGAAGGTAATATGATGAAAAGACACGTGTTCAGATGGTTCAAATGGCTCTAAGCACTATGGGACTTACATCTGCGGTCATCAGTCACCTAGACTTAGAACTACTTAAACCTAACTAACCTAAGGACATCACACACATCCATGCCCGAGGCAGGATTCGAACCTGCGACTGTAGCAGCAGCGCGGTTCCCGACTGAAGCGCCTAGAACCGCTCCGCCACAGCGGCTAGCGACACATGTATTTGCATGAAATTTTATTGACTTTCCAACGTTATTTGGCTGTATATTAATTTTTATTATTACAACAAATATTATACAACTTTTATTTCTACAGGCACGTTAAAAAATTTATCAAGCGCCTTAAGACTTGGTCATATTTTATTGACAATGCAGGAGAAATTGTTTCTCGTGAAAGTGCTAGTAAAATACATTCAATCGTACATCGTCAATTTACGGCACTGCCGCAGGTTCGAAACCTGCCTCGGGAATGGATGTGTGTGATGTCCTTAGGTTAGTTGGGTTTAAGTAGTTCTAAGTTCTAGGGGACTGATGGCCCCAGATAGATGTTAAGTCTCATAGTGCGCAGAGCCATTTTTTTTTTTTTTTTTTTTTTTTTTTTTTTTTTTTTTGCATTCGTTCCATGTGGTAGATGCCGTTTTAACTTACGTGTTCTGTGTCTGTATGAAAACTATCATCCTCCAACTTATAATGTCGAAAGTACATCCAGCGATTACTCCTACATTACTCTCATATTCTAACATAATGTAACTGATCATATTATTGAGTAAAGTTATTTACATCTACATTTACCGATGTTTGACTTGGGCTTTCGAAGCCTGGTCCTCGCCCTTGAAACTTGTGTCTGCAGATCAATGCGTCCAGTTCCCGGTGCCTTACCTGATAACAAGTACACTCCTGGAAATGGAAAAAAGAACACATTGACACCGGTGTGTCAGACCCACCATACTTGCTCCGGACACTGCGAGAGGGCTGTACAAGCAATGATCACACGCACGGCACAGCGGACACACCAGGAACCGCGGTGTTGGCCGTCGAATGGCGCTAGCTGCGCAGCATTTGTGCACCGCCGCCGTCAGTGTCAGCCAGTTTGCCGTGGCATACGGAGCTCCATCGCAGTCTTTAACACTGGTAGCATGCCGCGACAGCGTGGACGTGAACCGTATGTGCAGTTGACGGACTTTGAGCGAGGGCGTATAGTGGGCATGCGGGAGGCCGGGTGGACGTACCGCCGAATTGCTCAACACGTGGGGCGTGAGGTCTCCACAGTACATCGATGTTGTCGCCAGTAGTCGGCGGAAGGTGCACGTGCCCGTCGACCTGGGACCGGACCGCAGCGACGCACGGATGCACGCCAAGACCGTAGGATCCTACGCAGTGCCGTAGGGGACCGCACAGCCACTTCCCAGCAAATTAGGGACACTGTTGCTCCTGGGGTATCGGCGAGGACCATTCGCAACCGTCTCCATGAAGCTGGGCTACGGTCCCGCACACCGTTAGGCCGTCTTCCGCTCACGCCCCAACATCATGCAGCCCGCCTCCAGTGGTGTCGCGACAGGCGTGAATGGAGGGACGAATGGAGACGTGTCGTCTTCAGCGATGAGAGTCGCTTCTGCCTTGGTGCCAATGATGGTCGTATGCGTGTTTGGCGCCGTGCAGGTGAGCGCCACAATCAGGACTGCATACGACCGAGGCACACAGGGCCAACACCCGGCATCATGGTGTGGGGAGCGATCTCCTACACTGGCCGTACACCACTGGTGATCGTCGAGGGGACACTGAATAGTGCACGGTACATCCAAACCGTCATCGAACCCATCGTTCTACCATTCCTAGACCGGCAAGGGAACTTGCTGTTCCAACAGGACAATGCACGTCCGCATGTATCCCGTGCCACCCAACGTGCTCTAGAAGGTGTAAGTCAACTACCCTGGCCAGCAAGATCTCCGGATCTGTCCCCCATTGAGCATGTTTGGGACTGGATGAAGCGTCGTCTCACGCGGTCTGCACGTCCAGCACGAACGCTGGTCCAACTGAGGCGCCAGGTGGAAATGGCATGGCAAGCCGTTCCACAGGACTACATCCAGCATCTCTACGATCGTCTCCATGGGAGAATAGCAGCCTGCATTGCTGCGCCGGCCGAAGTGGCCGTGCGGTTAAAGGCGCTGCAGTCTGGAACCGCAAGACCGCTACGGTCGCAGTTTCGAATCCTGCCTCGGGCATGGATGTTTGTGATGTCCTTAGGTTAGTTAGGTTTAACTAGTTCTAAGTTCTAGGGGACTAATGACCTCAGCAGTTGAGTCCCATAGTGCTCAGAGCCATTTGCATTGCTGCGAAAGGTGGATATACACTGTACTAGTGCCGACATTGTGCATGCTCTGTTGCCTGTGTCTATGTGCCTGTGGTTCTGTCAGTGTGATCATGTGTTGTATCTGACCCCAGGAATGTGTCAATAAAGTTTCCCCTTCCTGGGACAATGAATTCACGGTGTTCTTATTTCAATTTCCAGGAGTGTATGACCAATGTTCAAAAAAATATAAATTAAAAAACAATGGGAAGGGTGAGCGGGACTCAATCCAGCGATCCATCGACTACTGAGCTCGAACACTACCAACATCACCTCAACCATCTCGTGTTAAGGGTTGCAATGTGCCGGTACATCTCTGACGCGTAAAATTTCTCTTGCGATTTCCTCGAAATCGCCTAAGTAGTACGCCTTACTACTTCCACATTATTTTGTCCAAATTGACTGATAAAATTGTACGAAGTCGGAAGTAAATCCGCGATCAGAACGCCGTAGCCTCCCCTTGTCAATATGTAGCAGCTCTGGGAAGAGACAGGATCTGCTGTGTGTAGCTGGGCAACTCCCTGAGTGCGTGTAGGAATGGGCATGAAGTGAACGGTACGTGGGCGTAAAACGGTGGTTCACAACAGCTGTCAGCTATTAATGAAGAAGCCGTAGCATATGAACTACGACGTTTAGTGAACGTTGTGAAAGACTGTGATTTCCGAAAAATTGCGACGAGCTTATCGCAAAGATTCTGAACAGTGTAGCTCATTTGCCATTTAGAAACTGCCTCATTTGAAGTTAGGTCTACCCAATAGATGGCAGTAGCGGAATCGGTCGTGCAGTTGGTAGATCTTCTCATGAAATACGCTCAGGTATTTCTAAACATAACGCCATCATTTATTAGTCGATTTGTGATTGCATCATAAAGTTATTCTCGATTTACATTGTCTCCTTACGAGCCAACTCTCGTCATTTGCTGGATATTTAAATTTTCTGCCTTAACGTGAAGAAATCTACAGCTCAGGCTCGTTAAATGATGGGTAAGACATATGGTGAGACACCTATTAGTGAAATAATGTGCAGAGAATGGTTTCATAGCTTCAAGAATGGTGATTGTGACGTCGAAGACCAGCATTTCAGTAGAAGACAGATGGCTTTCGAAGCTGCTGAAGCCGAAGGAAAGAATCACAGGAGATTTTTATCGAAAGCAATTGTGCGTTTGAGCCGAGTACTCAAAAAACGGCCACAGATAGACACGAAAAGGTAATTTTTGCAACATGACAATGCTCCTCCTCATGTTGCAAAACCCGTCAAAACACACATGGAGAAGTTGAAACGGCAAGTCATATCCACCCGCAGTATTCTCCAGACATTGATCCCTCTGACTGTCACCTTTTTCGATCAGTGGCACACGGCCTGTCTGTGACCACCAGTTCCGCTCATATGAACAAGTGGAAAATTGGATCGATTCATGGAGCTCCTCAAAAGACGCCTAGCTCCTCCGCCGCTAGATTCGTATGCTGTCAGAATAATCGGAGAATGTAAAGGTCAGCAATGGACAATACTTTGAACCGTAAACTGTTTTTAAGTTTTTCATCTTAAGACCAAGAACTTCGAGGGAAAACGGCGGAAGCAAAGTTGTAGGCCTAATATCACCAAAACTGTCTATAAGAAGGGTGCACAACTACAGGTACTGGATGCAGTCTGGGTGTTGAAGGATCTACGTATGAGCCGCGACACAGTTAAAAGTTCAGTACGCACCAATGACGTACTCAATCGTCATTCACATACCTTTATTCAAACAGATCATTGGGTGTGCACTGTAGCAGCCTTACGAGAGCTCACTGGTCGGCCTGTAGCGCTGTAGGTGAAGTAGAACTGGTACCATGCGGTCACATGACCATCAAACGTTAAGTAATTGCGGTGAAGTGGTGTATGTGGGCTGGTTCGGTGCATGGAATTAGCGCAGTAAGATGGTTCGTTATGGAGACATGACAGAGTGACAGAAATGAGTTATTGTGTCTGAAGGTGCCCGCAACCACAACGTGAGTGTAGTTTCCCGATTTCTTGGTGCATCATGATCGACTGTCCAAAGCATCTTTTCTTTTTTTTAAAAAAGAAAGAAAAGGGAAAAAACGGTGTAGTACTTGCAGCCATGTAACATGGGATAAGAACAATGGGGCTATACGAAGATTCCAACCGACACACACCGCAAACGAGTGTCACGCCTTGTCAACGTCAATCGGTTTCAGTCTGGACAGGAACCGCTGTCAGTGAATGCAGGTCCATCTCAACGTACAACGTTGGTGCATAAGTTCGTGTCGTTTTTGTTTTGTATGTTGGTATCCGACTGCTACGGGTTTATTTATCGATTGTCGTTTTTTTATTTGTAATTCCATATTGCTATTTTAGTTAACATATTGCCATTTTGCTATGTGGAGATAGTGAGAGGAGCTGTGGACGCTAGGAAATGGAGTACCAAGTGGAGAAATTGTAACATTTCCGACATGTTCCTCTGTTTCAGTTCAGTAGAGAGGTAAAAGTGGAAATGAGCGTTTGGCGTAATTGGCCGGAAGACCCCTTGCGGGGTAGGTCCGGCCGCCTTGAGCAGGTCTTATTACATTCGACGCCACATTGGGTGACCTTCGCGCCGGGTGGGGATGGAATGATGATGAAGACAGCACAAGACCCAGTCCCTGAGCGGAGGAAATCCCCGACCCAGCTGGGAATCGAACCCGGGCTCTTAGGACGGCAATCCGTCACGCTGACCACTCAGCTATCGGGGCGGACAGTAGAGATGTGACAGTGGGGACAGCCAGAAAGATTTTCGCCTTGTATGAGCATAATGCCATTGGTTGGTTCGTTGATTTTGGGGGAGGGGACCAAACAGAAAAGTAACGCCATTGGTTAGAGCATGGGAAGAAAATGGTCGTATCGTTTGAAGGAGAATTGTTTTGACATTAGTGACTCTCCACGTTCAGGAAGACCTTAGGGGTTTGATGAAGATCGTTTTAACGTAATAGTCCAGAATGATCCACGTCATCGTACTTAAGAACGGGCAAATGTGATGAACTGCGATAATTCCACTATCCTGTGACACTTGCATGCATTCGGTAAGGTTCGAAAAACGGTCGTATGGGTACCGCACGGACTAATCCAAAACTACAAAAATCAGCGGATGGCCATATGTGCATCTCTGCTTGCTCGTCATCAATTGGTTCGTGAACAACACCGAGCATTTCTATCCTGTGTCGTTAGTAGTCACGAGAAATGATGTATTTATGCTAATGTATGGAAAAGAAAGGAACGGTTGAGCCCAAAGAAAGCAGCAATACCCCGTACAAAGATATGCGCGAATCTAAAAAATATAATATTATTCTTGTGATGGAACAGCGACAGCGTAGTATACTACGAATTACTTCCGCGAGGTGTAACCACCACCACTGACATTTATTGTCAACAACTGAGATGTCCTGCAGGCTCAGACCAAGAACAACGACGAGGAAGACTGTGCGAAGTAACGCTACTCTACTGTAACGCCCGCCCACATTCTGCTACATTGACAAAAAAAAACACTATACAAGAGTTGGGTTGGGAAATCATTCCGCGATCGCCATTTTCACCTGATTTTGCACCCTCAGATTTTCACTTTTTCCGCTCTCCATCGAACAATCTTCACGGAACTTCCTGCTGGGATGAAAATGCGCTCCAAACACAAAACAATAGTTCGGAGCATACAATGAGAAGGGAATTTAATGCACTGGATTCGGGTACCTCACGAAAAGGTTATTGCCGACCGGTGTGGCAGAGCGGTTCTAGGCGCTACAGTCTGGAACCGCGTGACCGCTACGGTCGCAGGTTCGAATCCTGCCTCGGGCATGGATGCGTGTGATGTCCTTAGGTTAGTTAGGTTTAAGTAGTTCTAAGTTCTAGGGGACTGATGACCTCAGATGTTAAGTCCCATAGTGCTCAGAGCCAGCCCAGAATTAACAAGATGACGGATCCGGTGGTCACAGATAAAGTTCCTCAGCCGGGCACACTTCCAATCCGATTCAAGTTCTCAGTCTGTTACACACTAATTGCGTGGTGTCACATACCCATGAACCCCTCACTCATCATTTTGGATTCCTACAAGAGATCGGGTTTGGTGTGTATCCGCACTGAAAGAATGGATCCTCGGTCCTCGCACCATATTGATTCGAGCGCGCACGGAGACTTTCCGGCAGTCGTTCATCGCGCGAACCATACGCGACTGGAACAGGAAAGGGAGGTAATGACAGAGGCACGTTAAGTGCCCTCCGCCACACACCGTTGGGTGGCTTGCGGAGTATAAATGTAGATGTAGATGTAGATGTAGAACTTCATTACTTCTTCAAAAAAATGGTTCAAATGGCTCTGAGCACTATGGGACTCAACTGCTGTGGTTATCAGTCCCCTAGAACTTAGAACTACTTAAACCTAACTAACCTAAGGACATCACACACATCCATGCCCGAGGCAGGATTCGAACCTGCGACCGTAGCAGTCCCACGGTTCCGGACAGCGCGCCCAGAACCGCGAGACCACCGCGGCCGGCATTACTTCTTCCCATAAGCTTAATGAACACAACAGAGACTTTAGTCAGCAGTAATATATTCTCCTTCACTATTTACAACAGTCTCACAACTGTAGAAAACACGTCGTTTTGAGGCGAAGAACTTGTCGGGTCATGTTCAGGTCGCATTTTCATCCGAACAGGAAGTTCCTGTATAGTGTTTTCGTCAGTATAGCAGAATGCGGGCGGGCGTTATGTTGGAGTTGCATCACTTCACGCACTCTTCCTCGTCGTTGTGCTCGGACTGCGTCTGCAAGGCGTCTCAGTTGTTGACAATAAATGTTAGCTGTTATGATTACACCTCGCAGAAGTAATTTGTAGTAAGCCTCGCCGTCGCTGTTCCATCAAATGCACAACATTATCTTTTATGAATGCCTGCATGTCTCTGTAAGCCGAGTTGTTGCTTTGTTTGAGCTCAACCATTCCTGTATTTTTCTTACGTTAGCATAAAGGCACCGTTTCGCGTTACCAGTAGCGATACAGGATACAAATGGTCGGTGTTGTTCACTAGCCACTTGATGATGAACAACCTGTGATTAACGTATAGCCATCCGCTAATTTTTGCGATTTTGCCTTAGAGCATGCGGTAACCATAAAGCCAATTTTTGAACCTTCCCCATTCCATGCAAATGTCACACGATGGTGAAATGATCACAATTCATCACATCTGCTAATTCTCAAGTACACTGACGTGGATCATTGTGGATTCATGCTTTTAAACGATCTTCATCAAACCCCGAATGTCTTTCTGAAGGTGAAGAGGCGCTAATATAAAAGGGATCCTCCTTCAATCGAGAAAAAGATTTCCTGCCGTGCTTTGACCAATGGCATCATCTCCATACACGCCACAAATTTTTCTGGTTACCTCCGCTGCTGACAGTCTTCTATTGAACTCATACAGAAGAATATGTTGGAAATGTTCCGGTTTCTCCACTTGGCACTCCATCTTCTAGAGTCCACAGCTCCGCTCACTGTCTCCATATGACAAAATGGCATAATGTAAACTAAAACAGCAAGAGTGAACTACAACTGAAAAATGACAAACCGTAAATAAACCCCTAGCAACCGGAATACTATATGCAAAACAAAAATGCTACGAACTTAAGCACCAATCTAATATTTATACGCCCATAGATGATGTTTGTGACTATGTTGAACAGTAGATGAAACGTTGCAGTCAACATCTCCGCAATTGGCAGGATGTACGCAATCTATCAACAACGGGTTGCAACTGGATTCAGCATCCTTGAAGAAACTTGTGGGTTCCCTTCATCGCCGAACTCAACCCATTATAAAGGATAGAAGTGACATTACACGGTGTTAGCATGATGTCTCCTGGAGGTGACATATATTTACATATTGTATTTATTAACAATGAACAGCAGCACACAAAGCATTCAGCGGAAGACAGAGAGCTCCTCTCCCACGACCGCTTAGCCATTATTACACAATGTACATAGGTCGTGTCCACCTCCATAGTTCAGTGGTAGCGTGGTTGCCTGCCATGCTGCGGGCCCGAGTTCGATTCCCGGCCGGGTTGGAGACTTTCTCCGCTCACGGACTGGTTGTTCTGTTGTCCTCATCATCCTTTCATCATCACCGATGGGCAAGTGGCACAAGGTGACGTCACTTGCAGTAAGACTTGCAACCCGGTGGCCGAACTTAATCGAATGGGGCATCTCAGTCATCAATGCCACACGGTCACTTTATTTCATTTTTACCTAACCGGTACACGTCTGGAGCAAAAAATTGTTAAAATGGCTCTAAGCACTATGGGAATTAACATCTGAGGTCATCAGTCTTCTAGGCTTAGAACTACTTAAACCTAACGAACCTAAGGACATCACACACATCCATGCCCGAGGCAGGATTCGAACCTGCGACCGTAGCAGCAGCGCGGTTCCGAACTGAAGCGCCTATAACCGCTCGGCCACATGGCAGGCCGCCTGGAACAGGCCCCCCCCCCACCCCCTCCCACCACCAAGCGTACATACATTGAACTATAGACTGTCGCACATCGCCCTATTACACGATAAACGCGGAGTATTCATGGGTCGAAAATTTCGATGGGAATTCTTCTTTCAGAATATAAATTATTAAGTAATTATTGCTCCCTGATATATCTCTCGCGGTATTTTGTTATTACTGTATTGACTAACTGGCTGAACTACTCATTTGATATCTTGACACTTGCTTGCACAAGCATATTTTTACCCAAATTTATATTTGCACATCTTGCACACGGAGGATGACTTTTTTTTTTTTTTTTTTTTTTTTTTTTTTTTTTTTTTTTTTTTGCCCTGGCAGTGGCTGTAACCAATAAGAGGAGTTTTGGACGACGACGTTGGCGACGAAAAGCCAAAGTTAATTGTGTTCCACCTTGGTAGGGATGGACGGACGAAGGTCGGGACGAGTAATCACTATTGATAAGGGAACTGAGGCCCGAAGATCAGCAGGAATTTCGGAATGTCGCGAGAATTGACGTAACTTGTTTCGCCAAGCTGCTATCTATGATACAGAAAGGCATTCGCTTTCGTCATACGTAATATGGAAGGAAATTTCACATAGTCGGAAGTAAGAATTGAATCATTTTTCTGTACGAGTATACATTGTTATTGGAATCTCTTGCCGACTATTCCCAGTTTTCCTTCCTGGCATGCGGGTATAATAGAAAAGATGCAGTCAAATAAAACATGAACTATCTTCAATTCAAGCACTACGTATACACGACGAGAATCACACACGAAGTTATATTCGTATCTGCTCAAAAATAAACTACTGCCGAGGTATCTTCCTGTGATACATTGGACCGTGAGGACCATACAAATACCTTTCCATGCTACCTAGTTAGTTACATGATCCAACGGGTGTCCGGGAAGTAAGGACGAATTTGAATTTTGCTCCAGTTTGTCATATGACAGTTGGCAGCCGTAATTTTTTCATTTTTTTTATCTGCTGTCCTTCCCATTAGTAGCCTGATAGCTTTTGTGTGGTGAGCATTGTTGTTTGATGTGTATTTTCGTCAGGGAGCAGATGACAACCGAGAAACGTATCCAAATGATAAAAAGTTATTACAAAAACAGAAAAAGTCCCACGGCAACTGTTCGTGAATTGCGTGTGACACTCGGACGTAAAGCTGCACCAACCGAATCATCGGTCTGGAAATCGATCTGGAAGTTTGAGACCATGGGTTCTGTTTCAGACGTTAAGAAAACAGGACTACGCATCCTGTTCGAACACAAGAAAACATTTCTGTTGTGTGTGCCATTGTGATTGTGAGCCCCAGAATATCGATTCGCCGACAAGCTCAACAATTGAATTTATCACCAAGTTCACTGCATGTAAGTCTTTCAAAGGATCTGAAAATGCATTGCATAAGGTTGAGCCTACACAAGAGTTGAAGCCTGCAGATCATGGTGAAAGGGTACAGTACCGCCCGACATTGAAAATAGGTACAACATACTTCATTATTCTTGTCAGAACAACACATTTTTTTGTAAAAATAACTCAATTTCAATTAATACAGCGAAGCCGGATACCAGTGTGGGAAAGAATGACAATTTATTTATTTAATTTATCACATGTGCACTCCCACAAAGTAAATCCCTACATCCAGTTTGGTGAGATCTGTGAAATGAATGAATGTATGGTCGTCTGCTAACCGCAGATAGTGAATGTGAATATATCATCATCTTTGAGACGATCCTTTGGCCACCTTGGGTGGGACCAAAGAGATGAAATTTACCTGAGCTTTGAGCACCTGAAATGTGGCTGACCAATACGGTAGCAAGGTGCTCCCCCACTTCGATAGAGGTGTGAGAGGACCTAGAGAACGGCCATGTTTCAGCACTCTGCCGCTGGATCTTGTGCTGTTAAGACCTGTTTTAGTTGTGCTCCGTAATGACAAAAGAGTGGAGACATGGTATGCATGTGGAATATTTAAGAGTAGTTTGAAATAATAATTTCTCTATTTCAGGAACTTTTGTGGGGAGAATTAAATGTCAAGCAGGTAATATTAATGGGATTGTAGTAATCTTCAGAAGTGACCAACGGTCACAATGAAACCACGTGTAGCAGTAAGTTGAAATACTTCCGTGTGCTTAAGTTAAGCTGAATTACTAGCGTGTGTACAATAAGTTGAAATATTTAAGAAATAGCGTGTGTACCATAAGTTGAAATATTTAAGAAATAGCGTGTGTACCATAAGTTGAAATATTTAAGAAATGGCGTGTGCAGGACTTGAAATTAGAGGCGAGTACTTCCACGTGGTGAGTACTGTGTGAGTCTCAAACTGTGTATGAGACAAAAGATAAAGAGAAGTACTCGTCCATGGTATCAGTTGAGGACTCGCGTGTGTGATGAATATGTTCTTAATATTACTTTGCGTGATATGATTCCGTGTGACGCTAGATTCAAACTCTGAGAGAGAAGCAAGGTGAGTCGGCCGTCTATCCAGCAACGCCACTTGGCTTGCATTGCACAGGAAGACGTGCAGATATCTCCAGAGTTCATAGTAGGAAAGTAGAATTACAAAGTGGGGCAGTGTCGTGTGAAACTGGGATAAATACTAATTGAAGTGGGAAAGCTGAAAGTGATAATGTTGTGACTATTTAGTGTTTTGTATTTCATGTCGTAGTGTGGTGTATGTCATGTAATTTGGGTATGTGTGGTTTGCATGGGAGAGTAGCAAGGTAGTTTCAAAAGATTAGTGGGTTATGCTTGTTCCTTCTGTACTGCTCGGTCTGGAGGATAGTTTCGTGATGATGACTGTGAGAGTCGAAGTGTGAGACATAATAAAAGATCCACCATCCTATCGAGAAAGTGCACTGTAGCGTTAAATAATTACGAGACCATAATATAGAGAATCACCAATGTAAAGCCATGCCCACTGGGCGGAATTTCTCATGTGTTATTGTTGTCGGTTATAGAATTTGTGTGTTTAGGTTAGAGAATTTATCGGAATAAATAAGATAGTGAAAAGAAAAAGATTGGTGGACTTTTCCTTCGAATTGTATGTTGTCATAATGTCCCGAATTTATAATGTGTGCGCCATTCATATTCAGTGCGGCGGCCACGTGTTGACAAAAGCCGTTAAATAAAAATAGAAAGAAAATGTGGTATTGCCAGTGAGTAGTGTACAGTCAGAGTTCTGTAAATTACTGATAGTCAGATGCGTGTTTCCGTTGCGTATTAATGATATAGGAGGATAACTTGTAACTCAATTGTGAGTACGAGAGTTCATGTTACTCGATAAATAAGAATGAATCGACTCACTTGGCAGACCACTCATCTTTCAGGCCTGACTGCTTGATGCCACAGTATGAGCAAGGCATGTGGGTGCCTCTCATAATTTGGACCCTGCCAGGATATTTTGCTGTTAGGTTTATTGCTGTTAAGATTTTTTTGATGGAATATATTGTGATAGCGCTAAGAAGTAAATTTTTTTCTGTTTGCAATTTCTTTCTGGATTGGTGAGGATCTTTTATTTGTTTATGTAATTAATTGCTATATCGCCCAAGGCTGGAAGATCGTTGTATAATTTTTTTTGCGTAATGTCCGTAGTAACTAGGTCGCAGTCAAAAAGTGTAGTCACCATGGAGAACAGGGATTCTGGGGTGACCGTAGCAGTGCAACAGGAAGTAGGTGTCGACCATGGGCTAATGAGCGGGTACGGCAAACACTCAGAAGGGGGTGAATTGTTCAGTGGACCGCTGCTAGGTGATCCTTTATGTGGTGGGCTTTGTCCACAATCGAGGGCTTTTCCTGACGACGCGGACGAGCTGGGACTAGGTCAGGTATGCAGTGAAAGTGCAGCTACCCTTAGCGAAGCTACGGTTTCTCAGGCAAACGAGGTGAGCGCACTGAAAGTAGCAAATGACAGTGTGCTACTGCAGTTTTTACAGAGGATGGATAGAGATAATAAGGAGAGAGATAGGGAGAATAAGGAAAGATTTGAAGCAACTAAGGAAAGACTGGAGGCAATGGATAAGGGAAATAAAGAGGCAATGAGGAAGCTACACACAGTTATCGATGAGCGTCTGTCCGCAGTTAATAATCGGTTAGGTGAGGGGGAGAAGAATCTGGGTGCGATGAAGCGAATATGTGATGCCGTGAAAGAAAAAGCGAATAATTTGGAGGTACAAATAAGTGCAATAGAGAGCGATATTACAGAACGTAGGGACGTGTTGCCGGATGAGAGAATCAAAGAGATAGTGGAGGACTTACTTGCAGATAAACAAGGGGCATTAGACAGCGTGGAAGCTCAAGTCACCCAGCAGGAAGTGGCGCTAAATAAACACAGGGATGAAGTTGCGGAGGTAGTGGTCAGAATGAATACGATTAGCGCAGATGTAGAAAAGATCAGTATGAGAGGAGAAACAGGCTCTGACAGTACGCAGCGAGAGGTTTATGCCGACCAGGAGGAGATACAATCACTATTACAGTTTAAAGAGGCACAATTAGAAACAAATAGGAAACATAGGGAAGAACTTGCACTGTTGCAATTAGCGTGCAGAAGTGAAGGTGAAACACCACCAGGTAGACTGCAGAGGGAGTGTGAGATAAATTCAAAAAACGAAAATAGGCAGAAAGAGGAAGATGAACTAAGAGAGTTAGAAGAACGGTTGTGTCGGATAAAACAGGTGGCAAACCCAACTGGGTATAGTCCAAGGTCGGAAAACATAAATGTGGAAGAAGAATGTAGGAGGCACTTCGTGTCGGTACAAACGTACACTTGCTTTCCGGATCCTGATAATTACCAACATCCATGCCTGTGGCTGTCTCAATTTCAAGATTCATTACCTTTATCGTGGGGACCGCTCCTCAAAATGAAGTTTGTGTGTAACCATTTGAGGGACGAGGCTAGAGCGAAAATGCAGGAAGTTATTAAAGACTGTAGTAGCTACAAGATATTTTGTGACAAGTTTTTAAATGAATTCTGGTCGAAAAGTAAGCAGGACCAGGTTAAGCAAAGCATATTGATGATGCCAAATTGTAACGAAGGTGGTATAAGAGATCCAGTGTCGTGCTATCAGGAAATGCTGAGACGAAATAGGTATTTGGATGTGCCATACGAGACTGGGGAGCTCATTAGGATCTGTATAACGAAGTTGCCAGTGATATTGCGCAGAGATATAGTGATAGCAGGCAGAGGCTTAGACGATTCTGCGTCATTTCAGCACTTGTTACAGGAACTGGGTAATGAGAGCAACATTGTGAACGGCGAAACGACTCATAGGTCAGACAGAGTCGAGGATAGGAACGGCAGAAACTATCAGAATGACAGGAGAGCATGGAATCGTGGCATTTCATTCTTGTCATAATGGATTGAAGGATAGGAATGCAAATACCATACTTCTGATCAGAGAATAAAACACCAGTAATGGCATCTGTTAGGCTGGTCTCTCAGAGCAAAAAATTTGCAAATTTTTATTTCGAACAGTAAAGTAAAAGGACTGTTTCCTCAAAGAAACCAGTTGCTAAAATGTTAGGTAATAATGCCAATGAGTCCAGTTTGATTAGTGTGGTTTGACTATTGCAGGTACTTAACACGTAATGTAAAAAGTCAACATTGTGATCGAAGTTTTTAGATTAGCTGCCATCTGATCGGTAGTATGTCATTGTCATAGTGACAGTTATGGGGTGCTGCGTATGGTTGTTCGGAATCTGGTGTTAGTGAAAGAGGCCACTAGCACCAATGTTTCTAACACTTGGGCTGTCCCATCTCTCCCAGCTTGTATATTCTCTGCACACATTTAATTTTCATGTAAGCTTAGATTCCTAACTAGCAAATTCTTTACTGTGTATAGTGGACCATTCAGAGTGAGGCGGATTGTCCATGAAAATGCTGTACTGATTGAGACGATCAAGGGAAAACAATCTCGTGGGCTTCATCACATTTCTAACATCAAATTATGGAAAAGTTAAGGATAGATCGAAAGTAGGCAATTTATGGTAGGGTATTTATTTGTGGTGTGTAACGTTTTGCAGGGTCAAATCTAACATAACAATTTTCAGGCGGGATGTCAGGAAGTACGACGGAATAGACTGGTCGAATGAGTCACGAACAGGAGTCGACAGAGTGGTGTATGTACGTATTTTTTGTCATATGAATAAGGATCAAGCAGAAACGACGTGATGATTAATGAGTGGATAAAGATGGTAGATAGAGAAGCGACGTGATAAATAGTAGTGGATAAAGGTGATATTTAAGGAGAGAAGCGACGTGAAGCAGTGTGATTAATAAAGAGAGATTCGACGTGATGAAACAGTGGTAAATAAAGGTGAGTAGAATTAATAATGTGGAGATGTCTTAGATGTATGTTACAGAGAGGCCTGTGTATGCTGCAATAGAGATTGATGCCAATGGCGAAGGAAGACCAGGAAATGATGGAGTAATGGACGGACGGAGAGCCGAAATACGAATGAAGAGATGAGGACAACTGCACAATGTGAAAGGACATAAAGGGAGTATGAGATCCAGATGGTGAACGTTGTGCAATACTGACGTAAGATGTAATATAAGTGTAAATCTAATTCTTACCATAACATTTGCTATATAAAAAAAATTGTTGTTGTTGTTGTTGAAGCCTGGTACCAGTATAACTAATCAAAACGGTACTAACAATGTGTACAGTTATTTTGCAGGATGAATAATTTGTGTATTTTTTGTTCTTAGATGAAATGTCGCAATTCTACGTTGATAATTAGCAGGATGAATAATCGGTAAAATGAATGCAGAGGTAAGCCGATGGAGAGAGGTGCCAGAGTGAAGGTACGAATTCGGAGGCTGGAAAGCTATCTCTGAAACAGCTTCATGTGTTATGTGGTTGAGTATAAGGGAGCAAAGGTATGGTATGTTGTCGTGAGTGTGGTGGTGCTAAGGTTAGCTGACTTCTAGACCTATTCTGTTAGTGTATTAATGGGTTGAATGAGAAGGAAAATGTGATGTCTGGTGAGTGAGAGTTGTAGAGTAGTGTGATCAATGCGCACACTCCTGTAAAGGGGATGCTACCGATCCATAACTAAAACATTATTGTGTTTTATTGTTTGATTGGGATGAACCTCGATGTCAGGTCAGGATCTGACATGTGGATGGCACATACGTGTCCTAGAAATGTTGTTATATATAATAAAATGTAAAATGTATAAAGAGATACTAATTTCAGTCTGTCACAAGCACAAAGGTGCATTGTATGTGGTAGATTTAGAGTCACCAGTTTCTAAAATGTTTATTGTGTTAGGATGTTAAAGTAGTTTACTATTTAATAACATGTGGTAGGTAATTGAGATCTGTGTAGATTATTTCTTATTTTCTTGTTAGAACACTTTCAAGGGGTATTAATTTCAGTCTGTCACAAGCAAAAAGGTTCACTGTATATTGTAGTTTTAGAATCAACAGTTTCTAATATTTTCACTGTGATAGGATGTTAGAGTAGTCTACTATTTGATATTGTAATTATGAGCTGTATAGATTGTTTCTTATTCCTTTTGTTTTTTTTTACACTTTCATGTTTTGTATGAGGGATGACAGGTACAATCAATAGCACAAGTGTGGGCTGTATATAGAAAAGGGATAAATGTTGATGTTGTATGTGTAGAAAACTAGGGGGTATGATTTTATGTTTTTAGAACAAAGATTCTTTTATTACCAATGTATCTAATAGATCATACATGTAATCAATGAGTATTTAAATACTGTAAGAATATCCTTTTGTCTGTAATGTTGCGAGATGCACGGAAGGGTCTGACTGATTGGGTGTCCTAGCGCTGAGGGCTACACCGAACGTGCCCGTACCACATTAGCCAAGCAGACGTCGGCAACAGAGTCGGTGTGCTCACAACTCCACTGCCGGTCGGGGTACACTCCACGCGCCCGCTACAGCAGGTCAACGGCCTGGGGCGACACGCACGTACCACTGGCCATTCATAAGTTCCGCCACCCTTACGACTGGGGAAAGTATCCCGCGGAGGATAATTAGCAGGATGAATAATCGGTAAAATGAATGCAGAGGTAAGCCGATGGAGAGAGGTGCCAGAGTGAAGGTACGAATTCAGAGGCTGGAAAGCTATCTCTATGGGTGGTTTCTTCTGCTCAACGGCTCGCGCGGCGGCGCCACGGCAGAATGAATGATGTGGCGCAGAGTCCGGCAGGCATTTGTTACCAGCAACTATTAACTAGTACTGGACTGTGGAGCCATGAAACAAGATGACTGCTCGTATGTCTCCATAAGGTGGAAAGTGAAGGACTGGTGTTTCCACGTTGTGAGTGGTGGAAAAGATTTTGTCTTTAGCAGACAGGACGATCGTTTTGTTTTTTCTTGACCACTGAATGGTGGGATCCATAAACTTTTGGCAGTGACTTGTTAAGTGTGTTTTGTGAATTGCATGTGGGACGCTTGGTATTCTTGAAGAGGACAGTTGTCGTTTGGTGACTAATTATTGTATGAACGCAAGAAACTAGAGTGGGACATTGACATTTGCGTTTGTAGTGGGAGACATTTCTTTAATTGGTGCGGGAATAAGTGCTGTTTGTTGGAACTTACGACTTTTAATTACACCATGAACTGAAAGGACAGAACTGTGGGTAATAGTAGTTGTAGGGCTATTTCTGGACGACCAGATTCGTGTGGATGGTACGCTGAGAGTGACTATGACATTTGTGTTTAATGTGAGATACAGTTTACTGTTCAGTGCGTGTTCAAAATGCCGATTTGAGTGACTTAAAGACTTTCGTCCGGGTAACCATGGGAGAGCTTTGACACCGAGACAATGTTTCTAGGGAACCTGCCAGCAACTTTTTAGACCCCAAGAAAATCACAGAATGAAATGATTCCATGTGACTCGCAAGATAGGGAATAATGTATTTGTACTTGTAACTGTGTAAATTTTTTTATAAGTTTCATTCCTGAAGGGACAGCAAGTGTAATTGTATTTCATAAACATTTGTGTTTAGAATAGTTAGTGTTTTTTTTGTTTGTTCTGGTTTATTAGAATATTTGGTACAATGATGCTTTAATTATTAGCCAGTGGCGTAATACTAACGTAGCGGCTCTTGTAGCATTGATCAGTAAGGTTGTCACACGGGAGAAGAGTTTGCATTGCACAACAAATGTCGGAATTAACTGATGCATTTTGATGTCGTGGACAGTAATGATCTTGTTGGTGTGTTGACTGAAGCCACTTATTTGCATTATCACAGTGGTGATATTTCACATTAAAGTGTAGCGAAGGCTAGTCGAAATGCAAGTTCTTGTCGTCTAAATGTGTGACAACAGAGAAATGAGCAGTAGAGTAAGATACGAGAGCTACTGGTGGATTCAAGCACTTATTGCTAACTATTTATTGCGTGTATTGATACGGAGCCTGACTTCTACGTGTAACTAGTGTACGCAATTTTTTTCTTTTGTTGATTTTGTTTTGTATTTAGACATTGCCGTGTGAAGATTATTACAACGCAATTTATGAATGTCAGATTATTTGTTCTGTGTTTGGACGGTGAGCTATTTAAAATTTCATGAGTACAATTAGAATTTTTTTTATTTGTCATAGAATTAGTGAAGTTTGGATTACTCATAAAAATAACAAAGATCCCAGTAACTAAGCAAATTTTTACCTCAACACTATTTTTTTTGTATGATGTAATGTTTTATATGTCATGTGGATTGTTGTAAACTTGTATGTGTACGTTACTCCGGATTGTGGAGAGTACAATAATGGAACAACTGTGTCAATAATTTGGTAAAGTAACAGCATTTGGTCGGCTATTTGAGGTCACCAGGGGCTAAGGTCTCCTCCTGGTTATTTTGATGACTTGCTAAGTTTGTTCTAATACAGCTTTCTTAAAAAAAATGTTCAGAACTACCCTCGCATTGCAAGGATAGTACTGTGCCATTTTTTTCTGCATGGGTAGCCGGTGGTGAAAGGATACAGTACCGCCCAACATTGAAAATAGGCACAACATACTTCATTATTCTTGTCAGAACAACACTTTTTTTGTAAAAATAACTCAGTTTCAATTAATACAGCGAAGCCGGATACCAGTGTGGGAAAGAATGACAATTTATTTATTTAATTTATCACATGTGCACTCCCACAAAGTAAATCCCTACATCCAGTTTGGTGAGATCTGTGAAATGAATGAATGTATGGTCGTCTGCTAACCGCAGATAGTGAATGTGAATATATCGTCATCTTTGAGACGATCCTTTGGCCACCTTGGGGTGGGACCAAAGAGATGAAATTTACCTGAGCTTTGAGCGCCTGAAATGTGGCTGACCAATACGGTAGCAAGGTGCTCCCCCACTTCGATAGAGGTGTGAGAGGACCTAGAGAACGGCCATGTTTCAGCACTCTGCCGCTGGATCTTGTGCTGTTAAGACCTGTTTTAGTTGTGCTCCGTAATGACAAAAGAGTGGAGACATGGTATGCATGTGGAATATTTAAGAGTAGTTTGAAATAATAATTTCTCTATTTCAGGAACTTTTGTGGGGAGAATTAAATGTCAAGCAGGTAATATTAATGGGATTGTAGTAATCTTCAGAAGTAACCAACGGTCACAATGAAACCACGTGTAGCAGTAAATTGAAATACTTCCGTGTGCTTAAGTTAAGCTGAATTACTAGCGTGTGTACAATAAGTTGAAATATTTAAGAAATAGCGTGTGTACCATAAGTTGAAATATTTAAGAAATGGCGTGTGCAGGACTTGAAATTAGAGGCGAGTACTTCCACGTGGTGAGTACTGTGTGAGCCTCAAACTGTGTATGAGACAAAAGATAAAGAGAAGTACTCGTCCATGGTATCAGTTGAGGACTCGCGTGTGTGATGAATATGTTCTTAATATTACTTTGCGTGATATGATTCCGTGTGACGCTAGATTCAAACTCTGAGAGAGAAGCAAGGTGAGTCGGCCGTCTATCCAGCAACGCCACTTGGCTTGCATTGCACAGGAAGACGTGCAGATATCTCCAGAGTTCATAGTAGGAAAGTAGAATTACAAAGTGGGGCAGTGTCGTGTGAAACTGGGATAAATACTAATTGAAGTGGGAAAGCTGAAAGTGATAATGTTGTGACTATTTAGTGTTTTGTATTTCATGTCGTAGTGTGGTGTATGTCATGTAATTTGGGTATGTGTGGTTTGCATGGGAGAGTAGCAAGGTAGTTTCAAAAGATTAGTGGGTTATGCTTGTTCCTTCTGTACTGCTCGGTCTGGAGGATAGTTTCGTGATGATGACTGTGAGAGTCGAAGTGTGAGACATAATAAAAGATCCACCATCCTATCGAGAAAGTGCACTGTAGCGTTAAATAATTACGAGACCATAATATAGAGAATCACCAATGTAAAGCCATGCCCACTGGGCGGAATTTCTCATGTGTTATTGTTGTCGGTTATAGAATTTGTGTGTTTAGGTTAGAGAATTTATCGGAATAAATAAGATAGTGAAAAGAAAAAGATTGGTGGACTTTTCCTTCGAATTGTATGTTGTCATAATGTCCCGAATTTATAATGTGTGCGCCATTCATATTCAGTGCGGCGGCCACGTGTTGACAAAAGCCGTTAAATAAAAATAGAAAGAAAATGTGGTATTGCCAGTGAGTAGTGTACAGTCAGAGTTCTGTAAATTACTGATAGTCAGATGCGTGTTTCCGTTGCGTATTAATGATATAGGAGGATAACTTGTAACTCAATTGTGAGTACGAGAGTTCATGTTACTCGATAAATAAGAATGAATCGACTCGCTTGGCAGACCACTCATCTTTCAGGCCTGACTGCTTGATGCCACAGTATGAGCAAGGCATGTGGGTGCCTCTCAAGACGTTGACTCGACAAGTGGAGAAGATAACTTCACAAGAATAATTTTCTCAGAGGGTACGTCAATAAGCAGAACTGCAGAATTTGGGGTAACCCGCGAGTATCTGTGGAAGACGAGACGTATCCACAACGCACGACTGTGTGGCACGGATTCTGGGCAGGACGAGTGATGGGCCCGTACTTTTTTGAAATTGGCGAGGGAGCTGCCGTCACTGTGAACGGTGACCGTTACCGAAACATGCTTTATCATTGGTTTTCCCCTCTTAGTAATGAAAATGACCATTTTTGGTTTCATCGGGATGGTGCGACATCTCACACATCCTCTGAAACGATTTCTCTGCTGAATGAAAGTTCTCTTCAAAAAATTATCTCTTCGCGTGGCAACCAGGAATGGCAAGCCAGATCATGTGATGTTACGCCTCGTGACATTTTTTGTGTGGATTTGTGTAATCAAAAGTGTACGTGAGCAAACCACAAACAATACACCAATTGAAGGATGAATTTAAAAGGGTTATTAACTACATCCCACCAGATGTTTGTGAACGCGTCATTGAGAACTTCAATGAACACATTGCTCGTTGACGCGCAGCCTTGAGTGGTCATATGGAGGATATAATTTATTATACATAAATGGGAGAAGTTACTTAATGTGTTTTAAAAAAATTACGTTTTCAATAAATTTTGTATGTTCTATAGCACTTTAATATTCATCCCTACTTCCCGGGCACCCCCTATATATCATTTGAACGATTCTTTTATCGAAATGATGTGGAACGAGTCAGTTTACAGAATATGTACGCGTGATTAGCATTAACACTAATGAACACATTATTATTTTATTCACACTCATACAACTACACTTAACAACAAGTATTTTTTTTGTTTTTTGTTTTGTTTTTGTTATTATTATTATTATTGTTTTATACGCCTGTGCTATAGTTGGAACCACGAACAGTGGCGGGCGATGGTATGTTCTTTCTACGAGCGAGTTCTTTAGTGAATTTTTATTCCATTTGTTGCGCATTGCAATTATACGTAGGCAAGCGAGGGACATAATTTGCAGGATACCGGTAAATGCTTGTTTCGCGCGCAGAGTCCGCATATCTACGACAGCTTGGAACTTGTAACAATGTGAACCATTCTCCTACCGCACCTGCGCGAACCGCCGTCGTTCAAGAACAGAACTTTTTATAGGACGCTCAAGCCTTGTTTATTGCATTCCATTTCTAGACTTCGAAGCAATCAGTACTAAGAAAGCTTTTTGGAACAGCAATACATAAAACCGAAAGTCTGCCAGCAAAAAATATTGCGTTTCTTTAATTACCACACGTATCAAAATTTAGTGAAAAACGTGTAAAAGCTCCAACACGAAAGCATCAACTCACCTGCTGGCCACAGGTACCAACAGTGACAGTAAAAAATAGACAACAATAAGCAAAAGCGCACTCAGGGTATCCACCCTGCAGAAGCCCTCATTATTGCCGTCTATTGCGCATACGCGGTTTCGCGGGAATTTTAGTGCCCCACACACGAGTGATGCATCATAACGATCCATCGCATGAGAGACCGATCACTTCGTGGATCACCCGTGTCTGGGAAAATCACAGGCATCGGCTGCTTGTTTGCAGATCACAAGAACATACCAGAGAATCTGATAGATTGCATATGCAGTTCTTGGATAAAATATAGCTGCCTGCTTCGTTAACAGCAATGTGTGGGAATATGGCTGTGACTCGTTTGTCTAGTTACTAAGCGTAGTTTTGTTTCGTTTCACTTTGTCCACATTGAATAACAATCTTATGTTAGAATTTATAGTTTTTCAGAGACTACGAACCACTCTGAGAAGTAAAGTTGAAGCATGAGTTGCCATTCATCTTCTTCTTCTTCTGTAGTGGTCAATCCAAGGATTGGTTTGCAACAGCTAAAATGGCAGCTTGTCTCCATTCTGTGCGTCTTTCAGCTTTTCTCTTCATTTCTTTATAGGTGTTACATCCCACATCTTTCACGATTTGATCCATGTACCTCAGTCGTGGTCTTCCTCTTGGTCTTTTTCCCTCGACATATCCCTCTATGATTGTGTTCAGGAGTCCTTTATGTCTTAATAGATGGCCTGTAAATTGCACTCTTCTTTTAACAATGAAATTCCAGAAGCTTCTCTTCTCACCTGCTCTTTCCAGAACCACTTCGTTTGTGACCTTGTCGATCCATTTTATTTTGAGCATGCGTCTATAGCACCACATTTCAAAAGAATTTAGCTTCTGGTCTTCCTCTGTCCCGAGAGTCCATGTTTCACACCCATAGCATGCCACACTCCACATATATGATTTCAAAAATCTTTCCTGATTTCAAGGTTCAAATGGCTCTGAGCACTATGGGACTTAACATCTATGGTCATCAGTCCCCTACAACTTAGAACTACTTAAACCTAACTAACCTAGGGACATCACACAACACCCAGTCGACAGAGAAAATCCCTGACCCCGCCGGGAATCGAACCCGGGAACCCGGGCGCGGGAAGCGAGAACGCTACCGCACGACCACGAGCTGCGGACTCTGATTTCAAGGCTGATGCTCTTAGATGTTAATATGTTTCTCTTCTTGTTAAAAGCAGCCTTTGCTTGAGCAATTCTACTTCTCACTTCTGCCTTGCTCCTTCCATCCCTGGTAATATTACTGCCCAGATAAGTAAATTTATCAACTTGTTCAAGCAGTTCATTGCCTACATGAACTTGGACTTTCACTTGATCTTCTTTGTCGCATGCCATTACTTTTGTTTTTGCTTTATTAATTCTCATATTATATTCTTCACCCATAACTTTATCCATTCTATTCAGTAGGACTACAAGATCTTCTTTACTTTCAGCCAGGACAGCTATATCATCGGCATATCTTATCATATCTATTCGTTGTCCATGAATTACTACACCTGTCTGTGAATTTTCCCTTACTTTTTTCAGCGCCTCTTCAATGTATACGTTAAAGATAACAGGGGATAGTGCGCAACCTTGTCGGACACCTTTCCGTATCTGCACCTCTTCTTGTTTTGTCCGTCCACGGAAAACTGCTGTCTCGTTTTTGTACAGGTTCCATATCATTTTTCTATCTTTATGGTCTATTCCTACTTTTTTGAGTACCACAAACATCTTATCCCATTTAACATTATCAAAGGCTTTCTATAAACGAAGGCTATGTATGTTTTCAGGTTCTTATCTAGTCGTTTCTCTATTATTAGTTTTAGAGCAAATATTGCTTCTCTGGTTCCTCTATCTTTCCGGAATCCAAACTAGTCTTCGGAGAGTGTAGCTTCGACTTTTTGTTCTATGCGTTTTAGGATAATTGAGGTTAATATTTTAGAGGCGTGAGTAACTAGGCTGAGCGTCCTATAATTTTCACATCATGTAACATTTGCCTTCTTTGGAATGGGGATCATAATGTTTATCTCAAAGTTTGTAGGAATTTTACCCTGCTCGTACATGTTGAAAACAAGATTATACAACTCCTGATTCAGTTTTGCTCCTCCAGATTTCAGAAGTTCGGCTGGGATATTGTCTATACCAGGCGATTTGTTGTTTTTCAATATTCATATTAAGAAGTAATAAAGAGTACAATCTCCGATTTTGAAGTGATTAGTAAATTGAAGCTTGTGATGTATAAGTAGAATTAATGGGGAGTTCATAGTAATAATCACGATACATTGCGCTCCGACTGATGGTTTCGAGTTACTTATGAAACAATTAAACATGTTATCAAACCTTTTTAATTCTAAACAGAATGACATATCGTAATAGTAAGTGGGAATTTTGTAATTTTGCTAGCTTATTGTCGATATTTGAGTGAAAGTGATGTTGGCTCTATATTTTCATTCGACGCGTATGCATTTGTTCATATTTGTACACTGAATATTTTCCAGACAGAAGTCTTCAACAGCCGGTATGTTACTCCACAGAGTTTCTTAGTACAAGCGATGTGATCTTTGGTTGCTAGTAATACTTCTGTGAGAAGTGAGTGAGTCGGGTACAAGGTTACTAAATAATAAGGTTGGGCAGTAAGCGCTCTGCTCTGCCATTGGCTGGCCTAGTGACGTCAGCGTGGAAGCAAGCGCTCACAAGCAGACGACACAGCAAGCGCGGTTACGTCACGTTTTTGGCGGAAGATTTTGTTTATACCAGAATTGAGATGTCTAAACTGCTTTTCTGCTGCTAAAATATTACAGTTAAAGCTGACGAGTTATATTCTTTCGCAGCTTATGCCTTACACATCGATAAAATATCAGATCACAACCACACTGACACACACTTGAAATTCGAAACCTCGGCTCAAATAAATCAGAAACTATTCATTTAATCGCATTGAAATGAATTTACTTAAGATCTCGAAGTTGCACAGACTTGTTTGTAAGAACAGCATTCCTCCTTTCTAATGCCGCTATAGTATTCATCAAAGTAACTTTATCTGTGTCTGAAAAAAAACTGTCATCTGTACATGTGCTCTTATTATAATGTTTCTTATTTGGTGACAGCTTTTCCAAAGTTTCCAGAGATCTCTAATGTAGTTCTCGTTTCTTATACCGTTTGGTTCTGTCTTCTGTTGCGGGTGACACATTGACAGTCGCACTACTGCACGGCAAATTGCACGATGGAACTGCATCTAGCTTGAGCATTCTTTTTTGGGGCAAATTAAGCAATTTAGACTGTAAATCCCTTAAGTAATCTGTTTCTGCGAAATGGCGAGAGCATATTCATGCTGTAACGTTTTAGCTTTAATTTTGGTATGAAATCGTTACTAATAGCCAATGAAAGCGGGTTGAAAGCTGTGAGCTGTCAGGGGAAGTTAATCTTGCATTACTAAGCAACAGTTTCACGACTGGGTATCTAGTCTAGGTTTACCAAATTCCCAAACAGACTAACATTGATTATAATCTTTTACAGTCATACAACAACCGGTAATATATCTATATATAAAAAAGGAGAATTTAAATAAAAAGATAGAAATCAGTTTATATTTGCAAATTTATTTTAAGATTGATCATTGAAATTTCAGCATATTATACGTGAGTTATACTGAGCTGGTGCCTTATTTACGATTGTGAAAATGTGAGATTGGAATCTTACGGAACACATAAAATATGGAGCCAAGATTGGGAGACTGGATACAACACTGCATTCATAAAACAACACACAAAGAACATTGAAACACATGCAAGAGAAAGTTAACCACAACCAACAGATTCAAATTTTCAGTCAAAGAAATTACGTTCGTAGCACAATCCTGTCCGTCATGTAATTACCACACACTGGTATACTAAATTCATATTAACTCTTTGTGAAATCTTCCCAAGAAGAATAGCTGAGGGCTACTTTGATGATTCCACCACATGCTTCACGTGGTCAACTTGGTTTACAGAAAGCGTATAACTCCACAGTAATTTTGATAATAAAATAAATTCGATCGAAAAGCAATTGACAAAAGAAAAACCTTGAACTGGTTACTAACGTCTTACTATTAACCTGATGGGTCAAACAGTTATATAAGCACGTGGTACTGGTCTCGCAAAGTACACCCCACGTGGGTTGAACATAAAGAAAAGTTGCTATATTGAAAATATTGTTAAGACGAGACGTTATAATCACACAAGCATTCGCATTTAAGATTGATCTTAGTTAGAGTTACTGACCAACACGTGGTTCCACTTTACTCACAAAGTAATGACAAAGCAACTACCGCAAAATAATCTGAACTTGACACGAGAATTACACTACGCTGCAATTTAAGGTAACCTTAGATATTTTAGAGCTAACCCGAAATAAAAGTGATTAAATTCTCAGTTAGGCTGAACTTAACAAATCCATTGTCCTACGGACTTAGCAGACACGCGCTTAGCCGGAGATCTTACCATTTCAGACGCTCGCCACCGCCAGACTGCAACTCCCTACTGCCCAGCGTGCTTCCTGAGGGTCGCTCACAAAGACAAACGGAAGGGGCCAGAGGGGCAGCTTCCTATACCAACATGACAAGGGACGGACCGGACCATACTAAGAATAGAAACCTCTTAGCTTTTAGGAACCGTAGCTACCTGTTCCGACGTTGGTCCCACTGTTCTCTAGCAGACAGCCTTGTCTGCTACCCTCAAGCATGCAACTACAAACACATTTGATCATTCATCCTCTCACACAGAAGGGAAGGGGGATGACGGTATCTTATCATATACTGTATATCACAGAAAGCGGATGTAGGTTCCGTATGAGACTGTGTGACATGAATTACATATTAACTGTGTTTTCAAGTGTAGTAGTGTGACAGATCGTTCTTGTATACGTGTAAAAGTAACACGTTCCACTACTCAGTCTCCTCCCAGATAGTCAGAAACGCCACAGTAAATTTAGAAGAGGAATTTATTCCATAAAAGACAACAAATTTGAGAAATTAAACATGAAAGGAATCCAACAGAGACCTTTCATAACCCCAACGCTCTGGGAAAAGACTGTGCAGGGAATTTTCTGGCCATGCTAGGACATTCCCAAGCAGGCTTCTCACACCCTACTTAAACCAAAAGTGTAAAGTAAACGCAAAAGGTCACCAGCTACTTGCTAAAACACAATAATTTCAAACATCTTTACAATCTACCAATTTCAAAGAGAGAAAAAAAAACACACAATCTGTGACACCTATTTAAAAGATCGTGTAGACCTAATTCGGTCAGCAAGTAAAAACAATGGTTCCTGTGTCATTAATATGAAAACAATTTCTGGTTGTTACCCTTATGGAGTTCACCAGTATTTGCTCATTGCAAGAGCCAAATGATCACAGGCAAATTTATGACTGTTTATTAACAAGCAAAATTTATGAAAATAGCAAAGGTGCCACAGCAATTTAAAAAAAACGTGAAATAACATCAGTATTATAAAGCAGAACATTACAATGCACAATCCGCAAAAGCAAAAAAAAAAATATAAGAGAAAAAACATGTTTTACAAAGCGGTTATCGCAAAAAAATTCTATATCTTATAAAACTAATAATCTGTAGAATTAACCTAACTATGTGGCACTAATTTAATCACTCTACAATATTTCAGTTAGTTAGCAAACAATGATCACTGTGTCGTTATACTGAAACTACAATAATTGTGTGATTGTTACCCTTAAGGGGTTCCTCACAATAAATATGCCCCATGCAAAGGCTAATCGATCACAGTCCAATGAGAATGAATAGCAATCTGACTGATAAACGAAGCAATGCCACTGCAATGAGTTTACGAAACAAAATATCACAAATCTAATACATAATACAAGAACAAACATTGATCAATAAAACAGTACAATAGTCAACATCTAAAACAAAACACCAATAAATAAAACACCTGCAAAATACAAGAGTCAAAGTTTAAAAAAAATATAGAACACCTGCAAAATACAAGAGTCAAAGTTTAAAAAAAAATATAGAACACCTGCAAAATACAAGAGTCAGAGTTTAATAAACACCAATAAATCGAGTCCCTGCAAAACACACGAGTCAAAGTTTCTGTGACAGAAACACACGTATATGCATTGAACTAAGAACCGTATAATCACTATTCACTGATACACTCACTAGTTCCACTGTTCCGAGGCACAATATAAGGGGAGGGGGAGGGGGTTCGTCGCCGCAGCTGCCAGTAGGGATTTTTGTCCATCTGTTGCGTGCAATCCCGCCGTCTCTGCCCTCTCATGAAGTCTCTCCCGTGTCACGTACATCTCGATTTGGTTCCATGTTTGTGTTGTCAAATTCGTGCGGTATCCTCGTTTGACACGCCAGGTTGATATTCTTGGGCAAGGATGACACTTAATGGCTCTTCTTTTGTGCCACCCTTAGCGACCAGAGAACATCGAACCATGATTTACTGTCGTTTGACAGTGGGCATCCGTCAGGAGATGTTGATAGGCGTCGTTGAAGTCTGCCAGTTTCTCTGGACAGTATGTGTCAAAAGGCTCCACGCCCTTTGTGTTGTTACATTCTTGAGTTATCCTCAATTGGCTCGCCGGTTTGATATTCCTGGGCAAGGATGGCACTTAGTGGCTCTTCTTTTGTGCCACCCTTAGCGACCAGAGAACATCGAACCATGATTTACTGTCGCTTGACAGTAGGCATCCTTCAGGAAATGTCGATAGGCGTCGTTGACGTCTGCAAGTTTCTTTGGACAGTACCTGTCAAAAGGCTCCATGCCCTTTGCATTGTTTCTCAGCGGCCGTCTCGTCACGGTCGCGTGCGTGTGGTGCGTTGCCAGCAGATGGATTTCCGCGCGGTGGACCGCTCGCCCATCTCAGGTCAACGCCTTCACGAAGGGTCGCGCGGGGCAGCCGCCCATTAGCTCCAGGTACAAGGGAAAGTGTTTGCCGGAGCCCTTCTTTTGTTGTCGGCCGCGCTCCCAAAGTGTCCCAGTTGACAGCGTGTCCCGCTGGGAAACCCGCCAGTTTACAACTAGTCCGGCTGCTCCCCCTGTCTCGTAAGAGTTTTGCCGGTTCGCTTTCACGTTCTCAACTGCATTCACAGAAATTTTTCATCATCCTTATGTGATTACACAATGTCATACATAATACCACTTAGTATTGTCTTTCACAATTTTTTAGAACAAACGTGAGACTTAATTATTTTTTTTTAAATAAAAAAAAATTAGATGAATCGACAATATAAAATAAAATTTAAATGACTTGACAATGTAAAAAAAATAAAAGTGAAATGACTTGACAATGTAAAAAAATTAAAATTAAATGAACTGACAATATAATATTTAAATCCACATCACTAATGTGGTTCACTTACGTTTTAATAAATCAAATGCTACTTATTAATTCACTAAAATGAATAGGATTATGCCTTGTGCAAGTATAGGTCAGGACAGCATAGGGTTCACATGTTATTTACACACACACACACATGCACACCGGTAGTCTTTTCTACAAACTAACTACCCATAAACATGCATTACTCAAAATTTTACTTCTATCCCTTACTAATTAATCCAACAAGCTACTTCAATGCTATTTCAACACCGTGTATATACCACTACAACATCATTCTAATTCGTCCTCTTCTTGACGCTCGCGGCATACGTCTTGTCACATGATAAATATGGAGAAACTTTCCTTAAACATACACAGTAAAAAGAACAATGGTTATTTACATGCCAAAACATTTATACCAGTTCACACACCTGAAAAGAGACTCGCAATTATACTTTTATCATACTCATATATTCACACATAAAACAGTAAGAAAATTTCATCTAAAATTACGTTATCACAAGAGTTAATCACGCAGATGACTCTGAGAACGGTAAAAAAATGTCTGCACTATACAGGTTATACTACATTTTCTTACCCATTTTGCTGCGATTTCGTTCCTTTTTTAAGTTACCTTTCGCTTCCAAATCAGTTATTTCGCCTGTGGTGGTTATTCTGGATTCATTTCTCATGAATGGCAAAAATTGTGGTCACCTCTATTCTGTAAAACAGTATCATCTTAACATATTGAACTTACAACAGACACAAAAGATTCGAATCCTCCTGTAGTTTAAATGACAAATGTTTTGCTTCATCCTTATTACCTTAAACCAAGCTTTCCTTCGTCCCATAATCAAAATTATTTAATCATCCTCTACCTTCAAGAGGGAAATTTCCTCAGTACAAATCATATAGGCTGCAGTGCATCCCGCACCAGCGAAAACAGTAGGCTGTAATGCTCACAGCATCAGCAAAACACATAAACGTCGCTTTTCTAGGACAAGTATTAACGCAGAATAATTTTTTAGGCTTTGGCTCAACATCAATCAAGACTACAAAAAGGATCCATATTTCCGTTCCATTCTCCATTTGCTGAAAAACTGCTCGTATTTGACTACCACAATAATATTTCAGGGCCACGTAAATTACACAAACCACAATTCTTCTTTCACCTTGAAGGGAATCAATCTACTTACGAAATCCACAGACAGCACTTTACGTACTCAGCTATAAAGAACAAAAAGGACATATATCATCAATATTAACATATCATCGCATATTGGGAAGCCATTGGTTAAACAATCGTATTATCACATCCTGTTTTCAAGATTCCAAACTTACTCATTCCTTTCTCAGAGTTCTCCTATCTTAAAATATTCATACAGCATGCATACTATAGTAAGAGATCCTCATTTATACAGACAGATATAGAATAGTAATAGATAGATAGTAGCACTGAAAACAGAAAATCGGAAACAAGGGTACTAACAGCTGGGGACCTGGGTTTGCCAGACCCATAATACCCACAGATCGGATATTCCCCTGAGTTTTTGCACTAATTAAACAACGATCTTGCTTCTCTCAGGAGCGACTCCATTCAATTTACACAAAAAAAACAGCATTTCACTCGTTCACAAGGAAACCTTTTATGTTCACATTAGAACCAACCTAAATCCTAATTGCACAAGGAGAAAAAAATTAAAACATCACTTCAATCAATCACATAGAAACATCTTTATCATTATTTTTACCAACATATTATTCAAAATGCATACGTCACAAATTTAAACTAATCAATTCTTTCTCCTCACCGTCCTCTCTACTTCTCACTGTCCTTTCTACTCATTTGCCATGTCGCTCATTTGTTCCGATTTGAAGCCTTCTGGGCTGATCATTTGTCATTGCCGGTTTTGTTCATTCCCATTTGCCGGATTATGTCTAGGGTTGGCCGGCCGAATTTCAACATCATGAGGTGCTCCGCCTACAATCCTATTTCCACCGTATTCATCGTAGTACCGATTCTGGTTGCTGTACCTGTAGCGTTCACGATTCTGTCCACGTCCTCGATCATTTCTGTTGTTCCACCTGTGCTCGCGAGTGTTACCCCTGTTTCTATACGGCCGGTCCCGATTATTGTTCCGTTTGCGTCGCGACGACCAGTCACGCCTTTGATTAGTAATACGGCCACGACTGCGGTCGCGCTGCTGTGCCCCGTAATAACTTTGTGCCTGATTAGTCGGACAGTCTCCTGTATAACTGTTGCGTTCACGATCTTGTCCACGTCCTCGATCATTTCCGTTGTTCCACCTGTGTTCGCGAATGTTATCCCAGTTTCTATACAGCCTGTCCCGATTATTGTTCCGTTCGCATCGCGACGACCAGTCACGCCGTTGATTAGTACGACGGCCACGACTGCGATCGCGCTGCTGTGCCCCGTAATAATTTTGTGCCTGATTAGGCGGGCATTCTGCTGTATTATATTCCAACTCTTGGAGAAGTGTTTTAAATGTTTCCACATCCTCTTTGCATCGTCCCGCAAGAATGACGTGGCGCAAGTGCATCGGCAATTTGGTGATGCATATCCTAATTAGTTCCGCAGGCCCGTATGGGTCGTATAAAAATTGATTTGCCTGCAGCATGTGGTCGAATAGGCGTGCAGGGCTGCCGAAACCAGACTGGTTCAAATTTGGCAGCATAATTATGCCATGTTTGACCCTATCTTGTGCCGCTTCCGACCAATAGGCGGAGAGAAAGGCTTGTCGAAACTCCCGAGTGGAGTTGCAGTGACGCGCTGCCAACCTCATGCGAATCGCCGGTTCGCCTTCCAAATAGCCACACATATATTCTATCTTATGTGAACTTGCCCAGTCGGGGGGAAGACAAAACTCAAATTGCTCGAGCCATGCTCGTGGATGTATTCCTTTTTGCGAATTTCGGAATATCTCAAACTTTCTTACCGTAAGGACATGTTTGAAATCAAATCCCCGCATTTCCTCCTGGCGAGGCCCTTGTATGTTTCTATTTGTCTCATGTCTGCCCCTCAAATTACATTCTTCCCTGTCGTCAAAATCTCCCTCGTGGCCGGAGTCCCTCTCTGCACTGTTCGTACGGCTATTTTTAGTGCTATTGGCGAGTTCGGAATCTCACGCCATGCGGTTTTCCAGATGCGCCACGCGTTCTTGTAATTCGCTTGTTACAGCTCTGTGTTGCCTGTTCACTTCGAATTGTCCCTTCTGAAATTTAAGAAGCGAACGCACTTCTTCGGTCTCTGCGGCCGCTACCGGTGTAGTATTGTTCTCGCTTTCCGTCAGCTTCATCGTGCCTACAATGTCCACTAATGCCGCAATCTTATCATCTATTTGTCTCTTGTCCTCTGCCCCAGTCTGCTTCAATTGTTCAACCTGCTGTTCCAACGCGTGGATCGCTAAACTGTTGTCCGCTATTGTGTTGCTAACGGACATGGGACAATGCGTTTCCGCCTCTTGGACCCTCGAGAGTACCTGCTGGTGTTCCCTTTGGCATTCTTCCCTCAGCTCTTGGAAATTCCTAAGTAGCCGTTCTTCGCTTTCTTTAGATTCGGCCTCGCCATTCCGCTTGCTCTGTTCTAGGGCTTGCAGACGGTCATCGATTTGTTCAAATGTACGGCCTAATTCTTTCATAATATCACTTTTTATTTCACTTGCCAGATTGTTTATTCTTTGTGAGATATCATCCGACACTCTCTGCATCGACTTGTCGACTTTATTTGTCTGCTGGATCAGTTTTTCGTCTATTTGTTCGCCTAGCTCACGGATCGATTTTTCGGATGATTCCTTTTGTTCTCGGAACGATTTTTTTGATTTCTGCGTCAAATGTTCGCCTAGCTCGCGGATCGATTTTTCAGATTTCTGCGTCATTTGTTCGCCTAGCTCGTGGATCGATTTTTCGGATGATTCTTTTTGTTCTTGGAACGATTTTTCTGATGATTCTTTTTGTTCTCGGAACGATTTTTCTGATTTCTGCGTCATTTGTTCGCCTAGCTCGCGGATCGATTTTTCATATTTCTCTGCGTTTTCTTTATTTTGTTGCAATAAGGCTTTCATGAATTCTGCCAAATCAATTTGGTTAGTAGGAGGCAAACTAATTTCTGGCTCTGCTGTGAGCCCGTTCGTGCTGTTTTGCATTTCGTCTGAAGTATTCTCCATTGCATTTTCGGAACCGTCCGACGCGTTAACATTCGAAATCAAATTATCCCCTTGGTCTATGTTGCTTAAGTTGTCGGACCGCTTACTTTTAGTTTGGTTACGTGTCTGCATTAGTTCAATTTATACCCAGTACGCAACACACTAATCTCAATAAATGTGTCCCCCAAAAATTACGACAGTCACAAGAAAGATACCCAACCTAGTACGCACTTTTTCACACGCAAAACAAATTTTTATGTTTGATCGAAACAGTGGAATTTACAAGCGAGAGAAAAATAAAACACACATATAAAACACACACATATAGAAAACAAAACAAGACAAACAACACAACGCCGCACAACAACTCCGTGAATCATTTGAAAGTCTGCTCAGAAACAACGCAGAAGTTGTTTGAGCGCTGTAGGGAAAAAAAAATTAAGATTATACAACGTTTCACAGATTCCAGAGTCTAGCGGAATCACAGAACAGGGTCGCCATGTGTAACGTTTTATCTTTAATTTTGGTATGAAATCGTTACTAATAGCCAATGAAAGCGGGCTGAAAGCTGTGAGCTGTCAGGGGAAGTTAATCTTGCATTACTAAGCAACAGTTTCACGACTGGGTATCTAGTCTAGGTTTACCAAATTCCCAAACAGACTAACATTGATTATAATCTTTTACAGTCATACAACAACCGGTAATATATCTATATATAAAAAAGGAGAATTTAAATAAAAAGAAAGAAATCAGTTTATATTTGCAAATTTATTTTAAGATTGATCATTGAAATTTCAGCATATTATACGTGAGTTACTGAGCTGGTGCCTTATTTACGATTGTGAAAATGTGAGATTGGAATCTTACGGAACACATAAAATATGGAGCCAAGATTGGGAGACTGGATACAACACTGCATTCATAAAACAACACACAAAGAACATTGAAACACATGCAAGAGAAAGTTAACCACAACCAACAGATTCAAATTTTCAGTCAAAGAAATTACGTTCGTAGCACAATCCTGTCCGTCATGTAATTACCACACACTGGTATACTAAATTCATATTAACTCTTTGTGAAATCTTCCCAAGAAGAATAGCTGAGGGCTACTTTGATGATTCTACCACATGCTTCACGTGGTCAACTTGGTTTACAGAAAGCGTATAACTCCACAGTAATTTTGATAATAAAATAAATTCGATCGAAAAGCAATTGACAAAAGAAAAACCTTGAACTGGTTACTAACGTCTTACTATTAACCTGATGGGTCAAACAGTTATATAAGCACGTGGTACTGGTCTCGCAAAGTACACCCCACGTGGGTTGAACATAAAGAAAAGTTGCTATATTGAAAATATTGTTAAGACGAGACGTTATAATCACACAAGAATTCGCATTTAAGATTGATCTTAGTTAGAGTTACTGACCAACACGTGGTTCCACTTTACTCACAAAGTAATGACAAAGCAACTACCGCAAAATAATCTGAACTTGACACGAGAATTACACTACGCTGCAATTTAAGGTAACCTTAGATATTTTAGAGCTAACCCGAAATAAAAGTGATTAAATTCTCAGTTAGGCTGAACTTAACAAATCCATTGTCCTACGGACTTAGCAGACACGCGCTTAGCCGGAGATCTTACCATTTCAGACGCTCGCCACCGCCAGACTGCAACTCCCTACTGCCCAGCGTGCTTCCTGAGGGTCGCTCACAAAGACAAACGGAAGGGGCCAGAGGGGCAGCTTCCTATACCAACATGACAAGGGACGGACCGGACCATACTAAGAATAGAAACCTCTTAGCTTTTAGGAACCGTAGCTACCTGTTCCGACGTTGGTCCCACTGTTCTCTAGCAGACAGCCTTGTCTGCTACCCTCAAGCGTGCAACTACTAATGCATTTGATCATTCATCCTCTCACACAGAAGGGAAGGGGGATGACAGTATCTTATCATATACTGTATATCACAGAAAGCGGATGTAGGTTCCGTATGAGACTGTGTGACATGAATTACATATTAACTGTGTTTTCAAGTGTAGTAGTGTGACAGATTGTTCTTGTTTACGTGTAAAAGTAACACGTTCCACTACTCAGTCTCCTCCCAGATAGTCAGAAACGCCACAGTAAATTTAGAAGAGGAATTTATTCCATAAAAGACAACAAATTTGAGAAATTAAACATGAAAGGAATCCAACAGAGACCTTTCAATGCATGCGCAACATTTACACTGTCTTTCCTACAACATTTCGACAACCATAGTTTTTGTAATGTTTCATTACGCCAGAAACTGTGATACATTACGTCAGTTCCCTTTGTGCTCCGGTTGTAGGAAAAACAACCCGTAACAGCACAGCCGGGCATTGTAAAAAATTAATTTTCTCACTCGCTTGTAGATTCTCCAATAAGAATTTCACAGGACGAACCATAAACTATAGAGCTGGCGAACACAATGTTGATCCCGCTGTCCACTGTCGCTAACTATTTCAGTTCCGAATCAAATATCAATTACAGCAAAAACCGTAACACTCCCGAATTCCGAATGTTTCCGCTGTTGACTGAGCACCTCAGAAGAAAGAACTCAATCAAAATACTCCTTCAAACACAACACAACACAACAAAAACAATCACACACAATTAGAGCTGTGTACTGTTTGGGACAGCTGCTTCCACCGTGACGTCATGCGCACAACTGAGAAAACACGTTGCTTTCTGCGCATTGCTTTCTGCGCCCCCCTGGTCGGGTATTGGCCACAGTACTGAGCGGTCTGAAAATTGCTGACAGAGCGCAGAGATAAAGATGCAGAGGATGTTGAATCTTGGAAATATGATCTGGTAAATCTTAATTTGAGAAGTGTGAAGATTTTCAGGTAATGTTGTTGCTGCGCTGCTTGCTTGCTCATAAATTATAATGTCTTTGAAAAACGGAAAGTTTTAGTAGTATGTTATCTTTATTGCTTCGGATTAGTTAGTGTGATTGTCAAGACGAGATCAAGTAAAATTATCTGCTCATAAGGCTTGAACTCTGAAGTTATAGATTTACCACTCATTCATCATTCCAGTAATTAATTTCATGGCAGAATCACTTTTTGATAAGAAGTAATTTTTGTAAGGATAGTAGTAATTGTTAAGGAAAGTATCAGAGTTTTAATATAAGTTTTGACTGCTAGTCTCTTTTATGTCATTCAGCAAGTTTAAATTCTACCACCGTCTTCTCACGAATTTTGTTCTTTGATTACGCGTGTTGCTGGATTGTGCTTTGCGGAACACAGTGATTGAAATATGATCTGCTTAGAAGAAATGCACGTCTTTGATTTGCTCTTGTTCAAGGCTTTCCTTTTCTTTAGCTGGTTTGCTGCTGCACTGTGTTTTTAATTTTCATCACCTTCGTGCAATACTGAGTTTCCTTTACCACTGATAAGGCATGAAAATTTGTTAGGGCCAGTTTAACAGCGCAGTCAAGACAATGAGATTATTCATAGTTAGAGACTGCATTTCAAAATTAATATCACGCTCAGTTTAGGGGAAGAACAGTTCAGATTTCATTTCTTATGCAGACCATCCTATTCTCACAGGCCAGTGTAACATTTGCGTGTACACCCTTTAACGTTTGGAATTTTATTTAATTAGTCTGCGTATGTAAAATTAAAGGGCATTTTCACAGAAACATTTTGGTTATTTATTCTTTTAAAATTCTATTTGTAATTTTGTGAAGAATTTTTATTCTGTTAACTTGTGTCTTGGAACTGCAAGTCATTGTAGCACCGTTCACTGCACTGTACAATACAGAATTTCACAGAACAGTTTAAGGATTTTTGAGTATTTTGGTAAAAGTTTAATTAAACACAGTTACACAGTTTCAAATAGTTTTGTTGGCTCATTTTATCAGACATCATTTCCGTAACTACACCACTTGCATTGTTCAAGATCACAACACACACACACACACATAACACACACACTAAATCTAAAGAATGGCAAACCAGGTTAGATCACAACATTAGACCTTCCAAACGTTACATATTCAGGACAAATCTGTTATGCAGCTAAGTCCCTTCTCATAATCTGACTCTCCCTCATAGAGTTTATAGTAAGAGATAGTTACGGTAATCAGCAGTACTACTGTTGACAACATTTCTAAAGAAACATCTAGACTGAAAAAAATGAAGTAGAAATTAAGCACAAAAAAAAAGGAATTTTAAGAGCCCTCTTGGCGTTATATGTTATATGATCCTTAAAGTATCCTGCAGTTCCGTAGAAAAGCGTTTCAAGACAAGTTAAACAAATTGCAATTTTCGTTGTTTAATTTATTTTTTGCAAGTATTCGTGGGAATACGGAGATCAGTTGCAACTAATGCTAAACATAGAAGTACATTTTGCATAGCAAAACTTCTCGAGACAGCGACATTTATTTCCCCCCCGCGGACGATGTGTCCGCTAATTCTTTTAGCTCCACCCGTTGTACCACCATATCAGATGGCTGCCGCACTAAACGTCTTTCGTTCGTGGCGCATAGTCGTGCAGTACCCCCTAGACGACTGGAATATCTTTGACGTGGAGTCTAGACTAGGGGAGAGCCAGCAGGTTGGTACGCTACAGTTGATCCTCGTGGGTACGGGCCACTGGGTAGCCGGAGTCGTCGACCGGGGAAATTCGGATGCCACGCCGGCTCGGCCCCCTTGGGAGCTAGCGAGGCCGCATTCCGGCTGTCAGCGCCGTAACATTAGTCCCTCATCCGCACCAGCCCCCAGTCTCAGCCCCCACCCCCGCACCGGCGACGGTCACCCCGCCCTCACGAGTATCGCCTTCCCGCCCGCCGCCGCCGTGGCGTGCTGGGGAGATACCTTCCTTATTTCTCTGCCCCCACCCCCGCCAACGCTCCCCATGCATACCAAAGCCGAAACTGCTGTTGGTAATTGTCGACGCGTTCCGGTTGGCAGCGTTTAATCTCGACGGTTTGAAGTCCATTTTGAGGTCTTGGGGTGAATATTCCGAGGGCGAATAAGTAAAGATTTTTTTTAAATCTTCTTATTGACAACTACGATCAAGTAAACATTTGCTCTTCTTTCTTTGTTTGTAGAATAAAAGTCCGCTTCAGTTGCTAGTAATTTTCTCAATTTATTCCAAGACCGAATTCGAAGCTTAAAGCTTCATTTTCAGGTGCCATCAACTAATTATAAAAACATGGTTAGGCCAGTCAGTCAATAGGTATCACACCCACGTCAAACAAACGTACGGGAAAGCAGGACCAACAACTATAGCGTCCTCCTGGACAGAACGGCACGAAAGAGTTTGTTCCACTTACTTCCGATACTTCAATGTAGCTTGTTTCTAGTTCTGTTCTTCTTTGTATAAGGCCACTATCGAATTTTTCCCAGAAATACAAAACTACATGGTAAAACACTTGTCTCGATCGCCAAAGATATTTAGTTCGTTATCTCATGACGCCTTTCGTGAGAACAACATCATCGCATCTGTAGCATGAAACATAGGATTTAAGACAAGACATTGAAAAAAATTCATTGCAACGACTTAGTTACAACATAGAAGATCACAGTTAACATCAGTACAGAGTATATTTTCACTTACTACTTCATAACACACTCAGTGCCCAAGTGAAGTAGGAGGCAGTTCGACATTGTACAAGGAAGTCAATTTTTCCTACAGAATGACAATTATTATGAAAAAAAACATAAATCAGTTATAAATTACGGCGTGCACACACGTTATTCAACATGTAAACGTCACTTCACATGTTCGGATCTAGGTTATGACATGTTCGATGTGCCTGACATCATTGGCGACTTCAAAGTGGTACAAACATTGACTACTTGGTTTAAATGTTCGGAAATGTAAAACAGTGGAATTCACGAAACGAAAAAACGTATTGTATGACTACAGTATCAACGAATCACAGCTGGAATCGGTCAAGCCGTACAAACACCTAGGTGTAGCTCTTTATGGGGATATGAAATGCAACGATAACAGACTCAGTTGTAGGTAAAGCATTGGCAGAATATAAGGAAAATGTCATCAGTCTACGAAGGAGCTTGCTTACAAATCATTCATGCGTCCCATCCCAGATTACTGTTCAAGCGTGTGGGACCTATAGCGAATAGGGGCAACAAGAGATACTGAATGAGTGCGTAGAAGGTCAGAGTGATTGTTCACAGGTTAGTTTGATCCGCGGGAGAGCGCCGGAGAGATGCTGAAGAAACTGAACTGGCAGACGCGTCAAGGTGGACGCAAATTATCCCGAGAAATCAGACTTACAAAGTTTGAAGAACTGAATGCAGGAACATATTACGTATCAGTCCCGCAGGGATCGTGAGGACAAAATTAGATTAATTACAGCGCGCACAGAGACATGTAAAAAATTATTCTTCCCGCTGTTCATATGTGAACTGAACGAGAAGAAGCCCTAATAACAGATGCAGTGGGACGTAACCTCTGCCATGCACTTCACAGTGGTTAGCAGAGAGGGGCTGTAGAAGTAGACCCTGGTAATTGCAATCCAGCTCCTTTACACCCGGAACGAATCTTTCTCCTTGCGTCACCCTGAGATCATTAAGGCTTTTGGAAAATTTGAATTAAAGAAATGCACTTTCAGACTAAATGAACAACCCACAGTCTAGTCAATACGTTTCCTACTATCCCTCCAGAGTTGGGAGGCTTAGAGTTTCTACGAAATGTCTGTACAACTTCTTTTAAAACTATGCATAACGCTTTCTTAAATGTTTTCTTTTTTGTTACAAATACCTCAGTACTAAAAATGTTGACGGATTTTTTCACAAGCATTTTAGAAATATTTACTTTCTTTTGGCGAAGCTTTCGCAAATTCTTTCTTTAATCCTAGCTTAGTGTGAAATGAAGGCGTGTGAACTTTCTTAGAATCAACTAAACTATTGTAGATTGTATTTTTGCTTCCAGGTTCCAGGGTCTTTGTTGAAGGCCATTTCCTTTTTTTCATTTGATTTTCTCAAATATGGCTATATCATCACTTAAACATCTTAGCTACTTTGCGTAAACTTCAAAATGTTCAAAGATATGGAAATAACTTTCTAATTATCGCATAAGGCCCATTTATGACGACTATATCTTAGTTTGGTGCGGGTAGTGACACAAACTTATTCTACATTATGGACGACCACTACCTTGGGACTCACTTTTGAAGGATCACTGAATAAGCCTCCACTATTTCAAGGCGTACTGTACGTCAATTTTTCCTAACACTCCAGAAACGTCTTAACAGTAAGCCATGTCTGGTATCTTTAGTTCTCTCTTTAGTCTAACACTTCTCATAAATACCTGAGAAGACCGAAATCTTTGATTAATCATTCATTTGAGTCTTTAGAGAATTTCTCAGGCACGTCGCTACGTGAACATCTTGGAAGTTCTCGTGTAAATCCGAACATTTGTTCTCACAGACTTCATGAGAATGTAGTGTTTCTGAAGGTGAAGCTATATCAGATACGCTAATTAGTCAGAACATTATGACCACCTACCTAACAGTCGATATGTTCACCTTTGGAAAGGGTAACGGCGGGAACGCGACGTGACATGGAGGCAATGAGACGTTGGTGGATCGCTGGAGGAAGTTGGCACCACAACTGCGTACGCATGACACCTAATTTCTGAGGAAGGTGGCGATGACCTCTGACACCACGTTCAATCACATCCCAGATGTGTTCGATGGGGTTCAGATCTCACAAGCTGGGTGAAAGCACATCAATTGGAACCCGCCACTGTGTTCCTCGAACCACTCAATTACGCTCCTGGCCTTGTGATATGGAGCATTATCTTGCTGGAATATGCCACTGCCGTCGGGAAACATGATCATCATGAAGGGGTATACGTGATCTACAACCTGTGTATGGTACTTCTTGGCCGTCATGGGGACTTTCACGAGCTCCCCTGGGCCATGGATGCCCATGTGAATGTTCCCCAGATCCTCAGAGAACAAAGGAGTCGCTGCCAGCTTGTCTCCGTCCCACAGTACATGGGTCAAGAAGCTGTTCCCCTGGAAGACGATGGATTCGCGCCCTCCCATCGGCATGGTGAAGAAGGTATCGGGATTCATCAGACTATGCAACGCTCTGCCACTGCGCCAACGTCCAGAGTCGGTGGTCACGTGTCCTTATCTCGTTGTGTTAACACCACCCAGCCCAGGACGTCCGGACGTGGCTTCACCTTGATTTCGGCACTTCTTGCGGACACTCACCTCAGCACTCCTCGAACACCCGACAAGTCGTGCAGTTTCCGAAATGCTCGTGCCGGGCCTCCGGGCCATCACAATCTGCCCTCGGTCAAACTCAGACTGACAGCGCTCCTTCCCCATTCTACACACGGACAGCTCTCTCACTGATACTACATGCACAGCGCGTGTGTCTGACTAGTAGTCATTCGTCGCCAGATGCTGCTATGTTACGTCGATAGTAGGTCGGTGGTCATAATATTCTCGCTGATCAGTGTAAGCTGCTCCAAGAAGTACAGGGCAGACAGCTGACGGCAGTTTACCGCATAATATTGTCGCATACTTCAGACGCACAAACGCAGTACTTGTTAGTATTATTTTGGCGTTCCCTCCAAACCGACGCTATTCGAAAACTATTTGAAAACGAAAAGACCCTTTCAGCCCTTGAACCACTATCGGAGTTTTTCCATAGAAGTAGAACTTTCATTACATTGGTTCCCAGCTCGTTTTCGGACGCCAAAGTTTGTACTTAAGTATGCATAATGAGAAAATGGTACAAGGATAACCCAAAGACCGTAAGAATTGGAAGTGCAAAAAAAGGATTTAGTTTGAACTGTTTGGGATTTGCTGATGATCTTGATCTCCTAGCCAACAATGTTCAAGAAACCAAGCAATAAGTTAAATCACTACAGGAAACAGCACAGTAAATTCCTCTCAGCACATCTCTTGAAAAAACAGAGATTATGCTGACATACCACAAAAAATCAAAGGTTGATAGATTTAAATATTTAAGTAAAATCCTAACATACAATGTAAATGAGAAACCATCATGGCAAAATAGAACAAAAAACTAAAAAAGCAAATTACATTACCAGAAAAACATACAACAAAAAGCCTATTCATAGATTCAAAATTAAAATATTATAAAATAGTTACACAACCAGAAATAACTTACGTAGCTGAAACCATCTTCAAAACAACTAATACAACAGAAAGTGAGAAAATACTAATGATAGGAAGAAGAATAATTAGGATTTGTATAAGTACACAACATCAGGTAAAGGGGCATTGGAGACTATAGTTTCAAATGACACAATGAAAGGTCTCTGTTGGATTCCTTTCATGTTTATTTTCTTAAATCTGTTGTCATTTACGGCATAAATTTCTCTTCTAAATTTACTGTGGCGTTTCTGACTATCTGGGAGGAGACTGAGTAGTGGAACGTGTTACTTTTACACGTAAACAAGAACGATCTGTCACACTACTACACTTTAAAACACAGTTTATATGTAATTCATGTCACACAGTCTCATACGGAACATACATCCGCTTTCTTTTATATACTGTATATGATAAATACTGTCATCCCCCTTCCCTTCTGTGTGAGAGGATGAATGACCAAATGTATTTCTAGTTGCATGCTTGAGGGTAGCAGACAAGGCTGCCTGCTAGAGAACAGTAGGACCAACGTCGGAACAGATAGCTACGCTTTCTAAAAGCAAAGAGGTTTCTATCCTTAGTATGGTCCTGTCCGTCCATTGTCATGTTGGTATAGGAAGCTGCCCCTCTGGCCACTTCCGTTTGTATTTGTGAGCCACCCCTCAGGAAGGGACCAGTCAGTCTGTCTGTGGCGAGCGTCTGAAGTGGTAAGATCTCCGGCTAAGCGCATGTCTGCTAAGTCCGTAGGACAATGGATTTGTTAAGTTCAGCCTAACTGAGAATTTAATCACCTTTATTTCGGGTTAGCTCTAAAATATCTAAGGTTATCTTAAATTGCAGCGTAGTGTAATTCTCGTGTGAAGTTCATATTATTTTCCGGTAGTTGCTTTGTCACTACTTTATGAGTAAAGTGGAACCACGTGTTGATCAGTAACTCTAACTAAGATCAATCTTAAATGCAAATGCTTGTGTGATTATAACGTCTCGTCTTGACAATATTTTGCAATATAGCAACTTTTCTTTATGTTCAACACACGTGGGGTGTACTTTGCGAGACCAGTACCACGTGCTTATATAACTGTTTGACCCGTCAGGTTAACAGTAAGACGTTAGTAACCAGTTCGAGGTTTTTCTTTTGTAAATTGCTTTTTGATCTAATTTATTTTAATTATCAAAATTATTGTGGAGTTATACGCTTTGTGTAAAGCAAGTTGACCACGTGAAGCATGTGGTGTAATCATCAAAGTAGCCCTCAGCTATTCTTTTTGCGAAGATTTCACAAAGAGTTAATATGAATTTAGTATACCAGTGTGTGGTAATTACATGACGGACAGGATTGTGCTACGAACGTAATTTCTTTGGGTAGGTTCAAATGGTTCAAATGGCTCTGAGCACTATGGGACTCAACTGCTGAGGTCATTAGTCCCCTAGAACTTAGAACTAGTTAAACCTAACTAACCTAAGGACATCACACACATCCATGCCCGAGGCAGGATTCGAACCTGCGACCGTAGCGGTCTCGCGGTTCCAGACTGCAGCGCCAGAACCGCGCGGCCACTTCGGCCGGCTCTTTGGGTAGAAATTTGAATCTGTTTGTAGTGGTTAACTTTCTCTTGCATGCGTTTCAACGTTCTTTGTGTGTTGTTTTATGAATGCAGTGTTGTATGCAGACTCCCAATCTTGGCTCTATATTTGATGTGTTCCGTAAGATTTTCACAATCCTAAATAAGGCACCAGCTTGTTACGAATAGAATTTAATATGCTGAAATTTCATGATCAAACTTAAAATAAATTTCCAAATATAAACTGAATTCCTTCTTTTTATTTAAATTCTCCTTTTTATATATATATTACCGGTTGTTGTATGACTATTAAAAGATTATCATTAATGTTAATGTTGCCCAGTAATCCACGGTTAACTTCCCCAGACAGATCACAGCTTGCAACCCGCTTTTATTATCCATCAGTACCGCTCTCAGCATACCAAATTAAAGCAACAACGTTACACATGGCGACCCTGTTCTGTGATTCTGCTAGACTCTGGAATCTCTGAAATGTTAGATTGCGAGCGTGTTATAATCTTAATTTTTTTTCCCTACAGCACTCAAACAACTTCTGCGTTGTTCTGAGCAGACTTTCAAAAGATTCACGGCGTTGTTGATCGGCGTTGCGTTGTTTGTCTTGTTTTGTTTTCTATATTTGTGTGTTTTATATGTGTGTGTTTTATATGTGTGTGTGTTTTTTGTTCTCGCTTGTAAATTCCACTGTTTCGATCAAAGATAAAAATTTGTTTTGCGTGTGAAAAAGTGTGTACTAGGTTGGGTATCTTTCGTGTGGCTGTCGTAATTTTTGGGGGATACATTTATTGAGATTAGGGTGTTGCATACTGGGTGTAAATTGCACTAATGCAGACACGTAACCAAGCTAAAAGTAAGTGGTCCGACAACTTAAGCAACGTGGACCAAGGGGATATATTTGATTTCGAATGTTAATGCGTCGGGCAGTTCCGAAAATACAATGGGAAATACTTCAGACGAAATGCAAAACAGGACGAACGGGCTCACAGCAGAGCCAGAAATTAGTTTGCCCCCAACGAACCAAATTGATTTGGCAGAATTCATGAAAGCCTTATTGCAACAAAATAAAGAATCATTTGAAAAATCGATCCGCGAGCTAGGCGAACAAATGACGCAGAAATCTGAAAAATCGATCCGCGAGCTAGGCGAACAAATGACGCAAAAATCAGAAAAATCGTTCCGAGAACAAAAAGAATCATCTGAAAAATCGATCCGCGAGCTAGGCGAACAAATGACGCAGAAATCTGAAAAATCGATCCGTGAGCTAGGCGAACAAATAGACGAAAAACTAATCCAGCAGACAAATAAAGTCGACAAGTCGATGCAGAGAGTGTCCGATGATATCTCACAAAGAATAAACAATCTGGCAAGTGAAATAAAAAGTGATATTATGAAAGAATTATGCCGTACATTTGAACAAATCGATGACCGTCTGCAAGCCTTAGAACAGAGCAAGCGGAGTGGCGATGCCGAATCTAAAGAGAGCGAAGAACAGCTACTTAGGAATTTCCAAGCGCTGAGAGAAGAATGCCAAAGGGTGCACCAGCAGGTACTCTCGAGGGTCCAAGAGGCGGAAACGCATTGTCCCACGTCCGTTAGCAACACAATAGTGGACAACAGTTTAGCGATCCACGCGTTGGAACAGCAAATGGAACAATTGAAGCAGACTGGGGCGGAGGATAAGAGACAAATAGATGATAAGATTGCGGCATTAGCGGACATTGTAGGCACGATGAAGCTGACGGAAAGCGAGAACAATACTACACCGGTAGCGGCCGCAGAGACCGAAGAAGTGCGTTCGCTTCTGAGATTTCAGAAGGGACAGTTCAAAGTGAACAGGCAAAACAAAGCTGTAACAGGCGAATTAAAAGAACACGTGGCGCATCTGGAAAACCGCATGGCGTGTGATTCCGAACTCGCCAATAGCACTAAAAATAGCCGTACAAACAGTGCAGAGAGGGACTCCGGCCACGAGGGAGAATTTGACGACAGGGAAGAATGTATTTTGAGGGGCAGACATGAGACGAATAGAAACATACAAGGGCCTCGCCAGGAGGAAATGCAGGGATTTGATTTCAAACATTTCCTTACGGTGAGAAAGTTTGAGATATTCCGAAATTCGCAAAAAGGAATACATCCACGAGCATGGCTCGAGCAATTTGAGTTCTGTCTTCCTCCCGACTGGGCAAGTTCACATAAGATAGAATATATGTGTGGCTATTTGGAAGGCGAACCGGCGATTCGCATGAGGTCGGCAGCGCGTCACTGCAACTCCACTCGGGAGTTTCGATAAGCCTTTCTGTCCGCCTATTGGTCGGAAGCGGCACAAGATAGGGTCAAACATGGCATAATTATGCTGCCAAATTTGAACCAGTCTGGTTTCGGCAGCCCTGCACGCCTATTCGACCACATGCTGCAGGCAAATCAATTTTTATACGACCCATACGGGCCTGCGGAACTAATTAGGATATGCATCACCAAATTGCCGATGCACTTGCGCCACGTCATTCTTGCGGGACGATGCAAAGAGGACGTGGAAACGTTTAAGACACTTCTCCAAGAGTTGGAATACAATACAGCAGAATGCCCGCCTAATCAGGCACAAAGTTATTACGGGGCACAGCAGCGCGACCGCAGTCGTGGCTGTATTACTGATCAACGGCGTGACTGGTCGTCGCGACGCGAACGGAACAATAATCGGGACCGGCCGTATAGAAACTGGGGTAACAGTCACGAACACAGGTGGAACAACAGAAATGATCGAGGACGTAGACAAGATCGTGAACGCTACAGGTACGGCAACCAGAATCGATACTACGATGAACACGGTGGGAGTAGGATTGTAGGCGGAGCCCCACATGATGTTGAAATTCGGCCGGCCAACCCTAGACATAATCCAGTAAATGGAAATGAACGAAACCGGCAATGACAAATGATCAGCCCAGAAGGCGCCAAATCGGAACAAATGAGCGACATGGCAAATGAGTAGAAAGGACAGTGAGAAGTAGAGAGGACGGCGAGGAGAAAGAATTGATTAGTTTAAATTTGTGACATATGCATTTTGAATAATACGTTGGTAAAAATAATGATAAAGATGTTTCTATGTGATGTTTTTAGTTTTTTTTCTTGTGCACTTAGGATTTAGGTCGGTTCAAATGTGAAGATAAAAGGTTTCTTTGTGAACGAGTGAAATGCTGTTTATGTTTTTTTTGTGTCAATTCAAAAGAGTCGCTCCTGAGGGAAGCAAGATCGTTGCTGAATTAGTGCAAAAACTCAGGGGAATATCCGATCTGTGGGTATTATGGGTCTGGCAAACCCAGGTCCCCAGCTGTTAGTAGCCTTGTTTCCGATTTTCTGCTTTCAGTGCTACTATCTACCTATTACTATTCTATATCTGTCAGTATAAATGAGGATCTCTTACTATAGTATGCGTGCTGTATTAATATTTTAAGATAGGAGAACTCTGAGAAAGGAATCAGTAAGTTTGGAATCTTGAAAACAGGATGCGATAATACGATTGTTTAACCATTGGCTTCCCAATATACGATGATATGTTAATATTGATGATATATGTCTTTTTTGTTCTTTATAGCTGAGTACGTAAAGTGCTGTCTGTGGATTTCGTAAGTAGATTGATTCCCTTCAAGGTGAAAGAAGAATTGTGGTTTGTGTAATTTACGTGGCCCTGAAATATTATTGTGGTAGTCAAATACGAGCAGTTTTCCAGCAAATGGAGAATGGAACGGAAATGTGGATCCTTTTTGTAGTCTTCACTGATGTTGAGCCAGAGCCTGAAAAATTATTCTGCGTTAATACTTGTCCTAGAAAAGCGACGTTTATGTGTTTTGCTGATGCTGTGAGCATTACAGCTTATTGTTTTCGCTGGTGCGGGATGCACTGCAGCCTATATGATTTGTACTGAGGAAACTTCCCTCTTGAAGGTAGAGGAAGATTAAATAATTTTGATTATGGGACCGAAGGAAAGCTTGGTTTAAGGTAATAAGGATGAAGCAAAACATTTGTCATTTAAACTGCAGGAGGATTCGGATCTTTTGTGTCTGTTGTAAGTTCAACATATTAAGATGATACTGTTTTACAGAATAGAGGTGACCACAATTTTGCCATTCATGAGAAATGAATCCAGAATAACCACCACAGGCGAAATAACTGATTTGGAAGCGAAAGGTAACTTAAAGAAGGAACGAAATCGCAGCAAAATGGGTAAGGAAATGTAGTATAACCTGTATAAAAAAAAAAAAAATTTAACCTTCTCAGAGTCATCTGCGTGATTAACTCTTGTGATAACGTAATTTTAGATGAAATTGTCTTACTGTTTTATGTGTGAATATATGAGTATGATAAATGTATAGTTGCGAGTCTCGTATCAGGTGTGTCAACTGGTATAAATGTTTTTGCGTGTAAATAACCATTGTTCTTTTTACTGTGTATCTTTAAGGAAAGTTTCTCCATATTTATCATGTGACAAGACACATGCGGCGAGCGTCAGGAAGAGGACGAATTAGAACAATGTTGTAGTGGTGTAAAAACTTTGTTGAGTAGCATTGAAGTAGCTTGTTGGATTAACTAGTAATGGATAGAAGTAGAATTATGATAATGCATGTTCATGGGTATAGTTAGTTTGTAGAATAGACAACAGGTGTGCATGTGTGTGTGTGTAAATAACATGTAAACCCTATGCTGTCCTGACCTATACCTGCACAAGGCATAATCCTATTCATTTTAGTGAATTAATAAATAGCATTTGATTTATTAGAACGTAAGTGAACCACATTAGTGATGTTGATTTAAATATTATATTGTCAGTTCATTTAATTTTTATTTTTTTTACATTGTCAAGTCATTTCACTTTTATTTTTTTTTACATTGTCAAGTCATTTAAATTTTATTTTATACTGTCGATTCATCTAATTTTTTTTATTTAAAAAAATTAAGTCTCTCGTTTGTTCTTAAAAATTGTGAAAGACAATACTAAGTGGTATTATGTATGACATTGTGTAATCACATAACTACGATAAAAAAAAAAATTCTGTGAATACAGTTGAAAACGTGAAAGCGAACCGGCTAAACTCTTATGAGACAGCGGGAGCAGCCGGACTAGTTGTAAACTGGCGGGTTTCCCAGCGGGGGACGCTGTCAACCGGGCCACTTCGGGAGCGCGGTCGACCACAAAAGAAGGACACGTGGCAAACACTTTCCCTTGCACCTGGAGCTAATGGGCGGCCGCCCCGTGCGACCCTACCTGAAGGCGTTGACCTGAGATGGGCGAGCGGTCCACCGCATGGAAATCCATCTGCTGGCAATGCACCACACGCACGCGACCGTGACGAGACGGCCGCGGAGAAACAACACAAGGGGCGTGGAGCCTTTTGACAGGTACTGTCCAGAGAAACTGGCAGACTTCAACGACGCCTATCAACATCTCCTGACGGATGCCCACTGTCAAGCGTCAGTAAATCATGGTTCGATGTTCTCTGGTCGCTAAGGGTGACACAAGGAAGAGCCATTAAGTGTCATCCTTGCCCAGGAATATCAACCTGGTGGGTCAATCGAGGATACCGCACGAATTTGACAACACAAACACGGAACCAAATCGAGATGTACTTGACACAGACCACCAAGAGAAACTTCATGAGAGGGCAGAGACGGCGGGATCGCACGCAACAGATGGACAGAAATCCCTACTGACAGCTGCGGCGACGAACCCCCCTCCCCCACCCCTTATATTGTGCCTCGGAACAGTGGAACTAGTGAGTGTATCAGTGAACAGTGATTATACGGTTCTTAGTTCAATCCATACACGTGTGTTTCTGTCACAGAAACTTTGACTCGTGTGTTTTGCAGGGATTCGATTTATTGGTGTTTATTAGACTGACTCTTGTATTTTGCAGGTGTTCTATTTTGTTTTTACACTTTGACTCTTGTATTTTGCAGGTGTTTTATTTATTGGTGTTTTTTTATTAGATGTTGACTATTGTACTGTTTTATTGATCAATGTTTGTTCTTGTGTGATGTATTAGATTTGTGATATTTTGTTTCGTAAATTCATTGCTGTGGCACTGCTTCCTTTATCAGTCAGATAGCTTTTCATTCTCATTGGACTGTGATCGATTAGCCTTTGCATGGGGCATATTTATAGTGAGGAACCCCATAAGGGTAACAGTCACATAATTAATTGTCATCTCAGTATAACGACACAGTGATCACTGTTTGCTAACTACTTGAAATATAGTAGAGTGATTAAATTAGTGCCACAAAGTTATTTTAATTCTACAAATTATTAGTTTTATAAGATATATAATTTTTTTTGCGATAACCACTTTGTAAAAACATGTTATTTTTTTCTCTTATCAATTTTTTTGCTTTTGCGAATTGTGCATTGTAATGTTCTGCTTTATAATACTGATGTTATTTCATGTTTCTTTTTTAATTGCTGTGGCACCTTTGCTATTTTCATAACTTTTGCTTGTTAATAAACAGTCATAAATTTTCCTGTGATCAGTTGGCTCTTGCAATGAGCAAATACTGGTGAACTCCATAAGGGTAACAACCAGAAATTGTTTTCATATGAATGACACAGGAACCATTGTTTTTACTTGCTGACCGAATTAGGTCTACACTATCTTTTAAATAGGTGACACAGATTGTTTTTTTTTTTTTTTTTTAGTAGATTTTAAAGATTTGTTGAAATTATTGTGTTTTAGCAAGTAGCTGGTGACCTTTTGCCTTTTCTTTACACTTTTGGTTTAAGTAGGGTGTGAGAAGCCTGCTTGGGAATGTCCTAGCATGGCCAGAAAATTCCCTGCACAGTATTTTCCCGGAGCGTTGGGGTTATGAAAGGTCTCTGTTGGATTCCTTTCATGTTTATTTTCTTAAATCTGTTGTCATTTACGGCATAAATTTCTCTTCTAAATTTACTGTGGCGTTTCTGACTATCTGGGAGGAGACTGAGTAGTGGAACGTGTTACTTTTACACGTAAACAAGAACGATCTGTCACACTACTACACTTTAAAACACAGTTTATATGTAATTCATGTCAAACAGTCTCATACGGAACATACATCCGCTTTCTTTTATATACTGTATATGATAAGATACTGTCATCCCCCTTCCCTTCTGTGTGAGAGGATGAATGATCAAATGTGTTTGTAGTTGCATGCTTGAGGGTAGCAGACAAGGCTGTCTGCTAGAGAACAGTAGGACCAACGTCGGAACAGGTAGCTACGCTTTCTTAAAGCAGAGAGGTTTCTATTCTTAGTATGGTCCTGTCCGTCCGTTGTCATGTTGGTATAGGAAGCTGCCCCTCTGGCCACTTCCGTTTGTCTTTGTGAGCCACCTTCAGGAAGCACGCTCGGTAGTAGGCAGTGGCAGTCTGGCGGTGGCGAGCGTCTGAAATGGTAAGATCTCCGGCTAAGCGCGTGTCTGCTAAGTCCGTAGGACAATGGATTTGTTAAGTTCAGCCTAACTGAGAATTTAATCACCTTTATTTCGGGTTAGCTCTAAAATATCTAAGGTTATCTTAAATTGCAGCGTAGTGTAATTCTCGTGTGAAGTTCATATTATTTTCCGGTAGTTGCTTTGTCACTACTTTATGAGTAAAGTGGAACCACGTGTTGATCAGTAACTCTAACTAAGATCAATCTTAAATGCAAATGCTTGTGTGATTATAACGTCTCGTCTTGACAATATTTTGCAATATAGCAACTTTTCTTTATGTTCAACACACGTGGGGTGTACTTTGCGAGACCAGTACCACGTGCTTATATAACTGTTTGACCCGTCAGGTTAACAGTAAGACGTTAGTAACCAGTTCGAGGTTTTTCTTTTGTAAATTGCTTTTTGATCTAATTTATTTTAATCATCAAAATTATTGTGGAGTTATACGCTTTGTGTAAAGCAAGTTGACCACGTGAAGCATGTGGTGTAATCATCAAAGTAGCCCTCAGCTATTCTTTTCGCGAAGATTTCACAAAGAGTTAATATGAATTTAGTATACCAGTGTGTGGTAATTACATGACGGACAGGATTGTGCTACGAACGTAATTTCTTTGGGTAGAAATTTGAATCTGTTTGTAGTGGTTAACTTTCTCTTGCATGCGTTTCAACGTTCTTTGTGTGTTGTTTTATGAATGCAGTGTTGTATGCAGACTCCCAATCTTGGCTCTATATTTGATGTGTTCCGTAAGATTTTCACAATCCTAAATAAGGCACCAGCTTGTTACGAATAGAATTTAATATGCTGAAATTTCATGATCAAACTTAAAATAAATTTCCAAATATAAACTGAATTCCTTCTTTTTATTTAAATTCTCCTTTTTATATATATATTACCGGTTGTTGTATGACTATTAAAAGATTATCATTAATGTTAATGTTGCCCAGTAATCCACGGTTAACTTCCCCAGACAGATCACAGCTTGCAACCCGCTTTTATTATCCATCAGTACCGCTCTCAGCATACCAAATTAAAGCTACAATGTTACAACAATATACGAAAAAATAAAACCAGTAATAAGCACGATCAGGGAGAAACGTATCTATTTCTTTGCACATCTGATGACAACACCAGAAAACAGAATTCGTAAGGGAATAATAGAACAATTGTAGAATAGTAAGCACAACATTACATGGATCACAGAAATTAAGGAAGATACAAGAGAACTCCAAATTACAGTGCATGACTCAAAAAACGAAACCGAGAAAGGCAGAATACCGCAAGACACTCGAAACGGTCTACAAACGAAAATCAATTAAAGGAGTGCAGGAAGAGTGATCTCAGACAAACAAAGAAAGAAAATATCGGAAAGAACGAAGAAGTATTGGTCAGACATAAGAGCAAAACACCCTTCATAAATTACAATAATCCTTGAATACACATTGTACAAGTTGGTTTGTCTTATTGTTTTTTGTGTTATTGAATAATAACAACTTGCATAACTGACTAAAGTGGTCCAATGAAGGGCACAAAATAAAAGACAAATAAAATAAACTTTCTTCATAAAGTCTGTAAGATTTCTTTGCTGCTTTTGACTACGAAGCTATCACAGATATACTAACAGTTGTTGAGCAAATTAAAACGATCTCTTCATGGCATACTACCCGACAACGACATGGAGAGCGTTGCGCTGACCACATCCCCCCCTCCCCCATACCCCATGCAATGACGTCATTGGCAGAGGATGACACGGCGGTCGGTCAGGCTAGATTGTCCCGTGTAGGACCAAAACGCGTAACGTTACCTTTAGCATCAAGACAACGCAACCAAAACATTAATCGCTTATAACAGTATAAAAATTGTGTGAAGACATTAAGTGTAAATGTTTATAGAGGTCACAATTCCAAAACTTACTACATTTGCACACCCCTCTCACACAAAGGTTTAGCTAAAACTGAATACAATTAAAGACATAATAAACCAATGTAGGCAATGTTGCGATGCATCACATTGAAACAAAACACAGTGTTAGGAAGAAGTAGAAATATTTACATTGTAAAGCTTCCTCAATATTGTACAATTACACAGGCGTCAACCGAGCTATAAACACGAGCTTTCCGAGTACTATAGGGATCTGCATAATCTGGAAAGAGAGGAACTCAGAAACTAAATCAATAACTATTCGCAATGGATTTGACGGTGGCTATCAGGATGGCCCTGGTAAATAGGTCCTGGGAGTTGGGTTTGGCAAAATTCATTAAGGGTATACAGTTGGGAAAAAGGATTTCACTGCCTAATTAAAATCTTGGTCGAAGTGAATGTCAGTTTATTACAATGATTCTTAGTGTACACGCGTAACATTAATATCAATCGTAATTGGGCGGACGACAAATGCATCAGTTAATCAGGATAAATAAAGGAGCAGAACAAGCACTAGTCAGTTTGATAAAGTTCTAGAAAGAGGAGTTGGGGACTTAAGAAGTAATTAATATCCTAACAATTTAATCGTGGGAAAAATTACGCCTGGTGGTTACACAGTCGTTGTCGGATGGTACAGAAAGGAGAGTGGAAAATAAACATGCAACTTACTCCTGCTCGCCTGGTCATGGATGAGCCCGAATGAATTTAATTGAGTGACGAAATGCACTTGACTTCACTTCTCCCTGACTAACCAATACAGCCAAATAATCTCACTACAATCGATGTGCAGAGACACGATCCGCGGACGGCCCTGATGGCTACCACCACCTCTCATCAGCCAATGTACAGACTGTCTGTCAGAGTAGAGGTTCCGCCTGCTGTTGCATCTCGTCAATGTAGTCCCTAAGTCTCTAGTCTTAACTCCAAACGAGTATACTCTTCAAAATAACACACCAAGACTTCTCCTCGCAGTACTATCTCTAAGCGAAACTCCATCGCGATTCCTGTCCCTCTTCTGAGCGAAGTCCGCTTCAGAAAACACAATCCCCCAATGAAAAGAGGTGCGCCAAATTCTGACCAGTGAGGTAATTATTAAGGTGGTGTCTGTTCTCCCACCAAAGAAAAGGTGTAAAAACTTCTCCAGTCAATCACTTTCCCACCGAAGCCGTTTCTAGAATATTCTATCTAGCTATCCGGCATATACATCTACACCTACATCTACGTGTTTATTCTGCTATTCACAATAAAGTGCGTGGCAGAGGGTTCAATGAACCACCTTCAAGCTGACTCTCTACCGTTCCACTCTCGAACGGTGCGTGGTAAAAACGACCACTTAAATTTTTCTGTGCGAGCCCTGATTTCTCTTATTTTGTTGTGATGATCATTTCTCCCTATGTAGGTGGGTGTCACCAAATGTTTTCGCAATCGGAGGAGAAAACTGGTGATTGAAATTTCATGAGATAATCCCGACGCAACGAAAATCGCCTTTGTTTTAATTATTGCCACTTTAAATGACATATCATGTCTGTAGCACTATCTTCCCTATTTGCTGATAATACAAAACGAGCTGCCCTTCTTTGAACTTTTTCGATGTCATCCGTCAGTCCCACCTTATGTGGATCCCACACCGCACAGCAATACTCCAGAATAGGGGGGACAAGCGTGGTGTAAGCTGTCACTTTAGTAGACCTGTTGCACCTTTTAAGTGTTCTGCCAGTGAATCGCAGTCTTTGGTTTGCTCTGCCCACAACATTATCTATGTGATCGTTCAAATTTAGGTTAATTGGAATTGTAATCCCTATGTATTTAGTTGAATTTACAGCCATCAAGTTTGTATGACTTACTGCATAATCGAAATTTAGCGGATTTCTTTTAGTACTCACGTGAATAGCTTCACACTTGTCTTTATTCAGGGTCAATTGTCACTTTTAGCACAATACAGATATCTTATCTAAATCTTTTTGCAATTCGTTTTGGTCATCGGATGACTTTACGAGACAGTAAATGACAGCATCATCTGCAAACAATCTAAGAGGGATACTCAGATTGTCTCCCATGCCGTTAATGGAGATCAAGAACAGTAGACGGCCTATAACACTTCCTTGGGGAACGCCGGATATTACTTTTATTTTACTCGATGACTTTCCGTGTATTACTACGAACTGTGATCTTTCTGACAGGAACTCACGAATCGACCTTCTGCAAAACTTTGCCAGTATTAGGGTTTTTGCGTTCTTTTAAATTTGGCATGCTTTTTCGTTGCTTCTGCAACAGTGATCTGACCCGTTTTGTTTACCATGGGGGATCAGTACAATCACTTACTAATTTATATGGTACGTATCTCTCAATTGGCATCGATACTATCTCTTTGAAATCATCCCACATCTTTTCTAGGCTTACATGATCAGAACAGAAGGAGTGGAGACTGTCTCTTCAAAAGGGCGTTACGAGCATTTTTATCACCTTGGGATGGCTAATCCCTGTGTCCGTCAGGATACTCCCTATTTGTCCAGGATCATTTGTTGCTAAGAGGTAAAGTATGCTTTCGCAACCATTTGCACTTCGAATGGGGTCATGTACTTATTGTTCAAAATAATTTTCTGAGAAAGCATTGCTACGTTATAGATTTTGTTTTTACTATGGCGAACCCTGGTTGTTCCGTGTACAAATTTTACAAAAAGACACTCTCGAGTATTTTTTAACAAGGCGATATAAGAACATATGTCGCCTTTTGCTGGAAGAAATCTTCGCGCCACAACAGATGGCATCAGGCTGATGCACCTTACTTTCCCCAAGAGACCAAAAACACAGAAAACAAAGCTTAATAGCGTCGCTTCGTTCGGAGCAACGGGAGGAGAGAGTAATCTGTTCCAACTGTTTCCCATTCCACCTGCTTTGCGAGAAGTCAAAGGCCTGAGTACAGTGCCCTCGGTAAAGCGTGCTTTGACCGACCTGGGCCCTGTTTGTGAAACGGCCACTTACTTGCTACGGAGGACTCTCTCCATTACCCTCGCGTTTTTAATCAACCCCGTGCAGGGAGCACTGTCTTTCTCCAACTCATGGGAAACAATTATTATGACCTGACGAAACTACAATCGTCTGGTCATAATTATGGATTCTTCGACTGTTTTGGAGGTGGTTGATTAGAATGACAACATATGAAATATTAGTTTTCCTTATTACAAGAATGATGAAAAGGTTTACGAAACTTTATAGAATCCATTGCCATATTTACAACTGTCTTTTAACTGTAAAGCATGACTTGATATACACAATTACAAACTCTTCTCTTAGAGTACAAGTTCAACATTTACAAAATTACAGTTCCATCTGAGACTTGAATAGCACAGGGGGTGATGTTGACTGCTTCATCAGAGTTCACGAGCTGGTCAGGGCTAGTCCATGCTTAGCTCTATATCGACCTCGGTGTGATGGTATTGCAATGCTGAGATCGTGTGTGTGTGACCTCAGGAGCGCCTCTGATTCGTGGTTGCAGGTTGCAGCGAGCTGTCGCCAATGTCTGTGGTATCGATGCGCATTGCCGACTTTGATGTGGCGCCATAATCTTTGGACTATATCACAAAAAAAAAAAATGTTCGTCCACCGGAACGACTCCCAACTAAACAATGCCTGTTAGCAGAGTGCCTGTCGGCACGAGGCTCAGAAGTCAATATCTGTCCTTTTGAATGTATTAATATAGGAATCGCAGCCCGAAGCTCCTGCTGTGGCATACCACTGGCTCTGCAGACCTAGGCTCACAAGTAGCATTTACTATTTTGCATGCATAAGTTCCCAGTCAAAATAGAAAAGGTTAAGAAGTATGAAACGATGGCTTGACCTTCACAATCACTGACTCCATTACTGTAATTAGAGTATAAAGCGAGCGATAGGAAGATGACTGTAATTGGGATTAATGGAATTTACGGTATAAATATCAGATGTGCCAGACCGGAAGTGGTATAGCACTTCTCAGATTATATTGCAAAAAGATGATGAGTGAGGGTATCTTATTTTCTACTGAAATGAGCGTCCAAAAATGTATACATTCAAATAACACTTTTAAAATATATTTACATTGCAAGACTGTGTAATCATGGCATTAAAGTTCGCGTAATTTCTTCTCGACGTGGTTGTCTGTTCTAACTCACTGACTGAGAAGTTGTTGGTAAAACTACTTCTCCTGTGTGATCTCGAACCTTTACTGAATTACATTATCTGTCATGAGACTGAAGTCTGAAAAGTAACAGAAGCGATCTAGTGCTGTTCCTATCTACCTAATGTGGCAAACATCCAACAGCATGATCGCAGTACCTGCTCGAGAATTCGCATGTAGGAGTTCGTCGTAATATTTAAGGTAATGAATAAAGACTCGAATAGTTGTTGATGGGTGTGCAGGGGTATGTGGCAGCATGTGTCTACTAAGAATCACGGAATGCATGTAAATTACGGACTGGTCGTTGGTGAGTGCGGAGCTAGCGCTGACAGCGTGCCAGATGCGTTTCATAAGGTTCATAACAGGCGAATTGGGTGTCGAAGACATAATGTGAGTTCACTATTATGTTCCTCAAACCACTATAGCATAAATCTGACCTTGTGACATGCTGCTGGAAGATGCTATCGCCATCGAGGATGACATCAAGCAAGAAGGAATGCAACTGGTCGGCAATAATGTTCACGCAGGTCACAGCTGCCGTAGCACCTTCAATCACTTCCACACGTCCAGTGTAAATCCAGGTAGGTAGATGAATATCCCCTATAGCATAATACTGATCTACTGGCCTGCGTCCGAGGTACAGTGCAGTTTTCGACCAGCCGTTTGGTCGGATGACGCCCTATCCCGGACGCGACCAGCGACCTGGTGTAAGAAGAAACTTGATTTATCCGACAAGGTGACGCATTTCTATTGATACAAGGTCCATTTTCGAAGATCCCATTTTAATGCAATAGCAACTGGCGACGTCGTTAATTCAACAGCGGACCCTCATGTTGAACAATGTGCGGTGAACGATGTGTCCTAAAATACTTTTTCCTGCTTTAACACTGTACTCTGTCGTGAGATACGCACAAGATCACGGCGTACCCTACTTTCCAGAGCGGGCACTCCTCCGATTTCCACGTTCTCTGATGAGGCGTGGACGTGCAACACCTTGCCACCTACATATGGTTTTGCCGTCCTTCAAGCATTTTCCACAGTTGCTCACGACAGTACCACAACAACAACCGACCAGTTTCGTCATTTTGCGTGATGCTCCTTACCGTTGCCACGCAATGACAATGTTCCCTTTGTCGAAATGGATAACCTCAGTGGTTCTCCTTATTTGCGGTCCGTATCGTCGACTGAATGATTTACTATTCACCTGTGCACTTGCCTTACCTCGTCACTTGCCTGCAACACCAGCAGGCGACGTTGAATCCCATGACAGTCAGTGGTCATAAGTAACTGGATAAAATTTTGATATAAAACTGATACCAAACTAATATGCAAATTAAATAAATTGATCAATTAATTACCCACCCACACCCACACCTGGATGACATCATATGTTTTCATCAGTCAGTACGTCCTCGTCCCCTCCCCCTCCCCAACCTTAACCTCACCCCCTCTCCCACCTTACCTATTGGCGGAAATTTCGAATTTTAATGGGAATTTTAAATTCTGGCGGTAATTTCAAAAATTAAGGGAATTTCTTTGTTCCAGGGCTATGCTGATGTGCCAACCTCCCCCCTCACCTGGGAATTGGCGGGAAAATCAAAATGGCGGTGACCTTTCTGGGACTGGAACCCTGGTCCCTCTGGATGGAAAGCCCAAGTGAACTCCCAACGTATGGAGACTGTCCATATGCAGGAGAGCAAGGGTGGGTTAGTGGTTGGGAAGCTGAACTAAAGATTGGTCCTTATTACATAATTAATCATAAAGATTGGTCCTAATTACACAACTACGTGCATAGCACTACACAAGGATTGCCTAAAATCGCAATTGGTCATACAACTGGTGTTAACACGCTGGGGAAAAAATTTCACAATACCACTGGAAACTAGTGGGAGACATACAAAACTCTACCCTTTACTTAAAGTTGGCAGGAAAAATTAAGAAGTGGAAGGTACTGTCTTTATTTATGGTGTGAATTGTGTTCAACAGACGAGATGCTGGTGTGGAACACAGAGGAGTTTAATAAGCGTATTACCTGTAAACAAACAGCTGAGGACTTTGTCTATCACTGTTTGATGTCAGAGTTTACTACAGATGCCTCCTGCTGCATTGCTCGACAATCGTCCCGCAGCCCAGGTAGTCGAGGCCAATACACACTACCATAACTGATGGAAAATGCTTCGTTGTTCCAGTTAAATATAGAAATTGTTGTAAAAATAAACGAGCACTAGTAATCCACAGGTCAGAATGCGACACATGCACTGCTTATTGGGGAAAAAGTCACTGTACTAACACAACTACCACAAAACCTGTCCCCAGAAGATTGCAGAGGGGCGGCAGTTGCACCTGCGTCCTCCTTAATGGGTGGTCACGAACTAACCAACTCGGTGGCAGTCTTACACTCTCCTCCTAACACCCCACAGCCCTCACTGGTGGTCTATAGTCTGCAGAAATCAGTCAGACAGACAAAACACATGAACAGGACGCTTCATGCAATCTGTTAAACGTACTTCTTGGGAAGACTGGACCCCCTGGAGCAACAGCGAAATTCTGGAGAACTCTCCAGATCGCTTTTTCAAACGTTCGCTGCTTGGAAAAGAGGCAGCCCACTGACTATGCCGACCGCAGCCCCTGGAGCAACCTCCAGCCGGTCTGGTTGTGGAGTCTTCAGCACAATGCGTATCCCACGAGCACACGGGTGGATAGTCAGCGCTATTGATGCTAACAGAAGCTGCACATACAATACACCATGACGCCAAAGGCGAGAAAAGTTACGGCTACCCTGACTGCAGTTTGTTTGTCTAAACTGGCAGCTGTGACCTCCTATGCAACACATCCACCACACCTGTGTTAGCTCCACCCACAAGCACACGCCATTCTGATGGGGAAAACATTTCACTGTGACAATTGTATTTAATGTCAATGCACGTCCTATAAGCGAGCATCTATTAAAAGGGAAAATACACTCCTGGAAATTGAAATAAGAACACCGTGAATTCATTGTCCCAGGAAGGGGAAACTTTATTGACACATTCCTGGGGTCAGATACATCACATGATCACACTGACAGAACCACAGGCACATAGACACAGGCAACAGAGCATGCACAATGTCGGCACTAGTACAGTGTATATCCACCTTTCGCAGCAATGCAGGCTGCTATTCTCCCATGAAGACGATCGTAGAGATGCTGGATGTAGTCCTTTGGAACGGCTTGCCATGCCATTTCCACCTGGCGCCTCAGTTGGACCAGCGTTCGTGCTGGACGTGCAGACCGCGTGAGACGACGCTTCATCCAGTCTCAAACATGCTCAATGGGGGACAGATCCGGAGATCTTGCTGGCCAGGGTAGTTGACTTACACCTTTTAGAGCACGTTGGGTGGCACGGGATACATGCGGACGTGCATTGTCCTGTTGGAACAGCAAGTTCCCTTGCCGGTCTAGGAATGGTAGAACGATGGGTTCGATGACGGTTTGGATGTACCGTGCACTATTCAGTGTCCCCTCGACGATCACCAGTGGTGTACGGCCAGTGTAGGAGATCGCTCCCCACACCATGATGCCGGGTGTTGGCCCTGTGTGCCTCGGTCGTATGCAGTCCTGATTGTGGCGCTCACCTGCACGGCGCCAAACACGCATACGACCATCATTGGCACCAAGGCAGAAGCGACTCTCATCGCTGAAGACGACACGTCTCCATTCGTCCCTCCATTCACGCCTGTCGCGACACCACTCGAGACGGGCTGCACGATGTTGGGGCGTGAGCGGAAGACGGCCTAACGGTGTGCGGGACCGTAGCCCAGCTTCATGGAGACGGTTGCGAATGGTCCTCGCCGATACACCAGGAGCAACAGTGTCCCTAATTTGCTGGGAAGTGGCGGTGCGGTCCCCTACGGCACTGCGTAGGATCCTACGGTCTTGGCGTGCATCCGTGCGTCGCTGCGGTCCGGTCCCAGGTCGACGGGCACGTGCACCTTCCGCCGACCACTGGCGACAACATCGATGTACTGTGGAGACCTCACGCCCCACGTGTTGAGCAATTCGGCGGTACGTCCACCCGGCCTCCCGCATGCCCACTATACGCCCTCGCTCAAAGTCCGTCAACTGCACATACGGTTCACGTCCACGCTGTCGCGGCATGCTACCAGTGTTAAAGACTGCGATGGAGCTCCGTATGCCACGGCAAACTGGCTGACACTGACGGCGGCGGTGCACAAATGCTGCGCAGCTAGCGCCATTCGACGGCCAACACCGCGGTTCCTGGTGTGTCCGCTGTGCCGTGCGTGTGATCATTGCTTGTACAGCCCTTCTATTTTCTTTTAGTTTTATGAGCAAAATCGGCATAATTTTTACGCTTGGCTGCAGGATACAGTTCGCATCTCATTATTTTCCAACATCCAATGGAAAAACCTGCAGGACCGCCGTCGATTACAGATGACCAGACTGAGAGATCGGACTATACACCACCTATACATATCTACCCTGAGTAAAATTGGGAAAAATAACTTCCACTATTTTGCTGCAAAAACTGCCAATCACTGCAGAATGTCCTCGTTATTTCTAAACAATCATCAGAGTAAAGAAGAAGCTACAATTGAAACTCTGAAGAACAAAACATCTAAGTTAAGCAGTTTCTCTCAGCTGTATGATCTGTGAGGGAACCTCACATTCAAATCAGTGTCTGCAAATAAACTGTCATGCATATTTCTATTACAAACATTTCAGACACATGAAATATCATTACAGAAAACAGTCTCTCATGCCATTTGCTCACATGTTGGAAAAAAACACAATCATTTGACGTTCAACAACAACAAGGTGTAATACAAGAGGGTGTTGCTGTTTCGTACACTATGGCGAGTCCCATTTTACCAGTGTGAAGCTGCATCACACTGGCGTTTACGAAACAAATTGTGAGAGCCTGTCTTATAATAGAACTTCCTATAAGATTTCACCGCATCTCTCTCTCTCTCTTTCTGTTCCAATACATCGAAACCAAGTACCATCTACATGCTTAAATTTGACATTTTTGCTCCGTAACTCCCCTCAACTGACCTGTCTGTAAAGTTCCTATCATACAGCAGAAAATCATTCGCAACAGCAGCAGATTCTTGCGTTCTAGTTTTGTAATCAGGTTGATAATCACAGCCTGTCTCACGCAATCTACTCACGTCAGGGAAAACACTATTATCATTTCTAGGTTCCACAATGAGTTTTAATTCAAGTGGCGTCTACTTTATAATTAGAGGTTACAAAGTATGAAATAACACAAGACTTGCGGTAATACCTATTTTCAGACATGCAACAATGACGATAATAATAAAAACATGAGAATAGATACAGCCGATTTCTATTAGTTTTATGAACAAAATCGGTGTCATTTTGAGAGCACTATCTGCATCTAAACGTTAACCAGTTTAACCACTCCTTGTAACAGAATGCCCTACAAGAATTTACTTTAATACATTGTATTTCAGCTGTAACACATCTAAACAGTGTATGACTACAGCCCTGTACACTGCCATACACTTTGTTTTTCTACCATGACTTCGACGTCTGTGTCAGGTGCTAAACCGACATTAACATGTTTTGATTCATTGGCTCTCATAATGAGCTGAATGTCACATGATGTAAACTATGCAGCTCCCACAACACACAGGATGGTAGAAATGAAACACAGAGGTGATGTTTCTCATTGAAAAAAAATGTGGAAGACATTGCAACACTTGGAAACGGGAAGAGTCTGTGGCATTGTAGAGCATTTCCAACAGCTGTCTGAAATGATGACCTATACAGCTAATCTGCACTTCCACAGTGACAGATGTCTTGGTGTTCCATTTCAGAGAGGATTGTTTCCTCATTTTGCAGTCACGTAGATGATTACTGTTCCAGTGTTGATCATTGCCAGGAGGTGCTGCTAACAACACACATTAGGTAGTAAAAATAAAAAGAGGTACTCCTATCTTATTGGGGGCAAAAATGTGGAGGGTACCACGTAATATGAAAACAGGACGAGTTTACACCATTGAGGAATGCCTCCAAACAACTGTCTGAAGGTGATGACCTCCACATTTAATCTCATGCTCCACAGTGACAAGAAGCAGTCATCCAGTCATCCGCCAAGGCTCCCTCCATCTCAACCAAGTGATATCAATCAATCATTATGAGGTAATTTCCAGCGCACCTTTGGATGGATGGGATGAGAAAGACACCGTTGATACAGGACGATGTAGTGTATCACGCACTGCAGCTGATAGCGTGATCAATTTCAGCAATTTTATCAGTTGTTCCGTAGTTTCAACGCCAGCCAGTGGCACAGCGGAATGCTTCCAAATTTATGCATCATCGCTAAATCCCCACTCCACTACTTTGCAGGTACGACATAGTAGATTGCAAATGCAAATATATGACGTGCAGCATGTCCATTCAATAATTTAGACGAAATCATACCAGACAGCGTTCTATACCGTTGCAATTACGTTATCTACATATTTCCAGCACATAGATAATAGTGCAGAATTTGCGATTACGACTGTCCATCTTTTCCTGTGTTGTTGGGTGTCACAGAGTATTCCCGCATTCGTAGGATCAAGTCGGAGACTGACAGACACCTTCACATTGTCCTTGACTAGTCCTCTCTGCAACACAATCACCAATTTAATCTGCAACTGTCCAGAAGTATGATGGTCCTACACCCACTATATTCCATGTCTTGCGAAGGAACAGAGTGAGCGTGTCCGTAAATGCTGTTTAGCGAAGACTGAAACCCACCAAAATGTACAATATCTCTCCAGATGCATGTGTGTCGAGTAGGATAGCACCACTTGCTCGTTTATAGTAGACATGAGAGAGTTGCAGTCGTATAACAGATGTGTAAGAAGAAACGTGTTGTTTGTACACGATGGAGCTCCAGATGGATGGAGTTTGAAACGTTTCACGTAAATTAACTGTTCTATCAATTATGAAATATTATTCCCCCGTCTGGAGTCAGTACCAGGAAGGTACCGGCATTAGACGAATGATCATAGAGCATAAACACACACTGTTATGGCTACACAGTTCATGAACTTAAAATGCTGTGTTGTTAAAGCCATATGGTTTCTGAAGTATTAGTCACGTGGAATGCAGCGATCTAAATACTCTAATGCAGGATACTTTTGACCAACATCAGACATACAACCACCCTACAAGTTTCCTACCCCAATCTCTATGATGACAAACTTTAAAATGATAAAACTATTTCCTTCTACATTACTCTGGTGTCCTAGGAAGCCATCGTCAGTGTATCTCCACCGCTCGAGCTGCCAACCAGAATTAAGCCAGAAGACTACTGTTCAGTCTCTTAGGAAATTAATGGATTTTGAGAGGCACCCACATGCCTTGCTCATACTGTGGCATCAAGCAGTCAGGCCTGCAAGATGAGTGGTCTGCCAAGCGAGTGGATTCATTCTTATTTATCGAGTAACATGAACTCTCGTACCCACACTTAAGTTACAAATTATCCTCCTGTATGAATAATACGCAACGGAAACGCATATCTGACTATCAGTGAATTTACAGAACTCTGACTGTACACTACGCACTGGCAATACCACATTTACTTTTTTGTCTTTTATTTAACGGCTTTTGTCAACACGTGGCCACCGCACTGAATATGAATGGCGCACACATTATAAATTCGGGACATTATGACAACATACAATTCGAAGGAAAAGTTTACCAATCTTTTTCTTTTCACTATCTTATTTATTCCGATAATTTCTCTAACCTAAACACACAAATTCTATAACCTACAACAATAACACATGAGAAATTCCGCCCAGTGGGCATGGCTTTACATTGGTGAATCTCTATATTATGGTCTCGTAATTATTATGGTCTCGTAATTTAACGCTACAGTGCACTTTCTGGATAGGATGGTGGATCTTTTATTATTTCTCACGCTTCGACTCTCACAATCATCATCACGAAACTTTCCTCCAGATCGAGCGATACAGAAGGAACAAGCATAACCCACAAATCTTTTGAAACTACCTTGCTACTCTCCCATGCAAACTACACATACCCAAATTACATGACATACACCACACAACAATATGAAATACTACACAAAGAATGGTTACAACATTATCACATTCAGCTTTCCCACTTCAATTAATATTTATCCCAGTTTCACGCGACACTGCCCCACTTTGTAATTCTACTTTCCTACTGTGTACTCTGGAGATAAATGCACGTCTTCCTGTGCAATGCAAGCCAAGTGGCGTTGCTGGATAGACGGCCGACTCCCCTTGCTTCTCTCTCAGAGTTTGAATCTAGCGTCACACGGAATCATATCACGCAAAGTAATATTAAGAATGTATTCATCACACACGCGAGTCCTCAACTGATACCACGGACGAGTACTTCTCTTTATCTTTTGTCTCATACACAGATTGAGACTCACACAGTACTCACCACGTGGAAGTACTCGTCTCTAATTTCAAGTCCTGCACACGCCATTTCTTAAATATTTCAGCTTATGGTACACACGCTATTTCTTAAATATTTCAACTTATTGTACACACGCTAGTAATTCAGCTTAACTTAAGCACACGGAAGTATTTCAACTTATTGCTACACGTGGTTTCATTGTGACCGTTGGTCACTTCCGAAGATTACTACAATCCCCTTAATATTACCTGCCTGACATTTAATTCTCCCCACAAAAGTTCCTGAGATAGAGAAATTATTATTTCGAACTACTCTTAAATATTCCACATGCATACCATGTCTCTACTCTTTCGTCATTACGGAGCACAACTAAAACAGGTCTTAACAGCAAAAGATCCAGCGGCAGAGTGCTGAAATATGGCCGTTCTCTAGGTCATCTCCCATCTCTGTCGAGGTGGGAGAAGCACCTTGCTATCGTATTGGTCAGCCACATTTCAGGCGCTCAAAGCTCTGGTAAATTTCATGTCTTTGATCCCACCAAAGGTGGCCAAAGGATCGACTCAAAGATGATCATATATTCACATTCACTATCTGTGGTTAGCATTCATTTCACAGATCTCACCAAACTGGATGTAGGGATTTACTTTGTGGGAGTGCACATGCGATCAATTAAATAAATAAATTGTCATTCTTTCCCACACTGGTATCCGGCTTCGCTGCATTAATTGAAATTGAGTTATTTTTACACAAAAAATGTGTTGTTCTGACAAGAATAATGAATTATTTTGTACCTATTTTCAATGTCGGGCGGTACTGTACCCTTTCAATTTATATGTCTCTATAAGTTGGAAACGTGTGTACCCTCAATCAGACTTCCTGTGTCAGTCACGCTCATTATTAGTAGTAGCATCAGTTTTGATGGATGTGACTATCTCTCACTAGGAAATTGAAGGAAAAAAAACAAAAAAAAAAAGAAATGAATATTTTCTATAATTGATACATTACACCCACGCCCTGCTGTACAAAAATGCACACAAAGAAACAGCAACTTTTTATGAGAGAGTAAGCAACACGATCAGTAGCCCGAGAAGATGTAACAGTCTTATTGCTGTTTACAGTAGCATCACCATGGCTCTGGTAGCATTCCTCTTGCACAAAGAAGTCCTGGTCTGATGGTAGGGTGTATTGTTCATGTGTAGGATAGTATAGACACCTCTCGAGTACACCCTCCTCACACTATTAAAGGTGATGTACGTGCCATCGTATTGCGAAGAGTTTTTTGCTATTTTGCAGGGTTGTAGAACTGTCAAAAAGGGTATACATTGTGTCACACATCACAGAGACATACATCGCTTGTATAATCTTCATGCAGGAGCTGCCATTTATACACTGACGACCCAAAGATTATGGCAGTATTAGGGTAAGGAATGAAAGGGGTAAATCACCCACGACACGAAAATTTAGCGTAGGGAGTTTCAAGAAAATTCATCAGATTTCACGACTCTATACCAATACGCATGTGACAGTATTCGCTACCTGTTTGTTCCAAGACGCCGCCCATAAAAATGGGACCTTTCCGGCGCTCATACTTGAGGCTCTATTTATGATATGCTGCAGTACATGATCAAAGATTGAATATTACATCCCTCTTCCGGCTTATGCTAATGGAACAAATTTGGTTGCTTCTTTTGAATTAGATGTGGGCTATGTTGCACCTTAAGGGGGTTATAGAGTCTTCATTTAGCCCGTGGGCGTTTCCTGACACACCCCGAAAAAGCGTTTCTCATAATTGTTTCGCCGTCAGCAGCAGATATCTAAATAACTAATCGCAGTAAATTGTTGAAATTTTAAAGATACATGCTCTAGGAATTTGTCCGGAAGAACCAACTTCAGTTTTCAAAAACCTTTATCCGTTATCGAGAAACACCCAAGAAAACGTTGTTTTTGCGTACTAAAACCGAACAGCGGATTGCATCATGGCTATACACAGAATGGCTGAAATTTTTACGATGTACTTCTATGCCTGACTTGAACAAACTTGAAAGTTTCCTTGATAATGTATCCCGTTTGATAGATACGGAGGTTTAAAGTTACGATACTGGTACGCGTAAAATGCGCTTATAAAATCCGGTGTGAGGCGAAAACGTAGTTTATAAACTGACGTATCATGGAGAAATGTGCTGTAAAGGGGCTCCATTATCATCAAAAGGGTTCTGGGGACCCCATCTTCTAGCACTGCAGTACATGCGAAAATTTTGTGCACCTAAAATACGGTCTAAGGTGTAAAATTACTTTTGCCTTATTTCAATTTCAGATAAGTAGCTGTCAAAATTTTGCTGAGCGATAAATCCCTTCTCATGTGAGTCACATGCCCTGCTGTTGTAGGGAAAAGGTAGGAACCAGCGGAAAAATACACCTATTGGAGCGCGGAAAAGGCGAATATGCTCCTGTTTTATAAAAGACTGTAACTGAAAAATGGGGTACCAGCTGCCTCATTCTACCTTCCTCAACACCTTTGAAAATGTGGTGGGAGGGAACGAATGAGATAGTACGAGTAAGATAGAGCAAGAAGATAGCACTGACAGTGACAGTGAGAGGAGGCAATAGTTGGAGGACAGAACAGAGGGGACTGCGGCTTTAAGATGGGAGACAGTGACAATTAGAGAGACAGTGAGATAATGAAAATGAGTTGGGCTGAATAAGTGGATGACAATGGCCAAATGGGAGTGATGGACTAGCGGGTGTGAGCGAGTTATGGTTAAGGGAGCTTGGAGGAGTGAGAGGTGAATTGCGTATTGGAAAGAGCACGAATATGTTTGCATGCCGAAAAATTTGAGGAATTTTGTAAATGTAGTGAAGAAGGTAAACTGAGGCAGCTAGTATCCCACTTTTCAGTAAGTCTTTCTGTCTTTTAGACAGGTGCATTTTCCCGCTGCTAATCTACAAGAATGAACACATAATTTTAACTTAAATTTACGAGTGCATATCTTTTATTCTCAAAAGAACCGTCAGATTCTACATGCCTGCACATTCATCCACGGGGTACTCCTTACTGTTGCGTTAGGATCGCAGTTTTGGTTCAAATGGCTCTGAGCACTATGGGACTCGACTGCTGTGGTCATAAGTCCCCTAGAACTTAGAACTACTTAAACCTAACTAACCTAAGGACAGCACACAACACCCAGCCATCACGAGGCAGAGAAAATCCCTGACCCCGCCGGGAATCGAACCCGGGAACCCGGGCGTGGGAAGCGAGAACGCTACCGCACGACCACGAGATGCGGGCGATCGCAGTTTTCATTTCCCTTACCCAATCATACCATGTGTCGACCGTCTGACAGTAGACAAACATCCATATGACAGTGGAACTCATCCCATATTGCAAGCATATGTGGAGATGCTGCATTCACGTTATAGACGTCATATTAGTCGAGAGAGGGCTCAGGTTTCAGGTTTTGATTTTTAAAAAAGCGTAATGTCTATTTCTCGGTCTCACGTGCATACTTTTGTGGTATGACTAGTTCCGATCACATTCGATCAACTTCACATCTAAAACACAGAGTAAAAACTATGTACACTCCTGGAAATGGAAAAAAGAACACATTGACACCGGTGTGTCAGACCCACCATACTTGCTCCGGACACTGCGAGAGGGCTGTACAAGCAATGATCACACGCACGGCACAGCGGACACACCAGGAACCGCGGTGTTGGCCGTCGAATGGCGCTAGCTGCGCAGCATTTGTGCACCGCCGCCGTCAGTGTCAGCCAGTTTGCCGTGGCATACGGAGCTCCATCGCAGTCTTTAACACTGGTAGCATGCCGCGACAGCGTGGACGTGAACCGTATGTGCAGTTGACGGACTTTGAGCGAGGGCGTATAGTGGGCATGCGGGAGGCCGGGTGGACGTACCGCCGAATTGCTCAACACGTGGGGCGTGAGGTCTCCACAGTACATCAATGTTGTCGCCAGTGGTCGGCGGAAGGTGCACGTGCCCGTCGACCTGGGACCGGACCGCAGCGACGCACGGATGCTCGCCAAGACCGTAGGATCCTACGCAGTGCCGTAGGGGACCGCACCGCCACTTCCCAGCAAATTAGGGACACTGTTGCTCCTGGGGTATCGGCGAGGACCATTCGCAACCGTCTCCATGAAGCTGGGCTACGGTCCCGCACACCGTTAGGCCGTCTTCCGCTCACGCCCCAACATCGTGCAGCCCGCCTCCAGTGGTGTCGCGACAGGCGTGAATGGAGGGACGAATGGAGACTTGTCGTCTTCAGCGATGAGAGTCGCTTCTGCCTTGGTGCCAATGATGGTCGTATGCGTGTTTGGCGCCGTGCAGGTGAGCGCCACAATCAGGACTGCATACGACCGAGGCACACAGGGCCAACACCCGGCATCATGGTGTGGGGAGCGATCTCCTACACTGGCCGTACACCACTGGTGATCGTCGAGGGGACACTGAATAGTGCACGGTACATCCAAACCGTCATCGAACCCATCGTTCTACCATTCCTAGACCGGCAAGGGAACTTACTGTTCCAACAGGACAATGCACGTCCGCATGTATCCCGTGCCACCCAACGTGCTCTAGAAGGTGTAAGTCAACTACTCTGGCCAGCAAGATCTCCGGATCTGTCCCCCATTGAGCATGTTTGGGACTGGATGAAGCGTCGTCTCACGCGGTCTGCACGTCCAGCACGAACGCTGGTCCAACTGAGGCGCCAGGTGGAAATGGCATGGCAAGCCGTTCCACAGGACTACATCCAGCATCTCTACGATCGTCTCCATGGGAGAATAGCAGCCTGCATTGCTGCGAAAGGTGGATATACACTGTACTAGTGCCGACATTGTGCATGCTCTGTTGCCTGTGGCTATGTGCCTGTGGTTCTGTCAGTGTGATCATGTGATGTATCTGACCCCAGGAATGTGTCAATAAAGTTTCCCCTTCCTGGGACAATGAATTCACGGTGTTCTTATTTCAATTTCCAGGAGTGTATTTACTTCCTATTACTTTACAACTAGCCTTTTCTCTGTGGATTTTTCCATGTATACATTCGGCACATATACTGAACACTCCTCTTCCTGTCCCTCTTTGTGTCTACCTCTTCCTTCCTGTATCTGTCCATCTCATCCACCCACCATACTGTCATCTCGTCCTTCCTACTCTGTCTCTTCATCTCCTTCTCTCCTCTGTTTGACCGTTTCTTCCACCCCTCTCTCTGACCATTCCCCCTCCCACTCTCTCCTCTTTCCATCTCTGTCTCTCCCTCTCCTTTTTCCACCTAGGCACTTCCTTCTATAGCATCCACATGCATCATACATCTCTCCCTCCTCCCCTCTGTCAACTTCCTTCTCCCCTCACTCTGTCCTTTCCTTTCTCTATCCATCTCAGCCTGTCCCCTGTCACCATCCATGCTCACGAGCATCTGTAGTTGCAGCAATTCAGTTCAATAAAGCAGACCGATACTGCTGCCACAATATGCCTGTCCTGCATGGCAACCTACATGTTGTGACCTGGAAAACAGTTTCTTACCCCTCACTTGTAGGTTTATTCGGCAGGCCAGTACTGTTCTCACCCAACCTAACTGTTGTGTAGGGTAACCTATATACCAGGGGCTGGAAAAAAATATGTTTCTGCCCATATCTCCTCCCATTTTGGAAGACATTATAAACCTCACAGTGCTGATTCTCATGAGGACTGCTATTTCCGTCCCATATTTGGTTGGTTGGAATCCATTTAGAGGTTTAGTAGATCCCAGATACACACATATACAATCTGCTTCATATATAAAACAGGTAAAAAGGAAAGTGTTGTAAATAAGTGCTGAATTTACCTGTGTTACATACCACAGAATTCTGATGTCCCTGTATGGATATGACAGATGCTACATGGGTAAATTCAACAGATATCTATAATACTTTTCTACTTATTGTGAAATAACAGAAAGTGCAAAATTAGATTTTTTGAAACCTGAATATGACCGAATGTAATTGGAACTATTCAACTGTAAAAATGCCCAACTGAGATAGAAACTGAACAATATAATTTTTTTTGGTTGTACCTGTTGAAATGGAGAACACAAAACGCTTTTTGTCGCTGTGTTAACGCCATCTTGACTCGGTGTACAATGGATAACGAACCAACAAGCGAGGGATCTGCACCAGGAAGATTCCTGCCAGTTGGTGCTAAGGTCAACTAACCTTCGATGGTTTAGCTGGAATTCATTCCAAGTTTCTACGTTTTTTCGTGTAGAAGACATAATCTTGAGAAATTGGATTTGAAGTAACCTATAGTCACTTTATGCTCCTATATCCTCTATTGTTGAGGATTTAGCCACATTAAAGTGAGCACCACCTAGAGTCGACGACAATGTGCAATAATCACACACAGACCGAAGATGGTGGCACTATCAGTGAATGGTATATAAAGCATGTCCAGCGGATGCAGAAAGTCGTTGTTTAATATGAAATCGGAGTGATTTGTCTGACATCCAAAAGAATATGATCATTGGCTTTCGGGCCTGGGGTGGAAGCTATTTCCGAAACGGGGAAGTTGTAAGCTGTTTAGATGCCGCCGTGGTTAAAGTATATCGTGCATGGGAACATACGAAACCGGCAGCTGAGGCAACTGCGGTCCACCACGAGCCGAATATGACTGGGGCGAACGCCGGCTGCAGAGAGGTCTGTACGTGCGAATGGACGTACAATTGTTGAGCAACTACCCGCTCAGATGAACCAAGGGGCTGCCAATAGTGTCTCCTCAACGACCGTCTAGCGAACGTTGCCTCTGCAGCAAGCGCCTGGTTCAAATGCCCATGGTGACTGCTGTTCAGCGGCAATGAAGGCTGGAATTTGCTCGCAAAATATCCCAATTGGACGTCCACTGAGTGGTGACTCGTGTCCTTTTCGGATGAATAACGTTTTATGCTCCATTGGATAGTTGGCCGTTGGCGTGTACAACGTGAAAAGTCTGAAAGCAAACTCCAGGCCGGAAGACGGTACGTCATAGTCTAGGGAATGTGTTCCTTGCATTTCCTCGGTGATCTCGTCATTTTGGAAGGCCCAGTGGATCAACACCAGTATTCATATATCCTCGTGGGCCATGTCCAACCCTACAAATGGTTTACTTTTCCTCGGCAAGATGGAATTTACCAGCAGGACAATGCAATGTGTCACACAGCTCACGGGATATGTGCGTGGTTCGAAGACCCACAGAATGAGGCTACCCTAATCCCCTGGCCACCAAACTACCTGGATTTAAATGCATTTTAGAATGTGCGGTATCACCTCGGTTGGGCTGCTCGCGCCATGAATCTTCATCCTAGAAACGTAGAACAGCTGGACACGGCCCTCGAGTCAGCAGGGCTGCACGTCCCTGTCGCTACCTTCCAGAAAATCACTGACCGTCTGCCTGTACGTCTCGCTGTGGTCCTCGCTGTAGAAGGTGGTTATTAAGGCTTTTGACAGCTGGTCACATTGTGACTGGACAGTCTAATTCGGGCCGTACAGGTTTGGGACATCATGCGTATCACGAGCGCAGAAATCACTCCGCACTGTTGACGGATGTTTTGCCGTGGAATCCGACGTTTCACGGTGAGGAACCCGATACGTGTCAGCGGACCATTAGAGCCATCAGACAGACGTATATGAGGCGGAACTGAGCGAGCGGGGGCTGGCAGCTGGGAGCGCCGCCATCGCCATGTGTGCGCCGACTTCCTGTGGCGCGGCAGACAGCCTGCCGCCACCGGGCCGCCCCTCGCCCCCGCCCCTCCCCCACCGCCCCCGCCCACGCCTCGGCCGCCTCCGCTGCACGTGTGCCGCCAGCCCAGCCCAGCGCGGCCCGGCCGACCGCACCCACGTAAACCAAACAGCCGCCGCCGCTGAAGCTGCCGCTGCCGGCTTTGTCCCGCGCTGCCTGCCTCCGCAGCTCTCAGACCCGTCCCGTCGGCAGCCTGAGTGCTTCCTCCGGCCGGCCCTCCACACCTCTCGCGCATTTCATTCAACACGGACCCAGTCTTCCCTCCCGCTTTATTAACTTCGTTGCACGACTTCGTAAATTTCTTGTGTGGTAGACCGCAGCTTATTATCCTGGAAGAAAAGTTGAAACGTCCCCTTTGAACAATTATACATGACTGTGCTTAAACTGACACACAATATTTTTTAGCGCAACGCAATCTGACTTTCAATAATCCCTACAAAAGAATGGCCCTGACTAACATTAACCTATACCTTTCACAAATCACTTACCTCACAAAAATCTTCGTTACTCGAACTACTGCAATACAGCGAGCGCCACTACTGCCAGCTTAATAGTCGTAATACATATAGCAGTTCATGACATCCAGTCTTACAAATTTCAAAACTCCGCCATCTCTCTCCCCACATCCACCACTGCTGGCGGCTCACCTCCAACTGCGCAACGCTACGCGCTGTTAACAGCCAACTGCCCAACGCTACAATGGCAGACAACAATGCAAACTAGCCACAGACTGCACACAGCACAGCCAGTGATTTTCATACAGAGCGCTACGTGGCGTTACCAATAAGAAAACCTAAACAGCCTACTTACAAAGTCATCTACAGACACAGATGTGCCCATCTGGGAGCTACGATGCGATGCACCATTAGCTGAGAAACCCGGCACTGCCCGGGAACTCATTTTGCCAATTTTCTGCAAAAAAAAAAATAAATAAATAAATAAACAGTCATACAAAGAAATATGTATAGCGTACAAATATATAAGTAGAGTTGCTTCGCGTGTCTACAACACGATTTTGTAAACGTCTTTATGGCAACGGTTCTTCATAGCTCTGTAGACGGCTTTTGTTTTCGCCTACGGCCGTTTGCGCTAGGAAGTTCAAAGCTGTCAATAGCGCTGCCAAGTGTCAAACAATTCGTTGATTCGACTGTAGGAGTAAATAATAAATGTATAAAAACTTCATAACAATGCGGAATTTCTTTTCACGCGTCTCCTTGTTTATGACATCGTATCTCTTGAGCTATGTGTCTTACAATGATGTATTTGTGTAGGAACATTTTGCGAAATGTGTAGCGAATAGAGTTAGTAGCAAAGAAGTAATAGGTTTAAATGTCATGCACAAAGCGACAGTTTTTCACTCGTCTCGGTGCTTATGACGCCATATCTTCTGAACTATGTGGGGTACAATGATATAATTTTGTAGATGCATTTACTGACATATGAGGATACTGTCTGCGAAATTTATTGTGAATAGAGTAAGTAGCACAGAAGTACTGAATTCAATCGTCATGCATGGTGTGACAGTCTTCCACGTATCTTATTTTTTAAGACATCATTTCTCCTGAACTATGATACACTATGTGATCAAAAGTATCCGGACACCTGGCTGAAATTGACTTACAAGTTCGTGGCGCCCTCCATAGGTAATGCTGGAATTCAATATTGTGTTGGCCCACCCTTAGCCTTGATGACGTCTTCCACACTCGCACGCGTACGTTCAGTCATGTGGTGGAAGATTTCTTGGGGAATGGAAAACCATTCTTCACGGAGTGCTGCACTGAGGAGAGGTATCGATGTCGGTCGGCGAGGCCTGGCACGAATTCGGCGTTCCAAAGCATCCCTAAGGGGTTCTGTAGGATTCAGGTAAGAACTCTATGCCGGATATTCCATTACAGGAATGTTATTGGCGTGTAATCACTCCGCCACAGGCCGTGCGTTATCAACAGGTGCTCGATCGTGTTGAAAGATGCAGTCGCCATCCCCGAACTGCTCTTCAACAGTGGGAAGCAAGAAGGTGCTTAAAACCTCAATGTATGCCTGTGCTGTGATAGTGCCACGCAAAACAACAAGGGATGCACGCCCCCTCCATGAAAAAGACGACCACCACCCCCGAATTTTACTGTTGGCACTACACACGCTGGCAGATGACGTTCACCGAGCATTCGCCATAACCACACCCTGCCGTCGGATCGCCGCATTGTGTACCGTGATTCGTCATTCCACACAACGTTTTTCCACTGTTCAGTCGTCCAGTGTTTACGCTCCTTACACCAAGCGAGGCATTTACCGGCGTGATGTATGGCTTATGAGCAACCGCTCGACCGTGAAATCCAAGTTTTCTCACCTCCCACCTAACTGTCATAGTACTTGTAATGGATCCTGATGCAGATTGGAATTCCTGTGTGACGGTCTGCATTACGACCCTCTTAAACTGTCGGCGATCTTTGTCAGTCAATAGACGAAGTCGGCCTGTACGCTTTTGTGCTGCACGAGTCCCTTCACGTCTCCACATCACTATCACATCGGGAACAGTGGACCTATGGATGTTCAGGATTGTGGAAATCTCACGTACAGACTAGTGACACCCAATCATCTGACCACGTTCGAAGTCCGAGAGTTCCGCAGAGTGCCCCATTCTGCTCTCTCACGATGTCTACTGACTACTGGTGTCGCTGATATGGAGTACCAGGCAGTAAGTGGCAGCACAATGCATCTAATATATGAGAACCGTATGCTTAGGGGGTGTCCATATACTTTTGATCACATAGTGCAGGTAGCTTAACTCCACAGCAGAGTTAAATTGACTGTAAAGAGAAAATCTTCAATTTGCACTAAATATTATATGTTTGGGCAGTAACTGGCTTGGTTTCTCATTTTCGCGCTCGTGTGAGCTTAGAATATCTCAAATAAGCCAATATTGATGGCACTAGCAAATCGGACTTCGTAAAATTAAATACCAAGCATGTCCCGAATAATAATTACAATTCATAGTGATGTCAGTGAGATAACCGTAATGGTGGCTAAACAAATATCGCCCAAGCGGGTCATCTGCGTTCATACAATCCGACTCACCCGCACTTCCGCTGTAAAACTCGTCGATAACATACCGAAGCTATTAGTGGTACAAAATGAAAAGAATGTAACACAGTGTTAGAGCAAAAATGAATGATTATTCTCATTTAAAGAAACTTACACTGATATAAGCGTCTCAACAGATCGCGACTAGGAGGAAAAAAGGTGAAGAGGGAAGTAACAAGTTAAGTACATCAGACAAAACAAAGATGTTGTTTTACAAATATAACAAATTTTCTAAACTGATTACTTCAGACTCTAAGCATTATGACTGTGTGCTTCTATACATGAGTCTTTTGTTCATCACAAATAACACATTTATACACATGCTATTATATTTGCTGCAAAAAATTGGTTTTATTAAAACAAGCAAAGAAAAGGAGTAAATAACTAACATGTTGTCGTCAAACAATGGAAAATCCAGGATGGAATGTAACAATATCATGAAAAGGAAAGTTGCTGCTCACCATATAGCGGAGATGCTGAGTCGCAGATGGGTACAACAAGTAGACTCTCACAATTAAAGCTTTCGGCCGTTGTTATAATTCATACACGCAGACAGACAGACTCTCTCTCTCTCTCTCTCTCTCTCTCTCTCTCACACACACACACACGCATTCTCAGATCCATTTTTACACTGAAGAGCCGAAGAAACTGTTACATCTGCCTTATATCATGTAGGGCCACCGCGAGGACGCAGAAGTGCCGCAACACGACGTGGCATGAACTCGATTAATGTGTGAAGTAGTGCTGAAGGGAGCTACACCATGAATCCTGCAGGGCTGACCTGACTGAGTAGGAGGGGGTAGAGATCTCTTCTGAATAGTGCGTTGCCAGGCATCCCAAATGTGCTCAGTAATGTTCATGTCTGGGTAGTTTGGTGGCCAACGGAAGTGTTTACACTCAGAAGGGTGTTCCTGGGGCCACTGTGTAGCAATTCTGGACGTGTGGGGTAACGCATTGTTCTGCTGGAATTTCCCAAGTCCGTCGGAATGCGCAATCGACATGAACAAATGCAGGTGAAGAGACAGGATTCTTACGTACGTGTCACCTGTAAGAGTCGTATCTAGACATATCACTCCAACTGCACACGCCCCACACCATTACAGAACCTCCACCAGTTTGAACAATCCACCGCTGACATGCAGGGTCCATGAAATCATGTGGTTGTCTCCATAGCCATACACGTCCATCCGCTCGATACAATTTGAAACAAGACACGTCCGACCAGGAAACATGTTTCCAGCCTTCAAGAGTGCAATGTCAGTTATGACGAGCCGAGGAGAGGCGTAAAGCTTTGTGTCGTGAAGGCATCAAGGTACACTAACGTGCGTTGGGCTCTGAAAGCCCATATCGATGACGTTTCGTTGAATGGTTCGCAAGCTGACAATTATTGATGGCCCAGCATTGAAATCTGCAGCAATTTGCGGATGAGTTGCACTTCTGTCACGTTGCACTTCAGTCGTCATTGGTCTCGTTCTTGCAGGATCTTTTTCCGGCCGCAGCGATGTCGGAGATTTGATGTTTTAGCGGATTCCTGATATTCACGGTAGATTCTTGAAATTGTCGTTAGGGAAAATCCTTACTTCATCGCTACCTCGTAGATGCTGGGTCCCATCGCTCGAGCGCCGACTATAACACCACGTTCAAACTTGATAACCTGCCATTGTAGCAGCAGTAACCGATCTAACAACTGCGTTAGACACTTGTTGTCTTATATAGGCGTTGCCGACCGCGGCGTCTTATTCTGCGTGTTTACATATCTCTGTATATGTATGCCTTTACCAGTTTCTTTGGCGATTCAGTACATAATATGTATGGATTATAGTTCATTTGCACGGTAGCCGTAGTGCCTATTCTTAGAAAAGCAGAGATAGTGAAATCAGTGGCGAACTGAACAATAAAACCCGTTATATGTCTGTCGATTAGCGTTTTTACTCTGTCAGTCAGTGTACATCTCGAAGTCACAGCTTCGTCACCAGGCCTTCAACTGTTGCGTAAAGATCAGTATTGCGGCGTCACCAAGTTAGAAACGCGTATTTCCGAATTTTTCTGATTTCTCTTGTACATTTTGGGCAAAATAAAACTGATCCGGAAAACATATACAATAATATGCGGTTTTTGTGATGTATAATGGCACACGTTCTATGACTTCACACTCCCTGGCAGGCTGAACCAGGCCTCATCTGAAGAAATGAAAGACTCAGAATCCAAAAGATTCTACTTCACTTAGAAAACACTGGAGGAGCGCAACCCGTGAAAGTTCGTCCATGCGCAACAATAAATTTGTAATGACACAAATGGACGTCCTTTTCAGTGTTCCGCACACAAGTCAGTAAACCTGGTTGGATCACTTTGTAGTCTGTCCGTCTGTCAGCCTGTCCGTCCGACTGTCAAAAACTCTTTTTCTCAGCCACTGGAATGTATATCAAGTTGAAATTTATCTCACATACTAAATCTACGGTCCCTTAGTGACGGAAAAAAATTAATTCCTCTGACTCAGTTCAGTCAAAGGATAGGGCCATTTATGTCCCCTAATTCACTCATCAGAATATGTAGGGTATTTCCCGTTGTCCTAGAATCACGAAATTTGGCAAGAAGCAAGGATTCAAAGTACAACCAAAGGAAATAAATCCCAAAGTTGTTAATTTGTAACCATATCACACGAAAAAAATTGTTTTTTTCATTTGTTATCCCACTGTTCTTCTGTCCGCCAGTTACGATCTCTTTTTCTCAGAAACGAGTGACGTGTCAAGTTCAAATTTATGTTACATAGTAAACTCGGTGGTCCCTTGGCGATGTAAAAGAATCAAACTTCTAACTCAATGCAATCAACAGAAACGGCCAATTATGTGACGTATTTTGATACTCGCTAGCACTTTCATCAACACATATAGGGAAGGCCAATTTCCCATTGACCTAGAATAATAAAATTTGGCTAGAAGCAACGTTTCACAGTACAAGTAAGGAAAAATTCTGAAAATTGTTAATGTATAATTATATCACACCAAAAATTATTTTTTTGTTATTTGTTATCCGACTTAAAACTAAAGTTAAAGCATTTGTATGTCCATCCTTTTAGCAGGACGTCTCTAGGACGACGGCCGTGTACTATCTTGACAAAAAATAAAAACACGTACAGCCATTCTTATGATTTTATTTTATTTTGTCGCTACCAGTTTCGACGCTTCATTGCGTCATCTTCAGGCTGTTTTGATGCGGTGCAGGTGGATACGGTCCCCATGCATAACCCATCAGTTGCCAGCCTTACTGGATTCACAGATAATCTGAAACTCACGTGTCAGCACTCCAACCATCAACTGTCAACAAACTGTCAACTGTTGGAGTGCTGACACGTGAGTTTCAGATTATCTGTGAATCCAGTAAGGCTGGCAACTGATGGGTTATGCATGGGGACCGTATCCACCTGCACCGCATCAAAACAGCCTGAAGACGACGCAATGAAGCGTCGAAACTGGTAGCGACAAAATGAAATAAAAAGAAATTAAAGCATTCTTGAAAGCCTTGGAACTCCCGGGACCCACGTCTTTCAACCATAGATATCGATAACAGGCAAAAATCGTCGAGATTATTTATTTTAGGGATGGATGACCTTTCTATATACATCATAAAATTTGTACGGAACCCTCGGAACGCTAGTCCGCTCGTACTTGGGAATTTGTATTGATAATTTTCCGACACAACGAACCCTATTTTCCAAAATACTTCCGGTTTTAAACTCTTGCAACAGTTCCACACACCGGTTCCACGACTGTGCTTCACGTAACATTCGACAATGAACACGCGCTGATTTTCGTGAGCACCATTTTTCGTTGCATTCAACTGATAACTAAACGTTTCTGCTCCTCTTACTCACTCAAACGTAATGACACGCGAAGTACACGGGAATGAGCATACGAGAGGTACGCTTGCGCAGACATGTTACAGCAACCCCGTCAGCTCTACATTAGTGTAACAAATATTTTCCGTGCCAGTTTCATTTTACCCAGTCCATAAAACAGAAATCATTATAATTCGCAAATACGCGTTTCTAGCATGCTGATATCGCAATCGAGGTCCTTACATAACAGTTGAAACACCAATGGCGGAGCTGTTACTTCGAGATATACATTGGCAGAGTAAAAACGCAAATGGAAAAACAGAATAGGAATTTTATTACTAAGTTTTTCAATACCAGGGGACCCTTCCGCAACATTCGCACTTCCATATCTTTAAGTTATTACAGTATTTGGAATAAGCGTAGTCGTTGGGATAAGGGTGGTTGCTGAATCAAGAGAAAACATCTTTAAAAATGAATTGAGTGACATGAAACAGTGGCGATGAATTTATAATGCATACTCCTACATACATTTTCATATGTCCAAAAATGTGTTTTGCATTCGGAATGTTTGTCAAATTTTGTACGATGGGTACCGATCAGGGTCTGTCAGTATGACCACATAACCTATAACTTTAACTTGACAAACATTTTCAGTTCCAGTAACCAATAGTAGCCCATAGTAGCAACAGGTAAATCACAACTCAAGACGACAACGACAAATATGTTTGTTTACCAAAACCAACTTGTCGGACGGGCAGAGATAATGGATTACTGCAGTAGTCACGGTTATTATCCTAAACAATGTTGAATACAAATTATCCAGTTAATAACTACTTTAGGGTAAATAATATGGTATTTGTAAAAAGATAATATGAAAAGTGAGTCTCTTATACATTATTAATAAGTTAGCTTCGTAAAATATACGTATGAAGTTTGGAACCTATTAAGCCCTTTTGTCTATGATAGTTGAACGTCTTTTATTTATTAAAATTTTTCACAATTAGTAGGTTTTAGAGCAAAATCGATATGCAATGTCAGAAGCTGATTAAAAAACCTTCTTAACGATATCTCATTAATCCCTGTATGATTAGTATCTGTTGAGAAAGAGGGATTTGACTTAAAAAATAATATGTATTATTGCTCACGTTATAATTATAGCCAAAATGTAAGTCAAGCAGTATTTACTCGATGTTTTTTTGAACACTACAGTACTATAGTAGTTGTCGTCTTACTGCACGTGGTATGTTGAATGCTGAGGTCCACGTAACCCTTGCGGTCCGATGTAAGAACAACCTAGAAGATCTCTTGAAAGGAATAAAAGCCGAATAGGGCTTTACGATAAACGGAAGGAAGACGACTTGCTTGATTTCAAAGCGGAAAAAACTACAAGGGTGGGAGAAATGAAAAAATCTACTGTGTAGGGAGCAAGATTACATAGAAAGTCCGAAGTATGGAGTATGTCAGAAGTGGACTTACACAGGGGCAGAAAGTTTCACTGAATAAAAGAGCTTTGCTGACATCAGATATTCAGGTAGAAGCGAGGAAGAAGGACCTAAATTTATAAGTCTACAGCACAGTATTGACTAGAACTCAAACTGTGATCATCGGAGTTGTGGAGAAAAAGAAAGAAATAATTCAACAGCCAAGATCGCTTAAATACTGTTTACTGGATGACCGGTTTCAACACACTAAAGGTGCCATCATCGGATCTGTGAAGATATGACATGATCAGATGCATATAATAGGCCGAGACATTGGAGAGTGACCTTGCCTTGGCACTAACTAGTGCACAGCTCGCGGTAATGAGGGCTTTTGTTCAAGATAAGGTAAACAATATGAAGTTACGTGTGCAAGCTATTCACGACAAGAAACTTAGGAGACTTATAGAGAAAGCGTCATATCATTCGAAAACAGTCCCAGTACCTAATATAAAATTTGCAGAACGAGTAGTGAATTTAACAGATATCGTTTTTAGTCAACAAGAAGAGGAGTTTCTTAGCAAAGGTTTGCAATACACTATTCCCCAAAATTGTAGCTCTAAGCAAGTTAGCGAAGTAGTTGCTGAAACGAAAAGAGCGTTACAACTAGCACGTTTAAAAAAGAATGAAGTAATGGCCGCAACTACCAAGGTAACTAAGATAGTGGAAGATGGTACGAAATTCCGGACTCATGTAAGTAAAAAAAGTAATACATTAAATTGTATAAATCAAAAATTGCTGGAAAATCGCGCTATTGTGGTAAAAGGAGGTAAAGGAAAGATAAAGGACAGCATCTAACCAATCGAAAGATACAACTACATTCAGAAAAGCACATGAGATAAACGACTTCGCAGATAGCATTGTTCCAGTCTTAGAAGTTTTACAAGTAATGTACTTATCTGTGAAAGAAATTTTATCATTTATAGAAATTAAGTATTATTCCACTAGCCTGATGTAAGACTTTGTGGAGAAATTAGGTGCAACGACCAAATAGACTCCTTTGAAAGCAAAGGAGGCTTCAGTTCACTGATAGGATATTGTACAGCCGCATTTTTTCTACTAAATAGATAGCCGAAAATTATAACTCTTTTAGTTTTCCACGGCCGATGTCATTTTGGACAAGATAATTTTGGGTATTGGGCCGTGCCATTGTAAACTACTGAAACAAATAAACTGCCGACGCTGCGACTGACTTACTGTGATCCTCTTCAAGGCACACTGAAGATGACCGCAGCAGGTAGGTAGAAACGTCAGCAGTTTATTTGTTTTAGTACTTTACAGTGATGCAGCCCAATACCCAAAATTATTTTATCTAAAATGTCCAATACTTGAACAGCCCATACCAGAAAACTGTTTAAGAATGTAAGATTCTGATCAAGCTGTATCCACACGAGATATCATCGAGCATATACAAGTGGCAGTCAAAAAGTTCCCGGAATTTCGTTGTAACTATTTATTGACGTAATATGGGCACAATTTACTTAATCGCCTTTAAAATAGGCTCCTTCAGCATACAAACACTTGTTCCACCACTCCTTCCGCTTCTGGAAACAACGATGAAAGTCCTGTTTCGGATTCTTACGAAGTTCAGGCATCACGTTGGCTTTGATGTCTTCTACAGCCGCAAAGTTATTACCTTTGATGGCCTTTGATCTCGAGGAAGACCCAGAACCGCCGGTGCTAAATCCAGTGAGTAGGGAGGATGATGGAGGAGTGGAATGTTCGTTTCTGCGAGCCATGTCTCCACATTAAGCAAAGTGTGGAGGAAGCATTATCGTGATGTAGCGTCCATTTTCGTTGCCATATCGCGGGAGGTTTTCTTCTGGTTGCCTCCCTCAGTCGTTTCAAGACCTGCACGTAGAAAGGGCCGTTTACAATTTGTCCAACTGGTACAAATTCATGGTGGACCACATATACGCTGTCAAAAAACGCAATGAGCATAACTTTTGCATTGAATTTTACGTAACCTGCTTTCCTCGGTCGAAGAAAAGACGTTGTGTGCCATTCTGGTTACTGTCATTGTTGTTCCAAGTCGTACGCGTGCACCCAGGTCTCATCGCTAGTAACGATTGTCGGCAAGAAACATTGGGTCATCCGCGTTTTTTTTTTTTTTTTTTTTTAGAACATTTCATTTCCATTTGATCCGGTGTCAGCACCCAGCGGTACAAACTTTGCAGTGACACGTTTCATCTTCAGACCATATGACAGCACTATGTGAATGGGTCAATGAGTGATCTGCATTTCTTGTGCCAACTCGTCAATGGTCGATCGTCGGTTTCATCTGATTAACTGTTTCAGTTGCTCCATCATTTCTTCGTTTCTGGAGGTTGATGGTTCTCCATTGCGGTGCTCGTCTACCAACGATTCCTGTCCGTCCCGAAATGTAGAAAACCACTCATAAACGGCTGTTTTCTGTAAAGCAGCGTCCCTGTAATCTATTTGTAAGGCTAACAAAATCTCTGCAGCAGATTTCTTCAACCTGTACAAAAATTTGAAGTTCGCTCTTTGCTCAAAATGTAATATCGTCCCAACAGATTACCACTCACTCTCAACTGTAAATAAACAAAATTCTTTCAGGGTAATCAAGAATATAGTTTCGAACATGGCTGTCTTTCAGTAGCCATATATACATTTCAACGGTGAAATAACACAGCCAACTAGTTGCAAATAATTGTTTAATACACTGACCTGTGTTTCGACACCTCTAAGGATGTCTTCATCAAAATGAAATTTTAAAAGCCGTAAAGTTACATTGCGAAAAGACAATAGTCAAAGTTTAGAGCAGACGTGCTCAAGTCAAAAATTAAAAATTAAAAACGTTCCAGCCTTTGCTACGTATATCTTACAAGGAAGAACATTAGACTGATGTTAAATTTTTAACTTGGGCATGTCTTGTCTAAACCCCTGGGACACACTGTATATTCTTTCACATTTTCTAAAACAGTCTGACAATGTTCACACAGTTTACCGATTACACGCTTATAGACACATTCTAGTTCTGAGATAAAGATATCGTGAAAGCAGCTTTTAACTGTATTTTAGTCTGGGAAGAAATTTTCTTGACAGTTGTTCGATAAGCAACGGGAACGATAAACATTTGATGACATAAGATCAGAAAAATAAGTGCAAGGGGGATGACTTCCCAAAGAAACTTCTAGATAGTTTTGTTTGTTAAATTAGCAAAATGCATTGTCTTTGTAGCAGCAACGCGTGATGCAGTTTTGTCGCTATTTTACCTTAAACTGGGACCACTTGTAGGTAACAAATACCAGGTGCGATGGACACATCCCCCAGGAGGAGTTGATAGTTCGCAACGCCCATTTTGAGCCAACAGATGAAAAATATTATGTTCGCACTGCCGTTTACTCGAGCCGTTAATTTCTTCTTAAGAAGTTAACATAAACGCATCATAACCCGCCATGAGTAACTATATCACATAGGATTGCTCAGTGAGCGAACTGATGACGTTCAAGCATATATGCAGTACCATTCACCTCTTTAGTTTTTGTTTCTTTGAATTAGAGTATGCAGTACTCCCAAACCCGACTTCTGAACCTTGCCTACAGAATGCAAATGGAGCATGACGGTAAATGATCAGTCATCACATATGTCAGTTATCGAGACTTCCTGAACTTTAAAAATCACTCATACTAGAACGAGCTGGCTTGAAAGAAGAAAATCCTCTTCTGATATGTTTTGCCCAAAAGCACGGACCCACACACAATACAAAGGATTCGTGCTCACACCGCTGCCTTCGCCTCTCTATTAAATACAAAGTGAACAGTATGTCGCAAATGTTAGATTTCTTTCCACTTGTGACTTTTCAGACTTTCCCGACGGATCTATTGTTAATATTCTTGTCGGGTTTGCCATCGGATCATATTGTGTAAATCCCACTATATTTCGTCGATACAACTGTTTGACATCTTCAAGTGGTGGTAGCTGCTGTTATCACTGCAAAAAGGCGCGACTGATGATAGGTGTGCGGCGGTGTCGCAATTTATCAGGCCAGGAGCAGGCAAGGTGGGAAGACGCTCACCGTAGAAGGAAATCGGCGCTCGTAGTGCCCCCTGCCATTTTCTACTTGTTTAAAATATGTTCATAAGTTTCAAATACGCCAAATCAAATGCTATAAGTTCAAACAAGGCAATAGCAGTTGATAAATACACTCATCGCGTGAAGCTATGAGTCATCTCGTCGGACGACACTTGACGTGAGGCTACACGTGGCGTGTAGCCGCGGTACTCTCGTGCGTAAACTGTTCTGATCTTGACGCAGCCACGAGCTGTTTCTTTTTTTTTTTTTTTTTTTTTTTTTTTTGGCCGCCTTAAGTGATGAACTCGTTCTGAGTCTTTGCGGCACCCGGCAAGCGACCAGGTTTTATGTCTAATACTGTACTAAGTTCCGAGTACGTTCTGATTCCGAACATTCCCAGGGGACATAAGTCAGCTAATGTATTATAGCTGTTATATAGGCCTAATTTGTGAGACCGTAGTGAGTAATACTTTGTTTAGAACGATTAAGTCAGTCGCTGGAATTTTACTGTCTCCTGTCAGAAATATTAAACTGAACTCAGTTTATGTTTCCCCGTAGGTTTAAACAGAAGATTATATTACAGCTAAAAATGAAGACATTGCAAAAAAAGTTCAGTATCAAGGAGATGGGACTCGAATAAAATGGTGAAACCAGATTTTGTTGAGAGCATCAGAGAGAGCATTGTACAACGTTGGACTGAAACAGGGGAAAGAAATATAATTAAGGATGAATGAGTAACTTTGATACATGAAACAGAAAGGCAACAAAGGATCACATAAATAAAAAGACAAAGTCTAGTAGAAATCCTGGCATGACACAGAAAATATTAAATTTAATTGACGAAAGAAGAAAATATAAAAATGCAACAAATGAAGATGGCAAACGGGAATACAGACATCATAAAAATGAGATTCACAGAAAGTGGGAAATGGCTAAGCAGCATTGGCTAGAGAACAAATGCAAGGCTATAGAAGCCAGCATGACTATGGGAAAGATAGATACCACTTATAGGAGGCCGTGCGGTTAAAGGCGCTGCAGTCTGGAACCGCAAGACCGCTACGGTCGCAGGTTCGAATCCTGCCTCGGGCATGGATGTTTGTGATGTCCTTAGGTTAGTTAGGTTTAACTAGTTCTAAGTTCTAGGGGACTAATGACCTCAGCAGTTGAGTCCCATAGTGCTCAGAGCCATTTGAACCACTTATAGGAAGGTTAAAGAGACCTTTAGAGAAAAGGGAAGCAGCTTCATCACTATCAAGAGCTTAGGTGGCAAGCGAACACTAAACAAAGAAAGGAAAGCGGAAAGGTGGAAGGAGTAAGCTATATAGAGGGGCTCTACAGCGTTAATGAACTTGAAGCAGCAGACGATATTCCCTCAGAATTAATGAGATCTTCGGGAGACTGAATTATTCCATTTGGTGTGCAAGATGTGTGGGACACAGTACATGAAGAATCAAGAAGCGCTGACAGTGTGAATATTACGTAACAATCAGTTTAATAACTCATGGTTGCAAAATATTGACACGAACTATTTATAGAAGAATAGAAATCTGGTAGTAGCCTATCTTAAGCAGGAATAGTTTTGCTTCCAGAGAGTTAAGGAACACGCAAGCTAATACTAACCTTACGTTTTATCTTAGAGGATATGTTACACTGTTTGTAGATTTAGGGAAGCTTTCCACAGCGTTAAATGCGATATACTCTTTGAAATTTATGCAGTTAAGACTCTAAGAACAAGGGAGAGAGACCGTAGTTGAAAAGTGAGTGAGAGACGATTGTCGCCCATCCCTTACTCCATCAGTCTGTATACTATGAAGAAACCAAGGAGAAATCTGGAAAAGCAATTATAATTGTGGGAGAAGACATAAAAACTTCGGGTTTCTGTATGTCCATCTTTTTAGAGATGCTTGCTGGACTCGGCTGTTCGATACAGGATGTCAAATTAAAAACCTTCCAGCCGTCTCGTTTCCAACGTTATTTTATTTGGCAACAAAATTTCAGCGGTTTACTGCGCCATCTTCAGGCCCCTGATCGACGTGTAGGAAGATTCTACTTCGGCTGTGAGCAGAATAGGGGCCAACAATACTGCTATAGCAAAAATCTGCTAAGACTGTTTTGATCACAACCGAGGTAGAATCTTCCTACGAAAGGCGTTTGAAAAGTCCGTGGAAAAATAAAAACTACATACGTGTTTGGGATAAACCTTTTTTATTTTTCGACATAGTCTCCTTTTAGACTTATACACTACGTCCAACGCTGTTCTAAATTACTGATCCCTTCCGAATAATAGGAATTGTCCAAGTCTGCAAAATAGCTATTAGTTGCTGCAATCACCTTCACGTTTGAATAAAATCTTTGTCCCGCCAGCCATTTCTTCAAATTGGGAAACAAATAATAGTCCGAGGGAGCCAAGTCTGGAGAATAGGGGGGATGTGAAACGAGTTGGAATCCTATTTTAATTAATTTTCCGACCACAACTGCTGAGGTGTTTGCTGGTGCATTGCCGTGCTGGAAAAGGACTTTTTTTCGGTCCAATCGCCGGCGATTTTCTTGCAGCTCGGTTTTCAAACGATCCAGTAACGATGAATAATATGCACCTGTAATAGTTTCACCCTTTTCCAGATAGTCGATGAGGATTATCCCTTGCGAATCCCAAAAGACAGTCGCCATAACCTTTCCGGCCGAAGGAATTGTCTTCGCCTTTTTTGTTGTAGATTCTCCCTTGGTAACCCATTGTTTAGATTGTTGTTTGGTCTCAGGATTATAGTAATGTATCCATGTTTCATCCACAGTGACGAAACGATGCTTAAAGTCCTGCGGATTCTTCCTGAACAGCTGCAAACCATCCTTGTAACACTTCACACGATTCCGTTTTTGGTCAAGCGTGAGCAATCGCGGAACCTATCTTGCGGATAGCTTTCTCATGTCCAAATGTTTACGCTAAATATTATGTACCCGTTCATTCGAGATGCCCACAGCACTAGCAATCTCACGCACCTTAACTCTTCTGTCATCCATCACCATATCATGGATTTTATCAATGATTTCTGGAGTCGTAACCTCAACAGGGCGTCCAGAACGTTCAGCATTACTTGTGCCCATATGGCCACTCCTAAAATTTTGAAACCACTTATAAACTGCTCTAATCGAAGGTGCAGATTCACCGTAATGTTTATCAAGCTTCTCTGTAGTCTCCTGAGGCGTTTTGCCTTTCATAAAATAATTTTTAATCACCACACGAAATTATTTTTCGTCCATTTTTTGACAATCACTTGACTTCTTTGATTCACACGAATGCTAAACACAAAGAAATAAACCAATATGGCTGAAACTTGGTGTTCGTTCTTTCGAAAGATGCTAATAACTAAACATGACCTCGATACGACCGGTGGTGCCATCTCTCGGACTTTTCACAGACTTTACGAACGCGCCTCGTACACGTCGGTCAGAGGTCTGAAGATGGCGTAGTATAGCGCTGAAACTGGCTGTCAAATAGAATAGGGTTGGAAGCTAGACGGCTGAAAGGTGTTGAATGTGACATCCTTTAAAAACTTCGAGGTTTGCCGATGACATTTTGCTTCTGTCAGGGACTGCAAAGGATTTCGAAGAGCAGTTGAATGGAATGGACAGTGTCTTGAGAGGTGGATATAAGACGAACATCAACAAAAGTAAAACAAGGCAAATGAAATGTAGCTAAGTTAAATAAGGCGATTCTGAGGGAATTACTTTGGGAAATGAGACACTATAAGTAGTAGTAAATAAAATTTAGCAACTTTGGCAGCAAAATAACAGATGATGGCTGAAGTAAAGAATATATAAAATGCAAAATGGTAATGGCAAGAAAATCTTTTCTGGCAAAGAGGGATCTGTTGACATCTAACATGAATTTACGTGTTAGGGAGGTTTTCTGAAATTATTTGTGTGTAGTGTAGCTTTATATGGAAGCGTTGATAAACAGTTCAGGCAAAAAGAGAATACACACTTTTAAGCCGCGTATAAAAAACTGATGAAGATTAGATGGAAAAATTGAAAACAAATGAGGAAAAAAAATTATGAGGTAAACTGACTAAAAAGAAGGGAATGGTTTACTGGACATAACTGAGCGTCAAATAATTATCAATTTTGTAATGGGAGGAATTGTGTGGGCTAGGTATTGCAGAATGTATCAGACTAGCGATATAGCATACAACTTTCGGAAAAACATCTATGCAATTCCGAAGATTGCAAAAGGCGGCAGATGCGAGAATTATCGCACAATCAGCTTAACACTCATGCATCTAAGTTATTGACTAGAAGAGTATATAGAAAAATGGAAAAGAAAATTAAAGATGTGTCAGGTGACGATCAGTTCGGCTTTAGGAAAGGCAAAGGCAGTAGAGAGGCATTTCTGACGTTATGGCTGATAATGGAAGCAAGACTAAAGAAAAATCAAGACACGCTCGTAGGATTTATCAACCTGGAAAAAGAGTTCGACAATGTTAGATGGCACAAGATGTTCGAAATTTTGAAGTAAGCTATAGGGACTGACGGGTAACATGCAATACACCGATCAGCCAGAACATTATGACCACAGACCTACTATCGACGTAAACAAGTCCAGGGGAATGACTATTAATCAGACACAAGCACTGTGCATGTAGTATCAGTTAGCGTGCTGTTCGTTTGCAGAATGGGGAGGTGCGCAATCTATTTAAGTTTGAAGAGGGCAGATTATGATGGCCCAGAAACTCGGCACGAGCATTTCGGAAACAACACGGCTTGTCGGGTCTACGAAGAATGTTGTGGTGTCTGTCTTCAACAGGTGGCGAAAACAAGGTGAAACCACGACCAGACGTCGGGGTCCTGTGCGGTCACCCTCATTATAGGTGCCGGACGACGAAGGTTGAGCAGGCCGGCCGTAGTGGACGAGCGGTTCTAGGCGCTACAGTCTGGAACCGCACGACCGCTACGGTCGCTGGTTCGAATCCTGCCTCGGGCATGGATGTATGTGCTGTCCTTAGGTTAGTTAGGTTTAAGTAGTTCTAAGTTCTAGGCGACTGATGACCTCAGCAGTTAAGTCCCATAGTTGGGTTGGGTTGTTTTGGGGAGGAGACCAGACAGGGAGGTCATCGGTCTCATCGGATTAGGGAAGGACGGGGAAGGAAGTCGGCTGTGCCCTTTCAAAGGAACCATCCCGGCATTTGCCTGGAGTGATTTAGGGAAATCACGGAAAACATAAATCAGATCGGCCAGACGCGGGATTGAACCGTCGTCCTCCCGAATGCGAGTCCAGTGTGCTAGCCACTGCGCCACCTCGCTCGGTTAAGTCCCATAGTGCTCAGAGCTATTTGAACCATTTTTTTGAAGGTTGGGCAGACAGGTAAAACAGGACAGGCGGCGGACTATAGCAGAACTAACATCAGACTTTAATGCTGGGCAGAGTACAAATGTGTCTGAACACACAGCGCACCGAACACGATGTCCCTCCCGCAGCCGACGACCCATGCATGTGCCAATGTTAACACCGCGACATTGGCAATTACGACTGAAATGGGCACACGACCACTGGCACTGGACGTTGGCGCAATGGCAGAGCGTAGCATGATCTGATGAATCCCGATAACTTCTTCATATTTCCGATGGGAGGGGGCGAATCCTTCGTCTTCCAGGGAAACAGTTCCTTGACGCTTGTACTACGGCACGGAGACAAGCTGTCGGCGACTCCGCTATCCTTTGGGGAACATTCACGTGTGCGTCCATGGGACCAGTGGAGCTCGTGCAAGGCACCATGACGGCCAGTGAGTACCGTACACTGGTTGAAGACCACTTTCACCCCTTCAAGACGATCGTGTTTCTCGATGGCAGTGGCGTTTTTCAGAAAGATAATGTGCCATGTCAAACGACGAAGAATGTGATTCGAGGAACACGGTGGCGGGTTCCAGTTGACGTGCTGGCCCCCTAACTCCCGAGACAACTCGATAGAACACATCTGGCATGTGAATGAACGTGACGTCGGGGCTCATCGCCCCCTCCCCAGAATTTACGGGAATTAGGTGAGTTGCGTGTGCAGATGTGGCTCATGACCCTCCAGCGAACTACCGAGACTTCGTTGCTTCCATGCCACAACGCGTCTCCGCTGCTATCTGTGCCAAAGGTGGTCCTACTGGCTATTAGGTAAGTGGTCAGTATATTCTGACTAATCAGTTTGTGTACAAGGGCCAAGAAGGAATAATTAGAATGGAAGACCAAGAACGATGTGCTCGGATTACAAAGAGTGTAAGATAGAGATGTAGCCTTTCGCTCCCACTGTTCAATCTGTTCATCGAATAAGCAATTACGGAAATAACAGAAAGCTTCAAGAGTGGAATTAAAATTCAAGGTGAAAGGATATGATTGATAAGATTCCTCATGACATTGCTGCCATCAGTGAAAGTGAAGAAGGTTTACAGGATCTTTTGAGTGGAACGAACAGTCTAATGAGTACAGAATATGGACTGAGAGTAAATCTTAGAAACACAAGAGTAATGAGGAGGAGCAGAAATGAAAACAGCAAGAAACTTATCATAAGAACTGGTGATCAGGAAGTATATGAAGTTGAGGAATTCTGCTACCTAGGCATGGATGGAGCAAGGAGAACACAGAAAGCAAACTAGCGCTGGCAAAAATGACGTACCTGGCCAAGAGAAGCCTGCTAGTATCAATAATAGGTCTTAATTTGAGGAAGAAATTTCTGAGAATCTGCATTTGGAGAACATCATTGTATGGTAGTGAAACATGGACTGTGGGAAAACCGAAGCATTCGAGATGTTGTGCTACAGACGAAAATTAGTTAGACCGACAAGGTAAGGAATGAGGAGCTTCTCAGCAGAATTGGCGAGGGAGGAATCTATGGAAAACATTGACAAGGTGAAGGGACAGGGTGATATGATAGTTTTTAAGAGATAAACGAATAACCTCCATGCTGATAAAGGGAGCTGCAAAGTGTAAAAACCGTAGATAAAACAGATTTGGGTACATGCAACAGAGGACGTAGGATGAGTTGCGAGTGCTACCCTGAGATGTCAAAGGTTGGAACAGAAGAAGAATTTGTGGCGGACCTCATCAAACCAGTCAGCCACATCAAACCAGTCAGACAGAAGACTGATGACTCAGAAAAAAAGTTAGCAGGTTCAAGTGGTTTAGGTTGTAGTAGTTATTCGGAGATTAAAGGCTTTGTGGTGGTGGCATGTATGGGACACTCAGCACCGAGGTTCTCAGCGACCCTACTCAGCTAACAGAGTATAAATGTGGTTATGAGTTGTCAGAAGCGTGCAACAAAATGTAAATTAGAAAATGTAATCCGAGGCCATCTTGAAACTCTCTCACTCACTCTGACACACAAAACAGCGAAAGAGGTATGCCTCAAGGGAATGTGTGAGTAAAATACATAGTCTAAATCTACACAATGTCTAAAATAGTGGAGCAAGAAAGCCTATACGACCAACTGAAAAGTAAAAGATGAAGCAGCCACCCTAGAAACATATTAAAATCTTCTACATAAGACACTGCTGGAAAGACCAGACATCCCACAGAATCTTAAAACTCGAACCACATTCAATTCATCTCCACCTAAAATAGAGGGTAGGTCAACTGGTAAGTGGGTTGGAGCCCTCATGGCCTGGCATAGAAAGCATTCTGTTAAAATATGGCGTACAGAAGGCTGAACACCGCAACCACTACATATCGGTGGGCCTTTCTGCCGAAGGAGGAATCCACGCGTCACTGGACAGTGTTCTGTCTGGAGGCGCGTGAAAAGTACTTGCTTCCACCGCAGTGGCGAGAAGCAGGAACGCCACGGTCGTGTCGTAGGTTTCATGGGTCTCAGCTTGTTGTTCTTCAACCCTAACCACTCCTCTAAAGACAGTTGCTTTATGTCGTGTCTCAATAGCGATATAACTGCACTGTCAGGGCAGCACATTCAGAAATTGTAGCTTGCAAGCAGGCTACCCTGGTAGCCAGCAGAATGACACATTCTTTCCCTGCCTCTTTGAGTGGAAAAGGGTGTTATGAGTCAGCTCAAGAAACGTTTCGGCTGGATACATATGATCGATAGCCTGAAGACTACTTAGGGAGTTGGTGCAAATGAGGAATTTGGTAGCAGGAAAGCACCGCATCTTCTCCGTTGCCCTCGAGATCGCATATAATTCAGCGTCATACAATGACAATGTACCTGGTAAGCGAATCATTGTAACTCAGTCTGGGAATAACAGAGCCCAGCCCATGGAATTATCCTGCTTTGATCCATCAATGCAAACGACCACAGAGTCATAGGGCTCGGCTAAAATTTCGTAAAACATCGATTTAAAAAGAGACTGGAGTAAAAATCTCCTTTACACTGATAGATCTGAAGGAATTCTGGATCTCCGTATTAACCAGGGTGATGAGCGACTCCAACATCGATGAAACATAGAAATATTGTCTGAACCAAGTGCCACTAAGTCCTGCACGCGAATCCCAAATGGCTTCGTTGTTCGTGGCCTATTCCTAAATAGTCGCTTTATTGGAGGGCGATCAACAGTATGGAATGACGGTGATTGTGGCGTGGAGATTAGGCTGCACACATGATGCATCATGAGGACCCGCCTCCGTATGACAAGTGGTGGTTCAGTACCCTCAACACGGAGGCTAGGGTTCGGATTCGTCCTACATGCCCCTGTCGCCAGCCGAATCCCCTTATGATGAACGACATCAATTATCTTAAGATAAGATGGTCCAGCAGAGCCAGAAACCGTGGAATCACAGTCAAGGCGTGATCACACAAATGCCATGTAAAACTGAGGCAGACATATCCAGTCTGCTCTGCATGACCTATTCATAATACATTTTAAAAATTCAATGCCTTTAAATTTTTGGCGTTAACAGCCTTCAGATATGGTAACGACGTGAGGCATTGACCAAAAGTAAGTCCCAAAACTTCACTGAACTTTTAAAACTATGAATAGTGTCCCTCATTGTAAGAGGAGGCAGGATAAAATGGCGACAAGAACGATTAAAATTGACACTAACGCATTTCTCTGAGAAAAATTTAAGACATTTATTCGCGCCTACTCCTCCAATCGCCGTATAGTAAGCTGCAGTTGATGAATGGTCACTGCAAAACTACAGGAGAAGCAGAAGATGGCAAAGTCGTCCACAAACAATGAATATCGAACAGGACGCTTAACTGTGGACGTAGTAACATCGAGGGCAATAGTGAACAGAATTTCACATAAAACGGACCCTAGAGGGACCCACGGTTTCTTGCTCAACTCGATCTGATAGAGCATCACCGACCCAATATCGAATAAATAGCCTGGAAAGGAAGGAATATATAAAAAGTGTAAAGAAGTAATTCTGAAGTTGGCCCAGAATGTGATGCCTCCAAGTAGTGTCATAGGCCATCTCATGATCGAAGACGACACCTATGATGTGTTGTCTGTCTAGGAAGGATTGTTGGATCTCCGCCTCCTGCAGGGTCAGGCTGTCAAGGGTTGAACGAGACCTCCAAAACACACACTGGGGGCGAGTAAGTAGGACCCGAAATTCTACGACACAGTTCCGACGATGGGTGACCATGCGTTCTAGTGGTTTTCAAACTTAGTGAGGGCTACACTATGGTAACTAGTGGGCCACATCTGATTCTTCACTGGTTTCAGAAGGGGCCCTAAAATCGCCTCCTACCACGATTTGGGAAATTCCCTAGTAAACCAAACCGCATTAAATAGAGAAGGGAGTATTTTCTTTGCAGCCTGGTGAAGGTGCTGTAACATGCTGTATGCAATTCGATGATTACCTGGGGCAGTCCCCTTGAACTGAGACAGGACACACTCAAGCTCCCACACGGAAATGAGGCAATTGTAGTTCTCGGTGTTGGTGGAACTAAATTCCAACCACTCTTCTCCACCACCTCTTTCCACCAATGCGTGATGCAATCTTGGATTGCAGTGGCAGAGATTAAACTGAAGTAATCTACTAAGGCGTTCGCTACGTCCCAAGGTGTAGTTTGCAGGCTCTCCTGCCGCAGTACAACAGTTACAGGTTGTCTAGTACATCTTCCACATATTCTTTTTATGGTTTCCCATACCTTCGAAGAGTGGAACGATTGATCGAATTCAGAAACACTTGCCAAGACCTATTCTTGTTCTCTCTGTCTGTCCGCCGTGGCTTCGCCCTTGGGATTTGAAACGCTGCGACGTTTGTAGCATAAATGTGGCATTTGAACTATCACATGGTCATGCGTCTCTCCCTAAAGCAGAGCGACACTCTTCGTTCCACCATTGAACATGTCGCCTCTGAAGTCGGCCTGAAGACTCTGGGATAGACACATCAGCGGCCACTTTCCAGGGAGAAGCATCGACAAGGGCAGGAGAACAAAAATCAAGGTCTATGGTCGAGAATGACCCAATGACAATGCTAAAGTGTGTGCTGCCACTTTCAATAAGATGACAGAATTCCTCTGACACAATTAGGCTTTCGGCAACTCGACCCCTGGGGCATATTGATGGACTTCCTCATAGCCCACTAAGTGCATTAAAATCTGCTACAAAATGGGAGGGCAAAGGAAATTGCGAAATCAGGTTGGAAAGACCCATTCTATCAAAACTTTGGTTGGGAGGAAAATACAAACAGATGGTAACAGCGGATCGAATATGCACTGACACAGCAACTGCCTGAACAGCTGTTCTGAGACACAAGTAACGTGGTATGTGTCATTCACAAATATAGCCACTTCACCTTTAGCCCTGTCGCCACTGTATCCCCTGAGCACAGGGGTATTGCTACTTTTAAAAAGCGTTTCCTACAGACATAGACAGAGGGGCCTCTCCTTTGCCAACAGTTTCAGCTTCTCCACGTATGTTCTGTGCTTATTTATGTTCCACTGAAGCACAGGAGCCATTTATCTGTGCGGTATATGGTCTCCCATTGCTCTTCTGTGTGAGAGAATCGTCTTCAGAAGGAGGAGAACTGAGTGGAGTCAAGGTTTCATTGAAGCTGAGTTCTAAGGCCAAGTCCGAATCGTAATCCTCTAAGTGTTTCTGGATCTGACGAACCACCTGCTTCGATTCTGCCTTCTTGTTTGTACACTTTATCTTAGTCTTTCCCTCCAGATTTGGGAACACCGAGGTAGGTTGTACCAGTCCAGTGCGCAGCAGCTGCCCTGCCAAAGTGGCATCAACGGCAGGAGGGCAAGCAGTGTGCACTCGCTAGAGCATTTCCTGGCATCAAGGTCCATAGGTGACGCCTGGGTGGAACCAGTTATTGTCACTGGTTCCTTCGTGAGTACTGCAGCAAATGAAGTGGAAAAAGTTGGGGGCTGAGGAGATTTGTACATCTTCTTCTCTCCAGTGTATGATACGCTCTTAATCACCTATAACCCGTGGATTTTCTTTTCTGCCTTAAACACCGTGCACTCTCTGCTCCAAGCTGTATGCACACATGAACAACTGACTAAAGGTTATGGGAGGTACACGCTGTTCCGTCAGCGTGGGCGCCCATACTGCACTCACCACAGGCAGCTTGTCCATTACACCTAGAGGGGTGTGGCCAATATCTGGCACAAGACACATTTCATATTTTTGGTCAAGCATGGTCTGACTTTCAGTCTTAAAACTCCATCTTTATTATAATTTGGAAAAGCCTTCGAATCAAACCTTAATGTAAATGAGTCTGATTTTTCCAGTCTGCCATCCACATGACGCATTATACGATTCACCTCAACGACTACTTAGTCAGCCCACACCTCCTTTAGCTTTGAAGTGCCCATATGAAGGATGTCATGTAGTCGATGATACAGTGCTGTTCAACTGCAATAAGATACTCACCCAAAAATTTGGACTTCAGAAGAATTTTAACTTGCTGTGATGACGCTGTTTCGACCAGCAATATGCCATTACGCAACCATTTAACAGATTTGAGGGTTCCAGCCAAACCATCAAGGCCTTTTTGGATATATAGGGCGCTACCTTCTCAAACATACCGTCTTCTCTCCTTATCACAACAAACACATTTTGACACGCTGCGTGCACTATTTTACAAAACAATACCTGAGCTTTCGATTAAGATCGCTTAGGAGGGCTATTCTCCTGTACTCGCTTTGAAAGATGGGTGTTAGTACTACCCAACTGACCATCCGAACGGTAGGTAGCAAGTGTGTGAGAAGTCGTGGATGCCATAGTGATTCCACGAGCAGCTAGGGAAACCAGGAGTCGGCCCAGACAGAGTCCCGCTTGCCTGGACAAGCCTTTTACAACTGAGTCATGGCAGGTTCCACAGAGGTTGTCCGCTAACGACTGTTCCGCCTCAACAGTCGTGCACCTCATCGGCGCGCATCACATCTTGAGATTATAGCGCTTTTTAGAGGGGTTAACATGGTCCTCGCGACCCAGGCGGTGAAGCCAACATCTTCGGGCCTCAGACATCATACATCGTTCCACCGCCGCGCCTCACGGTGGTCGTTGAAGTATGCCCAGAGGTTACGGTGACACAAGATTGGCGGCGTTTACCTGATCCGCTGAGGTAGACGAAATGCTTGCTCAGGATAGACTAGCATGGGTGTTGCATCAAAGCAGTTTCCAGACTGAAGACCACCACAACAACAGCGTTTTAGTGAACGGAAAAGGACACTTCTGTTGTTTAATCGGAGCTGTGTAGGTGCAAATTTAAATGACGCTCCAGCTACGAATAATAAATGAAACTGTTCTGGATATCAGTAACTATGAGTGGTCTGGTACAAATTAACTTGACTAAAGTAAACTTGGCGAGTCTAATACTTATAAACTCATGTGTTATTTAAGTAACACCTTCCCAACTCAAAAGGGAAGAAGGAAGATTAGCGTTTAACGTCTGACCGACATCGAGGTCAGCAGAGACTGAGCACAAAGTAACGTTGTTTCAACGATGGGGACGGAAATTGGCGGTATTCTTTGAAAGCAACCACTCTCGCATTTTTGTGGAGCGGTTGAGAGAAACTAAAATGGAGACGGCTGGACGCGGATTTGAACGGCTGTTCTCCTAAATGCGAGTCTAGCGTGCTAACCACTACACCATCTGCCTAACCTTAAAAATGACTCTGAGCACTATGGGACTTAACATCTGAGGTCATCAGTCCCCTAGAACTTAAAACTACTTGAACCTAACTAACCTAAGGACATCACACACATCCATGCCCGAGGCAGGATTCGAACCTACGACCGTAGCGGTAAAGCGGTTCCAGACTGAAGCGCCTAACCTTAAACTCCTTTTTGATTGTCGAAGTCTGCCAGGGCGCTGTTTTTGTTGTTTTCTCTGTAAGGAATACACGAGAAAGGAATGCAACAAGGTCTTTCAGTTACGAAAGTTAACTGCTTTTTACTTAAATAAAGGGACTACTTTTCACTTTTGAAGATTTGTTTTTGTTATGCGACTAACGTATTTTCCGATGTCAGTCGCAAGAAGCACTTTTTACTGTAACAAAGAGGAACGTCGCTTGTTCTTCTTTTTTAAGCTGTTTGTGAATATGACTGTGAGCTGTTCGTTTTCAGTTAGTTATGTGAAAACGAGGATTGTTATTTACAAGAAGCCTGTTGATACAGAGTCTACGAGCTGTAAGTTTTTTAAATGAAGCCGACAAAAGAGTCTCTGAAGATTTCTTTTGTAACTTAACTTCGTGCAGAACCAGAAGTTGCCAGTAAGAAGTGGCGACGGTAGATTGAATTCTGCAGAGGAATTCTGTGTGGGATATCGAGATTGCGGCACTAACTTTGTGTGACTGTTATGAACATCAGCCTATAGCTCACACGTCACAGCATATGTTCTGTACTTCATGGTATTATAATGTGAAAACGAAAGTGTAGAAGTGTAGAGGTCAGCTTTAAGTTATTTTATTGTAATTTTGCAGCTATTGACAGTCTACGACAGTTTATGCAAACGGTTGCCAGAGCTACACAGTCATCAGTAAACAGGCAACAAATTTTGAGATTAGCTCTTTTTGTTTTGAATAGTTCTTCCGCTAAGCGAACGGAATTACACATGGCCGGCCGGGGTGGCAGAGCGGCTCTAGGCGCTACAGTCTGGAACCGCGCGACCTCTACGGTCGCAGCTTCGAATCCTGCCTCAGGCATGGATGTGTGTGATGTCCTTAGGTTAGTAAGGTTTAAGTAGTTCTAAGTTCTAGGGGACTGATGACCTTAGAAGTTAAGTCCCATAGTGCTCAGATCCATTTGAAACAATTACACATGTTCATTCGTTGACAGGAGCACAATGCATACTAGGAACTACATTTACGAACAAAACTTGTGCGTTAAGAAAAATCTGCGCGTAATCCAAGTACCTAAGCTCTTCTTTAGCGACCTGAATGGGAATTCTGACGTTTACCCTTATCCTTTATTTATACTCTCCAAATGTTCAGTAAGTATTACCAGCGTGCGTACACGTGTCCTCACAAACACACACACACACACACACACACACACACACATATCTCGGACAGAATGTTGATATTTGCTTGCCAAGAAAGGCTTCTGTCTGAAATGCTTTTGCGTAGATTCGAACGTAAGGAACACGGAAAGGGAGGTGATTCAAGGTGAAAATAGAAGTGTAGAATGCAGAGTGTTACATTGTGTGGGGTAGCGGTGAGCGTTGATCGATGGGGCGTGTTATCTGTCAGTGGTAGCACCGCGTGGAGCGCTGGAAAGCCGAGGCGAGGCGTTGGTTCGCCCGCGAGGACAGACAGCGAGACAAATGACAGGCGGATAGATGTAAACAAACAGCGCGCTCGCCTCCCGATGTTCTGCCGCCCATCATCCTGCGTACGCCGTCCGCCTTCTGGGGCACGCACGGCGGAAAAACTGAAAAATGGTTTCTAAGCTATGGAATTTACACAGTTGCCAACTACGCTGTTTTTGGTAATAATACAGCATGTTCACAGTTATACGGAAGTTACCTTTAATTGTGAGAAAGATAAGTAACTTACAGAAATTATTGATATAGCACTGAATACTTATACCTTCAACTTTTATTTACAAACGCTCTTTATGACTACCTATACTTAGCTTCCTACCAAATCCTACAAAGAAAATCTTGATTTATGGTGGCAACTGCTTGTGTTATCCGCTGTCGCATGTCGTCGACGCCTCCCGGAAGCAAAGGAACAATCACCCTGTCTTTAATGTAACCCCATAAATAGAAGAAAATCACCTTCAGTCTGCATTTTGTTAAACATGTCTACACAAAAATCAGCTCTTTTTTTCACTTTGTCTTGGTTGCAACAGTTCCAGTTTGTAGGTTTAGATGACAGACGTTTCCGTAATACCTTCCACACTGTAACAAGAGGCGTATTCAATTCTAAGCTGGCGCGTCTCGTTGATCTACCCAGACTACGAACGCAAGACTGCCGAAGTGGTTCAATTTCTGCGTCAGAGACTGTTGGCCTACCCTGACCCAGCGTCCTATGTGATTAACAGCCAGTTTCAGTGAAACTATTGTACCAGTTAATTACAGTTTGTCTTTGAGGTGGTGGCTTGCTCGGTCCTGAATTTTCTTTGAACTGTAGTAGCAGATTTGGATTCGTGGAAACAAACAACACCGGACGATACGGCGGCCATTTTTCTGCCAAACTGCGGGCGGGACTTTTGAATGGCCGGTAGTGGAGTAGTGGAGTACACACTCACCGAATCAAAAGCACAGGACAATATGGCGAAATCATTCGTTAAATGCCTCTCTTTACAGCAATGATATACTCAAAGTAGCCTACTACGTACAACACTGTTTTAATCTGCCAGGAAGTTTCATATCAGCGCACACTCCGCTGTAGAGTGAAAATTTCATTCTAGAAACATCCCCCAGGCTGTGGCCAAGCCATGTCTCCGCAATATCCTTTCTTTCAGGAGTGCTAGTTCTGCAAGGTTCGCAGGAGAGCTTCTGTAAAGTTTGGAAGGTAGGAGACGAGGTACTGGCAGAAGTAAAGCTGTGAGGACGGGGCGTGAGTCGTGCTTGGGTAGCTCAGTCGGTAGAGCGCTTGCCCGCGAAAGGCGAAGGTCCCGAGTTCGAGTCTCGGTCGGGCACACAGTTTTAATCTGCCAGGAAGTTTCAAAACGACTACCGTTTGCAAAGCGGGCTCACTATGTCAAGTCAATTAGCTTTTCAAATTACCAAAGAAAATATACGTAAAATGATGACGTACAAAACTTCCAAAATATCACATCACCAACGCAACCGATCTGCACACTAAATGAGCCCATATTCGTTGTTTACTGTCAACGTAGCCTACTAACCAGTAACGCTCGATGGCCTTTGAATGTATGACACCGCTGAACTGTGTAACCCCACGTGACCCCCTTCTCCTATAAAAGATTGGCAAATAGCTGTCTTAAGTTGAAAAATGAAGCAACAGAGAAGAAAAATTGTGAAGTTATCAGGACTGCAATTACTGCTCTTATTAGCATCCAGAAACATACAACACAGAAATCCGTAATCCGTTTCGCAAACAACACTTCTTAAGATACACATCTCCTGACTGTGTAATTATTTTGAAAGGCGTTAGGCAGTGGCAAAAATATAACGCTCTCTGTAGTAGTAAAACGTACATTACGAAACCAAACCATACAACTGGCAACTTTGAAATCACAAGAATCTGCTATTTTAGAGTATAATTTTGATTGTGACTGTTCTGTGGCAGAGTTGCATACAGAACTAAAACGCTGTGCTGCACTCTGATGCTTGACCGGTTTCATTCTGTAGGATCACTGATCAAAATTAGATACAGAAAGAAAATTGTCTTAAACAGGAGCTTTCAGCGCTTTTCAAGAAGTCATTTTCTGCTGCAGTGGTTCATGGGCGTCGCGTTGTATAAAGTTGTGAAAACTGCACAATATTCCAATGAGACAGCTACTCGTCATCTTCAGGTGCTTACTGACATGTTTTTTTCTTCTTTTTTGGTAGGTTGCAGTACAGCGCCAACGGTTTGGAGCCGTCTATCTGTCTTGGTGGAGGAATAAAATCCTCCTATCTTACAATGACAGCATTCCAATGGCGTCGTTGTACTACACGTTGTGTCGGTGGACTTGAAGTTCACCCTTCGAAGATGGGAGTTCAGTGGTGTCGGTAAGATATGACACAACTACATCGGTACCTATAGTGGTGGTCGTACCAAGGATTGCACACAATGAGTGGCCATATCAATAACTGGCACGTTATGAGTGGCTGCACCAGGTCTAACGTTAGCTGTGGTCCGAATCTGAATCGTTGAGGATGGTAAGAGGAATAGGGTAGCGGTGCCAGTACATGTCGTGGAGGGCTTCGACTTTACCTTCTCTCGAATGGTCGTCTTTAGAGGGACCGTGTATGTCTCCTCGTGCAGTGTAACAATCCTTGTGAGTGGAGGGGCATACAGACTTCATCAAAGCACCTTATTCTGCAGGAGGTGGAGGGCGTGCGTGCATCCTGGAGACACTAATCGTGGCCCATGCCTTGGAACCGAAGGTGAGGGATGGATGGACAACCGTACGGTACCGTCGGAACTTGGTGTCTAAGTTCACGTCCCTGCTGTTGAAGAGTGGGTGCAACGCTTTATCAGCTTTAGTTCCTTTGGGGTGGCCTCAGGAAGAGTACTTTGTTACCCATCTGGACTTCTAGACATTTGGTATTTGGGGACCACAGGACCTGGAAATCTCCAATAGCGACGTTGTGGTGGAGGATAGGGCGCCGTTTCGTGAAATATACGGCCGTAGTTTTTCCTATGGAGAAGAGCAGTGAGCTGGTCGGTTTTGCAGCCGGTCGTTCAAATGGTTCAAATGGCTCTGAGCACTATGCGACTTAACATCTGAGGTCATCAGTCACCTAGAACTTAGAACTACTTAAACCTAACTAACCTAAGGATATCACACACATCCATGCCCGAGGCAGGATTCGAACCTGCGACCGTAGAGGTCGCGCGGTTCCAGACTGAGCGCCTAGAACCGCTCGGCCACCGCGGCCGGCCTAAAGCCAGTCGTATAGAGCGCCGTATCGTCGACGTATTGCAACATGTAGCAGTGTGGAGTGACTGGCATATCATTAACATAAATGTTAAAGATGATAGGAGACAACACAGAGCATTGATGGGTACCCATCGACATGTGACGTACGCTCGAGCGTTTTCCTGGCTGAGTAACCAGGAAGGTCTATCACGGAGGAGATCATCCACGATCTAAGTATAGATGTCCTGGATGCTCGTCTGCGTCAGCATTTTGAACAAGAGATTGTCCTGCCCATCCTGTCGAAAGTGTTTTGCTGGTCCAGGAAAACCGCTGCAGTTGACATAGTGAAGTTAAGGCCTTTGCTGAGGTGCTCTATGATCCTAAGAACTTGTAGTTCGGCTGACAGGTAATAAGTTAAATCGAACTGTTTTGGTCGGATTCTTCCAGCCGCCGCCAGAGGCTGGGAAATGCGGTGGCGGATCAGAGGTTCCAGGAATTTCTCCATGATATTCGAAAGGCTGGTGCACCTTTTGTTGGTAGGGACCATACGATCTTTCGAGAGCTTGGGGATTGCAGTTAGTGTGGCCTGCTTCCACTGTGTAGGAAAAAGGTCAGTTGTGAGACAGCGGTCAAGAATGCTGGTGAATAAGTCTAGCAGCATGCGCGGGAACCGACGGGGGTGTTCATTTAAGAGCCGTCTAACCCGGGAGTCGACTACCCACGCTTCCGCCAGAGGATCCGTTGGACGTCTGTCGGGGACGTAAGGTAAGGGGGGTAATAAGAGGTGGTTTGTTTCTGAAAGCGGTAATGGCCGTCAGAATATTGACATATTGCTGCACTGACTTGCCAGTAAAGAAGCTGGATCGCTGGAAAAGCGCAGGCGCGAAGGCGTGGGGCTGTATTGTCATCGTAGACGAATCATAGAGCACGGCGACTTCAAAGGCCCCTGTCGGAGAAACGGGCCGCGGACGTCGCATGCGCGACGCTGGAAAACATGCGGCCGCAAATCGCGGCTCAGTGTGCGCACGGGCAGTGTGTTGGCGCCCAGTTTATGTGTGCGGATTCCGATTCTCCGTATGTGTTGAGATACTGGATTCACTTGTCTGCGGCCGACGATGCCTTAGTACCATCAGTGCTGGTTCCCATGCCTTGCTAAGTTGAAATCCCGTCTCTCTCTAATAATCAGGTCGTTACTTATACGTATTTCGAGTACACTGCCAGCCGGCCGAAGTGGCCGTGCGGTTAAAGGCGCTGCAGTCTGGAACCGCAAGACCGCTACGGTCGCAGGTTCGAATCCTGCCTCGGGCATGGATGTTTGTGATGTCCTTAGGTTAGTTAGGTTTAACTAGTTCTAAGTTCTAGGGGACTCATGACCTCAGAAGTTGAGTCCCATAGTGCTCAGAGCCATTTTCAGTACACTGCCCAGTACGTGCAGGTGCATGAAAGGATCTTTGTCTATCCGTTCATACTATGTCCCGTGTCACGAGTTTTCTAGCTGATCTAATTTAGTGTGACTTCTATGTTCAGCGCATCTATCTATAACAGTGTGACACATCTGGAAAATGTATGGCTTCTCACACTGGCACAGGACTTTACATATCCCTGGTTATTCTTAACAGAACCCAGCATCATTTTATTTGGCGAAAAACACATTTCATTTGATGTTTCTTGAATGCCTGCTGATATTAAAGTACATGCTTCCAACACAAGGAAAAAAAAAATAATAAAAATTGCTCGTGGAGTTCTCCGTTAGTTTTGGCTGTTCTTGAGGTTTAGTCTACGCAAGACGAAATGCGAATCTGATTATCAGCGTACTCGCTCTATATTAACACAGAGTGAAATGGCTAAGCTCTGCTGATAAGCTCTCTCGATCTGAGATAACTCCAGGGACGAGTAATACACTGCTGCATTGAGATGGCTGACAGTAGCTCATAGCTCGTAAATATAGGTCAGTGCGAGATGGTTTGTGGAACACCATGAGTAGTGGGGCAAGCTGCTTGCTGGGGCATTTTGTTAGTGCGGTTTTCCTACATCAGGGACAGGTATGTACTCAGGGGCAAACCTATTGTCCTCCTTTACTGACATGTCATTAACCTATTGTTCTCCTTTGATTGACAGATCCTTAACCTATTGTTCTGCTAAAAGTTTCCTAAATTTTGATTGACAAGCACTTTAACCTATTGTTCCCTCACCCCTTCCCCTCTCTCCTCAGGAAACCTCCTCCCTCGCTGTCACAGGTACAGTTTCAGGTCTGAATTATTAAAACTGAAAGGTCTCTGTTGGATTCCTTTCATGTTTAATTTCTTAAGTCTGTTGTCATTTACGGCATAAATTCCTCTTCTAAATTTACTGTGGCGTTTCTGACTATCTGGGAGGAGACTGAGTAGTGGAACGTGTTACTTTTACACATAAACAAGAACGATCTGTCACACTACTACACTTTAAAACACAGTTTATATGTAATTCATGTCACACAGTCTCATACGGAACCTACATCCGCTTTCTTTTATATACTGTATATGATAAGATACTGTCATACCCCTTCCCTTCTGTGTGAGAGGATGAATGAGCAAATGTATTTCTAGTTGCATGCTTGAGGGTAGCAGACAAGGCTGCCTGCTAGAGAACAGTAGGACCAACGTCGGAACAGATAGCTACGCTTTCTAAAAGCAAAGAGGTTTCTATCCTTAGTATGGTCCTGTCCGTCCGTTGTCATGTTGGTATAGGAAGCTGCCCCTCTGGCCACTTCCGTTTGTATTTGTGAGCCACCCCTCAGGAAGGGACCAGTCAGTCTGTCTGTGGCGAGCGTCTGAAGTGGTAAGATCTCCGGCTAAGCGCGTGTCTGCTAAGTCTGTAGGACAATGGATGTCTTAAGTTCAGCCTAACTGAAAATTTAATCACCTTTATTTGAGGTTTAGCTCTAAAATATCCAATGTTATCTTAAATTGCAGCGCAGTGTAATTCTCGTGTGAAGTTCAGAATATATTCCGGTAGTTGCTTTGTCACTACTTTGTGAGTAAAGTGGAACCACGTGTTGATCAGTAACTCTAACTAAGATCATCAATCTTAAATGCGAATGCTCGTGTGATTACAACGTCTCGTCTTGACAAGATTTTTCAATATAGCAACTTTTCTTTATGTTCAACCCACGTGGGGCGTACTTTGTGAGACCAGTACCACGTGCTTATACAATTGTTTGACCCATCAGGTTAATAGTAAGAGGATAGTGACCAGTTCGAGGTTTTTCTTTTGTAAATTGCTTTTCGATCTAATTTATTTTAATCATCAAAATTATTGTGGAGTTACACTCTTTGTGTAAACCAAGTTGACCACGTGAAGCATGTGGTGTATTCATCAAAGTAGCCCTCAGCTATTCTTTTCGGGAAGATTTCACACAGAGTTAGTATGAATGTAGTATACCAGTGTGTGGTAATTACATGACGGACAGGATTGTGCTACGAACGTAACTTGTATGGGTGAAAATTGTATCGGTTGGTTGTGGTTAATTTCCTCTTGCATATGTTTCAACGTTCTTTGTGTGTTATTTTATGAATGCAGTGTTGTATGTAGTCTCCCAATCTTGGCTCCCTATTTGATGTGTTCCGTAAGATTACAAACTCACATTTTCACAGTCCTAAATAAGGCACCAGCTTAGTTATGAATCGAGTTTAATATGCTGAAATTTCAATGATCAATGGTAAAATAAATTTCCAAATATAAACTGATTTATTTCTTTTCATTTAAATTCTCTTTTATATATATATATATATATATATATATATATATATATATATATATATATATATATATATATATATATATATCACCGGTTGTCGTATGACTATTAAAAGATTATAATTAATGTTAGTCTGGTTGGTAATTCGGTAAGCTAGACTGGATGCCTGGTGAAACAGTTGCTCAGTAATGCAAGGTTAACTTCCCGAGACGGCTCACAGCTTTAACCCGCTTTTATTGGCTATCAGTACCGCGTTCATAGCAAAATAAAGTAACAACGTTACAAAATCACCTCTCTCAATCTTATCAATTTGATTGACTACTTAATCAATTAATTAACCTCTCCCACTCTGGTAAACATACTCCCCTCCCACCCTCCCTCTCGGAAATTGAAGGGAAAAAGACTCAGTTGATCGGTCATTTGGAGGGAATTCTATTGTAGTGTATGGAATATTGTTGAAACAATTTAGACAATGTATAGAATATTGTTTAGTTATTTATGCCAGTGTATGGAACATAGTTTATATATTTAGTTGCAGAATTTGTCCAGAAATCGATTGCTGCATATGGAATATTGTTTAAATAATTTAGACAATGTGTGAAATATTGTTTATTTAAAAAAAATAGGGCATTCAAGACAGTGTATGGAATATAGTTTATTTTTTTATTTAAAGAATTCTTCAGGAAATCGATCACACCCCTGCCATCCCATCGCTTGCGCCCTCGCCTCCTCCCCACTCCCCCTCACCTCCTCTACCTGGAAATTGGCGTCCCTGCCATGGAGTAAAGGAAATCTCACGAAGAGAAAATCAAGAGTTTATTGTTAATTTGTAAACAAAGAGCAGTTTTCGGGGCTTCGATTCCTCTTGCTCATCATTGTCCGCTGTTTGGAAAGATGCAAGTCTTGTGAGAGGTAATTACATCGATCGCATTTCTGTTTTTATTCCGATTGTGCAGGGAATACCGTCATGAAACACACATCACACGTAATTACATACAGTTAAAAACCTTTCGATCACGAAACACGCACAGCTCGCCGTCCCCTGTCCACTGGACGTCACACGACGCCACCCGCAACTTGCTCCCAGGAGTCGGGATGCACCGGTGGCTCCCGCAAAGTGACGTCGCGGCTGTCAGCTACCGAACCACGCGCAGATTTCAGTTCGGGTTCCACAAGGATTAGGCGGCGGCATCCCATTGATACATGACATTTGAAAAATACATGCCGAAATACGTGTTCACCTAGGTAACGTTGCTGGCGCGATGACACAGAAGAGATGTAACAGGAAAACCCCCTCCATTACTTATCAGTCCCTTCCGGGAATTCGTAAAGTGCTGCAGCAATAGTTAACCGTCGCTTTTGTAGGAGCTTTCGTGATGTCTCAACTTGCCCGCACAGAAATTCTTGCCCTAACAGGACCTGTTTACGAATATAACCCGCAATAACATCGAATGCATTCTTCCTGATGGTCCTAAAGGGCCACCACGTGTTTCCTTCCTGGAAATCGTGACACCCAGCTATCAACATACGTCTCAGAAACAGTAAACGCTGTCACCGCTAAAATCCTTCATCACGCCTGTGAATGCTCGCGAAAACAGCGTTAATCATAAAAGCATTCTTGTGGTTTGGAAAGAGAGCACTGTGTAAGCACAGACGGGAAAATCGGAACAATTATGCAAACAGAATTCGAAGCACTGTCCTACAGAAGAGATAAATGGCTGGAATTTTGGTGTCCCACAGCTACTGGTCTAGAGATGTCGAAATGCCACAGTGGTGGATGAGTGACGGCATCCCCACCAAAGATGGATGCTCCGCTTCAACTTGCCTTTGAACACTTGCTTTCTGAGAACTTTCAGTAGATACCTTGCCTCCATCGTGTTCGAATCACTTTGTAGAGACTCCTAAGCCCCAGCACAAAGGACATCTTGTGAATGAATGGAGCATTCTGACTGGATATTGCAGAATTTAACCTCCAAATTACTGGCGCTGCCAGTGTGGAAGCACTGTAGGCCTTTTTTTCTGCAGACAAGACTTTCAGAGGCAAAAAACTATTTTGTACAGATTGCCATATTGCACTGACAGTTAAATCCCGCAAAGTGGTCTACAGATCATTAAATACATCCCACGTACTCACCGTGCTGCTGTGCACCGCCGATGGAGGGAACTGTCGCCATAAACGCGGCCCATGACCGCAGCTGCGGAAGCGAATGTCAGCCAGAGAGAGGTGAGCCGGCCGTGGATGACCCCACACCCCAGGAGGAATGGTTCAAATGGCTCTGAGCACTATGGGACTTAACTTCTGAGTTCATCAGTCTCCTAGGACTTAGAACTACTTAAACCTAACTAATCTAAGGACATCACACACATCTATGCCCGAGGCAGGATTCGAACCTGCGACCGTAGCGGTCGCGCCGTTCGAGACTGTAGCGCCTAGAACCGCTCGGCCACCCTAGCTGGCCCCCAGGAGGACTTGAGTGGTAGCAGTTCGACTGCTTTCAATACACCCAGTGCTAACACTCACTGTACTAAATCTTGTCAAATTCCTGCAGAGTATACATGTGACACACGCGGTCTTGAAGGCAAGTGGGTATTAGTTCACAATTCACCCGCCCAGGGGGTGCTGCGTGCCAAATTGTCATAAGCCAGAGGCTTTCTCGGACTCTCTGAACTTGTGTACAAAATATGGGTAAGCCCCATCTCGGAACAAAAGCGTCCGCTGAGATGCTGTTTCCGGCCCTGACCTGCTTGCTTGCTGCTACCCTTTACTACGCCCACCTCCAGACTCACAAGAATATTGGGAACCAGACATATATTTATCAGTGTGATTTCAATTAAATAGTAGGATTGCTGCCACAGTCTGACACCGCGCAATGTATTGGATATGTCACATGTAGTGGACTGACAAGGCAGCCAGTCCACAGAGACGGGTAGCCAAAAGGGCACACGTACACACACGCCGACTGGCGCGAAGTCTGGAACAGGATACGTGATGAATGTGATAAAGAAAAGAACGTAGCTACTAGAACACTTAACTTTTATATCGTCCTTTGGTATACAGCATTCTTGATGATACAAGTGAGACTCTTTAGATTCATGAAGTAACTAACGGCGCCTTGCTAGGTCGTAGCCATGGACTTAGCTGAAGGCTATTCTAACTGTCTCTCGGCAAATGAGAGAAAGGCTTCGTCAGTGTAGTCGCTAGCAACGTCGTCGTACAACTGGGGCGAGTGCTAGTCAGTCTCTCGAGACCTGCCTTGTGGTGGCGCTCGGTCTGCAATCCTGACAGTGGCGACACGCGGGTCCGACATGTACTAATGGACCGCGGCCGATTTAAGCTACCACCTAGCAAGTGTGGTGTCTGGCGGTGACACCACATTCCTCCCCCGCAAATCGGCGAACGGTCGTGTGATAAGGCTTCCGCCCGCCGTGGGGAGGACCCCATGTTGACGTATGCGATGGGGTGGGGAGCCTAACAACAGGCGAGGCCGTGCCACCCGCACCCTGCCATTCGGTCCGAGGGGAGCTAGGAAACGCCTGAAAACCTAGTCCAGGGTGCACGTCAACATGCGGTGTATGCGCCCGTAATGAGACAGGAGGGGCCGAAGGGTCGACCTCCATTGCGTCGGGGGATCCGACGCGCGATGACGACATCTGGGCCGGAGCGGGCAAGAGTTCCATGGCGGAGGACAGCTGGTCACGGGAAGCGATCGGCGGCGCGTGACCCAGGGAGGCGCTGGGCGGCTGCAGCGAAGCGTCCACTGCGGGCGGCGCCGGCGGGAGAACAGGCGGCGGCGGCGGCGGCGGCGGCGGCGGCGGCATGTCGCCACTAGGAAATAGGGAAGGCAGCGTCGGTAACACCTGGGGATGAGGCGAGCCAGTAGATGGGTCCCCAGGGCGCTGACCGGACGGCACCGTCGCTGAAAGCAGACGGGGAGCGGCAGAACCCAGGCGACGACAGAGGCGCAGCTGATTGAGATGCCGACGCACCTCACCAGAGGCCCCCAAAACCAAATACATCGCGCGGCCGAGGCAGCGAAGAATGCGCCCTGCGAGCCAACGCCGTGAACCTCGATAGTTGCGATAGAAGACAACGTCGCCAGGAGCAAAAGCAGGAGTCTGCTGCTGCACAGGAACCTGATGCGGCGGATGCAGCAAAGACATCAAGGTTCGATGAGGACGACCGTGGAGCAACTCAGCCGGCGAGCGACCATCGCGGGGCTGAGAGCGATACGAAGACAAAAAGAGCAATAACGCGTCCTCCCGAGAATGCGACTCCTTCAATTTCAACATCTGTGTCTTGAAAGTCCGGACCAATCGTTCAGCGGCACCGTTTGACTGTGGCGAAAACAGCGCGGATGTCAGATGTTGAATACCATTGGCCTTGCAGAATGACTGAAATTCGGCAGACATGAATTGTGGGCCATTGTCGGAAACAATAGTCTGTGGAAGACCTTCAATGCAAAAAATAGCAGACAACGCTTGGATTGTGGCAGAAGACGTCGTGGAAGACATCCGGACAACAAATGGAAAATTACTGAAGGAATCGACAACAACCAACCATCGAGCATTCCAGAAGGGACCAGCAAAATCGATATGTAAGCGTTGCCAAGGGGAAGTGGCTTTTGGCCACGCAAAGAATTTCCGCGGTGGTGCGGATTGTTGTTCGGCACACGCCATGCAAGAAGAGCACATATTCGTAATCGCAGCATAGATTCCGAACCAAGTACAGTGCTGACGAGCAAATTGTTTCGTACGCACGATACCCCAATGTCCTTGGTGGAGAAGCTTTAAGACAGAGGACTGTAACGATCATGGGACCACGACCCTAGACTGATCATTATCAGAACGCAACAACAAAACACCACGTCGTACAAAAAGTCTCTCCTTGTGAGCAAAAAATCGGCGAACCAACGGATCCTCGATCCGTGACTTTGACAAGGGCCATTGCGTAGCAACAAAACGCAAAACGGTAGCAAGGACAGGGTCAGCAGCTGTGGCTGTAGCTACACGACGAAAGTCAACCGGAAACGAGTCGACCACATCATCGGTTACCGAATCAATGAACATGCAAGCAAGTTCGGAAGAATCAAATGCTTTATCCGCAGCAACAGGCAAACGGGACAACGCGTCAGCGTTTCCGTGCTTAGCAGTGGACCGATACAAGATATCGTAGCGGTACTGCGAGAGGAAAATAGACCAGCGAATGAATTTCTGCGCTGTACGTGGAGGTACAGGCTTGTGCGGATGAAAAAGCGATGTCAAAGGTTTGTGGTCTGTGATGATGGTAAAGTGACGACCATACAAGAAATCATGAAACTTTGTAACACCAAATACGAGAGCCAAAGCTTTTTCATCTGTGAATAATTTCTTTGCGCCGACGACAGCAATTTGGACGCAAAGGCAATAGGGCGATCATGTGAACCATCTTTGTGCGCAAGCACAGCACCGATCCCGAAATCCGATGCATCGACCATCAACAAAAGTGGTTTCTGGGGATCGAATGGCGTAAGGCAAGTATTAGAAAGCAACGCCGATTTCAACTGGCGAAAGGCGCGTTCGCATTCCGTCGTCCAGACAAACGGAACACCTTTACGGCGTAAGCGATGAAGCGGAGCTGAAATGGAAGAGGAATTGCGCAGAAAGCGATGATAATAGTTAATTTTTCCCAACACACTCTGTAGCTGCTTCACATTCTGTGGCGAAGGCAAGTCTTGTATGGCACGGAGGTGCTCTGGACTCGGATGTATGCCTTGGGCATTGATTACATGTCCCAAATATGGTAAGTCACGAGCAAAAAAACACACATTTGTCCTTCCTCAAGCGAAGACCATTTTGCCGCAATACCTGAAATAATGTGCGGAGGTTGGCTAAATGTTCAGCTGCTGTCTTTCCGGAGATCACAATATCGTCCAGATAGTTTGCTGCAGTAGGGACCGACGCACAAACAGTTTGTAAATATTGCTGAAACAATGCAGGGGCGGATGCACACCCAAATGGCAGTCTTTTGAATCGGTACAATCCAAGATGCGTGTTAACCACCAATACGCGCTGGGATTCGTCGTCCACCGGTATTTGCAAGTACGCATCTGCTACGCCCAACTTGGAAAAATATGTTCCCGGGCACAGTTTGTCAAAAAGATCTTCCGGGCGGGGCAAAGGAAAAGTAGCAGTCACAAGTTGTGGATTCACAGTTGCCTTGAAGTCCACGCAAAGTCTCAATTTTCCGGAAGGTTTTTTCAAAATTACTAAGGGTGAGGCCCAGAGAGAAGCCTGCACACGTTCAATGACACCTTGTGATTCTAAATTGTTTAATGTTCTGGCGACTTCATCACGCAATGCGTGGGGAACATTGCGCGCTCTGAAAAATTTCGGTTGCGCGTTTACTTTCAGTTCCAAATGAGCTTCATAGTTCTTAGCGCAACCAAGGCCCGGTGCAAAAATGTCTGCAAATTCGTCACATAGACTAGAAACACCGGCGGAAGGCACAGTCTGGTTCACTGATAGGACCTGATTTACTATAGACATGTTAAACAACTGAAATAAATCTAAACCAAACAAGTTCACTGCCGAAGAAGAACGAAGAACGTAAAAAGACACAAGTTTTGTTTGTCAGTTGTATGTTGCAAGAAGGCTGCACTGTCCTAACACAGGGATATTCTGTCCTGAATAACTCGTGAGCTGAACATTTGCGGCACGCAACGGAGGTGCGCCCAGTTGTTTATACGTGGCGTGATTGAGCAATGAAACTGCAGCTCCGGTATCGAGCTGGAACGGTATCACTTGGCCTTCAAAGTCCAAGTCTACAAAAAGTTTATTGTCCTGCTGACGACAAGAGCGACTGTTTTGTGCAACGTGAACAGACACTGGAACAGAATCACGCGCGACGTGACGGGACTTCCGTCGACGTCGACGCACACTTTTTGTGGGATGAACACAGTCACTGTTAGCGAGAGGAACACTGGGCGGAGTGGCAGTAACTACATGAATGTCCATGGGCGAAGGTTCCCGAGCCTGAGTGTCCTTGGTTCGATTCCGGCGCGAAGCAAAGGGCCTGGAATGGTTGTGAGTGTCTGATCTGAGCTTTTTCTGGCAAACACTTTGAACATGTCCTTTCTTATTACAGAAAAAGCAAATAGCTTGGCGCGACGGGCAATTCTCACGCGAATGTCTAGTTGCACACCGCGGGCATGATTTCACTGCATTTGCTTGCTTGCGCGGGACACGTGGCTGCGCGGACGTGCGCGAGGGCAGGTTAGCGTTCCGTGCAGCAGGCCCGGCGGGCCGGTTAATGTGACACACGGCTGGCGAAGTTGCAAATGATTCCTGAGCAAAGTCAAGTGTGTCTTGCCTATCCAATATGTCTATCACTTGTTGAAGTGAGGGATTGACGAGTTTCAAAATCTGTTCCCGTATGCGAACATCAGAAACGTTCTGTGCAATTGCATCACGCACCATAGTATCTGAATAAGGGAGTCCACAGTCACATTCAAATGCACAATCCCTAGTAAGTCCTTGTAAAGTTGCAACCCACTCCCTATTAGTCTGACCGGCCGTACGTTTGGTACGAAAGAACGTATACCTTTTTGCAATGACATTAACTGTTTCTTTGAAATAGGCATCTAACGCTGACAAAATTTCTTCATAGGACAGAGTAGCTACATCGTGTCGGGGAAACAATTTCACTATCACACGGTAGGTGGACACACCTACACACGAAAGCAAAAACGGCTGCCGCTCATTACCTTGAATTCTGTAGGTGGCGAGATGAAATCCAAATTGTCGGGACCATTCCGTCCACGATTCAATGGCTGCATCAAAGCTACGAAACGGGGGTGCAACTGCATGTTGTGGCTGCGGTAGCGGCGAAGCGGCGGCGGCCGCATCGGTGGGCAGTGCTCGTTGACCCTGGACGAGCTGTCCAATGGCATCCAATAAGGCCTGCGTCTGCTGATTCTGCAAGCGATAAAATTCGGACAGTACATCTGGAGAATGTGGCGAAGCCATGACACAAGCAAATTAATACAATACGAACGCTAAAGTCCCTTTTGAGACTCGTCGCCAATGTAGTGGACTGACAAGGCAGCCAGTCCACAGAGACGGGTAGCCGAAAGGGCACACGTACACACACGCCGACTGGCGCGAAGTCTGGAACAGGATACGTGATGAATGTGATAAAGAAAAGAACGTAGCTACTAGAACACTTAACTTTTATATCGTCCTTTGGTATACAGCATTCTTGATGATACAAGTGAGACTCTTTAGATTCATGAAGTAACTAATGGCGCCTTGCTAGGTCGTAGCCATGGACTTAGCTGAAGGCTATTCTAACTGTCTCTCGGCAAATGAGAGAAAGGCTTCGTCAGTGTAGTCGCTAGCAACGTCGTCGTACAACTGGGGCGAGTGCTAGTCAGTCTCTCGAGACCTGCCTTGTGGTGGCGCTCGGTCTGCAATCCTGACAGTGGCGACACGCGGGTCCGACATGTACTAATGGACCGCGGCCGATTTAAGCTACCACCTAGCAAGTGTGGTGTCTGGCGGTGACACCACATCACATCTTTTCGATCGTGGCTCTGGAACGAATCTCAGTATCTATATCACACATAATTTTCTACTTAAAATAAAAATCTTTCATTCCCATTATGACTATCAACGGGTTGAATCTATGCCTCCCTCACGATAGGACACGCAGTAGCGACCGCCAGACACTCGTACATACACCACGAATACTGTTGTACAAAGACGTTACTGTTTCTGGCCCCGACCAGCATGCTCGCTTGCTTTCTGTACCAATCTCCAGACTCTGGGATTACAAGAACACATCTAATTTCACATGTTTTGTCAGAATATCATTCCATTTCCGCGATACTTTTCGATATCAGGGACATAGCAGTATGCTACCAGTCGCTTGCACAGTATATTTCCGAAGATACAGACTGGAAATTATTTCTCTAGAAACCCGAAACTTAAGTGAGGTGGAGCGTCCTGTAAACCACTGAGTAACTGGAAACTTATCCCGTCTGTGAAGACATTTACGTGAAAACTCGAGAAAAATAGAGGATACTGATGGTTCCACTCGCGAATACCAAGGTTGGTGATGTACCAGGTTCCAAATCATCTCTATAATTTACAAAGCCATCTAAGCTGTTTCTCATGTCTAGAGAACCTGCAAACATGACTTCCACGTGTCTTTCATCTGCTGGATGCATACATCACAATCGATGTTCTCTCAACTAAATAAAGGCACGAAATGTGCTGAAGCAGTCAACCAGACAATTTTCATGGGAGGGAATAATGGTCCAGCGCAAACAGATGTCCATATTGAATCATCTCAAATTTCCACGCTATCATGAAACTGTCCAACACGTACTAAGTATTAGTTCGCTATTCGGTAGTCTAGAGGGTAACACGTTAATTCATCTACATTCCTGCACCCAAACAGACCTCTCTATTCGGACAGCTCCTACCGTTAGCTGGAAACGTGAATCATTCTCGCCACAGGTCTCTGGCGCAGACAGAATCATCCTGGGAAACCAGTCACATATATATTTTATCAGTGGACTTACAATTAAATGTTACGATCGTGGTCTCAGTTTGACGACATTCAACAATGAGCGAAGTATCCGAAATAAACCCTGCTGACGGCTGTGGCTCTGGAAATAGAAATATCTGTACCGTTCTTATTACTTGACATATTTTCCCCTTTACTATCACAGTATTACACGTCATATCCACACCTTACTTACAACTGGACAGTCATTTCCTTTGCATATGTCGAAACAAGCCGAACCTATCATGCATCCCCTACTACTAAGTATAACACTTGGCCAATAACTCATTACCGGTGATACAAAATAATACTGATGTAAAATCAGCGATAGGTGGACATGTCTCATAAGTTTTTCTTGTGAATGGTACCACTGTGTCTTAGAGAGAGAGATGTAATCGTCTTACAAACCACCAGATGTTAAAAAAACACGACCATATTACTATCACAAGCGGTCTTGGTTCTACGGGTGCACACAAGTATCCATGTTAAAAGCTATACTGGCTTTATAAATCGAGGTATGGCATTACCTCCGAATGAAGTGGTTTTTCCAGACAAATACCATGACACTGAATACAGATGGTAATCGCTGAAGTGTATATTATCAGACCAATAGTACGGTTACATGTAGCAGACATGCAACACTGTAATAAAATTACCTAATTTAGAAAGTGATCTGGAGAAGGAATGTGTCATGAATCCGGTATTTGTAACGCCCCCATCCCGCCGCAAGATATTTCTCCAGTGTTTGTAGCTCATTCTGTCTCGTTTCCATGTCAGAGGTTCTGGGGTATATCCAATGGGTTATAGGCGAAGATAGATTGAGAATGATCACAAACAGTAGATCATGTATTGATTGAGGTTATAAGAAATGTACACCAGCTTTTTAGATCTCTAGTGTTACACTCTCCGGTAGAAATGCTGTCTAGGATTTGGAATCAAGTCTTCAATCACATTACTGTGTTGGATCCTATGGAGAAGTCCTCTAATGATTACGGCCACTAGTGAATCATATTTCTGGCACTCTCATATCCTAAAACGAGTAACCTTTTTCGAACCTATCTCATACAATAAAATTGTAGTTAGACCCTATGCCTCCTGCAACTGCTGCCATTTATGCAGGTTTTCGCATGTGATCGTTCCAGTTTAAGTCGGAACTGAGCAGAAGCTGGCGAGAGCTATATCCACCGCCTTCTGCAACCCGTGTACAAACAGAGTGACATGTGACATTAGTTACTGCACAGGACCGTGTTTTGACCATTTAGTGGAAATGGGAACATGTTGTCATAGCTCTACAAACAGTGTACGATGTGTAAGGCCATTGCCAAACGCAGCCTGCTCCTGCAACATGAGGTAGTATAAAAGACAGTATGGGAACAGGAGGAAGGACGACGTTTTTGCTACTGCATTGTGGTGCGTCCTCAAACTACATACAAGTACTGCTGTCCAAAGCAGATCCGCGTCTCTGAGGGCCCATTCACGCCCATCTCCTATTTGTGTCAGGTTCTAAACTGACATTAAAACGTTCTGATCCATTGCTTCTCACGGAAAACTGGGTGTCGCACAGTATAAGTCATGTTGTTACTGCTACTACCATAACACACCACACACACTGGATGATTTTAAATAAAAGACAGTTACAACATAAGGAAACAGGAAGAGTTTGGTGGCGTTGTGGAGAGTTTACAACCTGCTGTCCGAAGGTGACTGACGACCTCTACATTTAAACTCGTCTGTTACAGTGACAGAATATCTGATGCTCTGCATTCTGTTTCCACTAATTCCTCATATTGCATTCAAGTATGCTATCACTGTTACAGTGCTAGCCATGCCCCGAAGGTGTTGCGCTTCCACCAAAAGCCCTTTCTCCATCTCAAACAATCGATGGCAGCCAATCATTATGTGGTAACCAACAGCGTACCAGTGGATGGTTGGGATGGAAAAGACGCCGTTGATGTACTGTAATGTAAAGCATCACAGTTGATTGTGCAAACAATTTTAGCAATTTTACAGTAATTTCAACATTTACCAATGATGCGACAGCATGTTCCCCAATTTCAGTATCATCGCTAAACTGCTCCTTCTCTACTTTACGAGTATCTTTGTGAATGTAGATAGATGACTGTGCAGGACATTCATTCAGTGTTAGTTCTCGAACACATACATCATCAAAGTGTACCAGACAGTCCTCTACATATTTCTAGCACCTCAAGCATAGTGCTTAATATACGATATATCTCTGTACTGATGGGATCTCAGAGCATTCTCACAGTCCTTGGATAAAATTATAGACTGAAAAACTCCATCGCACCGTCCCTAGCCAGCCCACCCTGCAGCACCATTACTAATTTAATCTGCAGCCGACCAGAAGTAGACTGCTACATTCCGCATCTCGTGAATGAATGGAGGTAGCTGATTCCACACCCATCCAAGTACACAAGATGTCTCCAGATGCGCCCATGTCGAGGAGCTTAGCACTCCTTGTCGGTGCATAGTAACATATTTGAAAGTATTGTGATAGAAGACAGTTAAGAAGAACAATAAATGGGTGATTTTTATGCATCATGGATCTCCAGACAGATGGAGTTTGAAGCATTTTACGTAAATCAACTATGCTATCAATTATAAAGTTTTGTTCTAGAGTCTGGGATCAGTACCTGTAAGGTACTGGTAATAGAGAACATAAACACATACATTCCTAAGGCTACAAATTTCTGCACTTAAAACAGACTATAATCTTAGATCGCTCCTGTTTCTGACCTATTAGTCATATGGAATGTAACGTTGTTAATATTCCAATGTAAGAAATATATTTACAGCACATGACATTGCAGGTTCCTCTACGATAAACAATGGTAACAAACCGCAAAATTAAAAAACTACTTCATTAAAATATCGATTCTGTGCGATATGTACACAACATAGCTTTCCAGAGATGTATAGCGTCCACTGTTCACATCCGATCACAGTCCAGAAATTATGCTATGCCTGTATCAGTCCAATTTAAAATGATTGTTAGTAACAGAGAATACCTCTTACAAGGAAACAGATAAACGCATAGCAGCAGAGTTCGACATGTGAAATTACAAGTCATACCGCCACTAACTCTGTAAACAGGATATCTGACAAGCATATGTATACATGGTGATTGCAGTGTCTTAGTTATGAAACTGAAGCCACGCTTTTACACCCAAGATGCGACAGAGGGATGCAGTACTTCGTATAAATCTTTGTTTGTTTAGAGGAATGTATCAAAACAGGATGGCCACGTTTCATCAGACATGAGATGGAAGTCCTTGGATGACCGAGAGATTTGCTGTTAACGATTGCAAGTAGACAGTGATCTAAATCACATACAGAACACATGGCTGTATACAAGTCTAACGCAGGCTCTGTCACACGACTGATGCATCCTAACAGAACAGTGAAAAAAATGGTCATATGACCTGCACCAACATCTACCTCTCTAGAATGCTTCATCAGTCTACCATTCTATTATACCTCATTGCAGCTCTGTTTCAGTCGCTCACTGAGTCCACTGTTAACCTTTAACGCAGTTGCATGTAAGTTTAGAGGCAGATGGTTCTGTGTTTTCCTGAAAAGCGTCAAATACAGTAGTCAACTCCTTTGTATCATTGTTACCTGAATAGACATACAGTAGAATGCTGCCTCGAGGGAAAAAAAGTGACTGTTTCCTTGGTTCCCTTCGCTTCCATGTCGATGTTTTCTCAGATTCCTTTTGCCGTCGCATACTTGTTCCCATGTAGAAATTGTTCTTCGCCAACTAGAAGACATGCAAGAACTTCCTCAATTTCCACGAATTTCGGTGTGTTTCCTCAATTTATATGTATTTTCCGCAATTCTATCGATTTTTCTATGTCAGTTCTACCCATGCAATCATGACATAACCTCTCGTTCTGTGTTCTAAAATTGCTTGTAAATGTGGTACAGCTGCCAACAGCCAGCGCAAATGCACTGATCGAGAGGCATAGTGTAGCAATGTACTCGATTGTATCCAGTCTCCTCCACCCCACATATTCCGCATTTGCAGACCGTGTGCTCTGTTTTCTGTATGTCTCTGTGTATGCATGTGTCACGTATGGTTCCCAGGACACACAGTAGACCCGAGTTACTGTTCGAATGTGGATCCACCACGCGTTATATCTGGAACTTGCTGCTATGTGCTTGATATCGCAAAGTATCGCGAAAATGGTATGATATTCTGACGAAATAAGTGAAATTAGATGTCTTATTGTAATCCCATAGTCTGGAGATTGGTATAGAAAGAAAGAAATCATGCAGGTCAGGGCCAGAAACAGTAACGCATTTGTACCAAAGGGAAACGAGTCCGTCTTTGTACAACAGTATTTGTGGTGTATGTACGAGTGTCTGATGGTCGCTACTGTGTGTCCCATCGTGAGGGAGGTATGGATTCAGCACGTTGATAGTTATAAGGAGAATGAAAGATTTTTTTTTTTTTTACATCGAAAATTATGTGCGATATAGATACTGATATTCGTTCCAGAATCACAATCGTAAAGACGAGACATATCCAGTACATTGTTTGGTGTCAGACTATGGCAGCAATCCTAATATTTAATTGTAGTTGCACTGATAAATATGTGTCTGGTACCCAATATTCTTGTGAGTCTGGAGATGGCTGTAGAAAGCGTAGCGGCAAGCAAGCAGGTCAGGGATGGAAACAGCAACTCAGCAGACGCCTTTGTTCCGAGATGGGGCTTATCCATACTTTGTACACAAGTTCAGAGAGTGCGAGAAAGCTTCCAGCTTATGACGATTTGGCTCGCGGCTCCCCCTGGGCGGGCGAATAGTGAATTAATACCAAGTTCCTCAGGATCTTCTGGATCTAGTAGTAGTGGACACCAGAAGATCCTGAGAAATAACATAGCAAAGGGGTCGAAACGTCGATCATTTTAGAAGAAACGTGACGCCGCCTAATAACCCAGAAGATTTTAACTTCAGTAACAACGGCTACGAAAGCCTGCAGACTTACATGTGTGGTAGCGACGACGATCGTGCATGGAACGATCTCCGAACCAGGCGTTTTGTAGAAAGGTGTCGAAAATAGGCCTTGAGGTGAAATGATCGTATGGCATAAGTTGGCCGGGAGGTCCCAATCGGGTTTGGCCGCCAAAGGCAAGTGTTATTTCAGTCGGCGCCACATTAGGCGACTTGCGGCAGGAGATGAAGATGAAATGGTGATGAGGACAACACAACACTCAGTCCCCGACGAAGAAAATCTCCAACCCTGCCAGGAATCGAACCCGTTCCCAGTGCACGGGAGGCAAGCACGTTACCACCCAGATAAGCAAGCGGAGGGCCTTGGGATAGACTGTAGAATCTGGGGGTAGAAAGTAGTGACTTGTTCTCTTGCTGAGTTCTCCTCTGTAGTCTTCATGATTTTAGCATAGCCAGCAGTTGGTCACGCGTTTTCTTATTTGAACAGATGAATAACAGCCACTCAACAAAATTTAGTTGCCTAATAACGCAGAAGATTTTAACTTCATTAGTGACACAGTTCGATGATATTGGGGATAGCCCTAGTAACAAGAATAAAAGAAGAATGTTTTGTATCATGGGATTCCATTATAAAAAAACTACTGTTTGGCATTCAGATCATTTATATTTTCTCACCATTCTCCAAATACACTGACAAAAGATGAAGTGCCGGTACCTAGAAGACATGGCCGGATGTCAATGTAACTTCGTGCACACACACACCATAGGCCGATTTCTCTGTGAATAGTAGAACAGCCATCAGAGTGCATTAGTATTGTTTGCCTTTAGTATTGTTTCTAGACCTGGTAGAATACATGAGGGGTCTGAAGAACTTCAGATAATGAGTGATCACTATGAAGGACACAGAGATAGGGCGTACTACTGCGACACAGCATTATCAGCACATGACAGAGTTTAAAGTCGCTTCATTGTGCGTCTCCATTTGGCCGGCTGGTCGAATCGTGCAATATCCAGATTTATGAGGCATTCATATGTGACAGGAGCCCAATGTTGGACTATTTGACAACGTGAGGGCAGCCACACTCGTCATCAAGGTCCCGGTCGACCACTTCTGACCACTACATGGGAGGATCGGAAGACGTTCGTAATCATTTCACATCTTCGCTTGCCATCCGAGAACAAGACTGTGTGTCATCTCGCTTGGGTCGGAAACTAGCGGCTGCCAGACTTGGCTATTACCGTCCCATCCATAGGCTGTCGTTAACACCACAACTCAAAGAGCTTCGTTTGGGTTAGTGCAGTGAGTGGAAAGTATGGACTGCTGATGAATGGCGTCACACTATGTTCAACGATGAATCGCAGTTCTGCACTACCCTGAATGACCATCGGCTGTTAATGTGACGGCAACCTGGGGAGAGGTCTAAATCGTCCATTGTTTTGGAGAAAAGCAATGGAGTTTGGGGCCGTCGGAATAACTTCAGATCAGCGCTGGGGAGTGATTGAGTGAACTCTTTTGGCACAACGGTAAGCTGTCGACACATGGCACGTGTCTGTTTGAGCTGTCTGCGTGAACTTGAGTTATTCCGTTGGCCAGAGAAGTCTACAGGTCTGTCCTCGATAGAATATGCGTGGGAGCAGCTAGAATTTCAGCTCGTCCCGTGTTAGTATTCAGGATAGCTCGGACTGGTTACAACAGCTGGGCGCAGCTTGCCTCAGCAGACGATGCAATGGATTTATGACACCCTTCCTAACCGAATCAGTACATGCATCGAGGCCAGAAAGTGTGCAACGTCATACTGATAAGTTGGTTCATATTGCCAAGTTCCTTGTGAACTTGACTCCATATTGTTATCACATGTCCTCTCAATCCGTGATGTTTCTGTCCATTTCCTGTTCCCCTTCTGGGTGGCTCGCTTGTTTTTAGGCATTTTTAGGCCATTCGAAGAGACTCGAGTACTTTGCTTTATCATCATCATCTTTGTCATCGTCTTCGTCATCATCAGCCATTTGATATGCACTGTTGGATAGAGGCCTATGATAGACTTATCGAAGCAGGACGCATTACAGTTGCATGCAGCCACGTTGCCACCGCATGTTTTGTAATACCGACTACCCGTCTTTCATTGTGTTGTCGTCTCTGTCTTTTATTATCTCTTGCGTTCCAGCATAGAGCTTGCTAACAGCCTTTTGCTTTAGTGCATGTCCCATCCAACTCCATTTCATTTTATTAAGAGGCGGAATTACCGGTTCCAATTCCTGATCGTTTGTTCCTTGCCTCTCCTCGCAATCCCGACGTGGACATCTGAATTACCCGCCAGGCAACTCACAATATTTGAATTTCTTTCACATTAACAGTACATATTTCACTGCCGCAATTCAGGACTGGTATGGAGCATGATTGTGAACTTTCCTTTTCTTGAAAAAGCAGAAGCAAATTTTTAAGCTTATGATTGGTTTACTAAAGTCACTCCAGCCTATTGTTACTCATCTGTTTATTTCTTATTCTGTACTTATAGTAGTCACATTCAACTGGTCTTAACACAACAATTCAACTAATGATGTATCTTCACTGTTAATTTGTACAATTTTCTCTACAACGCTTCCATTATGCCTCCTTTTAGCCTCGTTAACAGAGACACCACCCCATCCCTTTATCCCACCCCTCTTGGCTTCGCATGTATCTACGCCCGGACGACATTCCTGGCGTGGCAGTAATAAATTATACACATAAACCTTATTTTGACTCCATTCATCGAAGAGTGAAAAATGTGTCAAAATTATTTTAATAGTACTGAAATTAGCCTTCAAATACAGGCAGAAAACCGTGGCGAAGATAAAGGATTTCCAAGCGTACTTTGAACTTGTTCTATTAAGGTCTCTCATTAGTTGCTGGGTTTTAATTGCACTGGCGGACAAATACAGTGTCATACGAAACGAAAACTGTTCAGGTATGACCCATCAACTCGTATTCCGTCTTGGTTTTCCTTGTCAAGGATCTGAAAACTCCCGTACAGCTGCTTAGAATAGTTTTGGTAATATTGAATCTCTTTCTAAAGCCATCTTACACAAAACACTTTTTTCTTTTTATCCATCCAGGCATGTTTCAGCACGCATGTGCCATCCTCTGTGAATCAAATTTATTTCTGTAAAGTATAATACAAAGTTTATAACCGTTTATCTTTTGTACACCTAAAACTTATAACATCTGTATTTTTTTTTCGATTGCTAGCCCGAAAATTTCATTACCAATGAAAATGCATTTTTACATATCGAATTTTGTGCCTATTTTGTCGTTTTGACACCACGTCATTTGCAAAGGAGTCATGCGGAAAATTTGTGCGTTCTTCAAGCCTACTTTATCGTGGGTAGTGTTTATGTATGTTACTGTACTTAGACATTTTATCAGTTAACCCATAATTTGTGCTTACCTGTCTACATATGCCAAACATGCCAAAATTTCAAAACGAGGAATCCTGAACACCTCATAACCTTACAAACTGACAATACGCACACGTTTGCGACAATCTCATATAAGAAAACTGTCACCCATACAACATTGAGACTGATCTTAAGATCCTCAGGGAAAGAAAGAGTCTCTGTCAAAAACTCACAGTAGAGGAGAACTATAGCATACAAAAAGCAATGATACAAGGAAAGAAAGTCTTCAATGAAAGTACTACACTGCAAGAAAACATTGTTTGGAACATTCAGTGAAAAAGTGAGTAACGACTACTACATAGCACCTCTCAGTGAATAAGGAGACAGAAGTGTCTGCTCAAACCACATTTTGTGGAAACTACGTGACAATAAACGAGAGAATGAAATTATACAAAAAACTGGGTGAAAACAGTGTACGTAAGAGCAACACAAACAGATATCTACAAGGGATACAGAACAGGACGGAAAACGTAAGTAAAGCAACATACATAACCACTATCGACGAAAAAATAGGCTTCAAAAATGCATAAATTTTCTTCACAGCACCTTTGCATGTAAAATACTGTCAAAATCACAAAAAAGTGCACAAAAGACGATTTGTAAAGATGGATTTTCACTAGCAATGTAATTTTCGGGAAAGCAATCCAAACAAACCAAACAGAGTGCACATGTTAGGATGTTCAGTCCTACAATAGATAAACGAGCATAAACTTCGTGTTATACATTACAGAAATAAATCTGAACCACAGAAGATGGCACATAGGTGTTGAAACATGTCGGGGTGAATAAAAATAGTGTTTCGCATAAGGTGAATTATGAAAGAACAAACCCAAATTTTAAGTCGCAAACACGCAGAAACGTCAAGAGGAGCTTCAAACACGAGCAAGATGATTGTCTTTCTACATCTACATTTATACTTTGTACACCATTATGAAGTTCATGACCGAGAGTAGAGTGCTGGAAGAATGGCTGATTACATGCCTCCTTGCATGCTATACTTTGTCTAACCTCTTCTTCAATATGACTAGGGCAGCAATAAACACGGCCCTGAAGAATAACTCCTAGATTCTTGACTTAATTGTGGTTCTTGAAACAATGTAAGTTGGCTTTCGCGGGGTAACTGCCGTCTACTTTCAAAGAATGTGCCAGTTCAGGATTTTCTAAATGTCCCTAACACTACCCTATGACCGATTTCGGGAAATTGGAACAATGCCATAATTATTGTGTATTGCAAGAAGAAAGCCAGGATAGGTATAAAAAGCTTTATATTTGTCAATATCCTCTCCTTGATCTGTAAAATATGCGCTAGAAGAATCAGCAACCACACAGAAGCAAGCATTTCATCAGGCAAAAGAACAATCTGCCTTTATAACTGCATAAAATACAACGGACCTCTTGAACAAAATTATGGACGGTGACGCTAAATTTCAACGAGAAAGTGTCGGAAATTTTTCAGAAATACTGTCTGAGTATTTTAGTGTAAGGGTCTCGTGGTCTCCGGCGGGTAGTTACTGACAAATCGTATATAGTAATGTATTACTCTGTTTATTACCCCAGTCACTTCTGATTCTGTAAAAATACCTTCACAATGATGAAAAATCGTGTAATATGCAATCACCAAAACGTCCAACACAAAGCAAAGTAAGAACCACGAAATGGGAGTTCTGCGATGTTGCCATCGCTGCGGGAACAGTTGAGTATGTCGCCGTCATGCCGGACTTCCATTGCGTTCAGGGAATCTATACAGGAGATGCATATCGACCAACTCTTCATGAGTAGAGTTACCCACAGTACTGAGGAGGAGGAGGAGGAGATTAGTGTTTAACGTCCCGTCGACAAAGAGGTCATTAGAGACGGAGCGCAAGCTCGGGGGAGGGAAGGATGGGGAAGGAAATCGGCCGTGCCCTTTCAAAGGAACCATCCCGGCATTTGCCTGAAGCGATTTAGGGAAATCACGGAAAACCTAAATCAGGATGGCCGGAGACGGGATTGAACCGTCGTCCTCCCGAATGCGAGTCCAGTGTGCTAACCACTGCGCTACCCACAGTACTGTTGTGCCCTCTTAGTCTTACCTGGAATTGATGTAATACGTTTGAACAATGTTCTAAGATGAGACGCACAATACGTTTTGCAGACTGAGCACATTTTTCTAGTTTGCCGCTAATGCACCGAAGTCTGCCACCTTCTGTACTACGGCTTAGGCTATATGATCGTCCCATTTCATACCACTTCAGATTGTTACACACAGGTATTTGTATGAGTTGACTGATTCCAGTTGTCACTCAGTCAGGTTGTTCTCATACGATACAACTTTCTGCTCTACACTTTGAACATTTAAAATAAATTGCCAATCTTTGCATCAGTTTGAGTCTTTATCAAGACCTGACTGAATATTTGTTCAGCTCTTTTGCTTTTCAGTTCTGATGTTTGAATTATCTTGGTGATGTACTATGTAAGCTGTAGCACTGGTATGGCGTTGGTAGGTCGCTGGAGGGAGTTGGCACCACATCTGCAGAGACAAGTCACCCAAATCTCGTGAATTCGGGAGAGCGGTGGGATGAGCTTTGACGCCACTTTCAATCACATCCCAGGTGTGTTCGATCGGGTTCAGATATGACGAGCTGGGGCCCAGCACATCAATTGGAACTCGCCATTGTATTCCTCAACCACTCCATCACATTCCTGGCTTTGTGACATGGCGCATTGTCATCTTGAAAGGTGCCAGTGCTGTCGGCAAACATGATCCTCATGAAGAAGTGTACGTGATCTGTAAACAGTGTACGATACTTCTTGGCCGTCATGGTGCTTTGTACGATCTCCACTGGGCCCTTGGATGTCCACATGAATGTTTCCCAGAACATAATGAAGCCTCCGCCAGCTTGTCTCCTTCACGCAGAACAGGTGTCAAGGAGCTTTTGCGCTGGAAGACGACGAATTCGCGCCCTCCCATCGGCGTGATTAAGAAGGTATCGGGATTAGTCAGACGTATCAACGATCTGACACAGCGCCATCGTCCATTGCCAACAGTCACGTGCCCATTTAATCGTAGTTGCCGATGTCGTGGTTTTAACATTGGCACATACATGGGACGTCGGCGGCAGAGGTTCATTGTTAGGACTGTTCGGTGGACTGTATGTTCAGATACACTTTTACGTCGTCCATCATTAAAGTCTTATGTTAGTTCAGCCATAGTTCGCCGCGTGTCCTGTTTTACCCGTCTGCGCAGCCTACGACGTCCAACATCTGTAACAAGGTGTGCCTGCCCACTCCCACGACGTTTGGACGTGGTTTCACCTTGTTTTCACCACGTGTTGAAGGCAGTCACCACAGCATTCTTCGAACACCCGATAAGTTATGGAGTTTCCGAAATGCTAGTGCCGAGCCTTCAGGCCATAATAATCCACCCTCGTCAAACTCAGATAGATCGCGTGCCTTGCCCATTCTACACACGGACAGCACGGTCACTGATACTACATTCATGATGATGATGTTTGGTTTGTGGAGCGCTCAACTGCGCGTTTATCAGCGCCCGTACAAATTCTCAAACTTTGCTCAGTCCAAACCCGCCATATTCATGAATGATGATGAAATGATGAGGACAGCACAAACACCCAGTCATCTCGATGCAGATGAAAATCTCTGACCCCGCTGGGAATCTAACCCGGGACCCCGTGCTCGGTAAGCGGGAACGCGACTACGAGACCACAAGCTGCGGACTACTACATTCATCGCCTGTGTGTTTGATAAGTAGTCATTCCTCGCCAGGTATTCCAACAAGCTTCAATGATGATCTGTTTCCATAGCGCTGTTCGTATTGGTTTTGTAGGTTTTCTGAGAATGTATGTAGTTCGAACAAAGTGATTATTCATACTCACTGTCCTGTTCTGTAGCGTGAATCAGAACTCAGCCGACAAAATACCCGAGGCTGGAAAGGGATTTATCTCGCGGTTTTGAAAGAAGGGGTCCGTGGTCTCTACTGGCTCGTCACAGAGTAATTGCGTTTTCTGTACAACAGTAAAAATGGCGACAGTGTGAACTGTGCGTCCATAGCGGAAACTATCTTGTTCCAATTATTCGCGGTACTTGCTGACGTCAGCAGTAATGCCTACTTCATTGTCCGCCCTCGAGCCTGTAACCAATACAGATCGGTTCTCTTCTGCCAGTAATGTTAGTTGTAGGTTAACAGTAATACACAGCGGAATGTATAGGCTTACTGGTGAAGAGTTGGGCGATGTATATCTCGTGTATGGCTTCAGTGTAAGCAATAGGAGACCAGCACGACGACACTATAATGACAAGGAATCGCTCGAGTGCGAGGTCGCAAAAGGCCAATAATGTTCACGGCATTCGACGTCATGCAAGCCAGAATATTGGCTGCTAATGGCAACTGGAGATATCCGGTGGTGAATACGGCATGAGGCTACGGAGAGTGGCCGAACTGCTTAGTCGACGAGTTACGGCAGTGCTACAGTTCTACTGGTGTTGATACAAAGCAGAGCAATGGCAACGATAAACAAAGCAAACATTGCATTACATCTACAACAGTTGCCGAAGTTGACATTCGGTCAGACAAGAACCCAAGAAATTTCGTAGAGTGAGAAAGAAGGGAAGACAAAATTAGCGTTTCTGCAAGATGAGTCGGGGGAGTTAATGGTATCACACACGCTCGACTGTGCGGACAATGTACATGAGAAGTACAATGACGACGATGCGTGCTTAGCAAGTGAAAGTGATATTAGGACTGGTGTCGAGCCATGCAGTTCATTATTCTTGTCGGACAGGGAGCCACAAGGCCCGTTTCCAGTGAAATACAGCAAAGAACAGTCGTCCAAGGAATGGGTGCTAAATATAATTGTGTATATGGAAGATTATCCGCAGCATAGTAAGAAAACAATTAAGAACAAATTTCGAATGATCGTGCAGTACGTAAGAAAAACTACGGATATTCAAGGGAGGATAAGGCGCACTTGTTAAAAGAACTGGTGTTTGCGCATTTCAAGGATGCTCAATGAAATGCATGATAGGAACATACTACGCTCTGCACATCAAACTGCGGGCGACGTTGATCACCGTGATTTCAAGGGAAGTAATGGACGGTTGTGTAACTTCAAACAGTGCTACAGAACTGGAACACGTATGATAACGAAGTTTCAAACAAAGCGTAAATTTGACAATGCGCAATAAATTGCGGAATCGATCCAAAAATTAGTAGGTGAAATAAGCGAGCTTACCCCTTGTTCAGTAAACAATTTGTTTTCAAATCCAACCAATCGGGATCTGAAGAGGAGATGCATATGAAAGGAACTCTGGAAATTAGAGGTGACGAGAGCATCTAACATCAATGCCTTACCGCATTCGTGTACAATTACGCCGACTTTTCATCTGGATGGTAATTTGGCTGGAAAGTTATTTATTGTACTGCGAGAAGTTGGAGGTGCTCTGCCCCCTACCATTGTTCGTGTGCCTGATTTTGCAAGAGAAGTATGGAATTTTTATGCCACAGCAAGCAGGAGAAGGAAAATGGGCATAAGAGAACTATAACTACAGTGTGAACATTGGTTTTGGCCAATAGCTGGTGAAAATAACTTGCTTTGGCTTGATTCCTGGTTTGCATGTAAAAATTGTGTGACTTTAGAGCAATCTGTCCCTCCTGAGAAGTGTGTGACATTGCAATTCATACCACATGGAACAGCTGGACAAAATTAAGCCTCTGGACGTGCCTATAAAACATATTATCTCACTATCTGCAACTATGCCATGAAGGACAGCCAATTTCACGATAAGCTCGACTACATACTGTTTGGCATTCGGTTGCATGCCGTCACATGCCATTAGTTCTCATCATCTCGTTACAGTAGTGACATTCTACATGCATTCTTTAAGAGTGGATACCCAGCTGAACGTCCTGAACGGTTTGTAACTCCCAAGGGGTTCGCCTTCGATCTTGATGGTGCTAACTTTTTTGATCACTGTGCGAGCCAGTTTTCAAAAAATGGTTCAAATGGCTCTGAGCACTATGCGACTTAACTTCTGAGGTCATCAGTCGCCTAGAACTTAGAACTAATTAAACCTAACTAACCTAGGGACATCACACACATCCATGCCCGAGGCAGGATTCGAACCTGCGACCGTAGCGGTCGCTTGGTTCCAGACTGTAGCGCCTAGAACCGCACGGCCACTCCGGCCGGCTGAGCCAGTTTTCATTCGGTATTCATGGTGCAAGTTAACGGTTTGTTTAGAACATTTCTTGAATGTCGACGATGACCGTTTTGTGAAGTGTGATACATGTATCTCATAGAAGATTGGTCACTGCATCCCCCGGACAGTCATTTTATGTTTCCCTCCTGGTACACATGATGAATCATTAGCAGCTAACACTTTTCCTGTTACAATTGTTAATACAACACATTCAAATGAGCCTTATTAAAGAGTGAACTTGCGATCTCGCACTCAAGGAGTTCCTTTTGAGCTGCTCCCGCAGTGACGGCAACCGTAACACGGAACTTCCGTTTCAGGGAGTTTGCTCTACTTTGTGTTGCACGTTTTCGCGGCTGCAGATTACAGGCGCTTTTAGTGCTGTAAACGTACTTTCACAGAATAAAAACTAATTGAGGTAACGAACAGAATAATTCAAAATTACACGATTTCTCAGTAACGAGCCGCTGGAGACAACGAATCCCTTATACTGAAATACACAGAAAATATCCCTGAACAATCTCTGACATTTTCTCCATGAAGGTTGGCGTCACCCTGTATAATTTCGTTCAAGGCTTACGTTGTGTTTTATGCAGTTGTAGGGCCAGCTTTTTCTTTCGCCTGATCGCATGTTTGCTTCTGTGCGGGTGGTGATACTTTTAATGCAGTCAAGAAGGAAATACTGACAAATGTAGACTTTTTTATACCTAGCATGACTCTTTTCTTGCAACGTACAAAAATTACATTATTGTTTTAGTTTTCGAAAATTTTCATCCTTCGCAGCAATTCTGTAAACAATTTAGTAAGTTTCTTGTGGTTTTCTTTCCCTCTGGGTTTAATACACACATCAAAAAAAGTTTTGCATCACCTCAGTTCCGAGAGTTCCGGAACCTGTACAGAAAATGGAATACAGATTAACATAAAATCATTGCCGCCGTTTTTATTGCTCATGACAACCACACATTGCATGTTGTACCACCATACAGCCAGACCTTCAGAGGTGACGGTCCAGATTGCTGTACACAATGGTACCTCTAACACCCAGTAGCGTCTTCTTGCATTGATACATGCGTATATTCGTCCACAACTTCATCAAGGCATTGTTGGTCCAGATTGGCCCACTCCTCAACGGCGATGCGTCGTACATACCTCAGAGTGGTTTGTGGGTCACGTCGTCCATGAACAGCCCTTTTCAATCTATCTCAGGCATGTCCGACAGGTTACATGTCTGGAGAACATGCTGGCCACTCTAGTCGAGCGATGTAGTTATCCTTCAGTAAGTCATTCACAAGACGTGCACGATGGTGGCGTGAATTGTCGCCCATGAAGACCAATGCCCCGCTAATGTGCTGCTGATATGGTTGCATTATCGGTCGGACGATGGCATTCACGTATCTACAGCGGTTACGGCGCCTTCCATGACCACCAGCGGCGTACGTCGGCCCCACATAATGCCACCCCAAAACAGCAGGGAACCTCCACTTTGCTGCACTCTTTGGTAAGCGTGTTTAAGGTGTTCATCCTGACCGGGTTGCCTCCAAACACGTGTCCGACGATGGTCTGGTTGAAGGTATATGCGACATTCATCGGTGAAGAAAATGTGATGCCAATCCTGAGCAGTCCATGCGGTATGTTGTTGAGCCCATCTGTACCGTTCTGCATGGTGGCGTGGTTGCAAACATGGACCTCACCATGCATGTCGGGATTGATGTTGCGCATCATGCAGCCTATTGCGCACAGTTTGAGTCTAACACGACGTCCTGTGGCTGCACGAAAAGCATTATTCAACATGGTGGCGTTTCTGACAGGGTTCCTCCGAGCCATAATCCGTAGAAAGCGGTCATTCACTGCAGTAGTAGCCCTTGGGCGGCCTGAGCCAGGAATGTCATCGACAGTTCCTGTCTCTCTGTATCTCCTCTCTGTCCGATCAACATCGCTTTGGTTCACTCCGAGACGCGTGGACACTTGCTTGTTGAGAGCCCTTCCTGGCACAAAGCAACACTGCGGACGCTATCGAACCACGGTATTGACCGTCTAGGCATGGTTGAACTATAGACAGCACGAGCCGTGTAACTCCTTCCTGGTGGAATGACTGGAACTGATCGGCTGTCGGACCCCCTCCGTCTAATAGGCGCTGCTCATGCATGGTTATTTACATCACTGGGCGGGCTTAGTGACATCTCTGAACAGTCAAAGGGACTGTGTCTGTGATACAATATCCACAGTCAACGTCTATCTTCTGGAGTTCTGAGAACCGGGCTGATGCAAAACTTTTTTTGATATGTGGAATTTTTTTAAAACAGAAGTGATTTCTGGCGTTCGCAACGGTAATGTTATACTGCCTCTGCTATTCTCTATCTATATAAACGATTTAGGAGACAATCTGAGCAGCCTTCTTAGGTTGTTTGTAGGTGCTGCAGCCACTTACCCTCTAGAAAAGTCATCAGACGATCAAAACAATTTGCAAAACAATTTAGAAAAGATATTTGTATGGGGCGAAAAATTGTCAATTGACCCTAAATAATGAGAAGTGTCATGTTATCCACATGCGTGTTAAAAGGAATCCGTTAAACTTCGATTACACGATAAATCAATCAAATTTAAAGGCTGTAATTTCAACTAAATACCTAGTAATTACAGTTACGAAGAACTTAAATTGGAAACAACATACACAAAATGTTGTAGGATAGGCAAACCAAAGACTGAATTTTATTGGCAAAACATTTAGAAAATTAACAGATCTACTAAAGAGACTACCTACTCTACGCTTGTCCATCCCTTTTGGACTACTGCTGCGCGGCGTGGGATCCTTACCAGATAGGATTAACGAAGTACATGGAGAAAGTTCAAAGAAGAGCACCACGTTTTGTATTATCGGAAAATAGGGGAGTGTGTCACGGGCATGATACAGAACCTGGGGTGGACATCATTAAGATAAAGGCGTTTCTCGTTGCGGCGGGATCCTCTCGCGAAACTTCAATCACCTATTTTCTCTTCCGAACGCAAAAAATATTTTGTTAACACCGACCTACACAGGGAGAAGTGATCATCGTAATAAAATAAGGGAAATCAGAGCACACACGGAAAGATATAGGTGTTCGTTTTTTCCGTGCGCTTTTCGAGAGTGGAATAATAGAGAATTATCGTGGAGGTGGTTCGGTGAACCGTCTGCCAGCACTTAAGTGTGATTTGCAGTTTGTCCATGTAGATGTAGGTGTAGAAGCAGATTTCTAGCCCCTCCTCCTTCATACGTCGAAAGGACATCTACTAATACAATGGGTGCAGAAAAATGTGGAAACACCAAAAACACAATTAAAAAACCTGCGTAATAATGTGTAAAAAACCCGTTGCCATTCAAAACAGCTTCCAGTCGTCTCGGAATGGATAAATACAGGTCCTGTATAGTTTTCAATGGAATCTTATACCATTCACTGGGTGCAAAATAGTTGCAATGTCAGGTAACGTCTTGGAACACATCATCACTACTGGGGAACAGGGATGACCTGACCAGCCAAAGTGGTCACATAATCCTTGCAGAGCAAGCAGGGGGTGCGTGGAATATCACGATATGGGTGCCCAAATCATCACCGACTTCCCGCCACGTTTCACTCTTGGAACTCTCGGCCTAAAGCTGGAAACGTTGCAACAAGATACATCCGACCATATGACTTTCTTGCATTGCTCCATACTGCACGTTTTACGGCTTCAGCATTACGTTCTCTTGTTACGGGCACTGGCATCACCGAAGAGTGGTTTTCGAATTCCAGATCGCCCTGCTTATGGAGATCCTTCGTGTTGTTTTGGTGCTGCACGTGAGTGCAACATTCAGCTCGCCGGTGACTTTTTACACCTTCCGTCCACATTTTTTCTTCACTGTCCTCATTAATGACTGTCTGTCACGATCGCTCAACACGCACTAGCGTCCGAGTTGTGACTTAGTGGATGATGTTTTTCAGCTTTTCCTCGTTACGGCGTAAATCTTTGATACGGTGCCTCTTGCAACACGAGACACTCCGACTCCCTTGCGTACGGAAGCAACCATCTCATGAGCACCGATAATTTACCCACGTTCCAATTCACTTAGCTCCAACATAATGCACTCACAGCTACACAAAACTCTGTTCTGGCCACGACTGACACTTGCAACGCATTGAGGACACTACACAGGTGCCGTTCATGATCTGATACAACAGCGCAACCTCCAAACTTTGTTCTACAGGTTTAACACAGTAAGACAAGTACTACAGTTAGAAGCTCTGTCTGTGTCTTCAGGCAGCGTAACTCAAGGCGCGCATGTTAGCCAGACTGAATTCATCCAGTAGTCGTGAATGAGAGACTTAACGACTTTCAACAAACTTTACAAATAAACGAAACTTTTTTCGCTGATACCCCCTACAAAGTGATGAGGGGAAAAGGTTTATCGCTTATTGCATGATGTTTTAAAGGGATACTTCTTTACTACAAAATCTACTAGCAAATTATTTTGCAGATAGAATCCACACATACCACTGAATTCACCTGCAAAATTGTATCTCATTTTACGCCACATAGTTCAGGAGATGTGACTTCATAAAAATGGAGATGCATGAAAATCCAGCTTTTGCTAAAAACGGAATACAAATTGCCCAGACTACATTCTTCCAGTGTTTTGATAATGATTGCATTTAGGGATTTACAATAAACTTTAAACATAATCTCAAATCTTTTCTGAAATTTTTCCGGCTTTCATGCTTATCGATCAATATGTAACATATTAACTGATTTCTAAAATAACCATACGCTTGAAGTTGTTTCATAAATTGTAATTCAATTCCTTAGAGAACTGTGGTGTTTTTTTACTGATATTTGACAGGCAACATCGCGTCCTATGATATAGGGAAGTGTGAGTGCATTTCATATGTCTGGAAAAAGTTGGAACATCACTCCTGAGGCGACGGCCATACATGTCAATTTTGTAAACTGGAGACAATATTACGCGCCCTGCAGCTGTTTTCTATCCACTGCAGAAACACCAATGTGTCCGCCAAATATCCTCAAATAACAATACATGTGACGCCTCACACCTTCTGGCTGACAAACAGCTTGTATAATCACTGCTTTCAGTGGGGAAAGGACTACAAAGTGGTCCGCAGTTCAAGTATTTCCGGAAAGCTAACTGTGTTTTCGAACCAGAGGGCGTGCGTTGTACGGCTTACGTTAGAGAACCAGAGGGGCAGAAATACAAACTATGTACGCTCGTGTTTTGTTACATGCAAAAGACTGTCGCACACCATCCGAGACTACGAGCGCTAAAGTGACACCCGAGATGCTGCAACAATGCAAACAGACATCTTTTTTTCCACTGCTAATCGGAATGTTTAGTTGGCAGTCACTGTGCACCTTGATCTGACGATGGTATTGTCAACTGCGACTGTGGAACTGTGCTAGACCGATTCAGGCACAAACCATAACGACTCCTCGTGTCGGTACCACCAATATTAGTGTGTATCAAGTTAAATTGTAGATAAAAGCATGTGTCATACGTCAATCATAACACACTTTCACAGCACCATCTACCGATTACCATGTTCAATTAAAACAAACTTACAACATAAAATTTGTAAGACCTAAAAGATACGCGCTACCTGTTGTGTGATAGCACAAATTGCAAATTGTTCCCAATATGTCTCCCGCTACAAGTGCTGTCAGAGAGAGTTAAATATGGGGGATTTCCAATAGGTAATGCAACACATTTTTTTCCTTGGCGAATTTCGGTTGAAAAACCGCGAAAATAGTTGTGGGACATCGTGGAATATTCTCGCTTCAGCCTCTATAGTTTCATAAAGTCCCGATATGTGACGGCGCTATCAGTAACCTTCAAAGTGGAAACTGTAACCGAGGTGCGTTCCAAACAGAGAGCTGTCATTGAGTTTCTTTTGACGGAAAACCAGAGCACCGCAGAGGCCTGGCAGAATGTGTAAGGAGGCCTGGCAATGAACAAAAGCTCATTGAGTTGTTGGGCGAGGCGTTTGTCATAATCGCAAAACGGTCGAGTAAACCCGTCCGATCTCCCGCGTACCGCCCAACCGCACACAGCTGTGATTCTTGCAATGTTGCAACGTGCGGACACTCTAATTTTCAGTGCTCGATGGATCGCAATCAGACACTTCGCTGCCCAACTGGACATCTCTGCTGGCATTGTTTGGTAGTGTTTGCATTCTCGTCCACGAGTTGTGGTACATAAAGGTGTTTGCCCGCTGGGTTCCTCGCCACCTAACAGAAGACCATAAGGAGCAACGAAGAGCCATCTGTGCAAAATTGCTTGCGCCTTACGACGCTGATCGAGGCAATTTTTTTGTCGAACATTGTCACAGGTGGTGAAACATGTGTTCATTACTCAGAACCGGAAACAAAACGGCAATCCTGGAGTGCCGCCACACTGCCTCTTCTCCTAAGAAAAAGTTCAGTGTCCTACCTATTCATGGATTGCATGGCCAGACTAGAAAAGTTTATTTATTGACTGTTAATATGTTGTTTAAACGTTTTGTTTGGGAGACACATCACGATGTATGTAAGACCCTCTAGTGGTTAATTTCTTACGATCGGTGCATGCCTACATAACGTCCTGGCGACCGACCCAACAGAGAGCGCTGATCATTGATCTGCGTTTCTTCAGCTGTCGTATAAGACATTTTATCTTTCATTGGTAATTTATAGGTTGCTACAGGTAATGTATTAGGTATATTAATTTTTGACGGTAAATTGACCATAAAAGTGTCAGACCTATTATCTTTATATATTTCCTTTTAATAATTTTACATGGGTAACTATATTCGTCTTTTACTGTATCACAACTGGTTTCTATACTAGTTATCAATAGTTAAAAGTCTGCTACATGTATTTTATCTAATGTGTTTTTAGCAGATTATGTTTATTATGTAAATGATGACCACATCTAAGCCCACAGTAGCGACCTCTATGTAGGAGTAGGCAAACATATTTCCAGTGCTACTGTACTTCAGTAGCCAGTTGAAAAAATGGGTGTGTGGACGATGTGATGATGCTGTGCTGAGTATATTTATATGTTTTGACGATGCCATTATGGCCTCATCAATTTAGGACATGGCGTAGAAAAGGTACGTTTTTACCGTATTTTATCTGTACATTTCCCTGGTTGTATGATAGTATATTGTGAAATATAATCCTGTATTGTGTTGAAAAAGACGCTCTGCTCTTTTTATATTTTAGATGGTTCAGATGGCTCTGACCACTATGGGAATTAACTTCTGAGGTCATCAGTCCCCTAGAACTTAGAACTACTTAAACCTAACTAACCTAAGCAGATCACACACATCCATGCCCGAGGCAGGATTCGAACCTGCGACTGTAGCGGTCGCGTGGTTCCAGACTGTAGCGCCTAGAACCGCTTGGCCACTGCGGCCGGTTTTATATTGTAGATCTGAGGATGGTAAATACTGACTGAAACCGGTCATGGTCAAAGACTGGAATAAAAAATATTTAAAAGTTCAAAACCGCACCCTCAGCCAGGTCTTCTGGGACTCTGAAAGGGTTATTCTGTTTGATGTCCTCCCTCATGGTGCAACGATAAACTCTGAAGTGTATTGTGCCACCCTCAGGAAACTGAAGAAACGACTGCAGCGTGTTCGTTACCAGAGTCCGTCTGCTTAGCTGAGTGGTAACGTACTCGCCTCTTATGCAAGTCGGCCCGGGTTCGATTCCCGGCCGGGTTGGAGATTTTCCCCGCTCGGGGAATACGTGTTGTGTTGTCCTCATCTTTGCCGCGCGGTCTAGGGGCGCGTTGCCAAGGTTCGCGCGGCTCCCCCCCCCTCCCCCCCTCCCCCCGTCGGAGGTTCGAATCCTTGAATCCTCCTTCGGGCATGGGCGTGTGTGTTGTCCTTAGAGTAAGGTAGTTAAAGTTAGATTAACCAGTGTGTAACCTAAGGACCGATGACCTCAGCAGTTTGGTCCCATAGGAACTTACCACAAATTTCCAAATTCTCGTTACCACAAAAAGACCAATGATTTTATCGCTCTTCACGACAACGCAAGGCCTCGCACATGTCTGGGCACGTGAGATGAGCTCACAAAACTTTATTGGGTCTTTTCTTTCTCATCCACCCTACAGCTCGGATCTCGCATCTTCCGACTTTCGTTTGTTTGCCTCAATGAGGAATGTACCCCGTGGAAAGCAATAAGTTCGTGGGAGGTTATTGATGCCGCGAGAAGCGGGCGCCGACGTCGACCAGTAGAGTGGGAGGCTCTTCCACTAAGGTGGCATAGGGCCGTTGCATTGAACGGAGCATCAAATCCAGTTTGGAATAATTCAGGGTTTTACCTCTTTACCCATGGTTTTAAAGCTGTTTTAACTTCATCCACTAATATAGTGTACGGGGACACTGTAACGGACATCATTAATGTGAAGCATTCGGTAAAGACGTTTGGTAACAGAGGAACGAACATCGCAGATAAGCCAACAACATCCGTCACAGATGCCAATCGAGGAAGTGCTGATGAAGTTATTCGAGGAGACAGATGCGGTAAGAGTTCACTATCAACAGCGACAACTGGGTTTTTAAAATCATGGGTAGGGCAGAAAAACCCTGAACTTTTCCAAGCTGGTTTTGATGCCTGGTTATAAGGATCTTACTAATGTGTACATATGCACAGTGTCTATATTGAATGGTGGTGTTGTGCAGAGGATAGTTAAGGCAATGATGTGTACTAATTCCACTGTTACACGTTCATTCTAAATTCTTGTGTGACACGGGAAGCATTACTTTTTGATCCACCCTTGTATATTTCATCTGAACGACCTAATAATCATTTCCAGCGTGACGCCAAATTACGTCTTGGAAGCACAGGTTGGTGATTATGTCCTGCCGTTAGAACTCTGCCATTCGCCTACCCTGGAACCTTTTAAACCGGAATGTCACCGGCAGAATTTTTGTATCATAGCTTCAACCTGTTTCTGTAAGACCACATAAATTAATGATAATTTCCCGAAAGATTGGTGTTTCATTGTACTGTTCCAAATAAAAGAGAAACAGCTGTGTTTTCTCACATTAATGAAGTTCAACTACACAATATCTAAATGAGTGATCTTGCTTTTCCCCTCTGGAAAAGAAATTCGGATTCCAGTAGCCGTAATGAAGTATACCCTATTTCGTATTTTGCACTTAACCGTCTTATAACATCGTAAAGATCTTCCAGGCATTTTTAGTCTCATCCTTTTGCTTGATTGTGAAAGCTGTAACCTCTGCTCTATATTCATTTATGTATGAAATTTAGCGCAACTTTACCTCCAACTCTATAAAATCTACGTATTGCCAAAACTATGTACCCGCAAACTGTTATCCGACTTAAACTGGTATGCTAACCTTTGACTAAACAGAATCTAATTTGAACTGAACTACAACTGATCTGAATGCAGCTTGTCTTTATATTAAATGCGCAGCTGAAGTGAAACAGTTATCTGGCCCATGATCAAAATTTCCACCTACCTCGCATTTTGACAACACTGTTGCAGGCTTCTCGAGAGCACAATAGGAAACAGCTAGCAGACAGTGGCTAAGCTAGATTTATGTTTCAAAATAAAATTCCAAACTATACTCAAAACTGTTTCATACCACATATTGCAATATGGTAACGCTTAATGATAAACAGTGGGATGGCAAGAGTAACTATTCCTATGAAACGATATTCCAAGACAAAGATTTTAGAATGAAATATATGTTCAAAAAGACAGAGTACACCTACATCTACATGGAAACTCTGCAAATCACATTTAAGTGCCTGGCAGAAAGTTCATCGAATCGCCTTCCCAATTCTCTATTATTCCAATCTCGTACAGCGCGCGGAAAGAATGAACACCTATATCTTTCCGTACGAGCTCTGATTTAAATTACTTTACCGTGGTGATCGTTCCTCCCTATGTAGGTCGGTATCAACAAAATGTTTTCGCATTCGCAGGAGAAAGTTGGTGGTCGGAATTTCGTGAGAAGATTCCCTCGCAACGAAAAACGCCTTTCTTTTAATGATTTACAGCTCAAATCCTGTATAATTTCTGTGACACTCTCTCCCATATTTCGCGATAATACAAAACGTGCTGCCTTTCTTTGAACTTTTTCGATGCACTCCGTCAGTCCTATCTGGTAAGGATTCTGCACCACGCAGCAGTATTCTAAAAGAGGATGGACAAGCGTAGTGCAGGCAGTCTCCTTTGTAGGTCTGTTACATTTTCTAAGTGCCCTGCCAATAACACGCAGCCTTCGGTTAGGCTTCCCCACAACATTTTCTATGTGTTCCTTCCAATTGAAATTGTTCGTAATTGTAATACCTAGGTATTTAGTTGAATTTACGGCTTTTAGATTAGACTAATTTATCGTGGGACCGCAGTTTATGGAGTTCCTTTTAGCACTCATGTGGATGACCTCACACTATTCGTTATTTAGGGTTAACTGCCACTTTTCGCAACATTCAGATATTTTTTTCTAAATCGTTTTGCAGTTTGTTTTGATCTTCTGATGACTTTATTAGTCGATAAACGACAGCCTCATCCGCAAAAAACCGAAGACGGCTGCTCAGATTGTCTCCCAAATCGTTTATGTAGATAAGGAACAGCAAAGGGTCTATAACACTACCTTGGGGAACGCCAGAAATCACTTCTGTTTTACTCGATGACTTTCCGTCATTTATTACGAACTGTGAACTCTCTGAGAGGAAATCGCAAATCCAGTCCCACTGAGACGATATTCCGTAAGCACGCAATTTCACTACGAGCCGCTTTGTGCTACAGTGTCAAAAGCCTTGCGCAAATCCAGAAATACGGAATCGATCTGAAATCCCTTGTCAATAGCACTCAACACTTCACGTGAATAAAGAGCTAGTTGTGTTTCATAGGAACGATGTTTTCTAAACCCATGTTGACTGTGTGTTAATAGACCGTTTCCTTCGAGGTAATTCATTATGTTCGAATACAATACATGTTCTAAAATCCTGCTGCATATCGACGTTAACGATATGGGCCTGTAATTTCGTGGATTACTCCTACTACCTTTCTTGAATATTGGTGTGACCTGTGCAACTTTCCAGTCTTTGGGTACGGATCTTTCGTCGAGCGCACGGTTGTATATGATTGTTAAGTATGGAGCTAATGCATTAGCATACTCCGGAAGGAACCTAATTGGTATACAGTCTGGACCAGAAGACTTGATTTTATTAAGTGATTTGAGTTGCCTCACTACTCCGAGGATATTTACTTCTACGTTACTGATGTTGGCAGCTGCTCTCGTTTCGAATTCTGGAATATTTACTACGTCTTCTTTTGTGAAGGCATTTCGCAAGGCTGTGTTTAGTAACTCTGCTTTGGCATCACTGTCTTCGATAGTATCTCCATTGCTATCGCGCAGAGAAGGCATTGATTGTTTGTTGCCGCTAACATACTTCACTTACAGCCAGAATCCCTTTGTATATTCTGCCAGGTTTCGAGACAAAGTTTCGTTACGAAAACTGTTATAAGCGTCTCGCATTGAACACCGCGCTAAATTTCGAGCTTCTGTAAAGGATCGCCAATCTAGGATTTTGCGTCTGTTTAAATTTGGCATGTTTGTTTCATTGTTTCTGCAACAGTGTTCTAACCCGTTTTATGTACCACGGAGGATCAGCTGCGTCGTTTGTTAATTTATTTGGTATAAATCTCTCAATTTCTGCCAATACTATTTCTTTGAATCTAAGCCACATTTGGTCTACACTTATATTATTAATTTGGAATGAGTGGAGATTGTCTCTCAGGAAAGCGTCAAGTTAATTTTTATCTGCTTTTTTGAATAGGTATATTTTTCGCTTATTTATCGAGGATTTGGTGATTACAATATTCAATCTCGCTACGACAAGCCTGTGTTCACTAATCCTTGTATCGGTTTTGACGCTCGTTATTAACTCAGGATTATTTGTTGCTAAGAGGTCAAGTGTGTTTTCACAACCGTTTGCTATTCGCGTGGGCTCATGAACTAACTGCTCGAAATAATTTTCAGAGAAAGCGTTTAGCACAATTTCGGATGATATTTTATGCGTAACTCCGGAATTAAACATGTATTTTCTCCAACGTATCGAGGATAAATTAAAATCACCACCAACTATTATCGTATGAGTCGGGTACGTGTTTGAAATCAAATTCAAGTTTTCTTTGAACCTTTCAACAACTGTAGCATCTGAATTGGGAGGTCGGTAAAAGGATCCAATTATTATTTTATTCCGGTTGCCAACAATGACCTCTGCCCATACTAACTCATAGGAAGTATCTACTTCAATTTCGGGACAAGTTAAACTACTTCTGACAGCAACAAACACGCCACCGCCAACCGTGTTTAGCCTATCTTTTCGGAACACCGTTAGGTTCTTCGCAAAAATTTCGGCTGAGCTTATATCCGGCTTTAGCCAGCTTTCAGTGCCTATAACGATTTGAGCATCGGTGCTTTCTATTATCGCTTGGAGCTCTGGTACTTTCCCAACACAGCTACGATGTTATATCAATGGTTCCTGTATCTACGTTCTTCCTGTGTTCAGCCTGCACCCTTTGTGACTGAAGCCCTTCTTGTGTTTTCCCGAACCTAAAAGATCGCCCAGTCCACGCCATACCCCCCCCCCCCCCCCTGCTACCCGTGCAGCCGCCTCCTGCATATAGTGGACACCTAACGTACTCAGAGGAACCCGAAACTCAACCACCCTTTGGCCCAAGTCAAGGAATCTGCAGCCTACACCGTCGCAGAACCGTCTGAGCCTCTGATTCAGACCCTCCACTCGGCTCTGTACCAGAGGTCCGCAATCGATCCTGTCAACTGTGCTGAAAATGGTCAGCCCTGCTTTCATCTTGCAAGCAAGACTGGCAGTCTTTACGACTTCTGTTAGCCGCTCGAAACCAGAAAGAATCTCTTCTGATCCAAAGTGACACACATCATTGGTACCGACGTGAGCAACCACCTGCAGTTGGCTGCAACCCTGTGCTCTACGTGGCATCCGGGAGAACCCTTTCCACATCTGGAATGACTCCACCCGGTATGCACACTGAGTGCACACTGGTTTTCTTACCCTCTCAGCCAAGTCCCTAAGGAACTCTAAAAAGATTCTCTGATAACGGAGATATACAAACAAATACATTAAGTAGAGTAAATCGTGTATTATCAATCACGGGGTAGGTTCCTCTGAATGGAATAAGATACCGCCAAATTCTTTGGGTTTAAAGACCTTAACTAATAGTACCCTGGTAAATATAAATTTCTAGAAAAATCAAGCAGCTTAATCAGTTAATATGTTAATGCATGACTCAAGGAAGTGGGATCAAAAATCAAAATGATATGAGCACCTTATTTATCCTCCACCTTCCCCCAGTGGAATTTTGTACGAGGGCAATTTCAGAGAGCAATGGGACGGGGAGAGAATTCTAAACATTACTGTTGTGGCAAGTTATGTGGAAGTCGAATCAGTGAGTCTAACACAGTTCTCAACTCCACACATGCACAACAGTTTGAAGCAGACAGTTGATCCATTGATAACTCCGAAGCCATCCTGTAGTATCCCAGAGTTTCTTATGAAAGTCAGTTACAACTTGTATCAGTGAAGCGTGCCAACATGTGCCAGAGAATATTTCAACATATAATTAGTGGACATGTTTTTTTCTAAATGGTTCAAATGGCTCTGAGCACTATGGGACTTAACATCTGAGGTCATCAGTCCGATAGAACTTAGAACTACTTAAACCTAACTAACCTAATGACATCAGACACATCCATGCTCGAGGCAGAATTCGAACCTGCGACCGTAGCGGTCGCGTGGTTCCAGACTGAAGCGCCTAGAACCGCTCGGCCACACCGTCCGGCTGTTTTTTCTACCCTGGCAAGTCTCAATCATTTGTGGTAAATGGTCAATCAGTTACAATTTTTTAAATTTACAATGTACAGTTATCTATGGTAAGACAGGAGTAATAAGATCTTATTTCTATGTCCATAAAAAAGTAAAAAAAATGGCATCGTGGTTTTACAATAATGAATTACGGGAAGATCAGTCAAGTAAACCGTGTGAAACAGTGTACAGTAATACGCATGACAACAAACAATGGTTATACGTGTACAAAATGACCTACAAAAATTCTAAATCTATTCAAATAAATATGTGTGTGTGGACATCAAATTCTAATTCTATTCAAGTAAACATGTTTGTGTCGACACAAAAGGGTAGACAGTAAGGATAGTTATCATACACAAGAAATAAACACATGAGGGTACTGGTCATATACACAAATAAGAAGAACATGAACATATAACTAGAAAAAAATATGGATCAGGGAGTAACCAAGGTTCAGACCAAAGAATGGTATAAGTCAAATAGTCTATTATTGCATCTAATGTGGTCAGTAATCAGAATGCTATCTAGTTATATTTCTTGCTTTAGTTTCTGCACCTTTTAATCCTTTTGTCCATAATTTCATCAAACTTCAACAAGTACCACTGTTTACTTTATCTCTTCGCTTCTTTCTGTCATATGTTTCATACATTCTCATAAGTCCATATTATTCAGCTCCGTTGCCGTACCTAACCATTTGTCATCTTTGCCCTACCTAACCATTTCTCATATTTTCCCGTCTTAATCGTTTCTCATATTTGCACTATCTAAACATTTCTGATATTTCGTTACCCTAACTAACCATTTCTCACATTTCATTTTTGTAACCATTTCTTTGCTCTTTCATATCTTTTTATCTTTGTTTCCTCCTTAGATATCTTTCATGATTTCTTACACATCGTTCATGTCTTATGACAGCTCCCTACAGTAGTACATTTAACATAATTGTTATAGCAATGGCGCCGCATCCTACAGTAACAGTTTACCCAGAGAACATGCATTATGAAGAAACTCACTGACTGACATAAGCATAAAAGGCAAACACAACCTGAAAATTCCTTAAGCTAAAGCAATGTTACATCATATGTAAATATAAGAAGGCAGTTGGTTTTCAATGTCAACCGTGTTAGTAGAAAAATATTTATAAAAGAATCTTATTCTATGCTATGGCAAAAAGAATAAAGCTGAAAAGTAAGGAAAAAAATATCATTGATATCGCTTATACCTCCTGCATATTGTCTGTCCATGTCACACCTTGCGACTGATCGAATTTCATCTACAATTGCAAAATTTAAGATTTCCCGAACACCTAGACTGATGGACGATGTTTTACAACATTGTTTCATGTATATGTCAAGTTTATCTGTTAATCCAAGAAAAGGCAGATTAGTTCAACAGAATTCAGCATGAGTTAGATATTGCGCGCATGGAGCTATATATTAATCAGAAAAAAGTCATTCATCAGTATAAACAAGAAAATAGACACTAACACAAAAAACAAGTCACAGAAAGTTCAGTGAGGTACCATACGCTAGAAGAGTATGTTACAGTACAGTGTAGCAAACAATGCTGAGCCAAATCTTTGCAAAACATTTTTCGTTCACAAATGGAGACAAAAACGTGCAATGTTCGAATTATTCAAAGTTTTGAAAACTGTTACATGTTGTGTTATTCTGATGAAAAAAATTAAGAGTATATATTTAGTAAAAAAGGTTGAATAATTTGCATTGGATGATTATAAACTGCATATCAAAGAAGTAACTGTATTGTCTCAAGTGACATTACCTTCGTTCCCTATTGTCATCCTGCCACATCTTTTCAAAAACTTAACTTATACGCTTATAAACACGAAATGCATCCACATGGCATGAAGCTGACTACAACAAAAAACAGGGTCCTAATTCCCTAACCACTATTCACTCCCTCTTTCTCTTCCTTAATCATCATAATCATTGCCTTATTCTGTTACAGTATGCAACATAAATCTCATAATTATCATCTCATGTACCTCACCAACATGAATTCATTTTTCTGTTACATCAACAACAATATTCGCTTTCTTCGTCTCAACATACACTTCAAATAACATTTCCCTGCTCTGTATCGTCCACTCATTTCCACATTGACAACACCTCTTAGCTATAACCGTAAATATTACAGTTCAGTAAACACAACTTCACTACCTCACAACAGATCCTGAAAAATGTCTTATCAAAACACCTATTACTCTTTCTTCCAAACAATACATTTACAATCCCAATAGTCTGTATATCTCATCAAAAGTGGTATAAAATGTTATATGTTTCGATATTATCATCACTGTGTACCGCCAAAAATATTTCTCAAGTGAACAACATATCGCTGATAACCTGTATTTTATCTCAGAACTGGTTTAAAAAATACTGTTACTGTTCATTTTATTAGAGATTATTTATTCTTATTCGGATTCTAGATGAAATTTCGAAGTTCGTAGCAGTTTGTTTAGCGAACGCGTCGTAGCAGCAAATCGCCGACTCTTGTCAAAAGTTGCGTGTCTCGCGACGAGAGTCTCATCGGCATGCGGTGCAATAGCATTTCTTGTCGCTAATTGTTGCTGTGAGCTTTAATGCAAGAAATATTTTCGAAATGGGTGAAATGTAGTTTTATCATCTGCGTACAGCTTTGGTAAATAGAAATACGAGGACGTCCCTTGCTCCTGTGTATCCGAATCGTTTCAGTTTCGTCCTGTATTGCTTCCTCGTCGTTGATTTTCTTGTGGATTTGGCGATTTGACTTCAACTATTGCTAGCTGTCTCGCTGGGCTTGTCCTTCGACAATTTTGTTGCTGTGAGTTATGATATTGATTACTGTGACTGCGTCGGTTTTGTCTGTGTTAGTTGCTGTATGCGTAATTGTTGTTGTGCCATCTGTTTTGCGGAGTTGGTCTACCTGAATTATGCCCGTGAAAATACGCATGATTACCATTTGAGTTAGAGTACTGTCTTGGATTATTTTGATCGTTATGGCATTTGCGATTGCGCCTATTTCCTTTACTATAATTCCTCTGATGTCTGTTATTTTATTCATAGTCAGAGCTCTTCTATCACAGTAATCGTTGGTCAGCTGCGAGAACTGTGCGTCATACGGACGATGTCGGTTATCCTGTCTGGAATTGTTTCTGTGGTTGTGTTTATAATGTGAGTTCCCATAGTTTTTGTTTCCACATGGTGCAAAAGCACTCGGGGCTCATTGTTTTCTTTGTGATTGTTATCGTGTTTATTTATTTTTTTTTGGTTAAATCTTTGTCACTGTCGAATTCCAATTCCTAAAGTAATGTTCGAAATGCTTCTAAATCATCTTTACGTGTGCTGGCCAAAATTATGTGCCTGAAATGTGTAGGTAACTTTGTTAAATAAACGCGGATTAGCTCTGACGGGCTGCGTGGGTTTGATAAGTACTAATTTATGCGTACCATGTCTTCAAAGTATTTAGCTGGTCTCGAGAAGTCAGACGCTTGAAAGTTTCGTAACGTTATAATGCTATGTTTTATCCAATGCTGTATGGCCTGCGACCAGTAGGCTGACAAAAATGTTCGATATAAATCATCTACGCTTTGGCAATCTCTCATTATTGAACACATTCTTGCCATAGCTTCATTTTCCAAATAACCGCAGAGATTTCCAGAATGAGATTTTCGTTCTGCAGCGGAGTGTGCGCTGATATGAAACTTCCTGGCAGATTAAAACTGTGTGCCCGACCGAGACTCGAACTCAGGACCTTTGCCTTTCGCGGGCAAGTGCTCTACCATCTGAGCTACCGAAGCACGACTCACGCCCGGTACTCACAGCTCTACTTCCGCCAGTATCTCGTCTCCTATCTTCCAAACTTTACAGAAGCTCTTCTGCGAACCTTGCAGAACTAGCACTCCTGAAAGAAAGGACACTGTGGAGACATGGCTTAGCCACAGCCTGGGGGATGTTTCCAGAATGAGATTTTCACTCTGCAGCGGAGTATGCGCTGATATGAAACTTCCTGGCAGATTAAAACTGTGTGCCCGACCGAGACTCGAACTCAGGACCTTTGCCTTTCGCGGGCAAGTGCTCTACCATCTGAGCTACCGAAGCACGACTCACGCCCGGTACTCACAGCTTGGAAGGTAGGAGACGAGATACTGGCGGAAGTAGAGCTGTGAGTACCGGGCGTGAGTCGTGCTTCGGTAGCTCAGATGGTAGAGCACTTGCCCGCGAAAGGCAAAGGTCCTGAGTTCGAGTCTCGGTCGGGCGCACAGTTTTAATCTGCCAGGAAGTTTCAACCGCAGAGATATTCTAATTTGTGTTGAAGTGGCCAATTTGATGGCAAAGAACACAGGAACCGGTCAGTCCAAGCTTGGGGATGAATTTCGTTACTGTAATTTCTGAAAACTTTGAATTTATGTAATGCTAGAAAGTGTTTGTAATCGAAGTTACCCCTTCCGTGGGAACCAGATTGTTCTTTACTGCACCACATCGTCGATTCATTGTTGTATCCGGATGTGTGGTACTGTTTTCGTGGGAAATCGCCTAAACGCCACAAATTTCTATTGTCACCAAAGTTTTCAGAATATGAACGTACACGGTCAAATTCGTCCTTTTCGTCGTTGCAGTGAAGCTTAACTTTCAATACGCTCGACCTTTTCATTCGTAGTGTTCTCATAACGCTTACCTTCGTGATTAATTTTCTCTGCATTGTCTTTAAAATATGTTAATGACTGCAAACTGTGCTGTGTTGTGTCATTTAAATCCCTACCTGTATTGGTTGGCGAATTTGCCATTTTCGTTGTCATGTCAGCAACTTTTTCTTTAACTGTGCTTAACTGTTCTTTTGGTTCCTCAGAGTTTAATGTCAGAGTTTTCATTAGTTTTCTAATTTCTTTTGCTGTTGTGTTGAGATGTTCGATCTGTTTTTTTTTTTTTTTTATCTCTGTAGCTATCTCAGTCGGAACTACAGTGCTGATTTTAGCTAACAATTCGTCCTTGTCATTACGGTGGTCTGTTTTCAGGTTTTCGTGTTCTGTTTCAGGGTCACGTAATGTAGTTGTAAAATTGCTAATTATTGCTTGAAAGTAACTTTTAATTTCTTTCCTAAGTGATTTACTGTTTTCTTCCAGGGATTTTTTTAAATTTCTTCCCAATGTCATTTTCTATTTTCATTCTTAATTTCCTTTTTTCATCTTGTGTTTTGTCGATTTTCTTACTCATTTCGTCTTGTGTTTCTTTAAGCATCGGTCGAATTGATTCTAGAAAATTTGTTGGATTCGTGCTGTGCAGTTCTATGTAACTGTTCACTGAAGGTGATGCGCGTTGTGTTCGTTCAGAACACACTGACGCATCAACTGATTCTGATATGTCTGATAACAGCCGGCCGCGGTGGTCTAGCGGTTCTGGCGCTGCAGTCCGGAACCGCGGGACTGCTACGGTCGCAGGTTCGAATCCTGCCTCGGACATGGGTGTGTGTGATGTCCTTAGGTTAGTTAGGTTTAAGTAGTTCTAAGTTCTAGGGGACTTATGACCTACGATGTTGAGTCCCATAGTGCTCAGAGCCATTTGAACCATTTTTTTTTTGTCTGATAACAGTTGTTGTAAGCTTTCACAGGACTGTGGCGACGTTTGTAAGCTTTCGCTAGACTGTGGAGACTTATCACCAACTGACTCAAGTTCAGATTTCACGCGCTAATAACTCATTGTTTGTTCTGTTACGTTATTGTTCGTTAAATTAGTTAATAATCATGGATCTGCGCAAATTCCTGCAATCTTATGTAAACTATTGGTATTTGGTAATTGTTCAAGGTTGTTTATCTTGTCCTGTACCGAATCGTTATTTTGCAACACCAACTGTTTTCTTGTGCTATGACGGATTTACTTATTGTTTTCCGTTTTAGCAAACAAGATGAAACACTATTTCTTAGAAAAACAGAATTGCTACAATGACCAAACAAACAAACATTGTACTATTGTGCACGCAAATACTCAACAAAGAATGAAATCCACAGAGAACCTGTACTATTATTCCGACAGTTTATATAATAAAATAATTAATAATCGTCACACGACACAAAATTTCGCGAACTGAACACTGAGTTTTAAATTAATTGCCAATGAAAGTAGTTCAACATTAGTAAAATTAGCACAGCGGTATTTCTTGCTTTTTAGAAATCCAGAACAAGCGAACCATCCTGGTAGGAAGGTCAACATATGTAACCTCCCTACTGTATTTTGTTTCTGTATGGAATTAGGGCCCAACTTTTCTTCCAATTCTATAAAATCTACGTTTTATCAAAACTTCGTGCCCACAAATTGATATCCAACTTAAATTCGTATGCTAATCTTTGACTGGACAGAACCTAATCTGAATTGAACTGTAACTGATTTGAATGCTGCTCGTCTTATATTAAATGCGCAACTGAAGTAAAATAATTGTCTGGCCCATAATCAATATTTCCACTTACTTCACGTCTTGACAACATTGTTGCAGATTTCCCGAAAGCACAACAGCAAGTAGCATGCAGGCAGCGGCTAAGCTAGACTTCTATTTCTAAATAAAATTTCCAAAGTATTCTTAAACTGTTTCATACCACATATTGCAACGTAGTAATGAGTAATGATAAACAGTGAGATGGGGAGAATAACTATTCCTATGAAATGATATTCGAAGACAACGATTTCGAATGAGGTACATGTTAAAAAAAAAAAGTAAAACTTCGCGTGATGTTCACACATAACATAGGGTATGATTTAAAGAGGGTACAATGTTAACAGAGAATTTCTAGAAAAATCAAACAGTTTAATAAGAAAAAGCTTTTGACAATGTTGACTGGAATACTCTCTTTCAAATTCTAATGGTGGCAGGGGTAAAATACAGGGAGCGAAAGGCTGTTTACAATTTGTACAGAAACCAGATGGCAGTTATAAAAGTCGAGGGACATGAAAGGGAAACAGTGGTTGGGAAGGGAGTGAGACAGGGTTGTAGCCTCTCCCCGATGTTATTCAATCTGTATATTGAGCAAGCAGTAAAAGAAACAAAAGAAAAATTCGGAGTAGGTATTAAAATCCATGGAGAAGAAATAAAAACTTTGAGGTTCGCCGATGACATTGTAATTCTGTCAGAGACAGCAAAGGACTTGGAAGAGCAGTTGAACGGAATGGATGGTGTCTTGAAGGGAGGATATAAGATGAACATCAACAAAAGCAAAACGAGGATAATGGAATGTAGTCGAATTAAGTCGGGTGATGTTGAGGGTATTAGATTAGGAAATGAGACACTTAAAGTAGTAAAGGAGTTTTGCTATTTGGGGAGCAAAATAACTGATGATGGTCGAAGTAGAGAGGATATAAAATGTAGACTGGCAATGGCAAGGAAATCGTTTCTGAAGAAGATAAATTTGTTAACATCGAGTATAGATTTCAGTGTCAGGAAGTCATTTCTGAAAGTATTTGTATGGAGTGTAGCCATGTATGGAAGTGAAACATGGACGGTAAATAGTTTGGACAAGAAGAGAATAGAAGCTTTCGAAATGTGGTGCTACAGAAGAATGCTGAAGATTTGATGGGTAGATCACATAACTAATGAGGAGGTACTGAATAGGATTGGGGAGAGGAGGAGTTTGTGACACAACTTGACCAGAAGAAGGGATCGGTTGGTAGGACATGTTCTGAGGCAGCAAGGGATCACCAATTTAGTATTGGAGGGCAGCGTGGAGGGTAAAAATCGTAGGGGCAGACCAAGAGATGAATACACTAAGCAGATTCAGAAGGATGTAGGTTGTAGTAGGTACTGGGTAATGAAGAAGCTTGCACAGGATAGAGTAGCATGGAGAGCTGCATCAAACCAGTCTCAGGACTGAAGACCACAACAACAACAACAACAACAACAACAACACAACAACACACACACACACACACACACACACACACACACACACACACACACACACACACACACACACACACACATACATGATGTGTATATATATATATATATATATATATATATATATATATATATATATATATATATATATATATATACACCATACTCATCCTTCCTGTCCTTTACACTACACCGTCTATCACCTACCACATTTCAACTCGGTATGTACCCTATCAAAATCATCAGAGAAATCTAGGACAAACGAACCATCCTGGTAGGAAGGTCAACTTATGTAACCTACCAACTACATTTTGTTTCTGTATGGAATTTAGTCAACACAATCCAGTTTTGTTAATCAGCCGACCTACACAGTGTGTAATAAATTCACTTAGCTAAAAATATTTGGTGACGATAATCTACTGTAGGGTAGTATTAAAGTAACTAACATCATATAGCATACATCAAAAGACTGAGGCAGTGTTTGCGAGAGCGGACACCATAAGGATTAAACATTATATACCAGTTGTTCAGGATTACTTGACAGTTATGTGAGAGTAATTGTGAAGAAAACTAATGAACTAAAGCAGATGAATTCTATAAATTGCACATTCAGGTACAAGATTGAATGCAGAGCAAAGATAAAATGGTTCTGGGATGAGTTACACGCGCAGCACTTAACCAAACTGAAAAAAAAGAACAGAACCATTGCAATGTACGGCAAATGTAATTGGTCACATTACACTCATCATAGTGTCAGATTTTTTCAGGCAAATGACTGACTCTCAATGTGCACTAAGCGCGAAGAAAACATGCACTTCGACGTACGTAAAGATACTATAAAATGAACTGATGTGTGGAATCCTTCAGCAACATACCGATATAATGAATGCGAAATCAAATAAGCGCTCCACAGCTGCACACGGTACGCATAACACTACTGCCGTATCTTTAGCTGAAATGGAAAATTTACCTATGGTGTTGGACCAAATTATTACTAGCTATAATTATTGTATAAAGATCGTGCAATAGAAGTCTACGTTGCGATCAGCTGTGACATGGTTACAACAAACATTGTATAAGTGAGATGAACCGTCTTAACGTAAAACGGGTCACCAGCTGATCGTCTGTCTATTACACGCCATCATACCCTATCATCTATCGCAAAGACTGAGATATTAAAATCGTAATTCGTTTGTCAACCACATAGATCAAAATGATGACTACACCTTGACGATTACATACAAAATTGATTTTCTGAGGCGTTATTAACAAAGGATGAAAGACAGCAATTAATACAACAATGGAAATGTAGAAAACGATATTTTAGAAAAATTATTATTGGTAAGCAAACGTTAGTAAAGAACACGTACAAGAAACCTCGTTTGAAATTGAAATCATAATCACTGATTTAATCGAGGCATGCTTTAACGGAAAATTTAGTAGAGGAGAGTGCTGCATCTTAGGATAATTTTCAGACATTCGCCTGTAGTCATGTCTGTAACAGAAGTTTAATAGTTTTTCTAATTCCATTTTTAAATGATGGTATCCACTTTTTATCTGGTGCAATCATTTTCTGTAATAACAGAAATTACCTCGGAAAAATTAAGGTTCTTCGAAACGTAAAAACATTTTCGAAGATACAAGATGTTTATGTACCTAGGAACAAACATTCTATGTAAATTTGAATCGTTGCAATCGAGAAAACCTTGTCAATAATATACACTAATGGCCATTAAAATTGCTACACCACGAAGATAACGTGCTACAGACGCGAAATTTAGCCGACAGGAAGAAAATGCTGTGATATGCAAATGATTAGCTTTTCAGAGCATTTACACAAGGTTGATGCCGGTGGCGACATCTACAACGTGCTGACATGAGGAAAGTTTTCAACCGATTTCTCATACACAAACAGCAGTTGATGGGCGTTGCCTGGTGAAACGATGTTGTGATGCCTCGTGTAAGGACGAGAAATGCGTACCATCATCTTTACGACTTTGATAAAGGTCGGATTGTAGTCTATCGCGATTGCGGTTTATCGTATCGCGACATTGCTGCTCTCGTTGGTCGAGATCCAATGACTGTTTGCAGAATATGGAATCGGTGGGTTCGGGAGGGTAATATGGAACGCGTGCTGAATCCCAGCGGCCTCATATCACTAGCAGTAGACATGACAGGCATCTTATCCGCATGGTTGTAACGAATCGTGCAGCCACGTCTCGATCCATGAGTCAACAGATAGGGACGTTTGCAAGACAACAACCATCTGCACGAACAGTTCGACGACGTTTGCAGCAGCATGGACTATCAGTTCGGAGACCATGGCTGCGGTTACCCTTGACGCTGAATCACAGACAAGAGCGCACGCGATGGTGTATTCAACGACGAACCTGAGTGCACGAATGGCAAAACATCATTTTTTCAGATGAATCCAGGTTCTGTTTACAGCATCATGATGGTCGCATCCGTGTTTGGCGACATCACGGTAAACGCACATTGGAAGCGTGTATTCGTCATTGCCATACTGGCGTATCACTGGCTCAAAATGGCTCTGAGCACTACGGGACTTAACATCTGAGGTCATCAGTCCCCTAGAACTTAGAACTACTTAAACCTAACTAACCTAAGGACATCACACACAGCCATGCCCGAGGCAGGATTCGAACCTGCGACCGTAGCGGTCGCGCGGTTCCAGACTGTAGTGCCTAGATCCGCTCGGCCACCCCGGCCGGCGGCGTATCACTCGGCGTGATGTTGTATGGGGTGCCATTGGTTACACCTCTCGGTCAACTCTTGTTCGCATTGACGGCACTTTGAACAGTGGACGTTACATTTCAGATGTGTTACGACCCGTGGCTCTACCCTTCATTTGATCCCTGCAAACCCTACATTTCAGCAGGATAATGCACGACCGCATATTGCAGGTTCTGTACGGGCCTTTCTGGATACAGAAAATGTTCGACTGCTGCCCTGGCCAACACATTCTCCAGATCTCTCACCAACTGAAAACGTCTGGTCAATGACGGACGGCCGAGCAACTAGCTCGTCACAATACGTTAGTCACCACTTTTGATGAGCTGTGGTATCGTGTTGAAGCTGCATGGGCAGCTGTACCTGTACACGCCATCCAAGCTCTGTTTGACTCAATGTCCAGGGGTATCAAGGCCGTTATTACGGCCAGAGTTAGTTGTTCTGGGTACTGATTTCTCAGGATCTATGCACCCAAATTGCGTGAAAATGTAATCACATGTTAGTTCTAGTATAATATATTTGTCCAATGAATACCCGTTTATCCTCTGCATTTCTTCTTGGTGTAGCACTTTTAATGTGCAGTAGTGTATTTAGTCGTCTACATGCTACTTTATTACTGTGATACACACCAATAAGCAGTAAGTGAAATGAAAGTAAGCAGATCTGTTACCAAAAACCAGTTAAAACTTAAATACATTTTGAAATGAAAGCTGTTGAAAACTTCCAAATTTTCCATTTTGAGGACAACAAAACTGTTAAAACATTAACTAAACTCATTTAATTTGCAAATATTTCATGTTTTATATTAAAAGACCGTCTTCTGTTTTAGGGTAAAAGCTGATGCACAGCCGAAGAAGTACGGTATTACCGGCCACACGTTACATAAGTTTTAAACATGTATGTAATTTTCCTTATCTTTAAATTCTGTACTGTAGAATTAACAATACATCCCAGACATATTTAGTGTATTCTACAGGACTTAAATGTGTAGAACTTGAAATACTTACAATGCAGCACAAAACACACCCTCATTTGTAGCCACAAAAAAAAAAAAAAAAAAAAAACCACCTGGTGGAAACCGGGTGATTCTAAAACTAGTCACTAGATGGAAACACGGACCAGGAAACATCATGTGTGCCTAGGTACACTATCATCTAGGTACTACATTCTCCGTACTGCGGAGACTGGCCGTAGTGAATTGACCTCTCCGCTTATTTTACTATCGTTATTGTGAAAAGTCCACCTTAGCTACTGCAGATGTTTACAGGATGTCCATAAATTATCTTTGCAACTTAAGACTTTAATGCCATTAAAACTATACTAGATATTAATATATGAGTTTCAGCGTGTGACAAGTGATCTCATAAAATTTTGTTTCCTCATTCACTCACATCAATGTGCGCACCCTTAGTGGCATGGATAATGTCTAGTCGGAATTTCATTTCTCCGCACTTACGATTTAAAATCTCCACGGTGACATGTTCAGATGCCTTGTGAATGCGTGCTTTGGCTCTAAGCACTATGGGACATTACATGTGAGGTCATCAGTACCCTAGACTTAGAACTACTTAAACCTAACTGACCTAAGGACATCACACACATCCATGCCCAAGGCAGGATTCGAGCCTGTGACCGTAGCAGCAGCGCGTTTCCGGACTGAAGCGCCTAGAAACCTCGGTCACAGCGGCCGGCGAATGCGTGCCTTCAAGTCGTGTAGGTTTATAACCCTGGTTCGATACACCGGAACCTTTACAAAAGCCGGCCGCTGTGGCCGAGCGGTTCTAGGCGCATCAGTCCGGATCCACGCGGCTGATACAGTGGTAGGTTCGCATCCTGCCTCGGGCATGGATGTGTGTGATGCCCTTAGGGTAGTTAGGTTTACGTAGTTCTGAGTCTAAGGGACTGATGACCTCAGATGTTATGTCCCATAATGCTTGGAGCCATTTGAACCATCTGAACTTTTACAAAACAATACAGGAAGAAGTCTAGTGATGTGAGGTAAGAGGATCGTGGCAGCCATCGAACTGGTCCATCTAGTCCAATCTACCTAACCGGAAACTTTTCATTTAAAAAATTGACAGACGTTTGGGGAGAACTGGGGTTTGCTCCATATTTGTGGAATATGACATGAGCTTTCAGGTGTTCCAATTGTGGCACAGTAAACTCTTGTAACACGTCCGGATAAACACCACCTCTGACAGCAGATTCGTAAAACGAAATGCACCAGTGATGCCACTGTGCTTAAGTCCGCATCAGACATTGCCTCTGGGACTGCTTCTTTCCATTTCGCGTGTAAGATGAGGATGCGGTGAACCCAATATACGAACATTATGACGATTCGGTTTGGCCGATATTTGAAACGTTTTCTCATCGGAGAAACAAATATTTTCCAAAAAGTCATTGTTTGGGTCAGTCTTGCCTAGCATATCCACTGTAAACTGCTCGCGCTGAGGGTTGTCCGTAGATTTTAATGGTTGAAGCAGCTGCATCTTTACGAATACAGCCGTAGCCTCTTATGCAAGACATTTTGCACTGTTGATCGTCTCTTTTCCAACTCTCTGGCTTCTGTACGCACCGATTTTATCGTGCTCCTTGAAAACGCCTGTCTTACCTTGTCTACGTATGCGTCTGAAATAGATCGACGTATACCGTGTTCGAAAGTTTCATTGCACTTGGGTATCGGACGTCGACTGTATGAGTCAGGCCACACAATGAGCTTTGTTCTTTGGCATCCAAATTTTATTAGGTTTCCAACTTCAATTTTGCGTCAAACTACGTCACGTGAAAGACAAAGAAACTTTATGAGCTATCTTATCATATGTTGAAAATCATTTTTTAATATCTAGTATGGTTTTAAAGTTATTGAAGTCTTAAGTTGTAAAGACAATTTATGAACATCCTGTAGTTCTGCTTGCTTCTAGAGTAGATAAACCTCAAAAAAAAAGAGAAAAAAACAAGTGAACAGAGCTAGGATGAATGTAGCCTAGAATGTCAATTATAATAAGCCGGAAAGAAGGTATGATGGAAGAAACATTTCCTACTGACAATATACAACACCTCTAAGACTGATGGTGTGCTGTCAGCGGTTTTCGTATTCCCACAATCAATTTTAAATGGACAGTTTTACTCTACATCTCTGTTTGGCCCTCATGTACAGTAGCTGAAAATTTTGTTTTTAATTTCAAGCTTTTAATCACCTAATCACGTAGGCCTATACTACGTTCATTCGGCTGTCAATTTGTGCCACAATTTGTTGAATTTTAAGTTTGTTCGCTTTTTTTTCTCGGGAATGATATTTTTAACAAAGATAGTGAAGATTTACAGATTGAATAACATAATACAGAATACGTTAAGTGAATCGAAGTTATTTATCTTAAATATTTCCAGAGCTTTTGAAGATGTCAAACAACATACGCAAAGAGAAATACATTTCGTCACGGTCCACCCTCCTTGTTTTGCCCAGCGATGAATTAAGGCAGATGTTGATCCGAAACGAAATAGTGTACTCCAAATAGAAGTGTAGTTATATGATCTGGTTTCCAGTGAAACGTTTTTGCCGAAACAGATCCAGAATGTGTTAAGCACGGAGATCCAGACACGAACATAGCATGGTTTCATCTTTTTTGACCATCTGTCTCTAATTACCTCGTTGTCGATGGGATGTTAAAGACTGGTACACTGGTCTTCCTTCCTTCCTTCTTAAACGAGAGAATACGGGTAAAGGACCTGACCCTGGACTGTGCCGTTGTCTTGGTTTATATATTTAGCTCATTCTTCCTACGAAATGTTCTCAACAGATCATAAAAAGCATCATATAACTACACATCTTTTTTCAGGGCTCCTTGAACACGGTTAAAAGTACATAGTTTCATTTAAAATTTCTAGTTGTTTCAGCATATCGGTTCACAAGTAAATTACAAAGGCCGCGCGGGATTAGCCGAGCGGTTTAGGGCGCTGCAGTCATGGACTGTGCGGCTGGTCCCGGCGGAGGTTCGAGTCCTCCTTCGGGCATGGGTGTATGTTTGTCCTTAGGGTAGTTTAGGTTAAGCAGTGTGTAAGCTTAGGGACTGATGACCTCAGCAGTTAAGTCCCGTAAGATTTCACACACACACAAATTACAAGGAATTATGTCATAGAAAATACCCGCTATGCCTGTTATCTGTCACTTGTCGAAAACTTCGTTTTGATATCTTCAAACGTAGGATGGCAACGTAAACATGCCATCATGCTAAACGAGCACTTGTATAAAGGGCTACTTAGTTGTGCAGATGAGAACCGTCAAGGTAGCGTACTATCTGTCAAAATGTAGTGTTTTTGCAAGTGGCTCTAACTGGAGGCACTTTCACGGGATAATCGGCAGAACACCATTTGTCATAACATTTTCATCAAATATACTTTAAAAAAATTCAGTGCAACAATTTATCGATGCCTCATCTTTTTGGTAAGTGGTTTGAACACTTCAGTCAGCCTTACGACAGATGCTTAGTTTCAGTAATGCGCCCAATTTATTAGACTTCAGATGGAATCACTAAAATTTACGTTAAATGTTTCATATCATCTTCAGTTTATTCCACATTTAAGAACATTTTACGAGACCGTTCAAGTTACTGCGGAAAGGTATGTACTGAACAAAAGTATAATTACAGTGTAGAGGCGTATGATACGCGACATTTGTGAGACATCTGATGATAACTTAAGTCCATAAAAAGGCAAAAACCCATGTATAACACGAAAGAATAAGAACAAATAAACATTCACGGTCACTGCGGATTATTATTCGCAAGGATATGATAAATCAAAATGCGATAGAAAAAAGTGAGATAAGCAAGCCAAAAAATGAACAGAATACGGATATAAATGGAAACGTGATTGAAATACGTCGCTTATAGTCACGGAGGAAACTGATGAATTTATTTGGAGAAATTTTAGATGCCATTACAGTTGATCAAACGTACATATTTCATTTTTTATATCATAATGTAGCAGAATATTCAATTAATCAGTAGCGCATAATGAGTAACAGATGCGCATGGTACTAATAATTCTATGATTTTGCTCCTGAGTGTGCAGCTACGTTATTTCCGGATGTACTTTGACAACACAATTTCATCATTTCAGCTGTATCGACCAGGTTTGGTGTAGGTAATCGGCAGAGGCTATCATCCTGATCTTCGCCTGAAGTAATTTGGGATAACTGCGTGTCACCTAAAGCAGGATGACGCAAAGGGCTCCTCCTCACGAATTCGACCCCATAGTCACAAAAACTTTCGCCACTTAGCTGTTTTCGAATAACAGAAGTCAGGTAAATCCCCAGTTGGCGTCGCAGGCTAGTAATTCATTGAGGAATAAGAATCAACGAGATAGGAAATTTTTCCAAAACGTGTGTAACTCAAATTAATTCTACACATGCAGAATTTTACACATAAAAGAATATCAACCGCTGATGTGACACCATATACTGTTTACGCATTACTTATAAGACCTGTAAATGTTTGTAGATTTTAATTTATAAATTGCAACTAATTTTACTAGCTGTTCAGTAAAATGAAAGCTGAGAAACTATTATTTATTAGCCCCTCTTAATAACAAGCGCTTAAAACAAGTAACGCGCATTACGGGGCTTTATGTAGGTGTAAAAATATTGGAAGACAGGTCTAGGACAGGAATTATACGTTACGTGGCAGTGGGCTCTATATCCTTGATACATCTGTGGAAGTTCAATTATTTAACATCGGCTAACAGGATTCTCTGTGTTCAGAAATCAGCGCAGTTGTATAATATTCGCTTTTCTTTGTTGTGCACAGACATTCTTCTCAACGTATAATGGATTTGATGGTATTCAAGACATTGCAACTTCGTAATGCAAACAGCGAAAACAAGTGAGCTTTTTTGGCAAGATTTACAAAATAACTTCGTGTTATCAATCTCAGATCGTCAAGGGCGGTCTGAGTGAATATTTTGTTTCTCTGTGAATATTTCACATTAGAGTGCTTCCCAATAGCAGAAAAATGTTTTATAGCGATGTTTCTATTTCAAGCTACACGAGAGATGTAAGTTTAAGTAATGGGATACAATGAACTTCGCGCTTATTTAAAGTCTATGAACTGCAAATGAATAATACGAATGAAGGAAACTATGAGTGGACAATCAATTAAAACCACTCAAATCCGATGTGGAAGTATGAAAGACATAATGTTCTTCAGATATGTACTATTTCGTTGACGCTCAAATAGTCATCTTATTTTTCTCGTTGTCACCTCTTTAAGGAAATAAGGAAAAGGAGATTAATACTTTTTGGATATATTTTTAAAGAACTGGCGTAAATAGATTCACCAAGCAGATCTCAGAGAAAAGAAATTAACAACCTCCTGAATTCAAGAGGTTAAGAAAGACTTGGAAGGGAATAACATAAGAGAAGAAGCATTAGAAAGCTAGAGACGTAATGAAAGTTTCAAAACTGGAACGATTCCAAGGCAAGACAGAAGAGAAAACTAGCGCAAAGTGGTCTGAAGACAGGAGGAAGAAAATTAGTGAAACAATGAAGGAATAATGGAAGGGAGATTTGGTTTAACGTCAAATATATATATCGAGAACATTAGACACGGAGCACAAGCTCGGAGTATGTCATGAATGGGAAAGGAAATCGGCCGTGCCCTGTCAAAGGAGACATCCCGGCATTTTCCTGGGGCGATTTAGGGAAATCATGGAAACTTAGATCTGGATGGCCGGACGCGTATTTGAACCGATGTCCTCCGGAATGCGAGTCCAGGGTGCTAACCACGGCGTCACCTCGCTCGGTGAAGGAATGACGGAAGAAATGGAAATAACGACAATGGGTTAAGAAATGAAATTGGATGTTGCTTCCTAGAAGACCTTAAAGCAAGAAGAGGAAAGAAAGAGGATGACTAACAGACGATTTTGCTCCACTTGATGCCAGATAATATGCGTTGGGTCGTATGCATCCACATTTGTAAAGTGCATGCAAGACAATTCTTGTCGTCGAATCATGAAAAAACAATTTCTTCTGCACCATTTTCGGAAGTATTGTGTAATGAATAATTGCTTAATGCTTATAACCGTCAGCGCGAGCTACTATAGATCTGATTTGTTTCTGTGATCATTGTTTTCAACACTTGACCGACGCATAGGGTCATTAGCAAGTGAACAGATTAAACATGCTTGACAAAAAGACAAATCTGAAAATTCAGAATGAAATTTGCACTCAGCAGCGGAGTGTGCACTAATATGAAACTTCCCAGCAGATTAAAACTGTTTGCCGGCCCGAGAATCGAACTCCAGACCTTTGCTGTTTACAAGCAAGTACTCTGCCGACTCAGCTACCGCAGCACGACTCAGCAGGCATCCTCACACATTTATTTCCGCCAGTACCTCGTCTCATACCTTCCAAGCTTCGCAGAAGCTCTCCTGCGAAACTAGCAAGACCAACACTCCTGGAAGAAGGCATATAATGGTAACATGGCTCAGCCATAGCCTAGGGGATGTTTCCAGAATGAAATTTTCGTCTTAAGTAAAGTTGAGAGGACGGGTACTGAGTTGTGAGTCGAGTCACTCTCCGGCACACAGTTTTAACCTACCAGGAAGTTTCAAATTGGAAAATTTCCGTTGACCATACTCCCATGGAATACTTGAGATCAAGTTGCAAGCCACCCAGCTTTGATTGAATGGCAGAGTCAATGCTGTATTATCTCCAATCACAGCGTGAGAAGGAAAAGTAAGACACTAAAATAACGCGGAAGTGTTGTTAGTAACAAAGTGCTGCAAAATGTCTACTAGTTCCTGTACATCTAGAGAACCATGGTACTAATTAAATATCCGTTTTGTTCTTTTTCATGCGTGGAAACACTGTAATACTTGGGTGTGTCTAAACGGCATGCTGTAGGAAATAAATCGCGTTTGCCACTTTAACATACTATGCTGCTCTCTTGATTTCATTATTCTTTAAAATTTTGTTTCAAGTCAAACGATTGTTCAGAGTGGAAATCTTCTGTCTTTTACGACCAGGGATTTGATGCTCATCTATGGGAGGTAATCAGCACCAAGGCTAAATTCCATCTCCCGAGAAATGTAATGGGTTTCACTTGTCGCTTGTTGAAACAAAATATAACTTGCATGTGTGAAAAACAAATGATAATAAAATAAGAAAAGTGCTTATCTGAAAAACATAAGGTAAAGCACTGTAGTACAGTAGTGAGATCAGAATTCCTACATGCCCAGCGAATGTCTATTATTAAATCATAAACTTGATAAATTAGAAATATTAGAAAGAAGAATTATATCAAAATATTAGTCCCAAAGAAATTCAGAATTTTAGTAATTAAGAGATAACTGTGAAACACATCGAAAACAAGAAGGAAAAAGAGATCAGTATTTTTTTGATATATTTTTAAAGAAATGATAACAGACTCACCAAGCAGATTTTCATATCTCTTAGAGAACACAAGTTAACAACTACCTGCTTTTGAAAGATTAAGAAAGTCTTGGAAAGATAGATGTTTGAAGAATAAGTTTTAAAACTAGAACGATTACAATGCAGAAGTGAAGAGGAAACTAACACAAAGTGGTCTGAAGACAGAAAAAAGAAAAATAGTGAAATAGAGAAACAGTTAATGAATACTAGAATAAAAGGAAAGAACAACAAAGGATTAAAAATTTAAATAAGAATGCGTCCCTAGAAGGCCTTAACGCAAGAAGAAGAAAGAAAGAGGAGGACTAATAGATGATTTTGCTCGATGCGATGTTAGATAATAATATGCTTTAGATCGTTTGCATCCACATCTGTACTATGCTAAGCACTGCAATGTGCATGCAAGACAGTTCTTGTCGCTGAACCACGAGGTAACGATTTCTTCTGTTCTATTTTCGGAAGTATTATGTAAGGAACAATTGTGTAATTCTTATAACCCTCATCTCAATCTATTATAAATCTGATTTTGTTTCTGTGGTGCCTACAGGAGCAATACTTTGATTCACACCCTCTCTCTTCCCCCGGAAGACTGATAAGTCAATTTTTCTGAGCAAGTTTTACGAAACATTGTGCGCCTTTCTTTCTGAGAATGATTCCCATTTGACATGATGCAGCATTAATATCAGTCTCTCAATTAAACAAGCTCGTTATCACTCGAAACGTTCTCCTTGGAATACATTCGATGATCCCGATATAGTCCAATCTGATACGAATTTCGCTCAGTTGAACAATATTCTAGAACGGCATGTGTTTCCTTGACCCAAATCGCACTTTCACAGAATCCTACCAAGAAACTGACTTCTTCATCTGATTTACGTGCATCCTGCGTGACTGTTCCGCTTCGTATGCTTAGAAATTAATATTCATTTGTATTTTAATGACATGATTCTGTTTGTGATTCATTAATGTGGGTGTTAAAGGCTACCACATTTGCTCTTGATTAATACGTGACACCCTGGACTATTTTCTCATAAATAACCGCATCGTCTGCAGGAAGTATGGCAAAGCAATTAATACTGTCCAATCGGTCATTAGCACATAAAATGAACGGTAAGAGCCCTGGCTCACAGTCTTTGGGGGCACCTCCATTTATTTGTGCCTGTGGAAGACTCTTCATTCAGGAGCAACAGGCTGCGTCGTGTCTGTCCCGAAGTTTTCACTCCATTACCAAACCTGGTTAGAAATCCTGTAAACGCACTCTTTCATTACATTTGTGATGCTACATCGCAGACTGCTTTCGACATAAATATGTAACTGATGGCTTTATCCCATATGGTCCACCCCTAAATTGAACTGTAAATCCTTAAATCGTCTTACCATGCTAAACATGTTTCTGTTGTTCCCCTGTGAATAAAAAGTATTACGTACTTGAAACTCCGAAAACCAACAAACGTGATGTCCCAGGTTAAGAATTTTCACTGCAGCTTCAAAGTCATTAAATTCAGTTTCATTCTGCAGGAAACAACCAGCTAAGCATGCATATCGTTTATTGGCGGTAATATCATGCCTTTTCTCTAGATATTGAAGTAAAATGCAGTAAAAGCCATTGAAATCTGCTGAATTTTTATTTATTTATTTATTTTATTTTTTGTAACTAAGGAGATAAGCCATCGTTTGCCTAGCTGCCATAAAAACCATTCTTCTGCCTCTGTTTAAGCTTATCAGTTAGAAGACGCATTTGCTTAAAAGGCTTCAAGACATTCAAATCACAACCTTCTAATGTTATGTTAAATGTATCCGGCAGATTTTCAATATTGCTCACAAAATGGAGGTATATTCTGGAATGATGTCTTGTTCAGGGTTTTCATTCAGAAAAACTGACTTCCAAAATTTCGGACACTCATCAATATTTTGGAAATAGCTCTTGATGGCATCCCAGTTCAGAAAAATCCTGTTTGCAGAAAGCCGTCTTGTGGGAACATGTGTCAATATCTCTGTCCATTCCAGCTCCACGAACTGCTAAAAAAGATTTCAAAGATTTCAGCTCCTCTCTTCTTTCTGCAGAAACCATTAAATGATTATAAATTTTTATAACTATGCTTTCCGTATCAATGTCTAATTTATCAGTCGCATTCCTCTTTGCATCGTGGAGTATTCGATTAGTGCCTTTATAATATTTTTATTCTTATTGAGAAGTGACTGCAAAACTGACTTACTTGTGCCAAAATTAACGCTTGCATTACCAGCACTGTGTGGAGACCCTAATTTGCACTCAACTTGTGAATACACAAACTTCGTAATAGCAAAGTAGTCACTCCAGAAGAGATTTCATCAGTATTTTCAATGACACTCAAAAGTTTGTTTTGTACTCCTTACAGTGGGTCAAAATAGCGAATGCAGACAGGAAACATCTTTCTGTTGTCCTTATTTCATGCTTCTGTTGCCAATGGAAAAAAATTGAAGTTTTACTCAGCCTCTTAAAATGTCTAGTCATTCACATTTTTATGAGCCAGCACGTTCTTCAACATTTCCGTTTCTATTCGTCAATAAGAAATCTTTGAAGCCGTCGCAGAATCTTCAAAATGTATGAAACGAAATTATTTCCACAGTCCAATCTGGAGTAACCGTCGCTGTGTTTCACTCCATGATACAGTAAGACATGTATCCCAGAAGCGACATTGTGATGTTCCGTTGAATTCTCTTTACTTACGAAATAATTCTGCAGTTTCTTTGATTCAACACTGCATTTTTATTTTAACGCAAGTCCCTTTCATTCTGCGTGTTGGCGAAAGTCGTTTTGTCCGCCGTGGCAAAAGATAAAATCCTTTCTGCATAAACCCAAAACGCCCGATCTTCGTTTGGTTCCTATTTAACCCAAGAAAACGTATTTTCCTATATCTTCGGATACACTTGAGTGTGTTTTGGATTTCCGTTTTTACTTTGCGGAAGTCTTGTGCGAATCTTCAGTTCCATGTTAGCTCATTCTAAAAATAGTTAAAACAGCCAATTTACTACAGTGGTACGTAAAGTGTCTTGTTTAATACTGATCATGAAAATACGAGAAAATAGGCTACGCAACAATGGCTTGTGGCTGCTGCAGTGTGTGCACGGAATCTCGCCCACGACATGCGTAAAGGAAGGGATAGTGATTGTTGCTGCGAGCTAACGACAATGAAAACACGAAGAATTTCTCTCTCTCTCTCTCTCTCTCTCTTTCTCTCTCTCTTGCACGCTGCTCCCACCGCCTACCCCATGTAACTTATCAACTCCTACGGTAGAAATGACGCGGATCTAACAAAGTTTTTCGGAAGTGCATTTATGTTCATGTGTAGTAAGAAATATGATTGAATAAAGCCTTCTGTATTAAATAACTGTTAGATCGCTACAGATGTCAGCAACCGAAAATTATACTTTATAGTCTCGAAGCGTACCAAATTGTACCGATAAGTCTCAAGCAGAACATGGGCAAAACGCCTGCTCTAAGTGCATAGACTGTAGTCTGACGCTAACCATTATGTATTTATTCTCAAGAAGTGACTGGCTGTATTACCAACTCATACCTGTAACCACCATGAACATTTATATATTCAAGCACTGCCAACCACGTCATGGTTCCCTTGCGTTTAGAGTTCTCCTGAAACTCAGGAAAGTTTTTCCATGAACGTGAACTTTTCTTTTAAACCGGAATATTAGCTGTTCCGGGGAAAGAAAAAATGGAAGACCAAAATTAGACAAGAAAAAAGGATAACTCTGAAAGAAAACGGAATATCTGACAATCCTAAGACTTGAAAGTTTATGATTTGTTACCTTTGTTTTATCCGTATTTGTCTCTGTTTTCATTAGAAACAATTAATAATTATTTAACAACTAAGTTCCTCTCACGCTTTAATGTGGCTTTTTTATTGGTCCTGTCTGTATAAGTTGGCAAAAACTGTACATGTTATTTGAGAAGTGAAACGTATGCGAGGAGCCACTGGTTTAGGTGTCGGTTCCTGTCTTCTTGTTCAGTGTCCTTTATTTTATTTTACTGTCTGGCGTTTTAAAATCTTATACCAGTGACAAAGAGCGAAAAAAATTTAGTTACACATGTTAAACAACGTAGTAGCAAATGATTGAAGAAGACTGTAAATAATGATAACGCAGCAGTATATGCCAACTAATCTAGTTCTGTTTTAAAAAAAGAATATTCTGGAGAATTTAATGAATGTTGGTTATATGAAATAAATAAGGTGTGCTTCATTGTAGTACGCAATACGCTACTCTCCCGGCTTGCCCGGCTTGCTTAGAGTACGTTGCGGTTCTCCCGTAGGAAGGAAAAATGGTCATTGAAGTGAATCGAGATAGTAGTTCCACTGTGGCTCACCAGATGCCACTACGAATCGGAAGCTTCCTCTGCTCTGCCATCTCTCAGCAGCAGTCACTACTAAAACCGCCAGTTGACTGCTGCTGCTATCCAGTGGCTGACCGCGGAACTACGTAGACGGAGCGCAGTTATCACCGGATCGCGGCAAATTTTTAGAATCTTGTACGGCTTTGTAATTCGGCTGAGGGACTACGGAAAAATATGAGAAAAACAAGCTATTTCAAAGTATGTATCTCGGTAAAGAATCGTTCAGACACTCGTATCAGGAGATACGCTCTTCACGTTCAAAGGGCAGCAGAGACAGCAGTGCTAATGATACCTTTATTACGGTGCTCGCAAGGAGAGTTACTACTCTGTTCGACTCATATACAGTTTGAGGAAATAAAAAAAAACAGGGAATTAGGGGGAGACGCACCATTACACCAGGAGTAGCTGTCAGTTGTGACTGAATAAGAATGCAGCAATATCTGAGAGGCAACTGTTCCAGCAGGACTTGTGAAAGCAAAGTTAAATTACTTGTATGTAACGAACGGATGTGCCTAGTCACTCGGTCCGGGCGGCTCCCCCCCGTCGGAGGTTCGAGTCCTCCTTCGGGCATGGGTGTACAAAATTTTTTGTCAGGAGAACAAATTTGATTCTATACGTTCTTGGTTTGTAGTACGTCTTACTTTTAGATGAACCACAGGAGATGAAGGGAATTTGAAAATGTGAGGGATTGCGGCACCTCTTCCGCACAAGTAGAGACTTTTGAGCGAATTGATTAAACGGTGACACTGGTGCAGCCAACACCCTGAGACAAGCTAACTGAGATTATGATTCATACTGCATGGCTTGTAACAGATCTAAATAAATTTCTCATTATTGCCCGTGTATTCCACCTGCCGTTATTCTACTACTGTAAATAGTTTATACAGAGCAATTGAACATTGTTGCCTTACCTTGATATTTTCGTATTTTATACTGGCTTCATACAATTCCGTCAAACGAACGTCTTGCAAACTTACAATTAATTTGAAACTACATGGTTGGATGTTTCGCCTTTTCTTTCAATTGCATCGCAATCAGCGCAAAATCTGGATGTTCAGTCATCTTACAATAAATGACCTTAATGTCTGTCGACTGGAAAGAATGCAGTCTAGTAAACAACTGACTGATGCTCAGTAGTAGAATCCTATGACTGTGAACAGGAAGACGCTGTAAGGAGAATTAAAGCACAGAGGACGAATGTGCTTCAAGAAAAATTGAATTTCTTTCACGAACGCCGAACTCGAACTGCATTTATTTCTATTTTTAGAATACATGTGGCACCAATTACTGCGTCCCCTGTTAAAATGCATAACTCGTGTGATTATTCGCGTAAACATTAAAGCTTTTACGTACCGCATCTCATCGTTTGATAGCATAACGTTTTTCGGCTCCTCTCGTCTCTATTTTTGCGGAACAGTTTACGTCATGAATGAGTTATACATACACCGCAACATTAAAAAGACTGTCACAATGGTATTACTCGAAGGTGCAATGTCATTGACGCCACACACGAATCAGAATGATAGACACAAAGAGTTACGCTTTCAGATCAGTAGTATTAAATTCCTGCCAAAATTTAACAACCATCGCAGTACCAGGTGGGAGGTACTTTATGACCTCCTTTTGAAAATATTGTAATCTAGTCATGTACTTTATGTTTTAAAATTTTGAAAAAAAATGTTTATTGTTTTTAATGATTTCATATACCAGATTTCGTAACTGTTTTGAATTCTTCAGTTAAATGTAACCCAATAACTCAAAAATTTAAGCATTAGTAGTAAATGTGACTTTTCGCAACAACTGTCATACTCTTCTTAACATCTATACATCTTTAAAACGTATGTTGTGAATGAAACTTAGCGTTAGTTAACAAAATATGTATTTTTAAGCATTTTATTATAGCGGCCGTTAAGTACCCCCCCCCCTCCCACTCCGTCCTCCTTTTTGTGTGCACAATACGGCAAATGCGTTGGTACTGCTAATTGTAAATAGCCTTTCGCTCCCTGTATTTTATCCCTGCCACCGCAGAATTTGAAAGGGAGTATTCCAGTCAACATTGTCAAAAGCTTTCTCTAAGTCTACAAATGCTAGAAACGTAGGTTTGCCTTTTCTTAATCTAGCTTCTAAGATAAGTCGTAGGGTCGGTATTGCCTCACGTGTTCCAACATTTCTACGGAATCCAAACTGATCTTCCCCGAGGTCGCCTTCTACCAGTTTTTAAATTCGTCTGTAAAGAATTCGCGTTAGTATTTTGCAGCTGTGACTTATTAAACTGATAGTTCGGTAATTTTCACATCTGTCAACACCTGCTTTCTTTGGGATTGGAATTATTATATTCTTCTTGAAGTCTGCGGTAATTTCGCCTGTCTCATGCATCCTGCTCACCAGATGGTTGAGTTTTGTCAGGACTGGCTCTCCCAAGGCTGTCAGTAGTCCTAATGGAATGTTGTCTACTCCTACGGCCTTGTTTCGACTCAGGTCTTTCAGTGCTCTGTCAAATTCTTCACGCAGTATCATATCTCCCATTTCATCTTCATCTACCTCCTCTTCCATTTCCATAATATTGTCCTCAAGAAAATCGCCCATGTATAGACCCTCTATATACTCCTTCCACCTTTCTGCTTTCCCTTCTTTGCTTAGAACTGGGTTTCCATTTGAGCTCTTGATATTCATGCAAGTCCTTCTCTTTTCTACAAAGGTCTCTTTAATTTTCCTGTGAGATAAGCCTCTACATCCTTACATTTGTCCTCCAGCCATCCCTGCTTCCTGCTTAGCCATTTTGCACTTCCTGTCGATCTCATTTTTGAGACGTTTGTATTCCTTTTTGCCTGCTTCTTTTACTGTATTTTTGTAGTTACTTCTTTCATCAATTAAATTCAGTATGTCCTCTGTTACCCAAGCAGTTCTACTAGCCCTCGTCATTTTACCTACTTGATCCTCTGCTGCCTTCACTATTTCATCCCTCAGAGCTACCCATTCTTCTTCTACTGTATTTCTTTCCCCAATTCCTGTCAATTGTTCCCTTATGCTCTCCCTGAAACTCTGTACAACCTCTGGTTTAGTCAGTTTATCCAGTTCCCATCTCCTTAAATTCCCTTCTTTTTGCAGTTTCTTCAGTTTTAATCTACAGTTCATAACCAATAGATTGTGTGGTCAGAGTCCACATCTACCTCTGGAAATGTCTTACAATTTAAAATCTGGTTCCCAAATCTCTGTCTTACAATTATATAATTTATCTGAAACCTTCTAGTATCTCCAGGGTTCTTCCATGTATACAACCTTCTTTCATGATTCTTGAACCAAGTGTTAGCTATGATTAAGTTATGCTCTGTGCAAAATTCTACCAGACGGCTTCCTCTTTCATTTCTTCCCCCCAATCCATATTCACCCACTATGTTTCCCTCTCTCCCTTTTCATACTCTCGAATTCCAGTCACCCATGACTGTTAAATTTTCGTCTCCCTTCACTACCTGAATAATTTCTTTTACCTCATCATACATTTCATTAGTTTCATCATCATCTGCAGAGCTAGTTGGTATATAAACTTGTACTGCTGTAGTAGGCGTTGGCTTCGTGTCTATCTTGGCCATAATAATGCGTTCACTATGTCGTTTATAGTAGCTTTCCCGCACTCCTATTTTTTTTATTCATTATTAAACCTACTCCTGCATTACCCCTGTTTGATTTTGTATTTATAAGCCTGTATTCACCTGACCAAAAGTCTTGTTCCTCCTGCCACCGAACTTCACTAATTCCCACTATATCTAACTTTAACCTATCCATTTCCCTTTTTAAATTTTCTAACCTACCTGTCCGATTAAGGGATCTGACATTCCACGCTCCGATCCGTAGAACGCCAGTTTCCTTTCTCCGGATAACGACGTCCTCTTGAGTAGTCCCCGCCTGGAGATCCGAATGGAGGACTATTTTACCTCCGGAATATTTTACCCAAGAGGACGCTATCATCATTTAATCATACAGTAAAGCTGCATGCCCTCGAGAAAAATTACGGCTGTAGTTTCCCCTTGCTTTCAGCCGTTCGCAGTACCAGCACAGCAAGGCCGTTTTGGTTAGTGTTACAAGGTCAGGTCAGTCAATCATCCAGACTGTTGCCCCTGCAACTACTGAAAAGGCTGCTGACCCTCTTCAGGAACCACACGTTTCTCTAGCCTCTCAACAGATACCCCTCCGTTGTGGTTGCACCTACGGTACGGCTATCTGTATCGTTGAGGCACGCAAGCCTCCCCACCAACGGCAAGGTCCATGGTTCAAAATTACATTTATCTGATTGCTCTGTGTAAAATCATTGTATTATTAGGATCTAACAATAACTACTGAATAAAAAGTAGATTGCAGATCTTGATTTATATTTTGTTCCCTTCATCAGTTACGTAAATGAAGTGCCGGCCGCTGTGGCCGAGTGGTCCTAGCTTCTTCAGTCCGGAACCGAGATGCTGTTACGGTCGCAGGTTCGAATCCTGCCCCGGGCATGGATGTGTGTGATGTCCTTAGGTTAGTTAGGTTTAAGTAGTTCTAAGTCTAGGGGACTGATGACCTCAGATGTTAAGTCACATAGTGCTTTGAGCCATAAATGTTCAAAAATGTTCAAATGTGTGTGAAATCTTATGGGACTTAACTGCTAAGGTCGTCAGTCCCTAAGCTTACACACTACTTAACCTAAATTATCCTAAGGACAAACACACACACCCATGCCCGAGGGAGGACTCGAACCTCCGCCGGGACCAGCCGCTCAGTCCATGACTGCAGCGCCTGAGGCCGCTCGGCTTATCCCGCGCTGCGGAGCCATAAATGAAGTACAATTTTTCAAGGTGGTAGTGTTTTATATTCATGAATCTTTGCACTAATACCTGGCATAAGAATAACTAGGGAACCGATTTTATGCCTTTATCTCACTTATTACAAGTGCCGCTCATTATCTAAAGCAACGATTTTTTTATGAAAGCACGTTCGTTTTGCTCAGGATTCCAATACACCATATTATTCCCCTCTCTTTTGGCTGCAAAACCGTGTTTTTCAACGTTCCGATCAATGTGGCAGCCTTACGCCATCTTACTGGGAAGACCTGTACGCCCGCTTGAAACCACTCTACTGGTCGACGTCAGAGGCAACGTCTTGTTGCATCAATAACCTCCCCATCACCCACGTACTGCTTCCTGCGGAGTGCATCCTTCGTCTGTCCAAATAGATGGATTTCTCAAGGTGTGAGACCCGGGCTGTAGCGTGGGTGAGGAAGAACAGTCCAATGAAGTTTTCTGAGTTCCTCTCGGATGCACAGATTTGCATGAGTCCTTGCGTAGCCCTACATCTACATCTACATTTATACTTCGCAAGCCACCCAACGGTGTGTGACGGAGGGCACTTTACGTGTCAGTGTCATTACCTCCGTTTCCTGTTCCAGTCGCCGGCCGAAGTGGCCGTGCGGTTCTAGGCGCTGCAGTCTGGAACCGCGAGACCGCTCCGGTCGCAGGTTCGAATCCTGCCTCGGGCATGGATGTGTGTGATGTCCTTAGGTTGGTTAAGTTTAATTAGTTCTAAGTTCTAGGGGACTAATGACCTCAGAAGTTGAGTCCCATAGTGCTCGGAGCCATTTGAACCATTTTTTGTTCCAGTCGCGTATGGTTCGCGGGAAGAACGACTGCCCGAAAGCCTCCGTGCGCGCTCGAATCTCTCTAATTTTACATTCGTGATCTCCTCAGGATGTATAAGTAGGGGGGAGCAATATATTCGATACCTCATTCAGAAACGCACCCTCTCGAAACCTGGACAGCAAACTACACCGCGATGCAGAGCGCCTCTCTTGCAGAGTCTGCCACTTGAGCTTGCTAAACATCTTCGAAACATTATCACGCTTACCAAAAAGCCCTGTGACGAAACGCGCCGCTCTTCTTTGGATCTTCTCTATCTCCTCTGTCAACCCGACCTGCTACGGACCAGCAATACTCAAGTATAGGTCGGACGAGTGTTTTGTAAGCCACCTCCTTCGTTGATGGACTACATTTTCTAAGGACTCTCCCAATGAATCTCAACCTGGCACACGCCACACCAACAATTAATTTTATGTGATCATTCCACTTCAAATCGTTCCGTACGCATACTCCCAGATATTTTACACAAGTAACTGCTACCAGTGTTTGTTCTGCTATCATATAATCATACAATAAAGGATCCTTCTTTCTATGGAAGAAGTACGTAGATGATGGGGAGATTATTGATGCAACAAGACGTTGGCTCTGGAGAAGGACAAATTCGTTTGCGTTTTTGTAGCGACGAACACGGTGAAGTCGTTTCTTCAATTTCCAGAACGCAGCACAAGACTTCCTGAGCTTAGCACAATACACTTCAGAGTTTACTGTTGCGCCATGTACGAGAACTTCAAACAGAATAACCCCTTTGGAGTCCCAGAAGACCTTTGCCATGACTTCACCAGCTGAGGGAGCTGCTTTGAAGTTTTTTCGGAGGAGAGGTGGTATGGTGCCACTCCATGGCATGCTGTTTTGTTCCCAGTTTTCAGTCATGAAGCCATGTTTAATCGTATGTGACGATGTTCGACAAAAAATTGTCACTAATAAGTTCGTAACGCACAAGCAATTTCGGACAAATGGTCCTTCGTCGCTCTTTGTGGTATTCTGTTAGGCGGCGAAGAACCCAGCCAGGTACCCCAACTGGTGGACGAGTGTGTCAGTATTACCAACATAGACGTCAAGTTGATCAGCGAGGTGTATGATTGTGATCAGCCGATCACTTCGAATGAGAGTGTCCGCACGTCCCGACATAGCAGGAGTCACAGCTGTGTGCGAACGGCCGGCACGTGGGAGGTCGGGCAGGTTTGCGGGACCTTGATGCGACGATGACAGGTACCTCGTCCAACGACGCACTGTGATTTTATTCGCTACCAGGTCTCCGTAGACATTCTGCAAGCGCCTATTAATATCTGCGATCCTCTGGTTTTCTGTCAAAAGAATCGTTCTGTACTTGGAACGCACATCCATTACAGAGGCCATTTTGAAGGATACGTGTAGTGCCTCCATCTATCGCTACTTCATGAAACTATAGAGGCTAAAGCGGGAGTATTCTGCGATGTCCTACAAATAATTGCGCATTTTTTCAGCTGCAACTGAGCGATGAAAAAAAAATGTTGCATTACTTATTGAACGCCACTCATAGCAAAAAGCTGATACATACTACTTACTGGGATCCTATGACTGTCAACAGGAATGTATTGGGAAGAGAATTAAAGCACCGAGAACAAAGGAGCTGTAAGAAGAACTGAATTTGTTTCACGTACACAGAACTCGAACTGCAATCAACTGTATTTTTGGAATACATCTCTTAGCAACTGCTGTGTCCTCTGTTAAAATGCCCATGTCCTTTAATAATTTACCATAAACAATAAATCTTTTACGAGCCGCATCTCATTATTTGATACCACAGCGGTTTTCAGCTCTTCTCGGATATGTTTTTGCGGAACGCTTTACGTCATGAATAAGTCATACATATACTGCAACACAGAAATGACTCTTGCCACGAAAGTATTATCCAAAGGTACACGCACTGACGCCACACAGTGTCGGTTAGACTGTCAGTGAGAGAGCACCTCGAGTTCCTGCTGCTAATAAGGCGAGTACACCCTTCCTTTGTTACATATTTTTACGAGCTTCAAACAGGAGTGACTTATTTTCAGTTATCTGTGTAGTTACTAGTTTACTTTTGTAATTTCTTGCACGTTTGAGTGATTCCTAGGCACAACCTTTTATTCTAACAACAGTGTAGTGTACAGTACTGCCTGTTATCCATCCTTGTTTCGACAGTCATATCGTACAGGCTTTTGTTTGTTTTGGTTAGAAGAGCTTAGTCTCGTTTATTCCATCAGTGACAGAGCACCTCGAGTTCCTGCAGCTAATAAGCCGAGTACACCGTTCGTTCGTTACATATTTTTAAGACCTTAAAATAGGAGCGACTTCAGTAATGGATAGGAACTGTGATTGCTGTGTGCAGATGCGAGCCGAGTTGGTGACCCTTCGCTCACAGCTCCAGGCGGTGTTGGCTCCCATCACACAGCTTGAGGGAGTTACCAAGATGCACCATTGTGGTAGTCGGACCCGTGATGCGAGGGACGCCGAGCACGTCCCACGTTCCCTCCAAGTGCTGCTTGGGCTGAGGTTGACCCGTCACCTGAGGTCGAGTGGAAGATCATTCCAAAGTCTGGCAGGCAGCGAAAGACTTTCCGAGGGGCCGATCGTAGGGTCTCACCAGTTCGTTTGACGAACAGGTTTCGGGTTTTATCTGTAGGTGACGAAGTCTCTGGGCTGGATACAGTTGTCTATCCTGTTCCAGAGAAAGCTTCTCGGCCCGCAAGATCTGGGCATTCACAGAGGGTGGGTTTGCTGGTAGTTGGGAGCTCCAACGTTAGGCGCGTAATGGGGGCCCTTAGGAACATGGCTGCTCTGTGTGCATACCGGGGAGAGTTATTCCGGATGTGGAAAGAGTGCTTCTGGATGCCATGAAGAGTACAGGGTGCAGCCAATTGCATATGGGGGCTCATGTCGGTACCAGTGACGTATGTCGCTTTGGATCGGCGGCTCGCGGAAATGGTAAAGACTGCCAGCCTTGCTTGCGAGATTAAGGCGGAGCTCACCATCTGCAGCATCGTCGATAGAACCGACTGTGGTCCTTTGGTGCAGAGCCGAGTGGAGGGTCTGAATCAGAGGCTCAGGCGGTTCTGTGGCCGTGTAGGCTGCAGATTCCTTGACTTGCGCCATCGGGTGGTGGGTCTCCGGGTCCCGCTTAAGAGATCAGGAGTCCATTACATACAGACATCGGCTACACGGATAACGGGGGCTGTGTGGAAGGGACTGGGCGGTTTTTTAGGTAAGAGGGTCTCACAAAATCACAGAAAGGGCGTCAGTCTAAAAGGAGGCAGGTAAAACACAGTAAGATAGTTGTAGAAGCGATCGGTATTGTAGTTGTAAATTTTCGTAGCTGTGTTGGGAAAGAACCAGAGCTCCAGGTCCTAAAAGAAAGCACTGAAGCCCAAATAGTTGTAGGTACAGAGAGTTGGCTAAAGCCGGAAATAATTTGAGCCGAAATTTTTTCAAACGATCAAACAGTGCTCAGAAAGGAGAGATTAAATACAGTTGTTGGTGGAGTATTTATTGCTGTCAGAGGTGGTTTGCCTTGTAGCGAAATTGAAGTAGATAATTCGTGTGAAATTGGATCGTTTTGGCTCTGAGCACTATGGGACTTAACATCTATGGTCATCAGTCCCCTAGAACTTAGAACAAATTAAACCTAACTAACCTAAGGACATCAGACAACACCCAGTCATCACGAGGCATAGAAAATCCCTGACCCCGCCGGGAATCGAACCCGGGAACCCGGGTGTGGGGAGCGAGAACGCTACCGCACGACCACGCGCTGCAGACTTGGATCGTTTTACCGACCCCCCGATTCAGAAGATATAGTTGCTGAATAGTTCAAAGAAAACTTTAGTCTCGTTTCAAACAGGTACCCCAATCACACAATTACAGTCGGTGGTGACTTCAGTCTACCCTCGATATGCTGGTAAAATTATACGTTTAAGGCCGGCGGCAGGCATAAAACATCATCGGAAATTTTACTGAATGCTTTCTCGGAAAATTATTTTGACAATTAGTACATGAGCCCACTCGAAGCGTAAATGGTTGCGAAAGCATACTTGACCTTTTAGCAACATATAATCCTGGACAAATAGTGAGTATGGTGACGGTTACAGGGATTAGCGACAATAAGGCAGTTGCTGCTAGGCTGAATACCGTAACACCCTCAACCACCAAAAAGAATCGCAAAGTACATATATCTGAAAAAGCTGATAAAAATACTCTTAACCCTTTTTAAGAGACAGTCTCCACTCCTTTCGTTCTGGTCACGTAAGCGTAGAGAAGATGTAGAATGATTTCAAAGAGATAGTATCGACGGAAATTGAGAGATATATACCAGATAACTTAATAAGTGATGGTACTGATCCCCCATGGTACAGAAAACGGGTCAGATTGATGTTGCAGAAGCAACGAAAAAAGCATGCCAAATTTAAAAGAACGCAAAAACTCTAAGATTGGCAAAGTTTTGCAAAAGCGAGATGCTTATAATAATTTCCACAACGAAACTCTGTCTCGGAATCTGGCAGAAAACCCAAAAAGATTCTGGTCATACATAAAGCACAGCAGTGGCAAGACGCAATCAACGCCTTCACAGCACGATAACAACTGTGAAGTCACTGATGATAGTGCCACTACAGTAGAGTTATTAAACTTGCTATTCCGAAATTCATTCACTAAAGAAGACGAAGTAAGTATTCCTGAATTCCAATCAAGAACCACTGCCAAGATGAAAAACATAGAAGTAGATATCCTTGGTGTAGCAAAGCAGCTTAAATCACTTAATATAGGCAAGGCCTTCGGTCCAGTTTGTATACAAGTGAGGTTCCTTGCAGAGTATGTTGATCCAGTAGCTCCATATTTAGCAAATGTATACAACTGCTTTCTTACAGACAGATCCACACCTGAAGAACGGAAAATTGCTCGAGCCACACCAATACCCAAAAGGGGAAATAGCAGGAATCCGCTGAATTACAGGCCCATATGACTAACATCGATTTACGGTAGGGTTTTGGAACATATACTGTGTTCGAACATTATGAATTACCTCGAAGATAACGATTTATTGACACATAGTAAGCACGGATTCAGAAAACATCGTTCTTGTGAAACACAGCTAGCTCTTTATACTCATGAAGTAATGAGTGCTCTCGACAGGGGATGTCAAATTCATTCCATAGTTTTAGATTTCAAAATGGTTCAAATGGCTCTGAGCACTATGGGACTTAACATCTGTGGTCATCAGTCCCCTAGAACTTAGAACTACTTAAACCTAACTAACCTAAGGACATCACACACATCCATGCCCGAGGCAGGATTCGAACCTGCGACCGTAGCAGTCGCGCGGTTCCGGACTGAGCGCCTAGAACCACTAGACCACCGCGGCCGGCGTTTTAGATTTCCAGAAGGCTTTCGACACCGTTCCTCACAAGCGTCTTCTAACCAAATTGCGTGCCTATGGAACATCGCCTCATTGTGCGACTAGATTCGTGATTTCCTGTCAGATAGGTCACAGTTCGTAGTAATAGACGGAAAGTCATCGAGTAAAACAGAAGTAATATCCGGCGTTCGCCAAGGAAGTGTTATAGGCTCTCTATTTAGCCTGATCTATATTAACGACATAGGAGACAATCTGAGTAGCCCTCTTAGATTGTTTGCAGATGATGCTGTCATATACCGTCTTGTAAAGTCATCAGATGACCAAAACGAATTACAAAATGATTTAGATACGATATCTATATGGCGAGAAAAGCGGCAGTTGACCCTGAACAAAGAAAAGTGTGAAGTTATTCACATGAGCACTAAAAGAAATCCGCTAAATTTCGGTTACGCGATAAGTCACTCAAAACTGTAAGCTGTAAATTCAACTAAATACTTAGGGATTACCATTACAAATAACCTAAATTGGAACGAACCCATAGATAGTTCTGTGGGTAGAGGACACCAAAGGCTGCGAATCATTGGCAGAACATTTAGAAGGTGCAACAGGTTTACTAAAGAGACTGCTTAGACCACGCTTGTCCGTCCTATTCTGGAGTATTACTGTGCGATGTGGGATCTGCGTCAGGTGGGACTGACAGATGACATCAAAAAAGTAAAAAGAAGGGCAGCTCGTATTGTATTATCGCGAAATAGGGGAGATAGTGCCACAGACATGATACGTGAATTGGAGTGGTAATCATTAAAACAAAGGCGTTTCTCGTTGCGATGGGATCTTCTCATGAAATTTCAATCACCAGTTTTCTCCTCCGATTGCGAAAACATTGTGTTGGCACCCACCTACATAGGGAGAAGTGATCATCGGGATAAAATAAGAGAAATCAGTTCTCGCACAGAAAAATATAAGTGCTCGTTTTTCCCGCGTGCCGTTCGAGAGTGGAACGGTAGAGAGACAGCTTGAAGGTGGTTCATTGAACCCTCTGTCAGGCACTTTATTGTGAATAGCAGAGTAATCAGGTAGACGTAGACGTAGAATAAACAATGACAGATGATGATGGTTGGTTTGTGGGGCACTCAACTGCGCGGTCATCAGCGCCCACACGAAGTCCCTATTTTTGCACAGTCCAATCTAGCCACTTTCACGAATGACGATGATGATGAAATGATGATGAGAACACAAACACCCAGTCCCCGAGCGGAGAAAATCCCCAACCCGGTCAGGAATCGAATTCGGGACCCCGTGAAAAAAAAAAAAAATTATAAAGGGTAAAACTTTCAAAGCATCTGTATTAAATCACTGCCTATACTGATTAATTGACAAAGATACCATGAGCTGGAAATAGTGTGTTACAGTGTGATAGCAATGAATCATAAAGATAGACCAGTGAATAAATTGAAACGTGTCTTTTATAATTTTACGTCATCCGCAATCTCTATTTATTACGTATTTATTACGTCTCGTGAGCAATCTTTGCTATCATATCTGATGCATATTGATCGACATCTGTATATTCTCTGCTGCGGTGGCTATACCTCTTTCTCTGCCTGAGGTCTTTGACGTGAGAGTACTTTCGCTAACGAGTAGCTAGAAAGTGTCGGCACACACAGCTTTCCGGTTTAGAAGGAAAGCAAAGCGTTCTGCTTCATGGTTATTCCGTTGTGGCTGCTCTGCAGTGAACGTGTGTTCTGCTCGTATGTGATATGGAGTGCCCTTCAACGATACTGCTTAAACTACACTGAGAAAGATGGAGAGCAAGAACTAAAAGCAGCTTGTGGTTTGTATTCGTGCAGTGGTACTGACAAGGGAACCTCCCCATCGCACCCCCCTCAGATTTAGTTATATGTTGCCACAGTGGATAGGCCTCGAAAAATTGGACACAGATCAATTGCGAAAACAGGAAGAAGTTGTGTGGAACTGTGAAAAAATAAGCAAAATATACAAACTGAGTAGTTCAATGGAAGATAGGCAACATTAAGGACGATGGGTGCGCAAGAGCGAATTGGTCTCGTGGTAACGTGAGCAGCTGCGGAATGGAAGGTCCTTGGTTCAAACCTTGCATCGAGTGAAAAGTTTAATTTTTTATTTTCAGTTTATGTGACAAACACTTATGTTTTCATCACTTTTTTGGGAGTGATTATCACATCCACAAGAAAACCTAAATCGGGCAAGGTAGAAGAATCTTTTTACCCATTCGCCAAGTGTACACGTTAGGTGGGTCGGGAACATATTCCTGTCATGTGACTCACATGGCGTCACCAGGGTCGTATAGAATATATCAGACGTGTTTTCCTGTGGAGGAATCGGTTCACCTATGACCTTGCGATCAAATGTTTTCGGTTCCCATTGGAGAGGCACGTCCTTTCGCCTACTAATCGCACGGTTTTGCGATGCGGTCGCAAAACACAGACACTAAACGTATTACAGTGAACAGAGATGTCAATGAACGAACGGACAGATAATAACTATGCAAAAATAAAGAAAGTAAAATTTTCAGTCGAGGGAAGACTTGAACCAAGGACCTCTCGTTCCGCAGCTCCTCACGCTACCACAGGACCACGGCGCTCGTAATCCCCCAGTGTCAATTATGAGACTTATCTGACCCATGGACTACTCAGTTTGTATATTTTGCATATTTTTTCACAGTTCCACACAACTTCTTCCTGTTTTCTCAATTGATCTGTGTTCAGTTTATCAAGGCCTATCGACTATGCCAACTTATAACTAAATCTGAGGGGGGTGCGATGGGGAGGTTCCCTTGTGAGAATTATATATAACATCTTCTATTCGCTGACTCGAGAACACGCACAGTAACGTGTTTCTTTATTTTGCGACCTGAATAATTATATCGGAAGAGTGCGGTTGCTTGGGGAATGTCATCGAATGAGCAGCAGAGTGATAGTTGCTGCTACTATCAATTTGAGGCAGATCCCATTCTGGTTGCGTGTGGCTTCCTATTCGTGATCGGCTTTCATCAAAAGATTTTGGATGTTGTATTTTTTTTTTCAAATAAGCTTTATGAAACATCTTGGTATGATTTTGTAACATTTATCTGACTGTTATGAGTAAAATATTTGTATTCTTAGGATCCAGTAACAAATGCCACATTAACAGAAGATCGAAGATACTGATTTTTATTTTGTTGCTTTCATGAGTTTTCTTAAATACAATATGGTATTTCAGAATTGTAGCATTGAATAACGATGACGCTTTGCACTAATGCCTGGCATAAGAGTAACTTTTATGGCTTCAGCTCTTTTATTAGTTCGATGATAATCCTTATTCATTTTATGCGAATAGTAAGGCTCAGCAAGGAGTTCCTTTACCTTAGTAATTATTTCAGATTACTGAAGCGAATGTCGCCCCGAGAGTTTCATGATGTTAGTCGTTTCGTTGTGTGATTATTATTTTTCGTGAGAAAGTTACATTAGTAGGTGACAATAATCAACAGTAAATCATGTCAGATGTAAAGAGAATTTCCAGTGTATTACGTATGTGTATTTGTGAAGAATCATTCCTGAGGGCAGTCAGATCGCTTAGTAATATTTTCTTCGGGTTTCATTCACTTGTAAAGAGATAACCTTTAATCAGGACAATTTCCAGTGGAACTTTAAGATCCACTGCTTCTAGCAAAGTCACACCCAATTTTAGTCACCATACAAAATGATCTTCCATGTTTCGATTTGTAGACGTCTTACTTTGTAATTGAACGTCAGGAGTATAACGAATGAAGAATATGATTACAACATCTACGTACTCTAATTCCCTGTGATGACTGCACGAATTCCTTTAGATGACTGCATCTTGAGTACTTATGATCGTCAGTAATATCGTGGTGCTACAGAATAACTATTTCTACCAATGGTCAAGTACTATGTTCCAAAACAATGCTGGACGTGACACAAAACCGAAAATCGTCAGTAACAGTATGTAGGACGGGCGCACAAACGCATCGTTGTGGGATGCTGACAAGCACAGGGTTAAAAAAGTATTGGTTTTCAAGAGCTGAAATGCTTCCATTATACAGATTTGGCGATCTATATGTTACTGTACGCATTTTTGAACATCCCGCTGGTGAAATTACAGGTACATATCAGCGAAATATCATTGTAGTAAATGTTTCTAGTCATTGGTTGATGTCCGAAAGTTCAGATGAAATTTTGTGTGTAGATGTAGGAGGTATTTCAATAGCCAGTTGTGTCAGGTTACCTTGAAGAAGCTGTTGCACTCAACACACAATGTAAGAATTTTACTAATGTTTCACTTTATGTAATTCTCATGCAAATTGGAAGTGGTTTACTTCCCTTGAAGTTTTTATACGTAGTTCACGTAGATGGCGCCATGTAACCAACCGATGCGTTCTCCATACAGCCTGCCTTCCGCAAACAGTAGTGGATGAAGCCCGACCAACAGGGAATTACATGCACTGAGCGAAAATAATAGTGCTTTTAGAATGGCTAGCTTCTAGCCGAAATCTAGAACTGCACAATAAAATTTAAAAAGGACGAGTGATCGCTGTAATCTGTAATTTACTACTCACGTATGCGTGTGTTCTTTCCTCGGCGTAGTGAAGTAAGTGTAGACCTTGGGCGTATAATTGACTGTGATGAGAGGTTTTGTAATCGAGTATTAGCTCCATGTTGTCAAGGTTCAAAAAATTGCTCTGAGCGCTATGGGACTTAACTTCTGAGGTCATCAGTCCCCTAGAACTTAGAACTACTTAAACCTAACCAACCTAAGGACATCACACACTTTCATGCCCGAGGCAGGATTCGAACCTGCGACCGTAGCGGCCGCGCGGTTCCAGACTATAGCGCCTAGAACCGCTATGCCACCCCGGCCGGCCATTTTGCCAATGGCGATTATAGAAAGACAGAGGAGATACTGAAACTCAGTCTCAACATAAACCAAGGCGACAAAAGTCATGGCATAGCGATATACAGATATACAATGGTGATAGTATCGAGTACACAAGGTATAAAAGGGTAATGCACTGGCGGAGCTGTCATTTCTACTTAGGCGATTCGTGTGAAAATGTATCCGTGGTGATTATGGCCGCACTACAGAAATTAACAAACTTTGAGCGCAGAATGGTAGTTGGAGTTAGCCGCATGGGAAGTCCCGCTTCGGATATCGTTAGGGATTACAGTATTCCGAGATCCACAATTTGAAGTGTGTGTCAAGAACACCAAATTTCAGGAATTACTTCTCATCACGTGCAAAGCAGTGGCCGACGGCTTTCAGTTAATGACCAAGAGCAGCAGCGTTTGCGTAGAGCTTTGGGTGCTAACAGACAAACAACGCTGCGTGAAATAATCGCAGAAATCAATGTGGGACGTACGACGAACGTATCCCTTAGGAAAGTACGGCGTTTATGGGCTGTGGCAACAGATGAGAGACGCGAGTGAGTTTTCTAGCAGCTCGTGACCATATCGGTTGGACCCCAGACGACTGGTAAACCGTGCCCTGGTCAGATGAGTGCCTATTTCATTTGGTAAGGGCTGATGGTAGGGTTCATGAGTAGCGCAGACCTCATGAAGTTATGGCTCCAAGTTGCCAACAAGGCACTGTGCAAGCTAGTGGTAGCTCCATCAATGGTGTGGGCTTTGTTTTTCTTGGAATGGTCTGGGTCCTCTGGTTCAACTGAAACGCCCGTTGACTGGAAATCCTTATGTTCGGCTACTAGGAGACCACTTGCAGCGATTCATGAACTTCATGTTCCAAATCAACTATGAAATTTTGATGGATGACAATGCGCCGTGTCACCAGGCCACAGCTGTTTGCGATTGGTCCGAAGAGCATTGTGGACAATTAAGGAGGTCCAACACGGCATCAGGAGGTATCCTACGACTTTCGTCAACTCAGTGTACATTTATAGAGTCTTCACTTAACACTGTTTCGGAAATTTTGTCAGTAGGCTTGGGGGGGGGGGTGTAATTAACGTCTCTCGTGAATTTTTGGCCAAATAAGATTGTTCAGCAATTGTGTGACCTTCTCCTGTGAGTTAAACAAAACTTTCATCATTTGTATTGTTCTTCGTCGCATATTTAAGCATCTCAGTTCTATATGGTAGTGATCCCATAAACTTAAACAGTGTTCAACGACGACTTCATTTTTTTTTTCAGAATTATACCATCGCCGACGTTATTCAATCTGTATATTGAACAATCAGTAAAGGAAACAAAAGAAAAATTTGGAGTACGAATTAAAATCCATGGAGAAGAAATAAAAACTTTGAGGTTCGCCGATGACATTGTAATTCTGTCAGAGGCAGCAAAGGACCTGGAAGAGCAGCGGAACGGAATGGACAGTGTCTTAAGAGGAGAATATAAGATGAACATCAACAAAAGCAAAACGAGGATGATGGAATGTAGTCGAATTAAATCGGGTACTGCTGCAGGAATTAGATTAAGAAATGAGACGCTTAAAGTAGTAAATGATGGTCGAAGTAGGGAGGATATAAAATGTAGACTGGCAATGGCAAGGAAAGCGTTTCTGAAGAAGAGAAATTTATTAACATCGAGTATAGATTTAAACGTCAGGAAGTCGTTTCTTAAAGTATTTGTATGGAGTGTAGCCACGTATCGAAGTGAAACATAGACGATAAATAGTTTGGACAAGAAGAGAATAGAAGCTTTTGAAATGTGGTGTTACAGGAGAATCCTGAAGATTAGATGGGTAGATCACATAACTAATGAGGACGTATTGGAGAGAAGAGAAATTTGTGGCACAACTTGACTAGAAGAAGGGATAGGTTGGTAGGGCATATTTTGATGCATTAAGGGATCACCAATTTAGTTTTGGAGGGCAGCGTGGAGGGTAAAAATCGTAGAGGGAGACCAAGAGATGAATACACTAAACAGATTCAGAAGAATGTAGGTTGCAGTAGGTAGTGGGAGATGAAGAAGCTTGCACAGAATAGAGTAGCATGGAGAGCTGCATCAAACCAGTCTCAGGACTGAAGATCACAACAACAACAACTAATGAACCAATGTCTACCACCTGTCTTATCTATGAGTGAGCCTAAGTGGGCACTCCATTTCATACAAATTGTTCTACACCAGTATCTGAATGAGCTGACTGATTCTTCCAGCTACTGGGCACAGCTGCTTGTTCAAGGGATTTGCGGTATAGGCCTACTGTGGTTAAGATGGGAGATAATTCAGTTGAATATCTGTATAGAATCTGGTAGGAACTCCAGCATGCCTCGAAACCTTATTCAGTTTTAGCTGTTGCTTAACGCCAGTGACCCTAATATCTATTATCGCTCATCTTTGTAGCGGTCCAAGAATTGAATTTGGGCAGCACTTCTGCACCCTCCATTGCAAAAGAGCGTTTGAAACGGAGTTCACCATTTCTGTTTTTGCTTTACTACCTTCAATTGGTTTCTCTGTCATCCATGAGTCTCTGGAGATTAACTTTTACGCCATTGACAGCTTTTATCGATGATCAGAATTTCGTTGTTTTGGGAGAGATCTTTCGATAGGATTCTACTATGGGAGTCACTGGAGGCTTCAGGCACTGCCAGTTTGACAGCGAAACGCATTTTATTCAGCATATGCTTTGTTTTCACCCATTATTAGGACTGCCATATGCTTCCAGTTCATGTGACTCAGTGGGAAGACCTTACCTTTAGCCCATGATGTTGACACATAGAACATCAGCCAGGAACTGTGCGCCAGCACCTGTCGCTTTTGTCTCCGGCTTAGCACTTCTGACAAAAAAATTATTATCTATCAGAATTCGATCCAGCTACCTCCGATACAGTATTCACAGGTTTCTAGATTCCTCAGGTTACTGAGAAACTGACTTTTTTTTTTTTTTACAGCGGCCTTAATAAACCACAACAGTTCCTACTTAAAGTACTGTATCATATTTCAGTCTAATGCTGACTCCTTCTGCTGAGTCTAACAATAGTGATGACGTCATCTCGGGCCAGGTGAAAATCCCTGACCGCGCCGGGAATCGAACCCGGAGCCCCGTGCTCGGGAAGCGAGAACGCTACCGCAAGACAACGAACGTCGGACGAAAACTGTGTTGGAAAAGAAAAATATATTCGTATTGTTAGCAATACGAACATTAAAAGAAGAAGTACATGTAAAAGGGATTTGACAAACCTGAAAAACGAAAATACACTGAAGCACTATCAACTAGAAACAGACAAGAAAACAAATACACAGGGCTGCAATGACATTCAAAGCAGCTGGGAAAAAATAAAAACTGGTATTTTAGAAGCAGCAGAAGAAGTAATAGGAAAAGAAAGGACAGAGAAAAGGAAGGAATGGATCACTAATGACCAACTAAATATGATCGAAGAAAGAAGGAAATTAAAAAATTCTGTGAAGAAGGAAGACCAAGAGAAATACAAGAGTCTGAAAAACAGAATCAACAGAGAGGCAAAACAAGCAAGAGAAAAATACCTTGATGATCTCTGTATTTCAGTTGAGGACAACATGAGCAAGGGAAATATCGACAAGGCCTATAAATGTGTGAGACATTGCTTTGGAGACAGAAGAAACAAATGTAGGGCTGTGATGGATGAAAATGGCAATATGTTGGATGACGATGATGAAGTTGCAAGAAGATGGAAACAATATATAGGAAAACTGTACAGCGGACCAGACCTGTCTGAAAACATCATGGAAGAGGAAACAGAAGTAGATGCACACAACATAGGTGAACCTATATTAAAAGTAGAGTTAGAACTAGCTCTGAAAAAATTGAAAAACAACAAATCGCCTGGTATAGACAATATCCCAGCCGAACTTCTGAAATCTGGAGGAGCAAAACTGAATCAGGAGTTTATAATCTTGTTTTCAACATGTACGAGCAGGGTAAAATTCCTACAGACTTTGAGAAAAACATTATGGTCCCCATTCCAAAGAAGACAAATGCTACAAGATGTGAAAAGTATAGGACACTCAGCCTAGTTACTCACGCCTCTAAAATATTAAACTCAATTATCCTAAAACGCATAGAACAAAAAGTCGAAGCTACACTCTCCGAAGACCAGTTTGGATTCCGGAAAGATAGAGGAACCAGAGAAGCAATATTTGCTCTAAAACTAATAATAGAGAAACGACTAGATAAGAACCTGAAAACATGCATAGCTTTCGTAGATGTAGAGAAAGCCTTTGATAATGTTAAATGGGATAAGATGTTTGAGGTACTCAAAAAAGTGGGAATAGACCATAAAGATAGAAAAATGATATGGAACCTGTACAAAAACGAGACAGCAGTTATCCGTGGACGGACAAAACAAGAAGAGTTGCAGATACGGAAAGGTGTCCGGCAAGGTTGCGCACTATCTCCTGTTATCTTTAACGTATACATTGAAGAGGCGCTGAAAAAAGTAAGGGAAAATTCACAGAAAGGTGTAGTAATTCATGGCCAACGAATAGATATGATAAGATATGCCGATGATATAGCTGTCCTGGCTGAAAGTGAAGAAGATCTTGTAGTCCTACTGAATAGAATGGATAAAGTTATGGGTGAAGAATATAATATAAGAATTAATAAAGCAAAAACAAAAGTAATGGCATGCGACAAAGAAGATCAAGTGAAAGTCCAAGTTCATGTAGGCAATGAACTGCTTGAACAAGTTGATAAATTTACTTATCTGGGCAGTAATATTACCAGGGAAGGAAGGAGCAAGGCAGAAGTAGAAGTAGAATAGCTCAAGCAAAGGCTGCTTTTAGCAAGAAGAAAAACATATGAACATCTAAGAGCATCAGCCTTAAAACCAGGAAAAGATTTTTGAAATCATGTGTGTGGAGTGTGGCATGCTATGGGTGTGAAACATGGACTCTCGGGACAGAGGAACAGCAGAAGCTAAATTCTTTTGAAATGTGGTGCTATAGACGCATGCTCAAAATAAAATGGATCGACAAGGTCACAATCGAAGTGGTTCTGGAAAGAGCAGGTGAGAAGAGAAGCTTCTGGAGTTTCATTGTTAAAAGAAGAGTGCAATTTACAGGCCATCTATTAAGACATAAAGGACTCCTGAACACAATCATAGAGGGATATGTCGAAGGAAAAAGACGAAGAGGAAGACCACGACTGAGGTACATGGATCAAATCGTGAAAGATGTGGGATGTAACACCTATAAAGAAATGAAGAGAAAAGCTGAAAGACGCACAGAATGGAGACAAGCTGCCATTGTAGCTGTTGCAAACCAATCCTTGGATTGACCACTACAGAAGAAGAATTGTTAGCAAATCAGATTTTATTAGCAAAGAAAAATATTATGTGTACTTAATGTTAATAAACAGGAAACTAATTTGTTGTTACATATATCCATCTTATTATTTACAGAAGAAAAAAAGAACTGCTCCCTGATCCCGACCAAACCAGATCACAATGGCAATTCAGCTGCAGCTGATATCTCTGATGATCCTTCCACTAAGATGCACATTCCCCCATTGACGAGGCTCACACAATTGGACTAGGGACTAAAGGAGGCGGGTTGAGGGAGGGGAAGGGGGGAAACATGTTTTCCCATCATTTCTAAGTCGTCCTGGTAGCCTAGATCAACGAGGGGAGGGTGACATTGATTCTAGGCCAGAACCAGCTCAGTGGAGGGTGAACTTCCTTTTCGTAAAAATTTTTAGTAGCACAACTATCCTAGTGATGTGGGTGGCAGAAGGGTGTGGGCTTATCTCGGCATATGGTAGGTTTCAGCTTACACAGTGACCTTGACTGTAGAACATCCAATTGCCTTAGAGGTGTGGGTGAGTTATCAGGTTACAGCACGACTTTGAGATTTGATTGTTATCCAGCGCAGTTCAAGCACAGCCACACTACTATCGTCGTACGTACCCATTCCCACTCCATACCATCACGCAAGATACTGCGCCCATTTGATGATAATGAATTTAATCTGGCAATGCTCGTTTTTCACCTAGCCTCTACACATGGATACATCCATAATGATGCTGTATGCAGAAATGGGACACGCCTGAAAAGACAAGGAGGTACCACCACGCTGTCCAGTGTTCATGTTGGTTGCACTGTTGTGTACACAACTCTTTCTGCTGTTCTTTCAATGACAGCCGCAAGAACACTAGACATGCTAATAGTCCTTGGTGCTCGAGCTATCGGCCCACACCCATGTTGGCAACAAACAAGCCAATTTCCTGCCTTCTCCACGGCCGAGTGAGCAATACGTTTGTCCTCTCAGTATGGAAGTCATTGAGTCTCTGCCTGGATTTCAGCGTGGCCTTCCTGAACCGAATAATTTCATATTCGTATGACAACCGTGGGATCCCAGTCAATACGAGCAGCAATATTGTGGAACGACAGACCGCAGTCTGGATGTGTCACCGTCCTACCGCTGTCGAAATTCGACACGTTCTGGTAGATGGTCCTTCTATTTAAACGACGCATCACATGATCTTCTCACAGCCAACCAATATACGATGGCTATTCTGAAAGTAAGATCCAAGCGGTCGCGAAATGGAAACCACTACGAAAATCAGAAATGTTTTATTTGCAGCAGTTAGCTACATCTTCCAGCTACTTGTCTACGTAGTCGCCGTTACTAATTAGACATCTGTCGTAGCGTTGTATCAGCTTCCCAATACCTTTCTCATACAAGGCAGCCAGCCGCCTGGCTTTCTGCCAATTCTCTATGCAGGTCAACAGCTCTATTTCTGTGTCAGAATGTTGTCTTTGTTACCAGCGGTTCACGCGAGCAGAGATGAAACTCAAGAGGAGTCAGTTACAGGCTGTGTTGTAGGTGATCAAACACTTCCCATCGAAAGTGATGCAGGAGCATCTTCATTACCACAGCAGAGTGCGGCCGGGAATTGTCATGAAGTAGGACAAGCATGACAGTTATTTTATGTGGGCTGCATGACATCAGGCGAAATCTCTCGCCAGGCATTCATACTTGCCGGGAGACTCATTGTAGGTATCTTTACGTGCTCACTGTGCCATTAGAACTGAAAAGATGGACGTGACGCAATCGGTGGACATATTAGAAACACTGCTCAACACATAAGAACAAAGCTTCACCGAATTTTCACTGTGGTTGTTTCCATTTCGCGCCCGATCTGATCTTACTTTGCAAACAACCCTCGTACATAAAGTGAACCTTATTCTTCCTTCCAACCTTGAGCAGTAATTCTGAAATATCAGACATTTGCGTATCAAAGCTTGTGGTACACTCCGTGCCAAACTGATGTTTCTTGCCTTCCGTTTCCATGGTGTTGCAGTTTTACTGGCCATCGCTGTACATCACACATAACTGAATTATAGAAACCTAATCTCATAGTACTTGCCACACCCACATTCAAGCTGATGAAGGCGGCAACGTGTCGTTGAATGGTCTCCTCCAGATATCGAATGGCTCGGAGGGATTCCATGACATCAACCACAAGTCGTGCAGATTCGTCCCAGAGAGACCTGGGGTGCGCAGATAATCCGATATGTAAAATGTGTAGAGTTAGGCTGGTGCTATCTGGCTGCTACCACACGTGTAGCCCATACTAAGCTCTGGTGCACTCTGTCAGCCGATACATGTTTTGATGGCGTCCCAATCACGCGACATGTTTAACTGCTCAATTCGCCGTGGCGACGCTTCTTTCTGTTTTTTCACCTACTGCTCGGTATAAGATCCCCACCTAATTACTTATGGTGGATCGTTTTTGGCCTCTTAGCCGCTATGTCTGCCCGCCGAGCTTGGAGGAGCCAAAGCTGGTCACCACCAGTCTGTACGTCTACATGCAGCTTTGCTCCTGTCTACTAGGTGGAATCAGGCTATTTCTTTTACTCTTTCTTCTTTTTGTTAAAAATAGTGAAATTGAATTATAAAGAAATAGTTTGATAATTTAGGACAAAAACGGAAAATATATGAGAGATGTTAGAACCGCCACCTTGAAGTCTGCGGGTGAATATCTCGGTGTTGTCTTTAAGCCCTTGACCCCCAGAAGCTATACGTGATTATTTGTTAGTGGTAGGACAATTTGAGTAAGCTAGATCTAACTCGTTGGGTATAAAATACGCTGAACTAAGGTTTATAGAGCCTTAGGTAAACTGGTACTCTTTAAAATACTATCTTATTCTTATGTACAGTTTTAAAGTGACCTATCGGTAACTTTGACTTTTCTACGAGGGCGTGCTGAAAAGTAATGGCTCCGAACTTTTTATATGAAATATCTTAAAGCTTTTTAAATAAAACAAACGTTATTAACGTTCTGCATCTTTATTCTTCGTATCTATTTGCTCATTTCTAAATATCGTTGCCCTCGCGACGAACATATTTGTCGGAATGAGGGACTATTTCGTTGATACAGTCGCTGTAGAACGGTTGACTTTGGTGATGCAGCCACAATATCACCTCTGTCTGCACCAACTCGTCTCTATCAAAATGAAGTCATCGAAGGTATTCTTTAAGTTTTGAAAAGAGCTGAAAATCCGATGGGGACAAGTCGGGACTATATGGATGATCGTGACTGTGAATTCAAGACTTCAGATTATTGCAGATGACGCAGCATTTATGTGTGGCCTAGCGTTGTCATGTTGAAGGGAAGGATGCTCTATGTGGGGCGAACTCTTGGAATTCGAAACTCGATTACAACACGCTGTTCCTCATGCAGCGACATAGTTACGTTACACACCGCCATGTTACCGCTAGAATTCTGAGCCATCGAACGGCTGAGGGCTGCAAATATGTGTACGCGAAGAATAAAGATGTAAAATGTTAATAACGTTTGTTTTACTTAAATAGCTTTAAGAATTTCCACACACAAAATTCGGAGCTATTACTTCTCAGCGCGCCTTCATATATGTAATATACCTGTTGTCAAAACGTCTTGAGTTCACAGTCAGTTAATATTTAAATGTCTTCTTCTTCTTTTTCTTCTTCTTCTTCCTCTACCCGATAAATTCTCTCGTTTTGCTGCCTATTGACTTTCCTTCTGTACGGCCTAGTGCGTAATTTTATATACTTTGTCTGCTAATTTATTTAGACGCTACCATTCATCAAAATTCCTAATAAAATCGTTTATTTGGCGTTCAGTGGTTGTGCATATGTGATGTGTCTCTGATGTTTCAGCAATTCTCGCAGAATATAATTATGTGTTCCGGGGTTCGTCATTATCCACATGTGCAATTTTGTGTCCAAGTGGTTTAAGTGCGTGTGATGAGGTCCGCATCCAGTTAAGAAGTGCACCACACGGCGGCTAAGGTAGACACGTTTCATTCTTAGCCCCCCCCCCCCCCCCCGATAAGTCGGGAATAACGTATAGACTCTTCGTCCTTTGTCTCTGACCTCCCTTTTACCTTGTCTGGTTTCCACTCGCCAGAGTTTAAGTTAATTCTTGTTGATAATAGGTACATAGGTTATAAGTCTAGCATGGTCTAGTCTACTCATATCCAACCAGTGTGTTGCAGCCCGATTTCTAATAGTAATATCAATCGGGTATACACTGAGGTGACACAAACCTTGCCTGGTTTCCGCTCGCCAGAGTTTAAGTTAATTCTTGTTGTTAATAGGTACATAGGTTATAAGTCTAGCATGGTCTAGTCTACTCATATCCAACCAGTGTGTTGCAGCCCGATTTCTAATAGTAATATCAATCGGGTATACACTGAGGTGACACGAAGTCATAGGGTAGCGATGTGCACAAATACAGGTAGCGGTAATGTCGCGTACAAAGTGTATTAAAGGGCAGTGTGTTGGCAGAGCTGTCATTTGCACTCAGCTGATTCATGTGAAAGTGTTTCCGACGTCTTTAGGGCCGCAATATGGGACTCAGCAGGCTTTCAACGCTGAATTGTAGTTGGGGCTTGACGCATGGGACATTCCATTTTGGAAACCGTTACAGAATTCAGTATTTAGAGACCTATAGTGTCAAGAGTGTGCCGCGAATACCCCATATCAGGCGTTACCTTTCACAACGGACAATTCAATGGACGACGGCCTTCACTTCACGACCGAGCACAGCGCATTTACGTAGAGTTATCAGTGCTGACAGACAAGCAACATTGCGCGACATAACCGTAGAAATCAATGTGGGACGTACGACGAATGTATCCGTTGGGATAGTGCAGTGAAATTTGGAGTTAATTGATTATTGCAGCAGACGAACGACGCAAGTGCGCCTACGCCTGCAGCCTGGGCTCCTGACCGTGTCGGTTTAACCCTAGACATTGAAAAACCGTGGCCTGGTCTGATGAATCCCGATTTCTGCTGGTAAGAGCTGATAGTAGGGTTTGTTTGTGGCGCAGACCCAGCGAAGCCTTGGACTCAGATTGTCAAGAAGGCACTGTGCAAGCTGATGGTTTCTCCACAATGGTGTGGGCTGTGATTACATGGAATGGGCTGGGTCCTCTGGTCCAACTGAACCGCACTGACTGGAAATGGCTACGCTCGGCTCTATGGAGACCATTTTCAGCCACTCATGTACGCCACGTTCCCCAACAACGATGGAATTTTTATGGGTGACAGCTTTTGACAACGTTAACTGGAATACTCTCTTTCAAATTCTGAAGGTGGCAGGGGTAAAATACAGGGTGCGAAAGGCTATTTACAATTTGTACAGAAACCAGATGGCAGTTATAAGAGTCGAGGGGCATGAAAGGGAAGCAGTGGTTGGGAAAGGAGTGAGACAGGGTTGTAGCCTCTCCCCGATGTTATTCAATCTCTATATTGAGCAAGCAGTAAAGGAAACAAAAGAAAAATTCGGAGTAGGTATTAAAATACATGGAGAAGAAGTAAAAACTTTGAGGTTCGCCGATGACATTGTAATTCTGTCAGAGACAGCAAAGGCCTTGGAAGAGCAGTTGAACGGAATGGACAGTGTCTTGAAAGGAGGATATAAGATGAACATCAACAAAAGCAAAACGAGGATAATGGAATGTAGTCAAATTAAATCGGGTGATGCTGAGGGGATTAGATTAGGAAATGAGACACTTAAAGTAGTAAAGGAGTTTTGCTATTTAGGGAGTAAAATAACTGATGATGGTCGAAGTAGAGAGGATATAAAATGTAGACTGGCAATGGCAAGGAAATCGTTTCTGAAGAAGAGAAATTTGTTAACATCGAGTATAGATTTAAGTGTGAGGAAGTCGTTTCTGAAAGTATTTGTATGGAGTGTAGCCATGTATGGAAGTGAAACATGGACGATAACCAGTTTGGACAAGAAGAGAATAGAAGCTTTCGAAATGTGGTGCTACAGAAGAATGCTGAAGATAAGGTGGGTAGATCACGTAACTAATGAGGAGGTATTGAATAGGATTGGGGAGAAGAGAAGTTTGTGGCACAACTTGACTAGAAGAAGGGATCGGTTGGTAGGACATGTTTTGATGCATCAAGGGATCACAAATTTAGCATTGGAGGGCAGCGTGGAGGGTAAAAATCGTAGAGGGAGACCAAGAGATCAATACACTAAGCAGATTCAGAAGGATGTAGGTTGCAGTAGGTACTGGGAGATGAAGAAGCTTGCACAGGATAGAGTAGCATGGAGAGCTGCATCAAACCAGTCTCAGGACTGAAGACCACAACAAAAACAACAACAACAACAATGTGGCTTATCTCCGAGCCAAAATAGTTCGCGATTGCCTTGAAGAACGTTCTGGACAGTTCGAGGGAACGATTTGGCCTCCCACATCGCCCGACGTGAATCCCATCGCGTAGCAGCTATTGTGACGAGCTTTACTCGGTGTGTCCAGGAACCAACTCCAAAGCAAAGTACTGATACGAGAAAGTGCTCAGTGATATGTTCGTGTTGGTGCCGACAGCAGCGCTCTCTCACTCCAATTCGGGAGCTCTCTCTGATAAAAACTTCTCACGGTGTATACTACACGAGGCACTGTGCACTGCGTGCTGGAGAGAAGGGTAGGGTGGTAATAATACTGGAAATCAATTATATTCTTCCATTGACACTGCCTGACAAATATGTAAAGCACCGATAAGGGAAGGAGTAAACGAAATGAAATTTCACAGGCGAAGAGGGTACGTCTGTTAATTGAGTGACTACAAAATCGAGTCAAATTTACAAATAGCTTGGCAGTATGAGACCACTGATCAGTACGTCATTCCGCTCCCTCTGGCCTGGATTCATGCAGTGATTCGATTTCGAATGGTGTTAAAAAGCCGTTTATCTTCTCCTGAGGTAAGATGGCGTACAGCTGTTGTGACTGGTTGTTGATATCCGGGAAATTGGCATTAGGACGGAGTTGACGTCCTAGCCGGTCCCACACGTGTTCAGTCGGGGACAGCTACGTGTTGCGATGCACATTTAGAACAGCCGTTGGCCTTGCTGACGGCGTATCCCAACATGACTACTGTCCTGGTGTAAGAGGAAACATGGTTTATCCGCCCAGGCAATCGTGATTGACGATGTCGTTGGGTTAGCGTGGGAACACTGCCCCAACTGCGGAGCTCTAGATTCAACAACGTGTGCTAAACCGTGTGCTCCGAAACACTAGCACCTCCACCAGCATTACACAACGTCGTCGTGCCTGCCACAGATCGCTGCCTATTCTTCGTTACAGAGCGGGTTAGCCTCCATCTCCCATGTCCCTTTAGGAGTCGTGGGCGTCCAACAACTGTGTGTTTCGAAACACTTGCGCCTTCACCAGCATTACACAACGTCGTCGTATCTGTCACAGATCGCCGCTTATCCCGCTTTACAGAGTGGGCTAGCCTCCGACCTTTCTGTTCCTTCAGGAGCTCAAAGGCTCGCCCCGGCGGAGGTTCGAGTCCTCCCTCGGGCATGGGTGTGTGTGTTTGTCCTTAGGATAATTTAGGTTTAGTAGTGTGTAAGCTTAGAGACTTATGACCTTAGCAGTTAAGTCCCATAATATTTCACACACACACACATTTGAACATTCTTTTGAGGAGCTCAAGGACGCCCAGCACGTTGTTGCCAACTCGTACTTTCATCGTCCTTCAAACACTTAATACAGATATTGATGACAGTAACAAGCAAACGGATAACTAGCTTCACCGTTTCCGGCAATTCGTTCCCAGACGCCGGGTCTTAACAATCTACTCTCCGTCAAAGTCGCTGAAATCTGTGAATTTTTCTATTTTTGGTTCGTAGCGTCGCTAGAATGATTCCCGATGCGTTTTTGCTCCACTTATCCCCTTTCACTACCGCGTGACGTGCCTGCAGCGCCACGAGATGGTATTCAACCTTGTGGTGGGCAGTAGTCAGCAGAGCAAAGTGTGTACAGAGTACAGCAATCATTCTGTACGTTGCTTAAGTACAGGATGCCTCAAAAGCACTGACAAACTGTAGGGACAGATTCCTTATGCACCAAAAAGTAAAAAGATTTCTAGTATATATATATATATATATATATATCTTAAGAGCTATGAGCACTTGCTCATCTTGCTAGTGTGAAACATATCTCTTCTGCTGAACAAAGGTCGTAGGTCTTAAGGTATGCATTTTAGAGCCCATGTTTACTAGATGTTTTTCTTAACGTTTGTTGTTATTTTTTTGGAACACCCTGTATACATCCACATACATACTCCAAAAGCCATAAGCCACGGTATGGTACGTGGCAGAGTGTACCCTGTACCACTACTACCCGTTTCCCTTCCTCTTCCACTCGCAGTTAGACCGAGGGAGAAAGGACTGTCTACATGCCTCCGTATAAACCCTAATTTCTCATGTCTTATCTTCGTTGTCCTTACGCGAAATGTATGTCGGTGGCAGTAGGTTAGTTCTGCAGTCAGCTTCAAACATCGGTTCATAAATTGTCTCAGTACTTTTACCCGAAAAGAACGTCACCTTCCCTCCAGGTATTCCCGTTACATTCCCGAAGGATATCCGTAACACTTGCATCTTGTTAGAACCTACTGCTTTGAATTGGTGCGATGTCTTCCTTTAATCCGATCTGATGTAGATCCCAAATACTCGAGCAGTACTCAGGAATAAGTCGCACTAGTATCCAATTTGCAGTCTCCCTTGCACGTGAGCCAAAATTCTCCCAATAAACCGATGACGACCATTCACCTCCCTATGACAATTCTCACATACTCGTTCCATTATTGCTAGTCCTAAATGACACTGATCGATTTCTTCCAAAGCTAAACGAGCTCGTATAGCCAGGCGGCACGCTTCCAATGAAGACGCTGTGAACTTAGTCCTTGCAATCAGTCACGAATCAAATAGCAATGCTCTCGCCATCGATTTATAACGAAATCGTTTCAGTCCTTTGCTTCACATGGATTCGTTAAGGAGACCACAGTACTACACGTCTTGAACGATGCCGTGCGCTGGCCGCCACGAGGCGTTGGCATCTGTGGCGACATGTTCCCCATCACGTTACTGTAGAGCTCAGTCTGCTAACGAAGTACTACACAAATGAGCAAATCTCGCATAGTTGTTGTATGGCGCTTAGATGTAGCGTTGCACAGAATCTTCTGTGCCAGTTTGGAACTGCTGGCATCTATAATATAGCATATAGGTCGATATGGCATCAGAGTTTGTGTCATAGCAGTGTGTATACTGTCTTTAAAGGCAGTAGAAAGTGCCAGTGCAGTAAATGACCAAGTGCCGCGCGGAGTGGCAGCGCGGTTTGAGGCATCATGTCCCGGACTGCGTGCCGCCTTCCGCCGGAGGTTCGAGTCCTCCCTCGGGCATGGCTGTGTGTGTTGTTCCTAGTATAAGTTAGCTTAAGAAGTGTGTAAGTCTAGGGACCGATGATCTAAGCTGTTTGGCCCCTTAGGAATTCACATACATTTCAACATTTGAATAAGTAGAATTTGTCCTATTAACCCTCCTTTCATATTAATGAATGTATTTTAGTTTACTTAGAACATTGCCTTAATTTTCACTTAAATTATTGTAAATGTTAGTTGTTGCTACGGCTTTAAATGTTAAAAAAACTGGTTGCATAAGTGATTTCGAAAAATTATTAATCAGTTTTAAAAAAAAATTCTGTCACTAATAAACTACTATGCTTGAGTCGTTTGTCCCATAATTTACTTATTTATTTAAGAAAACGAAGTTGCAAAAGTATACATGTATCTCACAAAACGTACAACCTTTAAAAAAAGACAATTTTTAAGTACCTCTACTTCTCACTATTAAGCTGGTTTACTCCAGGCAGTTCCAAGCTGCAGTTGCAGAATTGAGCAAATCTGTTACGTCTCTTGTCCATCAGATACGTACAATGAAGTAATCGTCCCGCAAATTTCACCTGTCCGCTGTCACTGAGGACATCTCGTAGGAGAGAAGGTAACTTTTCACCTTACAATTGAGTTCATCCCGAGGCTGTAAATTCCGAGTCTAAACGTGCGTCAGAGCTTTTTCCATTCCTATTTTTGGTCAGAGTTCTGTATTATTTCGCCTGCCTTGACTTGTATTTTTGAGACGTTTAGTGCCTGAAAGATCCTGATGATGTATCCGAAGATCCGACTTCTCTTGATGTTCTCGGACTTTGTCATTTTACTCTCATTTTGTTCCTAATTTGAATAACCGCTGGAAATTACATTAGCATTAATACACCAAACAGGTGAATAATTGGATATTACCAGAATGTCTACACTAGTGTCGCATGACGTAATTGAAAGTCTAGCCAAAATATAATTATTGCTTTTCAATTACTGCGTCATATTTCTCAGAAGGGGCCAGTACTTTGACGTCCGATCTGGTTTTGCTTTCAAGTAATTGATGCTGTCATTATGTATTGAATATTTTCTATTCACAGACAATAGTAGTTTTTTATTTGCCTCTTCCTTATTGAGGTGCGTGACAGTCCTAGCTTGGCATATGAAGATAAGGCAGCCATGCGTACCATCGAAGTTGATTTGGTTGCCGATATTACAGCCGTCAAGTTTGAGTCTTGAGGCCTAAGCTCTGAATTCTTACCAGAGAATTAAGTTCAGTTTGTGAAGTGTTGGGTAAAATTATTCGTAATCCGTGGTTATTATAGAAAACTGTAGTAGTTGTATATTACGCAAATACACCAATCGTGTGCAATTTTTAATTGAAGCGGTGTGTGTCATGAAAATCTTAGACTGTCCGGCAATATTTTCCACCACCTAACACAGTTGTACACCATTGTTGTCCAATCGGCACTGCTGCTGCACAGACGTTGCACATAAAGTGGAAAGGAAAAAAACACAGCAGAATGATACATGAAACTTACAAATGGCACATTGGGAAGGGGAGGGCGAGAAAGGGGAACCAGGCGTCTAGATACCAACTGACTGTCTGTAGTTAGGATACTGCTGTCTCGCGTAGCATGCCTAGTACAGTGAGCTGTTCTACAACTGAGTGATCTGCCAACACGAACGCTGTAGTAGCTCAAAACGCTCAGTAGGCCACGTATACTGCGGTGAGCGCCAGTAGCGCTTCTTTTGCAACAGCAAGTAACTGACTTCCAACCAAACAGATAATTATTACTCAAATAAAAAAAATTTGTGTAACAAGTTTTTGAAACGGACTAAAAAGTATAAAATAATTTCTCCTAGCCCCATACAGATTTCTACCCCTAACAGATAGTCGTGAAAATTTGTGCTTGTGAATTTTTAATGTTGTTGTTGTTGTTGTTGTCTTCAGTCCTGAGACTGATTTGATGCAGCTCTCCATGCTACTCTATCCTGTGCAAGCTTCTTCATCTCCCAGTACCTACTGCAACCTACATCCTTCTGAATCTGCTTAGTGTATTCATCTTTTGGTCTCCCTCTACGATTTTTACCCTCCAAGCTGCCCTCCAATACTAAATTGGTGATCCCTATATGCCTCAACACATGTCCTACCAACCGATCCCTTCTTCTAGTCACGTTGTGCCACAAACTTCTCTTCTCCCCAATCCTATTCAATACTTCCTCATTAGTTATATGATCTACCCATCTAATCTTCAGCATTCTTCTGTAGCACCACATTACGAAAACTTCTATTCTCCACATTTCAAAAGCTTCTATTCTCCTCCTGTCCAAAACATTTATCGCCCATGTTTCACTTCCGTACATGGTAACACTCCATATAAATACTTTCAGAAACGACTTCCTGACACTTAAATCTATACTCGATGTTAACAAATTTTTCTTCTTCAGAAACGCTTTCCTTGCCATTGCCAGTCTACATTTTATATCCTCTCTACTTCGACCATCATCAGTTATTTTGCTCCCCAAATAGCAAAACTCCTTTACTACTTTAAGTGTCTCATTTCCTAATCTAATTCCCTCAGCATCACCCGACTTAATTCGACTACATTCCATTATCCTCGTTTAGCTTTTGTTGATGTTCATCTTATACCCTCCTTTCAAGACACTGTCCATTCCGTTCATGTGCTTTTCTGAGTCCTTTGGTGTCTCTGACAGAATTACAATGTCATCGGCGAACCTCAAAATTTTATTTTCTTCTCCATGGATTTTAACACCTACTCCGAATTTTTCTTTTGTTTCCTTTACTGCTTGCTCAATATACAGATTTAATAACACCGGGGATAAGCTACAACCCTGTCTCACTCCCTTCCCAACCACTGCTTCCCTTTCATGTCCCTCGACTCTTATAACTGCCATCCGGTTTCTGTACAAATTGTAAATAGCCTTTCGCGCCCTGTATTTTACCCCTGCCACCTTCAGAATTTGAAAGAGAGTATTCCAGTCAACATTGTCAAAAGCTTTCTCTAAGTCTACAAATGCTAGAAACGTAGGTTTGCCTTTCCTTAATCTAGCTTCTAAGGTAAGTCGTAGGGTCAGTATTACCTCACGTGTCCCAACATTTCTACGGAATCCAAACTGATCTTCCCCGAGGTCGGCTTCTAGTAGTTTTTCCATTCGTCTGTAAAGAATCCGCGTTAGTATTTTGCTGCCGTGACTTATTAAACTGATAGTTCGGTAATTTTCACATCTGTCAACACCTGCTTTCTTTGGGATTGGAATTATTATATTCTTCTTGAAGTCTGAGGGTATTTCGCCTGTTTCATACATCTTGCTCACCAGATGGTAGAGTTTTGTCAGGACTGGCTCTCCCAAGGCTGTCAGTAGTTCTAATGGAATGTTGTCTACTCCCGGGGCCTTGTTTCGACTCAGGTCTTCCAGTGCTCTGTCAGACTCTTCACGCAGTATCGTATCTACCATTTCATCTTCATCTACATCCTCTTCCATTTCCATAATATTGTCCTGAAGTACATCGCCCTTGTATAGACCCTCTATATACTCCTCCCAACTTTCTGCTTTCCCTTCTTTGCTTAGAACTGGGATTCCATCTGAGCTTTTGATATTCATACAAGCTATGACAATACTCATAAAATATGAAACGAAAAGTGTGAGGTGCATGTAACAGATAACTGATGTGTGAATAGTTCGCCTAAGTCACTAACAAATTTATTGTACTGCAAATGATATGAACTGTTGTGTGTTTTTTCTTTGTAAATTTTACGAGTATTGTCATAGCTACATAAAATACAGGGAGCGAAATGCTATTTACAATTTGTACAGAAACCAGATGGCAGTTATAAGAGTCGAGGGGCATGAAAGGGAAGCAGTGGTTGGGAAAGGAGTGAGACAGGGTCGTAGCCTCTCCCCGATGTTATTCAATCTGTATATTGAGCAAGCAGTAAAGGAAACAAAAGAAAAATTCGGAGTAGGTATTAAAATTCATGGAGAAGAAGTAAAAACTTTGAGGTTCGCCGATGACATTGTAATTCTGTCAGAGACAGCAAAGAACTTGGAAGAGCACTTGAACGGAATGGACAGTGTCTTGAAAGGAGGATATAAGATGAACATCAACAAAAGCAAAACGAGGATAATGGAATGTAGTCAAATTAAATCGGGTGATGCTGAGGGGATTAGATTAGGAAATGAGACACTTAAAGTAGTAAAGGAGTTTTGCTATTTAGGGAGCAGAATAACTGATGATGGTCGAAGTAGAGAGGATATAAAATGTAGACTGGCAATGGCAAGGAAATCGTTTCTGAAGAAGAGAAATTTGTTAACATCGAGTATAGATTTAAGTATCAGGAAGTCGTTTCTGAAAGTATTTGTATGGAGTGTAGCCATGTATGGAAGTGAAACATGGACGATAACCAGTTTGGACAAGAAGAGAATAGAAGCTTTCGAAATGTGGTGCTACAGAAGAATGCTGAAGATAAGGTGGGTAGATCACGTAACTAATGAGGAGGTATTGAATAGGATTGGGGAGAAGAGAAGTTTGTGGCACTACTTGACTAGAAGAAGGGTTCGGTGGGTAGGACATGTTTTGAGGCATCAAGGGATCACAAATTTAGCATTGGAGGGCAGCGTGAAGGGTAAAAATCGTAGAGGGAGACCAAGAGATCAATACACTAAGCAGATTCAGAAGGATGTAGGTTGGAGTAAGTACTGAGAGATGAAGAAGCTTGCACAGGATAGAGTAGCATGGAGAGCTGCATCAAACCAGTCTCAGGACTGAAGACCATAACAACAACAACAACATCGATATGGGTTTAGGAATCTACAAGGGGCTAGGAGAAATTATTTGATACTTTTTAGTCCCTTAACAAAAGGTGTTATTTTAACCCTTTGACTGCTGGAGGCGCACCATCTGCTTGACGCGCAGAGGCGCCGCGGCCTGCGGCGTTATCAGGCTACCTGAGCTGCGTGCCTGCCTCGCCTCGGAGCCGTCGCTGGGACCGGATCGGCCCACGCTGCCCAACCCGCCCTCGGCTGATTACGACTCGCACAGAGCCAGCGTGAACTTTTGGCGATTTTGAGCTATAATATCTCGGGCAATAGTTTTTGTAAAGAAAACAAATTTGGCCATCTTGTATAACTTTATGCGTTCTCTTAAAAATAATAATGAAAAAAATTTGTGGTAAGGTCTTATGGGACCAAACTGCTGAGGTCATCGATCCCTAAGCTGACACACTGTTTAATCTAAATTAAACAATCTTACGCTAAGGACGACACACACGCATGCCCGGAGGAGGACTCGAACCTCCGACGGGGGGGGTCTTATTATCTATTCCATAATTTTAATTTTAGTTTTATTATAATCTTAATTTTAATCTAATTTATTCCTTCTTACTAACAAGAGGAGGCCACGACGTTGGGACCACGGATTAACTTCAAACTTTTTACAGCTTTAGTGGGCCATTAAAACAACAATGTGCAACTACTTGTAGTAAGGTAAATTACTCTGGCAATTCCGAGAAAATGGCAAGAGAAGTTTACGTGTCTGTTACGTAACGGATGTATCTGTGCGTAGGTGCCGGACTTTAAAGAGGTCATGCTGGTCAAGAGGTGATCCAGCGCGGTAGCTCAGCGTATTCGGTCAGAGGGCTGCCTGCTATCTGTAATAAAAAACTGAGTGAGGGATCAACAATGAACTTCAACGAATATCATTTGGTGTCCGCTACGACCAAACACAACGAACAAAATGAGATTAAAAAAAAAGTGGTTAGCCTTCGAGCTTCGTAAGACGAAGGCGTATGAACGACAGTTCCACTGCCGCTCAAACCTTAATTTTTATAGTACAAGCAGAAATTCTGCGATAGTAAAAAAAAGATTTGCACCCACACTGTTCGTTCTCGCTACGTTAGCAACTTATCACTGATAAACAGGTTGACTGCCAAATGGGGCCTGCCTTTGTGTCTGCAGGTCGAAGCGTCGAGGCGCAAAGTAGTTCCGGGTACCTTACCAGACTGCATGCATAAGGGAGATCGAAAATCACGACAAGCATACGTTTTCAGGAAAACTCTTTGCGTTTCTTCATTCACTTGTCGATAGTTATAAATATGTTTGTTCTAATAATTGAATTTAATTAAAAATAGTAAGTAATACGAAATTCGCCGAAAATTCATGCAAATACACGTGTCTTTTTTCTTTCAAATGTCATATAAATTAAATAATATGACCAATGGTGAAAAAAATGGATTAAAAAATTACCTCGAACACGGTCCTCTTAAGAGGCTCGAACGCTAATCACTTGACCACCATGAACTCAACCAACCAGCCCCGAAGCACAGACACATGCGTTGCATAATAGACTTGCAAAATTTCTCTAGTGATTTTCTCGGTATAGCCAGATTAGTGCACATTATGTTGTTTTAATGTCCTACTAAAGGTGCACAAATTTTGAAGTAAATCTGTGATTCCAAAGTCGTGGCCTCTCTTGTTAGTACAGGTTAATCAGTCCCATATTAGCTTTCTCCATAACTTGAGTTACTAGCGCCATCTATTGTGCTTTCGTTGTATTAGCGGGGCGGCCATCCACCATTTAGTGCCAACGGCCTTGACGCAGTCGTAACACCGGTTCCCGTCAGATCACCGAAGTTAAGCGTTGTCGGGCTGGGCTAGCACTTGGATGGGTGACTATCCGGTCTGCCGAGCGCTGTTGACAAGCGGGGTGCACTCAGCCCCTGTGAGGCAAACTGAGGATCTACTTGATTGAGAAGTAGCGGCTCCGATCTCGAAAACCGCGATACGGCTGGGAGAGCGGTATGCTGACCACATGCCCCTCCATATTCGCGTGTGGGCTAAGGATGACACGGCGGCCGGTAGGTACCGCTGAGTCTTCATGGCCTGTTTGGGAGGAGTTTAGATTTTGTTTTAGCGCCACTGTCGGTCAGACCGCTGGAGGCCAACATCTACGCGTGGCTCTATGCTGTACTCTACTTGCTGCTCTACAGTGCAAAGGTATTTATAAATCTTCGTTGATTTCCTTTATCAATTCATCTGACCTCGTTTCTGTTGTGGCTGTGGGTTAGTTTCCGAAATTTTCCGTGTAGGTTCCCACAGTACCTTCTAGTTATTCTGACGATTGGATTTTCATCCAGACGGTTTTATGTGTACGTGGCTGACGTATAGTTTCGGTAGCTTGCGTAATGATCTTCATTTGATAGTTTTACGTGAGTATTATTTGAGTTTTTAATTACATTTTTTGCGCAGCTTTGAACCATGCCTCATAATGTTTATAGGATATTTAACTAACCTCCTTTCCCTTTTAGAAAATCTGATGGTTCCTACCCAGGGCGAAACTTGTTATTTTTAAGTAAGAATAACTTTTCAACCTTTACTGTTTTATTTTTAATATAGAGTTAAATTGTTAGACAAGCCCATTGATGAAAGGTTTCTAATCGCAATGTTACAAAAAGCACCTGCCGATCAAGGCACAGGAAAATATGCTAAGGGCCGACTTGAATGAGGTTAAGAATATCTTAAACTGTCTAGAACAGCTAGACTGTCTGGGTAGAGATAGAAACACAGATGGAATAGGGAATCCCGTAGGGACAAAAATGGTTTTGATAACACGAAATAAAGTATAATACGGAATTCTGTGATGAAAAACAACCAGAAATATGGAGTAAAAAGGATGAGAGTTAATAGTGGAGAAAGCTTAAATCCTCGTGCAGTTAAACTTGATGCTCTAAAGCGTCAAGGTTATAGAGTGGGAATATATTCAAAAATTACGTAATCAACCGCAAGAATCTATAAAACTAACTTTTGAGTTTAATAGGGACATAACACAAAATAATCAGAAAGTAAAGGCTGCAGTATGTGGTAGAGAAAGAGGAATGAGTAGATGCAGTAGGAAAAATTGAATCCAAAGACAGTATGCTGCATAAAGCTCATGTTAACTTTATAGAAGAGAAATTAGAATTCCATGTTGTGACGCAGTGACTCTAAGACAGAGGAATGAAACTGGTAATAAGGAATCTACGTAAAACAACCGTCAGTGCATTTATCCACCCACTCAGATCAGGAAGATGTGCGTGATACCTTTAAAACCTTATTGTAAGGAGGAACAGATATGTGTATCAGAAGATATAAATAAACCAATGCGGTTATTCCATCATGACCAGTGGATAACGTAGTTAGTTGCTCAGTGAATGTGTGAATAAGCCTTGAGAATTATAAAGTGAAGTAACTGTTGAGCCCCTGGTCTCAGAATTGAAATGTTCACCATATAGTCAAGACGGTGTAGCTGAGCCCACTGTGAACATAGTACATGACATCAATCATGTTAGGCTAACTGCGATAAGAATAGGCCTACAGAAGTAAAGAAGTCATCAGATTTAGTAGCTGCATTTAGATCCAACAGTAAAGAATGGCGGGTACAGAGGTGACCTGAGTTATTCCATCTACCGAAAAAAATTGACAAAAGAATGAAAGAAGAGGTTTATGGAAGAGAAGAAACGCAAAAAGAGACAGTGTTAACGAAACAAAGTGCAGTGTAGAAAGTTATACCAGCCAATAATCGAAGTCCAATATATTTTCTCACTTTGTTTTGAAATGATAGAATTTATTTTGTGTGTACTTCAGTCTTTTTCTAAAATTGCAAACGGTACTCAGAAAAAGTAAGGTTTTTGCTAAGATGAAAAGCTGGAAAGCTGTTCCAAGATACAAGATGATCATGTATCTAAGAATAAACGTTCTATTCAAATTTAAAAGCGTTGCAGTCGAGAAAATCTTGTGAGTACTACATGTAATAGTCTATGTGTTACATTACTGTTGTACAACACACCAATATAATCAGAAAGCGAAATCAAAATAAGAAGTATCATCAGAAATCAGTTACAAGTAAACCACATTTTGAAATAGTAGCTACTGGCAGATATCACAAATTTCCGTTTTTAAAGCAGAGAAAATTTTTATGACCTTCAAATAACTCATTTCATTTCCAACTATCACATGTTCCATGGTAGAAGAACTTTTTCCATTACCAGGTATAAGATGCGGCACGACTGGAGAAGTATGGTTTAGCCACCTACATGTGATGTAACTGGTTTTAAAAATGTAGAGTCTTTTACTCACCATAGAACCTTGTAAATGAGGAATTAACCTTATCATCAATATAACTTAAATATATTATACAGCACTTAAATATATAGAACTTCTAATACACTCCTGGAAATGGAAAAAAGAACACATTGACACCGGTGTGTCAGACCCACCATACTTGCTCCGGACACTGCGAGAGGGCTGTACAAGCAATGATCACACGCACGGCACAGCGGACACACCAGGAACCGCGGTGTTGGCCGTCGAATGGCGCTAGCTGCGCAGCATTTGTGCACCGCCGCCGTCGGTGTCAGCCAGTTTGCCGTGGCATACGGAGCTCCATCGCAGTCTTTAACACTGGTAGCATGCCGCGACAGCGTGGACGTGAACCGTATGTGCAGTTGACGGACTTTGAGCGAGGGCGTATAGTGGGCATGCGGGAGGCCGGGTGGACGTACCGCCGAATTGCTCAACACGTGGGGCGTGAGGTCTCCACAGTACATCGATGTTGTCGCCAGTGGTCGGCGGAAGGTGCACGTGCCCGTCGACCTGGGACCGGACCGCAGCGACGCACGGATGCACGCCAAGACCGTAGGATCCTACGCAGTGCCGTAGGGGACCGCACCGCCACTTCCCAGCAAATTAGGGACACTGTTGCTCCTGGGGTATCGGCGAGGACCATTCGCAACCGTCTCCATGAAGCTGGGCTACGGTCCCGCACACCGTTAGGCCGTCTTCCGCTCACGCCCCAACATCGTGCAGCCCGTCTCCAGTGGTGTCGCGACAGGCGTGAATGGAGGGACGAATGGAGACGTGTCGTCTTCAGCGATGAGAGTCGCTTCTGCCTTGGTGCCAATGATGGTCGTATGCGTGTTTGGCGCCGTGCAGGTGAGCGCCACAATCAGGACTGCATACGACCGAGGCACACAGGGCCAACACCCGGCATCATGGTGTGGGGAGCGATCTCCTACACTGGCCGTACACCACTGGTGATCGTCGAGGGGACACTGAATAGTGCACGGTACATCCAAACCGTCATCGAACCCATCGTTCTACCATTCCTAGACCGGCAAGGGAACTTGCTGTTCCAACAGGACAATGCACGTCCGCATGTATCCCGTGCCACCCAACGTGCTCTAGAAGGTGTAAGTCAACTACCCTGGCCAGCAAGATCTCCGGATCTGTCCCCCATTGAGCATGTTTGGGACTGGATGAAGCGTCGTCTCACGCGGTCTGCTCGTCCAGCACGAACGCTGGTCCAACTGAGGCGCCAGGTGGAAATGGCATGGCAAGCCGTTCCACAGGACTACATCCAGCATCTCTACGATCGTCTCCATGGGAGAATAGCAGCCTGCATTGCTGCGAAAGGTGGATATACACTGTACTAGTGCCGACATTGTGCATGCTCTGTTGCCTGTGTCTATGTGCCTGTGGTTCTGTCAGTGTGATCATGTGATGTATCTGACCCCAGGAATGTGTCAATAAAGTTTCCCCTTCCTGGGACAATGAATTCACGGTGTTCTTATTTCAATTTCCAGGAGTGTATTTACAAATGCTGCACGAAACAACCTCATGTCTCACAAAAGCAAAAACAATAGAAAACTCTGGAAACTGGTTATGGCTGTCTCTAGTGCTCATTCCTTCACGTGATTCTAAAATCAGTCACTAGGTTGAAACACCGACTAGGAAACATGTGTCGTAGGTACCCTATCAACAAAGTACAACACGCTGACCTACATGTGTTGAATTAGAGATGCGTAAGTGAAAGGTGGCTACACTGAGCCACAGCGCCAGAGATCGCTAGAGAGCATTGTTCCGCCGCCTCCACTGGCAGTGATTATTGAGATGTCGTAGTGGCAGTGCTTGTCCAGGACTCGTGGTAGTCAGTTCGTGTTCAGATGTGCTAGTAAGGAGTGCTTGCTGAGATGTGATACTGAAAAGTTCTTGTTGAGATGTGGTAATAGCGAGTCGGTGTGGAGATATATTGTAATGATTAGAGTGATTTTGGTCAATGTATGAAGGTAACGAAACTTGATTTATTTTTCATTATTTCCATGTTTTAAATAATGCGTCATTACAGGTTCAGTCAACAAAGCATCTGGCTTGTGTTCTTGTATTAGAGTGTAATTCTGGTTTTCTTGAGTAATTATGGTATTTTTATTTTCTTTAATTAATTCAGTATAAATGATATTTAAAATTTCTTGTGTTATTGAAGAAGAACCGTGCCAGATGCGTACGTTGAGTCATACTTCCACACACAGAACAGTTACACTTGTGCTTTGGTTTCGTAGGTTTTTATAGTTGCTGGGGACTTATTTAATTAATTAATTGTGTTAATGAAAATTTCCATTTCATTCTTTGTTGTTGCTCTATGCAGTCAGATTGCGTACAAAAACTAGTCAGGGCCAACCGTTTACGAGACTTCGTAATCGGACTTACAGCAGCTAAATCAGAAAATTAAAATTATTTGCATTCTATTTTAATTAAGCCCCCATGCACGAGCCGACCCTGCCAGGATCGTCCCTTGGAATTCTTCTGATTGTAAAAATAGTAGACAGTAGTATTGTTGTAGTAATTTGTAGTTTAGTAATTGTAGTCTATTTTGCATGTGTAGATGTGGTAATTGGGATTCTTGTAATGGTATTTTTTCAAAATTTATTTTTTTTTGTTGTCTTGTCTACGGGTTTGACAATTTAGTGCAATTTTTTCAATTGTTCGATTAATCGTGTTTGAATGAAACATTTCGTGTGAATGGTATTGTAGTGTCATTGTGTGTAATTTTCATATAGTGACGAGTTTTGTACGTTTTGTAAAAGATTACGCGATCGATGAAAAAGGCAAAAATGATGGATAGTGAGAATGACGAAATTGTTAACATGGCGAACTCGCCAACAGAGGAAAACAGTATCATGAATAATGAAGTTGAAAACCTTTTAATAAGTCGGGAAAATAGTCCGGAACCATTTCAAAATTTTTCTCAATCAGAAAATTCACAGAATCCGAGATTAACGACAGAAGATTCTGGAATAGTATCGAACACAGATAGCTGTATGGCTATGCAGAAGGAAGTTAGTTTTGCGGGAAATGTTAGGGGCGAAAAGAATTTTGAACCATTTAATATGGAGCAGTTGATGGGTGCAATATTAAATTTGGGATCACGGTTCGACTCACTAGACTCACAAATGGGAACAATGGAAACACGGTTTGACTCACTGGGATCTGAATTAAAAACAGAGATGGGAACTTTACGATCTGAATTAAAAACTGATATGGGAACAATGGAAACACGGTTTGGATCTGAATTAAAAACAGAGATGGGAACTTTGGAAACACGGTTAGATTCACGAATAGGGACATGTTTCAAAAATATGAAAGATGAATTAAAGAAAGAAATCAGAGAAGAAGTACAACCGATTTTGAATTCTCACAATAATAGATTAATTGCAGTGGAGATTAGACAAAGGGAACAAGATAGAGAACAGGAAGAAAAAGATCGCGTGATAGTACAAAATTTTTCAGAGTTAAATTTACAACGCGCACACGATAAGGAAGAAATAATTGAAAGAATCGAGGAATCCGTACCAAGTGACTTAACGCAACAGTGTGAACAGTCAACTACTAAATGTGACAATACCGAAACCCGAATTGCGACACTTACGGAAGACGTAAACTTATCGGAAAGAGTTGAGGAGATTTCAGATCAATTGACAAATCTTAGTTTACATGGGGACAGAGATTCAGATGATACAGCTCCATTGCTATTTGCAGAAACCGAAGAGTACCAGAACATAAATAAGCATGTTGAAAATCCGGCAAAATTTAATGAACGCGTTAAAAAGGAATTTGAGGCATTACGAATGCAAGTCAAACAAATCGAAGGCGAAATTGTAGGAAAGGACAGTAAAAGAAATTTAGAATCACAGATAGCAGAGGGGTTTCAAGAAAGTAATTTATTTCATTTACGGGATGCAACAAGAGAGCGCCAGGCGCACGAACTTGACAATAATCGACATTGGGACTGGGACAGACGCGGTAGGTCTTTGTTGCCACCAGGCAAAAACTTTGACTATAAACACTTTTTGACTGTTCGGAAATGTAAGATCTTTCGCAATTCTAAGAATGACATACATCCATGTTCATGGTTAGATCAGTTTACGTACGCACTTCCGCCAAATTTGCTACTAAGTCACAAACTGAAATTTATGTGCAGCTGTTAAGTCCTCAGGGGATTCACTACACTAAGTGAATATGTGCCGTAGCGCTCACAGGGCCCCGAGCTGTAGTGGTGCTATTTCCCTTTTAGTTTTCTGCACCGCTGCGTACTCTTTCACTATTCTTTGCATCTATAAAAAACAACTCTTCTACTATCCATCTATCTAGACAGTAGGTAAACAATAACCGGATTTGACTGTTTTACCCAAAAGTGACTTTGGAAATTACCGTTTGGACTTACTATATTTTCGGCAGCATTCATTCGTAGCTTAAACGAAATTTTACCTGTTTATCTTCGTGACAATATTACTTCTTATGTTGACGACATTCTTATTGCTAAACGTTCTTGGAGTGAGCACAACAAAATTTTGGATTCATTATTACATATTTTTGCAAGAGTTGGCATTACTGTGAACTTAGAAAAATCTGAATTTGGTCGATCTCAGGTGAAATTTCTCGGTCACATTATTTCTACAGAAGGTATTCTCCCTGATCCAGAGAAACTAGACGCTATTCGTAATTATGCTGTTCCTTCCACAAAACGTGATGTTCGTAGTTTTCTTGGTGTTGTAATTTTCTTAGACGCTTTGTTAGATTGGATGATTTGGCCACACCTCGTTTACACATTTCAGTTATGCGCACTTTGGTCCCAGAAAATGCTTTCATAAATTACGAGAAAATTGCTACTTCAGTAATATGGAAAAACGTATTCGATCTGTTCTTGCCAAATGCAAATTATGTCAAAAGGCTAAGCCGCCAACTGTTTCTCACAGAGCACCGTTGTTTCCTATCATTCCAGCGAAATTAAAGGACATGGCTGCAGTCGATTTGTTCGGTCCAGTGGTTCGTTCTACTAATGGTTTTGCGTACATTTTCGTAGCAGTGGAATTGACATCAAAATATGTGTGTTTTACACCTTTACGCAAAGCAACAGCTCGTTCAGTATCTAATGCTTTCATCAAACATTTTCTTAAAGAAGTTGGTCAAGTTGATAAGGTTATATCAGATAATGGATCACAGTTCCGCTCTAAAATTTGGCTTCGTACTCTACGGCGTCGTAAAATTAAACCAATTTTCATTTCACTTTCTCACCCTCAGTCTAACGCTTCAGAGAGATGGATGAAGGAAATCAATAAATTGTGCCGTCTTTATTGTCATCAGAATCACAGAACTTGGGATCAGTATCTTCATATTTTTCAAAACATTCTGAATGAACTTCCTAATGATTCAACTTCTTTACCGCCTCTATTGATATTAAAAAATAAAGTACCAACAAATCGCATTTCTGAAATCGTTCCTTTTCCGCCTTCACGGAAACTGCGGCATTCGGAAATTGTCAACCTGGCTCTACAAAATATTGCATCGGCAGCTGCTAGAAGAGAGAAATCAGCTAAGCGTCCTGGTCGTTTAAAAACTTTGTCAGTTGGTCAGAAGGTGTTAATTAAGTCCCATCGTTTATCTCACAAAGGAAAAGGCTTGTGTCGCAAATTTTTTCTGCTTTATAACGGTCCATATAGAATTCGCAAAATTATACATGATAACACTGTTGAAGTAGAAACTCTTAAATCACGACGCTCTAAGGGAATACATCATATATCTAACTTAAAAATTTTTGTGGAATGACATACTTGTGAGAAACCAACAGTTTACGTAAACATGGAGAGAGTACAAGGATACCGCGCTGTGTTTTGGCGGCGGCACATACTCAAAGCAACAGTCAGTCTGCGCGCCGCACAAGGCAGTCGTTGACCGCAAACAATTACTTCCTACGTCACGCGCCTACAGCTGATCGAGCGCTCAGTGCGAATGCACTGACAGCCGTAAACAAATACACAGTTTAATTTCTCCGACTAAATTCTGTGACTTCAAAAATTATGTTATTAACGTTCAGTATTTTTCAGGATACGGTTGTGTAAAATATTTAAGACCTTCAGGTAAATTCTGTGCATGTCCGACGTTAAGACGACTTACTATGGAGAAAATTTCAGGAAGAATGTAATTTCGAAGAAAAAGAGTAATAAACTAAAAAGGGTAACTATTAATTGAGTTTATTTTTCAGGTAACATATTTCCACTTAGGTACGTACTTTAGACGTAATTTGCTGCTCGCGATTACGTGATTCATTCTTTGTGCTAAATTTCATATTCTATGAATTTACTTGTGAAGCGACGTGCTTGTGTACATTTGCTGATTTTTGTCAATGTTTTATTAATGAACACTGTTATTACTTGCGTATATTATGCATCGCTTGGCTGCTATGCTTTTTCACTGATGTCATATTTTTTTATTATGTGCCAGCTGTGCTTATTTATTTAAATTATAATGGTCACCCTATTAGTTGTGCTGTTATGTATGTAGGTTATACTTTGTGATTTATCTGCTTGCGCCTTCATGTTTACTTATTAAGATTACATACGAACATTTATTTGCTTATGCTGATATGATGCTAATGACTTGTTTATCACGTAAGATATATGTTTGCTGCTTTTTGTATGGATTGCATATTTACATATTTCTGTTTTGTTGTCATAACTACTCTTCAATTTAGAATATAGCAATGCTGATGTACAGTGTACGAACATAGAGTTTAGGTTACACTGTGGTATTAATTATAGATTGTTCGCTTGGCAGAGCCTCGTTGTAGGAATTGTGGTGCATCCTTTTGTTGACATTCTGTTCTCTACTGGTATATTTACTCGCTATTGCATGTTTTGCTTACGCTTAGTGCCTTATATTTTAAGATAGGAAAAAGAACTGCTATAATCCAACGAACGACATTAGTACAAGAAACTTCATAGAAGTCACATGAGCTGGAGGTTTTATGGAAGCTGTATAAATTTATGCTAATAGGAAGGAAGCTAACGACATGACACACCAACATTAGGTTTAGACCATTGACAGTTATTACACTGCATTTTTCGTGAGCAATTGAAATAGGAAGTGACACTTGACACAAAAATTCGCCACATGTTTGCTTCTGTTTGCCATAATTCTTGAAGTGGTGTACACACTGTGAAATATTATGATCATTCACACTCCGTAATCGTACTTAATTACTGAGAGTTATTCGAACTAAGTCTGTTAGAGGTCATGTATGCATTTCTTTGTTTGTAATACATAATGAGTAGAAGATTTGGGTCAGATGGATTACACAGAGGTTGTGTGTTGACAGTGTGTCTTCGGATTGTATGAAATCATGAGGTTTGCATTAGGATTTTATTTGTACTTGTTCGAGGAGACTGACTAGAGGAAAGAGTTCTTATGGAAGTGAAATGATATTGGTAATAAGGTTTATATATATCGACGTATTGAAGAGGTATGATGCTGATGATTATTAGAGTTTGGTGGATAAGAGGTGAGGAGCATATTTTTTTTGTTGGTCTATATGGAACAAGGAGGATAAAGATGGCAGACTAGAACACTCAAGTAGAAGGAAGATTGTCTACACACACACTTTGTCAAATCACTAAGCAGCATATACTTTTTTGGAGAGAGGAAGTAATTGCATATCTTGGCACACTGACAGTTGTTCAGCAACAGTACATTTGATCTGGCTTGGCAAACATTGGTCTTGACATGATGACTATGACGTTGACGTAACTATTATTGACTGTTATACATTGCTGCCACTAGTACTTGGTACACATGATGAACATCAAATCTTGGACAGAATTACATTTACACAGTTAACACTATTCAATTACACAGTAGTACTTAATGTGGATGAAAGATGAGTGGATGTGTTTTGTGTGTTTTCCTTTCCTAATCCTACCCACCTATCTCCTAAATATTATTTTATTTGTTGGTAGTGGCTTGCACTGACACCCATAAATGTTATAGGTTTACTGGTATTTGTGTATTGTAATAGTTAATAGGACAATTATCTGATATCATTTATGTGTTTGTTATGATTTGTATGTTTAGTGTAAAAGCATTGTATGTGTATTCAAACTATTGTTCATGCCTGAACTGTCTGATTACTGATGGTGCTGCACTTTTCAACATGATGTGTGACATTAGTCATGCTTAATTTCTGCTGATGAACTGTGTGATCAGTGATTGTAAAAATTATGGACTGTTACTTGTACCTTTTCTACATGATTGGTGCCACTAGGACATGTTTAATTTCTGCTTATAAACTCTGATGAGCAGTGTGATCAGTGCTAGTGAATTTTATGGAACTGCTTCTGCTGAGAAATGTGACTTGTTGCTGTGTGTACCTGCTCAACATTGCTGGGTACCACTGATGGACTGCTTCTACTGAAATGATGTTGCTTCTTGCTGTCTGCACCTGGTCAACATTACTGGGTGCCACTGATGGACTGCTTCTACTGAAATGGTGTTGCTTCTTGCTGTCTGCACCTGGTCAACATTACTGGGTGCCACTGATGGACTGCTTCTACTGAAATGGTGTTACTTGTTGATGTCTGCACCTGCTCAACATTGCTGGGTGCCACTGATGGACTGTTTCTACTGAAAAGATGTCACCTGTCGATGTCTGCACCTGCTCAACATTGCTGGGTGCCACTGATGGACTGTTTCTACTGAAAAGATGTCACCTGTTGCTGTGTGCACCTGCTCAACATTGCTGGTGCCAATAATGGAACTGCTTATACTGAAATGGTGTTACTTGTTGATGTCTGCACCTGCTCAACATTGCTGGGTGCCACTGATGGACTGTTTCTACTGAAAAGATGTCACCTGTTGCTGTGTGCACCTGCTCAACATTGCTGGTGCCAATAATGGAACTGCTTATACTGAAATGGTGTTACTTGTTGGTGTCTGCACCTATTCAACATTACTGGGTGCCACTGATGGACTGTTTCTACTAAAAAAATGTCACTTGTTGGTTTTTGCACCTGTTGACCATTGCTGGGTGCTACTGCTGGAACTGTCAACTACTTGTTTCTTGGGCTATGGAAAGCGTTTATGTGAATATTTGTATAAACTGATTCCTTGTGTATTACTGTTTGTGAAAAGTTATGAGACTCTTACCTGCACATATTCGTCATTGCTGACGCTATTGATTGAATTGTTTAACCACATAATACTTGTGTAAACTATTATGTAAAGTCACATGTATGAAAGAATTTGTATTGCTTACTGTATTCTATATAATAGGTTATTGAAAGGTCAGTGCAAAGCCAAAATTTGATCTAGTTATATGATATTTACGTATTAATATTATCTTTTATTTTTGTCTGTATTTTTTTGACGAATTTGGTGGTATTTTCACCACCAATGCTGGCAAAAATACCATCAAATTCTAGCCGTGGAGGAAGGGCATATGAAAGGTGGCTACACTGAGCCACAGCGCCAGAGATCGCTAGAGAGCATTGTTCCGCCGCCTCCACTGGCAGTGATTATTGAGATGTCGTAGTGGCAGTGCTTGTCCAGGACTCGTGGTAGTCAGTTCGTGTTCAGATGTGCTAGTAAGGAGTGCTTGCTGAGATGTGATACTGAAAAGTTCTTGTTGAGATGTGGTAATAGCGAGTCGGTGTGGAGATATATTGTAATGATTAGAGTGATTTTGGTCAATGTATGAAGGTAACGAAACTTGATTTATTTTTCATTATTTCCATGTTTTAAATAATGCGTCATTACAGGTTCAGTCAACAAAGCATCTGGCTTGTGTTCTTGTATTAGAGTGTAATTCTGGTTTTCTTGAGTAATTATGGTATTTTTATTTTCTTTAATTAATTCAGTATAAATGATATTTAAAATTTCTTGTGTTATTGAAGAAGAACCGTGCCAGATGCGTACGTTGAGTCATACTTCCACACACAGAACAGTTACACTTGTGCTTTGGTTTCGTAGGTTTTTATAGTTGCTGGGGACTTAATTAATTAATTAATTGTGTTAATGAAAATTTCCATTTCATTCTTTGTTGTTGCTCTATGCAGTCAGATTGCGTACAAAAACTAGTCAGGGCCAACCGTTTACGAGACTTCGTAATCGGACTTACAGCAACTAAATCAGAAAATTAAAATTATTTGCATTCTATTTTAATTAAGCCCCCATGCATAAGTCAGGAGGAACACAGAAGTCTGTCAAATGAAATAGGCAGCCCTACTGCTCATTCTGTTATGGCAACATTGGTACAGGTAGCTCCATTACTGATGCTGTTGTTCCACAGTTATCAGTAGTTGCAAGTAGCGAATTAGGTGACCCGATTATTGATGACGTTATTCAGTGTATGACAGTATTAGGTGCAATTTTGATGAATGTAAGAACAGCCACAACGAAATATTGTGTGAAGGAAAAGTGATAAAAGGAGACAGAAAGCCTACACTTTTGGATTAGGAATTGTAGGAAGAGATATTACAAGAAATTTAAAAAAATATATTCAAAAATTACAGCACGAAAGGATTAGGCTCGTAGGCTTTAGAATTATTAGAAAGTAAAGTAGTACATCAGCATATGTGTCAAAATTAAAGTGCTCACCGTACAGTCAATAGAAACTAGTTACTTCCATTAGATCACTTAATAATAGGATTGCGTCTAGTAAAGAATACTACATGAAACTTCTTAATGAGCACATATACGTACCTATTTTAAATATAGGTAAAATAGTTATGTTACAAGATCATGAACGAAGGGCGCCCATGCGATATTTTGTATGGAGGAGGGGCTAAACCCGGAGGTGTGGAGTAGTTTTGGTATTTTGGAAAACGAATATCGACTTGTCGACTTATATATATATATATATATATATATATATATATATATATATATATATATATATATATATATATATAGAAAAAGACCTGACCATACTGTTTCCTTGCCTCAGAGCCGATTGGGAGGGTGGGGGGAGGGGGGAGGCAAACACCAACTAACCCTTTGCTCCTAGGCAAGATGTCCCTTGCATAGTGGTAGGTCTCCAATTAATGTAAAAATAGTGAAAGTCATGCTTTAAGCGTTTAATAACGTATTCAGTATTTCAGGACAGGAAAAAGGAATAGAATGTGGGAAGTATCAAACATTCCTTGTTAGGCAAGTGGCAAAGTATATGGCTAAGTATCGATTATTTCTTGCAACAAAAAAGAGAAAGCATGTATTAAGATATCGTGTGTTTCTCGTACCGAAAAAGATAGAAAATGTAAGTTGGTACGGTGTGTGCCATGTTACAAAGAGAAGAAGTAAAACTATAATGCTTACAGCTGATACTGTTGTAATGTATTCCGCCCTAATAATAGCGATTACTATTTCTTTTGTATTTTTATGAATTTATTGGCTTTAACGTTAAGGGAAAGGGAATTTTAAATTTCTGCAAATCGTTTACTGGTTGTTTACTTGTTAGTTATTTATTTAGTGGGGCTGTGAAGTAGAATGTTCTACAATGGTGAGCCGAGTAGTAATATTTTCTGGATAGACGCTCATGATTAAGACATACTCACGGACGTGACATCTGCAACACATATATTTTACCGTTGCTGTCTAATATAGCAATGAGTCACAAAACTATAAGCTATTATAAACAGTATGACTGTGAATATGAAACCAGGGTTAAAGTGGGGAGCAGGCGTCACACTGAATCACAAAAATGTGAGCTACAAACAGTGTGTCTGTAAATGTGAAATCAAGTTTAGAATTGAAAACAGGTGTTACATTATCACTGAGCCTGAGTGACCCGGCGGCAGTCTTACATGTAACTTTATTAGTTTTACATTATTTAATGTTGGAGCACATAACAGCAGGGGTGACTAATGAGGTTAGTACAGTATATGACATTAAGTTACGAAGGGACTAAACTATGGACCAGCAGTGGCAATTAGCACTTCTCGTGTGGCTGTGCGAGTCAAAGATTGTCGTTTGTAGCTACATTATAAGGGAATGAAAATTTGGGGTTAAACGGGGGAAGCTGATAAAGGATAGTTAGTATAATCAGTGGGATAAACTCACGTAGGACCGAAGTAGACCCATAACATGTGTAAATTATCCCTACTAGTACAAAGGCAAAGTTGCTCAGGCCATGTAAGTGACACGGGAGCTACGAAAACCCGTATTTTTGAGAAGGAATTGAAAGGTGGCTACACAGAGTCACAGCGCCAGAGATTGCGCCAAAGAGTATTATTCAGCCGCCTCCACTGGCAGTGTTTGTTGAGTAGTGGTAGTGGAGAGTGCTTGTCGAGAAGTCATCGTGGAGAGTGCTTATTGAGAAGTGGGCAGTAGGAGTTCTGATGTAGCCATGACTAGTTGTGAGCATCTTGTATGCAGTTGTTCTGATGGGCTAGACAGGCGATGCTATTCGATTGCGGGTGTTGTAATGATCAGAGTGTATGTTTCGTCAATATATATGAAGGTAATAATTTTTTTTATTTTTATTTCAAATGTCTTAAACAATAATGCCTCTTGGTCACAGGTTCAGTCAACAAAGCATCTGGCTTGTGTTCATGTATTAGAGCGTAATTCTGGTTTCTATGTGCAAGTATAGTATTTCAGTTTTATTTAATAAATTCAGTGTAAATGGTATTTAAAATATCTTGTCTTTTTGAGGAAGAACTGTGCCAGATGTGTACGTTGAATCACACTTCCACACACAGAACAGTTACACTTGTGCTTTGTTGTTCGTAGTTTTTGTTTCGTAGCTTTCATAGTTGCTGAGGACTTAATTAATTAATTATGTTAACGGAAATTTCCTTTCATTCTTGGTTGTTATTTTATGCAGCCAGATTGCGTACTAATACTAGTCAGGGCCAACCGTTTACGAGACTGCGCAATCGGACAGTCAGCGACTAAAAATTAAAAGTATTTGCTTTTCTTTTTAATTAAGCCCCCATGCACGTGGCGACCCTGCCAGGATCGTCCCTTGGAATTCTTTTGATAGTAAAAATAGCAGACAGTGGTATTGTTGTAGTAATTTGTAGTAATAGAATATTGCATGTGTAGATTTGCTAATTGAACATTTGTAGTTGTCTTGTCATTCTTCTAATGGTATTTTTGCAGAATTTAATTTTTGATGTCTTGTATACAGGTCTGACAATTTTGTGCAATTGTGAAGGTTTTAATTGTTCGTTAGGTGTGTTTGTCTGGAAACATGTTGTGTGAATGGTATTGTTGGAGATAAAGTCTCATTGTGTGTAATTTTCGTATAGTGACGAGTTTTATATGTTTTGTAAATGATTACGCGATCGATGAAAAAGGCAAAAATGATGGATAGTCAGAATAACGAAATTGTTGACATGGCGAACTCGCCAACACAGGAGAACAGGATGATGAATAATGAAGTGGAAAACAATTTAATAAGTCGGGAATATAGTCCGGAAACAGTTCAAAATTTTTCACAATCAAAAAATTTTCAGAATATGAGATTAATGACAGAAGATTCTGGAATAGTATCGAACAAAGATAGCTTTACAGCTATGTCAGAGAAAGTTAGTTTTGTGGGAAATGTTAGGGGCGAAAAGAATTTCGAACGAGTTAACATGGAGCAGTTGATGAGTGCAATATTAAATTTGGGATCACGGTTACAAACCAAGATGAAAGCAATGGCAACACGGTTAGACTCACAAATAGGAACAATTAAAACCGAGATGGAAACAATGGAAACACAGTTAGGCTCACGAATAGGGACATGTTTAAAAAACATGAAAGATGAATCAAAGAAAGAAATTAGAGAAGAAGTACAACCGATTTTGAATGCTCACAATAATAGTTTAATTTCAATAGAAAGTAGACAAGAGGAACAGGACAGAGAACAGGAAGAAAGAGATCGCGTGATAGTACAAAAATTTTCAGAGTTAAATTTACAACGTGCACACGATAAGGAAGAAATACTTGAAAGAATCGAGGAATCCGTACCAAATGACAGAATAAATAACCTAACAAAACAGTATGAACAGTTAACTACTAAATGTGTCAATTCTGAAACCCGAGTTGCGACACTTACGGAAGACGTAAATAAACAGAAAGAACAAATAGGTGACTTATCGGAAAGAGTTGAGGAGATTGCAGATAAATTGACAAGTCTTAGTTTAAATGGGGACAGAGATTCAGATGATACAGCTCCATTGCCATTTTCAGGAACCGAAGAGTACCAGAACATAAATAAGCATGTTGAAAATCAGGGAAAATTTAATGAACGCGTTAAAAGGGAATTTGAGGCATTACGAAAGCAAGTCAAACAAATTGAAGGCGAAATCGTAGGAAAAGACAGCAGAAGAAATTTAGACTCACAGATAGCAGAGGGGTTTGAAGAAAATAATTTGTTTCGTTTACGAGATGCAACAAGAGAGCGCCAGGCGCGCAAACTTGACAATAATCGACATTGGGACTGGGACAGACACGGTAGGTCTTTGTCGCCACGAGGAGAAAACTTTGACTATAAACACTTCTTAACTGTTCGGAAATTTAAGATCTTTCGCAATTCTAAGAACGACATACATCCATGTTCATGGTTAGATCAATTTATGTACGGACTTCCACCAAATTGGCCACTAGGTCACAAACTGGAATTTATATGCGGCTATTAATGTCCTCAGGGGATTCGCTACACTAAGTGAATATGTGCCGTAGCATGCACAGGGCCCCGAGCTGTAGTGGTGCTATTTCCCTTTTAGTTTTCTGCACCGCTGCCTACTCTTTTACTATCCTTTGTATCTATCAAAATAACTCTTCAACTATCAATCTATCTAGAGAGTCGGTAAATAATAACCGGATATGACTAATTTACCCAAAAGAGATTTCGGAAATTACCGTTTGGACTTACTATATCTTCTGCAGCATTCATTCGTAGTTTAAACGAAATTTTACCTGTTTATCTTCGTGACAATATTACTTCATATGTTGACGATATTCTTATTGCTAAACGTTCTTGGAGTGAGCATAACAAAATTTTGGATTCATTATTACGTATTTTTGCAAGAGTTGGCATTACAGTGAACTTGGAAAAATATGAATGTGGTCGTTCTCAGGTGAAATTTCTTGGTCATATTATTTCTACAGAAGGTATTCTTCCTGATCCAGAGAAACTAGACGCTATTCGTAATTATGCTGTTCCTACTACAAAACGTGATGTTCGTAGTTTCCTTGGTGTCTGTAATTTTCTTAGACGCTTTGTTAGATTGGACAATTTGGCCACAACTCGTTTTTGCGAACTATCTGGAAAGTTCTTTTTAAACGAAAATCGGTTGACAACTCTTTTTGGTTAGTTTGCATTCCTGATGAGTGGGTTAATAAATTGCTTTGGTATACACATTTCAGTTATGCACACTTTGGTCCCAGAAAATGCTTTCATAAATTACGAGAAACTTGCTACTTCAGTAATATGGAAAAACGTATTCGATCTGTTCTTGCCAAATGCAAATTATGTCAAAAGGCTAAGCCACCAACTATTTCTCACAGAGCACCGTTGTTTCCTATCATTCCAGCGAAATTAAAGGACATGGCTGCAGTCGATTTGTTCGGTCCAGTGGTTCGTTCTACTAATGGTTTTGCGTACATTTTCGTAGCAGTGGAATTGACAACAAAATATGTATGTTTTACACCTTTACGCAAAGCAACAGCTCGTTCAGTATCTAACGCTTTCATCAAACACTTTCTTAAAGAAGTGGGCCATGTTGATAAGGTTATACCAGATAATGGATCACAGTTTCGCTCTAAAATTTGGCTTCGTACTCTACGGCGTCGTAAGATTAAACCAATTTTCATTTCACTTTTTCACACTCAATCTAACGCTTCAGAGAGATAGATGAAGGAAATCAATAAATTGTGTCGACTTTATTGTCATCAGAATCACAGAACTTGGGATCAGTATTTTCATATTTTTCAAAACATTCTGAATGAACTCCCTAATGATTCAACTTCTTTACCGCCTATATTGATATTAAAAAATAAAGCACCGACAAATCACATTTCTGAAATCGTTCCTTTTCCGCCTACACGGAAACTGTGGCATTCTGAAGTTGTGAACCTGGCTCTGCAAAATATTGCATCTGCGGCTGCTAGAAGAGAGAAATCAGCTAAGCGTCCTGGTCGTTTAAAAATCTTGTCAGTTGGTCAAAAAGTGTTAATTAAGTCTCACCGTTTGTCTCACAAAGAAAAGGGCTTGTGTCGCAAATTTTTTCTGCTTTATAACGGTCCATATAGGATTCGCAAAATTATTCATGATAACACTGTCGAAGTAGAAACTCTTAAATCTCGGCGCTCTAACGGAATACATCATATATCGAACGTTAAAATTTTTGTGGAATGACATACTTTCGAGAAACCAACAGTTATACGTAAACATGCAAAGAATACAAGGATACCGCGCCGTGTTCCGGGGCGGCACATACTCAAAGCAACAGTCAAGTCTGCGCCCCGCACAAGGCAGCCGTTGACCGCAAACAATTACTTCCTACGTCACGCGTACCTACAGCTGATCGACCACTCAGTGCGAATTCACTGACAGCTGTAAACAAATACACAGTCTAATTTCTCCGAATAAAATCAGTATAAAGCTATAGTGACTTGATAAATTATGTTATTAACGTTCAGTATTTTTCAGGATACGGTTGTATAAAATATTTAAGAACTTCAGGTAAATTCTGTGTGCGTCCGACGTTAAGAGGACTTGCCATCGAGAAAATTTCAGGAAGAATGTCATTTCGAAGAAGAAAGTAATAAACTAAAAAGGTAACTATTAATTGAGTTTATTTTTCAGGTAACATATTTCCACTTGGTACGTACATTAGGCGTAATTTGCTGCTCGCGATTACGTGATTCACACTCCGTATTATCTGATATTGACAATGATTGATTAATGAACAGGGTTGTTACTTATCTATATTATGCATCGCTTGGCTGCACTGCTTTTTCACTGATGTCACTTTTTTTTTATTGTGTGCCTGCTGTGCTTATTTATTTAAATTATAATTGTCACATGATTAATTGTGCTGATATGGTTATGTATGTAAGTTATAATTTGTGATTTATCTGCTTGCATCTTCATGTTTACTTATTAAGATTACATATGAACATTTATTTGTTTATGCTGATATGATGCTAATGACCTGTTTATTATGTAAAATATATATTTGCTGCTTTGCGTATGGATTGCATATTTACACATTTCTGTTTTGTTGTCATAACTACTCTTTAATTTGGTATATACACTCCTGGAAATTGAAATAAGAACACCGTGAATTCGTTGTCCCAGGAAGGGGAAACTTTATTGACACATTCCTGGGGTCAGATACATCACATGATCACACTGACAGAACCACAGGCACATAGACACAGGCAACAGAGCATGCACAATGTCGGTACTAGTACAGTGTATATCCACCTTTCGCAGCAATGCAGGCTGCTATTCTCCCATGGAGACGATCGTAGAGATGCTGGATGTAGTCCTGTGGAACGGCTTGCCATGCCATTTCCACCTGGCGCCTCAGTTGGACCAGCGTTCGTGCTGGACGTGCAGACCGCGTGAGACGACGCTTCATCCAGTCCCAAACATGCTCAATGGGGGACAGATCCGGAGATCTTGCTGGCCAGGGTAGTTGACTTACACCTTCTAGAGCACGTTGGGTGGCACGGGATACATGCGGACGTGCATTGTCCTGTTGGAACAGCAAGTTCCCTTGCCGGTCTAGGAATGGTAGAACGATGGGTTCGATGACGGTTTGGATGTACCGTGCACTATTCAGTGTTCCCTCGACGATCACCAGTGGTGTACGGCCAGTGTAGGAGATCGCTCCCCACACCATGATGCCGGGTGTTGGCCCTGTGTGCCTCGGTCGTATGCAGTCCTGATTGTGGCGCTCACCTGCACGGCGCCAAACACGCATACGACCATCATTGGCACCAAGGTAGAAGCGACTCTCATCGCTGAAGACGACACGTCTCCATTCGTCCCTCCATTCACGCCTGTCGCGACACCACTGGAGGCGGGCTGCACGATGTTGGGGCGTGAGCGGAAGACGGCCTAACGGTGTGCGGGACCGTAGCCCAGCTTCATGGAGACGGTTGCGAATGGTCCTCGCCGATACCCCAGGAGCAACAGTGTCCCTAATTTGCTGGGAAGTGGCGGTGCGGTCCCCTACGGCACTGCGTAGGATCCTACGGTCTTGGCGTGCATCCGTGCGTCGCTGCGGTCCGGTCCCAGGTCGACGGGCACGTGCACCTTCCGCCGACCACTGGCGACAACATCGATGTACTGTGGAGACCTCACGCCCCACATGTTGAGCAATTCGGCGGTACGTCCACCCGGCCTCCCGCATGCCCACTATACGCCCTCGCTCAAAGTCCGTCAACTGCACATACGGTTCACGTCCACGCTGTCGCGGCATGCTACCAGTGTTAAAGACTGCGATGGAGCTCCGTATGCCACGGCAAACTGGCTGACACTGACGGCGGCGGTGCACAAATGCTGCGCAGCTAGCGCCATTCGACGGCCAACACCGCGGTTCCTGGTGTGTCCGCTGTGCCGTGCGTGTGATCATTGCTTGTACAGCCCTCTCGCAGTGTCCGGAGCAAGTATGGTGGGTCTGACACACCGGTGTCAATGTGTTCTTTTTTCCATTTCCAGGAGTGTAGAAATGCTGATATACGGTGTACGAACATAGACTTTAGGTTACACTATGGTATTACACTCCTGGAAATGGAAAAAAGAACACATTGACACCGGTGTGTCAGACCCACCATACTTGCTCCGGACACTGCGAGAGGGCTGTACAAGCAATGATCACACGCACGGGACAGCGGACACACCAGGAACCGCGGTGTTGTCCGTCGAATGGCGCTAGCTGCGCAGCATTTGTGCACCGCCGCCGTCAGTGTCAGCCAGTTTGCCGTGGCATACGGAGCTCCATCGCAGTCTTTAACAATGGTAGCATGCCGCGACAGCGTGGACGTGAACCGTATGTGCAGTTGACGGACTTTGAGCGAGGGCGTATAGTGGGCATGCGGGAGGCCGGGTGGACGTACCGCCGAATTGCTCAACACGTGGGGCGTGAGGTCTCCACAGTACATCGATGTTGTCGCCAGTGGTCGGCGGAAGGTGCACGTGCCCGTCGACCTGGGACCGGACCGCAGCGACGCACGGATGCACGCCAAGACCGTAGGATCCTACGCAGTGCCGTAGGGGACCGCACCGCCACTTCCCAGCAAATTAGGGACACTGTTGCTCCTGGGGTATCGGCGAGGACCATTCGCAACCGTCTCCATGAAGCTGGGCTACGGTCCCGCACACCGTTAGGCCGTCTTCCGCTCACGCCCCAACATCGTGCAGCCCGCCTCCAGTGGTGTCGCGACAGGCGTGAATGGAGGGACGAATGGAGACGTGTCGTCTTCAGCGATGAGAGTCGCTTCTGCTTTGGCGCCAATGATGGTCGTATGCGTGTTTGGCGCCGTGCAGGTGAGCGCCACAATCAGGACTGCATACGACCGAGGCACACAGGGCCAACACCCGGCATCATGGTGTGGGGAGCGATCTCCTACACTGGCCGTACACCACTGGTGATCGTCGAGGGGACACTGAATAGTGCACGGTACATCCAAACCGTCATCGAACCCATCGTTCTACCATTCCTAGACCGGCAAGGGAACTTGCTGTTCCAACAGGACAATGCACGTCCGCATGTATCCCGTGCCACCCAACGTGCTCTAGAAGGTGTAAGTGAACTACCCTGGCCAGCAAGATCTCCGGATCTGTCCCCCATTGAGCATGTTTGGGACTGGATGAAGCGTCGTCTCACGCGGTCTGCACGTCCAGCACGAACGCTGGTCCAACTGAGGCGCCAGGTGGAAATGGCATGGCAAGCCGTTCCACAGGACTACATCCAGCATCTCTACGATCGTCTCCATGGGAGAATAGCAGCCTGCATTGCTGCGAAAGGTGGATATACACTGTACTAGTGCCGACATTGTGCATGCTGTGTTGCCTGTGTCTATGTGCCTGTGGTTCTGTCAGTGTGATCGTGTGATGTATCTGACCCCAGGAATGTGTCAATAAAGTTTCCCCTTCCTGGGACAATGAATTCACGGTGTTCTTATTTCAATTTCCAGGAGTGTAATTATTGTTCGCTTGGCAGAGCCTCGTTATAGGGATTGTGCTGCATCCACTTGTTGACATTCTGTTCTCTACTGGTATATTTACTCGCTATTGCATGTTTTGCTTACGCTCAGTGCCTTATATTTTTAAGATAAAAGAAAATGAACTGCTATAATTCGACGAACGACATAGGTACAAGAAACTTCATTGAAGTCACATGAGCTGGAGGTTATATGGAAGCTGTATAAATTTATGTTACTAGGAAGGAAGCTAACGACATGACACACCAACACTAGGTTTAGACCATTGACAGTTATTACACTGCATTCTTTGTGAGCAATTCAAATAGTAAGTGACACTTGACACAAGAAATACTCCACATGTTTGCTTCTGTTTTGCCATGATTCTTGAAGTGGTGTACACACTGTGAAATATTACGATTTATTCATTCAAAGTCTTATGTGATCTTTCATACTACGTACTCGCACCTACTTACTGAAAGTTATTCGAACTAAAGGCTGTTAGAGGTCATGTATGCATTTCTTTTATTTAATGATGGACAAGGTAACCAAAATGTATTTTATAATTCGTAATGAGTAGAAGATTTGGCTCAGGTGGACTACACAGAGGTTGTGTGTGGACATTGTGTCTTCGGATTGTATGGGATGATGAATTGAAGTTTGCACTATAATTTTATCTGTACTTGTTCGAGGAGACTGACTAGAGGAAAGAGTTGTTATGGAAGTGAAATTATATTGGTGATAAGGTTTATATGTATCGACGTATTGAAGAGGTATTATTGAGGTATTGAGATTGTGTGAAGTTGATGATTATTGGAGTTTTGGTGGACAAGACGTAAGGTAAATGATATTGATGATAAGGTTTATATATATTGACGTAAGAGGTATTATTGAAGTATTAAGTTTATGTGATGCTGATGATTATTGGAGTTTTGGTGGATAAGAGGTAAAGTAAGTGAGGAGCATATTTTTTTTGTTGGTTTATATGGAACAAGGAGGATGAAGATGGCAGACTAGAACACTCAAGTGGAAGGAAGATTGTCTACACACACATTTTGTTAAATCACTAAGCAGTATATACTTTTTTTTGGAGAGAGGAAGTATTTGCATATCTTGGCACACTGACAGTTGTTCAGCAACCATACATTTTGATTTGGCTTGGCAAACATTGGTCTTGACATGATGACTACGACGTTGACTAACTATTATTGACTGTTATACATTGCTGCCACTACTACTTGATACACAAGTTGAACATAAAATTTTGGACAGAATTGCATTTACACACTTAACACTATTCTATTACACAGTAGTACTTAAATGTGGATAAAAGATGAGTGAGTGTGTTTTGTGTGTTTTCCTTTCCTAATCCCAAATAATTGGTACCGACCTATCTCCTAAATATTATTTTACTTGTTTGTTGTGGCTTGCACTGACACCCATAAATATTATAGGTTTACTGATATTTGTGTATTTGTAATATTTAATATGACAATTATCTGATATCATTTGTGTGTTTATTATAATTTGTATGTTTAGTGTAAGAGCATTGATAATAATTTTGTAAAAGCAATTGTGTGTGCCTTCAAACTGTTGTTCGTGCTTGCACCTGTTCAACATTGCTGTGTGCGACTTGGAAATGTATAATTTCTGCTGATAAACTCTGATGAACTGTCTAATTAGTGATAGTGAATATTATGGACTGTTACGTGCACTTGTTCAACATGATGGGTGCCACTAGGAGATGTTTAATTTGTGCTAATGAACTCTGATGAACTGGCTAATTAGTGATAGTGAATATTATGGACTGTTACGTGCACTTGTTCAACATGATGGGTGCCACTAGGAGATGTTTAATTTGTGCTAATGAACTCTGATGAACTGTCTAATTAGTGATAGTGAATATTATGGTCTGTTACGTGCACTTGTTCAACATGATAGGTGCCACTAGGAGATGTTTAATTTGTGCTAATGAACTCTGATGAACTGTCTAATTAGTGATAGTGAATATCATGGACTGTTACGTGCACCTGTTCAACAATGCTGGGTGCCACTGATGGACTGCTTCTACTGAAAAGATGTCACTTGTTGGTGTCTGCACCTGCTCAACATTACTGGGTGCCACTGATGGTCTGCTTCTACTGAAATGATGTCACTTGTTGGTGTCTACACCTGCTCAACATTGCTGGTTGCCACTGATGGACTGCTTCTACTGAAAAGATGTCACTTGTTGGTGTCTGCACCTGTTCAACATTTCTAGGTGCCACTGATGGACTGCTTCTACTGAAATGATGTCACTTGTTGGTGTCTGCACCTGCTCAACATTACTGGGTGCCACTGATGGACTGCTTCTACTGAAATGATGTCACTTGTTGGTGTCTGCACCTGTTCAACATTACTGGGTGCCACTAATGGACTGCTTCTACTGAGATAATGTCACTTGTTGGTGTCTGCGCCTGCTCGCCATTTTTGGGTGCCACTGTTGAAACTGTTTAAATACTGCTGATGAAATGTTATGAGACTGGTATTTGCACCTGTTGATCATTGCTGAGTGCTACTGTTGGAACTGTCAACTACTCTGAATATTACTTTTTAATTTTTGTCTGTAATTTTTGAACGAATTTGGTGGTATTTTCACCACCAATACTGGCAAAAATACCATCAAATTCTAGCCCGTGGAGGAGGGGCATATGAAAGGTGGCTACACTGAGTCACAGCGCCAGAGATTGCGCCAAAGAGTATTATTCAGCCGCCTCCACTGGCAGTGTTTGTTGAGAAGTGGTAGTGGAGAGTGCTTGTCGAGAAGTCATCGTGGAGAGTGCTTATTGAGAAGTGGGCAGTAGGAGTTCTGATGTAGCCATGACTAGTTGTGAGCATCTTGTATGCAGTTGTTCTGATGGGCTAGACAGGCGATGCTATTCGATTGCGGGTGTTGTAATGATCAGAGTGTATGTTTCGTCAATATATATGAAGGTAATAAATGTTTTTATTTTTATTTCAAATGACTTAAACAATAATGCCTCTTGGTCACAGGTTCAGTCAACAAAGCATCTGGCTTGTGTTCATGTATTAGAGCGTAATTCTGGTTTCTATGTGCAAGTATAGTATTTCAGTTTTATTTAATAAATTCAGTGTAAATGGTATTTAAAATATCTTGTCTTTTTGAGGAAGAACCGTGCCAGATGTGTACGTTGAATCACACTTCCACACACAGAACAGTTACACTTGTGCTTTGTTGTTCGTAGTTTTTGTTTCGTAGCTTTCATAGTTGCTGGGGACTTATTTAATTAATTGTGTTAACGGAAATTTCCTTTCATTCTTGGTTGTTATTTTATGCAGTCAGATTGCGTACTAATACTAGTCAGGGCCAACCGTTTACGAGACTGCGTAATCGGACAGTCAGCGACTAAAAATTAAAAGTATTTTCATTCTTTTTAATTAAGCCCCCATGCAGAATTGTGGCGAAGAAACGCTGTGTCGTTGTGAGAGATACAGAGGTGGACGAGAGTGCCGGGACTTAAAATGGTTCAAATGGCTCTGAGCACTATGGGACTTAACTTCTGAGGTCATCAGTCCCCTAGAACTTAGAACTACTTAAACCTAACTAACCTAAGGACATCACACACATCCATGCCCGAGGCAGGATTCGAACCTACGACCGTAGCGGTCTCGCGGTTCCAGAATGTAGGGCCTAGAACCGCTCGGCCACTCCGGCTGGCAGTAAACAACAAACAGGAACATTTTCTCTCAGTGAACACAATGATGTGGACTTGCAGACTGAAAATTATGGTCAGAATGTTCTCCATCGCTATCTGGCTGACTGCAGAAATAGTTTTCAGGCTTTCGTAAACACGGTGACGAATAACTTAATTTCCTCACCGCCCCACAGAAAGAAATGATGTGAAATTCATCACCTCCTTCCATGTGCAAGGGGACCGAATTTGATTTTAATATGATCAATTAATCTTACGAGTGCTGTAACACACTGGCGCCAAACGGATAAAATAAGTAGACAAACAGACTGCAGTTAAAAACAAAACATTTGTTTGACAGAATGAACGTGCTCTAAATGCACCACCCTAGAAAATATATTTTGCTAGTTCCAGTAATAACGTAACGTAAGTTAACACTGATAGGAAAATTTGTACATTCGCAAGTGCTGAATACTAAAATGGTTGAGTTTAATAGGATTTTTATAACGGGGGATAGCTGAACTTTACTATAAGTTGCCAAACGTGGTAGTGCATTGTTCTCGAATTTCATATATTACTAGGGCAGTTGATATTTTTAAAAATATTAGGCATCCTATAGACTGAAATTTAAAAGAATTACTTTACTGGACATCAATATATCGAGGAACAGTATCGATATATCGACGGGAGAAATAGCTACAAACTGGCCTATAAAAATATCGGCTGAGCATTGTAAATATACTGCTAATTTTAGAGCTATATATTTAAGTATTGATTTATTATTAGATATTCTGTTCATCAACTAGCTAGCAGCCTGCCTGTCCACCTTAGAGCAAGAACTGAAAGGAAATCAATGCAATTTCACGCTTGCCGATTACCACTTTGCTAACAATGGTAACGGCATGTAAGTGGTACAATAAAAGGTGTCCGACGGGCCCGTCTTCGGTTGAGTCCCACATCAGATTTGTCCGGAACACTTTATGTCGACTTCCTTATGTTTTAATTTCTGCCAACGCCAGCGACCTAAAAGTTGTTGCGTCAAAACTTCGTACTGAAGTTAAACGTTCCAGTTTCTGTTGGTAGCGCCGAGCGGCGATTACCTGAGCGTTTTGGTCGCAGGTTCGAAACCTGCCTCTAGCATGGATGTGTGTGATGTCCTTAGGTTGGTTAGGTTTAAGTAGTTCCAAGTTCTAGGGGACTGATGACCTCAGCAGTTAAGTCCCATAGTGTTCAGAGCCATTTGAACCTCAGCGTTTTGCCTCACACGTCTCCACCCACAGCAAAGACCAACCCTGTCTTTTAAATTTTTGTTCATCATTTTCAGCAACCGTTTTTTAAGAACGCCAATGTGAAGAAAAAGCACACTAGTTTCGTTAAAATTGTTTTTTAATGTATCCGGTGTGCCATGTTTTCACATCGGAAATCTTGTTATTCCATTCATACCGCCGCCCCCAGTGCAATCGAACTTCTTCTTTGTTCTTCCTATTCTAGCTTCACATAATCAAAGAGAAAGACAGGACGTCATGAAAGCCAAGAAGTAGTAAGACTCTTTCATACAATGAAAATAAAATTACGTTCTACTAAAATTTCAAAAGAACAAATATTTACCGAAAATTGCGAAGAATATTAATATAAAATGAAAATATTGCCACTCGACATTGCCGTTACAATATCGATATATCGGGGAAATCAATATCGCCGATATGTATTGATATTTTTTTATAATAAACTCCGATATATCGATATTTTATCAACAGCCATAATCTCTACTAGTGATCATGGACCAAGCCCCACACCGCTCGTGAATTAAGCGAGTTTCTCGCAGTCGTGTGATGCAATCTGTGCTAGTAATTAATCAGTTGGACAGTAAGCCAGTTTGTGGGATGCGTTTTATGTAAGCTTATGGCGTTAGAAATTGATGTACGAATGGTTGAGTCATCGGTTAGGCCGAAAACTGTAGTAACTGTATATACAGAAGAGGAAATGTAATGTATGTCTGTCTAAAATGTAAAATATTATTGATATTGTCGTTAGGATTGTGTACATGACCACCATGTAAGAATCATATCCTCTTATGTTGGGTTATAGAGGGTGTTCAGAGATTCCCGTTACAAACTTCTAGGACTTATAGAGAGGAATGAGTAGATAATATTTTAAAAAGGAATCCATGACCAGAAACGTACCGTATCCGTGCTACAGCCATTTGAAAACGTATTTGCTTGGTATATATGCAACAGCGTACTCCTATGGTAGGATCGGCTGATGTTATTTGACGTCTCTGATCTGGTTAGAGCCCCAATCACGTGTCTGAGTGTTACAGCAACATGGTTGAGTTCTCGTTTAAGACCACACCGACATGATCCTTCTGAATGGCGAATCTCACGGTAATGGAAGAGCTGCTCGTCACCGTTATAAAGATCTTTCTCCACAACGTCCACGTCCGACTACATCACAATTCCTTTACGCCAAAATTACGCAGCGGCTTCGAGAAAACGGTATCTTCACGGTCAGAAGATGTGACTGTGTTACTCCAAGGAGACGCCGTACATCAGAATTGGAAAAGGTAGTGCTGCATCACGGTGAAGAGAACCCGTAAACGACCAAGTTCTTTGCATATTAATGACTGCTACTGTAAAACAAGAGATGTACTCGGTCACGCCTAATCAGTTACTTGTAAAAGTGGTCGCGTTATCAACATGTTTTCAAATGGTTGTAGCACGGAAATAGTACGTTTCTGGACATGGGATTAAATTCAAACTATTGTCTACTGAGTCCCCTCTATAAGTACTAGAAGTCGGCCACAGGAATTTCCGAACACCCTATATACTCGAAAAAATGGTTCAAATGGCTCTGAGCACTATGGGACTCAACTGCTGAGGTCATTAGTCCCCTAGAACTTAGAACTAGTTAAACCTAACTAACCTAAGGACATCACAAACATCCATGCCCGAGGCAGGATTCGAACCTGCGACCGTAGCGGTCTTGCGGTTCCAGACTGCAGCGCCTTTAACCTATATACTCGTTTAAAGTATATATTTCACCTTACGAGTAGTATAGTGATACATTGTGTCTTTTCTCCAGAAAGGTGCTTTATTATACTTTGATTATACTCATATTATAACCCAAGACCAGTGCAACGTCGTAAGATTTTACATGCGAGATAGTGTATAGCCCAATCAAATAGTGGTTATTCCTTAACAAAATTCCGGAAGTTTTTATCCCAGCGCTTCTATACGTTTTCTAGTGTGCCGAATCCGAATTTCATCTTTACTGCCTTGTAGAAGGTCGGCTTCACAACGAAAAAAAAAGAAACCTTAAAATTGTCGCAACTTTTTCCAATTTCTCGCTTATATCTCTAAATATACGAGTTTCTCGAAGAAATAGCACACCAGTTGCGTTAAATATTGTTCAAAGAGAGAGACTGGACGTCATGAAACCTCGAAAGTAGCAAGACTCCTTTATACGGTGAAAATGAAGTTATGTTCTAATAAAATTCCAAAAGAACAAATATTTACCGAAAATTGCGAAAAAAATGTAATGTAAAATAAAAATATCGGCACTCGATACTGCCATATCTGTATCGATATATCGGGGGTTACAAATCTGCACAAAATTGTAATAGACAAAATTTACTGCAAAATGCACTTGTCAGGTCTGACTTTATGGCGAGCAGCACTGGTGCTAGATCGCGCTAAAAGGCAACGATTTTTTGGCCCTTTTGCGAAAACGTTTGTGACGCCCATTTCCATTCACTACAACTTGAGAAGTATTTGTTTTATCAACAAAATCCCTACACTACGTGAAAGTACATTAAATGTCTTAGAAGAGGCCTCTGTAATATTCAATTTTCTCATAACGAGGGAGGGAACAAAGCGAAGATCTCGAAAAATGCCTCCTCCACCTTACAGCCAAACGACCGCTCCCGCCTCTTTATCTCCCACCGGTGCTATAATTTCTGTGTATCACGACTAGAAGATGCTGTTTTGAATGACTTGGTGGATAAGCAAGTTTGATGAAAATATTACCAAATAATATTTACAACGTGTTGGGTACATGACACCGAATAGAGACATAAGTGTGAGATCTATGTAGTAATGTACATGTCACGAATTTAGCGAATCTCGAGCCCAGGACTAAGTCATCACTTCGAGTAGTTCTCTATCTGGAAAAGAGGGCATTTAACGACAGAATCTGGACGCAAGAGACAAATAAATTGTACAGTGAACTAACGGTGTGTGAAGAAATACGTATAGTGTCATGTGCGCTGATTTTTTACTCGTCTCTGTTTGGCTGTTGGTGACCCAGGCAATACTTGTTGGGCGCTAAAAGGTGAAGGGTCCCATGCAGTGGAAGGTCCAAGTAATCCGTCAAGTGCCGTGAAAGGTCCAGGCTCAGCAGTGAGTTGTTGCTGTCCTTAAACCGAAAAAACTGTAAATGAATCATTAATGTTCGATACAGAAAAATTGATTAATAACGATGCTTAACGATGCAAAACGCTGCAAAATAGTGCGTGAACTAATACCTCCTGTCGCTTTAGCTGGGTCAGACTGTGGTACTGCTAGGCGCTCGTCGAGGTCGTCTTCATCTTCTACATCCAAACTATCGTCGATGTTGCTACACGACTCTTCACATTGCTGGCACATTTTGGCTGTAGCCCACGGAAGGCAAATTTCGAAATTTTCGCTTTGCTGCCTCCAACCGTGGTGCCTTTTGTTGATAACGTAAATACTTTTCGAGTTTTATGGTCAGGGAGTGAACGTTTTAGACGTTTCCGCAAAAAGTCATTGCTTTTCAGCGCTCTGTAGCGCCAATAAAACCAAACCTCACAAGCGCATTTTGTAGGAAATTTTGTTTACTCTAATTTTGTATATAGTGTAGAGCCGACCTACTAGAAGGCAACAGACATGAAATTCGGATGCGGTACCCCCATCCCCCTCCCTTTCCCCACCCCACAAAAAAGATCATACAGCGTCGCCGACAAAAAATTCCGTAATTTTGTTACTAAAATGGCTCTTACGAGCACCAGTTGACTGGACTAACTGCACTGGGAAACACTATATGTGTCCTCGCCAGGCGGTTAATGAATAGATACTAGATATAAGATCCTGTGACTCTGTACTCGGATGCGGTACCCCCATCCCCCTCCCTTTCCCCACCCCACAAAAAAGATCATACAGCGTCGCCGACAAAAAATTCCGTAATTTTGTTACTAAAATGGCTCTTACGAGCACCAGTTGACTGGACTAACTGCACTGGGAAACACTATATGTGTCCTCGCCAGGCGGTTAATGAATAGATACTAGATACAAGATCCTGTGACTCTGTAGTTCAAGGAAGGTACTTATTAGTATTAAGTAAAGCACCATGAAGAGGGACACAAAACGTACTGGATGATATTCAATAGAGGGGGTACACTCTTAAAGACATCTGCTTCTAGCCAGCATGTAACAGAAGCTTATTGTATTTTGTTATTCCATTTTTAAACGACGGCGTTATCTTTTTATATGCCACAGTATTTTCATCTACATCTACATCCATACTCCTCAAGCCACCTGGCGATGCATAGCAGAGGGTACCTTGAGTAAGTCCATCGGTTCTCCCTTCTATTCTTCTGGAATTACAAAAATTACTCCAGAAGATCGAGGTTTTTCCAAATGTGAAAATATGTTCCAAAGTATAACATGGTGTTTTACTTAGGAAAAAATATTCGACTGAAATTTCAAAGTGTTGCTAATCGAGAAAATCTGATGAACACTGCGATTAATAATGAATCTGTTTCAGTATTACATTACTACGCACCAATAATCAGTAAGCGAAATCAATTTAAGAAGAAGTATTATAAAAACCATTTACAAGTTTAAAAATTTTAAAGCCGAAAGTATTTGAAAGTAACTCATACCTCCATTTTCGAGACCGGTAAAATTGCTGACACATTAAAGAAACTCATTTCAGTTCATTACATGTTCCACAGATAAAGACCTCCTTCCGTTTCAGGGTACAGGGTGGTGCACGACCGACAACGTGTATAAAAATAGTTCTAAAGATGTATAGCGTTTTATTCACTTTGAAATTCTGTAACTGAAGAATAAACAGTATACTGAAAAGTACGCGTGCATTTTCGCAGATTTTTTTTTTTTTAATCTCTGGACTCGTGCTCGTTTAGTTTGAATTGATTAAGCATGCGCGCGCAGCCTCGGCAAAGTAGCTGCGCTGCACAGGGATGAGTGAGAGGTGAGTTTTGCTCTGCGAAGATGCGCACCAGATTTATCTGTTGATCGCGAGGAGAAGAGAGAAGACAGGACAGTTGAGCTCTGGTGTTAGATGTGAACAGCAGAGTTTTGATTTACTAGTAGTAAGCAGCAAACAATGACAATTTTGGGGAATTATATTATGGATTAATGGAAGATTTAGTGCGGAGAGAAAAAAAATTGATTTTTACACTAGTACGATTACACTCTTTGTGAAGAATGAATCACAGATAATGATTAAGTTGATTTTATTTGCGACAGCGGTTTGATAATGCGGCTTTCTTGGTTCGTCAGATATCGAGATCACGGATCTTTTTACTTTTTTGGGGATTTATCGATCATTGGGAGAAACGGTTTTAAGATTGAGATATTGGAATTTGGTTCAAGGAAATACTGCACTTGCGAAATTTAATTTTTTGTAAATCTTGGATCCTAGTTACTGATTTCAGAGGAAGCTTAACTATTACTGACGTTTCAAAAATGGTTCAAATGGGTCTGAGCACTATGGGACTTAACTTCTGTCCCCTAGAACTTAGAACTACTTAAACCTAATTAACCTAAGGACATCACACACATCCATGCCCAAGGCAGGATTCGAACCTGCGACCGTAGCGGTCGCACGGTTCCAGACTGTAGCGCCTAGAACCGCTCGGCCACTCCGGCCGGCACTGACGTTTCATTAAATGTTATTAAGTCAAATGATATGAGATTGTTATTGACTTCATTTAACCCAGAATCATTGTCCAGATCCCAAAAGTCAATTAATTTTCAATTTATTTAAAACCATTATGAAAGATTATGACCGAAGAATGATAGCAATGTTTCTAGAAAAAGCATTGGACCTTTGCGTATGTCAGTAGTCAAATTTTGCAGCTGTGTTATCGAGACGTGTTATAGCTACGTAGAAGCTTGCACAGCATTATCCAGTGCGACACAGATAAGCCAAATAGAGTAGAAAACATTCTTTCTTTGATTAAATTTCACAGGGACCAACTTTATTTTCAAAGTAATCAGCTTTTCATCAAAGTTCATAGTCATATTTTGTGATAAGTTTCAGACAGGGCATGATATTCTTAGAATTCTCCAAGTTAGGTTTAACATTAAAGACACAGTCAACATCACAGATCCACTTTCCCCTAAAATAAATTTTAACAAATAACTTTCAATATTCCAAATAGCTTTAATATACCACACAGACGTTGAATGAGTAGAACGCGAAATATTTATAAACGTCTGAAAAATACAACCTCATGTCTAACAACAACAAAAAGTGTAGAAAATTTCGGAAGCTGTTTGTGACGGTCTCTAGTGCGCGTTCCTTCATGTGATTCTACATTCAGTCAATAGGCTGAAGTACCGTCCAAAAAATATCTTTTTTTTCTAGATACACTATTCCGTAGGTCGCTGACGAAGAAATTCTGTCTAAAGAGTGCATTAGCTGTAAAGAGAGTGTTTTCAAAGTGCATTATGGCTTCAGGTCACGGCTATAGTGATTAAGGGGACCCTGATAGCATAATGGTATGTCAATGACACCCTGAAACCTCGTATATTACCACTCATGTTGCAGTACCGTTGAACCTTTTTCAACAAGACAATGATCATCCACACATCCATGTTTCTCTACGTACTGTTTGCATGAGGTAATCCCGTGGACTATAAAATCCCCAGATCCGTTCCCGATAGAGAGTGTGAGAGACCAACTCGGATTTCGTTTCCATCTCAGTGCCAGTATCCAGTGTATAAACAAATAGTTAAAACAGTCCTGGGCCAGCTTGCCTTAGGAGTGTATACAACGATTATAGACACCATTCTCACTCGAATCAGAGTATGCACCCAGATCAGAGGAGGTACAATGTCATGCTGATAAGTGGGCTCATACTGCCAAGACCTTTGCAAATTTGACTAGATTTTGTAATATCTGAAATGACATCAAGTACCCCGTCATCAGTGAAAACTCTTAAAACTTTTTAAATTAACCAAACGTTATTAACATTCTACGTCTTTATTCTTCATGTCAACATATTCATTTATCAACTTAGTCACCATTGTCCCAACGAAAGACCAGTTTATCGATACCGTCACTGTAGAATGTCTGACTTTGTTGACGGAGCCGCAATCTCACCTCTGGTTCCACGGCTTCGTCTCTCTTTCCTCCTCCCGTTTTGAGCATATATATTCGATCTCCTGCACACTTAATGATGTTAACTTTGATTCAATGTCTTGTATGAATTACCGATCATGAGAAGCTTGCGTTACACAGCGCTCTTTGTAGAGGGCGTGCTGAAAAATAATGCTTCCTAATTTTTTATATGATAATTCTCAATTTTTTAAATCAAATCAACGTTAGTATCATTCTACGTCTTTATTCCTCATGCCTACATATTTGCAGCCCTGTGCAGCTTGAGGGCTCCGAATTTTAGCGGGTAATACGGCGTTGAGTGACGTAACTGTGTCGGTGCGTGAGAAACAGCGTGCTGTAATCGAGTTTCGAATTCGAAGAATTCGCCCGCACATTGAGCACTCTCTTCTTGAGCAGGACACTGTCAGATTACACACGTGCTCGGCGACATCTGAAATGAAATGTAATGGCGTCGGTTCTATGCGCTACAGTCTGGAACCGCGCGACCGCTACGGTCGCAGGTTCGAATCCTGCCTCGGGCATGGATGTGTGTGATGTCCTTAGGTTAGTTAGGTTTAAGTAGTTCTAAGTTCTAGGGGACTGATGACCTAAGATGTTAAGTTCTATAGTGCTCAGAGCCATTTGAACCATTTTTTTTTATTTTTTATGTTTTTGTAATGGCATGTGGCGCCGGCCTCCCGTCGATAGACCGGTCGCCTGGTGCAAGCCTGTTTAGTTGACGCGACTTCGGCGACTTGCGTGTCGATGAGGATGAAATGATGACAGAGACAACACAGCGCCCAGTCGCCGAACGGAGAAAATCTCCGACCCAGCAGGGAATCGAAACCGGGCCCCTCGTATTAGAGAGCCTGTATACAGAGAGAGTGGCCATAGCTGAAGTTGCCTGTGATTGGTTGATTAGCTTTGGCAGAAAAATGGCGCCAAACGTCTCTCGCGCTTCCTATGTTCGCTGTGCTTTTGAGTTGAATTGAAAGTTCAGGGGACTTTTGGAAACGATTAAAAGGTATTTGAATGATTGAGAGACTTGTTATGCGTTGTGCATGCATGTTCGATTTAGTTGAATATCGTTTTTGGTACGTAATTAGCATTTGTGATCTTAAATACGAGTTGAAATAACGAAGCGTTTTGTGATAAAGTCGGTAGGCCTACATGTTTGAAGTAAACACGTTAGTAATTGTACAGTATTGTTTTTGACATCTGTAATTCGTTCTGCAGACGTTCGTAAACGATGCCTGGTTGTGCTGCATTTGGTTGTTCCAATAGAGGCGAAGGTGGATTTCGCCTGTTAGCATTTCCACGCAATGAGGAAAGACGAAAGCAGTGGGCAGTCGCAGTCAACAGGGCTGAGATTAATCAAACAGGAGCCTTGTGGAAACCAACCAAGTACTCTTATCTATGCGAAGTAAGTCGTTTTTGCTTGTTACTAGATATAAAAATGGTTCAAATGGCTCTGAGCGCTATGGGACTTAACTTCTGAGGTCATCAGTCCCCTAGAACTTAGAACTACTTAAACCTAACTAACCTAAGGACATCACAAACATCCATGCCCGAGGCAGGATTCGAACCTGCGACCGTAGCGGTCGCGCGGTTCCAGACTGTAGCGCCTAAAACCGCTCGGCCACCCCGGCCGGCTACTACATATAAAACAACTTGCAATATACATAGTTAAATTTGAAAACAGACCTATAAATTGGCTGTGAGAAAATTACTATAACACATTATTCTTATAAACGAAGGCATTTTCGCCATCTTGTGTTGTGCTTTTGATTCGGTGAGTGTGTACTTCACTACTCCACTACTGGCTATTCAAAAGTCCCGGCCACAGTTTGGCAGAAAAATGGCCGCCGTATCGTCCGGTTGGCCTCTCTCTCACTATACAGCCTCTCTACCTCGTATGGTATTCTGCCGCGCTGCCCACTCAGCTGTGGAAGCGGACGACATCTGAAACAATCCAACGCTATGGGCTCACAGTAATCCTCCGTACAGTCCCGACTTGGCTCCATTCAATGTTCATACATTTCCAAAACTTAAAGATCACTTGTGACGACTTCACTTTGATAGTGATGAATCGGTGCAAGCAGAGGCGAAACTGTGGCTCCATCAGCACGTCAACCATTCTGCAGCAACGGTGTAAGTAAACAGGTCTCTCGTTGAGACAGGGTTACTATGCTGAAAAAGAAATATCTAGACATGAAGAACAAATATGTAATGTTAATAACGTTTGTTTTATTCGAAGATTTAAGACTTTTCACAGCGGAGGTATTACTTTTCAGCACGCTCAGTAGATAAGTCATTGTTACCGAAAGGTAAATGTAAAACTGTATGTAAGGTATTTTAACAGTGCCAGTGCATCGTTCGTTACCTAAGGCACTATAAACATGTAGGCAACCTTAGTTCTACGTGTTTTATACCCAACAAATTATATCTAGCTCAATCAAATTGCGCTACCACTAACACAGAATCAGGTATGGCTTCTGGGGGTCAACGGCTCACTGAAAATACCGAGGTATTTTCTCGCAGACATCAAGGTGGCGGTTCTAACATCTGTCATCTATCTTCCGTTTCTTTTTCTTCTAAATTATCAAACAATTTCTTTATGACTACATTCCACGAATCTGTTATTTAATTTTAATTAAGTTGAATCGAGTTTATGATCACAGAAAACGTTGGTTCATACATGGAGCACCCTCTCCGTAGCATGACAGTGTCACACCACACACGAGCTCGGCGACGTCTGCAGCAATCTAAGGCCTGGGGTTCACTGCCATCGATCACTCTCCATACATTTCCGACTTTCCCCATTCGATTTTCGTCTGTTTCCAAAACTTTAAGAACGACTTCGAGGATTTCACTTTGATAGTTATGAATCGGTGGAAGCAGAGGTAAGGTTGTGGGTCCGCCAAGAAAGTCAGACATTCTACACTCATGCTCATAAATTAAGGATAATTGCAGAATGTGGTGCCACACAACGTGGAACTACACAAAACTGGCGCTAATAGCGTAGGCACAGATCTGTAAGTCCACGGTATTGGTTATAAGTTGAGAAAACAGTACCCAAACACATGTGCTACAAAACGCCACTGTTTCATGTGCATGTACCCCGACATCAATATGGGATATGATCACCATGCACACGTACACAGGCCGCACAACGGGTTGGCTTACTCTGGATCAGTGGTCGAGCAGCTGCTGGAGTATAGCATCCCATGCTTGCACCAGTGCCTGTCGGAGCTCCTGAAGTGTCGTAGGGGTTTGAAGACGTGCAGCGATACGTCGACCGAGAGCATCCCAGACGAGCTCGATGGGGTTTAGGTCTGGAGAACAGGCAGGCCACTCCATTCGCCTCGGATCTTCTGTTTCAAGGCACTCCTCCACGATGGCAACTCGGTGGGGCCGTGCGTTATCATCCACCAGGAGGAAGGTGGGACCCACTGCACCCCTGAAAAGGCGGACATACTGGTGCAAAATGACGTCCCGATACACCTGACCTGTTACAGTTCCTCTGTCAACGACATGCAGGGGTGTACGTGCACCAATCATAATCCCACCCCACACCATCAAACCACGACCTCCGTACAGGTCCCTTTCAAGGACATTAAGGGGTTGGTATCTGGTTCCAGGTTCACGCCAGATGAAAACCAGGCGAGAATCACTGTTCAGACTATACCTGGACTCGTCTGTGAACATAACCTGGGACCACTGTTCCAATGACCATGTACTGTGTTCTTGACACCAGGCTTTACGGGCTCTCCTGTGAACAGGGGTCAGTGGAATGCACCGTGCAGGTCTCCGGGCGAATAAACCATGTCTGTTCAGTCGTCTGTAGGCTGTGTGTCTAGGGACAACTGTTCTAGTGGCTGAGGTAAGGTCCCGAGCAAGGCTACCTGCAGTACTCCGTGGCCGTCTGCGGGCACTGATGGTGAGATATCGGTACACTGTGGACGTCCCGTACTGAAGCGCCTGGAGACGTTTCCTGTCTGCTGGAATCGTTTCCACAATCTTGAGACCACACTTTGTGGCACACGAAGGGCCCGTGCTACGACCTGCTGTGTTTGACCAGCCTCCAGTCAGTATTCTACCTCTCATAACGTCATCAATATGTGTTCTTTGAGCCATTTTCAACACACATTCACCATTAGCACGTCTGAAAACGTCTGCCCAGTTACTCGCTTCACCGTACTCTGACATGCACCAATACACCTCTGCGTATGTGGACTGCTGCCAGCGCCACCGTGCGACGACCGCAGGTCAAATTCACCGCATTGTCATACCCCGAGGTGATTTAAACCCGCAAACCGCCCACCAGAGCGTTGTTTCACCATGTATCAGCATTATCCTTAATTTATGAGCAAGAGTCTACGTTGACCGTATCAACTAACTTGGGAGAAATGTGTTCGTCGCCAGCGTGAGTACGTTAACAAATGAATATGTATACATGAAGAATAAAGAGTAGCATGCTATTAACATTTGTTTTATTAAAAACGTTTTAAGAGTTTTCACATAAAAAAATCGAACGCCGCACTTTCCAGCTCGCCTTCGTATATTGTGATTTTCTGTGTAATCTTCAAGTTTCTTTCATCATGAAAGAGCGTTAGCAATCCAGACATACCAGTGAATCGCAAATATGGTATTAAATTCGTAACAGAAGATGCGCGATGAAATTTGTGTGACGAGATGCAGTCATGGGCGCTTCTTCGTAGATGAGTACAGTGTAAGGCACGAAAAATGTTATTTATTTCGATGTTACTGTAGTGCAAATGGCTGATAAGCCGGTTAATACAGTATGACCGCGATAATCCGGCGCTCGATAAAACAGCAGACTCGACTGTCCGGCGTGCATCAAAAACTTCCCTGTATTTTTAGCTCGGCGCGGGTAGCAACACAGTTGGACGCTTCCGAGAAACAACGGATTCGACGTCGATAGAAATTAAGCAATAGAAAAAGAGCTGACTGTTAATATGCGATTAGAAAGTGTTTTCAACACACAGGAAACTGAGTGACGTAGAAGAGACGCCTACATCTCACATCTCTAAGGCTGCGGTTTCGGAAATCTTAAAACTTCTGTGAAATTCACTGGGAGTAGCCAACAATACAACGCTTCTGAAATTATGAATTTGTACGTCATTCAAAATTATTTGCGTCAAAAAAGAGCTGAATCCGAGGAACACATCAGCATATCTGCTACTCCTTAAGACAGTGATTCCAGTTAAACTGCATCGAGTTCTTGGTAAAGTTTTTATTAGCTAGTTTTTATTTAGCTAGTTATTTATCCTCTAAAAGCAAATGTGATTATTTTATTTCGTAACTGTTGTGCAAAAAGTTGTTTTTACATGCATTGTAATTTTCAAAAACTTTGAGCCTTAACCTGATTTAACAGTGAATTACAGAAACCGACTCCTAGTTAATTTTTTTTTTTGCTGATAAGTCATACATAATTTTAATTTCTTAATTCTGTAATCTCTCTTATTGTGTTTAATCAATAACATTTACTTGTTTCTGTATGTTGAAACTGCAGGTTTTCTTACATACGTTTTTTTTAAACCAAGTTTTTGAAAATGACCATAACCCAGCAATGACAGTTATCCGAGCATGCCGGACTATCAAATCCTACCGTATTACGGGTGAAGCCTATAGAGAATTGTACATGTTGTGCACCCACTAACTGATGTGTTAGTCACGTAGTAGGTCTATTACCTCTCTATTCAAAATGCTGACAGGCGTATAATTAATCGACTCGTTCTGTATTAGCCCTAAATCCATTATTTGACAGGTATCGGACTATCACCGTAAGACTGTTTGTAACAAAATAAGACTCTGCACTGATCGTTACTGACTATTGGGGGTAGATAGAAGAATAAAAATTTCGCCACTAAGTGTTGAGAAATATCACAGCATTAGAAAAGATACACATAATTCCAATGAAAAAAAAACTCGAATAAGACAGTAAAAAGCAGACGTAAGACAACATTCAGAACAGCACGGATGAAACAGCAAGTAGCTCATACCAGAAAATGTGGAACAGAAATAGAAATACGCTTACAGTCTCACAAAACGAGGAAAACAAGTAAATTAGGACACAATCGGAGTGAAAGAAGTGATTACAAATGCACTGAAAATTTCCAAGACGGGCAGTAATGATGTTCGCTTGATAATGGAGGCAAGAGTTAAGAAAAATTCAAACATCTTCATAGGATTTGTTGGCTAATAAAATCGTTCAACGATGTGAAAATAGTACGAGCTGTTTGAAATTGGTAGGAAAGTAAGTAAAGGTATAGCGAAACATGGGTAACATAACAGTAACTGCAAGAAACAATAGGGAACAATAAGAATGGAAGACCAACAGAGAAGCGTTCAGATTAAAGAGGGCATAAGACAAGGTTGTAGTCAATTTCCCCTCCATTTAAACCTGTATATCGAAGAAATGATGACGGAAAAGGACGATTTGGGACTGAGAATAAAATTCATGGTGCACCACGCTACTGATGACATTGCTTACCTCGGTGAAAGAGAGAAAGAATTTCAGGACCTGGTAAATGGAATATGCAGCCTAATGAACGAAGAATGTGGACTGAGAGTCTACCAAAGAAAGATGAAAGCAATGAGGAACAGCAGGAATGAAATTAGCTGTAAAAAATCGGAGAGGACGCCGTAGATGAAGTGAACAAATTCTCCTACTTTGGAAGCAAACTAACGCACGACGGACGAAGCAAAGAGGACATAAGACGAAGACTAGCATAGGCAAAGAGGGCCATTTCCCGCAAATAGAGGGCTTCTACTATGAAAAATTTCTGAAAATGTACGTCTGGAGCACAGCATTGTACGGAAGTGAGTCATGCACTGCGGTAAAACTGGAGAAGAAGAGAGTCGAAGAATGGATACACAGAATTTAATTACATGAGAATGTAATTGCAGATTATTAAATCCAATACTCATAGCCTATATACATCCGAGCGGGAACGCCGACTTTTATTTTCTTTCTTTTTGCCTGAGTAGGCACGTGGGGTATTCAGTACCTCACCTTCTATGATAAGTTATAACATCTTTATGAATCAGTTACATATTTATATAATGCAATACAATTAGAAATCTTTTATAGCTCATTGAGCCCCTCGGGATATCCATACTTGTACCGCCTGACTTCCAAAGTTCTTTTTCATTTACATGTTGATCTTTCTTTATACCTATCAAAAAATAAAATGCGGAATAGCGCCATAATTTAACGCCTGTCCATAACTTAACAGTCTGTTGTACATTTTTAATTCGTGTATGAGGTACTACACCACCTATCTTATCAGCTCAAAAAGCTTGAAAAACGCATCAGTTTTATAAGAAATGTTGTTCGAGTAGTTCGTGAGACCGCATGAAATTTTTATAACGCTTTCTTGCTTTTTTATTTTAGAGGCTTTTTTTCTTAATTTTGAAAGTTTCTCTTTTACTTAGAAAAAACTAGATTTCTGAACGTCTATCTTCCTCACAGCCACTTTCGTCTTCCTGTTCAGAGTTAGTGGATAAAGTGAAAATGGCACACACCTTCAAAATTGTCAGAAAGAAACAAGTATAACACGAATGGGTGCGTTGTGTACGGAGGGACATTCTAGTCACTGCCGTTTTCCTTGCGAAACAGCGCACTACTGAGCTCTCTGAGTGAGGAGGGAGGTTAGAGGAAAGGGGGGTAGGGGGGGAGGGGGAAGAAGGGTAAACAAATACAAAGAGCTGCCGTAAGTAGGCTGTTTAAGTTTTTTTATTGGTAACGCCACGTAGCGCTCTATATGAAAATCACTGACTGTGCTGTGTGCAGTGTGTGGCTGGTTTGCATTGTTGGAATTTGCTATTGTAGTGTTGGGCAGCTGGATGTGAACAGCGCGTAGCGTTGCGCAGTTGGAGGTGAGCCGCTAGCAGTGGTGGATGTGGGGAGAGAGATGGGGGAGTTTTGATAGCGGATGATCTGGACGTGTGTCCATCAGAGACAGTAAATTTGTAAGACTGTATGTCATGAACTGATATATATATATATATATATATATATATATATATATATATATATATATATATATATATATATATATATATATATCTTTTGTAGGGATTTTTGAAAGTCAGATTGCGTTGCGCTAAAAAATATTGTGTGTCAGTTTAGTGTTGATCAGAATAAGTAAAGAGAGTAATGGCTGAGTACGTTCAGTTTTGCTCAGCTGTTTAAAAATCAAATAACGTAAGGGGTTTACCAGCACAGTAATTCAATACTTTTTCGAAGGGGACGTTTCATAGCGATGTCGCAGGGCTCTGCATTAAGCTACAGCACTACGAAATTCCGCAATGGGGTGCTCAGAACCACAGCCCACCAACTCGATGATAGATACTAATGAAATATTCTTATATTTTAGATATAAAAATATTGTACTACCGAAATATTGACTGGGTAACTATTTAACGTATAAGATAGAATTTGTTTTGTATGTTTCCTCTTAAATTTATCAATAATGGCACTCTCGGAATCTTGCCCCTCTTGGAAAAATTTTTGCGTACGCCTTGCTTGGAGATGAAGAGATAGACACAGGAGAGGAAGTCAAGAGGAGAGAGGGTGAGGGGAAGTAACTGAGACCATTCTACAGACTGATGACGCTCCCCTCCCCCCCCCCCCCCCCCCTTCGACCCCAAAAAATGCAATAGAGATGCGTGGGGCATATAGCTTGGCAAGACAGCATCAGAAAACACGCAGGAGCGACGTTGATTCGTATAGTTGTAAGTAGCAACGTATGGAAAAATATGGGTGAGGCCTTTATCTAGGTTTGTATGTGACGTGGCTCTAGTAATCGTGTCAACACAGGCATTCGCTCACGCGGTCCATAAGTACGACAAGCGAATAATAAATTTTCGTCACATAATAATTGTCACTGACGTGGAGGATGGTGATCCAAATGGAATTCCCTTTCTCAGTGACCTCAGGGAAACTGGTCTGCCGGCCATGGTGGCCGAGCGGTTCTAGGCGCTTCAGTCCGGAACCGCGCGACTGCTACGGTCGCAGGTTCGAATCCTGCCTCGGGTATAAATGTGTGTGGTGTCCTTAGGTTAGTTAGGTTTAAGAAGTTCTAAGTTCTGGGGGACTGATGACCTAAGATGTTAAGTCCCGTAGTATTCAGAGCCATTTGAACCATTTTTTGAAACTGGTCAAAATGGACATGCATTTACTGACAAGGAAGCCTCACCAAATCGATCTCATAATTTAAGGGAAACACACTTGCAAGGTAACAGCTCCAGCAATCGACCCCGCGCGAAAATTTGGGCCATAATTCTGATAATATGCAGTATGACCTTTGGGATGTATAGCTTTCAAATTTCGCGCACACCTGTTGTTTGTGATTCTCCCCGACTCACTGCAGCCGCCTAATGCCAGAGCAAAAAGTACTGTACAGTGAAGTGAATGACAGGTTTCTGAAATAGTGCTGTGACATTGATAAAATGCTTTGTTCATTATGTCAGAGCGCACAGTTTCTAATCTGTAACTTATGCCAGAGATCTCTTTGCTCTGAACATTTTTACTCTGTGATTCACAAACGCAGTGACCAGGAATGAAACGAATGAGTGTATCCTTAAAAAACCTATGAAGCGCTATTTCATTATTAATACCAATGTTGCTTAATTTTCTTTGGATTTTAAAGCTGATAATGTTAAAGTGAACTTCACACGCAGGAAATTCGCTATTCTCCTGTGACTGTCATTATTAAATTGTAAATCGCAAATAATGAACTTCATTTCATAATAACTGTTCAGTTGCTTAGTTTTACTCATTTCGCAAAATGATGGTCAGGTCCTGCAGAAAATGTCATCACTTCTGTACCTAAGCTGGTCGCAGGTTGTGTTCCAAAAATGAACAGCACAGAGACAGAAGTGATGACACTTTCTGCAGGACCTGACCATCATTTTGCAGGACAGTGGTCAAGCACGTACAGTGCAAGCTGTTACTGATTTGCTTGACTGATGGGGCTGCTAAGTGCTATACCAACTACTGCACTCCCCTGACTTAAGCCCTCGTAAGTTCAACTCGATTTCTAAACTGAAGGAAACACTTCACGGCATTCGCTTCAGAACTGCTACAAATTCGTCGGGCAACATACCGTGCCGCTCGAACTGTCAACACAACTGGCACTGCTAAGAGTATCCTACAACTTCCACATCGTTTTCAACGGGTTATACAAAATGCTGGTGACTACTTTGAAGGACAGTAAAACTTTGAACACGTATGTATTTTGTACAAGCTGTAAATAAATAGTTGCTACTATTAAAGTTCCAAGCCTCGTAGTTAATCCAATTGCCACCGTCATGGATTATAGCTTAGCACCTTAGCCTTCTCTCGGGTAAATAATCCACGATTCCACCCTCTAAATGTTGTTTGACCCACTTCGCAATGAATGTCTTTGACTTTCTAAAAATTTTAGCAGCAGCAGCTCCATGTGAAACCTTTGGTCCCTTCGGATGATTTACAAGGCACACTGCCTTGTGATGCTTCAGATATTTTGCACTCATTTTAAACTGCAACCGACCAAACAAACATTCAACTCTCGCACTGTTTATCTATACACTGTGCAAAAGCGCATCGATTACAGATTCGAGAACACTTACCAGAGATGTTGCTGCGTACGTTATATTTAAAATTATAGTGTACACTTTCTTGTGGCACTGGCTGTATAACCCTCATGTCTCTCCTTGGATTGTTGTCATCTTGAGCAGGCCAACAGCAACTTAGTTTCGCTTATCATTTTGTGGAGCATCCGTTTCCAGACCATGTTTCTCTACCTCGGACGAGGGGCGTTCAATAAGTGGTGCAAAAAAATTTTTTTTTCTGAAAGCAGGTTAGTGTTATTCAGGATTCCAATACACCATGTTATTCCCACTCTTTCGGCTACAAAACCCTATTTATCAACTTTTTTGTGGTTTTAGGGCGCACAGCTACAGTGGTCATTAGCGCCCAGACTAAGTTATGAATGCACTGCGAGGCACAAGGTTAAAAAATGAAATGAAGTCCCATGCTTCTTTACAGAGCGTAGGGGAACGATGCGGGAGACCCGCACCGCCTTACTAGGCAAGGTCCTAATGGAGGTGGTTTTCCGTTGCCTTCCTCCGACCGTAATGGGGATGAATAATGATGATGAAGACGACACAACAACACCCAGTCATCTCGAGGCAGGAAAAATCCGTGGCCCCGCCGGGAATCGAACCCGGGACCCCGTGATCGGGAAGCGAGAACGCTACCGCGAGACCACGAGGGGCGGACACAAGGTTAAAACAGCAACTAAAAACGACAACACTATGAAAGGCACATTAACAGGCAAGGGATTAAAAGAAAACAGCTTAATCAAATGTCCTTAGACAGGTTTGTCAAGTGGATAAAACGAAGAACGCGAGCAGCTGCATCCGCTAAAATGTCATCCAGAATACATGGCAGGCCAAGATCAATGCGCAGTGTATTAAAATTCGGAAAGGACGTTAAAATTTGGCGTACTGTCAGCAATAGCCCACATATGCAGAACGGCGCCGGCGCAGCCGTCAGCAGATGGCGATGGCTGAACCGGCAGTGTCCAATCCGTAACCGGGCCAAAACGACCTCCCCCCGCCGAGAAGGGCGTGAAGAGGTCGTCCAAGCCGTGGGGAGAGGTTTCAAGGTCCGAAGCTTGTTTTCAGTAAGTGTAGACCAATCGGCATGCCACAGCGATAAATGCGCTGACATATGACCCTGTTAAAATCAGATGGAGGCACACAACAAGAAGCTGTCCGAGGCTGGAGGACCGCCACCTTGGCCGCGCCATCTGCAGCCTCGTTCCCAGGGATACCGACATGGCCAGGAACCCACATAAAGCTAACCGGAGAATCGTCATCCACCAGCTGCTGAAGAAAGCGTTGGATCCGGTGCATGAAAGGGTGAACCGGATACGGATCACAGAGGCTCTGGATGGCGCTCAGGGAATCAGAGCAGGTGACATAAGCAGAATGTCTGTGGCGTCGGATGTAAAGAACAGCCTGATAGAGGGCAAATAGCTCAGCTGTGAAGACCGAACAACGGCCATGGAGCCGGTATTTGAAACTGTGTGCTCCGACAATGAAAGAACACCCGACACCATCATTGGTCTTAGAGCCATCCGTATAAATGAAGATCGTATTAATGAACTTCGAACGAAGTTCGACAAACCGTGAGCGGTATACCGAAGCTGGGGTTACCTCCTTTTGGAGCGAGCTGAGGTGAAGGTGAACGCGAACCTGAGCCTGGAGCGAAGGTGGCGTGTGGCTCTCGCCCACTCTAAAGATTGCAGGGAGTGGAAAATCAAGGTGCTGAAGGAGGCGACGAAATTGAACTCCAGGGGCTAGCACGGCAGATACATACAACCAATATTGACGGTCGAGACAGTCGTCAAAAAAGGAACGATAAGACGAGTGGTCGGGCATTGACAATAGCCGACAGGCATACCGACAAGGCAGTATATAGCGCCGGTAGGTTAGTGGCAATTCACCGGCTTCAGCATGAAGACTCTCGACGGGACTAGTATAGAACGCTCCGATCGCAAGACGTAACCCCCGATGTTGTATAGAGTTGAGGCGGCGTAAGATGGACGGCCGTGCAGAGGAGTATACAAAGCTCCCATAATCCAGATTTGAGCGGACGATCGACGATATAGGCGGAGTAGGACGGTTCTATCCGCTCCCCACGACGTACCGCTGAGAACATGGAGGACATTTAGAGAACGGGTACAACGGGCAGCCAAATATGACACATGTGGAGACCAGCTAAGTTTCCTGTCAAATGTAAGACCTAAAAATTTTGTTGTCTTCACGAATGGGAGGGCAACGGAACCGAGATGTAAGGACGGTGGGAGAAACTCTTTGTAGCGCCAGAAGTTAGTACATACCGTCTTCTTGGCAGAAAAACGGAGTAATCTCCGTTCAATGCGATGGCATTACACTACCTTATTGGGAGGGCCTGTATGCCCGCATGGTACCACTCTGTTGGTCGGCGTCAGGGCCATCGTCTTGCTGCATCAATAACTGCCGCACCATCCACATACTGTTTCCCACAGGGTTCCTCCTCCATTGGGCCAGACATATGGAAGTCGGGAAGTGCAAGATCTGGGCTGTAGGGTGAATGTGGAAGAACAGTCCACTGAAGTTCTGTGAATTCCTTTCGGGTTCACAGACTTGCTTGAGGACTTGCGCTATCACTGCCAGGTCTCTGTAGACATTCTGCAAGCGCCTCTGAGTCTCTGTGATGCTCTGGTTTTCCGTCAAAAGAAACTCAGTGATAGCTCTCTGCTTGGAACGCATCTCCGGCACAGACGCCATTGTGAGGCTAGGTATAGCGTGCCACCGATCGGAAGTTAATTGAACTACAAGGCTGAAGCGAAAATATTCCACGATGTCCCACAACAAATCCCGCATTTTTCAACCGTAATTAGCCGAGAAAAAATGTGTTGCATTACTTAATTGAACGCCGCACGTACATTTTTCCTTCTTTACCGTGTCTGGGAGTTTATATCACTGCCACGTACACCATACAGAATATACACTACTGGCCATTAAAATTGCTACACCACGAAGATGACATGCTACAGACGTGAAATTTGACCGACAGGAAGAAGATGCTGTGATATGCAAATAATTAGCTTTTCAGAGTATTCACCCAAGTTTGGCGCCGGTGGCGACACCTACAACGTGCTGACATGAGGAAAGTTTCCAAACAATTTCTCATATACAAACAGCAGTTGACCGGCGTTGCCTGGTGAAACGTTGTTGTGATGCCTCGTGTAAGGAGGAGAAATGCGTACCATCACGTTTCCGACTTTGATAAAGGTCGCATTGTAGCCTATCGCGATTGCGGTTTATCGTATCGCGACATTGCTGCTCGCGTTGGTCGAGATCCAATGACTGTTAGCAGAATATGGAATCGGTGGTTTCAGGAGGGTAATACAGAACGCCGTGCAGGATCCCAACGGCCTCGTATCACTAGCAGTCGAGATGACAGGCATCTTATCCGCATGGCTGTAACGGATCGTGCAGCCACGTCTCGATCCCTAAGTCAACAGACGGGGACGTTTGCGAGACAATAACCATCTGCGCCAACAGTTCGACGACGTTTGCAGCAGATGAAACCAGTTTCTGTTTACAGCATCATGATGGTCACATCCGTGTTTGGTGATATCGTGGTGAACGCACATTAGAAGCGTGTATTCGTCATCGCCATACTGGCGTATCACCCGGCGTGATGGTATGGGGTGCCATTGGTTACACGTCTCGGTCACCTCTTGTTCGCGTTGATGGCTCTTGGAGCAGTGGACGTTACATTTCAGATGTGTTACCACCCGTGGCTCTACCCTTCATTCGAACCCTGCGAAACCCTACATTTCAGCAGGGTAATGCACGACCGCATGTTAAAGGTTCTGTACGGGCCTTCCTGGATACAGAAAATGTTCGACTGCTGTCCTGGCCAGCACATTCTCCAGATCTCTCACCAATTGAAAACGTCTGGTCAATGGTAGCCGAGCAACTGGCCCGTCACAATACGCCAGTCACTACTCTTGATGAACTGTGGTATCGTGTTGAAGCTGCATGGGCAGCTGTACCTGTACATGCCATCCAAGTTCTGTTTGACCCCATGGCCAGGCGTATGAAGGTCGTTATTACGGCCAGAGGTGGTTGTTCTGGGTACTGATTTCTCAGAATCTATGCACCCAAATTGCGTGAAAATGTAATCACATGTCAGTTCTAGTATAATATATTTGTCCAATGAATACCCGTTTATCATCTGCGTTTCTTCTTGGTGTAGCAATTTTAATGGCCAGTAGTGTAGGTTGTTTATAATTTTAAAAACCTAGTATTAAGGCAATATTGATATTTGATATTGATGTTGCGAAGCAGTTAAAATTTTTTTCCGCGGATGACAACACTAGAAACGCCAGTGCTACATGAGTTAGCACTTCACTACCGATAAAAGCCAGTGACAAAAGAAAACAACAACAAAAAATAAGGAGATAGTAACAGTACAGTTGCGCAAGTGTTAGTGCGTCCTTTCTCAAGTGAGTATCCGCACCCTTGTATTCCTGCAGTGTACAGTACCCAAACAGGTGCCAGTTGTTTATTGGGACTAGTGTCACCACGCGCTTTATTTCAGGCACGGCGAATAAGGTCCCGTAAAGGCATTGTAAAGCACACAGTTCTCGCATTCCATATTCACAGCTGTGTAGTAAAGGCCTTAGGGAACGCTACATTCAGAAGTCTGGTCAGGGCGTGCGAGCAAATAAAGAGAATCCGTGGCTTACTGCTCAATAAATAGTTTACGGAAGGAGTACACAAGCAGTTTAACGCAGGCGCGCTCCTGAATGAAACAGAGCGTAAGTGGCTTGTTGGTACAGAAGTCACAACAGCGGCCGAGTGGTTATTTAACCAGTGGTGCGCCGGCTACTACACGCCAGCCACGCGGCCAGCCGGCCGCCCAGGCAGTGTCAATAAATGCAGTTTTGTCCCACGCTGATTTTCTTAGCCGGCGGGCAACTGATACGCCTTTTTCTACACCGACACTGCAGCACAGAATGGACTCCACTGTAAACCAGCTCGGCACTCGCCACATCTTAATCATAACATTATGAAGTCGAAAACGTGTTGCTGCTTGGACGGTTTGTGCTCGCTCTGTGTAACAGTCGGTAGTTTTCTACCACCCATTATTACGTATATTCCTAACTAAACCCAGATAAGACTGTCATCCTACATGGAGGACGCTATGCATCATTTACAGGTCGTACCTACTGTAAACCATTGTTACAACTTTGGAGTCTACACTGAGAATCATGAAGCACTTATTTCTACTGGCGACTGGAACGTTGTGTTAACGTACCTGTGCTTGGAAAAATGGCAGAACGCTGTCGCATTATGTATGAAAAGTTTGTGTAATATGCATTGTATTTATTTGATACAACTAGTTTTGTATCCACAACTTGAAAACAAGCCAATTTATGATATTATAGTCTAAAACTACTATAAATCTACTACGATTCACAGTATTCAGTGTTATATATTGCTGTACAACATAATACATCACTCAGAAAAGGCAGGGGGTCTTTCATAGCAAATGATAATTTACTGCCATTTCTTTCATACTGGAGTTTCAGTCTCGATCAAATTCTGAGAATACTTGAAAATGATTATGCAATGAAGACATCGTGGATACCAGCAATCAGATTTCAATAACAGCTCTTCCCCCTCTAATGATAGTGGTAGTGAAAAACATGAGGAGACAAGCATTGCAACGATTACAAATTTAGATAATTTTCCGGGAATTTAATTAAGAACGGAAATGGCAGTAGCACTAGTTATTGAAAGTGAAGATAGTGGAAGGGTGCGAGCAGGAGGAGAAAAGGTAGGGGCAAAGCAAGGCAAACACGATGAGAATGGTGTATGTAAGAAGGATGCGTGTCGTGGGAGATATATGTTCTTACAAAGTGCAATGCTGAGTGGTGCGAACAATATCATATTCAACAATGGAAGCCCTTCGGAAATTAGTGGTCATTTTTTGATGATGATATAATTGACGCGATTATTACATTCACAAATCAACAAGCTACTAAACATAATAGGCTGGGTGATGTGACTTCAATTAAGCATGAAACTGGTTAAGACAGCTTATAAGATGCCAATATAACATTTCTGTAAAAAATACACAAAGCCTTACAAGAAAATTATTCAGTCTTATCTGGGTAAATATTACCAAATAATGACAGTGGTCAACGCACAATACATTGAAATACAAGGAAATAAAGGGAAATAAAAATCGTATCACTCTTGTTTTGATATTCTATTGACGTATTCAGAAGAAACTTGTTAAGGGACGCTAAAAACAAACTAGATGGGCTTCCTACGTGTACGAGATTTCTAGTAATCTTGAGACAAGTGGTCTATTTCTCTCTGTCTGAGTGGTATTGAAAAGTAATGTCTTGTGCAGCAAATAGATTCGCGAGACTGGAAAACAGCACAAATCTCTAGCGTTTGCACAAAGCAGAATGGGTAGTACACTGAGGTCACAAAAATCATGAGGTACTTCCTAATACGGCGTAAGGCTTTCTTTTGCCTGGCTAGTGCAGCAACTCGACGTGCATTGACTGAACAAGTCCTTGTAAGTTCCTACAGAAATTCAAGGCCATGCTACGTCTATTGCTGTCCATAATTGCGAAAGTGCTGCCGGTGCAGGATGTTGTGCACGAACTGACGTCTTGGCTACATTCCACAAATGCTCGATGGGATTCATGTAGGTCGACTGGGTGGCCTCGAACTGTCCAGAATGTTTTTCAAACCACTCGAGAACAATTGTGGGCCGCTGACATGGCGCATTGCAATCTGTAGAAATTCCGTCGTTCTTTGGAAACATGAAGTTCATAAACGGCTGCAGATGGTCTCCAAGTACCCGAACACAACCACTTCCAGTCAATGATTGGTTCAGCCGGACCAGAAGACCCAGTCCATTCCATGTAAAAACAGCCCACATCACTATGGAGCCACCACCAGCTTGCACAGTGTCCTGTTGACAGCTTGTGTCTATGCATTCGGGGAGTCTTCACCACACTCGAACCCTACCATCAGCTCTCACCAACTGAGATCAAGAATCATCTGATCAGGCCACGGATTTATAGCTGTCTAGGGTCCAACCGATATGGTCACGAGCCCAGGAGACGTGCTGCAGGCAATGTCGTGATGCTAAGAAAGGCACTCGCATCCGTTGTCTGTTGCCATAGACTATCGAAACCAAATTTTCCGCGCACTGTCCTACTAGGTGCGTTATTCGTTTGTCCAGCATTGATTTCTACGGTTATTTCACGCTGTGGTGTTTTTGTCGTTAAGTGAAGGCCGTCAGAAACTGCGTTGTCCGTGGTGAGAGGTGATACCTGAAATTTGATCAAATTTCTGGTATCACCTCTTATCACGGACAACGGCACACTCTTGATACTGTGCATCTCGGAACGATTTTCGGAATGGAATGCTCCATGCTTCTAGCTCTAACTACCATTCCGTGTTCAAGTCCCTTCATGCGACCAAATTTACATAGAAAACGTTTCCACATGAATCGCCTGAGTACAAATCGCACCTCCTTCAATGCACTGCCCTTTTGTAACTTGAGTACGTTATACTACTGCGCAATGTATAGATATGCGCATATCGCTATCCAATGACTTTCGTCACCTCAATGTGGATCACATGCTAGATCCTAGAACATTTTCTAAGCTCGAACATAACGACGTTACCGCAGAAGAAACGTTTTTCTCAAAGAGTGTGGATTCCCGAAAAACCACAGCTGTGAAACACCGCTTGCTGATTACACAAACAACATGCATTCAGGTGAGTGCCCGCATCTCGTGGTCGTGCGGTAGCGTTCTCGCTTCCCACGCCCGGGTTCCCGGGTTCGATTCCCGGCGGGGTCAGGGATTTTCTCTGCCTCGTGATGGCTGGGTGTTGTGTGATGTCCTTAGGTTAGTTAGGTTTAAGTAGTTCTAAGTTCTAGGGGACTGATGACCATAGATGTTAAGTCCCATAGTGCTCAGAGCCATTTGAACCATTTTTTTGAACCATTCAGGTGAGCAGGTAAATTTCGTCTTCCTTGATTTCCAAAGTGCGTTAGACGCTTTACCACATCGTCAACTACTAAGCAAGCTACAATTATATGGAGTGTCTTCGCAGTAATTTAACTGAGAGGATGAATATTTGATTAAAATAAGAGTCTGTCAAATGAAAGCGAGACAGACTACATAACGAGCATGACGCAGACGTATGTAACGCAGGTGTGTGTGTGTGTGTGTGTGTGTGTGTGTGTGTGTGTGTGTGTGTGTGTCTGTGTGTGTGTATGTGTGTGTACATGAGTACCCTTTATTGGGAATCAATAATGAACAGCGCGGACGTTCGCCGCTTTGCCATTTGTCTATTAGACGTGCTGGACATAAGGTCAGCGAGTCGTGTGAGTCCGACTTCACTATGTAGGCCTGGAAAGAGAAACAGGGAGGTTTTGACAGCGGAAGGAGTGTCAGGGAATGAAATTAATGGCCGAATGTCTGTAATGTATGGCGAACACAGTAAGTCACGTGAGCGTGTATTTGCGTGGAACAAACGATTTCGAGAAAGTCGGGTGTCACTGAAAGACAGCAGCCGGTCAGGGCAGGCTCATCGTGTCATTGCCTCTTCTGTCACTGCTGCGCTGGATGCTGCCTCTAATGAGCGACGGCGGAGGTTAGGAGACATTTGGCTCATGTTGGGCGTCATTCAAGGTACTGCTTACATCGTCACGACAGAGCATCTGGAGTTGTGGAAAATCTGTACACAGTGGGTTCCCCATGGCCTGTAGGGGGAGCGGAAGTTCAACGGAATATTGACACCACAGCACCAAACAGAACGGCGTCAAGATGAATAATATCGTTTTCTCTCCCGTGTTGTCGCGGGAGATGAAAGGTGATATCATAATTTTGAGAGGAAGAGCAATAGTCAGAACCAAAAATCAAAAATACATGCATATGGAGTGACATCCCCCTCCCTCCCCCCCCCCCCCCCCCCGAAAAGAATCCAGCTCGGAGAAAGTCATGATGACTTTTTTCTTTACTGCAATGACCAGCTGCTCATTGGCTTTCTTCAACACGGCGCTACAATTAACGCAGTATGGTACGTGGGCACTTTACTAAAACAGAAGCACAGCATCAAGTCCAAACGCCCAGAAATTTTGACGGACGGTATCATTCTGTTGCAGAATAGTGTCTGCCCACATGTTCCTAATACTGTTTCAAGTATGTTGCAGAAGTTTCGTTGGAAGCCCTTACATATCCTCCATATAGTTCCGATCTCCCTCCATGGAATTTCCATATTTCTGGAGCCCTGAAAAAAGACATTGGAGACCGTCGGTTTGCTTCGAAGGAGGTGGAGCACCCCCGGGTACAGTCATGTTTCCGTAGGCAACCACAAACATTTCTCGATGAAGGCATTGACCGTCTTGTCTCACACTGGGATGAATGAATTAACAGTTACGGTGATTACTTTTGCGATACTAAATAGTTTACTTAATTTTTTCCTGTCTCTCTCGTTTTCATTTAAATGCCCTTTATACGAGGAACACAGTATGTTTTACTGGATGTGCCCTCTGGTGTTCTCAGTATTCATAAACTAGGTACTAAGTGGGACCAGCAGCGGTATCAGGTTGTTACTTGCAAGTGTGTTGCCTACAGGAAAGCATCGTCATTGTACGATGGTAAGGAAATACAGAAAAACTCGGGCAAAATTTTCTGCTTCGTGTAATGAAGAGTAGCTTCCTTTAAAGGTACATGGAAACATAATAATCGCTGTAGTAAAGAGAAACAACACAATAGCATATGATTACAAGATTTGTGATGAACATCTTGAGCATGTGAAATTGTAAAAACATTTTGGGTAATACTATGATGTAATATGAAATGGGACAATCAGATAATAACGGTATTAGGTAAGGAGAATGGAAGACTTAGATTTGTTGGAAGGGCTCTGGGAAAGTGCAGTGCATCTGTAAATGCAATCGCATACTAAAAGCTTGTCACCAACTCTAGAATACTGTTCCAGCGTTTGGTTTTCTTATCAGACATATTTCGATGGGGAAGTGATGCGCTGTTAGAATCGCAGTAAGCCACTGCAGTCCACACGATAGTATGACAAATGCTCGGTGGACTTAAATGAGAAGCCTTGGAAGAAAGGCAAAGTTCTTGAGTACCCGTGTTTGTCAAATTTAAAGCACCTGTATTTGAAATACTCTGAAGAGCCAAAGAAACTGGAACACCTACCTAATATCGAGTACGGTCCACGCGAGCACGCAGAAGTGCCGCAACACGACGTGAAATGGACTCGACTAATGTCTGAAGTAGTGCTGGAGGGAACTGACACCATGAATCCTGCAGGGCTGTCCATAAATCTGTAAGTTTAGGAGGGGGTGGAGATCTCTTCCGAACAGCACGTTGCGAGGCATTCTCAATTATGTTCATGTCTGGGGAATTTGGTGGCCAGCGGAAGTGTTTAAACACAGAAGAATGTTTCTGGAGACACTTTGTAACAATTCTAGATGTGTGGGATGTCGCATTGTCCTGCTGGAATTGTCAAATTCCGTCAGAATTCACAATCGACATGAATGGATGCAGGTGTTCAGACAGGATGCTTACATACGTGTCAGCTATCGGAGTCGTATCTTGACGTATCAGGGGTCCCTCAACACTCCAACTGCACACGCTGCACACCATTACAGAACCTCCACCAGCTTCAACAGTCCCCTCCTGTCATTCAGGGTCCATCGATTCATGAGGTTGTCTCCATACCCATACACGTCCATCCGCACGATACAATTTGAAACGGGACTCGTCCGACCAGGCAACATGTTTCCAGTCATCAACAGTCCAACGTCAATGTTGACGGGTCCAGGCGACGGGTAAAGCTGTGTGTCGTGCAGTCATCAAGGGTACACGAGTGGGTCTTCGACTCCGAAAGCCCATCTCGATGATGTTTCGTTGAATAGTGCGCACGCTGACGCTTGTTCATGGCACAGCTTTGAAATCTGCAGCAGTTTGCGGAAGGGTTGCACTTCTGTCAGTCGTCATTGGTCCCGTCCTAGCAGGATATTTTTCCGGACGCAGCGATGTCGGAGATTCGACGTTTTACCGGATTTATGATGTCTACGGTACATTCGTTAAGTGGTAGTACGGGAAAATCCCCACTTCATTGCTATCTTCGAGATGTGTCCCATCGCTCATGCGCCGACTATAACACCACGTTGAAGCCCTATTAAATTTTGATAGCCTGCCACTGTAGCAGCAGTAACCGATCTAACAACTGCGTGAAACACTTGTTGTCTTACACAGGCGTTGCCGACCGCAGCGCCGTATTCTGCCTGTTTACATATCTCTGTATTTGAATGAGCATGCCTATACTAGTTTCTTTACCGCTTCAGTGTAAAACTGTGTGACCTTCATTATATTGCCAACTTCGTTTATCACGTGAAGGAATCATGAGGAGAAGATAACAGGGACTAGCGCACGTACAGAGACGTGTAGGCAAGTTTCCCACGCTCAATTCGCGAATGGAATAGGACAGAAATTCCATAATGCTGGTGGACGCATCCACCGCCGTGCACTCACTGTACACGCGCTTACGGAGCGTATAGAAACTCCGGAACCGACCGACCGACCGACCACCCTGTCATTCTCTGCCAATGGCGTCATTAGATGCGATGCGGAAGGGTATCGGCTCAGCACAACGGTCTCCCGGTCGTTGTCAGTTTGGTGACCTGAAGCCGCTATTACTGGTAAAGTAGCTCCTTAATTGGCATCATGAGGCTGAGTGCGTCTCGTTTCACTCCTCTCAGAAAAGAAATTCTCTTTGATACTTAATTCCGGCTTGTTATTTCTGTACCGACTTTTTTAACGGTAACCGAAGGGATATGTACAGAAAATCCAGTTTCAATTATTTACCATCAGTGTAAGATGATGTTGCAGAGCGACCAGTACTGTCCTACTGCCAATGAGGAAGTTGGTTAGTCACTCAAAGGCGCTGACGTTGTTTACGCCTTGACATTGCATTGTTCACTTCCAAAGATATTGTCTTTCCACAACCTTCATACTAAGGAGAAAAGCCTGCATTTAGTCACTCACCAAAATTATGTACAGACATTGATGCAGATATGGCTTCACATTCGAATACATTATGATAGATTTGGAATTGTAAAATATCCTTAATGCATCATTTCATTCTGCGCATTAATACTATAACGTCGCCTCCCTTCAAAACCAACTCGTCTCGCAATAAATTATTCCTCTTCATTCGCTAACAATTGTATCACAGAAAATACTAGATCTTCAGGATAACTTACCTACTTCGAGCTTAGTGTACAGCAGCTGTGCTATCAAACACAACATAATGCTTTTCATGCCTTTCTAACTGCAAATTGCAAACTTGCTGCACTACAAAGCTACCTAAAACGTTGCTCAGCAACGTACGTCTTCTGCCTTCAATTGTTGGCAGCGTTATCGGAATATTATATCTTGTTATAGTATTGTGCCTGTCAATAATGAAAGAAGAAATTTGCAACGCAAAAATTAACGCAGTGAGGTCTTATTTTGCATTGGTTGTTCAGCCGATGTTATCCGTTCCTTCTAGGTCAGGATTGTTTTACTCAATTTCTGCCAGTATCAGGCATTATCCGTTAACTGCTGCTGCTGGTTCAGAAACAATGGGCGATATTTTAAAATAGTAGCTATAAGTCATCTTGTGGTATTCTCGTAATGGCTATATTGGGCGGTCTGCCTCTTCCATGAGTAACGCTACTAAGAATAGCAGGGGTCTGCGTGAAGCCTCAGAAAAAGCTTTTGCGTACGAGGAACTGATGCGTATCTCTCCTGGATGTGCGCGTTGGTTGAATTACCATCTTATTTTCTACCCTTATCTTGTTTTATCAAAAATATTTTTGTGAACAATAAAACGATAGTTTTTCAGTGTGTGGTGACCGCACTTTTTGGTTTAGCGTGTACGATTACTTTCAGATTCGAGTTAACGACAATGACACTATTTTACGGTAGTATTTATGAGCTGAATCTTAATATTGCCGAGAGCTGTTCGCTGTAGGTATCTAACGCGCAAGTGGAAGACAATTAAAATTTACTTCTAGGCTAAGATGTTTGAATACTTCTCCTAAAATATAAATATTAGTGGAAAGTCATTACTAGACACACGGACAGGAAAAGATGCTTTAAGCGGCTTCTACGAAAAGTTAAATTTTTATTGAGCCAATTTGTATACAGCACCTCCTGTTGTGCGACTAAGTTGGTCGAACAACTATAAACTGGTAGCCAAGATCGCAGGAATTCTTTTTATTTCATGATTACCGGTTTCCGCGAAACTAAAGCCGCCATCATCGGGTCTTAGGACACATACAGGTTACAACATCAAGGCATACAATGATGATATGCCGGCCGAATTATGCACATAAAATTATCTAAATTCACATTGCTAATGTGGTGTGATTCAAAATTAAACATTTCAGTTCCGTTTCAATATACGACATGCTAATTATTTATTCACTAATATAAATAGGATTATGCCTTGTTGCCGGCCGAAGTGGCCGAGCGGTTCTGGGCGCTACAGTCTGGAGCCGCGCCACCGCTACGGTCGCAGGTTCGAATCCTGCCTCGGGCATGGATGTGTGTGATGTCCTTAGGTTAGTTAGGTTTAAGTAGTTCTAAGTTCTAGGGGACTTATGACCTCAGCAGTTGAGTCCCATAGTGCTCAGAGCCATTTGAACCATTATGCCTTGTTGTCTATTCTACTAACTACCTACCCACCCATAAACATGAATTACTCAAAATTTTACAGCAGTCCACAACTAGTTAATCCAACAAGCTACTTCAATACAGTGTTTTAAATTTTTTTTTACCACTAATACATGATCTTTAATTCGGCCTCTTCTTGACGCTCGCGGCATATGTCTTGTCACATGATAAATATGGAGAAACTTTCCTTAAACATACATAGTAAATAGAACAACGATTATTTAAGCGTAAAAGCATTTATACCAGTTGACACACCTGATAAGAGACTCCCAATTACACATTTACGTTACTCACATGTATGCTCCTACTTACTCAATGTATGGCTAGTTTTGCTCATTCCTGTTTGCTTGGTTGTGCCTTGGATTAGCCGGTCTAATACCTCCGTTTCTATTTCCACCCTGCTCTCCTTCGTTGCTGTTGTTTCTCCTGTTTTCTTGTCCATTTCCCCAGTTTCTATATGACCAGCGCCGATTATTATTCTGGTAATGCCGCGTTGACCAGTCACGGCGTTGGTCCCTTCTTCGCCCGCGGTCGCGCTGCCGTGCCCCATAATAGTCTTGCGCCTGATTAGGTGGGCATTCACCCGTATCGTATTCCAACCCCTGAAGTAATGTTTTAAAGGCTTCCACGTCATCCTTGCATCGTCCCGCAAGAATGCTGTGGCGCTAATGCATCGGCAGTTTTGTAATGCATATTCGAATCAACTCCGCGGGTCCGTACGGGCATAAAGGAACTAATTTGACTGCAGCATGTGATCAAACAAACGTGCAGGACTGCCGAAACCGGACTGATTTAAGTTTGGCAGCATAATTATGCTATGCTTCACCCTATCCTGCGCCGCTTCCGACCAATAAGCGGACAGTAACGCTTGTTGGAACTCTTAGTTGAGTTGCAATGTCGCGCTGCGGATCTCATGTGTATTGCCGGTTCGCCTTCTAGGTACCCACACATATACACTCCTGGAAATGGAAAAAAGAACACATTGACACCGGTGTGTCAGACCCACCATACTTGCTCCGGACACTGCGAGAGGGCTGTACAAGCAATGATCACACGCACGGAACAGTGGACACACCAGGAACCGCGGTGTTGGCCGTCGAATGGCGCTAGCTGCGCAGCATTTGTGCACCGCCGCCGTCAGTGTCAGCCAGTTTGCCGTGGCATACGGAGCTCCATCGCAGTCTTTAACACTGGTAGCATGCCGCGACAGCGTGGACGTGAACCGTATGTGCAGTTGACGGACTTTGAGCGGGTGGACGTACCGCCGAATTGCTCAACACGTGGGGCGTGAGGTCTCCACAGTACATCGATGTTGTCGCCAGTGGTCGGCGGAAGGTGCACGTGCCCGTCGACCTGGGACCGGACCGCAGCGACGCACGGATGCACGCCAAGACCGTAGGATCCTACGCAGTGCCGTAGGGGACCGCACCGCCACTTCCCAGCAAATTAGGGACACTGTTGCTCCTGGGGTATCGGCGAGGACCATTCGCAACCGTCTCCATGAAGCTGGGCTACAGTCCCGCACACCGTTAGGCCGTCTTCCGCTCACGCCCCAAGATCGTGCAGCCCGCCTCCAGTGGTGTCGCGACAGGCGTGAATGGAGGGACGAATGGAGACGTGTCGTCTTCAGCGATGAGAGTCGCTTCTGCCTTGGTGCCAATGATGGTCGTATGCGTGTTTGGCGCCGTGCAGGTGAGCGCCACAATCAGGACTGCATACGACCGAGGCACACAGGGCCAACACCCGGCATCATGGTGTGGGGAGCGATCTCCTACACTGGCCGTACACCACTGGTGATCGTCGAGGGGACACTGAATAGTGCACGGTACATCCAAACCGTCATCGAACCCATCGTTCTACCATTCCTAGACCGGCAAGGGAACTTGCTGTTCCAACAGGACAATGCACGTCCGCATGTATCCCGTGCCACCCAACGTGCTCTAGAAGGTGTAAGTCAACTACCCTGGCCAGCAAGATCTCCGGATCTGTCCCCCATTGAGCATGTTTGGGACTGGATGAAGCGTCGTCTCACGCGGTCTGCACGTCCAGCACGAACGCTGGTCCAACTGAGGCGCCAGGTGGAAATGGCATGCCAAGCCGTTCCACAGGACTACATCCAGCATCTCTACGATCGTCTCCATGGGAGAATAGCAGCCTGCATTGCTGCGAAAGGTGGATATACACTGTACTAGTGCCGACATTGTGCATGCTCTGTTGCCTGTGTCTATGTGCCTGTGGTTCTGTCAGTGTGATCATGTGATGTATCTGACCCCAGGAATGTGTCAATAAAGTTTCCCCTTCCTGGGACAATGAATTCACGGTGTTCTTATTTCAATTTCCAGGAGTGTATTTGATCTTATGGGAACTTGCCCAGTCGGGGGGAAGACAAAATTGAAATTGTTCTAGCCATGCCATTGGGTGTATACCTTTGGAGAATTCCTAGATATTTCGAATTTCCTCACCGTTAAGAAGTGTTTTAAAGTCAAACCCCCGCATTTCCTCCTGGGGAGACGGCTCCTGAAAGTTCCTACTTTTTCCTTGTCTGCCCCTCAGAACACATTCTTGCCTATCGTCATATTCCTCATCGTGGCCGGAGTTCCAGTCTGTACTGTCCGGACGATTCTTTATAGTGCTGGCGCTTACTTCCGAGTGCCACCCAAGCCGGCTTTCCAGATGTGCCACGCGTTCTTGCAGTTCGCCTGTAACATTTCTGTGCCTCCTGATTACCTCAAACTGTTTTTTTTTTTTTTTTAATTTTAATAGCGAACGCACCTCTTAGGTCTTAGCAACCGCTACTGGTGTTGTCTTGACACGACATTCTGCGATCGTAATCGTCCCTACGATATCAGCTAATTTAGCGATCTCATCTCGCATCTGTTTATTTTCGTCCGCCCCAGTCTGCTTCAGCTGTTTCGTATCCTGTTCAAGGACGAGAATCGCTTGTCTTCTCTCTGTAGACTCCTTGCTAATGGACTCTGGACAATGCGTCCCAGCATCCTCAACCCTAGACAACACCTGTGCGTAGTAACGTCGGTATTCAGAGTCTAGGGCATGGAATTTCGCAAGCAGATGTCCCTCTCTCCCTTTGACGTCCTCATCGCGGCTCAGCTTACCCGCTTCTAAAGCATTCAGACACTGTTCGATTTGTTCGAATTTACTCCCTATTTCTGTCATAATATCCTTTCTTTTATCTCAACTGCCAGATTTTTTAATTCTTGTAAGACATTATCCGACAGTTCCCGCATCGACTTTTCTGCTTTTTCTGTCGGTTGTGTCAATTTCTCGCCTCTTTCTCGCATCGAGTCTTTCATGATTTCTGCCAAATCAATTTGGGTGCTTGGAGGAAAATTAATTTCTGGCTCAGCTGTGACCCCGTTCCTAATCTTTTGATTTTCAATCTCGGCTGGAGGAGACGTATGCGCAATTTCTAAGTTTAGTATCGTGGGAGCACAGCTGAAATCTGGTTCTATAAATTGTTCGTTCGCTTGTATAACATACGAAGTACTCCCTATTGCATTTTCAGACAAACCTCTTTGCCTTTGAAATCGTAGCTACCCACTGTTCTCTAGCAGACAGAACTTCTCTGCTACCACCGAGCATGCAACTACAAACACTCTCACTCATTCATCCTTTCACACCTGAAGGGAAGGAGATGAAATTATCTTAAGACATCATACACACTACTTAAAGGAGGCGGATGTGGGTTTCATAGGAAAATGTATGATAAGAATTACATTTAAAAATATGTTTTGAAATGTTGTATGACAAGTTTTTCGTGTTTATTTGTCAAATAACATATTCCACTGCTCAGTCTCTTCCTAGATAAATTTAGGAATACCGCAGTAAATTTAGAGGTGCAAATTTATTTCGTAAACAACTATAAATCTAGTAAAATAGCATGAAAGGAATCTAATACAGACCTTTCAATGCATATCACTGAAGCTGCAATTGCCGACAAGGAACAGTTTCGGCTTGTGACTAGGAAGGGGTTTTTCCCATACTCGTATCAGGATAGTAGGCTACCCAACATAATTGCATTCTCCAGCAACGTAACAGTCGATGCCATATCAGACGCAGAGTATGCGCATGCTGTGAATGTCTGCGGGGATTCGACATCTCCACTTTAGGGCAGTACGCTCGGCTTTACATGGACACAGACGTTCGTTCACTTACTTGCGGACAATTTCGAGAAATTCCGGAGTCTATACATGACCACATATTCTCTGAATTCCGCCGTTTATTACATGTCACCTGGGTTGTCTCGGGACGCAATGTTCGAGAAAACGAAGTGCAGCATTCAGTTATTGACTGATGCTGACATGCTTCTTTTCTTTGAGCGAGGAATTCATGAGGGACTTTGTCAGAGTGTCCATAAGCACGCCAAGGCAAGTAACCCACGGATGGGTGACTGGTTCAACACATCCCTTGATTTGAGTTACATTTTGTATCTGGATGTGAATAACTTATATGCGTATGCCATGCATCAATCACTGCACCGGTGAGTTTCGAAGGGTGGCCAAAGGTGAACACAAGGGATTAGGTGGAAAAATCAAGGGGTGTATGGCGGCTAAATGCTGTTCATTTTTGGAACACAACCTACGACCAGCTTACAGACGGAAGTGACGATACTTTCTGCAGGACCTGACCATCATTTTGCAGTACAATGCTCAAGCACGTACAATGCAAGCTGTTACTGATTTGTTTGACTGATGTGGCTGCTAAGTGCTGTACTACCTACTGCACTCCCCTGAGTTCAACTCGATTTCTAAACTGAAGGAAACACTTCACGGCATTTTCTTCAGAACTGCTACAAATTCGTCGGGGAATAGACCGTGCCGCTCGAACTGGCAACACAACTGGCACTGCTAAGAGTATCCTACGACTTCCACATCGCTGGCAACGGGTTATACATAATGCTGGTGACTACACTGAAGGTCAAAACTTTGAAACACGCATCTATTTTGTATGAGCTGTAAATAAATAGTTTCCACTCTTAAAGTTCCAACCCTCGTATTACGTACGTACAGTGATACAAAGAAGAGAAATGTATATACTACTTACAATGCTGATGCCCCTGCTGCTGTTGCTGGCTTTCAACAGCCAGATCACCAATTATATGTTGGCCATATACTGAAACAATAAGACACCAGTACTACAAAATTCTTAATGAAAAAGTTACAGTTACTGATTTTTATTTTCGTAATCATGTGTAACAGCATGTAATCACTTGAGAGAGAGAGAGAGAGAGAGAGAGAGAGAGAGAGAGAGAAAGAGAGAGAGGGGAGGGAGACCTACATCCTTCTGAATCTGCTTACTGTATTCATCTCTTGGCCTTCTTCTACAATTTTATTCCCCCCCCCCCCCCCCCCCAGCCTTCGCTTCCCTCCATTAGTAAATTGGTTATCACTTGACGTCTCAGAATGTGTCCTAGCAACCGATACCTGCTTCTAGTCACGTTGTGCCGCCAATTTCTTTTCTCCCCAACTCTGTTCAGTACCTCCTCATTAGTTACGTGATCTACTCATCTAATCTTCAGCATTCTTCTGCAGCACCACATCTGAAAAGCTTCTATTCTATTCTTGTCCAAACTGTTTATCGTCCATGTTTCACTTCCAAACATGGCTATGCTCCATACAAATACTTTCAGGATTAAATCTATACTCGATGTTAACAAATTTATCTTCTTCAGAAATAGTTTCCTGCCATTGCCAGTCCATATTTTATATCCTCTCTACTTCAACCAACATCAGTTAAAATGCTAACCAAACAGCAAAACTCATCTACTACATTAAGTCTCAATTTCTAATCTAATTCCCTCAGCATCATCTGATGGATGTTCATCTTCTATCCTCCTTTCAAGACACTGTCCATTCCGTTCAACTGTTCCTACAAGTCCTTTGCTCTTTCTGACAGAACTGCAATGTCAATGGCAAACCTCAACGTTTAAATTTCTTCTGCCTGGACTTTAATTCCTCCTCCAAATTTGTCTTTTCTTTTCTTTACCGCTTGCTTGTTATACAGATTGAATAAGATAGGAGATAGGCTACAGCCCTGTCTCACTCGCTACTCAGCCTTCCCCGAAGTCGGCTTCTACCAGTTTTCCATTGTTCTGTGAAAAATTCGTGTTAGTACTCTGCAACCATGACTTATTAAACTGACAGTTCGGTAATTTTCACATCTATCAGCATCTGCTTTCTTTGGAATTAGAATTGTTATATTCTTCCTGAAGTTTGAGGGTATTTCGCCTATCTGATATATCTTGCTCACCAGATGGACTAGTTTTGTCATAGGTGGCTCTCCCAAGTCTATCTATAGTTCTAACGGAATGTTGTCTACGCCCGAGACCTTGTTTCGATTTAGGTCATTCAGTGCTCTGTCAAATTCTTCATCTTCACACAGTATCGTATCTCCCATCTCATCTTCATCTATGTCCTCTTCCATTTCCATAATATTGCCCTCAAATATATCTCGCTTGTATAGACCCTCTACATACTCCTTCCACCTTTCTGCTTTTCCTTCTTTGCTTAGGACTGGTTTTCTATCCAAGCTCTTCATATTCATACAGGTGGTTCTCTTTTCTCCAAATGCCTCTTTAATCTTCCTGTGTGCGGCATCTATCTTTCCTCTAGTGATATATGCTTCTAAATCCTCACGTATGTCGTCTAGCCATTCCTGCTTTGCCATTTTGTACTTCTTGTCAATCTTATTTCTTAGACGTTTGTATTCCCTTTCGCTGCTTCATTTACTGCATTTGTATATTTCTTCCTTTCATCAGTTGAATTCAGTATCTCTTTTGTAACCTCTGGTTCTTTCAGTTTAGCCATGTCCCATATCCGTACTTTCTTAGTTTTTTTGAAGTTTCTTCAATTTTAATCTGCAGTTCATAACCAAGAAACTGTAGTCAGAGTGCACATCTCTCTGGAAATGAGTAAAAATTTAAAATCTGGTTCTGAAATCTCTGTCTTCTATTATATAATCAATCTGAAACGTTCCGGTGTTTCCAGGTCTCTTCTACGTATGCAACCTTCTTTCATGATTCTTAAACCGTGTGTTAGCTATGAGTAAATTACGCTTTGTACAAAATTGTACCAAGCGGCTGCCTCTTTCCTTTCTTTCCCCCGGTCCATATTCACCTACTATTTTTCCTTCTCTTCTTTTTCCTACTATCGAATTCCAGTCCCTCAGGCCTATTAAACTTTCGTCTCCCTTAACTATATGAAAACTTCTTTTATTTCATTACACATTTTTTGCAATCTCTTCATTATCTGCGGAGGTAGTTGACATGTAAACTTGTACTACTGTGGTAGGCGTGGACTTTGTGTCTATCAGGGCTACAATAATGCGTTCACTATGTGTTCATAGTAGCTTATCCGCATTCCTATTTTTTTTATAAATTATCAAACCTACTCCTACATTACTTCTATTTGATTTTGTTTTTATAGCCCTGTACTCACCTGAGAGGAAGTCCTTTTCCACCTGCCACCTAACTTCGCTAACTCCGACTATATCTAACTTTAACCTGTCCATTTCACTTTTGAAAATTTCTACACTACGTGCCCGGTTAAGGGTCTGACATCCCACGTTTCGATCCGTAGAAAGCCAGTTTTGTTTCTCCTGATAACGACATCCTCCCGAGTAGTCCCCACCCGGAAATCCGAATGCGGGACTGTTTTATCTCCGGAATATTTTATCCAAGAGGATGCCATCGTGATTTAACCATACAGTAGAAATGCATGCCCTCGGGAAAAAGTGCGGCTGTAGTTTCCGATTGTTGTGGTATCCTGTCTTAATGCCCAGTTACAGAAATTAACGCGATTATCCTAATTGTTTCCATGCAGCTCTGTATGGAGAGGGATGAGGTAGGGGCGGAACCTGTGCCGATGGAGAATGCATGGGACTCTTTCCTGACTCATCCCACTTCCTCGTGCGATTGCGCGGGAGCTGACATGCGTGACAACTGCAACAGCAGCAACAACGTTAATTTCTCCCTCTTTTGTCGTCACTTGTTTTCTTCTGTTACATTGTCGAGGTGTTTCGCTACCACTTTCACATAACTGGTGGAAGAGATTGATAAATAACTGCCGAGATTGTTGACGTCTATTGGTATGTCTTGTCGCATACACCGTACAAGAACGAAATGAGTTCTTCCTACACTCTGCATACACGATTATTATATCGTTTATTTCTTCACTGGTAAATCCCGTGCCCACTTGTGATCTATTGCTTGGACTGTCACACACTAACTGACTAGCAAGTGGCAATGTACTCAAGGAACACGCAAGCACACCTTAAACAAACATAACAACATCATAACTGGCTACTACGCAGGGTGAATTCACAAACAGGTGTCGGTGTGGAAACTTTTCAATATAAGATATTTCGTAAACGACTCGCAACAAGCACCAATGACATTCTAATTTTCGCTACTCCTAGAATGTTAATGTCAATAGGCGATCCATTTCAAAAAATTTTTGTTTGTACAAAAAATTCACTTTCTAAATATTGTTACACTCTTTTTATTCATGAACAGTAAGAATCCCCGAATACCAATTCATTCTGTGAAAACTGCATATCAGTAGTAATTTCCATTTCCGCAATATTTGCGGTGCAAGTTTTATCCTGTGTATGTCTACACTTTGATCAGTCAGAACATTGTGATCACCGACCTACTATCGACACAAACCCGTCCAAGAGTTAGCAGCGTCCCCTGGCGAGGAGTGACTGCTAGTCAGGCACACCCACGGTGCGTATAATATCAGTGAAAGTGCTGTCCGTGTGTACAATAGGGAAGGCGAGGAATCTGTCTGAGTTTTTCGAGGGCAGATTGTGGTGACCCGGGGAGTTGGGACGAGCATTTCGGAAACTGCACGACTTTTCGGGTGTTCGAGGAGTGCTGTGGTGAGTGTCTTTAACGAGTGGAAAAAAGATGAAACAATATGTAGGCGTCGGGAGGTTGGATTGCCAACCCTCATTACAGATGTCAGACTTCGTGGCCTGGGCAGACTGGGGAAACAGGACAAGGTGCAGAGTGTGGTGGAGCTAACACCAGACTTTGATGCTGGGCAGAGTACAAGTGTGTCTGAACACACAGTGCACCGAGCACTCGTAACGGTGGGCCTCCGCAGCCGACGACCAACGCGTGTCAATATTAACAGCATGACATCGGGAACTGCTACTGAAATGACCACGTTATCATCGGCATTGGACGTTGGCGCAGTGGCAGAGCGTTACATGGTCTGATGAATGCCGATACTTTCTGCATCCTGCCGCGTAACGTCATCTTCCAGGGGAACAGCTCCTTGACTCCTGTACTGCGGGACGGATACAAGCTGGTGGCGTCCCCATTATGCTCTGGGGAACATTCACGTGGGTCTTCACACGTCCAGTGGAGTTCGTGCAAGGGACCTTGATGCCCAAGGAGTATCCTACACTGGTCGCGGACCAAGTACACCCCTTGTTTCCCGACGGCAGTGCCATTTTTTGACAAGATAATTCGCCATCTCACAAGGCAAGGGGTGTGATGAAGTTGCTTGAGGAACACAGTGGTGAGTTCCAATTGATGTGCTTGCCCCCCCCCCCCAAACTTGTCAGTTCTGAACCCAATCGAACATATCTGGGATGTGATTGAATGTGGCATCAGAAATCATTGCCTCCCTCCCGAGATTTGCGACAATTAGATGAATTTGTGTGCGGATGTGTCATTAGCATCCTCCAGCGACCTACCATGCTCTGCAAATGTTAGTGTCGATGCTGAATTTCCGCATAGGGAAGACAGGCGGCATGTTCTCGGAGACTATAGTAGGGGCGGCCCGCAGTCATTCGGCAGCCGTCACATCTTGGGTAGCCAGCTGCGGCATGGCTTGGTTTACTGTCCGGGCGCACGTAGCGGTGGGTACATGAGTCGGGCCGCTAGCCTCGCTGTCGGTGGTGGTGTGGAGAGTCTCGGCACGTGGGGTTTTCCGTTCCCTCCCGCCTATGGTTGATTAGACCAACTGCTTTGCCCAGAAATCTCTCTCTCACTTCAAGGCTATCACGAAACGCATCAATGGAAAAATTACATAAGTTAACTGACTTCTCATAAACTATCGTAAGAAACGATCGACTCAGCCCTCAGTAGACATGTCAGCACAATATTCACATGTTTGTAGCTTGAAATGTGGTAATACAGGAGCAGTCCAAATCTGTAATTGTATGAAGACTCTTGCCGGAAAGATGAACACTCAGGGCGAAAAAATCTCGCATCACTAAAGACAAGCACTATGTGAACTGTATTTACAGTAGTAGCTTTGTACCATCAGTGATTAATTCACTGAGCTTAAACTACATACATTTACATTAATAATAACGATGGATATTATAACTGGCTTGGATTTCAGACACAGAGCAAATCCGGGAGCGTTGAACCACTTTTTTTCTTCAGCATAAAATATCTGTTTTTTCCAACTTTTTCCTACTTCTGGCGGCATGTTCGTATAGAATGTCATGTAAAATTAAGTACTGCTACATAAAATGCAAGATATATGATAAAATTAAAATATACATGAGTGGTCCATCTCATTCATAGGTGTACGGGCGAGATGGACCATTATTGTGGGACAGATGAAATACATAAAATGGCTCTACATGAAGAAAAGAGTGATTTAAAATTTCGTATTTTGTTTTGAACATATTGTAATGAATGCAGAATATACTATTAAATATTTTAGTCTAAAACAATTTTACCAGTTTAATATAAATCTTGATTGAATGTCGGCCTTTCTAATTAGTTGTTGGTTCAAATGGTGCAAATGGCTCTAAGCACTATGGCACTTAACATCTGAGGTCATCAGTCCCGTAGACTTAGAACTACTTAAACGTAACTAACCTAAGGACATCTCACACATCCATGCCCGTCACAGGATTCGAACTTGTGACCGTAGCAGCCGCGTGGTTCCGGATTGAAGCGCCTAGAACCGCTCGGCCACAGCGGCCGTTGTTGGTTTTGTTTAAGCTTTAACCTGTCTTTCTCTCACATAGCGGTCATACTTATTACCAAATGCTGACTATCGTGAACAGAAACACACTGAATCCAATCGTAATTTTTATTAGTGTCGTAATAGATTTCACCACAGCCATTTCACTCACTCTCATTTCATCATCAAAGTTGCTTTCGCAGTCTTCTACAATAGTTGCACCTGATGAACATGGTGAGCTATGTACAATTTTTTCTCATCGAGCTTCTTCAGTCTGTTTTTACTTCCCCTAATGTTTCTCTCTGTTGATCTTTTTGTGCCTTTATTCTGTTTCATTTCTGTTCTTATCCCTCTTTTCTTTACAGTTTCAATATCTTCAGCAGTGTTTAGCCCTTTGGATATAGTTGTTGCCTTCCTAATAAAGTCCATGGTTTTATCAGTAGAACGAACAGGAGATATTTCTTCCATATGTTTTGTCTGTGTTCGCTTAGTAGGAGTGGAGTCCGAATTTGTGTCAGTGAACGAATTGTACTCTTTCGATTTTCTTGGAATCAGCAGGTCTTTTGATGAGCTTTGAAGTAGTTTGTTGGCCTGTCTACAAGGTTCTGCTCTTCAATTTGTTGGCACAAACATATTTTCCGAGAAATAAGCACAGTATGAGACTGCGGTATTCTTCAGAAGAACTGTTGCACATGCCTTGAAGCTAAATTCAATTGTTCTCCAGCTCTGTCACGTTAAAACAAGTCGTCCATCTCTCTCATTGTCTGGGAGAGATGGGCCAACCCGACTTGTATCAGTAGGCAGCCAAATCGGTGGCCGTTTTAGGTTAGTTTCATGCCTATACACCTGTCAATCTCGCAGTAAAAAAACTGCACCAGTCTTGTGCAAACTAAGCATTAATATTAAAATTATGCAACTAGACGGTAAAACTTTTCGGCTTACGAGAACAGAGAATGTGATTTTCCTCTAGAACTAACACGAAAATGAGAGCAACATTTCTACACCACTGTTGTTTACAAAAGAGCTCCCGACCAAGTAGCGGAAACTGCTCTGCAGAGGCACATTTGTGAAACACGCCACCGGTCCGTCTCGCCCAGTGGTCCTAGACTCCCGGTCTCACCCAGTCTGGTTCTGAGGAAACTTGGTCAGATCTTGCCACGGTCACCACGTTTGTGTCTGCCTCCATAGATGAGTAGTTAGCATGGCAGAAAGCCATGCGAGAGTCCCAGGTTCAGTTCCTGGATGGGTCGGAGATTTTCTTTGCTCGGGGACTGAGTGTTGCGTTGTCCCCATCATCACCTCATCCTCACCGACACGCAAGTCTCCGAAGTGGCATCAACAAAAGGACTTGCACCAGGCGATCAGTCTACCCGACGGGAGGCCCTGCCAAAGGACGTCCACGTTCGTAGCGTAAGAAAATATAAATCAATGTCGAAAAGGAGGTTAATTACACTGAATTAGCTATCCTATCTGATACCAGTACCGTGTCTGCAGGTAAAAGAAATCTTATCTGCAGATCTAATAGCCTGTTACCGTGGTAGCATCAGACATCAACTCTCACGCACGTGTTTTCACAGGGACAATGGGAAGGCTACAAACAAGTAACAGACAAGCAGTAATTAATGGAATTGTTATAAAGGCTGATTCAGGTGTCCCTACCGATGTCATTTTGTGCAACCTGCAGTTCTATATCTGATCTTCAAAATCCACGCGCAAGATTTCGTCTTCTCTCACTTGCTACGTGCAAACTGTTAGTCTTACAGGAAAAAGAACAGTGCCTTTTTGTAGGAAATTTAATGTACATAAATTTTGTACTGGGATACGTTTCCGTTAGAAACTGTAGTTTTCGAGTTACTCAACAAAAACGTACAAATATAACCTTCAAACGCACCGCCACTCCCACACTCAGGCCCCACAGGTCAGGATTTCAATTGTATCGGTCATGGCACTCCCCACTACCACTGCACAAAAATTTGCGACTACACAAATTTTTTCCCAAATTCGACCTTTTTCAGCCTTCATTGACTAGCCCCGTTAAGCCACCTGTTTAAAAATTGTAAAACTGACGTTAATGTAAATTTTACCTAAGATTTTGTGAATTTCAAAAGCATAAAATAAACAATTACGTCTTCAGCCTGGAATCTCATTGAATGGAGTAGAACTGTCTTCAATGAACAGCTTTCAAGAAAAACTGCTCATGGAGGGGACGGAAATGCTACAAACTGTGCTTTCGCTTATTTCACGTGAGAACAGGGGAGTGTAGTAGAAGCTTCACACTCTTCGGATACAAAACGAACTTTAACAAGCATTAGGTTGGTACTGGCATTGAGAAGTTTCCCAGCAATTGATCAGCATCTTCGCACCAATCACAGTGACGGCCGTGACTCATTCAACTGGATACACCAAAAATTTGGTGCGAAAGCAATGTACCTTCACATGGCGCTCGGGTGGCACCTCTGTGTACAGTCTTCTGATATCGAATGCCATGGTCAATTATTCTCTTTGGATTGCAGTGTCGGCACGGGTGTCTCTGCCCTCAAGAAGGACCATCGCCGGCTCTAGCCAACAAAAGCACAGAGCACTTCCGCAAAACTGCTCAGTTCCCTGTGGATGCTCATCCTCCTAATGAGACTCAAAGTACGTCTTCTGTCGATAAACGGAAACGGTGACTAGATACCACAACTGGAGCACACTTACCCAGCGAGAAAAACGCAAATCTTTCCACCTGAGCAAACATGCCCGGTACGTTCAATAAAATAACCACGAAACAGTAGCATCATCAAAAGAAAGGCGCTTTTCGTTGCGACGGAATATTTTCACGAAATTACAATCATCATCTTTCTCCTCCGAATGCGAAAATGTTTTGTTGACATCGACCTACATAGGGAGAAACGATCACGACGATAAAATAAGGGAAATCAGAGCTCGTGCGAAAAGATACAGGTGTTAGTTCTTTCCGCGCGCTATACGAGATTGGAATGATAGAGAATTGTAAAGGTGGTTCGATGAACCCTCTGCCAGGCACTTAAATGTGATTTGCAGAGTATCCATGTAGATGTAGATGTAGACGTAGGAACAATATCTCGATATCTGAAAGACATCTTGCACTACATATACAGAGGGATACGTCCCTACTTCTCTTAACTTCATTTACATTTCAGTGTGAATTCCACATTACGATGGACACAGAGTTGAAATGTTCTAGGCACTCCCCATGTTATCCTGATTAATGTGGCCACACTGCCAATTTGTCGTCCACATACTGACAGAAACACATTCGTATCAGGTTAGTCAATCACGCCGAAGAAAAATGGGAGATGCCTCTCATCACTCTACCGAGAATCAGAAAGATTCATCCCAATTCGTAAAACTATATCTTCTGCGCCAGTGGTAGTCAGTCTAGTCCCCATAGCCCACTAGTGGGCGTTCCAGCTTTCTTGGTGGGCAGCAAGAGGTAGGTGTGTTATAAACAATTTCAAATTTTATCTTTATGAGGGGAACATAGCCTCAACGTGTTATGAGAATGAAAACATGATCCAGGTAGGGTGTATTCTTTTTATTATCTACGCGATTGGCCAGTTTCAAGCTTTAGTTATTTTCAAACACGTTTCTTAAGCTTCCAGTTTCATTTTACATTATAATACATGAGATATGATAAAAAGAGCCAAAGGAACTGGTACACCTGCCTAATATCGTGTACGGCCCCTGCGAGCACGCAGAAGTGGCGCAACACGACGTGGCATGGACTCGACTAATGTCTGAAGTAGTTCTGGAGGGAATTGACACCATGAATCCTTGCGGGGCTCTCCATAAATCCGTAAGAGTACAAGGGGATGAAGATCTCTTGTGAACAGCACGTTGCAAGGCATTCCAGTTATGCTCAATAATGTTCATGTCTGGGGAGTTTGGTGGGCAGCGGAAGTGTTGAAACTCAGAAGAGTGTTCCTGGAGCCACTCTGTAGCAATTCTCGACGTGTGGGATGTCGCATTGTCCTGCTGGAATTGCCCAAGTCCGTCGGAATGCACAATGGACATGAATGGATGCAGGTGATCAGACAGGATGTTTACGTACGTATCATCCGTCAGAGTCGTGTCTAGACGAATCAGGGTCCGATATCACCCAAACTGCACACTCCCTACACCATTACACAGCCTTCAACAGTCCCCTGCTGACAAGCACGTTCTGTGCATTCATGAGGAGGTCGTCTCCACACCCGTACACGTTCCTCCACTCGATACAATTTATAACGAGACTCGTCCGACCAGGCAACATGTTTCAAGTTAACAACAGTCCAATGTCGTTCTTGACAGGCCCAGGCGAGGCGTAAAGCTTTGTATGGTGCAGTTATCAAGTGTACACGAGTGGGACTTTGGCTCCGAAAGCCTATATCGATGATGTTTTGTTGAATGGTTCGCACGCTGACACTTGTTGAGGGCCTAGCACTGAAATCTGCAGCAACTTGCGGAAGGATTGCACTGCTGTCACGTTGAGCGATTCTCTTCAGTCGTCGTTGGTCTCGTTCTAGCAGGATATTTTTCAGGCCGCAGCGATGTCGGAGACTGTCGGAAATCCTGATATTCACGGTACACTCGTGAAATGGTCGTACGAGAAAATCCCCACTTCATCGCTACTTTGGTGATGCTGGGTCCCATCGCTCGTGCGCCGACTGTAACACCACGTCCAAACTCACTTACATCTTAATAACCAGCCATTGTAGCAGCAATGACCGATCTGACCATTGCGCCAGACACTGATTGTCTTAAATATTCGTTGCCGACCGCAGCGCCGTATCCTGCCTATTTACATATCTCTGTCTTTGAATACGCGTGCCTCTACCAGGTTCTTTGGCACTTCAGTGTATATCGCTGGTATGTATTCCTGTGCACATATACCAGCGATATATTACAATGTGAAATGAAACTAGAAGCTTAAGACGCGTGCTTGAAAATAACCATAGTTTGAAACTCGCCAACTTTGATGTAAAGCATTTCGTAAGTAATTATTTTTATATGCTTTAACTTGCAGCAACTCTGCTTATAAATTTTTTAAAGTTACTTCCCTACTTTATAAATCACTGTTACTGTGGAACCGATGGGTGGTCAGAAAATTTTATTACTAACAGAGACACAGTAGAGGGTGATAGATAAAAAAAGGTTGATTTCCCTGTTCTACACTAATCAAGACAGAAAATTGGGGTGAATTTCAAGTTGCATATTGTCGATATGGCGATAGCACAGCAACAGAATACGAGGGCGTCCTGGAAACTAATGCCTCCGAATTTTTTATGTGAAAACTCTCAAATCATTCTAAATAAAACAAACGTTGTGAGCTTTCTACATCTTTATTCCTCATCTCTCCATGTTTGCAGCTCTGTGCTACAAGAGGGCCTCGAATCTTAGCGTGCGACATAGAGATGGGTAATGTAACTATGTCGGTGAGCGAGATACAGCATGCTGCTACCGAGTTTCGAATCCGAAGAGTTCGTCCACACAAGGAGCACCTTCTCCTTCAGCATGACAATGCGAGACCATACAAGAGCGGCTGCGACGTCTGGAACAATCAGCGCCTTGGGTTTAGTGTCATCGATCATCCTCCATACGGCCGCGACTTGACCCCATCTCATTCTCATCTGTTTCCAAGACAATGAATACCTTCGAAGATTTCATTTTATAGTGATGATGCGGTGAAAGCAAAGACGAGGTTGTGGTTCCGTCAACAAAGCCGAATATTCTAGAGTGACGGAATTCATAAACTGTTATCAAGTTGTGAAAAATTTGTTCATCGCCAGGGTGACCATATTGAGAAATAAATATATAGACGTGATGAATAAAGATGTAGAATGTCAATAACAAATGTTTTTTTAAAGCGTTAGGAGTTTTTACACAAAAAATTCGGAGGTATTACCTTCCAGCATGCCGTCGTGCGTTTCGCGTTGTCCGTTTCGACGGAGGTACCAGCATCTTCAACGCAATGTTTGCTTATGTAAAGGAGAAATACACAAGTAGTTTCCTGTGCTCCTTCAAGACGTAGATTGCCATCAACAGAGCTTTTGCACGTAACCCACACAAGTCTACTTCTCGTTCCAGTAGAGAGCTACCCGTTCCTCATGTGCCTGCCAGTTTTGTTATGCGGTGACATATGGTTCATATGGCTCTGAGCACTATGGGACTTAACAACTGTGGTCATCAGTACCCTAGAACTTAGAACTACTTAAACCTAACTAACCTAAGGACATCACACACATCCATGCCCGAGGCAGGATTCGAACCTGCGACCGCAGCGGTCGCGCGGTTCCAGACTGAAATGCCTAGAACCACACGGCCACACCGGCCGGCTATGCGGTGACGTTTCTATTTCAAACAGTAGCGGTTTCAGTTGCTTCATGACCTGCATAATGTTGAGGAACAACAACATATAGAGTTTTGCGGTTTCGTTTTAGGCGTGGAGGTGCAACGCAACAATTTCCTTTCACTTTTTATGTTCAGTAGGAGAAAGGGAAGCGGTTCGCGGGGCCTACAAAATCGGAAAACCCTCAAAAATAAAAACTACTTTGCAAATTATTACTTCTTTATGATTAACTCATTCATTACGCAATGTGGGCGGTTTGCTTACTTCAGTCGTCTTAACTGAATGCGTTTTCATGTCAGAGGCCGCAATGGTTCCACGACGTGGTGGATAGAAAGAGGGCAAAGCTAGCCGAGCCGTTCACCTTGCTACAACCTAATCCGAACCACTCCAGTAGCCTTTCGCTGACGAGAGAAGATAGCAGTCGTAGCGAAAACCATGTGTTCGCCTTTAGTCCTCATAGAGAAGAACATTTATTTGTTTAGTTTATGCTCCCGTGCAGTTACTGGAAACAGGCTGCTATCTGCCAAACAAACTTTGATTTCCAGGTGTGCAAACTAACTATGCGTCAAAGTACCACGCTAAGGAAGAGATGAATTATTGAGAATAGTAAGGAATACAGAAACCGAGAAAACTCAAACCAACATTCTTGAAGATAAGGAAAAGAAAGATTTTGTTCAAAACCTTGATGATGTTTCTGACGTACAATTTGCTAATGCTTCAAATATAGTTAGTACTGAAGAAAATAAACTTTTGTTCAGCAACAAATGGTTAAATGAGTGGCTAGGGTGCACACGTAGACTCAGTTACCAGCTGCTTCAGAACGAGAGAAAAACATCTGAGCGAGATCACTGGCATATGGGAAGAGGCGAGAGTGAATCGATTATATGACTCAGCAGTTGGGTAGGTCATTTAATTACGAATTTATAACATAAATTTTATACTTAATTATATGTGAATAAAAGAAGAAAAATCCGTTGCTCATTCGATGGTGATAACTTTACTCAGATTTCAATCGTTTAACTTGTTATGACTACCAATAGGAATTCGAAATTTTAACCCAGTACAAATTCCTGTTCTTCATACTGCAATTCTTACTGGATCAGGAGCAACTGTAGAATCTAACCGCACTTAAGCGTTACCTGGTTAATTCTTTACAATATCATTAGGATCGTTATAATCTATAAAAGGTGATCATTAATAAAACCGCCAAACTGCAGCGACGGATTCCTGACTAGAAATGGAGGAAAATAGGTGCTATGAACAAGTGTTCGGAAATTGATGGTGTGCCTGCAACGACAACAAATCGTCCCGAAACACAGGCCAGAGGTGCATCGCAGCCACATAACAACAAATAGGGTTAGTAATGGTTCTCATGCAGGAAACACGTAATCGTACTATAGCTTACACCTTGTTGGCGGGCCACTTTCTTAGTGCTTATACTGGGGTTCGTCTCAATATCCCGTAGAAGCCGGTCCTCCAAATCTGATGTACGCGAAGTCCATCGTCTCCGTGCATGCTCGTCTGTCCGAAAGGATCCATGATCACATGAACGCCCAAAAAGGGCTTGAAATGTTGTGTGCTCTGGTTGCTATCTGTGAGGGTAGTTGTACTGGTACAGCCGTGCAGTCTCTCGACACTCTCCTCTCTTTGGGAGTAACAAACACCATCTCCGCTTGTTCCCAACACGAATACCGGACAATTCTGCTGCTTAAAAAAGACTGTATCAATCACAAAGCTTGCAACACACAAGGAACACACAGCACGTGATCAGAGGAACTGTCATTCGTCAGCGTCATCTAGAGTGGCAACGATGCATTTCCAGACACATGTTCATAGGACCTTCTTTCCTCAATTTCCAGTCAGGAATCCGTCGCTGCTTTTTGTCGGTTTTATTAATGTTCACCCTGAAAATTTTTTTTCCCTCATACCAGCTTGCCGAGCTCGCAATTCCGGGTCCAATTAGTGTTGAATCGGAGTTAGGTAATTCCGAGGACGCTCCAGTAACATCAAATTCCAATGCTGCAAGTATAAAATAGAGGATGCTACACTGTAGTGACTCAAAGTTTGCTGCTGCCTTCGATAAACGTAGGATGGGTGACAGGGGAGCAGTTCACATTCTGGTAGCTACGTTGAAGAAGTAGATGAAATTATAGAGGGCTCTGCAGTGAATAGATGCGCTTTTCACAAGCCCCGTGAGAAATTCAGTGAGAAAATGACTACTGATATTATGAACCAATGTAAGGATATAAACTTGTAGGCTGCTACCGTCCATCGAGACGGTGAACTCTTGCCAGTATTAACGGGTAACAATACTGAAGAAAGACCTTTCGTGATTTTTTCAAACTGTTCATGTCAATGCAACTTCTTGGTGTGCCTTCATTACAGTCTGCGACTAGGACAGAGAAGGCTACAGCCGTGTATGAAACTCTCACTAGATGAGTACGTCAGTGTTATATTTAGAAACAACATCATCGAATATGGGTACTGATAAAAACCTCATGTAATTCAGAAGAATACCTCATATAATTTACCTTGTAGGAATAACAGGGTGATTCAGCGGCTCTTATCGATTCGTTTAATGCAACCCGCACTATATCTGCATTAGGAAAGGTATCCCGACAGGTAACAGACATGCTGTAATCGATATAAGTTCCCCGTCATAGCTTTGAGCGATGTTGGTAAACGGAATCATACTGTAAAAGATACAACTCGGGATTGGCCATGAGTTAAACCGTATTTTTCGGCCAAGGTATACCTTAAAATGGTTCAAATGGCTCTGAGCACTATGGGACATAACTTCTGAGGTCATCAGTCCCCTAGAACTTAGAACTACTTAAACCTAACTAAGCTAAGGACATCACACACATCCATGCCCTTAGAAAAATTAATGAATTACTGTGCTGATAAACCTCTACGTTATTTGATTTTCAAACAGCTGAGCAAAACTGAACGTACTCAGACATTACTCTCTTTACTTATTCTGATCAACACTAAACTGACACACAATATTTTTAGCGCAACGCAATCTGACTTTCAAAAATCCCTACAAAAGAATGGCCTTGACTAACAATAACCTATACCTTTCATGAATCACTTACCTCACAAAAATCTTCGTTACTCGAACTACTGCAATACAGCGAGCGCCACTACTGCCAGCTTAATAAAAGCTTCTAACTACTGAAAGCACTACTACTGATAGGCATAGTTAGTAAATGAAAGATTTTGATAGAGAACAAACAATGTATTTACCTTAATAGTGTTCAAAAGTCATAATGTATATATCAGTTCATGATATCCAGTATTACAAATTTACTCTTTCTGGCGGACACACGTCCAGATCGTCCGCTCTTAAAATTCTGCCATCTCTCTCCCCACATCCACCACTGCTGGCGGCTCACCTCGAACTGCGCAACGCTGTGCGCTGTTCACATCCAACTGCCCAACACTACAATAGATAATATTTCAACAATGCCAACCAGCCAAAGCCTGCACACAGCACAGTCAGTAATTTTCATACAGAGCGCTACGTGGTGTTACCAACATAAAAACCTAAACAGCCTACTTACGGTGTAGTCTTACAGGTTTTGGATGTCTCTGTAAGTTTATACCATTGATAGTAATTAATCTTTCGTAAATGGTTTAGAAAAGTTGCGTTATAAAGTGAGTTTCACTGTCGGAAACAAGGAAATTAACAGGACATATCAAAACGGAAAGTGTGGAAGTAACGACTATATGGTATATAAACTCTGAATCACTTATGTCACACTAAGTATTATAAATGGAATAGACTCACAGAGACATCCGAAACGTTTGTGTTACACCGATAATTACACAGAGAAAGATTGGAGGTACTTGGATAAGTATGGCAGAAGTAAGGTATGTGTTGGCCCAAAAATACCGTGTAACTCATAACCAATCCTCACTTGTATTATGGCAGAAATAAGGTACATCTTGGTCCAAAAATACCATGTAACTCATGACCAATCCTCAACTGATTCCGTTTGCTAACAGTCACCCAAAGCTCTCAGAGGAAACTTATACCGATTTGTGGATGTCGCCTGTCAGGATACCGTTCGTGACACTAACATAGAGCAGGTTGCATAAAACGAATTGTTAAGGCCAGCTCAATCACTCTGTATGAAAAATCATTCTCAAGAACTTCAGAGGAAACGGTTGACTGTATATGTAAAGATCTGAACATAAAAATCTTTAAAAAATCATAATACTTGGATTTGAACTGATGTTAATACATTACTAGCTGAAAATCGGTAGTCTATGTGAAACTCAAGAAAAAGTTGAATCGTATCGATGCGTCTCGAATATTTGATTTTGTTCTTGATAATTTTTACATAACAGCGACCAAGAGAGGATTATGGAGAATTTCTACAGTTACGTGCGACCTTTCTTAGCCAGGCGCCATGTCGTGCGCCAAGAGCTGTCCATTGTGTCAGGCGGATTGTGAAACCCATATGTTGCTTGAAAATGTTTATGCACCGTGAATTTGAATTATTACCACAAGAAGAGAATGCAGTTTGCGTTTTCCATGTCAGCGTGACTGTGAAGCACAGATCTCGGTCTCTTCTGCAGACAAAGCACCGTATACGGATTTCAGTATTCCTTGAAAGCTTAATAAATAACGCGTGGTTAAGTGTGATCCCTCTCGTGTGACTTTACAGAATGTGAAAAATCATTTATGGTACCTGTCTTCTGAATCTGTCACTTCTTCCATTCTTTGATCCTCATTTGCCTTCTGATTTAAAAAGGAATACGCTCAATGCACTGAATTGTGATGTGGAACTGTCAGACGAAAATAGTAAGCGGGTGTAAGTAGGTATCGATCAAATCCCAGAAATTATAAAAAATTGAGATTGAGCAGTTTGGTTCTAATGAAACGAGACTTTTTTTTACCAGATTTAAGTTGAGTAACGAGTTTCTTCAGACAGATCCTTCCAAATGGCATGAAAATCAAGGTTTTCATCGACGCTTTACAACTAATGAATAAACTGAATGTTGCAAATGATCCAGCAGAGAAAGCCGTCAAGCCCATTCACGACTGCAATAAACTACTTACAAAAAACAGCGATAGCGGCAGTATTTGCTTCAGGCTGTATGCAAATACCCCCTTTAAATTCCATGGTGTAATAAAGATAAAGGCCTAATAAGCACTTACAAGAGAAAATGTGGTTTTCCCATTGTATTTGTCTCTCTTACATTATATTTAGTAGTGCTATAAATCGACTTGTTTGAAGTTAATAAAGAAAGGTCAATAATTAAGTTCATTCATTGGTTAACCAGTTACTCAATGTAATAGTTTTTGAGATAAAGAGTAAATGGAACTTTGTATGATTTTTCGCTAGTTTTTTGAAAGGTGTGGTTCTAGGGGGCACAGTTTTCCCTTTTTCTACGGAGCACTAAGTCTACACAACTATTTTTTGTGCAGAGGAACTGAAAATATAAATTTCAAGAAATAAAAGACTCACGTGAGACAGCTATACGACATTTATGTTCCTCAGAATATTTCGATATGTCTGTAATTTATTACAATCAACCTGTAAGATTCATTGTTCAATTAGTCTCGTGTATTTTAAGGATTAAACTTCTCAGGTACTCGGAAAATTACATTTGTGTGGTTTTTGAACAGTGCGCCACTATTCTGGAAATAATAATAATGGGGCGGAAGTTATTCATTCAACTGACTGTTGTGGTCGCGGTCATCTGATCGGTAGTATTGCTCTGTTTTGGTACACTTCTAAACACATAAAAAATATTAAGAACTGGATGGTACAAATGCTGTCAGTTTTTGCAGCTTCTTAGAAATAAATAACTTTTGTTAAATGAATGTAGGAAACATGAAAATCACTATGGTACTCGTGTTTATAAAATGTATCTGTCCGATTTAGAGATTTGCTGTAGAGTCTAACTTGATTTCCAAGATCATTTCCTCGAAATGCAAGGTCTTATTAATATAATATAGTGTATTCATGACGAGTGAAGACTTAACACACTTTCTGCGTTAAGTCATGCTGAACAGATCGAAAGTCCTGGGCTGACACATAGCTAGCAGTGAAACTGTGCTTTTTTGTGTTGGTATGTGCGTTAGAGTCAGATATCGAGTTATTCCGTGGAATAGCTATGTTTTTACGGCTTTTTAAAGTGGTAGGTATGCGTGTGTGCTTAGTTAAAACTGATAACCTGGCACACGTACCGCAATAAAAGTCTTCGCTTTGGACGGTTTGCTGGCTATTGAAATTCGTACCAAATCGGTGAAACCTGATTATGAGTCTGTTTGACATTTTTCAACGCTTCAGAAAGGGTCAATTGAATTTAACGTTACTGTAGTCCTTTTGCAAGTAGCCTAATCCATCTGTAGGACATTCCATGCCTGCTATCACAGATGCAAATATTAAGAAACTACACAATACGGTTTGTTCGACAGCCGATTACAGGAACATGGCATACTTGGCGTCCTTGGCATGAAAAAAAAAAAAATCTGACGAACAATCGTAAAGACGAATTTCACAGAAATATCTTTCACTATAAAAAAAAATTTCAACTGATTTTGAGCTCAGTTCCTGTCAGTAAGAGTTAAGTCAGTCAACTGACACCTAAATTAATAAATAAACAACGTGTCGGATACCCGCCTCTGCAGCTGAGGTTGGTAATGTACGCTTGTTCAGTGGCGCTCGACTCGGAGGTAAGCCGGTTCGAACCCTGGTCGAGCATGAAAGTTTCGCTGTTTGACCGGCATGGGTAGGAGTGGTGCTGGTGTAAGGATTTTGATGACCATTACTTGCGCCAATGTCCTGGATTAAATTCCGAACTTTTCGGAAGCACCTCTTGAAATGAGAGCACGTGACACTGTTGATGACGATTCGTCCATCGGATGGGGATGTTAAGCTCCGATGTTCCATAGCTGATTTTCGAGAGGAATTCCACGCACCCACTTCTCTTACCATCATAACAGAGCGAAAATATAACACTACGGTACACTGCACCAATTAAACTCGCCCATATTCCACAAATTCACACACAACACAACTTTTAGTTATCCGCAAATAAAAGGGGCCAATGTGTGCAGAGAAAGAACACCCTTTCCGCCTAGGCAACTGAATTCTATTGAGATATCCCAGCCATCAACGCCATACGCCATTTAAGCTGAAACTGTGAATAGGAGACTTTGGCAATCAACCGAAAAAAGGCGAAGTCGAATTTACCCGCGGGAAAGAATTGAGCCAGGCTTTTCTTCTTTTATCTTCCTTTCTTTAAAAGAAATTCAGCCATGACACCACACAATCCATAACAGTCACCTACACTCAGCGGTTATGGTTAAAACGCATGTAACACAGCACGAAGGGACCATTGTTTGCGGAGAAATAAAATTCTTTTCAGTTAGTCACCTCAACCTTCTCCTCGGGTATTCTAGCCAAAATGCCACACGAGTCTTTTCCTCTAGTAACGCGCAAAAGGACATCTTGTAGACTAATTGATTACATTGCTATGCATAACGTAATAACGAGTGAATATTACCCTACTCTACTGAATCAGGTACTCAAAAACACTAGAGAAGAAATTTCGATTAAAAAGAGAAAAGATCCATACAGGACAAGGCACCTATTCGCAGAGGAGTTTTGTCAGTGAGTAAAGGCACGACTCTCTTCGACAAACTTATCACTTTTACGTAGCCAGCAAACGTATGTTAATTCACATGCAGAGGTAGATTGTAATCTGCACAGCATCCCATACTGCAGGAACTCACTGGAAAACCATTGGGGAAAGCGAACTGAGCTAAAAGGTCGAAAAGTAAGTGGATAATTGGACTAAAAAACAGTCTCTCGCAGTGAGGCTGAGATTCTTTCACCTTGCTCTCGCACTTCGGTCACATGGATAATCTCTTTCGATAACGATAAAAGTACCTAATATTGGAGCATTTTACAGGAAATTGTGTCATCATCTATTGAGGGGAGATATTACCGCAACCTGCGACTTGATCGCGAATAGGAGTCACTTGTTACGCGATTGGATCACGGAGAGCGGTTAACTTCGGATGTTCTCGGAATGCGTTGCAGGCAGGTCGTAGAGGGCGCGACTACGGAGCCGAAGGCAGCTTCGGCGATCACGGGCACAGCCGAACGCCGGGGCGGGTGGGCGGCCGGCCTCGGCCGCCAGCCAATGGGAGGCGACGTCGTGCGATTGGCCCACGGCGGCGGGGGCGCCATGCTGAGCCAGCACAAACAAACAGCGCCGGCGATACGCTGCCCTCCTCTCCATTCCTCTCTCCACAAGCCGCACACGCCTCTACCCCACCGGCGAGCCGACGGCCCGTACCAGTCGGTGCGGACACCGCGCGACGCATCGTCGCTACTAAAAGCCCCGTGACAGCCCCCAAGTCGCTGTTGACTGCTCGAGTCGCTCCCAGCCTAATTTCGGCATCGTCATTTACATTGTCGATTTGGGCATCATATGGACCATGCAAATAACTACATCTACATTTATAGTCACCCTCCACCACGGTGTGTGGTGGAGGGTAATTCTGCTACCACTATCTGTTCCCCCTTACCTGTTCCATTTGCGAACGGCGCGTTGGAACAACGATTGTCGGCAGAGCTTCGTATTAGCTCGAATTTTCTCGTTGTCCTCGTGTCACGAGACGTACGTGCGAGGAAGTAGGCCTAATATAATGTTTTGTGAGTCTTCTCGGAACTGAGCAAGATGACGCAGTGGTTAGTACACTGAACTCGCGTTTGAGAAAACCTGCGTCCGGCCATCCTGATTTAGGTTTTCCATGATTTCTCTACATCGCTTCAGGCAAATGCTGGGATGGTTCCTTTGGAGCCGGCCGAAGTGGCCGTGCGGTTAAAGGCGCTGCAGTCTGGAACCGCAAGACCGCTACGGTCGCAGGTTCGAATCCTGCCTCGGGCATGGATGTTTGTGATGTCCTTAGGTTAGTTAGGTTTAACTAGTTCTAAGTTCTAGGGGACTCATGACCTCAGCAGTTGAGTCCCATAGTGCTCAGAGCCATTTGAACCATTTGGTTCCTTTGGAAGGGCACGGCCGACTTCCTTCCCTAAACCGATGGGACCGATTGACCTCGCTGTTTTGTTTGCTCCCCCCCCCCCCTCCCTCCCCTCAAAATCAACCAACTAACTCTTCCCGGAACTTACTGTCTTGAAATTTCGGTAGTAATAATAATTCATTCTATTTACTGGCTGCTGAGGCCCGTGGCTGTGTAGTACGTTAAGTCTAGGGGAGTGATGACATCAAATGTCAAGTCCCATAGTGCTTACAGCTATTTGAATCATTTTTGTAGTACGTTATTTTCATAAACACAGCAACCAGCCACTTTCTTATGTATTTTTATGTAAGCTAATACGCGTTTGGGGATTTCACCCATATTCAATTAGCGTAATACAAGTCTGCGTCTTCAGTCAGTACATAGTTAGAATATGATCAGTAAACTAGATGCTGCAGGTGTCCTATGGAAAATAACAATTCTGGTTAGCTATTACACTTCTTGAGTTGTATATTTAAAATGTGTTGCTGTTTCAGTGTACTTATTTTCGATTTTTCTTGTTGTTATTCCGATTTTCGCACTTTCTTACTTCTATTTTGCGCAAAACATCCCAGAATCCGCCCTGTTCCGACTGCCATCTATGTTTACACGAGGAAAATACGTCTGTGGTCAAAGATTACATTTTTCTTATAGCTTCAGCTATGGTCAGACTTATATTTTGCCTACAGTTTCCGCATGATTTAAAAGAATTGAAATTGTTTAACATAAATGTGCTGAGTACTCGATGTGGTTATTAAATAAGTGCATTAGTCAGTGTTTAGGTTATATGGAATACTATACACAGTAAAAATACTGTAGGGCATTTTATGCAGAAGAAATACTATTTCTTTTTTTGCAGTTTTCCTCTTCTTTCTTTTTTTTTTATCTCACCGTTGGAATGGAATTCATGAACGATAAAGACAACACAACAAATGTACATTATGTAGAACTATTTTATTTTCTGGATGAGCTCACATTCGGTTGGATGGGCTCATATTGGATTTCATTTTTTCATGGCTGTGTTTAGTGCGTGGTTGTATGGCCAAAATGTGGAAATTACTTAGAAAAAATTTGTTTTATGGCTCTGTTTCGTCATTTACGATGACATTTGACGATGACAATCGGTGAGAATGAATTTCTGGCTCTTGAAGTAATTTCATTCTTTTTCCTTTATTGGCCAGGTGGAGTATTTTTGCAAGTTGTGAGCTATGTCACATGTCTGCCCTTTGTTTAACAAACTTAAGCAAATGGCATTTGCCCCACGTACAGCTGAAGAGGAACATCAAGTGACAGACATATACGAAGTGAACACTAAAATATGTGGCCTATAAGGGCAATTGAAGAGGGGTGAAAGCCCGAAATGCTTATTAGCTTAAAGAAAGATACATATCAAAGTGGCTGGTTGCTGTATTTATTAAAATAATATGTACAGCACCTCTTTTGCAGCCTCTGGCACTGGAGTTTGTTGAGCATCTCTGTCAAGCTCACGCACCAACTAAACGATCCTCTGGCGAAACGTCCCACTCTTCTTTAGATATTGTCTGTCTCTTAATCCAAGCTGGGAAATGTCCCACACTAGTGTGCAATACTTAAGAATATGTCTAACAAGCGCCTTGCAAGCCATTGCTTTCGTGGATTAATTACACTAACGATTCTTCATATGAATTTCAGTCCGGCATCTGCTTTTACTACTATTTGTTTTATGTGCCAACTCCACTTAAGATTGCTGCGGCTGGCTATTCCTAGACATCTTATGTTAGCTACTGTCTCCAACAGTTTGACACCACCAGCGTAATTGTGCAGTAGTGGAATTCTCCACCTATGTGTGCTCAATATGTTACATTTATTTACGTTCAGGGTCAACTGCCAATATATATATATATATATATATATATATATATATATATATATATATATATATATATATATATCAACACTCTGAAGGCGTTCCTGCAGTTGGCTACCGTATTATGGAATTGCTACCTTCCTATACAGGATCGAATCATCTGCAAACAGCCCCGCGGAGTTTTCGATGTAATCCACCAGATCACTTACCCACGTTTCGTCGGATTCTCTTGAAATTACGTTTACATCTGTCAGTTTTCTTCCATGAAGAGCGACGTGTTGAGCTCTAACAGCAAGGGAGTTTTGAATCCAGTCACAAGCCTGGTCCGATACTGGGTAAGCTCGTACTTTTTTCCACAAAATGTCAGTGCGGGTTTTGTATCAAAAAATGGCTCTGAGCACTATGGGACTTAACATCGATGGTCATCAGTCCCCTAGAACTTAGAACTACTTAAACCTAACTAACCTAAGGACATCACACACATCCATGCCCGAGGCAGGATTCGAACCTGCGACCGTAGCGGTCACGCGGTTCCAGACTGAAGCGCCTAGAACCGCACGGCCACACCGGCCGGCGTTTCTATCAAATGCCTTCCTGCAATCAAGGAACACAGTATCAACTTGAGTCTAATTTAACTTCCGGTTTTCTCCCATAATTTTTCAATCAGAATTTTATTGTTTCCCAACTCCCATTTTGCTCCAGTTTTCCCTTCTGGTTTTCTCTAGAGATAGGAATCTACAACCTTCTTTCTAAACGTATCTCTCTTTAGAATTTAATGTTCTAGAGTCTTCATCTCTTTCAAATCACTTCTGATTTCTTCGAGCCACTTGCACCAGGAAGATTTTGTTGCGGTTGATAGGATATGATAAAAACAAAACTGTTCCATATCCTGCTCTCATTGTTCCGAAACAGATGGCCGTAAAACATCATTCTACGCTTTCTCATCGTTATATTTGTCTGATTTTCTTGCACTGATCCTTATTACTTCTATTCTTGTATTTACCGTTGTTCTTTATTGTTCGCAATATTTTTCTTGGGATTTTCATTTCTTTTCCATGCTTTGTTTCTCTTGTCTTAGTAAAATCCAGTTATTGTCCTTATAAAAAAATTCATGAATAATTATTGTTTTGTTTTTTTCGTCTTAAGCTTGATATGGAAAAACCAGTAAATGTTTTATTACAACAGCTGCTATCGATGATCGCCAAGCAAACTAACATATTACACGTTCTGTAACTTTTCTTGAGAGGAGATAAATCTATTATTGTACGCATTTACAGTCAACTGAAGGGTTCTGTTTATCTTACTAGTCCTAAGTTTGGCAACTTCCATGTCTCGACTGTTCTTCTATATTACCTAACCATCTTTCCGTTACAATTGTCACAACGTATTATCAAACATAATATTAGTTGTATTGTTTGCTCGAACAGCCAGTGGTCGTCCTCAGACTAAAGGCCACGCTGCAAGCCGTTTCTGTTGCGTTGTCGAAACCTGTTACGGCATTATGAAATAATCAAGTGACTGTATAGTAAGGAAATATAAAAATTAAAAAAAGTCAGACACGTGACCTCCAATAGAGTGTGTCATTATTATTTGTAATAATTTTCTCGTGTTGGTAAGCGACACAGTTTTTCTGTATCACGATTTTAATTTATCCTATACTTCTCACATTAAGCAATATTTCGATAGACCAAAGTAAAAATGGATGTCTTAAACTGACATAAAACAACATTGGAAAGGGGGCAAACGTGCGGTAGCCTCGAACCAGAAGCATCTCTGTCAGGGTATCTGCCTACAGGAGAAGGTGCCGCGTTTCGGAACATACTGTTGTCTGCAACACTGGGTTACAAGAAATTGTATCGTCTAAAATAAAAATATAAATTCTGATGGCTATACAGCTGTATGAAATGGTTCGTTTGTGAACGTACGTTTCACGAAGAGCAAAATGAAATTTACTCACGTGTATATTACCACGACGAAATAATTACAAAAAATTCGAGCTCAAACGTCTTTTTACCTGCAGCCGCTTAACCGACGCACCATTCGAGGCTGGAAAAAGAAATGAGGAAAACTGTAGCACCACTGAACTTTACGTCACAAGACGCCTTGTGGAGTGTAAATGTATGTGGTACACATAAGAGAACTATACCGTGGGCTTCGCCAATGTAAACTAAGTACTTAAAGTTTCTAAGAAAAATCCACTAGACATTGGTGTGGTAAAGAGTAGAGGAAAATTGACCACCATTATTCTCAGACAACGTTGATGGAAATTTTCTCCTGTGCTCTTTTTCAGGGCTTGTAAACAGTAGTACGAAATGTGGGGCTCTCTTTATCACTGAACGCTATATTTGTCTTCATTTAAACCAGCTACAGCAAAGTTTTGCAGTTGTCATTTAGTATTTATTTGTTTTTGATGAAACACCATTACTAAGAAACAGTTCCCACTACTGCTTCTGGTTAGTCACATTAACACTCCAGTACCGATTCTGGAAGTGCGCGTTTGTTCACTGAATTTCAGCTCCCACAGCCAAATTTCACTCCGAGTAAACGCCCTAGTCCATCTGAGCCGCGACTAGATTGTCAGGTTGCTACTTGTTTTTTAAATGGTAATTAATGATGGCGAAGTGATTTTATGTGGATTTAAGAAAAAGAACAAGTAATGGACTGACATGGAAGTTAATACTTTCATTTATTTAACCGCAAAGAAACACATTTTACCTTCGTCAGACGGAAAGAGCTATAAAAACGTTGATATATTTGCTGAATCACCAAAAATCGAACTGCTTGGTAACATCGTCATATCCTCTTTACCTAACGGATTCGTAAACTGCTATACACCAACTGCCTGTATTACAGACAAAGCGCCTCGTGGAGATTCAATGGCTGGTGACAAAACATTTGCCAGATCTGAGGTCGTGGATAGGAACGTACAGTAACTGCTTCGAAACTCTTTTAACCATTGCCTGTCTCCAAAGTGTTGACTACAAAAACATCCCAACAGAGAATACTTAGCAATCTTTTCGACAATACGCGTGATTTATCTCGGTACAACAGCATGCATTAATTAGGGGCGATAGAACTTTTAAAAAAAGTATTCTTTTAACATCTCGAGCTTCATTCTACAAATTTACTAACACGATTAAGGAACTCTTAGTCTTTCTTTCTTAAAAAATTACGGAGATGCTAATAACTACATTTAATCGAGTTGACGAAATTGGAACATCCAATTTTTAGATACCATTCTTGCGAAACAAGTAACGCTTGTAAGACCTATACGTAACAGGGCTACCAAATTCAGTTTAGAACTAACAAGCAAATATGACGGATAAAATCGATTTCCGGAAACCCGATGTTGTCTTCTGCAATTTGTGTTACTCATAAATGCGATGAATGGGCTGTCCAAATAAGAGCTAAAATTGTGTATTGACACCCTTTCAGCATTACACAACGAAGACCGTGTTACATTGTCACTACTGTCACTAGCTATTCGTTAACAAATGACGTTGCTATCCTCTTTGTTTTGTGCATGAACTGATTCCAAAATTTGAGAAGAGACCGTTGTTTACCTCTTCTCTTATTCTTGTGAGGCCCAAAGGATTTTTTTGATGATATTCGAACTTCAAACATTGTTCTTACATTGCCGCAAGCCATGACTACAATTCCCTTGCAATTTGACTTTTAATATCAGAATACGAGACAAGATGCTAAACAAGGGTATCATCAGCAGTTTTATACTCTGCAAAGCCGTTACAGTGCGCGGTGGAAGGTATTTTCCGTGCCACGGTCGTTTCTCCCACCCAACTTTCTTCTTCCATTAAAGAACAACAACTTTTCCGATAAACAGTCTACTTTTCCAAAGGCGGATAGCCCAGGTAGATTTGGTTCTTGTTTGAGTCTAACACACGTTTTCAGTGGTGTTTGAATTGAAACAATGTATTCATTCTTCTTTATGTATACCCGCGAGGAGTATTTGGTCCGTAGCTTATTATTAGGGTAAGAAAATTCATTGAACAGCTACAGTTTTTCTTTAAATTCGACAACACTGATGACGGAAATATAAGTTTATGAAACTGGTTTGCGAATGACGACCAAATAATAATTTTAACTATTTGCAAGGTTTGTAACACATTCTAATAATAATAATAGCAGAAATAATAACAATAATAATAATAATAGGGCGATGCTAAAATTAATTACAACAAGACATTGGGTTCTTTTAGTTAAGATCGAATAAATAAATGTGCGATGTCTATTCAGTAGTGCAACCATATTTTCTGAAATTTTATACAAATAGTTTAAAACATTCACAACATCAGCAACTGCTCACAAGATATTTCTACTTCGGTTAAGATACCAAAATACAAATCGTTCTCATAGTGACGTCATTTGGGTCACTTGGTGCACCGTACCTCCTGCCATATTTCACCCTAATGCTGCACGATTTGTGGTCCGCTGCCTGGCACACGTTCACTTTTTAAATCACTATTCGTCGCCATCCTCCCCTCCCGCTAGAAGTTACGCGCCTGCGCCTGTTACAGCTCGCTGAAGCGGAGAAGTGGAAGTACACGTAATGGATATTGTACACTACTTTTTGTTTATACGTGTGTTTCATCTTTCATGTGTTTGTTTTGCGCGTATTTCGATCGGAAACGGCAAATGAACTCCGCATGACTCTGATCGTTTGCTTACGACTGAGAAAGTCAGCCATTACTCTTGCGGGTTTTACACACTGAAATCACTTACCTTCTCCTCCTTCTTCCTGTAAGTGATCCTATCTTGGGCGAATGTACTTCAAAGAATGCTATTTTGTCTTTACGCAGTCTCAACGCTTTGCAAATTCCCCACCAGATCGAGAGATTAGCACTGTTACCTATCCTCGCCGCTGTGTAGAGGGCGTTCGGCTATTACAGGTACTAATGAAAAGGTCGAGTAGAGGACAATAAAACAAGCAAATAACCCTATTAAACTTAGACCTGGAAATCAATGGTTTCCCCGATCAGACATATTACGATTATGTACATGAACACCTTACAACGAGAGTCCCCATAGATTCAAACTGCAGATGCACTTGAGGACAAAGGCATTACAGCAAGTGACCCAAGCGGCCAGCGTTCATGTCAAGTTCCACCACGTCTTCTCATTGATGGTCATAGGTGTTCAAAATCCCCAGGAGTGTTCCGAATGCATTCAACACCATCCAAAAAGCGTTCCCTGTCTTGGTCGGCACTATCACCAAGGCTGGAGTGCACTAAAATGTTTAAATACCCCCACAAAAAAGATCACTTGTTGTCATTCCTGTCGAAGATTGGTGATATGTTATGTATTCACGAACAGCCACATAAAAGTGTGCAGGTACACCATCATCCATTTACCACATAAACATTATTTCAGCGTAAGGAATATCATCCAGTCTGTCATAAGAAGACAACGGGCCCCGGCAGAACTTTCCCATTTTTGTAGTTATAAAGAATGACCCGTGGTCTAGGGGTAGCGTCTTTGATTCATAATCAAAACGTCTTCGGTCCCGGGTTCGATCCCCGCCAATGCATAAATTTTGATAAATAATCAGCATTGGCGGCCGAAGACTTCCGGCATAAGAAGTCAGCCTCATTCTGCCAACGGCCTTGTCAAAAAGGGCGGAGGAGCGGATAGAGGTTCAGGGCACTCTCTTGTCCTAGGGGTGGGAAATTGCCCCTAAAGGCGGAAGAATCAGCAATGATCAACGACATGAGGATGCAGAAGGCAATGGAAACCACTGCATTAAAGACACGTAACGTGTATCCACAGGACATGCGGCCTGGAATTGAAGAAGTATCATGATGATCTCTCCATTGGCAAAAGATTCCGGAATAGTCCCCCATTCGGATCTCCGGGAGGGGACTGCCAAGGGGGAGGTGACCATGAGAAAAAGATTGAATAATCAACGAAAGGATAACGTTCTACGAGTCGGGGCGTGGAATGTCAGAAGCTTGAACGTGGTAGGGAAACTAGAAAATCTGAAAAGGGAAATGCAAAGGCTCAATCTAGATATAGTAGGGGTCAGTGAAGTGAAGTGGAAGGAAGACAAGGATTTCTGGTCAGATGAGTATCAGGTAATATCAACAGCAGCAGAAAATGGTATAACAGGTGTAGGATTCGTTATGAATAGGAAGGTAGGGCAGAGGGTGTGTTACTGTGAACAGTTCAGTGACCGGGTTGTTCTAATCAGAATCGACAGCAGACCAACACCGACAACGATAGTTCAGGTATACATGCCGACGTCGCAAGCTGAAGATGAACAGATAGAGAAAGTGTATGAGGATATCGGAAGGGTAATGCAGTATGTAAAGGGGGACGAAAATCTAATAGTCATGGGCGACTGGAATGCAGTTGTAGGGGAAGGAGTAGAAGAAAAGGTTACAGGAGAATATGGGCTTGGGACGAGGAATGAAAGACGAGAAAGACTAATTGAGTTCTGTAACAAGTTTCAGCTAGTAATAGCGAATACCCTGTTCAAGAATCACAAGAGGAGGAGGTATACTTGGAAAAGGCTGGGAGATACGGGAAGATTTCAATTAGATTACATCATGGTCAGACAGAGATTCCGAAATCAGATACTGGATTGTAAGGCGTACCCAGGAGCAGATATAGACTCAGATCACAATATAGTAGTGATGAAGAGTAGGCTGAAGTTCAAGACATTAGTCAGGAAGAATCAATACGCAAAGAAGTGGGATACGGAAGTACTAAGGAATGACGAAATTCGTTTGAAGTTCTCTTACGCTATAGATACAGCAATAAGGAATAGCGCAGTAGGCAGTACAGTTGAAGAGGAATGGACATCTCTAAAAAGGGCCATCACAGAAGTTGGGAAGGAAAACATAGGTACAAAGAAGGTAGCTGCGAAGAAACCATGGGTAATAGAAGAAATACTTCAGTTGATTGATGAAAGGAGGAAGTACAAACATGTTCCGGGAAAATCAGGAATACAGAAATACAAGTCGCTGAGGAATGAAATAAATAGGAAGTGCAGGGAAGCTAAGACGAAATGGCTGTAGGAAAAATGTGAAGACATCGAAAAAGATATGATTGTCGGAAGGACAGACTCAGCACACAGGAAAGTCAAAACAACCTTTGGTGACATTAAAAGCAACGGTGGTAACATTAAGAGTGCAACGGTAATTCCACTGTTAAATGCAGAGGAGAGAGCAGATAGGTGGAAAGAATACATTGAAAGCCTCTATGAGGGTGAAGATATGTCTGATGTGATAGAAGAAGAAACAGGAGTCGATTTAGAAGAGATAGGGGATCCAGTATTAGAATCGGAATTTAAAAGAGCTTTGGAGGACTTACGGTCAAATAAGGCAGAAGGGATAGATAACATTCCATCAGAATTTCTAAAATCATTGGGGGAAGTGGCAACAAAACGACTATTCACGTTGGTGTGTAGAATATATGAGTCTGGCGACATACCATCAGACTTTCGGAAAAGCATCATCCACACAATTCCGAAGACGGCAAGAGCTGACAAGTGCGAGAATTATCGCACAACAAAACGACTATTCACGTTGGTGTGTAGAATGTATGAGTCTGGCGACATACCATGTGACTTTCGGAAAAGCATCATCCACACAATTCCGAAGACGGCAAGAGCTGACAATCAGCTTAACAGCTCATGAATCGAAGCTGCTTACAAGAATAATATACAGAAGAATGGAAAAGAAAATTGAGAATGCGCTAGGTGACGATCAGTTTGGCTTTAAGAAAAGTAAAGGGACGAGCGAGGCAATTCTGACGTTACGGCTAATAATGGAAGCAAGGCTAAAGAAAAATCAAGACACTTTCATAGGATTTGTCGACCTGGAAAAAGCGTTCGACAATATAAAATGGTGCAAGCTATTCGAGATTCTGAAAAAAGTAGGGGTAAGCTATAGGAGGAGACGGGTCATATACAATATGTACAACAACCAAGAGGGAATAATAAGAGTGGACGATCAAGAACGAAGTGCTCGTATTAAGAAGGGTATAAGATAAGGCTGTAGCCTTTCGCCCCTACTCTTCAATCTGTACATCGAGGAAGCAATGATGGAAATAAAAGAAAGGTTCAGGAGTGGAATTAAAATACAAGGTGAAAGGATATCAATGATACGATTCGCTGATGACATTGCTATCCTGAGTGAAAGTGAAGAAGAATTAAATGATCTGCTGAACGGAATGAACAGTCTAATAAGTACACAGTATGGTTTGAGAGCAAATCGGACGAAGGTAATGAGAAGTAGTAGAAATGAGAACAGCGAGAAACTTAACATCAGGATTGATGGTCACGAAGTGAATGAAGTTAAGGAATTCTGCTACCTAGGCAGTAAAATAACCAATGACGGACGGAGCAAGGAGGACATCAAAAGCAGACTAGCTATGGCAAAAAAGGCATTTCTGGCCAAGAGAAGTCTACTAATATCAAATACCGGCCTTAATTTGAGGAAGAAATTTCTGAGGATGTATGTCTGGAGTACAGCATTGTGAAACATGGACTGTGAGAAAACCGGAACAGAAGAGAATCGAAGCATTTGAGATGTGGTGCTATAGACGAATGTTGAAAATTAGATGGACTGATAAGGTACGGAATAAGGAGATTCTACGCAGAATCGGAGAGGAAAGGAATATGTGGAAAACACTGATTAGAAGAAGGGACAGGATGATAGGACATCTGCTACGACGTGAAGGAATAACTTCCATGGTACTAGAGGGAGCTGTAGAGGGCAAAAACTGTAGAGGAAGACAGAGATTGGAGTACGTCAAGCAAATAATTGAGGATGTAGGTTGCAAGTGCTACTCTGAGATGAAAAGGTTAGCACAGGAAAGGAATTCGTGGCGGGCCGCATCAAACCAGTCAGTAGACTGATGACCAAAACAAAAGAATGACAGTATCTGGAATAATTGTAATCGCCGGAATAAGGGTAGCTATGAGAATGAAGAGAAAAATCTTTAAAAATGAATCGAACAACACGAAATAATATCATGAATTTATGATACGTCCTTGTATATATATTTTCATGCATTGTTGCTTGTAATATCTAAATTGCGACCGCAATATTTACATTTATCTGTTGCTGAAGAGAAATTTAATGAGAAAAAGGAATACAAAATACAAAGAAGAAAATAAACGCGAAATGTGTACGAGAGAACGCGATGTTCACTTTTTATCTGATGTATCACTAACGCTACTGCTGTAACTGTATTTTGAGATTTTAACTGCACCTCGTACTTTATAAGCGCTTTAGGCTGGGGTAGCAATAGGTAAATCACAAAGGCGATAATGACAAATATGTTTGTCGTTTCGGAAAGGATATTCGTTTAGAAAAGTAAACTAATACGACGGGGGCTTAGATACTACACTACCGCAGTGATCACGGTTGTTATATGTGACAGTGTTGTGTATATATTATCCAGATAATGAGTATTGAAAACTAATAAAATGGTAATAAGATAATAAGAAATGAGGTCTCTCATTCATGATTAATAAGCTGGCTTCGCAATATACAGATATTAAGCTGGGCATCCATGATTTTAAAAATCTCTTCTTCGTTAAAATTTTTCACAAATAGTGAGTTTTAGCGCAAAATCAGTATGCAATATCAGCATCTGGTTAAGAAAACCTTTATAATAATAGCTACCTCGATCATCCCTATAAGATTAGTACGTGTCGAGTAAAAGGGATGTTGATCTGAGAAATATTACATATGATCATGTACTCAGTGTTAATATGTCGTATCGGAGAAATTATTGATTCCGGATCTATGTTTATTGGGATTGCTTGTTTGTTTATTATTTTTTACTTTCCCTTTCGTTTGTGTCTATATCAAACACCTGGAATACCATCCGCAGTGTATTTTTCAAGAACACACAAGGACAAAGACGTTATTTTAACGCACAAACTACTTGCTTGATTTTTTATTTCCTTCTTCTTAAATAGTACTTCAAGACGGCCGGTCGCGGTGGTCTCGCGGTTCTAGGCGCTCAGTCCGGAAACGTGCGACTGCTACGGTCGCAGGTTCGAATCCTGCCTCGGGCATGGATGTATGTGATGTCCTTAGGTTAGTTAGGTTTAAGTAGTTCTAAGTTCTAGGGGACTGATGACCACAGATGTTAAGTCCCATAGTGCTCAGAGCCATTTGAACCATTTTTGAACTTCAAGACGAGTCATAAGTGGAGAATATCAAGAACGGTCTCATAAGCGTCCACAGAACGTCGGAACAGCTACATTCCAAGCGCTGAGCTGCATGGATAATGCACTGTTTGTGATTCTTTCATCGCTGTAATGGGTTTTGATGATTTTATGAGAGCCGAACGAAGTGGACATTTTATGCGACTACAGAATGAACTTATCCGTTTGGTTCAAATCATGTTACTCTGACCTTACTGTTTTAATGGGTATTTCGCCAAAGATAGGTTCCATGAGATTTGAGTTTTAAGAAAGTAACAGAAATAATTTTAACACTTTACAAAATTTTACCGTAAAAATGAGCAAAAATTGGAACAAAGCAGAAATGTCCTACGAATGTTTTTTTAATAGCTCAGACTGAACTACGCTGATTCCGAACATGTTATTTCAGCTCGACTTTCGCCTTGGAGACGTTTAGAATAATAGCTTATCTTATCGAGCCCGAGAGTAATTAATTGTGACTGAAACTCAAGAAATTCCACTCAGTTCAAGGTTAGACATTATATGAACTAATAAACGTCTGAAAGAAGGAGAAAATAAACACCGTATCCAGGGAAGACAGACCAATGATGGCCACCAACGCGGAGGTGTTCACAGGTGAGGGGTCAAACATTACGGAAAAAACTTTTCTCCAGTTCCGTTGAAGTAGCTATCTTGGTTTTCGCGAGAAGTGAGAAGGGATCTACGTGATGTTTACACCAGGATGACTAGGCGAGGGGCTGGACAGCATTCTAGCCGGAAGTGAATCATTTGTTTTAATCGCTGAATCACAAAACAGCGTACAAACTATTGCTCGATCACATAAGGTGAGAGAAGCAACACCAAATTGTCAACTTATAAGGTGCAATACTAATTTCTTCACTGGGAAGTGGAACGGGAATAGTAATACCGGAAGACAGTGTGGTCGACCACATTGCGTCATTAAAGATGGGTGTCTGGGTGCACGTAGCAGAGCTCTGAATTGTTGTGGCACCAGTGTAGAAAACACAATTACCAAATTTCCATTCTCCTTGTTTGAGGTTTACCTCCACGTACACAGGCTGCATGTCCGGCCCCGTCTGGGTTAAAGCATTTTTCCAAGTTCTGTTGGAGTTACGTTTCTCCATATGCACCACAGTTACCTCGAAACTTTCCTTTTCAAGAGTGCTGTGTAAATAAGTTGTTATTAGGAGCTAAAATTAAGTGTGGCTACGCTGCAGAGGGAAACACGGAGGTCGTGCATATATCAGTGATAATCGCACTGACGAATCGTAGGTAGTTCTGCATGGCGGCTCTGTCTCTTAAGAAGTTAAAAATGTCTTCCATAAAATCAAGTGATATTATATTGAGGGGGTCTGCTGATAGCGTGAAGATAAAAGTAATAACCATTCAATGTGTTTGCTTCATCTGCGTCGTTGTGTTAATGTCGTTTGGTGCGACTGCATAGAGTATCATGAAGAATATCTGAAAACAGGAAATAGATGAAAGCTAAATTGCACTTTCTCTTTCTGTTATAATCTTAGTATATTGCAGCTCTTCCCTCTTCACAGGAAGGTATTTTAACGAGATATCGTGTAGGCGATTGCAAGGTTTCGCGGCCATTTCCATCTTAAAGTTTTTCGTGTATGTAACTGCGTCGTCATATTTCTACATTGAAAATGTTTTGATCGTTATTGGAAGTGGTTTCATCAGAGTGTGTAAACGCACCAATCATAAAAATGCTCTGTGAAACAACAACATGAGAACGCGGTAGCACACCCGAGAAAGTATTTTGAAAGTAATATCTCGCTTATGAGATGATTTATAGCGTCTACTACCTTGAACTCGAATTACAAACCAGCTAGAGTTGAAAATGACCTCGTAACCCATATATTATTCGTCAGAACATTGTTTGTGTAATTATGTCCACAAAAGCGATGATACTTGAATGTTAAATTAAAAAAAAAAATGTTCTCGATGGTACAGACTATTCGAATGCAGCTTCTGCATTTATTAAGTTCAATGTCTGTTATAAAGCTGAAGATTTTGTTACAAATTGCATGTAACTGCTTCAAGTATATTCAGTCTATTAAACGGTGAAATAAATCAGGCAGTAAGCTTCCATCTGTGTTAGAGCACACACAGTGTGCAGTGATACGCTCGTTGTTTTCCACCCTCAGTAACGATTGGTGTTCTGAAATTTAATCAGGTCAAACCTTCTGCCTTTCTGCACGAGGTGACACAGCGAAACAATGACACACACGGATCTGAATTCATCTCTCATGTAAGGGACATATAAGCACTTCCTTTAGTCTGCTGGTGTACTCTGTTTATGTTCAATATTAGCAAACACACTGATACAAGTTGGCCGTCGAAGTTAGCTGTTACTGCTCCGTCATACGCGGCTTATTCCTCTCGGGTAGCTCTGTATATTTCGCTCTGTCAGTAAAATTGTTTCCGTAGCGTTATGTTGATAAGCGGACGCAGGACAGGTGGGTTTTTCGGCTTGTTTTCCTAGCAGACTACTCCCAACTTTGCTGGAGACCTCAATGAACCGATTGTGACTGGAAACACGGTTTTTATACAAACAAGGGCTCAGCTCGTAGTGCGTAAACTTTTCTGGTAGCAGAAATAAATATTTGCACACCAGCGTTACACAATATTTCCTTATTCAACATCCTTAAAATTAGCGATGTACTTACTACTGTTTGCGTTTTCAATGCAGCATTGGTTTCATACACGCCTCAATATCGTTTGAAACGGATTTTCGTATACATAAATACAGAGTACTCGTCGGATGGTAGGAACACTAAGAAAACGTGAAATAGCATTTCGTAATTTTTACAGTGTACATTATGATTAATAAAGCAGAATCATAATATGTGTGGTCTCTTAATATTAACCATTTCCTGAGTGTTACAACTTCACGACAAATGGAAGCTCGTCATGTGGACGTTTGCAAGTAACTATTCCGACATTTTATAAGAATGGTGGTGGCAATTTGAGAGGTGTGTACAGCAACATTCCAAAGAAAGCCATTTTTTGTCATCAACACAAAACCACGCATTTAAAACAAAACCTAATCTGGAGGGGCACCATCAGTTAGCCTGACAATTTTATTATGCCCATGTATAAAAATTCCAAAACGTAGTCACTAAAAAAATACAAGGCAGCACCACTTACATGGGCGATTGAGAATTTATAAAAATTTAACTCTCTCAATAGTTAACTGGAAAGAACAGATTTTAAAGAATTAACTTTAAGATCGTGCAGCTTATAACATCATCTACATTCCTATCAAAAGAGCATCAATACTAATGACTCTCACATACCAATTCAAATTCAGGCTGGCCACTACATAAAACCAAATCCTACAGCCATGTAGTAGGCCGTACAAGATAGCACAGAACTCCTATCATGGGGTAAAGACTAGGATGCGTTTGGTCAATCACAATTACCAACAACCAAGTGCACCAAACGTCCACAACCAAACGTTCCTTGGCACACAACAAGTTTGTAGCGTCCCAAAAAGCCTAATACATCAAGCCATGCTTCAAAACCACATACCAGATGGAAAATCCGTTGATGGATCGAACTCGTCATTGGGTTGAGATGCGTAGCGAACTGTTCCGCACAGTGCAAGTTGACCACCTGATGTATGCCTCTTGGCCTCTCGACAGGGACCGAGTACGCTTGGGAAAGCGGCACTGTTAGAGCGAGCCATGGAGCACCCTCTCAGCAGTTGCAGCCAATGTCAGTACTTTGGTAGTGCACTCAGGACATGCTACAGCCATTGGGTGGGTGTTCAAAGCAGCTTGCTGATGTGAAGGAGTTGAACCGTCACAGCCACAGCATGTTTCATTCTCAGCCAGTGTCATAGCTGATCCAATGGTGTCAAGATCGTAGTAGTAGGGTAAAGAGATATCTGACACATTTTTCTTTGTATGTATTGCATACATTCAGGGAAAACCTTGGTTGATTCATGACCTTAATCTATTGTTATGCTAATTGATTTATGAGCCATGGGGGTTGATTTATGACCCCAGGGGATAATCTGTCCTTCTTAGAAACCCCCCCATGCCTCCCCTGCCCCATTCCCCCTCCCCTCCCCCAACTCGAACTTGCCAGGAAAAAAGACTTGGTATGTGCTGACGTGCTGAAGAGGAAGGACTTATGATAGTTTATGTTCTTTATTTTGGGTACTACCATTTTGGAAATTGGCGGGAAATCCACCAGCCCTCCCATCCCCTCCCCCACCTCCACACCCAGAAAAAATTGGTGGGGAAAAGACTCAGTTTGTGCTCGACAGGAAAGATCTCATGATACGAAATTCAAATCAATGTCAATAATATGTTGGTGCATGTTCTTTATTTAATCAGTTTGCAGGAGACAGAGCTCCCCTATGTGGGTTGTGATCACATCTGCACCCACTACCCCCACTTCCCATAATGTAATAACTATAAGCATGAAGAAATGGAATGAAATTGCATGGGGGCTTAATTAAAATGAAATGCAAATAATTTTAATTTTTTGCTTCAGTAGCTGTCTGTTCGGTTACGAAGTCTCGTAACGGTTGGCCCTGACTAGTATTATTACGCAATCTGACTGCATAGAACAACAACAAAGACTGAAATGAAAATTTTCGTTAACACAATTAATTAATTAAGTCCCCAGCAACTATAAAACCCACGAAACCAAAGCACAAGTGTAACTGTTCTGTGTGTGGAAGTATGACTCAACGTACGCATCTGGCACGGTTCTTCTTCAACAACACAAGAAATTTTAAATATCATTTATACTGAATTAATTAAAGAAAATAGAAATACCATAATTACTCAAGAAAACCAGAATTACACTCTAATACAAGAACACAAGCCAGATGCTTTGTTGACTGAACCTGTAATGACGCATTATTCAGGACATTGAAATAATGAGAAAGAAAAGAAAAGTAGTTTGTTACCTTAATTTATATTGATGAAAAGCACTCTAGACATTACAATCTCTCCACACCGACTCGCTACTATCACATCTCAACAAGAACTTTTCAGTATCACATCTCAGCAAGCACTGCCTACTAGCTCATCTCAACAAACACTCCTCACTACGACATCTCAGCACTGACTACCACGAGTTCTCCCAAAGCACTGCCCACTACGAGTTCTCAATAATCACTGCCAGTGGAGGAGGCGGAACAATGCTCTCTAGCGCGATCTCTGGCGCTGTGGCTCAGTGTAGCCACCTTTCAAAATGCACTAGCAGATCTACCATTTGGGGTCTCCCTTGCATGTCTCTGTTGTCCAGGCACCACAACAGAGGTCAAAAACTACTCAATTTTGTAATTACACATCACATGACTATACAGGGTGAATCACCTAACGTTACCGCTGGATATATTTCGCAAACCACATCAAATACTGACGAACCGATTCCACAGACCGAACGTGAGGAGAGGGGCTAGTGTAATGGTTTAACACAAACCATAAAAAAATGCACGGAAGTATGTATTTTAACACAAACCTACGTTTTGTTAAATGGAACCACGTTAGTTTTGTTAGCACATCTGAACATATAAACAAATACGTAATTAGTGCCGTTTGTTGCATTTTAAAATGTTAATTACATCCGGAGAAATTGTAACCTAAAGTTGAAGCTTGAGTACCACTCCTCCGCTGTTCGGTCGTGTGTATCGGAGAACACCGAATTACGTAGGGATCCAAAGGGAACGGTGATGGACCTTAGGTACAAAAGAGACTGGAACAGCACATTACGTCCACATGCTAACATCTTTTTATTGGTCTTTTTCACTGATACACATGTACATTACCATGAGGGGTGAGATACACGTACACACGTGATTTCCGTTTTCAATTACGGAGTGGAATAGAGTGTGTCCCGACATGTCAGGCCAATAGATGTTAAATGTGGTGGCCATCATTTGCTGCACACAATTGCAATCTCTGGCGCAATTAATGTCGTACACGCCGCAGTACATCTGGTGTAATGTCGCCATAGGCTGCCACAATACGTTGTTTCATATCCTCTGGGATTGTAGGCACATCACGGTACACATTCTCCTTTAACTTACCCCACAGAAAGAAGTCCAGAGGTGTAAGATCAGGAGAACGGGCTGGCCAATTTATGCGTCCTCCACGTCCTATGAAACGCCCGTCGAACATCCTGTCAAGGGTCAGCCTAGTGTTAATTGCGGAATGTGCAGGTGCACCATCATGCTGATACCACATACGTCGACGCATTTCCAGTGGGACATTTTCGAGCAACGTTGGCAGATCATTCTGTAGAAACGCGATGTATGTTGCAGTGCTCTCCGATACACACGATCGAACAGCGGAGGAGTGGTACTCAAGCGTCAAATTAGGTTACAATATCTCCGGATGTAATTAACATTTGACAATGCAACAAACGGCACTGATTACGTATTTGTTTATATGTTCAGATGTGCTAACAAAACTAACGTGGTTCCATTTAAAAAAACCTAGGTTTGTGTTAAAAAACATACTTCCGTGCATTTTTGTTTGGTTTGTATTAAACAATTACACTAGCTCCTCTCCTCACGTTCGGTCTGTGGAATCGGTTCGTCAGTATTTGATGCGGTTTACGAAATATATCCAGCGGTAACGTTAGGTGACTCACCTTGTATATCATTCACCATGGACAAGATGTCAGCCTCCTTTGTCCTTGCAACCCCAAACAAAGCATCGGATGGTGGCATTCTGTTTATTCAGAAGTTCAAGAATTGTTTCCTGTCTCTGTCCTTCTCAAGTGGCTACTTCCTGTCTTCCTGCTTGTATATGAACCAACAACCTCAAACACACAGATGGAGATTTTCACCTCTCCTCAAAATATTGTGTTTCTGTCACCTAAGTTTGGGGCAAAGGGAGAGCTGACACAATTTTGATATCAAAAATAGAGGGATATAGTTTATCAAATTAATTGTTTAGCAATTTCAGGAGTCAGATAGATTGCTTGAAACACTAACCACCACCTTACGATGATCCTTCTTGTTCTAATACATTTTAGGGGTACAAAAGAATTAGCAAATTAAATCTATAATTAAGATTAAACATTGTAAAGAACAGAAAGCTTTGTTGTCAGAACTGGGCTTCTGTTAACGATATGAATGTAACATTCTTGGGGAAATATTGCAAATTTTAGTGCAAATACAGTACTTCAGCATATTGTGAAGTATCAATTACCATTCTTAATATTTCATGCACTTAACAAAACTGTAATTAGAAGGATCTGCTATTATAATGATATCACTAGTCAAAATATGATGGTCAAAATTAATGTTTGTCATTTTTAAAATCAGCAGAACAACATTGTTCATATACAAAATCAGTTGATATCCTATGAAAGTAATACTGAATAATTTGCAAATAAAAGTTAAAAAATAATAATCTGAGAATAGTGATTTTTGTTGTTTACTATCATAATCTACTTGGTTGCCAGCAATGCTGAGCTACAGGAAGTCTTGATTCACTTACTAATATGAGTCTCTACAGTGAAGTGAAAATCTGTTTTATTCAGAATTAATGTAGATTACAAAGTATGAATCGAGAAAGTTATTGGCCTACTTCAGAAGCAAAACATGTTGGACATGTCTGAAAGAACAGACAGGGCATGGAGTCTGCAGCTGTGCTACATTTTCATGTAATTTGAAGATTGGGGGGAGGGGCAGGGAGAAAGAAAAGGAAATGGAAGGAATTCATAATGCCAGCTGCATCAAGACTTTATGCAGAGTTAACAGCGACGACAGAAAATGTGTGCCATACCAGGATTCGAACCTGGGATCTCGTGCTTAATAGGCAGTTGCATTAACCACTATGCAGACGACCTTGGTACGCCCCTGGCCGACCCACATCCCCACCAAGCGCCACTTGTCCACAGTCCCTATCTATGTCCCCCTGCCTCACTATTTTGAGATTCCCACAGCAGGTCGAAAGTGACTGTGCATTCCCACGAATGTGGCGGATTCAAAGTCCTTCGAGGCGATTCAGTTATATGAATGCATGGTGTCTATTCCTTCGAACATGTACAGTACATTCCTGAAAATAAAACCTCAGTAAAATCATCAACTGATGTTACCACAAAGGGATGGAATTATATTTGGGTATTAAAAAGAACAGTCGTCTCCATAATAGGTGTACCTAAATATTCGTAATTTAGTCTGCAAACACGGGTTTTGCGAGATCTTTTCCTGGAAATGATGACAGATTTTTTTCTCATGAATTCGTCTCTTGTGCCAACTTGTTGATTCTAGAGAGTAGTACTTGCACCATACAACCTCAGTTATTTGTTGGATGTATTCTAAGTTCTACTTCCCCTACCGTTTCACCCTCAGCTATCTGATTTAGTAACATGGATGTTATTCACTGGTGTCTTAACACTGGTCCTATTATCTTGTTGTCAGTTTTTTCCATACGTTCCTTTCCCCACCAGTTCTTCAGAGAACTTCCTCATTCCTTACCTTATCGGTCCAACTAATTTTAACACTCTTCTGTGGCACCACATCTCAAACGCTTCTTTCTTCTTTTTTGGATTTCCCATGGTCCACGATTCACTACTAAACAATGCTGTGCTCCAAATGCACATTTTCAGACATTTATTCATCAGATTAAGGTAGTTGTCTGATACTAGTTGTCTTCTCTTGGCCAGGAACGCTATCTCTGATTGTGATAGTTTGCTTTTTACATCCTCTTTGCCTCGACCGTCACATGTTATTTTGCTAACAAGATAGCAGACTTCTTTCGCTTCTTGGTTGACAATTTCGATGTTAAGTTTATCGCTAATCTCATTTCTGCTACTGACCATTACGCTAGTCTTTCTTTGGTTTGCTCTAAATCCATGTTCTGTACTCACTAGACTATTCATTCTATTAAATAGGTCCTGTAATTCCCCTTCGATTTAACTGAGGATATCAACATCATCTGCAATTCTTATCATTGATATCGTCTCAACCTGAACTTTAATAATTAATAACCTTTTTCCTGTGGTTTTGCCCACATATGCGATTAACACATATATTGAGCATATATCTGTTATAACTCCCTTAATGCACTGTGTAGTTATTTATTGTATACACGCACAACGATGAGACATTCATTTATTCTATATCTAATATTAAATAGCAAAAATAATACATAACTTTGTTGCTGTAGTTACAGCATCAGTCTTTAACAGAAGCTTTGAATGTCGAAAAATATACAGATACTGCAGATTTACAAATCACTCAGTCAGTGCAATAACTATTCAGCAGATGAAGAGCCCTGGTCACTGTGAAAGTCTGTAAATGTTATTCAACTGGCAAACACACAAAATGGGCGTAGTGGATGAATGTTCGAACTTAAGTACGCCTGCCACTGGATTTACCAAGAGGTGATGCTTCATCTCATTGCCAGGACGTACAAGTTTTCGGCATTTGTAGAGAATGTGGCAGTGTAACTTGTGACATGCATATTTGAAAGTGCAGTTTACAGGATAGTGACCAATACCAAAACATCCTCCTCTCCCTCTCTGTGCCTATGTCTTCCTCCTTCTGTCTGTCCACATCATCCACCTTTATCTATTTATCTCTTTCTCCTTACTCGATCGATCTCTTCATCTCCTTCTGCCCATCTCTTTATCCATTTCTTCCACCTCTTCTTTTCACGATATCTTCTTCCCCCTAACTCTGATCGTATACCATATTGTCCCCCTGTAACTTTCCATCTCTGCCTCCACTCTTCTTTTTCTACCTGCCCACTATCCCTGTACACCTTCCACCTACCTCATGCATCTCCCCCTCCCCCACAATAACCTCTCTGTCCATTTTCTCCTCCTGCTCGCTCTGTCCATCTCCTCCTCTACCGATCTCAACCTGTTCCCAGCAATGCTCATTGACACTTGTTGCCTCTGGAATACAGTTCAAACACGTCTGTCATGTAGAGCAGGTTACACATCGAGGGGTGAAAATAATTTATTTGCCCCTGACATACAGGCCGACATGCAAATCTGGTCGATAAAACAGGACCTGCTATGCAGGGTAGCCTGCATGTCAGTGCCTTAAAACTTTTTCTTGCCAGTGACGTGTTGGCTGCAATGCATGGCAGGTTGATTTGGCAGGCCAAAACTGTACACACTCAACATGCCTGTAATGCAGGGCAGTCTACATACTGAAAGCTGGGAAAACACGTGTTTGTTTGTATCTTGGAGCTAGGAGGTTATAAGCCCCACAGTGATAATACTAATCATGCCTACTGTTTGTGCTTCAAACTTGGTTAAACTGATCCAGGGGAACCGACCGGTGTGGCCGAGTGGTTCTAGGCGCTTCAGTCTGGAAACGATCGATCCAGGGGTTTGAGAAGAGATCCCAGACCTACACACCTACACTCTGCTTTATACACGTACATATAACAGAAGAAAATACATTGATAAATTGAATTTTAGAGGTGTAACCAAGATACAATGGACTGTTATGAAGAAGCTGAAGGAAGAGGTAGATAGTATAAAAGCTCATATAAGTATGTGAAGTGGATAAATATTTAGGGTGATGTAAGAAGCAGCAGCTAGAATTATGTGCATCAAGCTGATAGGAAAATACAGATATATTTTCTATGCTTTGTATGTTTAGCCACGGTATAACTGCAGTGTACACCAACGACTAAAGTTCAGGAAAATGCCACAGGAAGAAAAAGGGATGTGCGCGAGTCCGCTAGCTCTCGCCGTGCAGAGCACCTGTTCCCAGGCTGTGCCGTAAATACGCAGGCAGCGGCCCACTTAGTTTACGCCAGCTGAGCGGAGCAAGCGCAGGCGGCTCTGATGAGAGCGCGTCTGTGGCCGCGTTTGCTTGTCCCGCACCGCTGGTGCCGTGTACGTTGCAGTGTCTGGACACGTACCTCACCCACTAACTTATGGTAACAGGGCTACGCTCGTTCGTATCTGTTCGTAGCTTTAACAAGGCCGTTGAAATATCCAAGCGTCAACAAGGACTCCACCGCCGAAATAATGGAAATTGTTCAGAGACATTTTGGTGTAATGTTCACGTGGTCTTCGTTGGTTCGTTACAAAGGTACTGCACCTCATTTGATTTTTAAGCCCCATTTACCTTTGTATCTCCCCTGCACTGAAAATATTGCATAATAATGCAAATGTCTACGATATGCACTGTGTGTCTTGTTTGAAAATAAACTTGTTGCATTCACTCACAGTATCTGGTGTGCACAACAGTAATGACGAATGCACTCTTCACTCTCAAGCTTATATTCAGTACTTTTCCGTTCTGCCTCGGGTTTGTTTTTCTGGCAGTGTTAGATGTACCTTAACAGTGATACAGAACAGCATGGATAGCTTGGTTAATGGAGGGTAGACATCTCAGTACTTTTGCTTTTGCGTGTGACGTTCGACCAGTTTTCTAACACTGCTTGTCAGATTGGACTCCTACTAAGCAGCATCAATAGACGATATTGATAAGATCCAAAGAAGAGCAGCTTGGTTACATTTAATAACCATGAGAGCGTATCTGACGTGTTGTTCCATCTTCAGTGTCAGATGCTGGAAGGGAGAGTGCGTTGCTGTTAAAGCTCTCTGCGTATAATCCGAAAGTCTAGTAAGAGCTGTAACGTTTCCAGGACAAAAGTTGCATGGCACTACGGGGGCCATAATATGACGTTGTTTTTTTGTTGCTAGGTGGGATCGCTTCAGAGATATGAAGGGCAACTTTGCTTTTTTTTAAATGGGATGCTATAGTTTGGTACTGTTTTATGATAGCGGCTATCGAGACGAATCCAATGATGTGTAACAGTAATATCTTTGAAGGTCAAAGAAGGTCACAAAGGTGGCATGAATGTCCATTTACAGAAGGTCTTCGAAGTGATGACCATTGGTATCAATGCAGTGCTGCAATCTTATTATCATCTCCTACGCGTCCAATCAAACGATTTGGGAACTCTCTCTGCAATTCATTTCTAGCCATCAGCGAAAAATGTGCTAGACACCCTTCGTGTTGTTACCACATTCTGTTCCTTGTTCCTAAAGGTATTTCTTCCAATAACAGACCTAATGTTTCTTGCAGGAATGTGGCGTACTTCCTACCATTAAGATTTCCTTCGATGAAAAAGGGCCTATAATTCTGCCCTCCAGAATCCCACATGATACATTCACGATTTTTGGTGTGAAACTTATCGCAGCCAACATGATGTTCAGTTGCCCAATGTGCACGTTATGCAAATTAACATTTCCATGGTTCGTAAATATAGCCTCGTCAATAAATAAAATCAAATTAATAAATGTGTTATCCCTCTGAATTTGAAGTTGAGTACATCGGCCGAATTCAATGCGACGCATACAATCCGTACCAGGTAATTCGTGATGGAGACTGATATAGTAAGGATGATATTTATGGCGATGCATAACACGAACAACACTATTCTGGCTCATGCCAGATTCCCTTGCGATCTGACGGGAACTAAGACAAGGATCTCAAACCACTGTGGCAAGAATACCAGTTTCCGGCCGGCCGTTGTGGCCGAGCTGTTCCAGGCGCTTCAGTCTGCTACCGCTTGACCGCTGCGGTCACAGGTTCGAATCCTGCCTCGGGCATGGATGTATGTGATGTCCTTAGGTTAGTTAGGTTCAAAATGGTTCAAATGGCTCTGAGCACTATGGGACTTAACGTCTGAGGTCATCAGTCCCCTAGAACTTAGAACTAATTAAACCTAACTAACCTAAGGACATCACAAACATCCATGCCCGAGGCAGCATTCGAACCTGCGACGGTTAGTTAGGTTTAAGTAGCACTACTTCTAGGGGACTGATGACCTCAGATGTTAAGTCCCATAGTGCTCAGAGCCATTTGAATCATTTGAACCAATTTCCGTTTCCTCGTTAGTAACTCTCCTCTGCCGGATATATTTCCGATGCGTTAAAGATACAACTGTTCTCAATTTATCATACACATATTTAAATGTACGACATGTAGGGTGAGTACATTGACGATATCTTTCATTGTATAAATCTCTAGCTCTCACTGAATTTCGTTGTCATTCTCCGTACATGAAAAGCATATCGACTTGTTCTTCGAAGGACTATATCATTCACATTCGCTTGATTCGACGATACTAGTCTTACTGTTTCTATTAGTGTTTTATTGCGAATCCGTCGAATGGTGTTTACATGTCAATGGCACGTTCGATGGATACACCGTATTCGGCGAATATTTACTATTTGCACGGTATGCGGGAGAGAATTGTCAGACCATGTGGTTCGATAAGTGCCGAAGTGATAAGGAATACCACTCAATCCTTGATAAGAAGACTGCTGCACTGCACTGATACCAATGGTCATCGCTTCGAACACCTTCTGTAAATGGGCGTTCATGCCACCTTTTTGACCTTCATTGACCTTCAAAGACCTTACTGATACATATCACTGGATTCGTCTCCATAGCCGCTAACAGAAAATAAGTACCAAACTATAACATATCCCTAAGTTGATCACCGAGCGAGGTGGCGCAGTGGTTAGCACACTGGACCCGCATTCGGGAGGACGACGGTTCAATCCCGCGTCCGGCCATCCTGATTTAGGTTTTCAGTGATTTTCCTAGATCACTCCAGGCAAATGCCGGGATGGTTCCTTTGAAAGGGCACGGCCGATTTCCTTTCCAATCCTTCCCTAACCCGAGCTTGCGCTCCGTCTCTAATGACCTCGTTGTCGACGGGACGTTAAACACTAACCACCACCACCACCCAAAGTTGATCTTCGTATTTCTGACGCGACCCGACCTAGCAACAAAAAAAAAACAACGTCATATTATGGCCCCGTTGTCCCATGCAACATCTGTCTCACTAATTTTTCAGTTACTATCATACTTTCGGAATTATTCTAGGTGGCAATAGTTAGTGATTAACCTTCGTCCACGTATGTAGTATGTCGCGAAATAATTACGATACTTAAATGAGAAAAAATTCTGTTAATACGTTGGTTTACCAACGCTCTTTCGTCACACGCACCATTCACAAACGGAATACAAAATACGTAATGATACTAATACACGAAACATTCGCCCCCTGACCTCATAATTTGGGCAACTGAGTTTACAGCATTCTTGGAACGTATGAACAAAGGGATGGAAATGTATTAATCTGAAAATACCTAATGTATTTCTTGACCATCCTGAGGAAAAGGGTACGTTAAGTGCAGAATCATTTGTGTTGCGAATTATAGGGCCTATCGAAATTTGTTAGTCTTGACAGGATTCAATTATTAACAATGTTATTTTTACAGAATTCCTCGCCGCCACAGTTGAAATTTAATCACTGTCTCTTGGCTAAGACTGTTTTAAACACCCAGTAACTTTTAATGCATTAGTTTCTGAAGTTTGTATCAGTTTTCAGAAAACACTGGCCATTTAAAGTTTAATATTGGGTTTCAATTACGATCCTCATATAAATTCCCCAAAGTTTTAGGGTCTGTTTTCGTTTTACTGGTGAATTATGCATTAACAACGTTTTACATCTCTACCAATCAATGTCAGCCGGCCGGGGTGGCCGAGCGGTCCTAGGCGCTACAGTCTGGAACCGCTCGACCGCTACGGTCGCAGGTTCGAATCCTGCCTCGGGCATGGATGTGTGAGATGTCCATAGGTTAGTTAGCTTTAAGTAGTTCTAAGTTCTAGGGGACTGAAGCGACTAGAACCGCTAGGACACAGCAGCCGGCCAGACATTATGAAAATAATATGTGTAATGCATCCATTAAGTAACTTTTAACTAACAAACTTGTCTTAAGTATCACTTCCGGTAAATATTAATTAAGGGAGAATAAAAACGTAAGTCGCTCTCTAGAAACAGTGATTCATTTGTAAACATGTGCTTTCCACCATCCGGCCGTGCTTAGATGTGCCCGTCTATTGGCAATAGCCTGACTAATCAAGCAATTAACGACTTTCCTTAGACAAATAATTTTCGTTAATGACAAGCAATTAATTGTGTTAGTTATACATGATGCCTCCTTCTGCGAAGTCCAAATTCATTAATAGAATATCGTTGCAAGCAAGGCTGATCACGTAGAAATTAAGTTACTTATGCTCCCATAAAAAAAAAAAAAAAAAACAGCGGTCGCAGTTACACACCACGGCATGAGAGGAACTGTGGAGGGTAACCTTGCTAGTTACGAAGTCATTTGTAATCCACGGCATGAGACGGGGGACTCACTTCGACATAGATCTGTTTGCAAAGAAAGTATAAATACGGCACTAGAGACGTGAAAATCCGATTTCACAATGATATTGAAAAATACGCTACTGGCCATTAAAATTGCTACACCAAGAAGAAATGCAGATGATAAACGGGTATTCATTGGACAAATATATTTTACTAGAACTGACATGTGACTACATTTTCACGCAATTTGGGTCCATAGATCCTGAGAAATCAGTACCCAGAACAACCACTTCTGGCCGTAATAACGGCCTTGATACGCCTGGGCATTAAGTCAAACAGAGCTTGGATGGCTTGTACAGGTGCAGTTGCCCATGCAGCTTCAGCACGATACCACAGTTCATGAAGAGAAGTGACTGGCGTATTGTGACGAGCCAGTTGCTCGGTCTCCATTGACCAGACGTTTTCAGTTGGTGAAAGATCTGGAGAATGTGCTGGCCAGGGCAGCAGTCGAACATTTTCTGTATCCAGAAAGGCCCGTACAGGACCTACAACATGCGGTCGTGCACTATCCTTCTGAAATGTAGGGTTTCGCAGGGATCGAATGAAGGGTAGAGCCACGGGTCCTAACACATCTGAAATGTAACGTCCACTGTTCAAGTGCCGTCGATGCGAACAAGAGGTGACAGAGACCTGTAACCAATGGCACCCAATACCATCACGCCAGGTGATACGCCAGTATGGCGATGACGAATACACGCTTCCAATGTGCGTTCACCGCGATGTCGCCAGACACGGATGCGACCATCATGATGCTGTAAACAGAACGTGGATTCATCCGAAAAAATGATGTTTGCCATTCGTATACCCATGTTCGCCGTTGAGTACACCATCGCAGGCGCTCCTGTCTGTGATGCAGCGTCAAGGGTAACCGCAGCCATGGTCTCCGAGCTGATAGCTCTTGCTGCTGCAAACGTCGTCGAACTGTGCGTTCAGATAATTGTTATCTTGCAAACGTCCCCATCTGTTGACTCATCAGGGATCGAGACGTGGCTGCACGATCCGTTACAGCCATGCGGATAAGATGCCTGTCATCTCGACTGCTAGTGATACGAGGCCGTTGGGATCCAGCACGGCGTTCCGTATTACCCTCCTGAACCCACCGTTTTCATATTCTGCTAACATTTATTGGCTCTCGACCAACGCGAGCAGCAATGTCGCGATACGATAAGCTGCAATCGTGATAGGCTACAATCTGACCTGTATCAAAGTCGGAAACGTGATGGTACGCATTTCACCTCCTTAGACAAGGCATCACAACAACGTTTCGCCGCCGGCGCCAACCTTGTGTGAATGCTCTGAAAAGCTAATCGTTTGCATATCGCAGCATCTACTGCATGTCGGTTAAATTTCGCGTCTGTAGCACGTCATCTTCCTGGTGTAGCAATTTTAATGGCCAGTAGTGTATGTGATTCCCTACACACTGATCCTATGCAAGTGATTATATACGCCACTGTGGTGTGGCACTGTTAGCATAGTAAGCTTCTCTCCGGTGATGAGAATCTACTGAACTTATCAACTCACCTAGAGGATCCATAGACACTAAATGGTAAGGAAACCTCAAGTCTCGAACCACTGCTGCAGCTATCTGCGGAATACTTTTTGTATCGGTTCTTGTATTTTCTGATGCTCATTTTTTTAAGTTGGAGATTCAGATATAGGCAATTTTAAGACTTAAGAACAATAAATATTTGTGAATGTACTTGGCACGGAAGCGGAAGACGTAGTGAGTTTCTGTATGGGACTTACATGCCTGACGTAAACATATGTTGGAAGGCGTTTTTGTTTACACACTGTGAGGCGCTGCAGCCTCCAAGTTCTAAATCCGTGAATTGGTGACTTACAACCAACCCTTGTTTCAAAGAAAGACAGTTTTGTAGCTTGCAATTACCAGTACCTAAATCTCACCTTCGATGAAGATATTATTCACAGTATTCAACGAATTAACGTTGCACATGCAGTCTTAATACCGTTTTACCTCCGTATTGTTTCTGACGGCGAAGTAGGTCGCCTCCTCAAACGCATTCTAGGTGAACTTGTACGAATCTTATACAGTCTGTTTACACCTTTCTTTTTACGGGTGATGTTATGTATCTCTCTCCATTATTTATTTTATTTTGAGGGTTGCATCAAATCATAGGACTTTGTTCTAGAGGTGCAAGATAATTACGGAAGAAGCAGAAAATAATCGTAAATGAACGCTGTTCAGTTCTTTTAATGAAAAATCTGATGCAGCAGGAGGTGATTAAAGCACATATTGTAAATTAAAACGAATCGATTGCTACAGACATATGACGAAAACTGCAGTTACTAACCGACTGATATGACAACTTGAAGGCCGCCTTGTGTGGCCGTGCGGTTCTAGGCGCTTCAGTCTGGAACCGCGTGACCGCTACGGTCGCAGGTTCGAATCCTGCCTCGGGCATGGGTGTGTGTGATATCCTTAGGTTAGTTAGGATTAAGTAGTTCTAAGTTCTAGGGGACTGATGACCACAGATGCTAAGTCCCATAGTGCTCAGAGCCATTTGAACCATTTTTTGACAACTTGAAGTGGAATTCAAAACGCCCGTGAACGGTCGTTAGGAATCTTACTATAGACTCCAAGCCAGCCACAACGGAAAATATAAAACAGAGCAAATTAACACAGCGGCTACTATTTTGAGGGAACGATGATCGGTTGTGATTTATGGTCTCAAAGTGAGAACGCTTATTTCCAAAAGGTTAGGCAGTTTCTGTGGTGTCACCGCCAGACACCACACTTGCTAGGTCGTAGCTTTAAATCGGCCGCGGTCCATTAGTACATGTCGGACCCGCGTGTCGCCACTGAATGATCGCAGACCGAGCGCCACCACACGGCAGGTCTAGAGAGACGGACTAGCACTCGCCCCAGTTGTACGACGACGTTGCTAGCGACTACACTGACGAAGCCTTTCTCTCATTTGCCGAGAGACAGAATAGCCTTCAGCTAAGTTAATGGCTACGACCTAGCAAGGCGCCATTAACCATTTGTAACGTTGCATGTACCTCAAGATAGAGTCTCACTTGTATCATCCAGAATGCTGTATACCAAAGGACAATATAAAAGTTAAGTGTTCTAGTAGCTACGTTCTTTTCTTTATCACATTCATTACGAATCATGTTCCAGACTTAACGCCAGACGGCGTGAGTTGACGCGTGCCCTTTCGGCTACTTCACTGTGGACTGGCTGCCTTAACAGTCCACTACAGTTTCCATTCACACTTCGTTGGCATATTGGTCTTTCATTCAGTCTTAATGCTTTAAAAGTAGGTGGGGCCTTAAAATCTAGCACATTTCTCTGTAACTGATAAATTTCAAAAGAAAACCAAATTGGAAAATGAAAGCAAATATAATCTGAAGTAACTGTTTCCAAACAAACTGAGATGAGTTATGGTCTGGATAATCAGGATTGGCCTCTAGGGCCGAGCTAGTGATTATCTCTATCAGTGCCATTTTTCTACTTCTCCAAGCACCGGTAGGTGCACCAAAGAGGCAAGTGTTAGGTTCGAACCCATTCCATCATGCAGTTTCAGTTTAAATGGAGGTTTCATTGCAGTAAACACTCTACTCCAGTGCGACAAATTCATACTGGGATCTGAAGCTAGCCCATTCTTCGCTATACTACACGGTCCACTCACATTAATTAGGTCATCGCCTATGTTGGACGTCGAAGTGCAACAGCCAGTCACAGACGGCAGGTGGCAGCACTAGCAATGGAGGGTATATAAAGCGTGTCGGGGAGAGGCGGAGGACAGTCCAGTCTTTGACGTAATGCAAAAACGGAGCGATTTGTCTGACATTCGAAAGTGCATGTCATTGGCTTTCAGACCACGGCTGGAAGCATTTCCGAAACGACTAAGTTTCGCATGCCTCCGAGGTTAGAATATACAGTGCATGGCAAAATGGTGCTATCCATAACCGGTGGCGAGACAGCTCTGGTGCACCAGGGGCTATAGGTGACAGGTATGAACGATGGCTGCAAAGATGTGCCTGGAGGATAGACGCGAAGCTGCTGACCAACTGAGCTCCCAGATGAATCAAGTGGCTACCAACAGTGTCTCCTCAACCACTTTTCAGCGAAAGCTGCTACATATGGGCCTCCGCCGCAGGCGCCTGATCCATGCACCCATGCTGACGGTTGTTAACCGGCGACGAAGGCTTTAATTTGAACGCCAGTACCGTAACTAGAGTGTCCACTAAATGGCGACACACGGCCTTTTCAGACGAATCACGTTTTATGCACCATCGGACAGATGGCACAAAGGCGTGAAACGTCTGAAAGCAAATACCCTGTAACAATCCTTGAAAGGTTCCCGCCGGCCGCGGTGGTCTAGCGGTTCTGGCGCTGCAGTCCGGAACCGCGGGACTGCTACGGTCGCAGGTTCGAATCCTGCCTCGGGCATGGATGTGTGTGATGTCCTTAGGTTAGTTAGGTTTAAGTAGTTCTAAGTTCTAGGGGACTTATGACCTAAGATGTTGAGTCCCATAGTGCTCAGAGCCATTTGAATTTTTGAAAGGTTCCAGGCCAGGGGAGGGAGCATCAGGGTGTGGGGAATGTTTTCGTGGCATTCCCTGGGTGATCTCGTTATTCTGCAGGGCACAGCAGATCAACACAAGTCTGCATCTATCCTTGGATACCATGTACACACCTACACCCTTATAAGCAGTGTGTGACATCTACCAGCAGGACAATGCAACGTGTCATACGGCTCGCACTGTGCGTGCGTGGTTCGAAGAGCACCAGGTTCAGTCTACCGTACTCTCCTGCTCACCAAACAACACGGATTTAATGCCAATCGAGAGTGTATGGGATCACATCGGTCGGGCTGTACGCTTCATGGATCCGCAATCGAGAGACCCAATGCAGCTGGTCACGGCACTAGGCATAGCTCCACATCCCTGTCGGTATCTTCCAGAACCTCACTAGCTGCTCTTCTTAAACGTCTCGCTGCCGTTCTCATTACAAAAGGTATCTATTCAGGTTTTTTATAGATGGTCACTTTAATGTGGCTGGGCAGTTTTTCTTTTATTGGGCATACGGCGATGTGCAACGTGAGGCTTGCAAAATTTAAATAAAAAAGAGATATCGGGCACATTAAAAATTCTCGTGGATCGGTGAATCATGCTTTGATTGCTCTGTTGGTAAAGTGTTTCCCATGAAAGATAAAGGTCCTGTTGCGAGTAACAGTCTGGCAAACAATTTTAGTCTACCAGGAAGCTTCATTACAGCACACGCTTCATTAAAAAGTTAAATATTTATTCTAATTCAGAGTAATTCTTATGGCCAGAGTTTCGTGAAAAGAGCCTCATACTGTTACTGCCACAATATGTTGATCAAGATCATTATTAATTGAATTTTCATTTCAGTAATAAAATTCATTGTTACCTTTTCCATATTATATTTTATATCTAACTTCATTTTCTGCTTCATACATGGTTTTCAAACATAGGCCTATAGAGTTTCTGCGCATTTGATAATTCTTCACGAGATTACCTACAGTACATTGGATCCAAGCATGAAGTTTTGTCAGATATATAAGGTTCGTAAGAGTAAAGCTTATAAATTTCAACGATAATCTGAAAAGAATCACTTGTTCCTTGCATCACTCACATAGATATGACGCGCACCTCAGTGGGGTTTGCTAATCTCTTGTGACGACAATCAACAGTCGCTTGTTGATGGAAAATCCCGTAAAGAATGACTTCTGCGAAACGTTCCGGAAATTACAAGAGTTTTGGTCTCGCGCAACTCTTGAAGCCGACAGATTGCTACTGTCATACACAGCGCTACAAAACTGTCGGTTGATATTCATCAAGCAGCTTCATTTTGGAAAGTCTTGCAGCGTTGTGATTGACTATACGCAGAAATACGAAACATAAACTCCAAACAGAAAAACTGTCACGGTATTGGGTTGCACACTGTCAAAAAGTGATAAATTTTGGGGAGTGTCACTTATATTACGACGCAGGTAACTCACAAGTTATGAAGTTTAAAACAAGAGGGATGAGTTTCTTTACAATAGCTTCTGATGTTAGAAAATCAAAGAAGTCCGGTGGTAATGTCTTCATAATGTAGGGACTGCTGAGTACTCCTTCATTTGGAGTACTTGAAGGGTGTTGCTCCCACTGGAATACCAATATCAACATTTGAGAACAGTTCAACGTTTCAAGGCAAATGTAGTAGTGTCTCTATTGCCAAAAAAGATTCAGCTAAGAATTATAAAACGAAGCAACGTATCGAAAAAGAGATTCAGTTGGATCAGCTAAAGCCAACGTTCATCTGTGATTTTCTTTCATACCAGTAAACATAGTTGTGACTGTTGACTATGCGCGAGGAACTCAAACGTTCTACAGAGACAAAAAGAATGAAGAACCGTTAGTGGATTGTACGTTCTTAACAAAACTACGTAAACGACGATGTAAAGTATATCTGTTAGTTGAAGAAGAAACGTTGTAAGCTTCGAGTGTCTACTTATACCAGATTAGAGGCCCGATTAGGTCGTATTCGATGTCACTGCGTAACCAAAACAGAACCATACAACATCACAATTCCCCACGTTACATTGTTTCCAAAAATTTGTTCTCTAAATATTTAGATGAAGATTATTGTACAGTCGTAATAGAATAGTGAATTTCATTGGACTATGGCAGAAAAGTTGCTGCCAACTGCTTACTTCTTTCTTTGCTGCCGACCTATACGACATCTGGTTGTTCATCGGCTGAACTGTTCCTCGGCGATTTCGAGAACAATGCTGCAACGCATAAATGAATGCTGCAACGCATAAATGACTTTAGAATATATCTCGAGTTATGTGCATTCTTAATACGTAGTAACTTTCTTTCTAACCACATTCTCCGCTCTTCTGTGGACATCTACCTACATCTCTATTTATTTTCCAATTGATCTCCCTCTCTCTGTCTCTGTCTCTGTCTCTGTCTCTCTCTCTCTCTCTCTCTCTCTCTCTCTGTGTGTGTGTGTGTGTGTGTGTGTGTTCGTGTTTTTTTGTTTGTTGTATGGGTCACTGTGTAGACAACAACAGTGTGAAACACTGAATTTTGTCAACCTGCAAGATAGTGGCTACTGTTTATTGGGATGCTTCAGGAAAAATGTTTTTGGATTTTGTGAAACGTGGAAGGATAATCAGTTTTGAAACAATTGCGAAATGCCAGAAAAACTGAGAAGAGCCACTCAAACGGCATGTTTTTGAGCCGGGCGTGGCTCCAAGTGATTTGCGCCTCTTCACGCAAGTGAGGAGGTGGCTTAGGTCCAGCACTCTTCAACCTTGTCGAAGTTCCTCAAGACGCTGTCCTGAAAGGACCTGACACGATTTCAGGTGACAGCCTTTTATGCTGAAGGAATTATTTGACTTGTTAAGAGAGATGGCGATACATTTAAATGAATAATGATTATGTAGAGAAAGAGTACAATGGCCAAGTTTTATAACATTTTTAAAAATTGCTTTAACCCTTCTAATATTTTATTTATTACTCTGAAGCAAATTACCTTCTGGATAGTTGTCGTAATGGAAAATGATTATGCATCATTAGACGAAGAAACTTTACGTAACGTAAGAACTACTTCTAAATGAGTATTCCGCAATTCACATCAAATGTCTGGCTGAGGATTCATCGAACCACCTTGAAGATACTCCTCTACCGTTTCACTCAACAACGGAGCGCGATAAAAACGAATACTTCGGCTTGTCCGTGCGAACTCTTCTTTTATTTTATGATGATGATCATTTCTACTCGTGTAGGTGGGTAACAAAAAAATATTTTCGCGTTCGGAGGAGACATTTGGTGGTATAAGTTTCCTGGCAAGATCCTGCTGCAACGAAATCTCATTTTAATTATTGCCACCCTAATTCGCGCATCATTACCGTAGCACTCTGTTCCAGATTTCTGCCCTTCTTTGAACTTTTTAAATCTCCTCCGTCAGCCCTATCTGATGCGGATCGCATACTAGGCAGCAATACTCCCAGAAGAGGGTGGACAACGGTAGTGTAGTCAGTCTTTTTAGTAGACCCGTTGCACTTTCTAAGTATTTCGACAATAAATGCAGTTTTTTGTTTACTTTCCACACAATATTACCTATGTGATCGTTCTACTATAAGATATTCGTAACTGTAATCCCTAAACATTTAGTTGAATTAACAGCCTTTAAATTTGTGCTACTGATCGCGAACCGAAATTTAGCGGTTTCCCTTTAGTAGTCATGCGGATAACTTCACACTTTTCGATGATTAGACTCAACTGCCACTTTTCGCACCATATAGATATCGTGCCTAAATCATTTTGCAATTAGTTTTGATCATTTCATAACTTTATAAGACGGGAAATGACTGCATCATCTGCAAACAGCATATGACGGTTGCTGATATTATCTCATAAACCGTTTATGTAGATCAGGAACAGCAGAAGGCCTGTAACACGACCTTGGTGAACGACAAATATTGCTTCTGTTTTCTTCGATGACTTCCCGTTAATGACTATGAACTGCGACCTTTCTGACAGGAAACTACGATTATAGCCACATAATTGAGACGATACTTTGTAGGCACGTAATTTGATCATACGTCATGTGTGAGGAACGGTGTCAAAAGCCTTCTGGAAATCTAAAAATATGGAATCAATTCGGCAATCCCTGAAAATATCATTCATTACTTCGTGAGAATAAAGAGCTAGTTTTGTTTCACAAGAATGATGTTTTCTGGATCTGTGTTGGCTCTTTGACAATTGTTTTCTTCGATGTAGTTCATACATGAATGCACAGTGTATGTTCTTTCGGACATGTTCGAGAGAACAGACATTGTGCGGCATTACATATTATGTAATTGAAATGGGAGGAGCCGGCCGGAGTGGCCGAGCGGTTCTAGGCGCTACAGTCCGGAACCGCGCGACCGCTACGGTCACAGGTTCGAATCCTGCCTCGGGCATGGATGTGTGTGATGTCCTTAGGTTAGTTAGGTTTCAGTAGTTCTAAGTTCTAGGGGACTTATGACCTCAGCAGTTGAGTCCCATAGTGCTCAGGGCCATTTGAACCATTTTTTAAAATGGGAGGGGCAGAAAGGGGGGGAAAGGGAAGGAACTATTGATGTCAGCTGCATTACGAATTTGTGCGCAATCTGCGGCGACGAGCGAAAATGTGTGCTGGACAGGACTCGGACCTATGATCTCGTGCTTACTAGGCAGCTGCATTAACCACTGTGCCACCCGGACACTGTGCTTATCGCGAATGAGCGGACTATCTCGGCACGCTAACCAGCTGACCAACACTCCCACCCAGCGCCAACTACATACAGACCCCATTCGTGTCCACCATGCACGATAATTTTATTATCCTGCTGTAAGTCGAACGCAAATGTGTATCCGCACTGAAGGTTGTGTATTCATTGCCCACAGAGGCGAATCAATACTATATACTTGGTGTCTGTTGTTTCAAACATGGCATGTACTAGCAGGACAGTGCAAAATGTCATGCACTACTGGCCATTAATATTGCTACACCACGAAGATGGCGTGCTACAGACGCGAAATTTAACCGACAGGCAGAAGATGCTGTGATATGCAAATGATTAGCTTTTCAGGGCATTCACACAAGGTTGGCGCCGGTGGTAACACCTACGACGTGCTGGCATGAGGAAAGTTTCCAACCGATTTCTCATACACAAACAGCAGTTGACCGGCGTTGCCTGGTGAAACGTTGTGATGCCTCGTGTAAGGAGGAGAAATGCGTACCATCACGTTTCCGACTTTGATAAAGGTCGGATTGTAGCCTATCGCGATTGCGGTTTAGCGTATCGCGACATTGCTGCTAGCGTTGGTCGAGATCCAATGACTATTTGCAGAATATGGAATGGGTGGGTTCAGGAGGGTAACATCGAACGCCGTACTGGATGCCAACGGCCTCGTATCACTAGCGGTCGAGATGACAGGCATCTTATCCGCATGGATGTAGCGGATCGTGCAGCCACGTCTCGATCCCTGAGTCAACACATGGGGACGTTTGCAAGACAACAACCATCTGCACGAACAGTTCGACGACGTTTGCAGCCGTAAGGAGTATCAGCTCGGAGACCATTGCTGCGGTTACCCTTGACGCTGCATCACAGACATGAGCGCCTGCGATGGTGTACTCAACGACGAATCTGGGTGCACGAATGGCGAAACGTCATTTTTTCGGATGAATCCAGGTTCTGTTTACAGCATCATGATGGCCGCATACGTGATTGGTGATATCGCGGTGAACGTACATTAGAAGCCTCTATTCGTCATCGCCACACTGGCGTATCACCCGGCGTGATGGTATGGAGTGGCTCTGGTTACACGTCTCGGTCATCTCTTGTCCATATTGACGGCACTTTGAACAGTGAACGTTACGTTTCAGATGTGTTACGACCCGTGGATCTATCCTTCATTCGATCCCTACGAAAACCTACATTTCAGCAGGATAATGCACGACCGCATGATGCAGGTCCTGTACGGACCTTTCTGGATACAGAAAATGTTCGACTGTTGCCCGGCCAGCACGTTCGTCACATCTGTCACGAATTGAAAACGTCTGGTCAATGGTGGCCGAGCCACTGGCTCGTCACAATACGCCAGTCACTACTCTTGATGAACTGTGGTATTGTGTTGAAGCTGCATGGGCAGCTGTACCTGTACACGCCATCCAAGCTCTGCTTGAGTCAATGCCCAGGCGTATTGAGGCCGTTATTACGGCCAGAGGTGGATGTTCTGGGTAATAGTTTCTCAGGATCTGTGCACCCAAATTGAGTGAAAATGTAATCACATGTCAGTTCTAGTATAATATATTTGTCCAATGAATACCCGTTTATCATCTGCATTTCTTCTTGGTGCAGCAATTTTAATGGCCGGTAGTGTACATCTCACAGTGCACATGGGTCGTTCCTCTGGCCACCTAACTCCCGGAATTTAAACCGAATCGAGAATCTTTGGGGACCACCTCGATCGGACAGTTCGCACCGTGGATCCTCAACTGAGAAGACTAGCGCATCTGGCCACAGCACTAGAGTCGCCATCGCTCCACAACTTGTCGTTACCTTTCAGAACCTCATTGTTGTTCAGGCTTTTGACAGGTAGTCACATTAGTGTGACTCTCCCCTCCGTCCCAGAGGGTCCATCTTGACCTCAGCCACGGGAGCTGCCGACCTACTCTAAGATTTCGCGTATGATAAAACAACCTCAGGAAATAATTTTGGATGCAAATCTTTTGGCAATCAGTCTCCATAGCAGAATGAAGGACATGAATTGATCATCTCCTTCTAACGATCACAGTACTTGCTGTGAGGTGTTGCTTCTCGCCAACCCCCTGAGAATGTCAATTTGGCAAGGGGTATTCGGAGACACTGAACGTCCTGTGGAAATCGGTTGCCTTTGGAAAAACCAGAGTCTGACCAGTCCACCACAATCATTTGATTGGATTAACGTGAGTCAGGCCCATTATTTCTATACTGGAGAATAGTTGTCGTTCCCGGGAAACCGAAAAGCCGTCGCAGATGTTCAGAACTGCGACCATCACTAGCCGATAAACGCAGCCAGGACCCAGATTTTGTGAGTAAACCGCTTCACGCAAGTTATATCTTTACGTATAACGTCGTCTCGGCTACTTTCACCATCAGATCAAACCTAACAAATCATAGAATACACTTTGTATAACATTGTCAATTCATTCCTTCCCTGTTTCAGTCGCGAATGGTTCGCGAGAAACACGACTGCCGGTAAGCCTCCTGTGAGACCGAATTTCTCTAACTTTACTTTCCTCGTCTTTCGTGAGACATACATAGCAGGAAGCACTATATCGGTCGACTATTCTAGGATAATACACCTTCTGACCTCTAACAGTAAACCACAGCGTGATGCACAACACCTCTCTTGCAGTGTCTGCCATTAGACTTTGCTGAGCATCTCCGTGGATCTTTCATGCTTACTAAATGAACCTGTAACGAAACATGCTGCTCTTCTTTGGATCTGATCTATTTCCTCTATCAGTTCTATGGGATACGGACCGCAGACAGACGAGTAACACATATTAGTCGGACAAGAGTTTTGTAAGCTGTCACCTTTGTAGGTGGACTTCATTTCCTGTCGATTCTCTCAATGAGTGTCACTCGGGCATCTGCCTTAGCTGCGATTAGTTTTATATGGTCGCTCCGTTTTAAATCGCTCCGTAAGCATACTCATAGACGTGTTACGGATGTGACTAAAATAAAAAGGTTCAAATGGCTCTAAGCACTATGGGACTGAACATCTGAGGTCATCAGTTCCCTAGACTTAGAACTACTTAAACCTAACTAACTAAGGACATCACACACATCCATGCCCGAGGCAGGATTCGAACCGGCGACGTTGCAGCAATGTGGTTCCGGACTGAAGCGCCTAGAACCGCTCGGCACAGAGGCTGGCTTCTAATGACTTACCTTACAATATTGGGTCTTTCTGCGTTTTCATTCAGAATACGTTACATCTATTTATGTTGAGGTTCAACAACTAGTCCCTGTATCTAGCTCTGATCCTCTACTGGTCTTCCTGCATTTCAATACAATTTCTTAACGGTCCGACTTCTCTTCATACAACAGAGTCATCCGCAGAACCTCTTGTGGAACTTCCGATGTTGTACGCTATGTCTTTTATATTATGCTTTACTGCGAAAAGTGATAGTCTATAATACTCCCTTGGAGCATTCACGAAGCTACTTTAACGTCTGAAGGTTTCTCTCCGTCCAGAATGACATTCTGTGTCCTGCTTGATGGAAATTTTTCAGTGCAGTCAAACAAGCCAATAATTTATTCATACTGACACTGAACGGCGTCTTAGAACTCCGAAGTTGTGATCTGATGCTGGCAGTATGTAAAACGACGCTATAAATAGATACATAACCTACACTGGCCTGTAAAAGTTAAGGAAGTAAGTAACTTTCGTATGGTGTGTCACTGCCAAGTAATAATGAAACTTGGACCATACGTAGAAAGAACTGCTGCAGTATTATGCAGATGGTAACTGAAAGAAATACGGACTGACACCCACAGAAATGACACTTTTATTCAAAGACACTAATTACACTAAACTCACTGCGGGTAACGATGGCCGTCCCTACACTTCAAAAGTGGGTACATGGTTCTTTATAGAGTGTGTATCACCACGGACGCCAACGAATGCTCTACAACGTGCTCGCATGCTGGCCACAAGTTTGGTAAGGGATTCTAATGGCAGGCAGTTCCATTTCTGCACCACCACCACAGGCAACTGCTGGGTGTTCTATGGTGCATGTGGCGTGCTGCTATACGTTTGCCCAATGCGTGCCATACGAGCTCTACGGGGTTTAAGGCGGCGGAATGGGCAGGCCAGCCTGTTCGCCGAATATCCTCTCTTTCCAAGAGCTTCTCCATCCTCGCTGTTCGATGCGATCGTGCTTCTTCATGTATTTAAAAAAGCGGTCAGCTGCGAGGAGGACTCGCGCTCTCAGGGTTGCGTACAAATTAAATTATGTATGCAAATGATAATAACTTCGTGTGGTGCAATAGCCTGGTACAAGTATTTCTACTGGACACCACTTCGGCGACTTGCACATCCATAATCTACCTCCGTTATTCAACTACAGAAAGAGGACCTTCTGTTTGACGTAGAATCCGAACATCGTTGAGAGGTGAAGACTGGGTTAGAACGAAGACTGAGAAATATGTACCCTGGCCGAGATTCGATCCCGCAACCTCTCGGTTTTTCTGCACGCATTAAAACATTAGATCATCAGTTCTGAAATGTACGAACATAGATCATCTGTACAGGGTGGTCCATTGATAGTGACCGGGCCAAATGTCTCACGAAATAAGCCTCAAACGATAAAACTACAAAGAACGAAACTTGTCTAGCTTGAAGGGGGATACCAGATGGCGCTTTGGTCCACCCGCTAGATTGCGCTGCCATATGTCAAACGGATATCAAATGCGTTTCGTTTTTTAAAATAGGAACCCCCATTTTTTATTTCATATTCGTGTAGTACGTAAAGAAATATGAATGTTTTAGTTGGACCACTTTTTCCGCTTTGTGATAGATGGCGCTGTAATAGTCACAAACATGTGGCTAACAATTTTAGACGAACAGTTGGTAGCCGGTAGGTTTTTTAAATTAAAATGCAGAACGTAGGTACATTTGAACATTTTATTCCGGTTGTTCAAATGTGATACATTTACCTTTGTGAACTTATCATTTCTGAGAACGCATGCTGTTACAGCGTGATTTCCTGTAAATGTCACATTAATGCAATAAATGCTCAAAATGACGTCCGTCAACCTCAATGCATTTGGCAATTCGTGTAACGACATTCCTCTCAACGGCGAGTAGTTCGCCTTCCGTAATGTTCGCACATGCATTGACAATGCGCTGACGCATGTTGTCAGGCATTGTCGGTGGATCACGATAGCAAATATCCTTAAACTTTCCCCACAGAAAGAAATCCAGGGACGTCAGATCCGGTGAACGTGCTGGCCATGGTATGGTGCTTCGACGACCAATCCACCTGTCATGAAATATGCTATTCAACACCGCTTCAACAGCATGCGAGCTATGTGCCGGACATCCATCGTGTTCGAAGTACATCGCCATTCTGTCATGCAGTGAAACACCTTGTAGTAACATCGGTAGAACATTACGTAGGAAATCAGCATACATTGCACCATTTAGACTGCCATCGATAAAATGGGAGCCAATTATCCTTCCTCCCATAATGTCGCACCATACATTAACCCGCCAAGGTCGCTGATGTTCCACTTGTCGCAGCCATCGTGGATTTTCCGTTGCCCAACAGTGCATATTATGCCGATTTACGTTACCGCTGTTGGTGAATGACGCTTTGTCGCTAAATAGAACGCGTGCAAAAAATCTGTCATCGTCCCGTAATTTCTCTAGTGCCCAGTGGCAGAACTGTACACGACGTTCAGAGTCGTCGCCATGCAATTCCTGATGCATAGAAATATGGTACGGGTGCAATCGATGTTGATGTAGCATTCTCAACACCGACGTGCTTGAGATTCCAGATTATCACATAATTTGTCTGCTACTGATGCGCGGATTAGCCGCGACAGCAGCTAAAACACCTACTTGGGCACCATCATTTGGTGCAGGTCGTGGTTGACGTTTCACATGTGGCTGAACACTTCCTGTTACCTTAAATAACGTAACTATCCGGCGAACGGTCCGGACACTTGGATGGTGTCGTCCTGGATACCGAGCAGCATACATAGCACACGTCCGTTGGCTATTTTGATCACAATAGCCATACATCAACACGATATCGACCTTTTCCGCAATTGGTAAACGGTCCATTTTAACACGGGTAATGTATCACGAAGAAAATACCGTCCGCACTGGCGGAATGTTACGTGATACCACGTACTTATACGTTTGTGACTATTACAGCGCCATCTATCACAAAGCGGAAAAAGTGGTCCAACTAATACATTCATATTTCTTTACGTACTACACGAATATGAAATAAAAAATGGGGGTTCCTATTTTAAAAAACGCAGTTGATATCCGTTTCATCTATGGCAGCGCCATCTAGCGTGCCTACCATAGCGCCATCTGGTTTCCCCCTTCAAGCTATACGAGTTTCGTTCTTTGTAGTTTTTTCGTTTGATTCTTATTTCGTGAGGTCACTACCAATGGACCACCCTGTAGGTTTGATAAGTGAATTTGCGAGTATCAAAATAAGTGACATATACAACCGTAAATTTTTGATCGCATTGATTTAGAAACTTCAGTTATTTACACCGCCGAGGGAACCCACACCTTAGCATTTGACATAAATTTCAACTTGATGCGTTTACCTGTCGTTGGAAAAAGTAACAGTCGGACCGACAGACAGAGAGGTGGACAACAAAGTGATCCTACAAGGGTTCCGCTTTTAGCGATTGAGGTGCGTAACCCTAAAAAGGAAGTCAGGTCTGAACGCTCTCTGAAAAGACGGACATGGGGAAAGAGTACAGTGAAACAGTATCGTTGTCCGTTGAGTGTACGGTGGCCAAAGTTTTGGACGTCAATATGCCCATGCAACATTATGCCTGCCACACTATAACACTTGCCCCTACCTCTCGCAGTATGAGGGTACACCCAGGATTGTCGATCGATTTGGTATTTCAGGTGCTATTCTCTGAGAAGGCATAACGCTGCATGGACCTATTGACCTCTAAATCTTTGCACACGGTACATTAATCCTATCTACGTTATTGTCATGCTGTACTCCTTCCCCAAGTGCGTCATTTCAGGGGTGTATTTGGCCCTAATTTCGTTTTTAAGGGTGACGTTACGCGACCGCATCGAATTGCGCAGGTGGAGCATCCCTTAGAACAAGAGCATGTCCAGCAAATGCACTGATTTTCATGTTCTATGTACTTAAATACATCAGAGCAGGTGAGAGATGCGTTGGGTAAACGTATTGCTACACGTCCATGTGCACCAACGACCATCAACAGCGGAGGAATGCATTGCCCTGCCACTGGAACTCGTTACGCACTCTGTGGCCAGCACGGGACCACGCTGCAGAGCGTTCATTGCCGTCGGTGGTGATCATACACCCTGTTAAGAACACTGGCTGCCTTGTGTAATGTCCGGCGGATCATAAATTGCGTGGACTTGGTAGTAATTATTGTCTTTGAATGAAAGTTTATTCCTTCTCGTTTCATTGCGTGTTTCTTACATTGATCTTTGTACAATACTGTAGCAGTTCTTTCTATGTATCGTCCAAATTTCATAAAGCAGTGTTACTTGCAGAGATATATCATACGAGAGTTACTTAAGTTTTGGACACCAGTGTATAGCAAATGATCTCGTAACGGACTTATTTGGCTACTGTTATTGCATTGTATACCAGTTTGTACTAATCGTTTTGAGTTTGGTAAATATTAATGAAGTCCATATTATTTTCTCTTTTTTTGTTTTCTTCCTCTTTTCTCTGTTAATGCTGCTTATATTTGATTGTAATGATTTTGTGTGTGTACAGATGCAATTGATGCATTACGTGGATAAAATATTGTTATTTATTTTGTAATGTTAATTCCATGAACATAATGTGGTAATTTTAAGAGTTTCGGCCCGGTCTAATATCTCTGAAGGGACAGTTGAGGAGCGATGGTGAGCTACGCTGCGTTGCACCTACGACTTAAACTGAATATTGGAAGTGGCTCTCTTCGTTTGGGGCAGTTCTGTGCTCAAAACTATATTGGACCGTGGGAAAAACGAACTCCTGAACGGTTTAATTTTGTTGAAATGAAGAATTAACGGGTGGGCTCGTCCGGCCGTCCACTGTTTCTTCTGTAAATCTGCGTTCTTGCTATTAAATTAATTCGATTTTCTTTATCCCGTTCTGATTTTAGATTAGTTAGTTTTTATTTATGGTACATTCCGATGGACTGGTGACCGGCGAGAAGGGATCGTCAGCACCAGGGATCTTACAGCAGTCGTATCAGGTAGGAAGCTGCCAAACGCACATCTCTGCAATCAGACTGTCGACTGTCAAGCGATATGTCATTGCTGCGGATCACCAATACAAATAAACTCCTACAAACAAATATTAGTTAAGTGAGTTACATAGGTTCAAATCAGTATTCAGTTACATTTGTGCTGTCATGGGCAATTTCAATACCTGAACTTGGCGTAGTTGTCACGTAACAAAGTGTGTTGACCTGACGGTTATGATTTAACTAATGATATTTTAGAAGACACTAGGGATGAAGATTGAACAGTTTTGTGCTATTTATGCTTCGAGCTCACATTGAATATAGTGCTAGTGAAACAATAGAGCCATTTACAATCAGTTAACAACGACTTCAAAGCGAAACTATTTACAGCTGCGTCATTTCAAGCCAGGTCATCACTCTTTCTTCAGTGCTGACATGAAGTTTCTTCCCATCAGGAATCATTTACTTGTTTGTTGTTGTTGATTGCACTACTTAATAATTAAATTTTACCACCAAGGGTACTCTGGAATCTAAATTGTTATCAATAATCAGACAATACGCATCAAATTTTGTGGAAGACGTTTTCGTATAACAAGATTGCCCTGCCTGTCGCATATCCATCCTCAATAGTGAACAATGACCCAGAGTTATTTATGGTTACAGCAGCTCTTGCTAAATAATATTAGTAAATATTTTATCTTTAAATGAATTCATTTACGTTTTTCGCTGTTAAAACATTGTTTCTTGCCATTACGAAATGTTGTCATTTTCAAGCACTGTGGTTTGTTGTAGCCCACTCAATAATATAAAGTTGTACCATGCTGTGTAAGAGCAGTTGCATGAGGTGTTGTGAATTAATCAGCTATTCCATATACCATATACATTATAGAGCTCATGCAATAATGGTGTAAACAGTGCACTTCAGATTTCACGTAGTAGGCGTGGTAACTGAATCACAAAAGCGGCAAAGATGTAAACAAAATTAAAATTCCCACCAAGGACATTCATGAAATTTAAACTCCAGTGTTTACATCATTATTTCACGTTGATGGTATATGGAACAGCTGATCAATTCTCAACACCTCATGCAACTACTCTTACATAGCGTGACACAGCTTTATATTACTAAGTGGGTTACAACGTCCCACAAGGCTCGAATATGTATCATGTTGAAACTGCACTCAAAATAATTAATCATTTAACAACCAACAGGGGAAATAACTGCATTTAAAAATTCCTCAAAGGTTTCGGATCCAGTTATCATCGAACTTTTGGATATTTTATGTGGCATCGATAGCTACTATGCCACGACGTAGGTACAAGTTCTTAGGTTGGCACTACGACACCGACACCGACGACAGCTCCCTCTAGCCGGCACTGTGCAGCTCTACGAGCGCCGCTCCAGATTCAGCCCATTTGATTCCGAGTAGACGACCAAGCAACACTGTTTCTATTTCACAGTGGGCGAGCCACTGCAGATTTTGCCTGTGTAACTTTTATGATCTTTGATACATCCGGCTTCGCGCCTACGTGCTCCTCAGTGCAAAATTAGGTATTCAAGTTATTATGTATTGATATTCTTCTTAAAGTAAAGGTGATTTAAATTCAAACGCAGTACCGAAGCATTTCACCATTTCATGCTCCTACTCGCTTCCTACATTCGGCCTACCCTTCAGTTTACAGGAGCAGACCCACTCGTCGCATTCCAGGCGGGACACAAAATTTTATTTGTTTACATGTCTCACATATACACTGATCAGCCAGAACATAATGACCATCTACCTAATAGTCGGATAACAGCTGATACGTCTCGTGGATTGGAAGGGATGAGGCGTTGGTAGGTCGCTAGAGGATGTTGGCATCACATATGCACACAAAACACATATGCACACAAAAGTCACCAATTCCAGTAAATTAAGGGGTTGGGGGGGGGGGGGGGGGAGGGGCGATGAGCTCTGACGCCACATTCAAAAACATAGCAGATGTGTTCGATTGAGTTCAAATATGGCGAATTGGTGTGCCAGCTCATCAGTTGGAACTCGCCACTGTGTATCTCGAACCAATCCATCACATTCCTGGCCTTGTGACGAGGCGCATTATGACACTGGCATCGGAAAACATTATCGTCATGAAGAGGTGTACGTGGTCTGCAGCCAGTGTACGATACTCCTTGGCCTGAATGTTCCCCATAGCGTAACGGAGTCACAGCCAGCTTGTCTCCATCCCGCAATAAAGGTGTTACGGAGCTACTCCTCTGGAAGACACGGACTCGGCCCTCACATCGATATGATGAAGGAGGTACTGGGATTGATTAGACCATGCAACGCTGTGCCACTGCGCCAACGTCCAGTGCCGATGGTCACGCGCCCATTTGAATCGTAGTCGCTGATGTCCTGGTGCTGGCATTGGTGCATGCATGGGTCATCGACTGCGGAGGCCCATCGTTAGGAGTGTTCGGTGCACGGTGCACTGCGTGTTGAGAGACCCTTATACTCTGCCCGGCATTAAAGTCTGATGTTAGTTCCGCCACAGTTCGCCGCCTGTCATGTTTTATCAATCTGCTTAACCTGCGATGTCTGACATCTGTAATGAGGGGTGGCCACCCGACCCCACGACTTCTGGACGTGGTTTTACCCTGGTTTCGGCAAACGTTCAAGATACTCACCACAGCAGTCCTCGAACACCGGACGAGTCGTGCAGTTTCCGAAATGCTCGTGCTGAGCCTCCGGGCGATTACAATCTTCTCTCGGTCAAACTCAGATACATCGCGCGAGTCTTCCCCATTCTACACAGGGACAGTACGCTCACTGGTACTACATGCACCGTGAGTATGTCTGAGCAGTAGACATCCCTCGCGGGGAGACGCTGTTATCGCCTGGACGGATTTATATCGTTAGTAGGTCGGTAGTCATAATGTTCTGGATGATCAGCGTATGTATTTACTTTGTTTGTGATTGCAAAAAAAAAATTAAATAAATAAATAAATAAATAAATAAAAATAAAAAAATAAAAATAAAAGTTCAAATGGCTCTGAGCACTTTGGAACTTAACATCTGAGGCCATCAGTCCCCTAGAACTTAGAACTACTTAAACCTAACTAACCTAAGGACATCACACACATCCATGCCCGAGGCAGGATTCGGTCGCGCGGTTCCAGACGGAAGCGCCTAGAACCGCTCGGCCACGCCGGCCGGCCATTTGTGATTCCATGGCGCTTGTTTTCCATATCTGCGGACTCAGCCAGTTTTTCTTAGTTATAAAAGTTATATACAAGATAATATCAGAGACATATTAGTTCAGGATAGAAACAGACATTCTAGGGGTGGATTAAAGGGACAGGTGTATGGAACTTTAATCGCAACAGTTTACGAGGTGATTTAGTAAATGTTTTGCTACATAACCTTTATGTGTTACGTGCAGTAAGGCACTTTCAAATTTTACAAGGTACTTGACAAGATGGGGGAAGGTATGAGCTCCGTATTTGTTTGTAGGACAATGGGAATCATTACAGAACATATTGCCGAATGACAGTCCCTGAAACTTTTTCGTATACAGTCTTAACCGAGCAGCAGTGTTAAATCGGAATCAGTCAAAGTAAAAGAAGAAGTTAGAGCCTTTTTGATCTAACGGTTTTATTAAAATGACACAGACTCACTCAGGAAATTTATTTCCTTCATTAACAGGAACTGAAGTGTTACAATTGATGCCGTGATGGATCGTCTGAAAGAGTTTTGCCACTCGTGGAGACGTAACACGGCTGTGAGGCGAGCTGTGGATAATTAGACGGGATGTGACGGCGGGCTACTGTGGAAGGGCCGGCGGCCGCTCGTAAAGAGGATGGCGTCTGCATCGGCGTCGGCGTCGGCGCCGGCAGCAGCGGGGCGCCGTGTTTACTGAGCGTCCCACGTCACGGCCCAGCCGCCAGCCACCGCCGCAGCCCACGTAAATAATTGGGAGAGGGAGGCCGCCGCCCCCGCCCCTTCTCCCGCACGGCCGTAAGCGGTTTACCTCTTTATCTGTTCCCGCTCTCTCCAAAGCGACTACACGAGATACTGTCTACAGCTCATCATGTGTCCTGCGGCCGCCTTACTGTTAGCCCAAGATAAGCTTAACGCAGGCTCTGAAACTATTTCAACTTAATGGTTATTCATATGTAGAGCCTAATTGAGAATACACTGTATACTTCACTTACGTTACTGGCCATTAAAATTGCTACACCAAGAAGAAATGCAGATGATAAACGGGTATTCATTGGACAGATATATTATACTAGAACTGACATGTGATTAGATTTTCACGCAATTTGGGTGCATGGATCCTGGGAAATTAGTACCCACAATAACCACCTCTGGCCATAATAACGGCCTTGATACGCCTGGGCATTGAGCCAAACAGAGCTTCGATGGCGTGTACAGGTACAGCTGCCCATGCAGCTTCAACACGATACCACAGTTCATCAAGAGTAGTGACTGGCGTATTGTGACGAGCCAGTTGCTCAGACACCATTGACCAGACGTGAGAGATATGGAGAATGGTGTTGGCCAGGGGCCGGCCGCGGTGGTCTAGCGGTTCTAGGCGCGCAGTCCGGAACCGCGCGACTGCTACGGTCGCAGGTTCGAATCCTGCCTCGGGCATGGATGTGTGTGATGTCCTTAGGTTAGTTAGGTTTAAGTCATTCTAAGTTCTAGGGGACTGATGACCGCAGATGTTAAGTCCCATAGTTCTCAGAACCATTTGAACCATTTTTGTTGGCCAGGGCAGCAGTCGAACATTTTCAGTATCCAGAAAGGCCCGTACAGGACCTGCAACATGCGGTCGTGCATTATCCTGCTGAAATGTACGGTTTCGCAGGGATCGAAGGAGGAGGAGGAGATTAGTGTTTAACGTCCCATCGACAACGAGGTCATTAGAGACGGAGCACAAGCTCGGGTTAGGGAAGGATGGGGAAGGAAATCGACCGTGCCCTTTCAAAGGAACCATCCCGGCATTTTGCCTGAAGTGATCTAGGGAAATCACGGAAAACCTAAATCAGGATGGCCGGACGCGGGATTGAACCGTCGTCCTCCCGAATGCGAGTCCAGTGTGCTAACCACTGCGCCACCTCGCTCGCTCAGGGATCGAATGAAGGGTCGTAACACATCTGAAATGTAACGTCCACTGTTCAAAATGCCATCAATGCGAACAAGAGGTGACCGAGACGTGTAACCAATGGCACCCCATACCATCACGCTGGGTGATACGCCAGTAGGGCGATGACGAATACACGCTTCCAATGTGCGTTCACTGCGATGTCGCCAAACACTGATGCGACCATCACGATGCTGTAAACAGAACCTGGATTCATCCGAAAAAATGACATTTTGCCATTCGTGCACCCAGGTTCGTAGTTGAGTACACCATCGCAGGCGCTCCTGTCTGTGATGCAGCGTCAAGGGTAACCGCAGCCATGGTCTCCGAGCTGATAGTCCTTGCTACTGCAAACGTCGTCGAACTGTTCGTGCAGATGGTTGTTGTCTTGCAAACGTCCCCATCTGTTGACTCAGGGATCGAGACATGGCTGCATGATCCGTTACAGCCATGCGGATAAGATGCCTGTAATCTCCACTGCTAGTGATGCGAGGCCGTTGGGATCCAGCACGGCGTTCCGTATTACCCTCCTGAAACTACCGATTCCATATTCTGCTAACAGTCATTGGGTCTCGACCAACGCGAACAGCAATGTCGCGATACGATAAACCGCAATCGCGATAGGCTACAATCTGACCTTTATCAAAGTCGGAAACGTGATGGTACGCATTTCTCCTCTTTACACGAGGCATCACAACAACGTTTCACCAGGCAACGCCGGTCAACTGCTGTTTGTGTATGAGAAATCGGTTGGAAACTTTCCTCATGTCAGCACGTTGTAGGTATCGCCACCGGAGCCAACCTTATGGTAATGCTGTGAAAAGCTAATCATTTGCATATCACAGCATCTTCTTGCTGTCAGTTAAATTTCGCGTCTGTAGCACGTCATCTTCTGGGTGTAGTAATTTTAACGGCCAGTAGTGTATATTTGTGGAAATTACGACACCAAGAAGAATTCAAGTGATTACAATGAAATTTATTCCCCAGATTAGGGACCAACAATACAGAAATGATTAGAATTATAGAACTCTACATTTTCTTTTACCATGCGATTTCAGTAATGTGTAAGCTGTCACGTGCTGCTGCGAAATTCCTTGAGGGTATAGATTTTATACTGGTCCAGAAAATTAATTAAAAGCCAGAATGCCTTTAAGATCCAAGCTGTAATCATGGTGCACCGTGGAATGGATAACGTGAAGAATTTATAGCCCTAACTATGGATCCTAAAGTGCGGAACAACAAAGGAATAAGTTTGATGCGAATGGAAGCGGTGGTCTAGCGGTTCTGGCGCTGCAGTCCGGAACCACGGGACTGCTACGGTCGCAGGTTCGAATCCTGCCTCGGGCATGGGTGTGTGTGATGTCCTTAGGTTAGTTAGGTTTAAGTAGTTCTAAGTTCTAGGGGACTTATGACCTAAGATGTTGAGTCCCATAGTGCTCAGAGCCAGCCAATGGAAGGTGTTTAGAGAAACAAGCTTTGAAATTAACGCATTAACTTATTCAATTAAAACATATATTTAACCGATTTGACAGTGAAATAATATCAATTGACTTCGTAAATGTTCCCTGTGTAAATACTATCAAGTAAACTTATTGGTTTTTAGTGTTACTTAAACGCCGGCCGAAGTGGTCGAGCGGTTCTAGGCGCTGCAGTCTAGTACCGCGAGACCGCTATGGTCGCAGGTTCGAATCCTGCCTCGGGCATGGATGTGAATGATGTCCTTAGGTTAGTTAGGTTTATGTAGTTCTAACTCTAGGGAACTGATGACCTCAGATGATAAGTCCCACAGTGCTCAGAGCTATATTTTTGTTATTTAGCCCGCATCTCGTGGTCGTGCGGTAGCGTTCTCGCTTCCCACGCCCGGGTTTCCGGGTTCGATTCCCGGCGGGGTCAGGGATTTTCTCTGCCTCGTGATGGCTTGGTGTTGTGTGCTGTCCTTAGGTTAGTTAGGTTTAAGTAGTTCTAAGTTCTAGGGGACTTATGACCACAGTAGTTGAGTCCCATAGTGCTCAGAGCCATTTGAACCATTTTTTGTTATTTAAACGAAAAGAAAACATGTCCCACAGACGCAAATGACGTTCTCAAAATTAGTGAATTTTTACTAAACCAATACAGTGACGTCTGGCCTTATAGTTATTGAGAAAGTGACGCATCTACTAAAGTGATTCTGGACTTGAGACTGATGATCGCAATGATTTGACCAAATGCGGAACAATTATTGTCCGTAGTGCCGTTTCTGCTAATTAAAATAACCGTAATCAATGTAAGACGTGCTGAACCTCCAATGAGGAGGTTCCTTCGTGCACAAAAATTCCGCCAAGTAATGCGCGCCGCGATAAAACGCCAACGTTTTTTCTGTTCGCCCTTTGTCTTCCAAAAGAACTGCCACTTCTGCTCCGTCTCTGTGACGTCATAAACATTTTTACGTATCGCACATCTTCACGCCCAGCAACTATCTTCGCTTCGGAGGTCCTGTGAAAGTAAAAACCGCGTCTGAGGCTAGGCTCTTATTTTCCAGCAAGCCGTGCTTCTTTAGGAAAACGTAAGGCTATTACCTCCTGAAGGCACTCTTCAGGACACTGACAGTGTCGCTTCTGTGGCTTCAGTTCGGCCGTAGGGTAGGCTCGGTCCAAACGCACAACAGCTGACCCGGTGTGGCGACTTTTACGCAGCCAAACACCAGAGACTGCCTGCTCGTGCCGAAGTCAGACAACCGCTTGTTCCACTACATTGGTCACTGCCTTGCCTTTCCCATATCTGGTGACCTTCCCATTCACAAGCACTCAGAGAAAGCACAGAGAAAAACAAGGAAGAGCAGCACCATGTTAAATACATTTGATACACAGCTACGAATCATTATACACAGGCTCTGTAATCCAATTCAATTTAATAAAATATTATTATCACTTTCGGTTCTGTCATTATCTTCTAATTAGTGCGTTATTGTCATATTGAATGAGAAGGGATATGTGAAATGGCTAGCCGCTTTTCACTGCAACCAGAGCCTATAGAAGTTGCATGGAATCAAAGAGGGCCTGAATAAGCTAGTAGGGAAACACACTGCCACACTATGTGTAGACATGTCCAGAAAGTATCCACAGTGCCTGTCGGAGAACCGGAATAAACAAGTCGCCGGACGACCACATGCCATACACGTTCCGTGGGTAAGATGTAAGGCGAACGTGCAGGCCAGAGAAGCAGCCGTACCCTATCGTTTATCAAAGACTTGTACATTCCTCCCCACATGTGGCCGGTCACTTTCTATGGAATATGGAGCTGCCTGCAGAAGAAGAATTGTCTTAGGTTATAAGACGTCCACGTTGTAGCGCTTGTTCAGATTGTTCTGAGTAAGTAGGACGTGAAGTCGTGCGTTGTAGCTAATTGCACCCAAAACAATCGCATTTGGCGTATGTCAGCTACGCCGCTCAACAATACAGTCTGCCGGATAGCTGCCACCCAGGTAGCGTCTAACATCACTGCCATCACTGTAGGACAACCTGAAGCGGGATTCGTCCGAAGACACAAAATTGTGCCGCTGAGCATGCCAGTGACAGCGTTCACACGCTCATAGCAGTCTGAGGCATTGGTGGTTTTTGGCAAAAGGAAGCCGACGCAATGACAAACGTGTCACCAGTCAAATCCTCTGCAGAAGGTGTTCAACCATCGACACAGACATATCCACAGATACTGCAATGCTCCAACGTCGAGTCAACACAGTGGATGAGGCTGGTGTATTAGTTATGGCCACGTGGACAAGAGTGAATCATCACAAGTTGTCGTCAAATTATGTGGGCCGATGTCTGCCCGTTGCTGTATATGATCCTCTTCTATTTGCCCTGTGTGAGCCGCAGTGTTATGGTACGACAAAATAGTTTTCCGGAGGGAAGTCATTCTGCCTGTTTTGAACTCACTCACATGCCAATATTGTGTCCATTGACACCTTCAGTGACAGAAAAGAGGACTCTGCTGAGCCTATATGCTCACCATCTCACTTGTTATGGCTCCACTTCAAAGGGAGCTGTCTAAATCCACTTTCATTTCTTCTTGTATGACTTTGAATCGTATCCTCGTTTATATGTGACGCAGATGGCTTCTCTGTGCGTTTCAGTTCCTTCGAAACAGACTATGCATGGTGTGATAATATTTATTATGTGTAATAAACAGTATCACCTCCTCATCAACTCCCTATCCAAGAATAATCACTGTGAGCATGAATTTGTGGGTGTGTGTATTAAAAACTGTCAGAGAGGGAACAAAGAATTTTTTGGCGCTTTATAATACCTTAATGCCAAAATTGACAAACCTCTCCAGACAAGTATGACAAACTTGCTTCTCTGCGGGTAGGAGAGTTCCCACTTTTTCTTTCAGAACTACTTACTAAGAGCTCCTCCCCCGTTTCATTAAAGAGACTGGTCGTTGGGGCAATGACCGCTGGCTGGCACTTTGAAGAGCATTCTTGGTTCCCCCGCCAAGGTGGTAACCTTGAATGTCCCTTGGAACACACTTTGGTTTAATTTCTGTTTCGGTTAGTGAAGGCTGATACTTGTCTTTTGTTAGGAAATAGTTTCATTAATTTCATTAAATGCTTGGGAATACATATTATTTCAAATTGTGTAGTTTGCCATTAATTTTAACAAGTGATGTTTGAACTTAAGTTCTTCCTTTATTCATATCAGTACCGACCGTGTGCCACCAGAACTGCTGTTTCTTTGATTGAAAATCTCTCTGCATTTATTTCAGAGGTGTGTTTTCTTAAATTTGCGAGCACAGCGATGTTGGTATAAGCTAATTTCTTCGAACATAAGCAGACTGATGATTTCATGAGCTGACTCTCGTGTAAAAGTAAGATAGTTTGCAAACGTTTAGTCGAAGTTATCACCTTCAGTGATCAACTAATGGTCTTGATGTGAATTTCAATCCAGGATTTTGAAGTCGTTTCTCTGCTTGTGGTATAGTAAACTTGTGCGGTCCAACCGCCACCTGTGAACAAAGTACAGATATTGTGAGCCCAGGCTTTCCTGCTCAGCAGAAAAGTGATTTAACACAGAATGAACCCCAACCTGTAGAATATTTTTCTAATACAACACTAGTTACACAATTTATTAATTTTAGTTATAAGACTCTGAGATCGACTTTAGCCACTTTGTAGCTCTGTCGCTATCAATCACCTGTGTGATTCAGTGTAGTGGAGAAGGAACTCTCTCTTTTACTCACATGTTGCGGTGGGAGGGGGGGGGGGGGAGGTTGGCTGTTCTAACGTCAGTGAAGGGTTATTCTCCTCTTGTATGGGCTCCCAGTCTTCTTGTTCTTGCGCGTGAAGTCGTTCACGTTGGGTTACTTCTGTAATCTTATTTAAGCATTCTTTCATGAAAATGAGAGACTACATAATTTTACAACTGGTCTTAATGTGTTTCGTGTGGGTTATTGATCATTTTAACGAATCAACAGTTTTTATCAGAGTTCCTTTTCGATATTCGCCACTGCCATGCACTTCCATAGCCCAAAATTGTTCTCCCGGAAGATAAAGAAATCTAGTCTTTTCAGATCCAAAATAACATTTAATCGTATTTCATGTAGCTTGCACAAAGTCTCCATGTAGTCTAATCGTATCATAGGTTCTTAACCGTTGTGCAGTAAAATATTTATTTACTTCCTCCCTCCTTTACTCTAGTGCAAGTATCAAAGTTCATGGTTATACAATAGCTAGCGTAACTACTCAAGCATAATGATGGACCGTCTTCAGGGATTAATTAACCCTTTACAGTGGGATGAGAACTAAAGTAGTACCCTTAGACTACAGAATTTAAACCAAACCCCTGATAGAAAGAATCCCATCAAAAGTAGTTGTACACTTGCACATTATTCTACACATCCTCCGATTTTGGAGCGGTCCATACCATTCCTTCAGGGTGATGCAGCTTTCACAAACAGCGGTACAGTAGCTTCAGGTCAATGCTCTACTTTCCTCTTCCTTATCTATCCATCTGTAGCTGAAACACTAAGATCATTGTAAACTGGTGCCTTACGCCGTTCAGAGACGAAAGAATATTGTCCCGTCTCGTTAAAAGAGAGTCACGTCGTTATCTTTGCACTGCTTTCAATCGGATTTGTAACATATTACCTGTAAGCAAACAGATTCAATGAAAAGAAACCGTAGGCAAATTTAAATGTCGCGTTTTGGATGGGAGAGCATTAAAAATAATTGAATACGACCGATATTAATGTCAAGCCCGTAGTTTTACCGGTAGCTGGGGACATTTCGCCAAACGTCTAGCTAATATGACTTCCTAAGTGAAAGAAAGAAACAAGTGCTGTGGGGTTAAGAATCCTTAACATTCATTAAGTATGTCACTGGAGTCACAATGATAGGAAAAACTAGTATTAACAACTCAAAAGAACCATCAACAACCATCAGTGAAAATTAACTGCTGCGTGTACTTGAATATGAATGGGGAAGGTGGCGTTACAGACTGAATCACATCGATAAAGTAAGGGGCTTTCATTGCATTGACAGCTTTTACTGACAACAGATACTTCTACCTCAATAGTTCTTGATAATAAGAGGGCATAAATCTCCCAGAGTAGGATAGAATCTGGTATGACATAGTTACTTTAAAGAGTTTTGTAAACACTGAACCACAATTTTTTACGTCGGTAACGCATACGATGATTAACGTGAACAAAATAGATAATAGATTAACAAAACTAAATAGTGCAAAAGAACGCACCTCCTACAGAGTCTTTTTTTTTTTTTTTGTCATCAGTCTTCTGACTAGGATCCGCCACGAATTCCTCTCCTGTGCCAATCTCTTCATCTCAGAGTAGCACTTGCAACCCACGTCCTCAATTATTTGCTTGATGTATTCCAATGCCTTCCTCTACAGTTTTTATCCTTTACAGTTCCCTCTAGTACCATGGAAGTTACTCCCTGGTCTTAACAGATATCCTATCATACTGTCCCTGCTTCTTGTCAGTGTTTTCCATGTATTCCTTTCCGCTCCGATTCTGCGCAGAGCTTCCGCATTTCTTAGCTTATCAGTCCATCTAATTTTCAACATTCTTCTGTAGTATGGACAATAAATAAATTATCAGCTGCTAAGATCACTAAAATCGTTTATTCATATACACTCCTGGAAATTGAAATAAGAACACCGTGAATTCATTGTCCCAGGAAGGGGAAACTTTATTGACACATTCCTGGGGTCAGATACATCACATGATCACACTGACAGAACCACAGGCACATAGACACAGGCAACAGAGCATGCACAATGTCGGCACTAGTACAGTGTATATCCACCTTTCGCAGCAATGCAGGCTGCTGTTCTCCCATGGAGACGACCGTAGAGATGCTGGATGTAGTCCTGTGGAACGGCTTGCCATGCCATTTCCACCTGGCGCCTCAGTTGGACCAGCGTTCGTGCTGGACGTGCAGACTGCGTGAGTCGACGCTTCATCCAGTCCCAAACATGCTCAATGGGGGACAGATCCGGAGATCTTACTGGCCAGGGTAGTTGACTTACACCTTCTAGAGCACGTTGGGTGGCACGGGATACATGCGGACGTGCATTGTCCTGTTGGAACAGCAAGTTCCCTTGCCGGTCTAGGAATGGTAGAACGATGGGTTCGATGACGGTTTGGATGTACCGTGCACTATTCAGTGTCCCCTCGACGATCACCAGTGGTGTACGGCCAGTGTAGGAGATCGCTCCCCACACCATGATGCCGGGTGTTGGCCCTGTGTGCCTCGGTCGTATGCAGTCCTGATTGTGGCGCTCACCTGCACGGCGCCAAACACGCATACGACCATCATTGGCACCAAGGCAGAAGCGACTCTCATCGCTGAAGACGACACGTCTCCATTCGTCCCTCCATTCACGCCTGTCGCGACACCACTGGAGGCGGGCTGCACGATGTTGGGGCGTGAGCGGAAGACGGCCTAACGGTGTGCGGGACCGTAGCCCAGCTTCATGGAGACGGTTGCGAATGGTCCTCGCCGATACCCCAGGAGCAACAGTGTCCCTAATTTGCTGGGAAGTGGCGGTGCGGTCCCCTACGCCACTGCGTAGGATCCTACGGTCTTGGCGTGCATCCGTGCGTCGCTGCGGTCCGGTGCCAGGTCGACGGGCACGTGCACCTTCCGCCGACCACTGGCGACAACATCGATGTACTGTGGAGACCTCACGCCCCACGTGTTGAGCAATTCGGCGGTACGTCCACCCGGCCTCCCGCATGCCCACTATACGCCCTTGCTCAAAGTCCGTCAACTGCACATACGGTTCACGTCCACGCTGTCGCGGCATGCTACCAGTGTTAAAGACTGCGATGAGGCTCCGTATGCCACGGCAAACTGGCTGACACTGACGGCGGCGGTGCACAAATGCTGCGCAGCTAGCGCCATTCGACGGCCAACACCGCGGTTCCTGGTGTGTCCGCTGTGCCGTGCGTGTGATCATTGCTTGTACAGCCCTCTCGCAGTGTCCGGAGCAAGTATGGTGGGTCTGACACACCGGTGTCAATGTGTTCTTTTTTCCATTTCCAGGAGTGTAGATGACCTGTTTCGGCAATTCCGTTGCCATCTTCATATCTGCAAAGGATGGAACGGAAAATGCTAGGAAACAGCTACTAACATCTTGCACCATTTGACACTGTCGAACGCTTCTTCCAGGTGGGCCAATCCTATTATCATGTCTTGATTTTCCTTTAGTCTTGCTTCCATTATCAACCGCAACGTCAGAACTGCCTCTCTGGTGCCTTTACCTTTCCTAAAGCCAAACTCATCGTCATCTAACACATTCTCAGTTTCCTTTTCCGTCCTTCTGTGTATTATACTTGTCAGCAACTTGGATGCATGAGCTGTTAAGCTGATTTTGCGGTACTTGTCACTCTTCCCGGCTCTTGCAGTCTTCGGATTCGTGCAGATGATATTTCTCCGAAAGTTAGATGGTATATCCCCAGACTCATACATTCTCACACCAACGTGAATAGTTGTTTACTTACCAGTTCCCCCAATGATTTTAGAAATTCTGATGGAATGCTACTTATCCCTTCTGCCTTATTTGATCTTAAGTCTTCCAAAGCCAATTCAAATACTGATTCTACACTACTGGCCATTACAATTGCTACACCAAGAAGAAATGCAGATGATAAACGGGAATTCATTGGACAAATATATTATACTAGAACTGACATGTGATTAGATTTTCACGCAATTTGGGTGTATAGATCCTGAGAAATCAGTACCCAAAACAACAACCTCTGGCCGTAAAACGGCCTTGATACGCCTGGCCATGGGGTCAAACAGAGCTTGGATGGCGTGTACAGGTACAGTTGCCCATGCAGCTTCAACACGATACCACAGTTCATCAGGTAGTGTCTGGCGTATTGTGACGAGCCTGTGGCTCGGCCACCATTCACCAGACTTTCACAATTGGTGAGAGATCTGGAGAATGGGCTGGCCAGGGCAGCAGTCGAACATTTTCTGTATCCAGAAAGGGCCGTACAGGTCCTGCAACATGCGGTCGTGCATTATCCTGCTGAAATGTAGGTTTTCGCAGGGATCGAATGAAGGGTAGATCCACGGGTCGTAACACATCTGAAACGTAACGTCCACTGTTCAAAGTGCCGTCAATATGGACAAGAGGTGACCGAGACGTGTAACCAGTGCCACCCCATACCATCACGCCGGGTGAAACGCCAATGTGGCGATGACGAATAGAGGCTTCTAATGTACGTTCACCGCGATATCACCAAACACGTATGCGACCATCATGATGCTGTAAACAGTACGTGGATTCATCCGAAAAAAGGACGTTTCGCCATTCGTGCACCCAGGTTCGTCGTTGAGTACACCATCGCAGGCGCTCCCGTCTGTGATGCAGCGTCAAGGGTAACCGCAGCAATGGTCTCCGAGCTGATACTCCTTACTGCTGCAAACGTCGTCGAACTGTTCGTGCAGATGGTTGTTGTCTTGCAAACGTCTCCATCTGTTGACTCAGGGATCGAGACGTGGCTGCACGATCCGTTACAGCCATGAGGATAAGATGCCTGTCATCTCGACTGCTAGTGATATGAGGCCGTTGGGGTCCAGCACGGCGTTCCGTATTAACCTTCTGAACCCACCGACTCCATATTCTGCTAACAGTTATTGGATCTCGACCAACGCGAGCAGCAATGTCGCGATAGGCTACAATGCGACCCTTATCAAAGTCGGAAACGTGATGGTACGCATTTCTCCTCCTTACACGAGGCATCACAACATCGTTTCAGGAGGCAACGCCGGTCAACTGCTGTTTGTGTATGAGAAATCGGTTGGAAACTTTCCTCATGTCAGCACGTTGTAGGTGTCGCCACCGGTGCCAACCTTGTGTGAATGCTCTGAAAAGCTAATCATTTGCATATCACAGCATCTTCTTGCTGTCGGTTAAATTTCGCGTCTGTAGCACGTCATCTGCGTGGGGTAGCAATTTTAATGGCCAGTAGTGTAGTACTGGATCCCTTATCTCTTCTATGTCGACTCCTGAGGCCTAACATACAACAATCCAGACTGTCTTGACTCGTGATAACTATTAATGTATGTGGCCGATAGATGCAAGAAAGTACTAATAATGTAACCTCCCCGCAAAAATTTGAAAGATAATATTTAAAAAATGTTAATGGCCATTGAGCTAAGTGAAACCTCCCCAGAGAAATTTTGAAACACAAAGACAATTAAATAAAATTTAGCTATCTGACCCAAGTATAAGTTCCTCACAAAATGAAAGTCAATTCAGTGATATAAAATCTCAGTGACAATGAAAATGCAAATAGACCGAAATGTCAGTCTTTGGCCCTGTGCAAAAATCAGAATAAATTTCTTACCTTAGTATAACTGCATGTGAAATATCTGCTCTTATTCTGCGCCACAGCTTGGAGGAAATGCATCGCAATAATTAATTTTTTTTAAGTAAACTGAGACTTTTGTTTGAAGGAAATGGAAGGAAATCGAATGATTCTTTTGTTAGAAATTGCTTTGAAATAAAAATTATTATTGGGGGCGATTCTTACACAAATTAGTTACAGTTAATTTACATCATTAGCTGAGCGCAATGCTGCTTAATAATATACCTTGTCCTGAATCTCGACCATTGCGGTGCCGACGCCCGCCGACTGCTCTGGGCTACCACTACTGACAGACTCCTGTTCGCTACTAGACCGCGACTGCTCTCCGCTACTACTACCGACAGACTGACTGCTCGCAACTGAACTCGGCTACTATTGCAGACAGAGCTGAACATGCTCTCTGGTCAGAGATTCTGTGGCTCGCCATCGCTGCCCGTGAAACGTACGCGTTTCAATACATTGATTAAAAGCACCCAAGACTTGGTACATCTTCACGCGGCGCAGTTGGAAACGGGAGGACGTACGAGACAGTGAGAGGATAAACAAAAAGTCCTCCACGGGTCCGTTCAAATGTGCAATGTGAGTAAAAACATCATATTTCACCAGACGTCTGTAGTAAGTTCACCGGAGAGAGTGTGTTCCCATTCAATAGGTGGCCACTTGCATACAAAAGCGTTTCATGTCTAAGTGAGATTTGAGCAAATGAAGGGGAAATTCCCCGTGCAGCACGCTGAAGGACTGTGTTCAGTGGTACCTTGGTTTAATACGTGAATACAAAAGAGTTGTAATATTAGTGATTCATTTGTCTCTGTCATCGGCGATCAGATGGCACTTAGGAGACCAGTCTGTGGTGCTTCTGTTTTGATTTTTCAGGCAGTAACTAGGGTGAGTTTAGGGGTGAACAATGTTTTTGCAACATTCATTCTAGGGTACTACCATGCCCCACAGATGAGTATTAATTCTGTTGAACAGCTTTAGCCATTTGAACGGGTCACATCGTGGGCCTGCGGGAAGCTGGATGGACGAATCGACAGATTGCTGCACTTGTAAGACGCAGTGTATCGGTCGGGTGCCGCTACCTTCGACAGTGGTCTGTGGGACATTCCAGGTGTTAGACGTCTACGTGGTACAGACGTACGTCAGCATCGTCACATTCTGGGAGCAGCAGTGGCCGAGCGAAAATCGTCCAGGGACGAAATCCGGCTGCACGTTTCACCTGCAGTGTCATCAGGGACCATTGAAAACTGTGTCCTTGCAGCAGGATTGAGACCACGTGTGCCTGGTGTCTCGGGCCAGGTTGTCTCTAACTCTACGACGACGGCAAGTATGACTAATCTGGTGTCGTGAAAAAGTTGACGGGAGAGAGAAATGGAGAGCTGTTGTCTTCAGTGGTTAGGGTAGGGTCGTAGTGTACGCAAGTGACGGATACACACGTGTATGGCGTAGACCAGGTGAGCTTCCGATTCCATAGTCCATACCTCCACGACACCCAGGTTCCATCCCTTGTAAATTTCATTAATGTTTAATGCGTCATTATTTAGGATATTAGATGGTGTGTTTTAAATTATTGTGACATAGTAAATTGCTTTACTGTTTAATGCGTCTTTATTTATGGCATTCAAAGTATTTTTTTGTGTGTGTTTACGTCTGGTACGTTGTGCGCTAAATCCCCAAGTCGCTTTCTTTAGTTATTTGGAGCCTGCAAGCTCCCTCGCTTACCAGGGCGAATCTTGTTGCATTTATTTTGGTGGGTTATACTTCCAAGCCAAGCTCACATAGGTGAGCTTCATTAGCCAACTGAACCCGTCTCCCTTTCATCTACGTTTTCCGCCCCGCGCGACGGTTAAGGATTTACCGTTTCCCCCTCATGGCGTGATTTCAAGCTGAATGTCGTTTGGCCGCTGAACTTCTTCACTATCAGGTGTAAGTGGGGGCAGTTGACTTGGACAGTTATCTGCTTATCTTTTACCGACTTTACATAAATAATTTTTCTGCGTTGCCCGCGAGTAATGTCATGACTTAAGTTTTTACTCGTTTCACTTAAAAATTACTTACCGGTTCATCAGTCTATCATTGTACGTTTGTGCCTTGGGGTGTGTACCCACGGTTGGTTAGAAAAGGCGTGTGGCGAGCAACGTATCGGTCCCGGACAATACTCAGCATCATCTTCCGATGATGGTTGGGTCTTCGCCTTTTTCAGAGTAGATGAATTCACATGTTTCCACTTTTCCTTCGCTTCTTTCTCTCAAGGTGATAGTGATACACCCAGCACTCGTCTACTGTGGCCCGACACGATTGCAGCATTTCCGTTGCTGCACCAGTTCCTGGGGATTTTTGGATGGGTGTGAGCAGTCGCGGAAACAAGCTGGCAGCGACTTCTGTCGTGTGAGATGTTTAAAACTGATCCACGATAGATTTTCTCTTTTTCCATTGTAGCTGATCTTCGAGTCGGTTTCCGAGCACCACTTTCCTTGAGATTTCCGATTTTTAAAAGACATGTTATGCACCACTTCTTTCATCGTCATTCAGATCTGTTTATTGACAAAGGAAATGTTTGCACATCCCAACCATTATGTCATACGATGGTGAATCTCGCCGCACATTTCCACCCGCGCACATGTGTTATTACAGTGATGTTCTCCTTCAAATTATACACTGTCTAGTAACATTAACGTGAACGCCACATATGTAAACATACAATAACCACTCACAGCGGAAGGTGGCAGCACTGGCAGAGGAGAGAATGTAAAGTTTCGTAAATTATTCATGTGCCGCCGTGGTAATGTATAACATGCATGGGAAAACGACGCCATCCAAAACCGGCGCCGAGCTAACTTGTATGCTCCACAGAGCACAGATGACATGGGTGAATGACGGCTGCGGAGATGTTCAAATGGTTCAAATGGCTCTGAGCACTATGGGACTCAACTTCTGAGGTCATTAGTCCCCTAGAACTTAGAACTAGTTAAACCTAATTAACCTAAGGACATCACACACATCCATGCCCGAGGCAGGATTCGAACCTGCGACCGTAGCGGTCTCGCGGTTCCAGACTGCAGCGCCTAGAACCGCACGGCCACTTCAGCCGGCTGCGGAGATGTGTACGGGCAAATAAACGTGCAATTGTTGAACACTTGACCGCTCAGATGAACCAAGGGGGCTACCAACAGTGTCTCCTCAACGACCGTCCAGCGAACGTTGCTCCGTATGAGGTTCCGCAGAACGTGCCATGTTCGTACACCTGTGCTGACTGCTATTCATCGGCGACGAAGGCTAGTCTTTACACGCCAGTATCGCAAATGGACGTCCACTAAATGGTGACAGGTGGTCTTCTCAGATGAATCACGTTTTATACTCCATCGGACGTTTGGCCATTGGCGTTTACTGCATGAAACGTCTGAAAGAAAACACCGTGGAACCATCGTCGGAAGAGTCCAAGCCGGTGGAGGGAGCATTATGGTCTGGGGAATGTTTTCCTGATATGCCGTGAGTGATATAGTCATTTTGGAAGGCGTTATGGATGAACAAAAGTATACATCTATCCTTGGGGACCATGTCCACCCCTACATGCAGTTTTCCCTTGGCATGGTTTATCGTAATCCCTTGGCCACCAAACTTCCCGGATTTAAATGCAATCGAGAATCATGGGACCACTTCGGTTATGCCATTTGCGCCATGGGTCCTCGACCGAGAAACCTAATGCAGCTGTCCACTTCGCAGGAATTGGCGTGGCTCCACGTCCGTGTCGGTGCCATCCGGAACCTCACTGACTCTTTTGCTGCACATGTCGAAGAGTTCTGCGCTGCAAAAGGTTGTTATTCGGGCGTTTTGGTTCACATGGTTCAAATGGCTCTGAGCACTATGCGACTTAACATCCGAGGTCATCAGTCCCCCAGAACTTAGAACTACTTAAACCTAAGGACATCACACACACCCATGCCCGAGGCAGGATTCGAACCTGCGATCGTAGCGGTCGCGCGGTTCCAGACTGAAGCGAATAGAACCGCTCGGCCACACCGGGCGTTTTATAGGTGGTCACATATTGTGACTAGACACTAACATATCAAAACTTCTCAGGTCCGTCACATGGCGAGACGAGTGCATGGATGGCGGCATTCAAAGAATGAGTCAATTAGGAATTAGTAAGTATCAGTGAGATGAAAAATCCAGGACGCTTTAGTAATCAATAATCCACCGATGAAGTCATAAGTACTCAATCAATTTTATTTCGATTTACTCTGAAATTCAATTCCGATTTGAAACATTAACGAAATTTCCTAGAGAAAAAGAACTCCATGAAAAAGCCACATAACATACTGAGAGACCGAAGTATGGAACTAGATTTCAGGTGCGGTTATTTTGAGAGGAGTTGGTAATTAGCTCAAAATGGAGGTAATTGTTAAAAACACTTAAGGTTTAAACTGTCATCTTCCTGCTCATGTATGTGTAATTTTACAGTGAAAACCTCCTGTCCAATGGTTGGGACGTCTGTGGAGAAAGAGGACGTGGTCGGATGCTATGTCTCAGCAGGTAGGCTCTGGTCACTGACCTTCGACGTGGTTGGCAACGGCTCTGTTTTGTAAGTCGGAACGATAGCGGGGAATGGCGCTTGCCAGAGCATGAAAGACCTACTCCATTCACTTTGAGCTCCGCGACGGACCATCTGCTGCAACCACTGTCACTGTCGCGGCCGCAACTTTCTCAGGGCATTAACCGATAGGCCGTAATAGCGGCTTACCTGTTCATTACGTTGAAAACATGACAGCAAAGTTGTTGGACTAGACACGCAGTTTCGTTCAATTGTTGAGCGCGAGTATCTAGCGATACGACTGCTAACCAAAAGCCATGTGGTAAGATTGACGGAAATCTCCGCCATTCGCACCTTGATCTTCTCTTAGTTCAGCATTCTCTCTCCCGCTTAATAGTGGTTTATGTGCCTTTCAATGGTTTCAGTTCATGTTCTCTGCGTCTTTTGTCACTGTGCTACGTCAGAAAATGATGCCCTCGGTTTAGTATTTCTTTTTATCAGTTATTATTATTTCAGAATATATCATTGTTTTTATTACTCCTCATTTGTTTTTTAGCATTGTTGTATCCTCCCACTTTTCCCAGTATGTAAACAAATCAGAGACTTCGTGCAAGTAGAAATGCTAAGGATGCGTTACACTGTTGGATACTAGCCAGATAATCAGCTTAAAATCTACCGCTCCCACAAACTGAGGCTAGATATTACGATTTTCGGCGGCTGATACTGTAAGAGCTGTGGAAGACGGCTGGGTGAGACAGTACAATATCCAGAAAGTGAATTACTACCCAAAATACACTTTATTGATCTTCCCGGATAGTCGCGCTCGTTAACACGCTACTTCCGGAATTCAGGGAATCGCACTGTCCCCAGAGCGCACCCACGCAGTGAATTAATGACGAGGGCATGAGCGCCGGCCAGTGTTGAAATGGTTTTTAGGTAGTTTTCCACAGCTCACAAGGCGAATATTGGACTGGTGCCTATATCCTATCATAATTACACATTTTCAAGCATTTCGAAAAAACTCTCACGTCTTTACATGGCCACTCTAGATGAAGACAGAAGAGGTACATAAATTTCATCCCAGGGGGAAAGGGTGGCGAGAAGAGGCGCATCTGGCCACACTCTACTACTGAAATTGCCAAACCCAGATTGACATTCCGACCTCGTGAAGCCACCGAATAAAGGACAGGGAAAAAGACTCCACTTTGTTGATACACTTCGTCATTTTGTTTTGGCTTTTCTGGAGGTTGTCGTGGTACCGTCACACGGAGACTTCTTTACATACCCAGTCCGCAGACACGTAGCTGTAAACAAAAAAAAAAAAAAAAATGTTTTTGAGCACGAGCGATGGGACAGAGCATCTCCGAGACGGCGATGATTTTACCGTATGTCCGTGAATATCAATAATCCGGTTAAACATTAAATTTCCGACATAACCGCGGCCGGAAAAAGACCCTGCAAGAACGGGACCAACGACGACTTAAGAGTATCATTCAACGTGACGGAAGTTCAACCCTTCAATGCTGGGCTATCAACAGGTGTCAGCATGCGAGCCGTTCAACGAAGCATCATTGATATGGGCTTTAGGAGCCGAAAGCCCACTCGTGTACCCTTGATGACTGCAGGACATAAAGCTTTACGCGTCGCCTGGGCCCGTCAACACCGATATTTGACTGCTGATGACGAGCCTCGTTTCAGATTATATCGAGCAGATGGACGTGTACGGGTATGGAGACAACCTCATGAATCCATGAACCCTGCATGTCAGCAGGGGACTGTTCAAGCTGGTGGAGGCTCTGTAATGGTATGGAGCGCGTGCAGTTGGAGTGATATGGGACCCCTGATGCGTCTAGATACGACTCTGACAGGTGGCATCTACGTAAGCATTCTGTCTGATCACCTACAGTCATTCCTATCCATTTTGTGCACTACGACGGACTTGGGAAATTCCAGCAGGACAATGCGACAACCCACACGTCCAGAATTGCTACAGAGTGGCTCCAGGAACACTCCTCTGAGTTTAAACACTTCCGCTGGCCACCAAACTCCCCATACGAAAACATTATCGAGCGTATCTGGGATTCCTTGCAACGTTCTGTTCAGAAGAGGTCTCCATCCCCTCGAACTCATACTGATTTATGGCAGCCCAGCAGGATTCATGGTATCAGTTCCCTCCAGCACTACTTCAGACATTAGTCGAGTCCACGTCACGTTGTGTCGCGGGGACCCTACACGATATTAGGCAGGTGTACCAGTTTCGTTAGCTCTTCAGTGTATTATCCAGACATATTTCGCTGAAGTTTCAGCATAATAGTGGTCTTAATTTTCTTTCTGTTAACAAGGATAAATGCTCTTTATTATTTGTACACATAAAATTATAAGCTTTTAAGGAAGTATATATAATTTTAAAAAGATATTGAGATGTTCCTGGTTTCTTTGTATTCTCATCTGCAACTGTATAGAACTCAATGTAGAGAAGTTATCTACTTCGACATTTTACGACTGGGAATGTTGTGTTTGGGCCTAACATTAATTAACTCTGTGTGGAATATTGTGTGTTTGTGTTTGTATGTGTGTGTGTGTGTGTGTGTGTGTGTGTGTGTGTTTGTTTGTTTTTGTCTGTGTTCGTGTTTGCAACAATTTAGATTAGTTTTTCAGGTTTCCCGATAATTTTCACTGTGAAATACTGCGCTATGTGGCTTTCACTGTCGATGTTTACAAATTACTAAAACAAGATGGCGGACAGTGGAACAGCTGAATGTCTTCTGGTTGGGAGTTTTGAATCCTTGTGAACTGTATCTGCCAGAGTGTGTGTGTGTGTGTGTGTGTGTGTGTGTGTGTGTGTGTATGTGTATGTCTGTATGTGTGTGTGTGTGTGTGTGTGTGTGTGTGTGTGTGTGTGTTGGTCTTCTCCGATAGTTCTTCTAGAGAAGACAGCAGTGTTCCATTGCAGTGACTTGCGTATTCATTTATATATAATATTTGTTTTCCTTCAACAATGACTTTTTGCATCTGGTAGTGTTCTTCAATTATTAGGTTTTGTGGGTCGCTGTTGCTTCATTTGAGAATTTTCAAGTAATTGCTGATGTCTGGCTGGCTGTATTTCATGTTGCTAAGGTGTTCAGAAAATGTAGAACGACAGCTGTTACTTTTTTATGTTACTGCATGTGTATCTGGTATGTAAGGGGTTAGCCCCGCGCAGATCTTTTTAGCCCAATTTTTTTTGGCTCCATATGTTCCTTAGAGATTTGGTATAAAGTGTGCCCAAAATATTAAAATACTGCATGGGATTCTGATTTATCCGAGCACTCGAATGCAATCGATGTAATATTGTAATACATATTATAATACAATTAAAATATTATAGTAGTTACTGACGGAATAGGGGTTCTGTTAGTTTCGAATAGTATCACAGAGGGCATTAGTCACAAATAAAATACTGTTCTCAACAAGATTCCTCTTCGTTATATGATTAGTTTATGGCAAACAGTCTGAAAGAACGTATATACCTAGCGTCTCCTTAACTTGTCATTTCGCTTGTTTTTCTTATAGTGAGTAAAACATGAATGTTTGAAAATGACGAACAATCGTGTTTATACGGATAGAAAATGTTCAAAAAGCAATACCAGTCGTGCAAAGAACGCTTCGACTTGTAAGCAGAAACCGCTAATCAATCTAATCTCGTGTCCGCCTCTGGTAGCTGCGCCTAACGGCCCGGGTTCGATTCCCTGCTGGGTCGGAGATTTTCTCCGCTCAGGCAATGGGTGTTGTGTTGTCGTTATCATTATCATTTCATCCCCACCGACACGCAAATCGCCGAAGAGATGTCAACTCGAAGGACTTGCACCAGGCAAACGGTCTACCCGACGGGAGGCCCTAACCTAACGGCACTTATTTATCTAATCTCTTCAAAAAGAGTGTTTTGACATCAACAAAAAGAAAGGCCCACTGTACGGTGCTGGCATTACCAATTAAAGGTTTATTCAGTTTCCTTGAAAAAAAAAAACAGTTACATTATACCATTTTGTAACTTGTGAGTAGCCGTTCTTTCTACTGATTGTCCGCCCCATTAGCTGAACGGTCAGCGCGTTGTGATGCCACGCACGGGGACCCGGGTTCGATTCCCGGCTGGGGAGGGAGATTTCCTCCCCTCAGGGACTGGGTGTTGTGCTGTCCTCATCATCATTTCATCCCCATCGTCGACGCGCAAGTCGCCCAATGTGATATGTCGCACTCAATAATACTCGCACTTGGCGGTCAAACTTCCCGCTTGGGAACTCCCGGCCACCGACGCCATACGCTCATTTCCATTTCTAATGATTTATAGCGCACGTCTTTTCTGTCTAAAAAACAATTATTCCAGAATGTCGTCAATTTTTTTAAAAAACATTTTTTAAATATTATTAAGTACTACCGTAGACAATATCATCAGTTTCGAAGCAGTTTTGAAATTTTGTTCTAAGCTGACAACTGTTCATATTCCCACCAACTGCCCTCGCCCTTCTCGAAAGCTTTTCGTCGGTGTCGTGTAGTGTTCTGTGTGTGCAAATTTTTTACTTAAAAAAGTACGCAGTATAATCTTAAGGTGTACAGTAAAGGTCTAAAGTCAGTTTTACAATTAGCATGGCGAGCTGCATCAAACCAGTTTCAGGACTGAAGACCACAACAACAACAACAACAATTAGTTTGTTATTTTATTAAAAAATTTGTGAATTTAGGTTCCAAAATTGAGCGTCACTATCATCTACCGCCTTAAAGATTCTGCTTGTCTGTCCTGCACTGACTGAAAACAAATAGTAACACCAAAAACAAATTTATGTAGAGTAAGGAAATTTCAGGGATACGTAACATACAGGTAACATATTTAACCGATTAACATTGTCAAGTTCGCAGGTGAATGTAAGCGCGAGGTATGCCGATGCAAACGAGAAATGCTGCTACTTTAATAACCGGTGTAACCGCCTGAATTTTGAATACAAGCATGCAAACGTGCATCTACTCTGTTGTACAGTTGCTGACTGTCAGTTTGTGGGATGGAGATCGGTGTCTTGCACTTGGTGGGGTAATACAGGGTCGGTTAGCGCTGGTTGTGGATAACGCTGATGTTGTTGTCCAGTGGTGTCTCATATGTGCTCGACTGGACTCGAAGTTGGTGATCGAGCAGGCCAAGGCAACATGCTGACATTCTGTAGAAGATGTAGGGTTACATCAGTGGAAGGTGGACGAGTGTTATCCTGTTGGAAAACAGCCCCTGGAATGGTGTTGATAAATGGCAGCACAACAGATCGAATCACCAGGTTGACGAACAAGTTTACAGTCATGGTGCGTGGGGCAATGACGAGACCACTCCTGCTGTCATACGAAATCGCACGTCAGACAATAACTCCAGGTGTAGGTCCAGTGTTTCTGGCACGCGGACGAGTTGGTTGCAGGCCCTCAACTGGCCTCCTTCTAACCAATACACTGCCATCATTGGCAGAAAAAACAACAGCTCAGTGAGCTCTTGCTTGACACCAATGAAGCCGCAAATGAAGATGGTTTTGGGGTCAGTGGAATTCACGCTGCTATGCGTCTGGCTAGGAGCTTTCGTTGAAGTAACCGGTTTGTTACAGTTCATTGCGTCACAGTGGTGCCAACTGCTGCTCATATTTGTGCTGCAGATGCAGTACGATGCGCCAGAGCCACACGCCGAACACGATGGTCTTCGCTCTCCAGAGCTCTGTTTTCGTGTGACCGTGCATTCTCGTGACTACCGCTGCCAACAGTCATGTACAGTGGCTGTATTTCTGCCAAGTCTTTCTGCAATATCCCAGAAGGAGCATCCAGCTTGCTGTAGCGTCGTTAGGCGAACTCGTTCAAATTCAGCGAGGCGCTGACATCAACTCACCACGTCTCAGAGGTAAATAACGCTGACGAACGTTATAGGTTGTTAGCAAATCTGATTTGCATATAGGAGCGCTACTAGCACCCCTCTTATACGACTGGCGCGAAATTTTAATGGAAGTTGTAAGTAAGCTGCTAAGGTTTTTATGTTGGTAACGCCACGTAGCGCTCTGTATGAAAATCAGTGTGCAGTCTGTGGCTGGCTGGCATTGTTGGAACATTCGCTATTGTAGTGTTGGGCAGTTGAATGTGAACAGCGCGTAGCGTTGCGCAGTTGGAGGTGAGGCGCCAGCAGTGGTGGATGTGGGGAGAGAGATGGCAGAGTTTTGAGAGCGGACGATCTAGTCGTGTGTCCATCACAAAAAGGAAATTTATAAGACTGGATGTCATGAACTGATATATGAACACTATTAAGGTAAATACATTGTTTGTTCTTCATCAAAATCTTTCATTTGCTAACTATGCCTATCAGTAGTTAGTGCCTTCAGTAGTTAGAATCTTTTATTTAGCTGGCAGTATTGGCGCTCGCTATTTTGCAGTAGTTCGAGTAACGAAGATGTTTGTGAGGTAAGTGATTCATGAAAGGTATAGGTTTCTGTTAGTAAGGGCCATTCTTTTGTAGGGATTATTGAAAGTCAGACTGCGTTCCGCTAAAAATATTGTGTGTCTGTTTAGTGTTGATCAGAATAAGTAAAGAGAGAAACGTCTGAGTACGTTCAGTATTGCTCAGCTGTTTGAGTATCAAATAACGTAGAAGATTACCAGCACTGTAATTCATAAATTTTTTCTAAGAGGATGTTTCAATATCTCGTTTCAGATGTAGAAACACGTCTAACAACTTTAGTTTATATTTCTGAACTCCCTTTTGGTGCTGCGGGACGTCGCCTGAATTATTACATCGTTGTAGTGGTTATCACACGTTAGATGGATTTGGTAAGAGGGTTGATCGGCGATTAAACTGTCCCGTCATTGTATATAAATCTATTAGCACTTCTGCAATGTCCGTTGGTAAATACGTGATGTTTTATGTTTGTCTGTGTTTGTATTGGTTGCTCTTAGTTTTCTCTGTAGCCGGCCGCTGTGGCCGAGCGGCTCTAGGCGCTTCAGTCCGGAACTGCACGACTGCTGCGGTCGCAGGTTCGAATCCTGTCTCGCCATGGATGTGTGTCATGTCCTTAAGTTAGTTAGGTTTAAGTAGTTCTACGTTCTAGGGGATTGATGACCTCAGATGTTAAGTCCCATGGTGCTCAGAGCCCTTTGAACCAATTTTTTCTCCGTGTTGAGGTATCTGTTCTGTAGGCAGTTTTTAGATCTTGTTTTTGAGTATAATAAATAACTTTACTTCTGAGATGACAATTAAAACTTTGCCGCTAACACTCGCACAAACGAAACGAATCGGTAGAGCACGTTGTGCACGTGCCCGTGGGTGGAATGTTGTTGTTAGGAGGACACGTCTTTGGCTGGAGCGCAGCGAAGAGCAGCCCGCGGCTGTTTGCGAGCGGACGGAAATACGGCGGCGCGCCCGGTGCGTGGCGGGGTGCGTGACGCAGGCTGCGTGACGCAGGCAGCAGGCGGCCGGCGCTGCCCGCGGCGCTGGGCGGCCATTAGCGCGCTGCGCCGCCGGCGGATGAGTTGCGGCCGCACCTGCTAGCTGCTACGCCCACGCGCAAATATTTGCGCAGCTGGACAATGCGCGCATCAATATGGCGGGTTAATGGCCGGCTATTTCCAGCGCCGCGTCGTCTCCGGCTGGCGCCCCTCTCGCTGCGCGCGGATGACGCCGCTTTGTTAGCGGCTTCCGCAGTCCGCCGCCTGCATAGCTCCGGTAAACAGCGCGTCCCGACACTGTCGGCGCTCGTCTGCAGGACGAGCAACAGTGACTGCTGTGGGGCAATGGTCTAACAGACCAAGCTAGTCGTGCTGTAACTCACTTACCGCATAGTACGAGGGTTTCTCAGAAAGTAATACAACGCATTTTTTTGTTCAACAATTCCTTATTGAACATAATGAGAATTACACACACGAAAGAATGGTGTTTTATCTACACACCCTATTTTTCCGCGTAATCTCCATCCCGTTCTATGGCCTTCCTCCAGCGCGAAACAAGGGCGTGTATGTCCTGTCGGTACCAATTCTTCTGGTGGCGGAGCCAGTGCTGCACTGTGTGAATCACCTCCTCATCGTCCTCAAAATGTCTTCCACGAATTACATCCCTTAATGACCAACAAATCAAGACAAATGTTTTTTCTGTGCGATTTGTGATCCACCGTTAGACACCGTGGGACTCATCTTGCACACACTTTTGAATATCCAAGAGTGTTCAAAATGGCAACCACAATTCCTTTGCTCATTGACAGATGCAGCGGCAACTGCCGAGTCGTAATGCGTCCGTTCTCGCGAATGTCAACATCAGCTCGCTGCAACATGTCAGGTGTGACAGCCATGGATGGTCTCCCCGACCGCTGCAAATCGTGGAGCTCCGCCTAAGCGCATCCTGACGACCTCCCCATCCGTGCCCAGCGACTAACCGTACTTTTGTCGACAGCAGATGCTCCATACTAGAGATGGGCAAATTCGTTCATCCCGGAAACTAGTTCACTGGTGATCGCTCTTTTTTGGAAACCGTTCGTTTTTACTCGTTCACCTTTCATTTGTCCATGGTATATGGTTCTTATGCAAAGCTGAGAATTAGTAGCGTAGGTGACTGAAGGATAGAAGGAGCACTTGCCTCCCCCCCTGGAGTACAGAGATTTTTGAGCCGCGCTCCGGCTCGTGTTTGTGCCGTTGACAGGTTGGCGTTGGGTACTGGGATTGTCACCTCTCGTTTTCTTAGTCTGTTCACTGGCGCCACTACGTTTGCTCGCTTTCTCTGTCCGTCAGAGGCAGCAGCAGCGCTTATCGATTGCAAGTACTGTGGTATTATCTTTGGAGCGACCTCTAGTATTTCCGGGTCGTCACATGTGAGGAGAGGTGGAGGACGGAGGAGTAGAGAGGTTCGCACAGCCAGAGTACTCGCCTGGACAGCTAGTGATACCATGCACTGCCCGATGGAAGGATGTGGTCGCGAGAGTTCACGACCACGTCGAGGTCCGGAGTTTTAAGTTGAATGGATCGTTATATTCGAGTAGAGCAAACTTCACTTGTGTGTGTGTGTGTGTGTGTGTGTGTGTGTCTCCATGGAAGTGACCTCTTGGCGATAAGCTGTCAGTCAACGATTCAATCTAGCACCTTTCCCTTGCCTGACTTGAGCGGGGACGACCGTTGGTTGGTCGTTCGGTCGCTCGTCCCATCGGACGACGTGTATTTTGTCTTCCGACCGGTTCTGGGCCCTCTGTGTTTGTGTCGACTTGTGGTTCGTGCTTGTTCCACTGTGACTGGTTTTAGTATTGTTTGAGTTGTTGGTGGAATTGTTTTCGCGGGTCCGTGTGTATCCAGCGTCTTTGAATGAGCAGTTATTTTAACGCTGTCTGTGTACTACATTTGTGGAGTGGTTGCTTCTGCCTTTCGGTGTTTTAAAAGCCGGATTCTGCAGACGCAGTGCTGTCTGTCAGTTTGACGTCGCCTGAATTATTACATCGTTGTAGTGGTTACCACACGTTAGATGGATTTGGTAAGAGGGTTGATCGGCGTTTAAACTGTCCCTAGTTTGAGTTGCCATCCTGTTAGGCGAGCATAACTCTTGGCTGCCTGTCTCACCGCTTACGCAGCTGTAGGGACTTTCCTTAGGTCGATCCTTGGAGCACTGTCTGTGTCCTTCTTATTTGGTCTGATTGTGTCAATTGTTTAAAAATAATATTTTGTTTAAATTATTCCTATTGCTTATGGCCTTCAGCCGACAAATAATTTTGAATTCTCTCTTAATAAAGCTTTCAGTCGTCAGTGTAGCTTGTGTTACAGTCAATTTTTTAAAAAAATGATTGTTTTAAAAAAAATTATTTCCTTAAATATAGTGTATGCGTTTACTGTACAGCCAACGGTGACTGATTAGGCCCCATTCACATCTTTTCCTGCTTTCCCTAAGTACCACGTTTCATTTTTATTCATTATAGAATTTTCACACACTTGTAGAAGTAATTTACGTCATTCTGGAAAACCTCTCGTTTAGCCAACTGTAGCGTTATGTGGCTGATCGCAGTGAAATAATATAAGGTGGAGCACGACAAACTGGCCCCGAGTACAGACTGCTCGCCAATTACGCACAATTTGTTGACCGCCATGAGCAGAATAGTTAAATCTGTAATAATCAGGCAGTAAAGAAATAACAAATAAGCTAATGCAAACAACTACTTCGAAACAATAGATGACGGGTGGTGGGCGACAGTGAGCAGTGTAGTAGGCCTACTCGGGCCGATTATTCGTGCGCCACCCTGTACCACTCAAATAATTCTGTAGAATTTACCATATTCTCTTTAGAAAATATCAGACCAGACACTCGATTATGGAGAGCGGTTTTCATTCAGTTGTAAGTCGGTCTGCCTTCCATAACAACGAACATGCCGTTTTACCTTGGATCAAAAAACAGACGGAAAATGACCACTCGTGTGTGCCCTGCCGACTTCCTTTGCATGTATAATAACAAAAAAACTTGCATTTTTATAAGTATGTCTTCTGCTACCATTTTAGGTTAGGCTTTACCGTGACTTATTGACATTATATCAAGTTTACTGTTACTGTTATTTATCTCCACGACGCGTTTCAACATGACGCGTTTTAATATGACATTTGTGCGTGTGTTGTTTGTTTCCGACGCCATATTTGTGCACAAAATTTGACAGTCTCGGATTCGCAGACTTGTGTGAGATCTTGAGTACTCAAGGAGAAGTTCGTTTTAATTTTTGCAGCGAGGAACACGCTGAAGTCATTCCTTCACTTTCCTGAGGGTAGCCCAATACACTTCAGAGTTGATCGTTACACCGTTGGGGAGGACATTGCCACAATCAGCTTCGTAACACGAAAGACATTCCGCACAGATGGTCCTTCCTTGGTCTTCGTGGTCTTTCGTTGAGCGACGAGAAAGCCAGCGGGGACACACCTTTGAGTACCCCAACTGCTGGACGAGTTCTTTCAGCTATACCAACAGACATGTCCCACTGTACATCGACGTGTTGGTTTGTGATCCATCGATCAACTCGAATGAGAGTGTCAGCACGTTCCAACACTGCAGGAGTCATAGCAGCGTGCGGCCGACTGCCACATGGGATATCGGACAGGTTTCCGCGACCATGTTGTGATGATGACAAACGCGTCACCCAACGATTAATCGTGCTTTTGTTCACTGTGAAGTCTCGATAGACATTCTGCAAGCGCCTGTGAATATCTGGCATGCTTCGGTTTTCCACTAAAAGAAACTCAATGACAGCTCTCTGCTTGGGAAGCACCTATGTTACAGACGCCATTTGTATGGCGCCGCCACCTATATGAAACTAATGAAACTAAGGGCTGAAGCGGAAATATTCTGTGGTGTCCCTCACGGAATTCCCAAACATTTAAACCGAAATTGTCAGAGGAAAAATATGCTGTATTACTTATTGAATGACGTTCGCATATGCTAAAGATTACTGTAGCCATAGAGTAAATATCTCTGGAGTGAGCACTCACATGCGCAGAACAGATATTGTGTTGTCAACATACATTGCCGGCCTGGTCACGTGATCTCGGGACGTCGTGTGTTTGTTCGTATAGCGCCCTGTATATTTAGGATGTCACTACATCCCTAGTACAGACGGATTCTTTTCCTACGTGTCGTGTATTATTTATATATGTTGCGAAGACATTTTAACAGTATCTATTTGATACCGGGAATAAACCAGCTACGTAACTTTTAAGGGCAAGTGATATTACATTCAGCTTCTTTGCGATAGGTGTCATAGTTCAGATGCACTCGATTTTTGGTAGTTTTTGGTATGATACCGCACTTTATAGTATTACAGAGCCTGAAGTACATTTTTGCAGTGATAGTCCTGCAAAACGACTTGACAGTACGTTAGTACTTTCGCAAGTGTCCGAAAAACACCGAATTTACCACACATTAGCGATTATATCCCTGATAATTCGTCCTTTTTTCTTGTATTTCTGCGTATTTATTTTCTAGTTTTTGCGACCTAAAGCACAATTTTTCTTACTGGTGGCACTTTGAGGTATTTATTTAACGCATTTTAAGTACTTGCTCCCAGTTCATTAAATAAATAGTAGACGGAGTAATCTATATACATAATTGACAAGTCACTGATAAATGCATGGAGGATAGTATTTACTGAAACAACTAACCTCTCCCTTTCCTGTTCCACTAGCAAATTTACGAGAGGAAGCGATTGTTTGTAAGCTTTTGTACGAGCCGTAATATCTATTATATAGTCATAACATCGTAGAAAAATAGGTCTACAGAATCAAGTCTTAATTATAATGCGTCTCGAAATTTTTAAACGTATACAGTGTCTCTTACTAAAATGAAAACTATAATTAGAGCTATATGGAATGTACCCATGAAAAGTTACTATCCCTCCTTTCACATATTTTTCTTTCCATCCGTAGCAACAACGTAATTCACCATCGCTATTACACTATCAACAAACGGTGAAACACAACAAAAACTCTTGGTATTATAAACTTCAATCGCTGCAGAAAGCACACAGGCACAGCGAAGTCCCGAGATCACGTGACAATCCTGGTTTAATGTTGACAACATGCGCAGAACGCAGAGATAGTGACTCTATGACTGTAGCAGCAGATGTTATGTGACAACGTGACTCTAACAGTCAGCTAGGTCGAATGATGAGCCGCGCGGGGTAGCCGTGCGGTCTGTGGCGCCTTGCCAAGATTCGCGCAGCTTCCCCCGTCGGAGGTTCGAGTCCTCCATTTGTCATGCGTGTGCGTGTTGTCCTTAGCACAAGTTAGTTTAAGTTAGATTAAGTAGTGTGTAAGCCTAGGGACCGATGACCTCAGCAATCTGGTTCCATAGAACTTACCACAAATTTCCAGTTTCCATTTAGAATGATTGAAAACAACAATAACTACAGCTTACGTTCACCGAATGGTAATTTCAAAACAGAGAAAAATATTTTTTAACTAGCAGTGTGTTCGTTGTAATATTTTGTTACATTACTGTTTCTTGCCTATTCTGACTGTGTTTGACAAATAGCTATGGTCCATGCCCCTACGCATCCTTAACTGTATGAAAGGAATGTATCCATACTTGCAGAAACAACGTTAATTAGAGACTCTCATTTAATAAATAGCTCTCACGTCTTGCGCATTAAGCTTCTTTTGCAGGAAAGAGGCAAACCAGTAACTAACATTCAGAATTTCTCGTGTTCCATATTATCCTTTGCCATAATATGTAGCAAATAATATGCACAGAATTTAGCACGCCATTCTTTGATGTCCATCATAAAGTGACATGGCAGCGTTGCAATATTCACACGATAGTAAATTAATGTAAGAGTTTTTCAGGATAGCGTAAAGATCAGTGACTTTCCCGGTAGACATGGGAAAAGTTGTCTTCGCTGAATACAGAAACATCATGGTCACTGGTAAAACAAGATAAATCTTTGCAGATGAAATTCTCAAGGAATTTAACAATTGCTCAATATTCAATAGAATTACATAGTATGCAAAGAAAACTAAGGCCATCAATTTCAGTTTAATGAGGGGAAAATGGCACTACTATGTGAACTGTAGATTATACCTCTGTAGATTGCGTGAGACACGCAGAATTTCTCGGAATAAATATTAATTCACAGTTGCAGTGGTGTGAACACGCAAAAGTACTCACAAACAAAATATCACCAGCATGTTTTGCCGTTAGAGTCCTATCATCAGTGTACAGCAACTATTAGCTTCAGTTACATAATTTTCGCGTTTTTCCGCCTTAAATGTGAAAGTGTTCTTCCAAGACGTGACGGAAGGAGCCATAAATGTATTCACAGAAGTCTTGCTGAGTTACAAAGGCACGAAATATGAACACAATATTGGAACTACATAACAAGACCATAAGAATAGTACTTTAACTAAAACTTGTAATCGAGCTCACTCTAAAGATCTTTTCAAAAGGTTGGAGATCTTAACTACACCATGTCAACACTTTTATCAATCAGCTATGAAAATCAAATATAACTTTGATAATTACTGCACAAACAGCTCTTTTCATAACCTTGCAACGAGATCTACACTGAACTTACATTCACCAAGAAAGAATAAACATACGACCAAAAATAGCATTTTTACAAAATAATAACATATTTTAGTTGTCTAAGATTAAATAGATTACTAACAAGGGGAGGTCACGAAGTTCGGATCACATATTTACTTCAAACTTTCTACACCTTTACTAGGCCATTAAAACAACATAATGTGCAAGTAGCAGAGTGCGCTACTCTGGCAACTCCGAGAAAATAGCAAGAGAAGTTTTACGCGTGTATTATACGCAACTGATGTGCGTAGGTCTCGGCCGACAGAGTTCATGGTGGTCAATTGGTAAGAAAAAAAAACGGGTGTCATGGGACAGCCGCCCCGAACAAATGCAATGAACAATGGCGAACAAAATGAGATCAACAACAACAACAACAACAACAACAAATGCTGTGGTTAGCATTCGAGCTACGTAAGACGAACCTGTATCAGGCGACTGTTCGACTCTTAGTTTTTTTATCTATAGTTTTTTCATCACTGGTCATTTAATTTAATTTATAGGACATTTGAGAGGTAATAAGTTAAAGAAACATTCCAAGAAGTTTCAGTGAATATCATGTTATTTGACCACTTATTGTTTTTAATTAAACTTAATTATCAGAACAAAGATATTTATAACTATAGATAAATAAATGAAAAACGCATAGAGTTTTCCTGAAAATGTATGCCTGTCGTGATTTGCGGAATTCTTTATACATGCAATCTGGTAAAGTACCCGGAACTACTTTTCACCTCGACGCTTCGAGCTGCTGACACAGAGGCAGGTCCCATTTGCCAGTTAACCTGCTTAGCTGTTAGATGTTTCTTAAGTAGCAAGAACGATCAGTGTAGGTAAAATTCTTTGAATATCACAGAATTTACACTAGTACTACAAAAACTAAGGTCTGAGCGAGAGTAGATCGTCGTCTCATACACGTTGGCCTTACAAAGCTCCAACGCTAATCTTTCCTTCTTTTTTTCCCACCATGAACTCTAACGTCCGGACCCTGTCTCTACGCACAGATACATCAGATACATAATAGACGTGTTAAACGTCTCTTGGGATTTTCTCGGAATTGCCAGAGTAGTGGACTTGCTGCTTGCACATTGTTGTTTTAATGGCGTAGTAAAGGTGTGGAAAGTGTGAAGTAAATTTGTGATCCCAACGACGTGACTTCCCCACGTAAAATGAACTTAATTAAAAAGATAAATATAAGTATCTTTTAAGAAATATATTCTATACAATGATGGAGTACTTGGATGGTATTGAGAATGGGTCTGGAAAAAATTATAACACGATTTGAGCATTGTGACTTTTCCTTCTTTCATGGAAAACCTTACATCTCATCCTTTTTCTGATACCACCATCTGATTCATTATTGAGCGATACTGAGTCCGTTTCTCAGACAAGCAAATTGGAAGTTGCGGCGTACAAAATGGAAGCCGCACATAGTAGTCATGGTCTGATGTCAGCTGATAGTGCACATGATATTCTATTGTGAAACGATGTGTGTATAGCCTGTGTGGTGATCGGTGTCGACGTGCGAATCAACAGTGCAGCATTCACTTTTTGCATTATTAAATAACTTCTTTGGAAGAAGATATATGCATACTATACTGTACACTAGGGAGGTACTGAAGGGTGAGGTTGTACTCTTTCAAACAAACTGGCCTAATATTCTGCAAGATAGAAGCTGCAGTGTCGATTAGATCATCACGATTAAGGTTTTCAATGGTTTCCGTAAATTACTTCACAGAATGCTTGGATGGTTTCTATTATAAGGTTACAGAGCCGACCACCTTTAGCAAAAAGTCATATTTGCAACTAGTTCACAATTTATTACATTTTAATCCATCTCAAGGTAGGAAGAAAATTCACTAGAAAAACTCTAAAAATTGATAATGGACCTACAATAAATATTTCTTAAAGGTAAGTGGTTGCTGGATTTTTATCCAGAAGCGAAGTGATTGTTTTCATATGTGATATGTTGGTTGGATGAAGAAACTTTTCTATACTGACCTGAAATGAGTAATTATGAAATAAAAATAAGCTTCCAATGAATAACATTTTCTTCATAGTTAAAAGACATGTCAAAAAATGATTGATAAGTCATTTTCGGTGGGAGGTGACCCAGTGACACAGCGATTAAAAAATTTAAAACCTGAAAATTTCTCTTTTGCTATTTACATGACACCTACAAATCCTCATTTCCCAAACATTTTGTTCATTGAGGGATGTGGAAACCACTGCAGTCTTTTGCGAAAAAGGAGCTACATCAATGACAAAACGAAAATAAAAATTGCTTCTTTTAGTTGTAATAAAAACTTCACCAGCCCTCACTCAACAGCAATTCGTTGGGTCGTTAAGTGATGGAGGTGACGAGAATGTTACGTATATGCTGCTGCTCTCCCACACAACAGAAAAATGATTTTGGAGAGTCTCTCGGGTACAATCCTGAAGCAACTTCCAGTCTCGAGCCATCGATGTCCAAATGTTGGATTTAAGTCTGGAGACTTTGCGGGCCGTCCAACAACACTTACACCTCGGGGTGTCTGTTTTCAGCAAAGTTTTGGTTGTTTCGCAATGAATTTTTGCTGTGCAGCAGAGTGTCCGCTAATTGGAGTCCCGGTCCTGCACACATTTTTTATCTCCAGTAAGTTTCAAAGTTTTGATTGTCTTCGAAATGTGAACACTGCTGTTATCGTACAGCAAGTGAATGATGATCATCTCTTCGACTGTCCAAAGAAATGGATTGGCAGCATACTTTCCTCAAATTGACAACTTTCTTAAAGATACTACGTAAGTTGTGCCTGCACCCAGTAGTTAGTCAACACGTTCTTATGATCAGTCCACGATGCGTCCAAGCCACGCTGGCGCCTGTATTTTAACTTTTGCCAGCTCCTGCTAGGGGACGTTGCTTTACACTCGACCGACACGCACCGACCACTGCAGCTGTTTCAGATTTTTATTAAATCTAAAAAAAATTGCTGTTAGCTTTTACTTGGTAAAGCATACAATTTAAATTTCCAAAATCTCATAATATCACTTCTTTTAAAGTTAAAGCATGCCAATACTTTTAACATATCGAATTGTACAACTTTTATGGCATGACACAACAATTTATCTCACAGCATCGTTGGACATACAACTTTTAAACCCAACAGACTTTTGCTATTTTTATCATCTGAAGTTGTTTCACAACAGCACTGTTTAAGATATACAGGGTTTTTCACAAAGCACTAACGATTTCAAATTTGAATAACGCACGCTAGAAACAAGATACAGCGCCATTGGCGCCGACTGTTAGCAGTGCGGAGTGCCGCGTTTCATCCCATATACAGGTCACTAATCATGTCGCACTGGTCGCAGCAACATCGCGTGTTCGCGGTGCCATTTTCTGCACTGCGAATCTGACGCGTGCTTCAACGTGCCTTTCGTAAGCATTTCAAGATTCAGCCGCAACATCCAATTCCTGCTCGTGGAACAATACTGAATTTGGTAACACACCTCCGTGCAACTGCTAGCGCATCGAGTGGAAAGTCAACTGGTCCTAGGAAAACCGACCGAACCCCTGAGAGCATCGAACATGTGCGTAGCAGTTTAGCGGCAAACTTACTTCGTTCGTGAGAAAAACTGGCCCAAACGACCGACCGAGAAGCTTTCAACAGTTCAAAGTTCGAATTCAAGATTAAATTTCCAGAATTGCTGCACCATTTACAAAGATGTGTTCAAAAACTGGGTGAAGCGCCTCGAATATTGTGTAGACCCAAAAGGCCGTCTTTTGTCCGATTTATTATTTCTTAAGTTAACTTTAATGATGTGCTCAGTGTAAAATGTTCAAATTTGTTTCGCGATCATTTTGTGTGCTATTCAAATTTAAAATCGTCAAAACACTATGAAACACCCTGTATATTATTTCTGTGTTAGTAATGTAACACGTGTAATTTTCGTTTTCATCTCATATGATGTAAAAATTTATACATCTATAATGTAACACAATAACAATAGCAATTTCAAATCATCTTGAAATCAATATGGTTATGAAGGCCGAAACGAGCGGTGGACTAAAAATACATATCAGCAACTGGAGCGGCCGTTCATTAATCAATAAAACAATAAAAGTGTTCCTCCGAGACCATCTTTTATGAAACTTCAACCTGTTCTCTCATTCCAGGTGCAGCATCCAACTGCAGAAAGACAAGATTATCCTTCGACTATGTACTGTGGTAGCAAAGTGACTTCAAAAGGAAAGAATGTTACTGGGTCTTCATAAACACAGCATCGGCCTCGTCCAAACTTTTTCGTCACACTGTAACACGACATCCCGTAAGTATATAGCAGCTGATAGATGCTGGTCTAGTGCTAGCGTAATCAAACCTCCCCTGATTCGAAACTCGCCATTGGCTTACACTTTGATTAATAATCAGCATTGGCGACCGAAGGCTCCCGGTATAAGAAGTCATCTTCATTCTGCCAACGGCCTTGTCAAAGAAGGCGGAGGAGCGGACATAGGTTCAGGGCGCTCTCTTGTCCTTGGGGTGGGAAACTGCCCCTAAAGATGGAAGAATCAGCAATGGTCAACGCCATGAGGATCCAGAAGGCAATGGAAGCCACTGCATTAAAGACACATAGCTTGTATCCACACGACATATGGTCTGTAATTGAAAAAGGTGTCATGATGATCTCTCCATTGGCAAAAGTTTCCGGGATAGTCCCCCATGCGGATTTCCGGGAGGGCACCGCCAAGGGGGAGGTAACCATGAGAAAAAGAATAATCGACATAAGGATAACGTTCTAGAGAGTCGGGGCGTGGAATGTCAGAAGCTTGAACGTGGTAGGGAAGCTAGATAATCTGAAAAGGGAAATGCAAAGGTTCAATCTAGATATAGTAGGTGTCAGTGAAGTGAAATGAAAAGAAAAGAAGGATTAATGGTCAGATAAGTATAGAGAAATATCAGTAGCAGCATAAAATGGTAAAACGGAAGTAGCATTCGTTATGAATAGTAAGGTAGGGCAGAGAGTGTGTTAGTGTGAACAGTTCAGTGATAGGATTGTTCTTATCAGAATCGACAGTAAACCAACACCGACAACAATACTTCAAGTGTACATGCCAACGTCGCAAGCTGAAGATGAAGAGACAGAGAGAAAGTATATGAGGATATTGAAAGGGTAGTACAGCACAGGAAGAAGAAAATCTAATACTCATGTGGGACTGGAATGCAGTTGTAGGGGAAGGAGCAAAATCAATGTTTACAGGAGAATATGGGCTTTGGACAAAGAATGAGAGAGGAGAAAGACTAATAGAGTTCTGTAATAAATTTCAGTTAGTAATAACAAATACTCTGTTCAAGAACCCCAAGAGGAGGAGCTATACTTGGAAAAGGCCAGGTTATACGGTTAAGATTTCAGTGAAACTACTTAATGATCAGACACAGATTCCGAAATCAGATACTTCATTGTAAGACGTACCCAGAGGTAGATATAGACTCAGATCACAATGTAGTAGTGATGGAGAGTAGACTGGAGTTTAAGAGATTAGTCAACACGCAAAGAAGTGGGATACAGAAGCACTAAGGAATGACGAAATACGATTGAAGTTCTCTAAGGCTATAGATACATCAATAAGGAATAGCTCAGTAGGCTGCACAGTGGAAGAGGAATGGACATCTCTAAAAAGAGACATCACAGAAGTTCGAAAGAAAAACATAAGTACAAAGAACGTAACTGTGAAGAAACCATGGGTAACTGAAGAAAACGTAATTTGATGGATGAAAGGAGGAAGTACAAAAATGTTCCAGGAAACTCAGGAATACAGAAATACAAGTCACTGAGGAATTAAACAAATAGGGAGTGCTGGGAAGTTAAGACGACATGCTTGCATGAAAAATGTGAAGAAATCTAAAAGGAAATGATTGTCGGAAGGACTGACTCAGCATATAGAAAAAACAAAACAACCTTCTGTAAAATTAAAAGCAAAAGTGTCAACATTAAGAGTGCAACGGGAATCCATACAGAGATGAGAGCGGATAGGTGGAAAGCGTACATCGAAGACCTCTACGAGGAGGAGGATTTGTCTGACGTGATAGAAGAAGAAACAGGGGTCGATTTAGAGGAGATAGGGGATCAAGTATTAGAATTAGTATTTAAGAGAGCTTTGGGGGATTGAAAATCAAATAAGGCAGAAGGTGTAGACAACATTCATCAGAATTTCTAAAATCAATTTGGAGAAGTAGCAACAAAACGATTATTCACGTTGGCAAGTAGAATGTATGAGTCTGGTGACATATCATCTGATTCGGAAAAATATCATCCACACTATTTCGAAGACTGTAAGAGCTGACAAGTGCGGCAATTATCGCACAATCAGGTTAACAGCTCATGCATCCAAGTTGCCGACAAGAAGAATATACAGAAGATCGGAAAAGAAAATAGAGGATATGTTAGATGACGATCAGTTTGGCTTTAGGGAAGGTAAAGGCACCAGAGAGGCAATTATGACGTTGCGGTTAATACTGGAAGCAAGACTAAAGAGAAATCAAGACACGTTCATAGGATTTGTCGACCTGGAAAAAGCTTTCGACAATGTAAAATGATGCAAGATGTTCAAAATCCTGAGAAAAATAGGGGTAAGTTATAGGGAGAGACGGATAATATACAACATGTACAAGGGCAAAGAGGGAGTAATAAGAGTGGACAACCGAGAACGAAGTGCTCGGATTAAAAAAGGGTATAAGAGAGGGCTGTAGGTTTCATCCCTACTGTTCAATCTGTATATCGAAGAAGCAGCGATTGAAATAAAAGAAAGTTTCAGGAGTGGGATTAAAATTCAAGGTGAAAGGATATCAATGGCACGATTCGTTGGTTATATTGTTATCCTGATTGGAAGTGAAGAAGAATTACAGGATCTGCTGATGGGAATGAACAGTCTAATGAGCACAGATTATGGTGAAGATCAGTTCTTTGTCCACAGCACCACTGTTAAACGAAACCACCCGTTCACCTCTGTGTGTAAGTCGTAGATTTCATCATACGACGGACGTGGTCATCCAACTGTTTCCATCACATGTAGGAAGTTCCTCGAAGGCCTCTCAGAGTGCTACCTTATAAACAAAAAGGTCTTTGAAAGTAACAGCAATTCACAAACGACGCACACATTTAGTGGTTTTAAAACGGCTCCCCTCTGTTTGCCCATCTCGGTTGGAAATTACATATCTTACAAGAAGGATTTTTTCAAATGTCGTTTCTATTTTTCGACCACTTGCGACTGATGCACTAAAAATTCCTATATCTGACGTTCTTTATATAGTAGGTAGAACCACATTATAGGGCATTTCACCCAACTGGCTACTCGTTTAGGGCCTAGATATTTTCGTCTAACTTCAATTCGGATCGTAGGCTAGTATTCTAGCAAAGAACTTAGTTTTTCCTGACAAGGGAACCTCCCCATCGCACCCCCCTCAGATTTAGCTATAAGTTGGCACAGTGGATAGGCCTTGAAAAACTAAACACAGATCAATCGAGAAAACAGGAAGAAGTTGTGTGGAACTATGAAAAAATAAGCAAAATATACAAACTGAATAGTCCATGCACAAGATACGCAATATCTAGAAAAGAGCAAGATCAGGAGTATCATGGTCGTGTGGTTAGCGTGAGCAGCTGTGAATCTAAAGGTACTTGGTTCGAGCCTACCCTCGGATGAAAATTTTAACTTTTTATTTTCAGTTTATGTGAGAAACACTTATGTTTTCATCATTTTTTTGGGAGTGATTATCACATCCACAAGAAAACCTAAATCGGGCAAGGTAGAAGAATCTTTTTACCCATTCGCCAAGTGTACAAGTTAGGTGGGTCGACAACATATTCCTGTCATGTGACGCACATGCCGTCACCAGTGTCGTATAGAATATATCAGACGTGTTTTCCTGTGGAGGAATCGGTTGACCTATGACCTTGCGATCAAATGTTTTCGGTTCCCATTGGACAGGCACGTCCTTTCGTCGACTAATCGCACGGTTTTGCGGTGCGATCGCAAAACACAGACACTAAACTTATTACAGTGAACAGAGACGTCAATGAAAGAACGGACGGTTCATAACTTTACGGAAATAAAGAAAGTAAACTTTACACCCAAGGGAAGACTTGAACCAAGGACCTTCCATTCCACAGCTGCTCACGGTTACCACGGGACCACGGTGCTCCTGAGCTCACACTCTCCGTCATGTTGCCTATATTACACATGGAGCACTCAGTTTGTATATTTTGCTTATTTTTTCGTAGTTCCACACTACTTCTTCCTGTTTTCTCGATTGATCTGTGCTTAGTTTTTCAAGACCTATCCACTGTGCCAACTTGTAGCTAAATCTGAGGGGGGTGCGATGGGGAGGTTCCCTTGTGAGTAGCTCCTGGAGTAATTAATGTATCGACAAGAAATTTTTATGGTTATTTCTGACTCTTATAGGTACGTTCCTTCCCAATGAGGACAAGCTAATCGTTCCTGTTTTCCGGTACTTAAGACTTTTACAGCCTGGCCTCCCCTTCGTTCTCTTTGACACATGGACTTCTGAAAACAAAAGATTCCGAACATTTTTATATGGATCATCTCTCCATTGTTCAAAATTTAGAGTTTACTAGAGCCATTAAATGGTTTACTTCGAAAGTGGTCGAAATTACACTATTAGCCACTCGCTAAGCGTTTCTTCTTCATGTTAGTTCTGCATCACATCTCGCGGCACGACTTTATAATTTATTTTGAAAATTGGGATAACCTACTGTTTGAACAACGCAAATTCAAACTTAAGTATATTATCTAATAACAAATAAGTTGTATTTCTGATAAAAGTGTTAAAGATAATTCATAATGCAGTATAATGACAAGCGACAAAAGCACCTTAATTGATGAAATTTCGACGTATGATTCACATGAATAAGATAAATTATCAGAATAACATTAAATACGGCATTTTAGCATGTGGCACAAGGTCGATACGAGATAACTGTTTGAACCCTAAAACAGGGGAAATCCATTACAATAAACGTTCTTCCTACCACGCATCATAAGGAAACTAGGGGCGTATACAGGGTGTAAGAAAAAAGGTCACATGTTACTACAGAAGGTAGTATTATTCAAAGCTACAAAAAAAAAAATCCTGCTACTATACATCCAAAATTTTTATTTGATTGTTTTGATCGAAAAGCTTCTTGAATTAATTACCGGTTTCGGCTATGCAATAACCGTCTTCAGAATCTACAATAAAAGTAAAAAAATGTAAAAAAGTACATTACTAGCTACTACATTAGCAGCTTAAAAATAAGAATTATAAAAACCCCGATATGACTCTCCTTCTGCTGCACCGAAACAAGTCATAGGATGTAAAAATAACACGAGACAGAACTGCCATGCAAGCTTCAACCAGTTATACATAGCACGCAAAGCGACCATAGAGGTTGTTGATGCATGCATAACGTACAAATGATGTTGGAAAGTAATTAAAAGAAAGTTCATTTCAAAACACAGATATTTAAAATATTTTCAGTTGTATATATGAAAGCAAGACTTTTAAAAAAGTTTAACGATATGAAAAATGAATTCGTCTTCTGACAGTTTGAAGCTGGTCATAATTTAACGTAAGGCGTATAAGAACCTGAAACCGGCCGTGTTCTAAATAAAAGGACTTTACATCTGCAGCCGTATTTTCAGCATCTGGCTTTATTTTCGAATCGAAAAATGCTGGCTACATTTTTTTTTTCATGTACTTTGTGTCAACAATTACAGCTGACGTATGTTGTGAATCGCTAACCAAACAGGGCAATGCGATCCACAATCGACTCCGCAGGAAACTGCCTTCCGGCATAATCATTCTTCACGACAACATAACCCCTCACACCGCTGCCAATAATCAAAATTGTTTCTGGAAGTTTGCGTGCACCTTCCGTACAGTCCCAACGATGCATCAAGTAACTATTTTTTATTCTTATATTTGAAAAGCAAAACGAGGATAATGGAATGTAGTCGAATTAAGTCGGGTGATGCTGAGGGAATTAGATTAGGAAATGAGACTCTTAAAGTAGTAAAGGAGTTTTGCTATTTGGGGAGCAAAATAACTGATGATTGTCGAAGTAGAGAGGATATAAAATGTAGACTGGCAATGGCAAGGAAAGCGTTTCTGAAGAAGAAAAATTTGTTAACATCGAGTATAGATTTAAATGTCAGGAAGACGTTTCTGAAAGTATTTGTATGGAGTGTAGCCATGTATGGAACTGAAACGTGGACGAAAATAGTTTGGACAATAAGAGAATAGAAGCTTTCGAAATGTGGTGCTACAGAAGAATGCTGAAGACTAGATGGATAGATCACATAACTAATGAGGAGGTATTGAATAGGATTGGGGAGAAGAGGAGTTTGTGGCACAACGTGACTAGAAGAACGGATCGGTTGGTAGGACATGTTCTGAGGCATCAAGCGATCACCAATTTAGTACTGGAGGGCAGCGTGGAGGGTAAAAATCGTAGAGAGAGACCAAGAGATGAATACACTAAGCAGATTCAGAAGAATGTAGGTTGCAGTAAGTACTGGGAGATGAAGAAGCTTGCACAGGATAGAGTAGCATGGAGAGCTGCATCAAACCAGTCTCAGGACTGAAGACCACAACAACAACAACAACATTTGAAAAAGTGGCTGGGTGGACCACGATTTCAACACTACGAGGAACTCAAGACTGGCGTTACGAACTGATTCAGTTCCCAAGCGGCAGACTTTTATGTAGAGGGGTAAAAAAGTAAAGTAGATATGTTACTGCCGATACAAAGTTTTTCTCATGAGCTTTTTTTCTTTTTTGACCGAACTGACCTTGGTTTTGGAATACGCCTCGTATTTTTCACCCGTACTACCTGCCGTAGGAATATATGACGCTTGACTTTGTTGTTTTAAACACGCTGTGGTGTGGACGAGGTAACGGTGAGGCAGAGCACGTGAGGTCCTTAGGGTCGCGGGCTCGGCGCAGCCGCAGCCGGCACATTCGCGGCGGGCCGTAAACGTCACGGCTCCAGAATTAACGCTGGCCGCGGTGGCAGTAAAACACGGCGGTTTGCTATTGCAACCGCAAGAATCAATATACAGCGCGGCGAGGCGAGCGGGCACAGGGCTGCGCGCAGCCTGCGGGCACCCGCGGGCTCCACCAGCCAGCAGGCAGCGGGGGGCGGGCGGGGACCGCGGAAGCGGAGCGGCGACTGACCGCGGGCTGCGGCCCGCCCTGCTGGGCGACACTGTCCTGCCTGGTGCTGCACGAAAAGCTGGCGACCACTGAAGACGAGGGCGGTTCTGAAACTACACTGATGGCCATTAAAATTGCTACACCGAGAAGAAATGCAGGTGATAAACGGGTATTCATTGGACAAATATACTATACTTGTGATTATATTTTCACGCAGTTTGGGTGCATAGATCATGAGAAACCAGTACCCAGAACAAACACCTCTGGCCGTAATAACGGCCTTGATACGCCTGGGCATTGAGTCAAACAGAGCTTGGATGGCGTGCACAGGTACAGCTGCCCATGCAGCTTCAACACGATACCACAGTTCATCAAGAGTAGTGACTATTGGTGAGATATCTGGAGAATCTGCTGGCGAGCGAAGCATTCGAAAATATTCTCTATACAGAAAGGCCCCCTACAGGACCTGCAACATGTGGTCGTGCATTATCCTGCTGAAATGTAGGGTTTCGCAACGATCGAATGGATGGTGGAGCCACAGGTCGTAACACAACTGAAATGTAACGTCCACTGTTCAAAGTGCCGTCAGTGTGAACAAGAGGTGACCGACACGTGTAACCAATGGCACCCCATACCATCACGCCGGGTGATACGCCAGTATCGCGATGACGAATAAACGCTTCCAGTGTACGTTCACCGCGATGTCGCCAAGCACGGATGCGACCGTCATGATGCTGTAAACAGAACCTGGATTCATCCGAAAAAATGACGTTTTGCCATTCGTGCACCCAGGTTCGTCGTTGAGTACACCATCGCAGGCGCTCCTGTCTGTGATGCAGCTTCAAGGGTAACCGCAGCCACGGTCTCCGAGCTGATAGTCCTCCCTGCTGCAAACGTCGTCGAACTGTTGGTGCAAATGATTCTTGTCTTACAAATGTCCCCATCTGTTGACTCAGCTATCGAGATGTGGCTGTACAATCTGTTAGAGCCATACGGATAAGGTGCCTGTCATCACGACTGCTAGTGATACGTGACTGTTGGGATCCAGCACGGCGTTCCGTATTACCCTCCTGAACCCACCGATTCCATATTCTGCTAACAGTCATTGGATCTCGACCAACGCGAGCAGCAATGTCGCAATACGATAAACCGCAATCGCGATATGCTACAATCCGACCTTTATCAAAGTCGGAAACCTGATGGTACGCATTTCTCCTCCTTAAACGAGGCATCACAACAACATTTCACCAGGCAACGCCGGTCAACTGCTGTTTGTCTATTGGAAATCGGTTGGAAACTTTCCTCATGTCAGCACGTTGTAGGTGACGCCTCCGGCGCCAAACTAGAGTGAATGCTCTGAAAAGCTAATCATTTGCCTATCACAGCATCTTCTTCCTGTCGGTTAAATTTCGCGTCTGTAGCACGTCATCTTCGTGATGTAGCAATTTTAATCGTCAGTAGTGTAATTCCTCTCTTGTACAAACGAGACAGATGGAAAGAAGTAAGTAAAATGCTTATTATTTGAAAGTGCAGTGAGGTGACGCAAATCATGGGATACCTCCTAATACTTTCTTTTTTTCCGGCGTGGTGCAGCAGATCGACGTGGCATGGACTCGAAAAATCGTTGGAAGTCCCCTGTAGAAATATTGAGCTTTGCTGCCTCTACAGCCGTTGATTTTGCGGAAGTGCTGCCGGTGCAAGATGTGTACGAATTGACCTCTCGATTATGTCCCATGAATATTCGACGGGATACATGTCGGGCAATCTGGCTGGTCAAATCGTTCGGTAGAACTATCCAGAATATTCTTCAAACCAATGAAGAGCAATTGTGGCCTTGTGGCATGGCGAATTGTCAATCGTAAAGTTCCATATCAAATGAATTCGTAATTGCGAATAAAGACTATCATCAGCTATAAAATGGAAAGACCGGGTCTCGAACCCGGATCTCCCGCTTGTTGAGAGCGTCGTCAACCATGTGTCTGCGACCTGTACTCGTACATCCATTATGTGTATTGACGACATACGCAAGTTTGCGTCCGACCGTGAGTCATGCACGATAACCAAATGGTGGTTAGCTACCCTCCGTAATAAAAAAAAATTAAAAAAAACTGAGTGAATGGGTCAACGAAGAACATGAACGGGTGTCATCGGACGTCCGCCCCCAACAAATTCAATGAACAATATGAAACAAAATGAGATCAACAAAAAAAGCATGGTACGGTGACCGCTACCACTAAGCGGGAAATCCGGGTTCGAGTCCCGATCCGGTACCAATTTTCATTGTCGTCATTCCATTCTACAGCTAATAGTAATCCTTCTTCGCAATTGCGAATTCAGTTTATGTGTTTCGTACCGGCAGTGGTAGCAGCAGTCCATCGTAATCATAATAACACTGGCACTGCAATATCGTATAAAATTCCTTTGTTGTCTGGGAACATGATATTCACGAATGGCTACAGATGGTCTCCAAGTAGTGGATCATAACCATTTCCAATCAATGGTCGGTTCAGTTGGACCACAGTGCCCAGTCTACTCCATACAAACACAGCCTACATCATTATGGAACCACCACCAGCTTGCACAGTGCGTTGTCGATAACCTGTGACACACTCAAACCCTACCATCAGCTCTTACGATCTGAAATCGGAACTCATCTCACCAGGCCACAGTTTTCCAATCGTCTGATATGGTGACGAGCATAGGAGAAGCGCTGCAGTCGATGTTGTGCTGTTAGCAAAGCCACTCGCGTAGATCGTCTGCTGCCATAGCCCATTAACGCCAGTGTTGGACTCACTGTCCTAACGGATATGTTCACCGTACGTCCCACATTTATTTCTGCAGTTGTAGTCGATGCACCGACACGCACCCATCACTTTTGGCAGTTTCCATGATTTAAGGTTTTACTGTAAAGTGTAAGTTGGTCCATTAGTTCCCTATCTTAATGTTTTCACTTTAGGATCCTCTACAACCTGTAATTTTGACGCTGTAGGTATACGGCAGTCTTTATTTCTATCTTTACTCATGTGTCTTGTAGATTATTATATATTCTTGGCGTCAGTGTTTCTTAAATTCACACTATGTGGAAGAAGGGACACCGAATGTGAAGTGTGTTCTGTGGATACTGTATCTATTATGTGTACGTCATCACTGGGTATCACTGTCAGCACATTGGTTAGCCAACGACAATTGCAGTAATTGTAGGAGTCGCCATACGTCCTTCCCGCTCATTCAATAAGCAGACGCGAAACATTGTAAGCGCATTGTTTTTTTTAATTTTTGTTACGGTTATAGGAAAATAGTTTACCTTCGACTTGGATTCCTGTTAGCGCCCTCTGTACGTCCCAGCGGCCTAGCACCAACCACTCTACACCAACGCTGCTGCTCTCTGTCGTTAAGTTGAAGGCCGTCGGCCGCTGCGTTGTCCGCGGTATGAGGTAATGCCTGAAACATGGTATTCTCTGCACACTCTTGACATTGTGGATTTCGGAATACTGAATTTCTTAACGACTTCCGAACAGGAACATCCCATGCGTCTACCTCGCGCTACCATTCCGCATTCAAAGTGTGTTCGGAAATCTTTTCACACGAATTATCTAAGTACAAATAACATCTCCGGCAATGCACTGCCTTTTATCCGTTGTGTGCGCGATACTACCGCCATCGTAGGGATGTATGTGGATATCGCATCCCCTGACTTTTCTCACCTCAGTGTAAATGGCAGTGCTGTTGCACTACGCACGACGTGGTTTGGTTTTATATTTTGCGCTTCTCAACGACGTAGACAGAAAACAAAACAAATTTTCAGTATAATTTAATTATTTTTTCTTCGCTGAAGACATAAAAGTTTTATCTGGTTCAAACTGTCGGTATTCGGACAAACGCAGAAAATTTCACAGGTTTTCGTACTCAGGTTCCCACGTAATCATGACTTATTTAGATTCATAACTGCAAAAACGTCCTTCACACTCTTATGTTGCTCGAAACGTTGTAGCACTTTTGCAGCCTCCTTACGGAGACTTCAAGACTCTACCTAAGGAAAGTAGTGTAGACAGTTTTAACGTCAAAGGGATTTGTCTTTAAAAGGGGAACCATCTTGGAGATCGGTCAGCTACATTTGCCCATGCAAACTGGCGTTTTCAACTGAAGCAACTTGAAAACAGAAGTGAGACTGTCAGTGTCCTCAAAACATTTAGGAAACTATCCTCCAAATTCTTTCGAAGGTCACAATGAAATCTTCGATCCTCGCGGTTCTTTTCACGTGGTCTAGGGGTAGCGTCTTTGATTCATAATCAAATACGTCTTCGGTCACGGGTTCGATCCCCGCCACTGCCTAAATTTTGATAAATAATCAGCATTGGCGGCCGAAGACTTCCGGCATAAGAAGTCAGCCTCATTCTGCCAACGGCCTTGTCAAAGAGGGCGGAGGACCGGATAGAGGTTCAGGGCACTCTCTTGTCCTAGGGGTGGGAAATTGCCCCTAAAGGCGGAAGAAAACGCAATGATCAACGACATGAGGATGCAGAAGGCAATGGAAACCACTGCATTAAAGACACGTAACGTGTATCCACAGGACATGTGGCCCGTAATTGAAGAAGTGTCATGATGATCTCTCCATTGGCAAAAGATTCCGGAATAGTCCCCCATTCCGATCTCCGGGAGGGGACTGCCAAGGGGGAGGTGACCATGAGAAAAAGATTGAATAATCAACGAAAGGATAACGTTCTACGAGTCGGGGCGTGGAATGTCAGAAGCTTGAACGTGGTAGGGAAACTAGAAAATCTGAAAAGGGAAATGCAAAGGCTCAATCTAGATATAGTAGGGGTCAGTGAAGTGAAGTGGAAGGAAGACAAGGATTTCTGGTCAGATGAGTATCGGGTAATATCAACAGCAGCAGAAAATGGTGTAACAGGTGTAGGATTCTTTATGAATAGGAAGGTAGGGCAGAGGGTGTGTTACTGTGAACAGTTCAGTGACCGGGTTGTTCTAATCAGAATCGACAGCAGACCAACACCGACAACGATAGTTCAGGTATACATGCCGACGACGCAAACTGAAGATGAACAGATAGAGAAAGTGTATGAGGATATTGAAAGGGTAATGCAGTATGTAAAGGGGGACGAAAATCTAATAGTCATGCGCGACTGGAATGCAGTTGTAGGGGAAGGAGTAGAAGAAAAGGTTACAGGAGAATATGGGCTTGGGACGAGGAATGAAAGAGGAGAAAGACTAATTGAGTTCTGTAACAAGTTTCAGCTAGTAATAGCGAATACCCTGTTCAAGAATCACAAGAGGCGGAGGTATACTTGGAAAAGGCCGGGAGATACGGGAAGATTTCAATTAGATAACATCATGGTCAGACAGAGAATCCGAAATCAGATACTGGATTGTAAGGCGTACCCAGGAGCAGATATAGACTCAGATCACAATATAGTAGTGATGAAGAGTAGGCTGAAGTTCAAGACATAAGTCAGGAAGAATCAATACGCAAAGAAGTGGGATACGGAAGTACTAAGGAATGACGAGATACGTTTGAAGTTCTCTAACGCTGTAGATACAGCAATAAGGAATAGCGCAGTAGGCAGTACAGTTGAAGAGGAATGGACATCTTTAAAAAGGGCCATCACAGAAGTTGCGAAGGAAAACATAGGTACAAAGAAGGTAGCTGCGAAGAAACCATGGGTAACAGAAGAAATACTTCAGTTGATTGATGAAAGGAGGAAGTACAAACATGCTCCGGGAAAATCAGGAATACAGAAATACAAGTCGCTGAGGAAAGAAATAAATAGGAAGTGCAGGGAAGCTAAGACGAAATGGCTGCAGGAAAAATGTGAAGACATCGAAAAAGATATGATTGTCGGAAGGACAGACTCAGCATACAGGAAAGTCAAAACAACCTTTGGTGACATTAAAAGCAACGGTGGTAACATTAAGAATGCAACGGGAATTCCACTGTTAAATGCAGAGGAGAGAGCAGATAGGTGGAAAGAATACATTGAAAGCCTCTATGAGGGTGAAGATTTGTCTGATGCGATAGAAGAAGAAACAGGAGTCGATTTAGAAGAGATAGGGGATCCAGTATTAGAATCGGAATTTAAAAGAGCTTTGGAGGACTTACGGTCAAATAAGGCAGAAGGGATAGATAACATTCCATCAGAATTTCTAAAATCGTTGGGGGAAGTGGCAACAAAACGACTATTCACGTTGGTGTGTAGAATATATGAGTCTGGCGACATACCATCTGACTTTCGGAAAAGCATCATCCACACAATTCCGAAGACGGCAAGAGCTGACAATCAGCTTAATAGCTCATGAATCGAAGCTGCTTACAAGAATAATATACAGAAGAATGGAAAAGAAAATTGAGAATGCGCTAGGTGACGATCAGTTTGGCTTTAGGAAAAGTAAAGGGACGAGCGAGGCAATTCTGACGTTACGGCTAATAATGGAAGCAAGGCTAAAGAAAAATCAAGACACTTTCATAGGATTTGTCGACCTGGAAAAAGCGTTCGACAATATAAAATGGTGCAAGCTGTTCGAGATTCTGAAAAAGTAGGGGTAAGCTATAGAGAGAGACGGGTCATATACAATATGTACAACAACCAAGAGGGAATAATAAGAGTGGACGATCAAGAACGAAGTGCTCGTATTAAGAAGGGTGTAAGACAAGGCTCTAGCGTTTCGCCCCTACTCTTCAATCTGTACATCGAGGAAGCAATGATGGAAATAAAAGAAAGGTTCAGGAGTGGAATTAAAATACAAGGTGAAAGGATATCAATGATACGATTCGCTGATGACATTGCTATCCTGAGTGAAAGTGAAGAAGAATTAAATGATCTGCTGAACGGAATGAACAGTCTAATGAGTACACAGTATGGTTTGAGAGTAAATCGGAGAAAGACGAAGGTAATGAGAAGTAGTAGAAATGAGAACAGCGAGAAACTTAACATCAGGATTGATGGTCACGAAGTCATTGAAGTTAAGGAATTCTGCTACCTAGGCAGTAAAATAACCAATGACGGACGGAGCAAGGAGGACATCAAAAGCAGACTCGTTATGGCAAAAAAGGCATTTCTGGCCAAGAGAAGTCTACTAATATCAAATACCGGCCTTAATTTGAGGAATAAATTTCTGAGGATGTACAGCATTGTATGGTAGTGAAACATGGACTGTGGGAAAACCGGAACAGAAGATAATCGAAGCATGTTGAAAATTAGGTGGACTGATAGGGTAAGGAATGAGGAGATTCTACGCAGAATCGGAGAGGAAAGGAATATGTGGAAAACACTGATAAGGAGAAGGAACAGGATGATAGTACATCTGCTAAGACATGAGGGAATGACCTCCATGGTACTAGAGGGAGCTGTAGAGGGCAAAAACTGTAGAGGAAGACAGAGATTGGAATACGTCAAGCAAATAATTGAGGACGTAGGTTGCAAGTGCTACTCTGAGATGAAGAGGTTAGCACAGGAAAGGAATTCGTGGCGGGCCGCATCAAACCAGTCAGTAGACTGATGACTAAAAAAAAAAAAAAAAAAAGAGGAATCTAGACTGCCTGTTAGAATGCGTCCCTTCTACAATGCTATTTCGTTTGTAAATGTCCCCCCCCACCCCCCCCACCCCCCCCCCCTGAATCAAGTGAAAACAATTTGCTTCTCTCTGTGCAAATCTCTTACTGTGGTCAGTGTGCAGTCAAGTCCACTTAAAACACCACGTCTGCAATCCCTTCCGGATGTTGTAATTTTCGTTACTGCACACCTTTTTTTCACCACAAATTCAACAACAGGGTGTTTTAAATCGAAAAATCATCCCAGAATTGAAACTTTGGCTTAAACAACGTACTTTACAATAATGTATAAAGTTTCCATGCTCTTCGATTAATTCCATCGAAAACCGTTGCAACTGATAGCGGAATAATGCGGCCGTCGTCATAAATTGTACTATTCGTACCATCAGTTTCTTCTCGTGTTCCTTGCCTACAAATTAGCACAAATTGCTTCTTGATGTACAGAACAACAAATCCCGCCTGCCGATCTTTGTAATCTTTTACCCTTTCATTGCCAAGTAAATCTTTAAATTCTTTCTGCGTGATACTACAATGTCGTTTCATAGAAAATTTGCAGCAACCATCGCGTGTGTCACTGCATAATATATACTGAGAATTCTCATCCCTCACTTCTGTTATTTCCATTCATTTTAAAGACTTGTGGCGACAGACCCCTAGGGCGAATCTTTTTGTGCAAACAGCCACTGCATCTGTCAACGTCCTCCATACCACGAACAAATAGCGAAGGATAAACAGCTCTGACACTACGGTGCTTCCGATTTGAGAGTGGAGCCGACTGATAAATGCCACATCGCAGTACTCAGTGAAAAGTGGCTTTGATCCGGGTGCTTCTGAGTAGGAACGAGAGGAGCCGAGACAGACGGGGTCTTGGCCCGCCGGCGGCCGGCACGCTCTGAAGTTTGGCACACCTTGGCCGACCTTGAGGTAAGCTGTTCATTACTGCAAAAGTATCCGCCATAAATGTTAATATAGCGATACTACTGTCGCACAAAACAGTCAGTGCCTTCGTGGAAAAATGTTTGCAGCACCCTACTCCACCGTGATTGTACCCAGGGGTGCACCACTTCGTATGAAGCAAATCATCGGACACGAGTGTCTTTCGTCAGCTCTCAAAATATATGGAAATAACATGAGGAGAGATCGCGACTTTATGGAGGATGTATCAGGGTTTCCCAGCGAAATTTCTGTATCGTTTATCGGAACATCCCAAGAAACGTGTGGGTGGGCATTGTTGTGCAACAGAATGACGCCGTCGGTCAACGTACCTAGCGCTTTCGACTTGATGGCCCGCTTCAATATTCGCAACATATCCACGTTCCACTGTGCGTGAATTGTGGCGCCATGTTCCAGAAAGTCAATGAGCAGCAGATCCTTGTAATCAAAGAAGAAGGTAATCATGACTTTCCCGGAGCTGTCGTGCCCGTTGTTTCAACTACGCTGCAGATATTTCCTCTATACAGTCCCAAACTCGCCCCATGCGGTTTCCATATCTTTGGAGCCCTGAAGAAAAACGTTCGTGACCGTCAATTTTCTTCGGACGAAGAGGTGCACTCCCGGCTACAATCCTGATTCCGTAGACAACTGCACACATTTTTCCTTGAAAGCACTGACCATACAACCTCACAGTAGGACAAATGTATTACCAGTTTGATTGCTTACATTTGAAGTAAGAAAGTCTTTTCCATCTGTCTCATTTTGGTTTGACTGCCATTTATATTTTCATACAGATACTGAAAACAAAATATTCCCCTTATTTTTTATGTTGCCTTTGTCTGCGTGTAGGCACGGTTACAAAAGGAATCTGACAAGGTTAGTGTAATGATGGCCAGTTGCCCTCCGTGTCGGCGCCCCGTTACCAAAGGCTCAGACTGTGTGTACCCAAACTGTCTGCGTGTGGTGTGAGTCATGTGAAAGACTGCGAAAGTGTTCTGAGTGTTTGTGAATCGTCTAAATGAGGCGGGACTTAGTCATCATCCCGGATTTGGTCTTTTAGGACGTGGGAAACCGCCTAAAAACCGCACCTAGGCTGGCCGTCTCACTTCCTTGCTACGGGCGGGTATATGCTGAACACTGTTATATAACTGTATAAAACGGTTATATAGAGCAAGATTTCAGATATGTACTGTGAATTTTTTCAACACAGCGTGCTGTTACCAGGCTTTTATGTGGTTTCTTAATTGTGATTCCAGGCTCTCCGTCTTCCGTACTAACACGTACTTTTGTCACTTATTTCGATTTTTATAACGCAACAGATTAGGTCAGGAGAAAATCCCTGAACACAAAACAAATTAACACCCGGAAACTCTCAAGAGTCCATGCCAGATTCGGTCTCGACGTAATATTGACATCAACTACGTGACGGGACTCAACAAAGGAGTAGACGACGAAATCGTGATTGTTACAGGTTGTTTACTCAGTCATCCTCAATCATTCATGCATCGACTATTATTATTATTATTATTATTATTATTATTATCCATGTTTGTACAATATGTTTACATTTTCCATTAACTCAAAATTATACATCAAATTTATTTTTCGCCCTCCATCTATGGTTATCTGTCCTTAAATTTTCTTCCATATTCCTTCCTCTAAGTTATTTCTTAATTCCACATAACCATATGGGCGGTAGTCTACCTCTTTTTTTTCTTTACTGGCGGTCCCCATTCCATGATGCGTCGTGGCAATCTCTCCTCTGAAATCCTTTTCGTATGTTATACCACGTGAGTTGTTTTTCTTCCACGAAATCAATAAGACAACCATTTTCTTCCTGATGACCTCATGTCTGGCCCATTCTCGCCTGCATGTCTCCAAAGCTCAAACTCACTTGTCCCCAAGCTTTTCATTAATTGGGATTTAATTGTCTGTGTGTCATAATGCTTCTAATAATTAATTACTTGCTCTCTTATGTTCCCATTCTAATACACTACTAGCCATTAAAGTTGCTACACCACGAAGATGACGTGCTACAGACGCGAAATTTAACCGACAGTAAGAAGATGCCGTGATATGCAAATGATTAGCTTTTCAGAGCATTCACACTAGGTTGGCGCCGGTGGCGACACCTACAACGTGCTGACATGAGGAAAATTTCCAACCGATTTCTCATAGACAAACAGCAGTTGAACGGCAATACCTGGTGAAACGTTGTTGTGATGCCTCGTTTAAGGAGCAAAAATGCGTACCATCACGTTTCCGACTTTGATAAAGGTCGGATTATAGCCTATCGCGATTGTGGTTTATCGTATCGCGACATTGCTGCTTGAGTTGGTCGAGATCCAATGATTGTTAACAGAATATGAAATCGGTGGGTTCAGGAGGGTAATACGGAACGACGTCCTGGATCCCAACGACCTCGTATCACTAGCAGTAGAGGTGACAGGCATCTTATCCGCATGTTGTTGTTGTTGTCTTCAGTCCTGAGACTGGTTTGATGCAGCTCTCCATGCTACTCTATCCTGGCATCTTATCCGCATGTTGTTGTTGTTGTCTTCAGTCCTGAGACTGGTTTGATGCAGCTCTCCATGCTACTCTATCCTGTGCAAGCTTCTTCATCTCCCAGTACCTAGTGCAACCTACATCCTTCTGAATCTGCTTAGTGCATTCATCTCTTGGTCTCCCTCTACGATTTTTACCCTCCACGCTGCCCTCCAATGCTACATTTGTGATTCGGTGATGCCTCAGAACATGACGTACCAACCTGTCCCTTCTTCTTGTCAAGTTGTGCCACAAACTCCTCTTCTCACCAATTTTATTCAATACCACCTCATTAGTTATGTGATCTACCCATCTAATCTTCAGCATTCTTCTGTAGCACCACATTTCGAAAGCTTCTATTATCTTCTTGTCCAAACTATTTATCGTCCATGTTTCAACTCCATACATGGTAACACTCCATATAAATACTTTCAGAAACGACTTCCTGACATTTAAATCTATACTCGATGTTAACAAATTTCTCTTCTTCAGAAACGCTTTCCTTGCCATTGCCAGTCTACATTTTATATCCTCTCTACTTCGACCATCATCAGTTATTTTGCTCCCCAAATAGCAAAACTCCTTTGCTACTTTAAGTGTCTCATTTCCTAATCTAATTCCCTCAGCATCACCCGACTTAATTCGACTACATTTCATTATCCTCGTTTTGCTTTTGTTGATGTTCATCTTATACCCTCCTTTCAAGACACTGTCCATTCCGTTCAAGTGCTCTTCTAAGTCCTTTGCTGTCTCTGACAGAATTACAATGTCATCGACGAACCTCAAAGTTTTTATTTCTTGTCCATGGATTTGAATACCTACTCCGAATTTTTCTTTTGTTTCCTTCACTGCTTGCTCAATATACAGATTGAATAACATCGGGGATAGGCTACAACCCTGTCTCACTCCCTTCCCAACCACTGCTTCCCTTTCATGTCCCTCGACTCTTATAACTGCCATCTGCTTTCTGTACAAATTGTAAATAGCGTTTCGCTCCCTGTATTTTACCCCTGACACCTTTAGAATTTGAAAGAGAGTATTCCTGTCAACATTGTCTGAAGCTTTCTCTAAGTCTACAAATGCTAGAAATATAGGTTTGCCTTTCCTTAATCTATTTTCTAAGTTAAGTCGTAGGGTCAGTATTGCCTCACGTGTACCAACATTTCTGCGGAATCCAAACTGATCCTCGCCGAGGTCGGCTTCTACCAGTTTTTCCATTCGTCTGTAAAGAATTCGCGTTAGTATTTGCAGCTGTGACTTATTAAACTGATAGTTCGGTAATTTTCACATCTGTCAACACCTGCTTTCTTTGGGATTGGAATTATTATGTTCTTCTTGAAGTCTGAGGGTATTTCGCCTGCCTCATACATCTTGGTCACCAGATGGTAGCGTTTTGTCAGGACTGGCTCTCCCAAGGCCGTCAGTAGTTCTAATGGAATGTTGTCTATTCCCGGGGCATTGTTTCGACTCAGGTCTTTCAGTGCTCTGTCAAACTCTTCACGCAGTATCGTATCTCCCATTTCATCTTCATCTACATCCTCGTCCATCTCTATAATATATACTCCTTGAACCTTTCTGCTTTCCCTTCTTTGCTTAGAACTGGGTTTCCATCTGAGCTCTTGATATTCATACAAGTTGCTCTCTTTTCTCCAAAGGTCTCTTTAATTTTCCTGTAGGCAGTATCTATCTTACCCCTAGTGAGATAAGCCTCTACATCCTTACATTTGTCCTCTAGCCATCCCTGCTTAGCCATTTTGCACTTCCTGTCGATCTCATTTTTGAGACGTTCGTATTCCTTTTTGCCTGCTTCATTTACTGCATTTTTATATTTTCTCCTTTCATCAATTAAATTCAATATTTCTTCTGTTACCCAAGAATTTCTACTAGCCCTTCGTCTTTTTACCTATTTGATCCTCTGCTGCCTTCACTACTTCATCCCTCAGAGCGACCATTCTTCTTCTACTGTATTTCTTTCCCCCATGGCTGTAATGAATCGTGCAGCCACGTCTCGATCCCTGAGTCAACAGATGGGGACGTTTGCGAGACAACAACCATCTGCACGAACAGTTCGACGACGTTTGCAGCAGCATGGACTATCAGCTCGGAGTCCATGTCTGCGGTTACCCTTGACGCTCATCACAGACAGAAGAGCCTGCGATGGTGTACTCAACGACGAACCTTTTCGGATAAATCCATGTTCTGTTTACAGCATCATGATGGTCGCATCAGTGTTAGGCGACATCGCGGTGAACGCACATTGGAAGCGTGTATTCCTCATCGCCATACTGGCGTATCACCCGGCGTGATGGTATGGGGTGCCATTGGTTACACGTCTCGGTCACCTCTTGTTCGCACTGACGGCACTTTGAACAGTGGATGTTACATTTCAGATGTGTTACGACCCGTGGCTCTACCCTTCACTCGATCCCTGCGAAACCCTACATTTCAGTAGGATAATGCACGACCGCATGTTGCAGGTTCTGTACGGGCCTTTCTGGATACAGAAAATGTTCGGCTGTTGCCCTGGCCAGCACATTCTCCAGATCTCTCACCAATTGAAAACGTCTGGTCAATGGTGGCCGAGCAACTGGTTCGTCACAATACGCCAGGCACTACTCTCGATGAACCGTGGTATCGTGTTGAAGCTGCATGAGCAGCTGTACATGTACACTCCATCTAAGGTCTGTTTGACTCAATGCCCAGGCGTATCAATGCCGTTATTACGGCCAGAGGTGGTTGTTCTTGGTACTGATTTCTCAAGATCTATTCACCCAAATTGCGCGAAAATGTAATCACATGTCAGTTCTAGTATAATATATTTGTCCAATGAATACCCGTATATCAACTGCATTTCTTCTTGGTGTTGCAATTTTAATGGCCAGTAGTGTCTATTGATTACACTAATAGTGAAATAATTCCTTACGTAATTTACCATCCTGTGCGACCTTTGCTCCTGGATAGTTGTATTCATCAGTACGTTTTCATCCCATCTTCCAGTGTCAAATCTTGATTTGCTCCTCCTATTACCATGTATTATGTTTCTTTGATATTGACCTGCAGGTCCTCTTTTTTATAATCCTCTAATTTGATGGTGATATATACCATTTCTTCCTTATCTTGTATTAAAATTAGCTCGTCATCAGCAAATTGTAGTGCCAATATAGTTTCATCAGTTATTGGGATTCCTATGTCACTACATTTCTTCTTCCAATTTTCCAACGCTTTCCCTGGATGTATTTTATAAACAGTCCCTGATAGGTTGCATCCCTGACGTTATGCCTCCGTAACTTTAAATGCAGGTGAAAGAATGTTCGGCATTTTTATTCTTGCTATAGAGTTTAATATAGGTTCTGAACTGCTTTAACGGTGGTAGGATTAATATTAGATGATTTTAAAGCCTTGGTTAATAACATTTCCTTAACGTCTGGTAAATATCGTAGCCACAGCTAGTCCTCCGTAATTCTTATACTCATATCTTTTTTCTTTTCTATGAACTGTTGACATAAATCCATCTTTCCAGTCTTCTGGAATGGGCTCGTCATTTAAAAAATTTTCAAAAAGACCTCTCAAAATTTCCCGCAGTTTAACTGTACAATATTTCAACAGGTCAGTGGGGATTCCGCCAGTTCCTTTTTTATTGCATCTACTACTACTTCCAAGCCAAAAGAAATCCCTTCTGCTAACTCTGTTCCTTTATAATTGTATCTAAAAGCTCTTTCTTATTTTCTGTCAACAATCATTTAAAATAGGTTTCCGTCGAATGAATACTAATACATTTTATTTATTTTAGGGATAGAAAACCCATAGATTCAAGATCACACAGTCCCTAAGAAAAATTTTAAAAGATTATGAGAGATCCTGTATCTGCTAGTCGACAATGTCAACAGACTTGACTAATGTATTTAATTTGTTGTTCAAAGTGATCAATTGTATGTGAATTCCTAAGGGACCAAACTGCTGAGGTCATCGGTCCCTAGACTTACACACTGCTTAAACTAACTTATGCTAAGAACAATGCACACACCCATGCACAAGGGAGGACTCGAACCTCCGGTGGGAGGGGCCGCGCAATGCGCTTCAAACCTCGCGGCCACTCTGCGCGGCTAATTTGTTGTATTTCTTTAGACTTCCTCCTCAGTATTTTCTATATCCTTCCTGCCTGTGAGCTCCGTGGTCCTTCATCAAGATTATGAGTATTATCACGTCTTTTCGCAAATCTTAGTTTCTTGCTTCTGTCACCATTTTTTTCTAATTTTTGCTTGTTGTACACTTAATTCTATCTTGTCCAGAGTATGGTGTGTATTTAGGCATTACACATGTTACTTTGACTGCTTTTTCCACATTTGAATGAAAATAATGCAATGATTCTGTCCTCTCGCAATTAACTGCTTGTCTTAAATCTTCTTTGGCTGCCTCATGTAAAGTATTAGTGATATAATATTGTATTTCTGTATTATCAAAATTATCTTCAGTTAATCTTTCCTTTTTCTGAATAAATACACTATTAATCAAGCTTATTAACCATAAGTCTACCGTAAATTAAAATAAAATAAAGTCGCTGCCAGCTGCTACAGGTAGTAAGTTACCAATCAGTTACATCGTTCAGCGATCCTGACTCACATCTTAGCAACCACGTAGCATACCACAGCTGACCAGAAGCAAACTTCTGCCTCCTTGGCCGATTCTTCACAAAGTAACCGAGCCTGAAACACTACGTAAGTTCTCTCGATTTTGTGTACAGTTAAGTCGTTGTGAGCAGTGTCTATCCCGCAGTATGGCGGTCGTTCAAACTTGGACAGCAGTGGACCCTGACCTGCATGGAATTCGCATGACTGGATCGTTGGAGCCCAGAGCTGGAATGCGGTCCTGGTTCGCTGTGACCATCATCGTCTCGGCAATGTGAGGAAATGGTTGATCTTTGTGCGCCAAACGCGGTAAGGTCGTTTCCGGCCAGCGTGTGGCGTTTGAACAGTGCAGCCTTCCGTGCAGCAATACAATGCGAAGTCTCACACTTGGTGTACAGTTAACAAATTATTTAGATAGTCAAGACCCTCTCGCATACAGCAGACCACTAGCGCATTCCCCAACTCATTCTCACCACGCCACTTCGCCTCGACACGCTCCACACTTCCAGCATACCATTATTTTGATGTTGCAGTTGTTAATGGAAGCAAGATTGAAGAAAAATCAAGAGACGCTCATAGGATTGTCGACCTAGCAAAAGTGTGTGACATTAAAATGGCGCAAAATGTTCGAAATTCTGACAAAAATAGGGTAAATACCACGGGCATAGATCCCTGTCTCCAAGGACGCAGGGCAAGGATCAATGCACGTGGTCTGGTGGGTAGCCAAAACGTTTTCGGTCCCGGGTTCGAAACCAGCCAAAGCTTGAATTTTGATTAATAATCAGCGTTGCCGGCAGAAGACTTCCGGCATAAGAAGTTACCATCTTTCTGCCAACGGTCTTGTCAATGGCGGTGGAGGAGCAGATAGAGGTTCAGGGCATAATCTTGTCCTTGGGGTGGGAAAATGCCCCTAAAGGCGAAAGAATCAACAATGATCAACGGCATGAGGATGCAGAAAGCAATGGAAATCACTGCATTAAAGACACATAACGTGTATCCACAGGACGGGTGGATTGTAATTGAAGAAGTGTAATGATGATCTCACTATTGACAGAGTAGTCCCCCATTCAGATCTCCGGAAGGGGACTGCCAAGGGAGAGGTGACCATGAGGAAAAGCATGAGTAACCAACTAAATCACAACGTTCTACGAGTCGGGGAGTGGAATGTCAGAAGCTTGAACGTGGTAGGGAAGCTAGAAAATGTGAAAAAGGAAATGCAAGGGCTAAATCTAGATATAGTAGGTGCCAGTGAAGTGAAATGGAAAGAAGGCAAGGATTTCTGTTCAGATGATTATAGGGTAATATCAAAAACAGCAGAAAATGATATAACGGTATTAGGATTCGTTATTATTAGGAAGGTGATAGGGTTTTTATTAGCAGAACCGATAGCAAACCAACACCGACAACAAATGTTCAGGTATGTGTGCCGACGTCGCAGGATGAAGATGAAGAGATAGAGAAATCATATGTTGACATTGAAAGGATAATATAGCACGTAAAGGGAGATGAAAACCTAATAGTCATGGGGGACTGAAATCCTGTTGTAAGAGAAGGAGTAGAAGAAAAGGTTACTGGAGAATATGCACTTTGGAGAAGGAATGAGAAAGAAGAAAGACTAATTGAGTTCTGTAATAAATTTCAGCTAGTACTAGCGAATACTCTGTTCAAGAATCACAAGAGGAGGGGGTATGCTTGGAAAAGGCCGGATGATGGTCATACAGACGTTACAAAATCAGATACTGTATTGTAAGGCTCACCCAGGAGCAGATACAGACTCAGATCATACTGTAGTAGTGATGAATAATAGGCTGAAGTTTAAGAGATTAGTCAGGCAGAATCAGTACGCAGACAAGTGGGATACGGAAGTACTAAGGGATGACGAGATACGGATGACGAGATACCCTTGAAGTTCTCTAAGGCTATAGGAGTACAGAAATACAAGTCACTGAGGAAGTGCCGGGAAGCAAAGACAAAATGGCTACATGAAAAAGAGAAGAAATCGAAAAAGAAATGACTGACGGAATGACTGACTCTGCATATAGGAAAGTCAAAACGACCTTCGGTAAAATTAAAAGCAAGGGTGGTATCATTAAGAGTGGAACGGGAATTCCACTGTTAAATGCAGAGGAGAGAGCGGATAGGTGGAGAGAGTATACTGAAGGCTCTGTGAGAGGGAATATAGAAGAAGAAACAGAAGTCTATTTACAAGAGATAAAGGAGCCAGCATTAGAATCAGAATTTACGAGGTCTTTGGAGGACTTAAGATCAAATAAGGCAGAAAGGGTAGATAACATTCCATCAGAATTTCTAAAATCATTGGGGGAAGTGGCAACAAAACGTCTATTCACGTTGGTGTCTAGAATGTATGAGTCTGCTGACATATCATTTGACTTTTGGAAAATTGTCATCCACCCAATTCCGAAGACTGCAAGAGCCGACAAGTGCGAGAATTATCCTACAATCAGCTTAATAGCTCATGCATATAAGTTTCTGACAAGAATAGTATACAGAAGAATGGAAAAGAAAATTGAAGATGTGTTAGGTGACGATAAGTTTTGGTTTAGGTAAGGTAAAGGCATCAGAGAGGCATTCTGTCGTTGCGATTTATAATGGAAGTAAGACTACAGAAAAATCGACACGTCATAGGATTTTTCGACCCTGAAAAAGCATTAAACAATGTAAAATGGTACAAGATTCCGAGTAAAATAGGGGTAAGCTATAGGGAAGAGACGGGTAATATACAATATGTTCAAGAGCCAAGAGGGAATAATAAGAATGGACGACCAATAACGAAATGCTCTCTTGACCCTACTGTTCAATCTGGACATCGAAGAAGCAATGGTAGAAATAAAAGGTAGTTTCAGTAGTGAGATGAAAATTCAAGGCGAAAGTATATCAATGATATGATTCGCTGAGAACATTGTTATGGTGAGTGAAAGAGAAGACGACTTCCATGATCTGCTTAATGGAAAGAACAGTGTAATGAGTACAGAATATGGATTGAGAGTAATGAGGAGAAGTAGAAATAACGAGAAACTTAATATCAAAAGTATGGATCATGATAAGACGAAGTTAAGCAGTTCTGATGGCTTGGAAGCAAAATTATCCATGATTGGTGAAGCAAGCTTGACATGAAAAGCAGACTAGCACGGTCAAAGAGGGTTTTCCTGGGCAAGGGAAGTCTGCTGGTATCAAACATAGTCCTTCATGTGAGGAAGAAATTTCTGAGAAAGTACGTTTGGAGCACAATATTGTGTGGTAGACAGCCACGGTCAGTAGCTTTACTGAAGAATCTTAATAAATAGGTGGAGTGATAAGCTATGAGAAGGTCCCAAGAAGAATCGGCGAAGAAAGTAATAAATGGAAAACGTTGACATGACGGACGGACAGGGTGATAGGGCATGCATTAAGACATGTGAGAATAACATTCATGTACAGAGGGATCTACAGAGCGTAAAAACTATACAGGAAAACAGAGATTGAAATACATCCAGTAAATAATTTAGGATGTAGTGAGCAATTGCTAATCTGAGAATAAGATTTTAGAGCTAGAGAGGAATTCGTGGCGGGTTGTATCAAACCCATCGGCAGACTGATGACTCAAAAAATAAATAAATACATAAATAAATAAATAAAATAAAGATCTAATAGGCGTTGCCTCTGAACAGCAGTACTTTTACCGACGATGAACAGAAGTCTGCATGGCACACTTATAAAAGCCTGTACCTGCTGAGGCTATCCTGCGTCTTATAGCTTTGACCACAGCATCGTGAGTCTGGAAAATATTGGTGACGTAGTCTACCTTTCATAGGTCCAAAGAGATGGAAGTCTGAAGATGCTAAATGAAGACTGCAAAGTGGATGTGGTACGACAGCCCAGCCAAATTTGCAGTGGGTTTCATGGGCGCAAAACTGTTGAGATGTCCATTTTTACCGTGTTGCAAGAGGAAGTTTGTCTTCTTCTCTGGTCTGGCTCCGCAACTTTGCGCTTTCAGCCTACTTAATGTCGTCTTTCCAAGACTTTCACCTCGTCTTTTAGGCTCCAAGACTTGGAAAAGAATTACACCCGGCCTTTCCCAGAAGTCAGTGCATGTTACTTTGCCTGCAGATAGCTGTGTTCTGAACAGCTTCTTTGTTGAAGAATTCGCATGTTGATACTCCATAGACTTTCTTTTGGATTCTGGTCCATAGTGGTGACACCATGCTGCACCTTCAGTAGTGATAAGGTTCAGAAAATCATCACATTCATCCTGTTCTGACAAATTTCCAATAGGACCTATCTAGTATTATTTGTTCTGTTTTGAGGAATTTAATGACATAGCCCTGTTTTATGCATACCTCGTCGTCAGACGCCATGTTGGAGCGGTCTCGCGCTGCTGCTGATATCTGTCGCAGAACAATGGGACCAACAGAAGATTAGCGGAAAAATTCTGAACTTAGTACTACACCAACTCTATCAAAGTCCACCTCGGTAGCTGCACGGACAGCACGGCGAACTGGCAACCAAAAGGTCTCGGGGCCGATTCCCGGCCGGGTCGGGGAGTTTCTCCACATGGGGACTGGGTGTTGTGTTGTCATTAAGCTCATATCGTTGTACCTGACGTTCCACTCGTAAGATGGCTCTATGCGTGCGACTCGAAAGCCATTTAAGCAAAAATAGAAACATTATCCGGCTCGGACTCTAGAAGAAAAATAGGAGGCATTAGTTTTGGGATAACCCTACAACACTAGTCGCTAAACCCATACAAGAACCTGGCAGCATGAGACTACAAGATCTTGTGCTCGTCACGTCGTACTAGTAGAAGTAATAGCAAAAAGCGATATTATATGAGTGAACATATAAAATCAGTATTACGGAAAGCGAATGCAAGACTTATGGTTGTTGGAAGAGTTCTGCGAAAGTACAGTGCATCTACAGGGTGTTACAAAAACGTACGGCCAAACTTTCAGGAAACATTCCTCACACACAAATAAAGAAAAGATGTTATGCGGACACGTGTCCGGAAACGCTTAATTTCCATGTTAGAGCTCATTTTAGTTTTCGGATGAGGCTTCATTCCAACGTGATCAAATTGTAAATTTTCACAATCAACATGTGTGGGCTGACGAGAATCCGCACGAAATTGTGCAATCACGTCATCAACACAGATTTTCTGTGAACGTTTGGGCAGGCATTGTTGGTGATGTCTTGATTGAGCCCCATGTTCTTCCACCTAAGCTCAATGGAGCACGTTATCATGATTTCATACGGGATACTCTACCTGTGCTGCTAGAACATGTGCCTTTACAAGTACGACACAACATGTGGTTCATGCACGATGGAGCTCCTGCACATTTCAGTCGAAGTGTTCGTACGCTTCTCAACAACAGATTCGGTGACCGGTGGATTGGTAGAGGCGGACCAATTCCATGGCCTCCACGCTCTCCTGACCTCAACCCTCTTGACTTTCATTTATGGGGGCATTTGAAAGCTCTTGTCTACGCAACCCCGGTACCAAATGTAGAGACTTTTCGTGCTCGTATTGTGGACGGCTGTGATACAATACGCCATTCTCCAGGGCTGCATCAGCGCTTCAGGGATTCCATGCGACGGAGGGCGGATGCATGTATCCTTGCTAACGGAGGAAATTTTGAACATTTCCTGTAACAAAGTGTTTGAAGTCACGCCGGTACGTTCTGTTGCTGTGTGTTTCCATTCCATGATTAATGTGATTTGAAGAGAAGTAATAAAATGAGCTCTAACATGGAAAGTGAGCGTTTCCGGACACATGTGCACATAACATATTTTCTTTCTTTGTGTGTGAGGAATGTTTCCTGAAAGTTTGGCCGTACCTTTTTGTAACACCCTGTATAATGGAAATTGCACCTAAGATTAAGTCTGTAGTACTGTTCCAACACTTGGAGTCGTTATCCAGTAGCAAGTTCGTACAGGTAAATAGTTAATGGCTCACAACTCCCATTTCATGATCACTTGTGCCTATGTCGGTGTTACTTACGTTCAGGCGATAGAAATATTATGAGCAACTTCCATGATAAAATCTGATAGGGATGATCGATTTTAAAGCTCCGTAACGCTTTTGAATTTTAGTGCTGTGGTCACAGAGGAATATCTGGTTGTGTAGAATTGCCCTTTGCGTTCATTCAATGTCCTCCAGTTCAGCATCGTTACCCAACACGACAAATCTGTAAATGGCAATTCGACATCTACCGGCGACCCGGGCTTAGTAGCGTGCGTTGTCTCCTTACCCATTACTTCATTGTTGTAGATCCCTACAATTACATTAATCCATACAAAATAAATATATTTATTTCTTTTACAAGTTCTGCGTATTGTAACCAGGTATTATCCATCACGAATATACTGATACGATTTAGCAAATTTTGCTGTTCTACCAACAAGAAAGAAATACTTCTTGCATCTTTGTATCAATATTCTTTCCGTAGTTAATGAGGAAGCGTACAGTTAAAGTTACTGGAATGAGTTAGGACTTGTTAGAGTGTCTTCTCCGGGATCTGTTAACTGAATGAAGTTTACTCAGCATCACCCAGCCCGCACAATTTTACTTTAGGCTTTAACTATAATAATTTAGCGCCCGTGTTCAGCGCTTAAGTACTGAAGGAAGCTTACAGAACGGAAGGACTGCTGCATACTTGAAACACTGCTCCCACGGGGAAGGGAACAACCATTAAATCCTCATTGGCGGAAGAATCAAGTCTGGACTACTTCTTGCAGCTATGTCTTGCAGCTGTCTCATGTCGATGGGCTAACTTCAATTTGGTTCCATTGTCACTATACACATATTGAGAAGATTCGTTTCACGAGAGAAAGCTAACGCCTCAAGGAAGTGTTTTTTTTTTTTTTTCCTTAGTCTGCACTCAGGATTACTACTTCACCATCCTCTACCCCTTCATGTCATTCTTATTCAGTGCAAAGCATTTGTCAATTCCTGCAGTTTTTCGCCATTTTTGTGCCTTTAGGCGTCAGTTATTTATCCGTGAATGTTTTAGCAAATGTCCAAAGAACCCGTTATTTCTTCTGGTAGCTACCTCTCATATACTTACTTCGTATTTACACTTCACGAGGACAATATAAAAATTTAGCGGCCTGGCAGTGAGTACACATTTTTCAGACAAAACAAGGCACTTTTTTTCGATGTACCCTCCTCTTAGGTCAGTGAACATTGTCAAACTTCGTCACTCTGTAATTATTGTCCGCAGCTCGTAGTCTAGTGGCCAGCGTTGCTCCCTCTGGATCACGGGGACCAGGGTCCGATTCCAGGCCGGATTGAGGATTTTCTCTGCCCGAGGACTGGGTGTTTGTGTTGTCCTCATCACTTCATCATCCTCATCATCCTCATCACGCGTGACAGTGGCTAGATTGGACTGTGCACAAAAACTGGGCCCCACAAATCAAACATTATCATCATCATCTGTGATTATTTACCGTTCCAGGTCTTTGAAATGTCAATCTACATAAACACGTTGAGGGACAAGCATTTACCATCCACCAATGTCGGAATAGCCAAATCTAGTGAACACGCTGGATGTTCCAACAGTTCGCACTTCAAATCCCTCAGTTTCCCGTTGGTAAAACAGGTTTGTGGGCAGGTGCAATAGCCTCACAAAATATAATGAACTTCGTTCTGCAATCCAGGCTTCTTCTGAGGCACTTTCACCTCAGTTGCTACATAACTTTTGAGAAATATTGGCCAGTTACTGTTTCACGCTTTTTCAGGTAACTGACAACAAGAATCCCTTTTTTATATTTGAATGCTATGTAGTTTCTAAAGTGAAATGGTGGATTCCATTTCATTCGTAGTAACAAATCGGCGTTTACAATTAGTGGAACTTTTTTAAAGCGATTCAAAGATTACTAAGAAATTAGTTTTCGAAAACAAATACTGCGTCCATCTCTGAGAAAGCTATTTCATTGCTAAACTTGAAGTAAACTGCACCGTCTAAAGTCTAATACATCTTCGATCACTGACCGTTCAATATCATGCTGTATACTTTACCGATGTTTACATCTGTAATTTTGCAACTTTCTACAAGTTAATCTCTTCAAGAGAAGTGCGCCTACGTCGGATTTCAGCCATTAATACCTCAACTATGGAAAATAAGAAGCAGCGTCGTTATTAATCTTCACTGACTATGGACGAAATACTGCTGGCGACAAAAAACCGTGAACAGAGAACTTAATGGCGCTACGGCATCCTGTTTCTTCGTTTGAGCACACAGAATACGACTACTATCTGAAACGGTGTAAATGAAACTACTCGTACTTCGCAGAGTATATTGGCACTTGATTTATGCTGCTGCGCAAAATGCACCAACGTAAAAGGAAAATCAATATATGTGCACCATCTCTGTGTTCTGCTGAAAATATTTTACCTTGTCTTCGAAGCACTTCTTCATTTCGTACGTTAACTCTCCACTTTTTAACACCCTGGTGCTACACTCGTTATGTATCAAGTTTCTTCTGCGATATTCTAATCGATACTTATTGCTTCAGAAATGTCTTCATTCATCTTTATGTCAACATTTAACAGTACTAAACAGTACTTAACAGGATGATAGGACATCTGCTAAGACATGAGGGAATGACTTCCATGGTACTAGAGGGAACTGTAGAGGGCAAAAATTGTAGAGGAAGACAGAGATTGGAATACGTCAAGCAAATAATTGAGGACGTAGGTTGCAAGTGCTACTCTGAGATGAAGAGGTTAGCACAGGAAAGGAATTCGTGGCGGGCCGCATCAAACCAGTCAGTAGACTGATGACCAAAAAAAATTTCTTTTCTTGACGAAAGCTTTCTTCGTCTTAAACGTTATGCTACTGCTGCTTCTTTGTTTCAGGCGTTTTGTGTTATCTTGTTTCTGAGCTAGGTGATATCTTCTACGTCTTTCAATGTGTCTTTCCCAATTTTGACGACAAGCAAATCACTAGTCTTATTTTTAATAGTCCTCATCTCTTTGTTAATCTGCCATCCAAAATCTGTCTTTCCAGTAGCTTTTTGCAGTATCATTGTTCCCGGTGAGAAGGGATATGTTGTCAGACGTATCTGTTCCTTTAATGTTCCAAAGTTATCATCGCGTCCTTGAAAGTTCATTCTGAGCCTTTTGAACATTTTGCCGGCCGAAGTGGCCGTGCGGTTAAAGGCGCTGCAGTCTGGAACCGCAAGACCGCTACGGTCGCAGGTTCGAATCCTGCCTCGGGCATGGATGTTTGTGATGTCCTTAGGTTAGTTAGGTTTAACTAGTTCTAAGTTCTAGGGGACTAATGACCTCAGCAGTTGAGTCCCATAGTGCTCAGAGCCATTTGAACCATTTGAACCTTTTGAACATTTTATTCCACCGTACCAGCCCAAAGGCTTTCCCCATGTCTACAAATGCCATGAAGATACTTTTATTTTTCATTACTCCTTCGTTACTAAGCCCAAGGCAGACCTTTCGATAGACTTTTCTGTTTGTGTGAAGCCGTGACCGATACCTATTTAATCCAAACTTGATTGTAATTAAATGCGTCTGTGTTTTCTTGTTTGCTATTGCCGTTACGTCAAGCACTTGTCTTGTTCGGTTATCTTCTTATTTCTTACTTTCATCATCCAAAGGGCGATTGAATTTCACATACAGTTATTTTAATTCCGGAATCTGCATGACCTGTCGGGTGCTGGAGTGCTCTTGTGAGTGTCTTCAGCACGTGGCAAAAACAAGGTGAAACCACGCCCAGATGTCATGGGGTTGAGTGGCCTCTCCTCTTTTACAGATGTCAGACGTCGTAGGCTGGGCAGACAAGTAAAACAAGACAGGTGCCAAACTGTGCGGAAGCAACATCAGACTTTAATGCTTGGGAGAGTACAAGTGTGTCTGAACACACAGTGCACAAAACACTCCTAACAATGAGCCTCCAAAGCCGACGACCCATGCATGTGCCAATGTTAACACCATGACACTGCCTTCTACGACTGAAATAAGCACGTGGCCATCGGCACTGATCGTTGGCGCAATGGCTGAGTCTGATGAATCCCGATACCTTTTTCATCCGCCACCTTCCAGGAGAACAGCTCCTTGACACCTGTACCCTGGGATGGAGACAAAGGTGGCGGCAGCTCCATTATGCTCTGGGGGAGATTCACGTGGACATCCATGGGTTCAGTGGTGCTCGTGCAAGCCACCATGACGGCCAAGGAGTGCTTCATGACGATCATGTTTCTCTACGACAGTGGCACTTTTCAACAAACTAATGCGTTTTGTCACAGAGCCAGGAGTGTGAGGGATTGGTTCGGGGAACACTGTGGCCAGTTCCAATTGATATGCTGGTCCTCCGTCTCGCCATATTTGAACCCGATCGAACGCATCTTTATGTGATTGAACAAGATGTCAAAACTCATCGCCCCTCTCCACGGAATTTTCGGGAATTAGGTGTGCGCAGACGTGGTGCCATCTGCCTCCAGCGAGCTACCAAGGCTTCATTGCTTTCATGTCACGGCGAGCCGCTGCTGTTACCCGTGCCAAAGGTGGACATGCCGTCTATTGGGTAGGAAGTCATAATGTTCTGTCTGATTACAGTATATTGTATCACATGATAGCAAAAACATGCAGCTAGTATTAGATGAGACTATTTTCTTTTCGTACCGTACACAAGAGTTTCTTACATTTCGCAGCTCTTCTCAGATTCCTTCCGTGTTCTTGGCGTCTCAAATTGGACATCGGACTGCTAACATATAATATTGAGAGTTCCTAAAGTGTTCTTAACCTTTCGTCAAGACAAAGAATGTGTGACTTTGTAAGATGAAGGAATGTGAGGATTGCGGCAGAACTAGTCTGCTGACAAGATCGCAGCAAGCTGCAGAGCACTCATTGTGCAGCGGCGCTGAAATCACAGGAGACGCCGCCAGGGCATCTCTGAATAGCAGCGGCTGCCACTAACATCAAAGCTCAAAACACACACACAGCCGCGCGCAAACACATGCATTGAAGCGTGTTGTGCAAGCAACCACCCGTGCGTCGGCAACGTTTCTGAAAGGTTATGTTCCAACTGCAAGCGTGGAACAATTACATCAGTACGTTTTGGTACTGTGCATAGTTTAGTACACTTACCGATGCAAACGGATCTTTTGTCTCTCTCTCTCTCTCTCTCTCTTTGTTTTATTTTGCATGAAGGCGAGGTTGATTATCAGTTTACATAATGTGCTTATTTTAGAACACTTATCGGTGCAAAACTCTCCATTTGCTCTATCTCTGCTTTTTTTTTTTATTTGAGAGGGGAGGGGGAGAGGGTGTGTAACCAGTTTTCTGACTGATTTGATGCAACATCTCCCGGTTCTGTGCCAACCTCTTCGTTTGAGAGAAGCACTTACACATAGAATCCTCAGTTAACTTACTTGTTGAATTTATTGGGTGTAAAAATAACTACATATACAAATTTATAGAGTTATTAGAGATAATAAACACTAACGGTACATGTTCACTATTTTCCCAATAGGGGTCCTTGAAGGGTTTGACACTGGACTTCCCTTTTTTTTCTTTTTTAATCTCATTTTGTTCGCTTTTGTTCGTTGCATCTGCTCGGGGCGGACGTCGTAAGACATCCGTTTAAGTTCGTTGTTGATCGATTAACTCAGTTTTTTTATTACAGAGGGCTGCTAACCCTCTGACTGCTCTGAATGCAATACATTGACATTGAACTGTGATTTGAACAGCAGCTGCATTTTACTGCTAGGACGGGTAACTTTTCATCACTGGTAATAGTATCCATGTGCCTGCATAAACAGTCATATTATTACTGTTAATGTTTATTATTTACATGAAAGTTTCTACTGTTCAATGGGAGCCTGCTAGACCTCGCAATATGTGAACTTTTCTGTTTGAGAAAGCTATTGTGTGAACTGAAAATGTAGGGGGGAGCAATAAAAGGAAACGGAAGGAACTATTTATGTCACCTACATCGGGACTTTTATGCGGAATCGGCGACGACCAGTGAAAATATGTGCCAGTCCAGGTTTCGAATCCGGGCTCTCCTGCTCACAAGGCAGTTGGGTTAAACACTGCGCCAATCGGACTCAGTGTTTACGGCAATTGCGCGGACCATCTCGGTATGCCTCCCGGCCGACACACATTCCCAACTTGGGCCACCTACCGGTCCATGTCCTCGATGCTCGCTACTTTGAGATTCCCACCGGGGGAGGTCGAACGTAATTGTGCAACCGGCCTGAAGATGGTGAATTCATTGCCCATCGAGGCGAATCAGTTACATCAACACGTGGTGTCTGATAGTCCCGAAATATCCGAAACGACAGACACCATGCGGAATACACAGCTGTGATACATATTGTATCAACTGATGGTGAGGGGGGAGAAAGGAAATGAAAGGGAAAGGGAATGTTGGTGTTAGCTACATCGGGTTCGTGTCGAGATAGTCCACGCAACTGCGATAGCCACTGTGTCTGGATGGCGCAGTGGTTAAATCAACTAACTGTCTAGTAGGCAGGAGATCCTGGGTTCGAATCTTGGTCCATCACAAATTTTCGCGCGTCGTCGCTGACTCCGGATAAAAGTTCCGATGCAGCTGCCATCAATAGTTGCCTTCCTTCTCTTTCTCCTCCCTCCACCATAAATTTACACGATATATATCATAGCTACGGATTACGTGTGGGGTCTGTTCTTTCAGACATCTCCTAAAGAATAGACACCAGACATTCATATATTTGAGAAAGCTGTGTTACAGCCATTAGGGGATAACAGCAACACCAGTACACCAGCCAGTGAGAAGGAACCATGTCTACTGCCAGAGTGTGGCACGTCCTGCATGACACTGGCATGCATTCATTCAAGTATCAGAATGTACAAGAAGAGTCAGCTGAAGACTGTCCCCATCTCGTGGAATTCTGCCAACAATGTTAGACACCATACTGTAAACGTAACTCATTTCTGGACATATATTTTGTTTACTGACGAGGCCACCTTCACAACGGAAGGAATGTTCAACAGCCACAATGTTTGGGAGCTGGAAAATCCTAAGGAAACTCGATTTCTCCACCGTCGTCAGACTTTTACCATAAATGCGTGGGCTGGTATTGTTCACTACCATCTGATTCGGCCGTATCTTCTGCCTATCACGTCCGGTGGAGAAAATTACCGTATCTTTCTCAGTGAAGTATACCGGAAAATTAGGATAATGTCCTGGTAGCATTCAAGCAACGATTATGGTACGACATTATAACATGGGATATGCAGGAAGACCACACATACGACGTAAGCATCTAGGGCCAACACCCAACCAAAGATCACCATCATATTTGGTTGCTTGACCATGGTTCTTGACGACACACACACACACACACACACACACACACACACACACACATATATATATATATATATATATATATATATATATATATATATATATAAAATCGTTCTTGGTTAGGCTACCGAGGGTTTAAATTTTCTTTGCACAATGCTCTCCCGTAACCCGACATGGCTCAAAACATACTTACTTTGAATCCCACAGTTGGAGTAGAGGTGACGTGGGATTTAATATCATCCGTTTCAGACACGCGAGAGGCTACGTGCTGGGGTGAGACGGCGATAGGTGTCAAGTTGAGAGTTTCTAGGTCTTTGTAGTCGGATGTCAGGCTATGGAAGTAGATATGATGTCAAGAAGAAAATGAGACTCTGGGTTGGCTTTTGGTCCGCTTTTAATGGTTCTTAACATGTTTTCATGAACATACCAAAGAGAACGAGCACTGGATTATCAATTGAGTCCTAAGACCCACTTAACTACGTGTAAATCACAGGGATCCTTGTAACCTCACGATATTTTTTTAACCAGTAGCAGAAAAGACCACACAGGGCTATAGCTCTATTATGATGAGAGTACACGCAGTAACGTCTAAACATGGTTTTCAAACAATGAATTATGGAAGGAGCCAGTTATAACTGCTCTAATCGATCCCTTAGATTCTGTTACGCGTTACAAGGGGAGTGACAACTAGGTGTAGGTACATATCGGCAATTGTGCAAAGGGAAGGTACTAACCACAATCTAGAGTTACAGAGAGGAAAGTTTTACAAGCTCTTTTTAGTGTACAAGCTTAACTGATTGAAAGTCTTCTCACTCGTATAGTTTTCATTGTTGGCTAGTAATCATCTGAGGCGCTGCTTTCGAAGTACGTCAGTGTGGAACTTTGCTACTGGTTGGAACTCTCTGTATTTCTTGTCGATTGAAGGCCTCTATATACTGCGTTTGGGCCTGTTTGCTTATTGGAATTCGCAATCAGCGAGCGTGACATCAGCGTTTTCTTAATGAGTATGACCACACACCGAACTGGCGAAAGCAACCGCATTTTATGTCTCCATCCGCTTGTTGCTAATATTCGTACCTATATGATTTTTTTCTTATTTTCCTGGCAACCCTTCATGAGTCCGTAATTACAGCTCTCTCACTACATTTGTGCCTTGAAAATGACGGGGTGTTCACCAGACGAAATATCGGCGGTTGTCGGAAGTGTCATCCGACAGCATTCCCGAAACTTGTTTGAACGTGTGTCTTGTTTATGGTGGAAATACTTCCGACAGTTGTCAATGACTTATTGGAAGGAAGATTGGGTTTAACGTCCGTCAACATCGTGGTCATTAGAGACGGAGCACATGCTCGAATTGTGTCAAGGATGGGGAAGGAAATCGACCGTGCCCTTACGACGGCACCATCCCATCATTTGCCTGGAGCGATTTAGGTAAATCGCGGAAAACTTAAATCTGAATGGCCGGACGTGAGTTTGAACCATCGTCCTCCCGAATGCGAGTTCAGTGTGCTAACCATTGCGCCTCCTCTCTCGGTGACTTATAGGAAATGTAATACCGAGAAATAGAGACGTCAGAAATGTCACACACAAATTTAAGATTCTAGCAAGGAAACAAAAGGTCCTCATAATCATTCTGTGCTGGACCCTTGAAGCATTAGCCTCTGCTACACTTCCAGCACGTTACACAGCCAGCCGCACCAGCTGCTCTGCTTACATTACTGGACGTCAAGGATTATGGGCACATGGTGGCTCGAATCACTAGTATCTGGAGGCGTCTAATTCTGCTTTCGCTGTATTTTTATTTCAGAATGGAAATTGAAAAAAAAAAAAACTTAGGGACAGTAACTGTAGTCACAGTGCTGCTGAATTTGAAAGATTTTCTAGAGGCTAGAAGCAGGCTATATAGGCTTCATTTTTTCGTACTTGATATTACACTCAATGTTGCGTCAATTGTGCCATAGCCGCTGTTGACACATTCATTCTGAGGATGGTTAAAATGCTAAACAGACTTTTCAGAAGCATTCGTAATGCTGATGACTTTCATAGCATATAGATTGCGATACGCATTGTACTTTATCTAAAAAATCGTGTTCACTTGTACTGCATCTTGTCAACGACGGTCTCGTATCATGAATACATTGAAAGTATGTGGTAGCAGACAGCAGCCTATTCGCAACACTGTCCATGTAGCCACCCTGATTTAAATTTCCCTAGATCCTTTAGGGCAAAAGTCGGGATAGTTCCTTTGAAACAAGCTTTCCCATTCCGAACTCATACTCTGTCTCTGAAAATCTCCTCATCGATGAGACGTTAAAATCTCATCTTCCTTTTGTAGGATTATGTAAGGTAATCGATAGGAACGGAACCCTTATGGGATGACTTTGTTGTCCGTGCGCCCCTGTCTTTCTCTCACGATGCTGATCTGATAGGCATGATGGCTTTTTTGACAGTATTGACAATAACATGTTTTACATTGAAAGTTTCGTGACTATAGTCGTTTACCCCCATGAAGTAATCAATGAATCTCTGTTTCGTTTGTAGTCCAATTTTAGGTAATGTGAAGCATCCGCGTTATTCTTCGGCTGTGATAGTTGGATCAGCTGAAACTTTTACTTTGCCTGCACTAACAACACGCAGGTTTTTTCATAGGACAGCTGGACTATTACTGTTGGCCGTTAGTGCATGAGCATGCCGAATTTTGAGTTTCTCACAGCTTGTTTGACTCTGTTCCGCTTCTGCTTGTAGGTCATATGATTTTCGGGTGTGGGACGTAGTTTCTATCCCGGATATGCAGCGTCTCTGAGCTTCATGAACCGTTTTAGTTAGCTTCTAAGTCAATGCAATCAAAAGATGTGGTCATTTATGTCAAATATTTTGCTACTCGGAGAGTCTCTCATCAAAATCTATAAATCAATTATCTATATACATAGCAAAGTCTGTACATTATCCTCAGAGCGCGTGTCGTACACACACATGTCCTTTTTTAATTTTATTTCATTCGCAGCTTGGCAATTCGTAAAGCTTGGGCTTTAATCTAAGGACGTATGAATTCAACTGATTTGGTAGGATTTTGTAAACTCAACCTGATGAAATAATTCGCCAAAGGGGCTACTGCTATGATAATAAAGATATAAATCTGAATTTATCTCATTCCCTAACTACAATTTTCTTCCCTACTCTCAGATAAGCAACCTCTTCCACTTGTTTTTGTACCCATTGTCAGTGTTTCTTCTATCATCAATTGTATCCTTTCTAATATCACTGGGATCAATGAGCCCATAAGCACTGGGGAACACATATGTCCCTTATTTCCAAAGTTACTTTTTTCCAAAATATATGGTTTTTCCCTCAGAATAAACTGTATTCAGTGATGTTTTGTTCAGTTTTATATTTACATAACATTAAAATTTATTCTTCGTTTTTTGCACTCAGTACCACTGAGGTCAATATGACCACAATTTAATTTTTTTTTTGTTCTTGAACGTAATATCTATGCAAATAGCGTCATTGACGTTACATTGAAAAACTGTGATGTATGTTTTTATATTAGTTCGATAAAACACTGCCAATATATCCGGTGTTAATAACTGCGAGGCTATACGACTCCAGAAATACTCATTGAGACAAAAAGTCCTGGTAGTAGGAGGGTTAAACTAACGTCAAATGACAGCAGACAAAGTAGCTATCATGCTTGCCTAGGAAACAAAGAAAATTATTCTAATCTCAAATACACTCGGGCGAAGGATTAACTACACGAGGATAGTTTCTAAACAGCCATGAGAGTTCGAGAGATTCGTTGCAAGGGGCGGCATAGGCAACAACGCGCACCGCCGACCACATGCGTGCAGGGCCACAACACCGTTGATATCATGTTCTCGTAGCGCGACTGAATTAATAGTTGATTTTAACTCTGCAAGTCTCCCAGATAATGAAGGTCAGAGCATACTGTTATCTAGTTTGGTGAAGACTACTGCTCCAATTTACGCGTTATCAAAGAACGAATAAGCAATAGCAAACGAATGAGAAATGGATGAGGAACGAATGTGTCAGACCGTGATGTCCGGCTGTTTTATAACCAGGGTAGTGCGCTTCCGCGGGTAAAAACATAGGCAACGTTGCCAGCCCCTCAGGGAGGATAGACCGGTTAAACTTCTGTTGCGGCTTTAACAGGGCGGCGGGGACTTTTCAAGCGTTAATGTTGTCCCCACTACATCGGCCATCGGAGCGAGGCCACATACACACTCATGTCACTTCGCGGCCGCTTGGTCCACAAACCATATTTGAACGGGAACAGCTTTTCGTAACGGTCAACGCTATATTGAGATTTTTTATAAAAGTTTGCGGTAAGCTCATAATTATTCTGACATCACGGTCTAATTGTCATATTCGTCCGCAACACATTGGTAATTTCACAATATTGCACCTAATTAATTTAGTGGAAAAAATTACCACCTAGTGACCACTACGGTCGCAGGTTCGAATCCTGCCTCGGGCTTGGATATGTGTGATGTCCTTAGGTTAGTTGGGTTTAAGTAGTTCTTAGTTCTAGGGGTCTGATGACCTCAGAAGTTAAGTCCCATAGTGCTCAGACGCATTTGAACCATTTGAACAAATTGCCATATTAAATGTGTGAATGTAATCGACCCATGATTGAGATTATTCTATACACGAGTACATCAGCTATTAGAATCTCTCATTCAAATTTAGGTTAATAGATTAATAAAATGTTCTTCTTTGCATGGGCTGGATGTAACGAGCGACTTGGTCTCGTCAAAGTGTGTGTGAATCGCTCCGGAAAATTATATAACCTACAAGATGAAAAACAGTTGATAACAAGACGGACAACAGCGTAAACTGGTGGAAACAAAAAAATGGTTCATATGGCTCTGAGCACTATGGGACTTAACATCTGAGGTCATCAGTCCCCTAGAACTTAGAACTACTTAAACCTAACTAACCTAAGGACATCACACACATCCATGCCAGAGGCAGAATTCGAACCTGCGACCGTATCGGTCGCGCGGTTCCAGACTGAAGCGCCTAGAACCGCTCGGCCACAGCGGCCGGCCTGGTGGAGACATTTATCAGTGATGACCAATGTAAACATAACAACTTTGTGCACAGACTAAACTTACTCGAAGATTTCTTAGAAGACACTTTTCTATTTTACTTTGTTTTATTGCTCATTCTTCCCTATTTTCGTCTTCCGTAAAATAGTTCGCACTCTTCTTTCATTTACAAAAGTTAAGTACTAACTTGCTATCCCACTGACTGGTTTCGCTTCCTCGCTGTATACAAGAAATTTGCATGAAAGTTCGTGATGTGCTCTTGGAGAGCACTGCGATTTAGTACTTGTTGTAACGGAAGTCATCGTATGGGGTTTGCGACTTCGGTTAATTCTTGACGGGTATACCAGTGCAGTAGGGTTAATAAGCCACGCACGGGAAACAGGGTCCCTTTAATAATTGCTCTTCTTTTTTGTCTTTTCGCGAATTTCTACGGCGTCTCTCGCATCCAAGTTCCCATCTCCTCCTAGCCTGCCAGTCGTCTACTTGCATGGCTCTTTCTTGCATCACATGCCTCACTCCAGTAACATATTTTAGAGGGCCATCTTTCCTCTGGAATTCTTCTAAGATGCCCTTATTATGCTGGCCGTAGCAAAGTGGTGACCCAGAGATAGCTACGGAACTACAGCTTGGACATGTCTCGGAGGCAGAAATGGGCAGAAACAGTCAAAACTATGGACTTTACCCACTCGAGCAGGAAATCATGGAGTCTTCTGAGAAAACTGGGAGGAAGTGCACCAGCATGCAGAAAAAATTCCGAAGTAACACCAGACCAAATTGCTTCCCACATCATTACTACCTCAAGAGTACCTCCTGACAAGAAACATACAAGACATATCAGACGACAGCTTCGTGACCTGTAAAAGATGGCATCTCCCTCATCTGAGTATACCCATCCCTTCACAGTTTCAGACATTGCCTCTGGACTGAAGGACCTCAAACCTCTTAAGGCACCTGGATTCGATGGTATCCACCCAGAACTCCTGATCCATATGGGAGGAAAAGCTAAGAAATGGATGGCAGAATTCTTCACTGACATCCTGCTGACTGGTCAACTTCCATCTGAGTTTAAAAAGGTGAAGATAATATCTGTTCTGAAACCTGGCAAACCCAGCAACAGGGTAGAAAACTATCGCCCCATTTCCCTACTCAGCTGCTGCTACAAGCTTTTTGAAAGGCTAATATATAACAGAATAAGTAGCTCTATCTTAGAGAACGTTCCGGTTGATCAGGCAGGCTTCAGACCAGGGCGTAGCTGCTGCGATCAAGTATTGTCTCTCACATCCTTCATAGAGTCTGGTTACCAAATGAAGCAGAAAACATCTGTGGCATTTGTTGATCTAACTGCCGCCTTCGACACTGTGTGGAGGGAAGGCCTTATCTACAAATTTCTCCGCATCATACCCTGCAGAACAATGGCTCGACTGATTAACAGCATGCTAAGTGATCGGAAGTTCCAGGTAATCACTGGAAGCAACATAAGTAAGGAGAGGAAGCTGAACAACGGATTGCCTCAAGGATCAGTTTTCTCACCCTTACTGTTCAACCTATATCTATCTGATCTACCTGACACTTCGTCCAGAAAATACTGCTATGCCGATGATCTGGCTCTAGCCGTCAAACACCAGGAAATGAAGACAACAGAAGAGATTTTAGCCAATGACCTGTCTGCATTAGACAATTACTTCAAAATCTGGAGACTCCAACCCAGTGTGAGTAAAACAGAAGTGTGTTGCTTCCATCTAAATAACCAGTTGGCGAACGTAAAACTGGAGGTAAGTTTCAGAGGCAGAATTCTTCGTCACAATTGGAACCCAAAATATCTTGGTGTCATCCTGGATCGTACACTATGCTTCAAACAACACCTTCTTAACTTAGCTCAAAAGCTGAGGACTCGAAACAACATCCTCCATAAGCTATGCGGAACTACCTGGGGATCTTCAGCAACCACCCTGCGAACTTCAGCTCTGGGCTTGGTATACTCAAGTGCTGAGTATTGTGCACCTGTTTGGATGAATAGTCATCATTCAAGGCTTGTTGATACCCAGTTGAATACGACAATGCGCATAATATCTGGCACAATCAGATCTACTCCAGTTTATTGGCTTCCACTGTTAACCGGTATAATGCCTCCTAATCTACGCAGATGTACTGCCCTTATGAGAGAATTCCATAAGATCTCCAGGAATTCTAACCTACCCGTGCATAGCGACCTGCAACTTTTAAATCGCAAGAGACTGAAATCTCTCATCCAACTCTGTGCGATGCTGCTGACATGGTTGCTAAGAATTTCAAACCTCTTGAAGAATGGAAAGGTCGGTGGGAAGCAGTGACAGATGTGCACCTGCATAACATCCTCTCAGGTGCTAAACTTCCAAGTGGATTCGACTTACCACGCAAGATCTGGTCTACTCTCAACAGAATCCGTACCAGCCATGGGCGATGCAGGGATGCTCTCTTTAAGTGGAAGAAGCTGCCTGATCCAGCTTGTGACTGCGGGGCTCCATACCAGACTGTTCATCACATTGTCAGTGAATGCAGGATTCGAGCCTATCACGGCGCCAAAGAGGACTTCCTGCTAGCAACTCCAGATGCAGTGCGCTGGATTGAAGGACTGGATATTCAGTTGTAAAGACAAACTTAAGTTTCTTGTGTGTCAATATCTACATATGTATATGTAATTTCATAATACGTCTGTATTAGCCATACGCTAAATAAAATATGCTGGCCGTTTATTTTCAATTGTGCCCACAAAACTTTTGTGACTCCCATCCGTTCTCATAGCACTTCATTTTGTCTCCTCTTGTTACTTCACAAACTTCGTCTCCAAAACTCCATTTCCATTGTCTTTAATATCTTCTCATTGGCCCTGGAGACTTCCCGCAGTTCAGCACCATATAGAGAAATTTTCTCAACTATAGTTTCATTATTCCCCCTTTTCAGATTTTTTTGACGTCGTTTTATTCCAAATAATGAAGTTTAATTTATTAATTTCCACATTTCCCTTTCCTATTATGTGCTTGAGATCCTAGTTACTTCCACCTTCGTCCGAAATGCTTGTCCCCAAGTATTTATATGAACGGCTACACTTTACTATAGGTCCATAACAAGATCCCTCTGAAACCAAGTATTCAGGCTTTGTAAAATTATTTTTCATGCCCCAGTGCTCATGTTGATGAATAAACACCCTTAAATCACCGCATATGTCAGCGAGATGGGTATGGTTATGGTCATCGTGCTTGACAATGTTAATTAGTATATAATACGACAGAGGTGTGATTATTTCAGTTTGACATTACTATATCTGTAGACCAAATGAGTGAAATGATGAGGTAATGGAATAAGACAAAATATACTCGTGCAGCATAACACATACAACTCTAGCTGACGAGACCGGCGCTATGTACGAATACTACCAGTGACGAACACGCGCCATGTACGAGAACGCAATAGGCCAGTCCTTATCGGGTAAACGGTTAAGTGACGAAATAGTATGCGATCAATTCTCTGTCCTAGTTTTATTCGCAGCACTCCGTCTCTAACTAATCAGCCGACTACTAGTTCAGTTAAATAGGTACCTCATACTTTTGTATTTCTCTTATTAACTACTGCTCCAATATTACCGTAAGGTACAGTTTTGTTTGTGAAATGACGATGCTTGGAGGAAGATTTTCTGCTGGACATTAGAATTAGAGTTTATTTGATTTTCCATTTGATTATTCGGATCAATGGCCTCATTCCTTTCCACATTCCAAGGCTGCTGCAATTGCAAGTTGTCGCTCGATGGGAAGTGCTTTTAAATCGACTTTTTAATTGGATATATTAATTTGGCTCTGTATAGCTGACATAATTATATCGCTGCCAAACAAAACAATGATAAAGGAGTTCGTTTTACTGCGGAATTAAACAATGATCTCAATTAGTTTATTACACATGAATGCAAAAGAGAACAATAATTGATAATAATAAGGCAATGCCTTGGAAAACTTGGTATGTGATTCAAATCTACAAGTATCTGAATAAAACATCAATATTCGTGAAGGTCGTTTTGTGATTGTCAAAGGCTAGTGCATAAGGATAGAAAACAGTACAGAAGAGTATCGTTTGCATCTATGGCCGGAGTTGACAGGATGTTGAACCTCTATCTGCAAACATGTCTTCAGAGTGAAGATTGAAATTATTAAATATCGTTAAAAATGAGTTCCCCTACAGTTCGCCTCGCTGTTGCCGCTGTGGTCTGTCCATACCCGTACTTTGCAGGTGCCGGCTGAAGTGGCTGCAAAATCAGTCACTGACTCTGTTCCAACAACTTGCGACTGTGTCTAAGCTCAGCTCAGCCGGATGATCGCCCCTCGTCTCCGAAGTCCGCTCGTGGAGAACCATGCTAGAGCAATATGTCTGTCAAGACGCTGATTCCAAGGCAACTTTCCACTGTGCACTGCCGACAAAGAAGACTCGGTTCTCTGAGGTTTTCTGGCGTCCCGTAATTTTTTATTGGCTTGAATGATAAATATTGCGACGGATGACCAGTAAAAAGTCTCGAAAAGATACTGGTCTCCCTCCCCTACTCCCATTATAGGTGGTTCATCAGTTAAAAAATCGTTATAGTTGCCGCACCAAAACTGTGTTCTGCTTCCTCCCTCTCTGTGTCTATGCGCGAATGCAGGCCAGTAAGGGTAGATATCTGTAAGGAGATCCATGTTTCTTGGTGGAAATTTAAAATGATTTAGCCGGCCGCTGTGGTCAAGCGGTTCTGGGCGCTACAGTCTGGAACCACGCGTCGCTACGGTCACAGGTTCGATCCTGCCTCGGGCATGGATGTTTGTGATGTTAGTTAGGTGTAAGTAATTCTAAGTTCTAGGGGACTGATGACCTCAGAAGTTAAGTCCCATAGTGCTCAGAGCCATTTGAACCATTTTTTTAAAAAATGATTTAGGATAATCAGTGGTAGCTGTTTTTATACTTTGTTAAACATTCTGACTTGCGGTACCTGAGTGCGGTGTCATTGTCCCACGGTTTTTAAAGGAGCCCTAATCTTTTCTGTTCCCATTCCACCTTATTTAATTATTAGCAATCACTGTTGCTGATTCATATTTCATTTACCGATAGAGATTAATTTACTCTGGTTACTTTTGACTTTTTCATTCGAGTTTTACATCATTTATCGAACAGTTTTGGGAAAAACGTTCATGTAACATAGTCAGCTGCATGAGATGGAAACATGGTGACGTAGCTTCAAGTTAGAGGAGTCCTTTTCTTTCTTCCTCTGGGAGCCTTGGGAGAGTTAATTGGCTTTCTTTACGCCTGCCTGGAGGGGAGAAGTCTCAATGGGAGAAGTAAACCTTCCCGACTTTTTTAAAATCTAGTCCTTTCATTGGCCCTCTATAATTCCGTGCAGAACTCGCTAGAACTTTTACAAACCTTTCTCTGTTCAGAAAGAACCTAGCGGTAAAAGTCGCTTGCACTTGTCCAGTCACCCTGGTTGATGAGCGGCCTACACTTTTTAACAGGCGTTGAGGATTGGTCAGTTGCCACCCCTCAATAAGGAACTGACTCTGGGTACAGCGTCTGGGTGGGTTACTGAATTTTCCTCGGACACCTCTAGACCCAAGCAGTCAGCGAGTACCCACACTCTGATGGAACGTAGTGTAAGGTGTTAAGTGAGGTTGATATTTTATAAGTCAGGTCACATTCAATCCTGCTGGTATCAGCACCATCAGGAGTAGGAATTGATTCACTTTACTTGCTTTCTGCGTTTGTAAATGAAGTTGAATCACTTAACGTGAAACTTAAAATTATGAAATCACGTTGTCGCGTTGGCTCGTATTAAGTCGCATGGTCGCGCTAAGAAATCGGCGATTAATTTTGCAATAGTTATTCCCCACAACAGATGCAGCTACGTAGCTGAAGTGTTAATTCCATTTGTTCTAAATTCATTGTTGAACCAGGTGTCGCATTCCACGTAGTCATCGGGCATTCCAACTTTGACTGTAACTTTCTATAGAATACCGATAGTCATTGTATTATGTAACACCCCACCCATCATTTATCTGGTTTTGGCGTGTGTTCACCCCAGGTAATTGACTAACAGATCAACAGAGAGTGCAAAACTGCCGCAATATCGGATAACACAAAGAAAGTAATAACGCCCTGTGACTCCTGATTGAACTGCGGTGGCAGTGTTGACATTAATTGATTCAGAATTGATCCATTTTAATTAAAAAGGGGTGCACATTGATTTATATTCAGCTATTGAACAGATGCAAATGTTGAACATAAAATTAATTAAGAAAGTGACTTGGGATTTCAACTACTTGATTGAAAACAGATGCAGTCGATTAGTACAAATTTATTTTAACTCATGACCTTCGTTCATCACATTACATGACTCTCCTATCAGGCAGTGGTAATAAATTGCGTTTGAGTGGAGTAAAGCACGATAAGTCAAAAGTAATTCCTATCGACTGACCTAGGCGTAATGCGAAATGTGAGAAGAATTCTAGAATACACGGCCCATGAAACCCTCGTGGAAACTTTGCTGACGTGATCCAACAAACTAATCAGTGATCGGAGCGGGTGCAATATCACCGAATTCAGCGTGGCGGGGCGTTGTCGTTTTGTGGATGTCGACAGAACTCGTGGTGCTGCAGGGCTGCGCTTGTCTATTCACTTCTAGCTATCTTGCTCAGTACATAGCTGAACGAAAACTTTCTATCTCCAAGCTCAATCGTTGCGTTTGCTAAGTCTTAAACTGCAGTGATGCTCACTCTTTCTCAGGCAAGCTGAGTAAAGAAGACCATGTCCACACTCTAGGCAAGCTCGGAACAGAAGACCTCTACAGAGACTTCTCCCAGTCCGCTCTTTGCTTCGGTTTCCCCTCCAGCAAAATCACTTACGCCAATTGCAGCGCAAGTCGCGTTAATTATGCATCGATTCCTAGCGCCGACCAATGCCTGCTCTGGGAAGTGAACAAATTCCCACAAAATTTCCCTTCCTCTCAACTTCTGCTATTGAGCTCCTCCCAGGCCACCCATCAAGGTTAGCGTCTGCACAAACACCAATTTTTCCGGAATTCTCACTCCCAGGAGAGTACTTCAAATTCCTTTGTCCTACGTTCCCATTGGAAGCTGGCGTATTTTATTCTGTCGCTCTTCACCTGATTTACTTCAGAGTCTGTGGACCGTGAATTCAGCGTCAAGTTGCTATAGTCACGAACACGCATATTTTGACCTTTGTTGACCTCTCCACTGTAACTTTGCACGGCTTTCTCGCATGTTTCACTGAAAACAGGACGACGGACATTTATCAACAGGCGTACAAGTTCTCCGTCTGCTTCCCGGTACACCAGCGTAGGGTCAACCACCCACTCACTGTCACTCATCTTAAAGCAGCTGGAAGCCGCACCCCGTTACTGCTTTCTCAGAACTTGAGCCGCCCTAAGCTGCCTATTGTCGCTTCCCTTCGCCGTTCCCCAGCCAGCCACGGTCAACTCGAACTAAACTAGCCTCCAGTAAATCAATGCGATTCCACAAAGTTTTTCATGTCGTGTGAATTACTTTAAAACCATCACCCGACATTAATTATCCCAATACGTCCATACTATACCCTCTACAAGATGCATTGTGCCTTGTCAGTCATTTTTGTTCAGCCCTACTGTTCGCTCAGCGTGAGTTAGGTAATCTTTAATGACTTCATGTAAGGGGCATAGTTCTTGCCATCTTACATAGCCCCTCTCTTCAAATCAATTTTGTGGTACAGGTGATGACTCCTATGGTGTTACCACCTGTGGTACAAAATTAATATCTCCATAACTGGTATATTAGTCCGTTCGCGTGATTAGTTACGGGCGATTGATTACCACTGCCTCCTCTCTGATGCAAACTTCCACTCATTCCTAGGGTACCTGCCCTCAATGACTGGATTTACTGGTAAAGACGTGGTCATTATTTAGTCTTAATTTTACTTTAATGTCTGCTGATTCCTGAGAGAATTATTGGTCAGTGTACTCAAAAGAAAACTACAATTCTATTACAAGGACACACGTCGCAAAGGGCAAATACACATGTTTAAGCACCTATGTGATTGTCATTTGAATGGCAAGACCCACAATTATAACTCAAGGTCCATTCACTCTCAGTTATCCATCCCTACTCAACTTAAATTACTAAAAACATACATGAACAGTATTCGTGTAGCATTTTGTGAAGTTGATAGTGGTTGCTCTCATTCAATTATATGTGAACGCCCATTTGACATTTTATAAATAAAGTTTTTTTTGTGTCTAATTGTCTCTGGACGTTTATATTGTGCATGGTGTAAGTGTCATCTTTACATAATTCAACAAGGTCTGGCACAGTCTAGTGTCTGGGATTGTGTACACACATGTACCTTTTTTATATATATACATATCTATAAAAAACATCCAAAATAACAAGAATCCTTGCGTATTGAGCAACCACTGTTGTGTATTTGTAGCAAGGTATAAGTATGAAATATTATTCTAACACAAAGATACTTGGCATGACAAATATATGACGTTTTAACAAATGGCACATTTATAAAATCATAACCTTCTTATAACATAATTCATAAACAGAACAAATGAGTACTTTACGTCCGTTGAGGCGCATGTTATTCATTTGAATCCACACTGACACACTCACACACGGCACAAGTTTCTTGCAGGAACGGAAGTGGCATTAGTTCTGACAAGCAAGTTGAGGGATGACTAATGGCTGAGAAGAGAGCAACGTCGATTACCGAGATGGCGCCACAGGCACCCGCATCTTCTTGAGGCAGGATGGCTCTCACCTATGAGCTCGTTGTTGACATCTTGTCAGACAGGCCCAAGACCCCATTGGTGCATCTATGATCGGTGACCTCTCGCAGCTCAGCCACAGGTCATTGCTCCTTCTATAGGCGCTATAGGGCAAGGGAGGCACCGTGATCAGATGAGAGCCTATTTTTAGCTGAGGTCCTCAAAGTTGGTGTCATTCATTAGGCACAAAAGGTCAGCTGGGCTGTCGCTCCACTTGACGTGGCGAGCAACAAATATAGAAACCTTCTTGGACCTTTTCACTGCTGCCCCCCAATCCGCACCGTGTACAGAGGCCAGGACCGACCTCTTTGTTGTACACAGAGGTGCTGGATCTCACCTCTCCTTGGCTGTCGAGTTGACCACCGGTCCCGTCGATTCAGTGCGTGGTCTGCATGCCATCATCATCCTCAGCTGTGTGCTCCCCTCATTGCTGTCGTCCTTGTTCCTTGTTAGCTCGTGTGAGGTGTGCCAGGTGTCGTAGCTTCAACTCCCTCTTGCTCAGTTACGCCACCTTTATAAACTAAGACAACTAATTTTAGTGCATGGAAAGTGCTCACGTTTAACCATCAGTACCATACTTCTTTTACGTTTGATTGAAGACAATGCACTTATTTCATTACAAAATGAATAATTTTACTTGTTTGTAAATCAACTTCAGGATCAATTAAAATAGAAATGTAACAGAACTTTTTTTATACATAAACATAAAAATGTACAAGACTTGCTTAACAGTCGTTCACACACACACACACAATCAAGGGATAGGGAATCAAGATTATCTGGACAGGATCCCATCACCATTTCTAACTACCAATTCCTACGACTAACACGGTGTTGGCCAACCCGACTACATGTCTACTATTTACTACTTTTTATCTCTAATCTCGTTTTTTCTTCTGAATTCCCTATGTGGCAGACATCCCTCTTATTGTGCCTGCGAACATGTATAAAACACAACCAACTCAGACATGTGTCAATCTTACCAAGATTTTTATTGGAAGTTTGGATAGCGTCATTTATCGTGTTCTATTGCGACACCTCTTCTCTCTTCTGTTTTCTTCCCGTTTTCTCCTTTTGTCACGAATGGTTTTATAAGGCCTGTGAACATGTTTCAGATTAGCAATGTCACACTGGCACAACACAAATATAGTACACTGCTCACACTCGCAGTTGTTACACTATCTTGGTATCAACAAGTATTTCTGGCGTATTAATTACATCCGGTTCATTATAACATGCTGTGGGTGTGCTAACTCACGCAACTGCGCATAGCTGACCACCTCTTACGTATTCAGGGGCATACGAGATGCGTCGGTGCGTCCTCGTAACGACCTACGGGACTGGCCACGTTAAATATGTTCTCCAATTACGGATATACAATTACCGTGAACCTTCCTGTAACTTACAGAGTCCCTAATCTATCTTTTTCTAGGGGTACGTCCAGAAATATTTGTTTTGCATTCTTTAATCAAGTGTTTTTACAAAATAATCTAGTGCACTTCACTTTCACAACATCGAGAGGCGAGATATCATTATTAATAATAAAAACACGAAATATAGGCACATATAAACGAGACAGTCTACCACTAAGATCAGTACATACACAAACAAGACACTTTAGCAAAAATCCTTATTCTAAGCCTATATTTACTACGTCCGCGCTATGGTCTAGTCATTCGTAATCCTGCCCGTTAAGGTGCGATGGACCAGGCTTCGGAGGGCGGACTTCGACCTCTTCCTGGTTGTTATTTTGGTAACCATTATTCCTGTTCATTCCCGATTGCTGATTATCGCCGCAAGTCCTTTGTAATTTATTGTTGCACCGGAGAGTGTCGCTCTTCTTCCGTGTACCTTCTTTTCGAGTTTTCATTACTCTTATCTTGATTGTGGCCGTTGTAGTTCGGCACTGGCCTACTATCCCACTGAGGTCCATTATTGCGACGGTTGTTATTTTGTTCACGCTGTCGGAGTTTCTCCCGCGCCTGTTCCTCTTGAAATGCGAATTCCAGTTCGCGCAAAATGCCCTTAAATACCTCAGTATCGTTACCACAACGACCGGCAAGTGATTGTTGATACGAGATGGGAAGTTTCATGTAGCAAAATCTGATGATTTCAGCACCGTTACATGGGTTGTCTAGGTACTGGTTCCTTTTTGTCATATTTTCAAAAAATTTGACCGGACTCCGGTACCCTGCCCCTTCCATATCTCTGGACGTCATAATTTCTTGTTTGGTCCTTTCTTGGGTTTCTTTAGACCAATACTTGCCCAAGAAGGCATTTTTGAATTCTTCGAACGAGATGCTCGTCTTCGCTACATTTCTCATGTACTCAGCGGTCGCGCCCTCCATATGGGAGCACACAAAATCCAGTTGGTACATCAATGGCCAGTGTGGGGGCAAAGATAACTCGAATTGTCCCATAAAAGTTTTTGGATGCAAGCTATTACCTTCGTCCTTGTAGTGATGGAATTTTCGGACTGATACAAAATGCTTCTAGTCAAACCGGTCATCATTCCAGTTATCATTTGGCCCGTTCTTACGATTCGTATGAACTTCGGGACGTGGACTAATTCGTTCCGACACGCTATCGTCATCTCTCCCCCTCTGTATGTTCGACAGTTGTTCGGTACATCTAATCAGCCGACAGCAATTGTGCTCACTGGACAGCTGCGCGCTGTCCGTGTTTACCTCGGTTGTTGCATCAGAGTTGTGAATCAAGGCGTGACTCCCGTTGCTTATAGTGTCAACTTCGTCACACCGTGAAGTGGTTATCTGTGTTCCGGCAAGTGACGGTTCAGTCGACGCAGTAATTACACCCTTCTCCTTTCCTAATGTCTCTGTAACGAGAAGTTTTACCTTGTCCTCTAAATTTCTTTTTAATATCGCCACATCATCTTTCAACATCTCATTAGGCCCTATGTCCGGTTGCTCTTGTTGCTTTTCTTCGACACGTTTTATCCGGCTTTGTAGCCTTGATAACATGACCTTTCCTACTTTTGCCGTGCTTTGCGTGGAGTCCCGAGTTTCTCTCGCTATTTTCCTTGCACCTTTCTCAATTAATTTGGCTTCGATTGCCTTTCGTTTGATGATGGCAATCTCTTTCTCTATTTTGACGCCGAGATTCTTTACCTCCTCTTTTACTTCCCAATGACCTTCTGTGAGGCTATAGTTCAGCTCCGAATTCGCCTTTTTAATTTCGGCATTAAGGTTGGCGCTCTGATCTAAGTTGACCGTTTGCATCTGTTGCAACAGGTCAGTAATATTTTTGAGAGTAGCCGCATTTTGATCCTCGTTCTTTTGTGGTTGAAAATGCGACTCTTCCCCTCTGTTCTGAGGAACCCTTCGATATCTAGACAAGTACCATCTCCGCGCCCGCGTCGGATCACTTGTTAATGAATCGTTTGATAATGGTCGGACACCGTTTTGTTCCAACACACTCTGGCTTCTTAGGCTGGATCTTCCATACTTATGGATTAATCCTGTACTCCCTGCGTCCTCCAAGCCCTCAGTATCACTGCCTGAATCAACGTCCTTGCTATTCAGCGGACTAAACCGGTTGTGAGACCAAATTTCACGAAGTTCCAACTCGCGCTCGTCACGCTCATCGGTAGAGCTTTCCCTACTATCACCCATGTTCTCCCGAGTAACAATCTGATTATATTCTGCCGTTGTCTTGGCTTTTCTCCTCGTTATCATTTGCACTTTTATGTTACACGAAAACTCAAAACCCAAATACCCCTTACACTCAATAATTAGATAACGCAAAACATATATCAGGACACAAATTGATGCACTGGGTGTGAGCAGTGACCCAACAAATAGTTCATGAAGCATTCCCCCAAAAGGTCTAGTACCAATGATTGTGTTCTATGTGCTCAGCATCGGCTGATTACGGCACTGCACATCATAAGTACTCCAACAAATCACAAATATAATGCATAGGCACCTATAAATGTCAATTTGAAAGGACAGCACATGAAGAAGACAATGTAACTTATTGTAACTACTGCTACCCGTTTTTCAATTAAAAATGGCTAAGCAATGGATCACATGGAAAAATTTCCTTTTTCAAGACTACTTCCTAGCAAATCCCGAAGTATCGAACCCTGGCATGGGTCAGCCATATGTAACACCCCACCCGTCACTTATCTGGTTTAGGCGTGTGTTCACCCCAGGTAATTCACTAACAGATCAACAGAGAGTGCAAAACTGCCGCAATATCAGATAACACAAAGGAAGTAATAGCGCCCTGTGACTCCTGATTGAACTGCGGTGGCAGTGTTGACATTAACTGATTCAGAATTGATCCATTTTAATTAAAAAGGGGTGCACATTGATTTATATTCAGCTATTGAACAAATGTTGAACATAAAATTAATTAAGAAAGTGACTTGGGATTTCAACTACTTGATTGAAAACAGATGCAGTCGACTAGCACAGATTTATTTTAACTCACAACCTTCACTCATCACATTACATGACTCTCCTATCAGGCAGTGGTAATAAATTGCGCTTGCGTGGAGTAAAGCGCGATAAGTCAAAAGTAATTCCTATCGACTGACCTAGGCGTAATGCGAAGTGCGAGAAGAATTCTACAATACACGGCCCATGAAACCCTCGTGGAAACTTTGCCGACGTGATCCAACAAACTAATCAGTGACCGGAGCTGGTGCAATGTCACCGAATTCAGCATGGCAGGGCGTTGTCGTTTTGTGGACGTCAGCAGACCTCGTGGTACTGCAGGGCTGCACTCATCTATTCACTTCTAGCTATCTCGCTCAGTACATAGCTGAACGAAAACTTTCTATCCCCAAGCTCAATCGTTCCGTTTGCTAAGTACTAAACTGCAGAGATGTTCACTCTTTCTCAGGCAAGCTGAGTAAAGAAGACCACGTCCACACTCTAGGCAAGCTCGGAACAGAAGACCTCTATGGAGACTTCTCCCAGTCCGCTCTTCGCCTCAGTTGCCCCTCCAGCAAAATCACTTACGCCAATTGCAGCACATGTCGCGTTAATTATGCGTCGCTTCCCAGCGCCGACCAATGCCTGCTGTGGGATGTGAATAAATTCCCACAAAATTTCCCTTCCTCTCAACTTCTGCTATTTAGTTCCTCCCAGGCCACCCATCAAGGTTAGCGTCTGCACAAACACCAATGTTTCCGGAATTCTCACTCCCAGGAGAGTACTTCAAATTCCTTTGTGCTATGTTTCCATTTGATGCCGGTGTATTTCATTCTGTCGCTCTTCACCTGATTTACTTCAGACTGTGGGCCGTGAATTCAGCGTGAAGTTGCTATAGTCACGAACACGCTTATTTTGACCTTTGTTGACCTCTCCACCGTAACTTTGCGCGGCTTTCTCGCATGTTTCACTGAAAACAGGACGACAGAGATTTATCAACAGGCGTACAAGTTCTCCGTCTGCTTCCCGGTACGCCAGCATTGGGTCAACCACCCACTCACTATCACTCATCTTAAAGCAGCTGGAGTCCGCACCCCGTTACCGCTTTCTCAGAACTTGAGCCACCCTAAGCTGCCTATTGTCGCTTCCCTTTGCCGTTTCCCAGCCGGCCACGGTCAATTCGAATACTTCCCTGGGGTAAACTAGCCTCCAGTAAATCAATGCGTTTCCACAAAGTTTTTCATGTCGTGTGAATTACGTTAAAACCATCACCCAACATTAATTATTCCAAAACGTCTATACTATACCCTCTACAAGATGCATTGTGCCTTGTCAGTCATTTTTGTTCAACCCTACTGTTCGCTCAGTGTGAGTTAGGTAATCTTTAATGACTTCATGTAAGGGGCATAGTTCTTGCCATCTTACAATTAAATGAATCACCTGTAGCTTCATGTCATTTATTGTATTTTGGAACGACAGGTCTTCCCCTCTTGCTAATTTCTGTCTCTCGGGTTTCCTTATATGAATGCATGTCCATACATCGACTGTAAATTAGATAATTATTCCAAACGTATGAAGAGGCTTTTGCGCTGAATTCCAATGCTAAAGTAACGAAGTCCACCACACCTTTACGTGTTCCTAGGACACAAAAGTAGTGTAAGAATGTCTACTTTTCGCACATTTCCGATCTAGTATTAAGTTTTGTAACAAAGTCAAGATTCTTGAACTCAGGTTAACATCCCTTCACAGTTACGCGCCAACGGCCTTGCCGCAGTGGTAACATCGGTTCCCGTCAGATGACCGAAGTTAAGTGCTGTCGGGCTGAGCTAGCACTTGGATGGGTGACCATCCAGTCTGCCGAGCGCTGTTAGCAAACGGGGTGCACTCGGCCCTTGTGAGGCAAACTGAGGAGCTACTTGACAGAGAAGTAGTGGCTCCGGTCTTGTAAACTGACGTATGGCCGGAAGAGCGGTGTGCTAACCATATGCCCCTCCATCTCCGCATCCAGTGACGCCTGTGAGTGAGGATGATACGGCAGTCGGTCGGTACCATTGGGCCTTTCAAGTCCTGTTCGGAGGGAGTTTCACAGTTATGCAGTCACTGATGCTGCCCACTCTACTATGACAGAACATACGACCAGAGTGGTACCTGAAAAATAATGGAAAAACGGTCTCCCAATAGGACTTCCTGCTGTAGTCTCCTTTCAGGTATCTTACTTATTTCATTTTATTTATTTATTTCATTAACAGTAGAGATTAACCCACCGCCTTGAAATTTTAGGTGGGTAGAATGCTACCAAATCTAATAGCAAAGGCTTCTTATGGTTACGATCACATTACTATGCACTGATTAATGCTGTTTTAAATAGTACAAAGAACATAATATACAAACATTTCTCTAAGGCTGCACAGAATTTAAAGCTTTACGGTTGTTAAAATGGGTCTCACATAATTTTTTGTGCCTAGCTGGGGAGAATAGAATTCATAATTTATATAATACAAATGTCAAAATAAATAAATAAAAATGTAATACATTAAGTGTAGTAAAAATAAGTTGTGATATGCTGCATTGTTGGTTGATAATAGCCTATTTCTACCTATTTCAGGTATCTTGACTCAAGAATGAAATATTGCCGAGTGTTGTCTGTACTCACTCAGCAGTAGTGGAGAGCACTGGCAGCTGATATGCTGTGGGTCGCCATTTCAAGCCTCACCACCAGCGATTACTTGTTATTTAGTATTTATCATTTCTAGAATATTTCTGGAATATTCGATGTCTGTACAAATGCCAGCATTCTGGAATATTAGATGTTTGTATAAACAGCTGCACCCTTTCCAGAATGTCAGCTTTATTCTGACTTTACGTTGGCGCTTTCAGTTTCAAGTGTTGTACTGCACTGATGACCCTACCTTCAGATCTGGACTTCATTGTGGTTTCGACGTGACAATATGTCTGTCCTAGAAGTTCTGTATCCATTTAAGTAAGGGAAAACTGCTGTCTACCAAATGATCTAACAAACTTCTTTAGCAAAGTTTGCTTGTATTCTGAAAGGTTATCAGCCACATTCATTGCCACTAAATTCCTTAGACGCAGTTTAATTGTTTTAAAGTCGAAACAATATAAGAATTTCTTTCAAACAATTGTCTTTCAGATTAGTGGTAGTCATACAGTGAATTCCTTCAAACTGGAATAATATGCTAAATGATTTCCTAAAACGTAAATAACTTCTTCCTGTCACGCGGTATTAGACAAGGGTAACATTATGGAAAATATTTGATAGAAATTTTGTTTAATTCACTCTACTTTTACAACGTAGTTCCGAAATGAATGTTCCCCTATTGCTCACAATGACGATTTAACACAGCGCTACGCAGTCGAAGAAGAGCAGAGCCCAGATAGGCGTGGAGGCCGTTACGCCACAGAGCCGGCTCCTCTTCAAGCCGTCCACAGACCCACATTTTGCTCTCACGTCTTGTAACCATACCAGATCAGACTATTACAATCGATCACTGCCTTCCCATATGGGACTTGGCAGTGAGCCTGTAATTATCTGTTGAAAGGTATTTCTTCCTGAGTGAAACCTAGTAAAAAGTATCACCCTATGTAGTAAAATAAAGTGAGTAGCGATATTTAAATACATATCGCGTACACCAGCGTGCTGTGATAGGATCTTTCAGACAATGGATTGTGGCTGAAATACTTGTCTTACAATAGCCAAAAGCTGTACATGACATGAAATATAGGCAAAAGCCATACGACATTACAATATACTTCATTTCTCACTATATGAGAATATCAAAACTGTAAGTCAAAAATAGTAGTTGGATAATATACGCTACTGGCCATTAAAATTGCTACACCACGAAGAAATGCAGATGATAAACGGGTATCCATTGGACAAATATATTATACTAGAACTGACATGTGATTACATTTTCACACAATTTGGGTACATAGATCCTGAGAAATTAGTACCAAGAACAACCACCTCTGGCAGTAACAACGGCCTCGATACGCCTGGGCATTGAATCAAACAGAACTTGGATGGCGCGTATATGTACAGCTGCCCATGCAGCTTCAACATGATACCACAGTTCATCAAGAGTAGTGACTGGCGTATTGTGACGAGCCAGTTGCTCAGACACCATTGACCAGACGTTTTCAAGTGGTGAGAGATCTGGAGAATGTGCTGGCCAGGGCAGCAGCCGGACATTTTCTGTATCTAGATAGGCCCGTAAATGACCTGCAACATGCGGTCGTGCATTATCCTGCTGAAATGTAGGTTTTAACAGGGATCGAGTGAAGGGTAGAGTCACGGGTCGTAACACATCTGAAATGTAACGACCACTGTTCAAAGTGCCGTCAATCCGAACAGGAGGTGCCCGAGACGTGTAACCAATGGCACCCCATACCATCACGCGGGGCGATACGCCAGTATGGCGATGACGAATACACGCTTCCAATGTGGGTTCACCGCGATGTCGCCAAACACGGACGCGACCATCATGATGCTGTGAACAGAACCTGGATTAATCCGAAAAAATAACGTTTTGCCATTCGTGCACCCATGTTCGTCGTTGAGTACACCATCCCAGGCGCTCCTGTCTGTGATGCAGCGTCAAGGGTAACCGCAGCCGTGGTCTCCGAGCTGATAGTCCATGCTGCTGCAAACGTCGTCGAACTGTTCGTGCAGATGGTTGTTGTCTTGCAACCGTCCCCATCTGTTGACTTAGGGATCGAGACGTGGCTGCACGATCCGTTACAGCCATGCGGATAAGATGCCTGTCATCTCGACTGCTAGTGATACGAGGCCATTGGGATCCAGCACGGCGTTCCGTATTACCCTCCTGAACCCACCGATTCCATATTCTGCTAACAGTCATTGGATCTCTACCAACGCGAGCAGCCATGTCGCAATACGCGATAGGCTATAATCCGACCTTTATCAAAGTCGGAAACGTGATGGTACGCATTTATCCTCGTTACACGAGGCATCACAACAACGTTTCACCAGGCAACGCCGGTCAACTGCTGTTTGTGTATGAGAAATCGGTTGGAAACTTTCCTCATGTCAGCACGTTGTAGGTGTCGCCACCGGCGCCAGCCTTGTGTGAATGCTCTGAGAAGCTAATCATTTGCATATCACAGCATCTTCTTCCTGTCGGGTAAATTTCACGTCTGTAGCACGTCATCTTCGTGGTGTAACAATTTTAATGTCCAGTAGTGTATTTACATTCTACTGAATATTAAAGAACTTAATTTTAACCAACATAATTGTTTTAATGTTCCAAATAGACAAAAACAAATCCTATATTGTATGTCAAATTGCATGTTTCTGCCAAATTCAGACAGCACAGATTGAAAATACGGCTTCAGTTGTAAATTACTTTATTTTTACACGACTGTTATAAGCCCATCCTCAGGTGTCGTAGCTGTGCTGTGGTTCCAGAGAGCCGCGTGTACCAGGTGCGCCTGCACAGCACAGCTACGACACCTGAGGATGGGCTTATAACAGTCCGAAACCGGTCGTGTGAAAATAAAGTAATTTACAACTGAAGCGGTATTTGCAACCTCTGCTATAATGCTCCCTTGTTGATGTTGTTCCAACAGGATTGTTTGTAGCAAATTCAGATAGTTACTTTTCTTTCCTGCCGATCGTAAAAACCATTGGAAAACATACATTAAATACAAAAATATTTCCTTAACCTTTTTGAAAATTTACTAGGTATCATCTCCTTTCACATATTATAAAATAGTTATAACGAAGTTTTAATAAGAATAACTATTATTACTTTGCGATGGTTACGTAATGGAAGCGACGTCAACCAGGAGTGCTGGCACGGACTACTTTCCCAATGAAAATCATTAAGTGGTGTGAATCGATTATGGTGCGCCTTACTCTATTAACGAGTGAGGTAAAAAAAAGGTCTTACTTGTTTCTCTGTATCACGGTAAACATCATTTAGTTCAAATGGTTCAAATGGCTCTGAGCACTATGGGACTCAACTGCTGTGGTCATAAGTCCCCTAGAACTTAGAACTACTTAAACCTAAGTAACCTAAGGACAGCACACAACACCCAGCCATCACGAGGCAGAGAAAATCCCTGACCCCGCCGGGAATCGAACCCGGGAACCCGGGCGTGGGAAGCGAGAACGCTACCGCACGACCACGAGATGCGGGCCATCATTTAGTGTCACAAATAATACTGACAATTGTGGTAAATACAAAAAAGATTGTTTACTTGATCTGCAGGTAGGTGTACTAATATTATTTGTATTGGAGTATAGCACACACTTCATGGATGTTTTTCAGGAAAGAAGTGTTAGTCTATTCAGTCGGCTCACTAAGGATATTATTAGGGAAAGCGTTTTTATATGTGTGTCTTTCCATTTCCTCTGACAAATTCATAGTGGCTCCTTTTTCTGCTAAGGGCAATCTGAACAGCTGCCACTACCTCAGATTTTACAGCCCGAGGCAGTAACCCTCCTTCAGGCAGTTCCACATGCTATATCTCAGCAGTGCAACGTCTGGTCGCTTGTGGCGAGAAATGTGCAAGCCTTGTACGATGAACGACGGGTACCACTGCATCCCTGGCGTGCCTGTTCGCCTGGCATGTCGCCCATGGAACGTGTCTGAGATATGGTCGGTCGGCACCTTGTTTACTGAAGTCCTCCAGCATTCACAGTTGGTTGTTTGTGGACGTGCATACGGACCGCGTGGCATTTCCAGCAGCATATTCAAGTCCTCTTTGATTCCAGGCCACGACGTCTAGCCGCTCTGAGTGCAGTACATGGTTTAAATAGTCTGTACTGAATTTCCACAGTCACTGTGAATATACAGGTCTGTAATGGTGACCATTTCTGTAGTCTTGTCCCTAATCGGTGGGATAGACTTCTTTGTGATCATATTTGTCGGTCTTGGTGTTTCACTTTTTCCAAGCATTAAAAAAAAAAAACAACAAAAAAACAAAAAAAACGCAACACTAAGAAGGAGTTGTGCGACATAAACGAAGATGGTAGGCATGTTTCTGCATCTGAAAGATGATGTTTATACAAATTTCGCGCCAGTCGCCCAAGTAGCGCCACTTATGAGAACGCGAATCGCGTTTGGTTTAAATACACGCTGTAATGGTCTCGAGTGTTAGTTACCTTTTGGATTGGACTCGGTGAATTGATGTTAGTCAAGAATGCCTTGAAGGTGACAAAGACATCATTACCAACACGTCACTGAGTTTGAACGAGGGCTATGAGGAGCTGTATGTTCCTTGCGCGATATTGCAGAAAGAAGTGGCAGGAATGTACCATGCTGGAAGCGGTGGTCCTGACTCCGGACGGCAACGTGGCACTACCGAGAGTGAAGACCATCGTGTTCTGCGTATGGCACTGTCGCATCGTTCTGCATCTGCAGCAGTAATTTGAGCAACACCACAGCGACACAACGAACTTTTACTGCTTCACGGACAGCTTCGATTCAACCGCCGCATAGTGTGCATTCCACTCACTCAAATCACCACCATCTGCGACTTCAGTGGTGTCAAGCGAGAGCTCATTGGAGGGCAGGAAGGAGGTCAGTCGTTTTTTCTGACGAAAGCTGGTTCTGTATCGTGCCAGTGATTGACAATGTGTTGGTTAGAAGGAGTCCAGTTGAGTACCGCACCCAACCTGTCTGCGTGCTAGACACACCGGACCTACACCTGGGTTATACTGTGGAGTGCGATTTCCTGTAACAGCAGGAGCACTCTCGTGGCTACCCCCACGCACCCAGACTGCAGGATTGTATGTCAATTGGTGATTCGACCTCTTGTGCTGCCATTCATGAAGAGCATTTCAGAGGGTCTTTTCCAACAGGATAATGCTCGCCCATATACCGCTGTTGGTAACCAATATGTTCTACAGTGTCGACAGGTTGCCTTGGCGTGCTCGATCACCAAATCTTTCTCTAACAGAATACATATGGGACGTCATCAGTTAACTCCAGGGTCATCCACAAACAGCATTAACTGTCCCTGTATTGACCGACTAATTGCAGCAGGCACGGAACTCCATCCAAAAACTTGATATCCAACATTGTATAACACAATGCACGCACGTTTGCATCCTTGCATTGAACATTCTGGCGGTTACACCGGCTAATATTGTGCCGGCATTTCACATTTTCAATGGTTATCTCGCACGTACCTGTGACCTAGCAATGTTAATCACTTAAGTATATAGTGTTTCTCAAGTACAGGTAAAACTAAAAAAATTCAACGCAGGAAAACCGAACATTTCACGTGAATTTGGGTGTTGAACTTCATTAGGTTAACAAAGGTAAAAACTGATCAAAACGTGACCTATGTAGAACAATCGGAACAACGTTAGGAAAACACACAGCACGAGAAACATGATCCAAGTCTTATAAAATGATGACCATACCGTACCGAAAAAGACACAAAAATAATACAGACCTTTAGATACCATATTTATGAAAATCCATTATGGAACGAGCTGTATGGAAAAACCAAAAAATACTCTCCAAAACATCAAACTCATAGAAAATTAGAAGTAAATGGAAAAATACAAAATAACTGACGCGTTCGTGGCCACCTATTGGCGTATTACATATTACCTTTCGTCTCCGAATGTTAGGTCGACGTTTGTTTGATAATTTTTCTGACCTTTCTTCAGTATGACAGATTAGTATTATCAAACATCCTCCATCACAAGCAATGGAGGGTGAATCTCTGACAATGCCAGCCACCCGTGACTGCCAAACGGCAGAAAAATCACTAATCAATTGTCGGCCGAGGACTGCGAGACAAAAACCAAAAGAGAAATACACTTTGACAAAAGTCATGGGATATCTTTTTAATATCATGTAGGACCTCCTTTTCCCCGGTGTAGTGCAGCAACTCGACGTGGCAAGGACTCAACAGGTCGTTGGAAGATCCCTGAGGAAACAGTGAGCCATGCTGCCTCTATAGACGTCCGTAATTGCGAAAGTGTTGGCTGTGCAGGATTTTGAAGACCCACTTACCTCTCTATTAAGTCCCATAAATGCTCGATAGGATTGATATTGGGAGAACTGGGTGGCCAAATCATTCGCTCGAATTGTTCAGAGTGTTCTTCAAACCAATCGCAAACAATTGTGGCCCAGAGACATGGTGCATTGCCATCCATAGAAATTCTACTGGTAATTGGGAAGACGAATAACTGCAAATGATCCCATTTCCTGTCAATGACCAGTTCAGTTGGACCAGAGGATCCAGTCGATTCCATGCAAACACAGCCAACGCCGTTTTGGAGCCACCACCAGCTTGCACAATGCGTTATTGACAACTTGGGTCCATGGCTTCGTGTGGTGTGCGCCACACTCGTACCTTAGCAATAGCTCTTACCAACGGAAATCGAGTATCATCCGACCAGGTCACGCTTTTGCCGTCCTATAGAGCGCACCCCAGGAGAGGCGTTGCAGGCATGTAGTGCTGTTAGCAAAGGCACTCGCGTCGGATGTCAGCTGCCATAACCCATAAACACCAAATTTCGCCGCAGTGTCTGTTCATCGTACGTCCCACAATGATTTCTGCATTTCCTTCGCGCAGTGTTGCTTTTCTGCTAACGCTGACACCTCTAGCAAACACTGCTGCTCTCGGTCATTAAGCGAAGGCCGTCGGCCACTGCACTGCCCGTGATGAGAGATAGTGCCTAAAGTTTGGTATTCTGGACACAGTTTTGACAATCTATGTATTCTGGTAACCTTTTTCATCTCCTTGGGCTGTTTATTATATAGTTTTATTCTCTCATAGAAAATGATGTTTTGTTTGTTTTTCCTTGGTTAATGCAAGTCCAAACTGGCTCTTGTTCCATTAAACCAGGAGAAGAGAGATCATTAAATAGGCGGAAAGGCGTGGAAGACGTATAAAGATGTAACACTATACGAGAGATGACGGTAGGATAACCATTCTAGAGAAACCGTTAGAAGAAGAAGTAAAGAAAGAAAGAAACAAATAAATAGTAGTGTTGGTACTCGTACATTCCATTACTCGCCGGTAATGGAACGTCAGCTGGTGCTGAGACGGAATCTGATGAGGTCATCCATCCTCCACCGTTACGCAATGCGCCCCCATGTGCAAAGCTGTACGTGTTGCGATGCCTGCAGCCGGTTGTAAAAACGTCACGACGCATCGTTCCGGCTCAGAGTGTGCCAACAGGTTGTTACATTAATTCTCCTCCTATAAACCGCAAGAAACAGACGAAAACAAAAAAGAAATCAGTACATGGTAAATTAACTGGCACGAAAGTTGAGAAACGTTACCTCAGACGTGCTGTACAAAACCACTACGTAATTAGCAACAGTACTGCCAGTCGTATTTGTCGTCTGCGCGTAACAGACTGTTGCGTGTACAGCAGCAGGAGCCTCTAGGAGAGCCAATTTGGTCTAATGGCGTAGTGGCACCATTTAGCTGATGATACACGACGATGGTCATTGGCATACTCTATGCAGACCCAGAGTCGTTACATGGTTGAATGGTCGTCGTTGCGTTTCTTGAGGGTTGTGGTGTCACCTACTGAACACATGCTGGACGTTGAGAACGGTCACAGACGTGTACACGAGAGCTACGACATACAACAGCCTAACTTTGTTGTTATACATTGATACATTTCTGTCTTTACATTGACAAGCCAAAACATTATGACACCGCCTACAGCGAGACTGACAGCGGTCTGGTAGCATTGCAGGTACGTGACACAGTAAGGAACGTATACTATCTGATCAAAAGTATCCGGACGCTCTCATGAAATCAAGAATTGACCACTAGATGTCACAAGATGAAGACCCACCAGCGTAAAAGGAGGTCGGTGGAGAGGGGGGGGGGGGGCGGGGCGGGAGACACAGTGACCAAGTCGACTGTTGTTGATTTGATTGTAAAATGGACATACGAAGGAACAACAGCAGATATCCGAAACTAGGCCGATCTCACATACTGCCGGAAAGGACCGGAGAATTTTGAGGAGGGTGGTTGTAAAAAATGAGTCGAAAGCACCACTAGTGAGCTCCAAAGTGCTGCTAGGTGTCTAACTAGCACAGAGACTTTGCGTACGTAACTACAAGGACAATAGGAATGGATGAAAGTGTTTTCCCGTTTTGATTAAGTACTGCTCTGATACTATTTTACTAGAACCTATCGGTAGTGTCAAACATCTACGTTACTATCTCGGAACCAGGAACCCCATACCAGTTGCAGGTTGTCAGCCTAACGCCTTTCAGGGGCAATAAATATTTGATTTCTAACATTTGGCGGAATTGTTGACGAAATAAAAAAAATGTAAATGCAATCATAATACATTAATTAAGAGATACTCTGAAGCGCCAAAGAAACTGCTGTAGGCATGCGAATTCAAATACAACAGATATGTAAACAGGCAGAATACAGCGCTGCGGTCGGCAACGCTTATGTAAGACAAGCGTCTGGCACAATTGTAAGATCAGTTACTGCTGCTACAATGGCAGGTCATCGAGATTTATGTGAATCCGAACGTGAATTATAGTTGGCGCACGAGTGATGGGGCATAGCATCTTCGAGGTAGCGATGAAGTGGAGATTTTCCCGTACGACCACTTCACGACTGTACCGTGAATATCAAGAATCCCGTAAAACATCAAATCTCCGACATCGATGCGGCTGGAAAAAGATCCTGCAAGAACGAGACCAACGATGACTGAAGAGAATCGTTCAACGTAGCAGCAGTGCAACCCTTCCACAAATGCTGCAGATTTCAACGCTGGGCCGCCAACAGGTGTCAGCATGTGAACCATTGAAAGAAACATCATCGATATGGGCTTTCGGAGCCGGAAGCCCACTCATGTATCCTTGATGACTGCACGACACAAAGCTTTGCGCCTCGCCTGGACCCGTCGACACCGACATTGAACTATCGATGACCGGAAACATCGTATCTAGTGGATGGATGTGTACGGGCATGGAGACAACCTCATGAATCCATGGACCCTGGACGTCAGCAGGGAACTGTTCAAGCTGGTGGAGGCTCTGTAATGGGGTGAAGCGTGTGTACTAGGAGTGATACGGGACCCCTGATACGTCTAGATACGACTCCGAAACGTCACCATACTGTATGATCACCGGCATCCATTTATATCCAATGCGCATTATGGCGGACTTGGGCAATTCCAACAGGATAATGCGACATCCCACATGTCCAGAATTGCTACAGAGTGGCTCCAGGAACACTCTTATGAGTGTAAACACTTCCGCTTGAGCATATTTGGGATGCCTTGCAACGTGCTGCTCAGAAGAGATCTCAACCCCCTCGTACTCCTTATGAGTTCATGGACAGCCCCGCAGAATTCATCGTGTCAGTTCCCTCCAGCCCTACTTCAGACATTAGTCGAGTCCATGCCACGTCGTGTTGCGGCACTTCTGCTTGCTCACGGGGGCCCTAAGCGGTATTAGGCAGGTGTACCAGTATTTTTTGGCTCTTCAATGTATAATTATATATTAAAATTATAACACAACAATACAAGTATTACAGTAAGCAACTCTGAGTTCGTCTTGAAGCAGCATAACTTACAGCGTACAAATGTCTGGACTTCATTCATTAGTATTTGAGAACGAGAGTACTTAGCGACTTCCAACAATTTCAAACTTTTACGAAATATTTTATCGCTGATGTTGTTGTTGTGGTCTTCAGTCCTGAGACTGGTTTGATGCAGCTCTCCATGCTACTCTATCCTGTGCAAGCTTCTTCATCTCCCAGTACCTACTGCTACCTACATCCTTCTGAATCTGCTTAGTGTATTCATCTCTTGGTCTCCCTCTACGATTTTTACCCTCCACGCTGCCCTCCAATGCTAAATTTGTGATCCCTTGATGCCTCAAAACATGTCCTACCAACCGATCCCTTCTTCTAGTCAAGTTGTGCCACAAACTTCTCTTCTCCCCAATCCTATTCAATACCTCCTCATTAGTTACGTGATCTACCCACCTTATCTTCAGCATTCTTCTGTAGCACCACATTTCCAAAGCTTCTATTCTCTTCTTGTCCAAACTGGTTATCGTCCATGTTTCACGTCCATACATGGCTACACTCCATACAAATACACTCCTGGAAATGGAAAAAAGAACACATTGACACCGGTGTGTCAGACCCACCATATTTGCTCCGGACACTGCGAGAGGGCTGTACAAGCAATGATCACACGCACGGCACAGCGGACACACCAGGAACCGCGGTGTTGGCCGTCGAATGGCGCTAGCTGCGCAGCATTTGTGCACCGCCGCCGTCAGTGTCAGCCAGTTTGCCGTGGCATACGGAGCTCCATCGCAGTCTTTAACACTGGTAGCATGCCGCGACAGCGTGGACGTGAACCGTATGTGCAGTTGACGGACTTTGAGCGAGAGCGTATAGTGGGCATGCGGGAGGCCTGGTGGACGTACCGCCGAATTGCTCAACACGTGGGGCGTGAGGTCTCCACAGTACATCGATGTTGTCGCCAGTGGTCGGCGGAAGGTGCACGTGCCCGTCGACCTGGGACCGGACCGCAGCGACGCACGGATGCACGCCAAGACCGTAGGATCCTACGCAGTGCCGTAGGGGACCGCACCGCCACTTCCCAGCAAATTAGGGACACTGTTGCTCCTGGGGTATCGGCGAGGACCATTCGCAACCGTCTCCATGAAGCTGGGCTACGGTCCCGCACACCGTTAGGCCGTCTTCCGCTCACGCCCCAACATCGTGCAGCCCGCCTCCAGTGGTGTCGCGACAGGCGTGAATGGAGGGACGAATGGAGACGTGTCGTCTTCAGCGATGAGAGTCGCTTCTGCCTTGGTGCCAATGATGGTCGTATGCGTGTTTGGCGCCGTGCAGGTGAGCGCCACAATCAGGACTGCATACGACCGAGGCACACAGGGCCAACACCCGGCATCATGGTGTGGGGAGCGATCTCCTACACTGGCCGTACACCACTGGTGATCGTCGAGGGGACACTGAATAGTGCACGGTACATCCAAACCGTCATCGAACCCATCGTTCTACCATTCCTAGACCGGCAAGGGAACTTGCTGTTCCAACAGGACAATGCACGTCCGCATGTATCCCGTGCCACCCAACGTGCTCTAGAAGGTGTAAGTCAACTACCCTGGCCAGCAAGATCTCCGGATCTGTCCCCCATTGAGCATGTTTGGGACTGGATGAAGCGTCGTCTCACGCGGTCTGCACGTCCAGCACGAACGCTGGTCCAACTGAGGCGCCAGGTGGAAATGGCATGGCAAGCCGTTCCACAGGACTACATCCAGCATCTCTACGATCGTCTCCATGGGAGAATAGCAGCCTGCATTGCTGCGAAAGGTGGATATACACTGTACTAGTGCCGACATTGTGCATGCTCTGTTGCCTGTGTCTATGTGCCTGTGGTTCTGTCAGTGTGATCATGTGATGTATCTGACCCCAGGAATGTGTCAATAAAGTTTCCCCTTCCTGGGACAATGAATTCACGGTGTTCTTATTTCAATTTCCAGGAGTGTACTTTCAGAAACGTCTTCCTGACACTTAAATCTATACTCGATGTTAACAAATTTCTCTTCTTCAGAAACGATTTCCTTGCCATTGCCAGTCTACATTTTTTATCCTCTCTACTTCGACCATCATCAGTTATTTTGCTCCCTAAATAGCAAAACTCCTTTACTACTTTAAGTGTCTCATTTCCTAATCTAATCCCCTCAGCATCACCCGATTTAATTTGACTACATTCCATTATCCTCGTTTTGCTTTTGTTGATGTTCATCTTATATCCTCCTTTCAAGACACTGTCCATTCCGTTCAACTGCTCTTCCAAGTCTTTTGCTATCTCTGACAGAAATACAATGTCATCGGCGAACCTCATAGTTTTTACTTCTTCTCCATGAATTTTAATACCTACTCCGAATTTTTCTTTTGTTTCCTTTACTGCTTGCTCAATATACAGATTGAATAACATCGGGGAGAGGCTACAACCCTGTCTCACTCCTTTCCCAACCACTGCTTCCCTTTCATGCCCCTCGACTCTTATAACTGCCATCTGGTTTCTGTACAAATTGTAAATAGCCTTTCGCTCCCTGTATTTTACCCCTGCCACCTTCAGAATGTGAAAGAGAGTATTCCAGTTAACGTTGTCAAAAGCTTTCTCTAAGTCTACAAATGCTAGAAACGTAGGTTTGCCTTTTCTTAATCTCTCTTCTAAGATAAGTCGTAAGGTTAGTATTGCCTCACGTGTTCCAACATTTCTACGGAATCCAAACTGATCTTCCCCGAGGTCCGCTTCTACCAGTTTTTCCATTCGTCTGTTGATAGTTCGGTAATTTTCGCATCTGTCAACACCTGCTTTCTTTGGGATTGGAATTATTATATTCTTCTTGAAGTCTGTGGGTATTTCGCCTGTCTCATACATCTTGCTCACCAGATGGTAGAGTTTTGTCATGACTGGCTCTCCCAAGGCCATCAGTAGTTCTAATGGAATGTTGTCTACGCCCGGGGCCTTGTTTCGACTCAGGTCTTTCAGTGCTCTGTCAAACTCTTCACGCAGTATCGTATCTCCCATTTCATCTTCATTTACATCCTCTTCCATTTCCATAATACTGTCCTCAAGTACATCGCCCTTGTATAAACCCTCTATATACTCCTTCCACCTTTCTGCCTTCCCTTCTTTGCTTAGAACTGGGTTGCCATCTGAGCTCTTTATATTCATACAAGTGGTTCTCTTCTCTCCAAAGGTCTCTTTAATTTTCCTGTAGGCAGTATCTATCTTACCCCTAGTGAGACAAGCCTCTACATCCTTACATTTGTCCTCTAGCCATGCCTGCTTAGCCATTTTGCACTTCCTGTCGATCTCATTTTTGAGACGTTTGTATTCCTTTTTGCCTGCTTCATTTACTGCATTTTTATATTTTCTCCTTTCATCAATTAAATTCAATATTTCTTCTGTTACCCAAGGATTTCTGATGCTCCTCGCAAAATGACGAAATGAACAAATTTTATTACTTTCTACATTTTCGCGTTTCATGCAGTAAACTTCAGCATAAGACATGACGCTTTAATTTGTTATTCTTTACTACTAATTCTATTGGCAGCACATCTACATACATCACTGGATGTATCTGCAAAATTATATGACTTTACGACACCTAGTTCAGGAGAGAAAACGTCATTGTGACCCGTGCAAAACTTGCATTTGCTTACAATGGAGCGCGAATTACCAAGGCTGTGTTCATCCAGGACTTCATAATGAGAGTATTTGGCGACTTCAAACAAACTTTAAGCATTATTTCAAACCGTTTCTAACTTTTTCTCGCGTACAAGCTTAACGTCCAATGTCTAACGCATTGACTCATTTCTAAAATGATCACACGTTTGAACCTGATTTATTCGTTTGTTGGAACATAAATAGTGGCAACACTGCTGTGGTGACACTATGCAATGGAAACTACTATTATCGCTGTTAGCACATCTTACCTCCGAGCAAATGGACTCGCCCGTCCCACGTCACCGGCGTGCGCACAATCGAGGGAAAAACGGTCACTTGTGAGCGAGCGGTCTAACGTAACCGTGTCACTATGTTTTCGAAACATGAGCAACTGAGTTGGTTCAAATGGTTGAAATGGCTCTGAGTACTATGGGACTTAACATCTGAGGTCATCAGTCCCCTAGACTTAGAACTACTGAAACCTAACTAACATAAGGACGTCACACACATCCAAGCCCGAGGCAGGATTTGAACCCGCGACAGTAACAGCAGCGCGGTTCCGGACTGTAACGCCTAGAACCGCTCGGCCACAGCAGCCGGTCAACGGAGTTGGATAAAGATTGAATGTACCAGAGGTCGTACAGCACGACAGTGTCACAAGGTTTACAAGAGTCGTGCGGAGAATCGGCACTGCCGTACAGAACAGTGGCATGTTGAGTAAAAGCCTTCAACGAAGGTTGGAAAACTGTAGCAGACATGCATCGGGCAGATCGTCCTAGCGTTTCTGAAGAAGTAGTGCATGCTGTTGCCGCGTTATTGGACAGTGATCGACGCCATATGATTCGTAAGGTCGCCCACGAAACCAGATTTGCGCATACGACTGTGCTTCGCATCCTGAAAGAACGCCTGGGCATGCGAAAAATTGCATCCGATGTGTTCTGCATGAGTTGACGGACTTGGAGCGCTATGAGCGCAAAGAAGAGGCTTTCTTACGCCGTGTCGTTATACTGGATGAGACATGGGCTACATCGTACGAGCCAAAACTGAAACGCCAATCCAACGAATGGCCTCAGTATGGGTCGCCGCGAAAGTCGAAAGTGCGTCAGAGCACCAGTGTGGTGAGAGTTACGGTGATTCTCGTGTACGACTGTGATGGTGTTATCCTATGGCATTACGTGCCTCCACGGTAAACTGACAATGCACAGTATTACTGTTCGTTTTTGGAGCATCTCCTGCTACGAGCTTTGAGAAAGAAGCGGCGACACTTTCTGCGCAACCCGCCCATCGTTTTGCACGACAATGCACGGGCGCATACAGCGCAAACTGTGGCTGCTCTGTTCGGTCGATGGGACTGGGAAGTCCCATTTACCATACTCCCCGGACTTAAGTCCTTGTGACTTTGATTTGATTCCGAAGATGAAGGAACCACTTCGTGGCATTCGCTTCAGGACTGTTCCAGAGATTCGACAGGCAGTAGACGATTTCATTCGCACCATCAACAGAACAGGCTCAGCTAACGGTATACGACTACTTTGAAGGACAGTAATAGGTGCAAACGTGTAACTCTTTTGTATCGGTTGTGAATAAATAGTTGCCACTATTTAATTTCCAACCCTTGCACATGGAGTTCGATTCTTTAAGGAACCGAAGGTTTCTGGATTACAGTAAAATTATTCACGACACCTGTTTACAAAAATATTACATTTTCGTTTTCATAACGTCAAAGCTGGCACTAGACGTGTAAAACGAAAGAATTTGTGCTATGCAGGTAGGAGGTATTTCTTCTTAATTAACAGAAAACTGAAAGCTTCATAGACATATAACAACGAGCAGTTACCTCCAGCTTTTGTGCCAGTACTGAACACAAATGTCAATTAGTCCCTCACCTCATGCGCCTCATTATTTGAACATGGCTAATATCCTGACGATATGAGCCATTTTCGAGTAGTTAGACTCAAAATTAATATTTTGTCATACTCCACTGAATGTCCGTTGGAGATACATTAATATAAATTAATACAAATAATACAAATCCCACAATACAAAAAATTAATTTTGGCCACAGCAACATCGTTTTGGGACTCCATTGTAAAAGTATCTTGTAATACTCATGGCGAAAAATCGAATGAACCGTGACAGCGGCTATCAGCTGGATAATGTGTGGAATCTTGCCATCTCTGAGATTTTCTCCAGACGGAGTCGCCAGAATGTTCCGACGGCTGTGACGAGCGGCAGCGCCGAAGGCAGTTGACCTTTACAGTTCCACCATCGAGGCCTCTGCCATTTGTCGGTGTGGTCCTTCTGTCACCGTGACTATGACGCATCTATGGCAATACTCTCAGCGTGCTATTTAAGGTGGAGAGGAGACGTCTTCGTCACTCTTCGATGGCTCACCTGAAGATGACTGGCAGATATCCAGTTGAAATATGGTGGAGTGAAGTTTATGACGACCTGCTGCAATCCAGAAATCTCTTCGAACATCTAACTCGCCGGGAAAATTTTTAATTTTACATCAAGAAAACAAATGCTAAAAGAAAACAATGAAGGACAAATTCTTCAACAAAGTCTAAGCTTGAGTCAGTACTACCAAACATCTGCACGCAATTGATGTAACCACACTCTGCTACGAAAATGTAACAGACCTACAGGATTACCAAAATGTTTTCAGTATTTAACAGTATTTAGTTAGGATGGGGAGAGGAACGGTTGGATCAGTTATGGTCAAGAACATTTGGCGACTCATTTGACAATTTTATTTATTAGACAAACCTTGGAAACGGAAGTTTAACAATTAAGAAACAGAAAAAAATTAAAGTTGACTGCATACAACTAATAATTCAGCGTTGGCACGTCTTACAAGGGAACCTCCCCATCGCACCCCCTTCAGATTTAGTTATAAGTTGGCACAGTGGATAGGCCTTGAAAAACTAAGCACAGATCAATCGAGAAAACAGGAAGAAGCTGTGTGGAACTATGAAAAAAATAAGCAAAATATACGAACTGAGTAGTCCATGTGCAAGATAGGCAACATCAAGGATAATGTGAGCTCAGGAGCACCGTGGTCCCGTGGTTAGCGTGAGCAGCTCTGGAATGAGAGGTCCTTGGTTCAAGTCTTCCCTCAGGTGAAAAGTATACTTTCTTTATTTTCACAAATTTATGATATGTCCGTTCGATCATTGACGTCTCTGTTCACTGTAATAAGTTTAGTGTCTGTGCTTTGCGATCGCACTGCAAAACCGTGCGGTTAGTCGACGAAAGGACGTGCTTCTCCAATGGGAACCGAAAACATTTGATCGCAAGGTCATAGGTCAACCGATTCCTCCACAGGAAAACACGTCTGATATATTCTATACGACACTGGTGACGGCATGTGCGTCACATGACAGGAATATGTTGTCGACCCACCTAACTTGTATACTTGGCGAATGGGTAAAAAGATTCTTCTACCTTGCCAGATTTAGGTTTTCTTGTGGATGTGATAATCACTCCTAAAAAGTGATGAAAACATAAGTGCTTGTCACATAAACTGAAAATAAAAAGTTAAAATTTTCGTGCGAGGGAAGGCTTGAACGAAGGACCTCTCATTCCACACCAGCTTACGCTAACCACGGGACCACGGTGCTCCTCAGCTCATATTATCCTAAATATTGCCTATTATGCACATGGACTACCTAGTTCGTATATTTTGCTTATTTTTTCATAGTTCCACACAACTTCTTCCTGTTTTCTCGATTGATCTGTGTTCAGTTTTTCAAGGCCTATGAACTGTGCCAACTTATAACTAAATCTGAGGGGGGTGCGATGGGGAGGTTCCCTTGTTAGAATAGACAGGTTTCAATAATATCCGCCAAGTTTTAAGATTAACAGCACTTGAGGTGGTGATAAAATTAACTGGTGCTAGAAAGGATCTTGAAAAAACACCACGACCGAACATATAAAAAGGTCCAAGTAAATTATGGTAGCACTGTGCGAATGATGCCTAGTATGAGTCATTCGACAACCACTGTAGCTATTTGTGAGCGACAGCGTCGAATATACTGTCCAGGCTAGGAACGGCTCTCATCCACTCCACACACCTGTCTTCATCCAGACTCACAACATGCCCCACTCACTTGCTGCGTTGTTTCTGTTTTCTCATCCCACACCAAGAAACCCTTCCAGCAGGTTGTTGCTCTAGTCAGCAGCATACCTCTCCCCTCGCTGGTGCACCACTGTCCTCTCCTCAAGGGACAGTCAGTACTCCGTTCCCTGTTTGCAGTAGCCATCTAACTAGAGAAGCAGTGCAGCAGGTTTGTGACTGATAATTATTGTACACAATACTGACACAGTCTTTAATTTTATATTTACCAAAAGAAGATTGTGCTTTTTATACTGAGGTGCCTAGCCAGAGACCAGAAATTTCCAATATGTAAACCGGTTGGTTGATGTGTGGGATGGGACCAAACAGTGAGATTATTGGTACCATCGGATTAGAGGAAGGATGGGGAAGAAAGTCGGCAGTGCCCTTTCAAAGGAACCACCCCAGAATTTGCCTGAAGCGATTTAGGGAAATCACAGAAAACCTAAATCAGAATGACCGGACGCGGGTTTGAACCGTCGTCCTCTCAATTACAAGTCCAGTGTGCTAACCATCGCGCCATCTCGCTTGGTAAACTCTTGGAATGTAGTATATGAAGACTTGTAATCAAGCTGTCTCCGTCGTTTTGAAGACATGAAACAGTAGGGAAGGAAATAATGCACTGGATAGTTGGTAGACACAGCTTGTGTGGGTTGGTGGTTGTGGTAGGATCATACCTCTAGGGTGCAAAATACCAAATTCTGGTGCCCAACAGAATGATGAACTACCGCAAATGATCATGCAAATTAATTTAAAACAAGAATACTGTCGTGTAACTGAAAACTTCTTATTTAAATGATTATTAATAATGGTGGCACAATTGAGCATGAAAGTAATGGGTACCACACCACGCACACAGATATATTACGGAAGATGGGATCTTCTAGCTGTGAATGGAAACAATTGGACGCCTTATCAAACAAATTTATTATCTTTAGAAATGGGAATTACCCACTGGTATTTTATAAACAACAATTAACTAATGGTCAAGGGATTATAAAGCTAAAGTGTAACATTGGTACAGGTCGGTACGGAGGACAAAACACAGTTACGTTAATAAATCACGCACAGGGCCAGGAACTGCAGAAGTTGTCAGTCATAAGTAACAAGTACGTGGAAAGATGGAAGTGAACACCATAACACTGCGAAAACTGTGCATTGAAACCACATGTTTGGATGCGCAACTTTAAGATAATGTACTCGGCTGCTGAAGGGAGCCGATTAACATTGCGTCTCATAGACATTGGTGGGTACGATGATGGCTCATCTTAACAAAGCACGTGGAGCATGAATAAGGTAGTCGGCGGCAGTGTCATTTGGAGAATATCGCTACCTCACTTTCTTTGTACTTAGTGCTTAAGTACAAACATCCTTCAGGTGGCAGCAAAGCTCATCTCACGAGTCATGTCTCCTGTCCTAGCCTCAAGTGTGTACTTCAGAAGTGACTAACAATGGGACCCAACATACTGTAAATCACGGATTTTGATGCGCTTCAAATATTTTGTACAGGCATTTACCCTGAGTACCTGGCTATCCGGTTTTTTAGCGACGGGCCTTGATTTTTGAGAAAATCGATACTCGTAACATTACATACATTCCGAGCAAGTCCGCGTAGTGCCGCGGAAGAAATAGGTTCACGGCTACGGCGCTGGAGGTACCGTGTTCAAATCCTGCTCGGGTAGTTTTCTTTTTTTCCAAAATCGACCGAATTTTTCAATTTTATACAGTGTAAGGTGTGCGAAATTATAAAGATATATTCAGTTATTAATTTTTTCTGTCTTACAATATTAACAAATCTTATTTTTCATCTTCCACATTGCTTGATGTGCCAGAACAATATTGTGGGTGATACTTATCATAGAAACAACCGAAGTACAAATTTTCGCAGCACCACGCGCATTTTATGAAAGCAACTGTCTTACAGGCGCACGGTTTCTTCAAGAGTGATACCGGGAAACACAATTATTTTCATTCAGAAAGATTTCTCTTTCATCCGCTAATTTCGATGGGGACCATACGTATCTAATCATGCTTTCAAAATTAGGTGCGCTGAATTGATGTAGGATTAGCGAATGTAATTTTATCGAATCTTCCCCAGAAGCGATCTCTGTATTGTCTTTCATCAAGTTGGGAGCATTCTGAATAATTTTCGTGAAGATTTTCACCCGTCGGTAAAAATAAACGTCGCAGGGCTGACAATAAGGAGTGCACTTTGGTGGGACCACTTTGTGGGGGCAGGTGCTCGCTTTCCTTTCTTCAGTGAATAGATGACCGTATAAAGTTTGATGGGTTTGCCCTGTTCTTAATCGATAATGCACGGAAGAATTACAGAACGCAAAAAATTTACACCAGTTTCGTGAACTTCCCGGATTTCGTGCAGGACACGACTACATTTCTGTATTTCCCAGTTCATTTGTCTACTCGTTTTTGAACGTTAGGACAAGATTTTCAGGACGGTTCTTGCATATTCTTCAAAAACGAGTAGACGAATGAACTGGGAAATACAGAAATATATATATATATATATATATATATATATATATATATATATATATATATATATATATATATATATATATGAGAGCAGGATTCGAACACGGTACCTGCAGCGCGGTAGCCGTGAACCTTCACCGCTGCACTACGCTGACTTGTTCAGGCTATACGTAACGTTTGTGTGTACAAAGCACGCGATGAGCTTCCAAATAAATTTTCTCAAAAACCAAGGCCCGTCGCTAAAAACCTAGATAGCCAGGTACTCAGAGTAAGTGCCTCTACAACATATTTGAAGCGCATCAAAATCCGTGATTTACAGTATGGAGCGTCCCCTTGTAAGACGAAGTGTTTACTCTGCAACAGCCTGAAGAGAATAGTTTTTTTCCAACAATCGTTGTCTTGCTGCGAGAACTGGAAGTCACCGCCAATGAGTAAGAAGACTCAGAGTTCCAATAAATGAAAAATACATAACAGCGCTAAACGATCTCCTACCCTTTTCTGTCTCATTATACTTCAGCCAATCGCTCAGAGGAGTGCAGCTGAACGAGGAAACTTTTCCACTTCATGACGCTGAAAATGATGAATGAAAGACTCTGAGCGTAAGCACTGCGCGAAAGTGCGGGCTTTCCCACAAATAACAGAATGATCCAATCAGAAAGCTGTATTCTAAAAGCATAAGCCGAGCGTTACTCCAAGGCATCGTAATGAACATTCACATGCCTAGAAGGAAGTTACAGCTGCCTAGAGACCTCTTATCTGGGTAAAAGGCTTCTGTGAAGAATTTTATATTTCCCTCGATAGGAGAATGCTTGTTATGCTGTCCTCCTGGAGAGTGGGCTGGGGAACGAGAAAGCCATGCTTGCTATCTGTGGACAGGTGCCTATCCAGGGCACAATAGTTTTATAGCCGCAAATTTCTCTTACAACTTCCTTATTTTGCACATCGAACATGTAAGCTTCCAGGTATTCGAAAACTCCACCAACTACAAAGCATAGACAGAACAAGAGTGAAACGAGAAACGGCTGGCCGGTGTGGCCGAGCGGTTCTAGGCGCTTCAGTCTGGAACCGCGCGACCGCTGCGGTCTCAGGTTCGAATCCTGCCTCGGGCACGGATGTGTGTGACGTCATTAGGTTAGTTAGGCTTAAGTAGTTCTAAGTTCTAGGGGACTGGTGACCTCAGATGTTAAGTCCCATAGTGCTCAGAGCCATGTTTGAACCTTTTTGAAACGAGAAACAGCCAGTGGCAATGCTAACCCAGATCTGCAATTACAGAACAGTGTAGATGAAAAACTACTTGAGCAAAGGAACTTACATGCCATCCTCTGATATGTTAGTGCACTTTTCCAGAGAAAAATGGGCACATTACCCTTCCCATGGAGATTACAATACCAGGAAGGATGGTATAAAACTAAATCTTACCTTTTGTACATATGCAGTACGATAGGAAGAATACATTATTAAATTTCTTAGTAATTTGGGGCTGCACATGAGGAAGTTAATAAACTTATCTACAGGAAAGGCTCTGATCTGGCTGGACACAGAAATGAACTGAGCTTGGATGACAGATACGGGTACGTCAGTTCTAGCTGCTCCAATTCTGTGCCAGAATTCATGCATCATAGTTGCTGGCAAGTGACGGCATAGCAGTTGCTCGACTACCTATGACTATATGTTAGCATGCTGACCAGGCAGCAGTCGGACACCCTCTTCACCCAAGTAGGATGGAGCAGCGTGAGCAACAACTTGTCTTGCGTTATTTCGTTGAAAGGTAATATCATGAGTATCTCGAAGATAGGGCACAGCCCCTGGCCTTAATACATCAGCAACACAATCGCTGCTGTTCAAATTACGGACTATGTGAACCGGTAATCCTACCGCGAATCCCGTAGCACCCCATACAATAATGCCAGTTACTGGCTCGTACGGCTGTGACGAATGTAATGTGGTAACGTTCGATTTCCTCAGGGCTGTCACACACAGACAACACATCGTGAGGCACTTCCCAGCGCTAACTTGTCCAGTGTTGTCAAGCAAACCACTGTCGGCAGGCCTATCTTTGCTGCCGAGTGAAGCGAAGTTGTAGCAATGGCCAAAATGCTGACAGTCCATGGTGCTCTATTTGCTGTTGCACTATCCGTGTGGTACTCGTCTTACATCAAACCAGCCCACTTCCTGACTGAAGGTAAGTCTCATGCCTGTATGATTGTGACATGCCTAGCAACCAGTGTTGTCCTCTCGGGCTCTAGTCACCTGTGATAGTTCAAACATGGCATGGCGTTAACTATAACACTCTTGAAGACATTGATTCCAATTCCCATGACACTCGTGTAATTATGACCAGCAGTAGTGTCCTTATCACATAACAATAAACAGTAGTGTCGATAACCCTTGATGCTGCCGTTTCTGAACGCTGATACATGCTGGTAGAGGTTTCTCCACCTTACACGAGGGAAGAGGCACGAACAGCCAATGTGCAAATGTAATTTATGAATGAGAAACCCACATTGTCATCCTTCCTTATATCCAGGTTGTAGATGGCATTACTTATGCCTACTCTGTGCGTTGCGTTGAATTTCTAATCATTTGCGTATCTAAACTTGTAGTACATTCAACGTCAGTTTGAAGCTTATTGCCTTCCCGCTTCGTGGCCCTACAGTCGGAACGTCGGGCAGTGCATTTCTTTATCATCACATGACGCATGCCTGAATCGATCACTCGGCACGAGAAAGCGATTGGGTGTAGGATTGCGAGCCGCGACGTGCTGGCGCGGCGCTGGCCTGGCGCTGCCCCTGGCGCCAGCAGGCGGCCCCGCCGCCCCGTCACCTGTGCTGCGAGCGCCCCGGCTCGCCGCCGCCCGCCATGTGCCCCACACGTGTCGGCGCCGCTCCAAACAACGCATTAAACGCCGCCAGAGCCGCCCTCGCCTCGCCGCGCCTTGCGTCACCCGTCACTGGCGAGCCGGCGCGGCCCCTCGCTGTGGGTGGCGCCACGCACTGCAGGCTGAGCGACCCTTCAGCAGAGTCTGTCGTTACCAAAACACCACTCTAGTATTTTCATCTCTCTTCCACAAGTGTCACCGGGACAAACCACACTTGTCGACATGTGACTGGAGTTTGATGTTGCCTCTTTCTAACATGAAGTAATTGCTCTTCTCATTATCTACACTACTGGCCATTAAAATTGCTACACCAAGAAGAAATGCGGGTGATAAACGGGTATTCATTGGACCAATATACTAGAACTGACATGTAATTGCATTTTCACGCAATTTGGGTGCATAGATCCTGAGAAATCAGTACCCAGAACAACAACCTCTGGCAGTAATAACGGCCTAGATACGCCTGGGCATTGAGTCAAACAGAGCTTGGATGGCGTGTACAGGTACAGCTGTCCATGCAGCTTCAACACGATACCACAGCTCATCAAGAGTAGTGACTGGCGTCTTGTGAAGAGCCAGTTGCTCGGCCACCATTGAAAAGACGTTTTCAATTGGTGGGAGATCCGGAGAATGTGCTGGCCAGGGCAGCAGTCGAACATTTTCTGTACCCAGAAAAGCCCGTACAGGACCTGCAACATGCGGTCGTGCATTATCCTACTGAAATGTAGGGTTTCGCTGGGATCGAATGAAGGGTAGAGCCACGGGTCGTAACACATCCGAAATGTAACGGTCACTGTTCAAAGTGCCGTCAATGCGAACAAGAGGTGACCGAGACGTGTAACCAATGGCACCCCATACCATCACGCCGGGTGATACGCCAGTATGGCGATGACGAATACACGCTTCCAATTTGCGTTCACCGCGATGTCGCCAAACACGGATGCGACCATCGTGATGCTGTAAACAGAACCTGGATTCATCCGAAAAAATGACGTTTTGCCGTTTGTGCACCCATGTTCGTCATTGAGTACACCATCGCAGACGCTCCTGTCTATGATGCAGCGTCAAGGGTAAGCGCAGCCGTGGTCTCCGAGCTGATAGTCCATGCTGCTGCAAACGTCGTCGAACTGTTCGTGCAGATGGTTGTTGTCTTGCAAACGTCCCCATCTGTGACGCAGGGATCGAGACGTGGCAGCACGATCCATTACAGCCATGCGGATAAGATGCCTGTCATCTCGACTGCTAGTGATACGAGGCCGTTGGGATTCAGCACGGTAAACTGCAATCGCGATAGGCTACAATCCGGCCTTTATCATAGTCGGAAACGTGATGGTACGCATTTCTCCTCCTTACACGAGGCATCACAACAACGTTTCACCAGACAACGCCGGTCAACTGCTGTTTGTATATGAAAAATCGGTTGGAAACTTTCCTCATGTCACTACGTTGTAGGTGCCGCCACCGGTGCCAACCTTGTGTGAATGCTCTGAAAAACTAATAATTTGCATATCACAGCATCTTCTTCCTGTAGGTTAAATTTCGCGTGTGTAGCACGTCATCTTCGTGGTGTAGTAATTTGAATGGCCAGTAGTGTATTAATGATGTGTCAGCTACACTCTCCCATTGCACATATCACCTACAAGCTGTCGACATTCATTTGTATCTAAATGAGTCCAACGAGCGTGTGCACAGCCATTTAGCATGTAAATGACGATTTACTTGCCCTACCTAAAACTCATGCAATCTTAGTCGCTCACGAAACTTGCTTCCCCGCAATTCAATGAAGCTCTTCCATCATTAGTGCTAAGCGGCGCAGAAACAACCTTTTCTTCTTCTGAAAATAACATGGGGGTAATTAAGGGCCATCATTTAGACTGGTTGGTTGGTTGATTTGGGGAGGAACCAAACAGCGAGGTCATCGGTCCTATCGGATTAGGGAAGGATGCGGAAGGAAATTGGCCGTGCGCTTTCAAAGGAACCGTCTTGGCATCTACCTGAAGCGATTTAGGGAAATCACGGAAAATCTAAATCACGATGGCCGGGCACTGGTTTGAAGCGTCGTCCTCAAGAATGCCAGTCCAGTGTGCTAACCACTGCGCCACCTCGCTCGGTACTTAAACTGGCTGAACACGCAACTTTAGTCTATAAGAAAGTGTCAGCAACACTTCACTCACTTCAGAAATGTAAAAAAAATATTTCCTTTCTAGTTTAAAAAGAAGCTTGTAGAGACACTAACACTTCCCACACTTGATTATGGTGATGCCATTCTCCAATTACTTTCATTCGGAAGCTCAAGCAGGCTAGAACTGGAGATGAATGCTTCTGCGCGATAAACTGATGACATAAGATTTTTCAACCATATCACATCAGCCTAAAAAACAATTGTCATGGCTACGTGGTGATAAGTGTAGCACTGTCATGTTTTCTGAATCATTTTCTGTATCAAGAACCCGACTTTGGATCAATCTTCCCCAAAATATCAGAGAAATTAAGTACTTCCCAAAAGACAGTTAGTGGTTCACGTTCTATCACAATAGCCACCTCTCCTAAGCTCTGTGCAACTCATTCCCGTCAGTCTCCCTCCAGCAGAACTTTTTCCTATTTTTTGTCGGCTGAGTTCTCTGTTCATAATCAGTTCTCTCCTAACAACAACTTTCACTGTTGTTTCAGTTTTCTCGTCTTCCTTTATCCATTCCACTTCCAATAATACTAAACATGGTTGCAAAATGTGCGAAGATAATCTATATCATTTTAATGCCCTTATTATTTTTATTGTCGTTAACGTAAGTTTTTATTATTACTATTATTATTATCTTTCCCTTCTCAGACGTTATGTCTGGTTAAAAATGGAAAGTGACGTGGACCTTGATCAAGCGTGACTTCCTTTTAACTGTACGGTATATGTTACATTGCATTTAGGAACTTTCGGGTAATTGAACATGTATCAATAATTACAGATTTCTGTAGCTGTATATATACGTTTGGATGTAGCTGTATTGCGTTGATGTACTGGTGGATATTGTCTGGTATGACTCCTGTAGTTGATAGTACAATTGGTATAATGTCAACTTTATCCTGATGCCACATGTCCTTGACTTCGTCAGCCAGTTGCATGTATTTTTAAATTTTTTCTCCTGTTTTCTTCTGTATATTTGTTGTATTGGGTATGGATATTTCCATTAGTTGTGTTAATTTCTTCTTTTTATTGGTGAGTATGATGTCAGGTTTGTTATGTGGTGTTGTTTTATCTGTTATGATGGTTCTGTTCCAGTATAATTTGTATTCATCATTCTCCAGTACATTTTGTGGTGCATACTTGAATGTGGGAAAGTGTTGTTTTATTAATTTATGTTGTATGGCAAGTTGTTGATGTATTATTTTTGCTACATTATCATGTCTTCTGGTGTATTCTGTATTCTCTAGTATTGTACATCCGCTTGTGATGAGATCTACTGTTTCTATTTGTTGTTTGCAAAGTCTGCATTTATCTGTTGTGGTATTGGGATCTTTAACAATATGTTTGCTGTAATATCTGGTGTGTATTGTTTGATCCTGTATTGGAATCATGAATCCTTCCGTCTCACTGTATATATTGCCTTTTCTTAGCCATATGTTGGATGAGTCTTGATCGATGTGTGGCTGTGTTAGATGATACGGGTGCTTGCCATGTAGTGTTTTCTTTTTCCAATTTACTTTCTTCGTATCTGTTGATGTTATGTGATCTAAAGGGTTGTAGAAGTGGTTATGAAATTGCAATGGTGTATCCGATGTATTTATATGAGTGATTGCTTTGTGTATTTTGCTAGTTTCTGCTTGTTCTAGAAATAATTTTCTTAAATTGTCTACCTGTCCGTAATGTAGGTTTCTTATGTCGATAAATCCCTTTCCTCCTTCCTTTCTGCTTAATGTGAATCTTTCTGTTGCTGAATGTATGTGATGTATTCTATATTTGTGCCATTGTGATCGTGTAAGTGTATTGAGTGCTTCTAGGTCTGTGTTACTCCATTTCACTACTCCAAATGAGTAGGTCAATATTGGTATAGCATAAGTATTTATAGCTTTTGTCTTGTTTCTTGCTGTCAATTCTGTTTTCAGTATTTTTGTTAGTCTTTGTCTATATTTTTCTTTTAGTTCTTCTATGATATTTGTATTATCTATGCCTATTTTTTGTCTGTATCCTAGATATTTATAGGCGTCTGTTTTTTCCATCGCTTCTATGCAGTCACTGTGGTTATCCAATATGTAATTTTCTTGTTTAGTGTGTTTTCCCTTGACTATGCTATTTTTCTTACATTTGTCTGTTCCGAAAGCCATATGTATATCATTGCTGAATACTTCTGTTATCTTTAGTAATTGGTTGGGTTGTTGATTTGTTGCTGCCAGTAGTTTTAGATCATCCATGCATAGCAAATGTGTGATTTTGTGTTGGTATCTTCCAGTAATATTATATCCATAATTTGTATTATTTAGCATGTTGGATAGTGGGTTCAGAGCAAGGCAGAACCAGAAAGGACTTAATGAGTCTCCTTGGTATATTCCACGCTTAATCTGCATTGGCTGTGATGTGATATTATTTGAATTTGCTTCTATATTAAGTGTGGTTTTCCAATTTTTCATTACTATGTTTAGGAACTGTATCAATTTAGGATCTACTTTGTATATTTCCAATATATGTAGTAACCATGAGTGGGGTACACTATCAAAAGCTTTTTGGTAATCAATGTGTGCGTAATGTAGCGACCTTTGTTTAGTTTTAGCTTGATGTGTCACCCCTGCATCTATTATCAGTTGCTCTTTACATCCTCGTGCTCCTTTGCAGCAGCCTTTTTGTTCTTCATTTATAATTTTGTTCTGTGTTGTATGTGTCATTAATTTCTGTGTAATGACTGAAGTTAATATTTTGTATATTGTTGGTAGGCATGTTATGGGGCGATATTTTTCTGGGTTTGCTGTGCCTGCTTGATCTTTAGGTTTCAGATAAATTATTCCATGTGTAAGTGTATCAGGGAATGTGTATGGGTCTGCAATGTAACTGTTAAATAATTTAGTTAGATGTGAATGTGTTGAGGTGAACTTCTTTAGCCAGAAATTTGCTATTTTAACTTTGCCAGGGGCTTTCCAATTGTGCGTAGAATTGATTGCTCAGATGACTTGATGTTGCAAAATTATCACTTCAGGCATTTGTGGTATCATCTTGTATGTGTCTGTTTCTGCTTGTATCCACCGTGAATGTCTGTTATGTTGTACTGGGTTTGACCATATGTTGCTCCAGAAGTGTTCCATGTCTGTTATGTTTGGTGGATTGTCTATTTTAATGTGTGTGTTATCTACTGTCTGGTAAAATTTCTTTTGGTTTGTGTTGAATGTTTGGTTTTGTTTCCTTCTATTTTCACTTTTCTTGTATGTTCTAAGTCGTTTGGCCAATGCTTGTAATTTCTGATTCTTTTCATCTAATTGCTCTATCGCTTCTTGTTGCGAGATTTTATCTAACCTTTTTCGTTTTTTGTCTGATATTTCTTTTCTTATAAATTGTGTTAGCTGTTCGATGTCTTTTCTCAGTTTTTCTATTCTGATCTGTAGCCTGTGTTGCCATGCTGGTTTTGTGGGTTTCTTCTGTGTGTTGGTTGGTTCTGATCTCTGCCTAGTGTGTATATTTAGTGTAGTGAGTGCTCCTATATAAACCAGTAGTTGTAACTCTTCCATAGTTGTGTTTTCATTTATTTTGTTGTGTATGATTGTGTTGATAGTTTTTATTGTTGTTTCGACTTGTGGGTTATTTGGTGGTCTATGCTAGAATGGTCTAATGTCTGTATTTGTGTCTTTGTATTCTATATATGTCAGCTGAAATTTTTCTTCTATATCTAACATGTGTGTCACTTCGTGTTCTATTTGTGCTTGTTCTGGTGCCTCTCTTAAGATTTCGTTTTCCTCTGATTGTTTAATTGATGCGTGTTGCTCTTTGTTTGTTTGATCTGGGATGTTTGAGTCCATTACTGTATTTTCTCCTTCTTCTGAGTGCACATTATTTTATTCCAGTATTTGTTGTACTTGTTGTTTGATGTTTTCTAATTCTGACTGGGGTATCCTGTTATTTTTTATTATTACAAGGATCTGATCAGCTAGTCGTTGTTCTGTTAAAAATTTTAATTCTGGGAATCTGGTAATAAATGTTGTGTATACTTGTGATCTGTATCCAGTTGTGTTGGTTCCTAAGTTTGTTGCTTGGTAATAACAGAACATGAGGTGTCGGTTAACTTCATCTGACCATCTCATCCTCTGTCTTTGTTTTCCTTCTAGGGTGGTTGCAGGAAGCATGTCCTGCAAAATACCTCTATTTGGATTTAAATCATTTTCCGTGTGGCTAGCAGTGTCGTTACCATTGTGGACGGGCATAGGGTTCAAGCGTCCTTCACGACCATGACAGCGCTTGTCCGAGGCTTCATTAGTTTTGTCCTGAACCAACTAATCACACTAAAAGGGGGGTTAGCTCTATTAGTGGTTGCCTCCATGGGGTTTATTATTATTATTATTATTATTATTACATGGGAGGTTTTGTAACATATTTGGTATGTGTTGCTCCTGGTCAAATGTAAGAGAGGGCCTTAAGAACATAATTCAGTTAGGCTAATAAGCAATAAATAAGTAATAAATATTGTATCAGAATGTACACATCTACTACTATTATTACGTCTATAGTCCCCAAACCACCTTACAGTGTATGACGAAGGGTGCTCTTACTACTACTATCATATCTCCCCAACTTGTTCCAGTCATAAATACTATGTAGCAATAACTGTCGCTAACGCTCTGTATGATGAAACTTCCTGGCAGATTAAAACTGTGTGTCGCACAGAGACTCGAACTCGGGACCTTTGCCTTTCGAGGGCAAGTGCTCTACAGGAAGTTTCGTATCAGCACACACACCGCTGCAGAGTGAAAATCTCATTCTGGCTCTCTATGATCTCCAAGTTTTCTGAATTTTTGTTGTGGCCACTTCGCAGCACTTATGTGGAGGAAGTAACATGGTGCCAAAATTCTTCTTGGAACGTGCGATTTCGAAATTTCAACAGTAGACCATTATGTATTGCAAAACACCTTTCTTGCAGCGTCTGTCACTTTTTGGATGAAGACTACAAAGCTCTGCGGTTACTAAACGATAGCCTGACATAATGAACCACTCTTCGATGGATCTTCTCCGTCTGTTCGATGAAGCAAGCCTGATAAGGATATCAGATGAGTAATAATCAAAAATTATCTTGGATATTAATAATCGTTTCAGCTGTATTTCGGTCCTTTGTTACTGTGTCACTACCGGTCTCGTGGCGTTAAAGCCACATCTTCAGGTGACAACCAATCCAGAAGGAATAACAACCCTGACACATACACTGGTATGGTAAATTGTTTTAAGATTTTGAAAAATATCAAAAACTTTTACATGAAAAAATGAAAATGTTATTACTCACATGATTAAAACATTACAGCGGAAAAGCTCGGAATCTTTTTTCCCAACATTTGTTGTCTGTCATATACAAAACACAGCAAAAATTGGTTGAACGAGTGTTTTGTAAGCCCCTGCCCTCATGGAAGAATTAGCTTACCTTAAGATTTTGCGTTTCTACAACTACGAGGGCGAGCTGAAACGTAATGCCTCCGAATTTTTTATGTGAAAATTCTTGATGTTTTGTAAATGAAATAAATGTTATTAAGATTCTCCACGTTTACTCTTGACGTTTACATATTTATTTCTCAACGTACTCACGCTGGGGATGAACACATTTCTCCCACCGAAGAGCCGGCCGGGGTGGACGAGCGGTTCTAGGCGCTACAGTCTGGAACCGCGCGACCGCTACGGTCGCTGATGACCTCAGAAGTTAAGTCCCGTAGTGCTCAGAGCCATTTGAACCACCGAAGGAAGTTTGACTTTGTTGACGGAGCCACAACTACTTGAACCGCTTCATCGCTATCAAAGTGAAGTCCTCGAAGGTGTTCTTTAAGTCTTGGAAACAGATGAAAATCGGATGGACCATGCCGGGGCTGTATAGAGAACGATCGCTGACAGTGAACAGATGTTAGATTGTTGCAAATGTCGCAGCGCTCGCGTGTGTTCTGGTACTGTTATGTCGTAGGAGAAGCTGCTCCACATGTGGACGGACTCTTCGAATTCGAAACTCAGTTACAGTAAGTTGTTTCTCACGCACCGCCGTAGTTACGTCACACACTGCTGGTTACGTTACACGCCGCCTTGTTCAGTTCGGGCCATCTAGTGGCAGAGCGTTGCTAGTAGATAGACTTGAAGAACAGAGGTGTAGAATGTTAATAAAGTATGTTTTATTTCAAAGGATTCAAGATTTTTCACATAAAAATGCGGAGGTTTTACGTTTTAGCTTCTCCTCGTAGTTTTATATAGGTCATAAAATCTTCTGAGCCTTTTAGGCCGCGTCATATATATAATTCTTGAAACTTCTTCATTGGTCGACGTTTCGATCCCCGTGCTAGGAGCTTCTTCAGGACACCACTGGAGCCCCTGGATGGCTGAACACTGTGGAAAGACAGGATCGCGTTCACTTTGAAAAGGCTATTTTTCTGATGTATCGAAAAACCGTAATCATCCATTAAAAATACAAGTTGACCTTACAATATTGTACTAAAGAGATAGGTGAAGACAGCATATGGCGTGTATTAGTGGCCCGAACCTATAGCATCAAGTAGGGAATCAGCCGTCTTAGCTTCTACAGCAGAAACAACAATAGGAGTGTCACAATTTGTGAGGATTATCCTGTATATTCTCTCTTTCTCAAAGTAGCATTTGAAAATTTAGATGATACTTTTCATATGTTGACTGGAATACACTCTTTGAAATTATGAAGGTAACAACGACAAAATAAAGAGGGCGAAAGTTTAGCTGCGACTAATACAGAAACCGGACAGCAGTTATAAGACTGGAACGACGTAAAGGAAAGAGGTAGCTGAGATGGGAGTGAGATGGTACCGAAGCCTCTCTCCGATGTAGTACACCCTGTAGAGCGAGTGTGCAGCAAAGGAAACGAAGAGAAATCTGAGAGGTGCATTGTAATTCAAGGATAAGAAATAAAAATTTTGAGGTTTTTCGGTGCCAATTACACATCAGAGAGCCGCGCGGGATTTGCCGAGAGGTCAGGGGCGCTGCGGTCATGGACTGTGCGGCTGGTCCCGGCGGAGGTTCGAGTCCTCCCTGGGGCATGGGTGTGTGTGTTTGTCCTTAGGATATTTAGGTTAAGTAGTGTGTAAGCTTAGAGACTGATGACCTTAGCAGTTAAGTCCCATAAGGTTTCACACACATTTCAACATTTTTTGAACACATCAGAGACAGCAAAGGACTTGGAAGATCACCTGAACGGAATGAATAGTGTCTTGACAAGACGTTATAAAATAAATATCAACAAAAGAAAATCAAGATTTAACGGAATGAAGACGATTTAAGTTAGGCATTGCTGTGGAGATCGGATTAGTAGATGAGGCACTGAAAATGGTAGATAAGTTTTGCAGCAAAATAACTGACGAAGGCATACGTGGAGAGGATATAAAATACAAAATCGCAGTAGCTGCAAAAGCGTTTCTGAAAAAGGTTTTTAATATAGAACGTAAAGTTAATTAATATAAACGTTTTTGTAATAGTATTTATCTTGAGTGTAAGGTTGTGCGGAAGTGAAATGCGAACGATGAGCAGTTCAGATTGGCTCTGAAGTAAAACACTCTCAAACTGCAGTACGATTAGTTACACAGAAAAGTCTCAGAGTAAAATATTGAGATATTTATATTTTTCCATTAGGCTAAGTGGACTTCGAACCATTGCAGTTATGTTGTTTAAACAATTGTTATAATGCAGTCAAGGTACAAAATATGAAAAATTAACTGCTCAAGTAATATAATCAGGTAAAACCAGTGTTGATCAAAGTACCACAGTGATTCGTTCTGTTATTAGTGAATCAATTTCTGTTTTATGGTTATTTGGCGTAGTGAGTTGAGTATTAACAATTGATTCGAGTGGTGTATTTCTTCAACTACAGATCTGATATATAAGGTCTTCCACATCTACTCGGATTAAATATTTGTGATTGCACTATTGTTTTGTAGACTAACAGTTTGCCGCCGGCAGTGCTGCGAGGCGGTCACGCGCCAGAGCGCTGCGGGCGAAGCGCGCACGGTGTGTTTGTGTTTACTTCGGCCGCTGTAAGTGCCGTTTTCTCTTCTAGACCACCATGGCGCACAACTATCGGAAGAAGACACTACGTTTCACCTTTTGTTCCGACTTCGCCCGACCCAAGGCCCTGGAGGTAGAACGATTTATACGCGATGAAGTTAAGATACCTCCAACGGATCTAATTGGTCTCCACTTGTCCATAGTTAGCAGTACCGTCTACGTCAAAATGATCAACGATGCGGCGTGCGACAAGGTGCTTCAAGAGGCCAAACGTGGACTGCGCTTCTGTCATTCCGACGGCAACGTCGGACCCGTTACCGTCGATCACGCAGGTCTCGGCATACGGACGATACGGATCTTCGAACTGCCGTTCGAACTACCTGCAGACGTCGTCATCGAGGCGCTCCGTCCCTATGGCAACGTTCTGGAACATGTTGCCGAACGATGGGTACAATTTCAAACCTATCCCGTTTTAAACGGTGTTAGACAGGTCCGCATCGAGTTGCAGAAACACGTGCCTTCCTATCTACGTATCGGAGGCTGCCGTGCCATTATAATGTACGACGGCCAACCTCGGACCTGTTCCGGTTGCGGGAAAGAAGGTCACCTACGGTCTGAATGCATTCAACGACGTGTCGCGCAGCTCCCGTTGTCGGAAGCGTCCATCACACCCACGATGACCGCCCTGCCGGTCACTTACGCATCGGCTCTTGCCACGTCTACAGTTTCATCCCGTCCGTCGCCCGGTCCTTCCGATCGGCACGTCCCACCGTCCCAGTCACCTATGGACGGTGCGGACGTCCCACCTGACAACCTTGCCGCCGAACAGGCTCCCGCACCGGACGCTGAGGAGAACAGTACTTCTTCACAACACCTGTTTGACAATCTCGTTGTACCCACCGACGCCTTCGAACCAGGTCGACGTTCCTCCTTGCCGTCGTCCGACACTGAGGAACACGTGCGCAAACAACGCTCGCCACGTAGGCGCAAACGCCGTCGCCGTTCACCCACGGGCTCTCAAAGCATCGCCACCCGCGACGACGAAGACGACACCCAGCCAGCCGACATCTCGACGCAGAGGTCGGCGGACAACTTTCAAGATGAACAAGACGTTTCGCAGGACGAGACCACCATGGAGGTCGCCCCGCACAATGTAACGATCGGTGCGCAGGTTGAGACACCTGTCTCCCCGCCGACAACTCCAGATCTCTCTAACCACGACGCCATTCCCATGGACATTGGACAGACCCACGGCACAGGAACATGGGCCGACGACGTTGAGGAAGATACGCCCCCTCCTCCGGATGAGTTGCCTCCGCCGGACAAGGCTGCCTGTTAACATCAAAAGCGAGGCATTGCAGCTGATGGGACGGGACTTCCTGTCGGTGCCCTCCCCTTGGTGATGGTAGATGCGCGTCCACCACCACTGAAACAAGCGTACCGGTTTGCCACACTGAACATCAACATGATCGGCACTGCACCCAAGTTGCAACTCCTATGTGACATGCTTCGGGCCTCTGACGTCGACGTCGCCCTTCTTCAGGAAGTACGCGTTGCCACACTACCACCAGTCTACGGCTACGACTCATACACTTCCACATGTGATCAATCAGGGCGTGGAGTGGCTTTCTACATACGCGAAGGAATCCCACTCACGGACACGACAATCCTTCCCTGTGGAAGAGGCATGGCTGTTACCATCTTCGACACGCGCGTCATCAATATCTACGCTCCGTCTGGCTCCACGAACCGTCGGCAGCGGTCCACTTTCTTCGGACATGACGTGGCGCCCCTGTTTTCTGGCCACTATGATCGCCTTATCATGGGAGGCGATTTCAACTGTGTCCTCCATCCGCAGGACCAAGTGCCTGGTTATTCGCCATGCCCGGCGCTGCTCACCTTAATCGAAGATTTTCATCTAGTGGACGTTTGGGAGAAAATTCATGGCAATACCCCCGGTTTTACCCATTATACAGCACATTCTGCGAGCAGACTGGACCGGTTTTATGTCTCTGCCCAACTTCGCAATGAAGTCGCCCAAGCTGAACGATGGCCCCTTGCATTTTCGGACCACTGCGCCGTCATTTGCTCCCTGGCTCTACCACCTCAGTCAGTGTGGCGCGGCAGGGGTTACTGGAAGCTTAATACCTCCCTCCTTAACGATCCACACTGCCGACAACGTATTGCCACTACATGGGCTTCTTGCGAAAGACGCCTTCCGCAGTACACATCCACGTTCCATTGGTGGCTCAAATGTGCCAAACCGGCGATCAGAAAGGCCTTCATACAATGTGGCAAGGACGCAGCAGCATGGCATCGAGACACCACCAATTTTCACTACGCCGTCCTCCGTGAGCTCGATGCGCTCCCTCCATCACCTGACACCCATAGGGAACGACAGCGTACTAAAGCTCGTCTCCTCTCTCTTCAACGTGCACGACTGCATGGTGTCGTGGTGCGTTCCCGACGACAAGACCTCCTCCACGACGAAGCCCCATCCACAATCCATGCCGCATCCGACCATAGTCATCGACGTCGACTTTTTGTCCCCAACATCACGACCTCCGATGGTGTTCACCACACAACACAGGCGGCGGTGGTGTCTGCCTTTGCTGAACATTATCGCCAATTTTATGATGATGAACCGATGGCGACGCCCATTCCTGATGATCTCCGTCCTTCCCCTGATCGGACGCTCACCGTAGCGGAGTCAACGTCCATGATGTCTGCAATCACCGCAGAAGAGGTGGTAGATGCGATCAACAAAGGGGCCAAGAACAAATCACCCGGACCAGATGGTCTCCCAGTGGAGTTTTACCGGGCGTTCACCACGTTAATGCTTCCTCGCTGGACGGAAATGATTCAGGAACTCTTTACTCCGTCCTTCCCAATTCCACCTGAATTCGTCACTGGCATTCTTCTACCTGTGCCTAAACCGAAAGGAGGGTCTCATGTCTCTGCATATCGCCCCCTTACACTACTGAATGCAGACTATAAAATCTATGCACGCCTCTTAGCAGCGCGCATACGCACCGTCTTACCTACGGTCCTTTCACCTGAGCAGACTGCACGTGGTTGTGGGGCCACCTTACAAACAGCCCTAGGAGAATGCCGTGACCTCATTGCACTGGCGTCGGTTTGTCGCCTTCGTGCAGCACTGGTATCCGTCGATTTCACGAGTGCCTTTGATCGCGTTCGACACCCATTCCTCCTCATGGTGGCGACACGTATGGGGTTCCCATTGCTTTTTGTGGATGCCATTCGCCGGTTACTACTTCCCGCGGTCTCGATGGTACAAGTCAATGGGAGGCTTGTAGGACCGATCCCTATACGCCGCTCTGTGCGTCAGGGATGCCCTATGTCTACTTTACTATATGCCATTGCACTTGAGCCCCTCATCACTGGACTTACCTCTAGACTGCAGGGCCTCACTTTGCGCGACTACACCTTTCACTGTAGGGCTTATGCGGACGATCTCCTCTTTCTCACCTGCTCCCCCACGGAACTCAATGACGCCATCCAATGGATCCACCAGTATGGACGTCATTCTGGTAGCATTCTTAATGTCCGTAAATCGACTATGATGCACATTGGGCGCGGCCTCCCGGCTATGGTGCCGACCCCACTCCCAGTCAGTGCCACCCTTCGTTACTTGGGTATCGAATTTACGAGCTCCACACACCGCACAGCGGCCCTGGCTTACCGGCGGCTTTTGCAGTCGATTCGGCACCATGTCCGCGGTCAAGTGCACCGTAACTTAAACCAACTCCAACGTGTGTCCTATGTCAACATGTATGTCGCCCCTAAACTGGTACACGTCGCCCAGATACTCCCAATGCCGTTACTCCTTGGCCGCCGCATCCAATCAGCCTTTGGATATTTCGTGTCAGCAGGGGCACTTTTCAAAATCCGCTACAACACTCTAACACTGCCTCCTGCAAAAGGTGGCCTCGGACTCGTCAACGTGCGGGCACGATCTTCCGCACTCTTTGTCCACACTCTGTTGCGGCACTGGCAGGGGCCGGTCCCGTCCTTAACACGCAGTCTCTTAGATATCCTCCGACCAGCTTCTCTCGATCCACCGATCAACGTGGCACCTATTTCTCCATTATTGTACTACGTCGCCAATTGTTTCCTCGAACTCAGCTACGTTCGGGCCGATCTTCCAGTCACCCGTCCTCACCGTACAAAAGATTACTATCGTTTGTTTATGCTGTCCAACCCTTGCGACCCCATGGTGCTACAGCATCCTGATATTAACTGGCGCACGGTTTGGGGGTGTGTGCATGCACCCTTTTTACCGTCGTCTGTGTCTGCACTCTGGTATGTTTTAGTCTATGGCAAATTCCCGACTAATAGTCGACTTTATCGCATAGGACTGGCCACCTCCCCACTCTGCCCTGACTGTCAGCTCGAAGACACCGACGAGCACCGTCTTACGTGCCCCCTGAAACAACACGTATGGCTCCTCATCCAACGAATCGTGGGCTTTTACCTCCGTGCCCCGCCGACGACGGTAACCCCGGATTTCCTTTTGTTGCCCCAAACATTTCATTACCCTCTTGCTAAGCACCATACCCTAATCTGGTTTCGAGGACTGGCTTTAGAATACCTCTTTCAGAGTGGTCCGCATACTGCCCTTGACTTCTGGTACAAAGTTGTGACCGCGCATAGCACCCTCAGCCGAAAACCATCTTACCGACAAACTTTTGCCGGTTTTCTCCGCAGCGTCTTCCTTGACCCCCCTCAAAGTTGGGGTGTACCATGCCTACCTGTCACATGATGCAACACCCTTATCCATGTTCTCATGCATCGACCAAGAACACAAACAAACTTACAAAAAAAAAAAAAAAAAAAAAAAAAAAGGAAGAAGACAGAACATGTTATATTTTGTTGTATTTAATGTTTTCCTTTTTAATATTTTTTTTGTTTAACTAACAGTCATTTGTATGTGTTTCAATGGTACCTTGAAGAACTCTTGCATAGTTAGTCTATATGTACTTTTAGTTGGTTCAATAATTAGAAAAAGAAAACAAAAAGGAGAAACAGGATGTGTTACATTTTGTTGTATTTAATGTTATTCTAATAATTTGTTTACCTAACACTCATTTGTATATGTTTAACTGGTACCTTGAAGAACTTTTGCTTTGTGTATATATATATGTACTCTCCGTTTATTCAATAAAAAAAAAAAAAAAAAAAAAAAAGCGGTCTTGGGCGCTACAGTCATGGACTGTGCCGCTGGTCCCGGCGGAGGTTCGAGTCCTCCCTCGGGAATGGGTGTGTGAGTTTGTCCTTAGGATAATTTAGGTTAAGTAGTGTGTAAGCTTAGGGACTGATGATCTTAGCAGTTAAGTCCCATAAGATTTCACTCACATTTTTTTGACTCATTTTCGAATAAGACCACGTGACTTTGACACTCCGAATATTTCGTAAACCGTTCTAGCTAGTGGCAAGAACGATAGTACGCAAAAGGGACAAGTAATTTACTGCAATGATAACACTTTTTCTATTTATCGATTCAGTGAAAGAACTACGTTTTCTTTTAAATAGGACGATACAATTTTAGGGAAATGTGAAGTCTCTTTTAAAGTACTGTTCAGTGATATGATGTGTATTACGGTTTGCACTGACGTTTTCATGAAAATAGCTCAGGTACTTTCCTAAATGCAAACGCCGAGACAACAGACAAGACGCTGTCACTTGTCCGCAACACAGTTTCCTGCATCAGATCAAGCCCTGTTCTACAATCTTTACACCTTCAGTGGAAGAGAGACAACACATCGCACGCTCTTTCCGTTCTCAGAAGCGCAGTCAGTTTTGATCAGAAACGGATAATCTTACTTGGACGATTGATGTTACTGTTTACTGCACTCATAATTAAACTAGCATAACCCAGCGTATCTCCAGTTATTAAAAATATTTCGAATCTGATGTTATCTAAAGTCAGAAAATAAACCAGATCAGTTACACGATGTTAACGAAGACGCAGCTTATGTGGATCGTAAAAGGTGAAAATTGTGATTATTAGCAGTCAGCAAGAAGGGCTCTCCTGTTGCAGGGTATTGTTTTTGTTTTCGGGAAGCCTTTCATCAGCGTTCCGCCATACTCGTCAACATTTGGGCTCCCTCTATACACAACCGGCAAACACAAACTTGCGGGTAACTGCTAAACGTCTCAGCTGAGCGTTTCTGCACAACACGCCTCCTAAGCGTATGCAGCCTTCGTAAATCCCATGACAGTTGCGCTGTTTCATCTCTCCGTGTCTACAGAAGTATAATTTGAAACAAACACTTCAGCTGAGAATCATGTCATTCATCGTGCAGAAAGTACTTGATAAGGGGAGACTGTCTTATTGTACCTAATAATGCAGTTGCTGAAATAATCGGAACATTCCCTGAAGATCTTCACCGCTGATACAATGAATTATTCTGTATACAACGTGACATTCGAAATACAGCCTAAAAAGAAAAATATTCACAAATCCACCGAAATCTAAGATGTACAGTTCCATAGCTTTAAGTACTGGCATAATCTGATAAATGCGTTATCTGGTAGCTATATTTACAAACAATCAAAACTGGCAATACACTACCAGTTCTATACTGTATAATCGGCCTATGTCTTTGCTTCAACCTATACTAGTAATAAAACTGTAAAACCGTCATGTCCGTATACTGAAAATATTCTCCAAGAACTCATTTCGGGTGATGTAGGAAGTGTAACATACTACAGTAAGACCACTTTTTCTGTCTGTTTGTCTCGCGGTTAAGGCGCTCAGTCCAGAACCGCGCGACTGCTACGGTCGCAGGTTCGAATCCTGCCTTGGGCATGGATGTGTGTGATGTCCTTAGGTTAGTTAGGTTTGAGTAGTTCTAAGTTCTAGGGGACTGATGACCACAGATGTTAAGTCCCATAGTGCTCAGAGCCATTTGAACCATTTGAATCTGTCTGTTTGTCCGTCTGAATACGCGACTCTTAAAAACTGCCTATCAGCGTAGATTTAGAAAGCATAGTTCATGTGAAACTCAACTCGCATTTTTTCACGTGACGTCCTGAAAGCCATGGATCAAGGCAGTCAGGTAGACGCAGTATTTCTAGATTTCCGAAAAACATTTGACTCAGTTCCACACCTACGTTCATTATCTAAAGAACGAGGATACGGGGTATTACAGGAAATATGTGACTAGACTGTGGATTTCTTGGGAAGCAGGACGCAGCATGTTATCTAGGATGGAGAGCCATCGACAAACGTAGAAACAACTTCGGGTGTACCCCAGGGAAGTGTGTTGGCTCCCTTGCTGTTCATGATGTATGTTAATGATCTTGCGAACATTATTAATAGTAAACTCAGACTTTTCGAGGACGATGCAGCTGTCTACAACGAAGTACAGCCTGAATAAATCTTCAGTCAGACCATGATAGGATTACAAAGTGGATGCAATGATTGGCAGCTTGATTTGAATGTTCAAAATCTAGAAAAAAGAAAAAAACACACACAGTGTCCTACGAATACAGTATTAGTGAGTCACAGTTGGAATCTATAAACTCATACACATACTTAGGTGTAACGCTTAGTAGGGACATGAAGTGGAACGATCTCATAGGCTAAGTCGTCGATAAAGCAGATTTCGGATTGTTATTGGAATATTAGAGAAATGCAATCAGTCTACAAAGAAAATTGCTTACGATCACTGGTGGAACCCATTCTAGAATATTTTTCGAGTGTGTGGGACCCGTGATAAAAAGGACTACCAAAGGATATTGAGCGTATACAGAGAAAGGCATGACGAATGTTCACAGGTTTGTTTGACCCGCGTGAGAACGCCACTGAGACGATGAAAGAACTGATTTGGTAGACTCTTGAAGATAGACGGAAACTATCCCGGGAAAGGCTATTAACAAATTTTCAGGAAACGGCTTTGAATGACGACGCTAGAAATATACTAAAACCCCCTACAAATCGCTCCCATAGGGATCGTGAGGATAAGATTGGATTAATTACAGCATGCATAGAGGGATTTAACAATCGTTTTTCCCGCGCCCTTAACTAGTACGGTAGGACGTACCCTCTGTCATGAGCTTCACAGAGTATACTGTAGACGTAGATGTAGATATAGGAACTGTTAGACGAATTTTCAAGTCGTTTCCACAGGTGACTTGGTCGTAGCTTGGGATATTTCATCAAAATCGGATCTCGGAAAAAGTATCTTAATTTGAAGTTTCAGTAGTCCGCTCTACTTAATAGTTAGGATGTGTACTTCAGTGACACGATCAATACGGCGTAGACCACCAGACAAACAAAATATGTCGCTTTTAGTTCCGCAGTGTGCCAAAGAACGAATAGGTGGCGCTGTTGGTTTTTGTACCTCAGTGAGAGAATTAAGCTTGCTTATGAAGAAGGAGTCGCGATGGCAAAAAGCAATTTATTTACAATAACCTGTTTCGATACGTACAGTAGGCCATCTTCAGACTGAATGCACCGTTTGCTGGAGATGGTGACGTGCTGAGCAGCTGCGTTTTCTCAAGACGGTAAGTGCTAATTATCACAAGAAGACCGCTGACATTCCCAAACATGTTGGTTGAAAACACAATTAAGTGCGGCAATCTTACCTTTAAGAACACAAACTAACATTGAATTTACTTGGGTATGATATACGGATTTACTGATTTCTCTTTGAGTATTAAAAACTCAACCAAATCGCTTTGCTTCTTTCGATAGGTTGTAACCTATTTGACTTCTTGGCCAGGAAAAACGATTTTATTGAGTCTGCTTTGCGATTTGGGTGTCTACTTATTCTCAGTACACTAGGACGGTTAAAAGACTGTGTACTACGCGGTCTCAAGGCTCAGAGGCTTGCTAAGGCTCGAGAACATCAGATTCCTTCCAAAAGCGAGGCTCGACGCAACTGCGATCGAGGGCGTCATGCACTATCTTGCTTTTCACTACATATTTTAAACAGTTCATCCGATCGTGGATACTTAGTGTTTACCCGCAGGAAACCGCGCCGGGTCGCTAGTCAAATACAAATGTCGTTGAAATAATTTCTCATTCAACTTAATCCTCCAAAAAGTATCATCGACCTGACTCAAAACAATGTCTAAGCAAGTAGCATTACTGAGAAGAACAGCAATCTAACTTTTATGATCACAAATTTGAAATATATGTAAAAATCTGCCAACCGGTTGCACGACGTCTGGACGTGGTTTCGCCGCATATTGAAGGCGCACACCACAGCACTCTTCGAACACTCGTCAAGACGTTCAGTTTCTGAAATGCTCTTGCCGAGCCTCCGAGCCATCACAAACTGCTCTCGGTCAAGCTCAGATAGATCGCGTGCCTTCCTCCGTGTACACACGGACAGCACGCTCACTGGTGCTACACGCACCGTGCGTGTGTCTGACTGGCAGTCATTCCTCGTCAGGTGACGCAGCTATCACCTAGGCAGGTTTATGTCGATAGCAGGTCTGTGGTCGTAACGCTCTGGCTGATCAGTGTATGTAACGTGTAAAAGATTCAAATAATGCTGGTACTCTTAAGCTATAATGCAGAAGTTACCGCGTGACAGTCGCTAAAAACAGATACGGCACAAAATAGACTGTCCTGAAATCTTGAAAAAGTCGCGCTGAATGTGTTCGAAGCTTCCATGGTCAAAAACTTTCACTCTGTACCAGGGTGGAAACATATGAAGGATGCCATATTGTGCAAACCGCAGTAACCCAGGTAAGAGACTCTGAGATCAGATGATGATACACTATGTGATCAAAAGTATCCGGACACCCGCAAAAACAAACGTTTTTCATATTAGGTGCATTGTGCTGCCACCTACTGCCAGGTACTCCATATCAGTAGTCATCATTAGACATCGTGAGAGAGCAGAATGGGGCGCTCCGCGGAACTCACGGACTTCGAACGTGGTCAAGTGATTGGGCGCTACTTGCGTCATACGTCTGTACGCGAGATTTCCACACTCTAAGCATCCCTAGGTCCACTGTTTCCGATGTGATAGTGAAGTGGAAACGTGAAGGTACAAGTACAGCACAAAAGTGTACAGGCCGACCTCGTCTGTTGACTGACAGAGACCGCCGACAGTTGAAGAGGGTCATAATGTGTAATTGGCAGGCATCTATACAGATCATCACACAGGAATTTCAAACTGCATCGGGATCCACTGCAAGTACCATGACATTTAGGCGGGAGGTGAGAAAACTTGGCCGGCCGGTGTGGCCGAGCGGTTCTAGGCGCTTCAGTCTGGAACCGCGCGACCGATACGGTCGCAGGTTCGAATCCTGCCTCGGGAATGGATGTATGTGATGTCCTTAGGTTTGTTAGGTTTAAGTAGTTCTAAGTTCTAGGGGACTGATGACCTCAGATGTTAAGTCCCATAGTGCCGAGAGGCATTTCAAACATTTGAGAAAACTTGGATTTCATGGTCGAGCGGCTGCTCATAAGCCACACATCACGCCGGTAAATGCCAAACAACGCCTTTTTTGGTGTAAGAAGCTTGAACATTGGACGATTCAACAGTGAAAAAACGTGGTGTGGAGCGAGAAGTCACGGTATACAATGTGGCAATCCGATGGTAGGATGTGAGTATGATGAATGCTCGGTTAACGTCATCTGCTAGCGTGTGTAGTGCCAACAGTAAAATTCGGAAGTGGTGGGGTTATGGTGTCATCGTGTTGTTCATGGAGGGGGCTTGCACCCCTTGTTGGTTTGTGTGGCACTATCACAGCGCAGGCCTACACTGATGTTTCAAGCACCTTCTTGCTTCCCACTGTTGAAGAGCTATTCGGGAGTGGCGACTGCATCTTTCAACACGATCGAGCACTTGTTCATAATGTACGGCCTGTGGCGGAGTGGCTACACAACAGTAACATCCCTGTAATGAACTGGCCTGCACAATGTCCTGACTGGAATCCTATAGAACTCCTTTGGAATGTTTTGGAACGCCGACTTCATGCCAGGCCTCACCGGCCGACATCGATACCTCTCCTCAGTGAAGCACTCCGTGAAGAATGGGCTGCCATTCCCCGAGAAACCTTCCAGCACCTGATTCAACGTATGCCTGCGAGAGTGGAAGCTATCATCAAGGATAAGGGCTTGCCAACACCATACTGAATTCCAGCATTACCAATAGAGGGCACCACGAACTTGTAAATCATTTTCAGCCAGGTGTTCGGATACTTTTGATCACAAAGTGTGCATGGGAAATGCTGATCTCTTCCTTGTTCTCAAGGGTTTTCGTTCGTGTGATTATGTAGACGCCACTGTTCGCCGTTTCTTTATTCTTCCCTCTGTCTTTGTCGTCAATCTTCTGTTCCTGCTTCTCTTTGTGTTCTAAGTATAGTTTTTTTACCTCTATTACTCTAAAAATCCACTTAGAACTCTCGACAACGCTGATGCTTCTGTTTTTTTTTATTCTTATGTATAATATCAACCGTATGACGACTTGTAGGATGTCACTGTGGTGTTCACACCAAACTTCTGAAAAAGAACGGCATCTGTTATTTCTTACCAGTAACTTAGACGTCATACTTTCGGAAAATGATAGTTTTCATTTTGTTGCGAATATATTCAGTGATTCTTTTAACGGTATATTTATTATTTTAGTTGATGCAATCACATAAAATTTTTATCGTTAGGCGGTACTGACCACAACAGGCCATTATCAGAACTGGAATATAAAAATAAAAGAATAACTACTTTACTTTGTCAATTCTTCGCATATGGAAAAACATAAAAAAGTAAAACCAGAATTAATTTTAATGCTGATTGCATACCTGGTGACCAGATGTTTACATGTTTTATACATGTGCGAAGGAAAATAGTTAATCTCTTCTTTTTCTTTTCCAGTTCTGGCGAAAGCCAATCGTTGCCGATACCGGTTAACAATATAAAACCTTTTCTATGATTGGCTAAGAGAAAATATTTGACTTCGATTACTGTACCTGTTTCTTGTTCCTTTTGGACACAAGAATAATAATGTTCTCATGTCGATATGGATAATGACGTAGTGCTAGTCCTATAGTGAGTCGTTTTCGTCCTTCTTATACCACAGGCGCAGTGGAACAATTCCTACCACAAAGCTAGAGTAGGCTGGCTTTCGTAGCAGATGCTTTAAAGTTAAACAGCGAATGACTCCGATAATATAAATGCCCTTACACCTCTCCCAAACGCTCCTTTTCGCCCTAAAAGAATTTTCAGCAGTCTAAGATGAAACATTAAAAAATTTATCAACCGGGGAGTGAGACAGGGTTGTAGCCTATCCCCAATGTTATTCAATCTGTATATTGAGCAAGCAGTAAAGGAAACAAAAGAAAAGTTCGGAGTAGGTATTAAAATCCAAGGAGAAGAAATAAAAACTTTGAGGTTCGCCGATGACATTTTAATTCTGTCAGAGACAGCAAAGAACTTGGAAGAGCAGTTGAACGGAATGGACAGTGTCTTGAAAGGAGGGTATAAGATGAACATCAACAAAAGCAAAACGAGGATACTGGAATGTAGTCGAATTAAGTCGGGTGATGCTGAGGGAATTAGATTAGGAAATGAGACACTTAAAGTAGTAAAGGAGTTTTGCTATTTGAGGAGCAAAATAACTGATGATGGTCGAAGTAGAGAGGATATAAAATGTAGACTGGCATTAGCAAGGAAAGCGTTTCTGAAGAAGAGAAATTTGTTAACATCGAGAATAGATTTAAAAGTCAGGAAGTCGTTTCAGAAAGTATTTGTATGGAGTGTAGCAATGTATGGAAGTGAAACGTGGACGATTAATAGTTTAGACAAGAAGAGAATAGAAGCTTTCGAAATGTGGTGCTACAGAAGAATGCTGAAGATTGGATGGGTAGATCACATAACTAATGAGGAGGTATTGAACAGAATTGATGAGAAGAGGAGCTTGTGGCACAACTTGACTAGAAGAAGGGATCAGTTGGTAGGACATGTTCTGAGACATCGAGGGATCACCAATTTAGTATTGGAGGGCAGCGTTGAGGGTAAAAATCGAAGAGGGAGAGCAAGAGATGAATACACTAAGCAGATTCAGAAGGATGCAGGCTGCAGTAGGTACTGGGAGATGAAGAAGCTTGCACAGGATAGAGTAGCATGGAGAGCTGCATCAAACCAGTCTCTGTACTGAAGACCACAACAACAACAACAATGTGCAATGTCACCTGCAGCCGTTTATGGACTTCATATTGCCAGTCAACCATGGAATTTTTATGAATGACAATGTGAAATCTCACAGGGCCACAATTTTTCGCGACTGGTTTGAAGAACATTCTGAACAGTTCGACTGAATGATTTGGCCAGCAAGATCGCCCGACGACGTGAATCCCATCGGGCATCTATGGGACATAATAGAGAGGTCAGTTCGTGCACAAAATCCGGCATCGGAATCTCTTTCACGATTATGGACGGCTACAGAGGCAGTGTGGCTCAGTATTTCTGCAGCGGACTTCCAACGACTTGTTGTGTCCTTGCCACGACGAATTGCTGCACTACCCCGGGCAAAAGGAGGTTCGACACGACATGAGGTGGTATCCCATGACTTTTGTCACCCCAGTTTATGTCTTAATTAGCATATATTTAATTGGTTTTATATTTAAAAGACAAATATTCTAACTGAACGGAGAATAAACGAAAAAAAAAAAAACGATGATCAAAACCAGACTCGAACAGCGATCCTGCGATTATCAGACTCGAGCGCTACTGATATATTTTCTGACTTTATGTATATTACGCTTCAGGGAAATGCTCACAGGACATGCGCCCTTGTTTAAAAAGTAGCATAGGCGGAAATCTAACCGAAGCCCACAAAGGGGCAAAGGGGCGTCCTACCACAGAGCCACACTGCCTGCCAAAAAACATGGATCCTATTAAGGATGCTCGAAAAATTTCGAAGTCATTTTCTAGAGAATAGCCGAGTGCTGCATCGTCCTGCTTTGGTTGGCTCGGTGTCGAGCTCCATACGAATTAAGTACCTGCCGGGCATCTGATATCGAAAACTCTTTTCATTTCACACAAAACGGAATTTTAAAAAAATAGTTCAGATGGCTCTAAGCACTATAGGAATTAACATCTGAGGTCATCAGTCCCCTAGACTAAGAACTACTTAAACCTAACTAACTTATGTACATCACATACATCCATGCCCGAGGCAGGATTCGAGCCTGCGATCGTAGCAGCATCACGGTTCCCGACCGAAGCGCCTAGAACCGCTCGGCCACAGCGGCCGGCACGTACTTTCAGTGACGTTTTTACTTGTGAGCGCGGTGACAGCGGTAGCGATCAAAGTTTATGAGCTTAAGCAACGGTGCACAACCGGTCGAGAGACGCCGCGTGTGGTTTACCGCTCTTCGACCGCCACGCCATGAGACAGGCCCGCGGCTGCGCGACATAGGTGGACTCGGAGCTTTTTTATCGGCTCTGCTCTTGTCACCGGAGTCTCTATCAACCAGCCGTAAAAAAAGTATGTGGGGCAGGCTGAGGAAATGGGCCGCGTTTACATTTTCTTGCAGGTCCCGGCGCGGCTGCTGGGCGCTAACACAACACTGTGGGCGGTCGGCGCGCCGCGGAGGCGCTGGCCGAGTGCTGCGAGTCGCAGCCTAGGGCGGCCGCCCACCGGCCTCTGCGCTGCGCTGCGCTGCGCTGTGCTGGGAACGGCGCGTGCAGCCGCCTCTCCCTCTGCCTCCTCCAGCTGGTCGCAAAAACTTTGAATGGCAGCTTTTATACAAAGCTCTTATGGTAGGAAAGTAGCAAGGAGCCGCGATGTGCGAGACCGTTTGCTGTTTCCCCTTGCCGCACTCGAATGTGCTCGCCCTGCAGCAGAGCAATAACCTTTGGAACCTCCGGCGATATACGTGTTACTGCAAGTACGTCTTCCAGTATTCGTCTGGTTAGCACCAGAATGGAGGTCTAGTTACAGAGGTGTTACTGAAAATGCAACTGATGATCTAAACATTAAATGTTAACAAATTTGTTAACAATTATTTCACTTTTTTGCTGTGAACACATGGTGTGTCGTGGGGCGATCACTTTGTTTTTAAAATAAGTGGCTCTGAGCACTATGGGACTTAACATCTATGGTCCTCAGTCCCCTAGAACTTAGAACTACTTAAACCTAACTAACCTAAGGATATCACACAGCACCCAGTCATCACAAGGCAGAGAAAATCCCTGACCCCGCCGGGAATCGAACCCTGGAACCCGGGCGCGGGAAGCGACAACGCTACAGCACGACCACGAGCTGCGGACTGTTAAAATAACTGAAAAGCCACTATCGCTTATTTTATTTATTTTTATATTTTACAGATATATTTGTGTTTGGAGCTACAACGCTTGTGGTTTTGGTATCATAGTAATGTAGTTTGTCATTATTCCCCATTCGGCGAGGACCATGGACGAAACGAGTGCCATGCCGATGGGACAGTACGTGAAGTCACGGTGCATCTTGGTCCGCATGTCATTTCCCCCCTGTTCTTGTGCCCTTCGGTTTGCTTCTGACCCGGCATTCCTTAATTGCATGTGCCTATGCAGGTTTTCGTAGTTGATTCGTACCTTGCTCATAACGAATATATAGATGGTGAGAGACTTTATAGCAAGTGAATATGTTCTTGTTTAGCGCTTACAATACCTAAGACCATAGTGCCTAGACAGGTAAAGCCCAGCATACAGGTTTTATCGCTCATCACATTGTACCTAAGTCGTGTTATGAACAGCTTTCTGTGTGCATATTCCTGACGTCCTTATATGAATAAAGGTAAATTATAACATGTAGTTTTGTAAGGCGCTAATGGATAATGTCTGTGCCTCAGATGCTTTTACTCTGTAATTGACGTACTTTACAGTGAATGTAGTATGTACAGGAAATGTATGCGCAAATGTGGGCTTTGCATGGCTATGTAACAAGCAGTTATAGTAAAGTTGTGTTTTAGTAGTAATGAGTGGTTATACCGTGGGACTGCCGCTTGGACAGCGCTATCTGGTGGCCGGCTGTGAATCGCTAGAACCACAGCAGGTAATCCTGCGCGGAATAGGGCAGTGATGATGCCGACCGGTGTTAGGCGAGCAGTGGTAGTTTGCTCTGGTGACTTCAGTTTTATATTTTATGGAAAGAACGACCACTAGAGCAATTTTTTATTATTTTTTATTGATTGTGACAATGATTTTATCAGATGGTCTGCCTTATATGCCATGATGTCCATATGGTTTTATAAATGTTAATCCACGTTTCAGGTATGTGGTTCTGTAATAATTGGAATGTATATAGTTAACTCATGTAAGCCCTCCCTCAAACCTGTTATGTTATACCTTCACATGATGGCACCTTCAGAGTGCTGAAACCAGTCATCTAATAAAGGATTGAAGCGATCGTGGCTTTTCAATTATTTTAAAAATGATTTCGCTGCTTACAAACCGATCCTTATAACAGGAAAAACATAAAACTGTTTTCATTAGAGGCACAACATTTCACAGGCACAAACGTCTTTCACAATAAGTTAATCCATTTTTATAAAATAGTGATAAATCTGAAGTTGGCATGTTTCAAGTAATTCAAACGTCAATAGAAGAATCCAAAGATCCTTTTCATAATAGTACCAGATTTCATTAAGGGAAATCGCCATGAACACATAGGGCGCAACTGCGTGAGACATGCCATGAATTTTTTGTCGTATGACATGGAGCTTGTAACTGAAAAATTATGTAGATTTTTCCCACTCTGCTGCAAAAAAAAAGAGACGAATTGAAAAAGAAAGTAATGGAGTCAGTGGTTGGACACTATCGTGAAGCGAAACGCCGTGTGGGGACGATATGGCTCCCTCTTATACCCCGCCTAGGTACATTATTATTAAATGGGAAAGCCATCGTAAGTTATTTTGTAAGCTTAGGGGAAAACTGTCCAATGATTTTGCAAAACTTGTTGATGCTTGACACTGACAATAACTTGATTGAAATTTACTTGCATTTTGTAGTCACTTTTTATTCTTTTTAATAAAACTAAAAAATGTCTGAAGATGCGTACAATATAGTGGATAATGTAAAAAAAAACATCCTAACGAAAATAAAACAACATATCACCTTTGAGATGAAACAAGCGAAAAAATTAAACAGTTGTCTTCATCTGAACTGATTAGTAAAATTCACAGAATTTTTTGTTATTTGTTAACAAAGCTTTAGAATACTTACGTAAATGGTCTGATTTTAATGACACAAACTGACTATTTACACTAAACAATATTAATTTAACTGTAAAAATTGAATTTGACCGTTTTCTTAACATAGTCGAAAATTTATAGCTGCAAATGCTAAATTTACACATGGATGATATTTATATGGAAATTGTGTTATCAAACAAATTACATCTTAAAATATATACTTCTGAAGGTCATTGCTGAGTTATCCACTCCACGAACAAGACGACAAATATTTAATAAGACGGATCAAGTTTTTCAATTTGTACAAATTAGTTTCATTTCTGTTTTCGATTCCCTTCACTTCAGCAATCATTGAGCGTTTATTTTCTGTGATGAGTGTTAAGTGGCGGGATACAAGAAACGAAGCGTCTCCGAATGCGATAAATAATGAATTATTTACTTATCTTAACGGTTGAAATGGGCACATTCCTTCATGACGATCACGTTTCCCGACGGCAGTGTCATTTTTCAATAAGATAATGGTCCATGCCACAAGGCCAGGAGCGTGATGGAGTGGTGCGAGGGACACAGCAGCGAGTCCCAGTTGCTGTACTGCCCCCACCCACACGCCCCACTTGCCAGATTTGAACACGGCCGAACACATCTGGGACTGGTGCCAGAGCTCTCGTCCCCCTCCCCGGAATTTACGGAAATCAGGTGACTTGTGTGTGAAGATGTGATGCTAACTCCCTACAACGGCCTACAGGGGCCTAATTGCTTCCATGCTATGACGCGTCGCAGCTGTTATTCGTCCCAAAGATGGAAATACTGGCTATTGTTGATAGGTGGCCATAATGTTCTGGCTGCTAAGTGTACGTTCACTATCACACCTGAAGCTCTTCTCGCAAATTCTATTTTTTCAACCTCTTTAATTACAAGAAAATTTTGGAAATTTGAAGTTCCTGTGGGACCAAAATGCTGAAGTCATCGTTCCCTAGGCTTACACACTAGGTAATCTAACTTAAACTAACTTACGCTAAGGACAACACACACACCCATGCCCAATGGAGGACTCGAACCTCCGTCGGAAGGATGCCGCACGAACCATGACACAGTGCCCCAGACCACGCGGCTACTCGCGCGGCTTTAATTAAGAATTTTTGAGTCTGGTACAGAATTTTTTTCGTCAGACAGTATTTTGTGTTGGTTTGTGAGGCTGTGCTCAGCAACTGCGGCTTTCTCCAACTCACGATTTTTAATATGCTGTTGATGTTCTGCCCAGCGGTCGGGAACGTTGCGGAGTGACTGACCGATGTAACAGCTTCCGCCTTCACAAGGGATGTTATAATTCCCAGGGATCCTGAGGGTGAGATTGTCCTTAACAGGGCGTAACATGTTTCTTAAGAGTTCGGAAAATATGTCTTATACCTTGTCTTTCCAGGACCACCTATTTTGCTGGATGTAGCACCTTCTTGCTTCCCACTGTTGAAGAGCAGTTCGGGGATGGTGACTGCATCTTTCAACACGATCGAGCACCTGTTCATAATGCATGGCCTGTGGCAGAGTGGTTACAGAACAATAACATCCCTGTAATCGACTGGCCTGCATAGAGTCCTGCGATCCTATAGAACACCTTTGGTGTGTTTTGGAACGCCGACTTCGTGCAAGGCTTGACCGACCGACATCGACACCTCTCCTCAGTGCAGCACTCCGTGAAGAATGGGTTGCCATACCCCAAGAAACCTTCCAGCGCATGATTGAAAGTATGCCTCCGAGAGTGGAAGTTGTCATCAAGGCTAAGGGTGGGCCAACACCATATTGAATTCCAGCAATACCGCTGGCGGGCGCCACGAACTTGTAAGTGATTTTCAGCCAGGTGTCCGGATACTTCTGATCACGTAGTGTACATATGCGAAAATTCTCAACCAAAACCAGAAAACTGCACTTACATGAAATAATATAACAACTTTAAATCATCACTCTGGGAGTTTACATTAATGACCGAAATCATAAGAAAAATTTTATTTGTATACCATATGTTGGGCCTGTCTCTTAGGGAACACAGCGTCTTCTGCAAAACAAATATGAATAGTGGTGGTAATTGATAAGTTCCTATGGGACCAAACTGCTGAGGTCATCTGTCCCTAGGCTTACAGACTACTTAACCTAACTTAAACTAACTTACGCTATGGACAACACACACGCCCATGCCCTAGCGAGGACTCGAACCTCCGACGCGGGGAGCCACGAGAACCGAGGCAAGGCGCCCAAGACCGCGCGGCCATATACGATTGCAAACTAGCTTTTTCCACCGATAATTCTCTAAAAAATAATCTTATTCACAATCTGGATTCAACACAGTCTCATCTGCAAAAGTTAGGAGTTTATAAAATCGTCTGTGACTCTTGTCCGGCCTATTATATAGGACAAAACAGGACGAGCTCTATCGGTAAGATTTAAAGAACATGTTCTAGGAAAACAGGGTACTAAGATTCATAATTCATCCTTTGCCGACCACTTCTTAATCACAGAGTGTAAACCCAAAGAAGCGCAAGATGTCAGTATCCTATACTCCGACAAAAAAGTCTCAGACTCGATATCCTTGAAGAATTGGAAATTTTCAAGCACCTCTCGCTTCAAGACGGTTTTTTTCCTAACGAACAATTACAATTGCGTAATAAAAACTTCTTTCAAGGTTTAGAGCCGTTACTGAGAATTACCTGATTTTCGAATTTATCTCACAGTAGTGCCGGGAATATTCGATTTCCCTTATCCAACTGTGATTGTCAGTTTTTCACGTTATTTTAAACTATCTGCAGAAAGGGGTGATTTACTATTTTTGCAAACTTTCATATTGCCTGTTATCTGGGTACAGTATGTTACTAGGGTGTACCTACAGCCCTGTAATTTTGCTCTTAACGCAGATGTTTATAAGTTTGCCATTTTGTTACTAGATGTCACGACTAATCCTCGTGTCCATCTCATGACTGTCGAGTTATATGCCGTTTATTCTGATGTCAGTCATAGCCGGTGGCAGTAACTTGTGCCGCCACTTGCAACCATGGTTTTATCATTATGTGATAACTGTCTGTCTTTTTTATGATTTTTACTCTTGACTCGTGGAACACAAACATGTCATTTGACGAGGGCACTGTGGCTGAAATTTTGAAGTTGTTATGTGATTTCATGTACGTACAGTTTTCTGCTTCTGGTTGAGAATATTCACATCTGTATTTAGTCAGTTTTATGTGTATTATCTATACATTATATATATTTTAGGTAACTTTTACCATTCTGATAAAGGCAGTCTTAGAACTATGCTTTTTTTTAATTGTGTGCATCCGGTTGGCTGGCTATTACATTTTATATAAGACTTTTATTTGTGAATTACTGCACTCTGAGTGACAAGTTAGACGTCTTACATCGTTTGTCATTACTAGCTATTGATTTTGTTTGGCAGTTAACTACGGGCACGTCGCACGCACTGGGCACACAGCCTCATCATTTTTGCTGGGCATTATCTGTTGCAAGTTGCGTCGTTCCTAAAGATCCGACAGCCTTCAAATTAAATGTACCGTAGTGTTACGATAAAAACGGGAGGAGAGCCTACAGGTGGCTAGAAGGAGACCCACTACGGTGCACACCGGCTACCCGACAAGTAAGTTGGGTGTTGGCTGCTACAGAAATCTGCCCATTCATGCCGTGTCCTATTTCAAGACCAGCTTCCAGTAAGAAAATAGTGTACTGCCGTGTTTTCCTATTTCGTGCTGAAGAGATATTCCTCAAGAAAATCTTAGTCTCCTTTACTAATGAACTCTCAGATCTCTTAGGTTTCCATGTCCCTCGAATCCAAAACACCACGGTGTCATCAGTACAGTGATCAACATCTGCCGTGCTGCGAAATAACGTGGCCCTAGTAGATGCTGTACGATGGCAGCACACATGACGGTTCATGTGATCCCATACGAGCGAATGAAATGGAGTCATATGGCTTGTACAAGCTGCCAAAAAACACGATGCTTCCTGAAGTGCTAGTGCTGCGTGTTAGTGGAGGCTGCGTATCCTACAATGTTAACAAATACCTACATAATGAATCTGCTTATTACAATCTACAGTGATTCCCAGGTTCTCATTTTCCGCTAGCAGAGCTATTGGAGAACACGTTTGGCTTCGTAGCTTTCCACTCAGTCCGTCATCTCAGATTCATACGTTTGCCTTTCTCCACCATCAGTGAGAGTTCTGTATCATTACGAAGACTACGTCTTGAGACAGAGTCCTCATTCTAGTTCAAGTGAAACCAAAATTGCATTTTACTTAGCTCATATTAAGCTATCGGATAATTTTAGTTATCATTTCGTGTGTAGCTTTTACTACGGGACTCATTAGGGATAGATCACTATATTTATGGGGCGATACAATCCTAATAGTGCAAGTGCGTCTATAGATGACATCGAAAAAAAAAAGTTCTTGCTGTTGTAGCTGGAAAAAATGTCTGAAAATCAACCATGCTCTTGTAAATTTCCTTAAGTGCCCCACAGAAATTCTGAAACCTTTTTTAAAAGTAATTCATGACCATTTCTCAGTTATAACCTTGTGATAACGCTGTCTGACTCGAAATTTTTAACAACAAACGGTTAAACCTTTGGAAGGGAAAGTTGGGTTTCGTAGCTATTTTTTTTAAGGAAGGTGATTAATTAACCTTAACATGTAATTCTGTAAGGCTAAAGATACTTCGTGTAATGAGACGCATCTTACAGACGAAGACTCGTGCAATGAAAATGTCTTCGTAGTGTTTACAATCTGAATCAAAGTTCCCAAGAACATCGATTTTTAAACCCTAATTTTCCTCTTCAAGTTTTTTGCGTCAACGTCTTCACCTGTGAACAACTTCACAAAACACAACACAGTTATTAAAATTTACTTACAGGACACACGACACTGCAGTCGATGTTACTCTGTAGAGCTCATGTTCTTCGGGTAATCTGTACTAGTTACATACCGTTCCCTTTGCGTACTTACATATTTCTTTATGATCTTCTTCATATTCATATCAATCTTTCATACATTACTTTGTCTTTTGCGATTACATTACCTGTCACAATCTCACCTCTCTCGTACGTTTCCAAGATGCTGAATTTTAAAATGGGAACAAACTGCTGAGGTCATCGGTCCCTAGGCTTACACACTAATTTAATCTAACTTAAATTAACTTACTCTAAGGACAACACACACACACCCATGCGCGAGGGAAGGGAGGACTCCTCGAACCTTCGACGGGGAGGGGAGGGGCGGAACAGCGCGAACCCTGACAAGGCGCCTTACACCACGCGGCTATGAATTTATGAATTTTAAAGGAACACAAACAAAACGTTACTATGCGCAATTCTATCACATTTTGTATTATGTTGCTGTCTGTCGGATTGCTGTCAACAGCTGTTCATCCGGATTCATTTTATTCGCTAGTACTCCTTTCAAAACACATTGTCCTTCGCATTCCTCGCAATATAAGAGACCTTGCTTACCACTCAATAACCCAAACATTTCGCACAGTTATAACAAAAATAGAAAAAAGTCGATATGAAACTATTACCGTATTCAGACGTACTCTTCATGTTGAGCTTCTCTACGTTTTCACTTCCTAATGAAGCCTGTCCAACTGCAACTTCGTCGAGGACCACAACACAACATCTCTAGGCTGTCGTCTGAAAAACGCTCCTTTGGTGTGGACGAAAGTACACGTAATCTTCTGCACCAACTACCTACCGAGTAAAGGACAAACAAAACAACTCAAGGAATAACTATATTACGCACCATGTATCGATGTGTAATCTTTCCATGGGACAGTCAAACTGATGCGAAATACACTGCTACTTTCGAAACTTAAATTCACATTATTATCTTACGATATTCATTACGAAACGACATCTTGATTTCATCTACGCATTTATCTGACATCCCAGTATGCATCCCAGTACGTTTATCTCTTCTTCACGACCACAGATTACTCTCCATTTACTAAAAATCACCGTTCTCAGAGATGGCTTCTTTTTTTCGTCTACCTGATTACTTTTATTTAGTCTGCGACAATGTACCGCAACTTATACACATACAACCTAACAGAACTGTACACCTCTGAACAATTCTATGCATTGTAACTTGTTCACTGTCTTACTTTACACTCTCCTCTGCCGTCTGAATAACGTCTCAATTTACATACACTGCTCTTCCTACATCATAACTGGTAACTTATTCTAAGAAAGGTATATTGTAGTGTATACCAACCAATTTCTTCGAATTAATTGTTTCTAGCTCCAAATTATTTGCATAAGCAGTTCACCTTATCATCAGCGGACTGTTTTATATCGAAAAGATTGTATGATGTAACGGTTATCGCCAAGGCTTTTACTGTCAAGTATTCCTTTCAGCTATATATCTCCCATAGTGACTGTAATTAGTGGACGCAGATTATGTGTTATGACTACTTCCCTTTCTCCAGCAGCAACTCTGCTAGGTCTTCATACCTGAATAAATTTACTCGGCTTATTCCGACTTGTTCTGCGAGTGTCAAGGCAGCCTCCTCTGCTGTTAAATCCAGTAAATGTTGCGATGTTTTATTACTACATTCCTCATTTCTTGGATTTGGTGGTCTGATTTTTGTGATCTCTGCTCCTGCTCTCTCTAATGGTGGAGCGGGTCCCTTCTGTACGGAATGTCAGCCATTGTTATGACTCTAATAGTTGTTCCAGCCTCCTCTTTGTGGTGAGTGATTACGAAAATGATTTCCTTCATCTGATGTTTCCATCTCAAAGTCCTCCGTTTCTGTTATTGTTCCTATTATTAATATATTAATATAGTGTAGTGAACGTCCATTGGAGTTATATTTGTGCTCTCTCCGTCATTCCATAGCACTGTGCCCAGCAAAAGCGAATTCAAGGTCAAACGGTGTGTTCTTAACAGATTCGATGCCTTTATTGCAACGAACGTCTGCGGTGCTGTTATTGAGGACACGGGTATGACATGCGAGCATTCAAGTGATTCCTTCTAAATACACAGGAATAGCACAGGGTTAACTGATAGGAAAGAACATTCGCAGAAGCCAAGGTGTATGAAATCGTAAACATTGGTCACGATGAGGTCGGTGATAAAAAAATTGGCAATTTAAGGGGGCGAAATAAAGTAAAAATTGCGTTTCTATTGCCAGGCGCCTTTATGACATTCCTAATCATGGACGAGGGTCAGGCATTTTCACCTGCCTCGAGATGACTGGGTGTTTGTGTTATACTCATCATTCCATAATCATTCGTGACAGTGGCGAGATTGGACTGAGTAAAGGTTGGGAATTTGTACGGGCACTGATAACCGCGCGGTGAGCACCCCACAAACCAAACGTCATCATCATCATCATAATCATTGACGAAAGAAAATAGACACTGAAACATTGTAGTCTTAATCAGATTCCAGGATTTTTGACTTTTGAGATCAGTCTCAATAAGCTCACAATAGATAAACCAATTCTTGGCGTCTCCTTTCTGTTTACACGAATCACATGTCGTATAGATGCTGGGAATTTACGAGCTCAGATTACTTTTCATGCCAGTCCCTCCACTTTTCATCAGCTGCTCTTTTGCGGTCAGCGATGAGTCAGGGAAATCCTGCGACATTCTTGTGATTCAACATCACGAAAACAGTGAATACTGGTGTCAGATAAGAGCAACCCTCTTTCTTTTTTCTATGTCTCGAGAAGCTCTGGTGTGCTATCATCACCGCCTGTTTTGCCGGAACTAAGAGTGTGAGTAACATGTGCAGTGTCTCTCTCTGACCCTGCAGTGTTGCATCAACTGTGTCAAGACGCAACTGGAAAAGTGTAGATTCCTTACTAAATGGTCATAAGTTCGTACGTCCTAAGATTACCGTTTTATCGGTCCTCGGGTGTTGTTGTAAACCAAGGTCTGTGTAACTAACAAAACCACAAAGTATCACAAGGCAATAAATTCGATCTTTACGCTAGTATCAAGTATCGTAAATAGAGGATGTTCCAGGAGGAATGGTCAATATTCAGGGATATGACAGGAACAATTATTTGGAGCAAAAAGTCTAGAAAACATGGGCTCTGAAATGCACACCTCAAGAGCTATGACCACTTTTTCATTTTCGATACTGTGAAACAGATCTCTTCTACTATAAGCTCTTTACTTTCCGCATTCTGAGTGGTACTAGAATGGACCAAAACAAGAAAAAAAGGTCCAGTAAACATTGGCTCTAAGATAGCTTATGAGGTATAAGCACTTCATTTTTGCTACTGTGAATCACACCTCTTCTACTGAACTTGTACTCATAGGTACTAAGGTATGCACTTTAGAATCCATCTTAACTACAATTTATTTCTACAGAGTCTATTGGTGTCCACAGCTCGTGGTCTCGTGGTAGCGTTCTCGCTTCCCGAGCGCGGGGTCCCGGATTCGATTCCCGGCGGGGCGGGGTCAGGGATTTTCACCTGCCTCGAGAAGACTGGGTGTTGTTGTGTCGTCTTCATCATTATCATTCATCCCCATTACGGTCGGACGAAGGCAATGGCAAACCACCTCCACTAGGACCTTGCCTAGTACAGCGGTGCGGGTCTCCCGCGTCGTCCCCTACGCACTATCAAAGAGTATGGGACTTCAGCATCATCAGTCTATTAGTGATTCTTGAGAGCTTAATTACACAAAGGGAATCTTCGCAGTACAAGCGTCATAAAAGGACGTGGTGGAAAGTAATACCTCCGAATTACTGAGAGAAAACTCTGAAAGCTTTTTAAAGAAAACGAGCTTTTTAACGTTATTCACGTTCATTTTTCACATCTACGTATCTATGACTCAACATAGGCTAGTAACCCTGGCAACGAACACATTTCTACCAACGGGAGACTAGTTTGTTGATACGGTCTGTGTCGAATGTTTGACATTGTTGACGGAGCCACATCCTCATCTCCGATTGCAAAGCTTCAGCATCATCAGAGTGAAGTACCCGAAGGGATTCCTTAAGTTTTGCAAACAGACCAAAATCGGATAGCGTCAAGTCGGGACTGAAGTAGAAAAGAAGATAAAGAAGATTAGGTTTTGAAGTTCCGTCATCATCGAGGTCATTAGAGACGGAGCAGAAGGTCGGATTCATCAATGGATGGGATAGTAAATCGGCCGTACCCTTTCATAGGAACCATCACAGCAGTTGCCTAGAGCGACTTAGGGAAATTACGAAAAACCTAAACCAGGGTGGCCGGACCTGGGTTTGAACCGTCGACCTGCCGAATACGAGTCCAGTGTGCTGATCACTGCGCCATCTCGCTCCGTAAGTTGGGAGTATATCGAGGATGCTCGATGACAGCGGACTCAAGGCATTGGATTGCTGCACATGTCGCAGTACCCGTTTGTGGTCTGGCATTGTTGTGCTGAAAGAGAGGGTGCTCCATATGTGAAGAAACTCGTCGAATTCTAAACTGGGTTACATAACGCTGTTTCTCACGCACCGACATACGTTACACATCACCATGTTACACTCTACAATTCGGAGCTCAGTAGTGGCACATGGCTGCAAATATGTAGACATGAAGAATAAAGATGCAGAATATTAATAACATTTGTTTTATTTATATATCTTTCAGCATTTTCGCAAAAAAAAATTCGGATGCTTTACTTTTCAGCAAGCGTCGTAGATTCACCTTGCTGACTCTTTGTCATATTTGTTAACATTTACTAAATACACTAAGACACGGCCGGATGTTAATGTAACTTTGTACATATACACTCCTGTGATCGATCACTGGGGAGGTCACGGAATTTCCGCATACTCATGTGAGACAGACCTATCAGCACCTGATAAGTTTTAAAGGGGCCTCATTGTGGGTCTCAATTTGACTGGCTTATCGAATCTTACAATATCCAAATTTGTGTTGTATTCCTGTGTGACAGTAGTGCGATGTTGGACTGTATGGGCAGATTACTCGTCGTCATAGGTACTGTCGACCTCGTACGAACACCACAAGAGATAACCTTGTAGATAGGACGCAGCCCTTCTGCCGTGGTTGTTTATTTTGAAGATGTGGATAAAAGAGTTTCGAGGGATTCGTAAGCCCAGTGGAATGTCAGTTGTGACATCAGCACGAGGTGACATTCGCGTCTCACCAAAGGTAGCAAGAAAACTGAAAGTAACGCTTGCATATCGTCGAGGCCTTGTTGGTGGAACCTCTCATGGCATTAGCAGATAGTGATTCAGGGAATCCACACAGAACCTGAATCATGAAGGACAGACGGAAACTTGTCCACAGTTCCTCCAGAATTCGAGTGCAACGAACATTGCTACAACGAATCTACGCCTGCCTACTCTGTTAGCTGCCATCTGCTACTTCTTCCCTTAGCGCATACCATAATACGCAGAATCAATTATGTCTTCGAGAACAGTAGATTCATTAGTACGAAGAGGAGTGTTTTTATTCGCAACAAATCGTCCATTCGATGAGCCTCGTTTCTATCTGAATTAAAACGGAAACTGAAAATTCGTTAGCCTCGTTGCAGCCGATTGCCATCTCCGGTACTGCTCATTAGCAAATCTGACAATACCAGTGCTGCTGTATGTTGTTCTTTGCACTTCAGTTTCCCCAATGCGTCGGCAGCCATTGTGTCGTACACCGGAAGGGGTTGATGTTGGGAAGCGGAGACTGGTTGACGCTGGAGAACAAAGCCGCTGCGAGGTGAGTCTGGGTCCGCTACTTGACTGCCGATTTAGGGCAGAAAGTACGCATGTTCAGAAACGATCAGGTTTCATGACTGCTGAATTAATCTCTAGGCATATCACAGGCTGATGACAAACTAAGTAAATCCAACAAAAAATCCTGGACAGTAAGAGCACTATACTTGCTTTAAGTGTTCGGAATTGTAATAATGTGCACTTCACAATACGCAAAAACGAAGTCTCCTCTCACTACAATGTCTACGAGTCGCAGTTGTAGTCAGTTATCTCAAACAAATAACTGGGTGTAGCAGTATAGAGGAAATGAAATGGAATTATCACATAGGCTCAATTGGACATGAAGTAGATGCCAAATTTCTATTGAGTGGTACGGTACTGGAAAAATGTAGTCGACCTCCGATGGAGGCTACTTTCAAAAACACTCGTGCTACCCTACCCAGGGTACTGCTCGATGCGCCTTGGAGTATATAGAAGATACTCAAAGCACGACATGCGAATGGTAGCAGGTTTGTTTCTGTAATTGTAAATCGTCACGAAAATGTTGGAATCCTGAACTATATGGACCGAATAAGGTGACGCAATTCTCAACACATTCCGGAGGACAGCGGTTCGAATTCCGTGCAGCTAATCAGTTTTGTGTTTTCCGCCGTTTCCCTAAATCGCTTGAGGCTAATGCCAGAGGATGGTTCGTTGAAAAACTGCAGGGCCGGATACCTCCACCGTCCCTCCCTTAATGTGTTTGTGCTCCGTTCCTAATAATCTAGTCGTCGACGGGACGTTAATATTTAATGTTCCTTCATTCCTTCCTTCCCAACTAACGGGATCTTGAAGACAGACCCAAATTACACCCCGAAAACTTACCTAAAAAGATTCCAGAACCGTAATTAAGCGTTGAATCCAGGCATATATCACAATCTCTACGCATCGTTTCACAAGAACCGCGAAGACAAGATGTCTCATATTAAAGCTCGCGCACGGCATTTTAGCAGTCATTCGTCCCATGGGCCATACGTTAATGAAGTCTCACCCTTGCACATTACAGTGGTTTCCAAAACATGAACATGAACGGTAAAACTGAAAAGCACCAACATAAGCTCGCCGGTCGGAGTGGCCGTGCGGCTCTAGGCGCTGCAGTCTGAGGCCGAGCGACCGCTACGGCCGCAGGTTCGAATCCTGCCTCGGGCATGGATGTGTGTGATGTCCTTAGGTTAGTTAGGTTTAATTAGTCGCATAGTGCTCAGAGACATTTGAACCACCAACAAAATTCTGGAGGTTCTTCAGGGACATTGCCCAAGTATTTCGTTTAAGAAAGCCGTGGCTCATTACACGGTAATTGCATGTCTTTTATCTTTACATTTTGATTTGGTAAAGGATATGTACCATAGAAGCAGCTGCATGGAGCACGCGACTGGTAGCTACTCGGCTCCAGTAGAGTAAGGTTTTAATACAATAATTGCTTTTGTTTTCCAGAGGTCTCCAAAAAGGAAATTCAACACAATTAAAAAAAAAAACAGGCTTCAGTTAATCTGATACAATTCGAACTAAGCACTCTGAAACAACCATCATTTGAAATTACATTTATTTTAAGGATCTTGACGCTTAAGGTTACAACTTGAACTAAATAATTACAGTTATCAAAGCGATTTTAAAACCAATAGAAGATTATGGTAACACACTTCTATTACCGCTTTAAATACTTGGTTACTAGCAAGACTGATAGAAATTCATGCGTCAAAAATAATAACAATCCATAATCAGCTCCTCTATAGCAAGGATATCCAATCAAAACAACGATTAAGCTCGGCTCCGTACAGGCGATTTCTGCATTACCAGTTACGAAGTGCCATACGCTTGGATACATAGGAAATATAGCAGCTGAATGGACATAAAAACAAGACATGCCAGCCAATAACAATTATTACTTAGGCTGCGCTTAGGTGTACACTGCAATTAATACTCCCAAGGCGCAAATAATATCATTACGTGTTTTTTAAATAAAACTTCCTTTTCCTGCTGCCACTTAATTTCTTCATCCCGGACGCGTTTCGCCTTTTTCTTGTTCTAAGGCATTATCAGTGGGATATATAAAGATACAGTTTAGTTATTTTTAGATTATTAAACAGTTCACATCGCGATTTTTTATGTAAAAAAGTAATAAATTTCGATTTGCTGGGTTACGTTTCCTCTCATGTGGTCTGGGGGTCGCAGTACCACTGTATTACTGACATATAAGCACAACTTTGCTTTCTGACCTCCTACACACTGTTCACCATGTGTCGCCTTCTTTTTTCTGGTGAACTATTGTTTTTTTGCCACTCCATTACAAATAAAAGATATAAAAATCCCAGACACAGCAACACTCCTCTCATTTGATAAAGAAAGCATGTATTCAAACGTACCAGTACCAGAAACAATATAAATCATAAATAAGAACCTGAAAACTTATAGTCAACACCCAGAAGAACAGATTAAGGACATACGAACATTAATAAAGTTCATAATAGAAAAAAAAATACTTCCAATTCAAAAATTAATTTTATTTACGAGAAGATGGATTACCAAATGGGTCCCCAGTTTCAGCAGACGTAGCAAATATTTTTGTAAACCACATCGAATAGATCACTTTCTCAAAAATAGTAGCAAAAGAATACCACATATTATATTGCTTTAGGTACAGGGATGACATCCTTTGCTTAATAGATGGACCACAAAAAAAACTGAAAAACTACATACTGACATCAAAAAGATACATAAAAATATAAAATTCACAATTGAAAGAGAACAGAACAACCAAATTACCTTCCTGGATATAACAAATAACAAAACAATAAGCATATGTTTGAAATTTACCGTAAACACACAGCAACGGACGTTATCATTCTCCAACCCTCGAACCACTCACACTCCCAAAAGCAAGCAGCACTTCGACACATGCTCCATAGACTCAACACAGTGCCACTCACCAAAGAAAGCTACCAAAAAGAACTGAACATAATAATGCAGATAGCCCAAAATAATAGTTACAATAATAACATAGTCACAAAGTTAAACAACAAAATTAAAAGTAAACTAAAACCAGAAAGCACCGAACCACAGACAACAACACGACAGAACCAAACACAAACACGCTGTCCCATAACAACTACACAGGATAATCAGGAAAGATGAAAGAAAACACAAGACGGTACACAATAACATACAAACACAAACTCACCCATAAAATCACCAACATTTTCAAAAGACAGGGGCCGCGCGGGATTAGCCGAGCGGTCTTAGCCGCTGCAGTCACGGACTGTGCGGCTGGTCCCGGCGGAGGTTCGAGTCCTCCCTCGGGCAGGGGTGTGTGTGTTTGTTCTTAGGATAATTTAGGTTAAGTAGTGTGTAAGCTTAGGGACTGATGACCTTAGCAGTTAAGTCCCATACGATTTTACACACATTTGAACATTTTTTCAAAGGACAGGAAATAAACATAGCATAAACAACAGACAATTCTATACAAAGATACACCCCAAAACTGACAAAAAACAGAGACATAGATCAGAAAGCAGGTATATATCAACTACAGTTTAACGCTCGTGCAGGCAGATACATAGTACAAACAGGTAGAACATTTGATGTGAGATACAATAAACACCTGAGAGCCTGAAAATATGGGAAAAACCACTCCACATTTGCAGAACACCTAAGAGAACAAGACCACAAACCAACCAACAGAGAAGACGACATGAAAATAATTACAATCAACAATAAAAATCATCTCCTAACACTGCAAGAAAATTACCACACATAGAAAACGAAAGCAGAAAAGAAAACCCTGTTAAATGATCAAGTATTATTGCCAAGCTATTCGTTATTTACACTCATAGATATAATAATAGAATAACTCTCCCAAAGAGGATGAATATAAAAATTCCATCCAATATAATAATAATCTTTACACCAACTTATCGGTGAACCTCTCCACAGAATACTGAAACGAAAAGTCAAATCAGCTCTCACCAAAGCTTTCAACCCCTCGCTAACAGCTAGTAAATTCATATTCAACACCATGCAATTAAATCCACCAACCTCCTCCAGCAAAAAATAAATAAATAAAAATAAAAAAATAAAGAGAAATATACTCTTCAGCTTTCTCTGTCTCCGTCTGTCTGTCTGTCTGTCTGTCTCTCTCTCTCTCTCACTCATCCACACACGCGGTATAAACATAAATTAGTCTTGAACATATACTTCGTTAGATTGGCAACAAGTATGTTAACACGCTAAAGACGAGGAAACACGTAATGGAGCTGCAATATTTACGTTGTTACGAGCAGTATTCGACGAAATAGTTATATCGAGTGGCAAAAGAACAATAGTACACCCCAAAAAAGTAGGAGAAACACGGTGAACAGTGTGAAGGAGGTCAGAACGCAAAGTTGTGCTTATATGTCAGTAATAAAGTGCTACTGCGACCTCCAGACCAGATGAGAGGAAATGCAGATCAGCAAATCGAAAGTTATTACTTTTTTACATAAAAATCGCGACATGAACTGTTTAATAACCTAAAAATAACAAAACTGTATCGTTATAGATCCCACTGATGATGCCTTAGAACAAGAAAAAGGCGAAAGGCGTGTGGGAAAAATAAATTAAGTGGCAGCAGGAAAAGGCGGTTTTACTTACATAACAAGTATTTCTATGCTTGCTGCTCATGATGGCCACGCAAACAAACTTGTTACCATCATCATTTTATGTGAGATCAATGCCTGAATAACTCGCTCTTCACGTTAATGGACTTCTGCAAACAAAGCAGAATATAGACTGTTTTCATTACAAGAAAGGCAACATGAAACAATATTCAACAGAAATACTTCTATTATCGCCAAAGCGCGACCAGAGACAGTACAATCAAAAAAGGTACCTCACAGAACAAGACACACTGGCTCAGATTAACAACGAAAAATCACCAGAACCAATAGTCTCTGTTGATCCATTGTGGACATGGGACAGCGAATAGTCAAATATTTAACAATAAAATTGGCCAAACAGCAGTGCAGCAGAGATGTTATTTTATTTTATTTTCGCTACCAGTTTTGAAATTCATTATGCCATCTTCAGGCCCCATATGACTTCAGTATGCCAGTATCGATCATTTTTTAGAAGTGCATATGGGGCCTGAAGATGGCATAATGAATTGCCAAAACTGGTGGCGAAAATAAAATAAAATAACATCTCAATTGCACTGCTGTGTCGCAACTTTCATTGTTAGAGATCCTATAGAATTCTGATAAGTAGATGAGATGGCCGTAAATCACCAGTGACTATGCCTCGACAACCTGCAGTCGAGTTTAAACTTCACATGGCAGAACTATTTAATGGAAGTGATGCAGCACGCTGCCGGACGAACTGTTAGCACCGCCCCCTACGGTGGACCACACCACGGTAAACAGCCGCTACAAGCCCGTCCACTGCAATGCGTGGATGCTCTGCGTTCTTGCACACCAAACAAGAGGTCTAGGGCAAGACTCGGCGATCAAGACCCTCTTTCCCTGCTTCTTGAGTCGTTAAATCCTGTCTTTTTCGCGCGTATCCTATCGAGCAGTGCCTAAGACCATAGTCTAGTGGTGGAGCCACACAGCCTTTGATCGCTCTCATTAGGTATCGATATGAGCCGGCACACGACTCCCGTCCGCGTTGCATTGAAAATATCTGCACGATAATGCAAATGTAGTCCGCATACATGGATGTTTTGTGCGAAAATTCACTTGCCCCATTCACTCGCGTTACTTGCTGTTAAGAACAGTGAAGCCCACTTCAGTCTGCGTTCTCAAGCCTACTGTCAGCTTCAATCTGTCTAGGCTTTGTTTTACGGGAGTGTTCATTATACTTTAACAGTATGGAAAGGTTTACTGATGAAGATTGGCCAATATGCGCCCCGTGTATGGTTTCATGAATGCAGTGGAATAACAGTACAACGACGTGTGCTGAGCGATGGTAACGGTCTCACAGTACTTTTTTTCTGTTGGTAAAGTTTCTGTTCGATCACCGGACAGTTCTAGGATATTCTTCTGTCAGTTATTCTGCAGTGTTTGCTGTTGTGAAAAAAAAACTGAGTTGCACAGTGTTTCGGAGACCACGTTAAACTGTAGATCTCCCTAAGACCGGCTGGTTAAGTTCAAAAAATGGTTCAAATGGCTCTAAGCACTATAGGACTTAACATCTGAGGTCATCAGTCCCCTAGACTTAGAACTACGTAAACCTAACTAACCTAAGGACACCACACACATCCATGCCCGAGGTAGAATTCGAACCTGCGACCGTAGCAGCAGCGCGGTTCCGGACTGAAGCGCCAAGAACCGCTCGGTCACAGCTCCCGGCGGCTGGTTAAGTCACTGCAAAGGTCGGAAGGGCTGAGGCACACCCCAGACAGAGGACGATTCATAGTAAAGCACCGTCGTTTTCAAACGCACCTTCAGTTTTGTGACAGCTTTACCTTCTTTATAGGTGGCTACGAGAAACCAGATTCGTCTTAGAATCGAAGATACAGTTCGCGCGAAGTTCGCCAAAACACCCGATCTGCAAGAGAATGTGCTACACGCGATTTGTGACATTCGTACCTTTGGCATTAGGCCTCATTGGCGACTTCTGAACACAAGTCAGACAACTGTTTTCAAAATCTTACACCAAAAAGAATTTCATCGTATCATGATTGCATACTAACGGATTCTCAGTGTTGTGAAGGCATCTTCACAGAAAGTACAAATGGGTTGACGGACTAAGTAAGTCACAATTAAATTATTGCCCTCTAACGGGCTAACAGAGACGACAGGTCTCCCTATACCAAATAACTATACAACATCCTCGAACAACTATCGAAACTTTTGTCGATGGAGCTCGGTGTCACCCTGCAGATGGAGGTAGAGGAACGGAAACTACGTGTTTGGTGGCTGTAATAATGAAGCGAAATTATGGTGGCGGCGCCGATGAGTCACAGTACTGATAAAAGACTTTAGAGGGAGGCAGTGAGAGTGAAAAGTGTCTTCCACCCATGTCTCGGGGGTTCCGGGACGTCGCGGCTGTGACCAGAATCCTCGTATTCGTGGCGGCTTCTGAAACAAATTACGCGACGCACAGCTCCGCGGTTTTAATGGGAAACGTCTTTTGGCGGATCTGGATTAAGTCTCTGCTCTGCTACACTATCAAAATCAGTTTACGTAAGGGTCTCTAGCCTCGCTTTGACCCGCTACACAGAGCCAAATTTCCCACAAATCTTATGATCTGTGGCAATCGAACTACTTTCTGAAGGTTTTCGAGATGTGAGCACTGGACTGGAATATGTTCACTGCTAACAGTTCAAAAATCGCCTGCAGCTGGCGGCTAGAAACTCTCGCTTATAATCACCACAACAACAAACAGAAATACAGGTCAAAATAGTTAGGGAAAGAGTTACATACAAGCATGACTCTATTATTTGCACGGAAATAAATTAAATTTTCACTTTTATTCATCACTGCTTCCGACTAGATAATACATCCACGTTGTGGTCTGAGGTCTCTTTATACCGAACAAATCCACAGGCCAGGAAAAAGTGGAATCTTCTCAAGTAGAATTCGGCGCACGGGCATGGGAATGCACTTTCGAATTCTTGGTAGACTTTCTGTATCGGAAAAGTAACCTCATTGATCTTGGAGGAGTCCAAACTTTCGAAGTAATAACCACTATAGAACACAAACTCCGCCACAGAGGACCCACATTTCCAACTCGTGCCCACGAAGATTAATGACCGACCCCTGATTTCGGGAACTCCAAACCGTCCCGTGCACTTACATAACATTAGGCCTTTCAGCCAGTCACAATTAGGCATTGGCCATTCCCTGCTCCTACTTTTAGCGCTTCAGTTAGGTGCTGCTTCCTGCAAGGACTTTTACGCATTTCTCAGCAAGGGATACTGGAAGCCGCGCGGGGTTAGCCGAGCTGTCTTGGGCGCTGCAGTCATAGACTGTGCCGCTGGTGCCGGCGGAGGTTCGAGTCCTCCCTCGTGCATGGGTGTGTGTGTTTGTCCTTAGGATAATTTAGGTTAAGTGGTGTGTCAGCTTAGGGACTGATGACCTTAGCAGTTAAGTCCCATAAGATTTCACACACATTTGAACATTTTTTTGAATGTTGGAAACACCGGCCGTCCTAGAAAAGTCACTCGCCCTTGAACTGCCCACTCGTACCACTACCCAATTAGGATTAGGAAATGACTGGCCCATCAGTTTCAGGCTCCAGGCTCCTTCCACCAGAAACCGACCAAGTCGTGGACAATAGCCACAGGAAGGGCACAGTTGCACGTCGAGGAAATGAGATGTTACAATAGTACCTCCATGCTCCCTTTCTTGTGTAGCTCGAGAACATTTGCTCGAGAAGGGAAATGAAGAGCTTCGTTTATGCTATGAAATGCTGTTATTCAGTAATAATTTAATAGTGCACGGCCCACTACGCTCTAGACTTGAGTGGAACAGAGCGTCTGCACCAAATGACTCGCGATAGCGCGTGTTAAGAACGCATCATCGCCCAGTCCAGGAGTGTAAACACTGCACCAGCCGCAGCCTCGCACCTCGGTCGGCGCCTGGCTCCCTCCGCAGCTGAAGACGGGCCAGCTAGCCAGTTTAGGCGGGTTTGTTTGGGCCTTCCGGGGCGCTAAAGCGACAGCAATAACCAGCTTTTAGTTGGCGGGCGACGCAGCGGCTGCTGGCGGAGTGACAGGAGCCGCGTGCGGGGTTGCGTGCCGTGTTTACGGCCGGGATAGGCGTTCTCAAGTGGACCACCAGATCCCCGGCCGTCGCTTCGCTCCCCGATAACGCCACGGCGACGTCGACTCTCGACTTTTGGTGAAATGCGGCTAAACAGAAGTGGGTGGCTTTTAGGGCACAGCCTTCAGAACAAGAGGTTTTATCGCGAGCTTTATCTGCTGGCAGACACTTGTTGCCTCGGACCCCTGGCCCGTGAGAACGTCTGGTCGAGGACTCGCCCGCCATCAGCCGGCAGCCGGCAGCCGCCTCTCAGCTGTTTGGCAAGCTCCTGTCCTCCCACCACTAATTTTCCACGCTGTTCCTCGTCTGTCGTTCGTGCTAGCACTTCGTCTTCCTTCAGAAAATTCAGCCCATCATGTTGCGTTCTCTTGCTTCCCTGGTCTTGTCAACCTTAGGCTTTCACTTTTTATGATTTTTAAACTTCCGTATGCTTATGCTCAGTTTCTAACTAGTAATTAGTAATACATCTGATTAAAAATAGACACCATCTCTATGGCCGTGCGGTTCTAGGCGCTTCAGTCCGGAACCGCGGGACTGTTACGGTCGCAGGTTCGAATCCTGCCTCGGGCATGGATGTGTGTGATGTCCTTAGGGTAGTTAGGTTTAAGTAGTTCTAAGTTCTAGGGGACTGATGACCTAAGATGTTAAGTCCTATAGTGCTCAGAGCCATTTGAGCCAACACCATCTCTACTCGTGGGAGAGACATATAATAAATGCGCATTAACAATCTATGTTACTGATCACAGTCCTGAAATCGATCAACGCGACTAAACAATAATTTTCGCAAGGGAATCTTTCTGTTCACCTGACCCACATCTCGTACTTTCATACCGGGCCACACTTACCTCATACGCTGAAATACAACATTTACATACGAGTTTGCTATGTACATAACTCAGTTTATTAGAAAAATCGAATTGTGACCGCGGAAAGCATAGGCAGTGGGTTACAGAAGATTATGTTGGTGGAGTGTAAAATCAGTTCAAAATGGTTCAAATGGCTCTGAGCACTATGGGACATAATTTCTGAGGTCATCAGTCCCCTAGAACTTAGAACTACTTAAACCTAACTAACCTAAGGACATCACAAACATCCATGCTCGAGGCAGGATTCGAACCTGCGACCCTAGCGGTCGCGCGGTTCCAGACTGTAGCGCCTAGAACCGCTCGTCCACTCCGGCCGGCGTAAAATCAGTAACAAGTGTTTAGATTAAAGCTATATTGAGTCGAAAATAGCCAAAACAGCGGCGGTTCCAATCACGATGCAAGCAGACACATTAAAGGCACACAATGCTTGACCACGTATTACCAGAAGTGCAATCCTAGGAAAGTTTCAAAATAATTATGATTATAAAAAAGGCAGTGAATAACACATTAAGAATAGGCGTAATAGAATACAAAAAAGAATATGGGAGCAAGAACGTCCATATCGCCCAGAATACGTTTCGAACTACCGATTGGTATTCATTTGTTGCAGCATCTTAGAACGTACTCTGAGTTCAAATATGAAGAGATATCTCGAACAGAGCGATCTGGCCCATACCAAACCAACATGGTCCGATAACATCCATCATGTGAATACCAGCTCGCACTTTTCTCAAATGACGTACTGAAAACTTTGGATCAAGGCAGTCAAGTAGGCGCAGAATTTCTCTATTTCCGAAAAGTATTTAACTCAGTACCACATCCACGCTTGTTATCAAAAGTACCGTCCTATGGGGTATCAAGCGAAATTTGTGACTTGGCTGAAAAAATTTTTTGCTGGGGAAGACAAAGCAAACTCTGTTGGGTGAAGAGTCATTGACAGTTATGGAAGAAACTTCGGATATGCCCCAGCGAAGTTTGTTGGGACCCTTTCTGTTGATGATGTATATTAATGACACTGCGGACAATGGTAATACTGCAGTACCTTCAGATTTCTCTCAGATGATGTAGTTATCTATAATGAAGTGCTGTTTGGAAGAAGCTGTATAAATATTCAGTCAGATCTTGATAAGATTTCAAAGTGGTGCAAAGATTGGCAACTTCCTTTAAATGTTCAGATATAAGAAATTGTGCACTTCATAAATGGTAAAAACTTTTTATCCTATGATTTCAATATCAGTGACTCACAGTTGGAATCGGCCAACCCATACAGATATATGGGTGACTGTGAAGGGATTTTAAAAGGAACGATCGCATAGGCTCAGTCGTAGATATAGCAAGTGGCAGACTTCGGTTTATTAGTCGGATGCTAGGGAAGTACAGTCAGTCTAAAAAGAAGATAACTTATGGACCACTTGTGCGACTCATTGCAGATTACTGCTGGAATTTGTGGGGCCAGGACCAAATAGGACTAAAAGGGGTGTTGAACGTATGCAGAGAATGGTCACAGATTTATCTGACCTGTGCGAGAGTGTCACAGAGATGCTGAAGTAACTGAATTGGCAAACTCTTGAAGACAGACGTAAACTGTCCCGAGACAGCCTAATTACAAAGTTTAAGGAACCGACTTTAAATGATGACGTATATACAACAATTCCCTAAGTATCGCTCGCTTTGGGATGGTGAAGACAATATTAAATTAATTAAAGCGCGCACGTATACTTTTAAAAAGTCATTCTTCCCGCGCTCCATACGTGAATGGAATCGGGAGAAGCTTTAATAAGTGGTGCAATGGGACGTAACCTCTGTCATGCCCTTCACAGTAGTTACAGAGTATAGATGTTGATGTAGACATGCGAAAACCAACTAATCGAAATTCTGCGACCAGTATATGTACAGAAAGTAGGTTTTAATCTGACTGATAACACAGATTACAAGAATGATATAAAATCATGGAGATTTCATTACCTATAGCTAGTAGCACAGTCCATCTATAATAGGTCCTCTGAATTCTTTTAGTCACCAGGAAACTACCTCACACAAAACGTTATACCTGCGTTTCCCTGTACCAGCAGTTTTCGTCACACTCTCTGACCAACTTCATATAGACGCACGTGCTGCTCGTGCCCAAAGAGTTCGCTGCTTCAGGACTAACTATCCTGTCGAGGTATCTTTTCTTCAGCAGATATTTCGTTTGTTGAAGGCTGACACAGTAATAACAGCGCGGAGAAAGTTAGTTTGGCTATGTTTATCGTCGTACGTACAGTCAACACAGCCAATTTTCAATTTTTTCTCCCTTTACCCACCCCCTCCTCCTAATTTACCATACACTCCTCTATTTACCATTCCGTCTCCCCGATAACTGTTCATGGCAGAGTGAATCTTACCAGTACCAGCAATTCTATGACAGTAACGGTGCTTTCAATAATAATTAATCAATATGCCAACTGAAGCACTCCGACAGTCACTGTGCAATCTATTTGAATGAATTTTCACTTCGCATTACTAAGACAGCTACACAATAAGATTATGTCTACACTTTTATGGGTCAGTCCCTTGTTCACCTCTCTGTTCAGTATATAAGGTTCTAGAGCTCTGCTCATCTGATTTAGGTGTACTTGGCATACACGTATTCTTTATTTGGACGTTAATTCGGTTATCTCTTCGGTTAGATTACTCGCATCGGATGTCCTAACACTTTGACTATTCAGAATAAGTTTCTATCCCTGGCATCAACTTGCAAACGTACTGTTGCATTTATTAATTCTTGACGTCATCCTATCATTTTGCATGAGTAGTTACGGAGACGTAGTTAGCGTGTCACATGAACACAGGTCACGCAAAATATGTGATTAAATGTTATTTTAAGATAGAAGGTCCTCTTTATCATTCGGGGGAACAACTACGGTATACGGAAGTGAATGGCGAAGGCGCAAACTTGAAAAGCGACTCTGATTGATTATTTATTATAATGATCAGTAACTCACATGATTTATTTTAATGATCAGCAACTCACATGAAACGCATCAACTAACACTAAACTAATAGTAATATTATATAGGGTGAGTTCTTTTGTGTTGAGACAGCTAAATCACATTAAAAAACGGAAAAATACGTGTGCAATATTTTTACAAATTAAATCTTAAATAGGAACATACTATTTTATTCTAGAAGTATTCTACCGAAAAAATAGGTACCTTATGCACTACAATAAACAAATAACACATTTGAGTTCTAAAACAGTATTACCTTGAGAGAAATACATTTAAAAAATGGAAAACATATGTCTGCAAACGATTCAGAGTTTTGCAGTTGTCTCCGTGCAGCTGTTTTGTAACATTCATTCATTATTTGACTTGATTTCAGTGTGTGCATATCGTCCCTCATTTTTTAAATACTTCCTTTCATAACCTGATTGCGTTATTAGTTAGAAAGCAGGTTATTATGACAGATGATAAAACTGAAATGGTTTACATTTGTGGAGAGAGTGGCAGGAATGTCGATAATGCTGAAACCCTTTACGCTCAACATTTTCCCGACAGGGTGTGATTACACACTACTTTTTGTCGAGTTATTCGACAGTTCACCCTCACCCACCACCCCTTATCCCGGAAGAAACAGTACAACCACGAAAAAGAAACTGTCGAAGAACAATTTCTGGAGAGAATAATTTAATTTCGATTTTAGCAGCAGTGAATCACAGCCATCGCATTAGCACTTTCAGCAAAGAAATCTTGTATCGCGAATCAGCCAAACTACTGTTTGCCGAATTTTGAGACGTAAAAAATTTCATCAGTTTAATTTTCCCTTAATCAGGAACTTCCTGGCTATGATTTCCAGAACCGAGACACATTTTGCCAATGCTCACTTCAGCAAATACAGAGAGAAGCCGATATCTTTATTCGAGTACTGTTCGCTTGTGAGTCGAGCTTCACGAACCACGGTACGAAAGCAACACAGCATAACACAACATGTCTTGTTGGAATGTGGAACACACACACTGATAACGTCAAGTTGAACATCAGCGCCCGTGGAATGTGAATGTTTGGTGTGGAATAATTGGTGAGGAGCTCATTGCTCCATTCTTTATCTATGGCAACTTAAACGATGATAAATATTCTTGCAGGACGATCTTCCTGCCTTGCTTGGAGACTTTCCCTTGGACTTGCGAGAAACATTGTGATATCAACATGACGGTTGTCCAGTACTTTATTCTGCAGCAGCACAGGAAGTATTAGATCGTGTGTACAAATTGTCGGTGGCCTACGAGATCGCCAGATCTTACTGCGTCTGTCGTTTATTTGTTGGGTTACCTGAAGAGTGGATGTAATGAAGCTCCAGCAAAGCACGATAACATGATTTAGCGTATCATCAATCTATGTCAGTAGTTTACATCGGAAACACTTGTTAGATGTCTCGAATCATTCAATGTGCAAATAAATAAACGCATCGAATTCGGCGCCGACGTTTTTGAGCCCATACTGTGAAATAATTCTTAAAAACAGCTTCCCGTTGGTGAGAGGTGAGGGAACACGCCTCGTACAAGTTTTTCTCACAATTACTGTACACGTCTTGTCTGTTTTTCTTTTTTAATCCAGTCCATTTTTGTCGAAATAGTACCGTTTTGGAATCCAGTTGTGTTATTTGTTGATTATAGTGCCATCTATCACGCAACAAGTGCTACATCAAAAGTTCCATGTTTTTTCCAGTAGAATCAGAGTGGGGTGGGGCAGGGGCGAGGGTTCAACATTTGTGTGGTCGAACAGCAGTTTTAAAAATACTGAACACGGATCTTTTTTAATTCGAGGCGTACTTTTTGAGTTATTTCGTTGTCTTAAGATAAAAACTAACCCTGCATAATCGCAAAAATCACTGCTATGGAAGTTGTTGTCGTCTGACGATTAGTGAGACACTAGTTAATGTTCGTTTTTGATATCTACTTAATTTACGAAATTGTTACGATATTTTTGCTTACCAAGTATTAGTAAATTATCAAACAATGTCGAATCTCACAGATTCAGTGACCTAAGCCACGATGTATTCTTGAAGAAACACTTCTGGATTTGCGTATAATTGCATCTTGCTCCACTGAAAGTAGGAAAATTAAATACAATATTTCACGCGCGAGAAGCTAGTATTTCTGTTGCTATTTGTTTTTATCACGATTGACACTTCGTTTTACACGCAATTATTTTGCATGGAGTCTAATGATTCGCGCATTCTTACACTTGAACTTTGCAACAAGTGAACATTTTTCGCAAAAGTGATAAAGTTTCTTCAAAAGACAACTGTGTTGAAGATACTGACTGGCTCCGTTTTTGGCGATTCAAAATTGCGGAACTTGTTTACTCTGTTTTATTATCACATGTATGTGGTTTCTTTCAGTTGCAGTTGTAGCAGCTAATTTGGTACGCTAAATAGTGAAGGTACTGCATTCCATAAGAATATCCTGTGTTTTGTATTCATCATTTGGTTTGACTAAAAGTGTTTCGGACAAAACTTCCCTTTACTGTGTCGAGCTACGAAGTCTTTTTGCAAAAGGTCATGACTTCTGTTGTTTATCAGCCACTGTTTATAGTTGAAAGAAAACGACATTCTCTGGGTCACAAAAGAATCTCAAATAAAACGTCTTGTAAAGTTTTGTTTCACACATCCCAGCGTTGCGCTGCTGTATCTTGAACTATGTACCCTCAATTTTGTATGTTACAAATGAATATAAACGATGTTATTCGGATGCCCCTTGGAGCGCTGCTATCGCAATGTATGACTAAAATGCGCAGGAGTGTCGCGACTGCACACAATCCGACTAAAAGTATGCGGACGCCTCATCGTAAGGCGCAAGCGAGCATTACATGTCATGTCACACGAAGCGTATCCATCATTGTAAAAGCAGGTGGGGAGTATTGAGTTGTCACCAGAGAAGCAGTGAGAACAGAAAGCGTTGGACAGAAGAGATCAGTGACTTCGAACGTTCGCTAGTCATCAGATGTCACCTGAGTAGCAAATCCACCATGGTCATTTGAACCTCTCTGAAGCTGCCCGAATCGACTGTTGGCGATGTGACGGAGAAGTGGAAACGCGAAGAAACAACCACAGCTAAAGCAAAACCAGACAGGCCTCATGTAATTTACTTGTGGACAGAGACCGTCAACCATTGCAGCGGTTGGTTGTAAAATGTCACATGAATTCGGCAGCAGAAACCACTCGTGAGCTCCAAAGTAGAACCAGCAGTCCAGCTGGCACAATGAATACGCGTAGGGAGTTAACAAGAATGTGGTACACTGGTCGAGCAACTCCTCATAAGCCACAACTTTGTGTAGATTATGATAAGCGACGCTTGAGATCCACACACATCCTCATCCACTTAGATACTCGGCAAACCACGATATGGTGCGCGGTGGAGGGTACCCTGCACTAGTCGTATCCTTTCTTGCTCCCCTCACGGACGGAACAAGAGAAAAACGACTATCTACACTACTGGCCATTAAAATTGCTACACCACGAAGATGACGCGCTACAGACGCGAAATTTAACCAACAGGAAGAAGATGCTGTGATATGCAAATTAACAGCTTTTCAGAGCATACACACTAGGTTGGCGCCGGTGGCGACACCTACAACGTGCTGACATGAGGAAAGTTTCCAACCGATTTCTCATACACAAACAGCAGTTGACCGGCGTTGCCTGATGAAACGTTGTTGTGATGCCTCGCGTATGGAGGAGAAATGCGTACCATCACGTTTCCGACTTTGATAAAGGTCGGATTGTAGTCTATCGCGATTGCGTTTATCGTATCGCGACATTGCTGCTTGCGTTGGTCGAGATCGAATGACTGTTAGCAGAATATGGTATCGGTGGGATCAGGAGGGTAATACGGAACGGAATGCTGGAGCCCATCGGCCTCGTATCACTAGCAGTCAAGATGACACGTATCTTATCCGCATGGCCTGTAACGGATGGTGCAGCCACGTCTCGATCCCCGAGTCAACAGATGGGGACGTTTGCAAGACAACAACCATCTGCACGAACAGTTCGGCGACGATTGCAGCAGCATGGACTATCATCTCGCAGACCATGGCTGCGGTTACCCTTGACGCTACATCACAGACAGGAGCGCCTGCGATGGTGTACTCAGCTACGAACCTAGGTGCACGGATGGCAAAATGTCATTTTTTCGGATGAATCCAGTTTCTGTTTACAGCATCATGATGGTCGCATACGTGTTTGGCGACATCGCGGTGAACGCACATAGGAAGCGTGTATTCGTCATCGCCATACTGGCGTATCACCCGGCGTGATGGCATGGGGTGCCATAGGTTACACGTCTCGGTCACCTCTTGTTCACACTGACGGCACTTTGAACAGTGGACGATACATTTCAGATGTGTTACGACCCGTGGCTTTACCCTTTATTCGATCCCTGCGAAACTCTACATTTCAGCAGGATAATGCACGACCGCATGTTGCAGGTCCTGTACGGGCCTTTCTGGATAGAGATAATGTTCGACTGCTGACCTGGCCAGCACATTCTCCGGATCTCTCACCTACTGAAAACGTCTGGTCAATGGTGGCCGAGCAACTGGCTCGCCACAATACGCCAGTCACTACTCTTGATTAACTGTGGTATCGTGTTGAAGCTGCATGGGCAGCTGTACCTGTGCATGCCATCCAAGCTCTGTTTGACTCAATGCCCAGACGTATCAAGGCCGTTATTACGGCCAGAGGCGGTTGTTCTTGGTACTGATTTAACAAGATCTATGCACCCAAATTGCGTGAAAATGTAATCACATGTCAGTTCTAGTGTAATATATTTGTCCAATGAATACCCGTTTACCATCTGCATTTCTTCTTGGTGTAGCAATTTTAATGGCCAGTAGTTTACTTGCCTCCATATGTTCCCTAATTTCTTGCATATTATCTTCGTGGTCCTTACGCGAAGTGTATATTGGCGGCTGTAGGATCGCTCTGCAGTGTTTCAAATGCCGGTTCTCTACATTTTTTAAGTAATGTTAATCAAAAAGAATGTCGCCTTCCCACCATGGATACCCATTTGAATTCTCGAATCGTCTCCGTAACACTTGCCTGTTGTTCGATCCTACAGTTAACCAATATAGCACCCCGCCTCTGAACTGCTTCATCTTCCTTTGATTGGACCGAGGTGGCACAGTGATTCCCACATTGGACTCGCATTCGGGAGAACGACTTTTGAAATCCACGCCTGGCCATACTGATTTAGATTTTCCGTGATTTCCCTAAATCGATTAAGGGAAGTGCCACGATGGTTCCTTGCAAAGGGCACGGCAGCTTTCCTTCTCCACCCTTCGCTAATTCGACCTTGTGCTCTTTCTCTAATGACCTCGTTGTCGACGTTCTTTCTTCTCCTCCTCCTTTAATCCGACGTGGTGCAGCTCTCAAACACTCGACCAGTACTTAAGAATAGGTCGCACTATCGTCCTATATGCGATCTGATTTACAAATGAACCGCATGTTCCTGAAATTCTCCCAATAAACCGAAGTCTACCATTCGCTTCCCCAAACACAATCCTTACACGCTCGTTGCATATCCTATCGCTTTGCAACGTTATGCCGAGATATTTCAACGACGTGACTGTGCACGACGCTACTAATGCTGTATGCGAACATTCAGGTTTGTTTTTCCTACATTTACTTAATTTTTCTACCTTTAGAACTAGGTGGCATTAATTGCAATAACTAGAAACTGTGTAAATCGTCTTGTACCATGCTATTGTCACTCATCTTCGACACCTCCCCGTAGACCGCAGCATCACCAGAAACAACTGCAGACTGCTGCCTACCCTGTCCGCCAAATCACTGTTGTATGCAGAAATTACTAGCGGCTCTATCAAGCTTCCCTACGGTGCTCCTGAAATTACCCGTGTCTCTGATGAACACTCGCCGTCGACGACAATGTAATGTGCTCCGTTACTTAAGAAGTCTTCGAACCATTCAGATATCTGGGAATGTATTCCGTATGCTCGTACCTTCGTCAACAGTCTGCAGTGGGTGATCGTGTCAAATGTTTTTCGGAAGTCTACAAGTATGGGATCTGCCTGTTGCCCTTCAACCATAGTTCTCAGTATACAATGTGAGAAAAGGGGAATCTGAGTTTCACACCAGCGATACTTTCTAAAAGAGTGCTGGTTCGTGGAAACAAACTTTTCAGTATCTAGGTAATTTATTGTAATTCATTTCAGAATATGTTCTACAATTCCTGCAACAAACCAATGTTCAGGATGTTGCCCCTAATTTTGCGGGTCAGCCTTTTTATCCTTCTTATATGCAGGAGTCACCTCCACTTTTTTCCAGTCGCTTGGGACTTCGCGCTGTGCGAGAAACTCGCGATTAATACAAGTTAGTAAGGGGCCAATCCTGTAGAGTATGAGAGATTGTAGGGCACTCTCACTTCTGATTCAGTTCAAAAATGGCTCTGAGCACTATGGGACTTAACTTCTGAGGTCATCAGTGCCCTAGAACTTAGAACTACTTAAACCTAACTAACCTAATAACATCACAGACATCCATGCTGAAGGCAGGGTTCGAACCTGCGACCGTAGCGGTAGCGCTGTTCCAGACTAGAACCGCTCGGTCACCCCGCCGGACATTAATAACTGATTGCTGCTGTCCATGACCTCAGTCGCTGAACGCATCTTGGTGTGCAGCCCTGACCAGAAGAAGGGTAAAGTATTCGCTGCTACGGCGTAGGGCTCCAGTATATACCTCTCACCACCCTGTTCTTTCGAACCATTGCACGCTCACGCTTGGCGATAACCACTTCCCTAACAGTGGTAACTGCATGTAAGTGGCACGATAAAAGGTGTCCGATGGGTCCAGCATTCGCTTTCGTCACATATCGGATATGGCCAGAATACTTAATGTCGATTTCACTTTTTTTTCTTTCTGCACACCCCAGCAAAGTAGGAGTCCGCCCCGGTAGCTGAGTGGTCAGCGTGACGGAGTGTCAATCCTAAGGTCCCGGGTTCGATTCCCGGCTAGGTCGGAGATTTTCTCCGCTCAGGGACTGGGTGTTGTGTTGTCCTAATCATCAACATTTCATCCCCATCGACGAGCAGGTCGCCGAAGTGGCGTCAACTTGAAAGACCTGCACCAGGCGAACGGTTTACCCGACGGGAGGCCCTAGCCACACGGCATTTCATTTTCAGCAAAGTAGGAGTTGTAGTGTCAAAGCTACGTGGTGAAGATAAACGTCGCAGTTTCTGTTGGTAGCCCCGAGCGCCGATAGCTACTGCATTTCCCGTCACACGTCTCCGTCCACCGCAATTTGATCAACGTTGTCATTTAGATCTCTGTTCATCATTATCAGTAACTGTTTTTGAAGAACGCTGATGTGACGAAATAGCACACTAGTTATGTTAAAACTGTTTTAAGGCAACTGGTGTGCTATGTCTTCAGATCTGAAATATTGTTATTCCCGTCAGTTTGCCACTTGTACTTGCTGCGCTCAGTCAAAGAGAAAGACTGGAGGTGATGAAAGATAAAAAAGTTCTTCACACAGTGAAAGTTAAATTATGAATGTTCTACTACAATTTCAAAGGAACAATTTCAAATATTTACAGACAATTTCGAAAAAAAAAAACTATCTGGACTTTGTACTGCAATACCGATATCGATGTATCTGTGAATAACGTCACCGATATGTATCGATATTTCTTGGGAGAAACGTCGATATATCGTTAGACCAACATCACTACCTTGTCTGGTTTCAGCTGCTGAAGAAAAAAAGGCTGCTGTTCCTCCACAGGCATTCAGACACCTCATTGAAAGTCCCCCCTGCAGAGTTCAAGCCGTCGTTAAGGCGAAGGGTGGACACAGCCCTTATTAATGTCCACTAACAGTTGTCCGGATACTTTTGATCAGATAGTGTAGGTGTTGGACTGTGAAAGAGTCGTAAGACAGCACACGGAAACGGCTGCGTGTCTGGTTTTGGGCGAGGGCAGCAAACGCGTTGGCGCCACCCTGTGGTACCACAAAGGGCAGCCAGAGGGAGGGCGCACCTCGGCCGGAAGGGCTTGTAGGGGCAGGGTGGGGGTGGGGGGGGGAGTATTTTACAGTGTTTGCTTGTTTAGCGACGCGACGCGACGCCGGCTGGGTGGGCTGCGCTCGCCGCTCGCCCCTCGCCTTTTAGGCGGCTGCCACTGCCGCAGACGCTGCCCGGCGGGACGGAGCAGTCGCCCCAGGACGCATTAGTGGCCTTTATCTCGAGTACCGCGGGGCCTCCACGAAAAAAAGAAAGGAAAAAGGAAAAAAAAAGGAAGCGGGGCGCGAACTTCGCTAATATGCGTGTTATCGGGCACGTGCGAGCAGATCCCAGCTCAGTGGTACCCCACACGTAATGGCTGCAGATTTTCAGGTTAGAGTGCCTGCTGCTGCTGCCACCGTAATACGAGTTGATGGCGGGGATCTCGTCGTAATAGCAACGTGACTGCAGTCTCTGGCAGTGGCGCCATAACACCCATTCCTAAAACCAACGATTTTAGTGGCATAAAACAGTAATCACGTCATCATTGTAATTAAAATAGAAGAAAGAAAATATGCGGTCAGATTAGGTCCTTACGTATGTACAGCGTCGAAAATATGAAACCTATAACTTAAGATTAACAGGTTTCATAAAAAAGGTGAAAAATCTAAAAAGAAACTTTATGTATACAGACTAAAGCGGCGAGTGAAAATTTGTACCAAGGTCGGGAATCGAACGCTGGTCTCCAGCTTACTTGGCAGGCGCTCTAGCCACTAACCCACGTTGGTACAGCGTTTCGCACAACTGCATGGATTTTACCCTGGCATGCCTCCCTCCTCGATCCAGATTTTCACTCGCCACTTTAGTCTACAGATATAAAATTATATCTCTATGATACCAGTAAAGTCTTTGAAATTGACATTTCATTTGTAAAAAGAATCTTCATCATATGGTCTCACAACCGCACATATTCTTCCTTTTAACAACTGATTTAGGCCTGTTTTAAAAGTATCTTCAGATTATCATTACAGAAAGTGCATACAACACTCCACTGAAAAAAAGAAATTGTGGTTACGCTTACATAAATTTCTTTAAACAAGTAGTGAATCGTATAAACCAAGATGAATTACGCCATAAGCTCTTTGTAGATCTATTGAAAGTTTTTGATTTTATCAGTTTTACGAATATGGTATCCGTGGAGTTGCCTACAACTGGCTTCAGACATATCTTTCTGGTAGGCAATAGACGGTACATTTATGTCACGAAAGTAAAAGTTACTTCCCAGGATACAGGAAAACTAATAATGCACTTCCTCAAGGCTCTGTATTAGGCCCTCTGTTTTTTCTTTATTTTGCTGATAATTTATACGCTCCCTATCAGCATAAGAGCCTCTGTCATGTCTAGGTTTTTATTAAAGAATACAATGAAGGTGATTTACAGCAAAAGGCGTCTATCATAACAGAGTAAGAAGAAGAAGAAGAAGAAGAAGAAGATACTTTAGAGTCAACTGCATGATGTTAAAGACACCTGTGTGATTGGACTTTAGACAAACAAAAACGAAAGCTACAAAACATAAAATTCTATAATTAGAGGCTGTAGCATTGAACAAACGTCTTACATTAGGTTTCTAGCAGTTTGGTTAGATGATCAGTTAAGCATATTTAACAACTGGAAAAAAGATTGAGTAAATACCATTAGTTTCATTAATGGTTTGACACTGCTGTAGTATTGAAAAAGTACTATGTGCCTGCTATGCACATGTTACAGTCTGTTACACACATGTTACAGTATTATATGATCCTCTATAGAAATTTAAGTTTTGCAAAACAATTATGTAAAATTGAAACATGAGCAAAGAAGTAGTTGGAAATCATGTAGCAACATTTTTACAGGTCTTGAAATGATGACTCCTCCACGATTATATAAGCAATACTACCTATTACTTTTAAGCACATTGGAACTTTCAGCAGGAAATGGTGACCATTATAAAATTAGAAGTAGGAATGATTTTCACAATCAGTTATATAGCAAGATACTGTATCACAAAAAGTGTTGTGTAAAAAGTGGTGCATTGCCTGCAGAAGTAAAGAATGAAAACACATTCGGTATATTCAATAAACCCTTGAGAAACATGACAATATCGAATACATTTTGTAGAACTGTGGCGTACATAAACTGTTCATATGGATATAGGCTTACTACTTTCTTTAAATATACATGTGATGTGTGTCACTAGTCCTGCTCATAAAGATGATTTCTGCTGCTGCTGTATCATTATTGTTTCATGTCACGGGGCACCCAGAAAGTTGCTGAAATTTGCCTGACAATGAGGAACAGCAACTGCCTGAATGAAAATACATTGTGAAGTGGTGTGAGTAGAGTGGTGTGTGTGTGTGTGTGTGTGTGTGTGTATGACTTTAAAAATTACGAGACATATTTTGTAACATTAGATTATAATTGTATTTGTGCATAACTGAGTTGAAAATTTCATTCTATATTACGTTATCTATATTCTGAGACCTCTTTATAAATGAGCTGGTCATACCATTGTGCAAAATACCAATAAGATTAATAATAATAAAAATAATTATAATTATTAACATTATTCTAAGAAATAATTATAATTATTAATATTATTCAAAGAAATAATTAGCTGTGAATCATACACTCAATATTATTTTTAGACGATGTGAACCATTTCATGATTGTATAAACACAAATCCTAAAGACAATCTGATATCATATTGCATAAAATTATTGTCTTCTACAGTAAAAAACTGCAGAAATTTTGGTATGGTATAATTATTAGACTCTAGAATAGAATAATTATATTGACATACTATACATGATTTTCTTCAAGTTTTGTGTTTATTGCCAGCCTGTGTGACCGAGCGGTTATAGGCGCTTCAGTCTGGAAACACGTGAACGCTACGGTCGCAGGTACGAATCGTGCCTCGGGCATGAATGTGTGTGATGTCCTTAGGTTAGTTAGGTTTAAGTAGTTCTAAGTTCTAGGGGACTGATGATCTCAGATGTTAAGTCGCATAGTGCTCAGAGCCATTTGAACCTTTTTTTGTGTGTGTATTTATTCTACGATGGAGTGGTTCATTTTGTGTAAAATTCTCAGGTAACTAATTTTCATATAATTATAACGACAACTTTGTTTCGGTAGATTGTTGTATGACAAAATATATGTATGAGATTTATGTATTAGCATTTACTTTTGGTATAGATTAGCTATATTTTGGTCTTAAAATACACCGAAATCAGTTGTTAGAATAACGAACAAGCACAACTTTGTTACCATACAACGAGGTTTCTTAAATATCTATAAGTTGTCCAACTGCTGTCACCCAAAATATTACTTGAAACCTTACTACACCATAATTCATATATTTTACCGATTTTATTGTTCCTCACATTCAAATGATTTTCATTGTGGTTACTTATTTATTTATGTTTATGTGTCCGTGTTGTGCATTATGTACGCAGTATTGAAAGCCTTAGCAACTGCTGTCACTAGATCTTGCCTAGTGCAGTATTTGTCGTTATTCAAGATTGACCTTGCATTAGAGACTTACACACATTGCAGGTTCAGAACTTTACAAATGGAAAGGCAAGGGGAAGGGTTCTTTAGAGGAACGATGAGATGTTAATTCTCGCTTGAATATTTCTGATGTTGTTTAACTTCTTAGTTTGCTTCCATGGATGATAATTTTGCTGAAAATCTGTGGCGTGAACGTAGTCTGATTGTGCTGGACAATGACAGTATACAAGGGGTAGTCAAGAAATTTTAATTATCACAAATTAGAAATCACATTTGGTTTGGTGTTGGCAGATCTCTGCGTACTCACCCTTCAATGCGATACTTTTTTTCCCAACGATGCATAATTTGTCGAAGACCTTGCTTGTAGAAGTCTGGATTTTGGCGGTTTGGCGGTGTCAACCTCGAAAATCAACTTGTTCTCATTCTGGAAATGATTGACAAGCAATAGTTTCTTCGTTCTGCCAGTGGTGGGGGGAGGAGGGGTACAGGGGCAAGGATAGGGGGGAGGAAAAAATTTGTTGGACCAAAGAAGCAGCATCAGAAATATCTGGGGCATCGTCGTGGAGCAAAACTACTCCTTTCGATAGCTTCTCTTTACACTTCCTCTTGACAATCTCCCGTAATCTCGTCAGGGGATTTCAGCAGTACTCTCCAGTGATGGTTTACCTCTTACGAGCACAATCTGTTACTACCACGCCATGGCAATTCCAACAAAAACTGAGTGTGTTCTTGCCCGGTAATGGGTCTTCCATTTTTCGGCTGTGGAAAATCAACATGTTTGGACTGATTGCTTGAGTTTGCTTTGTCTCGAGGTCACTGTGGTATAGCCAGTACACGTCCTTGGTGATTAGGCAGCTAAAGAAGTCATCTGGATTGACCTGACGCAGATACATTTCCGCTGTTCGCTGCTGTCTTGTTAGACTTTTTAAATGGGTGTGAGCTGTCGCGGAACCCAGCGGATGGCGTCCGTTGTTATGTAAGGAATTTGATACAGGCTGTTGAAAACTGGCCCGTGTCAGATTTCTACGTTTTCCACTATCGCTTCATTTTCGACATGCCGGTTTTCCTATTTGAGGGCCTCCATTCCGCTTATGTTTTCCGGTTCTTCGACATGGTCTGTCACTTCTTTCTCCGTCATTCGATCTGTCTGACTGAACTGGTAATGACTGCGCCACCTAACCAATGTGCCATGTGGTGGAGATTTATTGTCATATACTCCCACTAACTCAACATGGATTGTTGTAGTGCTGTTCACCTTTAAACCCAGAAAACGGATTACCAGATAGCACTCCACTCCGTCGATGGCCTGAACAAACAAATTAAATAGTTCTATTTTTTTTCTGTGTGATAATTAAGACTGTATGACTTCCTGCCGTAGAATGAGCTTTGATTCTGTCCTTTATTTATTTCTGTCTCCGTGACAGCAAACTTCCATAATTAAGAGGCATGACGCCATTCGCAGAATATAAGTGGTGTAGTGTAGTTTTGATGAGAAATCCAGTAAGCAACAGTAAAGCTTGACTACGTGTTAAACGTGACATGAGGCACTCCATACGGGAACAGCGTGCTCTGCTGTGTTGAGTGCTAAGGCTTACGTTGCAAGCACCTTATTTGTGTATAATAACTATCCCCCCCCTTTTTTTTTAAGCAGTTTACTGGTGACGTTTTAACTGAGTGCTGTAATGCCTAAGAAAGAATAATCTTTCCTGTGATCGTACGAGGGGCGGTCAACAAGGAATGCAACATATTCTTTTTCTCATCCAATTTTGGTTGAAAAAAGCGGAATTTATGGTGGGGCATCGAGTATTGCTGCTTCAGTCCCTATAGTTTCATGAAGTTCCTACTGGTAGCGCGCTATACGGAGCGTTCGAAATGTCATCTGTAGCGGAGGTGTGTTCCAAGCAGAGAGCTGCCATTAAATTTCTTTTAACTGAATTGTATTGTGCTATCCTCATGAAACTGAACGAACGACTTCAGAGTGTGCGTACCCACACAGATGAAGACAAACTTCTCGTTCTCAATGACAACACAAAACCTCACGCAGGTCTGCGCACCTGAGAGGAGCTCAGAAAACGTGGACTGTTCCTCCTCGTCCACCCTACATCCCGGATCTCGCACCTTCCGACTTCCATCTGTTTGGCCCAATGAACGATGCACTCTGCAGGAAGCAGCAATGGATGATGGGGAGATTGCTGATTCGGCAAGGTGTTGGCTCCGACGTCGACCAGTAATGTGGTACCATGCTTGCATAGAGGCCCTCACAGAAACTTGGTGTAAGGCAGTCGCATTGAAAATAAATCATGTTGAAAAATAGGGGTTTTTTAGCCAAAAGAGTGGAGAATAATATTGTATATTGGAATCCTGAATAAAACCAACCTGCTTTCCGAAAAAGTGTGTTTCATTATTTACTGAATACCCCTCATAAAAACCAAATCTTGGCTTTGGATAGATTTTTCGAATATTTTTCTTTTTTTCAAGAACAGAACTGTTCTGTGTGCAAAGGACTTTATGTGTGATAATAGAGTCAATCTATAAACTTCAGCTACACCTGTAACTAAAATTCTGCTCCTTAACGAACACTCTAGTTAAGAGGGAATGTGGTAAATACATTCTTCAAAAAAATAAATCACAATTTTTAGTTGTGTATGTGAACGTATTCTAAGGGATATTTGTGAAATTTTGTCAGATTTTAAAGTAGTCACACAGGACAGATGACTCATATACTTTCTACGTCTACATCTACTTCATACTCCGCAAGCCACGTAATGGTGTGTGGTGGTGGGTACTTTCGGTACCACTATCTGATCCCTCCAACCCTGTACCACTCGCGGATAGTGCATGGGAAGAATGATTGTCGGTAAACCTCTGTACTGGCTCTAATTTCTCGAATTTTCTTCTCGTGGTCAATACGCGAGATGTATGTGGGAGGGAAGTGGCTCTGTGTAATGAAACACACTTTTTCGGAAAGCAGGTTGGTTTTATTCAGGATTCCAATATACAATATTATTCTCCACTCTTTTGGCTAACCACAGCACATCTCATGTCATCAGTCCCCTAGAACTTAGAACTACTTAAACCTAACTAACCTAAGGACATCACATACATCCATGCCCGAGGCAGGATTCGAACCTGCGACCGTAGCGGTCGCGCGGTTCCAGACTGAAAAGCCTAGAACCGCAAGGCCACCAGCGGCCGGCCGGAGGGAAGTAATATGTTGTCTGACTCCTCCTGAAAAATTCTGTCCAGAAATTTCAATAAACAATCTCTCCGTGATGCACGACGTCTCTCTTGTAACGTTTGCCAGTGGACTTTGTTTACCATCTGCGCAACGCTCTCTCGCCAGCTAAACGATCCCGTGACGAAACGCGCCGCTTTTCGTTGGATCTTCTCTATCTTTTCTATCAGTCCTAGCTGATATGGATCACAGATAGATTAACAGTACTCAAGAGTCGGGCGAACAAGCGCCTTATAAGCCACTTCCTTCGTGGAAGAGTTACATTTCCTTAAGGAATCGGAGTGTGGTGTCTGCTTTTCCCACTATCTATTTTATATGGTCATTCCACTTAAGGCCGCCCTGGATAGTTACGCCTAGATATTTTACGGCAGACGCTGTCTCCAGCTGTTTGTCATCAATAGTGCAGCTGTACAGTAGTGGATTTCTTTTCCTATGTATGCGCAATATGTTACATTTATTTACGATCAGAGTCAACTGCCAGAGTCTGCACCATTCAGTTCTCTGCAGGTCGTTCTGCAAATTCTTGCTATCTTCTGGCGTTGATACTTTGGTATAAACAACTGCATCATCTGCAAATAACGTTAAAGGTCATTCGACGCTTTCTACAAGATCATTTATATATATTGTGAACAGCAACGGTCCTATCACAATTCCCTGTGGTACTCCGGATGTTACCTTTACATCTGTCGATTTAGTTCCGTTAAGAGCGACGTGTTGGGCTCTATTTGCAAGAAAGTCTTGAATCCAATTGCAGGTCTGCTCTGATACTTCGTAACCTCGTATTTTTTTCGTTAAACGGCAATGCGGGACGGTGTCAAATGCCTTACTGAAATCATGGAACACGGCATCAGTCTGAGGGCCGTTGGCCACTGTGCTGTGGATCTCATGGAGTAACAGAGAGAGCTGAGTTTCGCAGGATCTCTGTTTGCGGAATCCTTGTTGATTTTTGTACAGGAGTTGTTCATTTTCCAAGAACGTCATAATTATTGAGCATAAAACATGTTCCATAATTCTACAACAGATTGACGTCATCGACATAGGTCTATAATTGTGTGGATCTGTCTTACGGGCTTTCTTAAAAACGGGAATGACCTGCGCTTTTTTTCCAGTCGTTAGGTACCTTTCATTGCTGAATTTATCTACGATAAATTACTGCTAGAAGGGGAGCAAGTTCTTTCGCATAATCTTTGTAGAATCTTATTGGTATCTCATTTGGTCCTGAAGCCTTTCCACTACTCTCAGTTTGGAGTCATATAAGAACGAAGGAACGTGCAAAAGGTATAAGGGGCGAAATATTTCATCTGTTGTCATCACCTTAGAACATCAGGGACGCTATCGATAAGCTTTCATTTAGTAGGACTGTCTTGAAAATCTTGAAAGACATGAATCGGTGTCAATGGTAGATCTTACTATTTCCTTGCTTTTAATACTGCCGTCTTCATTTGCAGAAACTGCATACAGATCACTGACCGCCTCCAAAGCTGAACAGTTAGTGTCTCCGCCTTTGGTACTGAAATACAAAGGTTCGATCCCTGGTCCCTCCTACCGGGTGACAATAAATGGTATCTGCTGTAAAGTGAAAACCCATTTTTCTCTCAGTTAAACGAGAATTATGCGAGGAATAAGCATAAATTTTATGTCATCTTGAAAAAGGAAAATTATGTTATTAATTTTTCATTTGTTCGCTTACACATGTCCGCAGTCCTGGTAACCGACTAAATATACTCGTCTCAGCAACACGGAGCGGGCGGCCAGCACACTGGACCTGCATTCTGGAGGACGACGACGCAAATCCGGTCCGGCCATCCATAATTAGATTTTCCTTGATGTCCCTAAATCGTTCCAAGCAAATGTCGCGTAGTTCCTTTGAAAGTGCACAGTATATCGATAAAGTTCAGTATCATACAGTGATTCGTTTTCTGTATTTGAAAGGGACCAACGCTACAACGATCCTTGCCGAGTTCGTGGTGCGCGGTTGGGCGACCAGACATCCAAAATCAAAATATGGAGCACAAATAAGAAGCTAAAGTGAAACGACATTTTTATGAAAAGTATTGTTAATTCCATTTCTATTTAACAGATTTGTGTTAAAATACTTGGTTTATGCTACAACTACATAGATCTACGTACTCTCCTGTTAAAACTCGCAATAAAGAAGATACATCCTAATACCTTGCATTACTAATCAAATAAATATTTTGTTGTTATTGCATGCATGCACAATATATCATTCCAAAATAACCGAGCTTTTTAAATAGGATAGATAATTATTTTTAACTACATAGATTACTTAATTGTCACTCTCAATTATATTTTGCAGAAGTCTGACATTTTCAAATAGAATTTTATAAAAATCAACACATGAAATATTGTGAAAATGAGTCTTAGTTAAACCTGTTCTTTTCATCACTGCATAAAGCACTTGTGACAGACAACACTCTTTCTGCAACAACCGTCCGCAGCTCGTGGTCTCGCGGTCGCGTTCTCCCCTCCAGAGTACGGGGTCCCGCGTTCGATTCCTGGCGGGGTAAGGGATTTTAACCTGTCTCGAGATGACTGGGTGTTTGTGTTGTCCTCATCATTTCATCATCAATCATGAAAGTGGTGAGATGGGACTGAGCAAAGGTCAGGAATTTGTACGGGCGCTGATAACCGCATAGTTGAGCGCCCCACAAAACAAACATCATCATCTTTCTGCATCAGCATTAGTGCCAGATAAGCTAGCACAAGTGCAGTAATGAGCTGCAAATTTTTGCAACCTAGATGCAAGAAAGTTGAAAAGATAGACCATTTTTCACCGAGCGAGGTGGCGCAGTGGTTAGCACACCAGACTCGCATTTGGGAGGACGACGGTTCAATCCCGCGTCCGGCCATCCTGATTTAGGTTTCCCGTGGTTTCCTTAAATCGCTCCAAGCAAATGCAGGGATAGTTCCTTTGAAAGGGCAAGCCCGACTTCCTTCCCCATCCTTCCCTAATCCGATGAGACCGATGACCTCGCTGTTTGGTCTCTTCACCCAAACAAACCCAACCAAACCATTCTTCAACAACATGCTTAACAGTCTTAATTAATTTTTAACGTGGTTCAGTTGCTCAGAAAAGCCATCTTCACTTATTTCTTTCACAGTATTTCCATCAACCTTTGCTAAGGTTTTAAGACTTTTTTGAATCGACGTCCAAAGAAGATAATATTTGCGTTGAACCCAGATAAATGGTTTTAGCGCATGAAAAGGATAAGCCCATTTTTCGATATAGTCAATATCTCATAAAATAAACTAGAAGCGTCCAAGAAATCAGAATGTTTCACTAACCCATCTTCTTGCAACGTACTTAACAAGGTACAAGATTGGATTTTCATAGTTTGAAAGTTTTCCTCCTTCCTCGGTTTCACTTTACTGATCAATATTCTAACTGCTCCAAACTTCATTTGATTACATGTCTCTTGTTTCAATAGTTTTTACTGTCGGCTGGCTCTGAAGAAAGCAGAGCCAAAGCAGAGGTTGAGGCTCCCTAAACACTGACTTTAACATAGTAGGACATTTTTCTGGAATGAAAAAACTAAATTTCAGACTCTGGTAAATACACTCAAAGAAAAACCGGCGCACCATAAAGTGATTATCCGAAATCGGTAGATGTGACGTACATGTATATACAAACAATTGATTACAATTTCAGAAAAACTGGATGATTTATTCAAGAGAAAGAGTTTGAAAAAAAGAGCAAGTCAATGATGAGTTGGTGGTCCACCTCTGACCTTTACGTAAGTAGTGATTGGGCTTGCCATTGATCGATAGAGTTGTAGGATGCCTCCCTGTGAGATATCGTGCCAAATTCCATCCAACTGGGGCGTTAGATCGTCAAAACGGCGATCTGGTTGGAGGGCCCTCCCCATCATTCTCCAAGCGTTCTCGATTGAGGAGAGATCCACCGATGTTACTGGCCAAGGTAGGGTTTGGCAAGCACGAAGACAACCAACAGAAGCTCTCACCCTGTGCAGAAAGCCATTATCTTGCTGGAATGTAAGCCCAGGAGCGTATAAGATAGTCGACGTACCGCTGTGCTGGATGACAAACAAAAGGAGTCCTATTATAAAATGGAGTGGCATACCATGTCAGATCGTATGGCGTCCGACAGCCAGATTAGTACCCTAGCGCTGGCCAGGGCGTCTCCACAAACGTCTTCTGGGTATCAGAGCTAGTTCGAAGCGAAACTAGTCACTCAAGACAATTCTACATCAATCAGTGAGACTCCTGGCCGAATGTTTCCGACACTACCGCAAACGGGCTTGTTGCGGTACAGAGGTGAATTGTAGTCGGCGTAAGGGGCGCCGCGAGCTCCGCTGCCTGTCTGTGAGCTGCCTGTTGATGGTCCTTGTGGTCACTGACGCAGCAGTTGCACGTCGGATCGATTATATCAATGAATCCGGGGCTCTCAGTGCCTCTCTGACGACTATTCAGTCCTCACTTTCTGTTGTCTCTCCAGGTCTATTGCTTCCTTCTTAACGCTGTGTTCGACCATGGTTCATCAGTTTCTGCCAACATCGTCGAATAGTGGCATCGCTACTACTCAAATGTCGAACGATTCCAGCCGGCTTCTTTGAGCATAGTTACATGACTTCTCTCAAACGCTGACAGTTGCCTATATTCTTCATGCGCCTGTCTGCGAGACATACAGTCGAAATGAGAATACTGAATGAAATTCGCAAAGACTTTATGCCCTGATATCGACAATTCCCTGTTTTCTGTCCTTGCCAGCTGAACTGTGAAATTGCACTAAAAATTTTTTCGGGTCCGACGGACACTCAGACGAAATAAAGGACGATCCCATAAAACCAATTTGAACATTTCAGATGTCGCCGTCCGCTGTGATCCGCGACTGCTGATACCTATAAACACCCGCCGAACTGCGTCAACAGTGGAAAAAGTGTGTCAGGGCAATCCAGATGACATCTTCAGTCACCTGATCTCCTTCGTCAAGTGCTGGGTAAGACTAAGGAGCAACGCAAACAGTGGAAACGGGGATTCATCACCGCCGGAAAACGGAAGACCTGTCAGAAGGGCAAGATGATACTGAGTGTTGTGGAACTGCCATGGTGTGGTGCTAACATATTATGCTCGTAAGGGTGCAAGTATTACAAAAACATTGTTCCGAAACCTCCTGACGTGGTTAAGAGAGGTTGTCAAGACTGTGCATCACAGGAAACTTTCCAAAGACGTGTTTCTACTGAACGACAACACTGCAACTCATTATGCGAAGCACACTGTCAAATACGCTCCTTCTTTGGGCTATCGAATTTTGCCTCAGTGCTGCCCCCTATCCCACACTTCGAACCCTGCTGTATTCCCCTGATATGGCAGCAACTGACTACTTATTTTCTCTTTGGATGAGGAACAGATTGTGCTGCAGGCACTTCCACAAGGACGACGAAGTGATTTTCGAGATGGAAAATTTCCTGAACAGCCAAAATGCAGATTTCTTGAACCAAGGGCTCCGACATATCACGCATCGTTGGAAAAAAAGGTGTCTAATTAAATGCAGTGTGTCCGGGCTAGAAGCGTACACATGCATTTGTTTGTATTTCAGTACCTAAATGTTTACAACTTTATTGGTCCAAAACTGGACGCAGGAACTCAAAAATTTTTACGCTTGTTGGTACAGTCCACTGTGGGCACCATTTGAGCTCGACAGATATCCAAATGCTACTCTACTTCTCGCCACCTGCTCATTAACATGACAAGCGTTACGCTCTCCATTGCGGCGTAGATCCATTGTCTCAAATCTAACTTTTCCACAGACGAGAAAGATAGATTCATCACTGAATAGCACTTCACTGTGGTGTTCGTTGATATCGTCTTTGCGATGCAGCAATAAACAACAAACTCACACCGTCTGCAGTGACCCTCAGGTTTAATGTGATGCAAAAGCTGAAGTTTTAAAACACGCAACCAGAGACATTTGTACACTATGTCGTGCACCGTCGAACGGGAAATGGCTGGTTTCCTTCTGTAAGGTAACATGGGATAATATGGAGGTCTTCCAAGCTGTTGGTAATTTAAATTTAAAGCACAGCAGCAGGAATAATGTGTTGGGCTCGTGTACTTCAATCAAATATTCATAGTAGAATTAAGTTATAAAGATGTTTAGAAAAACTGCAAACTAGTGCCAGGCAAGTATTTGTATGTCTCATATTTCGCGCAAAGATGTCATTAAATGAAGGAAGAGGGGTGAAGCTGTGACAGAACTTGGAGTTATTCCTAATTATGTAATCTGATAGCATGTCATAAATTTGTTCTGATTTTGATTTTCTGTGCTTAAGAATAAAATCATCTATTAAATGCAGAGTGAAAATAGTGTAATGCAAATGGACATTAAAATACTTGTTTTGTGTTTGATGAGCGTCGTAGTTCCGTTGCATAGTGTTTTTTTATAATTGCAACGAATTATAAAATTATGTGGTGATAAATGTGTGTAAAATTATGTAATGTATTTCGGTTTAAGTATTTAAATCTTATAAAAATTGTAAACGAATTGTGGCCATGTTTAGGAATTATTTTGATTAATGTAGTGCACGTGACCCGACTCCGGACTGGTGATATGAGGGGGAAAAAGGGGTCTTTGGTCGTTGTGCGTTGTGGTGGCAAGTTAGGAGCGGCAAAATGGCGGAAGTGTAAGCATGGACGCCAATGTATGTGAATAAACTGTGAAGGAACAACGTGAAAGTGTGTAGGTGTGAGACAATAAACCATGTGTACGAATTGCACCGATTATTATTTATCTAGATCGGACTTGTGAACTTTAATGTGCATGGCTACAAAGTCAGAATTCTTTTTTTTTAAATAATTAAGTTTCATTCTGAACTTGTATAGTGTACCTCATTTTGCACAAGGTTGTGGCACGGACAATTGTGTATTCAATTCACTGCTGTTCAAAGGCTAGCCAATATAGGATTCAGTATTAGGGGCGCAAATGCAACAGTTCACCACCAACCCCCTTTTCAGATGGGCCACGTGAAAAATAGATAGTGAATGAGCACGAGTACAGTTGCACTACTTGCTTGTCTAATAGTTTTACGGGAGCTTCTAGTGAATGCTTCACTGACACATTCCACAGTCTCTTCATTCAAATGCGCTTTAGGATGTTTTCCAGCATACGAATTCAAACTTACCGTTTCTCGAAGACTTCTGTGCACTGATAAATGGATTTACGTGTGGGTGGATCCACGTTCCATTCTCTTCTTTCCCGCCACTGAACACGTGCTACAGGCTTCAAAATAGACAAACTACAACTTTTGTTGTGGTGTCAACATGTTGACTGTCAGGAGTACGTCTGCTTGCTCCACATTAAACGTTTGTGTGCATGCACCATACGACTCAACGTTGCTCATGAAATGGTAATGAACACATCTTGGAGAGTATCTGTATCGACTGTCTATTTACCCAACAACATAAAATGTCGAGTTCTTTCGTTGCCAGCAATTGTTTGTGTATACCTCTAGCCCGGACACCCTATATGTACAGAAGCATAAGGAGCGATCAAAAATTTACCGTTCGAAGGCCGTAAAGTCGAAAATCGGTGGGTATGCCACTTAGGCAAAATCGCCGCGAGCATCGAAGCAATCATCCCATCGACACACCAGGTTGAAGATAGCCGTTTGCTAAAAATATGTGTCCCACTGCTTGAAGAAGCTCCAGTTGCCTGATCAGACAGGAATCGTTGTCCCTTCAAGACCTTTTTTTAAGGAACCGAAGGCGTGATAATATCACGGGAAGAGGTCAGAACTACAGGGAGGGTGCTCTAGTGTCTTCGACTAGAGTTGGTCCGTAACGGATCAGACTGGTCTTGCAGTCGACGGGCGTCTTATGTGGAACCGTGACAAGCACAGAACTACGCACACCTTTCCACAACGGTGATTTTCGCCAGACACGCTGCCTCATACAAATTTTTAATATTTCCTATGGATGCTATGCTGGCTTTTGACCTCCGGCAACTAAGATAAGAATAACAGCACGTTAGTCCTGTTTTGGGCACATTTGGTAATAGCGTCGCCTAATTCGCGTTCTGCGTTTACCGCATGCTTGTCGGAAACACACAATTTCCACAGTAATTCCAGCGTATGCGTCGGTGCTTATATACCCGTGTCGGAGTCGCGCTACTTACCATAAACACTCTGAGACAAAAAAATAAGAAAAAAATTTACTCACCACGAAAGATTTATTCGAATTGGATGGAAATCAGTAGATGTGATGGACATGTATAAAGAATTTCAGAAAAATTGGATGATTTATTCAAGATATATATTTCGTATGGCTAATAGAATACAGCAGTAAGTAAGTAATAACACAAACAGCGTATAAAAACAATGAATGGTCAATGTTACAGGCAACAAACAATTATTAGATCTAAAAAAGGAAGTAAAACACAAAATACACAAAAATACATAGAAATTATAGTAATAGTATCTAGTAATAGGTTTTTCAGAAGGAGAAGAGTAGACCAGACTCATGGTTGTATGTCCAAGTCCCTCAGCCAGCCAGAAGCATCTCCCTCCAGGAGGTGCAGCTCCTGCATTGTGCCAGGGAATCTCCTCGTAGGGTAGTCCATTGCGATTTGATGTAGAGTTTGTGGATTCCCACAGTCGTAGTTGGGTGAGTCAGTCTGTCCCCATTTGTGCTTCCAGTAATTACATCTACCATAGCCTGTTCGGATACGATTTAAAGTTGTCCAAGATTTTCTGGGAAGACCGAAGCCCTCGGGCCGTACGGTTGGGTCGGAGACTAAGTTAAGAGAAAGAGCAAGACAGCAGCGCGATGGTTCACTTCTGGACCTCTGGCCACTTGACATTAACTGATAGAGTTGTTGGATGTCCCCGCGAAGTATATCGTGCCGGATTCTGTCCAATTGGCAAGTTATATCGTCAAAGTCTCGAACTGGTTGGAGGGCCATGCCCATAACGCTCCACGCTTTGTCAATTGGTGAGAGATTCGACGACCATGATGACCAAGGTAGTGTTTGACAAGGACGAAGACAAACAGTAGACACTCTCTCCGCGTGCTGGCAAGCATTATCTTGCCGAAACGTACGGCCAGGATGCTCTGCCATGAAGAGCAATAAAAGGGGGCGTAAAATATCGTCGTCGTGCCGCTGTGTTGTAATGGTGCCGCAGATGACAACCAAAAGGGTCCTGCTGTGAGATGAAATGGCACCTCAGACCATCGCTCCTGATTGTCGGGCCATATGGCGGCTGACATTGAGGCTGATATCCCACCTCTGTCCCTAGCGTCTCCAGACACGTCTCGATGGTAACTTCGAAGAGGGAGTCATCACTGAAGGCAGTTCTACTCCAGCCAATGAGATACCAGGCCGAATGTAGCTGATACCGCTGCAAACTGGCTTGATGGTATGCAGATGTCAATGGTAGTCATGATTCCAGTCCGCTTTCTGCGAGCCGCCTATTAATATTCCTTGCGGCCACTGAAGTACCAGTTCTGGAACTGCATGCCTCTCTCACGATTGCTCCCTCATCTCGTTCTGTCGTCTCTCTAGGCCGACCGCTACCTTGCTGATGCTGTGTTCGGCCGTAGTTCACCCATTCCTGTCAACATCATCAAATAGTGGCATCGCTCCTATTCAAATGTCGAGTGAATCGCCGATGACTTCAACCGGCTTCTTTGAGGCGAGCTACAAGTCATCTCTCAAAGGTTGACATCTGCGTATATGGTTCGAGCCCCTATCCGCGAGGCTTAGTTAGTGTCCAACTGTCTACACGGGATGAAATTCACGAAGACTTCATGCTCGGACATTTATATGTCCTGTGTCTGCTGTCGTTGCCAGATGTGCGACGAAATCGCGCAGCAACGTCAGACGTTCATCCACTAGCCGCCAAAGTTCACAAGTTTGCATTTTCCGTCGATACCCGTATGAATGTCAGTATATGGCCAATTCACACGCGTAACTCCTTCGAGGTGAATACTTTTTTTTAATTTTTAATTTTTTACAAGGTGTACAACTTTGCTTCCGCCATTTGCCGATAGGTGGCGACATCGTTAAGTAGCGGTCGAAAGAAACAGTTCGCAGATGTCAGGCAGTTAGCTTGGACCTCCGTCAACATAACCTCATTCAAACATTAGTCGATTTGTGCCTTCGTCATAAAGTTGTTCTTGATTGAAAATGTCAGTTTACTAGCCTAATTCTCGTCATTTGCGGGAGGTGTTATGTTTTGTTTCAATATGAAGAAAACAGCGGCTGAGTCTCATCGAATGCTCTCAAGTTTGTATGGTAAGGACGCTATTAGTGAAAGAACGAGTCGTGAGTGGTTTCAACGCTTCAAGAACGGTGGTTTTAATGTCGTAGACCGGCATAGTGGTGAAAGAGAGAATGTTTTCGAAGATGCAGAATTGGAGACATTTCTGAGTGAAGACTCGCGTCAAACTCAAGAGGAATTGGCACGATCAATGGGAAGGCCACAGCAAGTCATTTCAAAACGTCTCAAGGCTATGGAATGATACAGAACGCAGGAACTTGTGGCCCGTGTGAGCTGAAACCAAGAGACTTTGAACGGCGTTTGTGTGTTTGTGAACAGTTGCTTCAGAGGCGAAAACGGAAGGGATTTCTGCATCGCATTGTGATCGGGGATGAAAAATGGCTTCATTACGATATTCTAAACGCAAAGAATCATGTGGATATCGCCGCCATGCTTCTACGTCGATGGCTAAACCGAATATTCACGGCTCCAAGATCATGCTCTGTATTTGGTGGGACCAGCTCGGCGTCGTGTACTGTTAGGTGTTGACAACAAGTGAAACAATCACAGGTGCTCGTTATTGAACGCAATTAATGCGTTTGAGCAGAGCATTAAAAGACAAACGGCCGCAATACAGCGAGAGGTACGATAAAGTGATTTTGCAGCACGACAACGCTCGACCCCACGTTGCAAAAGAGGTCAAAACGTACTTTGAAACGTTAAAATGGGAAGTCCTACCCCACCCGCCGTATTCTCCAGAGATTGCTCCCTGTGACTATCACCGGTTCAGATCAACGGCGCATGGCCTAGCCGACCAACACTTCCGATCTCATAAAGAAGTCACAAATTGGATCGATTCGTGGATCGCTTCAAAAGATGAACATATTTTCGACGCAGAATTCGTACACTGCCCGAAAGATGGGAGAAAGTAGTGGCCAGCGATGGAAATACTTTGAGTGGTACGTGTGTAACCAATTTGTTTCATTAAAGCCTCAAATGTTGGAGCAAAATGCGGAAGCAAAGTTGTACACCTTGTAGGTGTAGGCAGCAGCAACGCTCTCAAATGGAATATTTTGATCGTCCCTTATACTATCACCATCCCCTATTTTCGTGGCTTACGGTTGTGTCTCTCTTTGAACATCCAGTACCACCACCTCAACCTTCTTTTTTTTTTTTTTTCTTTCGTGGAACCCCAACTTGTCGCTAAAGTGACACGCAAAGATTCCTGTCCAGAGCGGCAGTACGCGGTTCTAAACGTGATACCGCTCAGAGCGCTAACGAGAGCAGCTGTCAGAGGAAGAGGCGGCGGGCCCGTGTCCAGCGGCGGCGCGCCGCCCACGCGTCGTGCACGTGGGCGACGAGCGCCAGGCCTGGCGGCATTCCAGTCCGCTGATTCGGGCCACACGGGCAAACAAGGCTGGCACGCGCCTGCACGCGAATGAGAAGCTGCAGTAGGCACTCTTCTCTCCTGGCGTGCCGTGGACGTAGCCAGCCCGTGCCATGTGTCTGTCCGTTTCCTTCAAAATAAACGGCGGAACACGCAGAAGCCGAGTATCATTACTCGGCAAAGCTCCACTGGGAACTAACTTGATCACTGAGTGCAGTCTCGTTCTATTTGAAAATACACTGCTAGTCATTAAAATTACAGTAGCATGAACACGGCATCCAACAAACGTCAAATTGGCACGAAGTGTACTATGTGCTTGGATTTGCAAATTGTTAGCTTTTCAGTACAGCAGCACATAGCAGATTGGAGTGAGGTCAGCTATCTTCTGCCTACAAGGAAAGCTTATACAACGGGTTTCTCATCAGGAATGCCAGTTTTAATTTTGTTTGTTTCTAGAGGATCGAGTTATTCCAGGTATAAAAAGAAGAAACGTCTGCCGGCATCTGTTGGAATTTGACAGTACTGGATCGTGGCCGATCGAGACTGCAGTTTATCGTTCCGCGATACCGCTGCTCGCATTGGTCAGGATCCCACGGCTGTCATGCGAAAATGGGACCGATGCATTCAGGAGAGGCATACTCGACGCATTGCAGGATAACAATGGACCCACTCGACTAGCACTCTGCCATGCAGGATCGGACAACTACCTCACGTACTGTGAGTCAGGCAGTCAGCTTGTTTGCAAAATGGAAGTACCCAGTCAAACAGTGCAATGACGTCTGGAGCACTACGGCTTCTCAGCACATCGATTGTCGTTGCATCTTCCCATGACATGCTGGCAGAAAGAGGTGCAACGACAGTGGTAGGCCCAATTCAAACAATGGACACAACAGTGGCACCACGTCGTCTTTTCAGATAAGTTTCACTTCTGCATAGACATCGCGATGCATATATACAGCCGAGTGGAGGCTCCGAGGAAAACGGACGTCGCCAAATTGCATCGGTTAGCGTCACACGGGTCCAGCACCTGGAATGATGATATGGGCTGCCATTGAACACACAGCGTGGTCACTTCTGATTGGCACAACTGAAAATTTTCACAGCAGGCGTTACATTTCAGACAGGTTAAGACTGAGGGCTGTGCCCTGTCAGTGAGCTCTCCGTGACGTCATCCTACAACAAGATAACGTAAGACTCCATGTTACCCCTGATGTCATAGCTTTCCCCGACGTATCAAATGTCCTACTATTGCATTATCAAGAACGTTACGTCCCTGATTTCGTTAACCCTGTGAAAACACTTGGTGAAGATTGCTGAGAGACTGAGGCTCCACCACTCGCCAGACATTGGGGTTGATGAGCTCAGGCATGGATTCGAAGCAGCAAACAACGAAGTACCCACATTGTTCATCCAGGCTCAGTTCAAGTTGATGTCAATCCTGGTTGGAATCAGCCGCGCGGGGTAGCCGTGCGGTCTGAGGCGTCTCGTCGGAGGTTTGAGTCCTCCCTCGGGCATGGTTGTGTGTTTGTCCTTAGCATAAGTAGTTCAAGTTCGTTCAAGTAGTGCGTAAGCCTAGCGACCGATGACCTCAGTAGTTTGGTCCCATAGTCCTTACCACGAATTTCCATTTCCTGGTTGGAGTCATTGTTGCTGCCGGAGGCGGTAACTGTAAGTACTAAATTCTGCGAGTTCTCCGCTCCCAAAAATGCTCCCGTTGTCTGGTCTAGCATCTTTCACTAATAATCAGTCCGACCAGTGCTCAAATTCTGAATAAAAATCATTAGCAATGACCGCGGAAGACTGCCGGAATAACTTCTCATCCTTGTTCTGCCAACGATCTTGCCAAAGAAGGTGAGGAGCAGACAGAGGTAAGGGCAGTCTCTTTCCCTTGGGATGGGAAATTGCCCTAAGACGCGAAAGTATTCACAATGGTCAATAGCATGAGGATACGGGAGCCAATGTAAACCACTGCATCATAGATACTTAATGTTTATCCAAAGAACATGTATCGTCTAATTGAAGAAGTGTGATCATGATCTCTCCATTGGAAAAAGATTCCAGATTAGTCCTCTCGTCGGATCTCCGGGAAGGGGCTGCCGAGAGGATGGTGACGGAGAGAAAAATATTGAATAACTAACGAAAGGGTAACATTCTACGATTCGAAGCATGGAATGTCGTAACTGTGACCGTGGTGTGGAAGCTGGAAAATCTGAAACGGGATATGCAAAGAATAAGGCTACGGCCCGTGAATTGAAATGGAAAGAAGATAAGGATTTCTGGTCGGATGAATATAGGGCAATATCAACAGCAGTTTAAAATGGTATAACGGGAGGGGGGGGGGGGTTACCTTTTTGTTAATGGACATCATATTCGACACTGACTGTAGAAATTATTTATTTTGCAATTGCAGTTTCAGGCGGTACTGTAAGAGGCATTGCTTCGGCACAAGTCATAAATTAAAGTCCTCCGATATGATAACATGTATACGTGTCAGAGGACTTTGAAGTCTGACATGTACTGAAGCAAAATATTTTGTAGTACCGCTTGAAAATGGTCCAAAGGCCGAAACTGCAATTGTGGAATAAATAATGTCTACAATCAATGGTGGATATGATGTCCTTTAAAAAGTTCTACTCGACAGTGAACCCTGAACATGAGAAGATAATCGGGATTCGTTACGAATAGGTAGGTAGGGCAGAGACTGCGCTAGGCAGAGACTGAGTAGGGCAGAGGCTGAGCTGCTGTGAACAGTTCAGCGATAGGGTTATTCTCAAAAAAAAAAAAAAAAAAAAAAAAAATTGGAGAAAGATTGGGTTTAACGTCCCGTCGACATCGAGGTCATTGGAGACGGAGAGCAAGCTCGGATGGTGTTCGTGCCGCTACAAAGGAACGATCCCGAATTGAGCGATTTAGGGAAATCATGGAAAACCTACGTCTGGATGGTTGGACGCAGGTTTGAAGTCGTCTCCCAAACGCGAGTCCAGTGAGCTAACCACTGCGCCATCTCGCTCGGTAGGGTTGTTCTCATCGGCATCGACCACCGACAATAATCTGTAAAACAGAACAGGTATACATGCCAACATCACAAGCAGAAGATTTAGAGATGGACGGGACTCAAAGGATAGCTCCGTATGTAAAGGAAGATGATAATCTGCTAATTATATGAGATTTGAACACTCTAGTAGGAGAAGGAATGGGAGAATATGGGCTCGGTAGTAGGAATGTGAGAGGAGAGAGACCAGTAGAGTTCTGCAATAAACTTCATCGAGTAATAGCGAATACGTGGTTCAAGAATCGCGAGAGGGGGAGGTATACTTGGAATAGGCTGTGAGGTACTGGAAGATTCCAGTTAGATTACATTTTGGTCAGGCAGAGACTCGGAAATCGGATACGGGATTGAAAGGAGTTCCCAGGAGCAGATGAAGATTCTACCACGATTTGGTAATGATGAATAGCAGGCTGAAGCCAGGAAAAATCAACATGGAAAGAAGTGGAATATTGAACTTCTGAGGAACGATGAGATACGTTTGAAGTTCTCTGAGCCTGTAGATACGGCGATAACGAATACCACAGTGGGTAGTACTTCTGTAAAGAGCAACCGCAGCAGGCGGACATAAAAATATATGTACCAAGAAGGTACCGGTCAAGATAACTTAGGTAACAGAAGAAATACGTCATTTGCTCGACGAAAGAACGAAGTGCATAACCGTTAAGAAAAAGTCAGGAATACAACAATATTACTTCAAAATGAAGTGCAGGGAAGCTAAGGCGAATAAATGGTCGTGGGAAGAACTGGTTTAGCGAACAGAAAAGTTAGAAACCGACATTTTGCAAAACTGAGAAAAAAGGTGTCAACGTTAAGAGTACAGGAGGAATTCCGATGTTGAACGTAGAAGGGAGAGCAGACAAATGGAGGGAATACGCTGAAATCCTCTACGAGGGAGAGGAACAGCCTACTGACGTAGTAGAAGCAGCAATGGAAGTCCATGTGGGAGACATAGGGAATCCAGTATTATAGTCAGAGTGTGACAGAGCTTTGAATGAGTTGCGATCAAATAAAGCGGAACTCATGGATAACATTCTTTCAGAATTCCTAAAATTCTTGGACGATGGTGCAACTAAACTATTATACAAGTTGGTGTGTAAAATTTATCAGATTGGAGACATGCCATCGGACTTTCGGAAGAATGTCATCCACACTATTCCGAAGATGGCTGTTATCACGTAATCAGCTTAGCAGTTCGTACATCCAAATTGCTGATAATAATAAACAGAAGAAGGGACCATCAGTTTGGCTTTGGGAAAAATAGAGGCACAAGAGAGACAGTTCTGGTGTTGGGGTCGGTAAATGAACCAACTATTAATTCATTCTGGTTGTCAACTACATGTCTACCCATGCTAACTCACAGGAACTATGTACTTCAGTTTCGCTGCAAGACAGAATACTTCTAACAGCAACAAACACACAACCGCCATCCGTATTTAAGCTATGCTTTCTGAACACTGTTAGGTCCTTTGTAAAAATTTTGGTTGAACTGATCTCCAAATTTAGCCAGTTTTCAGCACCTGTGCTTCAGTTCGTTCTATTAGCACCTGAAGTTCTGGTTCTTTCGGAACACAGCAACGACAGTTTACTACTAAAATACCTATGGTTCCTAGATAACCCCTAGACCTGTGTTTGACCTGCGCCTTTGAGACTGAAAATCTTTTAGTTCTTTCCCGAGACTCTATAACTTAACAAACCGCCCAGACCACTCCAACACAGCCCCTGCTACATGCGTAGCCACTCTTGGTGTGTAATGGATCCTTGATCTTTTAACGGGATTCGATGCCCACCATCTTCTTGCAAGTAGAGGAATCTGCAGCCTACACGGTCACAGAACCGTGTGAGCTAATTCGGGTGCTCCTCTCGGCTCTGCACCAAAGGTCCACAATCAGTCCTGTCGACAATGCTACAGATGGTGAGCTCTGCCTTCATCTTGCAAACAAATCCGGCAGTCTTTACCAATTAAGCTAGCCGCCCGAAACAAGATAGAGTCTCTTCCGATCCAAAACGGTAGACGTCACTAGAACCCACATGAGGCACCACCTGCAGCTGAGTTTACCCTTCGGTCTTCAAAGCTTCTGGAAGGACGCATCCCACATCTTGGTAGACTGTCTCTGATATGCACACAAAGTGCACACTAGATTCCTTAATCATTAGGAGAATACAATTTCAGGTAACTGAAACAAAGAGGTGGCATTCATAATCATCTTAACAATATGAAAATACGAAGTCTGTACAAAATTTACGAAATATTCTTATCATTTTGGAACCAAAGTTACACTACTGGCCATTAAAATTGCTACACCAAGAAGAAATGCAGATGATAAACGGGTATTCATTGGACAAATATATTATACTAGAACTGACATGTGATTACATTTTCACGCAATTTGGGTGTATACATCCTGAGAAATCAGTACCCAGAACAACCAACCAGCTCTGGCTGTAATAACGGCCTTGATGCGCCTGGGCATTGAGTCAAACAGAGCTTGGACGGCGTGTACACGACACTACAGTTCATCAAGAGTAGTGACTGGTGTATTGTAGCCAGCCAGTTGCTCGGCCACCATTGACCAGACGTTTTCAATAGGTGAGAGATCTGGAGAATGTGCTGGCCACAGCAGCAGTCGAACATTTTCTGTATCCAGAAAGGCCCATACAGGACCTGCAACATGCGGTCGTGCATTATCCTGCTGAAATGTAGGGTTTCGCAGGGATCGAATGAAGTGTAGAGCCACGGGTCGTAACACATCTGAAATGTAACGTCCACTGTTCAAAGTGCCGTCAATGCGAACAAGAGGTGACTGAGACGTGTAACCAATGACACCCCATACCATCACGCCGGGTGATACGCCAGTATGGCGATGACGAATACACGCTTCCAATGTGCGTTCACCGCGACGTCGCCAAACACGGATGCGACCATCATGATGCTGTAAACAGAACCTGGATTCATCCTAAAAAAATACGTTTTGCCATTCGTGCACCCAGGTTCGTCGTTGAGTATACCATAGCAGGCGTTCCTGTCTGTGATGCAGCGTCAAGGGTAACCGCAGCCATCGTCTCCGAGCTGATAATCCTTGCTGCTGCAAACGTCGTCGAACTTTACGTGCAGATGGTAATTATCTTGCAAACGTCCCCATCTGTTGACTCAGGGATCGAGACGTGGCTGCACGAACCGTTACAGTCATGCGGATAAGATGCCTGTCATCTCGAGTGCTAGTGAAACGAGGCCATTGGGATCCAGTTCGACGTTCCGTGTTACCCTCCTGAACCCACCGATTCCATATTATGCTAACAGTCATTGGATCTCGACCAACACGAGCAGCAATGTCGCGATACGATAAACCGCAATCGCGATAGGCTACAATCCGACCTTTATCGAAGTCGGAAACGTGATGGTACGCATTTCTCCTTACACGAGGCATCACAACAACGTTTCACCAGGCAACGCCGGTCAACTGCTGATTGTGTATGAAAAATCGGTTGGAAACTTTCCTCATGTCACCACGTTGTAGGTGCCGCCACCGGCGCCAACCTTGTGTGAATGCTCTGAAAAACTAATCATTTGCATATCACAGCATCTTCTTCCTGTAGGTTAAATTTCGCGTGTGTAGCACGTCATCTTCGTGGTGTACCAATTTTAATGGCCAGTAGTGTATCTACTCCTTCGGAAAAAAAATGTTTTAATTCATTTCAGTTATTTAAACTACAATAATTTTTGTGAAGACTCTTTGAAATTTATTTCTTGGTGCACGACACGTTCTCAAACTCATGGAATAAGCTACATAAAAATGGCAGTTTTAGAATCTGGCTTCCCTTTGAATAAATTTCTGTGGTCTCTCATGTTATTGAATCAATATTTGAGTATGCAATGAGTATTTAGAAACTTAGATTAAAACTGAGTATCGGATCGACTCTAGAACCGTATCTTTATCGACTCAGTACAGAGCCTGTTTATTCGTCTCGTGGAAGTAATATAGCGTCCATTTTTTAATTTTCTGCAATCCACCATTCTGCAGTTTGAATTTCGTTTTACCACCAGCTACTGCTGCGCCATCGATGTGGCCCTGACAAGGGGCGGAAAATTGAACTATGAACCAGAAGCCCCATAGCAGTCCTAGTTGGGTAGCATAACTGATGAAAAGGTGCTGAACCGAGTTGAAAGAAATTTATGCGACAACCTGACTAAGATACGGGTTCAGTTGGCAGGGCATATCTTGAGCCGTCAAGGACTTGACAGTTTGGTTACGGAGGGAAATCTACATCTACATCTACATCTATACTCCGCGAGCCACCTTACGGTGTGTGGCGGAGGGTACTTATTGTACCACTATCTGATCCCCCCTTCCCTGTTCCATTCACGAATTGTGCGTGGGAAGAACGACTGCTTGTAAGTCTCCGTATTTGCTCTAATTTCTCGGATCTTTTCGTTGTGATCATTATGCGAGATATATGTGGGCGGTAGTAATATGTTGCCCATCTCTTCCCGGAATGTGCTCTCTCGTAATTTCGATAATAAACCTCTCCGTATTGCGTAACGCCTTTCTTGAAGTGTCCGCCACTGGAGCTTGTTCAGCATCTCCGTAACGCTCTCGCGCTGACTAAATGTCCCCATGACGAATCGCGCTGCTTTTCGCTGGATCATGTCTATCTCTTCTATTAATCCAACCTGGTAAGGGTCCCATACTGATGAGCAATACTCAAGAATCGGACGAACAAGCGTTTTGTAAGCTACTTCTTTCGTCGATGAGTCACATTTTCTTAGAATTCTTCCTATGAATCTCAACCTGGCGCCTGCTTTTCCCACTATTTGTTTTATGTGATCATTCCACTTCAGATCGCTCCCGATAGTAACTCCTAAGTATTTTACGGTCGTTACCGCTTCCAATGATTTACCACCTATGGCATAATCGTACTGGAATGGATTTCTGCCCCTATGTATGCGCATTATATTACATTTATCTACGTTTAGGGAAAGCTGCCAGCTGTCGCACCATTCATTAATCCTCTGCAGGTCTTCCTGGAGTACGTACGAGTCTTCTGATGTTGCTACTTTCTTGTAGACAACCGTGTCATCTGCAAATAGCCTCACGGAGCTACCGATGTTGTCAACTAAGTCATTTATGTATATTGTAAACAATAAAGGTCCTATCACGCTTCCTTGCGGTACTCCCGAAATTACCTCTACATCTGCAGATTTTGAACCGTTAAGAATGACATGTTGCGTTCTTTCTTCTAGGAAATCCTGAATCCAATCACAAACCTGGTCCGATATTCCGTAAGCTCGTATTTTTTTCACTAAACGTAAGTGCGGAACCGTATCAAATGCCTTCCTGAAGTCCAGGAATACGGCATCAATCTGCTCGCCAGTGTCTACGGCACTGTGAATTTCTTGGACAAATAGGGCGAGCTGAGTTTCACATGATCTCTGTTTGCGGAATCCATGTTGGTTATGATGAAGGAGATTTGTATTATCTAAGAACGTCATAATACGAGAACATAAAACATGTTCCATTATTCTACAACAGATTGACGTAAGCGAAATAGGCCTATAATTATTCGCATCTGATTTATGACCCTTCTTGAAAATGGGAACGACCTGCGCTTTCTTCCAGTCGCTAGGTACTTTACGTTCTTCCAGAGATCTACGATAAATTGCTGATAGAAAGGGGGCAAGTTCTTTAGCATAATCACTGTAGAATCTTAGGGGTATCTCGTCTGGTCCGGATGCTTTTCCGCTACTAAGTGATAGCAGTTGTTTTTCAATTCCGATATCGTTTATTTCAATATTTTCCATTTTGGCGTCCGTGCGACGGCTGAAGTCAGGGACCGTGTTACGATTTTCCGCAGTGAAACAGTTTCGGAACACTGAATTCAGTATTTCTGCCTTTCTTCGGTCGTCCTCTGTTTCGGTGCCATCGTGGTCAACGAGTGACTGAATAGGGGATTTAGATCCGCTTAACGATTTTACATATGACCAAAACTTTTTAGGGTTCTTGTTTAGATTGTTTGCCAATGTTTTATGTTCGAATTCGTTGAATGCTTCTCTCATTGCTCTCTTTACGCTCTTTTTCGCTTCGTTCAGCTTTTCCTTATCAGCTATGATTCGACTACTCTTAAACCTATGATGAAGCTTTCTTTGTTTCCGTAGTACCTTTCGTACATGATTGTTATACCACGGTGGATCTTTCCCCTCGCTTTGGACCTTAGTCGGTACGAACTTATCTAAGGCGTACTGGACGATGTTTCTGAATTTTTTCCATTTTTGTTCCACATCCTCTTCCTCAGAAATGAACGTTTGATGGTGGTCACTCAGATATTCTGCGATTTGTGTCCTATCACTCTTGTTAAGCAAATATATTTTCCTTTCTTTCTTGGCATTTCTTATTTCACTTGTAGTCATTGATGCAACCACTGACTTATGATCACTGATACCCTCTTCTACATTCACGGAGTCGAAAAGTTCCGGTCTATTTGTTGCTATGAGGTCTAAAACGTTAGCTTCACAAGTTGGTTCTCTAAATATCTGCTCGAAGTAATTCTCGGACAAGGCAGTCAGGATAATGTCACAAGAGTCTCTGTCCCTGGCTCCAGTTCTGATTGTGTGACTATCCCATTCTATACCTGGTAGATTGAAGTCTCCCCCTATTACAATAGTATGATCACGAAACTTCTTCATGACGTTCTGCAGGTTCTCTCTGAGGCGCTCAACTACTACGGTTGCTGATGCAGGTGGTCTATAGAAGCATCCGACTATCATATCTGACCCACCTTTGATACTTAACTTAACCCAGATTATTTCACATTCGCATTCGCTAATAACTTCACTGGATATTATTGAATTCTTTACTGCTATAAATACTCCTCCACCATTGGCGTTTATCCTATCCTTGCGGTATATATTCCATTCTGTGTCTAGGATTTCGTTACTGTTCACTTCCGGTTTTAACCAACTTTCCGTTCCTAATACTATATGCGCACTATTTCCTTCAATAAGCGATACTAATTCAGGAACCTTGCCCTGGATACTCCTGCAGTTTACCAATATTACGTTAACTTTTCCTGTTTTTGGTCTCTGAGGACGGACGTTCTTTATCAACGATGCTGATGTTCTCTCTGGTAAGCCGTCAGGTATTTTATCGTTTCGCCCAAGGGGGGGGGGGGTCCCTCTAACCTAAAAAACCCCCGTGTGCACGCCACACGTACTCTGCTACCCTAGTAGCTGCTTCCGGTGTGTAGTGCACGCCTGACCTGTCTAGGGGGGCCCTACAGTTCTCCACCCAATAACGGAGGTCGATGAATTTGCAACCATTATAGTCGCAGAGTCGTCTGAGCCTCTGGTTTAGACCCTCCACACGGCTCCAAACCAGAGGACCGCGATCGACTCTGGGCACTATGCTGCAGATATTAAGCTCAGCTTGCACTCCGCGTGCGATGCTGGTTGTCTTCACCAAATCAGCCAGCCGCCGGAAGGAACCAAGGATGGCCTCAGAACCCAAGCGGCAGGCGTCATTCGTTCCGACATGTGCTACTATCTGCAGCCGGTCACACCCAGTGCGTTCAATAGCTGCCGGAAGGGCCTCCTCCACATTACGGACGAGACCCCCCGGCAAGCACACCGAGTGCACACTGAGGGACAAAAACTTCTGATGGAGACTAAGGCTTCAATAGAGTAAGTGGGTTCAAATGGATGTATGTTGCAGCTGTTATGTGGCGTTAAAGTGGCTTGAAGTGGATAGGATAGTGTCGATGCTACAAACGAGTCACGGAACTGAACTCAATAATAAAACAACTTTTATTTCCTTTTTCTCTCCAGATGCAACTTGTCTTCTATAAACAACGGTAAACAGTGATGGCACGAATATATAGATACATGTAATCAGGCACGTTCTAAGGAACGACACAAGAGTAATGTGATGGAAATGTTCTATTAATGCAATGACTAAAAGTGATGTACGAGAAAAATAAACTTTTATTAATATATAGATTAAGTTTCCTTTAATTTATGTCTATGGTCACAATCTTTTTGTTTAACAGATTACTGGTTTCGGTCTTTAATGATCATCATCAGATCTGTTTCATAAAAACAAAATCCTAATGTACTGCAGCCATAGTGGCATCGTCAAATGTTAAATGCGGAATCAGCACCAGCATCGTCAAATACATATAGATCACATCACATGCACGAGTCATGTTGTCAGTAGTACTACTGTTTAAAAAAAACTACTGACAACATGACTCGTGCATTTGATGTGATTTATATGTATTTGACGATGCTGGTGCTGATTCCGCATTTAACATTTGACGATACCACTATGGCTGCAGTACATTAGGATTTTGTTTTTATGAAACAGATCTGATGATGGTCATTAAAGACCGAAACCGGTAATCTGTTAAACAAAAAGATTGTGACCATAGACGTAATTTAAAGGAAACTTATTACATAGTACGAGTCACTGTGTTTTTCGCGACGATGTCGCAGCTTGTGAAAATATATGGATTTTTCCATGATAAAATACCAAAAAAGACCGGACGTTAATTAATTATTGTAGATGTTTCAAAATGATCGTGGCGTTTAGAAGAAGCCAATGTTCTGAGTAGATATATAAATAAAATTACGTTTGAAACGATGCACAGGAACTTGCTACACTAACTCTTGTTAACCAGTTACCAGTGATTGCTCTAAAAACACTTTAATGGTGGCTGCCAAGAGGAAGGTGGGGAGGGGGTTAATGTTGGCCCTTTTTTTGTTATGTTTTTAGGGCGCAAAACTGCTACGTTGGCTTAGGGAAGGGTAAAAAGAAAAACCGAATGTGAAACCAGCAGCAATGGGAGCGAAACTCAAGAAGGAGGTAAACTAAAAACGGAAGGAAATCTTAGAAAACTACTATTGAAGGGGGGGGGCTGTATTCCCCAAAAAAGAGCTTCAAATGACCGCTGTCGTCTCACTGACACTGATAAACTCCAGGGAGCGATCGGTTGAGAGCGTGTCATCTGCTAAAAGGGAAGATATATCAGGCGACAAATGTAAACGGGCACTGAAGTAAAAGGTGTCTCACTGTCCACGGTTCAGAGCAGTGAGGACAAATCGGGGGAGGATCATCAATTAAGAGATATCGATGGCTAAAAAGACAGTGTACTATCCGGAGTCTAGTTAAAATTACCTCCTCTCGACAACGAGGCCGGGAGGAAGAGGTCCAAGCACAGGGAAGGGGTTTTACGTCCCGTAATTTATTATCGGGAAGCGTAGACCAATGTGTATGGTATAAAAGAGTAACACGACGACATAAAAAGTTCTGTAGATCGGCAAAGGGAACCATGCGAACAGCGGGCCGAGGAAGAGAGACTGCAGCCTTGGCCGCTATATCGGCTGCCTCGTTTCCGCGGGTACCAGCGTGCCCTGGGATCCAGAGGAATGCCACAGAGACTCCCCCAAAGTGGAGCAAGTGGAGGCTGTTCCGAATCCGGTGGACCAGAGGGTAGACGGGATAAAGAGCTTGGACGCTGAGAAGAGAGCTGAGCGAATCCGAGCATATAATGTACTGTAAGCGCTTATGGCGTCGGATGTATTGGACAGCCTGGAGAACAACATAAAGCTCCACCGACGATAAACTATAGGGGCTGGGGGGGTACTATTCTTGGAGGGAAGCTGACAAAGGGCATTGAGAAGACAGGTCCTGGGACGAAGCCAAGGTGACGCCTTAGCCCATTTGTCAAGAAAGTGTAAGGAAAGAGAACGTAACAGTTGACGGAAGTGGTCTCTTGGTTGTAGCAGAGAGTAAGGGCGGCCAGCATACCCTAAATCCAAACAGGCGTCGAAAAAAAGGGCAGGGGTCGGTCGGGCAGGTATGGAAGACAGATGACTAGGGCAACGACTCAGTAGAACAGTTTGCCGGTTGGACAGCGGAGGTTCAGCAGTCTCACCGTAAAGGCTCTCCACGGGGCTGGTATAAAAAGCTCCAGATGCTAAACACAATCCACGATGGTGACAGAGTCGAGACGCCGATGAGGCCTGCTAGTCTATGAAATGCCTAAGAAAGTACATAATTTCAGTAGCTAATAAGGTGTCTGCAGGAAATGATTCTGTCTTACAAGTGAAACACTATTATGGTCCTCCGTACCCCAACATGGTAGGGTAAAATGTCTTGGCATATTCAGTCAGTTTCTTTCTCGTCTATGGATTCCTGAGGAAAGGATATACGCAAGGTTAATTTCTACGTTTGAAGGACGTATCTCATAAGGATGTACTAGTGAATCATCGGACGGACTTACATAAAGCAGCTTATTCGTATGTAAGGTGCTGGCGCCATATTCAAGATTATAGAAAATAAGATTCGGAAAGTTGACAAACTTCGGCTGCTGGGAAATACAACCAGACTAAAATATATTTTACAACCAGACTAAAATATATTTTTGGAATAAATACATGTAGAATACAAAACAGTTTATTTTAATTTACAGTTTCACGTTGAGAACCAGACGACTGAGAGTCATTTCGCTCTGAAATACTGAATATGTTAATAAGAAAAAATGCTTGTCATTGTTTGCTAAATATCTTCTTCAAAACCCTATGACCCCATTAACAATTTCTACCTTAATATCGCTGCTTACTTAGTTACTTCTGCACAAACACCCATTGTCGTCGCCGTCATTGTTGTCAACCGTGGTATCTTCAGATTTCCACTTGTCCGCACTCTTCACTTGACGGAGTTCCGCGCTCTGTCCGGATTGACCCACTTACTGTTCAATGGTTGCCATTCCCATAATTTCTTCTCATCCTGCACTTTATCATGATCACCGTCGAACAAATTCCACAATTCCATGCGTTCACTCGCCACACTAGTTTTACGATATCGCCCCTCGCTTCTGTTCTTTTTTTTTTTTCCATACATCAGTACTTCGCAATGTCACACTGTGTGAACTCGCCCTACGTCGCCAATCCTCTAATCTAAGACTTTCTATATCATTTCTTATATTTATGGTGCGATTCTTTCCAGAATGTTTGCCTGCTCATCTTAAGGCCGTATGCGTGGCACTGCTTAGCTTCCGGCCTGGCTCGACGGAAAGCCGTTTCCTAACTTCCCCTGCTCCCTTTGATTTTCTTTCCTGTCGTTTCCAAGGAGACCTTCTTTGTATCCCCCTTGAGCAAACCTTTTAACTTCATCAGGTCACGGTTCCTCCCGGTGCCAATTTTAAATTTCATTACCGTGATGCGGTCCTCTCCAGCTATTAGCATTTGGCTTTCCTTCGAGGTGACAATTCGAGGGAAGTGTCTCGCAAGTGCAATGACCCAGCAGATTCGCCAGGTGATGAGAGAGCCTTTAGAGTTGACCTGGGGCTGGCAGCCGGACGTAAAAACGACATTTCGTCCATGGAGTGAGTGACTGTTTGTAAAATTTTTTTGTTTATTTATAGACGCAATCACATTATTATGTGTTGTCAAACTCATGACAACGCAAGAACCTGTTTTCAATGTATACCGCCTTTAGAATCTGAACATGATCATTGTATGGCCGAAACCGGTTATGACTGTGATTGCGTCTACAAATAAAAAAAAAATTACAAATCTGGACACAAGTAAGGAATACATTAACTCTGACGGATGCAGAACTGATGTGGAAATTCTTTGAAACTGAGGCGCCTTCTCGTACACAGTTACGGAGACTGTAGGCTTGGATGGCTCTTTATGTGGATAGTGTGATAATTTTAACCAAATAGAGAGTCAATAAAAGTGATCTGGATGAATTACAGAGAAATGTGGCGCTGGTGGAGTTAATAAGTGATATGCTGTTGACTACAAAAATATTGTGTTGTAGAATAAATTTGGATATGATGCAGGGGGAGGACGCTATTAGGTGGGGGAAGTAGAGGCCTCATGGTTTGAAACTAGCAGGGTGTTTCCCTGTAGGGTCACGTGGTAACTTTTCCTTTTTCTCTTATTATGGGCACGGCTCAGGGTGTCCTCCGGTCACTGCCTTGCATGACGACGAGTGCAAACCACAATACCACTTAAGACAATATTAATACAACGCGATTGTATTGTTTGTTGTATTTTGTGTCACGGTGGCAGGCTAGACTGTCAATTCACTTGTTTGTCATGTAGCGGTGTTTATAATTAAAGTGCAGCTGCTCACAGAGATCCAGTCTGGGCTGTAATTATCGTACGGCTGCGAAACTTTGTACACATTCTAATGGTTAACGGAACCTATGTACGCCGATAAAACAATTAGTTGCAGTTTTGGCGACCAGGTACAATTCTGGCGCTGTGAATAGAAGAAGGACGTACAGAAATATTTGCATAAGTAATGGATTAGGACCGGGATGTGGGCAGAAAAGGTCAAATAAGTGAAAAAAGCACATGTTGGTTTTGTTATTAACCGCCGATTACACAGTTTGTTTAAAATGAGCACGGAGACGTCGAAGAGATGACGCATCCGTAAAACGCCGTGATCAACAATTCCTCTCAGCGGTTCCCGTGGAATCTGAGCAACACGTTCCTGCATACTGCCTTTCAGATCAGGTAGAGACCTAACGTGTAACTGGTAAACGCGTTGTTTTAAATACCCCCAGAGCCAACAATCACATGGATTCAGACCAGGTGATCTTGCAGGCAACGTATCTGGAAAACCTCTGGAGATAATACGTTCGTTAGAGGTTACATTAAGCAGATCTTTCACTGGGTGAGCGAGACGAGGTGTTGCCTCATCTTGCGCGAAAATAGTGTTTGCCACACAGTTGCCCTATTCCAGAGTAGGAATCACATCCTGTACAAGGATGTCTCGACAACGTGTAGACCTCACGACACACATGACAGGCGCTCTGTGTGTAGCTTCTTCAGATGAGAACGGACCGAGAATAAAGGTGCTTGTGAATCCACACCAGACAATCACATACGGCGAGTGCAATGGCTCTTCCTGCACAACATGTAGCTTAACAGTGTCCCAATTTCGGCAGTTCTGTATATTCACTGCACCATGTAGTGTAAAATGTGCCTCATCGCTCCATAGAATATTGCCCGCCACTTGTCATCAACTTCGATCCATGCCAGAAACCGAAGCGCAAATTCAGAACGTTGTTGTGGATTATAAGGTTTCAGTTGCTGCGCCATTTGGATCTTGTACGGGTAGCAGAGTGCTATAGACCGCAAAACTTTCCGTACCGATGACCATAGGCTGGACAACTCTCACGACACTGCATAAGCATTAGCACCAGCCGTGGCACGTGCTGCTTGGTCAGTTACCGCAATAGCATCCTTGTCAATAAGTTCCAACGGTATAGGATGCGTTCTTCTTGAACGCCACACCAAGCTCACACGTGTTTTGCAATTTCATTATCATCTTCTTCTCAGACCTTTCAGTCGGCGATACTCTCTCAAAGCAGCACTGTAATTGCTGCCATTCTCATAAAAGAGTTTCACTAACAACGCACAGTCTTTCTTCTCGGTAGCCATATGTTCACTCACGTTATGGCTTGTCAGTTGACACTGTAGATGTCCTACCCTCATACAAAGATATAAAGAGTGAAAAACGCCAGATTTGCAAAATGTTCAAATGTGTGTGAAATCTTATGGGACTTAACTGCTAAGGTCATCAGTCCCTAAGCTTACACACTACTTAACCTAAATTATCCTACGGACAAACACACACACCCATGGGAGGACTCGAACCTCCGCCGGGATCAGCCGCACAGCACATGACTGGAGCGCCTGAGACTGCTCGGCTAATCCCGCACGGCCCAGATTTGCACCTGGTGGGCAAAACAGTAACTAATTTTTTTTCCAGCGTAAATCGGTTCCGCATTAACACGTCTACCAAGTTTCGCTGTTACAAGCCACACTGGACCACCGTGAGTAGCTGCACTTTAATTATAACCACCCAGAATTATATGTTTTAACTATTGTGAACACGTCAATGGTGCTCGTTTCCGCTTGTGTGGTGGGGGTGCTGACCACTTTTGAAGGGGAGGGGGAAGTTTGCGCCGTGAAATGGCAAATGGTCGCGCCACAGTTGGCCAGATGCTCAGGTCTCGCCGGTAGGCGCTGTTGTCAGGTACTGGAGGAGGCAACGCAACAGAGAGCTGTGACAATGCGACTCTGCGATTGGCAGTCCAGTGATACGACTGGTAAGCAGCAACAACGTGAACCAGCTCTGGAATCCGTGGACAGCAGCAGCAGACAAGACCTTCTGTGCAGCACTGGACTTTGCAGGGGCTGCCGCCTTTTCTTGTTTACCTCACAGAGTCGCAAGCTCTGAGAGTTATCCGCAAAGAAGCGTAACCTGAGCGGACGGCTCCAGGTTGTCTACTGGTAGGCGACATCTGCTGGTCTTGATGTCTCCAGTATGGAGCGGAAGCGGCCCCATCAATATGAGCCAGCAACAAGGCAGCAGTGGGCAAGCCTTGGGTTTGACTCTGGGCCTAACGTAGCGCGTCGGTCGTGTTTGTTACTGGTGTGGCTGGCCAAGGGATTCGCCGCAGTGTTTTTCCATAGATCATGAATACGACACTTCATAATGATGTGGAACGTGTCAGGTTAATAAAAGGTGTCTATACTAGATATTAAATGACATTTAATATTTTTAATTTCTTTTTTTTTTTTTTGGGGGGGGGGTGCGGGCGTTTGGAGAAATTACCCACTTACTACATCCAAAAATTCCTCTAATGAGTAGAAGGAGTTGCCATTAAGAAAATCTTTTAATTTCCTTTTAAATGCTATATGGCTATCTGTCAGACTTTTGATGCTATTAGGTGGCAGCATAATTTACCCCCTTCTGAGCCAAAGTTAGATTTAACCTTGAGTAGTGAAGATCATCCGTTCTTCTAGTGTTGTAGCCATGTACACTGCTATTACTTTTGAATTCGTTCGGATTGTTAATAACAAATTTCATAAGTGAATGTATATATTGTGAGGCTACAGTGAAGATCGCTAGCTCTTTAAATAAGTGTCTGCAGGATGATCTTGGATGAGCTCCAGCAATTATTCTGATTACACGCTTTTGTGCAATGAACACTCTTTTACTCAATAATGAGTTACCCCAGAATACGATGCCATACGAAAGCAGAGAATGGAAATAGGCATGGTAAGCTAATTTACTCAGATGTATATCGCCAAAATTTGCAATGACCCTAATAACATAAGTAGCTGAACTCAAACGTTTCAACAAATCCTCAGTGGGTTTTTTTCCAGTTCAACCCCTCATCAATGCATACACCTAGAAATTTTGAATATTCTACCTCAGCTACCGATTTCTGATCGAAGTCCATATTTATTAATGGTGTCATTCCATTTACTGTGTGGAACTGTATATACTGTGTTTTGTCAAAGTTTTATGAGAACCCATTTGCAGAGAACCACTTAATGATTTTCTGAAAAAATGGTGGTTATAACAGATTTGGCAATGTTAGTGTTAGGGATGGCCAGATGCCCTTCCTGCTGCCAACCCGTACCCCCCAGGACGGAATCAGTGTACCCCAACTGTCTGCGTCTAGTGTAAATCGGGAAATAGTGCGGACGTGTTTCAGATGTCTGCGACACGTGTAACTAAGGCGGAACGTGGTGACCAGGCCGGTATTCACCTAGCGGGATGTGGAAAACCGCCTAAAAACCACATCCACGCTGGTCAGAACACCAGTCCTCGTCGTTAAACCGCCGGGCGGATTCGACACGGGGCCGGCGCGCCTACCCGAGTCCAGGAAGCAGCGCGTTAACGCTCTCAGCTACCCTGACGGGTACTCGTCAAACGCTAATACCAACACAAATGCACTTGGACTGACTTCCGCACGTCTTGCTACCACATCTCTGATGTCTGTCGACGTAATCTATTGCTACAAGAGGGCCTGTGACAATCTGACGGTAAAAGTGACAGTATGAAATTTATTTTAAAGAATTACAAAGAAATTCCTTTCGGAAACCAAACGTCGAAAAAACTTTATCCTAAGTGAAATTAAAGATTTCAGGACCTCAGATTTTTTCGCCAACTTCAATACTATCAAAAATGAACATATTAACAATTAAGAACATACACTGGTGAGTCAAAACATTATGATTACCTCCTTAATAGCTTGTTTTTTTCGTCTTTGGAAGTAAATACATCACTGATTCTGCGTATTAGTGTTCCGACAGTTTGTTGATAGGTTTGCGGAGGTATGTGGCATTACATGTCTACGCACATGTCATGTAATAAGCGTAAATAACGGTCTGCTGATTTGCGTAGGCGGTGATGGCGCCCGATAGCGACTCAGTTGGATTCCATAGGTTTATTTGGTCGAGGCAACGGCCTTGCCGCAGTGGATACACCGGTTCCCGTGACATCACCGAAGTTGAGCGCTGTCGGGCGTGGTCGGCACTTGGGTGGGTGACCATCCAGACTGCCATGCTCTGTTGCCATTTTACGGGGTGCACTCAGCCTCGTGATGCCAATTGAGGAGCCACTCGACCGAATAGTAGCGGCTGCGGTCAAGAATATCATAATAACGACCGGGAAAGCGGTGTGCTGACCCCATGCCCCTCCTATCCGCATCCTCCTCGGAGGATGACACGGCGATCGGATGGTTCCGATGGGCCACTTGTGGCCTGTAGACGGAGTGGTGGGTTTTTTTTATTTCGTCGCCGAGACATCAACGTGAGTTCACTACAGTGCTTCTCAAACCACTGTAGCATGGTTCTGGCTCCCAGACACGTGCAATTATACTGCTCAAAGATGACATCGCCGTCGGGAAAAACATCAAGCATGAAGGGATGCACGTCGTTCACAGCTGTCAGCGTGTCTTTGATTATTACCACAGGTTCCATACAAGCTCAAGATAATGTCTCTCATAGCATAATACTGCTCCCGCACGCCTCCATCCATGGTTCGCTGCACTTTTCGAGCCACCGTTCACTTCGATGACGGCATTTGTGGAGACGACCAGCAACCTAGTGCGTCAAAAAGGTGATTCACCCGAAGAGCCGACACGTTTCCATTGGTCAACGATGGAATTCCAATGGTTCCATACCCACTACAATCGTAACTGACGATGTCTTTGGGTCGACATGTGAACACATGGGGCTGGTCTGATGCGAAGCTCCATGTTCAACACAGTACGATGAACGGTGTGCTTCGAAACACTTTTGCGTGCACCAGCATTGTGCTCTTTCGACAGAGATGCCACAGATCACCATCTATCCTATTTTACAGAGGAGACAAGCCACCGAACCCCACGTTCTGTGAACAGTCGTGGACGTCCAGCCATTTGGCGCCTAGTGGTAGTTTCACCGTCCTTCTGCCTCTTTCCCTACATGCCGTCGATTTCCCCATTTGCAGCCCACATCTTCGCTAGTGTGATACCCGTACATCCCCGCTTACATAACGGGTGACAAAAAGTCAGTATAAATTTGAAAACTTAATAAACCACGGAATAATGTAGATAGAGAGGTACAAATTGACACACATGCTTGGAATGACGTGGGGTTTTATTAGAACAAAAAAACCAAGTTCACAAAATGTCTGACAGATGGCGCTGGACAGCAAAACGCCAGTGACTGCGCATGACAATCGTGTATAAAAGCAGCTGAAATGAGAGAGAGAATCAGGTGCGCCAGCAGTCGCAGCATGATGATGAAGTTACCTGAAATGGCGCTTTTAGTGAAGCTGTATTATTAGACTGGGGAATATGCTAGTTCAGCGTTACGATCCTATCGCCATAGGAAGGGGATTCGAACAGGTAAAGGTCCGTTGACAAATCCAGCTGTGGGGAGAATGATTTCGAAGTTCGAAGCCACGGGTTGTTTAGACGATAGACCCAGTAGTGAACGACCGAGCACAAGCCGTAATGCTGCTGAGACAGTTCAGGAAGAAATGGAGACTGTAGCGGGTTCGTCTATGCACGGGGAAGTCAGCGCTCGTGCAGTCGCACGTCGCACCGGCATTCCATACACTATTGTTTGGTTGGTACTGAGGCGTACCATCCGATGCTATCCGCACAAAATTCATCGGCATCATGAACTGTTGCCTGGCGATTTAGTGAAGCGGAGGGCATTTGCGGTGTGGCCGTTTCAAGAGATGGCGGAAGATGACGATTGGTTGAGTAACGTGTTGTGGACCGACGAAGCTCATTTCACGCTCCGAGGTTTCTGTCAACGCCCTCAACTGCAGAATTTGGGCTACCGAAAATCCTACAACTGTCGTGAAAACTCCATTGCACGACAAGAAAGTCACGGTATGGGTTGGATTTACCACATCTACCGTTATCGGGCCTTTTTTCTTCGAGGAAATGCGTGATTCTGGTTTTGTAACTGCTACCGTGACGGGTGAGAGGTACGCCGATATGTTACAGAATCGCATCATCCCCAGCCTGGGTGATAAACATCCGCTGGAACGTACGATGTTTATGCAGGATGGCGCTCCACCCCATATTGCTAGACGCGTGAAAGATCTCTTGCGCGCATCGTTTGGTGATGATCGTGTGCTCAGCCGCCACTTTCGTCATGCTTGGCCTCCCAGGTCCCCAGACCTCAGTCCGTGCGATTATTGGCTTTGGGGTTACCTTAAGTCGCAAGTGTATTGTGATCGACCGAGATCTCTAGGGATGCTGAAAGACCAAATCGGACGCCAATGCCTCACTATAACTCCGGACATGCTTTACAGTGCAGTTCACAACATTATTCCTCGACCGCAGCTATTTTTGAGAAATGATGGTGAACATATTGAGCATTTCCTGTAAAGAACATCATCTTTGCTTTGTGTTACTTTGTTATGCCAATTATTGCTATTCTGATCAGATGAAGCGCCATCTGTAGGACATTTTTGAACGTTTGTATTTTTTTGGTTCTAGTAAAACCCCATGTCATTCCAAGCATGTGTGTCAATTTGTACCTCTCTGTCTACATTATTCTGTGATTTATTCAGTTTTCAAATTTATACTGACTTTTTGATCACCCGGTACTTCTGTTACCGCCTCATGTGTCCGCAAAGCCACCACGCGGCATCCAACGTCGCGGTGGCCCGTAGTCATAATATTTTGGCTTATCAGTGCATACTAAGTTTAGTTCCAGTAGCAATACCTTTTCACTCCTTTAAAATAATTTGTGCACTTTCAGTTTTAAGCCAAAATGATCGTACCGTCTCTTACTGAACACTTGCCTCTGCCCCACGGCTTCGCCTGCATATGCTTTCGACCCATATATTCAGCATACCACCCCCTCCCTATATCTGCGTCCACCTCTTCCTCCTTCCGTCTGTCCACCTCGCCCTTCCACCTCTACTTCTGCCTATCCCCTCTCCACTCTCTGTCTCTCTTCATCTCCTCCTCACCATGTCTTTGTACATTTCCTCTCTCCGACCAATATCTTCCTTTCCTCTCTCTCTGACAATATCCTCTTCTCCCTTCAGTATTACTGTATTATACTTCTTTTCCGTGGTAATTATCGAATTAGTACTTTATTTATTACAACAATAGCGCTTATAAATTATTTATTTTTGTCCATAAAAAGAATCCAAATGTTCGAAGTACATACTGAAAACGGGTACATACATTTGTATAAATTGTGCATTTAAAATAATTACGAAACCACCTAAGAGCATTAAAACATAAAGAAAAATTTACCTTCCTCCAGGAAAAATTTAAAAATTAAAAAAAACGGAAATCAAGTGAAGTAATATCAGGGGCTGGGTAAAATATTTGTTTGCTGGTATCTCCAGTCCTATTGAAGGTAGGTGGCTAAAAACTCCGTAGTTCTGGTGCTCCAGAGGCCTGTTGTTTCTATGCCAAGTATAGTTGAAACAGCCAGATGTACAGAGGACAATGTAACTGACTGGTAACACCAGGATTGACACATTGAAAATTAAACCAAAACAAGCTTCGTTTTGACCGCCATCTCGTTTCCACTGCACAAAAGAGCTGCTTGGGAGGTCACGTTTTAAGTGTTCCTTGCAAGTTTGTGAACAGTGAGTATGATGTGCAAGAAGCCGTAGCTATCGAGGTAACTGACAAAGCACAATATGGTAGCCATTTCATACGGACAAAGATGACGACAGCGCTTGCCAAGACTGAATGGAACAAAAATGGTTCAAATGGCTCTGAACGCTATGAGACTTAACTTCTGAGGTCACCAGTCCCCTAGAACTACTTTAACCTAACTAACCTAAGGACATCACACACATCCATGCCCGAGGCAGGATTCGAACCTGCGACCGTAGCGGTCGCGCGGTTCCAGACTGTAGCACCTAGAACCGATCGGCCACTTCGGCCGGCCCTTAATGGAAGAACTTCAGTATCTTGGTTCAAATGGCTCTGAGCACTATGGGACTCAACTGCTGTGGTCATCAGTCCCTTAGAACTTAGAACTACTTAAACCTAACTAACCTAAGGACATCACACACACCCATGCCCGAGGCAGGATTCGAACCTGCGGCCGTAGCAGCAGCGCGGCTCCGGACTGGAGCGCCTAGAACCGCACGGCCACCGAGGCCGGCGAACTTCAGTATCTATGTGTAGTTTTGATAAATTATTTTTATATTGTCATTGTAGCCTGAAGGTGAGGTTTATACCTTAGAACACGTTATAATAAAATTATAAACAGCCGACCAGTTACAATGGATAAAGAAATTCTTTACCTAGATTTCGACAGTTATAAATTCTTCAGAAGGTAACAATTTTACATTAGAGTAATTACGCTCGCCGATTACACTCAGTCGGTTGTGAGCTCTGCAAGATTCATGAGCTATTTTATATTAACGTGACAAACCCTAATTCTAGGGCTATATTTTATTTTTGACATATGGAGCTATGCCGACAATTGTACAAACGGCAATGCTACATTAGTCCTTACTAATGTAAAATTGTTACCTTCTGAAGAAGACAAATTTATATTTGTCGAAACGTAGGTAAAGAATTTCTTTATCCATTGCAACTGGTCGGTTGTTTATAATTTTATTACGTAAAACCGTTGCTGTTGTGCAGCCATGTTTAAAATATTTAAAACACATTGCTTCATTTAATAAATAAGTCGACGGATTTTCTAAGCGGTAGCAGTCCATGAAAAGCCTTTTCAACTTACGACCTCTCTGGCATTACTCTGACAAGGAGACGGCACGAGCGTGGGGTCCGGGATTTGTCCGAAATTTTGTCTAGTGAAAGAGGACCCCTAACACCTCACGTGATTAAAATATTAGGACGCACTACCCGGAAAATCCCAGGAAAAATCGATCCAAAGTGTCTTAGATGCCTTATGAGTATAAAATGTTAGTCCACTGCCGAGCCGCCGTCTGGCCTAGACGTTTAGGACTCGGACTCTTACGCCAGAGGTCTCGGGTTCTCTTCCTCCTCTGGCACTTTTTTTTCCTTCTGTTTCATTTTCTTTTGTTATTCCATAAATTATTCAGAAAATTTCCCAAACCTACATTATCTTTAACAAATTAGTTACATTACTGAATAAAAATTATTTTCTTTTTGTCCAACAACACAATTCATGGCGGTGTGTTTTCCATTTTAAATTGTAAAGTATATAAGGAGAATCATTGGGTTTTTAATCAGAATAACAAATTCGATTGGGAAACATTCAATTTTTATACATATAATAATTATGAACAAGAACCACAGTGGTAATTATCGTAAAAACAAACAAAGCAATAATTTTTGCATCTTGTGCAACATATAAAAGCGTATTTTTTTACAATCACAGGGCGTTTGCAATAAATCTGTACAAAAATAGTCCCCATTAACATATACGAAAATGTTTTGAGTTTCTGATAATTTTGAGGCAAACCAGGCATATTGAATCATGCCTCGGAATATTGGTGACGATAACTGATGATGAATTATAGAATGAATTTTTATACAGTCTTCGCGGGAATTAATTTCACGATTATCCTGTAACAATGCGCTGCAATTTTGCAAGCAACAGAAGAAAAAAAAGTGCCGGAAGAGGAACCGAACCCGAGACTTCGGGCGTAAGGGTCCAACCGCTAACCCTGTTTTGTTCTCTGACCGAACACGCTCAGCTACCGTGCCGGCTATAAGTTTAGACCATGTAGGCTAGACGGCAGCTCGGCAATGGACTAATTTTTATACTCATAAACACCTAAGAAACTTTGGATCGATTTTTCTCGGGATTTTCCGAGTAGTGCGTCCCAATATTTTAACCACGTGAGGTGTTAGGTGTCCTCTTTCACCACACAAAATTTCGGACAAATCCCGGACCCCACGGTCGTGCCGTCTCCTTGTGAGTACAGAAGAGCGGTTGAGGCTGCCCGCGCCCAGTGACCCAGTTGTGGGCAGAGGAGGTGGCCGCGCCAGGTCGGGCAGCGGGAGGTAGGAAGGGGCAGTGCGGGCCACGTGTGGAGGCGGCGCAGCTCGGTGCGGCGGCGGAAGCGGCGCGCGTCTGCACCTCGGGCTGCGCCGCGCCGCGCCTCGGCTGTCCTAATTGGCTAAACAAACGGCGTGTTTACGCCTGCGCTGTATCCGTCCGCGTCGCGCGCCGCCGCCGCCGCCGCTGCCGCCGGCTCCTCTTTTTGTAGCGGGCCCTGTGAGGGCCGCGCTGGGCCGGCGCCTTGTTTACGCCCGCCGCCTGCTACCGGCCCTACCGAGAATAGAACGCCGGCCCCACGCCTCGGGGCTTCCGTCGCCTACAACCCCCCTCCCACCCCCCTGCTCCTATTCTTCCGTGCCTTCGCCTGGGAGCCGTCACACAGCTCGTTATCTACGCCCCGCCCGCTGCCAGGAGCACACAGCGCTGACGGCGATGTTGCTGATCGCCATTACCAGATTAGTCGTATGAATTCTTAAATTTCGAGACGGGCGGAAAAAAATGTGGCGCTGGCACTGTCACCATTCCAGCTACATCTACATCTACATTTATACTCCGCAAGCCACCCAATGGTGTGTGGCGGAGGGCACTTTACGTGCCACTGTCATTACCTCCCTTTACTGTTCCAGTCGCGTATGGTTCGCGGGAAGAACGACTGCCGGAAAGCCTCCGTGTGCACTCGAATCTCTCTGATTTTACATTCGTGATCTCCTCGGGAGGTATAAGTAGGGGGAAGCAAAATATTCGATACCTCATCCAGAAACGCACCCTCTCGAACACTGGACAGCAAGCTACACCGCGATGCAGAGCGCCTCTCTTGCAGAGTCTGCCACTTTAGTTTGCTAAACATCTCCGTAACGCTATCACGCTTACCATATAACCCAGTGACGAAACGCGCCGCTCTTCTTTGGAACTTCTCTATCTCCTCCGTCAACCCGATCTGGTACGGATCCCACACTGATGAGCAATACTCAAGTATAGGTCGAACGAGTGTTTTGCAAGCCACCTCCTTTGTTGATGGACTACATTTTCTAAGGACTCTCCCAATGAATGTCAACCTGGTACCCGCCTTACCAACAATTAATTTTATGTGATCATTCCACTTCAAATCGTTCCGCACGCATACTCCCAGATATTTTACAGACGTAACTGCTATTAGTGCTGCCTCACCCTTTGCCTAAGGCGTCACTGAACAACCCTACTACAGGTGCAGGAGAGGACACAGTATCGAAAGGAAAGTATCGATAACTCATGAGTAGTATCGTAAAAAAAAGGGTGTCGTACTGATATACACTACTGGCCATTAAAATTGCTACACCAAGAAGAAATGCAGATGATAAACAGGTATTCATTGGACAAATATATTATACTAGAACAGACATGTGATTACATTTTCACGCAATTTGGGTGTATACATCCTGAGAAATTAGTACCCAGAACAACCACCTCTGCCCGTAATAACGGCCTTGGTACGCCTGGGCATTGACTCAAACAGAGGTTGGATGGCGTGTACAGGTACAGCTGCCTATGCAGCTTCAACACGATACCACAGTTCATCAAGAGTAGTAACTGGCGTATTGTGGCCAGCCAGTTGCTCGGCCACCATTGACCAGACGGTTTCAATTGGTGAGAGATCTGGAGAATGCGCCGGCCAGGGCAGCAGTCGAACATTTTCTGTATCCAGAAAGGCCCGTACAGGACCTGCAACATGCGGTCTTGCATTATCCTGCTGAAATGTAGGGTTTCGCAGGGATCGAATGAAGGGTAGAGCCACGGGTCGTAACACGTCTGAAATGTAACGTCCACTGTTCAAAGTGCCGTCAATGCGAACGAGAGGTGACCGAGACGTGTAACCAATGGCACCCCATACCATCACGCCGGGTGATGCGCCAGTATGGCGATGACGAATACACGCTTCCAATGTGCGTTCACCGCGTGTCGCCAAACAGGATGCGACCATCATGATGCTGTAAACAGAACCTGGATTCATCCGAAAAAATGACGTTTTGCCATTCGTGCACCGAGGTACGTCGTTGAGTACACCATCGCGGGCGCTCCTGTCTGTGATGTAGCGTCAAGGGTAACCGCAGCCATGGTCTCCGACCTGAGAGTCCATGCTGTTGCAAACGTCGTCGAACTGTTCGTGCAAATGGTTGTTGTCTTGCAAACGTCCCCATCAGTTGACTCAGGGATCGAGACGTCGCTGCACGATCCGTTACAGCTATGCGGATAAGATGCCTGTCATATCGACTGTAGTGATGCGAGGCCGTTGGGGTCGAGCACGGCGTTCCGTATTACCCTCCTGAAGCCACCGATTCCATATTCTGCTAACAGTCATTGGATCTCGACCAACGCGAGCAGCAATGTCGCGATACGATAAACTGCAATCGCGATAGGCTACAATCCGACCTTTATCAAAGTTGGAAACGTGATTTTACGCATTTCTCCTCCTTACACGAGGCATGACAACAACGTTTCGCCAGGCAACGCCGGTCAACTGCTGTTTGTGTGTGAGAAATCGGCTGGAAAATTTCCTCATGTCAGTACGTTGTAGGTTTCGCCACCGGCGCCAACCATGTGTGAATTCTCTGAAAAGCTAATCATATTTATATCACAGCATCTGCTTCCTGTCGGTTAAATTTCACGTCTGTAGCACGCCATCTTCGTGGCGTAGCAATTTTAATGACGAGTAGTGTAAGCATCGGAATACAAGTATCGATAAGGGGAATTAGAGTAGATTCTCTCTGCTCCAATCTCTCCATCTCCTGTTATAAGCCGGCCGGTGTGGCCGTGCGGTTAAAGGCGCTTCAGTCTGGAACCGCGTGACCGCTACGGTCGCAGGTTCGAATCCTGCCTCGGGCATGGATGTGTGTGATGTCCTTAGGTTAGTTAGGTTTAATTCGTTCTAAGTTCTAGGCGACTGATGACCTCAGAAGTTAAGTCGCATAGTGCTCAGAGCCATTTGAACCATTTTGAACCTGTTATAAAGTCTAACTATAATAAAGGCAGTCGATTTTCACAAATTTTGAGTATAACTATACAAGCATTAAAATACACCATGTTTTACTTTCATTACAGACTACAGTTTATTTTTTATTTTTTCATTTGAAACTTGAAATATGAAATTACAGAATACATTATCAAGAAAATAGCAGAAAACTGTCCAAAAATAAATTAGTTTAATCTTACCTATGCTGCCTTCCTCTTCGTCTGTGCAGTCATTCAAAAACAATATTTCGTCCAGTAATTTCGCTTATTATCTGTAACGTGACTTAGACAACATGCTGTCTATCCCTGAAGATAAACGCTAGTAGCTGCAGTTGACAGGTACTCCTTGGCTAGCTTATACAACTGGAGGAATAAAACTATTATGTCTTCTTACCAGTACTGAAAATGCAATAAATCTTTGCAAGGCTCATTCGATACAATACCTACCGGCATGAGTAAAAGTATCGAATAAAAGAGTATCGAGATGACTGTACTCGATACCAGGGACCATCGATACTTTCTCCGTGTCCCTGAGAGCAAGTGCTCGAAACGTCGCTCTTCGGCCCCTCATTATCACCTTCTGAAACCAGACCCATTACCACTGAAACAACTAACTCTCTCTCTATCCTTCACAGGTGACGTAGGACCTATTCCAGTCCCCGTCAACTCACTGTATAAAAACTAGTCACCACTTAAAATAGATCATTTGTCACTTTGGAGGGCTGCAGATTTTTGAACTAGTAGCAGGAAGTCATGCGACTCCCCATCGCTGAAGTAAGTCATTGACACTGAAGTGGTACACACATCGCAGACTGTTTCTGTCGAATCAGAGCAGTAAGGTGGGTTGAAGTGGAGACATGCTAGAATGACAGAAGCGATCTATCGTGTTTGAACGTGTCCTTGACAACACCAGTAATGGAGCTGCCCAATTTAGTACTAATATATCAATGCGGATTATCCAAGACATGTTTTTAGGAATGGTGTACAGGTCTCCTTATATAGGCCGACCGTTCGGCCGGGCTGCTCCCCAAATGGAAGTGCTCTGACTCGTTCACCCGTGTATGGGCGATGGTTTCGCACTGGGGTCCGTGGTCCGGCTGTGTCGGTTCCAGTGGTGAGCTGCTGCCTGGTTACCCAGACTACTACCTGCCAACGCGTGCTCCGTCAGCACAGTGTCCAACTGTTTCGTTCACTTGCAGGTAGAGTGCACCTGGTGGTAGCCAGCCGGTACACACAGCCGAACGTGCCGTGGGTGTGGAGGGGATGGTTCGGGCTCGCGGTTCGCCTGATCGCTGCACCTATGAATTAGTGTCCTACCACTCGCTGCCGTGTTACACGGCGCAAAGCCATCGATCCGAAAATATTCTAACGGACAGGGAGCGGAGACTAATGTCACGCCCTGCCAATTACAGTCAGTCTTAAACAGAAATTGCTGCTGTCAGTAAATGCACGTCTATCTGAATCAGTTTCTGAGCGAAAACTGCGAAATGAACTCCCTGCGAAGGACATTTGCAGTCGGGTATCTCTCAGGAGGCCAATCCTGCGGCACATGAAGCTACAAGTCTTCAAATGGCCAAATAACATAGAAACTGGGTTGTAATATGATTCTACCAGTCGTGATTTTGCTTCTCCTCAAATAAAGCAAAGGCGTTGAGTGCGCTCACTGCCCAATCCGACATTGGTGGAATGCCGGAGAAATGCGGACACCAAGCTTCGCCGGAGATTTGCGGACTCACCTTTGCCAGGTACTTTCGGCACAACCTCTCGGGACGACGGGAGGCCTTCCTCGAGCTGGCGGTTTACGCCAATCTCCATTTTCAAGTCGGCATCTCCACATTTTTCCCAACACCACCAGCACATAAGAGCCTTCCACAAGTTCAATAGATGTTAACAATATCACATTGTTCAATTTTATTCAAGCCATCATCACACCATCAGTTGTTATGTCAGTATTTTCATTTGGCAACGCAATTTCAAGAAACCAAGATATTGAGGAACAGTAGAGAATTTGTTGTTATTTCATTTACTGTGACTGTAAAACAAAATAAAAAAATTTAAAAAATAATAAAACAAGTAATGGATTGTGAATGGTTGGGAAAAAAGGACGACCTTTTCCATCTTAATTTGTGCACTGAAATTCGATATCTCTTGCCGCTGATGAAAATTTGTTAGTGATGTAACGCGACAGAACAGCGGAAGAAAATATGATAATTAGGAGGACATTGCAGTTGATAAAGGTTTGGAATAACTGGCCTTTCTGGCGACAGAAAGGCCATTTCAGAGAACTTTAGTTTTGTGGTATCAGCCAACGCCCCCAGAACGGTAACCACATACCACTGCAGCTGAATGTCCAGATTATTTAAGCATTTCTGATAATTTCGTGAGACTGGCGTGTACTTTACACACTATCAGTTACTGAATAAAAACGGTTTACTGTTCAAAGTGGAAGTAGTTTTGCTCAGCTGCAGTGTGGAATACTGCTGTGAGGGTAGCAATCACTTCGGAACAGCAAAACACTTCCGTGAACCAGTTGTGTCCGCAAAACACGGGTGCCCCCCAAGTCTCCACACACATAGATTGTTCAGAGTGCAATTCAGGTCAGAGATGTTTCTATCTGTTTTGCTGGTGTTTTTGCTACCGTAACACGTATCCATTGATTCAGGTTGTCGTGAACATGAATCAGTATGTTTATTTCAACATTCTTGATAACCAAATGTCCTTTCTCCTACATCTTTTTGGTGAGCATGCTACAGTCAATCCCGCCTTCCAAGACAGCAACATCCATACTCCCAAGGCTGCACGCAAATGTTCTTAGTATGAAAACACTCAGGCACCTTATCATACGTCGAGTATTTCGCTGCATCTCACAATCTTAACTCTACAGAAAATGTCCTGGACAACTTCGAACAGAGAGTGTAACTTAGCAGTCAACATCCCTACAGTCATGTCTCCTCGGGGGTGTTTAATTGTTTGTCAGGAGTGCTTACAAAAGAAAATCATTGGCTGTAGTGAGGATAAGTCCAGGATCCACCAAGTGACAGGCGTGTTTACATTGAGGAGCGTTGACCACCAAACATCCTCATGACCCAGATGTAAAAGAAACGATTATTGTATTTTAACGTCCTGGCATGAAGTCACTAGAGGCGAGCATAACTCCGATTTAACAAGGACGGGAAGTAAATTGGCAGAGTGATTTTCAAGGGAACAGCCTCGGCATTAATGCCATTCGGTTTAAGGTAAATACGAGATAAAATAAACATGGATTGCCTGACGGGGATCTGAGCTGTGCCCATCTCAACATCCGCGTTTAACGCCTTAAGTACTACAACACCCCGCTTACTTACAGATATCCAGCAGCGTGGTACAATTAGGCACTGCTTGACAATTGCTAAGGAACAACTGACACTTGCTCATGAACAACTCGAAATTGCTACGGAACAACCTACAGTTGCCATGGAACACACGACCAATGATGGTAAAAGGAAATGTAGAGGTCGGGACACGTTAACTGCAGCGAAGCCTCTGCACGAACGCTCTGTATGCATTCTACAACTCACGCAGTACGGTGTTTGATGAAGATGGTTGTGGAACCAATTAGTGAGACATTCCGTGTGTTATGACAACATGTCTACAAGCCATCATTTGAGTGCTTACCACCGTGAACTAGCAGCTGGACGCCTGCTGAAGCCATAGAAACCGGTATGACTAAAAGTGTCATCTCGCAATTAAAAACCACAGTTTAAGGTGTAAATGCTATGCGCAAGCATGTCAGTGGCTGTAGACAGAGCACCACATTGCAAATGGATCGATACGTCGCGAAAAGGATCGGACATCTCACTCATAGGTCGATCCCCGCGGATCTTGCAAACGCTATCGGGGCACGTGTTTCAGCCAGAACGATTTCGCTTAGGTTAAATCAAGCTGGTTAATTTCCGTGGAAGCCCGTTCAATGGATCCCACTTCGGCCACGCCATCATTGAGGAAGACGTTGGTGCATGTTGGCTGAGGTCGGCAACAGTGGACCAGAGTGACGTTCTCCGACGAATCCCGTTTCACTGTGGCAAGTGATTCTGGCCACCAGCTAGTACGGAAAGAGAGGGGAACACGTTACGCATCACAGAATGTTCATTAACATCGTCAGTATGGCCTAGGCTTTACGGTGTGGGCAGGTATTATGCCGTACACTGCTTCATGCCTTTGTGCGAAGTACCGTTGCAGCACAGGAATAGTGTAGGAAGATAATTCTGGATCATGTCCATCTCTTTAGTGGTGCAGTAGATCCCTACTTTCTTTGTGGACGACAGTGCTATCCCACACAGGACCAAAGGGGTGTTGGACACACTGGGAAGTGAAGATATTGATTGTATGGAAGGCCTGCGTACCCACTGGACCTAACCCCATAGCTCACGTCTGGATGCTCTTGGTAGACGTGTTTCTCAACGAACATCCCCTTCCCGAACCGCGCAAGGACTGAAAACCGCCTTGAGAGACGAGTGGGGCAACATTCCTCAATGACTCCTCAACAGTTTGGTAGCCAGCGTCAATAACAGGTGCAAAAAGTAGAATTAGTGGTCGAGGAGGGCATATTCTTTACTGAGAGTCCGACAACGACCTTTATGTTGGGAGTCTGACCGCTATCAAACATGAACGGCATTTATGTCTGTTATGCTGCTTCTGTACCATTTTTTCGTTATAAACACACCACCCCACCTCTATTACATGTGTATTGTGTTTCATGTCGTCCAATTGCCCATGATTATTCCTGTCTAAGAACGTCTGCGTCCCTTAGCAACTGTCAAGCAGTGTAAAAAAATTATGATCAGCGGACCCAGTTGACGGCCGAGAAGAGGTCGATGCACATTGCATGTTGACTGAACGGAACAGAACGGAAATGTGCTTCGTTTAATGGAGCTATGACCACGTTAGACAGATGTTAACACAACAGCCCGCTTAGCCCAGTAACATGTAGTAGAAATGAGTTTATGAAATACCATCCGTGAGACAAAAAGTCGGAATACACTACCAGAACTAAGGAAGTATCAAAGATACAGCTATTAATGGTCGAAATGAAATTCATCTTGCATATTCTTGACCAAGGTTGTATAGCAAATTTTCCAAACTGTTGAGAAGTCAAAGAATAGAAAAAGTTTCATACAAACTTTTCAAAATATCGACATTTATTTTCTCTTGATAATGTATGCATACAAACACATCAAAGTACTTACAAGACAAAACATAGAGCCATTTTACCTTATCCATTGAGTTTTGTTTCCTTTCTACGTATTCAATAACATCAAAAATAATTGTTTCTTTCCTTCAAGAGAAATGAGTTTTCAGTATTAATTTTTTTTCATGATAATAGTTTAATCATTTACGTTCTTATGTAGGCATTTTATTTTTTCAGGTGTAGTAAAATATAAATAATTTTTCACTTTCTGATAACTGGTCCCTTTTAGGGAAGAACACACATACAGGAACAATAGCCATGTTTACATGAAACCTTCTCAATGTGCAAAGAAACCAAAGAAAACAACAAACTAAAGATTAAGAAGAAATAAAAGCACACAATCCACTACTGCAACTACAAGGGGCGCGGTGTGGATACGTTGGCACCTGATGTAAGCAGACGACGCCACTTTACCTACACCACCGTCAGCGCCAGAATTATCTTTCCGAGAATGCTTGACATTGACGTGCCACCCCGTTCCGTTTTGTGCCTTTGACGGTCAGTGTGAGAAAATGATTGAATAATCAACGAAAGGATAACGTTCGAGTCGGGGCGTGGAATGTCAGAAGCTTGAACGTGGTAGGGAAACTAGAAAATCTGAAAAGGGAAATGCAAAGGCTCAATCTAGATATAGTAGGGGTCAGTGAAGTGAAGTGCAAGGAAGACAAGGATTTCTGGTCAGATGAATATCTGGTAATATCAACAGCAGCAGAAAATGGTATAACAGGTGTAGGATTCGTTATGAATAGGAAGGTAGGGCAGAGGGTGTGTTACTGTGAACAGTTCAGGGACCGGGTTGTTCCAATCAGAATCGACAGCAGACCAACACCGACAACGATAGTTCAGGTATACGTGCAGACGTCGCAAGCTGAAGATGAACAGATAGAGAAAGTGTATGAGGATATTGAAAGGGTAATGCAGTATGTAAAGGGGGACGAAAATCTAATAGTCATGCGCGACTGGAATGCAGTGTAGGGGAAGGAGTAGAAGAAAAGGTTACAGGAGAATATGGGCTTGGGACGAGGAATGAAAGAGGAGAAAGACTAATTGAGTTCTGTAACAAGTTTCTAAAAAGGGCCATCTCAGAAGTTGGGAAGGAAAACATAGGTACAAAGAAGGTAGCTGCGAAGAAACCATGGGTAACAGAAGAAATACTTCAGTTGATTGATGAAAGGAGGAAGTACAAACATGTTCCAGGAAAATCAGGAATACAGAAATACAAGTCGCTGAGGAATGAAATAAATAGGAAGTTCAGGGAAGCTAAGACGAAATGGCTGCAGGAAAAATGTGAAGACATGGAAAAAGATATGATTGTCGGAAGGACAGACTCAGCATACAGGAAAGTCAAAACAACCTTTGGTGACATTAAAAGCAACGGTGGTAACATTAAGAGTGCAACGGGAATTCCACTGTTAAATGAAGAGGAGAGAGCAGATAGGTGGAAAGAATACATTGAAAGCCTCTATGAGGGTGAAGATTTGTCTGATGCGATAGAAGAAGAAACAGGAGTCGATTTAGAAGAGATAGGGGATCCAGTATTAGAATCGGAATTTAAAAGAGCTTTAGAGGACTTACGGTCAAATAAGGCAGAAGGGATAGATAACATTCCATCAGAATTTCTAAAATCATTGGGGGAAGTGGCAACAAAACGACTATTCACGTTGGTGTGTAGAATATATGAGTCTGGCGACATACCATCTGACTTTCGGAAAAGCATCATCCACACAACTCCGAAGACGGCAAGAGCTGACAAGTGCGAGAATTATCGCACAATCAGCTTAACAGCTCATGCATCGAAGCTGCTTACAAGAATAATATACAGAAGAATGGAAAAGAAAATTGAGAATGCGCTAGGTGACAATCAGTTTGGCTTTAAGAAAAGTAAAGGGACGAGAGAGGCAATTCTGGCGTTACGGCTAATAATGGAAGCAAGGCTAAAGAAAAATCAAGACACTTTCATAGGATTTGTCGACCTGGAAAAAGCGTTCGACAATATAAAATGGTGCAAGCTGTTCGAGATTCTGAAAAAAGTAGGGGTAAGCTATAGGGAGAGACGGGTCATATACAATATGTACAACAACCAAGAGGGAATAATAAGAGTGGACGATCAAGAGCGAAGTGCTCGTATTAAGAAGGGTGTAAGACAAGGCTGTAGCCTTTCGCCCGTACTCTTCAATCTGTACATCGAGGAAGCAACGATGGAAATAAAAGAAAGGTTCAGGAGTGGAATTAAAATACAAGGTGAAAGGATATCAATGATACGATTCGCTGATGACATTGCTATCCCGAGTGAAAGTGAAGAAGAATTAAATGATCTGCTGAACGGAATGAACAGTCTAATGAGTACACAGTATGGTTTGAGAGTAAATCGGAGAAAGACGAAGGTAATGAGAAGTGGTAGAAATGAGAACAGCGAGAAACTTAACATCAGGATTGATGGTCACGAAGTCAATGAAGTTAAGGAATTCTGCTACCTAGGCAGTAAAATAACCAATGACGGACGGAGCAAGGAGGACATCAAAAGCAGACTCGCTATGGCAAAAAAGGCATTTCTGGCCAAGAGAAGTCTACTAATATCAAATACCGGCCTTAATTTGAGGAAGAAATTTCTGAGGATGTACGTCTGGAGTACAGCATTGTGTGGTAGTGAAACATGGACTGTGGGAAAACCGGAACAGAAGAAAATCGAAGCATTTGAGATGTGGTGCTATAGATGAATGTTGAAAATTAGGTGGACTGATAAGGTAAGGAATGAGGAGGTTCTACGCAGAATCGGAGAGGAAAGGAATATGTGGAAAACACTGATAAGGAGAAGGGACAGGATGATAGAACATCTGCTAAGACATGAGGGAATGACTTCCATGGTACTAGAGGGAGCTGTAGAGGGCAAAAACTGTAGAGGAAGACAGAGATTGGAATACGTCAAGCAAATAATTGAGGACGTAGGTTGCAAGTGCTACTCTGAGATGAAGAGGTTAGCACAGGAAAGGAATTCGTGGTGGGCCGCATCAAACCAGTCAGTAGACTGATAACCAAAAAAAAGTGAACTTGCCATTTGAAACGCATTGTCTCATGACGTCCAGTGTGACTCGGCCTTGGGTCGGAGTTTTCGACTAGTGCGTTGCTTGCAGTTACCACTGATACTGCGGTAGGAGGCGGCGAGTGAGTCGGACGCTGACCAGACCACACTCTGTCACTTGGCCAGACTGGAGAAGAGCTGGCCAGCCGATACAGGGCTACAGATAGTGCACTCCGAACGGGTATTTGCCATACTGTCGGAGGAAAGCGCAGCAGGGACTCATCTGACAGCAAATAGTGAACGGATTTTCAGACATTATGGGCTGGATCTTGCCCACTCGTCGCTAATAGGGTGCCTAAGGGATGCAGCGTTCTCGGAATGCTATACAACAATTCAGACAAACAACATTATTAGTTTTACCTCTATAAAGTAATTGACAATACTTAACTTCGGAGATACATTGCTGTCACAAGTAACATGCAAACAATAATAGTCCTCGATATAGGCAAAGTCCAGACAGGTAACTGGTAAGGATCACAACTAGTTGTTCTTGTAGCACACTCCGCAAATACTTTCCACTAATGTCAATACACTGAGGCGATCTGAGCGCCCGAGTCTAGCAGGAGCGGCGCTTATAGTCACTTCTTTCAGATGGCGCGGTGCGGTCCAATTCCGCGGCCGACGTTGGCTCGCCGCCTTCTTTGCTCTCCCGTTCGTCTTCGTCGTTCCGGCGCTTGTGGTTACGTCAGAACATTATGTTGCGGTATGGACTATGAATATCCGGCCATCTGTGAATGGGCATAGATATGGCGTGTGTTCAACTTCGCCTTTATGACGGCTTGAACTCTGCAGAGCAGAGTTTCATGAGTCGTGTGAATGTCTGAGGACGTATGACATTATTTCTCAAGAGCGCAAGCCGGAGGAGGTAATGATATCGGACGCAGGGGTCTGGAGCGAAGTCGACGTTCCAGCTCAGCCCTAAGATGTTTCAGTGGGTTCAGCTCGCGACTCTGTGTCGGCTACTCCATTGCAGGAATGTTGTTTCCGACAAACAACTGCCTTACAGATGCTGCTTTATGACAGGGTACACTGTCATACTCATATAGTCATCGTCGCCCTTACCGTAACCAGAGCACGATGCTGTAAAATGTGTCCATATCCTTGCGCATTAAGCATCTTCTTAAGCACAATAAGTGGACCGCAGCATAACCATGAAAAACACCCCCATGCTGTATCACAACTCTACCGCACTTCACTGTCGGCAGTGTTCTACCATCGGACTGCCACACGATGTAGTGTGATTCATCACTCCAAATTATTCGTTTCCAGTCATCCATTCTCCAGGGACGTCACTCTTTACACCACCTCAAGTGTCGCTTAGCAGAAATGAATGGTTTTTAAGAGCTGACCATTGTACCCAATTATTTTATCCCTACGCACAGCCATCGTACTAATTGGACTGCTAATACCACTATGGAACTCACGCGCGATTCCTTCCGCTGATTTCGTGCGATTTTTCACAACCATTCTCCGCAATGCTCGACCGTCCCTGTCTTCTAGTACAGGAGGTTAATCTGATCTTGGTTTAACTGTGGTTGTACCTTCGCATTTCTGCTTCACAATCACACCACCTACTGTCGACTTGGCAGTTGTACATGGGTTGAAATGGATTTGCTACTCAGGTGACATTCAGTGACTAGTTCATGTTCGTAGACACTGATCTCTCCTTAGCGACCCATTCTGCCATAACCGTCTTTCTACTGACAACACAATATTCCACGTCTCCTTTTTACACTGGCTGGTCTGTCTCTTGTGACATCTATCGCTCAGTTCGGTATTGCATGGTGGTGTACGGATACTTTCGATCGGAGAGTGTACTTTACGTGTCACACAAAACAGTGTTATCTTTGAGAATACTACTGCATTTGTAGTCGTTTGTTTAGATAGGTGTTAACGATGTGTTTCGTTGTCTCAGTGCCAGATTTCAAATCCAAAGATCTGGAGCCAATTACTTCTTCTTTCGCCTCTGGTAATGTAAATCTGAAAATGGAAAGATGCATCTTTGTGCGGAGACCACGTTAAACTGTAGTTCCCCCTACAAATGGCTGAGCACGTCAGTCGGTAAAAGAAAAGTTGTCCTACGTCACACAGGACCATGCCTAGTAAAACACTACCGTATTTAATCTAGCCCTCGGGATGAAGACAGCTTCGCTTTTTTTTATGTAAAAACTGAGATCAAATATTTTAAAGAGCAGAGAATCATAAAGCACTTTTTTCTCTCTGGGTATAGGACGTTTATCACGAGTCACACCAAGCTTAATGTCAGTAAAGTTTTCTTTTAATATAAATGACGACCGTCACAGATCTTTTACTTGGTACATAAGAAAGTTGATCTTCACCCTTCGTCATTTTCTTGCTTGTCATGTCGAAACTGATACTTCAAACTCAGACGTGATTTCAAAACTTTCCATACCCTTCTAACAGTTTCATCTTCTTAGACAACAAAATCTGGTTGCATCCTAACAAATCACGAAGCCAGTTTTATGAACTACTGACTATCCTGAATGTGGACGTTTTATGCCCATTTATTCCACAGACAGCAGTAGATTTTTGATCATTTTCTTCCAACCAACATTCCTAATCCCTGGGAAGCACGCGCAAATGCGGTAATTTCTAAGGTTGTTTGAAACACGTCGCACGAAAACAGAAGACAGCGACCAGGCAAATGCCGGAATGGTTCCTTTGAAAGGGCACGGCCGACTTCCTTCCCCATCCGTCCGTAATCCGATAAGACCGATGACCTCGCAGTTTGGTCTCTTCCCCCCAAACAACCAAACCAAACCAAACCAGAAGGCAGCGAGCTCGCTCCACGTATCTGGACTTCTAGCGCTCCCTGTCCTCTCGCACCAAGTCAGAGTCGAGCAGTCCAATGAAGCGAAATCTCTGTCTTCGTCCAGTACTAAACTTCAGTCTCAGCGGGAATTAAATGCCAGCGTTACTTACAGTTACTTTCCTCTACAGCCAAAACCACTGCTGAGCGAGCAGCCTTGTCAGGGAGTAAGGGGCATATGATAATATCGACGCCGTGAGAAGTGGATGTTACGTCTGGCAGCTCCATTTCGCTATTAGAAAGGTGTTTTATTAAAATTTCAGTTCGTCCCATGAATATCGCACCACGTTCATTTTCTGCCTAAGGACTAGGCGATGCTTAATAACTCACACAGCTTGTAGGTATAACGTTTGAAAATCGTTCATTTCTTTTAGTTTCCGTGGTAGTTGTGCATAACAGTTCTAAGTTAAATGGTCTCCAAATTACTTGCCAAAGAGCTAGCTGCAGCGATGGAAAACTGATTTAATTACTGACACAACCAGGATTCAATTCCAGTACAGGGGCACTAATTAGCGACTATATTTAGGTAATACCTTTTGTCGATGAATTAAATTCCCTTACGCTTCTTCTAATGAATCTCAGACTGACATCTGTTTTCCCTACAAATAGTTTTACGAGGTCGTTCCATTTTAGGATGCTCCAGACGGTAGCTCCCATACATCTTACTGTTGTTACTGTGATTTACTGAGAAAGGAAAAATCGAAAGACTTTGTAACTAGCCGCCTATTTATGCTCAATATATGACATTTTCTTATCTTGAGTGTTGTCTAGCAATCCTTGTACAATCGCTTATCCTCTGTGCTGCAAGATTGGTGCTGCAACTGTCGCCCTAGGGAAGCTGGACAGGAACAGAAATGATAAGCGAACAAGTTAACACAGTAAACAGAAGATTAACTTAACTTGTATTTCTTTAAACGTATGAAGTCTCATTGAAAATACTGTAGGGAGAAACAGAGTCCACTTTTCGATATTAACAAGGATAAAGCTCTCCATACTACAGCACGAACGATGGCGTCAGCGCTGCAACAAAGCCGCGTTAGCATAGCATCCCATAACGAAGAGGCTCCAAGTGCGATTGGGCCAAGTGGCTGCCGCCAGCCATCCCACATCGCGGCGGCAGACGCACTCGTGCTACGGAGCTGCTGGAGGTGTGGCACAGTGGGCGTCCTCTATTGGGTCCCCGAGATCCTACATGACCACTATCGGTCGCTGACGGAAACTCACAATTCCATTGCCTACTTTGATACCCGTGGCGTGGTATCGATACATCATACCATGCTCTGCAGGTCTTCATGCATTTCACTGTAAGTTTTTGGAGTTTCAGTTTTGCTACATAGAGCAGCATATCAGTGAACAGCCTCATGGAACTTAGTTGCTTAAATTAATTCTAGATTGGTCTATCATTCCTGAGTGATCATCTTTATTCATACTAGCAAAGCAAATAATACCATAAAATTTTATGCCCTGTGACACAAAAGAAAATAAACAAAAGTGTGATTGTCTCCTTCTAAAATGTCGATATTTGCTACTCACAGCTTAAACAAGGAAGAAAAATGTCGAAAAATTCTTTATGTTCATTTTTACTCAACTCATTCTCATTTATCTTCAGTGTCTTTCTTAGAAAGTACATAATTTCTTTTCTCTAATTTGGACATTTTCAGGAACTGAAGCAATATCATGAAATCTTTGTGAAGCATGTGACGCCTCCGAAAACATGTATGGACAACATGAGGAACTTATTTAAAGAGTAATCTCGCAAAGACTAATTAATTTATAGAATAACTTCAATGTTGTAACAATTTATCTACCAGTTAGCTATTCCCTAATTCAGACTGACTTGTGGGAGAAAATTAAGTACATATATATATTGTTTAAAAGAGTACTTCGAAATTTGTTCGAACAGTCTCTGATAAAAGTCGAGTATCGAAATTGTTCAAATGGCTCTGAGCACTATGGGACTTAACTTCCGAGGTCATCTGTCCGCCAGAACTTAGAACTGCTTAAACCTAACGAACCTGAGGACATCACACACATCCATGCCCGAGGCAGGATTCGAACCTGCGACCGGAGCAGTCGCGCGGCTCCAAACTGTAGCGCCTCGAACCGCTCGTCCACCCCGGCCGGCCCGAAGTTGTGTAATATATAAATTTCTGTTTTCATTCTTTCGTTAGTTGTTAAGAAAAATGGTTCGAGGACACATTTTAAATTACCTGATTTCACCCGTCAGTTTAAAATTACCTTGAACGATTTATCTTTATTCAATTTCTGTTGACTTTTTATCTTGTATTAACACTTCTGTTTATATTCTGTAACATCCCCCATTCAGCCCACCGAGCCATCATTACTTTTTAACGTGATATACGGAGAAATATGCCAAACGTTCGCAAAAGAACCATATGGACGTTAACGTAGATTTAAAGCAACTATGTAGATTTAGACTGTTAACAATTATGGGCTAACAATGGTCTTTCTTGCCAGTAAGAATTCGTATTTAAGCTTCCTTTATCTGAAGCGATTCCAGTATTTTGCAAAATTAATGAATAATGAAACCAATGCCCATACTACGGTAAAAATAATATCTATCTGCATGGAAGTGCAATGACGCCAGTTAAAATGAAATCTCGTTTTTGTGGTGTTGTTACAAGTTACTCGACAATGTTTATAAGAACACTGTCAGCAGAATAATTTGGTTTGTACTCCTTTCCACAAATAGGAAGGAGAATGTGAACTTAAAAATTCTACCTGTCAGACAATTCATCAAGAGTGTTTCCTACGACACTTAGTGAGGCATCGGGTTGGTAACAATGCATCATATTCGAAGACGGACTATAATTGCAATAGGTTCAGCACGAATCTATGATCTCGATTTATCGTTCCGTCTGTGGAGTAGAAGCATCTTTCCAACTTTGTTTTCTCTGTTTTAATGTTTATAGTATTGATTTTAGATTTATGTTTGTTATCTTAATTATCAAATAACGTAATAGGACAGGAGTACAAATATTAATTTACCGAACAACATCAACCCGTTGTTTACAAACATCAGCAAAAGCGGGGCTAATAAATGAAATGTACTGAAACTAATCATTGAGATAGTTGAGCTAGTCGCGATACCTTCATGGAAGTGATAAATGAGTGACAGTTCAGATCTGGGAGCAGCAGACTAAGGGAAATTGACAGTAATTTATTGTCCTATTCTGCATCCAGATCCAACACTCCTAGGTGTTCTGTCCATTAAGGCGTCAAAGGGAACGTTGAGCCTAAATATAAATTGAGTCCAAACACAATCCGTTTCCGGGATGAATGGAGCCGTCCTTTACCTGACAAGACAGAATGTGTAAAGGAAGGAGAGAGACAGGGAGAGGGAGAGGGAGGGAGAGAGAGAGAGAGAGAGAGAGAGAGAGAGAGGGACTAACAGAACGGAACGTGCCATCAGCTCAGAACGGTTCTCTCGTATTATACAGAACTGAACTAAAACTTCCAAGAATGAATTTAATTGTATAACGAGCCCTCTAAATTGCTTGTAGATCCTTTCTGGCAGATATGATTGCATTTCCGATACTAGTGAACAAAACTAAATGTAACTGAAACAAGACTTCCGATTTTTCTGTTGCGGAGAATCTAATCATGAGAAATACTGCACAATTCGTTAAGGATTTGCTAATCAGTGTGAGAGTTTCCAAGAAACGACTCAGAATAGACGTCATGCAGAAACTCACTCTTAATATTCCGGAGGTGGATTTCCACAACGAGTCAAAAAATACGCAAGGTGTGTCACAAATACTACATATCGTCGAATGTCACATAGCAAAACAAGAAAGATCTACATATACTCTAAAAGCATTCTTTTGCGTTATTGATGAAAGAGTATTTTACAACGTTCTCACTCCAGGAAAAGATAACAAACGTCCAAAATATCCTGTACTGGCTTTCAAACAAACGTGAATTCACCGAATCATGGAGTGTCGTATCCTTTCAAACACCCTTGGACGTTGTCGATCGGTTTCGCGTGCTTTCTTGACGCATGACGCAGCAGCTCTGCGTTAGGAAGGTCTACTGCTACAACACTTTTCCTTATATAGTTACAAAAAATGCAATGTGAAGGAATGAGATCGCAGAAACGGGAAAAGTATCCATACCTCTCTAAACCTGCGAGTATTTCATAGCATGTATCGTATCGAATGATACTAGTAGTGATTTATTACGTTCTTATTATTAGTCCAAAATTTTGGCCATGTCTCAGTTACAACACTCTCAACAACTGAACGCGCGAACACCAACAGGTCAAAAAATGATACAGCGGTACGCGTGCGAGAGACAGGGCGAGTGCCGCCTCTCGTGACATCTGATGGTCAATTCCGTATTACATAGGGATGACGTCATACTTTTGATCAGACAGTGTAATTTACGTGCCACACAGAACAGTATTTTCTCTGAGAATACTGTTGCGTTTGTAAGAACGTAACTAACTTTGGCACCACACCCCACCATTCCTCACCACAAGAGCAAGGTAGACAATGCCCTCCTAGCGTTTATTTTCAAATACAGGCAAAACATTGTCAAGGTGATGTAACCACAATATCAGCGAAACTAATGCATAAAATACTGAGTGATATTAGTAGGAGGAAGAATGAGGAGTTCAGGTAAGCTTTAATACTTTTTGGTACAATTCAGCTGTTTTTCAGATAATCTGTTCTGTAATTTCATATTTCAGATGCAAAATTATTTTAAATTTTTATCTCTGATAAAAATAAAAACATCGCTCGATCCCAGATTATATTATTTTATTTAAACTTACGAAAATCGATATGTTTCTGTATTAAAAAAGGTTTGTCCAGAGATGGAGAAATTAGAGCTGACAGAGGGAATCTAGTCAAATCTTTTCATCAACGACTGGTCAACGCCAGGTTGCACAGTGCCTTGTTGTCAACTTGGGTCCACGCCACAGTCGAAACCTATCACCAGCTTCTACCAATTAAAATCGGGACTCATCTCACCAGACCACGGTTTTGCAGTCGTCTAGGGAGCCGGCCGGAGTGGCCGAGCGGTTCTATGCGCTACAGTATGGAGCCGCGCGACCGCTACGGTCGCAGGTTCGAATCCTGCCTCGGGCATGGATGTGTGTGATGTACTTAGGTAAGTTAGGTTTAAGTAGTTCTAAGTTCTAGGGGCCTGATGACCTCAGCAGTACAGTCCCATAGTGCTCAGAGCCATTTCGTCTAGGGTCCAACCGATATGGTCACGAGCCGAGGAGAGGCGCTGCAGGCGATGTCGCGCTGTTAAGAAAGACACTTGTGTCTGCTGCCGTAGCCCATTAACTCCAGATTTCGTCGCACTATCCTAACGGATGCGTTCGTCCTACACTGATTTATGTAGCTGTTTCAAGCACTGTTGCTTGTCTGTTAGCACTGACAAATCTATGCAGACGCCGCAGCTCTCTGTCGTTAAGTGAAGGTCATCGGCCACTGACTTGTCCGTGGTGAGAGATGATGCCTGAAATGTGGTATTCTCGGCACGCTCTTGACATTTTGGATATCTGAATACTGAATACCCTAACGATTTCCGAAATACGAGTGTCCCATGCGTCTAGCTCGAACTACCATTCTGCGTTCAAAGTCTGCTAATTCTCGTCGTGCGGCCATAGTCACGTCGGAAATCTTTGCCCATGAATCACCTGAATAGAAATGAGAGCTCCACCAGTACATTGCCCTCTTATACCTTATGTACACTACCGCCACCTGTGTATGTGCGTATCGCTATCCCATGATTTCTGTCTTCTCAGTGTATGTAACGGAATTGTATAGTATGCTTGCACATGAAGTTCTTCGACAGCCTATAAAATACAAATTCCTCGCCAACCATATGAGTGAAATATGACTTACCTCAATCGACAGCTTGTGATGCTACACGCCTTATCTCGGCAACTCAATTGTAAATAACAGCCAAGATTCGATAACTCGCCTGACTTTCGTCCAAGAACTCTTTTGGATGCTGCCATAACATCAATAACGTTGCTGCGCATATCTCACTGCTCTCTAAATGAAGACTATGCCAGGGGTAAGCAAAACACTCATCACGTAAACAACGCGGATAAGGTAAACTTCGATTTTGGTTCGGCGAATCATTAATGCCGAGAGTATTATAAGCTGCCTGCGAGAATTGGACGTTCCGTGCTACGGACGCATCTCTCTGGAATAAGTAACCAAAGATGTCTATTAGAGGACTCTTGTGTGAAGCGATTACAGAGATCAGGTGTGTTTTGTGTTGGAGGGATTTTGCTATTGTTGCGCGACGCTATTAAGCTCCATTGAGAATGTTTAGTCAGTCGATGGAACAATAAACAAATTCAACAAAATAATACGCATTCAAGGTGTGTATTTATCAATTTATAAAAGATTTGACAAACATTCTTCAGATATGTGACTTAGATCGATCGGAGGTGCACTGTGGAATGATAGTGCGAGCCTGCATCTTTTCACGGTCAATATGCTTCGAGAGAATATCTCAGAAACAATAAACTTTTCGTTGACAAAAAAGTTGGACACATCAATCCATACGCATCATACAACATAGCACCTAGTTATGCTGAACAATCTTCGCAGCGAAATAAACATTTTAGAGATTTCAGGTGGAGCAGTTCCGACGAGGAGTATCAGCGAGATCGACGCTGCGGGACATGTATCTAGCTCTCCTGTGGTATTTAAAACCAAAGACTTATATTCTTTAGCTTTTAAAAAACTGAAGCTAAAACCTAATTAAAAGCACTGGAAATCATAACTGAAAATACCAAAAATAAATAAAAAGCAGAGCATTTTCTTACACAGCTAAATTAATTAATTAAAATATAATAAATTATGACACACCAACGATTCAAATATCTGATTTATTTACTTTGAAAAACACAATATTTTTCGGGAAGACATGATCCAATTATTAAGTTCTATACGCAAGGAAAACATGAATCCTTATTTCGTACTGTTTCACATACTAACTCACATATAATGAGATGAACATTACTGATTTCCAGGCTTCTTCAACGTGGTTAAACAGATTCAGGAAATAATACCGAAAAGGAAGTCGCAAAAATTACGAAGTTAACACCAAGTAAACGTATAGAGGAGACGTCAATAGCAGGTAATACTAGAGGGATATTCGTCGCTGATGTGAAGAAGAAGCTTCTTGTCATCCCCTAAATCCGTTTACGTGCAAAAATCTCGTTTCAGGATATAGTCGATATAATTTGAGATACATCTTCCGTATTTCAGGTTTCTCATTGGAACAGTATTGTTAAACTCGGTCATTTCTGCATCGTCAGTTTGCATCAGCACATTTTACGAATTTGATTAAGTATTCCTGATACGCAGCACTATAAACTGATACGCCAAAACACTATGACCACTGCTCACCGCGACGTTGGATACCGCCTGCTGGCGTTACGGGCACGTGACGCGGCGACAAAAGTATGTGGGCGGAGCAGATACGGAGGGAGGATCACGCTAGCGAAGATATGGGCTAGAAATGGGGAAATCCATTAAGAAAAGAGACTTTGACAAAGGACAAATTATTAATACGCAGGGCCTGTCAACGAGTAGCTCGGAAACAACGAAGCTCGTCGAATGTTCACTATAATGTCGTGAGCATTTGCGGAAAGAGATAGGACAGTGAAACGCCCACTAGGCGCTACATATATGGACATCGACGGCACTGCACTGAACGCTGGGTTTGGAGGCTTGTATGCTCTGTAACGTAGGATAGATGGTGATTTGTAGCATCTCTGCCGAAATAGCACATTGCTGGTGCACGCGCAACTGTTTCGCAACACACCTTTCTTCGTACTTGATTGAACAGGTAGCTCCGCAGCAGACCACCCCTAGGGTTCACATGTTGACCCAACGACATCGTCAAGTAAGATTGCAGTGCGTACGGGATCATCGGGATTCGACCGTCGATCAAAGGAAACGTGTCGGGTCTACGGGTGAATCACATTTCTGCTACACTAGGTCCATAGTCTCCGCAAACGTTGTCATGGAGGTGAACGGCGGCTCGAAACGTGCAGCGTGCCAGAGTCGTAGTCTGGTGTGAGCAGTATTATGCTACGGGACACACCCTCTTGCGCTTGCATGGGACCTGTGGTAGTAACCAAAGACACACTGACAGCTGCGATCCATCTCCACCCCTTCATGCTTGCCGTCTTCCCCGACGGCGATGTCATCTTTCAGCGGTATAATTGTCCGTGACTGGAAACCAGAACCGTGCTACAATGGTTTGAGGAGCATTGCAGTGAATTCACGTTGATGCCTCGGCCACTAAATCTGTCTGATGTAAATTCTGTGGAACTAATATGGGTCGCTATCGGCTGCCATCACCGCGTATGCAAATCAGTGACCCATTATTTACGCGAATTACGTGTCCTGTGCGTAGACATCTAATGCCACATATCTCCACAAACCTACCAACAAACTGGCGGATCCCTGATACGCATAGTAAGTGATGTACTTCGTTCCACAGTCGGATAAACAATCTATTAAACAGGTGACCATAATGAAACTTCCTGGCAGATTAAAACTGTGTGCCGGACCGAGACTGGAACTCGGGACCTTTGCCTTTCGCGGGCAAGTGCTCTACCAACTGAGCTACCCAAGCACGACTCACGCCCCGTCCTCACAGCTTTAGTTCTGCCAGTACCTCGTCTCCTACCTTCCAAACTTTACAGAAGCTCTCCTGCGAACCTTGCAGAACTAGCACTCCTGAAAGAAAGGAAATTGCGGAGACATGGCTTAGCCACAGCCTGGGGGGTGTTTCCAGAATGAGATTTTCACTCTGCAGCGGAGTGTGCGCTGATATGAAACTTCCTGGCAGATTAAGACCTTATGGTGTGTGTGAAGGGTACGCCAGGCACCGCTATACTTTTGTCCCCTTCCGTTCCACTTACGAATGGTGCATAAGAGGAACAAGTGTCAGTAACCCTCCGTACAAACTCTAATTTGGCTCACATTCTCAACGTGGTCAATTTGCGGCTTGTAGGCGGAGGTAATTAATATTTTTCCTGGCTCTTCTTGCACCTTACTCTCTCCTTTAATAGTAAACTTCGCCGTGCTACACAACGTCTCTCTTGGAGCATCTGACAACGAAGTTTGAGGAACTTCAGCTTAGTCATCCCTCTCTTACTAATCGAACCCATGAGGAAACGCAAGACACTTATTTAGATCTTCACTACCTCTATCGAACAACAGATATTTCCGTCTATTTAAGGGAAATATGCTATATTTATTTAACTGCAGTGTCAACTGGAAAGCAAACTATTTTATAATCCGGGCAACCGCAGCTGCTGAAAGGCGTGATGTGAGGAAGTACACAGCTTACAGCTGGTAAAATTGTTGTATATTAAAACACGGCCAGTTCCACGGCTTCAAGCTGCATCATCAGGTGAACAACGCTGAAAGGTCATAGTCATTGCCATCGCTCTTGGATAATAAATTTCGGCAAGACGCCAAACCGGTCGTGTTTTAATAAACAACAATTTTTATCAACTGTAAGAGGAGTTCTTCGTAATATGAACCGGCAAACCATGCAAACCATGCAAATATGGTCAGATATTCGGTAATAATAATAATTAATGCCTCAACGGTCTGGTGCATTAGGTGAGCTCGCATTTTATTTTATATACTAAACGACAGTTCGGAATTTTGTCGAATGTCTCCCGAAAATAAAGGAATACGGGACCGACCTCTGCGCTGTTGTCTACGACGTCCTAAATCTCAAGGACGAAGCGAGCGAGATGAGTTTCAAAAGAGCTCGGCTTTCAGATTCCATGTTCTACCTTACGCACGAGATTTTTGTGCACTAGAAATGTAATAACAGATTAAAATAAAAAAATTGTCTATAATTATCCAACATACTGGCGTAACTGATAGAGACATGTAATTATACAGGGTGGTCCATAGGTCAAACGGATATCAACTGCGATTTTTTTAAATAGGAACCCCCATTTTTTATTACACATTCGTGTAGTACGTAAAGAAATATGAATGTTTTAGTTTGACCACTTTTTTCGCTTTGTGATAGATGGCGCTGTAATAGTCACAAACATATGGCTCACAATTTTAGAAGAACAGCTGGAAACAGGTTTTTTTTTTAATTAAAATACATAACGTAGGTGCGTTTGAACATTTTCTTTCGGTTGTTACAATGTGATACATGTACCTTTGTGAACTTATCATTTCTGAGAACGCATGCTATTACAGCGTGATTACCTGTAAATACCACACTAATGCAATAAACGCTCAAAATGATGTCCGTCAACCGCAATGCATTTGGCAATACATGTAACGACATTCCTCTCAACAGCGAGTAGTTCGCCTTCCGTAATATTCGCACATGCATTGACAGTGCGCTGACGCATAATGTCAGGAGTTGTCGTCGGTGGATCACGATAGCAAATATCCTTCAACTTTCCCCACAGAAAGAAATCCGTGGACGTCACATCCGGTGAATGTGTGGGCCATGGTATGGTGCTTCGACTACCAATCCAGCAGTCATGAACTATGCTATTCAATACCGCTTCGACCGCTATGTGCCGCTATGTGCCGGACATCCACCATGTTGCAAGTACATCGCCATTCTGTCATGCAGTGAAACATCTTGTAGTACCATCGGTAGAACATAACGTAGGAAATCAGCATACATTGCACCATTTAGATTGCCATCGATATAATGGGGGCCAATTATCTTTCCTCCCATAATGCCGCACCATACTTTAACCCGCCAAGGTCGCTGATGTTCCACTTGTCGCAGCCATCGTGGATTTTCCGTTGCCCAGTAGTGCATAATATGCCGGTTTACGTTACGCTGTTGGTGAATGACACTTCGTCGCTAAATAGAACGCGTGCAAAACATCTGTCATCGTCCCGTGATTTCTCTTGTGCCCAGTGGCAGAACTGTACACAATGTTCAAAGTCGTCGCCATGCAATTCCTGATGCATAGAAATACGGTACGGATGCAATCGATGTTGATGTAGCACTCTCAACAGCGACGATTTTGAGATTCCCGATTCTCGCGCAATTGGTCTGCTACTGATGTGCGGATTAGCCGCGACAACAGGTAAAACACCTACTTGGGCATCATCATTTGGTGCAGGTCGTGGTTGACGTTCAAAAGTGTGGCTGAACACATCCTGTTTCCTTAAATAACGTAACTATCCGGCGAACGGTCCGGACACTTGGATGATGTCGTCCAGGATACCGAGCAACATACATAGCATACCCCCGTTGGGCAGTTTGATCGCAATAGCCATACATCAACACGATACGACCTTTTCCGCAATTGGTAAACGGTCCATTTTAACACGGGTAATATATCACGAAGCAAATACCGTCCGCACTGGCGGAATTTTACGTGATACCACGTACTTATACGTTTATGACTGTTACAGCGCCATCTGTCACAAAGCGAAAAAAGTGGTCCAACTTGCGAGGTGCCGGGGCTAGTAGTGTATTTATCACTAAATTCTACTAGAATCCACATGTGTAAATCATGCTCTAAGCCCCCCCCTATTCTAACTCCGACTTTTGCTGTTGCACAAGGATAAAAAAAATACGCGAACTGACTCTAATCAACCCTGCTAGTGGAGTAGAAGAGAGTTTGGCACCTGCAATAATTTAATTTGATACATAAGTTAAATAAACAAAGGTTTCATTAGCATAGTGAGGAATGATAGGGTTGCTCTATCGATTAACAGAATGAAAGTTCTGTTCAAAATAACAATATGATTTATTAAGCTTAAACACAGAATAGTAAAAGAAACACAGGAAATTTATAAATCATCAAATTGGCTAAAATTGGAGATTCATACAAACACTATAAAGGTGAAGTTGTCCCTAACTTAGATCCTGAGGTTTAAGACGAAGTGGTATGTGGAGCCAATTCCTTTCCACTCAAATCTCAAGAGAGACACACAGCTAACCCAATAGTAATTGCTGTTACTCGAAACTGAACACAGTTAGAAAAGGATGAACAGGCGCGCTCTGCTGAGCTCTGATTATCACCTAGGAAAAATCCCTATCTGCCGGTGCTGCGGACGTACATTACCAACAGTCTTCTTATCTCCCAGAACACGATCTGGCGTACCGCAGGCGAGGGCTGGCTGCTTCGACGTCCTCGACCGAAAGGCGACTGCCGACTACTCAGAGCACCCGCACAGGCCGAACACCGAACATTCCCGCCCCCACGACAGTGGCCGTGGTTACGTTCCAATCAGCAACTCGAAAACCGGCGGAAATTCCACTCCATTGCCGGAGCACTACCATTCCACCAATGGAGATTCTTGGCGCCAATTTCTGTGCTGATTTTGCAGAAAGTGCGGGAATTTTCCCGCCACAACTGCGTGGGTACACAAGTCATTCCCACGCCTCGCTGGTAGCCCGCCAGAAAGTGTTTTCGCAAGGTTTCTCTGAAGTAACGGAACCTCTAGCCCAGCCGCTACTTCACACCCCAGCGGGCGTGTCTCTTGACAATGTCGGCGTCTGAAAAGCATTCACTCGACTGCCTCACACACGTCGGCTTAACTCTCTCCCGTTCCACAGAGCCCGCCTGTCACCGGCCCACCCGGGTGACGAGAGACGCTGCGTGGGAAGTACGCGTGTTAAGGAAAAGCAACCCTCCACCGCATGCAACTAGAGAGGAGAATCGTAAGATAGAAATATGAGAGGGGGCTCATGCCACCTCTCATTGCCCCTACGCCATTTTAGATTGTAATTGGTGAGCGGTTGGCTCACTTAGGAGCAAGGTAGTGAGTCAATCGCCCAAGAACAATCTTACAAAGTGACTCCACATACCGCACTCTATAAAAAAGATCATTGCAACTGAAAAATGCAACTCATAGAGGGAGGATTATTTATGATGTAGCCAACTTCACCTTCTTAATATGGAACACTAACACTCACATCACACATCCATACCCAGGGAGCCCCTTCCAAACACCGATTCACGCAGACATTCACGCTCTAAACATGGCCCGGGCATCTGAGCCAAATATGGAGCAGTTTATTCTTTACAATCAGAGTTGGAGTGCTCCGCAATTAAATGCCCAAGATGTTACAACAATTTTAATCATTAAACTAACCTGACCTCACTCACACATGATAATATTTAAGTTAACAATCTCTTTGTGAGTTTTCAGAATCTAGTTACAACCTCCGATTCATTCTGTCTCCCTGCAGCAAGAATAACCTTTACAAAATGTTCCCTGAACTGATGGTCCATTCACAATGACAGTGGTGGTATCTGCTTCAGTTTATGGGGACTTCAGGCACACTGTTAGCATACACACAACAATAAACACAAAATACAAAAAAAACATGATGTGGAGAACAATACAGTAATCTGTAATAAGAATTACAGTGTAAAACACAAACGCATACAAGGTATAACATACATTACAGAAACAACATAAGAGAAAGAAATTTAAGAAAAACAAAAAAAACAAGGTTCATGGGGCATCAAATTGTGCGTGCACATTGCACAAAGTTCACGACTGTGCTGAGAATGAGGCACTAAATCACATTGTTAGAAATATCCGTGGCACTTCACTGATTCCACTGTACTGACATCACATAAGGCTAAACGTCGGTTGTAGTTGCTACGTTGTGGCAACAGCAATAGGGAGTTCTGGAGTGTCTGCAGTACGCTGTTGAGATTGTAGTCAGACCCACGCATATGATCACGGCCGTATGGTAGGAAGACACAGTGATAGGCTCTCCTCACGTCGATTAATTGTCTCTGAGGTCTACTCGTTGGGATACATCACTAGTCTAGGTCTCTTCTCTCGCTGGACAGAACTTTATGTTTCCCAATATTGCAGTTCGACGAGGGATGATGGCACGTGGAGTGACTCCACAAGTGTGTGAGGTCATCCATACAGGATCGAACTAGGAGCGACTATTGTTAAAAACTGCTCTCTAATAGAGAGGAGAAGTAAGACATGAGACCATACATTTGTTAGTGTGGCACGATACTGCTTTGTGTATGCAGATCGGCCAATGCTAGTGAGTTGTAAAAACCCAAACAGGTGAGTATAGAGCGTCCCTTTCTGTCCTGAGGCACATGAGGCGCAGGTTCTGACACGATATGTGATCTTCTTCGTGTACTCACGACAACGTGGTCTGCCGCAGGGAATCCCTCCAAGCGGCTGCCGCGTCCGGAGAGCTAGCAGGCTGTCGCGTGTCAGGGTCAACGGCCAGCCCCACTTTCGCTTGTGGCGGGGCAAGGGTCCCGTGTAATCCCTCAGGTAGGCAGCCGGGTGACTGTCAGCGTGTAGGACGGGACGCTCGCCCTCTAGCAGGTAGCCGAAGACCTCTTGTTTTTGCGCTGGCTGGCCTCTGCATTGCCACGTTCCTCGTCATCTGTACAATTCTTACAAAAGTCTTATGCCTAACTTTTTCCCATGACCTTCTATGTTATAATAAATTTACCTAATGAAACATTGAAGGTCTGTCATTTCAGACACTCTTATTTTACTTTTATAGTTATTAATCTATGGCAATCATTATAACATCTAATCTAGACATGGAAATAATTTATTTTGATATACGTGTAGAGACCGATCTCAGTAAGTACATGGTGTGTGATAACTGATGCTTTGTAGTGGATGAACAACTAAATGTGCGGGCCCGCACTAATATTACTATTAATTATATAGATCGACAGTAGACATGCTTCAAGAATTAACTACCATATCCCAACGATCTACATTCTACGTCTTTTAATTAAATTATGTTGTTATGCAGGTCTAAGTTTTACTGTGCTATAAAGAACATGCAACTACGCTACTTTCGCTCGCCCGTCGTCCCTCCATCTCGGGTCTGTGGTTTGGTGACCTGAAAAATAGCAACTCAACAGGCGCGCGCCACACTTGTGGTAGAAAACCCCCACAATATTAATCTAGTTATTGTTAAATCCTACAGTTTAACTTATCCTAGTATCGTACTTTCCCTTTTATTTATTTATTTATTTATTTTTATTTTATTTATTTATTTATTTATTTATTTTTTTTTTTTTTTTACCTTATACAATACCCTTACATAGTTCCTGTTACGCTGAGATGTCTTGCTGCTCGCCGCTATTGACGACAGTGATGTGCGCGCCGTACGACATGACCTCCGAGTTTTCATTACGCCTCACTGAAACTCCAGAGACTGGGTTAGCCATGGCTATACACGACAATAAATTTATAGTTGCAACTTCCTTCTCTATGTGAAGCGGTTTTCGCGATCGAAGTACACCTTTCCAGAAGCAATGTAATATGACCAAGCCAGGACTGGTTCCTGTTGAGGATTCAGACACCCAACACACGCCAGCTACACAGTATGTCACGAATATCCAAGTACAATTCCTTGGTGATTCATCTGTGACAAAAACGAGCAGCACGCTAAATCCCCAACCAGCACATTAGCATGGTAGGCTTTTATGCCCTCATTTCTCTCGTCTAGGGCACCATTAGAGTCAAATGCTCACAGGTTCACCCCGACTTGCAAGACAACGATACCGGCGCAGCTCTGCAAAAACTATACTGCCCATATTCACCCTCGAAATCGCGCAATATACCACAATCGTGCAGTGCACTGACGCGTGCCTGCAAGCATTGGTATGAACGTCTCACGAACTGGTTGTGGCCGCTATGGAGCGTATCACGACCTCTCAGAACGCTTCTAAGAGCACGTTCTTGTATGCGCCCGTTTGTGCGACGTCTCGTCACTCATCCTTATCCCTCAACATGGACACCAGATAGGAAAGGACAAAAACATTGCTCATGAAAAGGTAGTGTCTCCTACTCCATCGACATTGGAGATCGCGAACATAAACAAAAAGAGGATAGCAGCAGTAAATTCTTATGCAAGACAACGCAGCGTGTTAATACTTTAGCAATCTTAATCTATTAATGTAACGATTATTGTTCCCCGAAAAAAGGTTCATATCTTTGCCTATTCTACTATGTACATTTCTTACACTACTACTATTCTACGAACTCCTTTATGTGAGAGAAGTGGTGGAGTCCTATGGACTAGCGTCAATCCCTTCTTAGACTCCCCCTCCTCTGACGTGCATTAGGATTTGGAGGTCTAATTTCAATCTCCTGGTTCTCCTGTTGTCCTTGATTTCGCTCCCTCCAATTACGGTCGCTTTGCCGTTCGTCATTCCTCCTGTCCCAGATTGCTTGTCTGGATTGACCCTGTTCCCTGACGTTCTGGTTTCCGTGTCTCTGGTTTCCATAACCTTGAATAGCGTAACCTTGATCTCGGTAACCCTGGTTTCCTAACTGACCAGTGCGATTATGCGATCTGTTGTCGTCTTCCCTTGCTGGCCCGTGGTATTTGTTATTTTGCGCCTTCTTCCTGTCCTTTGCGTCTTGTTTATCGAAGACTACTTCGAGTTCGCGCAGTAGACTCTTGAATGCATCTATGTCAGATCCACACTTCCCGACAAGTGTCTGTTGATACCTAACTGGCAATTTCGAAAAGCAAAATTTAATAATTTCTCCGTTGCTGTATGGACTATCTAAAAACTGATTCTTCTTGAGTAAGTCATCAAAAAATTTGGTTGCGCTCTTATGCCCGGACACTTCCAGTTCAGGACAAAATATTATTTCCTCTTCAATCCTGTCTTGCGTTTCCTTTGACCAGTAGGTCCGCAGGAATGCACCAACAAATTCCTGATAAGTCCGACACGTCGCTGCCACGCCCCGCATCTTTTCCACGGCTTGGCCTTCGATGTGTCCACACATGAATTCTAATTTGGCCTGGGTTGGCCATGACGACGGTAATGAATTAGTAAATTGCATCACCCAGCTCTTCGGATGCATCGACCCTCCATTATCTTTGAACTTCTGGAATTTGAGTATCGACACGAAGTGATTGTGATCAAAATTCTGTCCGATCCTCGCACTGGTGTTGTCAGACGTTTCCGATACTTGCACGTCTGCGGAGTGTCCTGATCTATCTTGCTGATAACTGTGATGTGCTACGTCTGTATCACAGTGGAAGTGGCATTCAGCATTCACTCTTCTAAGTGGGCTGCAATTATTGGAGCTATTACTCGCTGTTTCTGCGTGTGCATTGTTTGTTCCGCACGCTGTCACTGGGCTAGAGCACGGCGGGCTTTTCCTCGGAGACACAATCCTGTGTGCTCCATCATTGGTATCCGAACGCGCAGTGCTCGTGTGCCCATTTCGCTCTAGTTTTGCTATCCGACTCTCTACTTCTTTCATTCGTTTCGTGATGTTCGTAACCGCAATATTACCTTGAGTCTTTAAGGCCGCTAGGGATTTCGAGTGGACTTGTGTCGCACGTCGCAAGCGCCCTGCGAGTTTAAGAGTTACTCTTGCGATTTTCATTGCCCCTGTTGCTGCAGTTTTGGCTAGGCCTGCTACTTTTTGTGCTACCATTGACATTTGTTTTGCTTCTCCACATTCTTTCTTTATTGTTAATAATTCCCCACGAATTGCCCCTATATGCGAGATTATTGCCTCAGTGTCCCTCTTACGCTGTTCGTCAGCTTCTTCCTTCTCCTTCTTACGTTGTTTCTCCTCTTCTTCCTTCCCCTTCTTACGCTGTTCGTCAGCTTCTTCTTTCATTGATCGTAGGAAGCTCAGTATTGGGTTTACGTCATCTTCTTGATCCTCTTCAAACATGGGCGATGTAACTCTGGACACCTGGGCGCTAGAGCTCTGACGTGACCGAGCTGGCCTCTGTCTGCACTCGTTCGTTTGACTATAAACTTCTGCTACCGTCTCGACCTGTGTGCCTGTCTCTGTTTCATCCTCTACTTCACTATCATAATCACGGCCGCAACGCTGCTCTGAGATCGCGTCCAAATCACCTTCCTCATCAATGCCCCTGGCGTCCTGTCCTGCTAAAAATGTGCCCATCTCATCTCCGACCCTATTCCCGTCAGTAAACTGCCCCTTATCCATTATGCTATCCTCTTTTGTTTTAGCTTCGCCCGATAATAGTCGTGCCTTACTTCTCGTTATCATTCATAAAAACAAATTCATCTAAAATGCACAATAAAATTAATCTACTCCATATATTTTTTACACATAAACATAAAATTTCAACAACGCTGTTCCAACGCTGTAATCACAAACACAATATGATGTGGTACAGAAACCACACACAAATCCGACAAAGTGCGATGCGGTACAGACACCACATCAGCGAAACACAAAAAAAAACAATGAACAAAAAATATATACACTGAAAACAAAAACTGTAGTCATGCGCCGCTACTTAAAACTAAACGCGGAACTACCAAAACAAAAAAAACTTGGGTATTAATCATTAAAAAAAATAGAGAGAAAAAAAATTGAATGTTCCTACTAAGAATCCTGTTTGTTTATCAGAGATTCACAGGAAAGATCCGAGGCCAAGGGTCGCCATATTATGCGAGGTGCCGGGGCTAGTAGTGTATTTATCACTAAATTCTACTAGAATCCACATGTGTAAATCATGCTCTAAGCCCCCCCCCCTATTCTAACTCCGACTTTTGCTGTTGCACAAGGATAAAAAAAATACGCGAACTGACTCTAATCAACCCTGCTAGTGGAGTAGAAGAGAGTTTGGCACCTGCAATAATTTAATTTGATACATAAGTTAAATAAACAAAGGTTTCATTAGCATAGTGAGGAATGATAGGGTTGCTCTATCGATTAACAGAATGAAAGTTCTGTTCAAAATAACAATATGATTTATTAAGCTTAAACACAGAATAGTAAAAGAAACACAGGAAATTTATAAATCATCAAATTGGCTAAAATTGGAGATTCATACAAACACTATAAAGGTGAAGTTGTCCCTAACTTAGATCCTGAGGTTTAAGACGAAGTGGTATGTGGAGCCAATTCCTTTCCACTCAAATCTCAAGAGAGACACACAGCTAACCCAATAGTAATTGCTGTTACTCGAAACTGAACACAGTTAGAAAAGGATGAACAGGCGCGCTCTGCTGAGCTCTGATTATCACCTAGGAAAAATCCCTATCTGCCGGTGCTGCGGACGTACATTACCAACAGTCTTCTTATCTCCCAGAACACGATCTGGCGTACCGCAGGCGAGGGCTGGCTGCTTCGACGTCCTCGACCGAAAGGCGACTGCCGACTACTCAGAGCACCCGCACAGGCCGAACACCGAACATTCCCGCCCCCACGACAGTGGCCGTGGTTACGTTCCAATCAGCAACTCGAAAACCGGCGGAAATTCCACTCCATTGCCGGAGCACTACCATTCCACCAATGGAGATTCTTGGCGCCAATTTCTGTGCTGATTTTGCAGAAAGTGCGGGAATTTTCCCGCCACAACTGCGTGGGTACACAAGTCATTCCCACGCCTCGCTGGTAGCCCGCCAGAAAGTGTTTTCGCAAGGTTTCTCTGAAGTAACGGAACCTCTAGCCCAGCCGCTACTTCACACCCCAGCGGGCGTGTCTCTTGACAATGTCGGCGTCTGAAAAGCATTCACTCGACTGCCTCACACACGTCGGCTTAACTCTCTCCCGTTCCACAGAGCCCGCCTGTCACCGGCCCACCCGGGTGACGAGAGACGCTGCGTGGGAAGTACGCGTGTTAAGGAAAAGCAACCCTCCACCGCATGCAACTAGAGAGGAGAATCGTAAGATAGAAATATGAGAGGGGGCTCATGCCACCTCTCAAACTAAAACGTTCATATTTCTTTACGTACTACACGAATATGTAATAAAAATGGGGGTTTCTATTTATAAAACGCAGTTCATATCCATTTGACCTATGGCAGCGCCATCTAGCGGGCCAACCATAGCGCCATCTGATGTCCCCCTTCAAGCTAGACGAGTTTCGTTCTTTGTAGTTTTTTCGTTTGATGCTAATTTCGTGAGATATTTGGCCCGGTCACTATCAATGGACCACCCTGTATAATTACATGTCTCTATCACTTACGCCAGTATGTTGGATAATTATAGAACCACCCTGTATACATTTGTCCGTCCAAACTTTTTGATAACGGGAATTACCCGTAATTTTTTTTTCAGTCGCTAGATACCCTCCCCCCCCCCCTCGTCCCTCCCCCCCCCCCCCCCATGAGGCATGGACCTTGCCGTTGGTGGGGAGGTTTGCGTGCCTCAACAATACAGATAGCCGTACCGTAGGTGCAACCTCAACGGAGGGGTATCTGTTGAGAGGCCAGACAAATGTGTGGTTCCTGAAGAGGGGCAGCAGCCTATTCAGTAGTTGCAGGGGTAGTAGTCTGAATGATTGACTGATCTGGCCTTGTAACACTAACCAAAACGGCTTTGCTGTGCTGGCACTGCGAACGGCTGAAAGCAAGGGGATACTACGGCCGTAATTTTTCCCGAGGGTATGAGCTTTACTGTATGGTTAACTGATGATGGCGTCCTCTTGGGTAAAATATTCGGATCTCCGGGCGGGGACTACTCAGGAGGACGTTGTTATCAGGGAAAAAAAACAGGCGTTCTACGGGTCGGAGCGTGGAATGTCAGATCCCTTAGCCGGCCGCGGTGGTCTCGCGGTTCTAGGCGCGCAGTCCGGAACCGTGCGACTGCTACGGTCGCAGGTTCGAATCCTGCGTCGGGCATGGATGTGTGTGATGTCCTTAGGTTAGTTAGGTTTATGTAGTTCTAAATTCTAGGGGACTGATGACCACAGCTGTTAAGTCCCATAGTGCTCAAAGCCATTTTGTCAGATCCCTTAATCGGGCAGGTATGTTAGAAAATTTAAAAAGGGAAACGGATAGCTTTTATTTAAATATAGCGGGAATTAGTAAAGTCCAAATGGGTCAAATGGCTCTGAGCACTATGGGACTCAACTGCTGTGGTCATCAGTCCCCTAGAAATTAGAACTACTTAAACCTAACTAACCTAAGGACATCACACACATCCATGCCCGAGGCAGGATTCGAACCTGCGACCGCAGCAGTCGCACGGTTCCGGACTGCACGCCTAGAACCGCGAGACCACCGCGGCCGGCTAGTAAAGTTCGGTGGCAGGAGGAACAAGACTTCTGGTCAGGTGAATACAGGATTATAAATACAAAATCAAATAGGGGTAATGCAGGAGTAGGTTTAATAATGAATAAAAAAATAGGAATGCGTGTAAGCTACTATAAACAGCATAGTGAACGCATTATTGTGGCCAAGATAGATACGAAACCCAAGCCTACCACAGTAGTACTCCGCAGATGATGAAGAGATTGATGAAATGTATGATGACATAAAAGAAATTATTCAGATAGTGAAGGGAGACGAAAATTTAATAGTCATGGGTGACTGGAATTCGACAGTAGGAAAAGGAAGAGAAGGAAACGTAGTAAGTGAATATGGAATGGGGGTAAGGAATGAAAGAGGAAGCCGCCTGGTAGAATTTTGCACAGAGAATAACTTAATCGTAGCTAACACTTGGTTCAAGAATCATAAAAGAAGGTTGTATACATGGAAGAAGCCTTGAGATACTGACAGGTTTCAAATAGATTATATAATGGTCAGAGAGATATTTAGGAACCAGGTTATAAATTGTAAGACATTTCCAGGGGCAGATGTGGACTCTGACCACAATATATTGGTTATGAACTGTAGATTAGAACTAAATAAACTGCAAAAAGATGGGAATTTGAGAAGATGGGACCTGGATAAACTGACAGAACCAGAGGTTGTAGGGAGTTTCACAGAGAGCATTAGGGAACGATTGACAAGAAAGGGGGGGGGGGCAAGAAATACAGTAGAAGAAGAGTGGGTAGCTTTGAGAGATGAAATAGTGAAGGCAGCAGAGGATCAAGTAGATAAAAAGACGAGGCTAATAGAAATCCTTGGGTAACAGAAGAGATACTGGATTTAATTGATGAAAGGAGAAAATACAAAAATGCAGTAAATGAAGCAGGCAATAAGGAATACATGCGTCTCAAAAATAAGATCGACAATAAAGTGCAAAATAGCTAAGCAGGGATGGCTAGAGGACAAATATAAGTATGTAGAGGCGTATATCACTAGGGGTAAGATAGATACTGCCTACAGGAAAATTAAGGATACCTTTGGAGAAAAGAGAACCACTTGCATGAATATCAAGAGCTCAGATGGAAACCCAGTTCTAAGCAAAGAAGGGAAGGCAGAAAGGTGGAAGGAGTATATAGAGGGTCTATACAAGGACGATGTTCATGAGGACAATATTATGGAAATGGAAGAGGATGTAGATGAAGATGAAATGGAAGATATGATACTGCGTGAAGAGTTTGACAGAGCACTGAGAGACCTAAGTCGAATGCGGGAGCAAACAGCATTTCATTAGAACTACTGATAGCCTTGGGAGAGCCAGCTCTGACAAAACTCTACCATCTGGTGAGCAAGATGTATGAGACAGGCGAAATGCCCTCAGACTTCAAAAATAATATAATAATTCCAATCCCGAAGAAAGCAGGGGTTGACAGATGTGAAAATTACCGAACTATCAGTTTAATAAGCCACGGCTGCAAAATACTAACACGAATTCCTTACAGATGAATGGAAAAAGTGGTAGAAGCCGACCTCGGCGAAGATCAGTTTGGATTCCGTAGAAATGTTGGAAACCCCGAGGCAATACTGACGCTACGAATTATCGTAGAAAATAGATTAAGGAAATGCAAAGCTACGTTTCTAGCATTTGTAGACATAGAGAAAGCTTTTGACAATGTTGACTGGAATACTCTGTTTCAAAGTCTGAAGGTGGCAGGGGTAAAATACAGGGAGCGAAAGGCTATTTACAATTTGTACAGAAATCAGATGGCAGTTATAAGAATCAAGGGACATGAAAGGGAAGCAGTGGTTGGGAAGAGAGTGAGACAAGGTTGTAGCCTATCCACTATGTTATTCAGTCTGTAAATTGAGCGAGCAGTAAAGGAAACAAAAGAAAAATTTGTAGTATGAATTAAATCCATGGAGAAGAAATTAAAAGTTTCAGGTTCGCCGATGACACTGTAATTCTGTCAGAGACAGCAAAGGACCTGGAAGAGCAGCTGAACGGAATGGACAGTGTCTTGAAAGGAGGATATAAGATGAACATCAACAAAAGCAAAACGAGGATCATGGAATGTAGTCGAATGAAGTCGGCTGATGCTGAGGGAATTAGATTAGGAAGTGAGACACTTAAAGTAGTAAAGGAGTTTTGCTATTTGGGGAGCAAAATAACTGATGATTGTCGAAGTAGAGAGGATATAAAATGTAGACTGGCAATGGCAAGGAAAGCGTATATGAAGAAGAGAAATTTGTTAACATCGAGTATTGATTTAAGTGTCAGGAAGTCGTTTCTGAAAGTATTTGTGTGGAGTGTAGCCATGCATGGAAGTGAAACGTGCACGATAAATAGTTCAGACAAAAAGAGAATAGAAGCTTTCGAAATGTGGTGCTACAGAAGAATGCTGAAGATTAGATGGGTAGATCACATAACTAATGAGGAAGTATGGAATAGAATTGGGGAGAAGAGGAGTTTGTGACACAACTTGACTAGAAGAAGGGATCGTTTGGTAGGACATGTTCTGAGGCAACAAGGGATCACCAATTTAGTATTGGAGGGCAGCGCGGAGGGTAAAAATGTTAGAGGGGGACCAAGAGATGAATACACTAAAGAGATTCAGAAGGATGTAGGTTGCAGTAGGTACTGGGAGATAAAGAAGCTTGCACATGATAGAGTAGCTTAGAGAGCTGCAACAAACCAGTCTCTGGACTGAAGACCGCAACAACAACACAGGTACCCTTCGTTGCTCCAGCGAGCTATTAAAAACAGCCGCTACAAGGGGAGCAAGTTCTGTCGCAAAAATTTTATTGAGAATGTAGTATAACTAATTTTGAAAATTGACGTGGGTGAAAGCAGACCGAACAAAAACGAAAACATTCCAGTGGTAATGGATCCACAAACAAGTCGTCTGCGAAGTAGTTGCAAATATATACACTCCTGGAAATTGAAATAAGAACACCGTGAATTCATTGTCCCAGGAAGGGGAAACTTTATTGACACATTCCTGGGGTCAGATACATCACATGATCACACTGACAGAACCACAGGCACATAGACACAGGCAACAGAGCATGCACAATGTCGGCACTAGTACAGTGTATATCCACCTTTCGCAGCAATGCAGGCTGCTATTCTCACATGGAGACGATCGTAGAGATGCTGGATGTAGTCCTGTGGAACGGCTTGCCATGCCATTTCCACCTGGCGCCTCAGTTGGACCAGCGTTCGTGCTGGACGTGCAGACCGCGTGAGACGACGCTTCATCCAGTCCCAAACATGCTCAATGGGGGACAGATCCGGAGATCTTGCTGGCCAGGATAGTTGACTTACACCTTCTAGAGCACGTTGGGTGGCACGGGATACATGCGGACGTGCATTGTCCTGTTGGAACAGCAAGTTCCCTTGCCGGTCTAGGAATGGTAGAACGATGGGTTCGATGACGGTTTGGATGTACCGTGCACTATTCAGTGTCCCCTCGACGATCACCAGTGGTGTACAGCCAGTGTAGGAGATCGCTCCCCACTCCATGATGCCGGGTGTTGGCCCTGTGTGCTTCGGTCGTATGCAGTCCTGATTGTGGCGCTCACCTGCACGGCGCCAAACACGCATACGACCATCATTGGCACCAAGGCAGAAGCGACTCTCATCGCTGAAGACGACACGTCTCCATTCGTCCCTCCATTCACGCCTGTCGCGACACCACTGGAGGCGGGCTGCACGATGTTGGGGCGTGAGCGGAAGACGGCCTAACGGTGTGCGGGACCGTAGCCCAGCTTCATGGAGACGGTTGCGAATGGTCCTCGCCGATACCCCAGGAGCAACAGTGTCCCTAATTTGCTGGGAAGTGGCGGTGCGGTCCCCTACGGCACTGCGTAGGATCCTACGGTCTTGGCGTGCATCCGTGCGTCGCTGCGGTCCGGTCCCAGGTCGACGGGCACGTGCACCTTCCGCCGACCACTGGCGACAACATCGATGTACTGTGGAGACCTCACGCCCCACGTGTTGAGCAATTCGGCGGTACGTCCACCCGGCCTCCCGCATGCCCACTATACGCCCTCGCTCAAAGTCCGTCAACTGCACATACGGTTCACGTCCACGCTGTCGCGGCATGCTACCAGTGTTAAAGACTGCGATGGAGCTCCGTATGCCACGGCAAACTGGCTGCCACTGACGGCGGCGGTGCACAGATGCTGCGCAGCTAGCGCCATTCGACGGCCAACACCGCGGTTCCTGGTGTGTCCGCTGTGCCGTGCGTGTGATCATTGCTTGTACAGCCCTCTCGCAGTGTCCGGAGCAAGTATGGCGGGTCTGACACACCGGTGTCAATGTGTTCTTTTTTCCATTTCCAGGAGTGTAGCTACGAGCCGTCACTGACTTCAGTACGAAATATTGTCCTACTTAGGACAAATTTCTTTGAAATGTAAACTTCTCGATTAAGTGTCCACCTAACTGGGCTCATATTTCATCATGAACCATGGTTAGGCAATGTGATACGTGCGAGATGTTGAACTGGGCTTTTTGCTGCTGATTGGAAGTTTCCTGTTCATTTCACAGTTTCTTTTTACCCACTCTATTTTTTCTTCTCGTAAATCACGACTTCACCTCCATATCTAAAAGGCAATGTCGTGATTGACTGACAGGCTCATCGCTGCACTGCTCATATCGCTAGGGACATAAAATTGAAATTAGAAGAAGGTGTCGCTATTATACAGTTTTTTTCCCATCAGTCTTCTGACTGGTTTTGCGACGCACCACTATTTCCTGTGCCAACCTCTTCATCTCACAGTAGCACATGCAGTCTACGTCCTCAACTATTTGCTGAATGGATTGTAATCTCTGTCTTCTTATACAGATTTTGTCCTCTACAGCTCCATCTAGTACCATGGAAGTCATTCCCTGATGCCTTAACAGATGTCCTATCATCCTGACCCTTGTCAGTTTTTTCCACATATTGTTTCCGTCTCCGATTCGGCGCAGAACCTCCTTATTCTTTACCTTATCAGTCCATCTAATTTTCAACAATCGTCTGTAGCACTACATGTCAAATGCTTCGATTCTCTTCTGTTTCAGTTTTTCCACAATCCATGTTTCACTACCTTACAGTGCTGTGCTGCAAACGTAAATTCTCAAAAATTTCTTTCTCAGATTAAAGCCTTGTTTGATAATGGTAGACTTCCCCTGACCAGCACCCCTCCTTTTGCCATTGCTAGTCTGCTTTAGACGTCCTCCTTGTTCCGTCCGTCACTGGTTATTTTGCGGCATAGACAGAAGCATTCCTTAACTTCGAAAGGAAACTCTGGGGGGGACTATATAATTGATTGAGAATGTTGGCAAAATTTAGTGTACTAACAACATTTATTTTTTCAAACCAGACATAAATTATGCTAAACAAATTATAAATTCAATTCCCTAAACAACCAACAGGTTATTCACTACTACACTGGGTGGATCCTGGTTTGCAAAGTAATTTTAACTAGGTGATCAGTAAGTCAAGTACTCTGGTCCTAAAAATGTGGATAAAGCAATCTGAATTGATCTGACCCTGAGCAGACTTTGATTGATCAAATCTATTGAAGTTTCTTTACATGGGTGCAGCTCAGAACAAGTGGCGATTGAGATCTGTATGCCCTGACAGTGCCGGAGCGGAAGTACGTTACCCTATTTACTTCGTGCAGCCTCATGACTTGCAGCTGGCGAGATGTGTGCGGCGGTGGAGGTGAGACGTGGAGGTGGCACCTGTGAATCGACCGCGGCCACGAAAGGAATGCGAAAATCTCATGGTCTACCGATCAGACAGATGGATCGCAATTTATTCTCTGCCAGAACCCTGAAATTACGGTAGATTTCAGTGTGTGGCACCCGCGTTCGCTGGTCGTACCAAGGACCAGTTTGGCTCACTTATACTACAGAGTGCACAAGGATACCAGACGTCACACTGGTAAACCAAAAAAAACGAGTAAGTGTGCCCTCGGCTAACGAGTTGCCGAGACGTTTGAAGTCACGCTGTTGGTACAGTAAGAACTTCATCACAGGCTCCCCCACCTAAACTACTTGCAAGTGAAGCCACTCTCATGAGAGGCCCCAAGTACCAACCTACCAACCACACATGCCAGAGATTCAACCAAAATTGATTACCAGACCAAAGTCCCACACATGTGTGCTTCACGTCTCTCCAGAAAAAATTTTTGTTTTCCCGCAAAGTACACAAACGACACTGCCTTGGCTTGAGCCAATCACAAGGCTCTAGAGGTGCTAAATCTTCCCTCACACATGACAGCACAAATTCATGTCGAACCACGAACCACCGCAAGAGTTAAGAAACCTGCATCCCTGAAAAAAAAAAAAAATAAAACTCAGTTACTGGCTTTTTTAAATTTTCGCAGAGGGGGAAGAGATGATTTATTTCAAAGTCATCTCTCTTCCCATGGCAACAAGTAAATAGATACAATCTCAAATATCTTTATCAAAATCGCCTGGTGCCTTGGAGCTTGTTAGTCCTAGCTATGAGGTGTAATAAAGATTCAATCTCTAAACGTCTCTCAGATGCCAGAGTTTTCTTATACAACAGAGGCAGCCAAGGGAAGTGGTTCACTGGCCTCCTTGCACTATCAGGGAACATGAAAAATGTGAACTTTTATTAAGCGTGGCTCTGCACACTACACCTGGCTTATGACTCCACTGTGTAGACATGTTCCTCTAGACCATCTCCCCAGCCCAGGCTTCTGCTGGCGCTGTGGCTGGTATTGTGGCATTGTTCTGCTGGAGCCCTGTCTCGATGAGGGTCGGCCTGGTCTGCTATGTACAGCTGTGGGCCTGTCCAGTAAGATTTACTAAGGCATGGGCTCGCAGCCAATTGCTTTCAACTCCCAACAAGCCGTTTCTATGAGCTAGGAATCAGCTCTAGGAAAATGAATTGTAAGAACTAATGGCTACTGCGATATACTTGATAGCTGCTCCATCAGAATAGCAGTTTCAACGACAGTAATTTCCAGCCTATATGGTTTGGTCGTGTTTCTTTAGATGATTTTATGCCACCACATTTCGCATGATGTGGAATTTAACAATTCAGCTGTTACTAGGGTAGACAGAGTTATCATTTTTCTAGTGTGCTATTCACATGAGAAATTCCAATCTCTTAGACGAAGCATGCTATATCTGACCAACATCCACCCTTATAACACTATCGCTGAAAGGTCTAAGAGTTATATTTCCTGGGACAACTCCTCACAGTTTCTTTCAACATATGACCATTATCAAGGGACTTTCTATCGCATTCCTATAGTAGTGCGAAGAGATTGTAACATAGTCACTGCCATGAGGGTGAATTTCCGATGAGGTGGTGAATAGATATTTGAAATTCTAAGAAAATAGGCATTAGCTGTAGGAAAAAGAACTGTACAGACTGGCTGCTATTGCAGTATTCCAAACATCTGCTCCACCAGAAAAGAAATTTTTAATGTCAGCCATTTCCAAGTTATACGGTTCGATCATAGTCCATTAGATGCTTTCTTGCTGCTGTTGCCTAGCATCCCCACTGCCATCACATTGTCATCCCGGTGTAGAGGACATGGTTTATCAGCCTTGACAGAGATGAATTTGAGAAATTTGCCATGTACGAAAGCTACTAAAGCCACCACAGACATTTGAAAGTATTCATCAGTTTGACTCCTCCTTCTACCAAGAGGTTGAGGACTGCTAGACATTTTAGAGCAGATCAAGCAGACATGACGAATCACAGACATGCATATAAAACAAACAAGTGAACAACACACACACACACACGCGCACACACATACACACACACACACACACACACACACACACACACACACACACACGCACGCATGAACGCACGTAAGCGGCAACACACATATTATGATCAGTTCACTATCGAATAGAGCGGGGGAGGGGGGGGGGGAGGGAGGGGAGAAAGGAGCAGTGCTGTCATTAGGTCCTAGATCTCTGACTATTCTTGCAGTAGCTGCAAATTATGCATAAAGATGTGAGGTTATTGCACCAGTGTAAATGATTCAGTGGATGTGTATTGGAAATTCTGTGCTACTGTTAGATTTGTGTTAGGAGTGATGTATTTCTCACAAAACATTATGCTGTCAACAAAGAATCTGACATCAATACACTGTCGTATTTCTACTTCAATAACCATGCAAATATAGTCTGTGACATACTGTTGTACATGATTTTCGTGGCACTTTAGCCATGTGAAAACGTGTGTTTGCTCAGCCGCTACGAATGCGAGGTAGGGATGGACATTTGGGAAGGGGTGGTTAGCAGACAGATATTTTGCTAGTTTACAGGGCAGGCATGTTTCAATTTTCAGAAAGCATTTCCTCTCAGCGCTCAGGAATGTATTTGAAGCCAGAGCACTTATCAGTTCATAAGATATTTTAGTCAGGAATGTTGTTTACGAAGAACTCAAATGGCTCAAATGGCTCTGAGCACTATGGGACTTAACATCTGTGGTCATTAGTCCCCTAGAACTTAGAACTACTTAAACCTAACTAACCTAAGGACGTCACACACATCCATGCCCGAGGCACGATTCGAACCTGCGACCGTAGCAGTCGCGCAGTTCCGGACTGAGCGCCTAGAACCGCTAGACCACCGCGGCCGGCCTACGAAGAACTATTTGGTTCCGACAGGTATTACTCTCTCTCTCTCTCTCTCTCTCTCTCTCTCTCTCTCTCTCTGCTGCAGTTGCGGAGTAGGCTTTTAGCATTAACGGCAGAATGTTCTGGAAGTAATCATATTATTGGGGAATGGTGTTCAAAATTATGACAATGGGGACTTTAGAGAGCTGTATCTTAGGAAAGACTTCATCTGTCAAAATGACCGACGGTATCCGTAATTTGTGAATGGAGAGAACTGCTAGCAGCATCCCAGAAGCAAGCGTATGGTGAAGTTCTAGAGCGGCGACAGCTTCTGTCTGCTCCCCTCCATCTATATGAGTGCATATTTCTATTGCGATCGTGCAGAATGAACCACATCACTCTTTTGAAATCATAACAGCACTCTACTTGCCACCTCATCCAGCAATTGAGGGCACATTCGCTGGTCGCCATTGCGGACTTGGGCCCAGCAGCCCCGTACACGTCCATTCTGCAGTCTTTGTACACAATCTGTAAGCGCGTTTAGGAAGGATTTTTGAGTGAACTCCATCGTTAAATTGATGTGGACTAGGTTATCAGCAGTCCAGCATTCCCGTCAGTTTTTTCAAAAAGTGATATTGTGAACATATCTCACACGGTACTAAATCCAATGAACGACAGACAATAAATGTTTCTGGTGGGTATAGGTATGAAGGTAAGAGCAGTGCGAAGCGTCAAAGAGTAGCTTTGACCAGTCTAATGTCCTAAATAAACGGATGCAGAGAAATTGTACTGGAAAGCCTTAACACGAAATAACACACGTTTAACGTGTAATACTAAATATGACGAACAGGAATATGCAAAGGAGACCATATTTCGGCGCTATATGTTTCTGGCAGGTATACGTATGAAAAAAGAATAGAGGTGTCAGCAGTGAGAAGCATCAAAGAGTAGTTTTGAACAGCCTATCGTTTTTCCTATATGTGTTTGATTTTAATTAGTTCAGGACCACTTTTAGACAGTTTTTCATCCATGACGAATAGTCGGGCATTTCGCTATTGTTCCAGGGGGGTGCCAGTCTTTCCGAGAAGTACGTTTAACAGCTTGCAGGAAGTATCTTTTCCTTAGGTCTTTGATCCATCTGTGACTGATTTCTGCAGACTGGCAACAGAAGCCTCTTCTTCGACTGTGAGGTGGTGGGATGAGTGACGTTATACCTCTTTATATATAAACTTTATTGCACACAAGTTGTGCATATTAAGATTCATTATTTAACACAGAAGTCTATGATTGATTTCAGACGGTTTTTACACGTTAGTACATGGTATCCGTCAATGTTATTCACAGAGTTCGCATATGCATATCGAGTCCGGGTCTTGGTATGTCTTCGTCCTGCAGATTATGTGATGGCAGTCGTGGACCGCCATGGAATATATGAAGTGTCTCAGGTCTTGGATTGTGCCGGTCCATGCTCTGTTCATCATGGCCTCTGAAGAGTAGAACTCTTGCCAAATCTCCCTCCTTTTCTTCTCCCTCTCTAGCCGCAGTTTCTTCCAGTTGTCTGTGTAGGGCAATTTTAATTTCCATCTCACGTCCTCTACTAGAAATGTTTCTCTCCCGAGTTCGTACGCTAGTCTTGACTTGGTGTACTTGGTAATCCCAATGGCTGCCTTCATGAATCTGGCTTTCACTTTTTCTACTCGTAGTAGGTTTCCATAGCTTAGCTTTTCCCATGTTTTCTCTATTCCATATGTTAGAATAGGAACGATTTTGGCTTCGAAGAGGGCCATGATTGTATCCAGGAATAGTTTGCTTAGTGACTTGATGTCGTAGATGGCTTCTGCTGCTCGTTGTGTTGTGTGGATTCTGTATGAGTGTGCTGTTGTCTGAACCGTTACTCCCAAATATTTGAAGCTGTTTGTAGTTTGTAGAGGTTCTTGTTTGAGGTATATTTTGTCCTTCGTGGATAGGCGTCCTCCTTCCTGAAGACCATGTGTACACTCTTTTCTGCCTTTATCTGCTGTCAGCTACGTTCAGGCCATGTTCCAAGAGCATTTATTCCTTTCTGTAGTTCATTTGCATGGTGTGATCCCACCACCGTGTCGTCTGCGTATATATAGATCCTGAGGGACGGAGCCGAAGTTCTTATTGCTAGGACGACGTCTTGTGTGGCTACGTTGAACCAAGGGGACTGAGGGGGTCTCCTTGTAACACTCCATTTGTCTGTGTAATTTCTTGCGAGGTTATTACGTTGTCTGATATTATGATGACGTTTTTTCTCAGGATGTTGTGTGTCAAGACGCTTAGTTCCTTGTTTTGTTCCACCATCTGTTCTATTTTGGCGCATTTTATGGTCCTTTTGAGATTGTCAAACGCCTTTGTGAAATGGACGAATACTGCGTGAATTTTCCTTTCGGGAGTCTTATTTTCTCCTCTATGTCGTCTATGAGGTTTTTGACTGCTTGTATGGTACTTCGGCCTTTCCTGAATCCAAATGGTTCCTCTGGGATCTTGTTGTCGGTTTCTTCTGTTAGTCTTATCTTCATTAGGCTCGCCAGTATTTTGAAGAGGTTGTTCTCTAGTGAGATTCCCTGATACGATTTTGGGTCACGCGGTTATGCTTTCGCCTTGCACAGCATTATGATTGTCGAGGTTCTCCATCTCTCCGGGATTCGTCCTGTGTGCAGACATAAGTTCATCATGTCCGTGATTGCTGGAATTAAAACTTTCGGGGCTGCCTTGATGTGTTCGTTGAATATCCCGTCTGGCCCTGCTGCCTTCTTGTTATTCAGTGTTGATGTAGTGTTTCTAATTTTCTCTGCCGTGAATCTTCTGATGTCTTCATATTGTCTTGTTGTTTCATGAGCTTCGTTGACTCTTTGTTGATTTAGGATGTTGGTGAAGTGGTTCTCCCAGACTGGCATCTCTTTTTTCCCCATTGTCTGTGACTGTCATGGCTTTAGAGCTATGTAGGGGTTTTCTTTTGCTCCTTCCACCATTCTTCTTGCCTCGAGTTCTATGAAATTGTCACGGTTTTTCTTTAGGAGATTCTTGTATCCTTTTCTGAGTCTGCTATATGTGATCAGGGCGTCCTGTTTTTGTGTGCGTTTGGCCACGTGGAGGGCTAATATGACTCCCTTTCTCTCTATGTAGCACTGTTGATCGAACCATCTCTGTTTTTCTCCGACTGGTTGTAGTGGTTGCGGATTTAATTATGTCTCCTAGCCTTGTTGCTGCAGCATCTAGGTCCTTTTCCTGTATTTTGTTTTGAATGGCGGTAAGCTTGTCTCCATTTTCGCATATTTTATTCTCGTCTATCTTTCTGGAGGTTCTTCTCGTGTGCTTTGTTTTCTGTTGTGTGCATTTAGGTTCTTTCATTTTGGAAGACGTTGTCACTGGACAGTGTTTCTTTATTGATGTCTCCGCTGCGGCATATATTATGTCTATGATGCTGCTACCATTACGTGCGAAGTATGTGTTGTTTCCTCTCTTGTTAACAAGTGTGAATCCCTCTTCAGCCATCATCTGTAGTAGTTCCCTACGTCTGCAGTCGTGCTTATCTATCTGCAGTTTAGGTCTCCCGCTATAATAATACTTCTTCCCGGGGCTGTTTTTTCTAGAGCGGTCATCACGATTCTTATGACGTCCTCCATCGGGGTCAGGGGTTCGAGTAGAGGCCTATGAAAATCACTCTCACAGTCTCCATTATTACGGTGTCTTCTTGCTCATAAAGATGCTATTCCTATAGTTGGTTTGTAGAAGCAGGATATTCCTTTTCTAGGTCTTCCTCTCGGTCCTGTTTTTGCAGGAATAAGTTTGAGTAGAAACTGGGAATTTCTATATTTTCTGTCGTGAATGTCTCTGTCAGAATGAGCATGTCATGGCTTCTTAGGAGGTCGCCTTCCGTCAAATCTAAAGCGCTTCTTAGTCCTACGTTCCAAGGAAGTAGGTTAAACTTCGAGTTCGGCACCTCGGCTTTGAGGGCGAAATATCGGGTATCTTCACATTCTGTGAGTGTGTGAAGCTCGTTTAGTGGTATGCCTACTTTGTAGGCTTTTAGTGTTTCTCTGGCTGTTATTTCCTCACATTCTATTATTTCCATCGCCTTCAGTTTTCCGAGGTGCCGGATAAGGTTTTCCGGTGTGGACTTACAGTGTAGCCGTCCTATGTAGAGCCACGCTCTGCGTACTGCTGCCTGGAGTGCGCCGTCTGTTGAGTCCGTTTCTTGTTGGGGTTGTTGCTGCGTGCCCACTACTGTTAGGAGGTCATCGTTTCTTGATTCCTTCGGCGGTTCCTTCACGCGACTTCAATCCATGCTTGATTGTTTTCGTCGCCGGTTGTTTCGTCGGAGTCTGCTTCCTTTTTGTCGTCCCTTGGTGTGGTCTCCTCGCCTTTCTTGTCGTTGATTATGAGTCCTTGTGTAGTTGGCGGGTTGGGGACTTCTCGCGTTGTTTCTTTTGGATTGGTTCCACTTGGTACGGTCTCAGCTCTCGCTTTTGCTGTGGCCCCGGGCTCAGCTAAGTGTGTACTTTCGGTTCTGATTTTTTCTTATATTAAATTTCTTAGATTGTTGGTGAGATGTTCTATCATGGCTTCCCTACCTCTTCGCCGGGCTGTACTGAGACAAGTAGTTAAAGCCCCCTCTCTCCATCCGGCAAGTCCGAGAGTTCCAGATGCCTCTTGATCGACTGTGAGCTATACTGCAGTTCTACACATTTACCGTCTTCGTTTGGTTGAGAGAACATCGATTCTGATGTGATGTTTGCATCGAGATGGTGAAACCCCGGTGGAAGAGACATTTGCTGGTTCTCTTGATGGTTCAAATGGCTCTGAGCACTATGGGACTTAACATCTATGGTCATCAGTCCCCTAGAACTTAGAACTACTTAAACCTAACTAACCTAAGGACATCACACAACACCCAGTCATCACGAGGCAGAGAAAATCCCTGACCCCGCCGGGAATCGAACCCGGGAACCCGGGCGTGGGAAGCGAGAACGCTACCGCACGACCACGAGCTGCGGACGGTTCTCTTGATATGAGAAACACTTATGATTATGAGTATTAATACCTTAGCCGACTCTGTAAAATACAAGCATGATCTGAAATCTGTTATATCATCTACATCGGCATTCGTTAAAAAAAAATACGAGTGGAACCACCTGTTTCCTATATTTTCGAGCTTTTACGTTAAAATCTTTGCAGGCGAGATACCTGAAAGTTTCTTGTTACTCAATGGTTTGCAGCTTGTCCCAAACTTCAGTTTCGGCTCTCTAAAGACTGATTTCCACTCTTTATCTTCACAATTATACTGTGCAGGCGATCGGTAGCATACTATTATGAGGTTGATATCGAGAGAAATCGCATAAATGGTATGATATTCCGGCAAAACATGTGAAAATACAAGAAATTCTGGGATTTAACATACGGTACTCAATGATTTCAGCATAAAAGTGGCGCAAAAATCATCATTTTCTGCCGTGTCAAATCAGATATTGCAACTAATACAAGTTTCTAGATCGGTAAATTAATTCTCGATTGACGAAGCATTTCTCATCGACAGAGCTCATAAAATAAGTATTCTTGTACTCCCAAAGTCTGGAAATGGTCGCAACTCGTTGCCACAACCACGGCAGCAAGCAGGCTCCGCCGGAAACAGTGCTGTTAATGAACGCCTTTCTGATGGAGACATAATCCCAGCCTGTGTACAACAATTCAGAGAAGGCAGCTATCTGCGGAGAGTGCCCTGATCACACATCAGCCCAGCATGTGTGTGTGGGGGAGGGGGGAGGGGGGGGGAGGGGGGGGGGATCAATTGCCTTGAGACTATTGACTATGGTGGATGACCGACCGATCATGTGGGCGATATCTAGCACTGTGACTACATCCAGCTCATATGCTTTTGTTTTTTGGATATGCTTCTCTTCATGGTATATATAGGAGTGCCTGTCGGTCAACAGCTATGTGCAGGATGCGGACATGATGATTTTGTGTGGTGCAGGATATGAATTCCGTTTACTACAGCCGCCTAGTGATAGGGCTTGGCGGTACAATCGTTTGTGGCGATATAGCCTCGTTGGAGATCAGTTTCACACCGAAAAATTCAACAGAGTAGTGTAATGGACTAAGTGTCTTTGGCACTAGTTCCCTAATTTCATGCTCTGTAGTCCACGTTTGGAAGGTTTAACTGTCAGTGCAATACATCAGTGTAATTTTTTTTATCTGTTTTTCATTGAAATTTCGTAATTTGTCAGGCTGTTCAAAGTGAAAAACAGCTCTCCCAGACCGGTAGCAACATTTGGCAGGTAATTCAGTAAGAACTAATCAGGATGATCCATTCATGTGAAGCTTCATGACGTCAGAGAATCGCAAGACAATCTTTATGTGGGGCATAGCAGTCTCTAGAGACTGGCTGGAACAAGACAGGGACAGAACAAGGCACCTACTGAAAGTTCCGTGCCATCAGAGAGTTACCTGATATCTTCTTTATTCGAGCGGTCAGAGACAAGTACAGGTAGAGCAGCCTCCTCTCGTTGAGACAGGTGGGACGCTGTTCCCTGCCACCATTTTGCCTTTAGAACATCTCCAGACACATCTCCAGACCAACAGTTGTAGGACATCGAATATTCACTGAAAATTCCAGCCATTTTTCTCGTCTGTATTACAGTTCTTCGAATTCTAGGAGAATCATTCAGCCATCCAATCTGCTGTGTGTCTGTGTTTTTCTCACAATCTTTTGTGGGTTTTGAAATATTCCACGAAATTTTAGAATGTATTTGTTCTGATTTCCCTCTGTGCTTAAACCATATTCTTTTTCTTCTTATACTCCATCATTCTCTTCACCTTCAAATCAACAAGCAGGGGTCTATGGACACAGTCCTTGGCTACATGGTTACAGGTGATATAGCTGTTAAACTCCTCCTTGTGTGACACCAACAACATCTCTTCCACTGAACACATTTCAAATACTTACATCGCCATATCCAAGAGCTCAGCATAGACTGAAGCTTCTGCACAAGTGTAAGAGTAGGGGAACTGTAGGGAGGTGTGAGGAGAAGTGCAGAAGGAGGGGGGAGGCCAACCATGCACTCTGGTGGATGTAGTGCGCATTAACTCAGTCAGTCCCTGTAAGTCGAGGCTGACATACATGTCTCCAAGTTGGGTTACTGTAGATAGCCCAACTGAGCTATAAGTAAAATACCCTGTCTTCCTCACCAGTATAGAATTACTGTTTCCTGCCATTTCCACGATTTAGGTTAGCCCAGCTGACCTTCCCCCCCCCCCCCCCCCCTCCTATTCTAGAGATGACATCATAGGAAGGGGGAGGGGGAAGTTAGGTTCGTGGGGGTAGCCCTGTTAACCTTTCCCCACAAGAATCTCCCACCATTTCCTAGGGGTGGAGGGGGTTATGACATCGTACGGGGTGGGCAAAATCCAGTTGCCATTTTGAATAAATTATATGTCCCAGAAATGGGTTTGTTCCACTACTCCCATAAATGTTCGATGGAATTCATTTCAGGCGCTGGAATTGTCAAGAATTTTCTTCAAACGAATCGTGAACAGTTGTGGTCCAGTGACATGGCGTAACGCCAGCTATACAAATTCCATCGTTGTTTGGAAACATGAAGTCCATAAATGGCTGCATATAGTTTCTAAGTAGCTGAAAATAATGACTGAAGTCAATGATCTGCTCAGTTGGACCAAAGGATCCAGTCAATTTCCTGTAAATGCAACCCAGACCATTATGGAGGTGCCACCAGTTTGCACAATGCATTGTTGACAACCTGAGTCTGTGATTTCGTGGGGTCTGCGCCACAATCTAACCCTCCTGCCAGCTCTTACCTACTGAAATCGGGACTTACTTCATCAGGCCACTATTTTCAAGTCGTATAAGGTCTAACCTACATGTTCACGAGCACAGGCAATGTCGTGCTGTTAGCAAAAGCACTCGCGTCGGTCGTCTGCTGCCATAGCCCATTAACGCCAAATTCCGTCGCACTGTGCTAACGGATACGCTCACTTTGATTTCTGTGGTTATTTCACTCAGTGTTGCTTGTCTGTTAGCACTGACAACTCTGCGAAAATGTCGCTGCTCTCGGATGTTAAGTGAAGTCCGTCGGCCACTGCGTTGTCCATGGTGAGAGGTAACGCCTCAAATTTGTATTCGCACACACTCTTGACACTGTGAATCTCGGAATATTGAATTCCGTAACGATTTCCGCAGTGGAATGTCCGATGCATCTAGTTCAAACTACCATTTTGCGTTCGAAATCTGCTAATTCCCCTCGTGCGATTATAATCCTGTCAGACAACTTTTTACATGAATCAGCTGAGTACAAATGACAGCTCCGCCAATGCAATGTCCTTTCATACATTGTGTACGCGACACAACAGCCGTCTGTATATGTGCATGTCGCTACCCTATGACTTTTGTCAGTTCACTGTAAATGTAGATGTGCAGTTGATAACGCTTCATCTACATCTACATCCACATACATACTCCGCAATCCACCATACGATGCGTGGCGGAGGGTACCTCGTACCACAACTAGCATCTTCTCTCCCTGTTCCACTCCCAAACAGAACGAGGGAAAATGACTGCCTATATGCCTCTGTACGTGCCATGATCTCTCTTATCTTATCTTTGTGGTCTTTCCCCGAAATGTAAGATGGCGGCAGTGAAATTGTACTGCAGTCAGCCTCAAATGCTGGTTCTCTAAATTTCCTCAGTACCGATTCACGAAAAGAACGCCTCCTTTCCTCTAGAGACTCCCACCCGAGTTCCTGAAGCATTTCCGTAACACTCGCGTGATGATCAAACCTACCAGTAACAGATCTGGCAGCCCGCCTCTGAATTGTTTCTATGCCCTCCCTCAATCCGACCTGATAGGAATACCAAACGCTCGAGCAGTACTCAAGAATAGGTCGTATTAGTGTTTTATAAGCGGTCTCCTTTATAGATGAACCACATCTTCCCAAAATTCTACCAATGAACCGAAGACTACTATCCGCCTTCCCCACAAGTGCCATTACATGCTTGTCCCACTTCATATCGCTCTGCAATGTTACGCCCAAATATTTAATCGACGTGACTGTGTCAAGCGCTACACCACTAATGGAGTATTCAAACATTACGGAATTCCTTTTCCTATTCATCTGAATTAATTTATATATATATATATATATATATATATATATATATATATATATATATATATATAGAGTTAGCAGCCATTCTTTACACCAATCACAAATCCTGTCCAAGTCATCTTGTATCCTCCTACAGTCACTCAACGACGACACCTTCCCGTATACCACAGCATCATCAGCAAACAGCCGCACATTGCTATCCACCCTATCCAAAAGATCATTTATGTCGATAGAAAACAACAGTGGACCTACCACACTTCCCTGGGGCACTCCAGATGATACCCTCACCTCCCACCGAGCGAGGTGGCGCAGTGGTTAGCACACTGGACTCACATTCGGGAGGACGACGGTTCAATCCCGTCTCCGGCCATCCTGATTTAGGTTTTCCGTGATTTCCCTAAATCGTTTCAGGCAAATGCCGGGATGGTTCTTTTGAAAGGGCACGGCCGATTTCCTTCCCAATCCTTCCCTAACCCGAGCTAGCACTCCGTCTCTAATGACCTCGTTGTCGACAGGACGTTAAACACTAACCACCACCACCACCACCACCACCACCTCACCTCCAATGAACACTCACCATGGGACAACGTACTGAGTTCTATTACTTAAGAAGTCTTCGAGCCACTTACGTATTTGGGAACTAATCCCATATGTTCGAACCTTAGTTAGGAGTCTGCAGTGGGGCACTGAGTCAAACGTTTTCCGGAAGTCAAGGAATATGGCATCCGTCTAATACCCTTCATCCATGATTCGCAAGACATCATGTGAAAAAAGGGCGAGTTGCGTTTCGCAGGAGCGAAGCTTTCTAAAGCCGTGCTGATGCATGGACAGCAACTTCTCTGTCTCAAGGAAATTCATTATATTCGAACTGAGAATATGTTCGAGAGTCCTGCAACAAACCGGTGTTAAGGATATTGGTCTGCAATTTTGAGGATCCCCTCTGCATTTTGCAGTAGTAGAAGTGAAATGAAAAATAAGTGTTTCGCAAAATCGCGGGGACGTAGTGGTCGCGTGGGCTGAGAAAACAGCGCCTCGGCCGCGAGTGACATCAGAGCAGAAAAGGCGGCGTGTGGTGGGGCGCGGCGCGGTTCGGGCTCGCGGCGCACGCAGCACAATAATATTTACGCCGCAGTAACCGAACCCCGCGTAATACCCGGATCACTGGCATCTCAAAATAATCGGTGCGGCCGCAGCCACAGCCGCCGCGTCGCGGCCGGGCCGTGCTGCGTGGCTGTGGCGCGCGCTGAACACAAACTGCGCGCCGCCTGCCGGCAGGGCGGTCCCAGCAGCGCAGGTGGTCGCAGGTCGCAGCCTGCAGTCGATTCCAGTCCGTTTCAAAGCAGTCGGCGTCAGAAAGGTGTCGACCTGCACTGCTCACAGCGTATTGACGCTACTGCTGGGAAAAGCGTTGTTCTCGCTAGTTCCCGAGTAGGCTAATTTGCCGGAAGCGAATATTTGGCCTATTTCAACAAAAAATGTGAGTTCGGCCCAATCAAAATCAAGAACAGATTTTTTACATGCTTAGAGACGCTGTAGCTTTCTACGTGAATTTAAAATGCAGTCTAATAAAATAAATAAAGTAAAATAAAAACCCCTGACGCACCACGAAGGAATTATCCATTGTGACGGTTATCGGTAGACATAATTTAAATGTACAGGCAAACAAATGGTTACAATTTCAGAAAAATTTGATGACTTTTCCAAGAGACCAAATTGAGCAAATCGACAACGCATTAGTACACTTCTGACCCTAATGCAATCATTTATTCGCCTAAACACAGAGCTCAAATAATATGTCCAAATATTTACATCTCCCGTCAAGGCAATCAACTGTACGCAGCATGCCGCGTCTGCTCGCCATACCCCCGCCTTGCGGTCGGCAGAATATTTGTGATCCAGCACTTGTAGATTCCGTTTTTAACATTACATACGACAACCTCAGAATTTGTTTCATGACTTTAGGACGATTCGGTGTGGATTTAGGATAAGGTTGTTATCAGTGTGACTTGCCTATTTTATTCTTTAAGCCTAATTTTCTTTTTGTTTAACTGCAGGCAGCTGGAAGACGTTCGATGAACGAAACCGGTCGTAACACAATAAATAATACAACTGAGGTGATTTTCATTACTTATTAACATTAGTGTCAGCTCTGGTGTTCAACATTATCCCAATTGTTTTGCCATTCGGTTATTTGTAAGAAGTTTGTGATTGGCTCTGCTAGTCTGAGTAACTCTTCCGCTGAACTCCAGTCGCCGTGACCATTTCTTGACTGAACTCGATTCGCAGTAATCATCGAATTTTCCGAACAAAAAAGGAGATTACCGGTTGAGTTTCAGTTGATTACAAGGTCGTTAGAGATGGGGGACAAGCTCTTACTGCGAAGATAGGATAGGAAATCGGCCATGCTCTTTCGAAGGAACCAACTTAGCTTTTGCCTTAAGCGATTTAAGGAAATGACGGGAAACCAAAATGTGGATAGCCAGGTGGGGACGTGAACCGTTATCCTCTTGAATGCGAATCCAGTCTCTTACCACTGCACTATCACTCTCAGTTCGAATTTTGCGATTTAGTACATTTTCGGTATAAATAACTATGTCTCTACAGACCTCCGTTCTAGCTTTTCTATCAGACATTCACTGTTATCCTCAACTCGATAGAAGTGAGGTTTCGGTTGTAGTTGATTAATTTAAGAGAATATTTTAACTCAACCACCCTTATAAGTGTCGTTGTTGATGTTGATGTTGTCTTCAGCCCGAAGACCGGTTTGTTGCACCTCTCTTGCTCTTGTCTATCCTACGCAAGCCAGAACGTCTCGGAGCCCGCATCTCGTGGTCGTGCGGTAGCGTTCTCGCTTCCCACGCCCGGGTTCCCGGGTTCGATTCCCGGCGGGGTCAGGGGTTTTCTCTGCCTCGTGATGGCTGGGTGTTGTGTGATGTCCTTAGGTTAGTTAGGTTTAAGTAGTTCTAAGTTCTAGGGGACTGATGACCATAGATGTTAAGTCCCATAGTGCTCAGAGCCATTTGAACCAGAACGTCTCGGTATAACTGCGGCAATCTATATTCATATGAACCTGCTTACTGCAGTCAAGTCAGCCGGCCGCGGTGGTCTAGCGGTTCTAGGCGCTCAGTCCGGAACCGCGCGACTGCTACGGTCGCAGGTTCGAATCCTGCCTCGGGCATGGATGTGTGTGATGTCCTTAGGTTAGTTAGGTTTAAGTAGTTCTAAGTTCTAGGGGACTGATGACCACAGATGTTAAGTCCCATAGTGCTCAGAGCCATTTTTTTGCAGTCAAGTCATCGTCCTCCTCTGCAATCCCTCTTCAACAAACACACTTCCTTCTGTTACCAAAATGACTCTTCGTTGACGTCTCAGAATTTGTCCATTCTTACAGTCAAGTTAAGTCTTAAATTTATCTTCTTCCCATTCCAGTTCATTTCCTCGTCATTAGTCATCCAACCTCCCCACTTAATCTTAAAAATTCTTCTACAGCACCAGATTTCAAAAGATTTTATTCTTTGTCCCAAAAATTTATCGTCTACATTTCCCTACAGTACAAGGTTAATGTGTAGATTAATAACTTACGAAAGTACTGTTAATCACCATAAAATCTGGTTACATTAAAACAAAACTACGATAAATAAGCTTTCATCTTCAAACAAGTACCATCAAAAGACGCCCAACTACTTTATGTTCCTTTGCAATCGAATAACGTATGCCATTAACGAAGAATGCAGCACAGTTCAGCGAATTGTGTGGTCATGACGACGACGGTGGCGGCCTCGAGGATTTTGGACGGAAATAAACAAGAATAACTTAGTCTGAAAAATATTTCATTTATGAATCGATTTTTAGCTTGTGTTCCATAAAGTATTCTGGTTCTTGTTACAGGTTGCGTCTGAAGAAAGCGTCCAAAAAAAAAAAAAAAAGTGCCTCTGAGCACTATGGGACTTAATATCTGAGGTCATCAGTCCCCTAGAACTTAGAACTACTTAAACATAACTAACCTAAGGACATCACACACATCCATGCCCGAGGCAGGATTCGAACCTGCGACCGTAGCGGTCGTACGGTTCCAGACTGAAGCGCCTAGAATCGGTCGGCCACATCGGCCGGCGAAGAAAGCGTCAGTTCATCACGCTAAGCACAAGAGAAAACATAAGTTCTGCGAGTACAAAAATGTGGATTGTTGTAATATTTGCACTAAAAATCTACAGAACGTATTTGTAAGAAATTTTGTGGGCATCATTGTATTAATAATATATTCCAGGCTATTATGCCTTGGTCGAAGGGATTTCACTTTAAAACCCGGCGTTTCGTTTCCATCTGCGGAGAATATTTTTAATGGAGATTGTAGCTTTGTTGAGTGTCCGGTTCACACCCTGAGTCGCCACTGACTACTACAAAATTCCGCTTAAGCGTGCTTCCGGGCAGTGGCGTGACGTCAGATGTTTTGAATACGCGAGCGCAGTTAGCCGTTGTCGGCAATGAGCAATGCACTGGTGAAATGTTTTAATCTGCATCAAGCAGCTCTGGTTCACAGATTTTCCTTGCTCTATCTGCCAACGTTTTTTGATGCTTCGCCTTTGTTGTGGGTGGTGGTTCGAATCCTGGGCCGCGCGGGGTAGCTGCGTGGTCTAAGGCGTCTTGTCACGGTACGCGCGGCTCCCCCAGCCGGAGGTTCGAGTCGTCCCTCGGGCATGGGTGTGTGTGTTGTCCTTAACGTAAGTTAGTTTCAGTTAGATTAAGAAGTGCGTAAGCCTAGGGACCGATGGCCTTAGCAGTTTGGTCCCATAGTCCTTACCTCAATTTTCCAATTTCGAATCCCGGTGTAGCTAACGGTCTGTGTGCGGGGTTTTTTGGGAAGCCTTGTGGCGCAGGCTACCATCTTCTGTCTTGAAAACTAACACATCAAAAAAATTTAATCTCACGCCTGCCTTCTCCTCGCTGGTAAACTGAATCTTCGGACTGATCCCGTTCAGATGTTTGTGAAAATAATCCAGGTCCTACTGCCACGCCGCCACAAAACAAACGTAACGGAACCAGATATTCGGTTTCTTGTTCCCAGCGATCCAGGATGTGAACCGTACATTCAACAAAGCTACGATCCCCCTTGAAAATGTCCTCCGTAGATGGGAACGAAACGTCGGGTTTTAAAATAAAACCCCTTCGACTGCGGCGTAACAGCCCGGAATATTTTACGAATTGTGACACTTCCGGCCGTGTAAGTTTACATTTTACAAGGAGCATGATTCCATACTTAAAATTACACCACGTTAACAGTAATTAACTATCGACATCAGCAGAAACAATTACAAGTTTCGAAATTGCTGTTGTGAAATCATCAATACACATTACGAACTGCACAAAACAAAGAAACGACTAGAAGTTTTAACTCAGCACACGTAGCTGTTACCTAGCAGTCCTGTCAGTGTACTACTAAAACTGCGTACAAACTAACCGTATGTCGTTAAAAATGTTCAAATGTGTGTGAAATCTTATGGGACTAAACTGCTGTCATCAAAAAAAAAAAAAAAAAATGGCTCTGAGCACTATGGGACTTAACTACTGAGGTCATCAGTCCCCTAGAACTTAGAACTACTTAAACCTAACTAACCTAAGGACATCACACACATCCATGCCCGAGGCAGGATTCGAACCTGCGACCGTAGCGGTCACGCGGTTCCAAACTGAAGCGCTTAGAACCGCACGGCCACACCGGCCGGCACTAAGGTCATCAGTCCCTAAGCTTACACACTACTTAACTTGAATTATCCTAAGGACAAACACACACACCCATGCCCGAGAAAGGACTCGAACCTACGCCGGGAGCAGCCACACAGTCCATGACTGCAGTGCCCGAGACCGCTCGGCTAATCCCGCGCGGTATTGTCATTAGAAGAAAGTTCAAATTAGTACACCTAATTGAAATCGACTCAGAATACGTTCAATTTACTGAATGATTGAGTTTAGAGAGGATATCAGTTATTAAAATTAAATTAGATTTACTGTTTCAACAAACCTGAAAAACGAGGGGCGATACTGACTTCACACGCAGTCCTGGTACGTATTTTGTCCTGATTACTGATCTTATTTTATCCTTTAAATGCGAACATTTTAGTTTAGACTTTACCGTGACTGTTATTGACATTAAATGAAACAACAAGTTTACTGTTACCAGTCACCGTTTTATTTATCTCCACGACGCGTTTCAAAGGATTAAACCTCCATCATCGGATGGATTTACGTTAGTTAGTATGACATTTGTATGTGTGTGTGTGTGTGTGTGTGTGTGTGTGTGTGTGTTGTGTTACGATTTTTGGGAGGAACTTGTGGCTCTGTCTCCAGTGGTCACAGGTTCCTTTCTCTGTCGTAACGCAAAGGAACCTGTGACCACTGGAGACAGAGCCACAAGTTCCTCCAAAAAAATCGTAACAGAACACACACACACACACAAATGTCATACTAACTAACGTAAATTCATCCGATGATGGAGGTTTAAACCTTTGAAACGCGTCGTGGAGATAAATAAAACGGTGACTGGTAACAGTAAACTTGTAGTTTCATTTAATTACTTTATCCTGTAAAATTCCCATTTTAAATATCATGCTAAACATTAACTGGCGTGATAATTTTGAAGAAACTTTGATTTCTGTGGAGGTTATCTGTTCACCTTTGGCTGTCAACAGTTCGCCTTTAATATCTTAAATACCATCTGTCTCCAGATATACTAGTATACAGACACAAAACTTTTATGGTACACGGAATTTTGTGGCATCATGGTAGATACCACAGACGCATACTGTCAAAAAGTCTCTACTGAACGTATATCAGCTTACAAAAGGACTAAGTTTCACAAATGATAAAAGTTTAAAATTCTTTATAGAAGTGTGGCGATAGCAGAAACAATAATTGACGATCTGCTTTCCCGTGAAACTGAAATGACGTTGGGTCGTCGTAGTGATATTATTCATACTCGTCGGAAACGGTAAATTTTGAACGTGTATTCTTTTTTATTTCGCTATCCACTGCTACTTGTTCCACCGCTTGTGTATAATTCAGTTCCTGAACTTCGAATGATTTCTAATGGCTTGGAAAATGCTTTTCATCCTGAGTTAGAAAAAAGCTACAGTTGAAGATATTGTTACTTACCAGTGCGTTTTATTTTGCCCAGGTGTCGGAGAGTAAGAAGCTACTGCTGTTTTTAATTGAAACTGACACCATATTGGGTTATTTGATGTTGTTTAACAGTTGTGTTCGTGCTGAAGTGTTTATGAAATGGAACAACGGCAGGCAGCTTACGTTAGCGGTTGCCCACAAGAACTAGTAAGGATGAATAACATTGTGGAAGAAGGTTGCGTCACTGCATAAGAACGCGAAGCGACAAAATTTAGCGGATAGGATTCGACTGTGTCTGAAGTTAGACGATAAATGGTAAGTTAGCTAATTAACCGCGACTGGCGACAAATTTCTGTACTCTGTACGTCTTTTTGATTACTACATAAAATTCTGCCTTGCAATAGTACCATGATTTTACGTTTTATCACTGACGATTTTATTTGTATTCCGTAGTTATTTGATTTGACCAACAACATTTCATGTTCTTTCGCAGCTTATTTGATTTCAGGATACCGTGGCAAAGGGGTTACGGTCGCCATTTTAGGGGTGATGTAGCCCAATATGATCGTACACACTACTGAATAATCCCTTAGACATGTAACCATCCTCCCTACCTTCTCTATCAAAAAATGGTTCAAATAGCTCTGAGCACTATGGGACTCAACTGCTGTGGTTATCAGTCCCCTAGAACTAAGAACTACTTAAACCTAACTAACCTAAGGACATCACACAGATCCATGCCCGAGGCAGGATTCGAACCTGCGACCGTAGCAGTCCCACGGTTCCGGACTGCGCGCCTAGAACCGCGAGACCACCGCGGCCGGCCCTTCTCTATCCTTACCTATTAATAAGTCGTTGTCGTACGTTGTCTGACTTTAATCAACGATTATAAATGTGATGTAGTACAGACATTGTGCATAGCTCTTGTATTTTTTAAGGTCGTAGCTCTTCGCTGGTCACACTTACTCATTGAACTCAAAAAGTTTTAATTTAATATAATTAATGTGTAGTGAATTTTGAAAGTACCAGCAGATAGTTTTTAATAATTTATTAATGTATCTTGGACATACCCATATAGCCAACCTCTGAAAAAAAATTTAACATTGAAATGTGTAACAGCGTGAATCGTTACAAAACAGCAGTTATCCCTTAAACTGATTTAACCTGGAGTTAAATCAATGATCTAAGAAATTTAACATGCATTCATTAATATGAAAGGAAGGTTGATAAAAAATCAGAACCTTTCATTTATATTAAAAATGAAAAATAAAACAGAAAAATAATATTATTATTTACCCATCTGATTTAAAATCATATAGAGGGTTTTAAATCTTTGTGTCTCCTGTCGCTAAAATCATTGGTAAAGCATTGCCAGAGGATATCAAAATTATTTACATAGTTTCTTGACATTTTATGTCGCAGTCGAAAAAATTGTAGTTAAAATTCTCCTCACTGCCACTTTCACACGAAGAGGACCACGTTGGAATGCTAGAGATGTTGCCAGAATCTCCCGTGACTGACTCGAAGTCGTCCCACTGTCACTATAGAGTTTCTGCAATATTTTCAGCTCTGATAACAAGGGCGTGATGGAAGATTAGGAATCACTGCGACATAGAGTTTCCAAAAAATGGTTCAAATGGCTCTGAGCACTATGGGACTCAACTGCTGAGGTCATTAGTCCCCTAGAACTTAGAACTAGTTAAACCTAACTAACCTAAGGACGTCACAAACATCCATGCCCGAGGCAGGATTCGAACCTGCGACCGTAGCGGTCTTGCGGTTCCAGACTGCAGCGCCTTTAACCGCACGGCCACTTCGGCCGGCTATAGAGTTTCCCTTTAATTTCGTAAGACCGATGGAGATTTTCGTTCCATCGGGCCATGATTCTAGTTCTTATGGTATACAGAACCTGATCAGGTGGCTCTTCATCGTACTGCACTGGACCAGCGCACATAGCTTCCTCGACCAGAGTACCGTACCTAGTTCTTCTCCCTTTGCTGCGTTCTGCACCTTCACCCAAAACGTGACGGCTGTCATAGTTAAGGGGGAAAGCTCTTGAACAGCTTCTGTAATACTGTTATTAGATAATTTTTTGTGTTTTGACTTCGTAGCGTTTTAACATCATCAGTGATGATGCTGAATCTGGTAAAATGACGACTATTTCTTCTTCTTTTGCGCGTATAAGTCCCTCTAAAATCGCTATAAATTCTGTAGTGACTATAGTCACTATTTCAAAGAGTTTGTGTTTGTGACCCCGAATAGTCCTGCCATTAACGAATCCACTTCCTGCGCCGTCTTTTTGCTGAGAGCCAACTCCGTAACTCTTTCTTGAAGATGTTCATGCTGCTAAACTGTTAGTTGAAATTCTCTCTCCCATTGGACTTCGGATGAATGGAATGCGCGTCGTCGGCCGGAGTTGGCCGAGCGGTTCTAGGCGCTACAGTCTGGAACTGCGTTACCGCTACGGTCGGTGGTTCGAATCCTGCCTCGGGCATGGATGTGTGTGATGACCTTAGGTTAGTTAGGTTTAAGTAGTTTTAAGTTCTAGGAGACTGATGACCTCAGCAGTTAAGTTTCATAGTGCTCAGAGCCACTTTTTTTTTTTTAATGCGCGTCTCATTTTCAGTAAGATGCTGCTCAAATTTGCTACCGAATTTTGTACAGTTATGACAAAACATGCGTTTACTGTATTCAGGGCCTGAAGATGGTGTAATGTAACACAGAAATCCATTTCAAATAAAATAAAATTTATAAATATAGTTCAAGGTGTGATCCCTACTGCACAGCGATGCTCGCAGAGGTACGGGATAAGACTGAGTATCGTCTGGACGTTTGTCGTGCGTCTGGTGGAGGACACATTGAACATGGTTCAAATGGCTCTGAGCACTATGGGACTTAACTTCTAAGGTCATCAGTCCCATAAAACTTAGAACTACCTAAACCTAACTAACCTAAGGACATCACACACATCCATGCCCGAGGCAGGATTCGAATCTACGACCGTAGCGGTCGCGCGGTTCCAGACTGTAGTGCATAGAACCGCTCGGCCACCCCAGCCGTTTCACATTGAACATTTGTGAAAAGTAAATGAAAACTTTGATCCTAAGCCTAATTGTGAAAAGTATCCCGAGACTGTACGTGCAAGCATGTAAAAGATATACCATTGTAAAATCGCAGGTTTTTTTTGAATAGACCAACTTTGGTGTAGTCCTGCGGGTAAATTAAAATTCGCCCCAATTTCCTGCCTTCACTCATACAGAAGACATATCTTGTGAAATCGTGTGTATCTTTGTGTAACGCACTGTAGCTCTGCCTGGTGAACGCCAGCCACGGTCTACGCCCGCTGCCGCATGGGAGAATTTTGGTGCCAGACATCGAGGCGTCTGGAAATATCCCGGGCGGAGACGTGTAAGAAATGGTGCTTCCAGGAAAGCCGCATCCCGAGAAGCCGGCGGCTGTGCGTAGGAGGCGCGTGTGAAGCGAGCCGGGCCGGTGGCCTGTGGCGACGCGGCGTTCTGTGTTCTGTGCGCACGCGCAGTTGCTCGCCTGTCCGGGACAGGCGGTGCCCACCCACCTGCCACGATACAGCGGAGAACCCTCAGGTACAGGTGATGGCCCTTGGGACGGAGGGGTGGGAGGATCTAATCTAGGGCTCACAAAATGGCCGGCCGAGGAACAAGTAACTGGTAGCAAGTGAAATATGGAATCCGTAAATTACAAGTTCAAACAAACCCTAAAAGATGGGCACGTGTTCTGCAAATCAACAAACAGAAGGCGGTTCAAAGCTTCGTGTACTTAGCCACGAGGACGGTGCAAGTTGTGCGCAGAGTCTGGGGACCAGCGCTAGTGCAGATTCTCCCTCTGCTTCCACGTGAACGTAGTATATCGGGGTGGAATCTACACTCCAAGATCATCAGGAAGCACCAAATCGCAAGAAGTTTTGCAGAAAACTTTATCAAGTATAATATTACACTGCTGGCCATTAAAATTGCTACACCACGAAGACGACGTGCTACACACGCGAAATTTAACCGACAGGAAGCAGATGCTGTGATATGCAAATGATTAGCTTTTCAGAGCATTCACACAAGGTTGGCGCCGTTGGCGACACCTACAATGTGGTGACATGAGGAAAGTTTCCAACCGATTTATCATACACAAACAGCAGTTGACCGGCGTTGCCTCCTGAAACGATGTTGTGAGGCCTCGTGTAAGGAGGAGAAATGCGTACCATCACATTTCCGACTTTGATAAACGTCGGATTGTAGCCTATCGCGATTTCGGTTCATCGTATCGCGACATTGCTGCTCGCGTTGGTCGAGATCCAATGACTGTTAGCAGAATATGGAATCGGTGGGTTCAGGAGGGTAATACGAAACGCCGTCCTGGATCCCAACGGCCTCGTATCACTAGCAGTCGAGATGACAGGCATCTTATCCGCATGGCCGTAACGGATCGTGCAGCCACGTCTCGATCCCCGAGTCAACAGATGGGGACGTTTGCAAGACAACAACCATCTGCAGGAACAGTTCGACGACGTTTGCAGCAGCATGGACTATCGCTCGGAGACCACGGCTGCGGTTACCCTTGACGCAGCATCACAGACAGGAGCGCCTGCGGTGGTGTACTCAACGACGAACCTGGATGCACGAATGGCAAAACGTCATTTTTTTCGGATGAATCCAGGTTCTGTTTACAGCATCACGATGGTCCCATCCGTGTTTGGCGACATCGCGGTGAACGCACATTGGAAGCGTGTATTCGTCATCGCCATACTGGCGTATCACCCGGCGTGATGGTATGGGGTGCCATTGGTTACACGTCTCGGTCACATCTTGTTTGCACTGACGGCACTTTGAACAGTGGACGTTACATTTCAGATGTGTTACGACCCGTGACTCTACCTTCATTCGATCCCTGTGAAACCCTACATTTCAGCAGGATAATGCACGACCGCATGTTGCAGGTCCTGTAAGGGCCTTTCTGAATACAGAAAATGTTCAACTGCTAACCTGACTAGCAGATTCGTCAGATCTCTCACCAATTGAAACCGTCTGGTCAATGGTGGCCGAGCAACTGGCTCGTCACAATACGCCAGTCACTACTCTTGATGAACTGTGGTATCGTGTTGAAGCTGCTTGGGTAGCTGTACCTTTACACGCCATCCAAGCTCTGTTTGACTCAATGCCCAAGCGTGTGAAGGCCGTTATTACGGCCATAGGTGGTTGTTCTGGGTACTGATTCTCAGGATCTATGCACCCAAATTGCGTGAAAATGTAATCACATGTCAGTTCTAGTATAATATATTTGTCCAATGAATACCCGTTTATCATCTGCATTTCTTCTTGGTGTAGGAATTTTAATGGCCAGTAGTGTACTTACCTACTTTCCGAGAGAGCTCTCTAATGTCGTAAGGAAAAGGTGCCTCAGTGTTTCGATAGACCAAATGTACGCATCAACCCTGTAGCAAAGTACTCGCCTCTTCGTGTAATGTAACGTAATATAACGTGAAGGACACTTTATTTCAACAGCTTATGAAATATTGGTTACTAGTGGATATACGCAACTCCAATTTACCTCAGTTCTTCCTTGCTGATTCGAATGAGGATATTAAATCAAAGACTGGAAACGTAAACAGAGACTGCCGTTACATTAAATATCATTAAATGCAATAGTAATAACGACTAGTGTGCTTGTATGTTAATAGGCCCACAATGGCTAACTCCTTAGGCGGCGGCCGACAGAGTGTCCTCTAGATATGCGTAGTACCACACGAAAGAAAGAATATGGACAAAGCTGAAACAGTTTATTTTGGACATTCTCAACATTATGAAACATACAAGTTCCGGTTTTTACAAGAAATATCGCACTGAGATTGCACTACTCTAGGAAGTAGTTCAAAAAAAGAATCGATTATTACATCTTCAAATATTTTCTGACCTGGAGAGTCCCTGCATCTGTAGTAAAGATCTATTTGAGGATCTTGGAATTCTTTATAAGTTGAAATTAAAATGTAAGAACTATTCAGGAGTACAAAATATTCCTCCCAAAAGAAAAAAAATCTAGCTTATTAGATGAAAATATAACAGACAGTTAACAATACAGAATTTTCAAAGGTAAACCTAGGGCAAAAGTAACGACAAAATTACCAATGTATGCCACTGCATTTTATATAGGAAAAGCATTCTAAGCCACATAGTACATCTTTAGTTATAATTAGAGAGTCTGTGCCTTTTAATCGCTTTAAAAAGGACGTGTGAAAATAAAAATAACATATTTGTAAATTGCCATACATCTAGGAACATCTGTTAAAAGATATCATTTCTGGAATATGTCACTGTATGGAAACAATGTTAATATTCATCTTGATGACTACAATATCAACCAGAGGAAGAAAACAGATTTCAGACAAATTAATCAACATGTATGAGATATTTCAGTTTAAGTCCGCTTACTACCTCAAATTACCAAGTAAAGCTAAGAACAAAATATCCTGAAAGAAGGAAAAATTCTACTATATCATGTAGTAATATCCAAAAGAAATCTGTAAAAAGTAATGAACGTTTAGCTAATGAGATATGGTTAATTTGATTAACTTTCTAAAATTAAAATCCATTCTATTAAAGGTCAAAAGAAATATTGCTAAAGTTAATATGCGTATGTCGAAAGCTATGAATGAAACTACATAAAAAAATAAAGATGAAATTAAAGTTACTTTTCGAACTTCCTGGCAAATACTCGAACAACAAATTTAAGAAGTTGTGAAGGAAATACTTGTGTTTTTTTAAGAATGCGTGAAATACATGATGGAATGAAAGCGCTACACTTATAGGTTCAAATATTTTGAAGACTTATTACAAGAAAATGGATTAGAAAAGGTGAATCAGTAAAATCGATAGGTATATGACTTAACTAAGAACATCTACAACAAGAAATGGAGCTCCAGGAACTTGGAACCTAGTCTCTGTAACGCAATGAATTACACACTCAATACACTGGACACACAAGAAAGACAAACCATCAAAATATAATGATTACAGTGAAAGGATGGTTAGAAAATTAGAAGTAGTGAACAAACCTGTCAGCATACGCATAAATTATTAGCACCAGTTTAGACATCTTGTTTGGACATCTTTACAGAACCTGTGGAAAGAGATGAGTATCTTTGGGAAAAGAAATCAACAATATCCAGATCAAAGAAGTAAATAAACATCTGGAAACAATATTTAAGAATCATAATAAATGCAAACAATTTAAAAAATATATACTACATAAGCGGACTCCAAGACGACAGGGACAGATACATAAGAGCACGAAGGCGACTTCGTACAGAAGAAAAGAGAAGTTAGTGGAAGAATCAAAAACAAAAAAACAAGGAAAGCAAAATGAAGATGGTAAGCTGCCCTTTTTGGTCAATGCGAGAAAAAGAAACGTCATCGTAATGTTGATTTCGAATTCCTAACAATGGTCAGAGTTGCAGAAGAAGACAGGGATGGGCTACTGGAAAAAAACTTCACATTAACCTACAAAGATATCATGAAACTATGAAATACTTGAATGGATACGTTAACAACCCTGAATGCCTTTTTTATTTGTTGATACTATAGAGAAGCATCAACAAATAGTACTTAAATTCAGGTAAATAAGACTGAGACTAGTATCCACTTTCGTAGCTGAATGGTTAGCGTGGCTGCCTGTCACGCGGAATACCCGTGTTCAATTTCCGTTACTGCCAGGGATGTTTCCTTCGTGGGACGACGGGAAGGGGGTGCACTCGGCCTCGTGATGAGCAGCTACTTGAATGAAAAGTAGTGGCTCCAAGGTTTGGAAAGCCGACAACGAACGGAACAACGGTGTTCTGATACCATGCCCCTCCGTATCGCATCCGCATGACGCCACAGGGCACGGGTTGACACGGTGGTCGGTCGGAATCGCAAGGTCCTGTGGGCTTGATCGTGAAGTTGCCTTGCCTTATAAGGCATACATACACACACACACACACACACACACACACACACACACACACACACACACACACGCACACACAAACATATATATATATGGTGTGTGTGTGTGTGTGTGTGTGTGTGTGTGTGTGTGTGTGTGTGTAGAATAAACAGACGTTTTAATAGGCAAATCGCATCCCTTATTAAGCAAAATTATCTTTCCCCTACAGCGTTTGCTAACATCACAGCATACCTGTGACATGGCACTGTGTTGATAGTACAGCTAACTTTGCGTTGGTGCCAGGTGACCCATTGTCAAAACAGAGTTGGTTTACCCAGTGTTTCGGGTCTGCGTAACTGCGGTGTAAAAACGAGTCACCAGGATTCAAGTAAACTGAAAACTGCTGCATCAGTGCCTCGCATTCTCGCACTGGAAATGTTTTGACTGCTTTTTGTGGTAAACAAGATCAGTTTCTGAGGAAGACTCACTCCTGATAATGTTGTTCTCTCGACTCCGTCTGTGTATGACGAGACGTTGTGACCTTGTGAAAACGTTCTGTAAAGCCAACAATAGGCAATGAATCACCACTGCGACCGTGATTCTAAGAGGGTTCATTGCTACGAAGAGGTCTTCTTCATCTGCATGTACATCTGCATACACATTGCGAAATCGGTGCATGATGGAGGGCATGTTGTGCCACTGGTAGTCATTACATTTTTTATTCCATTCCCAAATGGAGCGAGAGAAAAACTTCTGTGTGCATGCTTTCGTACAAGCCCTAATTTTTCTTATCTTTTCTTCGCGGTCCTAATGCAAGATTCCAATTCTCTAAACATTCTCACTAGTGCTTCGTGAAAAGATCATTTTCTTCCCTTCACTAATATTCATTTTTCACGGAGCATTTCAGAATACTTCTGTATTCGTGGAACCTGTCGGTAAAAAATCTAGCAGGGATCCTCTGAACTGCTTCGATGCCTTCTTTTATCCGACCTGGTGGGGATCCCAACGACTCTAACAGTATTCAAGAAAGGGTCGCATAAATGTTCTGTACCGTATCTCCATAATACACGAGTTACATTTTCCTAGAACTCTCCCAAGAAACTGAAGTCGACCATTTGCCTTCCCTACAACCGACCTTCGTGCTCGTTCTATTTCGTGTCGCTTTGCAACGTTACGCCTATAACTTTAAACGCTGTGACAGTGTCAAGCAGCATGTCTCTAGCACTGTATCTGAAAATTATAAGACCTTTTTCCTACTCCTCTGCTTTAACGAAAGTTTTTTTTTCCATATTCAGAACAATCTGTCATTCATCAGAAAAAAAACCAATTCTGTCCAAGTCTTTCTGTATCCTAGGACAGTCCTTCAACGACGACTTTCCCGTACACTACAGCGTCATTAGCAAACAGTTGGAAATTGCTGCCCACCCTTTCCGTCAAATCAGTATGTATAGAGAGAATAAGATCGGTACTATCACACTTCCCTGCGGCGCTCCTGACGATAACTTTGTGATGCAAATAAAATGAGCGTATGGCATTGTTGGCCGGGAGGCCCCTATTCGGGGAAGTGCGGCCGCCAAGTGCTAATCTTATTTCATTCGACGCCACATTGGGCGACTTGCGCGCAGGTGATAGGATGAAATGAGGATGAGGACAACACAACACCCAGTCCACGAGCAGAGAAAATCTTCAACCCGTCCGGGAATCGAACCCGGGCCCGCTTGCATGGGAAGCGAGCACGTTACCACCCAGCTAAGCAGGCGTCTAGTACAACGTACTGGTTTCTGTTCCTTGAAAAGTCTCCAAGCCACTCACATATCTGAGAACCTATTCCGTACCCTCGGACGCTTGTTAACAATCCGAAATGTGGCACTTTGTCAAACGATTTCCGGAAATTGAAGAATATGGAATCTGTCTATTGCCCGTGATTATCGAGGTATCATGCGAGAAAAAGGATGGAGAATTTGAGTTCAGTCACTTCAAAGCCATATTTTCTTAATTCCAACAGAGTCCGTAATTGCGTAAAAATTATTCCTGCAGCTGATCTAGGCATCTCATCTTGTTGCTCCGAACAGTGACCCCGGAATTCACTGCATTCTCAGATGCTAGATTGTTTTCCAATTCTCATGACGTTATTTGGAAAAAAAACTTCTTCACTCTCTCTTCCGCTTCTGGTGGATAAGCAGTAGCGAGATCTTAATGAACTTAGTATCGGATACCAAGCCTCCATCCCTGTTGTAAGGCTTCCACCAACTGCACATTTTTCAGCTATTTCTAAGAGACTCTTCCATCAGTCACACAACATTGTGACAGCACTGCATGCTATTGTCTTCGTATTGTCGTAATACAAGCGGTGGACCCGTTCACCCGAGCAATATTTCCTTATAGAACGTACCAAATTTTTATAAGCAAACTCGTTTCTTAACTGCATTTTTCCCAGTATCTTGCGTTCTATTTGTATCAACTGCGTAAAAAGCTATGTTATAGTTACATATCACGTAATTGCACAGTGATAGTCCGAGAGATTTATAGGACATCACGGATGCGGCTTGTGCTCAGGAAGACTTGTAATACCCTAAGAGGGTTTGAGAGTGTTACACACTCTCCAATGAAATGAGTTATCGAGCGATTTGTTGCAGTAAATGTAAATCTATGTCTTCTGTTAGCCCTCTGTACGATATCGTACACATTTTCATTGGACATCAAATCGTTCGTGGTGTCCAGTGAAGACGTTCAATGGATTTGGCAGTCTCCAAACGGTAACACGAGCACTGTACGCATAATATTAGGTTTATTTACAGTGACGGTAGCCGCCACTTTCTAGTCCAAGTGGAAATTGTTGTTACGTCGCTGAGGGTTTCCTTACAGTTATCCATCTATGATGCTTCTCTGTGGACAAAACTGCTCTACACTTAAGAACGATTCCACAACGAACTGTATTTACCCCTGCGTATGAACATAACTTAGTGTTGCACTACATGTGTAAACTATACCTCTGTTTGCCAATTATTGTATATTGTTTCTGCGCGAAATATGATACTATCTTTGTGTCGTGTCGAACTTTCCATGGCTGACGGACGTGGAGAGCTGACCAATGCTGAAATGCGTTATCGTTAATTTCCCAAGATTAATGCTCTGATAACCACAGCGGTCTTTGTATTTTATAGATAGTTATACTGTCAGTGACATCATTGCTCCTAGCCGGTTTTGGCTTTCCTGACAATAATATCTACTCTAATCTGCGTTCCACAGGGTGTTTCAAAGTCTTTGCATCAAATGTCTAGAGATCACAGATCACATTATGGAAATGAACTTGTGTGACAGACAAAATGTTCGCTGACGCTTCCCGGTGCGCTAGACGTCCTTTTGTATTGCCCATGAGCCTCAGAGATGGCGAGGCTTAGGCACTCTGCCTCATTCGTATGCAATGCTATTGCCTATGATTGCGCCACTGCTCCGCCGGATATCGTGAAATATTTCTTCTCAGCCCTTATGGTTTCATGGAGTTCCGATAGGTAGCGGCTCTGTACGTAGCCTTCAAAATGGTTCCAAGCAGAGAGCTGTTTTAATGGAGAGTTTATTTTGATGGAAAACCAGAGCATCGCATATATTCATAGGCTCTTGCAGAATGTCTACGGAAACCAGTCAGTGAACAAAAGCACGGTGAGCCGTTGGGCGATGCAGCTGTCATCATTGCAACCAGTTCGCGCAGACCTGTGACGCTACACGAAGGAATTACAGACCTTGGCTGCAAGTGGACTTTGACTGATGTAAAGTATATGCAATCAATATATGTAACTTAGCTACAGCCCATATCCCGTATGTCCGTCTGTGAAAATTGACTCGATAAGAAACCTGAGCTATCAGTAAAAGCAATCTAATCTGCATACAACTGTGTGCGTATTGTATGAGTGTCCGTTTCACAGACATTTAAGCCCTCAAAAGATCGTTACATGTAAAACTTTAAACTAATATTTGGATAAGCTACCTGACTGCGTATTTGAATACGAAAAACTACTGGAACAAATGAACCTGTAACAATGAATAACTAAGCTATCTGACTGCGTTTTCGAACAAGAATTTACAAGTGATACAGAATTTGACTTGTGTAACGAAATTTACTGGATTAGAGTACATGACTTGTTGTGGTGTGTAAGTGTCTCTGTTTTGGCCATAAGTTTTGCACTCAACTCTTTAGATGACTGCCTTTTCCCATGTGGTTTACAGCAATGCGAAGCAGCATGCAGCAGCAGCGGCTAAAGCTTATTGCTACTAAGAATGAATTTAATACAAATTTGGTAATTGGTGGTAAGTTCTATGGACCAGACTGCTGAGGTCATCGGTCCCTAGGCGTACGCACTACTTAATCTAACTTAAACTAACTTACGCAAGGACAACACAAACACCCATGCTCGAGGGAGGTCTCGAACCTCCGACGGAGGCAGCCTCGCGAACCCAGGCAAGGCGCCTCAGACCGCACGGCTACCCTGCGCGGCGAATTTAATACAAATGAGTTTGTCTGGATCCTCTTAACTACTAAATGACTCGTGAGAAGGGATTCCATAAACTAAGTCTATTTAAAACTTCAGAAATAATAGACAATGACAATCACAATGGCATAGGTATCAATCATATCTGAGTGCCAGATTAACAAATTATCTCAATTTCAAAGTTTCATTAAGATTTAATAACTACAGCATTTATATATTAATTAGATGTGGAGAATAGTTATTATTGTTTGGAGGATAAGGAGGCTTCTTTAACTGACATGTAAAACATGGGGTTACTGCAAACTCGGACTAACAATCACGAGCCTAACCCTGCAATTGCTTTTGCGCTCTGCTTGGGAATTTTACCTTGAATTCCATCTTCAAGCGTCGTTAAGCCAGCTAAATCTATCCTGGTTATATAAATTAAATCACGCCTTGAGTGTGATAAGATCTGCCACCTCCGACGTGAGAGAAAGTGACACGTCTTCTGTCTCTGAGTTCCCGACCGACACTACCACCTCCACTCACGCAGACAGACCTCGTCTCACAACAATGCTTAGAATAGCGCACCCATGTTTCGCCCTCACATTGTTATTATAGATATCTGAGTGCTTACACACAGCAAAGAATAGCGTTAAGTTGACTATATTATTTTAAATGTAATAGAGGATTCTGACACACTCCTTACACTGAAATCAGTGAGGAAAATTGAAAATTTGTGCCGGACTGGGATTCGAACCTGAGTCTTCTGCTTACGAGCAGACGCTCTGACCACTTTTTTTTAATCTCATTTTGTTCGTTCTATTTGTTGGTGGCGGACGTCCTGTGACACCTGTTCAAGATCATCTTTGATCCATCAACTCAGTTTATATATATATATATATATATATATATATATATATATATATATATATATATATAGAGGGCAGCTAACCCTAACCCTCAGACCGAACACGCTGAGCTATCGTGCCTTTACCACTGAGCCATCCAGACACAGCAGTCATTGCACCTGCACGGGCTACCCTAGCACGCCTCCCGTCAGTCCCAAATTCTCATCTTAGCAACACACTACTGGTGTGGTGTCCCTTAGACGTTATCCTCATTAATCGCGGCATTACGGTAGCGTAAAAGGGACAGTCAATTAATACGAGAAAAGGTCGAATAACATACTAGAAATCCTGAACTGTGGGGGCTGAGTGCGGGAGTAGTGATGGTGCGTTTGAAGATCACTATCGTACGTTTTTCTTGAATCTACATCTACAACCATACTCCGCAAGCCACCCGACGGTGTGTGGTGGAGGGTACTTTGAGTACCTCTATCGGTTCTCCCTTCTATTCCAGTCTCGTATTGATTGTGGAAAGAAAGATTGTCGGTATGCCTCTGTGTGGGCTCTAATCTCTCTGGTTTTATCCTCATGGTCTCTTCGCAAGATATACGTAGGAGGGGGCAATATACTGCTTGACTCCTCGGTGAAGGTATGTTCTCGAAACTTCAACAAAAGCCCGTACCGAGCTACTGAGCGCCTCTCCTGCAGTGTCTTCCACTGAAGTTTATCTATCATCTCCGCAAAGCTTTCGCGATTACTAAATGATCTTGTAACGAAGCGCGCTGCTCTCCGTTGGATCTTCTCTATCTCTTCTATCAACCCTATCTGATACGGATCCCACACTAGTGAAGGATATTAGCAGTGGAAGAACAAGTGTACTGTAACCTACTTCCTTTGTTTTCGGATTGCAATTCCTTAGGATTCTTCTAATGAATCTCAGTCTGGCATCCGCTTTACTGACGATCATCTTTATATGATCATTCCAATTTAAATAACTCCTAATATCTACTCCCAGATAATTCACAGAATTAACTGCTTCCAGTTACTGACCTGCTATATTGTAGCTAAATGAAAAGGATCTTTCTTTCTATGTATTCGCGGCATATTACTCTTGTCTACATTGAGATTCAACTGCCATTCCCCGCGCCATGCCTCAATTCGTTGCAGATCCTCGTGCATTTCCGTACAATTTTCCATTGTTACAACCTCTCGATATACCACAGCATCATCCGCAAAAAGCCTCAGTGAACTTCCGGTGTTATCCACAAGCTCCTTTATGTACATTGTGAATAGCAACGGTCCTACGACACTCCCCTGCGGCACACCTGAAATCACTCTTACTTCGGAAGACTTCTCTCCATTGAGAATGACATGCTGCGTTCTGTTATCTAGGAATTCTTCAATCACACAATTGGTCTTACAGTCCACATGCTCTTACTTTGTTCATTAAACGACTGTGGGGAGCTGTATCAAACGCCTTGCGGAAGTCAAGAAACACGGCATCCACCTGTGAGCCCGTGTCTATGGCCCTCTGAGTCTCGTGGACGAATAGCGCGAGCTGGATTTCATACGATCGTCTTTTTCGAAACCCATGCTGATTCCTACAGAGTAGTTGTCTAGTCTCCAGAAAAGTCATTATACTCGAACATAATACGTGTTCCAAAATTCTACAACTGATCGACGTTAGAGATATAGTCCTATAGTCCATCACATCTGTTCGACGTCCCTTCTGGAAAACGGGGATGACCTGTGCCCTTTTCCAGTCCTTTGGAACGCTGCGCTCTTCTAGAGACCTACGGTACACGCTGCAAGAAGGGGGCCAAGTTCCTTCGCGTACTCTGTGTAAAACTGAACTGGTATCCCACAGGTCCAGCGGCCTTTCCTCTTTTGATCGATTTTAATTTTTCTCTATTCCTCTGTCGTCTATTTCGATATCTACCATTTTGCCATATGTGCCACTATCTAGAGAAGGAACTACTGTGCAGTCTTCCTCTGTGAAACAGCTTTGGAAAAAGACATTTAGTATTTCGGCCTTTAGTCTGTCATCCTCTGTTTCAGTACCATTTTGGTCACCGAGTGTCTGGACATTTTTGTTTGATCCACCTACCGCTTTGACATATGACCAAAATTTCTTTGAATTTTCTGCCAAGTCAGTACATAGAACTTTACATTCGAATTCATTGAACGCCTGTCGCATAGCCCTCCTCACACTACATTTCGCTTCGCGTAATTTTTGTTTGTCTGCAAGGCTTTGGCTATGTTTATGTTTGCTGTGAAGTTCCCTTTGCTTCCGCAGCAGTTTTCTAACTCGGTTGTTGTACCACGGTGGCTCTTTTCCATCTCTTACGATCTAGCTTGGCACATACTCGAAAGGCGTGGCCTCTATCACAAACGAACCCCAGTACAAAATTTAGCTACATTAAATTTCCGATGAAAAGGTTCCGTTAACATTTTTTTTCTGTAGAACTAATAGTTCGCGCGTAGCGTGCGAGAGAATATGAAAATCTCACGTGTGGCTTATGAACGCCAGGTATAACATTGTAGGTTGCATAAAATGACAGTGGTAGGGACGGCTGAATCATCCTGTATTACTTTCTCCCATCCATCCATAGATGGAAATGATCACGACTAGACGAAATGATCACGACTAGAAAGTTAGAGAAGTCCTCATTCTCGGGCACCATTCGCGAATGAACAGGAGCTGCCTAAATTGTAGTCGGTGCCCTTCACCACACATGGTAAGTGGGCTTACGGATTGTAGATCTAGTTGTAGAGCCACTCGCGTATCTGGGAAGATACCCCGTACGATCGTTTCTTGGTTGTTAGTCGAAGCGGCCTGGAACAGAAAAGGATATAACGGCGCCGTCTAATCATCTCCGGCGCTGAATGAGGCCTGACGGTGCAAATACAGACGCTCATTGATCTGCTGTGGAAGAGAAAAAAGAACGCGGCTGCGAGGAAGATGATGATGGCGGCGCCAGTGACGCAGACCCCCGGCGCCACACCGGCCATTGGCAATACCAGCACGTGTGGCCGCCGTAAACACGGGGCCAGCGCATCATCATCTTCTTCTGCACCAACACACGCAAGCAAAATTAGACTCGCTCGATACATTCACTGTACGATTTGGTTTGTCACGGAAGGCTCAACTATTCTTGGGATACGGAAAGTTAAATTTGACAGACCTTTCAATTTATCGACGTCTCATTCCTTAATTTCCTGCCTTTTTGCAAATCCTTCAGTTTTAATCTGCAGTTCATAAATCCACATGTGCTTGTCGAAATGGTTTAGCGCATAACTTATGGTTTCTAATCTCTCTCTTACCATTGTACACTGTCCAGTAAAATTAACGTGACCACCCGTCAAAAGTCTGAGTAACCACCTGTTACAGTGCGGTCCGCTGCGAGAGGAGCAGGAAGAGAAACAGTGAGGTTTTGGAAGGGCCCGACAGGAATGTGGAGCCATGCCGACTCCGATGCCATGCCATCTGCCCTGGATGGCGCGTACAGCCTGATACAGGTGGCCCCACGATTTCTCGACTGATTTTAAATCCGGGGAGTTCGGGGTTCAGCGAGCCCGATAAACTCACCCTGGTACGCTTCGAACATCGAACATGTACTACGAGCTGTGTGACATGTTGCATTGTCCTGCTGGTAGATGCCATCGTGCCGAGAAAAAACAAACTGCATGTAGGAGTGGACATCGTCCCCAAGGATAGATTCATTCTTATGTCGATCCACTGCGCCTTCCAGAACGACGAGATTACCTAAGAAATTCCACGAAATCATTCTGGAGACCATAACGCCCCCTACTGGTTGCACGGTGTTTGCTTTCAGGAGTTTCACGCCATTCGCGCCAGCGGCCATCTGCCCGACGGAGTAAACCGCGATTCACCTGAAAAGGTCACCTGTTGCCACTCTGTTGACCGGTTGCGGTGCTCGAGTGCAAATTCCAGCCATCGTCGTCTATGAAGAGCAGTCAGCATGGGTACATAAACCAGGCGCCAGCCCATACGCAACAACGTTCGCTGAACAGTCAAAGAGACACTATTGGTAGTCCGTCGATTCATCTGGGTGGTCAGTTGCTCAACAGTTGCACGTCTATCCGCCCGTACACATCTCTGCAGCCTTCTTTCTGTCCTGTCACCTATGGCCCGTGGTGCACCACAGTTGCCTCGCTGCCGGTTTTCAATAGCGCCAATTTGCCATGCACGGAATATTTTAACCATGGCAGCATCCGACCAGTTTATAAATTTAGCCATTCAGGAAGTGCTTCCATCCTTGGCCCGAAAGCCAATGATCATGCCCTTTTTGTCGTCGTATAAACCGCTCCGTTTCCGAATTATGATAATGACTGTACTGTTTTCCGCATCCCCTCTCCACCGACAAATTTTATATACCCTACACTGTTAGCGCTGCCACCTGCTGTCTTTTAGTGGTTATTGTACGTCGATTTCGAACATAGACGGTGGTCACATTAATGCGACTGGACCGTGTATAGTCAATCCAAATCTTTCTCTGGCCCCATGTCTCTTCCACGTATACAACATCCTCTCGATATTTTTGAACCAAAATGCTCTGTAGAAAATTCTATCAGCAGGTTTCCTCTTTCATTAATTTCCGCTTGTCCACGTTCTCCTATTATTTTTTATCTCTTCCTTTTTCCTACTATTGAATTCCATTCAACCATCACGATTAAACTTTCGTCTTCCTTAACTATCTGAATAATTTCCTTTGTCTCATCATATATTCTTTCAGACTCTTCTTCATATGCAGATCTAGTCGGCATATAAACTTGGCTACGATAACGCGTTCACTATGCTTGCCCGCCGTCTTAGTTTCTTATTCATTGTTAGGCCTACTCCTGCCTTGTCCCAATTTGATTTTGTGTCGATAACCCTATACCCACCTGGCCAGAAGTATTGTTCTTCCTGCAACCACATTTCAGTTATTTCCACTATAACTTCAAACTATTCATTCCCATTTTTAAATTATCTACCTACCCAACCGTTTAAGGGATCTGACATTCCACTCTCTGACCCATTGAATGCCGGTTTTATTTTTCTTGATGACGGCACCCTCCTAAGTAGTCTCCCTCCGGAAACCTTGATGAGAGACTATTTTATCTCTGGACTATCTCACCCCAGACGATGCTATCATCATTAAACCATACAATAGAGCTGCATGCACTCGGGAAGAAAAATAACGGCTGTAGTGTCCCCTTGCTTTCAGACGTTCTCAGTACCAGCACAGCAAGGTCATTTCGCTAACGCCTGATCAGTTAGTTATCTTAAAGCAAGGGAAAACTCTACTGCCCCTCTTCAGGATCCATACGTTTGACTGATTTCTCCACAGACATTCCTCCGTTGTTGTTCTAACAGAGCAGTGAAAGGCCTGAATGGAAACAAGGCCCCTTGATTAGAAGACATTCCCTCAGTATAATTGAGACCCTCGGGGAGCCAGCCATGAAGAAATTCTTCCACCTGAAGTACCAGAAGTATGAGACGACCGAAATACCCTCAGATTTAAAGTCTGAGGAATGTAATAATCCCAGATCAGAAGAAAGCAGTTGCCGATAGGTGTGACTACTTCCGAACCATCAGTTTAGTAAGTCGCGGTAGCAAAATACTGACACAAATTGCTTACAGAAGAATGGAAAGACTGGTAGAAGCTGACCTTAACGAAAACCACTTTGGGCCGGCCGAGATGGCCGAGCGGTTCTAGGCGCTACAGTCTGGAATCGCGCGACCGCTACGGTCGCAGGTTCGAATCCTGCCTCGGGCATGGATATGTGTGATGTCCTTAGGTTAGGTGGATGCAAGTAGTTCTAAGTTCTAGGGGACTGATTACCTCAGAAGTTAAGTCCCATAGTGCTCAGAGCCATTTGAACCATTTGAACCAAAACCACTTTGGGTTCCGGAGAAAAGTAAGAATATGTGAGGCAATACTGTCCCAACGTCTTGTCTTAGATTACAAGCCTACATTTATGGCATTTGTAGATTTAGAAAATGGTTTTGATAATGTTGACTGGACTGCAGTGATCGAAACTTTGAATGTAGCAGGGACAAAATACAGGGAGTGAAAAGTTATTTACAACTTGTACAGAAACGATAATGCAATTACAAGAGTCGAAGGACATGAAACGGAAACAGCAGTTGAGAAGGAAATGAGACAGGACTGTACCCTATCCTCGATGGTATTCAGTCTATACATTGAGCAAATGGTAAAGAAAGCAAGGAGACGTATGGGAAGGGAATTGAAGCTCAGGAAGACGAAATAAAAATTCCTTCATTTGCCGATGACACTGTCAGAAACGGCAAACGGCTTGGAAGACCAGTCAGACAAAATGGATAATGTATTGAGAATATAAGGTGAACATCAACAAAAGTACAACAAGGGCAATAGAATGTAGTAAAATCAGGCGATGTTGAGGGAACTGGATTAGGAATGATACACAAAAAGTAGTGGATGAGTTGAGCTATTTGTGAAGCAAAATAACTGATGATGTCCGAAATAGGTAGGGTATAAAACGCAGATTGGTGACAGTGAGATTTGCATTGCTGAAAAAGAAGAATTTGTCAATATCGAATATCAATTTAAATGTTAAAAGGTGTTATCTGGAAATTATTCTTGTGCGAAAGTGAACCGTAGACGATAAGCAGTTTAGACAAGAAGACAAATGCTGAAGATCAGAAGGTTAGATGAAATAATTGATGAGGAGGTACTGAATACAATATTGGAGAAAAGAAATTAACGGCACAACTTAACAAAAAGAGTGGGTCGGTTGATAGCACACATACTGAGAAATCAAGAAGTAATCGGTTTGGAACGAAGTGATGGGGGTGGTGGAATTAAAATTATAGACGAAGGCCTGGGCGTGAATACAGAAAGCAGGTTCAAATGAATGTAGGTAGCAGTAGTTATTAATACATGAAGAGACTTGCGCAGGATAGATTAGCGTGGAAATCTGCGTCAGACCAGTCTTCAGATTGGACACCTCAACAGCAACGACAATTTTCCGGTATGTTGTTGTGTGATCGTCAGTCGAATACTGGTTTGACGCAGCTTTACACACTAATCAGCCCTGCGCAAATCTCTCCATCTGTATATAACTACTCCATCTCACATCCACTTTAACCTGATTACTGAAGTCAAGCCTTAGTCTTCCTGTAGATTTTCCCCCTGTTTCCTGTACATTGTACTCAGTGGACAGATTAAATAACATGTGCCATAGCCTGAAGCTCTGTCTCAATCCATTCTTACCTACTGCCACCCTTTCGTGCCCTTGACTCGTATTTCTACTGTTTGATTTCTGTACAAGTTTAAATAAACTTGTGCTACTTCTATTCTATTCCTAGTGACTTCAGAATTTAGAAAAGCGTATTTCACTTTAGACTGTCAACAAATGTAAATTTGACTTCCTTCTCCGTGTTTTCTAAGATCAGTCTAAGATCAGTGTTAGCTCCCGTGTATCAACACGTATAAACACAAATCAAATCATCTTCCATCAGGTCAAATTCAACCAGTCGTTCCACTATCCTGCAGACAATTTAATGTTTATGTCTTGCCACCACTACTCATTAAACTGATTGTCTAGCAATACCTACCTTCTTTTGTCGTTAGAGCAGACAAAATAAGCTGGTCCCATGTTTCCATACTGCATTTCCTACTCTTTCCTGTTCTACGACATCATTATCGCAAAGTTATTGTTTCTCAATAAAGAAACAGTGGCTTTTCCTATTATGCACAAGGCTACTGAGGGTAAAGATCCGGCACACCACGGACACTGCTAGTAAAATAAATGTTACGGATCCAAGAGTGAAATTTAACGGCCCAATGAAGTCACACATACGAGAACAAGCTTAGAATCTCTTGGAATAGCACGGGTATGGTATTTATATCTGTGCAATTTAATTTTTGTCAAGTGCTGCATATTGGTCCATCTCATACATCATGAATGACACCCGATGAATAGTTTATAACGTTTGGCTTCTTGTTCGGAATAGTTTTTTTTATTTTTTATAAATTTTTTAGCGTTCGAAAGCCTAAACTGGAATCCCACGCTGTCGTAAAATTGTTTAATATGGACCATTTATCGTTTGCGTGAACTGGACGCCGACCAAAATCCAAACACGAAAGCGAATCTGTCAGCTAAGAATACATACGATTCTGTGCTCCGACTTAATACAGTGAAAAAAATGTGATCCACATCTACGGGCTAGAAACGAAAAAGAAATCAAATTAGTGTGTCGAAGCAGGTGGCCTTCCAACAAGAGAGATGAAACTCACGTAAATTTCTGGGACGTATCTTCTGGGATCCAAAACGCATTATATTTACTAAACAAGTTGTAAAACAATGCGAAGTGAATGCTATACAATTATTAGCTACCAAAAAGAAGAACAATACAGTAGGAGACACCATGATCGCAAGAGAATAAAATCCATTTATACAAAAAAAATGGTTCAAATGGCTCTGAGCACTATGGGACTTAACAGCTATGGTCATCAGTCCCCTAGAATTTAGAACCACTTAAACCTAACTAACCGAAGGACATCACACAACACCCAGTCATCCATTTATACACTTGCCCATACAATTCCTTTAACGACGGGAAAACTGAAGGAATAGGTACACCAATCACCAGGTCATCTGCCTTCAATCTCAAGCTCAATCTCAATTTTCACCTGTTTCCACGTCTAAAGGAATTTATTCCTGCACAAACTGTGAGTCAACTAAGCTGGCTCCTGCAGTCGTGTATGGGCATTTTGTAAACACCTCAAAATTGAAATTTAGTATGGGATTTACTCTTTAAAAAAAAATGTTGGACAAAGCACATCTCTGTGACAATTAAATACAGCCTTTCACTACCATGCTGATTTTTCATCTTCCTTCGTATTAAATAAATAGAATAGCAATGAGAATGCGACGTTGCAAGCGCTGAAAGAAAACTTACACGGCCCATGTTAGGTGCCTATAATTTGCTGAGTATCGTCTGAACTCTACAGATTTAAAGCTGAGTTGACTAGATGTCTGTGAAATTAATTAGCATGTGATATACTGTGCTCGTTTAGCATTACTTTTCCCCACTGCCTGTGCTACCGACATACGCTTTTCTATTATCTCAACATTATGTACCTTACTGTTACACATCCTCCTTTGAGACTCCAAAATCATCACACAGAAACACTCTTTTGTTACCAGAATGAGATTTTCACTCTGCAGCGGAGTGTGCGCTGATATGAAACTTCCTGGCAGATTATAACTGTGTGCCGGACCGAGACTAGAACTCGGGACCTTTGCCTTTCGCGGGCAAGTGCTCTACCATCTTCTTTTTTTTTATTTTTATTTTTGAAATCTCATTTTGTTCGTTTCATCTGCTCGGAGCGGACGTCGTAAGACATCCGTTACACTTCGTTGTTGAGCGATTAGCTCAGGTTTTTTTTATTACAGAGGGCTGTTAACCCTCTGACCGAACATACTGAGCTACCGTGCCGGCTAAAATATCTGCACTTATAACCGTTAACAATCAAGGGGCTCCTAGCACTATGGGACTTAACATCAATGGTCATCAGTTCCCTAGAACTACTTAAACCTAACTAACCTAAGGACATCACACAACACCCAGTCATCACGAGGCCCATCTGAGCTACCGAAGCACGACTCACGGCCGGTGCTCACAGCTTTACTTCTGCCAGTATCTCGTCTCCTACCTTCCACACTTTACAGAAGCTCTCCTTCGAACCTTGCTCGGTGGGGCACACAGTTTTAATCTGCCAGGAAGTTTCATATCAGCGCACACTCCGCTGCAGAGTGAAAATCTCATTCTGGAAACATCCCCCAGGCTGTGGCTAAGCCATGTCTCCGCAGTATCCTTTCTTTCAGGAGTGCTAGTTCTGCAAGGTTCGCAGGAGAGCTTCTGTAAAGTTTGGAAAGTAGGAGACGAGATACTGGCAGAAGTAAAGCTGTGAGCACCGGGCGTGAGTCGTGCTTCGGTAGCTCAGATGGTAGAGCACTTGCCCGCGAAAGGCAAAGGTCCCGAGTTCGAGTCTCGGTCGAGCACACAGTTTTAATCTGCCAGGAAGTTTCACTCTTTTGTTAGTTATGTGGTGATGTAGTCCAAGTCTGATTATATATGGCAAGTGCCGCCTGTATATCGAACCAGGATTCGAACACAGACCGCTGCTTTTAGCTCTACTAATGCGCGAAATTGCTAGCGCACTGGACGGAACGGAGGTTATCTTGATTTAAATCCAAGTCCAGCTCAGATTTCTAACATCCAACGTACATGAAACTCAGAATGCGATCTGCATATAGTAAGAGTACCCATTCAAAAATGGATTTGTTTCATTATGTCCTTCTCACAAATCTTGATCAAACATACCCGCCCGTTTACCTTTTCTTTACTTTCCTGCAGTGGACAGTGAGTTAAATTGATGTCTGTGTAGACTTGTTGCTATTTAGCAGTTCTGTATTTTTATTAAACAATTCGTGTGTTCCTGTGTATTTCATGTAGTGTTTAGCACAGAACCGAGTGAGTAGCGCCGTGGTTAGCACACTGTACTCGCATTCGGGAAGACGACGATTCAGACCGCGTCCGGTCATCCTGATTTAGGTTTTCCGTGATTTCTCTAAATCGCTCCAGGCAAATGCCGGGACGAATCGTTTGAAAGGGCACGCCCGACTTCCTTCTCCATCCCTCCCTAATCCGATGGGACCGATAACCTCGCTGTTTGGTATCCTCCTATGAATCAACCAATCAGCTTAGCACGGATGTTTAGTGGTATTGTTACGGTTGTATTTAATATGTAGGTTTTCCAGGACGTATTTCGTCGTGATATCTGTAGTGCATATTACCATCTTTCACTAGTTGGTTAGCACCATCCATTAGGATATACATATATCCATTAGGATATACATATATCGCGTTTTCAACCCTAAACAGAAACTTTTCTTTTTTTTACTAGACAAAGGTACTTACAGTGTTTCACTTTTCTCTGAAATACTGATTTAACTTTATTTCCATTCTTCATCATGTTACTTCATACTTGCGCCATGGAGCAAATTGTCTTTTCAAATACTAGACAGTAATTGTCGTCTAGCTGGTACACAAACTACGTCTGAAAATGATGGCACAGAATGAACATAGAGCATCACGATATTAATAAAGCGATAGGAGGCTATGTTACCCTCGTTCAGTCTTCAAGAAAATGATGAGTGTTTATCACCCTTATTAATTTTATCCTAATTGGAATACCCCGTCTTTGGTCACAAATGCTCGACTGCCAAGGGCTAAAACGAGAGACTTTAATTTATAAGCTGTCTTATCGAAGAAAGTGATAAGACGGTGCAATAAATTAATGTGGAATTCGATACGTGCAGATCGCATACATACGTCATTTTGAGCACAGACAGAGCTTTTCCCTAGCCTCCAACTGTTTGCTTGATTCTGGGGGATGATATCAAAGTGGTACGGCACTAGAACGTAAGTAAAAAGCAAACTGATTATCTTGAAAGGTTTCGCGAGCTCCGTCTTTGCAAACATTTTTAACAACGTGTTCACTCAACGGTAAATTGCCGCTCACGGTACACACCATCAGCAACAAAGTGTAACATAAGCTTCCATTTCAGCCTCAGTGCTGTTGTGATGAAAAGAAATTATTCGTAACGCTGAATGATTTATGTATATTTTACAACAGCTGTTTTTGCCACAGTTGTTTCAGATGGTTCAAATGGCTCTGAGCACTATGGGACTTAACATCTGAGGTCATCAGTCCCATAGAACTTAGACCTACTTAAACCTAACTAACCTAAAAATATCACACACATCCATGCCCGAGGCAGGATTCGAACCTGCGACCGTAGCGGTCGCGCGGTTCCACACTGAAGCGCCTAGAACCGCCCGGCCACATCGGCCGGCCACAGATGTTTCCAACATTTTGACGACCCCAGCAATCAGAGCCTACGTAAGGATGTGCGGCAGATACACTTAAACATTCAGTTCGCATTTACCTTCCAAATAGAGACCAAATAGACAACTTAACAAACCTAAGCCCATTCTACGAACTATTAGTTTCCTTGCCGAAAACGTTTGTGGAATTTTTCATAGCAAAAGGCCGGTTGAGACCAACATTGTGCTAGTGAAGGGCACCACATCAAATTAATGCCATTATATTTTTTAGTTGTGGTCTGATTCCCTGCAATAAGTTAGATGCTGTAAGAAATAAAAAGCTGCCTCAAAAAGGCAATAATGGTTACATGTCACCAGTGAGAAGGCGCAATGGACTTGTCACTACCCACGTATGTAATAGGAGCGGGTTCCACATTCCTGTCCGTCGGTCCCGATTTAGCTATCCGTGGTTTGCCTTTATTCAGGAAAATGCCGATACTGGATGAAAGTGGATAGTCTCCTTTCTACAGCTCTGTATCTAGCTGGTACTCCATCCGTAATAACCTCAATGTGGATGAGACTTTTCGTATCTACACAATGCAGTCGGTCTCGGTCAGATACAGGAAGCATTTCCAGCACTGACTTTATATGATCGACATCGTTAGCGTTTGAAATCCAGTCGAGGCGGAAATAAATGTCTTGGGGAAGAGAAAAAGGAGAGAAATCGTATGTGATCCGTCGAAGGAAACCTTCAGGCATTCGCTTCAATGATCTGACCCGGACGACTTTAAAAACTTCTCGGTCGAAAGTGCTTTGTAATATTTTAGTCATTCTGTAAATATTGTTCTCTTGGCGTCAGCGCTTTGGAACTAAGCTTCTGTAAAAGCTTTGATGACCCCTGGAGGAACGACGCTAACATGGAAGAAATGAATTCATATGTTGGACCACTGGTGTCGATGCTTCTTGTACTTCATTCTCATACTGTGATAAAATATTTATCTTTGATCTCCGATTCTTCTAGTTATACTTAAGACAGTTCACTCGTAGTAGGGGAACAGCTATACGTGTAGGTCTAGTATGTTCTGCAGACTGGATGCTCATGAGCGTATGTCTGTAACTACCCTGATAGGTGACACTGCTAACTTGTGTGGAAGCCGCTACAAAAAAGACTTTACATATTACTGAAACATTTACCTTCAAACGTACCAGAGCGTAAATGCTCAAGGCGAACCAAAAAAGATATTACATCATCTTAAGTACTCAAGTAATCAGGAAAATAATAAAATATAATTATTGGAACTTGTACCTAGATGAAACCACAGTCGTTCTTCTGATTAAATACTTGCCGATGGAATAGAAAAGGAGAGAAAATGGTACTGACGTATTAAGTGCCCTTCGCGAAGCACTGTAGATTAGGCTGCGGAGAGCCTATATGTTTAGTTACTTCAGATTTGAGTATTAGACTGATCAACCTCGGAATAAATTGGTAAAAATGTACTATCACTGCTAACATACCGGAACCCCCCGCTCCCCCCACCCGCCACCGCCCCACACACACTAGTCTTAATCTACACCTTGATTCAGATCATCAGCCACAAAAAAAAAAAAAAAAAAAAATGCCGCTGCTATAATAATGATAGTGCATAATTGGAGGAAATCAACGAACCGGAGTTTTTCCACGCAAAATTGAAATATCTTTCCAATACGTAGTTGACTAAATAATATTCTTCCGCTGAAACAACAAAAGACTGAAGACTGCTGCATAAAGATCTTAGTGATACACTTGCCGTCTGCTATATCCAAAGTTTTCCTGCCAGGGAGAGAAATAACATGTAATTTTTTTCTTACGAGAACTGACTTCTTGTATTCCATTATCAGTACTTCTCGCTTTTCAGGTGGGTGCCAGCAAAACATTTGGCTTTCGGAAGAGAAAGATGGTGATCGCAGTTTCGCAAAAAGTTCTAACCGCAACGATAAACGCCTTTGTTTCAGTGACTGACATACAACTCACGTATCATATCCGTGACACTCTCTGCACTATTTTGCGACAGTACAAAACGAGCTGTCCTTCCTCGAAATTTTCTCGGGGTGCTCCGTCAATCCTAGCTGGTAAGGGCTCAATGCCACGCAATAAAACTCCAAGAAAGGATGGAGAACGGTAGTTTAGGTAGCCTCTTTACTGGATATGGTGCGTCTGATAATAAAATGGAGTCTGTGGTTCGCCTTTCTCTCAAAATAATCTACGCGGTCGTTCTAATGAAAGAGACTACTGACCACACGGAATATCGCCGTAATCTACAAACATACCTGAAAGATGCAAGAACACTTTAGGTCAATCACGGATGCTTAAAACCCCTCGGAAAAAAACAAGAATTTAGAGAATATAATGTAGCTTTGTAAAAGTGTATATGCGTACTACAAAAAGAATGGCGCAGAACTGACTGGAAAAACGTAAGAGAAACTGTAGAAGACGGAAAACATAGATGAGATGTTGTAGGAGACGTTTTGAAGCTGAGAAACAATCAGATTAGATTCGATAAGACCCAGGTCCTGACTGCTGCGAGCTATTATTGGTTCAAATGGCTGTGAGCACTATGGGACTTAACTTCTGAGGTCATCAGTCCCCTAGAACTTAGAACTACTTAAACCTAACTAACCTAAGGACATCACACACGTTCATGCCTGAGACAGGATTCGAACCTGCGACCGTAGCAGTCGCTCGGCTCCAGACTGTAGCGCCTAGAGCCGCTCGGCCACCCCGGCCGGCGAGCTATTATTGTAACAGGCTTTGTGGAGTGGGGATAAAGATAATTAAGCTGCTTTGTTATGTATGATAAAAGGACCCACTAATTAAATAAGGTGGTGGGTTATTGTGTATAACAAAATGTTGTTTTTTATGAATCATTTGTATCATAATACTTGTTTTCAATTGTTCTAATATCTTGTGTTGCATCAATAAAGTATTTTTTTTAAAAAAAGATAATTAAGCACGCCAGTAATTTCAGTCGAAAAGAGGAGGGTGTGAAGCTGAGTGGTATCTGGATGAGGATGAACCACGGTGATAGGGTAGCAATAGTAGCCGACAGCAGCCGGCAACAACCAATTCATCACGAATTTTGAAAACATGTGGCACGCGTCTACGCAGCAGCGCAAGGAAACGAACTTCTACGTCAATAGATACCGAACTAGTGTGTTAATTGGACATTTATAAAAGCTACAAAGATTTCCTCCATAGATAAGGAACAAACGTTGGGGTTCTAGAACAAATTCGTTTGTCCACGGAATAAGAGCCTGGAATGTTTTAACGGGTGACACTGGTAGGAGCTTGCTTCAGAGGGGAGAAGCCTGCCCTGAAAAAAAGAGAAGGTGTTATTTATCAATGTGGTTCCCGTCCTCATTCTGACGAGTGACTAAGAAAAGGAAGTGACGGTTCGGACGGGAGCCCGAGCGGCCGGCGTCGCCGTCCGCCATGCTAGCAACGCGCGTCGGCGTCGCCGGACGCGGAGGGACGGCGAGGGGAGAGAGACGCCACGCCCACCGCGGAGCTGGCCCCGCCTCCGCGTCCGCCCCCGCCACAAAAAGCGCGGGCAGCGCGCGCAGGGACGGCGGCCGGCCGCCAGTTGTTTACTCGCCAGCCCAGCGAGATGATGAAGAGCGAGGACGCTCCGGCGCCCGCCGCCGACGCGCACGAGCCTCCGCCGCCGCCGCAGCCGCAGCCGCAGCCGCAGCACCACGCGTCCGTGCTGCAGCAGACCATCAACATCCAGCAGCACCTGCACCACCTGCACCTGCACCAGCACCACAGCGTCATCCTCAGCGGCGCCGGCGCCGGCGCCCTCCCGGAGCTCGACCACCACGCTGCGCTCACCTCGCACCACCACCACCAGCAGCTGCAACAGCAGCAGCAGCAGCAGGCGCACCACCTGCAGCAGCAGCTGCACGTCGAGGCTCTGCAGCAGCAACAACAACAGCAGCAGCAGCAACAACAACAACAACAACAGCAACAGCAGCAACAACAGCAACAGCAGCAACAGCAGCAGCAACAGCCGGCGACGCAGCAGCAGCAGCAGACGCAGGACAAGGAGCAACAGCCGCCGGCGAAGAAGGGAAACCCCGGCGTGCGGCGGCAGGAGAAGCCGCCCTACTCGTACATCGCGCTGATCGTAATGGCCATCCAGAGCTCGCCCGCCAAACGGCTCACGCTCAGCGAGATCTACAGCTTCCTGCAGCAGCGCTTCCCCTTCTTCCGCGGCGCCTACCAGGGCTGGAAGAACTCTGTGCGCCACAACCTGTCGCTGAACGAGTGCTTCATCAAGCTGCCCAAGGGGCTGGGCCGGCAGGGCAAGGGCCACTACTGGACCATCGACCCCGCGTCCGAGTTCATGTTCGAGGAGGGCTCGTTCCGGCGGCGGCCGCGCGGCTTCCGGCGCAAGTGCCAGGCGCTGAAGCCGTCGGCGGCGGCGGTGGCGGTGGCGGCGCAGTACCACCACCAGCACGGGCACGCACACGCCCACGCGCACGCCGCCGCCGCGGCTGCAGCCGCCGCCGCCGGCTTCTTCTCGCCCGCCGCCTCGCACTACGACGCCGCCGCCGCCGCCGCGCCCGACTACCACGCGGCCGCCTGCGCCTACCCGCAGCACTACGGCTACGAGTACGCGGGCGGCGGCGCGGGCGGCGGCGGCGTGCTCACCTACCAGCAGCAGCAGCAGCAGCAGCAGCAACAGCAGCAACAGCAGCAGCACCAGCAGCAGCAGCAGGCGTGCTCGGACCGCGAGGTGGCCGCCGCGTGGGCCATGCAGGGCGGCGTGTTCGCCACGAGCGACGGCAACGCCTACATGAAGCCGCCGCCGCTCAGCCCGCTGCCCGACCACCAGCCGCTGACGCCGCCCGCGCCGGGGCCCTCGCCGCACGACCCCTACGCTTCTTACCAGTACGCGCTGCAGGCCGCCGAGCACGGTAAGGACTGCCGGTCGGAAACTGCCGAACTGAAACAATTATCTGCCTAAGTCACGGTTTCGTTTCATCCCACGACACGCTTCGAGAACGTACATCTGATCCTCAGATGCACACAGTGGTATGCACGTCTACTTCGTCTTCTGTATGTAGCCAGTTTAATTATCTGCGTCATTCACCTTTTTTCTTTCTCTACTATACATTTTGACGCCTAGACTCTCATCAAATGTTCAAATGTGTGTGAATTCCGAAGGGACCAAACTGCTGACGTCATCGGTCCCCAGGACTCCCATACTGCATGCATTCACTTGCATGTTTATATCGTCACCTGGATATACCCAGCTGTCCGCCTTGCGTTTACGTTTCACTCCATTTCAAATTTGTTGTTATTTGTTCCTTCTTAACATCGTATGACACGGACGCCTTTCATTATAAACATCTATCTACATATATAGGGTATTAGAAGAAAGTATTCCATAGTTTAAGAAGTGACACTTTGCAACAAAACAAGATAAAAATGTCCAGTAAACATGTTCTCTAAAATCCACACCTTAAGAACTAGGAGACCTTCATCTTCGCTACTTCAAGCTCTATGTTATAACGGAACGACCTACAGAAAGCAGTAAACACATAAGGACCATTCCATGGGTAGAACATGTGATAAACAGCTGTTACTGTAAACCGTATTCACAGTCCTGGGTGATGTAGTTCATGCTTGTAGGGTACCAGCCTATTTCCTCTGAAATGTCGGAGAACATCTCATACAAGCATTTAATGGCCAATGCATAGGTAGGGGAGACCAGTACGTTGGCCAGCTCGCTCCTCGATCTTAATACGACGGTTATTTCGTTTTGGGGACACTCGAAATCTTTGGTGGCTGCAAGTCGCCACAGGTACGCGCCATCTGTGCCTGCCAGCGCTTCAGAGACGAACCTGAGGGTTGTCAGAGTGTACGTGATACCGTAATCATTCTGTCCGAAGCATGCCGCACTGCGAATTGACTGCATGCTGAGCATCTCCTCTGGATATGACTCACAAATGCAGGTAGTACGTAATAGCAAGGAAGCTCTGATGTTTCACCTAGAATAATGTGTTTGCATATGTTTATGGCATTCTGTAGGTCCTTTTGTAATAGCAAAGAGCTTGTAGTAGAAGAGATGTGTTTCGCATTAGCGAAGATGAATTTGTGCTCAGAGCTCTTAAGACATGCACTTTAGGGCCCATGTTTACTCGACATTTCTTGTTTTAGTCCACCTATTATCTCTCAAATTATGGAATATTTTTTCAACACCATCCACATCGCGTGTTCAACATTTAGTCTGTAGGAGACAGTGCTATATATACCACTGTCACCCACCAGCCCCCCTTCCTATTCCAGACGCGAGTGGAGCGCGGGAAGATCGATTGCTGGTAACCCGCGTATGAGCTCTTATCTTTATAATTTTACCTCCATTATCTTTTCGTGCAATATACGTACGAGGAACCAATATGTTAGTTGACTAATATAGAGACGTACGCTATCGCAGTTTTAATATTAAACCACTCCATTCTGCTCAACGCCTCTTCTCTGCGTCTGCCACTGAAGATGGATAAGTGCTCTCGTAGCATGTTCGCGTTTCCTGAGCGATCGTCTGATGGAACACGCTTCTCGTCTCTTTCTCTGTAGTGTTCCCTCTATCAATCCAGTGTGGTACAGGGCCCACATTGGCCAGTAATATATAAACAATAGCTAAACTACTTAAATAATCTTCCAGCAAGAACAAGCTTAAAGGCTGTTCTATTTACAAATTTGTTACTCTGAATGTCGACAAAACACGTACATTCCAGATATCGTATAGTTGCGCAAACATAAAGCTTTACAACCCTGATTCTCAATGCAAACAGGTAATGCCCTTTGACTTCCAAGACACTATATTTCTGTACCTCTATGATCTCAAGAGAATATTTATTTTGAGTTTTATGTTTCGATATTCACTTGTAGAAATGTGAGTATATAACGCTCTGCAATGTGCTTCGTGCTGGAATATCTTGTAAATAATTTTGTTATCCTTTTCTGTATCGATTCTGTGCTGTACAATGATAACCAGTGAATCGTAACAAGTGACATGTAGCAACGTGAAAAGTAAGACAAACGATTGGTGACAGCTAGAAGAAGATCTAGAAGAAGAAATACACATGCAGACCGCTATATCCCTATATCCTCATGCGAACGAGGCTATAAGCCCTCGAATCGAGTCGTGAAAGGAAGGAAAAAGCTAGCGACACCGATAATCTGTCTTCAGTTTATCTTTTGGTACTTACCACTACCTTAGCGTTACCACTCCCACAACGTTACTTCTCCCCATTCATACTGCTGTCTACACAGTATTTGTCGAGACTTTAGGGCCAAAATTATGTAGACGCTACTGAATATTCATTTACTTATTTAGATAATCGCTTTCGGGCCAATCGACGATCATCCCCAGTCCAAAACGAATATTGCAAAACGACATTTATGCAACAATTCGCGAATTAACTCCGGAACATGCGATATTGTCAGGAATGTTACGCGGTGATCCACGTGACAACATAGCATATGTCAGCGTCCTCATATAAATTAAGAAGTATCTTCACGATATGTTAAAATTTTTACGAAAACGATGGTATTCTCTAATAAACCTAGGATGCTTGATGTGGCTTTCATTCCGAAACCGTGTAAATAAATCGTTCGTCATTGAAGATGGCTGTGGGTAGATAGTGATCTACGCGGCCAGCTGTATACAGCAAGCAAAAACACAACACTGTCAGGCTCGACGCTCAGACTAATGTATACATCGCACTTCTGTGGGCTCCTTCCGTTGATTTCCCATACATCCGCACATTTTTGCTCTTGTCGTTGTTGTTGTTATTGTTTTTGTGTTCTTCAGTCCGAGACTGGTTTGATTTATCTTTCCTGTGCAAACGTTCTTATTCTAGCACAACTATAAGGGGAAACCAAATGAAAACTTGTTTGCGGTTGCCTACGGAAACATGATTGTACCTACGTGGGCACCTCTTTATCCGAAGCAAATCGACGGCCACGATGTCTTTCCTCAGGGCTCCAAAAAGTACGGAGGGGAGAGATCGGGACGGTAAAGAGTATGTGTAAGGGCTTCCAAGCCAAACTTCTGCAGCGTACTCGGAGCAATCTTGGCAGCATGTGGGCGGGTCTTACAGTCATTTTAACCTGCTTATTGTTTTCATCTCTTGGTCTCGCCCTACAATTTTTATCCCCCCCCCCCCCCATATTTTCTTCCATTACTAAACTGACGATTCCTTCATGCCCCAGGATTTGTCCTACGAACTGATCCCTTCTTTTAGTTAAGTTGTGCCACCTTCTTTTTTTCTACACCAGCCCGATTCAGTACTTTCTCATTAATTATCCTATCTACCCACGAAATATTTTATATTCTTCTGTAACACTACTTTTCAAATGCTTCTATTCTCTTCTTGCTGATATTGCTTCTCGTCCACGCTTTACTTCCGTACAAAACTACACTCCATACAGACATCTTCGGGAGGGTCTTCCTAACACTTAAATTTAGATGATATGTTAAAAAATATCTCTTTTCCACAAATGTTTTTCTTGCTATTGCCGCGCTTTACGAGTACATCATCTCTGCTTCGACCATTCTCAGTTATTTTGTTGCTCAGTTAGCAAAACTCATCGACTACTTTTAGTGTCTCATTTCCTAATCTCTCAGCATCACCTGATCTAACTTCACACAACATCCCATTACATTTAATGAACTTTTGTTGATATTCATCTTATAACCTCTTTTGAAGAAACTATGCATCTTGTTCAACTGTTCTTGCAGTCCTTTGCCGTCTCAGACAGAATTGTTTCCACATTCCCCCTGTCTTCTTTTATAGCTTGCTCAGTGTATGAATTGAATAACATCTGGGACAAGCTTCAATTTCATCTCACTCCCTTCTCAGCTACTGATTACCTTTCATACCACTCATATCTTATAAATTGCAATCATATCTCGTAACAATTCATGTGCGTTAATGTCACATATTATTTTCATGTAATTTTAATCTTTTATGTTATTACTTTTTTAACTTTTAACCTATAATGAAGATATTTTCCAATTAGGTCAGATCGCTGACATATCCACAAGTTGCCACGAGGTTGGACATACGACTTTCCTTATAATTTTCCTTGTATGTTTCTCGTAGTTTTCTATTGCATCCTCACCTTGTAGGGAAAAATGCACTTTGCAACACTCATTAGTTTGCACCCAACCGAAATTAATTATCAAAATTAAAAAAACAGCTACTAACTCACGTGGTTTTGTTTTTTCATTTTACTATCAGGGACCACGGTTTTACAGAGCAGTCATGTATTAAGTTGTGAGTATTCAGAGTTGAGAAACCTATAGTCGGAAATGAGTACTTCAGGTGTTACGAGGTCTCCAGTGAGCTTGAAGAACCTGTTTGTAAACTAATGTGTATACGTTTCTTCATCGACGCTGGCGCAGCTACCTTAAGAAACAATAAACAATGGACTGTGACGTGTTTCCAGTGCGCATTTTTTTTTTAGGGATTCCACGCTGTCGTTCGTGTATGAAATCGCGGAAAAAACCACAGCAGAACCGGTTGTCAGATTCGTGGTTGCCTGTCTCATTGTGCTACAGACAATAGGGATATATGAAAGTACATTGCAGAAATGTGTGGCCCGTTGTAGTTCATGAACTGACACGCACATATCGCTTTTAGCAGTTTCCATGATTTGAGTTTTTGCTGTGAAGTGTAAGTTGGTCCATTCACTTTAGTATCCTCTACAACCTGTAATTTTGACGCTATAGGTATAGGACACTCTTTATTTCTATCTTTACTCATGTGAGTTGTAGATTATTATCTATCCTTGGCGTCAGTGTTTCTTAAACTCACGGTATGTGGAAGAAGGGACACCGAATGTGAAGTGTATTCTGTGGATACTGTATGTTTCATGTGTACTTCAGCACTGGCTATCACTATCAGCACATTGGTTAGCCAACGACAATTGCAGTAATTATAGAAGTCGCCGTACGTCCTTCCCGCTCATTCAATAAGCAGACGCGAAACATTGTATGTGCATTGTTTTTTAATGTTTGTTACGGTTATAGGAAAATAGTTTACCTTCGACTTGGATTCCTGTTAGCACCCTCTGTGCGTCCCACAACCTTACATGGAAAATTAGAAATACTAAGTTTATTTACTGAGAAAATGTGTTACTTTTCAACCGGTTTACACGCTCCACATTTGGCGAGGTAACATGAACGTGATCGATGAAACTCGAATATGAGTAACTAACTATTGTTATTGTCTTTTATACTTAGAGTGTAATATTTATGTAATTAGCCGTATTTTGCAATCCAATTTTGTTGCTTTCATTACCCAAACATGCCCACTGGTAATGGCAGGTATCTTTAGAGAGTTTTCAATAATCAAAATAAGTGAATACTCTAATTTTCAGCAAATATTTTCATTTTTACGTCAGTTCTAGAGCTGTAACAGTTAATAGCGGTAAAGAAGTTCTGTCAACTTACTTTTAAGCTATTTTGTGCGTCTTTCTGTTATCAATATGCTGTTGTTTTGACTTACTCTACCGGAGACTATTTTCGTTAGTGATTGTTTCTGTGGAAAAGACCAGCACTATTCCGCTAGATATACACCGCAAACGTGTGATAGTTCGCCCGTTTGTTAAAATATTCCTTTGGGTTTTGTAGAGCCGCTTGCTGTTGTCCTAAAGTCTTCTCTGATGGTGTTCGTTACATTTATGGTGACGTGTATTTGATGCTTGGAGAACGCTGAACATTTGCTAGTGTGCTCACTTAATTGCAAGTTAGTTTGCGGACATTTAAACATACACACTGTTGTTGCTTGATATGAGTGTGGAACCGGCAGTAAGTACTTAGTGATTGCACCTATCTTTCTGACATTTGACTTGTCAAATTAGCAATCACGAGAAAAATTATGTCTGTTATTTGATGTATATTAGACAATACAACTTTTTATTTTAAGTTATTACCAATATACACATCTGATTCTTTTTAAGGTTCCATATTAAATATGCCTCCCCACCCCCTTCTACACCGGTATTGTGGTATTGTTGACGTTCGAAGTTGCAACCGGTCTTGTACAGAAAATTATACGAGTCATTCGTTTGTATGTCACGTGACAGTCAGTATTCAGAAACCCAGTCTTCTTTTTTTTATTTTTTAAAATATCACAATATACTCGGTTTGGGTAGCTCTAGTCGTCTTCATTTCATGTTTATATCATCAGCAAAGGGAATCATTTTACTTCTTTGAATATAAGACCCGAGATCACTATCGTAAGTAATACATAAATAGTAATGGACCCAGTACCAGGCATTGCGGCACGCCGGTGGTTATCTGCTCCAATAGGAAGAGCATTCATTGTCATACCTAACTGAAGCTGATGCATTATAATATTCTCTCTTTCCAACGAACTAACTATGATGTAATCTGTCACTAATTACGCCCCCATGCAAAAAAAAAATAAGTTTCATCATAAAGATTATGTGGTGTGCGAGGTACAGCACCTCAGACAGGTCACAAGGTGTACTAGGAGGAAATCTGTTCGAAGGTGTCGAAAATCTTTAAGAGAAAACATCATCCAAAATACGCTCTGTATTCAATAGTTAGAGGGACAACGCTGTCTGGAACACTGCGTCTTCGTTGAACGGTACCTTCAGTATCTGTTGTCTCGACCTGCAACAGAGTGGAACTACTGCACATTCCCTAGCGGTTACATACGAGCTGTACTTCAGTAAAACACATTTTGGGTTTTAGACCAATAGTGACGGTAAAAATGGAAATGAGCTTATGGCATCGTTGGCCGGGAGGCCCCTATCCTGATAAGTTCGGCCGCCAAGTGCAAGTCTTATTTCAGTCGATGCCACATTTGCAGACTTGCGCGTAGGTGATGAGGATGAAATGATGATGACGACAACACAACACCCAGTCCCTAAGTGGAGAAAATCTCTAAGTCAACCGGGAATCGAACCCGTGCCCGCTTGTATGGGAGGCGAGCACGTTACCACCCAGCTAAGCAGGCGGCCAATAGTGATGGTATTCTTGCATGACTTTCAAAGGCGCTCGACTATGGTCCACTAGGATACTTATACACTATACACTCTGGCATAATTTAAAGAGCGATATCTGATTTACTGTCAAACATATTAAATTCCAGCAGACAACTCGTCCAGTTCGTAGTGCAGTATCTATAACGAACATAAAAATGCGTTGAAGATAGCGGTGCAGTTCTTCAACAAGTACTATGAGATAGAAAACGACAAGAAAACGATCTGTTAATTTACTGTTGTATGTACTGAACGCTTCTCTAACACTTTTAAAAAGCTTTATCTAGGAAATCGCTGAGGTTAGAACGTACAGTTATGAGATCTTTTCATTTCAAAACCGTTCATAGAATCAGCTGCTAAAGTATGTGCACTCCCACTTGTTAACCTGTACACACATTTTTCGTGTCACGTTACATCCACGTGAACTGCAAACAAAACGTCGTAGTGCTTTTACAGGAAGTAAAAAGGTACATCACCAATTACAGTACCATGGTCGGTGTGGCACTGCAAAGATCAGACCACACCCCTTCAGTCTTAAGCAAGAATGTCTGAACTTTATGAAGCGTCTAACATTATTTCAACCGTTAGTTTGCTCCTCCAAACCAATGTCAGTTATAAATACAGCAGCATAATTAGACAGCAAACATAACTTACTGACCATCTGGATTACATTTTTTTATACACCGGTGGTTCTCAAAATGTCCAGGTGGAACATAAGTTCTTCTGGAAGGGGAGCGACCGATAGGACTGATGGCCATGAGGAGCGTCATGTGATCAGAAAACCGTAATTCTTTCCTACGGTGTGAGAAATGGGCTTCTTCGTCAAAATATGATATTTTTATTACAAACGCCTCCTTAGAGTTCTTTCCCAACGATGAACCTGTGACGATTTTGTACATGTAAGGTCATGTGAAGTAAATAGAAGCTATATAATTTAAAAAATTAAAACTGCACCTGCCATTATTACCGCTGCTGATGGTTTCACCTGCTTCTTTTACGAAAGCTTTATTACTGCACACACTGTTAGTAAGTGTATAATGTACAAAAAAGCTCCGTATACAAAAATTTTAAGTGTTCAGAGGTATGCAAAAAGAATCATTTTTTATGCGTTAAAAATTCGACAGGTGCGCCGTTTTCTTCCTTTATGTCCTTCCGCTAGTGATGTTCAGAGACGGTATTCAGACTGCCAGGTGATGAATGTTGTTTGAGAGATGTTGCACAAAATTCGTTTACGTTAATGCGCAACTGGCATTTGCATGATAATGAATGTATAACGCGCTGTAAACAACTAGTTGTTTCAAGAATAATGGCTACAGCTTCAACCAAATTGGCACTAGGCTCTTCTAAAGGACCAGTTGGTGTCTCGTACACAAAATGGCCCCTATTCCCCACCAACAGTACGTCCATAGGAGTGACATCGGGAAAAGATGGTGGCCACGGTACAGGCGGTATCCCCTCAATACGACAATTGGAGAAAACATAATATAAATTTTCTCTGATATCAACGCCGAAATGTGGTGGGACTCCGTCGAGCGTGAATAAAAGGCATTGCCTGACAGCTAGAGAGACGTTGTCCAACATTCCCGTAGTACTTCACGGAGAAAGATGCGGTAATATCCTCAACCGAGCGTCTGAGGCAGAGACTACAGCTCATTCAAAAGGTCGTTAATAATACTAGCCTATACATTTATGATAAATCATTGTTGATGGTGGAGCACACGAAGTGCATTAGGATTTTCAATCTCCTAGACAGGCTGTTGTCGCTGTTGAATATTCCTTCCCTTGTGGAGGCAACCTGGTCAGTAAACACAATGCACGTTTAGATGTCAGGGATGATTACAAATTGGTATCTAATGCCACTGGCAGAATTCCACCCACTGGCGAAAGTCGTGAGCTGACAGGTGTTGCATCTTCTGACACTTGACTGGGTGCATGTACGTCTCGTGCAAGACGTTCCACACACTGAATTTGGAGATATTTAATACATTGGCTGTTAATCATGTGCGGTGCTAGGGTTGTCCTCAATTCGGTGTTAACACAGCTTCCTCAAACCGAGCAGTTCGCATACAACGAGGTGTACCACTTCCCAGTTCCTTGGCTTCAATGAATCGTGTTTCACGAAGACGGCTATCAAGTTTTTAGAATGTGACATGATTTGGTAACTCCTCCCTGAAAAACGAACTGCATACACACGCCTTGCTGTTCGAGTACTGTATCCCGCTTCTTCATGATTGATAGGTATGTCAACTAATTCAATAACAATGTAACCAGCCATCAAGAATCTGTGAACGCCACTAGAAACTCCAATGTAAACACAACAGAACACGAACAGTAATAATGTAATTATTTATTACGGACGTGGATACTGCTAGCAGCAACGAGAACTTTCCCTTCCTAGCAGTAAAATGTAGTTGTGTTGCAAATCAGACCCCAGTGTCAGCGTGTTGCATACGAAGCAGGGAAAACAATTGTGAACGCTGCGTCAAACCCTTCAAGAACCGCTAGGGGGCAAACGACGCACCTGTGATATTTGTGTCACATAGCAAAACTGTTTCTTTTTATTTCCTTTAATAGCTCTACATATTTGTAAACATATTTTTTTCATACACTGTATATCATTCTCAAACGAACATACGAAATCAGATCAAATAGTTCACATCTAAAGCAAATGTATGAGTCAACACATGTCGAATGTTGCTTTGCAACTCTATGTAGTTGCTAACACTGTCTGTAGCTATGAAATGTGCTTTAACCCTTTCAGACCCTCTAGCTACCATTGTGTACTTTAACTTTTACTTTGTCTTAGCTGCAACACAAATATTCTTTCCCGTGGAAAGTGAGGTACACGTTTGTGAATGTTCAACCTTTCCATCACGTGAAAGTGTTGCCAACTGTTGGGCATCACTATAAAAATATCAACAAGTCAGTGTAGCAGTGCGCAGCAGCTCGCGACCACCGGAATACACCTACGTGGTTGGTTCAGTACATTCCACTGTGTAATTTAATCTTGTTATTGTTATTTTGCATGGTAATTATTGAATGCTCATTTTACTATTTGTTACAATAGACAAAATTTCATAATTAGTTATCTTAAATGTGTGTGAATTCCTAAGGTCATCGCTCCGTAGACTTACACACTACTTAAACTAACTTAACGCTAAGGACAACACTCACACCCATGCCCGAGGGAGGACTCGAACCTCCGGCGGGAGGGGCCGCACGATTAGTGACATGGCACCTCTAACCGCGCAGCCACTTCGCGCGGCAGTTATTTTAATCTATAAAACGAAGTCAAGTGTGCAAAGTATACTTTGAAAACGGGCACATATATTTGTATAGTTCTTTACCTAACATCATTAAAAAGTCACCTAAGAGCATTACTACATAAATAAAAATTTTCCTTCCTCCAGAAAAAATTTAGGTCTGAAAGGGTTAAAAAAGAGAGAGGATACCATTGTCAGAGCTGCTCTATACAATTGCAGCATTTAAAGAGATAATCGTGAAATAAATAGTTCCACTGTGGGTGTATTTACAGCTACATCTACACTTATACTCCACAAGTGACTAAACGGTACCTGATGAAGGATAGTTCGTTCCGGCTTTAGTTACATCCTGGTCTACTGTAATCACGTATTGGGTGAGTTGAAAGTAACAATCTGTATGCTTCCGTACACACCTTAACCTCTCTTATCTTACTCACATGGCCCGTTCACGACACATACGGTGTGTTATATAATCTTTGTGGTGCTCTAACTTTGCACGAAAGATTTCAGCAAGACGAGCGGCGCCTTTGATCCAAAGATACCTGTTCAACACTATTTTGCTTACATATGTTGTATACCAACCTGCCGCGTCAGTGAATCCAGTTATCTCCTCGGCGAGCCCTTCTTGTACGCACTCCCAGTAACAACTGGAATAGATCAGATTCACGTCTTACTGACGGTTACCACTCCCTGAATTGCTCCTTCAAACCTTTCATCCATATTTCTTCTCTACTGCTGAATTCACGTCTTCGTACCATTTCATAGTATTATTTTTGTAGTGTTATATCTGGATATATGGATTACCACTGTGTCATCTGGTATCTCACAGAAAGTACTTTAAATCCAGAATGTATTTTCAAGTAAACCAAAATGTTGCATTAAAATCTCGTCAGCAGTATATATTCCAAGTATGTAAGCCTTATAGTCGTTACGTAATCGTGCAACTAACAAGCAAGAAAGTACACACACAATAACACTGTGTCGTCTGTTCACAATAACAATGCATTCGTAATTTCTGTTTAAATAAGTTCTCTTGGTTCTTGACTGGATATTTAACTTCAAACATTGTTGCATGTCAACAGATTCTACGTCTGACAAAGCATACTGGTAAAGTGAAAATTTTTATAGCAAAGACTAAGTTAAAAAGCAGATTATCATTCAATAAACGGTTTTACATGTGAAATGTGGCGTAAACCCCTCTTCCTAGTACGCAGAGTTTCAGCTTCAGTGGAATTATCATGTGGTATACGTCGGTAAAGAATACTGGAATTTTTCTCAAGGTTAACGTCTATGTAATTTTTCCCTGAGCCAGCTGGCGCACGTGGCTGCCTGCGGTGCGAGTCATTGTCTGTCTCTTGGTTGGCGTGCGTCGTTATTGGGATTAGGAGACCTAACTTCTACAAATTCACCTTGTCGAGAGTGCCCTGCTCTGTTTGAATCTCGCCAGTTCTGATGAAATTCAAGTCTGTCGTTACAATTATATCGTCTGTCGTCATGCCGGTAGTTCCTGTAGTTTCTTTCTTGCCGGTCACGTGGTGGGGAATTTCTTCCTGAATCGTAACTGCGCGCTGAACTGTTGCGTCTTAAGTTATTCTGTCTCCCTTGATAATAATTGTTTTTGTTCCCATTTGTCTGTTTCTATGGTAATCTCTGTCATATTCATTACTATGGAAATGCGATCTTTCTCTGTAACTATTATTACTCTGCCAACGGTTATCATACGGGTGGTGTCTGTTTTGGTCACGATTTGTGTTGTGAGAATAGCCTTGTCGTGTCCAGTTGTTATTTCTTTCATCGCGGAATTGCGACGGATGTGACCTGTAATTGTTGTGTTCCTGTTTTCGCGTTCGGCGATTGACAGTGTAAATTTCTAATCCTTGTAAGAGTCCCTGAAGAGCTTCAATGTCGTCTTTACGTCCTGCCAAAATAATATTTCTTAAATGTTCAGGCAATTTCATTAAGCAAATGCGGATGAGTTCTGAAGGGCTGTATGGGTTTGAAAGATATTGATTCTTATGCAACATGTCTTCAAAATATTTGACAAGACTGGAAAATTCACATTGTTCAAAGTGTTTCATCATCATGATGCTATGTTTTACTCGGTCTTGTGTAGCTTGAGACCAATATGCTGAGAGGAAGGCATGATAAAATTCTCCTTCACTGTGACAATCGTGAATGACCGATCGTATTCTTACAGCTGGTTGATTCTCTAAGTAGCCACACATAAATTCTAATCTATGCTGCAATGACCAGTTGGGAGGAAAACAATGAGAGAATTGATGAAGCCATGCTCGTGGATGAATGTCGTTGCCAGAATTCTTAAATGTTTTGAATTTACGTGTAGTAATGAACAGCTTATAGTCAAAATCATCGTGTCGGCGAGTCGCACATCGCTCATTGTTACTTCGTTTCGGCGGTTCCATCTCAAAATTCAATGCGCCTTGCCAATTTCTTTCATAATTTCCGAAGTGTCCTGTGTTATTATTTTGTGGTTGCTCCGTATTTCTATGTCCCTCTTCCCGTACTGGAGCGCGAGTGTTCTCTGAAATATGTAATTCTTGTATTACTTGTGCCAACTGATCTTCTACTTCCCGTATTTCTCTTTTGTACTGTGCATTGATTTGATTTTGATTTTGTTTGAATTTTCTAATTTGTTCATACTCTTCAGTGTCAGTGAAAGCTACAGGTCTTGTGTCATTCAGATCATCATCTACCTTTGTAGATAAGTTAGTGAACTGATCTGAAAGTTCGGCTACTTTATCCGATAGTGAAATTATTTCCTCTGTGTGTTTTTCTGAACCAAGTTTCAGAGTGTCCATTTGTGTTGAAATCGTATCTACTGTGTCCTTTAAGTTTTCCTGAGTTTTTGGAAGTTGTGTAACCGAATCGGTAGATGCAAATGAGTCAATTTTAGCTTGCAAGGTCTCATGATTTTCATGAACAATAATTTGCTGTTCTCTTATGGCTGCTTCGTGATTCTGTAATGCATTTTCATGCCGCGAAAAAATAGGTAGAAAATGCTCACAAATTTGTGTTTTTACGTCATTACAGGCTTTTTGACATTTCGATTCAATGTTATGTAACTCAGTAGTTAAATCTTCACGTGTTTGTTCAAGTGTGATGTCTAACATTTGAAGCTTTTGCTGTGTTTGTCTCTGATTTTGTTCCATTGTGTCTAACTGTTGCTGTGTTTGTCTCTGATTTTGTTCCATTGTGTCTAACTGTTGCTGTGTTTGTCTCTGATTTTGTTCCATTGCATCTAACTTTTGAAGCTTTTGCTGTTTTTGTCTCTGATTTTGTTCCATTTGTTTCATAATGTATTAGTGTCTGGAATGTGTTTCTCTATGCTTTTTGGCAGTGCATTTTCACCGGCAACATTCACGTTTTGACAAGCAGAAAATGTGTCTTGACTCATTTGAGAAAACGGTGAGGACCCAAAACCTGAGTCTACAGTATTTGCAATATTGTGTTCTGTCATTTCGGATTCCTGAGGCGAGCTGTTGCCGACCGATCGATCGATAATGCTTCCCTGTTCACTAATTGTTCCACTGCCTAACCATTATTTGCAGCCCGCTCCATTTCCCTATGCACAATTACCAAATTACTACTTTGAACATTAGTTAATTCATTACTCTGCGGCGCTAACACACTGCTTTCGTCTTCACTGTCATTTCTCAGTTTACTTTGAAGCCTATTATTACGTTTTTCACACGCCATTATTGTCACAATATTTCACACGGCAACACAGAAAAGCACAATTTGAAGAGAAAAATAACAAAACACATTAACATAGCATTGAAAATAATATCTAGTTAATTCCAAGCGCAGCTGCGAAATACTTAATGCAAATCTACATGCATGCCACAACTGTGTACGACAATGAAAAACTACAACTACAAAGGAAATTCTCTCTATAATTACGCGCTAGCAATAAACAAAGGCTACACTAATTACACAAACTACAAGAAAAAATCAGAAGATTCCAGTGAGGTATCCTCGGCTAAGGGTCGACATATAAAACGTCCCCTTTGAGCAATTATACAAGACTGTGTTTAAACTGACACACAATATTTTTAGCGCAACGCAATCCGACTTTCAAAAATCCCGCCCGCATCTCGTGGTCGAGCGGTAGCGTTCTCGCTTCCAACGCCCGGGTTCCCGGGTTCGATTCCCGGCGGGGTCAGGGATTTTCTCTGCCTCGTGATGGCTGGGTGTTGTGTGCTGTCCTTAGGTTAGTTAGGTTTAAGTAGTTCTAAGTTCTCGGGGACTGATGACCATAGCTGTTAAGTCCCATAGTGCTCAGAGCCATCAAAAATCCCTACAAAAGAATGGTCCTGACTAACATTAACCTATACCGTTCACAATTCACTTACCTCACAAAAATCTTCGTTACTCGAACTACTGCAATACAGCGAGCGCCACCACTGCCAGCTAAATAAAAGATTCAAACTACGGAAGGCACTAACTACTGATAGGCATAGTTAGCAAATGAAAGATTTTAATAGAGAACAAACAATGTATTTACCTTAATAATGTTGAAAACTCATAATATACATAGCAGTTCATGACATCAGTCTTACAAATTTCAAAACTCCGCCATCTCTCTCCCCTCATCCACCACTGCTGGCGGCTCACCTCCAACTGCGCAACGCTACGCGCTGTTAACAGCCAACTGCCCAACGCTACAATGGCAGACAACAATGCAACCTAGCCACAGACTGCACACAGCACAGCTAGTGATTTTCATACAGAGTGCTACGCGGCGTTACCAATAAGAAAAACTAAACAGCCTACTTACACCGTTATGGCAAAATTTGTTATCTTAAGTGACAACTTGCTGTATTTATGCAATGAACTAAAAGGAAATTATCATTCAATTTTCTATGATGTCGATGTATAACCAACTAATTTAATTATTATCTTACAAATTAGGAGAAAAGCTAATGATAAAATAAACGCAGTATGTAAATCATCTCGTAGAGTAATCTGATTCAAACACCCTAATGTTTTATATTCTCGAATTAGAGACGGTTTCGTGTAATCTTTTTAGGAAAACTGCAGCAGTGGTCTCCTCAAGAGGGCCGCATTCGAATTCTCCGCTAAGCCTCGTCCTGCCTGGCGTTGCTGATAATATCGGTGTCCACGGAACTCTAAACTTTCGCGCTCTCTTTCTCATAACATCTTTTCTTGCGGTATTTTCTCTGTACTTATGAACACAAAGCTATGATAACACTGATAAAAAAATGGCTCTGAGCACTATGGGTATTAAATAAATAGAATAGCAATGAGAGTACGACGTTGCACGCACTGAAAAAAATGGTTCAAATGACTCTGAGCACTATGCGACTTAACTTCTGAGGTCACCAGTCCCCTAGAACTTAGAACTACTTAAACCTAACTAACCTACGGACATCACACACATCCATGCCCGAGGCAGGATTCGAACCTGCGACCGTACCGGTCGTGCGGTTCCAGACTGAAGCTCCTAGAATCTACTGAATCACTTATTTATTAAACATATTTCCTTAAATAAAAATAACTTGAGGCTGTATTGCTGTGTTTCACATAAGTAATTGTTGTCTGTACCCGATCTCAACCGACGTCCGCTTACTTCTGTAAAACGAATCTGTTAACCGAACTGTAAAGTTTTCAATTTTAGCTTTCCGCAAGCGAGCTGAAAGTCATTAGACTAATATTCCACTGACAATGATAACGCCAGGAAGGCGACTTTCGTTTCAGTTAATTCTAAACGCGGATTGCATCCCGAGTTAACTTAATATGTACAGTTAACGATATCACTCACCTAATTCCGACATTGTACAGTTATTGTACTTGCGATCCTAAGTTTACGTTGGGATTTTTAAGTCTTCTGAAAGGCTCTTTACTGATGGTTTTGACAATAACCAAACGCTTGCTTTCCCCATGTCTGTGTACACTGAGATTTTTTCACTTTTAACATTAATTTCTTCGCGCATCACATTATTTCACGAATAATTGAACTATTTAAAAAATGATATGAAGTGATGTCCTTTACCATCTTACCTTCGTCACGTAACTTCATCTCCTCCCATGAAAATCGCTCAACGATTTCCAAATTCTTCTTTTAGGCATTTGATGTCGATCATTAATCACTTCTCCAACCGTTTAAAATGCTGTGTTTGCCTCCAGCAACGTTACATATGTGATCAGACATACCACTGCTTTCGTTTAGCCGATGCTTATTGTTGGTAATTGGATGGCCATATCCTATTCACAGTAGAATGTTGCCCTTAACGGAGTTAGATCGCTTTTCTTAGGATAAACATCCATACTGAATCATACGGACGCATTAAACGTGGTACTCCACTTAGCGCAATATTTCATTTCGTAAATGGAATTGCCGGAAGGCACCAAACTAGCTTTCCTTGTGGAGAACTGTCGGACCCTTATATATCCACAGGGAGAACGTTGCGAGAGAACTCATTGGGATCCTTGAACAAGGAGTAAAGCGTAATTTATGATTTTTTTTCTGGTGTCACGATTCCAGCTGCACTCCTTATAGCATTTACCAAGATATCTAAACTGTAGATTAAGATTTGGCGCCTTCTTTGTTGGAACATTTGTACAGAGGGAGAAAATATCACTTGCACTACATCACATCTCGAGCAGCCACTAAGAAGTCAGGCATCGGCTGATAAGACAGTTCATGCTGAAGAAATGAGCCAACGTGGAATCCTAACGACGGATTTATTGCCAAGATTTAGGTTCATAGCCAGGAAAATGCGGCACGGTGAATGGCAGGGACACCCCAAGAGAGAAATACACTCTTCTTCGCAACTGCGTTGCGTGAGTGACAAGCGCCTATGCTCAAGGAGGTTCGGGATTAGAATCACTCGCCTCACGTTCAGTTACGGCTACTTAAATAAAACACCCTCGTAACATCAGTCTCCCTCCGTCTCTGTTGTGTCAACGTGTGGAGAAGCGATGAGTGAATGGCGGAGTGTGACTTCCCGTCGATACTCAGGCAATTAGAGACAGAACATTAGCTGAAATTGACAACAATTGGGAGGCTAAGATATTTGCAATGAGATTGTGGAATGAATCTTCTAAGCATTCAATATAAGCAGTTTTGTGAAACCAAACAAATGAATCAGGTTGACCCATCCGCATAGACCCGCGCGCGCCAGCTCGCCATTTCCAGGATTCAGGGAGGCGCGCTGGCCCCCAGATCGAATCAGCCCAACGGATTAACGACAAGCCTCGGTGTGCCGGCCAGCCTGGATGTAGTTTTCCGGCGGTTCCCCACATCCTGCTACGTGAATACCGGGCTGGTACCCACGCCATGCTGAGTTATACGATTCGCAAACATTTATAAAACTTTCGCACACTTTCAAGTGGGTGAGCGCTAGACGCAGACTGTCGGGCTACACAAATTCTGTCCCGGTGGAGAAGGGGTGCCGACAGGAAGGGGATCCGGCCACCCTCTACCACTAACATTGCTAAATCCGAAAATTAACATGGGGACTCAGTTCAGGTATGGGGAAAATACATGAAAAAGAAGAAGAACAACAAATAAATCAGGTTACCTAAAGGACACTGAATCTCGCTTTTCTTGAATTCGAGATCAACTTGCATGTATGCGTGTAAACCTTATCATATAGTGTATGCCTCAATATAGTTGACCCCGTAAAAGACAGAGAAATCAAGATGTACAAAGAAAGAAAGGAAGAAAAACAACAGGAACCCTTTGCATTCTTAGTAATGATACGCGAAATACGTACGTTGGACCCTGAATTGTTGTAGAATTCTGTCAGAGATGGTTAACTCTCCTCGAAGTGACAGAACGTTAAAAAAAAAAAAAAAAAAAAAAAAAAAAGACGTAGAGTTGGAGATTTCTTCTTCTGTGAGTGTTAACAGTCTTCTGACTGGTTTGATATATCCACCAACTGTTTCCTCTCTCGTGTTTACTTCTTCATCCCATTGTAGCTGTCGTTAATTCACTTCCATAAAAAGCCGTGTTCTAGTATATTCTCAGAAATACCTCTCTCAAACAAAGGCCTTTGTTTAATAGTAGTAGGTTTCTCCAGCAAAGAATCGTCTCCTTTTCTGTGTTAATTTGCTTCTTAAGTCTTCTTCCGTTTACCCATCATACGGCATTTTGTTTCCCAGGTAGCAGAATTCTTTCACTTCGTCTGCTACATGGTCACCAATTTTGATGCTTTGTCTGTCGTTAACTTCAGTTATGCTACTCAAAATTTTCGTCTTTCTTTGCATAACTGCGATTACTCGGCTGCTCATTTCGTTCAACAGCACCTGAAATTATTCATTATTTTTGTTGAGGATAGCAGCACATCAGGGGACACTAATATTGATATTCTTTCACTCTGAAGTGTAATCCATACTTTCGTTCATACCTGTCATTTCCTCTTTGATGTAAAGGTTGAAAAGTAGAAATGAAAAGCTGCATCCCTGCCTTACATTCTTTTCAATTCGAAGAGGCATCTTTTGCCTTCCGTTCTTATTATTCTCTATTTGTTCTCGTACACGTTGTGTATTACCCCTGTTTTCCTACACTGGATGTTACAGATAGACCTCTGAATTCAGAGGCACCGAGCGACGTGACGCAACAATAAAAAATACTGGACAAGGTGTGGTGTAGACTAGCCATATTGACGTCTGACAGGATTTCCGTAATTCATTCCAAGCAATAGCCACGTTATCGACTAGTGGATAAAAGGAAGTGAACTACTAATACTATCTTCCGTCACTGCTAATCGCATAACTTGCGACGCAAGACTCTTCGAGACTGCTCGATTATGTATGACTAACTACAATACGAAACTATATAACCTCTCCAGAAAAGGATGGATCATCTTGTAATTATAGTATATAGAAAAGTGTAAGGAATTCCGTATAAAAAAAAAACTTCATTTTGTAAGGTGAATCAACAAAGCTGCGGCTATAAAGCAACAACATATGTAAAGCTTCAAAGTAGACACATAACACTCATTTTCTACAACTTATGTTTACGGCAGGACGAAAAAATAAAAAATGTGATCATAAGGAAAGAACTCCGGAATTGCCTTTTATATGTTTGAGCGTTAAATGTCCATTTGGAAGAGGGAAGTATTAACACTGCTGTTGTCTTATTGTTCATACTGTATATCAGAACACTTAACATATTTTCAAGCCCCGATTTTTTTTCTTTTCCATTCTCAAATAACTAAACAAGAACATCGAGTGCAGTTATCTATTACTTGTGGGTCGTACTGTCTGACTTTGAATTGCATGCAGGAATAATATGAGATACAATGAAACGAAATTTTTAAATAATCTTAGGAATTAATAGCTTTGAACAGAGGCTATCGCTATGATGATTCTCGTCTACAACTACGACTGTCAACAATAAATTATACTGCAGTACAAGAAAGTGATAAAGAAAATACATCTAACAAATGAGAAAGTTTATTATGGTAGTTACATGAAGAAGAGACGTGACACGTAGTGATCAGTTAGCCACAGCTGCAGGCAGCTAAAGTAGCAATTCCGATCTGTCAGTGATATACTGGGAAGCTGTACAAAGTGCATCAGTGACACAACGTCGCGAAAATTTATAGCTTGTGAGATCTGTGCCCCCATTGGAATAAAAAGGTGTTAAAGGCGTGGCGGACCACAGGCCGTTGCAAGATTACCTCACTCGTGCGAGACAAAAAGAAGGAATACCAATTAGGAAGTAATAAGACGATGGTAACAATCGTTCAGAAATAATAGTTATTGTATTATCTGAATACATTCTAGTCCTACACATATTCGCTCCCGTAATAGATGCGATGGAAATTGTTTATGAACTCCAAGGTCGAAGAAACTAAATTTTGGCACAGTGCATTCGCTAACGCAAGGAGAATAAATTTAAAAACATCCTATAACTAAAAAACACATCCTTGCACGTACTTAAGTCAACTGATAGTGTGTAATCTGACTCAAGCACTTGGATACTAATCTGTTTGTTGGCAGAAAAGTTCGGTAAACATACTGGGCTAGTCTGGATGTATGTGCTCTACTATTATGCAATAACGTCATTGTGATACAAAGATATAAAAGATCTGCAGAAGTAGTGTTTTACCTGACAACAAAGTATTACGAACCTAGTTGCCGCAGTTAACAGGAACGCTCACAGCGGAGTTGTTTGTACACATTACTTACGACCACGTTTTCTAAATTCCTGCCCTGTTATAAGCTTAGGAAGAAGAAAGAAACTGAGAAGCACTTTAAGTGTAGTCTGAAACATTACAGGTTTTAAGTAATTCGTTGATTTTGTGCCATATGGACAGGGCGTTTCTTTGGTATCCCCAGTAACAGTGAGCGTTAGACATTACATCGTTTTCATTTGATCAAAAGGCCACTCAAGATTCGATCCTGTAATGTGTGTTCGGTGCTAATGCACGACGAGTACATAATGCTTGACCCAACCGGACATGATATGGTTCTCCGACTGGTGTAATGATATAGAAGCTGCCTGATTAAGTCAAGTCAGTTAACATTTATGATGAAAATAGAGATAAGAACGCTATATTTTAACACAATACTTTTGCAACAACTGTACATCTCGGGAGATTATATATTCTTCTTTCTCTTCACTTCATGTATTAGCCAAATTGCCTGTCACGGTGCTCCATTTCTGGTATGGTCTTCCCACCTTTCTTGTTTTAGCGTAGCTACACTTTAGAGCCTTTACCGGGAATCTTTCTCCACCTATAGGGTCCATATGTCTTTTTTTTTTCATTTTCTCCTCTTTTTCTTTTCTTTTCGTTTAAGTTACATATTCTTAAATCTTTACTCTTATCTTCATTTCTTTATCCGCCCTTCCCTTGTACATCCGTCCACTATTCCTAGAAATCACATTTCTTGAGATTGTATTCTACTTTCTTGGTGTCTTGTTGTTGCCCATGCTTCACTCCCATAACAAAGGCTGCTAACGTTTTATAAAATTTCAGTTGGTTTTCTTTCCCAGCTTTATTCTGCAAAGTTTTTACGACGGTTCCACATACGGAAGTAAATTTATGTTTTGGTGCACGTCATGTCTGTATTGGAAAGTAATGTAGCATGCTAAACATTTAAAATGTTTTACTTGCTTCAAGATTTTATTATTGAAGACTGTCTTAGAACTTACTAATAGTCCGCCCTGAAATGCCATCACTTTCGTTTTATGTACCGACAATGTGAGGTTGTAACCTGAGGCTATCTGCTACAAGTTACAGACTCCCTTTGTAGGTCTCCTCATTCCCTGTAATCAGAGTTAAGTTATCTGTAAATAAAATTATATTTAGTCTAGTGCCACGATCTAAAGGAACTCTATTTATGTTCAAAATTTTCCATTTGCTGATAATTTCATCTATATGTGTGTACTGAAGAATGTTGAAGAAATACAGCATCCTTGTCGTACCCCCTTGATTGTGCTCAATGACCTTGTTGTTATATTTCCCATTTCTACAATAATTTCGGTGTTTGTGTATAGACTGTTAATAACATTTCGGAGGTAAGATATATAACCTCGTTCAGCCACGACATTCCATAGCATTTCTCTATTCACATTATTAAATACTTTCTCAAAAAAAAAAAAAAAAAGTTTTCCTACTGAGCTATAACTTGCTGCAGTGTAAAAAAACATTGTAAATATTTGATTGTCGTTTTCTAAAGTATGATTGTTCTTCAAATATAAATTTCTCCATGACATTTTTAAGAGTTACATCCAGGATCTTGGCGTACATTTTATAGGCTGAACCCAGGAGGCCTATATCTCGATATTTACTATATTTATTTTTATCGTCCTCTTTAAAGATACATATTATTTTGGTCCTCACTAGGTCTTTTAGCACTTTCTTATTTCTCAAGCATTGAATAAATATATGAAGAAGGCTTATATTTGGGAATAACCCTCTATATTTCCACAGTTCCATATTAATAACATCTAAACCAGTGCCTTTTCTATTTTTTTTAATACCACAGTTTTTTTATATATATATAATTTGTCTTCTCTTTATATTCATTATACTTTACAATAGTGGGACTATTTATATAGGTCTTGAAAGCTTTTTGTTTTTCTTTATTGCCCCGTCTGTTTCTGGCGTCCAAATCCTTACTCTTCTATGTTTGCTGTATTTGCTTTTTTCCCTAGTAACTCAATAGTTATGTTTGATACAGCTGTGTTTTTAACTTTTTCCATTCTTCTTCCAAGTCTTCTACCGTTTCCAAATTTCCTAACGTTTTTGTCATCAGCATTTAGTACAGATCTCTTATTGTGCTATCTTCTACAAGTTAAACTTTAAGAACATGAGCTTCCTTTTGATCTATAAGTGGCTTCTTCGATTTTTTCCGTTTTGCATAGACGTCAATTGTTGACATCAATAAGAAATGATCTAATCCAATATCCACTCCCCAATAAACTCTTGTATCTCTAACATGTGCAGGAAATCCCTAATTTATCATTGGATAATCTATATACAGCTATATCCGCTTGCTGAGCAGGTAAATTGTTGCATGCCTTTCTTCATAAAGAAACTATTGGAAATTTTTAAGTGATTAAAGGTAGCAAAATGTCTGAGTTTTTCCTTTTTCATTACATACGCTTCCTCCAAATGTACCTACTATTTTTACAGCCGGTATATTTTTAGCCTTGGCATTGAGATCTCCCATAAGAACTGATTTTTATTCTATCTGTTTAAGATCACTTACAAGTTTTTGTAAAAGGCCTTGGATTCGTCAATTTTCTCCTTCTTCTGAGGCACAAGTTGCAATTATTCTTAGGAGTCATCTTGGACCTTTAATTCCTGCTAGTACAATTCTTTCATTTACATGTTCATAGTCCCGTATTTTATGTTCCCTTTTTTTATGAATGTAGTTGACAACACCTTTACTTGGTCTTTGTTCCTGCTTTACTCCACTGTAGATCATAATATACTCGTCTACGTATTTGGTTTAGATGTTTTCTTCTTTGTTTCTGTAATTGCTACAAAATCTATTTCATTTCTTTCAAACGTTTAGCTGATTCAGCTTACTTAAAAGCCATTTCCCTAACGTTCGAGATGGCAGGTTTCAAAGCTTCATTAAACTATTTCCTCTTGTTCCGATTTCTTACTCATGTCGTATCCCGCCAATCCGTCCTGTTTCCGAGGCTGTACTGAGTTATGCACGTAGGGTTATTATGTCCCTGAATGGAGTACCTGCACATTGCAGGCAAGACTGATGATGGGACTACCATCTCTGAACTTTACCAGTCACAGCTCGTAACTCACGTAAGTGAGTAAGTTACAGCACTTCCTCTGTACGCGACGTTTTGGTTATACCGCTAATACTCGGTCGTCAGAGCGTCGTCTGTTTGGCAGCCATACTATTCTCTACATCAGATCGTCGCATTTCCTAAGCTTTGTGTAAATCAAGGTCTTACCGATGGTAACAATCTGTGTAACCTTTATTACAGACCTTTTGCCTAGTCTCAAATAAATTTCTGGACCCCATATTTATTCAAGTGTTTAGTACGAAAGAAGAAAAACCACGACAGCAAATGTTTCCTCCTTCCTCTCTATAATGTGGACACACGTAATATCTTGGGCAAAATCTTCTCACTCCTAAATCTGTGCTTTCTTACATTTACTATTTCAAGTAATGAAACGTTCATCACCATATTAAAACTATTTAAAATTTTTGCAAAATTATTTTTATTGGTGAGAACCTCTAAAAGACAAATGATAAAATTTTCTGGAAAGTGTAGTGATTCTTCCTAATTTATATACGTATGAATAACGAAACACTATTCTCATCGTCGCATAATTTCCATCCTGTGATTTCTCAAAGCTTACTATAAGTCCGTCGATTTCTTATGATCATTCTTGTTCTGCTTTTTCTTCAGATCAGAAGGTTGTTAATAACGAATATTTGTCTATCTAAACGGAAGCCGGGCATAACGAAAACAGCTAAATAGTGCGCTGATTAGAACCTTCCTGTCAGATTATAACTGTGTGCCGGACCTGGAATCTAACCTGGCATCTTTCCCTTTCCCATGTTAGAGTCCCGGTCCGAAACAAAATTTTAATCTGCCAGGAAGTTCCAGTTAAATAGTTGACAGAATTTCATCTAATATGTAATAAACTCCTCGCTCGCTAACCATTTCAAAGTAAGAAACACACGACTTCATAAAGCTGGCTCGATGATTCAAGCAGAGTTGTTAACAATTAAAAATACCATATTATTAATTAATTAATGTAATGTTTTATTTTCTGTTTCATAACCCGGAATACATATTACGTAATCAATGATTTCTCCCAGTAAAGAAAGAAAAACGTTATGAAGAACAAACACTCCAAGTTCGCTCCCTATAGCACGAGACAGAGAGAAAAAAAAAAAAAAAAGATTCGTAAACGCAAACTTCGAAATACATAAAATTATTTTTCGATACATCACCTGCTAGAAAGATTTCTCACACCTATTTTTAGTTAAGTCCATAAAGTCTCCACCATTACGTGTAACCATCCTAATTTCAAATGAATGGGAAGGATAGCATCTGAAAAGTGCAATTTACTATCGTTCTTCGTCGTTCCTGTAAATGCTATTGGCTCCCGAAAGTATGCCAGCCAATCTCTTATATCGACTACGGGTTTTTTCTGCTTCTTGTGGAGTATAGAGCTGGTTCAATTTAACGACACTTCCTGTTTTCACTCGTCTACGTCGTTTGTTTTGACTAATCCCTCATAACAGGTTGTCTATTATTGCAAGGAAGATGCTGAACCGACCACTGTTCTGCAAATGGACAAGCACAATACAGCAGTTTCCACGAGGGAGTGTTTTGACTCCACTGTTTTTCTAGGCATAGAACCAAACAATTATCTATCAGTGTCGGCTTATACTGTGAAATAGCTGTCAAATAAAATATGTTTAGACGTATATCCAACATAATTAGTACATTCTACGAAATTTTTCGTAACCTCACAAACCTTTTTACCTGTTTTTGCTCCTCTTCCTGTATTTATCGTATGAAGGTGTACCGCAGATGTATGTCATATTGTCTGGCGCACATTTCTATTTTCTGTAATGTAAGCGTTCTCGTTTAAAGTGAGAGTTTGACTTCTCAGTTAGAGAAGCGTCCAACGAAGTACTTTTATATTACAACGAAAATTCCGGTTTAGTGCGAAAGGTTCATTCTGAGAAAGCATTGACACTTTGCAGTAGTGTAGCCGCATGTTAGCCGCGCATATGATACGCCAGTGGCAGTGGACGTTAGGCAAGTCCCGCGCACAAGTGTTGGGCTATATGCCTATCAGTCAGGAGTGGATCCCATTCCAAGCAACTTCAAGTGTGTATTTCCAACGTTGTCACCACGCTTAGTGTTGATAACACTCTAAACGGACAAGCACTGCTACGTTAGGTCTGATAAGAACCCTCTTTGTATGATGCAGGGTATACCCCGAGGTTGGTGCTTCTGTAATCTGAACCGCAAACGGAAGGTAAACTATGATTCACACGTTGAGGAAGGTCAACATCTACGAGAGCGTGCTCAAAAATAATGCCTCCGAATTTTTTAATGTGAAAACCACCAAACCTTTTCCAATTGAAACAACGGGATCAACATCTTACATATTTAGTCTTCATGTCTACATATACGCAGCCCTCTGCCGCTACAGGGCTCCGAGTTTTAACGTGTAACATGGCGGCGTGTAGCGTAACTATGTCGATGCGTGAGAAACAGTGTGCTGTAATCGCTTTCCGAAATCGAAGAGTTCCTCCAGATATGGAGGATGCCAGATCACACACGATCGCTGCGACGTCTGCAAAAAACTAGCGCCTCGATTTCGCTGTCATCTTCCGTACGGTACCGAATTGGCCGCAATCGATTTTCATATGTTTAGAATGCTTACCGAACACCTTCGAGGATTTGACTTTGATAGCGATGGAGCGGTGCAATAAAGGTGTTGTAGCTGCGTCAACGGTATCAAGAAACTGGATCTCGTTGGGAGAAATGTGTTCTCCGCCAGGGTGACTCTGTTGAAGCCATCCTGCGATGTGTGGTGGGGGATACCTCCGGTAGCACTATCACTCTCCCCCTTCTTTGTTCAAATCGCTAATTGTGCGTGGGAAGAACGAATGTCTATAAACTTCCATATGAGACAAATTACTCTGATTTTCTGGTCGTTTTCATTTCGCGAGATATATGTGGGAACAAGTAATATGTAATCCCACTCTTCTTCAAACACACCCTTTTGGAAGATCAACAACAAGCCTCTACGTGATACACACACCGTTACTGTAGCTTCTGCCACTAGGATTCGCTGAGCATCTCCGAATCACTCATCGTTCTCACGTCAACTAAATGATTCTGTGACGAATGAAACGTGCTGTTCTTCGTTGTGACAAATACACTACGTAGAAAATAAATACTGAAACAGTCATCTGTACAAGTTTTGGCAGTGCTTGGGGATGCTTTGGGAAACGTCTAAGATACCATCATCACCATCCTTTCTTCTGCAAGGCTCCCTAGTTTCATAGCTAACGAACTAAGGTCGATGAGATAAACTTACTTTTCCATCATATTATTTAGTTCTCACATATCTCAAGGATCCCTTTGATTAAGCGTCTCAATTCAGACAACTAAGACCAAATACTTTACTATTACTACTACTACAACTAATACTACTACTATCACTCGCTCACTTCAGTTACGTTCTATTCCTAGCTGTTTATTTGTTATTTATTTAGTGTGATATCACTGTATGTAGTGACTTGCTCTTCAACCCTATAAGCTTGTACGATCAGTGTGAGGTCTGAGGTAAGGTAAAGTTTCACGTTCTAGCTCTGGACGGACCAACCGGCACGACCGACCGCCGTGCCTTCCTATACCGAAGGTATCACTGGAATCAGTGGCATTTGGTCAGCTCACCGGATTTCTTAACCTTGGAACCGCCACTAATCGGTCAGGTAGCTTCTCCATTGGTCTCAGGAGGCTGAGTGCACCCCGTTGCAGTCCTCCCACTAAGGAAAAAATATCTGTCAGTACTGGGAACCGAACACGGGTCCTCTGCATGGCAGTCCGCACACAGACTTTTCAGCTATGGACGCGGACTGGGAGGTCAGCTGCCCCTCTCAAATCAGTAACCTCTTGTTTACAATGGATGCAAATTGTGCCTTCCATAATTTGTTATATTTCCTAATTCCTAAGACTTTCAAAATTACATTACTGTTATATGATGTGCTTTTGAGGTATGAATTATGGAATCGACCCAAAATCAGTCCGTATAGAAAAAAGAGGCTCCTTAAAGGTTGCCGCGAAAGCCTTGCTTCGTAAAATGAGGATCACAGAAGAACCTACTTAAGCTGTAGTGAGTGCCTTGCATCTCTCTGATGTTTTCTCCCTGCTTTGCTTTACATTACGAGATGGAAAATGTAATGTAGCTTGTTATGTTTACTGCCTGCGGACAGAAATATTCCAGTTTAACTTGGTGTTTGGTACTACCATCACTGAAACTGACTTGTATGGTGCTTACGGTTATGTTACATGCCATCTTGTCAAATATGGTTGTTTAAGAAAGCAGTGAAAGTAAGTGGGGGGGGGGGGGGGAGTTCAAAAAGTAAGTAATTTTTATTCAAAGTGACATTCACGACTCTATTTTTCAGCATAGTCATCAAGTCTCTGTATACAACAGTCGGAACGTTCTCCCAATCGTTCAGTTCGTCGACTATAGAAATCCGCTGCTTGGTGACGCAGCCATTCGAGAACCACTTTGTAAACGACGTCATCGTTGGATGATCTCTTATGCCCGAAACGTTCTTTCAGCTTGCGGAAAGGTAGAATCCGCCAGAGTGTCACTGTGAATCCGTTTGCAGCTTACACGTTTTGCCCACAAGAATCTTACCTTCCCACGTTCGTCAACGTTGGAGTAAGGTTCCAGTTGCCGCGCCATTTCAGTCTCAAACTGTGGTACACCTGTAAACCGTACCGCAGCATGACTGTGGCTGCAGCACACCCTGAACAACGACTCTCCTCCGATAATGAGCCCCTCTTGTTCCGCTATCGTCTTAGCGTGGGACGACATGATTAATTTTCTGCAACCTCCATGTGAAATCCAGCCGAAGCAATGTTGGGATGACGTTCGTATACATTTAGCTTTACGCCAACTACAAAATTTAATGCTTCGTAGCATGGATACAAAGATATTCTGAACTTAACTGTTGTCAGAGGTATTAAACTGACAGGTTCATAATTTGAATCACATAACTTATGAAGTAAATTACTATTATCGACCACATCAAAACTACAACTAAAAATAAAAATAAAATTTCATTCTCGTTTTTGCAATATCGAGTACGAGTATACGAGTACGATACTTAATCAAAATAGCTTGCTCTCTATATGTATAAATATAATGCTAGACTTTCTCTATTATAAACATCACTTTTTTTTAAAATATCTAATGCTTGTATAATATTATTGTTCGCAATAGTGTAGCTATCATTCTATCTTATCATTTCTCTCATGCATTTCAAAGTGCTACGTAATCCGCATGATGAGATCATGTTCAATAAATAATCACATGAGACTCAAATTTGCACGTTCTTTCCGTTTACTAGAGAGATTTCGCTTTTTTCAGGTAGCGAAATTGTGCCAGTTTTCCGAAGAAAACTGTAAAAATCCACCAAAACACTTCATCTACCGTCTGAAAAACTTTTCATTTATGGAAGGCAGCAAAACTTTCTAATTACGCTGTCTTAATTAATAAAGTTGACTTTAAGACAGGAATATGCAGTTATGTAGTAAATGGTCTTTAGTGACGCTAAAATGGGAGGTAAACCGTCAAATCCTTTGAGAAGGTAGTTTATCTACCAAAGAACTACATCCATCGTACAACCTAAATTTTCAACTCCAATTTCTGAAAACATACTTCCTCTCTCTCTCTCTCTCTCTCTCTCTCTCTCTCTCTCTCTCTCTCTCTCTTTCCAAGTTCATCCCATTCTGCTGGATCCGCTATTGTCATTAGTTGTCAAATAATTTTATTTAAACATTTTAGCTGAATGTCCTTCTATCGCCACGGTAGTCAGTTAACCTAAGAAAGGGAAGTTTTGTGAGCCATCTGTCGGTCAATCGTGTAAACGGTTTGTGTATCGTATTTTATGAGGCCAGGATTGAGGAGCAGCACAGGAATTTACCTAAACAAGAGTGTAAAACCACCTAAAACCCACAGTCGGTCCTGGTGCACCAGACCAACACTAGTTAATCCATCGCGCCGATTCCATCCGGATCTGCCTGACATCCCGGTGTCGCGAGCTAGTGCGTCGCGCGTTACGTTATAAGAGCAGGTCTCCGCAACACATAGGAATTCTAGTAAACAAAATATAGTCTATATCATCATCAACATATGTCTTCGTTCTGTTTAATTCCATGTACTAGGGTTAGTCAATTACCTACCGGATATTAAGACGGAAGATAACGATACTTACAGAGATACAGACAAGCTGTTTACAAAACTGCGCATTAGAAGTAAAATGGAATGAATGAAATTTCTCATATTGAGAAATGAGAAGGAGCGATCTATTATATTTAGTAAAAAAAAAGAAAAAGTTCTACAGCCGAGATCGCATGAATACTTATTTATTTTCGACAGCCGGTTTCGACAAGCTCTGTTGCCATCTTCTGGTGTTCAAAAATTGTTACAATGGACATGTTTTGTAACAATAAGTTCTGAAGACGATAAGAAGAGAGCAAAGCTTGACGAAATCGGTCGTCGAAAACAAATAAGTATTTATGCGATCTCGGAATTTTTTTATCAAAATGGAAAGACAATCATAAAAGCGATCTGCTGTAGGCCATTACCTCACCGAAACAAAAAAATTACGAAACTACTTTCATACGCAAATGCAAATGTTTCAGCAGCGTTATCCATTACAATGATACTGCTTTTTCTTTGACTACAGATCGGTTATTTCCAGACAGCCACACAGAGAACTGAAATATTCTTAGAGAAATAACAGGCATTAGGGAAAACAATCTGTCTCTACAGAAACAGAGGAAAATAGTCGACCATTCATCTTATGAAACAAGTAACAAATCTAATATCGAACTTGTGAGACTGAAAATGTATATCATGTCTTCTTTTACTGTCTTTTTAATTGATAACATAGAAGGCTCCAAGCGTCCCACGGATATATATTGAAGATGAGTAAGAAATACTTGAAAGTGATAAGGGTTTAAATGAATTGAGTTTTTCCATCAAATATGACTGGTTACTGCTATTGTACAACATTAATTGTGAACATACAAGATATAAATGTACACTACGTCAAAGTTTCGGGACCCGAACGCACGCATGTGGCTCTTTTAATAATTACCGGTAATTTCTCTTTAGTCAAAGTCGTCCTAAGCAAGTTCGCTCTACAACCATGCTAGGCAAAAATCGCCGTCTGTTAAGAGCCAACATTGACAAATTTTGTCTTGGAGTTTTTAAAGTGTTGAGGGAACCTAGTATGTTACCAGCAAATTTCTTTTTGCAGCACACTTAAATACACTATGTGATCAAAAGTATCCGGACACCCCCAAAAACATACGTTTTTCATATTAGGTGCATTGTGCTGCCATCTACTGCCAGGTACTCCATATCAGCGACCTCAGTAGTCATTAGACATCGTGAGAGAGCAGCTCTCCGCGGAACTCACGGACTTCGAACGTGGTCAGGTGACTTGGTGTCACTTGTGTCATACGTCTGTACGTGAGATTTCCACAGTCCTAAACATCCTTAGGTCCACTGGTTCCGATGTGAAGTGGAAACGTGAAGGGACATGTACAGCACAAAAGCGTACAGGCCGATTTCGTCTGTTGACTGACAGAGACCGCCAACAGTTGAAGAGGGTCGTAATGTGTAATAGGCAGACATGTATCCAGACCATCACACAGCAATTACCAAACTGCATTAGAATCCACTCCAAGTACTATGGCAGTTAGGAGGGAGGTTGGAAAACTTGGATTTCATGGTCGAGCGGCTGCTCATAAGCCACACACCATGTCAGTAAATACTAAACTATGTCTCGCTTGGTGTAAGGAGCGTAAACATTGGACGATTGAACAATGGAAAACGTAGTGTGGAGTGACGAATCATGGTACACAATGTGGCGATCCGATGGCAGGGTGTGGGTATGGCGAATGCCCGGTGAACGTCATCTGCCAGTGTGTGTAGTGCCAACAGTAAAATTCGGAGGCGGTGGTGTTATGGTGTGGTCGTCTTTTTCATGGAGGGGGCCTGCACCCCTTGTTGTTTTGCGTAGCACTACCACAGCACAGGGCTACATTGATGTTTTAAGCATATTCTTGCTTCCCACTGTTGAAGAGCAATTCGGGGATGGCGATTGCATCTTTCGAACACTATCGAGCACTTGTTCATAATGCACGGCCTGTTGCGGAATGCTTTCACGGCAATAACATCCCTGTAATGGACTGGCCTGCACAGAGTACTGACCTGAATCCAATAGCATACCTTTGGGATGTTTTGGAACGCCGATTTCGTGCCAGGCCTCACCGACCGACATGGACACCTCTCCTCAGCGCAGCACTCCATGAAGAATGGGCTGCCATTCCCCAAGAAATCTTCCAGCACCTGGTTGAACGTACACCTGCGAGAGTGGAAGCTGTTATCAAGGGTAAGGGTGGGCCGTACTGAATTCCAGCATTACCGATGGAGGGCGCCACGAACGTCTAAGTCATTTTCGGTCAGGTGGCCGGATACTTTTGATCACATAATGCATACTAGATTCGCTGTCACTATCCTATATTTAAGTGCTGAAGTAGTTGAAGCTAACTGAAATTCGTTTACTCTAGTGAGATCAGGTGCGATCAAAAAGTTTTCGTTCTAAGGTCTCACTAACCCCTTGCTTGCATGTCGGTGCTTATGTTCCTGTATGGGAATCGCGCTGGGTTGCATATACGCTACAGAAACGCACCCAAACGGAAAACTTTTGATCGCTCCTTACATGAGAGTCTTAATACGTGTTTTATCCAGAAAATTGTGCTATCCGTTTTTACTTTGACGACCACGGGAAACACGAGAGCGGTAACGAGTGTAATATAGCAGGTGTTTTGCGTCAACGACTTGTTAAACTCTTTGAGTCTATGAATGAATCTTTCACAATTCATTCAATACGATTAATGTGAGAATGCGGATTCCATATTAGAAAACGGAGAAGCAATTCTTGTTTCAAAAAATTTCTTTCGGTTATTAGGGGTTTTTGGCAACACTTGAGATGTAATAATTTGTGCCTTTTAGGTTAAGTTATTTGGTTCCAAGGGCAAGTCTTTCACTATACAATTTTACTGTTACTCGTTTTCACATTATGGCACTTCGCTTTTTTTCCAAAGAATAAAAGTAGTTGTAGGTTCTCCTTCGAGTTTACATTAAACACTGAAAGATTTAATTCCAAACCACTTTGCATACGGAACTAAAACAGCTAATTTTTTAAAAAAATGTGTTATTATGTTTTACTGCTGATATTTGTTTCATGAACATTTAGTGGGCCAAGACATAATTCTGGAGACATTGGAAGACCGAACATAGGCAGGGAATCATGATCTGAACCGCGAACCAATGCCCATAAAACAAATATGAGGAATATCGCAAATACGGGCCATGAAAGCCTGCTTTCTATAATTATGACGCTTTGTTCTGTACTTTAGAATCAATTTCATTACATATTTTCAATCTCATACCATGAGCGTTTGGCGTCATTGGCCGGGAGGCCCCTTACGGGGCAGGTCGGGCCGCCGTGGTGCAGGTCTTACTACATTCGACGCCACATGGGGCGACCTGCGCGCCGGATAGGGATGAAATGATGGTGAAGACAACACAACACCTAGTCCCTGAGCGGAGAAAATCCCCGACCGGGCCGGGAATCGAACCCGGGACCGTAGGACGGCAATCCGTCACGCTGACCACTCAGCTCTCGGGGCGGACCGTCTCAAACCATCAACAAGCGTCAGTATGCTTCTAAGTACACCATTCATACTGACACAGGACTAACACTTCTGACAGTTGAGAAATATTTTAAAACATGACTGTCCTGAAATACTGCACTGTCTTTCAAAACTCTTGTGCGAAAGTGTCTGTTTTCACAAATTCTATTCTTGTTATTTCCATACAATGGACACTTTTATTTTGCTGCTGCCTGTAAAGGGGCGGAAACGGCGGGGATGTATTCATCCGGATAGGACAACTAATGACAGCCACATGAAGGCTTAATTAACAATTTAAGGCATGTTGGCCATAAGACAAGGAAGAGATTCCAGCAATATGGAGTCGTTAATTTACATAGCACACATTTTGTTGCGCACAGATGACAAAAAATGTTTCTAACCATTGAACTCTTCCTCTGTTTTATGTCTGCTTCTCTGAATGTCGTTGACGGATGTCTGGAAGAGGTCCACTTGGTTCTAATTTACTCACACATTCAGATTACGTAGAAGATATCCCAGCATTTCTGCGTTACACTGATGGTAGGAGAAGTCCAAAGAAACTTTGGTTGGGCCGTTTCGTTTCATAACGTATCAAGTCAAGCCTTTGAGATATTCGTCGTTGCTCCACTTAGCTGAAACAGGCAATTACTAATGAAAATATCTGACGCTATTTTCCACAGTGGTTTATAGCTTGGGCCACTGTCGGTGCCTGAAGTAATGGGCCTTAATGGTGTTACTTTAAATGGACACTATTTTCTGCTTGCCGCATTCACTCACACCTAATTTTACTCACTCTTTTTAATATTTCTTTGAATTTGCTGTTCTGCTGGGAATTCACTGTTGCTAATGCCACTTGCGAACTTTACAGCACTGCAGTATTTTTTTCTCTTTGATGATACTCGTAGTATATGATCCAAGAGAGGTTATTACTAAATTATTTCTTGGGGAAGATTTTTGGAAAATATCTTTCGAGTGGCTTCGGAAGGTATCTTTTTGCGAGCATAGACTTATCTTGTGAGTGTGAACGAAACAATACTGCACGAAGTGCTTGCTTTATGCGTTTGATTATGACTGTAACTTGGAATAACGAGCTAATGGTATCCTCACTTTCTGTGCCTGATGACTGAGCGCCCGTCTTTGATTTCGCTACAATTTTATTCCTGTGGACGGAAGGCCATTCCTGTCGTCCCGTCGCTCTATACCCCTAGATGAGAGGCAAATACTACGAGAGTGGGATGAAAAGTAATCCTTCGAATTTTTTATGTGAAAATTCTTAACGATTTTTAAATAAAACAAACTTTATTAAGATTCTACATTTATGTTCTTCACGTCTACATATTCATTTCTCAACATAGTCAGCCTGTAGACGAACACATTTCTCCCAACGAGAGACCAGTTTGTTGATACCGTCACTGCATAATGTTTCACTTTGTTGTCGAAGCCACAATCTCACCTCTGCTTGCACCGCTTCATCACTGTCAAAGTGAAGTCCTCGAAGGTGTAAGGTGTTCTTTAAGTTTTGTAAACAGGCTAAAATCGGATGGGGCCAAGTTGGGACTGTATGGAGGATGATCGACGACAATGAACCCAAGGTGTCGGATTGTTGCAGATGTCTCACAGTTCGTGAGTGGTCTGGCATTGACATGCTGAAGGTGACACTGACGTGCTGAAGGAGGGGGTGCTCCATGTGTGGACGAACTATTCGAATTCGAAACTCGGTTACGGCACGCTGTAACATAGCTAAGTTAGACACCGCCATGCTACATGCTACAGTTCGGAGTCCTCTGCGGCAGAGGGTTGCAAATGCAGGGTGTTACAAAAAGGTACGGCCAAACTTTCAGGAAACATTCCTCACACACAAAGAAAGAAAATATGTTATGTGGACATGTGTCCGGAAACGCTTACTTTCCATGTTAGAGCTCATTTTATTACTTCTCTTCAAATCACATTAATCGTGGAATGGAAACACACAGCAACAGAACGTACCAGCGTGACTTCAAACACTTTGTTACAGGAAATGTCCAAAATGTCCTCCGTTAGCGAGGATACATGCATCCACCCTCCGTCGCATGGAATCCCTGATGCGCTGATGCAGCCCTGGAGAATGGCGCATTGTATCACAGCCGTCCACAATACGAGCACGAAGAGTCCCTACATTTGGTACCGGGGTTGCGTAGACAAGAGCTTTCAAATGCCCCCATAAATGAAAGTCAAGAGGGTTGAGGTCAGGAGAGCGTGGAGGCCATGGAATTGGTCCGCCTCTACGAATCCATCGGTCACCGAATCTGTTGTTGAGAAACGTACGAACACTTCGACTGAAATGTGCAGGAGCACCACCGTGCATGAACCACATGTTGTGTCGTACTTGTAAAGGCACATGTTCTAGCAGCACAGGTAGAGTATCCCGTATGAAATCATGGCGGTGAATCGAGGAAGTACAGTACATACTGACGAAACTAAAATGAGCTCTAACATGGAAATTAAGCGTTTCCGGACACATGTCCACATAACATCTTTTCTTTATTTGTGTGTGAGGAATGTTTCCTGAAAGTTTGGCCGTATCTTTTTGTAACACCCTGTATGTAGACATGAGTTACAGTTTGTTTTATTTAAAAAGCTTCAAAAGTTTTCTCATAAAAAATTCGCAAGCATTATTTTTTTAGCATGCTCTGGTACGTATATGTTACCTCTCTACTAGTTGAATAAATTTTGTTCTTCGTTTTTTAATGTTTTGACCCTTTGTGTGACATGATTATGAGTTAGGAGAAAAGTTCTCGAATTGGCTTAGAGGAATGTGGAAAACAGGCGGAGAAAGACATTCTCTCTGCCACATGTTCCACGTCGGCTCTCATCAACCCCATACATGGATTCAGTCTGTGTCTGGTACACTTGTCTGTCTCACAAGTAGTCGCACTATGCATTAAGCTGCACACAGTCGGTTCAATTAGTCTACACACTAACAAATCCTTTTGATGAACTTTTTTTTATTTTTGAGATGGTTTTCGTTTCGAGTACGCGAGGACTGGGATGGTTCAAAAATGGCTCCAATCACTATGGGACTTAACATCTGAGGTCACCAGTCCCCTAGACTTAGAACTACTTAAACGTAACTAACCTAAGGACATCACACATATCCATGTCCGAGGCGGGATTCGAACCTGCGACAGTAGCAGCGGAACGGTTCCGGACTGAAGTGTCTAGAACCGCTCGGCCACCGCGGCCGGCGGACTGGCATGGCAAGCGTTAATTCTTTGACATTGCTTTCCGATGCACGGAGGCATCCTAGTGCTTTTGACCCAGAGAGGGACAACAGTCCTCGAATACCACCACAGATTTCGTGCTCTGCCTTCAGTGGGGAGTATTTTGAGGATGTTGGATCGATTCAGTAGAATGTGACGGTAATTTTGAACGGTATTGCAATCGAAGGTTTGCCTAAGTGTTCCACAGTCTCTATGACGGATATTTCAAATGTGCGGCAAGAAATCGAATGTATGGTAAAAATTAATAAGTCGATAAAACTATTAACATAATTTTGTATTTTACTTCGTGATAATCACGGACCTCAATGAATATACTGCGTAGAGCATCTCTAAGTTAAAACAATACCTGTAAAATATGAATAACGTAAAAAGTTAGTTGAATAGTCAAATTCAAAGTACTTAAAAACAGAGTAAAAATGTAGAAGAAATTAAACGTTCGTGAATATTTTCATTTAAAATACATTTGTTTCTACACTGTATTCGAGAAATTGAATTGATCTCAAACAGGGCAATGCAACGTTTTTCACTGTGGCATACGAAGGACCGTCAAGTTGAGACCGGCTGTGCAGCATGCTTTTTTCAATCTTCATATATATCTTTTTAAAAAAGGAAAAAACAACACGGACAGCGTGCACTAGCTCGCCTCGTTTGACACGGTGGGTAAACGCTCGTTGGGCATAAGACAGACGACCATAACGTGGCTCTCGATTAATTACAGGTCGTGTGCCTTTGCTGTCCGCATAACGTCTGTTGCATGTAGCTCCTCTAATGAGGCATTTACGTAAGCAGTCGAACTCTTCGCATCAAGCGGTCGCCACGTCCGGCGAAAACATCTTACACTCTCTGCGTACGCCATGCATATTCGTAGTGGTAAACTCGCATGTAGAAAATGTTATATTGTTACTCAGTTTTTTCCCTGAAAGCAAATCAGAGCTAAAGAACGCTTTCCTTATCTTTTCCAACGTAGCCCTGATATCAAATTGATAATTTCAAAGCACAATCATCAACACGTCTGCCGGCCGGTGTGGCCGAGCGGTTCTAGGCGCTTCAGTCTGGAACCGCACGACCGCTACGGTCGCAGGTTCGAATCCTGCCTCGGGCATGGATGTGTGTGATGTCCTTAGGTTAGTTAGGTTTAAGTAGTTCTAAGTTCTAGGGGACTGATAACCACCGATGTTAAGTCCCATAGTGCTCAGAGCCATTTTGAACAATCAGCACGTCTGAAAAGTTTGGAATATAAAACTAATTTTCCAATATTTAATTTCTTCGTCATTTTCATTGGAATCTGCTCTTTTTGGTGGTGTTAAACCATTCTCAAACGAAAGGCAATGTGTTGAGACGAAGGATCTCATGGGCTGTGGGTGTAGTTTTAGTGAAGCAATACCCCTTGCTTCTCGAAACAATGACCGCAGTGCACCTTTCAGTGTCGTAGTGTAAGATTTTACAGCCGCGGGATCTTTTCTGTCTTTTCAAAGGCATCTACTTGAATAATTGCAACTTTCCGTATTTTTTTAGCTCCAGTATTTTTGCAGAATAAAGCGAATCGTTTTTTCGGAGACAATTCCTTTCAGTGTAGTTTCTCCCCAAAATTAGCTGTGTCATTTCCATTCATATAATCGTCATTCTCATTTTTTTCTACAATGTAATTTTTCTATCCTTCATTTATATGATTAATGATGGGACAAGGCTTACATTATTTTCCTATTATAAAGCTCTAAAATAATGGTGAATTCAAGAAAGTGACACTGGTGGTGTTCATTCTAGTATTACAGAAAACAAAATAAGAAGTTAGACATATCATTGTATTTGCATAAGTGATCCTTATAATGCAGACATCATCAAATGTGGCATAACCTCTTCTGGTACTGAGAGTCTTATCAACTCAGAACAAAAAAATGGTTCAAATGGCTCTGAGCACTACGGGACTTAACTTCTGAGGTCATTAGTCCCCTAGAACTTAGAACTACTTAAACCTAACTAACCTAAGGACATCACACACATCCATGCCCGAGGCAGGATTCGAACCTGCGACCGTAGTTGTCGCGCGGTTCCAGACTGTAGCGCCTAGAACCGCTCGGCCACCCCGGCCGGCTCAGAACAAAAGGCTTTGAAGATATCAGTTGGGGTTTAGCACTTGGCAAAGATTTTAACACTAGTTAACAGACGCAACGTGCCCTCCAAACACTCAAAAGAGCTCATTTCTTCCGTATGTGTGAGGTATCTCCTTCTGGCACTAGACTCTTCAATTCCAGAGGGTATGAATTTTTGAGCAATCGACCTACGAAGTATTTTGACGAATTTTCATTCGTGCTTTTCAATCATTAGCAGAGACTAGTTTGTTGTCGATAATAGGCTTACATAGTTAGTGTTTTAATCTGGATTAACAAAAACAAAAATAAAGTGTATGATTTTGGTTACCACTCTTTTGTCTCTAGAGACTGCACAGAAGTGGGAAAGACGTGTTATTTTGTTATATTTTCAATTAATTTTGTGTAAATACAGAGATGTTAGGTGTATGTAATTTTCTTATAATAGCGACAGATTTAAAATTGAAATAAGATAGAAATATAGAAGTAGTAGCTATTTTCCCTGTCCGTTTACAAAACAATTTCAGAAACCTTTCAATGAAGAGCAAAAATATGTTTTCGAAGCTTTTGCGGAGGTAGTACCTTAGACTATCTTTTTGCGTCAATAAAGTGGTCATTAGAGAACGAGTAACTGTTCATATGAACAAGTTTGCTGGAAGAAATCGGCTATAGGCTTACTGAATAATCCATACGGACATTCACTGGACGAGAGTGAGGATAACCACAGGAAACTTAAGCCGGTGGATGGGATAGGGATTTTAAACCCTCTGTTCCCATGTGCTAACCCCTGACCTCTGCGCCGCGCAGCCTGGTAATCAATACGAACGTGATCCTCAATAATAACTCGCATCTACCCACTACTAAAGCTAGGAACGTCCACAGCATTGTTACTAAGGCTTCGTCCGCCAAACAATATAGTCAATAACATAGAGCGCTACCATTACCAATCGTCATTTAAGTGTATACAAAAACGCTGAAAGAAAAACATGTTTTATGTAAATCAGTTTATTATTTCTCAAATGACTCATTTTCAAATTCATCCACCGTCTCAAGATGAAGAAAATCGCTGTCCATGAACGTTTGTGTATTCCTTAAGGGAACAGAGTATCCGTCGATATTGGACTTTGTACGAAAGACGTAATGAGCGATATTTGTTTGGGCCGTCTCCAGCTACATAATGCAAAAACTAAATTGTAAATATCTGCTGAAACACCAGAGAAAATGCACCTGACGACTCTTAGACGGGATACCCTAAAAATCTCCTTAGCGACGCAGATGACGCTGAGGAAAGTAATATTACGTAAGACACATACGGTCGAAAATGTTGGGAAGCACCCCAGAGGCGGTTGTCGAATGTTGAACATGTGACGTCGCCAGATGACGCACTTTGCCGCACAAGCAGCGGTTGGGCTTTTCGATGCTACTCTTGCTGGTAAGGGGCAGTGTTACATATCACTCCGCTAGACTACTCTGTTTTCGTGAGTCTAAACCGATTCTTTGTACTCTGGTATTACCACTAATGCGAGCACTACCTATGAACATCAGATAATAGAAGAACGAACACAAAGTACCTTAGCAGAGCGATGTATAGCACTGCCCCCTATAAGCAAGGTGTAGGATCGACAAGTCCAACCGCTGCACGGGTGGCGAGGTACGTTACCTGGTGAAGTCACATATTCAACATTAGTCATCGACTCTGTGTTCCCGACATTTGCGGTTCCATATGTCATACAGAAGTTAAAATGCAGGGTCCAGTGATATTCTTCTCGGGCGTGCAGCCAGATTAAGCAGTCTTCTGAATATAATACTTCTGCGTTCCATACGGCCGCCACCTTCAGGTGAGAACGCTGTTTGCTAATCTCGACGGAATTGATGAAACCGTGAACGACGGCCGTTTTATGCGACGCGAAAGGCAAACAATGCGTGCGCCATAAATAGTGGCTGCTGCCCCCTTCAGCAATTGAACGTTCACGGCCCAGTGATGAGAGCTCGCAAAAACGATAAATCGCTATCAAGTACAACTGTCAATATCTTCTGTCGGTCGAGCCAACGATCGTTGTTTTTTGATGTCAGATAGAACAGGTCTCTAAATCTTGCTCAAAGGGTAATCCTTGTCTCTATTTATATGTTTCTGCTAATCTAACTTCAATAGCTTCATTTAAAACACAGTCAAAATAGCGAGACACAGAGCAACCACTTGTGTTTTCGCATACAACATTCAGTGACTCTCGATAAGGCAGTGCTCCGCCAAAGCAGATTTCAAAGGGTGCGTCAAGAATGTGGCTGTGGTGCTCAGTACATCTATGCCGTGTGCGTCGGTCTTCGATAAACACTTTGCCCTACTGTCCCTTCGTCCATTTTCCAACATGTCTAGAAACTGAAGCTTTCCATCCATCGTGAACTTGTTGCTGGAATGAAGGAAATTAAAATGATCCAGGAAACGGTTCAGAGCGTTTATTCCCTGTGGCCAGGGCCCTACCATAAACGAATCGTTGACGTTCCTCCAAAATAAGGGTGGTTCTAAAATTGCCGTCCTCAGCGTCATGTCTTCAAAATCTTACACAAATAAACTGGTGACTGGGGGGGGGGGGGGGGGGGGGGGAATAATGGGCCCTCCATAATCGCACCGTCAATTTGTTCAAAATGTCACTGAATAAAACGTATGTCGACATCAGCACATGACAGCAGATCTTCGTCATTTCCATGTCCAGTTTTACAGTAATTAATATGAAGGATTCTTCAAGAGGAATCCAGGTAAAAAGAGAATGTTGAGCGCGGAAATATTATGTTCAGATGATTGATTGATACAGCTACGGACTCTAGAACTGCATTAGTTAATACGCCGGGAGAGTCTAAACAGACACATCCGAGGTCCAGTGCTTTTAGACAATTCACATCATCGGTAACACTGCGTTGGCTACATCTTGCATAGTTCCTTCAAACTTTCTTCTTGGACTCTCCATAGCTATCTGCTGGTCACATTGTCACAGTCTCAGAATAAATTTTCAGCTTTTCCCCTCTTCTGAAGCCAGGACTTATATCTTCCTTGATTTGTTGTAATTCTATTTAAATGCCCATTCTCATGATGAAGAAAGATGTAACGGTTTCTCATATTTTTCCTAATTATGACTTGGAGCAAAAATGTTGTTTTATACAATACAGAACTAGTAGTTCTTCAGTCTGCTAAAGCAATGGATACGACATATCTAGCGTAACCAGAGATATAAGCTATTATTTCCTTGGAAGAGTTGTAGGAGCCAACCACTTCTGTTGGTTCCGGTTCATCATGGACCACTCAAACAGCTGATAGCTGTTTAGATTCCGGATCTCAATGATATAGCCACGTTTCATCTCCTCTTACGATGTTACCTCAGTGGAACTGTTTGGAGTATCTCCTTACACCAGTCGCCACTTGTTTCTGATCTTCGGTCAAATTGTGTGACATACATCGCAGTCGGGTCACTTTTCACGCAAAACCGAGAGTGCTCTAGTCTCCGATATGCCAAAGTACGTTCCTGAGTCAGGGTAAGTCACAACCGATTCTCCTAAATCGTGCAGCATATAGCATCAGCGTTTGTTGGAATAATAACCGTTTTAGGTCGACCTTCGCGGAATTCGTGCTGGCGAAATTCTATTGAAAAATTGTGAGCAGTTTCTTAAGATAGTTGATTACCAAATGTTTAACTAGCCGATTGTTGTTGAGTTAGGCCTTTATAAACATAGCAAGAATAAGAAACTATTCACCGAAAACTTGCATGTAAGAGTCCCATTTTTTCACAATATTGTTTCTCTAAACGCTCACTTTGGACTAACGAATCCGACAATTTCTGAAGTTCCGCTGTTTTAACAATAACAAAATATCAAGTTTAAAAACCGTTGTAATGTCACATCTCAAAATTCATTACTAGGTCTCTATATTCTTCCATAAGAATGGCTCATTAGGAAGCTAATTTGCAATACTATTGGTACATTTAGTATAATACGCATTACTTCTTGCTATAGGAGCGATTGCTGAACATGTGTTGAACGGTTTCGAACGCGACAGACCGCGACTAAATCCGATGTAGATCATATTATTCACGTCTCATTTCTTTAACATTTTAGCTGTCAGAGATTCGCCGTAATTATTATTTTGCATACTTAATTTTTAGTAATAAATATTCGTGTTCCATAACAGTAAATGATTTGACGCCTCGTCTCTTACAGCGTTTCTGGTTTTATTTTACCGGTAGTCGATTCGTAATTTATTGGAATAGACGATATATTTATTTCGACACTGACACGAGAATTGTGTGGGCAGTGGCAGTAGGGCGTCTTGAATCCTCTGAAGATCCAAGCAAATGAAGTATCTGCTCTATCCAAAGAATCCCATGTGGCCACGTTTTGTTTAAGTGTATGATAAATTAATCAGTCCAACCTAAGCAAATCGATTTGATGCGACGATGAGGTTACTGTGTCTGTCTTGGGAACTAAGTCACAAGTTTCCTGAATGCAGAGCCGACCGAAATATGCAGACACTGGGGTAACGAATTCGCAATTGGGACGCAGGTAGGTAGAGCTGAGCGATTGCACGGTGTGTACACGTTCCCCTAGAACACCGCGATCACTCACTGTAGACCATACAATAACGTCTCCTCTATTAGAATGTACCCTAGATGTTTCTGCGTAATGTGAATAGATGGCCTCTAGATATGATAATCATGCATTTCAGGACTATCTTTATTAGAAATTATTTTGTCTTACTCTCTGTAGCCGTTGATCGTAGACTCTCCCCGTTGCTCAACATGTAAAATGACGTTCTACTGAGACGTATTTAGCAGTAATTATAGCGGTGTAGTCCAAACGTTTCCAACCTCGTAACTTCCGTTGACGGGACAAATAACCCTTTGCTTACTTTCTGTTCTTCTTCCTGGTATCTACTGTGATTAACACAGACGAAAGGGGTTACTCAAAGGAACTAAGGGTGTAGCATATGAAAAAGCTAAGGAATCCGAGAACCGAGAATTTCTCGATTCCGGACTGTACGAGAGAAATGACAACGAATACTACATCCGAAAGCAAAACCTCCCGTTTCACGTCGCGGATCGATTCGTGTCGGCGTCATCAGAGACCAGAACGAGAACAATCGTTGGTTGTTCTCGTAAAAGGTCCCTGATATGTATTCTCTTCATTTTGACTCCATCTGAGTCTCACTGCGGGAAAAGAGGCAACTTGTTTCGTCCGTTCATTTCTTATACTTAAAGGAACGTTACATTGAAAACCGCATATAAAAAGGTATTTCTTCGTGCTTACCTTCTATTAGTTAAAAATATTTCATTACTTCAAAATAAAAAAAAGACGAAACATTTTGAATACAAATTCTTATGAAAGTACTGAAATTGTTAAATTTTCAACTGGCTATTTCGTCATGTCACTCCGTAGTTCGCTGGAATCTGGCGGAAAAGGACCGAAAAATCTACAGTTCCTTACCAAAAAGGGACGAAAATTGAAAACACTTCTTTAATTATAAACATTAACATCACCACGTCGCAAATTATTCATTGAATTCCTGTTTGCTTCGTACGGACAGCAGAGCACATTTATCATTGAAGATGTGTTACTTGGTACTTGTTTTTATATCAACATTCGCGCTTGACGCCTGATAACATTTCACAAGTGTGTGTGCTCTGTATGTTGAAGCGACGTTTAGCCCCCCATACTCAAATGGTATCGTGGTAGTGGACTCTGTCTATACGGTGATCACCTGTCCTTTCTTTGTCACGTTAGGCCTTACAACCATCACGCCTCTGTTGTAATGTTGTCACCTCTCAATACTCCTATCTTGCTTAATGATGCTCACTACTTTATATTTCATATTCTATCTCTGTGTGGGACAGACACTTCGGCAAATTCACTAGTAATCGACTTCTTTACCTGAGGTAAGACTCGAATTCGATTTTCTGCTTTTCAAGGCTTCGACCTATCTTGAGTTCACGGAGGCCTGCTGGAATATTCTCCATCCATGTTTATTCCTCGCTACGACTCAGAAACGGCACAATGAAACGATGCAAAAGTCATCCTCCAGACAGTACGTCAGTTGGCGGCAACAAAAGTGTAAATAGCTTGATGATGTTTGGAAAATCATAACCCCTGCAATCAGGCAGTCACGCTCACTGTGGACAAGTGTTTGAGTGGTAGAGGAGGCAGGATGCGCTGTGAATGTCAGAAGCAGCAGTCAACGTACTCAGACATTTCATAGATACGCGTGTCATGTGTGGACGACCATTATCCTGTTGAAAAATGGCACCACGACACTGTCATGTGAGAGATAACACATATGGACGCAGGATACCTGTGACCTATCGTTGTGCCGTCGGAGCTCCCTCTAATACTACCAGTCCTGACCTGAAGTTAAACACGATGACTTTCCACACATGGCGCCAGGAGTAACACCGCTGTGCCTCTCCAAAACATTGGAGGAACGGAATGTCTTCCCCAGATTTACCGCCGTACTCTCCAACGACGGTCATTCGAGGTAACACAGACCGCGATTCATCGCTAAACGTAATGCGACGCCATTCATCAGATGTCCACCCTTCCCGGCCACTGCACCGCTCCAAATGCAATCATTTGTGTCGTGGTGTTACCTGTTCTTGGATGAGAGGTGCAGATGTGAAGGGGTTACGATATGCTTGGTGCATAATACGGTGATCCCCCTTCTGATGGTCAAATGTCGTCGACCGGATCCTTAACGACGAGTATTCCTAGTCTCAAATTCCGATACAGTCGCCGGCCGAGGTGGTCTAGCGGTTCTAGGCGCTCAGTCCGGAACCGCGCGACTGCTACGGTCGCAGGTTCGAATCCTGCCTCGGGCATGGATGTGTGTGATGTCCTTAGGTTAGTTAGGTTTAACTAGTTCTAAGTTCTAGGGGACTAATGACCTCAGAAGTTGTGTCCCATAGTGCTCAGAGCCATTTGAACCATTTGAACCGATACAACCCAGTGTCGCGCCACTGTCGATCTGAATGCCCCACAAATTTGGATTTTGCACGATTCGACACCGCCCAAATGAAGACACACAGTGGGGCCCCTTTCAAACTCTGTCATGTGTTGATAACGGCGTCTCACACGAGTACCCAACATCTCTGTGTGCTTCGCGGCCATCGCCCAATATCTGACGATGTTCATACACCTTCTGTACCCTACTAGGCCAGCTAACAACACTAAACACGAACAAGACTAATATCACGTATCTGTTGACATTAGAGGAGGTGGACGATGAAGTTACCACTCACTCTTTCATATTCCTCAGCCCTTCTTACCGAGCGAGGTGGTTCAGTGGTTAACACACTGGACTCGCATTCGGGGGTACGATGTTTCAAACTCGCGTCCGGCCATCCTGATTTGGGTTTCTCGTGATTTTCCTAGACCGCTCCACGAAAATGAATGGTTCCTTTGAAAGGGAACGGTCGACTTACTCCCCCATCCTTCCGAAATCGATGGGCCCGATTGACCACGCTGTTTGGTCCTTTCCCCAAATCAACCATTCAGTCAACCAGCCACCCCTATTTATTAGCTGATCACGAATTCGTTCGAAAACACCTGGCTGCAGTCGACTTTAATCACATGCATGGAACACACGCTCCTGTAACATATGCTTGTTGTCGACAGATACGATATAACAGCAATGTTTTTAAATGTACCCACAGCCAGAAATCCAAGAGGTTAAGATCAGATGATATGGGAGACGATGCTAGTGGATTTTTTCGAGCAACCCATTTCTGATTAAATGTTTGTGTTAGGGTTGGGTTGTTTGGGGAAGACCAGACAGCGAGGTCATCGGTCTCATCGGATTAGGGAAGGACGGGGAAGGAAGTCGGCCGTGCCCTTTCAAAGGAACCATCCCGGCATTTGCCTGGCGTGATTTAGGGAAATCACGGAAAACCTAAATCAGGATGGCCAGACGCGGGATTGAACCGTCGTCCTCCCGAATGCGAGTCCAGTGTGCTAGCCACTGCGCCACCTCGCTCGGTAAATGTTTGTGTTACGTACTGCCGCACGAGGAGTAGAAAATTTCGTCGTGCCTCGTTGAGCATGAAACACATTCGATGTCTTTTCGTAAGCGTAACGCAGGTAGTTTGTCGGACATTAGTTTGTGATAAACAGACCTGTTCAAGTTTCCGGCTAAGTGTATAGACCCATGAGTCGGTCACAGTTTACTGCTGCCCATAAATTGATACGCGGTGTTTCCATGACTATTCAAGGATTGACATCTAGATATTGCTGTAATTTAACATCCCACTTTCTGTCAACTTCACTTCATCCGTAAATAAAATGCAAGCTGTAAACTGTAAATATTCAACTGTTCGTATTGGAACCCATGGGTGGAAACGTAATCGAAAATGTTAAACTTGAGGGCTGAGAGCTTGCACAAGCTATGAGCGATACGCGTAAAGTAAATGAGTGTACAGAGTAGACCACACAAGAGGGTGGATTGTACCTTCAGCTACTCGAATTCTTCACACACTTCTTTCACTATCGTCTTATACTCATCGGAACACTCGCACCTCGACTTACAGCGGTCAAACTGTGCGAGTTCTAGGACGTTCGCGTGTTTTTTCCCGAATTATTCCGTACATGTATGTCGCTGGAAACAACCTGCTGAACATTCTTTTTCCGATAGAGTTGCCAATGAGGATATCGAGCGGTGTGCGTGAGACTTGCCTGTCGAGTAACGCCATTGGAGGAACCATGACAGGACACCATGCTTGTCATTTCCCTCATACAGTAAGAGGAATCCATTTCACTGTTTACGCTATTCTCACACCACAGTATGATTAGTCTCGCTATGATGACTGCATAATCTCAGTACGACACATACGATTTGACTGACGTAGGGTATACACGTAAATGTATTTGTAGGGTGTTCCACAATTAATATTACACACTTCTAGAGGTTATATAGGGGTCTTATTAGATCAAGTTTTACGTAGAAACGCATGCTCGGAATTGTCATCCAACGATGCTACAGCACATCAAAGTTATAGGCGCCGGCGCCTGTAAATGTATGTATATGCAGGGTAATTCCGTGAGGATGTATCAAAATTTCTAGGATGATGGAGAAGGTTAACTCTATCAATTTGAGGTAAGGGTCCCAGTACCGGAAATGAACGAGTCGAAAATTATAAGCGAAAACCGTTTTATTACCTCACACAGTGCCGCTGTGGCCGAGCGGTTCTAGGCGCTTCCGTCCGGAACCGCGCTGCTGCTACGGTCGTAAGTGCGAATCCTGCCTCGGGCATGGATGTGTGTGATGTCCTTAGGTTAGTTAGGTTTAAGTAGTTCTAAGTCTAGGGGACTGATGACCTCAGATGTTAAGTCCATAGTGCTTACAGCCATTTGAAACATTGTTTTGAAGTTCTGGCAGTGGAATACATATAGCCTACTGGTTCTGTTACTGCTACGATTGTAGGGTTTGCAACTCTCAGAGGTGGTAGTATGGACCAAAACAAGGAAAAAATTTCCGGTAATCATTGGTTCTAAAATGCATACCTGAGGAGTTATGAGCACTTGTTCATCTTCGCTACTGTGAACCACATCTCCTTTACTGGAAAAGTGTTCATTGCTATTAAGGTACGCATCTTACAGCCCATGTTTATTGGACATTTTTTCTTGTTTTGGTTCATACTACCACCTCTAAAAGTTGCCTACCTTACAATCTTAACAACGAAAGTTCCAGTACATGTATTCTACTGTCATAGGTATCAGTATGGTCTTATATATACTGCTTTGTTGGCAGAAGAGCCAACACCGTGTTGCTAGAGGAGGCCGAAATGCACGCGTTTAATTACACGCAGACTGGCGTGAGGTCTGAAACAATTAAAGGAGTTGAGTCTAATAAGAAAAGAACATAGTTCTTGGAATACTTAACTTTAATCCATATTTGGTGTACATCGCTCTTGACGGTACAGGTTTTATTATTTCAATATTAATTGAATACGGCGCCTTGCTAGGTCGTAGCAAATGACGTAGCTGAAGGCTATGCTAACTATCGTCTCGGCAAATGAGAGCGTGATTGTCAGTGAACCATTCCTAGCAACGTCGGCTGTACAACTGGGGCGAGTGCTAGTAAGTCTCTCTAGACCTCCCGTGTGGCGGCGCTCGGTCTGCGATCACTGACAGTGGCGACACGTGGGTCCGACGTATACTAATGGACCGCGGCCGATTTAAAGGCTACCACCTAGCAAGTGTGGTGTCTGGCGGTGACACCACATATACATATGACTTTTTTCAAGTTTTAATCAGTACTATCTCCTGTAAGAATAAGGGAGACCTTTTGAACACACTTATATTTTAGAGTTCCTATATGGAAAGCCACCGGCTTCAGTTAACTGGTCTGATTGCTGCTTCGTTTGTGGCATGAAGTACTGGGCTCACATATCGTCCACAGCACAAAGCCGCATTTATTTCGCAAAAGGCTCAAAACCTTAGTCACAGTTTACAAATTCTATTTTAATCAGCATTCACCAAATGCGACACCCGTATTGCACATCGATACCACACAGTTAATTCATTATGTTGCATAGGCTCTCTTATGATATACCTGTAGCGTTAATTGGTTGATACACTGTTAATCGTCAATAATCCGATACCTTGTCGCTCACTTTCTTAATGCTACTATTATTGATTGCAATATTGACACAGTTTTCACGTGAGTCACCATGAAAAGAAACCACAGTTGAATTCGGATACCATGGCTTACAAATAAAAGTGAAGGATCATTCTACCAGTTACCTTTTACTAACCATGGATGATTCTGCCAGGAAAAGTCTACAACAAAGAATATTATGACGACGTGATATTCCTATTTATTAATTTGATCGAAACATCCAGCACATGACTACATAAGTGAGTAACAGACGCAAAACAATCTCGCAGCTCATTTTGACTCTTTGTATCAGTCCAAGAAAATTTTTCTTTACCGTACTACAAGTACAGATATAAAACTGTTGTTTAGTATTAAGTCCCTTATGGAACCGATCACGCCCCTGGAAATTAGCATTTATTCAAGAATTTTAATAATAATATGTGAAACTTGTACAAAATCAATACAGTAATTTTAAGAGTAAGTATGACACTTTACTGCTGTTTCATCTCTTGTGTAAAAGCATCGCAAAAGAGATGCGAGGCAAATGAAACAGGATGCCACAGAACGAGCCGCCACTAGGCTGTTTTCTAACAAGGTGACGTAAGAAAGCGAGTGGGAAGCGTTTTACTGTGTGCTTTCGTTGCCCCCACGAAATTCTCATTTCGAATGAAGAATGCCTTCGCTTACTCTTAAATCAAGAACATCTGACTTCCAGGAAACGGAGTTGGTGAAGATCTGTCTTGACGAACGTAAGTGCCTGCAGCGGCTTCTTCAAACTGTAGACGCACTGCGGGTTGGTTAGCGCAGACCAAGTTTTAAGTTTACGCTTTTTGGGCCAATAGTTCGTAAATGTGAAGGCTGCGATTACACACAATGCGTATTATGACATAATTTGACTATACGAAATTGGATCCGAACCGAGGAATGCAACATTCCCTTTTTATAACTGCTGTATGGATGTACAAGGTCTAATTAATCGTGTATTCGGGGCAGTATGTTTTTCTGGGACATAAAAGACCAGCAGATAACAGTCATACTGTCTCCTTAACACCACAAAACATAACATAACACCCCCAGCCTCTTCCTGAAGCCCCTGTCCATACAAAATGTATGTTACAATAGTGAGGCTACTTGTACTTTAATTCCAGCCTGAAAGTAATTCCAGGCGTATAAGCTTTACGTATGGCTCGACGGAAAAGGGTCTGCGTACTTGTTTGGTGCTTGCATTCTCTTGAAATAAAGTGCGCGATTCTGAATAGTAACCGCTATCTAAAAGGAACAGTTCATTGAAATAACCAAGATTTCGAGGTTCCTTTTTCTCATCTACTCAACTCGTAAGACATACATCTGGCATCCAAAAGTAAAACTTCAAATTCCCGGTAACCGTGCATGTGCATATTCAGCGTCCACATACGTTGAAAACAATCACTGAATCCTCGAAAATAACTAATCATCCTTATGTGGGCAGCGACTCTTTTTGTCCCGATCTCCAAACAGAATCGTCATGCTCCCGCCCTAAGAAACGCCAGTGTTTAACACCGATCATCATGTAAATTCCCCAGCTCATTAAAGGGGTTTGTACCAAACGATGTCTTGACCATAATTGATTTCTTAAGTATACCATCGGCTCAACAGTACAATCGGGCAACAACGTTCATCTAGTAAGCGTAATGCGAAAGGAATTAGCTGCAGCGGTATGAACGTTTCTGAATGTCCCCGAACCAAGTCCTACAGGAAAAAGGAGTCCTTGAACCTCCTCTCAAACAACGCAACGCACAACTCGAATTTATTCAATCGCAATGCAAATATATACGATCACCTCCATGAATCTTAAGCTGGAGGATATAACGCATGGGAAGAAGAGTGGAAAAGAGTTTGAAGTCAGAAAGCCTGCTAGAGTTATGAGAACCATAACGTACAACCTGCCCCTTCCCGACGATCAGAGGATAGTAATGGAACAGGACACGCTGGAAGATGATATCTAACGTTAATTATAAGGTTGCATTTCCATCGCCGATATCCCCACCATCACCTCCACTATTCAAGCGTTAGGGTTCCCTAAATTGTTCGCGCACCTCTCATTTTTTGGATGCTCCACTTTCTTTGTCGAGCAGTAATACACACGTTTATAGGATATTTTTCTAGTTTAGACTATTTATACCTCCTCTAAGAACAAGGGCAACTTAAAAAAACTGTAATAGCGAAGTCGACTTCATCTCTTGGTAATGTTTTGGCCTGTGTTCCCTGTGATGCAAAAGATTTGTTATTGATTATCTTGACACAATTAAAAGAACAGCTGGTGAATACTGCACTAGTCGTTCATATTCATTGCAAGGATAAAAACTGAGAGAAGTGCGATTTGGACAAAAAGGTATCTTTCACGATGTCAGATTTTTAATAAAGTAACGTTAACATTCTACGTATTTACTCAATATAGTCGGCCGGCCGCTGTGGCCGAACGGTTCTAGTTGCTTCAGTCTGGAACAGCGCGACCGCTACTGTCTCAGGTTCGAATCCTGCCTCGGGCATGGATGTGTGTGATGTCCTTAGGTTAGTTATGTTTAAGTAGTTCGCCGGCCGCGGTGGTCTCGCGGTTCTAGGCGCGCAGTCCGGAACCGTGGGACTGCTACGGTCGCAGGTTCGAATCCTGCCTCGGGCATGGATGTGTGTGATGTCCTTAGGTTAGTTAGGTTTAAGTAGTTCTAAGTTCTAGGGGACTGATAACCACAGCAGTTGAGTCCCATAGTGCTCAGAGCCATTTGTTTAAGTAGTTCTAAGTCGAGGGGACTGATGACCTCAGATGCTAAGTCCCATAGTGCTCAGAGCCATTTGAACCATTTGAATATAGTCGTCCTGACGACGAACACATTTCTCCGAAAGACAGACCAGTTTGTTCATATCGTCACTGTAGAATGTTTGGTTATTTTCACGGAACCACAATTTCAGATCTGCTTGAACCGCTTCATCACTATCAAAGTGAAGTCCTCGATGGCATTCTTTAAGTTCTGGAGCCGAGCGGTTCTAGGCGCTACAGTCTGGGACCGCACGACTGCTACGGTCGCAGGTTCGAATCCTGCCTTGGTCATGGATGTGTGCGATGTCCTTAGGTTAGGTTAGGTTTAAGTAGTTCTAAGTTCTAGGCGACTGATGACCTTAGAAGTCCCATAGTGCTCAGAGCCATTTGAACCATTTTTTTAAGTTCTGGGAACAGATGAGAAACCAATGTGGCCAAGCCGGGATGTATGGAGGATGATTGATGACAGTGAGCCCAAGGCATGGGATTGTTGCAGATACCGTAGCGCTCGTGTGTGGTCTGGCACCATCATGCTGAAGGAGAGTGTGCTCCTTGTGTGGAAGACCTCTTCGAATTCTAACCTCGATTCAGCACGCTTTCTCACCCACCAATATATGAGAGGCATTCAATTCGTAAAGCAACACTTTCTTTCGAAAGCAGGTTGGTTTTATCCAGGATTCCAACATATCATATTATTCTTGACTCTTTTGGCTAAAAAATCCTATTTTTTAACATAATACAGTTTCAATGAAACGGTCTTAAACCACCTTACTGCGAGGGCCTGTATGCCCTGATGGTACCACCCTTCTAGTCAACTTCGGAGCAAAGTCTTGATGCATTAATACCTTTCACATCAGCCACCTACCCGCGGAGTGAATCCTTCATTGAGCCAAACATATAAAAGTCGAAAGGTACGAGATTGTGGCTGTGAGGTGGACGAGGAAGAAGTGAAACGTCCCCTTTGAACAATTATACATGACTGTGCTTAAAATGACACAATATTTTTTTTTAGCGCAACACAATCTGACTTTCAAAAATCCCTACAAAAGAATGGCCCTGACTAACAATAACCTATACCTTTCACAAATCACTTACCTCACAAAAATCTTCGTTACTCAAGCTACTGCAATACAGCAAGAGCCACTACTGCCAGCTAAATAAAAGTTTCAAACCACTGAAGGCACTAACTACTGATAGGCATAGATAGCAAATGAAAGATTTTGATAGAGAACAAACAATGTATTTACCTCAATAGTGTTCAAAAATGATAATATATGTACAGCAGTTCATGACATCCATTCTTACAAATTTCAAAACTCCGCCATTTCTCTCCCCACATCCACCACAGCTGGCGGCTCACCTCCAACTGCGCAACGCTACGCGCTGTTCACATCCAGCTGCCGCTGCCCAACACTACAATGGCAGACAACAATGCAAACTAGCCACAGACTGCACACAGCACAGCCAGTGATTTTCATACAGAGCGCTACGTAACGTTTCCAATAAGAAAACATAAACAGCCTACTTACATAGCCCCCATGCTCCCCACAAAATATTTTACAAATTGTTTTGGGCAGTGGCCAATAATGATTTGATAAAATTTTTCATAATTACAATAACAAAGAAATCAAATGCACACACTTATTGATACAGTGTTGGTCAAAAGCTAAAATTTTCTCACTGTCCATAAAGACAGTCCCGATCCTTCATCACAGTAAAATTGCAGAATTTTTTTCTCAAAGTCTGAGCAGTAAAAGAAAATGCACACGGAAGTAGTGGATTTCCATGCAGTCTTGAAGAAGTAGTGTTGCCCTTCCAACGGAAAGACAGTGTTGACTCTTGACATGCAGGCAGGTAATGGTCCACAACAGAGCAAACCCACCACAGAGTCAGTCGAAGTTTTGAAGAATATTGGTAGGTAGGTCGTCACAGAGCAGACCCACTGTAGTCCTGGTAGAGAGTATGGCATTGGTGGGCCACAAAAGGTGCAGTCCCACTGCATTCTTTGTAGAAAAAATGGTATTCGTGGTCCATCAAAGATGCAGACCCACTGTAGTCCTTGTAGAAACAATGGTATTGGTGGGCCATCGAAGGTGCAGACCCACTGAAGTACTTGTAGAAATAATGGTATTGGTGAGTCATCAAAGGTGTAGACCCACTGTAGTCCTTGTAGAGATGGCTAGCAGCCATCCGTTGCGACTGTGCAGGTGCACTATCACCATTGAAGAGTCTTGCAGAGAATATAGCAAGTCCATAAACCACCACTTGTGCACTCACAAAAATTTTTTTTGAAATGTCCTTAGAACCAGCAATGCTGTTATCCAGTCCCTTGCTGAATTATTAACACATGTGCAAACACTATCAGTCCCTACTTCTCACATATTGTCCATATACTATGACCAACAGAAACGTGGGCAGTGAAATGTAACTTACAAGTTACTTAATTGGATGAACTAGTGTCAATTACAACTTTATAACATAAGAATACAATAACAAAGGTACAAAATACATCATTAAAGAACATAACAATACAGATGACATTTGCAGTAATACAGGCTTTACAAAAGAATAAAAATATACATATACATCAGTGTTACAGGAATTATGACATAAGTCCATACATAAAAGATCAGAATAACTTTTGAAACATCAACTTCATGCATGAGCATTAAAACAAAACAGAATAAATAATGTCTAAACATTATCAATACCAATTATATTTAAGGATAACAGTATTCCTCATCATAGTGAATGTAGCTTAGTATTAGAAGAGAAAAAATTCTATGAAACAGTACACAGAGACAGGAAGAAAAGAAATACACAAGGGTACACAAACATGTAGGGGGATAACACAATGGACAGGGTTCGTTTTCAGTGTAACGTTTGGTACTGCAGTATTTTGCGAACAAAACCTTTTTTGTTCTTGGAGATCTCCCTTCGTTCATCATTATTCCCAAAAAGTCCTATCTATACCTCCTTTCTGTATTCTAACCATATTTGTTCAAAATAATTATGGCTCATTGTACAATACTCGTTTTGGCCCAAATCGTTTTCATATAACTTCTCAATGCATTTCTTCCAATTTATCACAACTCGTTCTCACATATAGCCTACCCCATCTTTAGCTAACTTAAATCTAGTGAGCTCAGATGCTAAACTAAGGGACGAGGCACTGCAGCAGCACAAAAAAATGGTTCAAATGGCTCTGAGCACTATGGGACTCAACATCTGTGGTCATAAGTCCCCTAGAACTTAGAACTACTTAAACCTAACTAACCTAAGGACATCACACACATCCATGCCCGAGGCAGGATTCGAACCTGCGACCATAGTGGTCGCGCGGTTCCTGACTGAGCGCCTAGAACCAGCAGCACAAAACAGTTAACACAAACAGCAATGACAAAATATTCAAATTGGCAAAGCAAGCATCAATATTACAACTAATATAAGGCAATGAGCAGCAAACAAGAAAAATAAATCAGTAGTAAAACTGGCTTAACAGAGTAATGCAAAGTGAAATTTAGTAGCACTACACCTGGCAAACAGCAGCAGCAAATGCAATAACTTATACCTAAATCTGACATAGCTCAAGCAGAAAAAATATTACACTAAAGACAACAATGCAGATAAGGAAAATGTCTATTCAGATCTTAATGTCTATGTAATTAAAGTGGTGCACCACAACTTATTCTACCATAAAAATTACCAAGTACTTGAAAAGTAAGTTATGTATGCAGTTCCTGTGAGGGGAAATGTCTTTGTGCTCCCTCATTTTTTGGGAAGTGTATTACAAAATTAGTATTTACTGGATCTGTAGACAGAAAATATTTATATTAGTACATCTATAAAATTCTATTTTAACCAATGCTACAGTGCAGCCAAAAACTAGATATTAAACCAAATGAGTAAATAAATACATAAACCAAGCCATATGGCATTTCTCTCAAGTAGCAAGACAATAGCCGTGAAATGTTTCTCATTGCTTCATTAGGCATTTTATTAAATATCATAAATTAAGAGCTCCACAGTGTAATTATATGTTTTCAATTTTGAGCGTGTCGTATTTGCGATGCTTTCGACAAAGAAATGTCAATAGCGAGGATAATGGCCTCTTTTCTTTTCTACCTGTGCCTCTGAGAGGCACACACTAATGGCTTTTTCTCCAGGCGTCTGACACAGCTGGCCACTGAAGTTGCATTACGTCAAGGTCACTTGGCTTTCTTACCGAAATATTTACAACACCAGTTTGCAATACAGTGACAGTCTCATATAAAAAAATTCACAGGCCTAGAATTCGCATTACAAATCTGTAGAAACAAAACCCTATTGATATAACAGCGTCCAAAAGATTTTCGTCGGCATTGTAATACATTCACGCATTTACATACATTTCATAACTCTTAAAGTACAATTCTTGGTTTCCAACAACCTATTTCACAAACCAGAGTCCCTAACCACTACTCATTATTCCTTACCTTATTCGTCGACACTTCTTCAATATTTCATCATAACAGATATGTAGCATAATCAAATAACTCATATAGCATCAGCTTACTGATCATAAACATACCGCAACAGCATAATACACATAGTCATCGTAATAATAACATCATAACACCTCAGTCAACTCTCAAAATCGTCATATCTTCCTCCAATAATTTCAAAACCTAAAAAAAATTCTCTGCTCATGTCAAAAGTGTCATCTGCCTCAAACGTACTTTAAAAATCATGATCCCATACCAAATACATCATTCAAAGCTCTCATAATATCACAATGGGTCCGAAAAAATATGAACAGTTCACAAAGTACAGACAAAATACAATTTCGTAAGTGTGAAGTTATCCAACGGTCTAATTACGTAAACATCTGTCACTGCCGTAGTAAAAAAGTTTGTCTCTCTCAGTTAAATGATCAGATAGCTGTGTAATTATGTGTTAGAGAAATATGGTACCGATGTGTAAAGTTGTAAAAGCAAATATCATATTAGCTAGGGCTCCTTGTGCTTACCAAACACATGGTACACAAAGTAAGCGTGTACCCCCCCTGAGGATTAATGTAATTATACCCCCAGGTGTTACAGATTGCAGCAATGGAATGAAATGTATCACGGAATACCTTTGTATAATTGTACTTCAAATATCTTTAAAAATAAATGGTTTAAGTACAAAATTAATCACTCAAATGCGTGTCCTGTAGCGCTAAACTGTGCATCTTGTTGTAAGATAATCTCTGTGGAAGTGTCGTAGTTATCGTCCTCCGAAAGCTAAGTTCTGCAGAAATCAATGTACTTACCTCATGATAAACAAAAGTGAAATGCTTTGCGTGTAGATATCTTAATTATTACGCTTATTGTCGTGATGAAGAAAGTACTATAATGTAACGTATTGTTGTGCTACTAGAAAGGCTGTCTCATTGTAGCTATACCACAAAAGTTACTATTCAAACATGTTTTACTTTCCAGAAGAATTCAGAAAAACTGTGCAGATATAAAACAGATACACCGCAAAAGCAACATTGTAAATTGTCACTCATTGGTAGCGTCGTGATAAAATCGTGTAGCTGTGACATAAACTAACCACTGTGTCATCTGGTATCTCACAGAAAGTACTTTAAATCCAGAATGTATTTTCAAGTAAACCAAAATGTTGCATTAAAATCTCATTAGCGGTACTGGTAAATGTTCTAAGTATGTGAGCCTTATAGTCGTTACGTAATCGTGCAACTAACAAGCAAGAATGTACACACACAATAACACTGTGTCGTCTGTTCACTATAACAATGCATTCGCAATTACTTTTCTAAGTTACCTATGTTCTTGACTGGATAGTTAGTTAGCATTAAAACATAGTTGCATGTTAACAGTTTGTAAGTGTGACAAAGAGTACTAGTAACGTGAAGTGAAAATTTTTATAGCAAAGACTAAGTTAAGAAGCAGATTATCTCTCAATAAATGGTTTTACATGTGAAATGTGGTGTAACCCTTTGCTCTTCCTAGTACGCAGAGTTTCAACTTTAACGCAATTATCATGCGGTATACGTCGGTAAAGAATACTGGAATTTTTCTCAAGGTTAGCATCTATGTTATTTTTCTCTGAGCCAGCTGGCGCACGCGGCTACCTGCTGTGCGAGTCATTGTCTGTCTCTTTGTTGGCGTGCGTCGTTATTGGGATTAGGAGACCTAACTTCTACAAATTCACCTTATCGAGAGTGCCCTGCTCTGTTTGAATCTCGCCAGTTCTGATGCAATTCAGGTCTGTCGTTACGAATATATCGTCTGTCGTAATGTCGGTAGATTCCGTAGTTTCTTCCTTGTCCGTCACGTGGTGGAGAATTTCTTCCTGAATCGTAACTGTGCGCCGAACTGTTGCGTCTGAAGTTATTCTGTCTCCCTTGATAATAATTGTTTTGGTACCCATATTGTCTGTTTCTATGGTAATCTCTGTCATATTCATTACTACGGAAATGCGATCTTTCTCTGTAACTATTATTACTCTGCCAGTGGTTGTCATATGGGTGGTGTCTGTTTTGGTCACGATTTACGTTGAAAGAATAGCCTTGTCGTGTATTATTTCTGTCATCGCGGAATTGTGACGGATGTGATCTGTAATTGTTGTGCTCCTGTTTTCGCGTTCCGCGATTGACAGTGTCAATTTCCAGTTCTTGTAACAGTCCCTGAAAAGCTTCAATGTCGTCTTTGCAACGTCCTGCTAAAATAATATGTCGTAAATGTTCAGGCAGTTTGATTAAGCAAATGCGGATGAGTTCTGAGGGGCTGTATGGGTTTGACAGGTACTGATTCTTGTGCAACATGTCTTCAAAATATTTCACAAGACTGGAAAATTCAGATTGTTCGAAATGTTTCATCATTATGATGCTATGTTTTACTCAGTCTTGTGTAGCTTGAGACCAATATGCTGAGAGGAAGGCATGATAAAAATCTCCTTCACTGTGACAATCGTGAATGAGCGATCACATTCTTACAGCTGGTTCATTCTCTAAGGAGCCACACATTTATTCTAATCTGTGCTCTAATGACCAGTTGGGAGGAAAACAATGAGAGAATTGATGGAGCCATGCTTGTGGATTAATGTCGTTGCCAGAATTCTTAAATGTTTTGAATTTACGTGTAGTAATGAACAGCTTATAGTCAAAATCATCGTGTCGGCGAGTAGCATATCGGTCATTGTTACGTCGTGTCGGCGGTTCCATCTCAAAATTCGGTGCACCTTGCCAATTTCTTTCATAATTTCCGAAATGCCCTGTGTTATTATTTTGTGGCTTTTCCGTATTTCTAAGTTCCTCTTCCCGTGTTGGAGCGCGAGTGTCCTCTGAAATATGAAATTTTTGTATTACTTGTGCCAACTGATCTTGTACTTCCCGGATTTCTCTTTTGTATTGCGTATTAATTTTATTCTGATTTTGATTGAATTTCTTAATTTGTTCATACTCTTCTGTGTCAGTGATGGCTACAGGTCTTGTGTCATTCAGATCATCATCTACCTTTGCAGATAAGTTAGTGAACTGATCCGAAAGTTCGGCTACTTTCTCCGATAGTGTACTTATTTCCTCAGTGTGTTTTTCTGAACCAAGTTTCAGAGTGTCCATTTGTGTTGAAATCGCATCTACTGTGTCCTTTAAGTTTTCTTGAGTTTTTGCAAGTTGCGTAACCGAATCGGTAGATGCAACTGAGTCAATTTTATCTTGCAAGGAGTCGTGATTTTCATGAACAACAGTTTGCAGTTCTTTTATGGCTGCTTCGTGATTCTGTAATGCATTTTCAAGACGCGAAAAAATAGGTTGGAAGTGCTCACAAATTTGTGTTTTTACGTCATTACAGACTTTTTGACATTTCGATTCGATGTTATTTAACTCAGTAGTTAAATCTTCACGTGTTTGTTCAAGCGTAGTGTCTAACTTTTTCAGATTTTGTTCCACTGTGTCTTTCTTTTGAAGATTTTGTTCCATTGTGTCTAACTGTTGCTGTGTTTGTCTCTGGTGTTGTTCCATTGTGTCTAACTTCTGAAGATTTTGTTCCATTGCGTCTAACTTTTGAAGCCTTTGTCCCATTTGTTGCATTAACTGTAATAACAGTGCACTGGTGTCTGAAACATGTTCCTCAGTGCTTTTCGGCAGTGAATTTGCACCGGCAACATTCACATTTTGACAAGCAGAAAATGTGTCTTGACTTATTTGAAAAAAAAAAAACGATGAGGACCCAAAACCTGAATCTACAGTATTTGCGAAATTGTGTCCTATTGCCGACCGATCGATCGATAATGCTTCCCTGTTCACTAATTGTTTCACTGCCTACACCATTATTTGCAGCCCGCTCCATTTCCCTATGCACAATTACCAAATTACTACTTTGAACATTAGTTAATTCATTACATGGTGGCGCTAACACACAGCTTTCGTCTTCACTGTGATTTCTCAGTTTACTTTGGAGCCTAGTATTACGTTTTTCACACGCCATTATTGTCACAATATTTCACACGACAACAAAGAAAAACACAATTTAAAGAGCAAAAATAAGAGAACACATTAACATAGCACTGAAAATATCTAGTTAATTGCAAGCGCAGCTGCGAAATACTTGGTGCAAATTTACATGCGTGCCACACCTGTTTTACTGTACAACAATGAAAGACTGCAACTACAAAGGAAATTCTCTCTATAATTACGCGCTAGCAATAAACAAAAGCTACACTAATTACACAAACTACAAGAAAAAATCAGAAGATTCCAGTGAGGTATCCTCGGCTAAGGGTCGACATATGAAACGTCCCCTTTGAACAATTATACATGACTGTGCTTAAACTGACACACAATATTTTTTTTTAGCGCAACGCAATCTGACTTTCAAAAATCCCTACAAAAGAATGGCCCTGACTAACATTAACCTATACCTTTCACAAATCACTTACCTCACAAAAATCTTCGTTACTCAAGCTACTGCAATACAGCAAGCGCCACTACTGCCAGCTAAATAAAAGTTTCAAACCACTGAAGGCACTAACTACTGATAGGCATAGATAGCAAATGAAAGATTTTGATAGAGAACAAACAATGTATTTACCTCAATAGTGTTCAAAAATGATAATATATATACAGCAGTTCATGACATCCATTCTTACAAATTTCAAAACTCCGCCATTTCTCTCCCCACATCCACCACTGCTGGCGGCTCACCTCCAACTGCGCAACGCTACGTGCTGTTCACATCCAGCTGCCGCTGCCCAACACTACAATGGCAGACAACAATGCAAACTAGCCACAGACTGCACACAGCACAGCCAGTGATTTTCATACAGAGCGCTACGTAACGTTTCCAATAAGAAAACATAAACAGCCTACTTACAGAAGATTCTAAGCCATTTGTGTAAGCGCCTCTCGGGTACGCACACTTGTGTGAGGTTTTGCGTTGTCATGGCGAAGTTCGTTTGCATTTTTGTGGAGATGAAAACGTTGAAGTCGTTTCTTCAATTTCCGTAGAGTAACACAACACACTAGAGATAACCGTTGTACCATGAGGGAAGACGTCAAACAGAATAACTTCTTCAGAGTCTCAGAAGACCGTCGTCATGACTTTACCGGGTGAGGGTGCGGCTTTGAATTTTTTATTCGGAGAAGAAGTAGTGTGGAGCCACTCAATGGATTGCCGTTTTGTTTCTCCTTCGAAGTGATGAACCAATGTTTCATCACCTGTGACTATGTTCAACAAGAAACTGTCACGATCAACCGAGCAAAGTGCAAAGAATTCCGCATAGATGGCCCTTCGTTGTTCTTTACGGTCTTCTGTTAGGCAGCGCAGAACCCATCGGGCACACACCTTTGAGTACGCCAACTGGTGGACGAGTGTGTCAGCCCTACTTCCAGAGACGCCCAATGGAGCAGCGACGTGTTTGATTGGGATCTGTCAATCACCTCGAATAGTGCCCGCGCAATCCAACATTCCGGAAGTCACAGCTCTGTGCCTGGGTGGCGTTCTGGTTTTTTCCGGCAAGAGAAATTCAGTGATAGCTCTGCGCTTCGAACGCTTCTCCGTTACAGACGCCGTTTCGAAAGTTACGTATAGTGCCGCCACCAGTCGGAACTTCATGAGGCTATAGAAGCTAAAGCGGAAAAATTCCATGACGTCCATCAACAAATTCCGCATCTTTTCAACCGAAAATGGCCGAGAAAAAAAATGCGTTGCATTACATATTGAACATATTACATATTGAACGTCGCTCGTAGTTACGTCACACACCGCTCCATTACACGCTACAATGCGGAGCCCTCTAGCTGCGGAGAACTGCAAATATGTAGAATGAAGAATAAAGATAAAGGGTACTAAAACGATTGTTTTATTAAAAAAGCATTAAGAAGTTTTACATAAAAGATTCGGAGGTATTACTTTTCATCCCGCCCGCGTACAATGCCAAGAAGGTGCACTAGCAATGGTAAGTCGGCGGATTTTCCTTGCGATTTCTTGCAACGTGCACTTTGCTACCCTCCTGGACAGCGCGCCACAAAAAGGTCATCCGGTCACTTTCTACCACTAACACTGCCCAAACAGAAATTTAACATGCCGACTACTTGGAGATAGGGGATAAAGCCCTGAAAAACAAGAAGAAAGATCCACTTTACTCGATAGATATGTGACCCTTTGGTTTATATGCATTCATACACGTAAAGAAATTTGTAGCTGCAAATGCACTGCTCCTAATGAAGCCGAAAAAAGTACCAAAAAAACGGTTCAAACGGCTCTGAGCACTATGGGACTTAACTTCTAAGGGCATCAGTCCCCTAGAACTTAGAACTACTTAAACCTAACTAACCTAAGGACATCACACACATCCATGCCCGAAGCAGGATTCGAACCTGCGACCGTAGCGGTCGCGCGGTTCCAGACTGTAGCGCCTTTAACCGCTTGGCCACCACGGCCGGCGAAAAAAGTACATTTTTGGACTGAAAATGTAATCTTCACCGATAGGTCCAGAACATTTCATTTTCCGGGAGTGTGGCAGGTTAGTCATACTGTTTTATACACTGGCGTTGCGACCGCTTTTGCAAGCGACCTTCATGAAACACACCACGCAGGTGAATGAATGTCCCTCAGTTCAGTGGTCGAAACGTTGATCTATAAAATATTTGGCTGGTGCATAAGTTTTTCCATAAGTTTACTAAACACAACAAATGCACATAACAAAGACTTTAATCATCAATAATATATTTACTTTCAGTATTTACAACAGTCTGCCAACGCGGAGTCGAAGAACTCGTCATGTTCGGAGCGCAGTTTCATAGGGAAAGGAAGTTCCCCGAAGGTTGTTAGATAGAGAACGGAAAAGATGAAAATGTGAGGATACAAGATCACGTGAATAACGTTGATGGGGAATGACTTCCCAAACCAACTCCTATATAGGGTTTTTTTGTCAGTCGAGCAGAATGCGAGCTGACGTTATCGTGGACTAGCATCACTTCACGCAGTCTTCCTGGGCGGTGTTCTTGGATTACATCTCAAGACGTTTCGGTTGTTGACAGTAAATTTCAGCAGTGATGGTAACACCTCGGGGAAGCAATTTGTACTACACCACATCACCACTGTTCCCCCTTATGCATAGCATTATCTTTTGTGAATGCGGGCAGGTCTTTGTACGTGGAATTGCTGCTTTGTTTGGGCTCAACCATTTATTTCCTTTCTTAAAGACACCATTTCTCATCATGAGTAACAGTACCGGATGGGCCCGCCCGGTTGGCCATGCGGTCTAACGCACGGCTTTCCGGGCGGGTAGGAGCGCCGGTCCACGGCACGAATCTGCCCGGCGGACTTTAGTCGAGGTCCGGTGAGCCGGCCAGTCTGTGGATGGTTTTTAGGCGGTCTTCCATCTGCCACAGTGAATGCGGGCTGGTTCCCCTTATTCCACCTCAGCTACACTATGTCGGCGATTGCTATGCAAACAAGTTCTCCACGTACGCGTACACCACCATTACTCTACCACGGAAACATAGGGGTTACATTCGTCTGGTGTGAGACGTTCCCTGGGGGGGGGGGGTCCACCGGGGGCCGAGCCGCGCAATAACACTGATTTCGGTGTGGGGCGGCGGAATGGTGAAGTGGACTGCGGTAGTCGTTTTAGGGTTATGGACCACTGCAGCTGTGGCGGGGACAGAGCCTCTCCGTCGTTTCTAGGTCCCCGGTTAACATACAATACAATACAACAATACCGCCAGCCAATTGACGATGAACGAGCAGAGATGTACCCCATGATTTTTGAGAGTTTGGTTTAGAGGACGTGGCACCCATACACCCGACTTTTGAGCCTTCCTCAATGCATACAAATGTCGCACGATGGTGGAATGATCACAGTTTATCAAATTTTCCAGTTCTCGAGCACATTGAAAAGGACCATTGTGGAATAATCCGTTTAAACGATCTACACCAAACCCCGAATGTCTCCTGAACATGGAGAGTCACTAATGTCAAAACCATTGACCTAAAAACGAGAAACACATTTTCTTTCCATTCTATGTCCCGTGGCGTTATCCCCATACATGTCGCAAATGTTTCTGGCTGCCTCCGTTGCTGTAACCCATCTATTGAACTCAAGCAGAAGAATATGAGGGAAATGTTTCGATTTCTCTATTTGGCACATCATTTTGTAACGTACACAGCTCCACTCACTATGCCCAAATGACAAAATGACATTATGTAAAGTCAAATAGCAACAGTAAATTATAAATAAAAAATCACAGTCGATAAATAAACAGACAGCAACAGGAATACCAACATGCAAAACAAAAACTCTACGAAGTTTTGGACCAACCTAATAATATAAAGTCGAGGCCACATAGCGAGAAAGTGTCTACTGAAGATGGCAACAATGATGGGACGGGGCGAATGAGCGGCACCCATCGTGGCAGGTAGCAGTTGACCGTGGCGGAGACGAGTTTCATGCCGGAGAGGCAGGTTAGGCCGACAAACACGAGTGTCGCGCCGTGGTGTCGGGTTGCGGTCGCCATATTGGGGCCACGCGACGCTGTGGCCGCCCACGGAAGGCCGCATTCCTGGCCCCACTCCGCGAATATTTCTGTCTCCATCTCCGTTACTTCCGACTCTGGCACTCTCTCCTACAATTGGCTACATCTCATTTTCAAATCGCATGCACGAAAGTGCTAGATTTCTGCCGCCAATACCTAGTATTACGAAGAGAGTTCAGAAAGTAGGTTAGATATTATGACAGGCCAAGTAACTTTTATTGGATACTGGACTACACGTGAAAGTAACACAGGTAAATGACACTATTTTTCAGCGTAGTCACCAAGTCTCCGTAAACAACGGTCAGTTCCTTGATGATGTAAATCCGCTCATTGGCAACGGAGCCATTCGAGAACCGCTGTGCGAACGTCCTAATCGTCAGAAAATCTGCGATTGGTGCAAAATAGTTCCTCGACTTGCCTCGAAATTGTCGCCTGTGTTCGATTCGATGACCTTCATTCCCAGTCGGCATCATTCACGTCTTTTGGCCTTGATCAAATTCTTGTCATCGTTTTACTACGGCTGGAGGCGGCATTATATTTGTTTCATATACCGCCAGATATTCACAGAGAATCTGTGTACAGTTTGCACGTTTTGCCCACAAGATTCGCCCTGTCTCACTTATTTTAATTTCCAGTCACCGCACCATTTGACTCTGACTCTGTGGTACACCTGTTATCGGTTCCACAGCAGAACTGTGTCTGCAGGATTCCCAAAAGATGTACTTTCTCTTGACAACGCAGCACTCTTGTTGCGAAACGGTTCTAGAGTGGTACGGGATGATTATCTTATTTTTTGAAGCCCTCTTGTAAATGTCAACTTCCTTTTCCACTATACAATAGGTTCGACGGTGCTATTGACCCTTCTGTTGTTCTAGTTTTCAGTGCAGGAGTGGTGTTTAATAAGTAATGGAACACATTTTTTTCTTTTTTTTTCTGAAAGCAGGTGACTTTTATTCAGACTTCCAATACACCATATTATTCCCCACCCCTTTAGCTGCAAAATCATATTTTCAACACACAAAATGATTCAAATGGTTCTCAGCACTATGGGACTTAACGTCTCAGGTCATCAGTCCCATGAACTTAGAACTACTTAAACCTAACTAACCTAAGGAAATCACACACATCCATGCCCGAGGCAGGATTCGAACTTGCGACGGCAGCGGTCACGTGGTTCCAGACTGAAGCGCCTAGAACGGCTCGGCCACACTGACCGGCTTTTCAACACAATCTCCGTCCAATGGAATGGCCTTACGCCACCGTACTGGGAGGGCCTGCATAGCCTCATGGTACCATTCTACTGTTTCGATGTCGGAGCCAACATCTTGCTGCATCAATGACCTCCGCATCATCCACGTACTGCTTCTCACGGAATGGAACCTTCATTGGGCCAAGCAGATGAAAGTCCGAAGATGCGAGATCCAGAGGCTGTGGGGTGGATGAGGAAGAAGAGTCCAATGAAGTTCTGTGAGCAGCTCTCGGGTACGCAGACTTGTGCGAGGCCTAGCGTTATCATGGAGAAGGATAAGACGGTTTGCATTTTTTGTGGCGACGAAGAGCTGAAGTTGTTTCTTCAGTTTCGTGATGGTAGCACTGTACACTTCAGAGTTGATCGTTACACCACGATGGAGGACATCAAACAAAATAGCCCTTTCAGAATCCCAGAAATTCGTGGACATGACTTTACCGGCCGAGGGTGCGGCTTTGAACTTTTTCTTCGGAAGAGAGGTGGCGTAACGCGACTCCATGGATTGCCGTTTTGTTTCCGGTTCGAAATGATAAACCAATGTTTCATCGCCTGTGACGATGTTGGACAAAAAATTGTCAGTAGCACCGTCTTGAAGCGCAATCAATTCCGCACTGATGGTCCTTCTTTGCTCTTTGTGGTTTTCTGTTTGGCGGCGAGGAACCCTGCGGGCTCTCGACTCTGACTATCTCTACTGGCGGACCAGTGTGTCAGCACTACTACTTAAAGAGACGTCCAGCCGAGCATCAAGGTGTTCAGTTGTGACCCGTCGATCACCTCGAATTGTTATGTCCACATTCCAGTATTGCAGGAGTCACATCTCTGTGCGACTGTCCGGCACGCGGGATATCGGACAGAGTTGCTCTACCTTGTTTGTGATGTAGACGCCTCACCCAACGACTCATTCGTTCACTGCTAGGTCTCCGCAGGCATTCTGCAAGAGCATATGAATATCTCTGCGATGCTTTGGTTTTCCGCCAAGAGATACTCGATGACAACTCTCCGTTTGAAACGCACCTCCGCTACAGACGTCATTTTGAATACTACGTATAGCGCCGCCACCTATCGGGACCTCATGAAACTACCGTGGGGTAAGCGGGAATATTCCAAGACGTCACACAACAAATATCGTATTTTTTAACTTAACTTGTCCGGGAAAAAAACAGTGTACATTACGTCTAGAACGCTCCTCGTATTACCGGTATCTACACTCCTGGAAATGGAAAAAAGAACACATTGACACCGGTGTGTCAGACCCACCATACTTGCTCCGGACACTGCGAGAGGGCTGTACAAGCAATGATCACACGCACGGCACAGCGGACACACCAGGAACCGCGGTGTTGGCCGTCGAATGGCGCTAGCTGCGCAGCATTTGTGCACCGCCGCCGTCAGTGTCAGCCAGTTTGCCGTGGCATACGGAGCTCCATCGCAGTCTTTAACACTGGTAGCATGCCGCGACAGCGTGGACGTGAACCGTATGTGCAGTTGACGGACTTTGAGCGAAGGCGTATAGTGGGCATGCGGGAGGCCGGGTGGACGTACCGCCGAATTGCTCAACACGTGGGGCGTGAGGTCTCCACAGTACATCGATGTTGTCGCCAGTGGTCGGCGGAAGGTGCACGTGCCCGTCGACCTGGGACCGGACCGCAGCGACGCACGGATGCACGCCAAGACCGTAGGATCCTACGCAGTGCCGTAGGGGACCGCACAGCCACTTCCCAGCAAATTAGGGACACTGTTGCTCCTGGGGTATCGGCGAGGACCATTCGCAACCGTCTCCATGAAGCTGGGCTACGGTCCCGCACACCGTTAGGCCGTCTTCCGCTCACGCCCCAACATCGTGCAGCCCGCCTCCAGTGGTGTCGCGACAGGCGTGAATGGAGGGACGAATGGAGACGTGTCGTCTTCAGCGATGAGAGTCGCTTCTGCCTTGGTGCCAATGATGGTCGTATGCGTGTTTGGCGCCGTGCAGGTGAGCGCCACAATCAGGACTGCATACGACCGAGGCACACAGGGCCAACACCCGGCATCATGGTGTGGGGAGCGATCTCCTACACTGGCCGTACACCACTGGTGATCGTCGAGGGGACACTGAATAGTGCACGGTACATCCAAACCGTCATCGAACCCATCGTTCTACCATTCCTAGACCGGCAAGGGAACTTGCTGTTCCAACAGGACAATGCACGTCCGCATGTATCCCGTGCCACCCAACGTGCTCTAGAAGGTGTAAGTCAACTACCCTGGCCAGCAAGATCTCCGGATCTGTCCCCCATTGAGCATGTTTGGGACTGGATGAAGCGTCGTCTCACGCGGTCTGCACGTCCAGCACGAACGCTGGTCCAACTGAGGCGCCAGGTGGAAATGGCATGGCAGCATCTCTACGATCGTCTCCATGGGAGAATAGCAGCCTGCATTGCTGCGAAAGGTGGATATACCCTGTACTAGTGCCGACATTGTGCATGCTCTGTTGCCTGTGTCTATGTGCCTGTGGTTCTGTCAGTGTGATCATGTGATGTATCTGACCCCAGGAATGTGTCAATAAAGTTTCCCCTTCCTGGGACAATGAATTCACGGTGTTCTTATTTCAATTTCCAGGAGTGTATATACAAAAGGTTTGTGTGTGTAAAAACAAACAGACTTTTCTCTATAGTCACCCACTCGTAGTTGAGATGGTAGACAGCCCTTGTTCTCATGCTTTAGTAAGGAAGTTTGGCCGCGGTGCGTGGCAATGGATGAGAGTGGAGCGCAAAAATCCAAAAAATGTGAAACAATAAATAGCCTTAGGAAAAACTATATACTCTGTGATTTACGAACTTCACCGTACCTGTGAAAATGCGTTTATTGTTTCATTCGTCCGACGCTGTTTCTTCATTCAGACTTTAATAACGACATCTAATATAAAATAGATCAGCTTTTGATCTCTCAGCACGTTTCCGTCAATCACTCTACGGACGACAGCAGAGACGCAAAGAAAAAAATCGAGACAGACTCAAAGATAAAAATAAACCTAACTAACAAATGAATAATCGAACGGTGCACTGCAGTGATTTCGGATAATCATTTCCCCTATTCTGCATGGGTATAATCCTTTTCATAACTTAGTGTGTTTGCGTCATTCATTTCGTTAATGCCTCATGAAATAAAGTAACTTCCATTCGTTTTTTTTTCTTTTCTAAGGGACTAAACTGCTTAGGTCATCGGTCCCTAGACTTACACACTGCTTAAACTAACTTATGCTAAGAACAACACACACACCCATGTCCGAGGGAGGACTCGAACCTCCGGCGGGAGGGGCCGCACAGTCCGTGACATAACGCCTCAAACCGCGTGGCCACTAGACGCCGCCCCATTCGTTTCTAGCTTCATTTGAATATTATTACGTCAAGGCAATATTACGAAACTAGAATTGGCCTCCGGTGTTACCCTCGGTATATTATTTCTGTGTAACGTAACGTCAATGCCAGTATGGATGGAACAGGGTGAGGTTTGCCATATCACATTTTCTGTCCCGCAACACCGGATTTCTCAGCTAATCGTGCATAGATGGAACATCGGAACTGTTTTTCGGTGTAACATAGCATCTAGTCGTTAGGTCGGACCCGAACGTTGCAGGCAATGATAGTGGGGGTTGGGAGGGGGGGGGGGGGGGTGGAGAAAAACAAGTTCGTAATAAGGACAGAGCAAAGTAGTGGGTGTCGAATCTAACAAAATTTTCCAGATAACCACAGGTCGGAAACTGACCGTAGGTGAGCTACGGCCATAAAACAACAGTCAATAAGCCACGACGGTGCGTAAGTTTGTTTAGTGATCGAACGTGTGTCGCTGGGTTAGCAGTGCAATTTTGTCCGTTTAAGCTGTTGCTGTGTTGTGTTGTGGATGCTGGGGGCGGAAATATCGAGTATTCTCTGTACAAAAAAAAAATCATGTTTAAAATGTATTTTATTTTTGACCGTCAGCTTAGTTCACACTTACTGATCTACTATACTTGTTAGAATAAAGGTTCATTCTTGCTCTTACATTCAAAAAAAAATTTAAGCATGTGACCTGTACATTTCGTTACTAATAATATTGCACCTTGCGGTAGCGCACATCAGGAATATTACGAAGGTGATGTTTCTCAATTACATCTTATTAATGAAATTACCGTACTTTTAGCGCACTTCATTTAATAGTCGTGTTTTACTCACTACACAGCGATGGATAGGAATTTAAAGTTTACTCATTATCTTCAGCTAATTTAATTAGTAACTGCACATAACGGGTATTATCTGGGGCAAGTTAGTTTAAATGCTCACGCATCAGCTCGCATGCCACTGATCGGTAACCTTTTTATGGCCGTAACCCCACAATGGTCCATTTCTTACATACGGTTACGTTGAAAGTATTGCCTTATTGGACGTCCGCTGCCTTGAAATGACCTTAAAATAGGTTTTTTTTTCCTCCACGCTGCAAATATTCACATCAAATGCCGGAATACTGACAAGGGAAACTGCCCATCGCACCTCCCTCAGATTCAGTGGCAAAATGGCCCAGTGGATAGCCCGTCAAAAACTGGACACAGATCAAGCTTGAAAACAGGAATAAGGTGTACAGGACTGTGCAAAAAGAAGCAAAATAGAAACAGTTAACGCTCCACGCTGAAGATAAGCAACATCGAGCAAACTCCAATAATCAGCGAGTTGCGACTGTGTGGTCATGGTGTGGGACTACGAAGTGGGAAACCCGTGTTTAAACCGTCGCCCCCCCCCCTCCCCTCATGCTCCGACCGGTCGTATATATACAAAATTATGAACTGGCCATTGACGAGTCCGTTCGCTGTACTCAAATTTGTGTCTGTGTAATATCCATTTGCAACAGCGAGGTGTAAGGAAGGGACCTCCAGATATACGTACCTACTATTTGTTCCAAACAAGTACGACACGTTGTGACTCTTGCCTTCCACTTTAGAAATTTTAATTGTTGAATTCCTTTGTTGTAACATAGTTCACATCCGTTTTATTTGTTATTACCGTAGTATATCAATTGCAAAGGCTACATAAGGAGAACAGACACATCAATGAACGGACGGAAAATTCATAATTTTTCGAAAAATATTTGAATACGAATCTTCCTTTTTGTAGTCCAGCACAGTAACCACACGGCCATAAATCCACCATACCGGTTATTTGCTTGATATTGCATATCTTGAGCTTGAACCGTCCACTGTTTCTAGTTTTCTTCTTTTTTAGCAGTTCAGTACACCTTCCTCCTGTTTTCATGCTTGATCTTCGTTCAGTTTTTCTCGAGATACCCACTGGGCCATTTCACCACTAAATCTGAGGGGAATGCGACGAGGAGTTTCCTTTGTGAGGTTGCGTATGTCTTATTTGTGCGGTGCTAATTGCCAAGGACGCATCTGTGTCGTTCTTATAACGTCTAGTATTGTGTTTGTGTTTTTAAGCTTGATTTTAGAAGCGAAAGGAGCGGGTGACACCGCGAGAAACACATGCCTGAACATAAAAGCAGATGCCAGCCAAGTCTGCAAGTTGCACTGCTGTATTTGACCACGAACGGCACCTGCGCAAGTACTCAATACGTTTCAAGTGTCAGTCGTGACCAGAACTGTGTTCTGTGTAGTTGTGAGTGCATTAAGTCGGAGAGAATTGAATTCGAACGAGGGCAAGTTGTTGACGCTCGAATGGCGGATGCTTTAGTAATCAAGGTAGCAGAAGTGTCTGCTCTCTCGAGAGACATGGTATCGAAGATTTATACCGCATACAGAAAAAAAAAAAACAAAAAAAACCAAAAAAACAATGATATCATCCGCTAAGTTACAAAGCGGATGATGAGTGATCGTGACAAACAGTCACTGAAAATGATTGTGTCGAAAAATAAGCGCACGACAGCTGCAGAAGTCACTGCAGAGTGAATGTCGCACTCGCGAACCCTGGTAGTACCAAAACAACACAAAGCAGGAAATTACACTGCAAGCCAGAATTCCAAAACTACTCATCAGTGATGCAGTGCAAGACAAAAACCTCGACTATGGAGCATTGGAAAAAAGTCATATAGTGGGGTGAGTCTCTCTGCACACTGTTTCAACTCCTGGCCCAATTTACGTCCCAAGAGTGAAACATGGTGGTGTCTCTGTGATGATTTGGCAGCCATATCGTGATATACCATGGCGCCACTCTTTAACGTCCCGTTACCACCAAGGAGTATGTGACCATTTTTGTTGATCAGCTCCATCTCATGGTACAATGTTTGTTCCTCAGTGGTGCTGCTGTGCTCCAAGAAATCAGGCCCCTGTCCACACAGCCCGCACAGTCCAAATCTGGTTTTGTGAGCACTAGGATGAATCGTCGCATCTCCCCTGGCCACCACTGTCAATATTAGTGAGCCTTTGCGGTCTGCTTTGGAGAGAATGGAGTGTGATCACTAGCCACCTCTGTCATCGTTACCAGAATTTGCCGCTATTTTACAGCAATGGTGGTATAAGATACCCTCTAAATCCATACAGTACCTACATTTATCAATTCTGAGAAGACTAGTAGCTGCATTGAAAGCAACGGTTTTCCTACATCGTATTAAGCACTGTAATGTGTTGTGTTTCTGGTGTTTCCATTTTTTTGTCATCCCCACTTCCCGCCTCCTTCCCTGCCTCCCCCACCCCCACCCCCTCCCGTATTTGCGTCGCCGTAACTATATGACCAGTGAGACACATCCAGACAACGCAAGATGCTCTCCCTTACGAGATGTTTGGTATTTGACACTAACACATCAGCACAATGAGCATTACTCACTGTACGCCACTACCACTGCTCGCCTTCTGGGCCGTATAATAGTAACGACACTGACTTGCAAAAGCAGCAATACAGTTAAGTAATTCTGAGGTGGCAGTCGCCTTAGTGCTAGCGTCCCTTTCCACTATGGCTATGGAGGTACATTTTATTTTGTAAAAGTGGTAAAATCTACATCTACATCTACATCGACGTGATTACTCTGCTATTCACAATAAAGTGCCTGGCAGAGCATTCAATGAACCACCTTCATGCTGTCTCTCTACCGTTCCGCTCTCGAACGGCACGCGGGAAAAACGAGCACTTAAATTTTTCTGTGCGAGCCCTGATTTCCCTTATTTTATCGTGATGATCATTTCTCCCTATGTAGGTGAGTGCCAACAGAATGTTTTCGCAATCGGAGGACAAAACTGGTGATAGAAATTTCATGAGAAGATACCGTCGCAACTAAAAACGCCTTTGTTTCAATGATTGCCACTCCATTTCAGGTATCATGTCTGTGACATTATCTCACCTATTTCGCGATAATACAAAACGAGCTGTCCTTCTTTGTACTTTTTCGATGTCATCCGTCAGTCCTACCTGATGCGGATCCCACACCGCACAGCAATACTCCAGAATAGGGCGAACAAATGTAGTGTAAGCAGTCTCTTTAGTAGATCTGTTGCACCTTCTAAGTGTTCTGCCAATGAATCGTAGTCTTTGGTTTGCTCTACCCACAATATTATCTATGTCATCGTTCCGATTTAGGTTATTTGTAATTGTAATCCCTAAGTATTTAGCTGAATTTATAGCCCTCAGATTAGTGTGAATTATCGCTTAATCGAAATTTAGCTGGTTTCTTTTAGTACTCATGTGACTAACTTCACACTTTTCTTTATTCAGGGTCAATTGCCACTTTTCGCACCATACAAATATCTTATTTAAATCATTCTGCAAGTCGTTTTGATCATCTGATGGCTTTACTAGACGGTAAATGACAGCATCATCTGCAAACAATATAAGACGGCTACTCAGATTGTCTCCTACGTCGTTAATATAGATCAGCAACAATAGAGGGTCTACAACACTTCCTTGGGGAACGCCGGATATTACTTCTGTTTTACTCGATGACTTTCCGTCTCTTACTACGAACTGTGACCTTTCTGACTGGAAATCACGAATCCAGTCGCACAACTGAGGTGATACTCTGTAGGCACGCAGTATAGTTAGAAGACACTTGTGAGGAACGGTGTCAAAAGCCTTCTGGAAATCTTAAAAATATGGAATCAATTTGACATCCCCTGTCGATAGCTCTCATTACTTCATGAGTATAAAGAGCTAGTAGTGTTTCGTAAGAACGATATTTTCTGAATCCGTGCTGACTATGTGTCAAGAAATCGTTTTCTTCGAGGTACTTCATAATGTTCGAATACAGTATATGTTCTAAAACCCTACTGCAAACCGACGTTAGTGATATAGGCCTGTAATTCAGCGGATTACTCCTACTTCCCTTTTTGGGTATCGGTGTGACTTGAGTAATTTTCCAGTCGTTAGGTATGGATATTTCTGTGAGCGAGTGGTTGTATATAATTGCTAAATATGGAGCTATTTTATCAGCGTACTCTGAGAGGAACCTAACTGGTATACAATCTGCCTTTATTAAGTGATTTAAGCTGCTTTGTTACACCGAGGATATCTACTTCTATGTTTCTCATCTTGGCAGTTGTTCTTGATTGGAATTCAGGAATATTTACTTCGCCTTCTTTGGTGAAGGAGTTTCGGAAAACCATGTTTAATAACTCTGCTTTAGTGGCACTGTCATCAGTGACTTCACCGTTGTTATCGCGCAGTGAAAGTATTGACTGCCTCTTGCCACTGGTGTGCTTTACGTATGACCAGAATCTCTTTGGGTTTTCTGCCAGATTTCGAGACAGAATTTCGTTGTGGAAATTATTAAAAGCATCTCGCACTGAAGTACGCGCTATATTTCGAACTTCTGTAAAACTTTACCAATCTTGGAGATTTTGCGTTCTTTTAAATTTGGCATGCTTTTTTTTCGTTGCTTCTGCAACAACGATCTGACCCGTTTTGTGTACCATTGTTGATCAGTACCATCACTTATTAATTATTAACTTATGTGGTATGTATCTCTCAATTGCTGTCGATACTGTCTCTTTGAAAACATTTCACAACTTTTCTACACTTACATGATCAGATCGGAAGGAGTGAAGAGTGTGTCTTAAAAAGTCGTTCAGAGCATTTTTATCAGCTTTTTTTTTTAAATAGACGTACTTTGCGTTTCTTTTTTGATGATTGTAGGAGTTACGGTATTCACCCTAGCAGCAACTGCTTTGTGGTCGCCAATCCCTGTATTCGTCACAATACTCACTATTTGTCCAGGATTATTTGTTGCTAAAAGGTCAAGTATGCTTTCGCAACCATTTACGCTAATTGTTCACAATAATTTTCTGAGAAAGCATTCAGTACAGTTTCGGATGACGTTTTATGCCGGCCGCCGGCTTTAAACGCATAATTTTTCCAGCATATCGAGAGTAGATTGAAGCCACCGCCGATGAGTGAAGCACGTAACAGCTTAGATTACTTCCATGTAGCCGCTGTACAGATTTCGCCCTTGTCCTATTTCATCTTGCAATTACGCTCTACATTGGAGAGGTATTCCACCGTCAGGCATTGAGTTTCTTTTTTTATTTTTTTATTTCTAATTGCAGTTTCGTGTCTTGCTAATCCTAATTTACTTTTTTTTGTTATATTACCCTAAATAACGTATCCGTCGTAAAAAGCAACTACCTCTTGATAACCAGGAAATGAAGTGAGTAGCGATAAAGTTCGCCAGTCTGAATCTTCGATTTCCATTGAAAATCATCTAGATTCGTCTGTACATAGAAACAATGTATCTCAAAATCTCGCATGTGTAAACAGTAAATCTCGTCATATGCTCGTCACGTGATGGGTCGATACAACGACGGTTGCTACTAGTATTGTGACAGGGCCTTTATAAGTTTAATGGTACGCATGTGTGGTGCAGGTGTGATCTAAACGTAATTCACGATGTAGACAGGAGGGAGGGAGAGAGAGAGAGAGAGAGAGAGAGAGAAAGAGAGAGAGAGGGAGAGACAGAGTGAGAGGGGAGGGGAGAGTTGTGAGAGGGGAGGATGGGAGGAGGGAATGGGAGGGAGAGAGGGAACGCATTTAACTAGTCACAGCATTTACAGTGCAAATGAATGTAAAAAAACATAGGTGCGGTAAGCTGTATTAATTAAGACTTATGGGTTCAGAAGTTTATATGTAAGTGAGTGATTATCTGCTGACATACTGCTTGAACAAGCGGTGGTAAGAGTAGAAGTTAATGGCGACTCTCGCTCCCATTGGACCTCGAGCTGAACGAAGACGCTACCCAAGAAAGTAATTTGATGAAGGAGGCAATAGCCAAGAGTTAACTGAATGGAATCAAGTTTCGTGATCTGTTAGATATTTCCCCGACTCTTAGTCTTGTGGCTTTCACGTTTGTTTTCTATAAAATCAGTCTGTTCTGGTCTACATAGTATCCATCTGCTGCTCGACTGACAGTGAGTACGGTTTTAGGGCAACGCAACAATTGTTGCAGCGAATCTATTACGCAGGCATGTACGTACCGCTGATGATTTTTGTCGCATATTGCACAACGACAGAGTGCTCATTTCCTGGTGGAATGTCGATTAATACCAAAAGTATAATTAAAAATAAATAAATAAGACGGTAAAAATACAATACACGAGGACTGAACGAAATTCCTTACGATAGTCCGCTGCTATGAAACACATAGGGTGTTAATTTTGCTTCTCGAGTTAAAGTGTGTAACATTTGAGTAATATACTAATGTCAATGATTTTACCTTCGCAAGCTGTTGAAAGTCACTAAAACTTTAGACATAGTTCAAGAAACCAGGGATAACGACACCCGTATAAACAGTGTTCCCCCACTCTCATATTCTCTGTAAGTATACTTCCGCTACCCTTATCGCAGACGGGTGCAGCTTGCTTGCATCCAAACCACTAGGCACAGTTTTTTGCTCCAGCAATCTACGGTATATTATCGTTAAGACAGGGGGTAACGCCGCTGCATATTCTGTGTAGAATGTGACCGGGAATTGTGAGCCCGAGACAATTTCTTCAGCCCTTATTGGAATGTTTCCCCAGCCTCCCTCACTCTCTCCCCTTTCGTTGCTCACAAGTGAAAATACTGAATTGACAGTCGGACGAGAATTTCCTAAGCAATCTCGTAACAGGCTGAACTGCACTTTCTGCGCTCAGCACCACCAGATTCTTTCGCCCTATTTCAAATCGCTCCGGATAGATTCACTCAGATATTTGAGGGAACAAATTCTAGAGACTGATTGCCAGTTGTGTGGTGAAACAATATCGAAGTTTCCCGCTACTTATACAGTGCATTACCTTACATTGCTTACGACGAGGGTCGTCTGCAAGTCTTTGCAGTAAGTTCTGATCAACAGCAAAGCGCTTCACAAAAATTCACTTGCCCTCCATGGTACAAGCGCGTCGCCCACTGTCATGCTTAGAGAGCTACCGAAGCTACCTCACCAATTACTTGCCGGTAACGGTACTATAGTTCTCCGATAGTTATTCGCTGTTTAATTTTCGTATATGTGTAAGTCTCCTAATTGAATACGACATGCTAAATTGTATTTATTAAGATACGTACAGTGCCTTTGAAATCCTAGTCCTGTGTTTGGTAAACAGTAATACTAGTTACCTGATGACAGTGCGCTGGTCATATACTTGAAAAGGCACTGTGGAAATGTAGTAAATACGGCTACAATTCGGCTCCGTTATCCAGAGACTTTTTAGTCTCGTCAAAAAACATATCGAATGGAGTTGCTAGCATAAACTAAGTTGACTCTAACAGTCAAGTTCCTCTGTCTCCTATCGCTCCTATTATATGTTACCTGACCAAAGGCATTGTTTCTTTAATTTTTTCAACCAAGCAATTGTAATATCACCAAGCACAGGAGATGTCACTAGACTGCATGGATAATTATTGAGCTAAATGAATTATAATGTTGTTGTTACGGTCTTTAGTTCAACGACTCGTTTGATGCCTCTCCACGCCAGTATATCCTGTCAAGACTCTTCTCTCTGAAAAACTACTGCAACCTACATCCATCTGAAGAACCTGTTTACTGTATTCATCCCTAGCCCCCCCCCCCTCCCCCACCTACAAGCTTTCTCTCAAACTTTCCTCCGTTACTAGCCTGACAGTTCCTTGTCGCCTCAGAACGTTTCCTACCAACAAATCAGTTCTTTTAGTCAACTGCTGCCATAAATTTCATTTTTCTCAATTCGATTCAGTATCGCTACATTATAAGTAAGTATTCGATCTGGCTATCATATCTTTAGCATTTTTCTGTAGCACCACATTTCAAATGACTCTTTTATCTTCTTATCTAAACAGCTCGTCGTCCACGTATCACATCCGTACAAGGCTAAGTTCCTTACAACTGCCTTCAGAACGGCAGGGTCAGGGATTTTCTCTGCCTCGTGATGACTGGGTGTTGTGTGCTGTCCTTAGGTTAGTTAGGTTTAAGTAGTTCTAAGTTCTAGGGGACTGATGACCATAGATGTTAAGTCCCATAGGGCTCAGAGCCATTTGAACCATTTTACCTTCAGAAAATACTTCCTAAAACTTAAATTTATATTTGATGTTAGTAAATTTCTCTTTTTCTGAAATGCTTTATTCTGTACTACCAGTCTCCACTTTATACTCTATCTACTTTGGTCGTCGTCAGTTACTTTGCTGCCCAAATAACTAAACTCGTCTACTACTTTTAGTGTCTCATTTTCTAAACAGTTTCCTCAACATCGCCTGATAGTTCAACTGCTTTCCTTTACTTTTAGACGTCAACACACACGTTGTTTGTAAATTCCTGTTACAAATACCTAGGACTTGTAGAGGAGACAATTTTTTGAACTGGAACCCAATTCCATGATACAGATATTTGAAAACATTGGTAACGCCACCACTTTTACAAGTAATTGATTAGGCGTGACCCCGTACATCAGTTCTTTTACAATTTCTCTCAATGGCCAAAGAAACAGTTCGTGTACTCGTTGACGGGTTCTCTTCAACTGGATTCAGTACGGTCTCTTCCAACTCGGACGTACGGTGTCTCCTTGGAGCACCACAGTCACGACTGCTGACAGCGAAGGTACCCTTCCCCGAAGACGTTGCATAATTGTGACGTAAAGACAATGCAATGGAGTCGGACGTTTTGGAGAACGATCTTGATACAGTAGACGAGCGGCTATTCCATTACCGTGAGCTTCACTATTCAGACAAACATAGTCGGTATATTCTGCAATCGTGTACTCAAGCAAGCTGCTCTAACGCTCACAGACACACAATCAGGCGCAAACCATGTCAGAGAGGTAGGGCAGACGTCAAATGACATCAGTCGATCCGACGTAACCACCCACCACCATCACTATCCTGTTGGATACCTACCTAACAAATTCAACAAAGGTAGTAGGAGTAATCCACTAAATTACAGGTCCATATCGTTAACGTCAATATGCAGCAGGATTTTAGAATACCTATATATTGTGTTCGAACATTATGAATTACCTCGAAGAAAACGGTATATTGACACACAGTTAACATAGGTTTAGAAAATGTCGTTCTTGTGAAACACAACTAGTCTTTATTCACATAAAGTGCTGAGTGCTATTGACAAGGGATTTCAGATCGATTCCGTATTTCTGGATTTCCGGAAGGCTTTTGACACCTGTACGGTACCACACAAGCGGCTCGTAGTGAAATTGCGTGCTTATGGAATATCGTCTCAGTTATGTGAATGGATCTCTGATTTCCTATCTGAGAGGTCACAGTTCGTACTAACTGACGGAAAGCCATCGAGTAAAACAAGAAAACAAAAACAAAAAATGGTTCTGAGCACTATGGGACTTAACTTCTGAGGTCATCAGTCACCTAGAACTTAGAACTACTTAAACCTAACCAACCTAAGGACATCACACACATCCATGCCAGAGGCAGGATTCGAACCTGCGAACGTAGCGGTCGCGCGGTTCCAGCCTGAAGCGCCTAGATCCGCTCGGCCACCCCGGCCGGCGAGTAAAACAGAAGTTATTTCTGGCGTTCCCCAAGGTAGTGTTACAGGCCCTTTGCTGTTCAGTACATATGTTTATATAGTCATCAGAAGATAAAAACAAACTGCAAAACGATTTAGAAGAAATATCGGAATGGTGCCAAAAGTGACAGTTGACCTTAAATAACGAAAAGTGTGAGGTCATCCATATGAGTGCTAAAAGGAACTCAAATTTCGGTTACACGATAAATCAGTCTAATCTAAAAGCGTAAATTCAACTAAATACCTAGGTATTACAATTACGATCAACTTAAATTGGAAGGAACACATAGAAAATGTTGTGGGAAAGGCTAACCAAAGACTGCGTTTTATTGACAGGACACTTAGAAAATGTAACAGACCTAGTAAGGAGACTGCCTACATTACGCTTGTCCGTCCTCTTTTACAATACTGCTGCGCGGTGTGGGATCCTTACCAGATAGGACTGACGGAGTACATCGAAAAAGTTCAAAGAAAGGTAGCACGTTTTGTATTATCATGAAATATGGGAGAGAGTGTCACAGAAATGATACAGGATATGGAATGGACATCATTAAAAGAAAAGCGTTTTTCGTTGCGACGGAATCTTCTCACGAAATTCCAATCACCAACTTTCTCCTCCGAATGCGAAAATATTTTGTTGACACCGACTTACATAGGCAGGAACGATCACCAAGATAAAATAAGAGAAATCAGAGCTCGTACGGAAAGATATAGGTGTTCATTTTTTCCGCGCGCTATACGAGACTGGAATAATATAGAATTGTGAAGGTGGTTCGATGAACCCTCTATCAGGCATTAAAATTTGATTTGCAGAGTATCGATGCAGACGTACATGAAACATGTTTTCAAACGGCTGTAACACGGAAACGGTGCGTTTCCGGACATGGGTTCCGATTCAACATATTATGTACTCACTCCCCTGTCGAAGTCCTGGAAGTTTGTAACGGGAATTTCCGGAAGCCCTTTATCTAGATAGGTTTTACCGTGGCTGTTATCGATATCGATTGAAACAGCAAGTATACTGCCACTAATTACAGTTTTATTTTATTTACATAAGGTCAATAACCAACTCAAAAGCGTGTGGTTTCGAGGAAGGGGGAAGGTCATACCGAGCTACGATTGTCGATGAGCAATCAGGTGGTGAAACGCCGAAACAAGCTGGGCGAGACTTTAGGAATGCCGGTCGGCGCTTAGTGTGCACACTCGGGACACGGTTGCCCGTCGTCGGGCTATAAGTAGTGTTTTTCTGGCCGTTCCTTGCCTGCACCACCACCATCTGTTGGGCCGGAAGATGGGCCCCGGCCCGTATAACGGTCGATCAATCCCTTCGCACAGCCGTAAAGAGTTCCCGCTCTTAGGGCCTCTCCGTCTCCGCTCTCCACACCGGCGAATGTTCAACCGCTGGCGCTCTCGGAACACCACAGCAACCTCTTTTTAGTTCTTCAGGTTCCCAATCGTAGCTCTGAGCACACCTCTCAAAAATCTAAATGGTAATTCGAAAACGTCTGCCAACTTACTGGGTTGCACATACAAAACTTCGCATTTTGAAAAGGAACGTGGTTCAGTGCCTCGTATCCGCCTTCTCCGACTCTTGAGACGTCCGATAACGAGGTCAACACTATGACAATAGCCCGCGTCGTACATTCCTGGATGAAGCATCCAACCGCCGCATCTCGCTAAAGAACGTCTTATCCTATACTACATAGAAGTGCCTTGATTACGTTCAATATAAAGCGTTACTGCGATGCACTTTGCTCCCACTGTAGTCACAATGCAACGCCTAACAGAATCGGATAGCACCATGAAATAGCTTTCGGGTGGAACGGTCCTCAAATTCGGCCTTCATACTCAGTCCGACTACTTGTTTTGGAATTTTCGTGGTTTCCATAAATCATTTCAGTAAATAAAGTAGTAAAGATTTTAATTTTAACGGCGCTATGTAGAGTACATGGTAAGCGAACCGTATCTTTGCTAAAACAATTAATTTAATTCAAAGATAGAAAAGAAAAGTCGGAACACTGAATAAATACTATCATGACATTCTATTGAATACCGAAGAATTATATGAAAGATAAACTTAAGATTTCTCTATCTCTCTCTCACACACACACACAGACACACACACACTCACACACACACAGCGGTTTATAGGTGTGAAATATTTGAAATATTTGATCGGTTCTTTTGTGCGTTACATTGCAATCAGACAAAGTACATGAATTTATCCTTTATTGAGAACCACTGTCATGACGAACATTTTAAATGAAATTTCCACCGCTTGACAGTAAATTTTTATTAATCGATTTATTTCATACACTTGTGATTTCGGTCTTGTAGCGACAAACAAGATGAAATAGCGCAAAATGCCCGACATGCCAGCATAACGTGTCAGCGTCGAAATAACATACCTGTTCTGTAATGTATCACGCAAAATAAACAATGAATAAGTAAAATGATAATGTTGAATTTTGAATTTTAATTGTAATGGGGCACATCAGATTGACTACAGCATTAGAAGGTCATGCCCTGGTAGAATTTTAACATCAACGTTCATACTGAAATCTTGCTGCGTCCACTAAACACATTATCTGCATTTTCAAATTCTGCTAAAAGTCAGGCTCAGATGTCGTCATTGGAGGGCGGAAGGGCTTTGTGACGCATAACTGTGCTTATATTAAACAGCAGTACACTAAATGGTTTGTTTAACATGAGCAATGGTGATCGGAGTTCGTAAAAGAAAACTTAGATGATTGGTTCAGCTTGTGAGAGACTTAGCTCTCCATCCGACAGCGCGCTAATGGCGCACAATGATCACGCCACGAAACCGTCCACTTCCAACGGTTTATATGATTGGAGCACATAAACACAAATTTCAAATAATATTAGTAGAAGGAATAAATTACTTTGATAATAAACGAAAATATATTTAAGTTCATTACGCTTATTATTAATTTATAGAGAATAAATCATACAGAACCTTTGCGGCTGATATTCTGGAGACAAGAGAATAGCAAGGAAATGACTTAACTCACTACGTTGTTTTTACAAACAACAAGATGAGTGAAAATTGAGTATGGGTGTGTTTAATTTCAGAGATAGAAATTCTGCTATATACTTAAACAGTGATTTGTTATCGTTTATATAAACCACTGATAAAGTGTATTAATACTTCGTTCTCATTATTTTATTCAAATAGACCGTTGCTATCTAAAGACTACATGTGAATTCGGCAAAGTAATATAGTTGAAAAGTGGCAGTAAATTGATCAAAACAGCGGATTAGACGAGATTTCCATACTTCTTTAGAGACGCTGCACAAACAGAGGCTGAGCTGAGCTGAGGAAGGACTGCCAAGGATATCCGCCGTGTCTATTCTGAAGGATCGATGCCAGCGTACACTCGCCTCCGCAACCGAGGTCGCGAACGAACGCCGGTTCGGTAGTGCGCTATTCGAAGGCAAGCCGGTTCGGTTTCTGGTGGTGGAAAACTTTCAGTGTTGGTATGTTCGTGGAAAGCAGAGGAGAGGTAGTGGTGTGATGTTTCTGAGAACTGCTTTTTGAGCCAATTTCTCGGATTAAACCACAAAACCCTCCTGAGTGTCTGATGAAGTGAGAGCATGTGACACTGATCCGTAGACTGATCCGTTCGTCGGATAGGTATGTTAAGCTGCCGGCCGGTGTGGTCGAGAGGTTCTAGGCGCTTCAGTCTGGAACCGCGCGACCGCTACGGTCGCAGGTTCGAATCCTGCCTCGGGCATGGATGTGTGTGCTGTCCCTAGGTTAGTTAGGTTTAAGTAGTTCTAAGTTCTAGGGGACTGATGACCTCAGATGTTAAGTCCCATAGTGCTCAGAGCCATTTGGACCTTTTGATGTTAAGATCGACGGTCCACGTGGTGCTCTTCGAGAGGTGTAGCCCATGTGCCGACACCGGGTTTCACCCTCTCCTTCCCAGTCATCCGTAACAACTCAAATGAAATTAAATGAGCGTGTGGCATTGATGGCCGGGAGACCCCAGCCGGGGAAGTTGCTCCGACGAGTGCAAGACTTATTTCAGTCGACGTCACACTGGGCGACTTGCGTGCCGATGACGAGGATGAAACGGTGATGAGGACAACACAACATCCAGTCCACGGGCGGAGAAAATCTCCAACCCGGCCGGGAATCGAACCCGGGCCCGCTTGCATGGGAGGCGAGCAAATTACGACCCAGATAAGCAGGCGGACTGTAAGAACATAAACCCAACGCTACACTGAACAAGCACTGGTCACAGTCTTCCACAAGAAACAAACACTTGACACTTCATAACAGTCATAGGAAGGCAATTGCAAACCGCCTCTGCTAGGACCTTGTCGTGAGAGGAGATGCATGATCCGTGCATATGCTCCCCTACGTTCATTCTGAACCGCGCGACTGCTACGGTTGCAGGTTCGAATCCTGCCTTGGGCATGGATGTGTGTGATGTCCTTAGGTTAGTTAGGTTTAAGTAGTTCTAAGTTCTAGGGGACTGATGACCTGAGAAGTTAAGTCCGATAGTGCTCAGAGCCATTTGAACCATTTGAACCCTACGTTCATTCCCTGGGTATGCGGCTACTTTGACTTTTGATACCGACATCTGTCTTGAGCTATTTAGTAAAGTCTACATGTGGTTGAGCCCAGTTGTCTTACCCCTGCAACATCTTCCTCGATGACATTTTTTATTCCACACTGAAATCATATTTTACGGCATCAGCTTCCAATTATCGCGTAATATGGTGCAGTGTAATGCACTAAAGCAGCTTTGTAATCCTTCTGTATAAGACCTAATTCATAAGACATCGAACACGAGTAGCTAAGAAGCAGAATAATAATCGGCACAGTTCGCATTTAATTGGTATGTCAAAAATGAGAGACGAATCACATCACTGCCCCTAATATGGTGCGTTGTCCTACGAACTGCTGACATTGCTTCACGCGTCTGTGGCGATGATTTTGTCACTCCTCAGTAAGATCAATCCACACTCTTCTTCAGGAGAAACAGAAGATTTTAAATGACTTCAGACAGGACATTCATATTCATAGGACATATACATTAGTATGTTCTGCAGAAACGATTAGCACACAGATGTACAGAAAGCTGGCTGAAGCCAGAGATAAATTCTGCCGAAATTTTTACAAAGGCACAGACGGTGGTTAAAAAGGATAGATTGCATGCGACCGGTGGTGGCGTGTTTTCGCTGTTAGTAGTAGTTTATCCTGTAGTGAAGTAGAAGTGGATAGTTCCTGTGAATTATAATGGGTGGAGGTTAAACTCAACAACCGAGCTAGGTTAATAATTGGCTCCTTTTACCGACCTCCCGACTCAGCAGCATTAGTGGCAGAACAACTGAGAGAAAATCTGGAATACATTTCACATAAATTTTCTCAGCATGTTATAGTCTTAAGTGGAGATTTCAATTTACCAGATATAGACTGGGACGCTCAGGTGTTTAGGACGGGTGGTAGGGACAGAGCATCGAGTGACATTATACTGAGTGCACTATCCGAAAATTACCTCGAGCAATTAAACAGAGAACCGACTCGTGGAGATAACATCTTGGACCTACTGATAACAAACAGACCCGAACTTTTCGACTCTGTAAGTGCAGAACAGGGAATCAGTGATCATAAGGCCGTTGCAGCATCCCTGAATACGGAAGTTAATAGGAATATAAAAAAAGGAAGGAAGGTTTATCTGTTTAGCAAGAGTAATAGAAGGCAGATTTCAGTCTACCTAACAGATCAAAACGAAAATTTCTGTTCCGACACTGACAATGTTGAGTGTTTGTGGAAAAAGTTTAAGGAAATCGTAAAATGCGTTTTAGACAGGTACGTGCCGAGTAAAACTGTGAGGGACGGGAAAAACCCACAGTGGTTCAACAACAAAGTTAGGAAACTACTGCGAACGCAAAGAGAGCTTCACTCCAAGTTTAAACGCAGCCAAAACCTCTCAGAGAAACAGAAGCTAAACGATGTCAAAGTTAGCGTAAGGAGGCCTATGCGTGAAGCGTTCAGTGAATTCGAAAGTAAAATTCTATGTACCGACTTGACAGAAAATCCTAGGAAGTTCTGGTCTTACGTTAAATCAGTAAGTGGCTCGAAACAGCATATCCAGACACTCCGGGATGATGATGGCATTGAAACAGAGGATGACACGCGTAAAGCTGAAATACTAAACACCTTTTTCCAAAGCTGTTTCACAGAGGAAGACTGCACTGCAGTTCCTTCTCTAAATCCTCGCACAAACGAAAAAATGGCTGACATCGAAATAAGTGTCCATGGAATAGAAAAGCAACGGGAATCACTCAACAGAGGAAAGTCCACTGGACCTGACGGAATACCAATTCGATTCTACACAGAGTACGCCAAAGAACTTGCCCCCCTTCTAACAGTCGTGTACCGCAAGTCTCTAGAGGAACGGAAGGGTCCAAATGATTGGAAAAGAGCACAGGTAGTCCCAGTCTTCAAGAAGGGTCGTCGAGCAGATGCGCAAAACTATAGACCTATATCGTCGATCTGTTGTAGAATTTTAGTACATGTTTTTTGCTCGAGTATCATGTAGTTTTTGGAAACCCAGAATCTACTCTGTAGGAATCAACATGGATTCCGGAAACAGCGATCGTGTGAGACCCAACTCGCTTTATTTGTTCATGACACCAAGAAAAAATTAGATACAGGCTCCCAGGTAGATGCTATTTTCTTTGACTTCCGAAAGGCGTTCGATACAGTTCCGCACTGTCGCCTGATAAACAAAGTAAGAGCCTACGGAATATCACACCAGCTGTGTGGCTGGATTGAAGAGTTTTTAGCAAACAGAACACAGCATGTTGTTATCAATGGAGAGACGTCTACAGACGTTAAAGTAACCTCTGGCGTGCCACAGGGGAGCGTTATGGGACCATTGCTTTTCACAATATATATAAATGACCTAGTAGATAGTGTCGGAAGTTCCATGTGGCTTTTCGCGGATGATGCTGTAGTATACAGAGAAGTTGCAGCATTAGAAAATTGTAGCGAAATGCATGAAGATCTGCAGCGGATAGGCGGGGAGTGGCAACTGACCCTTAACATAGACAAATGTAATGTATTGCGAATACATAGAAAGAAGGATCCTTTATTGTATGATTATATGATAGCGGAACAAACACTGGTAGCAGTTACTTCTGTGAAATATCTGGGAGTATGCGTGCGGAACTATTTGAAGTGGAATGATCATATAAAATTAATTGTTGGGAAGGCGGGTACCAGGTTGACATTCATTGGGAGAGTGCTTAGAAAATGTAGTCCATCAACAAAGGAGGTGGGTTACAAAACACTCGTTCGACCTATACTTGAGTATTGCTCATCAGTGTGGGATCCGTACCAGATCGGGTTGACGGAGGAGATAGAGAAGATCCAAAGAAGAGCGGCGCGTTTCGTCACAGGGTTATATGGTAACCGTGATAGCGTTACGGAGATGTTTAGCAAACTCAAGTGGCAGACTCTGCAAGAGAGGCGCTCTGCATCGCGGTGTAGCTTGCTCGCCAGGTTTCGAGATGGTGCGTTTCTGGATGTGGTATCGAATATATTGATTCCCCCTACTTATACCTCCCGAGGAGATCACGAATGTAAAATTAGAGAGATTCGAGCGCGCACGGAGGCTTTTAGACAGTCGTTCTTCCCGCGAACCATACGCGACTGGAACAGAAAAGGGAGGTAATGACAGTGGCACGTAAAGTGCCCTCCGCCACACACCGTTGGGTGGCTTGCGGAGTATAAATGTAGATGTAGATGTAGATTTCAGTCATCTCGATTCAGCATGTGTCCTGTGGCCTCGCAGGCACAAGGTCCGCCATGGGCCCTGATAATTTGTTCTATGTGTGATGGCATCGACCCGTATAAGGAGCGAATGGCGTCCTGTGGTATAGCCATCCATGCTGAATTCCCATTCCAAAGTTCATGTGCGGTGATTGGCATTGGGTCACAACACCCCATCCGTCGTTTCACCATATCCCACACATTTTCGATTGGCGAAAAGTCTTGTGATCTGGCGGGCCAGGGCAAAAGGCTGGCATCGTGTGACACCAAGAAAGCACGTGCTTGTGCAGCAACATGTGGTAGTGCACTGGATTGCACAAAAATGGAGTCTGGGCTGTTGTGCATAAAGGGTAGGGAAACAAGTAGCCAGATGTCATTTACACAGGCCAAACTGGTCATAGTACCGTGGACACATGCCATCTGTGATTGAAACAAGCAGAATTTGGATTCGTCCGACAGCACTACTGATGCCATTCCTGTCCCCATTGCCGTTGTTCCACATATCTTTGCCGCCTAGCATGTTTCTGCACGCTCGTCAAAGATGGGTGGAGTAGTGGACGACGCGCATGTAAGCTATGCGGTAATAAATGGCGAAGCACTGTCACCCCAGATAGTGTACGATATACTACACTGTTTCGCTGTTGCGCCAGAGGCGAGGAGGACGCAAAGCTGTCCTGCAATCCATTCGGATGACGTGTCGATCTTCTCGGTGGTTTTTCTGGATGGTGCGACCTGACGGATCTCGTCATGTTCTACGGCCTTCCGTGAACCATTCTGCACACACCCGTTGCACGGCCGAAATGTTTCGTCCCACACGAGCAACAGTCTCCTTGATAGAAACATCACATTCTCTCATACCAATAATAAGTCCTCTTTCAAACTCACTGATCTGACGGTACGGTTCACCCATACATCTACGAGGCATCCTGTGCGTCTGCTCAAGTCACACTGATCTGTTACTTTCGGTTTACAGGGACAACGAGAGCCGCAGGCACATTTTACCGATAACCGGTGTTGCGCCGCGATAACGATGTTGACCTTGAACCCGTGGCCCGAAATGGGTCAAATGCTGATCATTTCTGCAGACATACTAATATACATGTCATGTGAACATAAACCTCCTATCTCTAGTCGTTCAAGGCGTTCTCTTTTTTCTGAATATGGGTGTACACACTCTTTGGAACAGCTGCAGGAGATGTATCTTCCAGATGAATCTCAGGCACGTCCAGAAGGATGTCAGTTGCGGCTATATGTTATCCATGATGGCTCTGAGCACTATGGGACTCAACTTCTGAGGTCATCAGTCCCCTAGAACTTAGAACTATTTAAACCTAACCAACCTAAGGACATCACACACATCCATGCCCGAGGCAGGATTCGAACCTGCGACCGTAGCAGTCTTGCGGTTACAGACTGTAGCGCCTAGAACCGCACGGCCACTCCGGCCGGCATATGTTGTCCATGACATTCGAGTGATATTCTAAGCAAATGACCTTTATATATGTGTTGTTTTTTTTCTTTCGGACATGCCCAAACGAACGGTCACCACATAGATACTTAATTAATCTTATGGAAATCGGCAGGATGCTGCGATCAATGAACTTAAAGGCCAGGGACACTAGATCAGTAGTGTGTGATATAAGTTGAGGATTTGCATCTGACGGGAGATGTGCTGGGGTAGCCCGTGTGGTGGTGGTGGCCACTGTGTCCGGATGTCGTAGTGGTCAGCGCATCTGCCTAGTAAGCAAGAGACCCAGATTAGAATTCCAGTCCGGCACGAATTTTCAATTTACCCCATTTATATAAACCACTGCCCACTGGCAGCTAAATGTTTTTAATTCGATCGTGCCAAGTGATCTTTATAGGAATGAGAATTGTCGTTCGTGAATATGAATAATCCAAAGTTGTACCCACAAATTACTGTCTTTATTCGGCAAACATTTGCGTTCTGTATCCTGCCTTCAACTCACTTCAAATCAGCTATTCTAAATTGAAGAGCACTGACTGAATCGTTTTGCGCTACACTCAAAAGAGAGAAAGTTTAAGGTTTAATATAACATACACACGGCACGACAGTTAACCATCATCCGCATTTCACCTCTCTTTTGATAGTACGTATTTCAGTGCCAAGATTGGCATACGATACATGTAAATTATTGCGTCATAACCATGTGGTCACTTGCGTGATATTCCAGTTTACTCTGAGCATGCTGTATTTGTCAAAAACTAACTCCGAAATATTAGCTTCTTAATGTCAGACAAATATTCCAACAATCAAGTTCATCTTTGACGAACCACAGTTGAAAACTATTGTTACAGTTTTGAGTTGCATACGTTTCGTATGAGCGCTTTGAACTTAAACGTTTTGTGATATGTGGATGTGTCGATCGCCACTTTTAATCGATAATACACCAGACCGGGTTGTTTCGAAACTTTTTGTTCACATGCAGCAGCACATTTAATTCTGTTGTTACACATTTCACGTATCAAGTGCGGCATCTAATTTTTCGTTCTCTATTTCTACGTCCACTTTATCATCTACTACGCCAATAAACGGTACACGTTCGTATCTGCTGTCACTAAATGTACAGTATCTTATTCCTCTAGTGCATATATTTTATTTCAGCTATAATGTTTCACTGTTCGACGTTCGGCTGTATTAAACTGATTCTGGTTTCGAAAGATTTAAGTATCTTTGCACATGAACGTCCCATATAACTCAAGGTGTTATCACAGTCCAGTGCAGCTACCCCGGGAAACTAAGAGGTGACGTAGAAAAGTTAGTGGTCAAACAGGCTTTCTGCATCCCATTCTTCAGAGCCATTTCTTCGCTAGGCAATCAATTCTTCATGCCAACATGGGCCTAAATTTAGACGCGACGTAATTTTTCATCCATAATTGCCCACATTTGCACACAGATCTTTTGAAGGTGAGCGTTGGCGAGATATTTGAAGAGAATATCTGTCTGTGGTGCATTCAGCTTGTAATAGCATTCCTCATTTTTCGTGTTTCAAGCAGAACACTTTATAGGGCGGTTGACTTCCACAGAAATTTCTGTGTTCCTTCAAGCTGTTAAATAATAGACGCAGTGACGAGTAACATTCCTGTAAATTCAAAGACGCGATAAAAATGTACAATTCCCCGAAAAGTACGTTACGTACAAATCCCTTAAGCCAGAGTGTACGCTCAACGGTGGATGGTATTTTATACCAATATTAACCACGCCCTGTCCTGTTTAGTTAACGTATTGAGTGAGGGTGGAATTACCATCTACTTCGTTAAAAATGTTAAAATCTCTTATCTAATTCCCATGATTACTATAAGAAAAATACGATGAAAGTAGTAGAACTGACAAAGTCTACCAGAAATATTTATGGAATAAATTCATTCAACAAATTAGGTGTGATTCTTGTCTAATTCAGTTCCCACTTGTCAGCCATTGTGGTTTGCCATATGCAATGCAAAATGGCCCTTTCTGCTTTGTACGCAAAGGCAAAAAATTGGTAACTCGTCAGTGAATAACTTGTCGATCCTTTCCTTCATGATTTAGTCTTGCATTTCAGTGACATTTGTACGTTTTACGGTGTTCAGAGCAATATACAGTTGTAAGCTGCATGTAATGTATTGGCCATGAAGGGCACTGGTACTAGTAACAATTGGCAAATATGGGCAACAGAATGCTTCAGAACGCTTCGACTGGAAACATTTGTGGGGACGTTTCCTGGCGTATGTACATCACGTGTAAGGTTCCTTGACGCCAATAAGGAAACTATGAAGATAATATCAGAAAGCCATAAAAATTCGCATGTCCCACTGTAACCATGGTGCACGGAAAAATGCTAAGAAACGGATACTTTACCCAGGAAGCTGCAATAAGATCTTTTGTGTCGAAATATGGATTCACTCCTATACAATTCTCCAACTTACGTGAACTATATTCAGCAGAAATTTTTATATAGTCGCCATGTAATCTTATATTTATGATGACATATCATTTCAACAATAAATCCAGGAAATAATTGTATGTGACGTATGACAAAGAAGGCCTCGTCATCGTGAGAAAGACTTTGTAGAGACTAAATAAAACCTAAGAGTTTTCCGAATGAATTGTGTGACTTTGCAATACACAGCTTTCTTGGTCTAGCGATTGTTGTGGGGAATATTGGCAATTTAGTGTAGTGGAGATAACCTACGACAATCTAGTACTTGACATTTCGCGTCCGCCCTTCTTTTGGCACTATGGTAGACATGGCATCTGTTTCGGGTGGAGTGTTATTGCAGTCATTGTCTTAGCATGCTGAATAACAATTTCGTAGTTTCCCTAGATATCTCGAGACGTGTACCAGGATAGTCTCTTAAACTAAGCTGTAGCCAGTTTCATTCCACTCCCTTCCTCATTTTGATCACATGCGTCCTCTCTTAACAGTCTCAACGTCACGGGAAGCTAACCTCTATCCTGATTTCCTCCGATATGATCTTCCAAAGTGTGCGCCAAAGTATAGCATTCGCGTAATGTGGATGCGAAGGCCAACGCCTTCTCCGTAGCGCAGCACAAAATGCTGCCTACTCTAGCTATTCCGTTGCCAAGCATACCTCCGACACTAAATTGATTGCTTATGATCATTCAGTAGCTGTAACGAATGTTACTCTCGGCAGCGGACGATAAGTAACGACTTTTCCGCTTTCAGGATTCGCTCTTAAATCTGTCTTGTCACTTATTGACAATGTGTGAGCCGGGGCGAAGGAATGTGGCTAACATTTCATTAGAAACAGGAAGCAATATTAGGGTTTAACATCCCGTATTTCAGAAATACAGCAAACTTTTTTTAGTTTGATTTCAAGGCATGTCAAGCTGTTGTTTCATCTCATGATAACCGATTATTTGGCAGTTATTTGACTGAATTATCCTGAAGTTGAAGAATTATACTTATGCTGCTATTCGTAATGAATAACAGTGTTTTATCGTATCTGGATAATTTATTTATGCTTTGGTAATCTATAATGCAGACCTTGGACGATTAAAGAAGTACCAGAAACTGGACATTTGATTTTGTGTGTGTTCTCAAAAATAAGCTACGAGAAAAATCAAATTTCGTAATCTCCTTCATTATTTGTTTCTTTACTTCACATTTTTTGGTGCAAAAGTAAGATAATAGTAAAAAAATGGACCAGATGCGAATAGGACTCGCACACCGAGTGTTCCGTAGAAACTTAATTACGTGTATAGACAGTTCATCCATCCCGGGGTCGAGAGTGTCGACGACTTGTGCCTGTTATCGATAATCATACTGGCAAGATATTGTTCCAGGAATTCCAAGACTGTCGAGAATATTTTAATTTTGATTTTTAAGCCGGATAACAGATGAGAAAAGAAATAATTTTTTCGTATGATATTATCATAAATTAGCAACTTTCCTATTTTTCACTTTAGATGTACCGTGAAACCTTGCTTCTTACCAAATTTCATGATTCTATGCCGACGTAGAGTATCCAAGAGGTTTAGATGAGTCAGTTTCAGAGTATCAAAAAACGTGACAAATGGCCGTATCTTTTGATTACACTGACTTACATTGGTCAGTTTTTTACACCGCGGAAAGACAGCAAATTTTAGCATGTCATGTAAATTTGTAAATTTCAAGTTGATATACCTTCCCGTTCCTGCGAAAAAGGGATCTTCAGCAGACGGATGGACGGACAGATAGACAATCGGATAACAAGTGACACAAATAAGCGATATAATTGGCTCAAATGGTTCAAATGGCTCTGAGCACTATGGGACTCAACTTCTGAGGTCATTAGTCACCTAGAACTTAGAACTAGTTAAACCTAACTAACCTAAGGACATCACAAACATCCATGCCCGAGGCAGGATTCGAACCTGCGACCGTAGCGGTCCTGCGGTTCCAGACTGCAGCGCCTTTAACCGCACGGCCACTTCGGCCGGCTAGCGATATAATTATAAATTAACAATTTTCGGTTTTTTCCTATAATTGTACCATAAAACATAGCTTGCTGCCAAATTTCATGACTGCACTGACTTAGAAGCTTTAAATTTTTGCACACGAAGGGACCCTAGACTTCAGTATGTAACATAATTACAATTACCATTTCCTGAGAAAATGGGTTTTTGACAGACAGACGGACGGACCGACAACAGAATGATCCTATAAAGGTTCCGTTTTTACCGATTGAGGTACGATACCACAAAAAACAATTGTCTGTAGGAAGGAGCATTAGGGTTTAATGACGAAGAGATACTTGTGATAAGAGAGCGTATTTCGTAATGCGTCAGTTCACTCGAAACAGCGAAACAGAATATTTCCACTTTGGACAGTACACAAAGCGTATGTTTATTTACTTTTCGCAATTATTTACACTTCGTCTAAGACGTTATGTACTGAAATAAATATCTTTCCATACATAAACCTGAAGATGAGTCCATGTGTAAAGGAAGATCGGGAGAAAAAGCACAACCAAGATAAAGTAAAAGACTACGAATCATTCAAGCAAATAATAACTAATTATGTCGTTTCTAAAACAAAAAATATATTGAATGGTGTCAGATATATAGGATCAGCAGTTGTCACATACATGTATTATGTTGAAGAACTGCTCGAGCCTGCCGGCGTGGCCGAGCGGTTCTAGGCACTACAGTCTGGAACCGAGCTACCGCTACGGTCGCAGGTTCGAATCCTGCCTCGGGTATGAATGTGTGTGATGTCCTTAGGCTAGTTAGGTTTAAGTAGTTCTAAGTTCTAGGGCACTGATGACCTCAGACGTTGTCCCATAGTGCTCAGAGCCATTTGAACTGCTCGATCTCTGACATGTTCCTTTAATAAGTGCTCATCAATTTCCAGTAGAGATGTCGTAGAAAATGGATAGTCTTAAAACTCCGAGAGCTTACAGCCCTCGACGACTCATTTTATAAATTACTCGCCAGCGTGAATGAGCACAACAGTAAAAACTGATTAATTCGGACTTGAGCGAAGAAGTTTCGACAGTTGTATGCTGGATTTGTTAGAAATTACAATCAACTGCCCAGCATAATATCTGAAGCCAAAATACTGAATTGTAAGCTGTAACGTCGGGGTAGTACAAACAATGTAGTGTCGTTTGAGAAGCCTTCTTATATCCAGCATTATAATGTCGCTAATAGTATAAAGCAGAGATAACAGTTTACAACTAGTAACCGATTTAACACTAAACTGTATCTCAACCGTTAACAAGGCAGTGGCCAGACTTCTTTTCACTGGATGCTGAAAATACAGCCCGTTTACAAACGAGACGCTGACAAAAGACTCATGCGAGACACAGTAAAATATTGTTCAAGGTTGTCGGAACCACATCAGAAAGAAAGACCCAGGAGATAATGTATGTATAGAAAGAAGGGAAGGAGGCACGAATGGCCACAGGTTTGCTTGACTCAAACCCTATACTGGCAGACGCTTCAAGGCAGACATTAATACAAAAAGTATCAAGGACCAGCACTCCTCTCGTAGGGACCTCGAAAGCAAGATTAGACTAATTGCTGCGCACACAAAAGCATTTAAGCAGTCATTAATCGTGCGTTTCTTACGGAATGGAACGAAACGAAACCGTAACATTTGCACTGCAGTTCACGTTGGTTTCCAGAGTATAGATGAAGATGTAAATAAAAATTCATGCGCTTTTTTAATAAAGGCTGATTTCAAAGTTGACTCAAATGTTTATAAAAGCTCGTGTAGCTTGTAGATATTCTCCGGTAATCACGTTATTAGAGAGAACAGCGGTCTGTTCAATTTTTGCATATCTCAGAAAAGAGAACTTGTGCAATCACGTCGATTTGTGCAACTGAAGAAGATATGTTTGGTGTTTTCCTCTTCACCAAATCAACCCAGAGGTGACGGCGTAAGAGTTTAATGTTCCTTGAAGCAGCAGTGGTCGAAGCTCAGCTGTCTGCTGCTGTTCCTAAGATTTATAACTGTCGGTAGTAGCAATACCGGGAAAGCATTAATAGCGAAGAATGTATCTGTGCGTCATCTCTTCCCTTACATCATTACGACTGCTAGTTTATGTTCTACACTTCCAGCAATGCTCTTAATTTTTTTTCGACAGCGTTCAAAAAATAAGCTACGTAAACACTAATATTTGTAGATATGCAGATATTTGTTAGCCATACAAGATGGCGACAACGTGCAAAACATATCATAGATTACGGGAGATACTGAAATTTTTTTTTTACAAATAAACACGGAAAGGGGTGAGCTTTCTTGGCATGGTTATTACTCTTGTTTAGGTAACTAAATGTTGAGGCAAACAAGAATTTCGTAAACGAAATCATTTATTTTTTACTAGTAATGTTTGACAGATATTTTCAGGATATTACGCATTTCATTGTATCCATTCAAAACTGTAGCAGAAAACTGCTGGTAAATATGCTAAAGTAAGAGCTGTATAATGCCAGCACAGCGCTCTTTCAGCAGCCTCTAAATGTAAACATGGCATAATGGGGCGAAATCTGCGATTACTACCAGACTTCCGCCTCTCATCTGGCACCTTAGACAGGCTATTTTTGCGAAAGAGTTTATGGCGAAGCATTGACATGCGCTATACGCCTGCATTCTTTTCAAGAATTCCGTTAGCATAAGTTCATGGTCTAATTAGAAAAAAAATTTTTTTCAGTGTCTTGGTATGCCATAAACGTTTAAGTATTAATCGTACGACCAAACTACAAATCCCTATCACTTTTTGCCCCTAAATATTGAACCATTTGAGAATCTTTGGGCATGTCCATGCTATTTAAGATATTTTGAGTAAGCAAAGCACGTTACTTTTTGTCCGTAAGAGGCATTACGCGCAATCGTTTCTGGGAGGTGTAATATTCAAATAGTGCATCAACATCACATTTCTGTGTTTGTTAATTTCTTGTTTTAGGCAAGCGAAGGGTAAGAAAACTACATAAGTGGTATTAAATGCCATTAAATTTCTGTGTAATAGGTCACTCAATATTCCTTAACTACGATGTATTTAGAACAGGAACTTTTAGTCCAGATCGCAACAGTTATTTATTTAATTTTTTATTTATTTATAATGGTAACCGACTTCAGAAAAAAGTGCCCACCTTTAGAACAATAGTTCTATAAAAACTGACTTTTCCACATTTGACGAATTTCGAATTGCTTCCGTAGCAGCAACAATTCAGCACCATTCCTGTGGTAGCATCACGTGACTATTTCCGTTTGATATTGACCACATGCGCAGTACACCGTGTTGACTACTTATAAATTTATATGAACTTTCTTTACAGCGAAGCTACAGAAACAATGCGGTATTTCACATAAAGAAAACATTGCAGTTAACTCGTTACGGAATAATTTACTGTAATGCATCGTGAGTACTTTTTATCACACATACAAAAATGGTGAATGGCTGCTACAAATTTAGTTGTATTGGAAAGAAACCACCGGTTTTACAGCCGCAGAACTAAAAACTATTTTTTTAATAAGTAATTATTAGTCAGAAGTGTGATGCTAGAACGTAGGCCGTAAACAAACAAACGGTATAACAGTACTTGTGTGCTCCAAAAATGGGACTAACATTTGAACTAGATTGAAAATTTTAAAATTGGTGCTTGTAAACTGTTACTCTCCTTACTACGGTTTTCGTGTAAAACTCAGCTTACGGTTTTCCCACTCGATACTCTGCAAATAAAAGATACAGGCGAATATACAAATTTCGTATCGCTAAATCTCCAAACGACGTTTGACTTCGTGCCTCGTAGTCGTTTGACACCAATCTCCTACGATGTGCAGTACTTTTTAACCCTGTATAAGCGGCTAGTGCACTTTTTTACTTACAGAATTCAGTACGTTACCTTTGTAACGAGAAAGATCATTAAAACATCCCCAAGAGAAGCAAAGTATGACATTTATTATTCTGATCTGATGATGGATTGCTTTCATCCTCCAACAATAAAAAGAAGTTCAGCACGATTTAGACAGATGTTGTTAGTGCAATGGAAAACAGCTTGCTTTCAGTGTTAACAGCTGTAAGACACTGAGAACGAATAGTAGAGAAAATTCGGTTGCTTTTCAGCTTTTTTAATGATTTTCTTCGGTAATTAGTCACAACTGGGGATAAAGTTTCGGAGTTAACTGAAATGAGTCAACCATATAACATAAATTATGGTGAGCATCAAAACGACTTAGACTAATTAGATGAATCCCGGTGAAGCATAGAGCGATAGAAACGGCTTGTGGGACTCTACTACAAATATTGTACAACCTCTGTTGTATGTTGTTTTGCGGAACGAATATTTACAATGATTAACCAGAACTTGATGACCACCTACACGATAGCCGGTATAGCCGCCTTTGGCGCCTAAAAACAGCGGTGACGCCTCGGACGCCGAAGCAATGTGGCCTTGGTAGGTTGGTAGAGGGAGTTGACACCACATCTAGACACACAACTCACCTAAACAGTTTTTGATATTGCTGAGCAACAGTCATATAATAACTTTTAAATGAAAACATCGTCATTTCACTGTATTGTTGTTTATTTAATTACGACTCAGGTTTTGGCGTTTTATGTCATTTTCAAGAGATTGAGTTTAGGCCATTAATGTATATTGCAGGACATCAAGCTAAAAATTGGCCATAAATTGCGAAAAAGATTCGCTCCCCACGAAATGCCAGATGTAAAATCATTTTTTTTTTTTTGCATCTGGCATTTAATCGGCCATAAACTGAAAAAAATATTCGCTCACCACGAAATGCCAGATGTAAAAAAATGACTCGGGAGCGAATGTTTTTCTCAATTTGTGGCAATTTTGAGCTTGATGCCCTGCAACATATGTTAATGACAAAACTCAATCACTTGAAAATGGCATAAAAGACGGAAACCTGGGTCGTAATTAAGTAAACAACAAAAACAATCAAATGTCGATGTGTTCATTTAAAAACAAGTCACGTAATTCCCATAAATTTCGGGAGGAGGGGGGGGGGGGCAGATGAGCTCTGATGCTACATTCAGTAACATCCCAGATGTGTTCGATAGTGTTCAAGTCTGGTGAGTTGGGGGTCCAGCGCATCAACTGGAATTCACTACTGTTTTCCTCGAACCACTCTATCACCCTCCTGGCCTTGTGACATGACGCATTACCTAGATGAAAAATGTCACTGCCGTCGGGAAACAGGATCCTCATGAAAGGGTGTACGTGTGTAAACTCACCTTTACTGATAACACACGCCTGTCTGATTAGCAGTCATTCCTCACCAGGCGACGCGGCTATCGCCTGGACGGGTTTATATCGACAGTAGACCGGTGGTTAAAATGTTCTGGCTGATTAGTGTATGTTTGCACACGTGCGGATCTATTTGTTCCTCCCCACACATTAATGGAGCGGAAAAGAAAGACAAACAACCATCCGAATAACACTCCGCTGCACACAACACAGTGATTTATCGGGTCCTCATACGAATTTAAGTGCACTACTATTCTCCAAAAACTTGAGGAATAACCGAGGGGCTATCTACATCGTGTACCAAGAGGATGATATCATCAACTTACCGTAAACTTGATTAAGTGTCGACACTGACATGATGTGACATGAACATACCTCAGCTTTCTGAAGCGTGCTAACTTTTCACGTGACAAGTAAAGACGGAAGTCAGTTAACTTTAGATATTGCAAAATATGTAGCCCAGAACAGCCTACCAAATCTAAACACAAACGAACTCTGCTATGCCGTGGTTCAAGTAGGAGTCTGTTCGTTTTCATCACTAGGGCTATGTGTCCGCCCCTGGTAGCTGAGTGGTCAGCGCGTCAGAATGTCAATCCTAAGGGCCCGGGTTCGATTCCCGGCTGGATCGGAAATTTTCTCCGCTCAGCGACTGGGTGTTGTGTTGTCATCATCATCATTCCATCCCGAAGTGGCGTCAAATCGAAAGACTTGCACCCGGCGAACGGTCTACCCGACGGGAGGCCCTAGTCACACGACATTCTTTCATTCATCGACCAATTGTCGGTTGTTTCGTAGCAACTGGCAGTTGTTCCTTAGCAGGTGTCAGTTGTTCCTTAGCAACTGCCAAGCAGTGTACATATCTGGGATAGTTGACGATATGCAGTAAGTCACTGTCCGCCCCCGGTAGCTTAATGGTCAGCGTGACGGAGTGTCAATCCTCTGGCCCCGGGTTCGACTCCCGGCTGGGTCGGGAAATTTTCTCCTCCCAGGTACTGGATGTTGTGGTGTCCTCATCAACATCCTATCATCCTCATCGACTGCAGGTCGCCGATGTGGCGTCAAATTGAAAGACCAGCAGCGGGCTAACGGACTGCCCGACGGGGGGCCCTGGCCATACGAATAAATAAATAAGTCACTCACGCCAACCGACCGAGTCTGGGTGCATATCGGTTGAGCCAATCAGCAGTTCGCTGTAAATCAAGTACAGATGCATTTGTAAGCGATTATTTGAAAACACAATCGTGAAACTGTTGATAGAAAACACTTATATTTCTGATTTTCGATGACCGTTCAGAACCAGACAAACGAAACTAAAACACATACAAATGAAAATAGGCCATATTGTAAAGTTGAACTCATATCTTCTAAAACGTAATTTTCATAGGTGTTACATAGTTTAGTTAATAGGCAACAAGGCGGCTACTCCCCTTCTAGAACTGGGACGTTGCTCAACATTTCATGGCTCCAAGGTTGGCTCTTCTGGTGGAAACGCTTGCTGCTTGCTGGCTGCTTGACAAGAGAAACCTCAGTCAGCTGTTGTTCTGCTCATCCATCGGTTTTGACAGCTGTGTTACGTAAGAGCAGTTTGAGTGGGTGGTCGACTCATATCACTTTTCGCCTGTTGCGTAATAAGGTGTCTGTCAGCCGCCGCTGCCTGGTCCTACATATTTCAACTTTTTTCACACACCATCACTATTCCATCATACTTTTATGAAGTAATTAATTTGTCAGCAGTTTCTCTTGTCCATTTCGGTAGGAGTGCTTTCTCTCTCTCTCTCTCTCTGGTGTGTGTGTGTGTGTGTGTGTGTGTGTGTGTGTGTGTGTGTGTGCGCGCGCGCGCGCGCGCGTGCGAGCGCGCGCGAGTGTTTAACGGTAATCTGAAACTTTCAGTAAATATTCTCAGGGCATTTAGTATTTCTTATAGATTAACTTCAGCATTTTTCATTCCTCTATGAACCCCAGTTGTACGAATCCATAACTATTTTCACTAGTTAATCATTAGTACGTCACGAAACAAAATCTCCTCTTTGACAGTATTTGCCTAGAATAATACACTGGTGTGCAAAATTTAGGAACAAAAATAACTTTTTCATGACGTGTCGCTACCAAGTAATATAGCTCGACGAAATTTGTACCATACGTAGAAAGATACGTAGAAAGAACTGCTACGGTATACTCAATAAATAAAATACTTATGAGTTTGTGATCCCACTGTCAACTATAAAATTCCGTTTCGGCGACGATTGCAAGACGCCTTCCTCAGTGTGTATTGCTAGAAATACACCCTAAGGAAGGCGCCTTGCAATAGTCGCCGAAACGTCGGAATTTTGTAGTTGACAATGGAGTCACAAGCCCAGAAGTATTTTACTGACTGTGACAGCAGCCGCGGAATCCTACGTTTACATGCTACGATATATTACAGCAGGTATGTGATATAAATACTCAGTGAGACAAACAGAAATGATACTTACATTCACAGCCAATAATTACAGTGAAATCACGATTCATGATAGTCCCCTTCACATTACAAAAGACGGGACATTGTTCGTCATAGGGTGTGTGATCACCATACACGGCAATGCCTGCTCTGTAACAATCTCCTATGCTGATCATAAGTTTGGTTCCAAAAATGGTCTCAAATGGCTCAAGTACTATGGGAGTTAACATCTGAGGCCATCAGTCCCCTAGACTTAGAACTACTTAAACCTAACTAACCCAAGGACATCACACACATCCATGCCCGAGGCAGGATACGAACCTGCGACCGCAGCAGCAGCGCGATTCCGGACTGAAGCGCCTAGAACCGCTCGGCCACAGCGGCTGGCACAAGTTTGGAAAGATATTCTTGTGGTAAGGCGTTCCATTCCTCCAGCAGAGCGGTTGACAACTGGTCTTTGTTGCTCGCAGGCGACCTGCAATCCGTCTCTCCAACACATCTGTCACCTGCTAGACGGGATTATAGTCGGCGGATCAGAAAGGCCAGAGCATTCGCCGAATATCAATTCGTTAAAAGAGCTCCTCCACCCGCATCCCTGAAAAGAAGCACATAGGGAAGGTGTGCAGTGTCACAATAACATTGACCCGTAACTGTTCAAATATTTGGATGTCATCAATGTGCATTGCTACATTACTTATTACCACATTTCACCATATGAGTTTACGAACAGCTGTATGGATATGATCGTTCTGGTGGCCCAGGTGTTATGGTTTTTGGAAGCAGAAAGTTGTCAGGCTGTCGTGATCTCTACATCTTTGAACGTGGGACACTCGCCAGTCAATGTTATTGTGACACTACACTCCTTCCCATGTGCTTCTTTACGGGAGTGCATTCGGTCCTGACTTCATTTTTGTGGACGACAATGTGCGACCGCACTGAACAGTGTAGGTTGGGGAGCTCTTTTTGCGAAAGGATATTCGGCGAATGGACTGGCCTGTTCGTTGCACCGACTATAATCCCGTCTAGCGCGTGAGGGATGTGGTGGAGTGACGTACTGCAGCTCGTCCACATGCACCAACGACCAGCCAGCAGTGTCAACCACGCTGCTAGAGGAACAGAACGCCCTGCCATAATAACTCTTAACCAACCTCATGTCCAACACAGGAGACTGTTACAGAGCACGCATTGCCGTCCGTGTTGATCACACACCCTGTAAAGAACCACGTTCCCCCTCTCCTATAGTGCAAGGGTCTATCATGAATCGTGAATTCACTGTCATTATTGTCTGTGAATGACAGTGTCATTTCTGTTTGCCTCGTTGCTTATTTCTTTCGTCTACCTTCTGTACTCTAAGCTTCACCGATCTCTGTTACTTGCCAGCGACGCGTCATGTTAAAGTTATCTTCATCCCTAAGCTTCGCATACCAATGTATATACGAGGTGTGGCTAGAAAAAAACCGGACTAGTACTGGTGAAACAATAAAACGAATGCAATAAGGCTGAAAGTCGCGTGGCCTGTCACGTGACTCTCGCTCCGCCTACTGCTCGAGTTTCATCTGCCTCCTGCACTCAGTCTGCCCGTGGCGTCTGTTTTAAGTAGTTGACGTTTTGTCTGTGCGTCGGAAAATGTTGAGTGTACAGAAAGAACAGCGTGTTAACATCAAATTTTGTTTCAAACTAGGAAAATCTGCAAGTGAAACGTTTGTAATGTTACAACAAGTGTACGGCGATGATTGTTTATCGCGAACACAAGTGTTTGAGTGGTTTAAACGATTTAAAGATGGCCGCGAAGACACCAGTGATGACACTCGCACTGGCAGACCATTGTCAGCAAAAACTGATGCAAACATTGAAAAAATCGGTAAACTTGTTCGACAAGATCGCCGTTTAACAATCAGAGCAGTGTCTGAGTTAACAGGAGTTGACAAGGAAAGTGTTTGGCAGATTCTTCATGAAAGTTTCAACATGAACAAAGTGTGTTCAAAAATGGTTCCAAAGTGTCTCACAATTGAACAGAAGGAACGCCGAAGAATGATTTGTTCTGACATCCTGGAAAACATTGAAAGTGATCCCACCTTCTTACAAAATGTTATTACTTGCGATGAATCGTGGTTTTTTACTTACGATCCCGAAACTAAACGCCAATCGATGCATTGGAAAACTCCTGGTCCTCCACGACAAAAAAAAAGCACGAATGTCAAAATCGAAATTCAAGGCAATGATGATTGTTTTTTTTTTACATCAAAGGGATTGTGCACATTGATTGGGTACCAGAGGGACAAACAGTGAATCAGCATTACTACATTAGCGTCCTGGCTACCCTACGTGAGCGAGTACGGAGAAAACGGAACGATTTGTGGAGAAAAAAGTCATGGATCCTTCACCAAGACAATGCCCCAGCTCACAGTGCGTTGTCAGTGAAGACGTTTTTGGCAAAACACAACATTCCCATCTTAGATCATCCACCCTACTCACCTGATTTGGCCCCCTGTGACTTTTTTCTTTTCCCTAAAGTCAAGTCAGCTTTGAAAGGAACTAGATTTGAGACTGTTGAAGCAGTAAAAGAAAAAGCGACGGAAGTAATGTATGGGCTTACCGAAAATGATCTGCAGCGTTGCTATGAACAGTGGACAATTCGTATGGAGCGGTATAGAGACCGAGGAGGAGAGTACATTGAAGGAGATAACATGAAATTGTAAATAATTGTAAATAAATGTTTTTTCCAGCATCAGTCCGGTTTTTTTCTAGCCGCACCTCGTACAATGAAGCGCGAAAGAAACTGGTATAGTTGTAAGTATTCAAATACAGAAATATGTAAACAGGCAGAATACGGCGCTGCCGTCGGCAACGCCTACTTAAGACAAGTGTCTGGCACAGTGGTTAGATCGGCTACTGCTGCTAAAATGGAAGATTATCAAGATTTAAGTGAGTTTGAACGTGGCGTTATAGCCGGCGCACGAGCGGTGAGAGACAGCTTCTCCGAGGTAGCGATGAAGTGGGGAATTTCCCGTACGTCCATTCCACGAGTGTACCGTGAATATCAGGAATCAGGTAAAACATCAAATCTCCGACATCGCTGCGGCCGGAAAAAGATCCTGCAAGAACGGGACCAACGACGACTGAAGAGAATCTTTCAGCTTGACAGAAGTGCAACCCTTCCGCAAACTGCTGCAGATTTCAATGCTGGGCCATCAACAAATGTCAGCGTGCGAACTATTCAACGAAACATCTTCGATATGGGATTTCGGAGCCGAAGGCGCACTCGTGCTCCTTTGATGACTGCACTACACAAAGCATTACACCTCACCCGGGGCCGGCCGCGGTGGTCTCGCGGTTCTAGGCGCGCAGTCCGGAACCGTGCGACTGCTACGGTCGCTGGTTCGAATCCTGCCTCGGGCATGGCTGTGTGTGATGTCCTTAGGTTAGTTAGGTTTAAGTAGTTCTAAGTTCTAGGGGACTGATGACCGCAGCAATTGAGTCCCATAGTGCTCAGAGCCATTTGAACCATTTGAACCTCACCTGGGCCCGTCAATACCGACATTGGGCTGTTGATGACTGGAAACATGTTGCATGGTCGGACGTGTCTCGTTTCAAATTCTATCGAGTGGATTTATATGTATGGATAAGGAGACAACTTCATGCATCCATGGACCCTGCATGTCAGCAGGGGACTGTTCAAGCTGGTGGAGGTTCTGTAATGATGTGGGGCGTATGCAGATGAAGTGATATTGGATCGCTGATAAATCTAGATAAGATTCTGACAGGTGACACGTACGTAAGCATCCTGTCTGATCACCTGCATCCAATTATGTCCATTGTGCATGGCGACGGACTTGGTCGATTCCAGCGGGGCAATGCGACACCCCACACGTCCAGAACTGCTCTGCTACAGAGTGGCTCCAGGAGCGCTCTTCTGAGTTGAAACACTTCTGCTGGCCACCAAACTCCCCAGACATGCTCATTATTGAGCATATCTGGGATGCCTTGCAACGTACTATTCAGAAGAGATTTCCACCCCCTCTCACTCTTAAGGATTTATGGACAACCCTGCAGGATTCGTGGTGTCATTTCCTTCCAGCACTACTTCAGACATTAGTTGAGTCCATGCCACGCCGTGTTGCGGCACTTCTGCATGCTCGCGGGCGCCCTACACGATATTACGCAGGTCTACCTGTTGCTTTGGTTCTTCAGTGTATATTAATTCTGTAATGGGCGAGAAGAGAGATGTATTGTAACTATTCACTCCTTGGAAGTGATTCTCGAATTCTTGTCTTCATTTGTATCTTCATTGCCTACTCTAAATTACTCCAGGCAGGTGATAGAATGATTCCTTTGATAAACTCACGTACGATTATCATAAAGAGAGATTAGGTGCAATGGCTAAAGCTCTGTACTCATATTTAGGTGAAGAGAGGTTCAAAACCCAAACTCGACATCCAGATTTATGCCTTCCTTGAATGATAGCGTAAGTTCCCAATAAATACTGCCACTGAGAAGGCTATTAAAATCCTAGTACTCATCTGCCGAAGCACTCGCAACAAAGTACCTATTTTAACTACCCCACGTTCTCCAACAGCTCACACTGGCTACCTGTTCCTTTTCACAACTGAATTTCTTTGTCACTTACTACAACTCGTTACACTTTCTCTGGTCTAGATACTGTTGTCTAACCGCACATAGTATCTCCAATTCTACAGCACCCGGTCCCCACCACAAACATAGTCCGATCCTGTCCCATAACCCGAACAATCCTCAGGCTCACCTGGAAAATTCCCTATTTTTTCCCGATGCCCCTCTCCCCCATCCTTCACTTCCACTTCCCTCCTAATGATCTCGTGATTTAATTCCGCCATTATCCTTCCCGGAGCATGTTATATAACTAACAAACATCACCTTTCAGGCTATTATCATCATCGATTGCATCGTTAATGCTACAACGTTGTCCATCCAAAACATCATCACGTAAATTAGTGTATAGAAGGTAGTTTTCCTCTAGGGAGCAAAAGGTCATCAACATCCTTGCATGAAACAAACAGATACGATGATGGTTAAAATCCATTCAAACGAAAAGAAATTCTGAAACCAAGCTGTATTAATAAACACGGTAGAATAAAGAAGAATTCAAAATACAACGTTGACGCCATCGCATGAAGATCGCCTGTTTCAATAATATCGATTTTCTTTTTTCGCCTTTTAACATCTGTTTTAACGACACTGAATTGGAAAAAAGAATCTATAAGGTTGAAGAACGGTCACATTTTGTGGCAAGTCCCCCCCACCCCCACTTTCCCCTTTTCCTTCTGCTCTCACCCTTGGGGTGAATGGAATGACTATGAACGAAATAAAACTGTTTTTATTTTAACCTCCATCTTCACTGTTCCTGGAATATCTAGAGGTTACAAACAATTAGTACGTTCCACTATGAATACCGATTCTGGGTATTTCTAAGTACATTCTGGTCATGTGTAGATATTGCGTGTGCGGCATCTACATTATACTCCGCAAGCCACCTAATGGTGTGTGGTGGTGGGTACTTTCGGTACCACTATCTGATCCCTCCAACTCTATTCCACTCGCGAATAGTGGTTGGGAAGAATGATTGTCCTCTGTATTGGCTCTAATTTCTCTTCGTGGTCAATACGCGAGTTGAAAGTAGCAAAGCAAATTTCCTTTACAAAGGATAATACTGATGCGTTGCCGTATTTTAACCCTTTCACCCTGCTAGAGGTAAGTGTTGTATAGATATTAGTGTCAGTGCTGTTGAGAAACAATGAGAATCGCTAAAATTAAAGAAAGCTCTACGAGCTGATGGAATCTCTGTCAGATTCTGTACAGAATTTTCGTGTGAGTTATCCCCTTTTTTAACTATAATAAACAGTATGTCCATTAAACAATTTACCAGGAGTTGGTAGAAAATATACGTCACACCAGTCTGCTACCATAGTAGAAGTGATCCACAAAAGAATCGTAATATCTTTTATATAAATCTGTTTTAAGATATTAGATTTCAGAGCTAAAACACAATGATGTATCTGTAACGGAAAGACTTGCTCCTTACTAGCAGGCATGGAGTCTTCAACATCGGTTTTAGAAACTCAACTTTCGCATATCTCACAGGACGTCCTGAAAGATCTGGCTAAAGGTAGTCAAGCCAGTACAGTATTTCTTGACTTCCGAAAAGTATTTAAGTCAGTACTATACCTACGCTTATTAAGTAAAGTACGAACATACGGGCCGGCCGGAGTGGCCGAGCGGCATGGATGTGTGTGACGTCCTTAGGTTAGTTAGGTTTAAGTAGTTCTAAGTTCTAGCGGACTGATGACCACAGATGTTAAGTCCCACAGTGCTCAGAGCCATTTGAACGATTTTTAAGTTAACGATATAAGACAGATGCAAGGTAACCAGAAAATGATTTCTCATTAATGGAATAGCGTAACAGAATAAAGCTGTAGCGATAAAGAACACAGCTGCTGAATATCACACCGAGCGAGGTGGCGCAGTGGTTAGCACACTGGACTCGCATTCGGGAGGACGACGGTTCAATCCCGTCTTCAGCCATCCTGATTTAGGTTTTCCGTGATTTCCCTAAATCGTTTCAGGCAAATGCCGGGATGGTTCCTTTGAAAGGGCACGGCCGATTTCCTTCCCAATCCTTCCCTAACCCGAGCTTGCGCTCCGTCTCTAATGACCTCGTTGTCGACGGGACGTTAAACACTAACCACCACCACCACCACCACCTGAATATCACATTATTTGACTAATGACAATACTAAAATTAAGGTCACCAAACGACACAAATATCATACTAGCAAACGCTAAAAGCTTTTTGTTATGCTCTTGGCTCATGCCCCATCTTTCGTCGTTTATTCGATGTTATTTTACTCCCCTAAGGTATTCTGTCTAGCGATTTGGCTGTCCTAATGTAGCCTATTTTCTTGTAGTGTGACTTATTATTCCCCAACGGCAGCATCTGCATCTTTATTCATGCTCTATAAATCATTGTAGTTTGTGAGTCAGGGATTACGTTGTACTCTTTCGACATACTCGTAAAGGTTAAGGCACATCGCATTCTCTCGCGTGACAACGCTTATAAGGAACATTGACCTGTCCATGTCTAGTACCGAGCCCGCTCCCTTAAATTAATCCGTGGAAATACTGCTTTCTATCTCCACCGAACAAATATAATATAGCATATACACGGTCCAGTCATATTAAAGTCACTGCCGCGCGCGTTCGACGTGAACGTGAAATAACTACTTACAGACGGCAAGTGGCAGCTCTAATAGTGCAGGGTATACAAAGTGTGTCGTCCTATTGAGAAAACGCAGCTATTTATTGTTAGCAGTGGAGGGTATATAAAGCGTGTCGCCGTATTGAGGAAACGGAGCTATTTATTTGAGAACGAAACCGGTATGATCATTGGCTTTCGAGCCAAGCGTGGAAGTACCGGGTGATCAAAAAGTCAGTATAAATTTGAAAACTGAATAAATCACGGAATAATGTAGATAGAGAGGTACAAATTGACACGAATGCTTGGAATGACATGGGGTTTTATTAGAACCAAAAAAATACAAACGTTCAACAAATGTCCGACACATGGCGCTTCATCTGATCAGAATAGCAATAATTAGCATAACAAAGTAAGACAAAGTATAGATGATGTTCTTTACAGGAAATGCTCGGTATGTCCACTATAATTCCTCGACAATAGCTGTAGTCGAGGAATAATGTTGTGAACAGCACTGTAAAGCATTTCCGGAGCTATGGTGAGTCATTGGCGTCCGATTTTGTCTTTCAGCATCCCTAGAGATTTCGGTCGATCACGATACACTTGCGACTTCAGGTAACCCCAAAGCCAATAATCGCACGGACTGAGGTCTGGGGACCTGGGAGGCCAAGCATGACGAAAGTGGCAGCTGAGCACACGATCATCACCAAACGACGCGCGCAAGAGATCTTATTAAGTTTTCAAATTTATACTGACTTTCTGATCACCCGGTGTTTCACGGGCCATAGAGGACAGAGTGAACGCTGGCTACTGAGATGTGTACCAGTGAAAATACATGCAACTGTTGGGATACGGACCGCCCAGATGAATCAACAGTATCTCCTCACCGACCGTTCAGCGAACGTTGCTGCGTACGGACTTCCGCAGCAGACTGGTTCATGTACCCATGCTGACTGCTGTTCATCGGCGACGAAGGTTGGAATGTCCTCTCCAATAGCGCAACTGGACGTCCACTGAGTGGCAACATGTGGCCTTTTTAGATGAATCATGGCCATTGGTGTGTAAGGCGTGGAACATCTGAAATCAAACACCCTGCTACAATCGTCGGAAGGGTCCAAGCCGGAGGAGAGAGTGCTACGACCTGGGAAATGTTTACGTGAAATTTCAAACACATACCCCAAGATATTACTTTGTCTCATCCTTACCAAAAAGACTGTAATCCAAATATCCTACGCTAATAAATAAAACATTATCTTGCTGACACCAATAAAACTGACTTATAACATGCAACAAGATCTCTGTAATCGTCACGTACTCAATTCCTGGCTTCCACACTGTCCTGCTCCACAGGCGTTCGGTCCCCATGCGTCCATACTGCCTCTTCATGCCCCTCAATTCAGTCAAGACTCATCGCCACGTCGACCAGCAACCTTTACGTTTGATATCACAGCCGAGTTGCACGAATTTACTCCAGTCCTGAATCTTAGACTTGCAAAACCGATCGCATACGCGACAAGTCGGGTCCCTCGTGTCTTGCTCGTGTGTTTCCAGCCCCCATCAACTTGGTTACGTAATTATCTTTGATACCTTCCTTTTACGACCCCAAGAACATGCACTTTTGCAAAATTAACCACCCCCTAAAACAATATCCCGACTTAATATCCCCACGTAAAGGTACATTTAAAACTTCTTCTCACAACTGCCTCAGCACCCCAAAAAAATCGACACACCACTACATGTAAGTAGCTGCTGATTTCCTACCTCCACAACAATTTTGTCACAACTACCCATCAAAGTATCCACCCATTTTAACTACCCCACGTTCTCCAACAACTCACACTGGCTACCTGTTCCTTTTCACAACTGAATTTCTTTGTCACTTACTACAACTCATTACACTTTCTCTGGTCTAGATACTGTTGTCCAACCGCACACAGTATCTCCAATTCTACAGCACCCGGTCCCCACCACAAACATAGTCCGATCCTGTTCCATAACCCGAACAATCCTCAGGCCCACCTGGAAAATTCCCTATTTTTTCCCGATGCCCCTCTCCCCATCCTTCACTTCCACTTCCCTCCTAATGATCTCGTGATTTAATTCCGCCATTATCCTTCCCGGAGCATGTTATATAACTAACAAACATCACCTTTCAGGCTATTATCATCATCGATTGCATCGTTAATGCTACAACGTTGTCCATCCAAAACATCATCACGTAAATTAGTGTATAGAAGGTAGTTTTCCTCTAGGGAGCAAAAGGTCATCAACATCCTTGCATGAAACAAACAGATACGAAGATGGTTAAAATCCATTCAAACGAAAAGAAATTCTGAAACCAAGCTGTATTAATAAACACGGCAGAATAAACAAGAATTCAAAATACAACGTTGACGCCATCGCATGAAGATCGCCTGTTTCAATAATATCGATTTTCTTTTTTCGCCTTTTAACATCTGTTTTAACGACACTGAATTGGAAAAAAGAATCTATAAGGTTGAAGAACGGTCACATTTTGTGGCAAGTCCCCCCACCCCCCACCCCCACCCCCACCCCCACTTTCCCCTTTTCCTTCTGCTCTCACCCTTGGGGTGAATGAAATGACTATGAACGAAATAAAACTGTTTTTATTTTAACCTCCATCTTCACTGTTCCTGGAATATCTAGAGGTTACAAACAATTAGTACGTTCCACTATGAATACCTATTCTGGGCATTTCTAAGTACATTTTTGTGAGGTATTTGGCTTCCTTCATCGAGTGCCTTACACTTGAGGTTTTTCAACATTCCCGTCACATTAACTCGCGAGGAAAGATTTCTACAACCACACGTGCTGCCATTCTTTCTGTACTCTAGATGTCCTCTTTTAACCCACCTCATGTGGTTCTCACACTGGATCAGTATTCCGATACATGCTCTGCAAAAACAGAGTACTCTATCTGAGGAAAATCGTACATCTTAATTGTTTCGATCCACTTAACGTTATACAGGCGTCACTCACAGCAATTGAAAAATGGTCATCATGCTTCGCGCCACTGGAACATTAGCGAAGCACTTATCTCGGTTTGCAAACAGAGGTACTAGAGCTTGCACACATTTAAAAGTGCTCCTTAAAGCAAGGCATGTAAATCATACGAATACAGTTATTTTATGCGTATGTCATCTTAAAAACGACAGTATTTGATCCGTTAGATATTTACATTCACTTATTACAGATAACATGCAGTTAGTGTTAATTTCTAGATTGTCCTAACTCATCGGATTTTAGTGTTCGTTGGAAAAGGAATCCGAACTTTTACAAGGCTTTTCCGCGCGTTGTTTTGACGAAGTCGTCCGCAGAAATTTGTCAAAGAGGGGCAAGATTCTAAAATTACCAGTTTCGGTTAAAGGTTCGGTGAGTTTGAGAACGTACAGTTGCTCAAAAATTAAATGTTTCAAGAATTATTCCAATGTGCTATATCTCAAAAGATTTATAGGTATTCACTCAACGTTTTAAGGTTGATTATTTCGATGCCAGCACCTGTGAAGTGACCTCAATACTTTTCAAGTGTCAGTCGTCGCCAGAACATTGCATTTTGTTGTTGTGGGTGCATCATGTCGAAGCTAAGTGAATTCGAGCATGAGCAAATTGCTGGAGTTCATATGGTGGGCGCTTCCATAACCAAAGGAGCCGAAGTGTTTGGTGTTTCAAGAAGCACCGTATCGGAAATTTACACCGCATACAGGAAAAGCGGAGCTTCATTCGCTAAGGCACAACGCGGACGAAAATGTGCGTTGAGTGATCGCGAAGTACCATCGTTGAAGAAGAGTGTGATGAAAAATAAGAGGAGGACAACTGCAAAAGTCACTGCAACATTGAATGTTGCAGTAAAACAGCACGAAAGGAACTCCAAGAACAGGAAATTGCAGTGCGAACTTGGAATACCAAAACCAACGATGAGTGATGCAACAGGAAAGCGTGGTGCTGAAGCCATAAACCATGGATTGTGGAGCAGTGGAAGAATTTCATTGGGTAGGATGAGTCTTGTTTCATACTACTTGCGACTTCTGGACGAGTTCACTTCCCAAGATTGAAACATGGCTCCGGTTCGGTGATAATTTTGCAGCCACGTAGTGATATTTCATGGGACCCACGGTTTCTCTCCAAGGTCGTATCGCTGCCAAAGATTGTGTGACCATTTTGGGTGATCAGGTCCATCCCACGGTACAATGTTTGTTCCCCAATGTTGGTGCTGTATTCCAAGACGATAGGGGCCCTGTTCACACAGTTTGCATCGACCATGACTGGTTTTGTGAGCACCAGAATGAGGTGTCACATCTCCCTGGCCACCTAAGTCACTATATCTCAGTATTATCGAGCCTTTGTGGTCCACTTTGGGAGAGAAGTGCGCATTGTCGCTATCCACCTCCATCATCGTTACCTGAATTTGCCTCTATTTTGCCCATGGAAACCATACAGGAATTGTATATATCCATTCCGAGACGCCCTGAAGCTGTTTTAAATGTCAACGATTTTCCCACACATGGTACTGTGATGTTTTTTTTTTTAATTTATGTATTTTTGTCCACCACCGGTATTCCATTATCTTTATTCAACATCCAGGGTATTCAACGAATTATTCAAATTAAATACTTTTCTTCACATGGCAATAACGTTAAGTTTTCATTGACGATTAAATATCTAAAGTGAGAAAAAAGTGGAACTGTTGAGAAAAGAATGTTGGAAAAAATGCCAAATCAATACTCCTCAAAGTTGAAGAACAGAAATAATTTAAAAAAAGACATAGTTTTTCTCCTTGTGCTCGGCAGTGCGACCGTTGGTAGAATGCACGGGAATTTCATAGTAAATAAAATGCTATTACTCGAGATCCCCAGATTACAAGGAGTGGGAAGGAAGAGGAGAAACCTAACTCCTCTGTCCTCTCTTGCGAACGCCTATGATTCCACTATAACGTTTGTTAATATTTCTATCGTCGTGTGAACGTACACGGCATGTCCGATACTGTAGAGGTGCGGAGAGATAAAGGGTGACAGTTATTGAACTATATGAAATAACATCGTCATAACTTCTGAACGGTTTGCTTCAGAACGTTCAAACTGAATGGTTAGCCGCAGGGCGGGAATTAGTATGCGCTGTATGGTTAGCTTTAGCGACGAAATCCACTTCCATTTGGATGGGTTCATCAGTAAGTAAAATTGGTGCCTTTGGGGGACTGAGAATTCGCATTTCGCGATCGAGACGTCTCTTCACCCTCAACGAATGACTCTGTGGTGTGCAATGTCCAATCTCGGAATAATCGGTGCGATAGTCCTTGATGGCACAGTGACTACCGAACGATACGTGAAGGTTTTGGAAGATGATTTCATCCTCATTTTCCAAGTCACGCTGATTTCGACAAGATGTGGTTCATGCAAGACAGAGCTGGACCCCATCGAAGCAAGAGAGTGGTTGATGTCCTGGAGGACCACTTTGGGGATCGCATTCTGGCTCTGGGGTATCCAGGGGCCACTGGCATGAGCCTCCATTGGCCACCATAATCTCCGGGTCTGAACATATGCGACTCCTCCTTGTGGGACTATATTAAAGACAAGGTGTACAGCAATAACCCCAGAACCATTGCTGAGCTGAAAACGGTTGTTGAGGAGGTCATCGACGGCATCGATGTTCCGACACTTCAGCGGGTAATGGAGAATTTCGCTACTCGTCAGCGCTACATCATCTCCAATGATGGCAGGCGTATCAGACATGTCGTAGCCTAAATCCGAATATCCGTAGAGACGTTTATATGTTGAATAAACTGTGTGCATGCCATAGTTTGTAACTAATTTACGTTTGTTTCATATAATTCAACAATTTTCATCCTGTATGTACATTCATCTATCTTGTTACAATAACTTATTCACATCTGTCCCCAAAAGATTCTTCTGGCTATGCCCCATCTCTGCTGGCATGATGCGTTGGATCGCAGAGTGCGTAAACCCCAAGTTATTGCTGCTATATTAGCCATTGCTGTTCCTATTGCTGATCTGCTGCTTTTCGCGAAACGTGGAGAAAGTCGGGAGACGGAAGCAGTATAAGAGGCGGTTTCCTCCATTGATGCTGTCTTTTCAAGGCCATCTATTACTTTGTTGGGTGGAATATCTGAGTACTGCCTTAACCCGCATTAGATGAATGATTTTATTTTCTTACGTATGTAGCGTTGTGAGTTCTACCAAGTCATAAACATGGGAGAGGTAGTAATAAAATTTTAATTATCACCTCCAAGAAATGAATTTGCGTTATTCACATTTTCCTCGTGTGGAGGTACATGTCTGTAGGCCTGAAATCCCCGCGCCACAGTACCGTAGCATGTCATCAGATGATGTTTGGTTTGTGGGGCGCTCAACTGCGCGGTTATCAGCGCCCGTACAAATTCCCAACCTCTGCTCAGTCCAATCTCGCCACTTTCATGAATGATGATAAAATGATGAGGACAACACAAACACCCAGTCATCTCGAGGCCAAGGATCGAACCCGGGACCCCGTGATCGGGAAGCGAGAACTAATTTTAAGCGCTCTATTGGGGCCGAAAATCGTGAAGCTACTCCTAACTGCTTCTCGACTGGGGTCGCCTGTCTCATTGCCGTATTTTGTTTTCTATTCTTTCTCGTATGAACATTAGCAAATAATTCTTGTCCATTGTACACTGAAACTGTTGAAATTTAAGGTCATGTATAGTGAATTTCCCCCCCATGAACCATGGACCTTGCCGTTGGTGGGGAGGCTTGCGTGCCTCAGCGATACAGATGGCCGTACCGTAGGTGCATCACAACGGAGGGGTATCTGTTGAGAGGCCAGACAAACATGTGGTTCCTGAAGAGGGGCAGCAGCCTTTTCAGTAGTTGCAGGGGCAACAGTCTGGATGATTGACTGATCTGGCCTTGTAACATTAACCAAAACGGCCTTGCTGTGCTGGTACTGCGAACGGCTGAAAGCAAGGGGAAACTACAGCCGTAATTTTTCCCGAGGACATGCAGCTCTACTGTATGATTAAATGATGACGGCGTCCTCTTGGGTAAAATATTCCGGAGGTAAAATAGTCCCCCATTCGGATCTCCGGGCGGGGACTACTCAAGAGGACGTCGTTATCAGGAGAAAGAAAACTGGCGTTCTACGGATCGGAGCGTGGAATGTCAGATCACTTAATCGGGCAGGTAGGTTAGAAAATTTGAAAAGGGAAATGGATAGGTTAAAGTTAGATATAGTGGGAATTAGTGAAGTTCGGTGGCAGGAGGAACAAGACTTTTGGTCTGGTGATTACAGGGTTATAAATACAAAATCAAATAGGGGTAATGCAGGAGTAGGTTTAATAATGAATAAAAAAATAGGAGTGCGGGTTAGCTACTACAAACAGCATAGTGAACGCATTATTGTGGCCAAGATAGACACAAAGCCCATGCCTACTACAGTAGTACAAGTTTATATGCCAACTAGCTCTGCAGATGATGAAGAAATAGATGAAATGTATGACGAGATAAAAGAAATTATTCAGGTAGTGAAGGGAGACGAAAATTTAATAGTCATGGGTGACTGGAATTCGTCAGTAGGAAAAGGGAGAGAAGGAAACATAGTAGGTGAATATGGATTGGGGGGAAGGAATGAAAGAGGAAGCCGCCTTGTAGAATTTTGCACAGAGCATAACTTAATCATAGCTAACACTTGGTTCAAGAATCATGAAAGGAGGCTGTATACATGGAAGAAGCCTGGAGATACTGACAGGTTTCAGATAGATTATATAATGGTAAGACAGAGATTTAGGAACCAGGTTTTAAATTGTAAGACATTTCCTGGGGCAGATGTGGATTCTGACCACAATCTATTGGTTATGAACTGCAGATTGAAACTGAAGAAACTGCAAAAAGGTGGGAATTTAAGGAGATGGGACCTGGATAAACTGAAAGAACCAGAGGTTGTACAGAGTTTCAGGGAGAGCATAAGGGAACAATTGACAGGAATGGGGGAAAGAAATACAGTAGAAGAAGAATGGGTAGCTCTGAGGGATGAAGTAGTGAAGGCAGCAGAGGATCAAGTAGGTAAAAAGACGAGGGCTAATAGAAATCCTTGGGTAACAGAAGAAATATTGAATTTAATTGATGAAAGGAGAAAATATAAAAATGCAGTAAATGAAGCAGGCAAAAAGGAATACAAACGTCTCAAAAATGAAATCGACAGGAAGTGCAAAATGGCTAAGCAGGGATGGCTAGAGGACAAATGTAAGGATGTAGAGGCTTGTCTCACTAGGGGTAAGATAGATACTGCCTACAGGAAAATTAAAGAGACCTTTGGAGAGAAGAGAACCACTTGTATGAATATCAAGAGCTCAGATGGCAACCCAGTTCTAAGCAAAGAAGGGAAGGCAGAAAGGTGGAAGGAGTATATAGAGGGTTTATACAAGGGCGATGTACTTGAGGACAATGTTATGGAAATGGAAGAGGATGTAGACGAAATGGGAGATAAGATACTGCGTGAAGAGTTTGACAGAGCACTGAAAGACCTGAGTCGAAACAAGGCCCCGGGAGTAGACAACATTCCACTAGAACTACTGATGGCCTCGGGAGAGCCAGTCATGACAAAACTCTACCATCTGGTGAGCACGATGTATGAGACAGGCGAAATACCCTCAGACTTCAAGAAGAATATAATAATTCCAATCCCAAAGAAAGCAGGTGTTGACAGATGTGAAAATTACCGAACTATCAGTTTAATAAGTCACGGCTGCAAAATACTAACGCGAATTCTTTACAGACGAATGGAAAAACTGGTAGAAGCCGACCTCGGGGAAGATCAGTTTGGATTCCGTAGAAATGTTGGAACACGTGAGGCAATACTGACCTTAAGACTTATCTTGGAAGAAAGATTAAGAAAAGGCAAACCTACGTTTCTAGCATTTGTAGACTTAGAGAAAGCTTTTGACAATGTAGACTGGAATACTCTCTTTCAAATTCTGAAGGTGGCTGGGGTAAAATACAGGGAGCGAAAGGCTATTTACAATTTGTACAGAAACCAGATGGCAGTTATAAGAGTCGAGGGGCATGAAAGGGAAGCAGTGGTTGGGAAAGGAGTGAGACAGGGTTGTAGCCTCTCCCCGATGTTATTCAATCTGTATATTGAGCAAGCAGTAAAGGAAACAAAAGAAAAATTCGGAGTAGGTATTAAAATTCATGGAGAAGAAGTAAAAACTTTGAGGTTCGCCGATGACATTGTAATTCTGTCAGAGACAGCAAAGGACTTGGAAGAGCAGTTGAACGGAATGGACAGTGTCTTGAATGGAGGATATAAGATGAACATCAACAAAAGCAAAACGAGGATAATGGAGTGTAGTCAAATTAAGTCGGGTGATGCTGAGGGAATTAGATTAGGAAATGAGACACTTAAAGTAGTAAAGGAGTTTTGCTATTTAGGGAGTAAAATAACCGATGATGGTCGAAGTAGAGAGGATATAAAATGTAGACTGGCAATGGCAAGGAAAGCGTTTCTGAAGAAGAGAAATTTGTTAACATCGAGTATAGATTTAGGTGTCAGGAAGTCGTTTCTGAAAGTATTTGTATGGAGTGTAGCCATGTATGGAAGTGAAACATGGACAATAACTAGTTTGGACAAGAAGAGAATAGAAGCTTTCGAAATATGGTGCTACAGAAGAATGCTGAAGATAAGGTGGGTAGATCACGTAACTAATGAGGAGGTATTGAATAGGATTGGGGAGAAGAGAAGTTTGTGGCACAACTTGACTAGAAGAAGGGATCGGTTGGTAGGACATGTTTTGAGGCATCAAGGGATCACAAATTTAGCATTGGAGGGCAGCGTGGAGGGTAAAAATCGTAGAGGGAGACCAAGAGATGAATACACTAAGCAGATTCAGAAGGATGTAGGTTGCAGTAGGTACTGGGAGATGAAGAAGCTTGCACAGGATAGAGTAGCATGGAGAGCTGCATCAAACCAGTCTCAGGACTGAAGACCACAACAACAACAACATAGTGAATTAGCTGCAACCAGCTGCTCTTATAGGTTTTTATTTTTCCGTGCTGATACTTAAAGATGCCTCGCATCCCATCCTCAGAAATTCTTTTTTATTTACGTGTCGTGAACATTGTTTCTTTACTGACGACGTTAGAGAGCTATGTAACGGAAGTTTTTAAGACGGCTATTGTGAATCATTGTAAGCAAAGAAACGATGTTCACAATGCGTAAGTAAATGCAAACATCTGAAGGTAGAGTGAACGTAAAATGAATATACTCTCGAAAACGCGATCTTTCAACATCAATTTGTTGGCGCGGAGTGCCAGGAAGCGGATGCCATTCGTATCGGCGCGTTAACCCGTGAACATTAACGTTACGGGCGCTATAGTTTTGATTTTCGGAGCGCTAGCGTTGCGTCTCGTAACAAAGCGGCCCGCGAACTTAAGTAAGTATGTGAATCAGCCTCGCGATCACGAGAGGTTGTCCATGCCTGATCTACACGATAGTGGAAATAATGAAATTCATTCAGGCTCAGTTTTCGGAAACTTGGACGATATTTTGAACACACTGAAGGTCGCCAGCCGTTGTTTCCTGTCACTACTCATGTCATTCAATAGGCCCGCCGACTCGAGGCAGTAGCGGAAAGGAGGCACCTGTGTCAGGCCAGTCAAGATGGCTTTCTCCGCTGCGTCATCACCGTGGACGAGCGCTGGGAGTATTCGATGACCCCGACGTAATGAAGCACGACAAGCATTGGAAACACTGCGCAGACCCAATCATCATTGGTCATTGGACAAGGTGCTGCTGACTCACTCAGCACGCATCTCCCCTCCCCCCCCCCCCCCCCCCCCACAGTGGATAGCACATAAAAACTAAACACTGATCAAGCATGAAAACAGGAAGAAGGTGTGCAGAACTGCGAAAAAAGAAGCAAAATAGAACCACTCAATGGCCTAAGCTCAAGATGTACAACATCGAGCAAATTTGAATAGCTACGGCATCGTGATTATGTGGTCACGTTTTTGGGCTGCAAAAGGTAAGATCTGTGTTGAAGTCTCCCTTGCGTCCTACTTTTTTCTCACAAAATTATTAACTGTCCGTCCGGTCATTAACTGGTCTGTTCGCTGTATTCAGATTTGTGCCTGTGTCGTGGTGTAACGTCCGTTTGCAACAGCAACGTGTAAGGAAGGGACTTCCAGACGTACGTGCTTCCTATTTGTTACACGTAAGTACCACATGTTACATAAGTCTTGCGTTCCGTTTTGCAAGTTTTGACTCTTTAATTCCTTTGTTGTAACATAGCTCACACCCGTTTATTTGTTGTTTTCATTTCTCTGAGAGGCCTGTGCGCCATCTTGCCTGTTCTCACTACTTATTACATTTACTTGCGGCGGTAGTATATTCTTTCCACATGAGCCATATTCTATAACCAAAGCGTAGTACGACAACCGCCAATACAACAGAAGGAGAACAGACACGTCAATGGCAGTACGGACCGTTCATAAATTTGTGGAAAAGAAAAAAACAAAAAAAAAGAAAAATGCGGTGCGCGGGAAATTTGAACACAGACCTCCCGCTCTGCAGACCAACACCGTGACCAGACAGCCACGACGCCGCGCTTCTTGCAAATGCGCTCAATGTTGCACATCTTAAGTTTGGACCGTTCTCTGTTTCTATTTTGCTTCTTTTTTCACAGTTCAGTACACCTTCTTCCCGTTTTCATGCTTGATCTGTGTTCTGTTTGGGACGGACTATCCACTGGGCCAAAAAAATGGCTCTGAGCACTATGGGACTCAACTATTGTGGTCATCAGTCAGAACTTAGAACTACTTAAACCTAACTAACCTAAGGACATCACACACACCCATGCCCGAGGCAGGATTCGAACCTGCGACCGTAGCAGCAGCGCGGCTCCGGACTGAAGCGCCTAGAACCGCACGGCCACCGCGGCCGGCCCACTGGGCCATTTTACCACTAAATTTGAGAGGGGTGCGATGGGGAGTTTCGCTTGTGGGTGTTTTTTGAGACCGACCTGGTGCGGTGGAAACCGTCATAGGAGCATGGCACCGAAATCGGCAGACGAGATTACGGTAGACTGTGAAGACGAAGCGTCGCTGGAAGTTGTGCAAAGGGACGCCTGTGCTCATTCTGTTTTGCACGGAACGCAATCACACACGCTGCGTCTTTGTTCTATAAAATATGGCTTCCACCTGTTACTCTCACATTGTCCAGGCCTGGTCACCCTGTGGCTTTTTCCTCTTTTCTCGGATGAAGAAACCATTGCGTGACATGCATTTCGAAAACGACGATTAGGTGGTTTTCGAGTGGAACATTTTCTGAACAACTGAAAAGCAGACTTCTGCAACTTAGGTCTCTATCCACCGTTGCGGAAAACGTGTCGCATTAAAGGGTGAATGTGTAGAGAGGAACTGACATCATCACGTCGTTTAATGGTCGCAGCTTTGTTTTTTATTGGTGGTACGTAAAGCTTTGTGACTACCCCTTGCAGTGCGAGACTCAGCTTGCCCTCTTCCCACATAATATCCAGAGAACTAAGGATGAAGGGCAACAGGCAGATTCCATATTCCTAGATGTCCGGAAAGCATTCGAGACGGTGCCCCACTGCAGACTGTCAACGAAGGTAAGAGAATACGGATTAGGTTCCCAGGTAGGTAAGTGGTTCGAAGACTTCTTAAGTAATAGAACTCAGTACGTTGTTCTCGACAGTGTTTGTTCATCAGGAGTTTCCCAGGGAAATGTGATAGGACCGATCTTGTTTCCTATATACATAAATGATCTGACGGACAGGGTGAGCTGACTCTGCGGCTGTTTGTTGATAACGTTGTAGTGTGCGGGCAGGTGTCGCTGTCGAGTGACTTTAGGAGGATACAAGACGACTTACGCAAAATATCTAGTTGGTGTGATGAATTGTAGCTTGCTCTGAATGTGGAGAACTAAGTTGATGCGGAAGAGCTAGAGACTCATTCCCGAAATGTTCGAATATAGCTTTAGTAGTGTGCTGCTAGATATAGTCATCCAATTAAGTATCTAGGCTTAACATTGCGAAGCGATATGAAATGGAACTAGAGCCTATCGATGGTATAAGGGAAGGCGAATGGTGGACTTCAAATTAATGGGCTAATTTTACCAAGGTGTGCTTCATCTGTAAAGCAGACCGCATATAGAATACTGAACCGACGCATTCTTAAGTACTGCTCGCGTGTTTGGGAACTGCAGCAGGTCTGATTATATGAAGGTATCGATGCATTTCAAAAGCGTCCTGCTCGATTTGTTAACAGTAGATTTGATCACCACGTGAGTGTAACAGTGATTGTTCGTGAACTCAAATTCAAATCCCAGGAGAGAAGACGAAGTTCTTTTCGTGGGGCACTATTGAGAAAAAGAGAACCCCCATTTAAAGCTGTCTTCAGAAATATTCTGCTGCCGCCAACATACAATTCGAATAAGGACGACGAATCTAAATTAGAGCTCCTACGGAAATATACAGCCGACCGTTTTTGCCTCGCTCTATTTGCGAATGGAACAGGAAAGAAAAAGATTAGTAGCGGTAGAGCGTACCGTCTGCTATGCACCGTACGGTAGCATGCGAAGTATGTATGTACAGGGTGCGTCGAGGGAACTTCCTTATTTGAAACGCGCGGCAGACAACGGCTGTTACTCATTGCTGCGTGGGTTTCAGTGCAATCAAAAGTGCGAGACTTCACTTTTTTTTAAAAAAAAGCGTTGGTTAGTAGCGATCATGCAGTGGGCAAGACAGGAGCACGCGTTCGCCGTTGCGGCCTAGTTTTCGAATGGACGCTCGATCATCAGAACTCATTGTGCATTCAGGAAACAGTTTAAAATCGCGCCTGCAGGTCGTGTTCCTCATGGGAAATCAATTGTTATGTGGGTAGACACCTTTATGGATACTGGAAGTGTGCAGAAGAAGAAACCAGGACCTTCAAGGACCACCTGAACGCATCAAATCATAGAGAGGGTAAGGATGTCGATTTTGAATTCCCCCAAGCGATCTGCACGCAAACTTCCCTTGCAATTTCTGAACGCATGGTGAGACGAATTCTTCACGACGAGTTGAAATTTCATCCGTATAAACTGTCAGTGGTGCACACACTTCATCCACGTGGTTTTGTTTCACGAAAAAATGCGTGTGAAGCCTTGATCGATGAGCTGCCTTATGACGCCTTAGTGTTACTCAGCGACGAGGCAAATTTTCACTTGTCTGGTTACGTGAATAAACAAAATATGCGGTATTGGAGTGGCATGAACCCCCGAAAACTTCATGAGCAGCCCCTGCATACAGAACGTGTGACTGTTTGGTGTGCATTATCTAAATTTGGCATTATTCACCCATGGCGTTTCGAAGAGAACGATAAGGCAGAAACGGTCAATTCTCAGCCTTATGTTCAGATGATTGAATAGTTTTTTCTTCCTGAACTTGAAGAAATGGATGTGGGTGATGTCTGGTTCCAACAAGATGATGCCACAGCTCACACTGTACGAACACCGATGATCATGTTGCGCGAACACTTCCCCGATGGTCTCATCTCTTTGAGGGGCTATCTCCAGTGGCCAGCATACACGCCAGATTTAGAGCCAGCGACTTTTTCTTATGGAGCTATCTCAAATCTTTGGGGTATACCAATCGTCCGCAGACCCTGGCTGAGCTACGGAGCAATATTCGTATTGCTATTGCCGGCATCGACAGAGACATGTTGGAAAAAGTGGACCGAAACTTCCGATTTCGACTCTCCAAATGCATTGAGCAGAACGAAGGTCACCTTCAATATATCATTTTCAAAACTTAATCGAACAAAATTTTATATGTTACTCTTTGTAAACAAAAAGAATTAAATTGATGTCTCTAATACTTTCTGATTTAAGATTTTCTTAAATAAGGAATTTCCCGCACTGCGCCCTGTAGATATAAATGTTGTCATGACTCTTTCACTTTTACCGCTCAAATTGCTCCGACGCATTTCTAGAACAGGTAAGAATAAGAATTTTACTCCGCCTGTGGGTACTAAACTTATTGTTGAGTGACGCGTGTGGATACTTTAACGAGGACAAGGCTTCGTACAGAGGCTGCGAGGCGGCCTCCACTTCCGCTTCCGCAGAGCGAGCGCCCGCGACCGCGGCCGCAGCCGGCGTAAACTGTTTACCTGCGCCGTTTGTTTGACTCACTTGCGGCGGGTAAATTGTTTCCGCGACGTAATCGGCCCCGACCTAGCACAACGAGGCGCTCTGCGGTCCCGCGGGGCCCTGGGCTGTTTGTTTGGGCGGCCACGCCGGCTCACAACCGAGTACGCACTTCCCTGCTCGAGTATCGCTTCTATCAGCAGCTCCTCTAGACGTAAACTTGCATCTACTAAATACACAATAATGCTCAGGACACTCTGTTAATCTGGAAGTAATGTCCTTGCACGGGGAGCACATTTTCATTTATGAGAGCTGCAGATTCATTCTAAGTTTGAAGCGTTATAGGATCTCTACGAAGCGTTAACAGGACCTCTAACGATTCCAATATACGAGGTGCGTTGAAAAAGTCTCGGGAACTTTCGTTTTTAGGAAATGATTTTATTTATTTCTCTACATTAATGTTATCTTCTTCATAGTACATATTGTACGCTTTTTTCTGCGCTACTTCCAATCCCTCAAACCCTGCTGGAACTCGATCATTGGCATAGCACTTAGCTCTTTCAGCGATACGCTTTTAATCTCATCTAAGCTCGTGAAACCACTGCTCTTTAAGGTTCTTTTTATTTCTCTAATGAGAAAAACTCCACACGTGACCATGTATGACGAATATTATGGCTGGGGCATCATTACAGTGTTGTTTCTCGCCAAGGATTCAAGAACAGGCAATGAAGTGTGTGCAGGTGCATTACCGTGGTGCAAAAGCGATTTTTTCGGATTACTTTCCGCAAACGGCGTTGAACTTGTGGCTAAGTAATTCTTATCGAGCGTCTGACCTTCTGATTAAGAACGCTTGATGCACTATGCTGTTTAAATCGAAGAAAACAGTCAACAGAACCTATGCGTTTTACAGCACTTGGCGAGCTTTTCTCGGGCTTGTCAATCCAGAATACCTCCACTTGGAAGACTGAGCCTGAGTTTCGACGTCATACCGGTAGACCCATCTTTTGTCGCTGCTGTCACACATTTCATACCAAAACATTTCGAAAATATCTCAGGCCTGAGCCAGTTCATATGCCAACATCATCAGCAACTTTCCCGGTTCTCATTTGGCGATCGTTCATAATCTTTTCTTTTCTTTTTCATTTTTTCATCGGTAACTGATGTGCTTGAGCGTCCAGAACGTTCGTCACCTTCTACTTCTTCACCTCCATCTTGTATAAGCTTATCCCACTCGTAAACGTTTTACTCATAGCAGACACACCAAAGTCAATTTTCAACATACAGAAAAATGTAATGCAAATTATGTGATACTATTTTAAAACAAATCAGTAGCCGTCCCTCGTAAGCAGACACGTGTAACCTTCCTGAAAACTGACGACAAACTAAACTTTCAATAAGGCTGCTAGTGTTTTGATACGCTTCAGACATGTTTACCAACATAACAACGAAAAATCGCGCGAATCAGACTGATGCAACTCACGAAATTACACACTTCCCGATACGTTCTGAACACTCCCCACACATCAATGATTTATCAAATAGGATCATCAGCGCTATATTGCTGTTCAAAGCGATGCTGTTGTCTTCACGAAAATAGTGTCCTTGAACGGTTCTAAGGAGTGACGAAGAGACTTGGACAAAGTTTCGAGTTTGTGTAATGAACGACAGCTCTCTTCAGTTGTGGATAAATGTTTGTTACTTGTCCACCAGCGCGTGGCCCGCACACCTCTGCACTTTTCATCTCAACTTTCCATCGTACCCAACCTCAGGTCTGAAGCCTGTCGTTTTCATGTCTTCCTTGACATTATCGAACCGCATTGCTTCTCGAGACGGCTATATAGACAACTGACAACTTTCTTATCATTTCTGAAAATCTGCCCGTACCATCGAAATTTTGGTGACTGCGATATCAACACCGTTAATTCCCTTCTAATGATCGATAGGGGAAAGTATAACCTTTTCGTGATGGAACTCGGGAATGTAGTTATATGACAAGATTAGGAATAAATTTACCTCTGAACAATAATGACCTTCGCTTCCCGAGTGGTGCTGTGGACACTGCTTTTGCAGTGCACACTACTGCTGGACGGTGATGGTGGCGAGCTGTGATCCTGGGCTATATTTTCCGTGGTTACTATACAGATATTGCAATTACTTTCAACCCTCAGTATCTCATAGCGATTGGATGTATATACACCCGGTGAACCTAAGGTTGGGACTGGTAGACCCTAAATTGATCATGGCGCAATAAAAAGAAACTGACTACAATTTTTCCAGTCAGAGGCGAATTTATACCCAATCTGAAAAGAATTTTGTTTCTGCGTGAATCCACAACTCCTCAACGCTTAATAAAAGAAAACAAGGTCCGTAGTAGTCTATAATGCAAACAATAATTAAATCGTGTGATTAGCTAATATCGACCATAAGCCATTTCCAAGTATCCGTGGAAACAACGTGGAAGAGAGTCTATCACTCCGCATACGTCTCCAGACACAGTCAAGTATGAATGACACATCACAGGACTCACATTAAGATAACACGTTAACGTACAATACTTCTAGTTACATGTGTGTTATTACGTACTGTATATCGTAATTACCAAATTATTTTAGTTCACACGTATAGAGCATACGTCATATTCCGTCATTACATTGGGAATTGATCCACACCACAAACGTTAAAACCTCACATGCCATACTGGTATCTGCGCTCTAAGTACTACAGTTTGGCAACTAACAGCAGCTGTTATGATATTGCCAAAGATCCTTTCGAAGTCTTTTTCGTTTTGGTACCTACTATCACTACTTATTCATTTTGGCTAAAAGCAAGCCGGACATATAGGCATACGATTGTGTGTAAAAATTGTCCTCTATAACAGGATTCTGCTGTTCGTCAGTGACAATATAATTTTAAAATATTATGAAATTTTTATTTTTATGTATTACTCTTCGGTAAAATTTTTCAATAGATTCGCTTGTTTGTGTCTATATACTGATCAGCCAGAACATCATGAACATCGACCTACTATCGATATAAACCTGTCCGGGCGACAGCAGCATCACCTGACTGCTAGCCAGACACGCACACGTGATGTCCGTGTGTAGAATGGGGGAGGCGCGCGATCTGTCTGAGTTGTGATGGTCCGGAGGCTCGGCACGAGCGCTTTGGAAAGTGCACGACATGTCGGGTGTTCCAGGAGAGCTGTGGTAAGTATCTTCAACGTGTGGCAAAACCGAGATGAAACCACGTCCAGATGTCGTTGGGGTTGGGTGCCCACCTCTCATTACAGATGTCAAGACAGGTGGCGAAATGTGGTGGAACTAATATCAAACCTTAATAATAGTACAAGTGTGTCTGAACACACTCACATTGATGGGTCTCCGGAGACGAGGACCCACGCATGTCCCAATGTTAACACCACGATACCGCCAACTACAACTGAAATGGGCAACTGACCATCGGCAGTGGACGTTGGCGCAGTGACAGAGCGTTGCATGGTATGGTGAAACTCGATACATCCTTCATACCGCCGATGAAAGGGTGCGAATCCGTCGTCTTCCAGAGGAAGAGATAAACTGGCGGCGGCTCCATTATACTTTGGGAAGCATTCATGTGGGCATCCATGGGTCCTGTGGAGACCGTGCACGACACCATGAGGGCCAAGGCTATCGTACACTAGTTGCAGAAAACGTACACACCTTCGTGACTATCAAGTATCCCGATGGCAGTTTCATTTTTCTACAAGATAATGCACAACGACTGTGATGCAGTGACTCGAGGAACATGCCAGCGAGTTCCAACTGATGTGCTGGCTAGCCAACTCGCCCGATCTGAACCCGATCGAACTCATCTGGATATGACTGATCATAGCGTTAATGCTCATCGCCCACCTTTCCGGTATTTGCGGGAATTAGGCGACTTGTGTGTGCAGGTGTGGTGCCAACTCCCTCCAGTGACCTACCAAGGGCTCATTGCCTCCATGCCACGACGCGTCGCTGCTGTTATCCGTGCTGGCTATTACGTAGATGGTCATTATGTTCTGGCTGATCAGTGCACATAGCCCTCAGGCACTGAAAACCCACGATACGATACATTCATTAAGTCTGGCACGCTAGCAATTAGTAGTGTGTTCATTTTTCAATATTTTATTATATTCATACTTGTTTCGTACATCACTTCTAATGTGCTGTACGTCTGTCTGTGTCCCCTTCATTGGTCTTTGGCCACTGATAACCTGATACACAATACATCACCTAATTCTGGCCTGCCAGCACTGCATACAATGTGCCTCTTACCTATGCTACCGATAGTTCTACAGTGTTTGGATGTGTGCCTATCTTTAACAACAACATAGCAGCTGCTGTTAGTTGTCAAGCTGTAGTAATTCCTACATAGTTACCAATATGACATGTGAAATTGTAACATTTGTGAAGTGAATATATTGCCAATGTAACCTGGAAATAACGTGTACTTTGTATGCGTAAAGTAAAATAATGTGATAACTACAATACGAAACATCACATATGTAAGTAGAAATTGCACGATAAGGTGGTGTGTTGATGTGAATTGTGTAATGTGTTAATTTTATACACGGCGACGTACGGAGATGTATGCAGATAATGTGGTACTCATCCACGTTGGTTTTACAGGTGCCTGAAAATGACTTGTGACCGAAATTAGCTAATAGCACGATTTCAATAAAGATAGTTTACATTACAGTCTTTTCGCTTTGTTTCTACTGTATACTAAATTTCTCTAATCCGAATACAGTCATTTTAAAATTAAAGTTAGTACCGAAAACTCTGCGATCAGCCCAAGAGGATCGCGTCATGCCGATCGGCCACTGTATCGTCCTCTCTCATATGACGTCATAGACGGGCATTTTGTCACCTCATCGCTCTCCCGGCCGTTGTCGGCTTTACAGATCCTGAAGCCTCAAACAAGGAGCCTCCCAAGCAATAGCAATAGAAATTCACAAACACCATAACGATTTTAATAGAAAAGAGGAGGTTTTAAAGTTGGACAAAATATGGATGTCGACGTTGCGCCAGCAGAATGACAATCGATTATACTTGATCGAGAATGATGACGCCTTCCAAAGATAGGCATACCGTCGGCATCACGTGACGAATGGTGGTACCCTCTATGCGCTCTATAAATGCGAGAGTACCTGGAGCCTCAGTGGACCCCCACCCTCACCTACCTTGGCCTCACCATTGACCGTCACCTCACCTGGATCCCTCATCTCCGCTCCATCCAATCCAAAGCCCACAGCCGCCTCCGACTCCTCAAACTCCTCTCTGGCCGGACGTGGGGGTTGCACCCCTCTACCATTCTCCACACCTACAAATCCTTAATCCGTCCCATCCTCTGTTATGCCAGTCCTGCCTGGATATCTGCCCCCCCCCCCCAAATTCTATAAGTCCCTCCAGATCCTTGAGCGTCATGCACTCCGCCTTGCCTTCCGTATACGCCTCCCGTCCCCCACGCGGATCCTCTATGATCTCATTCCTTTCCCCCATCTGCTCCTATTCCTCGAACATATCCGCATCCTCTACACCTCCCGCCGTCTTGAACCCCCTCACCCCCTGGTTGCTCCTCTCCTCTCCCATCCCCGCCTCCTGCCACGTCTTCACCGTTGTGTCCCCCCTACCCTCCATCTCTACACCCTACATCTCTTTTCCCAAGGTGGCTTCCATCAACTCCCCCTCCCAGACGATGCCCTCTCTCCCTCCATTTATCCCTCCTATCAACTCTGATCCTCACTCCCCCTCCTTTCCTCTGTCCTTTCCCTGGGCTCCCTCTTCCCCCCTTCCGTCCTGTTTTCTCCCCACTAAACCTCTCCCTACCTCCCCTATCCCCCCCAAGTCCTTTTGTATTCCCCTCCTCTGCCTACCCCACTCCCTGTCGCGTCTGCCCCCCACCCCTCTTATGGGTCCTCATCCTCCATCAGCTCCTTTCCCGGTTCCCCCCCTTCGCTTTTACTCTCCTTTCCCCCCTTTTTTGTTTTCCCATCATCTGTCCAGTTTCCCCCCACCTGCTCTCGTCTGTGGTATGTCACATTTGCCAACTTTTTAGTGCAGTGTTCCAGTGACTATTCAGTGTTGTTCGTCTTTCTCGTGTTGCGAACAGAAACCATGCTGTCGCTAGGTGTGAATTTTATGTCTTTTGCGAACAGAATCCAGACTGTCGCCGTGTTTTTTAATTGTCTGTCTATTGTTTTACCTGTCTGCTTCGTATGTATTTTATTAGCATCATAATCCCTCTGTTCTTTAAGTTCCACGATTTCTTTTCGCCATGTTACTCTTTAAGTCTCCGATTTTATCGCCTGTTTTTATTATTTATTCTCTCCATCTTTCTCACAAAGTCTGTAGGCTGAAGAGCGGCATACTAAGCTGCTTCAATAAGGAAAAAAAAAAAAAAAGAGCCTCAGTGGCAGTAGCCGGATGATCTCAGAAGATGTCTCCCGCAGATGGAGACGAAACGTCAGGTAGAAATTTTATACATCGACCACGGCCTCTCAGCCCGGAAGTTTCAACTGAAGACAACACCGGCCATTAAAGCCTACATTGTATGATTAAATACTGTAATGTTCCCCAGCACCGTTAATTATAATTTTGGACGGCATTGCCGTCGATTACTTGTAGTAACAAGGCGGAGGTAACAGTATTTATGACGTAGTAAAACTAAACTCCTCCCGAACAGGCCATGAAGGTCCAACGGTACCGACCAGCCGCCGTGTCATCCTCACCCACAGGCGTCGTATGCCAGTTTCCGAGACGGGAGCCTCTACTTGTCAATCAAGTAGCTCCTCAGTTTGCCTCACAAGGGCTGAGTGCACCCCGATTGCCAACAGCGCTCGGCAGACCGGATGGTCACGCATCCAAATGCTGGCCCAGCCCGACTGCGCTTAACTTCGGTGATCTGACGGGAACCGGTGTTACCACAGCGGCAAGGCCGCTGGCTTATGACGTAGTAATAATACATACTTATGTAATAATAGTATAGTTATAGGAGCTATACTTTCACAATATATATAAATGACCTAGTAGATAACGTCGGAAGTTCCAGGAGGCTTTGCTCGGATGATAATGTTCTTCAAGAGAAGTCGCGAAGGTAGAAAATTGTAGCGAAGTGCAGGAAGATCTGCAAATGATCGGCGCTTGGTAGAGGGAGTGGTGACGGACGCTCAACATAAACAGCTGTGATGTATTGTGAAAACACAGGCAGAAAGACCTTAAGGCTACAATTACACAATAGCGGAACAATCGTTGGCTGCAGTTACTGCCACAAAATACCTAGGAGTAAGCCTACGGAGCAATTTTTAAGGGAAATACCATATACAATTATTCGTGAGTAATGCAGATAGCAGAATGATAGTCACTGGAAGAACCCTCAGGAAATATAGTCCATCAACGAGGGAAATAAAGGACTCGTAGAGGAAACAGAGAAGATCCAAAGACGAGCGGCGCGCTTCGCTAGAGGTTCATTTACTAAGTACGAAAGCGTCACCGAGATGCTCAAACAACTCTAGTGGCAGCCGCTGCAAGAGCGGCGTTCTGCATCTCAGTGTGGTTTATCATTTTAATGCCTATAGATTACGTTCCTAGAAGAGTTAACAAATACATTGCTTCCTCCTTCGCGTATCTCGCAAAAAAAGAATAAAAAACATAAAAATACACTACTGACCATTAAAATTGCTACACCAAGAAAAAATGCAGATGATAAAGAGGTATTCATTGGACAAATATATTATATTAGAATTGACATGTGATTATATTTTCACGCAATTTCGGTGTATAGATCCTCAGAAATCAGTAACCAGAACAACCACCTCTGGCCGTAATCGCGGTGGTCTCGCGGTTCTAGGCGCGCAGTCCGGAACCTTGCGACTGCTACGGTCGCAGGTTCGAATCCTGCCTCGGGCATGGATGTGTGTGATGTCCTTAGGTTAGTTAGGTTTAAGTAGTTCTAAGTTCTAGGGGACTAATGACCACAGCAGTTGAGTCCCATAGTGCTCAGAGCCATTTCTGGCCGTAATAACGGCCTTGATACGCCTGGGCATTGAGTCAAACAGAACTTGGATGGAGTGTACAGGTGCAGCTGCCCGTGCAGCTTCAACACGATACCACAGTTCATCAAGAGTAGTGACTGGCGTATTGTGACGAGCCAGTTGTTCGGCCACCATTGACCAGACGTTTTCAATTGGTGAGAGATCTGGAGAATGTGCTGGCCAGGACACCAGTCAAACATTTTCTGTATCCAGAAAGGCCCGTACAGGACCTGCAACATGCGGTCGTGCATTATCCTGTTGAAATGTAGAGTTTTGCACGGATCGAATGAAGGGTAGAGCCACGGGTCGTAACGCATCTGAAATGTAACGTCCACTGTTCAAAGTGCCGTCAATGCGAACACGAGGTCACCGAGACGTGTAACCAATGGTACCCCATACCATCACGCTGGGTGATACGCCAGTATGGCGATGACGAATACACGCTTCCAATGTGCGTTCACGGCGATGTCGCCAAAAACGGATGTGACCATCACGATGCTGTAAATAGAACCTGAATTCATCCGAAAAAATTACGTTTTGCCATTCGTGCACCCAGGTTCGTCGTTGAGTACACCATCGCAGGCGCTCCTGTCTGTGATGCAGCGTCAAGGGGAGCCGCAGCCATGATCTCAGAGGAGATAGTCCACTCTGTTGCAAACGTCGTCAAACTGTTCGTGCAGATGGTAGCTGTCTTGCAAACGTCCCCATCTGTTGACTCAGAGATCGAGACGTGGCTGCACGATCCGTTACAGCCACGCGGATAAGATGCCTGTCATCTCGACTGCTGGTGATACGAGGCCGTTGGGATCCAGCACGGCATTCCGTATTACCCTCCTGAACCCACCGATTCCATATTCTGCTAACAGTCATTGGATTTCGACCAACGCGAGCAGCAATGTCGCCATACGATAAACCGCAATCGCGATAGGCTACAATCAGACCTTTATCAAAGTCTGAAACGTGATGGTACGCATTTCTCCTCCTTACACGAGGCATCACAACAACGTTTCACCAGGCAACGCCGGTCAACTGCTGTTTGTGTATGAGAAATCGATTGGAAACTTTCCTCATGTCAGCACGTTGTAGGTGTCGCCACCGGCGCCATCCTTGTGTGAATGCTCTGAAAAGCTAATCTTTTGCATATCTCAGCATCTTCTTCCTGTCGGTTAAATTTCGCATCTGTAGCACGTCATCTTCGTGGTGTAGCAATTTTAATGGTCAGTAGTGTAGAATTATATAGATTCAGGCCAACACGGGGGCTTACCGGCGATTGTTCCTCCTGCGAACTATACGCGAATGGAACACGAAAGAGGGAAGTAACAGAAGTACTCAACGTACGCGCCACCACGCACTAGAAAGTTGTTTGCGGACTATAGATATAGATGTAGGTTCACTCCAGATGATGTTGGCAGTAGAGATCTCTGAAACATGTTACGGAGCTTTAAGTCAAAGGTGCCTAGTTGTAGGTAATGTCGTGTTACAGTTGATGCTGATAACAGTCAAGGCTGTAAACTACGACCTTCGCGTCCAAGACTGGGAATCTCCGGAGAAACTGGCGACGGCTGTGCAGCTAGCAGCCGAGTGCACAGTGCAGCGTATCCACGCTCGGCCGCGTCCGCGGGCCTTTTTGCAGCGGCCGTCTGCGCTGCGCTGGCAGCAATGCGTAATACGTAATGCCTTGCAACACATGCAGCGCTCATAATGGCCCGTAACCCCACAGCAATCCTCGCGCTGTCTGACGCGCGGCTGCTTCAGTTGCAGCGACAATACTCCTCCTTCCGGCACTGACTTCTCTGGCCCGCTCCTCAGCTGCCACCGCACTGTCCCCGTCATAAAATACACATCTATACAAGTAGGGTTCAGAATTAAAATTGATCATCAAAGTCAACTTTGAGAGAAAGAACTGAAAAGAGAATTCATTTGAATTAATTAACCATGCAATATAAATCTTTTTCAAGAATAAGAGAGGTTAGATATGTGCCTAAACTGACTAGTACACGAGAGCTATAAGGAAAATCAAAAATCTTTTATTTGTAACGGTTACCTACACCCTCCAGCTACTTCTCTACAAAGTCACAGCTCCGGCTGAGACAACTGCAGTGGCATTGTATCAACTTCCCACTACCCTCGTAATACAAGTGCAGTCTGCTGATTCTCAGCGCTGACCTGCAGCTTGTTCTGTGCCAAAATGTTGTCTTCGTAGCCAGCGGCTCATGTGAGCAGAGATGAAAATCAGAGGAAGCCAAGTACGGACTGAATGGTCGGTAATCAAACGCATACCATCGAAAACGCTGCAAGAGCGTCCTCATTCCCTCTGCAGGTGCGGCCGACAATTGTCATGAAGAAGGAAATGCGTAACAGTTTCGTCGTGTGGACTCCACGAAATCTCTCACAGGCATCCATCCTTGGCGGGAGACATTATTTTCTAGACATCTTTACGTGCTCACTGTGCGCTCAGAACTGGAAAGAGCGACTTGACGTGATCGACGGGCATACTAGAGTCACTGTCCAACACTCTGTGCAAAGCTTCGTTGGATTTTCACAGTGGTTTCCATTTCGCCATCAGTCGGACGCTATTTTCCGAACAGCCCTCGTAATATCCATTAGCCCGCAGCTCGTGGTCTTGCCGCAGCGTTCTCGCTTCTCGCGCGCGGCGCCCTGGTTTCGGTTCCCGGCGGGGTCAGGGATTTTTCCTGCCTCCAGATGACTGGGTGTTAATATGTCGTCTTCATCATCATCATCATTTATCCCCATTACGGTCTGAGGAAGTCAATGGCAAACCACCTCCGCTAGGACGTTGCCTAGTACGGCGGTGCGGGTCTCCCGCATCGTCCCCTACGCTCCTCGGAGTATGGGTCCTCATCATCATCTATCCATTAAACCATACAGTTGTTGCATGTTCAGCGCTTTTTAACGTTTATTAGTTCACATTCCCTTCGAAACTTTTAGGAGGTTATTTGATATAAGATGTGAAAGTAATATCAGTTTTGTATAAAAATATACAAATCTCTTTCTTATTACATTAACGTACAGACGTTTCACACCTTCAGTTTTCATAAAAGTGATTCTTATAGAACCTGTGATATTATTACACTGATCACAGCTGCATATTAGATTATTCCTTAGTTCTCTATTGATGAACAAAGTTATTGCCATTCTCATTCTCCCAATTTTCTTTGGTGGAGTGTGTGTTCAGCTCTGTTGCAATGGTTCTAGAGTTAATGTGATGTATGGTTCAAATGGTTCTGAGCACTATGGGACTTAACATCTGTGGTCATCAGTCCCCTAGAACTTAGAACTACTTAAACCTAACTAACCTAAGGACATCACACACATCCATGCCCAAGGCAGGATTCGAACCTGCGACCGTAGCAGTCGCGCGGTTCCGGAATGCGCGCCTAGAACCGCTAGACCACCGCGGCCGGCTAATGTGATGTACTTTTGGCTGTATGACTGGAGTGATTACATATTGGTCTTCTTGTGCGCATGCACTAGTCCTCTGGACTGACAAAATAAATCACTATAAACGACATATTCGTCGCGAGAGAATTCTGTAAGTCTGTCGATCTCATACAGGGATCCGACAAAAATTTGGAAGCACCGCGAGAAATACATGTGTGAACATGAATGCGGATGCTAACCAAGATTGTTAGTTACGTTCTTGTTGGGTTGGTTTGGGTTGTTTGGGGGAGGAGACCAGACATCGAGGTCATTGGTCTCATCGGATTAGGGAAGGATGGGGAAGGAAGTCGGCCGTAACCTTTCAAAGGAACCACCCCGGAATGTGCCTGGAGCGATTTAGGGAAATCACGGAAAACCTAAATCAGAATAGCTGGCCCCGGCATTGAACCGTCGTCCTCCCGAATGCGAGTCCAGTGTTCTAGTCACTGCGCCACCTCGCTCGGTTAACGTTGTTGTGTTTGGCCACGAACTGTACCTGTGCAGTGTCCTCAGTACGTTGCAAGTGACAGCCGTGATCAGGACAGTGTTGTGTGTAGTTGTGGATGCATTATGTCGGAGCTAGGTGAATTCGAAGGTGGCCAAATTGTTAGTGCTCCTAAGGCACGTGCTTGCGTAACCTAGGGACCCGAAGTCTTTGGTGCTTCCGTAACCAAGGGATCCGAAGAGATTGGTGCTTCAAGAGACACCGCATCGAAGGTTCATACTGCAAAAACGACAGACATCAGCCTCTAAGTCACAACGCAGACGAAAGTGTGTGTTGAATGATCGTGATGGGCGGTCATTGAAAAGAATTGTGACGAAAAATAGGACAACAGCTGCAGAAGTCCGTGCAGAACTGAATGCTGCACTCGCGAACCCTGTCAGTACCAAAACAACTCTACGGGATCCCCAGAATCAAGGAACTATAGGGCGAGCTGGAATTTCAAAACCACTCATCACAGATGGAAACGCCCGTAATGCCTGTAGCAGGAAAACGTGGTGACGAAACCTTTAAACTTGGACTATGGAGCAATGCAGGGATAACAATTGATGGAATGATACTTGTTTCACACAATTTCCGACTTCTGGCCAAGCTTACGTTTCAAGAATAAAATATGGCAGGCGTTCGGTGATGATTTGGTCAGACATATCATGGTATTCCATTTTGGCTGACCAGGCCCCTCCCATGGTACAGTGTTTGTTCCCCAATTGTAATGTTATGTTCTGTTCCAAGATGACAGGACCCTTGTTCACAAAGCTAGCATCGTCAAGGACTGGTTTTGTGAGCACACGGATGAATTTTCGCATCTCCAATGGCCACCATAGACACCAGATTTCAATATTAGTGAACTTTTGTGTTTTACTTTGGAAAGAAAAGTGCATGATCGCTGTCCACCTCCATCGCCGTTACTTGAAGTTTCCACTATTTTGCAGGAATAAAGGTGTAAGATTCCCTTCAAAACTATACAGGATATTTATATATCCATTCTGAGACGACTGGAAGCTATTTTGAATGTCAACAGTTTTCCTACACCGTATGTATTAGGCGTGATAATGTGCTGCGTTTGTGGTTTTACCTTATTTTGCCCTTACCCTGAAGATGACCGATCGTCATCGAAATTAGTCATACTGTCAAAAATTATCACCTGAAACGGAAAAATAAACGACATATATTTTTGTAGCATGACGTAAATACTGACGCCCGGTTGGTAGTCTACATTTATCTCTCTTATTCTTTCTTTTCCAGATTAATCTCTCGAGTGCAAGCAGAGAGTTCGTTGGAAGTAGATTTTGTTCCAAGTTCATTTAGTTGACAGGCTGTCCTTGGGTCTCTGCTTTTCTGTCGGTTAGAAGTTTTTGTGTTTAGAAGATAATTTCTAAACATTAGAACGACAGTGAAATTAGCCTTATTCCTTTTAGCTGATTTTGTCATTTTGATCAAGTACTCTGGCACGTAAATATGTTGTTCCTTTGTACTAGATTTTTAGATCATACGAATGTCAGCACTGTTAGGCCAGAGTGAATGCCCAGATTCAAGTGACTTCGTATTTATGTTTCTGGTTACAGTCAGGAGCTTGATCACGTCTTAACGCAAATAGCATCGTTTAGATATTTATATTTTGTGTAGTGCACCAGTCTGAAGAGAGTATTACAGCCCTGAAATTTTTCGCATTCTCTCAAATGCCTGTAGATACACGATACTGTTGACTTCCCTCTCTTCTTCACCTTCATCAAGTTATTAGAACTGAAATACACCTTTCGCTGTTTATTTACAAAGTACTTAAACCAAAAAGATACACCATGAATTTGTATCATAAAACAACACACGTTTGGAACTCTGTAAGCAATTTACTGTACTTCAGATGTTAAGAGGTTTTTGTCTAGTAGATGAAAATTTAGCTATGGCCTTGTTTCGACACTAAACTGCAAATTGACACATTTCTAGAGTTAGAGGATTTTTTAAAAAATAACCAAAAAGCGGAAATCGTTAACTTTAACTCGAAAGCTTCCACATAACTCAGCAGGCCAGTGCTCATGGCTTGGTAAGGGTCCTTCGTTCTTTTATTAGCCGCTACTAGTGATTGTCATTTGCCAGTGGAAGAGGAAAGGAAATGACTAGTACTGGCACAAGATACAATCCACCACGCACCGTACGATGGCCTGAGAAGTTTGAATATAGATGTAGCTGTAAATTTACTGAACCTATTAGGATATCAGCCTATCCATTCATAGGCACACGGAAGTCACAGAAAATGTTGTCTCTTTTTTATCGAGAAAAGGAAAGACGGAACTTCTGGTTCTGATTGTCTCTCTTAAGTTAGCCGCTAATTTTTTCACTGACATCACTTCGCAAAACGTATGTGAGAGGTTGTAATATGTTTGTCCACAATACTTAGAAGAAACGGTATAGAGCTCATCTCTCAATTCCTCTTTCGGCATAGTATTTCTTACCTGCACTACTCTCATGAATCCTCCAGTCTTCAATATACAGCATTTGAATCCACTGATTTCGATGAGTAAGAGATGTCCTCTAATAAGTTACAGACCACAGCTACTTCCCTCGAAAGCATCATGATCTAACAGCGCATTGAGTAGATAGAGAGCTATCACAATGATAAAAACAGCACTCTAACGCACAGGAGGAAATGCACAACCATTCAGAGTATACGTGAACTGCACAAAGAAATTCAGAAGCATAACATCTACAATTAATTGATATCGAAAGACTGTCTACAAATATCCCAGAGTACATGCCCTAATTTCCTTTATCGTACACCTGTGACTACTAATCTAGAAATACAACAATATAATGACGTCAGAGTATTCGTTGATAGCACAAATAAGATTTTACCGCGTCTCTGTCTTCCGATAAGTCGAAAATAAATATCGTGTACGTCCTGCCATCGATGTTATGTGATGTTCCCATTAAATATACATTGGAGCAGGCGGCCAGTGATCGGTGCTAAACATTAATACGTTTCTATTGATTGGCTCTCACAGAAAGATGGACATCACACGGTGTAAGCTGCTCCCACAACGCACAGAATGACTGAAATCAAACACAGAAGCGGTGTTTCTTATTGATTAAAATGTGGAAGACATCGCAACATAAGAAAACTGGAAGAATTTGCAGCATTGTGGAGCATTTTCAAACAGCTGTTCGAAGGCGATGACCTCTACATTTCATCTCATCTTCCACAGTCACAGGGTAGCAGATGTCTCAGTGTTCCATTTTCGAAGAGACCAAGAGCATCGATTCCTCATATTCGTGGTGCATGTTGCACCCAGGTATATATGCACTGTTTTGGTGTCCTCTAAATCTTCTGACACTCAATTTTTTCATTTTTATGGCTTACATTGCATAAATGAATGTGGAACAAGGGGATATTCTGCAGGACTGAAACCGATACAGCATGGATAGTATGCACCGTCAGCTGTCAACCCCACCAGTGGAGGAATGGAATGATTTTCATACACCCAGGCGAGAATGTAAGCACTCTCATTACCCCACATTTTTATCGTACTTTCATTAGTTTAAAGTGTTTTCCTTCAATTTTCGTAATTTTATCAGGTTTTATGTAATTTCGGAACATTTAACCGAATTACTCGATGTCCAAACCCACTCTCGACGACCTGTCGCATCAGCAAAACGTCTTAATGCATCGATCTCGTGACGCTATCAGCCAATGATAGTGCAGCATGGTTCCTAATTTCTATATCATTGCTAAACCATCTCCTCCATAACTCTGTGACTTATACATGTGGACATATCACGAACACTGTTACACTGCCTACATATCACGAACACTGTTACACTGCCTACATCACACGACACAAAAAATACTGTTTCTTAGCACAGGAAATAGCCATCAGGAGAGAGGAGGTGCAAAATCTACTTTCCTTACCCAAAACACTCTACAAATTCGGTAAGATTTTGTTACAATTTGCCATATGTGAATGGCAGTCGCAAAGTATTCTCGCATTCGTAGGATAAAGTCAGAGGCTGAAAGATCTCACCAACACCTTTGATGATTACCAGCCCAGAAAACGGATCATATCCATAGCAGCACTCTGCCATTTCGAAGTGAGCTGCCCCTTCATTGAACCTATAGGCTTAGGAACCTGAGAAAAACTCTAAATGGTCTCACAATATATTTTGTAACTGTTCTTTCTTCATTAACCAACCCTCCCTGCAACATTGTCTCCGATTTAATTTGGAACTGACCAGAAGTAGGACGCTACTGAACCCACCACATTCGACATCTCATGAAGGAGCGGAATGAGACGCGTTCCACATAGTCAACACACTTCGATATTTTGCTTTTGGAAAGAGTGTAACATGGGTTCCAAATTTGCGCAACCAACCGACATTACAGATATAGACCGCTATTCTCATTCCAGTACCGTAACTCTCTACATGCATGCATGGTTCCATGCATGCGACACTGTTAATACTCCAGTGCAGGAAATATATTTCCAATACCTCACATACATTCACCCTGCAAGTTTTCTATCTCACTCTCTATAGTGAAAAACTTCAAGATGATAAAACCACTACCTTCTACAACAAAGGAAAAAAGATAACAACTGCTTTCTTTGTGATATGGGCACTATACAGCGTTCTGGAGGTGTACAGCACCCACTGTTCACGTCCGATTACAGTTCAGAAATGGTGCTATGCCTGCATCAATCCCATAAAATTGTCTACAGTAACGGAAGATGCATGAAATAATGACATCTTGTAAGGAAATAGACAAATTCATATGTTAAACACCGCTGCTATGCATTTCTCTACCAGGTGACGTTAGCGAAGCTTTTTTAGTTCGTAATTTTTCTCTGTTGGATGTTACAAAAATAAGAAGGTGAGAGACAGAGAGAGAGAGAGAGAGAGAAAGAGAGACTGTAATCTTAACGAGAAGACATGAACATCATTACACTGTCACATTTCTAGATTAGTAATCATAGGAATACGATAAAGGAGATTAGGACATGTTCTCTGGGATATTTATAAACGGTCTTTTGATATCAGTGAACTGTAGGTACTATGATTCTGAATTTGTCTGTGCAGTCCACATACACTCTGAATGGTTGTGAATTTCCTTCTGTACGTTAGAGTGCTATTTTTGTCGTAGTGATAATTCTCTTCTTGTCAGTGATAGGTGGAGGATGTGACAGTCTTCTAACAAAAGGAACAGTGCTGTCGGATCATGATGCGCTTCCAAGAGAATTATCTGTGGTCTGTTACTTATCAGGGGACTTCTCTTACTCATTGAAATCAGGTGGGCCCAAATGATATAAATCGAAGACTGGATGATTCTTATGAATAGGGCAGGTAAGCGATACTCTGCCAAAAGGAAAGTTGAAAGGCGAGCTCTATACCATTTCTTCTAAGTATTGTGGACAAACATATTACAACCTCTCACATACGACTCGTTAAGTGCGTGCAGTGAGAAAATTAGAGGCTAATACGTTTTTTAAAGAGAGACATTCAGCAACAGAAGTTCCATCTTTTGCTTTCTCGATAAATAAGAGACAACATGCTTCTGTGACTTTTGTGTGCCTATGAATTGATAGGTGACTTCCTAACAGGTACAGGAAATTTACAGCTACATCCGTAAGCATAGTTCTCAGGCCATTGTACGATGCATGGTGGACGGTACCTTGTGCCAGTACTAGTCATTTCCTTTCCTATTCCACTCGAAAATAGAGCAGGGAAAGAAAGAACATCTCGATAACTCTGTATGAGTGTTAATTTCTCGCACCTTATCTTCATGGTCCTTTGTGAAATGTGTGTTGGCGGCGGTAGAATCCATCTGCAGTCAGCTTCAAACGTCGTTTCTCAGTAATGTTCCTCAAAAAGAACATCGCCTTCCCTCCAGGGGTTCAAATTTGAGTCACCAGTTAAGTGAAATCCGATTGCCGGAGAAAATATTCTCGTCATGTAATGAGGCCCCCTTGATCAGTTTGAGTAATTAGTCAATCCATTTGATATCGATGACTTGCCACTGGGTGGGTGGAAGCGAGTTGTAGTTGTAAACAGGAGTTTTTTCATTGTGGTGACATCTTTCAACGAAATTTCAATCTCCAACCTACACAGGGAGAGATGGGCAACATAATACAATGTGCAATAGTTACGAACTTATAAAGTGATATGTACTATTAAGCTGATGGCAGGGCATGCTCTTAGCAATCCGTCAAGACCCAAAAATGAGTTCATATTATAGTCCTGTGATGTAGGATGTAGATATTAATTTGATAAGAACAGGCTTTTTTACCAGATGAGAAACTACTTAGAGGAACTATAGCCTATGTCGTACTGTTGTACTGGATTTTCACAACAAGTAATGATACTTTAGCGAAATGAAAACACGTGTATGGTCTGATTTCTTCTGTCTTCGAAAATAACTTGTATAAAATGAACGAGTCTACATTTTCCACGAGAAATTCGAGGCGTGTGGACAACAATATCCATGTTTTGGATTGGGTAAAGTAGACTTTTTAAGGTGGGGACTCTACCTCGGGGTGGAATTTCATTTAGAATTATATGTCCAAGCCATACCCACTTGTCTCACAGTGTCCATGCACAGTGCCCAACCAGAAGCGGCAGCTTAACAGTTCTGCAAGTGGTAATTACAAAGAATGCTCCGACCTGCCAGCTCTTGCCCACAACCATGAGGACAGCTCCTGATGGCAGACTTCATGCTGCCCTCGGGAAGGCTGAACAGTGAATTAGCCAGTATGCTGTTAGAGCAGCGACAGAAGCAAATGTGTGTATTGTGTGAGAAGACTCAATATGGGGAGTGTTACCGCTCCAGGATTATTCCCCCTCATGAAATTGATTGGTTGATGGCTGCATGGCCATGGAACAATCTCTCTGGCTCCTGAAAGACTGGTACGGCCAGCATGTGGATACCTGGAAATGGGCTCGCAACTACTGGTGTGGCTGCAGCTTCCCGGCAATCAGTGGATAGAGTGTGGGAAGTCAGAACGTTTTGTTTGCCACATATATTTGTATAAGGTGGAAATGCTGTGGTAAAGGAGGACGCTTGTGTTCTCAACTGTTGGTGCATACAAGACATCAGATATGTTAAGTGCTGTGATCTATTTGTGATGGAAGTTTAATTACTTGATTTGTGAAATATATGTGCACGATTCTCAAACGTTGAAAATATGTTTTATTGCAGTGAAGAATATTGTAAAGTGATGATGAGTGTTTTAAGCGATTTGTCTGACTCTTGTAAATTGTTAAACAATTAATTTGGTAGGCTAGTGCAAATGGACTATTTCGTGCCTTTTTTGGAATTCCAACTGTATGAATTTTTCCTTTGTCCCAGCATTAGCCAATAGGAACACATTAATAGGAAGGGTTCTACCACAGTCAACATTCAGAGGAGGAAAGGAAACCTCTATCTGCATGTCTCGAGCTGTTGGTTCATGTGTGTGTCCACACAAACTGTAAGTAATTAGTTGAGAGAGACAGAGGCAGGGAGCAAGTCTGGAATTTCCTAATCAAAGGAATGCCACCACGTTAACAAATGGAAGTACCGCAGGCAGGTAGATATGTCATCTCAATCTATGTGTTTGAGGAGCTGGTATTACAGCAGGAAGTGGCCACTTGAGAGAGAGAGCAGAAGTGGTTTCCTGGGTATCAAATATCAAAGGATGCCAACTTCCAGTCTACAGTCAGTGGTATTTAGTATCATGAACTGCAATTAGGACATTGGACAGTTTTCGATGTCCTTGGTGGCGCCCAGATGATAGGCATATGGGCAACCCAAAACAGCCACTAATATACTGCACTTCATTCCACTCCTCAGTGCTTACAGTTATTACGTTATGGGAAGTGGTGATGGAGGCGAGGGGTGCAGATATGAGTTCTACCCAAATGGGAGAGCCCTGTCTCCTACAAACTGAATAAATAAAAAATATTCTAATTGAATTGAACTATATATTATTATGTCTATGGATTTGAATTTCATGTTGTGAGATCCTTTCTCTCCAGCTCGTCTATTTCCAGATGGGGGAGGGGAGGATGGAAGTGGAAGAGGGAACGCTAGTAATGGTGGAGGCGAGGGGAAGGCTGGGGAATCTACCAGGAGGTGGATGGTGTGATAGTTGATCTGTTTAATTAATTAGTCAATTTATTTGATATCAAATTTGTGCTCTTATTGGTGAGGTGAAGGGAGGGATTTTCCAGGAGGATGGGGGCAGAGGGAATGGGGGGAGGGTTCTCAGGGGTCATAAAACAATTTGAGTGTGTCATAAATTAACAGAACAGTCGGTTAAGGAGGGGGAATTTGCCTCTGAATGTACGCTTGCTCCTGAATGTATGCAACCACACAAACATAATGGCCCAGAACCCTCTTTACCCCACTACTGCCACACATTAACCTGTTTCACACTTGGAAGTATGGTCAGAAAAATACCATGTGTGGCCTCAATCTCTCTCCCTTTTTACTATCCAGGAAGTGTGCACTGTTGTGAAACTACCTGATGGGTTAAAACTGTGTTCTGGACTGGATGTCAGACCTGAAACCTAGCTTCCACAGCCAATACCCTTACTGGTTTACAGATACAAGTCCTCTTGCTTCCCTTCTACCAATGTCTCATACTTTCAAAAGCTGACAGACATTTTCCTGTATACATTCTGGGACAAGCGCTTGTGGAAGACATGATACCATGGAGTGATGGCTTAGTACAGCCTGGGAATTGTTTCCAGGATTCATGTTTCACTCTGCAACGGACTGTGCATCGTCGGGAAAGGGCGAGTCCTGGGTTCAAACCCCAATCTAGCACACAACCACAATCAGTGAGAAAGTTGCTCCCTTACCTTATAACATTAGCTCTAAGTGATATGTAAAATGAGTGCAGCACAAATATTGTACAGTCTATCTAGAAGACCACTTTTACAGTTACCCAGTAGGGTTGAGGCTTTCATCCAGAGATTCCGTTAAGTTCTCTGAATAACTGTGTTACACTTTTGTATATGCTACATTAACATTTTACAATAATAACACAGCACCTCTGAATTAATTCGATGCCTTTTGTTACGCTAATTTTCAGAATGGGCTCTTAACATTCACGCAGTACACTACAGCATATTTGCATCAGCGTTGAGGGTGGTCACAGTTGAACTTCAGCTACTTGAGTCAGTTAGACAGAAAAATATTTACTGTATACGCTGTTAGCCCTACTCAGTATGGTTCCCACATGCTTGAGCAATATTCTAGGATGGGTCGCACAAGTGTTTCGTAGGCAATCTCCTTTGTAGACTGATTACACTTCCTAATACTCTATCAATGAACCACAGTCTGCCACCTACTTTACCTGTGACTGAGTCTCTGTGATCGGTCCATTTCATACCCCTACCAGCAGAGGGTGTCCAAACCTTTTGACTCAAATTGAAACACTTTGCAATGAGTTTACAACCAATTACACTGAGATACGAAATCAATGTTCGGAAATGCATTTTTATTATCCTATGGTCATACACACTGCATAAGAATGTAGCTCGTAGTAATTGTTCAAAATGATGACAGTCAATCATAATGCATGCATGGTAACCTGCTGTTCCCGCGAGATGTGCTGCCACAGTTCAGATACTGTTGGCCACAGAAAGCATGTGGTTTCAAAACAAAGGTGCACCAACCCACTTCGATGTTAATGTGAACAACATGTGCCCTCATCGCTGGTCTGAAATGGGAGGTCCTGTCGCCTGGCCAGCACGATCGCCGGATCTCACACCTCTGAACTTTTTGCTCTGGGTCTATGTCAAGACGCTGGTGCATTAAACCCGCTAGAAACAGATGAAAACCTGATTGTTAGGGTCCAGCCTGCCTGTCTCCTGGTAAAACACACACTTGGAATCTTTGATAGAAGGAAAGACACTACCTCCATATAATTAAGGCGTTGATGGCCAGTGATACCTTCAGTGCAGATGCACACCAAGCTCTAAATCTTACAGGGATCGGCGATATGCTGCGAGTAATGAGACTAATGAGCATGGGCACTACAACAGTAGTGTGAGGTATAAGTTGAGAATTTGGAGCTGATGGCAGGCGTGCTAGGGGAGTCCATGTGGTGGTCAGCACATCTGCATAGCAAGTAGGAGATCTGGGTTCGAATCCCGACTCAGCACAAATTTTCAACTTCTCCCATTGATATAAAGCAATGCCCACTGGTTCCTAATGTCTTTAATTCTCTTCTGTCTTGATCTTTTACAGAATGTGGCATGACTTCGTGTGCCGTGGCCATGCATGCATTGAGACTGGCGGTTGTCACTTTGAACAATTACTGTGAACTAATTTGTTGTTATGCGATGTACACAGTGATGTCCATAACGCAATAAATATACATTTCCGACCACTGATTCCCTATCTCAATATAATCGGTTGTGGACCAACTATCACCCATTTCAATTTGACCCAAAAAGTTTGAGACACCCTGAAGATGTACCTAGGTATTTCGACTCACTGATATTGTAGTCATAGGATACCATGCGTCTTCATCTTGTGAAACGTACAATTTGATATTTGTGAACAATTAATTGCTGATGATGTTACTGGATGAGGAGGGTAGAAGGCTCTGTCCTTGTTGAAAATCTTAGGAACAAATTACAAAAAGAAAATCCAACAGGAAGATTAGTCTTGACTGTAGCCGATGTGGATCCATCCCACTGACCTGACAGCAGTCGAAGGTGATACTATCGAATACCCGTACACCAACACAGAGGGCCTGCCTCCTGTTGGAAAATGTACTTATCTTCCTCAACCTCTGCCGTGGACTGTGACGTTTCAATATGTCCAAGTACACGTGACCTCTACGAAAAAAAAGAAAAGATTCAAACATGTCGTTCGTTAAATGCACAAAACACGTTTATTTCTCGATTCGTGACAACCCGCGGTCTCTCAGAAACTCATATCGGATCATTATGCCTATTTATTCTCAGAAAAAGAATGAAATTTTGCATCACCACTCACCCAATGGTGTATTCTGTCACTCCTTTATTCTGTGTAGTAATAAAGTTATTAAGAACTTCCACTTTCTTTGGTATCATTAACTAAATTTGTAACACTGTCTGCATCTACTAAACAATCCACTGATATCGCTTGCAAACAATATTCGTCGTTGTTCATTTTGGTCCCTGCAGCAGCCAGACTTTGCGTCGAGTTCACTGATCTTCGTTGTTGGAAGGGAGCCGAGTATCCAACGATGTTCAAATTAAAGATAAGCATGTGTGTGTGTGTGTGTGTGTGTGTGTGTGTGTGTGTGCGTGCGTGCCTGTGAGTGTAAGCGAGCACGGATTTGCGTGTATAGAAAGGTAAACTGATTCTCAGAAAATAAAGACGTAAGAAAAATATTTCCTATATCTTTAGCTCCATCTTGAAGATTTTGCAAACCTCTACCTTTTTCTAAAAGTTTCCAGAAGATTCTACGGAATTTTAATGGTTATGTTCAATTAAACAGGCTTCTTGGATCAGCATAATGACAACGAACACTGCTGATTCGACACTAACATCAGTATTTTATTTCATTTTAATTTTACGTGTTGCCCTATTACAGCCTCACCTGTCTCCCTATGAGTGCTCTAGTTGCTTAAACAGTATAGTAACACTTTTCCTCAGTAAGTTACGTAATGATGATGTTTGGTTCGTGGAGCGCTCAACTGCGCGGTCATCAGCGCCCGTACGAATTCCCAATCTGTCCCCAGTCCAATCTAGCCACTTTCACGAATGATGATGGAATGATTAGAACAACAGTAACACCCAGTCCTCGGGAAGAGAAAATCCCCAACCCGGTCGGGAATCAAACCCGGGATCCCGCGATCCAGCAGAGGTAGTAACGCCCCTAGACCAAGACCTGCGGAAGTCATCAAGTTACGTGCACGTCACGTTTGATTGAAACTGCTCCGTCGTTACAGAGTTAATCTAGTTGAATTCAAACATCTCCAGCGTAAATTTCACGTGAGGTGATGTCAAGAAGGACTTTATCGTCAGCCCGTGCCCGCATCAAGAACGAAGCTTTATTCCGTTGCGTAGTTGTCTCAGGTGTCAGAGTTAACCGCAGCCGGCACACGCGGACGATTCCTCCGTCGGAACTGTCGTGCAGTCAGGTACGGCGGCGCGGCAGCAGAAGCCACGGGCAGGGAGTGGCGCAGGCACTAGCGCTGAGTGGCACTCAGCTTTATTTCTGGAGCCCGTGACACGGCGCAACGACAGCCACTTGCCGCGGTATATTCGGACTTCCTGACGCCGCACCCGCTTTGGAATAAATCAGTCGAAATGACGCCCACACATTACGCGGTATTCTGGGCACGTAGCCACGAGTGCCGCTTGTTTTATGATTTTCACTCGGGGGCAGTGCTATCAGAGTTTGTCGACTGAGGCGGGATGGTCTGTTCTATACTATGGCTGTGACAGAACCGCTGCTAACAGTATGCCAGCCTTATAAGACAGCAGGCAACACGATGGCACATGAAGGCAACGTTTCGAAACGATGCAGACACTTTATGGCAATGAGTTGGTATCACAGAGGCCCTTATTCTTTATAACAACCACCAAGCATACATTTTTTTAAATATTGATATTGTTTTACATAAAATGTTGACGGTTGGCGCCACGAAATTGTTTATGGGGTAAGAACAGCTACTACAGGCTTCGCACTGACAGAGGTAGTCTTCTCAGTATTATTTATATGACTGCAATGCGAGAAGTTGTCGTCCTGGCACAGAGACGCTGTTGAAATAAACCATTTTTTGTTTCTGTACTAGTTATATGTTATTAACCATTTTTTGTTTCTGTACTAGTTATATGTTATTAACCATTTTTTGTTTCTGTACTAGTTATATGTTATTATCAGGTGGCAACTTGAAATGTGCAATAGCAAACTTTATATAGCTTTTTAAGAAAATGGTATTGTGAATTTTCATTCAGAGAATATATTGCCGCCAACAATTCTTTGTTTTTCATGGCATATCACCAGCGAAAAGTTTTCCATATTTAGTGAAGACTTGTAAACAGCCACATTCTTCATTTTCAAAACGTAGTATGAGGGGCGTTCAGTAATTAATGCAACACTCTTTTTTCTGAAAAGGATCCCAATACACCATACTATTACCCACTCTTTTTGCTGTCTCAGCATATGCACTCGTTAGATCGCCTGTGGAATTCCGCAGGTGAGCCATCCCTTGATCAAGACGTTATACTCTTTCATCGCTCCAGAATTCTTCTAAAACGCTTTGAGGGACATCTCACGGTTATGACGGTGCCTGCTCAGTCCTGGTAGACGACGGCGCAACATGCGGTTGCCTTGAGCCCCAGCTCCGAATAGTCTCAGCGGATTATGAGTGGTGATTGAGCGCTCATGGGTCAGAATGGCTTCTTGACGCCCTCGCCTTTTCTTGCAGTCCGTGCCATGACCCACCGACACTGCCTTCAGGCTGAAAGTGTTTACTATTCGCTAGAAGATAAGTACCTCTAACACAACTTTCTCTTTAATGCCTTGGGTCGATAAGCCTTATTCTTGTCTTGTCCTTTGCTTTGTCAATACGCATCGATGGGACGCAATTGCACTGCATTCACATTATGGACGATAGGGTTCAAAGTACCATCGATTATATCCGTTTCAATTATCTGTGTTATTCCTAAATCACTTCAGATAAGGCTCAAACCGCTCCTAATGAGCGAATACTCTGCCCCTAAGGATTCCCACGTCAGTGAGGTGTTAAACTTTAAATTTCTCTACCCGTTTTAGTTCCACTGGTGCGATAAGTTTTATGCGGCTTCAAGTAGCTTGATAAGGACAGGACATTACAGACAATATTTTACGTGTGCTTTATAGTTCTCAAAATTCACGAAGAGAATTTTCATGAGAACGTGAGAACTAAGATGCGTGAGTAATAGTTATCGATTAAACAGTATAACATCCACAATTAACGGTCCATGTTGGAACCACATACATGTGCGTACCGTAAATGGGTAAGTAAATATGTCGTACTGTCGTGATGCATGAAACCATCACATGAATTCAAAGGCGCCACAACGTGAAAGTACGGTCAGGTCAAAGTACTGGTAAACTGTTTACAGAGTGTCAGATAGTTAGTGAACACAATAACGGATTTCTCTCAGACAGTATAACACAATGTGACGCACTGCAGAAGAGGCCGAATCGTGAGACTGTCGGCGGATGGGCAGCCGAATCACTGAAAAGGCGGCGACTCCGGGTATTCTGATCTAATTTGGATCTTTTGGTTCACCTAATGCGTGCGAGATAGCTCTCATACATTTGGTGACTGTTGTAATCGATTAAGTCTGGTCACATGCAGCTAAGATTATGCTGCCGCCACATTACCTCAGTTGAGAAGTGGGTCACCTCACTGTATTACTATCTTTCCGCAGTATCTCCTGCCGTCTGGCAGAATCCGAACTGTGATTTCAGTCTCTTGCGCGTACATTCCCACTTACACTCGACATCAACAACGGCGAAGCTGGGAGTGTTTTCGTATTGTGCTCTCATCCTTTGATCTCCTGCATCACATGTATAGACGCCCACAAGAATCTGGATTCATGTTTTTTTATTAATTACAGAATTAAATCAAATTTATAGCAATCATTGTCTACAACTCCATTAAACTGGAGATAATACATTGCTAACCGCGACGAGAAATACTGTATCTTTAGTAGTTATTATATACCTTGCGCTTGTTAGTTGTCACTCAGTTCACGAGAAATTATGCCGACTTCATGGCGCGGCTGGGGTTTCAGCACTGATACGTAGTTATGATAGAGACGAGCCCTTACAGAACCGTGCCAAAATAGTGTTATCAGTATTCTCTGTCACTTCCTCGATCAGCGCATACCGAGCTACACCTTCTAACACCCTGGCACACGGGATTCCGTCGCCGCTTCCCAACATATAAACATCGCAGAACAATACAACAAATTTCCATAAAGAAGTCTCCTCCCCTTAATGCCCAACCGAATCACAACAGCAGTTTACCACTTGTCTTAGAAAAATGAAGACTCAAGATGGCTTGTTGATTCTGAAATCATTGGAAAAAAGAAAATGATATTTCAGCTCTAGAAGAGAGGGGAGTTTCAAGGTCGAAAAAATGTGCTCTCCAGGATTTGAATACTCTCGAGGTCTATGTTGCCACGCAGTGCCACATGCATTCAGAGAGCTACGAATTTTGCATTCCATCTGGCAAACTGCATAACAACGTGACAAACTGGAGAGACGAGAATCATCTCGGTGCAGTTCTAGGCTGCTATAAGTCGATTCCAGCGGCCAACTTCAGGATCGTTTTGGGAGGTTTCCCATATTCATCCAGTCTTGTTTTGGCTGTGGACTCACTTTACCCAACCAAACTGAAAAATGTAGTTTTCAGAACATAGTTTGTTCAACTTCAGCCATGTCAGTCGACAGTAATAACAGAAATCATGTGAGTAGTGCAATAAGTCCATCAACATGAACAGATGTGACGATTTGTAAGCGAAGCGTGTTATTGATATCATTAAAGTTGAATAGACTTTTTTAAAGTTTGTTCCCTGTTGTTCCACTTCGAAGGGTATTAATGTGGCATTTTTCATAATATTCAGCAGTATTTCCTCAATCATTCTTACTTTCTTTCCTATTTCAGTTTTTATATTTCAGTTCAACCTAACATTATGACAGCTTGAATAAATTATTTTTGTTAATATTTTTAGCCTGATTTCATAACTTGTTGTGTAGCCTGGATTTAAGCATGGGAGGATTTAATTTCAGTGCATTGAATCAAGTGGTTTCGACCATATTCAGGTTAATAACATAAAGTATTGTACTTTGCATACACTCTGAAATATGCTTACCGTTTACGTACCACAGTAATCTACCTTAAAAATACTAAAATAACTGGCACGATACATTTACAAACTCACCGAATCAGATATATCAAAACTGACAAGTTTTGAATCTTGTCCCCTCTTGGAAAATTTTCTGCGGGGCCCATGACTGCGAGACATGGAAGCAGTTCATCTATACAGTTGTCAAAATAATCTTATTTCAATTTTATTTAGTCGAACGTATCTACTTGTTCTAAAACAGCTCGTCGTACCCGAAGCAGATGGAATTCATTCTGGTGGCGAGTGAAACTTCTACTAGTTGTATTTGACTGGCAAGGAGAAGCGAGATGGTTGCATTCCGTTTCGGACTGCTAGCAAGTGAGTCATTGACGGATCTGATTGACTCCAGTGGTTGGTTGTCAAAGATGTAGCCTGGCATATTATTTGCGGGCATTAAAGTTGAATGTCATCAACCAGTGCTTGCAGTAAGCACTGATAATCTGCAAATCTAGCTGTAGTTCCCAACAATTTTCGAACGATATGGCTTACCTATACACAAATGTCCCATCTGTGAACAATCTCGCACACTGGCTGTCGTAAACGTTCTATCACATTTGCTGTACATTACTTCATTTCCTTCTACGTGTCACCATTACGAAAGAGGTACTCTTTTCCGCTTACTAGGATGTCTTCAATCCAGAAGCATACCAAGTTGGACATTATGTAATCATTTCTTCTGCTATGTTGCAGTAGTGCGTGACTGTATCTAAGGTATTTCAGAACTCAAAAAACGTGGGATGAACCCAAAACCTGGTTTAAAACCTCCTGAATCATGTTTACGAATGAGCTATCCGGATAGATGCTTGCCAACTACTCTTGACTGCTTGCAGGCAAGTCATCACGTTGGAGCACAAAGTATGTTTCACAGTTATACAAGAGTCTGACGTCAGTGAGATATGTTTTTATTTCTGTGTAACGGGTTTGTGAGTATTGTTATGGACCGGAACGATCTGCATCACCTTCCTATCACATGGAAAGCACCGTTACTTCAGCGACCTACAGTTCTCTATTGATAGAAAAGAGGTCAGCCCCATTATATCAAGTGATCACTTTTGTATCTAGCGACATGAGCAGGTTTCTCAGTTCGCTCCCACATATTTCTGTATCAGTCATTTTCGCTTTCGTTGAACGGCCGCAAATAAGACCTGCCTAGTGATCTTTTTTGGGTGAAATAATTTTGAAGATTTTTTACTCTTTCAGCCTTCCGTTTTGGTAGTAATATAATTAGTTAGCTTCTTTTATCAAATTCCTGAAAAGATTCTCGCATGGCTGTCCTTACATTTGTTCACGAAGAATTATGTTTCGTTTAAATCTGCTACGCAGCTCCTTCTGTTTTCGAAAGAACTTTCCAAATCGTTGTTGAATCGCGGTGCGACCCTATGTTCTCACTGTCTTACACCGTAGAAACGTATTTAGTAAATTACTTTTAGTACGTATGAATTTCTGCAGCAGATCTTTTGCATTCTCTTTCCCAGAGCAGAATGTGTGTTGCTGACTACTCATGTGGTCTTTAGCGGTTTTCTTGTCGTATTTGTTAAACTGGAATATCTTCCCACCTTCCCACATTACCTAACGTTTCGTTCAACTCGTGACACGACATTTAATTTGTTAGGGAATTAATTTATAAAGTATTTTTTTTTTAAAGTAACTTGCCTCCCGGAAGTTACATATCGTCATTTTGACTGTAAACGTGTAATTTCGGACAAGGTTAATTCTAATGCAACACCTTTCAAACTTCGAAGAAAAAATACTTTTGCCTTTCAGACTGTAATTATATGTGATCACTGAGACGTCGGTAGCCATTGGAGACGCTCTTTGGTTTAAGGGAGGACGCTAGGAGCGCATGGATATTTTCCTGGGAGGTAGTTGGCAATCAGGACAAGCCAGGCAACAACAAACCAACATATCTGCAGATCTGGAGAGTTCTCTCAAAACTCGTTAGTAAGACGAACAAGGCTTTGTGTAGGAACGGTAATTTAGTGTGGCGGTATGAATTGGTGCCTAGCGTAGCAGTTTGCTGTTTTCTTAGTGACACCGACTTTTTTAACAGAGCCGAGCTGTCATCCAGCCTCACTTTTGCCAGTATTCTTCAGTAGTCAACACACAGCATTCGCGTAGTCAGTGTCCATCACAGAGGACGTACTGATAAGCGCATAGAACGCCTTCACGCATGTATAAGAGTGACAGTCTTTGAAAATCGATTATGATTTTTACCGCTCGCGAGGCGTGAACAATTTATGCGATTCACACGGTCGGAAAATAACCGGAGGCTGCCTTCTGCCTAACTCGGCGAGATGTTACGGTCTACAGCCTACGTAAGACGCTATCAAGTTCCATCGTTGCTTCTTGTTGCTATTATCTTTCTCTCTCGCTCGCTCTTCTCAGTCCTTCTGTGGCATCCCTGATATCATTCCGTAACCTTTATTTTTAATTTATGCTTGACAGCATGTGAAATCTGGTACTGAGTACTAGCGCAATCTTTCCCCGTGATTTTTGTGCTTAACATTCGTTTGTTTGTAAATATTTAATTTAGAATACATTTCAATGCAATCGGCGAGTTGGAAAAGGGGTCATGTGCACTTTTTTTTTAGAAATTACGTTTTCCAGCGTTAATTGAGCATTATACCTGCTCGAATTATTTGGTATAACAAGGAGTCTTATTCTATCAACAGAAGCGCTCGTTAGGTGGGTATGAGTTAGAGAAGGGCCATGCCCAGATAAACAAGCATGTGGTTAACCTACCCCTTTAAAAATAAGAAACTATACATCGTATACATTCTGGCATACATACCTGAGGAGCAGAAATCATTTTATAACAATATCTACCAATGATGAAGCGTACCCACCAATGTCTGCTTTGTCGTAGTCTCGTTGTGGCTGTATTTTCGGTACCCTATGGAAATGAGTGTACGGCATTGTGGGACGGGAGTCCCCCATTCAGGGAAGTTCGGCCGCCGAGGGCAAGTGCTTATTTCATTCGACGCCACATTGGGCGACTTGCACGTCGGAGATGGGGATGAGATGATGGTGAGGACAACACAACACCCAGTCCCTGAGCGGAGAAAATCTCCTGCCCCAGCCGGGAATCGACCCCGGGCCCTTTGCCGTGGCATTCCACCACGCTGACCACTCAGCTAACGGGGGCGGACTTCGATACCCTATAAATCAACCTATAGGCTGATAACACACTCTTTTATTCCCATAATAAAGATGAATAATAGGAACTTCTGTACCACAATCATTTCACTGCAACAGAACGCTAGTTGCCTCATTAATATCATGAAGTTCGAAAAGGGGTCAGCTGCAGCACATTCAAACTGGTTTACTAACAACACTCGATAGCTAAAGTATGTTATAATGGTGTATATTATTTCATCCTGGGACCAACTGCTATTTAGCACGTCCACGACGCCTTGCTTAACCCCGTTCTGTAATAAAACAGTTTTCTGTAGCTCCTAAAAGATTTACTTCCTGGAACATTACCTATTTTTCAACACACTGATTCAATTAATAAGTAAAATTTAGGATTCCTTCCGTCGTTCTGATGTGATACGGCCCTTCATTTTCACTTGCATCCACGTTACAAACTCTGATTAGTCGATGTTCGGATTGACTGCTTGATTCACGCCTTTAAGTGGGGTTAAGTCAGGTGTTTCCAAGTTCACACGATATGATATCTCCCAAGTTATGTTTCACTTTTTTAGAGGAAGAGAGTGGCAAGCAAGGCGAACCACAATAGACACTGGCCGTTACATTTTAATAAGCTTGTCTCTTCTAGTTGTGTACAGAAATAAATGGGTACTACTTGGAGAAGGAAAGGATATTGGTGTTTCAGGTTCTATTCGATGACGATGTCATTAGATAATTTGGAGAAGAAATAATAAACATAAATCATGATGGCCAAATAGAGGTTTGAGCCGCTGCCCTCCTGAATACTAAGCAGTGCGCCAACCAGATCGGTGAGTATGACTCAAGTCGATGAATTATCTGAAGTTGGGTTTGTAAGCTATTCAGTCAAAACAAGCTGTTTGGGAAGAGTGTTCATAACATGTCCCTTTAACCAAAGTGTTAATACTCTGTACGGTATTGATGGATCACATGGAAGAAAAGGAAACTCCAGGCTTTGCTGATAGCTAAACCTACGCTATCCTGTCAAAAGCCTGAATAACCATATTTTGCAGAGCGGACCATCGTGACTCTTACAGGAAGAGAGTCATTGAGCTTCTGGAAGGTGCCGAGAGGGATGTAGAGCCACGCCCACTAAAGTATTGTGGCTAGTTGCCCGAGGTATCTCGGTTGAGGATCCATGGCGCGAACAGTCCGACTGAGATGATATCACAGATTCTCGATTGGGTTTAAAACCGGGGTGCCGGAGGGCCAGGGGATTACGGTAAACTCATCCTTGTGCTCTTCGAACCACGGACAAATGGCTCTGAGCACTATGGGACTCAACTGCTGTGGTCATAAGTCCCCTAGAACTTAGAACTACTTAAACCTAACTAACCTAAGGACATCACACACATCCATGCCCGAGGCAGGATTCGAACCTGCGACCGTAGCGGTCTTGCGGTTCCAGACTGCAGCGCCTTTAACCGCACGGCCACTTCGGCCGGCGAACCACGGACATACACTGCGACCTGCCCCACAGGCAGCTCCTGCTGGTAGATGCCAAAGAACGAGGGAAAACAAACTACATATAGGTGTGGACATGGATCCCAGGAAAACATTCATGCTTGTGTTGAGTCATTGTGCCTTCCAGAATGAGGAGACCACCCAGGGAATACCATGAAAACATTCTCCAGACCGGATCACCCTCTCCTCCGGACTGGACCCTCCCATCGATGGTTGGAGGCTGTTTGGTTTAAGACGTTTCACGCCTTACGCACTAATGGCTTTCTGTCAGATGGAGCATAAACGTAATTCATGTAAAAAGACCGCCTGACGCTACTCAGTAGGCGTCCAACTGCGGTATTGGAGTGAAAATTCCAGCCTTCGTCGCCGATGAACAGCAGTCTTCATGAGTTCGTGCACCGGGCACCTGCTGTGGAGGCCCATGAGAAGCAACATTCGCTGATTGATCGTTGAGGAGACACTGTCAATAGCCCCTTGGTTCATCTGAACTGTCAGTTGTTCGTCAGTTGCTCGTCTGTTGGCCTGTATACATCTCCGTAGCCTTCATTTACCCCTCACTTCTATGGCCCGTTGTGAAACAAATGTACCTCGGCGGCAGATTTCGATATCGACATTTTGCCAGGCACGTTACGCTTTAATGACAGCAATACGCAAAGAGTTTAGAAACTTTGCTGTTTCGGAAATGCTTCCACCCTTGGCCCGAAATTCAATGATCATGCCGTTTTCGACGTCAGATAAATTCCTTCATGTCCGTAATGCCGCAATGACTGTGCTGTTTTCAGGGTCCCTCCGACACGCTTTGTATACCCTCCACTGCTAGTGTTGCCACTGCCGTCTGTGAGTGGTTACTCAACGTTGACGTCAACTTATTTGGTGGTCATATTAATGTGACTGGATCGTGTGTAATTGACGAAGAAGAAACATATGCGAAGCGCAGAAAAATTCTAGCGATGTTTCTTTGATACGACGTCAATTAACAGTTAATTTTTCTCTGCACTGAAACGCACTTTGAGCTTTTTAGTACACATTGTAGCCATTATGAATTGAATTTCACCTGAATTGCAGCAAATCAGCGTACAACGCGTTAGACTCCTCCAGAACTAGTTAGCCTGTCACGGCTGACGTAAAACGGTGAAGAACTACGGCAAAAATTTTCATTATTTTGTCACTGTCAGGGGAAGACCCATTGCAGCGGTGCCATTACGCACCATACAACGCAAAATTCCTGCTACTAGGAACACGCGAAATAAATGTATTACAGCGCATCTGTAGCGCAATGCACATACGTCAGCTGGCATTTGTTCGTAAATGTGTACGTTGAGCCGTTCAGTCCGCCAGCTGTTGAAGACGGCCCGAGGCTGTGCGCCGGCCTTGCAGCGGCGGCGCTGATCCGCCGGCGTGACGGACGAACTGCAGCCGCGGCCGTAAGTCAGCGCGCGGGACAACTTAATGGCGACCGGCCCTTCTGTAATCGCCGGAGCAGATAGCGGCCGTCCAGCTGCCGTCGCCAGCTGATTAACGCAACACCTCTCACTCTGGGGCGCCAGCGAAAGTGAACGCACACGTAACAGTCCTACTCTCCACACAACAGTGACATCGAACGAAGAATTGCTCACACCTAGGACACGGCGGACTAATATCGCGTAACACCGCCTATGGCCTCAATGATGGCCTCAGCTCGCGAGGAACAGAGTCCACAAGTTTCTGCAGGTGTGTTGTGCTATAAGAGGCACTCAAAAAGTCTTCATTCGAGGTCGTTGGTGCAGCGTGTATATAATGTAGCGCAACTCCATTGAGGGTATATACACTACTGGCCACTAAAATTGCTACACCAAGAAGAAATGCACGTGATAAACGGGTATTCATTGGACAAATACATTATACTAGAACTGACATGTGATTACATTTTCATGCAATTTGGGTGCATAGATCCTGAGAAATCAGTACCCAGAACAACCACCTCTGGCCGTAATAACGGCCTTGATACGCCTGGGCATTGAGTCAAACACAGCTTGGATGGCGCGTACAGGTACAGATGCCCATGCAGCTTCAACACGATACCACAGTTCATCAAGAGTAGTTTACTGGCGTATTGTGAAGAGCCAGTTTCTCGGCCACAAATGACCAGACGTTTTCAATTGGTGAGAGATCTGGAGAATGTGCTGGCCAAGGCAACAGTCGAACATTTTCTGTATCCAGAATGTAGTCGTGCATTATCCTGCCGAAATGTAGGGTTTCACTGGGACCAAATGAAGGGTAGAGCCACGGGTCGTAACTCATGTGAAATGTTACGTCCACTGTTCAAAGTGCCGTCAATGCGAACAAGAGGTGACCGAGAAGTATAACCAATGGCACCCCACATCATCACGTCGGGTGATACGCCAGTATGGCGGTGACGAACACACGCTTCCAATGTGCGTTCACCACGATGCCGCGAAACACGGATGCGACCATCATGATGCTGTAAACAGAACCTGGATTCATCCGAAAAAATGACGTTTCGCCATTCGTGCACCCAGGTCCGTCGTTGAGTACACCATCGCAGGCGTTCCTGTCTGTCATGCAGCGTCAAGGGTAACCGCAGCCATGGTCTCCGAGCTGATAGTCCATGCTGCTGCAAACGTAATCGAACTGTTGGTGCCGATGGTTGTTGTCTTGCAAACGTCCCCATCTGTTGACTCAGGGATCGAAACGTGGCTGCACGATCCGTTACAGCCACGCGGATAGGATGCCTGTCATCTCGAGTGCTAGTGATACGAGGTCGTTGGGATCCAGTACGGCGTTCCGTATTACCCTCCTGAACCCACCGATTCCATATTCTGCTAACAGTCATTGGATCTCGACCAACGCGAGCAGCAATGTCGCGATACGATAAACCGCAATGGCGATAGGCTACAATCCGACCTTCATCAAAGTCGGAAACGTGATGGTACGCCATTTCTCCTCCTTACACGAGGCATCACAACAACGTTTCACCAGGCGACGCCGGTCAACTGCTGTTTGTGTATGAGAAATCGGTTGGAAACTTTCCTCATGTCAGCACGTTGTAGGTGTCGCCACCGGCGCCAGCCTTGTGTGAATGCCCTGAAAAGCTAATCATTTGCATATCACAGCATCTACTTCCTGTCGGTTAAATTTCGCGTGTGTAGCACGTCATCTTCGTAGTGTAGCAATTTTAATGGCCAATACTGTACATGTAGGCAACGGATTAGTGCGGCATTCGTGTCTTTCATACGTGTGTGCGGTAAATGCGGAAACGTGAACTATGGCGGCGTTGTTACGAAATGCATTCAAACAAGAACAATGTGCTGTTATTCCGTTCTAGGCTGCCGAAGCAGAAACACTGATAGATATCCATCAGACTATAAAGAATCTGTAATGGGCAGCCTCTCTGCAAAAAACCGCCGTTGTGGAAAGGTGCACCAGGTGCTGTACTGTTCGCGATTCGACACAAGACGCCGGTGGACCTGAGAAGCTTGCCTCATCAAATGGGAGACACTCGAGGACCCACCCTGTAGTTCTCCGATGTCTCACCTTCCAATTATCGCACCTTGGGTCCCTTAAAGAAACCTTCAAGGGTCGACGATACCTGTCGGACGAGGATGTGCAGAAGGCAGTTACGCACTTCTTCACACAGAAGGACACACACAGTGTTTTATCAATAGGTATCTTCAGCTTGATGTGTCGGTAGGATGATTGCCTCAATGCTCACGGTGATTTTTCCTGTTAAGCATGTCAGCTCTCGGCTAGACGAACTTCGAACGAAACTGTATTTATTTCATACTAATTAGAGCTGTTACGAGTAGTTTATTTTTAGGTTGGTTAGAAAAGCTAAGTACATATGACACAAGCAAGCCGTTAATGTTCGTTTTCTCCTGGACAGCAGGTCACGTATTGAAATGTTGACAAGTAGATGAAAAACAGGTCGTCTATAATCACAGACTTTGTCCACTTAGAGATGTGGTTACGAGCGTGCAGAAAACTTCAGGTGGCAAATTATGTGATGTGCTTGCGAAACGTAGAGAAAGAACAGTTGTCAGGAAGAAGTGGGTACACATTAAGGTACCAGCGATCAAAATATCTGTTCCTATATCCCTAATACCAATTGAAGCCACTCACTGATGATTGATAACATAGCGCTACCAAGTTGCAGGATTCCTTTCAACCGCTATTCTAGATGGTCCGAGAAATTTTTCATTACATTAATATCGGGTTATTTAGCAGGAAAGTCGAAATCCCGCAGGGTGCTTAAGCGTTCGTCAAATCAGGAAATAATTCGTACAGCACTGTGACCATTACTGTTATCACCTCTGCACAGCATACTAATCATGAATATGTAGCAGAAAAGGTAACGAGTTGAGATAAACATTCTTGTTTTTGGTCACGACAACGTGAATGAGTGATCCAAATACACACCCAAAACATTACAGAATCTCCTCCACATATTGAGCATTAAATGCGTCATTGGGCCGTAATGCACTCAAGGCTTTGCATCATTTCAGATAAAGTTCCGTGCTATGGCCCTAGAGGGCCAACTGGACCCGACCGACTACCGTGTCGTACTCTGCCAATGGCGGTATTGTATGAGGTATGGATGGGCATGTAGTAAGTACACCACTCTCCCGGCTGTTGTCGGGTTTCTTGACATTGAACCGCTACTGATCGGTTGAGTAGCTCCTCAGTAGGCCTCACGAGTTTAAGGGCACCCCGTACCAGTCCTCCCACCAAGGGAAAATCCCTGGCAGTACCCGGAATCAAACCTGGGTCCCCTGCATGGTACGACACTTGCATCTACGGAGGCGGATATTTGCATCACTTGAAAACAGGCAAAATGGACACTCGCCTAACGACACTGCGTTCTTCCAATCAGCTACTGTTTCTGTGTCGTTAGGTCAATTGAACACGTGTAGCTTTATTTACCGCTGTGAGTAATCGACTTTTGCGAGGTATCCGACTCCAGATGTCCATTGCATGCAGTTCCTTTCGCAGTATCGCTCTCGGAAACTATTTGAGATTGATCTGCATTCACTGAGAGCTGCAGCTCCAGATCAGTTTGATACCAGTTGGCAATGACAAGGTGTGACGGCCGTCTGCAGTCCTTCCCAATTAGGGGCTTTTTGCGACCGCTGTTCTTACATTCTGTTACATTTCGGCCAGTGATACATCACTCTTTGTATGAATGTTTGACAGTCCGTGTTGATACACCAACAAATCACGAAAGTCCATGCACTGTGTGGTCATGAGCATGTCCAAATATTACAGTTACTTGCAGCCATTCTGTAAGGTCTCCTCGCGCACCCACCTTACTGCACCGATTCTGTACAAACGACTGGCACACGCCATGACTCACGCCATCGATGGAGAGGCAAATGACCGCCTGGTACAGGCTCTACACAATCTACACTGCCCGAAAGCAACCGTTGTGCTTTTCATGGTGTGACTAATATTTTGTCCAATGATTTGACTGTCTTAGGACAAACTAATATCAAGACGCGCTTGATAAGATACAGGCCAGCCGGAGTGGCCATGCGGTTCTAGGCGCTACAGTCTGGAACCGCGAGACCGCTACGGTCGCAGGTTCGAATCCTGCCTCGGGCATGGATGTGTGTGATGTCCTTAGGTTAGTTAGGTTTAAGTAGTTCTAAGTTCTGTGCGGCTGATCCCGGCGGAGGTTCGAGTCCTCCCTCGGGCATGGGTGTGTGTGTTTGTCCTTAGGATAATTTAGGTTAAGTACTGTGTAAGCTTAGGGACTGATGACCTTAGCAGTTAAGTCACATAAGATTTCACACACATTAGTTCTAAGTTCTAGGGGACTGATGACCTCAGAAGTTGAGTCCCCTAGTGCTCAGAGCCAATAAGATGCAGGGCTGCTTTTGGCATCCTAAAAATAGCATGAATGCTCTAAGGTTGATGGGATTTTATCCTGTTCCCCATAAAGAAACGGTTCCAAACCCTTGGTAGATGCTGGAGGACTGTAAACTACCATTTAATATTTTTCGAATATGCAATGGTATATACCACCCACGCATTTATTATAATAAAATATTTAATATAGGAGAGGAATGTGAGTTCTGTAGAGGCTCATTTTCATCAGGTGTGATGAAGGTCGCAAAAGTTAACTGACCGTACAGGGAACACGGCACTGACTCTCGATAGTATCCTGAGAATTCAAACCATGTCAGACTTCGAGCGCCGTCAAGTAGTTGAACCTGGCATAAGGTGGAGAACACTCCGTAACTATTTTCTATGGGTGTTGGCGGCGAGATTATTAGAAAAAAAAAGACTAGCGACCAGTGAATAGAAAAGAATTATCATAACTGAGATAAAATAATAATTAATAACAATGAAATGGTAACAGCTATTTAAGGTTGAAAAGAGGCTGACTGCCTTATGAAAATAGCAAATTGATCATGTAAACCATATAAAAACAGAGCTGAAAGTAATCAGCGCTAGAGACTGGTTATCTTTTGATTGCCTGGCGCTTTTTCCGAGAGTGCTGTTCTAGTAGAGCATGTTGACTGCACGCGAGAGCCTTAGACCACATCTCCTTCTCTTTCTTGGACGCAGCTAAACGGTACAGACAGAGACACAGCTTCTCTTCCTTAGGAGCACCTTCGCGGATTGGTGATCTGCCTTGATAACTTGAGTAGTGAGAATAAACCTCAGTTCTAACCCTATTTTCAGTGTTGGTTTTAACATATATTAATGTTTTAGTTACGTATATAATTGGCTTCTTCAGTTTCTATTTACTTAAATGTGTTATCTTCCGTGCAGTATAAGCACGTGTCCTACACTGGAGCAGCAACAATTTAGCATGTTGCTGGCACTGGGTATAATAAAACGCACATTTAATTAATCTAGCGCTGTTATTCGAGTACCATCGCCACTACTGGTGTAATATGTATACGAGTAATGGTGTTGTGCTATTTTCATTTCAGTATTGCTGTTCACACCACATTCCTAAACAATGGTAGTGACGGAACAGTACTACGTAATATTCCGCATATCCGAAGCGTAGCTCATATCTCCCGAGTTCATTGGGATGCTATTCCAAATACTCATATATATGACGACTGTTGTCAGGATTAATTACCGTAATATTCCAAGAAACCATATAAAAATTGCAAAATTCGATAATATTCCAATTTTGTGATTATACAGGTCAATGAACAGAAACGTTATTTTAGCTTCATCGTTATCAAATCAACACCGAACATTCCCAAGAGCGTAAGAAATCCACTGCTGACAACAATGTGTCACTAGATTACGATTACTTGAAGAGATATTAAGTAGCCTTTACCAGCAACGTTTCCTTTCACTGTAGATAGAGAATTCACAAAAATCTTTGTCACCCAAGTTCCATGACACTATCTACGGAGTCCGCCTGCTTAGCTAGATGGTTATGTACTCGCATCCCATGCAAGCGGGCCCGGGTTCGATTCCCGGCCGAGTTGGATTTTTCTCCATTCGGGGACTGGGTGTTGTATTGTTCTCCTCATCACTTTATCCTCATCACCGGCGCGCAAGCCGTCCAATGTGGCGTCGACTGCAGTAAGACTTGCATTTGGCGGCCGAACTTCCCCGGATGGGGCCTCCCGGCCAACGATGCCATCTGCTCATTTCATTTCCATTTATGGATCGTCCGCTCCACTTGCAATAAAAACTGTCTCGTTTGGTACGATCGATCTAGTTAACTGCAGACAACTTGACAAGAAGATATGTTAATTCACTAGCGGTTAATTTATTTAGTGTGAATTTCTTTAAAACGTTTTAAGAAAATGTTTAAAAAGTCAAAAGAACATGTAGCAGAAGTTTAAATTGGTTCCCATGACAGAAATAAAACAATCACTCTGCTATAAATGGAACGCTGGGTGCTTGCGGTGTCCTACAAAGAAAAGAATCTTTCTTCAGCTTTCTTTCCTGTTTTACAAAAAAATGGTTCAGATGGCTCTGAGCACTATGGGGCTTAACATCTGAGGTCATTAGTCCCCTAGAACTTAGAACTACTTAAACCTAACTAACCTAAGGACATCACACACATCCATGCTCGAGGCAGGATTCGAACCTGCGACCGTAGCGGACTGAAGCGCCTGTTATACAATTTTTGTTCCACTTGAATTTTGAGAAGATAAATTAGAAACTTCAAAGTGGGGAAGATTTATTTAAATGCTCCAATTACAAAAATAAATCTGTAGTCTTGGAAGATTATAAGAAATAATTTATAGTTAGCCTCTAAATGGAGTTGCAACAGTCATACACTTGGTGAGCAAGGGTAGCTACGATTATCTACGAAAGTTGATGATTAAAAGCTACAGGCCCAATGAGTTACACTTATGAAAAATATTGAACGTAATTACTATTGATCTAAATATTTGAAAACAAGTATTCATAGAAATTAGTATCTAGTTAGATGGTACAGTTATAATCAGATCACTTATTTGGGGAGTCTGGTTAGTTATGAGATTTTGAAAAACAAGGCGTACATAAAGTTACATCACATTTAGTGCAAAATATTAGAGGCTTCCCTGAACAATTTTGGAATTGGCATCTTCTCTGCTTTTCTCTTTTTTCCAATAATGTGACCTATCTCATCCAGCCGCACAGTATCCAGAACTTTCTTCCTAGAAGTCTGTAAATGGTAAAGGTCTACCAATGTTTCTTCTTGCATTCTGCCCGATTTTCAGATATGAGGTGGGAATGTATCTTCGAATATCCTTGATGCATTTGGCCTCCTGAGATAGATTGTTGTAGAATACATATGTGTTTACCATAGCTATGTCAACAATTGTAATTAAAATTGGCCAATACCATTTATTCCGAAGAACCGCGATAGGATGTTTCTCCATAAGGCAGTCGCGATGGTCTATGGAGCCCAATGCTTGTTGTACTGGCTCACAAGATAAGGCTGTTTGACGACCTTCTTTTCATTTTGTCTCTTTTGACGTCTAGAAACTGAAACCAGGGGCTGAGTTAGGTCAAAATTTGTTGCCAATGAAACACAGGTGTTTTAATTCCACTTTACCATAGTGATTTGCGTCCAAATTGGAACCATAATTTCCTCGATCTTCCTTTGCTAAGATTTTATCTGCTTCGAAAGGGGAATGAGCAGTCCTGTTCTGTCTTATTGTACCTGTGGTACGGAACCCCATCTCTTATAGTTCTACAAACAGATAATATGAACTAAAAAACTTAGCAAAATATATTCACTAATGCTGACATAAAGACACATAAACACAAACTAAGAAACTTGATCTCCAAAGGGCTTGTAGTTGCAACCGAAAATGTGGAGGCAACAATGAATCAATGAATGCAGACATAAACTAAGCGGTGTTCATTCTTGCGTGATCCAAAAATGAAAAAGGACCTGTCCTATAACTAGGACGCAGGGCGATAATGGGTGAAATTATCACATCCGTCAATAACACAGAATACAGAACTACAGCAGGTAGTCGATACTATTCATATATGTACGTTTAAGCGTCAGAATACCATGTCCGTATGACATGGTTCGAAAACTTTAGTTCTCGCCGGCCGGTGTGGCCGAGCGGTTCTAGGCGATTCGGTCTGGACCGCGCGATCGCTACGGTCGCAGGTTCGAATCCTGTCTCCGGCATGGATGTGTGTGATGTCCTTAGGTTGGTTAGGTTTAAGTAGCTCTAAGTTCTAGGGGACTGATGACCTCAGATGTTAAGTCCCATGGTGCTCAGAGCCATTTGAACCATCTGAACCTTTAGTTGTCAACTGCGTGATGCACAAATATACTGTGTATTTACGTTATTAAGAATGTTCCCGTCCTTAGAAGTTACAAAAATATAGTCCATCTCGTGTGCATCCCATGATGTTCTCCGTACACAAACATCTCCTGCTCTACCAATTACTGCAGAAGTAGACTCGTCGGAAGACATTACGTGCTTCCATCTGCCAGTAATACTGGATTCGTGCTTATTGAAACGCTGAATACTGTTCTTTACATTCGGCTGATTAACAAATGACGTTTTATTGTTCTTATTGATAGTCACAAATGCTAGTATATAATTTTTTACTTATCATTCAGTCACTTTTGGACACATTTATTTGCTACATTGCCTACACAAGGCTCGTTACGAATGGATTTGCTCTTTTCAGTTGATAATCATATCATGCAAGTCACTTGAAAACCACGATTGTGTTCATGCGAAGGAGAGCGAGAAGGAACATGAGGGGAAGGGAGTGCGGAGACACACATACAGATGGCCATAATATAGCGTATACAAGGTACGAAAGGGCAGTGCATTAGTGGAGCTGCCGTTTGTACTCAGGTGATTTGTGTGAAAGGGTTTCCCACGTGATTGCGGCCGCACGCCAGGAATTAACAGACTATGAACGCTGAGTGGTAGTTGGAGCTAGACACATGGAGGATTCCATTTGGGAACTCGTTAGGGAATTCAATATTCCGAGATCCACATTGCTAAGACGAGCCGAGAATACCAAATTTCAGGTATTACCTCTCATCGCAGATGTTGTATAGCTAGAGAAGGCCGAAATGCACGCTATAAGCTCACGCAGGATGGCGTGAGGTCTGAAACAGGATACGTAATGAATGCTATAAAGAAAAGTACGTAGCTTCTGGAATACTTAACTTTAATCCATCATTTGTATACATCGTTCTTGATGAGACATGCTTCATACGATAACTATCAATTGCTATGGCGCCTTGCTAGGTCGTAGCCATTGACTTAGCTGAAGGCTATTCTAACTATCTGCTCTGCAAATGAGCGAGGCTTCGTCAGTGTGCATCGCTAGCTAAGTCGTCCGTACAACTGGGGCGAGTGGTCGTAAGTCTCTCGAGACCTGCCGTGTGGTGGCGCTCGGTCTGCTATCACTGACAGTGGCGACACGCGGGTCCGACATGTACTAATGGACCGCGGCCGATTTAAAGCTACCACCTAGAAAGTGTGGTGTCTAGCTGTGACACCACAGCAGACTGCTTAACGACCGAGAGTAGCGGTGCTTGTATAGAGTTGTCAGTGCTAATAGACAAGCAACACTGTGTGAAATAACCGCAGAGATCAATGCAGGACGTACGACGAACGTATCTGTTTGACCAGTGCGGCGAAATCTGGCGTTAATGGGCTATGGCAGCAGACGACCGACGCAAGTGCCTTCGCTAACAGCACGACATCGCCTGCAGCGCCTCGGCTGAACCTTAGAGGACTGGAAAACCGTAGCCTGTCATATGAGTCCCGATTTCAGTTAAGAAGAAGTGATGGTAGGATTCGAATGTGGCTCAAACCCCACGAAGCCATGGACCCAGGCTGTCAACAAGGCACTATGCAAGCTGGTGCTAGCTCCATAGCGGTGTGAGCTGTGTTTACATGGAATGAACCGATCATTAACAATATACATAAATGACCTGGTGGATGACATCGGAAGTTCACTGAGGCTTTTTGCTGATGATGCTGTGGTGTATCGAGAGGTTGTAACAATGGAAAATTGTACTGAAATGCAGGAGGATCTGCAGCGAATTGACGCATGGTGCAGGGAATGGCAATTGAATCTCAATGTAGACAAGTGTAATGTGCTGCGAATACAGAGAAAGATAGATCCCTTATCATTTAGCTACAAAATAGCAGGTCAGCAACTGGAAGCAGTTAATTCCATAAATTATCTGGGAGTACGCATTAGGAGTGATTTAAAATGGAATGATCATATAAAGTTGATCGTCGATAAAGCAGATGCCAGACTGAGATTCATTGGAAGAATCCTAAGGAAATGCAATCCGAAAACAAAGGAAGTAGGTTACAGTACGCTTGTTCGCCCACTGCTTGAATACTGCTCAGCGGTGTGGGATCCGTACCAGATAGGGTTGACAGAAGAGATAGACAAGATCCAACAGAGAGCAGCGCGCTTCGTTACAGGATCATTTAGTAATCGCGAAAGCGTAACGGAGATGATAGATCAACTCCAGTTGAAGACTCTGCACCAGAGACGCTCAGTAGCTCGGTACGGGCTTTTGTTAAAGTTTCGAGAACATACATTCACCGAAGACTCCAGCAGTATATTGCTCCCTCCTACGTATATCTCGCGAAGAGACCATGAGGATAAAATCAGAGAGATTGGAGCCCACACAGAAGCATACAGACAATCCTTCTTTCCACGAACAATACGAGACTGGAATAGAAGGGAGAACCGATAGAGGTACTCAGGGTACCCTCCGCCACACACCGTCAGCTGGCTTGCGGAGTATGGATGTAGATGTAGATGTAGATGTAACTGGAAACAGTTATGTTCAGATACTTGGAGACCATTTGCAGCAATTTGTGGACTTCCCATTCCCAAACAAGAATGGTGTTTTTATGGATGACAATGCGCGATGTCACAGCGTACAACTGTTGGGACTGGTTTGGCCACCCGGATCTCCCGACGTTATTTCCATCGAACGTTTATGAGACATAATCGAGAGGTCAGTTCGTGCACAAAATCCTGCACCGGTAACGCTTTCCCAATTATGGATGGCTTTAGACGCAGCATGGCTCAATATTTCTGCAGGTGACTTCCAACGACTTGTTGAGTCTATGCCACTATGTTGTTGCACCACTCCGACCAAACGGAGGTCAGACACGATACTGAGAGGCATTCCACGACCTTCGTCACCTCGGTGTAGAGCAACGTAGCGATGTTGCCCGGTGCTCTGTGATGACGAAAACCGGTGCAATAACTGCTGTAACATGTTACATATTCTAGACATACTGTTGAACTGTCGGTTGGAACAACAACCAATACACTTTAGAAATAATATATAATTTAGTCTACAGTCGCAGTTTTCTCATTTTCGCCTACTGGCTACTGGTTTCGCTACATAGTACCATCTTCAGGCTATCCACTGGCACGCAGACGTCTCGATCGCTTCCCAGGTAGGTTTGTACTTGACAGAGCTACTTGGGAAGCGAGCGTGACCAGCGCGTGCCAGTGGATGACCTGACGATGGTTACTGTGTACCGTAACTGGTAAACGGTAGGCAAAAACATAAAACTACAACTATGGACCAAAACATGTATTATTTCTATGTTGTAACATGAATGTATCCTTTGTGCAGTTTCTATCACCCTGCATTCGTCTTTGCAGCATTGGTCTCGAGACTATCTTCCGTCCAGGCCAGCCAAAGCAAATTTGTCACTCTCGACAAGTGAGCAATGTATCGTCTTTTATTTGCAAAGAGAATCAAAGTTGAGACAAAAGAATTAAAAACATTAACATTTGTCGATAGCATATAATTCCGTTGGAGACAGCAAAGAACCTTCCTACATCAGTTTAACGGAGTGGATAAAGGGTTATAATGTGAATGTGAACAAAAGTAAAACAAAGCAAAATATCATGTGATGCTGGCAGAACTATATTAGAAGATAAGACACTAAAAGCAGCTGAAGAATTTTGCAGTTTGGCGGTAGCTGTTAGGAGTTCTTTTCTGATGTCTGTCTGGAATGTGGCTCGTACAGAGGTGAGGAGTGGATGATAAACAGTTCTCACAAGAAGGGAATACAAGCTCCTGAAATGTGGTGCTACAGAAAAACGCTGAAGATTAGATTTTTAGGTAGGGCAACTAATCAAAAGGAACTAAATCGAATTGGAGAGGAAAAAATTTCATGGCGAAATTTCAGTGACGGAAAGGATCGGCTGATAGGAGGTATCCTGAGGCATCAAGGAATAGTATGATAACGGATGAAAGAGTGGGGTGGGGGAAGGAGGAGAGGGAGAAACTGTAGACGGAAATTATGGCTTGGTTACAGTAATAAGATTCGGTTAGATGGAAAACATGGCTCGGCTACAATACGCGGTTTTAAATGCCTGTAGGTTGCAGTATTTATGAAGAGACTAGCGACCCCTACAGTGCTTCGCAATTGCTAAACATGTATGGGTATTGCATATTCATCTTATAATCCTCGCCCTCCCCCTCTCTCTGTACGTCTCCTCATCCCCCCTCTCCTTCCGTACATTGCATGGGGGCTTAATTAAATTTCTATGCAAATATTTTCAAGTTTTGTAGCTGACTGTCCGGTTACGCAGTCTCGTAACCGGTTGGCCCTGACTAGTATTACTCCGCAATCTGACTGCAAAGAATAACAACAAAGAATGAAAGGAAATTTCCGAAACCACAATTAATTAATTAGGTCCCCAGCAACTATAAAACCTACGAAACAACACTACGAAACAATAAAGCACACATGTAACTGTTCTGTGTGTGGAAGTGTGATTCAACGTACACATCTGGCACGGTTCTTCCTCAATAAGACAAGGTATTTTAAGCACCATTTACACTGAAGTAATTAAAAATACCAAAAATACTATAATTGCACATAAAAATCAGAATTACACTCTAATACATGAACACAAGCCAGATGCTTTGTTGACTGAACCTGTGACCAAGAGACATTGTTTGTTAGGACATTTGAAATAATAAAAAAAAATTTATTACCTTCATATATATTGACGAAACATACACTCTGATCATTACAACATCCGCAATCGAACAGCATCGGCTGTCTAGCCATCAGAACAACTGCATACAACATGCTCACAACTAGTCACGGCTACATCGGAACTCCTACTGCCCACTTCTCAATAAGCACTCTCCACCACGACTTCTCGACAAGCACTCTCCACTACCACATCTCAACAAGCACTGCCAGTGGAGGCGGCTGAATAATACTCTTTGGCGCAATCTCTGGCGCTGTGACTCAGTTTAGCCACCTTTCATATGCCCCTCCTTCACAGGCTAGAATTTGATGGTATTTTTGCCAGCATTGGTGGTGAAAATACTACCAAATTCGTCCAAAAAATACAGACAAAAATTAAAAAGTAATATTAATAAGTAAATATCACATAACTAAATAAATTTTGGCTTTGCACTGACCCTTCAATAACCTAACATATAAAATACAGTAAGGAATACAAATGCTTGCATACATATGATTTTACATAATAGTTTACACAAGTATCATGTGGTTAAACAATTCAATCCATAGCGTCAGCAATGACGAATATGTGCAGGTAAGAGTCTCATAACATTTCATAAACAGTAAACACACAAAAAAATCAGTTTATACAAATATTCACATAAAATCCTTTCAATAGTTCAATAAACAAGTAGAACTCCTCAGAGTAGATGACAGTTCCAACAGTAGCACCCAGCAATGATCAACAGGTGCAAATAGCAGTCTCATAACATTTCATCAGCAGTATTTAAACAGCTTCAACAGTGGCACCCAAAAATGGCGAGCAGGCGCAGACACCAACAAGTGATGGCTGGTTCAAATGGCTCTGAGCACTATGCGACTTAACTTCTGAGGTCATCAGTCGCCTAGAACTTAGAACTAATTAAACCTAACTAACCTAAGGACATCACACACATCCATGCCCGAGGCAGGATTCGAACCTGCGACCGTAGCGGTCACGCGGTTCCAGACTGAAGCGCCTTTAACCGCATGGCCACACCAACAAGTGACATCATCTCAGTAGAAGCAGTCCATTAGCGGCACCCAGTAATGTTGAACAGGTGCAGACACCAACAAGTGACATCATTTCAGCAGAAGCAATCCATCAGTGGCACCCAGTAATGTTGAGCAGGTGCAGACACCAACAAGTGACATTATCTCAGTAGAAGCAGTCCATAAGTGGCACCCAGTAATGTTGTACAGGAGCAGACACCAACAAGTGACATCATTTCAGTAGAAGTAGTTCCACCAGTGGCACCCAGCAATGTTGAGCAGGTGCAGACACCAACAAGTGACATTATTTCAGTAGAAGCAGTTCCAACAGTGGCACCCAGCAATGTTGAACAGGTGCAGACACCAACAAGTGACATCATTTCAATAGAAGCAGTTCCATCAGTGGCACCAAGCAATGTTAAGCAGGTGCAGATACCAACAAGTGACATTATTTCAGTAGAAGCAGTTCCATCAGTGGCACCCAGTAATGTTGACAAGTGCAGGTAACAGTCCATAATATTCAGTATCACTAATCAGGCAGTTCATCAGAGTTCATTAGCAGAAATTAAACATCTCCTAGTGGCACCCATCATGTTGAACAAGTGCACGTAACAGTCCATAATATTCACTATTACTAATTAGACAGTTCATCAGAGTTCATTAGCACAAATTAAACATCTCCCAGTGGCACCCATCATGTTGAACAAGTGCACGTAACAGTCCATAATATTCACTATTACTAATTAGACAGTTCATCAGAGTTCATTAGCACAAATTAAACATCTCCTAGTGGCACCCATCAATGTTGATACATGTAAGCACGAACAACAGTTTAAATGCACTCACAATTGCTTTTACAAAATTATTATCAATGCTCTAACACTAAACATACAAATTATAATAAACACACAATTGATATCAGATAATTGTCATATTAACTATTACAAATACACAAATACCAGTAAACCTATAATAATTATGGGTGTCAGTGCAAACCACAACAAACAAGTAAAATAATATTTAGGAGATAGGTCGGTGCTAATTATTTGGGATTAGGAAAGGAAAACACACTCACTCATCTTTCATCCACATAGTAAGTACTACTGTGTAATTGAATAGTGTTAACTGTGTAAATGCAATTCTGTCAAAATTTGATGATCAACATGTGTATCAAGCAGTACTGGCAGCAGTGTATTACAGTCAAAAATAGTTAGTCAACGTCATAGTCATCATGTCAAGACCAATGTTTGCCAAGCCAAATCAAAATGTACGGTTGCTGAACAACTGTCAGTGTGCCAAGATATGCAAATGCTTCCTCTCTCCAAAAAAAAATATATATACTGCTTATTGATTTAACAAAGTGTGTGTGTAGACAATCTTCCTTCCACTTGAGTGTTCTAGTCTGCTATCTTCATCCTCCTTGTTCCATATAGACCAACAAACAAACAAAAAAATGCTCCTCACTTACTTTACCTCTTATCCACCAAAACTCCAATAACCATCAGCATCACATAATCTCAATACTTCAATAATACCTCTTACGTCGTTACATATAAACCTTATCATCAATATCATTTACCTTACCTCTTGTCCACTAAAACTCCAATAATCATCAACTTCACACAATCTCAATACCTCAATAATACTTCTTCAATACGTCGATACATATAAACCTTATCGCTAATATCATTTCACTTCTATAACAACTCTTTCCTCTAGTCAGTTTCCTCGAACAAGTACAGATAAAATCCTAGTGCAAACTTCAATTCATCATCCCATACAATCCGAAGACACAATGTCCACACACAACCTCTGTGTAATCCATCTGACCCAAATCTTCTACTCATTATGAATTACAAAGTACATTTTGGTTACCTTGTCCATCATAAAATAAAAGAAATGCATACATGACCTCTAACAGCCTTCAGTTTGAATAACTTTCAGTAAGTAAGTACGAGTTCGGAGTGTGAATGATAGTAATATTTCACAGTGTGTACACCACTTCAAGAATCATGGAAAAACAGAAGCAAACATGTGGAGTATTTCTTGTGTCAAGTGTCACTTACTATTTCAATTGCTCACGAAGAATGCAATGGTCTAAACCTAGTGTTGGTGTGTCATGTCGTTAGCTTCCTTCCTAGTAACATAAATTTATACAGCTTCCATAAAACCTCCAGCTCATATGACTTCAATGAAGTTTCTTGTACCAATGTCGTTCCTAGAATTATAGCAATTCATTTTCTTATCTTAAAATATACGGCACTGAGCGTAAGCAAAACATGCAATAGCGAGTAAATATACCAGTAGAGAACAGAATGTCAACAAGTGGATGTAGCACAATCCCTACAACGAGGCTCTGCCAATCGAACAATCTATAATTAATACCATGTTCGTACACCGCATATCAGCATTTCTATATACCAAATTAAAGAGTAGTTATGACAACAAACAGAAATGTGTAAATATGCAATCCATACGCAAAGCAGCAAATATATATCTTACATAATAAACAGGTCATTAGCATCATATCAGCATAAGCAAATAAATGTTCATATGTAATCTTAATAAGTAAACATGAAGGCGCAAGCAGATAAATCACAAAGTGTAGCCTACATACATAACCACATCAGCACGATTAATCATGTGACAATTATAATTTAAATAAATAATCACAGCAGGCACATAATAGAAAAATATGACATCAGTGAAAAAGCAGTGCAGCCAAGCGATGCATAATATACACAAGTAACAAACCTGTTCATTAATCAATCATTGTCAATATCAGTTAACACGAAGTATGAATCACGTAATCCCGAGCAGCAAATTACGTCTAAAGTACGTACCAAGTGGAAATATGTTACCTGAAAAATAAACTCAATTAATAGTTACCTTTTTAGTTTATTAGTTTCTTCTTCGAAATGACATTCTTCCTGAAATTTTCTCGATGGCAAGTCCTCTTAACGTCGGACGCATACAGAATTTACCTGAAGTTCTTAAATATTTTATACAACCGTATCCTGAAAAATACTGAACGTTAATAACATAATTTATCAAGTCACTATAGCTTTATACTGATTTTATTCGGAGAAATTAGACTGTGTATTTGTTTACGGCTGTCAGTGAATTCGCACTGAGCGGTCGATCAGCTGTAGGTACGCGTGACGTAGGAAGTAATTGTTTGCGGTCAACGACTGCCTTGTGCGCCGCGCAGACTTGATTGTTGCTTTGAGTATGTGCCGCCGCCGGAACACGGCGCGGTATCCTTGTATTCTCTGCGTGTTTACATGTAACTGTTAGTCTCTCAAAAGTATGTCATTCCACAAAAATTTTAACGTTCGATACATGATGTAGTCCCTTAGAGCGCCGAGATTTAAGAGTTTCTACTTCGACAGTGTTATCATAAATAATTTTGCGAACTCTATATGGACCGTTATAAAGCAGAAAAAATTTGCGACACAAGCCTTTTCCTTAGTGAGACAAACGATGAGACTTAATTAATACCTTTTGACCAACTGACAAAGTTTTTAAACGACCAGGACGTTTAGCTGATTTCTCTCTTCTAGCAGCCGCAGATGCAATATTTTGTAGAGCCAGGTTGACAACTTCAGAATGCCGCAGTAGGCGGAAAAGGAACAATTTCAGAAATGCGATTTGTCGGTGCTTTATTTTTTAATATCAATATAGGCGGTAAAGAAGTTGAATCATTAGGGAGTTCATTCAGAATGTCTTGAAAAATATGAAGATACTGATCCCACGTTCTGTGATTCTGATGACAATAAAGTCGACACAATTTATTGATTTCCTTCATCCATCTCTCTGAAGCGTTAGATTGAGGGTGAAAAAGTGAAATGAAAATTGGTTTAATCTTACGACGCCGTAGAGTACGAAGCCAAACTTTAGAACGGAACTGTGATCCATTATCTGATATAACTTTATCAACATGACCCACTTCTTTAACAAAATGTTTGATGAAAGCATTAGATACTGAACGAGCTGTTGCTTTGCGTAAAGGTGTAAAACATACATATCTTGATGTCAATTCCACTGCTACCAAAATGTACGCAAAACCATTAGTAGAACGAACCACTGGACCGAACAAATCGACTGCAGCCATCTCCTTTAATTTCGCTGGAATGATAGGAAACAACGGTGCTCTGTGAGATATAGTTGGCGGCTTAGCCTTTTGACATAATTTTCATTTGGCAAGAACAGATCGAATACGTTTTTCCATATTACTGAAGTAGCAATTTTCTCGTAATTTATGAAAGCATTTTCTGGGACCAAAGTGTGCATAACTGAAATGTGTATACCAAATCAATTTATTGACCCACTCATCAGGAATACAAACTAACCAAACAGAGTTGTCGACCGATTTTCGTTGGAAAAGAATATCGTTGCGAACTAAATAATACTGTCTAATCGCTACGCTTTCCTTTCTCCTCCACTTCTCCTTAATGTCCTTTCAGATTGGATCCTTGTTTTGCTCCTTAGCGATGTCCTGGAGCGAAGACGAAATAAAATTTTCGAACGCAACACCTTGAATATACATCAAACAATAATTGTTTTCTTTGCAGTCCTCTTCAGCACTTTGTTTCAAACCCACAGGTGCACGTGATAAAGCATCAGCAATAATATTTGAAGATCCCTGTATGTAAACAATACTAAAGTCAAATTCCCGTAGATACAGCGCCCATCGTGACAATCTTCCATGAGTTAATTTTGTTGACATAAGAAATTCCAGAGCTCGGTGATCGGTGTAAACCTTAGTATGTCTGCCATACAAAAATACGCGAAATTTTGTGAAAGCCCAAACAACAGCCAAGGCTTCAAGTTCCGTAATCCAATAAATCTTTTCTGATTTAGAGAGAACACGACTTCCAAATGCAATAGTTTTCTGTACTACAACGCCGTTTTCTTCTATCTCTTAAAATAAGTGTGCACCTAGGCCTTTGTATGATGAGTCCGTTGCCAAACAAAAATCTTTAGATAAATCCGGGTGTGAAAGAAGTGGAACAGCAACTAAAGCATCACGAAGTTGTTCAAATTCTGATTGAGCTTCCTCATCCCAACACCAATTAGATTTCTTTCCAGATAGTTCACATAAACGAGGTGTGGCCAAATTGTCCAATCTAACAAAGCGTCTAAGAAAATTACAGACACCAAGGAAACTACGAACATCACGTTTTGTAGTTGGAACAGCATAATTACGAATAGCGTCTAGTTTCTCTGGATCAGGAAGAATACCTTCTGTAGAAATAATATGACCAAGAAATTTCACCTGAGAAAGACCAAATTCAGATTTTTCCAAGTTCACTGTAATGCCAACTCTTGCAAAAATACGTAATAATGAATCCAAAATTTTGTTATGCTCACTCCAAGAACGTTTAGCAATAAGAATATCGTCAACATATGAAGTAATATTGTCACGAAGATAAACAGGTAAAATTTCGTTTAAACTACGAATGAATGCTGCAGAAGATACAGTAAGTCCAAACGGTAATTTCCGAAATCACTTTTGGGTAAAATAGTCATATCCGGTTATTCTTTACCGACTCTCTAGGTAGATTGATAGTTGAAGAGTTGTTCTGATAGATTCAAAGAATAGTAAAAGAGTAGGCAGCAGTGCAGAAAACTAAAAGGGAAATAGCACTACTGCAGCTCGGGGCCCTGTGCACACTACGGCACATATTCACTTAGTGTAGCCACACATAAATTCCAGTTTGTGACCTAGTGGCCAATTTGGTGGACGTGCGTACATAAATTGATCTAACCATGAACATGGATGTATGTCGTTCTTAGAATTGCGAAAGATCTTAAATTTCCGAACAGTTAAGAAGTGTTTATAGTCAAAGTTTTCGCCTCGTGGCGACAAAGACCTACCGCGTCTGTCCCAGTCCCAATGTCGATTATTGTCAAGTTCGCGCGCCTGGCGCTCTCTTGTTGCTTCTCGTAAATGAAATAAATTACTTTCTTCAAACCCTTCTGCTATCTGTGATTCTAAATTTCTTCTGCTGTCTTTTCCTACGATTTCGCTTTCAATATGTTTGACTTGCTTTTGTAATGCCTCAAATTCCCTTTTAACGCGATCATTAAATTTTCCCTGATTTTCAACATGCTTATTTATGTTCTGGTACTCTTCGGTTTCTGAAAATGGCAATGGAGCTGTATCATCTGAATCTCTGTCCCCATTTAAACTAAGACTTGTCAATTTATCTGAAATCTCCTCAACTCTTTCCGATAAGTCACCTATTTTTTCTTTCTGTTTATCTACGTCTTCCGTAAGTGTCGCGACTCGGGATTCAATATTGACACATTTAGTAGTTAATTGTTCATATTGTTGTGTTAGGTTATTTATTCTGTCATTTGGTACGGATTCCTCGATTCTTTCAAGTATTTCTTCCTTATCATGTGCACGTTGTAAATTTAACTCTGAAAATTTTTGTACTATCGCGCGATCTCTTTCTTCCTGTTCTCTATCCTGTTCCTTTTGTCTGATTTCTATTGAATTTAATCTGTTATTGTGAGCATTCAAAATCGGTTGTACTTCTTCTCTAATTTCTTTTTTTAATTCATCTTTCATGTTTTTGAAACATGTCCCTTTCCGTGAGTCTAACCGTGGTTCCATTGTTCCCATATCAGTTTCTAACCGTGTTGCCAAAGTTCCCATCTCTGTTTTTAATTCAGATCCTAACTGCGATCCCAGTGAGTCTAACCGTGTTTCCGTTGTTCCCATATCTGTTTTTAATTCGGATCGTAGCTGTGATCCCACTGTTTTTAATTCAGATCTTAACTGTGTTTCCATTGTTCCCATATCAGTTTTAATTGTTCCTATTTGTGATCCCAAATTTAATATTGCACTCATTAACTGCTCCATATTAACTGGTTCGAAATTCTTTTCGCCCCTAACATTTCCCGTAAAACTAACTTCCTTCGACATAGTCGTAAAGCTATCTGTGTTCGATACTATTCCAGAATCTTCTGTCGTCAATCTCGAATTCTGAAAATTTTTTGTGAAAAATTTTGAACTGGTTCCGGACTATATTCCCGACTTATTAAATTGTTTTCTACTTCATTATTCATCATACTATTCTCCTGTGTTGGCGAGTTCGCCATGTTAACAATTTCGTCATTCTCACTATCCATCATTTTTGCCTTTTTCATCGATTGCGTAATCATTTACAAAACATACAGAACTCGTCACTATACGAAAATTACACACAATGACACTTTATCTCCAACAGTACCATTCACACGAAATGTTTCCCAACAACCACGTCTAACGAACAATTAAACCCTTCACAATTGCACAAAATTGTCAGACCTGTATACAAGACATCAAAAATTAAATTCTGCCAGATTACCATTAAAAGAATGACAAGACAACTATAAATGTTCAGTTACCAAATCTACACATGCAATATAGACTACAATTACTAAACTACAAATTACTTCAACAATACTACAGTCCGCTCTTTTTACTATCAGAAGATTCCAAGGGACGATCCGAAGCAGCGGTCGCCACGTGCATGGGGGCTTAATTAAATTTCTATGCAAATATTTTCAAGTTTTGTAGCTGTCTGTCCGGTTACGCAGTCTCGTAACCGGTTGGCCCTGACTAGTATTACTCCGCAATCTGACTGCATAGAATAACAACAAAAAATGAAAGGAAATTTCCGAAACCACAATTAATTAATTAGGTCCCCAGCAACTATAAAACCTACGAAACAACACTACGAAACAATAAAGCACACATGTAACTGTTCTGTGTGTGGAAGTGTGATTCAAGGTACACATCTGGCACGGTTCTTCCTCAATAAGACAAGGTATTTTAAGCACCATTTACACTGAAGTAATTAAAAATACCAAAAATACTATAATTGCACATAAAAATCAGAATTACACTCTAATACATGAACACAAGCCAGATGCTTTATTGACTGAACCTGTGACCAAGAGACATTGTTTGTTAGAACATTTGAAATAATAAAAAAAAATTATTACCTTCATATATATTGATGAAACATACACTCTGATCATTACAACATCCGCAATCGAACAGCATCGGCTGTCTAGCCATCAGAACAACTGCATACAACATGCTCACAACTAGTCACGGCTACATCGGAACTCCTACTGCCCACTTCTCAATAAGCACTGTCCACCACGACTTCTCGACAAGCACTCTCCACTACCACATCTCAACAAGCACTGCCAGTGGAGGCGGCTGAATAATACTCTTTGGCGCAATCTCTGGCGCTGTGACTCAGTGTAGCCACCTTTCAACATCACCTCATCGCCCCATCTCTCTGTGCTAAACATCCACACCCTCGAACTCTGTCCCTCTCCTCCTCCTCCCCCCCCCCCTCTGTGTCCATTTCCGTCTTAGTCTTCAATAGAGTATTACGCAAAAATTTGAAGCAAATCCGTCAATATTTTTGGTGACAAAGTTTCCCCTTCATATATTGCATATACATTTATAAATGTAATATAATAAGAAAGTATATAGCCTAAGTACATCAGACTGTTGTGTAAAAATTTGTAGTAAATCGGTCACGAACATTTCGAGATTTTCGATAACAACGTTTCCCCTTTGTATATGACGTATGTATTTATTTGTTATGTACACGTAAGTGTCAATTTGATTTTTTTGTTATGAAAATATGCTACAAATTTCCTTTACTTCACATCTATGGTCACAAATTTTTTGTCATCAGACTACCGGTTTCGGTCTATAATGACCATCTTCAGGTTTACAGCAAAGTATGGGAAAACCACAAATACTCTAGCAGATTGTCTACAGCTTAAGACAATAAAATAGACCATAATGAAAAGAATTACTGACATGTAATTGCATTTGTGCGCTTTAAATATGAAGAGGCATTTTTATTTCATTGATTTTTATTACTATAATGCCTCTTACACTTTATAAGCCCATTACAGACTTTACTGATTGTACCTCCCTTTATTTTACATCGTACAAATAATCCTTGTAGAATATGTATATGCCTAAGTAGCTACATCTGGCGAAATTGCAACACAAACGTTTTGTGGTTACTGTAAGGCAGTATGTTCTGAACAGTAGTTCTGCTGACTAGATGACTCTTGTATATACTTTTATTTAATTATATTCGACGATACTGGCACTGATTTTGTGTTTAGCATTTGATGATGCCACTAAGGCTCCAGTATGTTAGGACATTTTTTATAACACATATGTAAAGCGCACAAATGCACTTACATGTCAGTAATACTTTTCATTGTGGTGTATTTCATTGTCTTAAGCTGTAGACAATCTGCTAAAGTATTTGTGTTTTTCCCATACTTTGCTGAAAATTTGAAGATGGTCATTATAGACCGAAACTAGTAGTCTGATGAGAAAAAATTTGTGGCTATACAAGTCAAGGGGAGGAAATTTATTCTATATTCGGGTCACTGTTCAGTTTGCGACCATGTCGCAGCTTGCGAAAATTAAAACATGTGACAGTGGAACTCTGAGACTGAATGCAGTTTTTTTAATTTTTCATTCCAAAAATACTATCACTACCCATAATTACAAACAAAAATAAATAAATAAGAAATAAATAAAATAAAAAACCTGTCAAATCGCTCTAGCTGTTCTCAAGTGATGATCTTTCACAGTTTACTTTCATTTCCGACTTTTCAGTTCGATTTTCCAAAAAATTTCTTTCATACAAACTTCGTTCTGACAATTACGAACACAACAAAGACAGACATAAACCAAAGCTGACGAGCTGTTCTTTATTGATGATATATACATGCGGCAACTGATGTTAAGGTCCGACTTTTCCTTCGGTTTTTCAAAAAAATTTCTTTCATACAAACCGTATCTTAACAATAACGAACACAACAACAAAACAACAACCAAACCAGTCAAGCCGTTCTCAGGTGATGATTTCTCATACATGCGGCAGCTGATTTTTATTTATATAGGAAAAGGTAATTGCACATGACAGACTAGCGTGGAGAACTGCATGAACCAACCTCTTAGCTGAAGACTACAACAACAATAATAATAACGGTCGCTACGGCATTCTGTACTCCACACGCTCCCATCGCCCATTTATTTGTGCCATGCCCCCTCTAGTTAGTAGGCACTTAACCGCGCCAGAGTATCGCGAGACTGTGCAGAAAAAGTGTGTCCGGCGCCTCAGCTGGATTCGCGACAGTGTGAGCTGGAGAGCCGGGCCGGCAGAGATTTGTGGCCGCCGCCGTCTGCTGCCCGGCCCCGCTCGCCTCTAAGTGACGGTCGGTCGCCTGAGAGCCTCTCAAGTGGCCTCTGGCTGCTGGCTGCTGCAGCCCCAGCTCTACGGCCCGACGCGCCGCCAGACACTGGCTCCAGGGCCACGGCCAAAGACTCTCGCACTTTGGTGCAAATTACACTTGCACAGGTTGCCTAGCCAGTCTTATCTTTATTTAAAATTACTACCCACCCTGGCTCAACACGGGTAGCACTAAGTATGTGCAGCCGGACGACTCGTGTAGTGGCAATTATTTTCTTTGATACCTTTTGCTGCATTTCCCTTCACCGCTTTTATACATTAACTTTACATAAGAATCCGTTATTATCCGTTATTATCAGCTTGTATCTGATACGTCCTGCATCGCAGGTCGTTTAGGAGGTCGGCAGTAGCTTGTGTCGGCCTTCCATTAGTGATAGCCTGCACCGGTCTGGCACTGCAGTCGGATTGCTAATATGCAGAATGAACATCAACAAAACCGAGAAACTGTAGAGACAGAACATGCGACCGGAAATACATCGTTGCAACGGTTCTCTAACCATGTGCTCTGTGTTCCTTATGGTTTTTTTTTTTTTTTTTTTTTTTTTTTTTTTTTTTTTTTTTTTTTTTTGCTAATACACAGCGTCACCGGTTCAGATCCGGTCCAACTGTCACGGTGAACAAGTGAGAAGGGACACAAAGCAACAGCTGAATAACAGCCGATCATAGCACGTTGAAGGTGTGGCGGTGGAACTTTTAAGTTCCGTGCCGCCCTCCGACGATGAAAGTACAGACGAGAGGGGTGCAGAATGCGCCAACTCGATGAAAAAAAAAAATGTGGCTGGACGAGAACAGGCCACAGCTAGTGACTGTACGAAAACGGCCAGAAAAACGTGGTCGTATTGGGCCTATCGTCAGTCATAGCCCGAATCCGAGTCCTCCAGGATGGTGAGCGGAACGGAGTGTCGGTGCCAGCGCCGTGGAACTGTGGTGCCGATGGTTTGGAGTCCAGCGACCGTCTCACGGAGGGCGTCCACTTTACTGTATAGCTGGCGAGCCTTACGGCGAATGGTCGTCTTGAGAAGGGCTGTATTTGTCTCCTCGTGCAGAGTGGCAATCCTGGTGAGCGGAGGGGCGTGAAGACTCCACCTGAGAACTTTATTCTGTAGGCGCTGGAGCGTGGCCCACGCAGAGGAAGTATGTGATTGACGCAGAGTTGTATATGTAGCAGAATGGTCCGGTATTCATGTCGGGAACAAGCCGAGATGGTGTTTGTGTACGGCCGAGCAGATGGAAACGGTCGAGAGGCAGCTCGGCTACACCAAAACAAGTACCCTCACAGACACCAACCACATCACACAACATTTGAAACCACTTTTTGGGCGTTAGTGTGATCATGGGTCCTTTCAGACAGACGAACTGGCAGAGAGGCGGCGGACTGGGTTCAATAGGATATTGAGACCAACCCTAGTACAAACTCCAGGCAAGTGGCTGGCCAACATGGTGTAAGCCGAACTGTGGCAATCCACGATACAACCTGTGAATGTGTGCATTGTATCTCATGGAGGCCATTTCCGGCGTCAGTTGTGAAATGGATGCTACGCAGCTCTGTACTGTGTTCCAGGACGATCTGTTGTCGTTGCACACACGCCGTTCGTTTCCAGACACATATTCATAGAACCTTTTTTCCTCCATTTCCTTCCAGTAATTCGTCCCTGCAGTTTGTCTGTTTTATTAATGTTCACTCTGTAAATGGAAGATTTCAAGGAGGTCTAACATTCACCACTAGATGGCAACAGCGTCATTTTCAGATCGACGAAGGACTTTAATTCATCGTAGTTCAGTCAGTTTGTACGAAATATTTACTGATATAAATTATAATATAATAACTGACATGTAGGCTGCCCTGTATGACAGGCATGTTGCACTGCAGTAGTATAGGCCTGCTTTATCGATTTGCTTAAGCCGGCCGAAGTGGCCGCGCGGTTCTGGCGCTGCAGTCTGGAGCCGCGAGACCGCTACGGTCGCAGGTTCGAATCCTGCCTCGGGCATGGATGTGTTGAAAGGTGGCTACACTGAGCCACAGCGCCAGAGATCGCTAGAGAGCATTGTTCCGCCCGCCTCCACTGGCAGTGATTATTGAGATGTCGTAGTGGTCAGTGCTTGGGGAGAGCTCGTAGTAGTCAGTTCGTGTTGAGATGTGCTAGTAGGGAGTGCTTGCTGAGATGTGATACTGAAAAGTTCTTGTTGAGATGTGGTAATAGCGAGTCGGTGTGGAGATACATTGTAATTATGAGAGTGATTTTGGTCAATATATGAAGGTACGAAACTTGATTTATTTTTCATTATTTCCATGTTTTAAATAATGCGTCATTACAGGTTCAGTCAACAAAGCATCTGGCTTGTGTTCTTGGATTAGAGTGCAATTCTGGTTTTCTTGAGTAATTATGGTATTTCTATTTTCTTTAATTAATTCAGTATAAATGATATTTAAAATTTCTTGTGTTGTTGAAGAAGAACCGTGCCAGATGCGTACGTTGAGTCATACTTCCACACACAGAACAGTTACACTTGTGCTTTGGTTTCGTAGGTTTTATAGTTGCTGGGGACTTAATTAATTAATTGTGTTAATGAAAATTTCCATTTCATTCTTTGTTATTGTTCTATGCAGTCAGATAGCGTAATAATACTAGTCAGGGCCAACCGTTACGAGATTTCGTAATCGGACATACAGCTACTAAAATTATTTTCATCTTTTTTAATTGAGCCCCCATGCACGTGGCGACCACTGCTTCGGATCGTCCCTTGGAATTCTTCTGATTGTAAAAATAGTAGACAGTAGTATTGTTGTAGTAATTTGTAGTTTAGTAATTGTAGTCTATTTTGCATGTGTAGATTTGGTAATTGTCATTCTTCTAATGGTATTTTTTTTCTCTGAATTTGATTTGTTGTCTTGTATACGCGTTTGACGACTTAATGCAATTATTTCAATTGTTCGTTAATCGTGATTGAGGGAAACATTTCATGTGAATGGTATTGTTGGAGATAAAGTCTTATTGTGTATAATTTTCGTACAGTGACGAGTTTTGTATATTTTGTAAATGATTACGCGATCAATGAAAAAGACAAAAATGATGAATAGTGAGAAAGACGAAATTGTTGACATGGCGAACTCGCCAACACAGGACAACAGTATGATGAATAATGGAGTTGAAAACAATGTAATAAGTCGGGAAAATAGTCCGGAACCACTTCAAAATTTTTCTCAATCAGAAAATTCACAGAATCCGAGATTAACGGCAGAAGATTCTGGAATTGTATCGAAAACAGATAGCTTTATGGCTATGCAGAAGGAAGTTAGTTTTGCGGGAAATGTTAGGGGCGAAAAGAATTTTGATCCATTTAATATGGAGCAGTTGATGGGTGCAATATTAAATTTGGGATCTCGGTTAGACTCACAAATGGGAACAATGGAAGCACGGTTTGACTCACTGGGATCACAGATGGGAATTTTACGATCTGAATTAAAAACTGATATGGGAACACTGGAAACACGGTTAGATTCACGAATAGGGACATGTTTCAAAAACATGAAAGATGATTTAAAGAAAGAAATTAGAGAAGAAGTACAACCGATTTTGAATTCTCACAATAATAGATTAATTGCAGTAGAGATTAGACAAAGGGAACAAGATAGAGAACAGGAAGAAAGAGATCGCGTGATAGTACAAAAATTTTCAGAGTTAAATTTACAACGTGCACACGATAAGGAAGAAATATTTGAGAGAATCGAGGAATCCGTACCAAATGACAGATTAAATAACCTAACACAACAATATGAACAGTTAACTACCAAATGTGTCAACACTGAAACCCGAGTCGCGACACTTACGGAAGACGTAGGTAAACAGAAAGAAAAAATAGGTGACTTATCGGAAAGAGTTGAGGAGATTTCAGATAAATTGACAAGTCTTAGTTTACATGGGGGCAGAGATTCGGATGATACAGCTCCATTACCATTTGCAGAAACCGAAGAGTACCAGAACATAAGTAAGCATGTTGAAAATCAGGGAAAATTTAATGAACGTGTTAAAAGGGAAGTTGAGGCATTACGAAAGCAAGTCAAACAAATTGAAGGGGAAATTGTAGGAAAAGACAGCAAAAGAAATTTGGAATCACAGATAGCAGAGGGGTTTGAAGAAAATAATTTGTTTCATTTACGGGATGCAACAAGAGAGCGCCAGGCGCGCGAACTTGACAATAATCGACATTCAAACTGGGGCAGACGCGGTAGGTCTTTGTCGCCACGAGGCGAAAACTTTGACTATAAACACTTTTTGACTGTTCGGAAATTTAAGATCTTCCGCAATTCTAGGAATGACATACGTCCATGTTCATGGTTGGATCGATTTACGTGCGCACTTCCGCCAGATTTGCCACTGAGTCACAAACTGAAATTTATGTGCAGCTATTAAAAGTCCTCAGGGGATTCACTACACTAAGTGAATATGTGTCGTAGCGCTCACAGGGCCCCGAGCTGTAGTGGTGCTATTTCTCTTTTAGTTTTCTGCGCCGCTGCCTACTCTTTCACTATTCTTTGCATCTATAAAAAAACAATTCTTCTACTATCCATCTACCTAGACAATAGGTAAAGAATAACCGGATTTGACTGTTTTACCCAAAAGTGACTTCGGAAATTACTATTTGGACTTGCTATATCTTCAGCAGCATTCATTCGTAGTTTAAACGAAATTTTACCTGATTATCGTCGTGACAATGTTACTTCATATGTTGACGATATTCTTATTGCTAAACGTTCTTGGAGTGAGCATAACAAAATTTTGGATTCATTATTACGTATTTTTGCAAGAGTTGGCATTACAGTGAACTTAGAAAAATCTTAATTTGGTCGTTCTCAGGTGAAATTTCTCGGTCACATTATTTCTACAGAAGGTATTCTTCCTGATCCAGAGAAACTAGACGCTATTCGTAATTATGCTGTTCCTTCCACAAACGTGATATTCGTAGTTTCCTTGGTGTCTGTAATTTTCTTAGACGCTTTGTTACATTGGACAATTTGGCCACACCTCGTTTATGTGAATTATCTGGAAAAAATTCTAATTGGTGTTGGGATGAGGAAGCTCAATCAGAATTTGAACAACTTCGTGATGCTTTAGTTGCTGCTCCACTTCTTTCACATCCGGATTTATCTAAAGATTTTTGTTTGGCGACGGACTCATCATACAAAGGCCTAGGTGCACATTTATTCTAAGAGATAGAAGAAGACGGCGTTGTAGTACAGAAAACTGTTGCCTTTGGAAGCCGTGTTCTCTCTAAATCAGAGAAGAATTATTCGATTACGGAACTTGAAGCTTTGGCTGTTGTATGGGCTTTCACAAAATTTCGCACATTTTTGTTTGGCAGACATACTAAGGTTTACACCGATCATCGAGCTCTGGAATTTCTTATGTCAACAAAATTAACTCACGGCAGATTGTCACGATGGGCGTTGTACCTACAGGAATTTGATTTTAGTATTGTTTACATACAGGGATCTTCAAATATTGTTGCTGATGCTTTATCACGTGCACCTATGGGTTTGAAACAAAGAGCTGAAGAGGACTGCAAAGAAAACCATTATTGTTTGATGTATATTCAAGGTGTTGCGTTTGAGAACTTTATTTCGTCTTCGCTCCAGGACATCGCTAAGGAGCAAAACAAGGATCCAATCTGAAAGGACATTAAGGAGAAGTGGAGGAGAAAGGAAAGCGTAGCGATTAGACAGCATTATTTAGTTCGCAATGATATTCTTTTTAAACGAAAATCGGTCGAAAACTCTGTTTGGTTAGTTTGTATTCCTGATGAGTGGGTCAATAAATTGATTTGGCACACACATTTCAGTTATGCGCACTTTGGTCCCAGAAAATGCTTTCATAAATTACGGGAAAATTGCTACTTCAATAATATGGAAAAACGTATTCGATCTGTTCTTGCCAAATGCAAATTATGTCAGCAGGCTAAGCCGCCAACAGTTTCTCACAGAGCACCGTTGTTTCCTATCATTCCAGCGAAATTAAAGGACATGGCTGCAGTCGATTTGTTCGGTCCAGTGGTTCGTTCTACTAATGGTTTTGCGTACATTTTGGTAGCAGTGGAATTGACATCAAAATATGTGTGTTTTACACCTTTACGCAAGGCAACAGCTCGTTCAGTATCTAATGCTTTCATCAAACATTTTCTTAAAGAAGTTGGTCATGTTGATAAGGTTATATCAGATAATGGATCACAGTTTCGCTCTAAAATTTGGCTTCGTACTCTACGGCGTCGGAAAATTAAACCAATCTTCATTTCACTTTTTCACCCTCAGTCTAATGCTTCAGAGAGATGGATGAAGGAAATCAATAAATTGTGCCGTCTTTATTGTCATCAGAATCACAGAACTTGGGATCAGTATCTTCATATTTTTCAAAACATTCTGAATGAACTTCCTAATGACTCAACTTCTTTACCGCCTCTATTGATATTAAAAAATAAAGTACCAACAAATCGCATTTCTGAAATCGTTCCTTTTCCGCCTTCACGGAAACTGCGGCATTCTGAAGTTGTGAACCTGGCTCTGCAAAATATTGCATCTGCAGCTGCTAGAAGAGAGAAATCAGCTAAGCGTCCTGGTCGTTTAAAAACTTTGTCAGTTGGCCAGAAGGTGTTAATTAAGTCCCACCGTTTGTCTCATAAAGGAAAAGGCTTGTGTCGCAAATTTTTTCTGCTTTATAACGGTCCATATAGAGTTCGCAAAATTATTCATGATAACACTGTTGAAGTAGAAACTCTTAAATCACGACGCTCTAAAGGAATACATCATATATCGAACGTAAAAATTTTTGTGGAATGACATACTTTAGAGAAACTAATAGCTACATGTAAACATGCGGAGAATACAAGGATACCGCGCCGTGTTCCGGCGGCGGCGCGTACTCAAAGCAACAGTCAGTCTGCGCGCCGCACGAGGCAGTCGTTGACCGCAAACAATGAATTCCTACGTCACGCGCCTACAGCTGATCGAGCGCTCAGTGCGAATGCACTGACAGACGTAAACAAATACACAGTCTAATTTCTCGGATTAAATTCAGTATAAAGCTATGGTGACCTCATAAATTATGTTATTAACGTTCAGTATTTTTCAGGATACGGTTGTATAAAGTATTTAAGACCTTCAGGTAAATTCTGTGCGTGTCCGACGTTAAGACGACTTGCTTTGGAGAAAATTTTCAGGAAGAATGTCATTTCGAAGAAGAAAGTAATAGACAAAAAAAAAGGTAACGGTTAATTGAGTTTATTTTTCAGGTAACATAATTCCACTTAGGTACGTACTTTAGACGTAATTTGCTGCTCGCGATTACGTGACTCATACTTTGTGCTAAATTTTATGTTCTATGAATTTACTTGTGAAGCGACGTGCTTGTGTACATTTACTGATTTTGACAATTATTGATTAATGAACAGTGTTATTACTTGTGTATATTATGCATCGCTTGGCTGCTATGTTTTTTCACTGATGTCATATTTTTTTTTTATTATGTGCCTGCTGTGCTTATTTATTTAAATTATAATTGTCACCTGATTAGTTGTGCTGTTATGTATGTAGGTTACACTTTGTGATTTATCTGCTTGCGCCTTCATGTGTACTTATTAAGATTACATATGAACATTTATTTGCTTATGTCGATGTGATGCTAATGACCTGTTTATTGTGTAAGGCATGTTTGGTGCTGTGCGTATGGATTGCATATTTACACATTTCTGTTTTGTTGTCATAACTACTCTTCAATTTAGTATATAGCAATGCTGATGTACAGTGTACGAACATAGAGTTTAGGTTACACTGTGGTATTAATTATAGATTGTTCGCTTGGCAGAGCCTCGTTGTAGGAATTGTGCTGCATCCACTTGTTGACTTTCTGTTCTCTACTGGTATATTTACTCGCTATTGCATGTTTTACTTACGCTCAGTGCCTTATATTTTTAAGATAAGAAAATGAACTGCTATAATTCGACGAACGACATTAATACGAGAAACTTCATAGAAGTCACATGAGCTGGAGGTTTTATGGAAGCTGTATAAATTTATGCTAATAGGAAGGAAGCTAATGACATGACATACCAAAACTAGGTTTAGACCATTGACAGTTATTACACTGCCTTCTTCGTGAGCAATTGAAATAGGAAGTGACACTTGACACAAAAAATACTCCACATGTTTGCTTCTGCTATGATTCTTGAAGTGGTGTACACACTGTGAAATATTATGATCATTCACACTCCGTAATCGTACTTAATTACTGAGAGTTATTCGAACTAAAGTCTGTTAGAGGTCATGTATGCATTTCTTTTATTTAATGATGGACAAGGAACCAAAATGTATCTTATAATTTATAATGAGTAGAAAATTTGGGTCAGATGGATTACACAGAGGTTGTGTGTGGACACTGTGTCTTCGGATTGTATGGGATGATGAATTGAAGTTGCATTAGGATTTTATGAGTACTTGTTCGAGGAGACTGACTAGAGGAAAGAGTTGTTATGGAAGTGAAATGATATTGGTGCTGAGGTTTATATGTATCAACGTATTATTGAGGTATTGAGAGTATGTGAAGTAGATGATTATTGGAGTTTTCGTGGACAAGAGGTAAGGTAAATGATATTGATGATCGACGTATTGAAGAGGTATTAGTGAAGTATTGAGATTATGTGATGCTGAGGTTTATGGGAGTTTTGGTGGATAAGAGGTAAAGTAAATGAGGAGTATATTTTTTTTGTTGGTCCATATGGAACAAGGAGGATGAAGATGGCAGACTAGAACACTAAAGTGGAAGGAAGATTGTCTATACACACACTTTGTTAAATCACTAAGCAGTATATACTTTTTTTTTGAGAGAGGAAGCATTTGCATATCTTGGTACACTGACAGTTGTTCAGCAACCGTACATTTTGATCTGGCTTGGCAAACATTGGTCTTGACATGATGACTATGACGTTGACTTAACTATTATTGACTGTTATACATTGCTGCCACTACTACTTGATACACAGGATGAACCTAAAATTTTGACAGAATTGCATTTACACAGTTAACACTATTCAATTACACAGTAGCAGTAATGTGGATGAAAGATGAGTGAGTGTGTTTTGTGTGTTTTCCTTTTATAATCCCAGAGAAGCGATCCCAACCTATCTCCTAAATATTATTTCACTTGTTTGTTGTGGCTTGCACTGACACCCATAAATATTATAGGTTAACTGTATTTGTGTATTGTAATAGTTAATAGGACAATTATCTGATATCATTTGTGTGTTTGTTATGATTTGTATGTTTAGTGTAAAAGCATTGTATGTGTATTCAAACTATTGTTCATGCCTGAACTGTCTGGTTAGTGATGGTGCTGCACTTTTCAACATGATGTGTGACATTTAGGCATGTTTAATTTCTGCTGATGAACTGTGCGATCAGTGATTGTAAAAAAATTATGGACTGTTACTTGTACCCTCTCTACATGATTGGTGCCACTAGGACATGTTTAATTTCTGCTTATAAACTCTGATGAACAGTGTGATCAGTGATACTAGATTTTATGGAACTGCTTCTGCTGAGAAATGTGACTTGTTGCTGTGTGTACCTACTCAACATTGCTGGGTGCCACTGATGGATTGCTTCTACTGAAATGAAGTCACCTGTTGCTGTGTGCACCTGATCAACATTGCTGGTGCCACTAATGGACTGCTTCTACTGAAATGGTGTTACTTGTTGGTGTCTGCACCTACTCAACATTGCTGGGTGCCACTGATGGACTGCTTCTACTGAAAAGATGTCACCTGTTGATGTCTGCACCTGCTCAACATTGCTGGGTGCCACTGATGGATTGCTTCTACTGAAATGGAGTCACCTGTTGCTGTGTGCACCTGATCAACATTGCTGGTGCCACTAATGGACTGCTTCTACTGAAATGGTGTTACTTGTTGGTGTCTGCACCTACTCAACATTGCTGGGTGCCACTGATGGACTGCTTCTACTGAAAAGATGTCACCTGTTGATGTCTGCACCTGCTCAACATTGCTGGGTGCCACTGATGGATTGCTTCTACTGAAATGAAGTCACCTGTTGCTGTGTGCACCTGATCAACATTGCTGGTGCCACTAATGGACTGCTTCTACTGAAATGGTGTTACTTGTTGGTGTCTGCACCTACTCAACATTGCTGGGTGCCACTGATGGATTGCTTCTACTGAAATGAAGTCACCTGTTGCTGTGTGCACCTGATCAACATTGCGGGTGCCACTGATGGACTGCTTCTATTGAAAAAATGTTACTTATTGGTTTTTGCACCTGTTGACCATTGCTGGGTGCTACTGCTGGAACTATCAACTGCTTATTCTTGAGCTATGGAAAGCGTTTATGTGAATATTTGTATAAACTGATTTTTTGTGTATTACTGTTTGTGGATAGTTATGAGACTGTTACCTGCACATATTCGTCATTGCTGACGCTATTGATTGAACTGTTTAACCACATAATACTTGTGTAAACTGTTATGTAAAGTCACATGTATGAAAGAATTTGTATTGCTTACTGTATTTTATATATTAGGTTATTGAAAGGTCAGTGCAAAGCCAAAATTTTATCTAGTTATATGATATTTACGTATTAATATTATATTTCATTTTTGTCTGTATTTTTTTTTGACGAATTTGGTGGTATTTTCACCACCAATGCTGGCAAAAATACCATCAAATTCTAGCCGTGGAGGAAGGGCATATGAAAGGTGGCTACACTGAGCCACAGCGCCAGAGATCGCTAGAGAGCATTGTTCCGCCCGCCTCCACTGGCAGTGATTATTGAGATGTCGTAGTGGTCAGTGCTTGGGGAGAGCTCGTAGTAGTCAGTTCGTGTTGAGATGTGCTAGTAGGGAGTGCTTGCTGAGATGTGATACTGAAAAGTTCTTGTTGAGATGTGGTAATAGCGAGTCGGTGTGGAGATACATTGTAATTATGAGAGTGATTTTGGTCAATATATGAAGGTACGAAACTTGATTTATTTTTCATTATTTCCATGTTTTAAATAATGCGTCATTACAGGTTCAGTCAACAAAGCATCTGGCTTGTGTTCTTGGATTAGAGTGCAATTCTGGTTTTCTTGAGTAATTATGGTATTTCTATTTTCTTTAATTAATTCAGTATAAATGATATTTAAAATTTCTTGTGTTGTTGAAGAAGAACCGTGCCAGATGCGTACGTTGAGTCATACTTCCACACACAGAACAGTTACACTTGTGCTTTGGTTTCGTAGGTTTTATAGTTGCTGGGGACTTAATTAATTAATTGTGTTAATGAAAATTTCCATTTCATTCTTTGTTATTGTTCTATGCAGTCAGATAGCGTAATAATACTAGTCAGGGCCAACCGTTACGAGATTTCGTAATCGGACATACAGCTACTAAAATTATTTTCATCTTTTTTAATTGGGCCCCCATGCAGTGTGTGATGTCCTTAGGTTAGTTAGGTTTAACTAGTTCTAAGTTCTAGGGGACTAATGACCTCAGCAGTTGAGTCCCATAGTGCTCAGAGCCATTTGAACCATTTTTTTGATTTGCTTAGCAGGGCAGCCTTTACGTCAGGGACAATTAAATGATTTTCAAGCCCGTGTTGTGTATCCTGCTCTGCATGACAGGCGTGTTGCGGGAGTAGCACCGGCCTGCTTTTTGAGTTGTATTGCCGTGGATACACACACCATTGAGTATAGTTGGCGACCGGTGAGAAGCATAGAGAAGGGGGTGGACCGGGTGAGAGATGTGGAAACGTACAGAGAGAGGGATGGATTGGGAGATGCATGAGTCAGGTGAAAGGTGCAGAGGGGTGGAGAGCAGTTGGGAAAGGAAGAGGGGAAGGTGGAGATGGAAAGAGAGAGGGGAAGGAGGAGACGAGAAGCCAGAGAGAGTGGATAGGAGGAGATGGACAGATAAAGGTGAGAGGATGGGGTGGGCAGACAGAGTGACAAAGAAGTGGACACAGAGAGGCGGAGAAGGAGGTGTGTTCAACATGTGTGTCGAACACATAGACGGTCGAAGCCGGAGGGAAACGCTAGCATGTGTATAAAAGAAGAAGATAGATAAGTAGATTTTTCATTTTAACATTGCATTATAATGTTCAAGAATAATTCATTGTGACCTATGTACCAAGGATGATCGTTACTTCAGCAGAGGATGTTTGTTGCCAAACGTGATCTGCTGGCAACATGTGTACTATAGACTTGCTGTCGGTAGTCAATAGAAATCCTGGGAGAAAAAGTAACGCGATGTCCGTTAGTCGCCACATGGAGAAATAGTTGCAGGGTGGACGCTCTCTCTTGCTCTTGCTTCCAACTAGCAACTACATAATTATGGTGTTTATGCTGATGGGAAAATTAACTTCACCTAATTTCTCGTCAAAACGCTTTAACTCACCGACCTAGGTACATCTGTGTGTATTTCATACAGTGGATATCTTCGTTAATTACTTCTTAAATAATTCTTTTCATTTACGAATCCCTTCAAGTGCCCGTATCCTTCAACAAGACACCTCTGCACCCGTACACAATTATCTTCCGACGAAGATGATTTTAGATCACTCTGCTAAGCTTAATGTTTGTCTAGTCATTAGATTCTAACCTAAATTTCGGTTTCGACAAGGAATATCCACTGATGGTTGCGATAACCTCTTAATTGAATAAAACCCGTTATTATGTATCGAAAACTTTCTTCAGATGTGAAATTAGGTGGAAGTTTAAGAGTGCCAACACAGGAGTTATAAACTGCATCAGAATCCACTGCAAGTGCTATGACAGTTAGGTGGGAGGTGAGAAAACCTCGATTTCATGGTCGAGCGGCTGCTCATAAGCCGCACATTGCACCGGTAAATGCCAAACGACGCCTCGCTTGGTGTAAAGAGCGTAAACATTGGACGACTGAACAGTGAAAAAACGTTGTGTAGAGTGACGAATCACGGTACACAATGTGGCGATCCGATGGCAGGATGTGGGTATAGCGAATGCCCTGTGAACGTCATCTGCCAGCCTGTGTAGTGCCAACAGTGAAATTTGGAGGCGGTTGTGTTATGGTGTGGTCGTTTTTTTCATGGAGGGGGCGTGCACCCCTTGTTGTTTTACGTGGCACTATCACAGCACATGTTTTAAGCACCTTCTTGCTTCCCATTGTTGAAGAGCAATTCGGGGATGGCGATTGCATCTTTCAACACGATCGAGCACCTGTTCATAATGCACGGCCTGTGGCGGAGTGGTTACATGACAATAACATCCCTGTAATGGATTGGCCTACACAGAGTCCTCACCTGGATCCTATAGAACATCTTTGGGATGTTTTGGAACGCCGACTTCGTGCCAGGCCTCCCCGGCCGACATTGAAACTTCTCCTCAGTACAGCACTCCGTGAAGAATGGGCTGCCATGCCCCAAGAAACCTTCCAGCACCTTATCGAACATATACCTGCGAGATTGGAAGCTGTCATCAAGGCTAAGAGTGGGCCAACACCATATTGAATTCCAGTATTATCAATGGAGGGCACCACGAACTTGTAAGTCATTTTCAGCCAGGTGTCTGGATAATTTTGATCACACAGTGTATCAGCATTGGTAAAGGATGGTGACGTGGTTGCACCTTGTGGGAACGTAATAAGCTATAGCCATTGGCAATATTCTCACATTTATAGCAAATAAACAAGCAAAACTAGAAGAGAAGGTAACATTGCGGGTGAAGGAAGAAAGTACCAGAAACTAAGTACACAATTAAGGAAACAAGATCCAGAAACTACGCTCCCCATAGTTTTGGCGATTCTAATGATTAAAACTGACCATCTAAACTCCTCTGTCGTGACTGCATTCATAACGTTGAAAGACTGGCGCAGAAAACTCCGGCATGGCAACTTTATTACAGGACTGACTCCTAAAAGTGATTCCGCCAAAAAACAGAGAAAATTCATTAAAGTCGTCACATGCAAATTAGACACTGAACCCAGCATTTAGACTACTCAGCTTCGAAAGATCTGGCCAACTGTTAGAATGATAATTTGGTCTATGGGAACCATCTCATGTCTTGCAAATGGGAAGGCAGCAGATCTTAGAAATATTTTGTCCTACATATGCTCACAAGGGGTATTGATGCACTTGGAGTTTGAATTAACGTAACTCAGTAAATACCTATAATGGATTATGAAATCCTACTCAAGTTCAGTTTAAATTAGGAGCTCTCTTAAGAGCACATCTTACCTCGTGTTCTTCAAACCCTTTGGAAAGCCACCTTACTCTTCGCCTGACCAGCTTGTTTTAACAAGGTGGGGGTGGTAGTCACCTAATCACAAAAACACTCTGGTGGCTCCACACCCTCAACCATTCCGGTGCGCACCAGGTAATCGCAATAAAAAACTGTACGCCCGTTCCCACCGGAGTCTATAGGACAAAATTCGAACATAAAACTCAATGGCACTTTCCATACCTTCCGACCGGCATGTGCTCTAAGCTGATCAATCACAGGGCACACTTTTTACAGAATCGGAGAAGCTCGTCTCCTACGGCCAGCTCAGGCCACAAGACAGATTTGAAAAATGAGAGTAAACTAAAAATTACAGAGGCTTTATAAAAAAGAAATAAGGCAACCTACCCTGATTTTCTAGCTACAAATAAATTATATAGAGTTTGACCTTGAAGGGAAATATCGAAAATGTATGGCACAGGATGCTGATGTGAAATACCGGGTGATCAAAAAGTCAGTACAAATTTGAAAACTGAATAAATCACAGAATAATGTAGATAGAGATGTACAAATTGACACACATGCTTGGAATGACATGGGGTTTTATTAGAACCAAAAAAATACAAAAGTTCAAAAAATGTCCGACAGATGGCATTTCATCTGATCGGAATAGCAATAATTAGCATAACAAAGTAAGGCGAAGCAAAGATGATGTTCTTTACAGGAAATGCTCAATATGTCCACCATCATTCCTCAACAAAAGCTGTAGTCGAGGAATAATGTTGTGAACAGCACTGTAAAGCATGTCCGGAGTTATGGTGAGGCATTGGAGTCGGATGTTGTCTTTCAGCATCCTTAGAGATGTCGGTCGATCACTATACACTTGCGACTTCAGGTAACCCCAAAGCCAATAATCGCACGGACTGAGGTCTGGAGACCTGGGAGGCCAAGCATGACGAAAGTGGCGGCTGAGCACACGATCATCACCAAACGACGCGCGCAAAGAGATCTTTCACGCGTCTAGCAATATGGGGTGGAGCGCCATCCTGCATAAACATCGTACGTTCCAGCATGTGTTTATCAGCCAGGCTGGGGATGATGCGATTCTGGAACATATCGGCGTATCTCTCACCCGTCGCAGTAGCAGTTACAAAACCAGAATCACGCATTTCCTCGAAGAAAAAAGGCCCGATAACGGTAGATGTGGTAAATCCAATCCATACCGTGACTTTCTCGTCGTGCAATGGAGTTTCCACGACAGTTCTTGGATTTTCAGTAGCCCAAATTCTGCAGTTGTGGGCGTTGACAGACCCTCGGAGCGTGATATGAGCTTCGTCGGTCCACAACACGTTACTCAACCAACCATCTTCCGCCCTCTTTTGAAACGCCCACACCGCAAATGCCCTCCGCTTCACTAAATCGCCAGGTAACAGTTCATGATGCCGATGAATTTTGTACGGATAGCATCGGAGGGTACGCCTCAGTGCCAACCAAACAATAGTGTATGGAATGCCGGTGCGACGTGCGACTGCACGAGCGCTGACTTCCCCGTGCATAGACGAACCCCCTACAGTCTCCATTTCTTCCTGAACTGTCTCAGCAGCATTACGCCTTATGCTCGGTCGGCCACTACGGGGTCTATCGTCTAAACAACCCGTGGCTTCGAACTTCGAAATCATTCTCGCCACAGCTGCATTTGTCAACGGAGCTTTACCCGTTCGAATCCCCTTCCTATGGCGATAGGATCATAACGCTGAACTAGCACAGTCCCCATTCTGATAATGCAGCTTCACTTAAAGCGCCTTTTCAGGTAACGTCAACACACTGCGACTGCTGGCGCATCTGATTCTCTCTCTCATTACAGCTCCTTTTATACACGATTATCATGTGCAGTCACTGACGTTTTGCTGTCCAGCGCCATCTGTCGGACATTTTGTGAACTTTATTTTTGGTTCTAATAAAATCCCATGTCATTCCAAGCATGTGTGTCAATTTTTACCTCTCTATCTACACTATTCCGTGGTTTATTAAGTTTTCAAATTTATACTGACTTTTTGATCACCCGTTATATTGAATTGAAATTAATGTGCAATGGTTCCCTAGTCAATCTTCCTCCCACTAAAGAAGCAGATCTGTTAGTTAATTGAACATAATTTAATTATCCCCGAGAAATATTACACGAAAGGGGACTCATAGAGTATTCTTTCACAGTTTCCGAGGCGACAAACAGGTTCAGACGTACGCGATTTAGCGAGTAATTGCGCTTCAACTGAGCCGCCAACGCGAGGCACGGAGCTCGCTATCGGGAGGTTCCCACGTCTCCGCGTGGCCGATACTCGGCGGTGAGTCACAGCAGCCGGCAGTGATGCAAGCGTATCGCCGGCGCGGAGTGCGCAGATTGCCGCAGACAGTGACCAGGCCGGCAGCGCTGACCGCCGCAACCGCACGGTCGCCAACCTCCCGCCGCCACGCGCTCACGTATCAGTCCACACGAGGCGCCAGCTGCGGGGGGAAGCTCTCCACTACCGCACGACAGTAGGCAGTACTACCGCTAGAGACACGAACTGTGAGTGTTGCGTTTGGTTTACGTTCTAGTGCGTGAATGTGGAATGAAAGGGAACGGGAGAACGTTGCATGATATCGACACACACTCCACTCTACTCAGATGCGTCGAGAGAGACAGTTCGTCATAAACAACATTGCAGTTATTGAAAGAAGCTTGCAATTTAACCAGTGCCTATAGGAACTGGTCTGAGACTAAACTTCCAGTGCCACGTGCGTGTGTTGAGCAAAAGTAAACCCTGGAGGTTTAAAACTTACCGTACATTGATAAGTACGTAATACTGTTTCAGATGAAGTAGGATAAGCAATAAAACTGCCTTCGGCCTCGCGGAAGGAACCATTCCAGTATACACTACTGGCCATTAAAATTGCTACACCACGAATATGACGTGCTACAGACGCGAAAATTAACCGATAGGAAGAAGATGCTGTGATATGTGAATGATTAGCTTTTCAGAGCATTCACACAAGGTTGGCGCCGGTGGCGACACCTACAACCTGCTGACATGAGGAAATTTTCTAACCGATTTCTCATACACAAACAGCACTTGACCGGCGTTGCCTCGTGAAACGTTGTTGTGATGCCTCGTGTAAGGAGAAATGCGTACCGTCACGTTTCCGACTTTGATAAAGGTCGGATTGTGGCCTATCGCGAGTGCGGTTTGTCGTATCGCGACATTGCTGCTCGCGTTGGACGAGATCCAATGACTGTCAGCAGAATATGGAATCGGTGGGTTCAGGAGGGTAATACCGAACGCCGTGCTGGTCCCCAACGGCCTCATATCACTAGCAGTCGAGATGACAGGCATCTCATCCGCATGGTCTGTAACGGATCGTGCAGCCACGTCTCGATCCCTGAGTCAACAGATGCGGACGTTTGCAAGACAACAACCATCTGCACGAACAGTTCGACGACGTTTGCAGCAGCGTGGACTATCAGCTCAGAGACGATGGCTGGGTTGCCCTTGACGCTTCATCACAGACATGAGTGCCTGCGATGGGGTACTCAACGACGGACCTGGGTGCACGAATGGCAAAACGTCATTTTTTCGGATGAATCCAGGTTCTGTTTACAGCGTCATGATGGTCGCATCCGAGTTTGGCGACATCGCCGTTAACGCACATTGGAAGCATGTATTCGTCATCGCCATACTGGCGTATCACCCGGCGTGATAGTATGGAGTGCTATTGGTTACACGCCTCAGTCACCCCTTGTTCGCACTGACAGCTCCTTGAACAGTGGACGTAACATTTAAGATGTGTTACGACCCTTGGCTCTACCCTTCAAATAGTTCAAATGGCTCTGAGCACTATGGGACTCAACTGCTGTGGTCATAAGTCCCCTAGAACTTAGAACTACTTAAACCTAACTAACCTAAGGACAGCACACAACACCCAGCCATCACGAGGCAGAGAAAATCCCTGACCCCGCCGGGAATCGAACCCGGGAACCCGGGCGTGGGAAGCGAGAACGCTACCGCACGACCACGAGATGCGGGCCTTCTACCCTTCATTCGATCCCTGCGAAACTCTACATTTCGGCAGGATAATGCACGACCACATGTTGCAGGTCCTGTACGGGCCTTTCTGGATACAGAAAATGTTCGACTGCTGCCCTGGCCAGCACATTCTCCAGATCACTCACCAATTGAAACCGTCTGGTCAATGGTGGCTGAGCAACTGGCTCGTCGCAATACGCCAATCACTACTCTTGATGAACTGTGGGATCGTGTTGAAGCTGCATGGGCAGCTGTACCTGTTCACGCCATCCAAGTTCTGTTTGACTCAATGCCCAGGCGTATCAAGGCCGTTATTATGGCCAGAGGTGGTTGTCCTGGGTACTGATTTCTCAGGATCTATGCACCCAAATTGCGTGAAAATGTAATCACATGTCAGTTCTAGTATAATATATTTGTCCAATGAATACTCGTTTATCATCTGCATTTCTTCTTGGTATTGCAATTTTAATGGCCAGTAGTGTATGAGGAAGCGATTTAAAGGATGGTGCTACGACATTTGGATCTCATTCATAGAGATAACCATTGCGCCAGCTCGCTTTATAAGAGCGCCAGTAGTTTATTTCATAGTCTCGCTTTGAACTGTGCAGCACCGTGTCAAGTGTTACCGTGTTCTCGTTGCATGTGTCAGCTGTGGACGAGTAACAGGTCCTTGCGGTTTGGAAATGCATTCCGTACCTTGCAACTGTCATTAAAGTGACATGTCTGCCATTATCTGTTCAACAACTCAGAAAAGCACCAGAGTCTGTTCTTATACATCTTTAAAAGACTTGCAGGTTTAGTCCTTGGAGAACAATGACACCTGTGAATCATCCAGGGTATCTGACCAGTGCTCTTTGAATTAAGATACTGACATTATTATTTTTTCTGCACTGTACTCGCCTCTGAGTTTTGCCCCCCATACCTTCTTTGTGAGCAGGGTTAGTTGTCTTGGACATCAGCAACATCCATCTGCCTCTGAGCGTTCATGGTCTCAAGTGACAGCACACAAAGATGTTTCCACTCTACCATCTGCTTATTACCGGAGTTCATCCGGCACGCTCAGCTTGCTATCTCTCTGCATGGCCGCGACCGTGTGCACTGGAAACGAATTTCCTGTATGTCGTCGGCCTCTTCCCGCATTCTGACAGTGCAATTCACGTCTCCTTAACAACGTGATATTCTGACGCCGTATTTTACCCCCTTACGACCATACGTCGAGTTATTACTGTGAAAAACACATTTAACGTTTTTTAAACCTTGTGAAACATTCCCTTAGAAAAATTAATGAATTACTGTGCTGATAAACCTCTACGTTGATTGATTTTCAAACACCTGAGCAAAACTGAACGTACTCAGACATTTCTGTCTTTACTTATTTTGATCAACACTAAACTGACACACAATTTTTTTTTTTAGCGCAACGCAATCTGACTTTGAATAATCCCTACAAAAGAATGGCCCTGACTAACAATAACCTATACCTTTCATGAATCACTTACCTCACAAAAATCTTCGTTACTCGAACTACTGCAATACAGCGAGCGCCACTACTGCCAGCTAAATAAAAGATTCTATCTACTGAAGGCACTAACTACTGATAGGCATAGTTAGCAAATGAAAGATTTTGGTAGAGAACAAACAATGTATTTACCTTAATAATGTTCAAACGTCCAGATCGCCCGCTCTCAAAATTCTGCCATCTCTCTCCCCACATCCACCACTGCTGGCGGCTCACCTCCAACTGCGCAACGCTACGCGCTGTTCACATCCAACTGCCCAACACTACAATAGCAAATATTCCAACAGTGCAAACCAGACACTAACTTGACACAGCACAGTCAGTGATTTTCATATAGAGCGCTACGTGGCGTTACCTACATAAAAACCTAAACAGCCTACTTACGCTTGATGTATTTACTTTTCTAAACCACTAAAGATCAAACCGTAAAACGTATCGCAGGTTCGTCGTCGCCATTGGTGAAATCTCGGTTATTTCTAATTGACTTTCTTTAACTATTCTCAAGTGCAACTTATCCGTTCAACATCTCTCTCGGCCAAGATAATTAATATTTCTAAATAAAAACAGGGTTTCGCGATTTCTCAGCACTTCTAAAATGCTCAGTTTTTACAGACTGCATAGGACTTTGATCACATAAACCGATTGTACCAGGAAGTGGTCGGTCTGCAACATCGCTGTAATATTAGGCAAGCGGTTTTGTAACACAATCTTCTACAACGTTCGTCAACTCCAGTCACTGTGAGTTGCTTTCCGACCATTAACCATCTTTACTTGCGATACGTTACCACGGGATACGATGTTGTCGTCATCTTGGATTCTGTATACGAGTATATCTTAGCACATCATTTGTCTTCGATACTTTAGTAACACTTCTCTTAAATAGTACTCAGTATCATGTCTGCTGTGTGAGATGCCCGAAAAAAAAAAAAAAATAAACCATCGCTGGCACAAGGCCAAAAGTAGGCGTGTTTCCTGTGTGTTACGAGATGACCTGTGAGCGTACGGAGATTCTTGATAGCATTCTAGTTCAAACATCTGAGTTTCGGTGAAAGACAGGACATGAAATGGTATATTAATTGAGGTCCCACAAAGTGATGTTCTGCAGTGAAGAACATTGCTCCTCTCCAAACATTAGTAATGAGTCAAGCAAAGTTCCATCTTTTCTGATACGTTTCTCATGCTTGATAATTGTCCTCTCTTTTGTTTTAGTTTTCACTGATTTCCGTTCTTCAAAACTTCACATAAAGTTTTATCCCTTAAGAGGTACAAAGAAAAAAATTGCACTTGAAGATGATCACGAAGGACGGAAATACTATCTCTACATAAAAAACAGAAATGGAGAACACATGCTTTGCTTGGGAACTATTTGCCGTGGTGTTTTTTCAACCTTGAACTTTGGAGCTACGCAGTGACAAGTTTCTTCAAAACCGATTAGCTCACCCGCAGTGGACGAGTCTACTATAGAAGTGTTCATGTGTTTCACCAAAGGAGCAACCTCATTGAAAATGGTATGTGGACATGTTTTGAGCTGTAGGAGGAATAAACGCAGTCGTATATGAGCTGTCATCGGTCCTGCTTTGAAGACGACTGCCATTAACTGATAGGCCAATGTCTGCTAAGTACATAAAGTGACAGCTTCAGTTTTGCTTCTATTACAGACATCTGTCAGTCGTAGATTTTCCAACGGAAACTTTCTGGTATCCGCCTGAAATCAGATTAGGAGAGTAAGGTTCAGCATTGATTCATTTATCGTCTGCTTCAAAAAAGGAAGGAAGGAAGAGTAGAGTTTAATTTCCGGTGGACAACGAGGTCATCGGAGACGGAGCACAACCATGGCTTGTTTTAAAGATGGGGAAGGAAGTCGGCCGTGTTCTTTCAAAGCAACCATCCCGACATTTGCCTGGAGTGATTCAGGGAAATCATGGAAAACCTAAACGAGGATGGTCGAACGCGGATCTGAACCGTCGTCCTCCAGAATGCGAGTCCAGCGTGCTGAGCATTGCGTCACCTCACCTCCTCTTCACCTTGCCCAATTGACTGTCTGGCGAGTGATCTTACGCAGCTTCCATCTACAAGGTGCCCCATTAGTAGATTGGATCATCATGACATCTATCACAGTGGTTTGAAACCCCTTTTAGACCCATTACTCCAGAGTGCAATCAGACATTAGCTAGTACCCCAGCCCTCCATCCCCTTCTATCTGTTGCCACCACGCTCGCCCACATTAACACCAACTTTAGCACCAAACTTAACTGAAGAATGAAAGACTTTTGTACGAACGCTTTTATTTTTAAAATTAAGAAAGATGAAGGATAGTTTGTGTGTGTGTGTGTGTGTGTGTGTGTGTGTGTGTGTGTGTGTGTGTGTGTGTGTGTGTGTGTGTGTTAGAATGAATGACGAAAGAAATCGTCGCGAATTGCAAGTGCTACCCACAACTCCTTCTCAGAAAAGAAAGCTAGCTATCCACATGAGGGTAGACACTTGTTACAAAACATGCTTCCTCTGCATTACTCCTCTCCATTATGGCACTTGCTTGACCTGCACTCTACAGCGCCATTTAAAATTAAACAAGTTCAGGTGTGTGCACTATACTCACTGTTCGTAAATCACTTAATTGCTGTGCTGCTCTCCTTACTTCTGAACTGGCGGAACTTGGACAACATCGGACTGTCAACGCTTTGTGTCTAACCACTTTAACGATAACAATAACAATTATTATTATTATTATTATTATTATAAAGCTGTGTACACTACTATAGTAGCCCTTATGTAGTTACTGCTGTGTCGTGCTGTCAGTTAATTATTTTATCTGTTGCGAAGCGAATAATTATGGAATTTCTGGACTACTACAGGTACTATCTACAACTTGGAGAAGATTTTTTTAAGGTGTTTAATATTTTTTACGTGTATGCCTCACTTTTATTATCAGCGAAGTACGGGACAAACCACATGTGTGTGTAGTGGGTGGACTACGTGAAAAACCTGTAACGTGCACCGCATTAAGGCTACTATCTGAGAAAAAGTAATAATTGAGCGCTTATACAATCAGAATCAAACTCTTACAAAATTGTGATAATAGTAATAATCTTTTGAAAACAGCTTAGTTTCGTTACTGAAACAGAATCTAATCGTCTAGTTTCATTTTACCCCTCAGGGGGTAATTACCCCCATGTTGGAAACACTGATCTAGCGGATGTGCATTTCATGACAGCTTTTAATTGTAACTTGTAGCAGAAATATCGTGTTGCAATGCTATAAATTATTGGTTTCTTAAGACTGGTCGAGCTTCTGAAATTCCGACTAACAGTATTATTTTGGATCTATGGATTAGGCGAGTACGCCTATACTCCAGAACTTAAAACGTGCAAGAAGTGCATCGCCTTATATGTTTTCAGCATGGGCCGGATCCACCAAAGCAGATACAACTGCGTGTTTGAGCAAAGCCTTCGATGCATTTGGCAGCGTACTGGATATTCCATGCCAGGGAAACCAAAAACTGACAGCATGCCGTAGGACAAGGAATTGCTATACCAGGTGTTAAAATGAGAGGGAGTTACGTCCTCTTGCCACCAGAAACGATCAAAGTGGTCTCTGCTGCAGCAAAGAGTACAAAGTGCGTCTAATCAGCTTCAGGTAATTCATATCATTGCCGTAATCTCCAGAGAAGAAGAGCCTTACGGTACCCTGGTACCAAAACATCCTCAGAAAGTGACGCTTGGACTTCTGTCATCGTATGCAGTTATCAGATTTAGTTTCGAATAACATCAGTAAACAATATTAATCCGTTTTGCACTACTGGTCAGATGAAATTTGACTTCATCAATTATCAAACCATTATGCGTAACTACGGGTCTTTTTCCACTTTGGAAAGCCGTCAGGATCATATTAATTCAATCTGTGGATGACTGTCGGACGATATAGATTCTATTTCATGTTTCTGACCGTGATTTTGTGGTCTGGTGACGATCCGTAGGGTGATGACTCTAGCACCTATCGCAAAGTGCCAGTTGCCTCGAAGTGGAATAATCTGCGATGGTGCACAATTTTCACAATCCAGATGCTTACAGCTGTGTATCTTCTGCTCCTTGTCGGCTACTGAGTATCAGCGTACCCACCGAATTCGTTGCTCCGTTGTAGCCTTGGTAGTAACCACTTTAAAAGTTCAGTCTGTAACTTTGAAGAAGCCAGCATTTTATAACACCGGAATACGATGCATTTGGCACTCGTACATGTTGCACGCGAATCCTGTCAAAAATGCACTCTCGCTAAAAGCTTTACCGAATAGACGTGTGATCCGTTACTTCCGAGTCACCTAGTACTGACGTGAACACACTTGGCTCAAACTCAAGCCGTGTTAAAAGTGCTCGAAGCGTTGCTCTTCGTCCATTCGCGGATGTTCAGTAGCAGTGTCGTGGAGCAAAAATCACGCACTCTGAGCGCTGTGCGGCGCCCGAGACAAATTATGCGAGTTGTTGCTCCTCGGGTTTACCCGGAAACGTTTGCTAGCAGGTCTCGGATTAATTATCTATAGTATTGAACATATACTATCAGTGTAAAGAAGGGTTGCCAGCCTCGCTTTGATCCGCGAGACAGTGTTAAGATCGTCATTACTTCAACACTACTAATCAGATCCCTGTAGCAATGTATCTACGAGTACATTCAGAGGACTCTCACATCCAATCACTGGATAGCGAAACAAGTATCTCAGACAATCACAACACCGTGCTAGATTGGTTACTAGCCTCTGCCGCCGATAATATCCTCAATAAACAAAACAGGATAACAGTTTAAAGTGAAAAAGGAGAAGGACAGTCATAAAAATACCACACTTTAAATTTTCTCTGTAACAAATCAACTTTATTATCTTCAGTTAGATCCACGCCGAGTCCGACCCGTTAGTTAAACAACACTTGCAGCTACCTGATGGCGACACGCTCAACTGCACTCCCTCTTTCTACCGAGTATCTGTACACCAACTAAAATCTAACATTCGCCTAGAAAACCGGCAAAAGACCGACTTGAGCACTCTTTTAAAGCACCAGTTCCGTCTCAAAGGGCCCACGACGCGCTTGCTAACCTCGCAATGACTGACAGCCGACTCACCACTTTGCAAGCTCCAATAACTGCTTTCGGCAATCAACATCAAGAACGCAATTCAGTCACATTGGCCGTTCCTAGCTTCCATTAATGCCACTCGGCATATAGCTGAAACAGTTGAAAACAAATAAGTCGCCAGGGCCGGATGGAATCCCAATTCGGTTTTACAAACAGTATTCTACGGCATTGGCCGCTTACTTATTGGCATTTATCACGATTCTCTTGCCCATTGTAGTCCCAAAGACAGGAAAAAAGGCAGGTGACTTCTATATGTACCCAAAGGTAAAAGGGCGGACCCGCAAAATTACAGACCAGTATCCTTAACTTCGGTTTGCAGCAGAATTCTTGAACATTTTCTAGGTTCGAGTATAATAAATTTCCTTGAGGCAGAAAAGCTTCTGTCCATGAATTAGAATGGAGCTAGAGAGCATCACTGTGCGAAACTCAGCATGGCCTATCTCTCATCATATACTGCAAACTAAAGACGAAGGGCAACAAGCAGATTCCATATTTCTAGATTTCCGGAAAGTAATTTGACACGGTGCTCCACTGCAGACTGTTGACGAAGGTACGAGCATATGAAATAGGTTCCAGGTACATGACTGACTCAAAGACTTCTTAAGGTAAAGAACCCAGTATGTTGTCCTCGACGGCGAGTGTTTATCATCAGAGACCGGATGTCGTCAGGCCTGTCCCAGGGAAGTGTGATGGGACAGCTATTATTTTCTATATACATAAATGATCTGGCGGATATGGTGGGCAGCAATCTGCGTTTGTTTGCATATGATGCTGCGGTGTACGGGAAGTTGAGTGACTGCAGGAAGGTACAACGTGACTTAGACAAAATTTCTAGTTGGTGTGATGAATGGCAGCTGGCTCTAAATGTAAGTTAATGTGGATGATTGGAAAAAAAATCGTTATATTGGGATGCAGCATTAGTACTGTCCTGCATAAGAGAACTGTGGTAGGTAAGACAAATGGTCAACATCGGTTTATTGGGGGAATTTTAGGAAAGTGTGGTTCGCCTGTAAAGGAGATTGCGTATACGTCACTAATGCGACCCTTTCTTGAGTACTACTCGAGTGTTTGGAATCAACACCAGGGAAGACATCGAAGCAATGCAAATGCACGCTGCTAGACTTGTTACCAGTAGATTCGAACAACATGGAAGTGTTGCAAAGGTGCTTCGAGAACTCAAACGGGAATCCGTGGAGGGAAGGTGACGTTCTTTTCGAGGAACACTATTGAGAAAATATAGAGAACTGGCATTTGAAGCTGTTTACAGAAGGAAACTACTGTCGCCAACATACATTTTACGTAAGGATCACGAAGATAAGATGCGAGAAATAGGGCTCATACGGAGGCATATTTACGAGTGGACGAGTAAAGTACTCTCCGCCACAGCCCATATGGCGGCTTGGGGAATATGTAGACGTAGAGGTAGTTGTAGAAAGGACCTCCTCTTCATACGAGGACGGTGTTTGGAACGGGTATTCAGTCCGTTACACTCGGTCAGCTCTGTCCACGAAACCGAGACGCGATGCCGTTCTACCAGGCAAGGACGGAAGGCACAGCACATGACTTTTAGTCTACGGTGTAACAACGAATAAGACAGGTAGTTCTAAACAGACAAGGAACCAGACTAGTCTTCCGGCCACGCAAGAAAAGTGAAGAAATGTCGCGACCTATTAAAGTTAATCTCGGTGCTAGACTGGCAGAGATTTACAATATTCCATGTAAGTGAAGAGCACTTACGTGGGTCAGAATATACGTGCTACTGACAGGTGCGTTGGACATCAACGTTACCTTACGTTACAATTCACAGTCTAATGAATAAACACAAGATTACGTTCGAACAGGTGAGGATTCTGACTCACCAGTCGAACTATTGGGGCTCTACGATTAAGGAAGCAATGGTTCAAATGGCTCTGAGCACTATGGGACTTAACTTCTGAGGTTACCAGTCCCCTACAACTTAGAACTACTTAAACCTAACTAACCTAAGGACATCACACGCATCCATGCCCCAGGCAGTATTCGAACCTGTGACCGTATCGGTCGCGCGGTTACAAACTGTAGCGCCTAGAACCGCTCGGCCAGGGAAGCAATGATAATTAGACAATGTGATAGTAAATTCAATAGATGATTCGACTACGCACTTGGCAGTGCATGGAAGTCTGCGCTTCATAAATAAAGATCACAGAGGAAGCCTTCAGATCGTTACGTTATTAGTGGTGACGCAGCGAACGACACTGGAGAGTGATAGTCTTAAGATTGTAGAAGGAACCGCCTCAGCATTCGTGACGTCATCATGATGTAACTAGCCACTCAGGTATAGTCCTCTTGGCATAAAAGTGTGAGCCTCGCCAGTTTCGTAAGAATGAGATTTAGCCCCTGACGTCGATGATGCAAGCACTACTCGACAGCTTGGTATTTTACCTGAATTTGGCGCAAAAGGTTAGCCGAAAAGTTTGTATCCATCGAATCCGTCGCGGAAGACTTTGCAGCGGTAAAAGGTCTCCAAAACACAGGCCATCCTGGGAAAATCACTCGCTCTTGAAAACATCGCAGTCACCCCAGACGACCATTCAGGGACGCCTGATTAATTAACTCTAGGACCGATCCCCTGAATGCCAGAAAACCGACATTGGCGTTCACAATAGCGACCGGCACGAGACCGCCCTTATACAAATTGCGCTTGGGGGCTGCCGGAGTGCCAAACGGGGACACGTGCATCCCCTCCAGCAGTCACCTGCGAGGTCCAGAAGGCGGGGCGGCGTCCCCGCGGCCGGCGCGCACAGGCAGAAGGTCGCGTCAGCGGACACTTGTAGCTCTGAGTCAGCCACGGCTTCAACGCCGACGGTCACAAAAAGCGCGCAGCCTTAATGACAAGTGCACACACACCCGCACAGCACACAGCACACATGCAGTCGCGAACGCACCGACTCCCTCCTTAAACCGTTTTGTCACGGACGCCCAAGCCATCCTGGGCTGAGTCCCCTTCCGGAGATTCGACACTGTTCTCAATTTCTGTAGCTCACTATCAGAGCCAGCTCCCTATACTTTATTGTTTTTCGTATCTCCTGTGGTACCTCCAACCAGTATACTGAATTAGACTGTAACTATGCCGAAACGTCCTGGCTCATTATAACTCAAGACTCAAACCCGGGACCTTCGCCTTTCGCGTGCAAGTGCTCTGTCTGCTGAGCTACCCAAGCGCGACTCATGACCCATCCTTACAGCTTTACTTCCACCAGTGCAGAGTGAAAATTTGATTCTGGAAACATCCTCTAGCCTATGGCTAAGCAGTGTATCCGCAGTATGTTTCTTCCAGGACTGCTAGTCCTGCAAGTTTCACAGGAGAGCTTCTGTAAAGTTTGGAACGTAGGAGATGAGGTACTGGCGGAAGTAAAGTCGTGAGGACGTGTTGTGGATCATGTTTCGGTAGCGCAGTCGGTAGAGTACATTCCCCGATAGATAAAAGTCCCGAGTTCGAGTCTCGGTCCGGCACACAGTTTTAATCAACCAGAAGTTTCACATCGGCGCACACTCCGCCGCAGAGCGAAAATTTCATTCATGCAGCTATGCTCATTGAGCATGTGCCTGGCTATAAAACTGACACATTACCTTGATTATATGTCAAGGTAATTCGTAAGATGCTTCATATTATGAGAAATCCTTGAACATTGTGATAAAGTCTGAAGAACTTAGTTTTGTTACCTGCTTGCTAGCTCCGTCTCCAAAAACTAACGACTTGTTCAGTTCGTCAAACTAAGGTTCTGGACTACTAACTAATTGAAAAACTCTCATCTGTGAATATCATTAATTTGTAAGGCATAGTCCGCCCAGGATTTCCGTGCGCAGACAAGACGTGGGCAGAAAACATTCTGTGCCGCTGTCAGGAGACGCGATGAGGTCGTGCTGCCAATAGTGTGTAGTACTCATCTTAGTCAGACCAAGATAGTGATGCACTTCACCTCGTAAGTGTTCAGCAGCGAAAAACACATTGAGTGCATCAAGTACAGCTAAAAAATAGAAAGACATATGGCATATTTGACTTAGTGTGAGAAATGAATATGTATTGCGACCGGCCTCACAATATTTACAACATGTCTGAGAAGTGTGTCCGTATTGTGCTAGACAGAGTGAAGAACAGTATTCAGAGGAAATGTAAAATGAGAGGAAATATATGACCGCCTCTGTACTCTTTGGTACATGCCGAACTATGTCGGTACTTTGAGCGTTACATAAATGTGGGAAAAAACGCCACCACATTCGGTAAATGTCGTAGCGAACTAGAAAGGTTTTTTGTAAGCATTATTAGGCTTCACAGACGTAGAGAGTTCGTCTGTAATAGTAGATATAGATGAATCTGGATGCTACATCGATAGATTAGCATTTCAGAAAACATATTTTGGACGAACTCTGCAACAAGAGCACCTTAATTCGCCAGAATCAGTTTTACCATCAAGTATTTTGTGACAGATGAGACGTTTCACCTTCGTACAAACGCAATGAAACCGTTCTGAGGGAATCAATTGACCAACGAGCGTTGAATATTCAATAGCAAATTGTCAAAAGGACGAAAACGTGTGGAATTTGCATTTGTTATGCCAACACGAGAATTCGTAATTAAAAACAAGCCATACGGTTGCAACCCTTCCAAAGCTCATGTCGTCATTCAAATTATTTGTTAGTTACACAGTGTTATTCCAAGACGTATGACGATAGGTTCTGCAGACATCATGAAACGTCCCCTCCCGTCTTGTTCACAGAGCCTTCGTAGCGTCTAGTAAAAACCCACTCGCGGCCGCGGAGAGAGACCACGCGCCGTGCGGTGCGCGAGGCAAATCACGTATCTTATTGCTCCATAAATTTGTTCCGAAACGTTTGCTGGCGGACCGGGATTATTTCTATGCACTGCTACACATATACGAGGTCGTGCAGAAAAATAATAACTCCGAATTTTTATGTGGAAAGTCTTAAAGTTTTTTAAACAAAACAAACGTTATTAACATTCTACATCCTTACTTCTCGTGTCTACATATCTATTTCTCAACGAAGCCACTCTGGCGACGAAAACATTTCTCCCGACGAGAGACCAATTTGTTGACACCGTCACTATAGAATGTTTGACTCTGTTGACCGAGCCATAACCTCAATTGTGCTTGTACCGCTTCGTCATTATCAAAGTGAAGTCTTCGAATTTGTTGCCGGCCGGTGTGGCCGAGCGGTTCTAGGCGTTTCAGTCTGGAACCGCGCGACCGCTACGGTCGCAGGTTCGAATCCTGCTTCGGGCATGGATGTGTGTGATGTCCTTAGGTTAGTTAGGTTTAAGTAGTTCTAAGTTCTAGGGGACTGATGACCTCAGATGTTAAGCCCATAGTGCTCAGAGCCATTTTTTCTTCGAATTTGTTCTTCAAGTTTCGGTAACAGATCAAAATCGCATGGGGCCATCTCGGTCTGTGTGGAAATGACTGATGACAGTAAGCACAAGGAATCGGATTGTTGCAGATGTCGCATCGCTCGTATGTCGTCTGGCTTTGTCATGCATAAGGAGGGGGTGCTCCATGTGTGGACGGACTCTTAGAATTCGAAACTCGATTACAGCGGACTGTTTCTCACGCACGGACATAGTTACGTTACACACCACCATGTTACAAGTAACGAGTCTAAGCTCTCTATCGGTAGAGGGCTGCAAATATGTACACGCGAAGAATAAACATGTAGAACGATAATAACGTTCGTTTTATTTAAAAACCTTTAAGAATTTTCATGTAAAATGTCTGAGGCATTACTTTTCAGCATGTCATCGTATTGTCAAACTAAATAGTAATTTCAGTGTCGATTTGACCCGCGAGACGTTGTTAAAATAGTCACTCCTTCTATACTGCTAATCAGTGTCCAAATCCGACCACTGCATTGGGCAACGAATACCACAGTCAGTCACGACTCTGACACCATCCGGTTTCTACCACCTCCTCTATAAACCATACAGGATCACATTCTAAAGTAAAAGAGGATAATGCCACACGTAAGAACTCATTGTAGCAAAACAGAATTTATTATATTCTAATAACCTCCACCAATACCACTTTATTCATTAAACAAACCCTACAGCTAGCTAGTTGCTCCACGCCCTGCCTGGCAGCCTCTTCCTACAGAGTCTGTATACGCCCACTAAACACCAACACTCACCTGCGAAAACTTGTAGCTGGCTAAGCCGATTCCCACGCCCGCCCATGGGAACGAATTTCTGTATACTTTCTGAAGTTCTACACCAGAAAACAACTTTGCTGATCACTAACTGCCGACTTCCGAAATACTCACCGTAACACTTTGTCCACGGCAGAATGCTCAGAACTTGGCTTCTGTTTCTCATGAGAACTGCCGACCGATTCCTCGACGCCAGCTCCAAATCACTCCAGGCCTTGGGCCAATCAGCCTTCAGAACAGAATGTAGGCACTTCGACTGACCGTTTCTTGTTACCGCTCATAGTAGTGCGAAAGGTACTGCTGCCTGCCGTCATTTTCAGAAGATTGTTCCCAAAGGGTATTAGGAAACAGCACCCATACTGTTGCAATTTCTCGACTTTGAAAACAGCTGCGTCGGGCAGGATCACAACAATTTAGTGGGATTAAGTGAAAACTCGCCCTTTGTCTCCAGGCTCGAGAAAATCCCTCGTCCTGTGGAAAACGGAAAACTGGCGCTGACGTTCACAATAGCGACCAGCACTAGCTGACGGGCATGTTCCCGAAATGATACCGGATGGTTACAATTACGGTAGATGTACCAAAGAGTGCGCAGTCCCAAAGACAACGCCGCCTGTGTTCCTTACAGTTGACCAAACTGATCAGCTCGCCAGTGGCAAAGTTGTGTTCAGAGTGCTATTAGAAAGGCCTCGTAGAGGTTGTATGAAGAAATCCTATGTTTCCGAAGTGAAACGGTAAACATTGTTTTTCCGCTTTCTTGATGTAATTCTGGTACTTTGTTGCATAAGTTATACACAGAATACACGAGCAACAGCCTTTAATTCTTGACTGCAATTTGAAAGGCTGGCTTGCAGTCTAGCGTAATGCAACCACATGTTTTGCCAATGTGACGTGCGCTGCCATCAGTTGACTTCGCTTGGAATCACTGTTTCTGTACCGAAGAGCGCGCAAATAACGTACCCAAAGAGTGCGTGCGTTCTCTTTAGATTTGTTTATTTGGTTGGAGTTGACCAAACAGCGAGGTCATCGGCCCCATCGGATAGGGAAGAATAGGAAAGGAAGTTTGCCGTGCCCTTTCAAAGGAACCATCCCGGCATTTGCCTGAAGCGATTTATCAAAATCACGGAAAACCTAAATCGGGATGGCCGGAAGCGTGTTTGAACCGTCGTCTTCCCGAATGCGAGTCCAGTGTGCTAACCAGTGCGCCACCTCGCTTGATCTCTCTTTAGGCCACAACTGCAAACTTGTGCCTCTTGAGTGCGTTGTGGAGTCCGATGGATAAGTTTTGTTTCTGAATGACTTCAGATTAAGTACGAAAATCGGACAGGAAACTCACCTAAATTGAAGAGCTCTTCAATGAGGCCAGAACAAAAATAGAGAAAACAAACAAAAGTTGCGGCTGCTCTTGGTACGAAGGAGTGTGCTTTAAGGAAACGACTGAAAGATATGAGTAGTGAACATAGATTTTGGGGTGATACTGCTTTCATTTGCGACATTTGCTAAATGCGTACTCTTTGGGCATGTTTTGAGTACTCTTAAAGCGCAGGTGAACGAAAGAGTACGCGTTTCCCTTCTTTTGTATTTTGGAAAACTTCGATAGAAGTATTACCTCTCTCTTGCTGTAGTTTTCTGAACATGTAGATTTTGTGTTAATAAATATAAATCTAAAATGATTTTGTTTTGCTGTTGATAATAACCCAGATATTTCCGGTTATTCCTTAACTGCGCTCTCTTAGGTATGGCTCACCTAAAGTGTAGCTATGACAAAGGTCCAGTGTGGGCAATAATTATGGTGTGGCAGCGAAACTTGGTAGATAGTCTAAAGCGTTAATGCGAAACCGATTGAAACTGGGAAATAAATTAGTGCAAATCTGTCGCTGTGAGTGCAAATAAGACGTATAGAAAAGTTTCTATATTTAATGGACTTGGAAAAAGACGTGGTCAGAAAACGTCAAACGAGCTAGAAAGGCATAATTATGATTTTATTAGTAACCTCCGGTTGCGCATTCGTTCAAATATGAGCACTGGACTCGTCAACGAGATGCTGCATCCATAAAACGACGTGGTCAGCTGTTGCTCGCAGCAGTTCCGGTGGAATCTGAGCAACGTGTTCTCGTATACTGGCCTTCATATCAGGTAGAGATCGAACGTGTCGCTGGTAAACGCTGTCTTTTAGGTAGCCCCGGAGCCAAACGTCACACGGTTTCAAATCAAGAGATCTTGCAGGTCATGGAGATAACATGTTTGCTGGAGATTGCATTAAGCGTATCTTTCACTGGCCGGCGATATGAGGTGTTGTCCCATCTTGCATGAAAATATTGGTTTCCACACTGTTGTGCTGTTCCAGCCGGCCGCTGTGGCCAAGCAGTTCTAGGCGATTCAGTCAGAAACCGCGCGACCACAACGGTCGCAGGTTCGAATCCTGCCTCGAGCAGGTTGTCTTTAGGTTAGTTAGGTTTAAGTATTCTAAGTCTAGGGGACTGATGACCTCAGATGTTAAGTCCCATAGTGTTTAGAGCCATTTGAACCATTTGTGCTGCTCCAAAGCAGGAATCACATGTTGTAGGAAGAGGTCACGGTACAGCTGACAGGCTCTCTGGGTGTATTCTCTTCGAAGAAGAACGGACCGAGAATAAAGGTGCTTGTGAATACACACCACACTGTTACATACGGCGAGAGCAATGGCTCTTCATGCACAACATTTGGTTTAAAAGTAACCCAAATTAGGTAGTTCTATGTATTCACTGCATCCTGTTGACGCGTAAATTTTCTTTTGCTACAATATTCCAAGGCGATTGTTTACGTCCTTCTCTTAAGACCAGCACTGAAACAAACTGTTTCTTATAAGTACTGATTTTGTCATATAGAGCAGTTTTAAGCATTTAGCTTTGAAACTTACGAACGCTTTTAATGGCAGCTATTATTATCACGTTCAGTTCCTCCATCCACGTTGGAACCCTAATGAAAGCAGCATCGAGCCATCTGAAGGACTCCACCATGCCGGGGCGCCATTCGTGACTGTGAACGTGGAGGAAGGAACGTGACGCCACTATTGTGTGCATTACTTCATTTGCTAACACAGGAGTCACTCCAAACAGCGCCATGTCCTCGCCACGCCACTTACGTGTGGATTCCGCCTAACAAGCTTGCTTGCGTCCTGAACAATTACGAGCACAATTGATATTCCATAGTAAATACAATACTAGATCGTTCTTAAAATCTGAAAGTAGAAAAATCTATAAATTGAATTTCACTTTACTGAGTTTATTCTTCGAAAAGTAGCACAACATAGCTTCAATAGGTTAAAGAAGCACACACTCAATTTGAAATCACATTTTGCTGTTTCCCTCAAATTAGTCAACTACTAAGGTAAAAAGGCCCCATGACCCGGCTGTTTGCCAGACTGTTGCTAGAGTACAGCCTTTTTTCGCTGTATCACTAAGAGGGGGCGGGTGGCGAGCCAAGCGGTTTGGTTGCCTTTTGTCCCTAGGAATGACACCTAGAACTCATTTGATAACAGGCTAAGCGGACCTGGGGCTGTCTTCGAGGGACTGGGATGAAGAAAATTACCCGTCCCTATCCGGGGTCTAACCCAAAACCACCAGGACTGAAGTCTAGTGCTCTATTCGCTAGACCACCAAGGCCAGTTATCTGTCAGAGATGTAAATTAGGCTATTCGCTCACTCCAGTTGATATGAAGTTCTATCCCCGGAATGATTCGATCACGATCGTGAAGTTCTGTTGAAAATGCGCAAATTATGCACGACATTTAATTTTGTGTACTCGTGACTCAGTGAAATCTTAAAGCTCGAATAAACTAACAATCTGAATGACAGATCGCAGAGGCGGGGAGCTGTGTTTCCAACTTGCAGTCAGCTATGCTTAGCAAGGCTCTTCGTGTCCCTATAAAACAGGCGACACACCGAGCACCGGACCCTTGATAAGGAATTGTGATTGGCTGATGGCTGGTCCCTACCAACCCATTCGTTGATGCGTCAATCACAAACTTGTTTTAATCGAATAAATCTCGCTCCACAATAACTTAAAATACGCCGCCCTCTTCACAAATTATTTTCAGCGGTGGAGAAAATCTTAGTAAACTTATACTTCTACATAAAACATAAAAACCTTGACTAAGTCTTGAACGCAACCACGCGGAAAACTCTCTATTCCCGGCACTGTCGTTCCGAGAAACGACAATTTCCAGCATCCTTAGAAGTAGCGTGCCAGACCTAAAGGCTACCGGCAGAAAACAAGGTACAACGCCCCGATTAAGCCTGAGTGTACGCAGTACGTATACTAGTTTTTCCCAAACTCTAGGCATTATGACACAAATAATACCTGCAGATGAACTGACATGGTATTTATTTTTCTGTGCTCGTTGCTACTGACGTGAATTGTTCAAGTACAGAGAGCTGACCGCAGTCATGTCACAATATTACCACTGTAGTACTCCAAATATGTCCCTGCAAGCATTGCCAGCATTCTCTTTCCGACCACAGACTTTCCCTCTGCTCTCGATACACATCACTGAAGCTGTTCAGGACGATAGATATCATAATTTCTTTAAAAGCAACTTGAAACAAAATAAATATTCACCAGGAAATGAAACCGAAACAGCTGCCGTGTTAGAGGAGAGTGCTCTTCTCCAGCGACGAATGATGTGTCACATTGTAAGCTACAAGTATATAGTTTACTGTCGGTACATGGGTGAATCGACGTATGTTAAGTACCAGTTTGCATGTACGCTTAGCATTTGTGCGCGATCAGTAGTTAAACCATGTATGAGGGATAACTGCTCTATTAAACTGCAAGGTCACCACCAGCCCGAGCCTTTTGTAACATACGAGAAAATACAACTGGAAACTATCAACCTATGTCTCAAAAAGAAAGGATGTAAAAATTTCAATTGGAGTGAACTAGGTGACAACCGGAGTACTTAATATTGTTAAATAAAAGCGAAAATTACTCAGTAACTCGTAAATTTGGCACAGTAGTTCTATACCCTTCCTCTCTCTCTCTCCCTCTCTCTCTCTGTCTCTCTCTGGGAATATTTCTTGGATATCAATGTCCCTTTGTGCAGCATGCGAAACCAGGCTAATATTTAGAAGCATTAATTTGCAAAGCTGTAGTTATTTTGTGAGCTATAAAGATGGTAGCAGGACACACGATGTGGGTTTTCGCCACACACATATTCAAAGATAACCACAAAGAACTATGGGTGGACATCCTATCGACATTCTTAACAAGTGCCTGAACATGAAATAAATCAATATGCTTTGATAAGATGAAATTACGCTGCAGAGTTTAGCTATGCGTACGTGAGGGAAAAGAGAGGAAAAGGAACAGGAATCATGTGACTTCATTCATCCATTCATCCAAGTAGTGGATACAGAATGGAGGACAAAGTGCCACTACTCTAGGAGATAAGTGAAGTTATAGTGCAGATGCTGTTGGGGGAAAGCCTTCCTTCTAAAACAGAGCAGGGATATCATTGCACCATAAGAGGAGATGGGAGAGTGCGATATCTTCTAAGTACATGGCGATGTGGAATGTGTCTTGTAGCGTATATGCTACAAAATTAACCCTTTTGCTAGCTAATATTCGACGAATAGTTGTGAATAACTGGAAAAGAGGACAGGTCCCTCAAGACTGTAAGATAGTATATAGGTATGGAATTTGTCCAATACCCTAACTTTTCATGTGTTGCATGATCCTAGAACGTGTTGTAAGCTTAAACTTTGTAAACGCCAAAAAAGAATAAGCTTCATGTTCTTTTACATACACGATATCTTACAAATGCTGCATCCAAGTGAACAGGTAGCCTTCATCTGCCCGTATTTTCAAAAAGGCACTTCGCGTGTGGCACATTGTTGACTGAAAATCTAGATACTATCACATGGAGCACCAGCTCTGATATACGACAGATTCGACGAATGTTTAATTAAAGAACTCGGTACGCTATACCGGACTGCGAATGTCCTATATCTGACGACAATGGGTTTTGTCTATCCCTGCTCCATTATCTAAGCCTCATTAAATCAACCCTTTCTTATAGAGAATCGTCACTTTTTTATTTAGCTCTGAAATCTTCATCACTTCATTCGGGACCGTCTGTTACTTCGGGGATAACTAATAAATTCACTTTCGTGTTCAATCTAAACACATAAATCAAGAGTAGGGTCTCCTATTCTTGAATATATATTTGAGCGAAAGTTATGATCACTGTTGCCCGTTTAGGATGACAGCAAAATAATGTTTTCCACAATGGCATACTCTGTGGCAAATTTTCTTGTCGTTTGAACAAAACAAAAGCAGAGACTTAAATCAATTCTTAATACTTGCTATGCCAAAGAATGTTCACAAATATGTACTAATGCAAGCACTAACTACGTCTGCCTTCTATGAATAGCAACACCACTGTAATGAAAGGTATATCGCATCGGCACTTTTTACTAAAATTACATTTCAATGCTCCGTTTGTAAATTGTAAACAGTTTATTTATGTACTTACGAAAACCGCCATCTTCTTCGTAATCCGATGAGGTCAGATAACAGCAGAAGCCAAGCACTACGTTACTTAAAATTTCTTTTCTCCTAAGTGTTTTCTCGCACCTGAATTGTTTTCAGTATTTTTACATAATTCTGGGATAAATTCTAGTGACCAATTCCACCCGTCGGCTTTGACAAATGACATCATACGTAAGGCAAAGAGGTTGCATATCGGCAATCTATGAACGGAACGGATCATACTCGTAAACAAACGAATATAGCATGCGATAGAATAATACATTTAACGCGATTATTATTTAGGCACGAATTACATGTAAACGAGTTGAAGACAGCCGAAGAGCAGGTGTGTAAGAAATTTGGGTCTAATTATAATTATTATTGTAATTTATGCGAGTGGAGGGGAACCTGATACATCATGAATGAAAGTAAAATAACCAGACGCAAAATTTTAAAATAGTAAAAAAAATGATATCACGAGTCAATCATATAAATCCCTGGGAAAGACACAGCAACCCCCCTCGGTCTACCATTGTAACCAAAAAATATTAAAACGACGGAAAGACCTCTCCCCAGAGAAACCAAAAAAGTAGCAATCACACAGAACAATAACATAAAAAAACGCAACGTAAAGCAAGACAAAAGTATCAGACCCACCAACACCTATCTAACAAAACGAGGCTTGTACATTTTGCTGACTTTTTCCATAAATGCAAGAAATTCACAATAACCTTCAGGAATACTCTTCCTCCAACAATATTCATCTAAATGACCTTGCAACACTGAAATCCTTCTGTTTCCGCGCCCGACAACAGGTTTTACAGCCCCCCAATACCCCTTGATAGTATTCGTTCATGCCCCCGTCTTGTAATCTGTAAACTGAATATTGTGATTCACGACCAATTGATGATATCCCCCTTCACCCAACCCTTTGTACGAACCAAACCCATCCGACATGATTACGGTACCTTCTTTCACATATTCTTCCAATAAAGATGCCAACATTTCCTATGTACGATTTGGTACGACCCTAAATACAACATCAGCACAATCCCTCCAGAAACTACTACTCCAAAAACCCAAAGCCCAACAACCTCATGCCCCCTTTCGTACTTTCTCTTTCCAAAATGTGGCTCATCTACTTCAATTGTAACCCCTGTCATCCTCTCCCCCCCCCCCCCCCACCACCAAATCATCCCCTATATTTCATAAATTCCCCACAGACTTCTCTACAAAATGAAAACCAGTCAACTACAGTGCCACGCGAAACCCCTGCTTCGTGCATGACAGCATTTGCAAGAATATTGATAGTAAAAATATTAGGTTAGCATGACTATTACTTCTAAATTCAGCCTCGATCTTTCGAACCACGTCCTCCTGCTTATGGATCTCCAGATATTATTTTTTCCTGCATCTCAACATATATTCGTCGGAAGTTTGTGATAATGGAACGTTTTTCAAAACCATATAATTTCCACATATACTGCACTTGCAAACTTCTGCAATAATGCCAAATGACAGCAAAAATCTTATAGTTGATTTTCGGTCAGTCATTATCTGAAGGAGAATTATTGTTGTAACACAACTTACTCATCCATAACGAAAAGCAATTGCGTGAGAAATCCCGAACTTATAAATCATGACTACTTTCATTAACAAAAGATGCCGAAAACAAATTACGATATGAAAATAAAACAATCTACATCGAATTTTTAATATACACGCGTAACGAGGAAATCCAGAAAAATCATTTAACGTTCATTGACTCCAGTCTGCGGCACAAATAAAATAACACCACACATTAAGTCATTAGTCAAAGCTGACGGGTGGAATTGGACACTGGAATTGACCCTAATTTTGTAATGCTGGGACACCAAAGGAGACAAAGTACATTATGGTTCTTCATAGGACTACAGCAATAAAAGAGACCCTTGCAACGTTGTTTCAGTTACTACCTTGCTTTGTTATTCTTCAAATACCTTTTAGCTACGCCTTGTTAAGACTTAAATACATCGTCCTGCAGTGCTCGGTGTCAACCGTGTTATGGGTAAGTTCTTCGTCTTAGTCATTTGTATGGCACTGCATTTGTATTCATAGCATTTCTCAGTCCAATCAACGTTATTTCTAATGTATAACATTTCTTTTTTCTCTTTCGTTGTATAATATTTTGGCGAACTGTCCATACAAAATCACCACCAAAGAGTTGCAATATTTTGCTCGCCACAGACTCTACATACATACCCGTGCATAACCTCTCAGGATTATGCATTATGGCACATCAAAACACAAAATAAAATAAAATATAATATGAATTTAACAAATGATATTTTTCTTGTTACACCTTACCACATATAAGCGAATGTAACGTCAGGTTCTCAATGTTCATAAACAGTTTGTCAGATAGGATCAGCAACAAACTCAGTTTGTCCCCTTTAGTTTCTGTTATCTATGTGAATTATAGTCGCAGAATGATCGTCAGGAAGTGGCTTAGACATTATTTCTACTAAGATTGTGGAATGTAACAAATGTGAAATGAAAAGCAAAACAAAGACAAAGATCCATTAGTATCTGACTGCAAGTTTAACAGCAAACTTCTGAAACCTGTAACCTATTTAAACGTCAAGGAGGGTGGTATGAGACGATATTAATGGGATAAGCACTTGAAATCTATCACACAGAAAGCTATTGGAAGACTTTTATTTCTAAGAGCGCTCCGAAAGAGTGGGACGCATCTGTAAAAGACAAACCATAAAATAGACTTGTGCAACCGATTTTAAAAGGCTTCTCTAGCTTTAGGTATCCTTTATCAGACAGACATGACAACGGACATCATATCAGTTCAGAGATGCGTTACTGCAGGTCAGCGTATCTCGTACGAAAGTGTCACTATAGACTCGTAAAATTTAAATGGGGATCTTCGATCGAAAGGTGACTTTGTTTCTTCCTTTTTTTAAAGAAAAAAACCTGTTGGGTAAATTTAGAGGACCGCTATTCGAGGGAGATTGTGCAGCAGGCCTAATGGCTCCACCGTATCTGTATCGTGGGGATGATGAGCAGAAGGTAACAAATATTTGGACACAAACAAACAGTGAAATTTCCCTCGCTCTCTACCGAATCTAATAGGACGGAAAGTTGCTAATGCCGTTAGGAAATATCCACAGCCATCTTTTATAAGTGGTTTTGGATATTGTATATGTAAACACTACATTTTATCAGAAAATTTCATGCCTGTAAGGAAAACAGATGTAATCAGTATTAGATCGCCGTTACAGTCCGAAAAATAAAGAATTTCATTCCATAAAAAGTTAGTTTCGACAAGATAACACGGATGAGAAGTGTTCGAAGGACTTCTTGTTCAGCTAAAATGAATTTGAAGGCGACTATAAGTGTAACGTTCCCTGAAACTGTATGATTAATGTAGAAAAACATAGTTGCAGTTTATAGCAAATGATCGATGGTTTTCTTATGACTAACGATTACTGATAAATAGTTTAATACTGCACTTTTTCAGGCCTGCTGTCATCATAAATTAAAATTGCTGAGGTTAGTATACATTAACATTTCCTTGAAGATCATGCAAACATCTACAAAGGAAAAACAATTACCATACTGTTGTATAAGCGTTTTATTCCTTGAACCGAGTTTCGGCTGCTTTGCTATATTAGCGAAATACTTTTGGTAAGCGTCCCCAACGTCGTTTTAGCGTGGGTGGTAAAAAGCACTTTCTGCCATAAGCGATTACTGATCTCCAACAGTCGGATTGCCCTTAGTTTATTGCTAAGGTCCATTAATTAGACGGAAAATGGAATCCTAAATAAAACCAAGCTGCTTTCAGAAAAAAATGTTGCGTTAGTTATTGAACGCCACTTTTCTTACAGTTTGTACTAAATTAATGTACAAATTTGAGAGTTTCCAGTGCCGATCAGCAACTACTACAGCAAAGCTATTACCGTAAAATCACACGTGCCTGCACTGGAACGATGAGGTCCGTCTGCGAAACTCGGTACTGCCGCAAACGTCCTACGTCCGGGGTCGGTGGACTTGCACTGCCCACTCCGTATGTATCTGCAACCCTCTCTCCGATCTCAAATATTAGGCCAACTATCATATATATTAAACATTTTGGCCTCTTGGACAATCAGCGATATGGCTACAGAATGATGTGCTTATTTATGGTTCAAATGGCTCTGAGCACTATGGGACTTAACATCTGAGGTCATCAGTCCCCTAGAAATTAGAACTACTTAAACCTAACTAACCTAAGGACAGCACACACATCCATGCCCGAGGCAGGATTCGAACCTGCGACCGTAGCAGTCCCACGGTTCCGGACTGAAGCGCCTAGAACGGCTAGGTCACCGCGGCCGGCTCGCTTATTTATCATCCGCGGATATTCTTAACGGGGAACCTCCTTCTAGAACGAATGACGACGGTGTATTTGCGTGGCCTCTCATTTGAATCAACTCGTAACCCAGTTTGGTAAATCAACAACCGGAAGAAGTCCCTTGATGTTATATGAAATCCTCAGAGAACATCCTGCGGTGAAAGCTTTCCCGAGTACCACACCGTTCTCGGAATTGAAATTAACAAGCACCGGTGCACTTCGCATTATCTTTCGAAATTCTGACTGAGACTCGCACCTGTCCCGTTGTCTACGGCTGTCCGGCGCTGTTCAGTAAGAGAATTTGAAATTGCTCTTCGGATCGAACAATTATACTTCCAAGAAGCCATCCTTGTTGTGGTCTATAATCTGAAGTTTATTTGTGTAGCTGTCCACGTTGATTTACTCTACGCATAATTCTTCGTCTCTGTATAAATACTGCAACAACCAACCACCTGAACCTTCTTATCATAGTCAATCTTGGATCTCCCACAACAAGTTTTACCCCATATTTCCCTCCATTGATAATTTTATTATTCCCTGTCGGCATATAAACCACACGTCGGAAACTGTCTATCACATTCAGAAATAAAATAACTTCAGGAAATTCAGAGATAACATAGAAGTAACGGTATTTACCAATGAATAAGTGATCGTCAGTATATTCAAATATATACTGATGAGCCAAATCATTACGACCACTGCACATAGCGAGATACAACCCACCTGGTGACGTTGCGGGAAAACATAGAGACGGAGCAGAGATGAGTAAAGAATCATGCTAGCGACGATATGGAACGGAAATGAGGAAATCCACTGATATAGACGACTTTGACAATGGGAAGATCATTATGCCGCGGGAACGAGTGACTCGGGAACGGCGAAGCCGGTCGGCTGTTCGTGTACTACTGTCGCGAGCACCTATAGGAAGAGGTTGAAGGATGGTTGTAAATACCCAGGAGGTGGCGTACATACGGCGTGTAATGAGTGGTCGCACAATTTTGGGTCTGCAATGGAATTATAACGCCTGTAACTGAATTAAAAACACCCCTGCCATTGACAACCTACGTGTAGAGGAATGCATTACGTGAGGTGTCTAATCGTGATGACACTCTATTCTAGCTTTGTTAGGAGATCGGTAATTTGAATAGATATCCTACTGGAACGAACAGCACTAGATATTGTAAAATTATTTATTTTCAGACAGCAGAAAAATGCAAAAATGTATAAAGTCAATACAGAATGTTAAATCCTACTGTTAATCTAGCTTTGAGATTGGGAGACCATTTGTGACTTTCCTCAAAATCGCGCCCCCGTTTATTAGACGGATACACTGGGTTGGCTGATATTAATGGGACGCGAGAAACGCATTGTTTCCCTATCTGCCGAGCCGTGGTGCGTGTATCACCGAACACAGTATTGAGAGGAGTGGTACTGGAGCTTCGATCTGCTCGATGCCGTTGCTCGCTGTATAGAGGATGTTCGTCGCGTACCTATAAATTCTGTCTATATGGAGGATGTAATATACCATCCACAGAACTTCTACAGCTGAAACTGCTTCAGTACAACACAGAACATGAGTCAAGATTTCTGTTTTGCACAAAAGCCAGGAGCAGAAGTTCAACACAAGTATTCGGTTGCATAGAACCACTTCAATATGCCTCAGACTCCACAGAGAAGCAAAGAATCGTTACTTTGCTTCCGGAGAAATGACCCCCTCCTAGTGGTCAAGTCGACACTTTGCAAATTCTAACAGGGAGACTCTTCGCTGGCGCTCTTGTCATCGAAGCCTCTAAATTGGTCGCCGCTTCATGCGTCCTCTTTCGATGCCCACAGGAGAGTCCCCTTAACACGCCGTACGCTGATTTCCAGTAAGGATCGATTGCGGCGTCTGCGTGTGCACTCCCCACAACGAGTCCCTGCACCCGTTACAAAAGCAGTGCCTCCTACTGTATGGGATCATGATACTGTCAGCAAATCTTCTGCAGTTCATACTCCGTACAGAACACTGTTCTAAAGCATTCTACAACTACTCCTACCACTATGGATTCCGCCAATCAAATTCACTTTTCCGTTTATTGGCGGGAAACGTGGCTCGCCGTCTCCCGTTAGAAGATCTACAAAGGGTCAACTCGCATCCGCTGTTAGTGAACCCCGCGCATTTCTTCATACCAAAAGGATGCCTCCTTCTCTTGTAAGATGCTACTGCTCTCCATCCCAGCTTCCAGCACCTGGCTGTTTTCACCGATTTTTTTAGCTGGAGGAGGACGTCTCATATCTACTCACTGGCCTCGCCATGGAGAGATGGGCACCAGCGGTGTAAACCCTCTGCCTCCACACTGTTCTCTTCAGAATAGTGAAATATCCCTCTCAGTCGAACAAAACACGGCTTGAAACTTCCTGGCAGTTTAAAAGTGTGTGCCAGACAGAGACTCGAACTCTTGCCTTTCGCTGCCTAGAGCTCTACCGACTGAGCTACTCAAGCACGCCGCACGACCTGTCCTCAAAACTTTACTTCCGCCAATATCTCGTCTTCTACTTCCCAAACTTCACAGAAGGTCTCCTGCGACACTTCCACAAGTAGCACTCCTGTAAGAAAGGATCGGTAGAGCATTTTTCCACGAATGGGAAAGGTCCCGTGTTCGAGCCTCGGTCCGGCACACATTTGTCAGGGAGTTTCATGTCAGCGCACACTCCGCTGCAGAGTGAAAATTTCAATCTGAAAACAAGGTTTCTTTCCTAGCCTCTCTTGTGCCGGTCGCCGCTTTCGTAGGAACGTTCAACGATCACCGCTCACTGCTGTCAGTATCTCAGCTATGCAACACTACAGAAAAATGTTGGTACATGGTGCTAACCAGTACCAATAAAGAAATAACCAAGTACCAAAATCACCCTTTGTCAATAGCGATCTTATATCGAATAAAATATGAAAAATGCTGTAATATTACATGTAAGGAGGCAAAATATGCCGTCTTACATGGTGAAACAACGAATGGGGAACAAGGTATTGGACGTCGACGCCTCCTCACAGAACATGGAGGTCGGAGGCGTGCTCACTCTGTTAAGCAGGATTAACGGCGATCTGTGGCAGGCGTGATAGAGTACAATATCGGCGCAAGCACAAGTGTTTCGCAGCTCACCATTCAATACCGACTGTCCACTGTGCGACTGTGCAATAGGCAGCCTCTATGTGTTCCCATGTTGTCTGCGAGTAACGTCGCAAAGCGATATGTGGTGGAAAGAGCATGTGAGAACTGTGGTAGGAAAAGCGAGTCGTAGACTTCGGTTTATTGGGAGGATTTTAGGAAAGAGTGGTTCACCTGTAAAGGAGACCGTATATAGGGACCCTGGTGTGACCTATTCTTGAGAATTGCTCGAGTATTTGGGATCCGTACCAGGTAGGATTGAAAGAAGACATCGAAGCAATTCAGAGGCGGGCTGCTAAATTTGTTACCGGTAGGTTCGAACAGTATGTGTTACGGAAGTGATTCGGGAACTCAAATGGGATTCCCTGGAGGGGAGACGAAGTTCTTTTCGAGAAACACTAATGCGAAAATTTAGGGAACCGGCACTTTAGAAACTGACTGCGTAACGATTCTACTGCTGCCAACATGCACTGCGCGTAAGGGCCACGAAGATACACGAGGAATTAGCGCTCATACGGAGGCATGTTTGAGAGTGGGACAGGAAAGGAAGTGACAAGTAGTAGTACAGGGTACCCTCCGCCACGCACCGTACGGTGGCTTACGGAGCATCTATGTAGATGTAGATGTATACATTATCATTATGACTGCAGTGGGCGTAGGGTATTTGAGATTCAACCGCAGATCAACGGAGACGTGTTGACTGGTCGGATGGGTCACGTTTCTTGTTGAGCCCAGATACGCCGTCAGGTAGTACCTTACTATGAGCGACGTTCACCTGGTCTTACAAGGGATCTACCGCTGTAACTGAAGGCAATATGACTACCTCAACATTTCTGCGAAGCACCAACTTTCCTTAATGCTTGACGTCTTCCGTGATGGTGACGTCATCTTACAACAGGATAATTGTCTGTGTCAGAAGGCCAGAATCGTGCTACAGTAGTTTGGGGAGCATGACAGTGAACTCACGTTAATGTCAGGCCCACCAGACTCGCCTGATCTGAACTCTATGGCAAACGTCTGGGACGCTACCGGGAGTGAGGTTCTCTCCTAAAAGCCATCAGCTCGTAATTTACGGGTATTTCGTGACCAATGCGTAGACATCTGGTAGCACAAACCTCTGGGAAGCCTCCAAGCACGTGTCGAATCCTTTGCCACACAGCGTCGCTCCTGTGTTGCGCTCGAAACCTCGACCGACATGCCGTTAAGCACGTGGTCATATTGTTTTGGCTCTCCATTGTAAATTGTTACATTTTACACGATAAAGTTAATGATAGTTTCGTAAAAGCGTATTTTCCTCATATACATTCACAAACGTAATTAGTAGTAAAACTTTGCGTAGGAATTAAATGGACACTGTGTCTGCTCATTGAAATTATGCTGGAATTCTGCGACATAGAATGAAAAGCTATTTCGACAACATTAAGAGCAGTGCACTTCTGAAGTTCTTCGCGTACACATTTAGCTCCTACTTAGCAACATAGCTCAGACTTGCTGTAAATATTTGGACTATTCTGTCTTTGCGAGGACGAAAATGTCCTTCCTTTCCTCGATAAGGAGTACGTACATCCGAACACTTTCTTTGACTTTTATAGGAGTAACAATAATAAGAGACAGGAGAAAATGAATATAAGAGAAACAAAATTGTTAGCCAGAAATCTAGAAGAGGAGAGCAGTGACTTTGCATTGGAACGATTTTAAACCACAAAGGAAATGAGTAACCTATAGAATAGACCAAGCTGAGGACAGACTAAACGTTAATACTGATGGGTAATGCTTCTTCTTCTGCTAAGCCAGTGCTTTTGGTTTGACAGTCGATAATTTTACAAAAATGTAATTTGATGTATTTGCATGTATATGCGTGTAGTTACGTCATAAGTATTCCGATGTATTGTGTTCGTCATGGTGTGGGATTTGTCTCCGTATACATGACTTGAGTCTCTTTCAGTAAATATTGAAGGTACGGTTTTGTTAGTTCGTGTACGTAATGTTTCAAAGGTATCTAGTAAGTTATTGCCTCTAGCGTGATTATGTTCTCCATAACCAAAGTTTTAGCTTTAAAGAAAAAATAATATACTAAAGATATAACATCGCTTGGAAAAGATTTAACAGGGTGCTTTAAAATGACCTCATGCCAATATTGCACAGTAGAACGAAAATAAAAAACAACAATCACAGGCATCAAGGAATCATTGGAAAGATTTATATCAATTGCGAATTCAGGTTTAAGAGAATTATCGAAAGAAGTATTATTTGTTAGAAAGAAATTCATGTGTGCTTCGGTGATACAAATAAATGCAGATTTTAATAGAGTTTATCACGTTCATGCATATGGTTTACTACCTGACAATGTTACTTACTTTATAGAATAGAAATCGGCTTCTGTCGCCACTAATTTTCTTACAATTACTATGGGGTTATGAGGAGTGGTGTACTCACAGAATTATGAGAGCATAAATGTGTTGCGGTCGGGCCAGTCAGTCATGGCAGTGGGTCACACCCATGTCAGACAAACGCATGGGACTGGAACAAAATCGCTGGCTTCGGGGAGGGTTCTGGACAGAAATGAACTCAGTAATGACGTAAATAAATAAGTAACTGAACTCACACTTGGAACCAGCGACCACAGCGCCTGCCTGCACAAAGCGACACGGAAGTGCTTAGTAGAGACGGCCCTGAAGCCAGCTGACCGCGGCGGCGGAAGCTACTGACGTAGGAGCCAGGGAAATGGGGCACCGAACTAAATGGCCGCAAAAGAGCGGGAAACGGCGGTTGACTGGTCCGACCGCTTATCTAAGTGCGGTTCACGAGATCCATACATAGTACAACTACAAATATAAAAATGATATAATATCGTAGAAACAGGGGAATCGGCAAAAACGCCTGAAAGCCAACGTGACACAGCACAGAATATCAAAGAGATACTAGATAAAAATACAACAAAAACAGTGCGTTTGGATGAAATATATAAATATATCTAAAAGCTGAACAATAAGACAACGAGAGGTGAGGTGTGGTAGCAGAATTATACTAACTGTTACGATCGGTACCCATTTATAGACTTGTCTTACAGAGCAAAAACGTCTTAGTAAAGTGTTTAGTTACGTGTAAAACGATAAAGGCAACAGGAATAACAATGTATACACATAAGAGAGCGCTTTGCACCCATACAGTAGCAGACATAATAACAATAAGTGAGGAATAAAACGGCTATAAACAAAGCAAGGCCTCAGTCGCACAAAACAGATATACACAACAGAAATGTGAGTGTAGACACATAAATATAACGGTGCTCCACACGATACCAACCGTTATAAATTCAGTGACAAGCAATAGCGGCTGTAAAGTGGAACCAAGTTAGGCGACTAACGATACTATGTCTACATGTAGTGGGATAAGACCATTAAAATTAAGTACAGTAGGATCGTTATGCCGACAGTAATTAAAATATAATTAGAGTCAACTGAAGTGGATTTTTATTGTATAAATATGGTCCTCAGTTGAAGGTGTTCACCTGATCAAATATTTTGTGATGTTACTTAGCTTGACGGCAGGATGTGCTTTGTATTGCAAGATACACTACTGGCCATTAAAATTGCTACACCAAGAAGAAATGCAGATGATAAATGGGTATTCATTGGACAAATATATTATACTAGAACTGACATGTGATTACATTTTCACGCAATTTGGGTGCATAGATCCTGCGAAATCAGAACCCAGAACAACCACCTGTGGCAGCATTAACGGCCTTGATACGCCTGGGAATTATGTCAAACAGAACTTTGATGGCGTGTAGAGGTACAGCTGCCCATGCAGCTTCAACACGATACCACAGTTCATCAAGAGTAGTGACTGGCGTATGGTGACGAGCCAGTTGCTCGGCCACCATTGACCAGACGTTTTCAATTGGTGAGAGATCTGGAGAATGTGCTGGCCAGGGCAGCAGTCGAACATTTTCTGTACCCAGAAAGGCCCGTACAGGACCTGCAACATGCGGTCGTGCATTATCCTGCTGAAATGTAGAGTTTCGCAGGGATCGAATGAAGGGTGGAGCCACGGGTCGTAACACATCTGAAATGTAACGTCCACTGTTCAAAGTGCCGTCAATGCGAACTAGAGGTGACCGAGACGTGTAACCAATGGCACCCTATACCATCACGCCAGTATGGCGGTGACGAATACACGCTTCCAATGTGCGTTCACCGCGATGTCGCCAAACACAGATGCGACCATCATGATGCTGTAAACGGAACCTGGATTCATCCGAAAAAATGACGTTTTGCCATTCATGCACCCAGGTTCGTCGTGGAGTACACCATCACAGGCTCTCCTGTCTGTGATGCAGCGTCAAGAGTAACCGCAGCCATGGTCTCCGAGCTGACAGTCCATGCTGTTGCAAACGTCGTCGAACTGTTCGTGCAGATGGTTGTTGTCTCGCAAACGTCCCCATCTGTTGACTCAGGGATCGAGACGTGGCTGCACAATCCGTTACAGCCACGCGGATAAGATGCCTGTCATCTCCACTGCTAGTGATACAAGGCCGTTGGAATCCAGCACGGCGTTCCGTATTACCCTCCTGAACCCACCGATTCCATATTCTGCTAACAGTCATTTTATCTCGACCAACGCGAGCAACAATGTCGCGGTACGATAAACCGTAATCGCGATAGGCTACAATCCGACCTTTATCAAAGTCGGAAACGTGATGGTACGGCTTTCTCCTCCTTACAGGAGGCATCAAAACAACGTTTCACCATGCAACGCCGGTCAACTGCTGTTTGTGTACGAGAAATCGGTTGGAAAATTTCGTCATGTCAGCACGTTGTAGGTGTCGCCACCGCCAACCTTGTGTGAATGCTCTGAAAAGCTAATCATTTGCGTATCACAGCATCTTCCTCCTGTCGCTTAAATTTCGCGTCTGTAGCACGTCATCTTCGCTGTGTTGCAATTTTAATGGCCAGTAGTGTACATAAAGTATGTCAAAAAATCGAGCGATAAGACGACGACTGCAGAAGGGTGGCCAGAAAAAGATAGGAAAGGCTGAGATCAGTAGACATGTATGGTCTCGTCTTCTTATGAGCCCTAAACAAAGCAAGGCCTTAGTCGCGTAAAAGTGATGTACACATAAATAGAACGGTGCACCACACGACACCAACCGTTGTAAAAATAAGTGACAAGCAATACCGGCTTTATTCTGGAACCAAGTTAGGTGACTAACGATGCCATGTCTCTATGTAGTGGGACAAGAAAATTAAAATTAAGTACAGTAGGGTGCTTATTCCGACAGTAATTAAAATATAATTAGAGTCAACTGAAGTGGATTTTTGTTCTATAAATATGGTCCTCAGTTGCAGGTGTTCACCTGATTAAATATTTTGTAATGTTACTTAGCTTTACGGCACCATCTGCTTTGTATAGCAAGATACATGAGCTTCACATAGGGTCATCGTATACATCTATTTATGAAATTTTCTGTGGCGTGCAAGACAGTTAGACAAAATTTACAAACGGTTTGCGCGATCTGGCTATCCCAACTTCTGCGTTTCCGCACCTACTTTTCCACTCCTCGTACATTTAGTGGTTTGCCGTCCTGGTCCGTGGCCCACGCTGTCCGGAGTCGAATACGGGCCGCATCCTCGGTGTGACAGTGACACCCCCAGCTCCATCCTGATGGCTGCAGCCTCCGTCGGCCGCCAGACGCGGGGGCTGTGTCGGCGTCCCGTGGGATCGGCCTGGACGGGGCACGTGCGGCGGCGCAGCGGGAGGCGGTGCGCAGGCGCACGACACTGTGTGACGTCACGGGCAGCTGCGCGGCCGCTTTATGGCCGCCATGGGTGGTCCGCGGGCCGGAACGTTTATAGCTCATCCTGGCGCGCTCTAGGAAAGAATAGGCGCCGCCCTGACGAGACCGACAAGCGCCGTCACGACCGACACTGACGCCGACGCCGACGCGAAATCAGGTCGACGCCTCGCCGCGGCGCTCTTATAGCTCTGGTGGCGAAAACTAGAGGCCAATGAGCTACCCCTCCACGGGGCATCCCCTCGTAGAGCTGTCAGACCAAATAGTTGCATTCATTACACAGCCAGTCCCGAGACGTGTTTTAGTGCCACACAGTGCCACAACATATCATCCAATAAACGCCTAACAACTTAACCGTTATATTGCTGAAGCGCCAATAACGTTTCTTAATGCGACCATATTCACTAAACACCGTAACTGTTAGGGACAATCTTGCAATGCACTACAAGCAGGCTGTTGTTTTTTCCCCTTCCTTGTGCTTAACAAGCGATAGTATCTCTTCCTTTTTCTCCTAATATCTTTCCATCTTTCCACTGCATTTCTTCTTCTGTTCTTCTGGGATCCTGTTGATCCTTCAGGAGGCTTCTAAGAAAATTTGTGACTGTTAATTGTATCTCTAAATAGCTTTCTATCTTCAAAGATTTCTTCACGTGTGTTACTTTCCTTGACGCCTGCGTGTAGTTCAAAAATGGTTCAAATGGCTCTGAGCACTATGGGACTTAACATCTGAGGTCATCAGTCCCCTAGAACTTAGAACTACTTAAACATAACTAACCTAAGGACATCACACACATCCATACCCGAGGCAGGATTCGAACCTGCGAACGTAGCAGTCGCGCGGTTCCGGACTGAGGCGCCTAGAACCGCTCGGCCACCGTGGCCGGCTTACCCAACTGTTTCAGTTCTTCATTGATGAAGTTAAGTTCAGAATTTTCTTTGTGAGCCTACTGTTATTAATTCCAGGTATATGATCATCGTTCCCTGATTGTGCCAATAATCGTTTCTCAGTTAATTGAGGTTTTTTTCCATTCCTCCGTATCCGAATTCGACTTTCACATTTCGGTCGTAGGATTTTCCACGTAGTTTTTCTTTCTTTTTCAATATTTTTTATTTGATATCTGCCACCAATTATCTTGATTTCAGATGCGTAAGTATTACCATTTTAGCAACGATTTTATAATGTAGTATTTTTGTCTTTTCTGTTAGAGTATTTTATTGTATTTGTTCCAAGTGAGTTCGTTATGCAATTCGTAGTTTTGCATTTCTGTCTTTGTAAATCCTCTATTTAGCCCTGGCTGGTCAATCATCTCGTCCAAATATTTGAAGTTGCTCACCTGGGAAGTTGTCCAGAATCTGTTGAATCCCAATCTGGCTTCTTTCATACTCTGCGTCTTCTCGTTTGAAATTTGGACTATGGTCATTTGCCTGTTCCATGTATTTCGTATAGAGATTCAATTAGTTGTTGTCTGCTGTTGGAGAGGGTGCAATATCATCAGTAAATGCACGACAATGAAGATGAATTCTGTTTCGAAGATGTCTGCCAATAACCAATACTCCTATAGTCATTTTAGCATTTTCTAATCGTTCATTCACCATTCTCATTTCATGCTCATTCCATTTTAAACGCCGGTTTTCCATCTCTTCGGCAGTCCACATGGTAGTGTTTTTTTCTTCAGATTTTTTTAATCTGCGATCTTCCGTCGCCTTGAAACTCTGCAACTTACTTTTAAAAAAATCCATTTGCTCAGCGTCTTGTTTCCTCATTTCCCAGGATTTCACTCCTTTGTGTTATTGATTCGTATAACCTTTTTGCCTTCTTCTTGATTTTGCCAGACCAAAGGACGGAATTCAGCGTATGGATTGCTTTTTCAGCTCGAATTGTCCTCTGCCTTATTTCTTGTTTAGTGCAATTATCATGTAAGATTATAACTGTCAGATATTTATAATTTTTGTAGTTTTTCCATACATGATAATGCCATGTCGTTTACTTCCTATACAGAAATATTGTGTTTTAGAAACATTTATTGTTAGTCCAGAATTATTTTATGTTTCTAAAATTTTCTTCATAATGTACTCTACATCAAATTCATCTACAGCCAATATTATTTGACCATCAACGAATAGTAAACTCGGTAGGTGAGCTCTGTCTATGTCTAGGGCCATTTCTACACACTTTTTCATCCAATCTTTAAGAAATTCATTCAGACGATACTCGAACAGAGCATCCTTGTCTACCGCCTTTGGTTACTCGTATTACTCGGGAGATTTATTTTCCTGTTTTAATTTTTCTCTCCAATCCCTCATAAACATATACGTTACTTATTGTGTTCGCATCAAGGTATTGATAAGGGTTCTTTATCGGTAAGGTGTCAGATGGTTTTCGCAAATCTACGAATATCATGTGTGTCTCTTCTGTGGCTCTTCTTTTTTCGGTTGTCTCTTTTATACTAAATGTATTATCTACACAAGAAAAAACTGCGGTAAGGCCACTCTGTTCTTCTCGTATTATAGTTTCACTCTCTACACGTTCTTTTGTATTTCGACACCACAGCATTCCCACTAATGCAATAATGCTAGTGCCCCTATAGTTGTTGCAGTCTTGTTTTCTCCTTTCTTATATTCAGAACTAAACCGAACAGTAGTGAAGATGAACTATCTTCCTGTCCGATTCTTGTCTTGACTTTCAATGCTTCAGAGTATTCTCCTAAGAAATCAACTTTTGATGTTGTGTCAGTCATGCTTTGTTTGATCAATTTCCGTGGTTCTTTTTTCCCTGCTTGGGACTGGAATTCCTCTCATATAATGTGGTTTTGCGAATCTGGAGAGTAATTTTAAGGTTTGGGATTTGTCTGCACACCATCTGATTTCTCGAAACCCAGCGTCTGATATCATCCAGTTAGGTGGCACGTTTCAGATTTGTTTTTCTAACATATTGGGTAGTGACCCAGAGATTTGTAGCTGACTGAGAGTAAGGAGATTCCTCTGTACTTGTTTTTATCACATTTGTCTTCTGTCTCATTAAGTGGGTGAATAAACACACACTTCCATTCTTTGAGGTCTAGTCACTTTGCCAGCTATTCTGTAGTATTTCCTCAAGGATTCTGGCCAGTTTGTCACTACCTATTTACAACATTTACGCGGCTATTCCCTCTTTCACTGGTGCCTTGCTGTACTGAAGTATAATATTATTTGCTTGATTTATTCTAGGGTTGGTGTTGCTTAATGCGGATTGGGGATAGCTTTCTCAAGAACACACTATTGCTTGTAAAACGTGAAACACTCAGAAGCAATAATCTGCAACACGCCACAGTAAGAGGAGATGTAGTGGAACTGTGGTATCGATAGCTACGATGCCACGGCGTAGGTGCAAGTTCGTAGGTTGGCACTACGACACCGACACAGACGACAGACGTCAGCGCTCTCTAGCCGGCACTATGAAGCTCTACGAGCGCCGCTCCAGATTCCAGATCCGAGGAGACGGCCAAGCAACATTGTTTCTATTTGATAGTGGGTGAGCCACGACAGATTTTGCCTTTGTAACTTCTAGCCGATGTTAGATTTGATTGATGAACCGCTTCGCACCTACGTGCTCATCTGTACGCAGAGTTAAATAATAATATCAGTTGTATATGTTCATACCCCAGTAAAAGAGTTTTAACCTATACGCAGTACCGAAGCATTTCACCTTCTCCTGCTCCTACTCGCTTCCTATATTCGGCCTACCCTTCAGTTTACAGGAGCAGACCCACGCGCCGCCTTCCAGGCGGGATGCAAAAGGAACCATAATAAGTATTTAAATTGCAGAGAGGTGACATGCACATAAGCCCAAATATGTCGTATTTCGATTGCTCGGACAGGCCAATGTTATTCGTAGAAGGTACGGAGCCGTCATATGAAGGAAACATGTAACCAAGTCCCACTAAGTTTCGCCGACATCGCATGTGAGTGCGTTCGTGCGGAGCAGAACGATAGCTCTTCAGGGAGCGAGTCGGTCGTTCCGTGATACTGCGGCTCATTCAGTGAGGCGTATGTGGAACCAGTGGAGAGAAGAGGACCGTATACAGCGTCAACAGGATACTAGACATCATAATGTGACCACCGCACGAGATGACAGCCATCTTGTCCGCTTGGTTGTAACGGACAGTACAGCTTCGCTCACAGTTGCCGAGAATTCTTCCGGGTTGTATGGCCGTGGTCCATGGAACTCTTCTATCCCTAACGTTTCGTCCACAGCTACGTTGGACAGTCGGCAAGATTCAGCACAACCAGGAGCACCTCCGAAGATGTCCAACGTAGCTTTGGACGAAACGTCAGGGACAGAAGAGTTCCATAGACCACGGCCGTGCAACCCGGAAGAATTCTCGGCAGCTGAAACATTCGCTCGTGAAAGCCTTCATTGTATGATTCGTTCACAGTGTTGGCACGAAGTTGCAGCACTGCAACGGGTGTGGTCTTCTCTGCATCGACAGTTCAACGCCGTCTTCCGTGGGCTGGACTGGTGGCACGCATGTCATTGCCTTGGCTTCCACTGACCAGAACACGCCAACGTTGCAGACAGCAATGGTCACGTGAATGGCGACAGTGGTGTGCTGTTAGTAAAACGCTGTGTTTTTGGACAAGTCCCACTTCAACTTGTCCTACAGTGATGACAGCACAGGCGTTCGACGCCACAGTGGTGAACGCAGTAGGGCGGACAGTATTGCTGAGCCGCGTACTGGATAAGCGCCAAGTGTGATTGGTTGGACTGCCATTGCCCATATCCCACCTCCTACGTCTTGATGACAATCTGAACAGCTACCGCGTCATCAGGGAGGTTTTACAGCCCAAGGCACTACCCCTCCTGAAGGCCATACCACATGCTATATTTCAGCAGCACAACACCCAGCCACACGTGCCGAGGAAAGTGCAAGCCTGCCATTGCTTTCTCGGCCTGCCCATTCGTGTGACACGTCACACATCGAAATGTTTCATTGGCCAATAATGGCGTGGCACAGAGAGGAAGAGAATCTCTCCCACTATATGACAAATTTCCAATCCTGGCCAGATAAAATCCTTGCACATAGACACAAACTGGAAAAAGTTTCTTTTCCCAAGATAACTATTGTGTTACTCGGCTTTAAATGAACATTTCTGTATGGCATGAGTGTCTGCGATGGCCGGACCCACAGTCTCAAGCTCTGAGTTTCTCACCTAGCTTTTAGATCTTATCTTGCCAAAAAGGATTTATTGTAGTGTCTCGCATTATGCAGTTTTTATGGAACGGAGGCTGCCCTCCTATGTGCTGTTATGCAGACATGCTCTCTGTGACTTCCCTGTTCTACAGCTGCTCGAGGGTGTCTGTCAGTGACAAACAAGTTTATGTCACTACGGTCCTTGCAAGTTAAATTTCCTGCTGCGAACCAGCACCACATAAGTGTTCTGACTATCGATTACATGTTGTTGTTGTTGTGGTTTTCAGTCCAGAGGCTGGTTTGGTGCAGCTCTCTTTGCTACTTTATCCTGTGCGAGCCTCTTCATCTCCAAATAACTACTGCAACGTACAACCTTCTGAATCTGCTTACTGTATTCACCTCTTGGTCTCCCTCTACGATTTTTATCCTTCACGTTTCCCTCCAATACTAAATTGATAATCCCTTGATGCCTCAGAACGTATCCGACCAACCGATCCCCTTTTCTAGTCAACTTGTGCCACAAATTCTCTTCTCCCCAATGCTATTCAGTACCCCCTTATTAGTTACGTGGTCTACCCATCTAATATTCAGCATTTTTCTGTAACACCACATTTCGAAAGCTTCTATTCTGTTCTTATCTAAGCCGTTTATCATCCATTCTTCACGTCCATACATGGCTACACTCCATACAAATACTTTCAGAAAGGACTTCCTGACACTTAAATCTATACTCGATGTTAACAAATTTCTCTTCTTCAGAAACCTCTCTACTTCGACCATCATAATTTATTCTCCTATTTTAAGTGTTTCATTTCCTAATCTAATACCCTCAGCATCGCCTGAATTAATTCGACTATATTCCTATATTCCATTATTCTCGTTTTTCTTTTGTTGGTATTCATCTTATATTCTCCTTTCAAGACACTGTCCATCCCTTTCAGCTGCTCTTCCAGGTCCTTTGTTGTCTCTGACATAATTACAATGTCGTCGGCAAACCTCAAAATGTTTAGTTCTTCTCCACGGATTTTAATTCCTACTCAAAATTTTTCTTTTGTTTCCTTCACTGCTTGCTCAATATACAGATTGAATAACATCGGGGGTAGGCTACAAACCCGTCTCACTCCCTTCTCAAACACTGCTTCCTTTCGTGCCCCTCGACTCTTATAACTGACATCTGGTTTCTGTATAATTTTTAAATAGTCTTTCGCTCCGCGTATTTTACCCCAGCCACTTTCAGAATTCGAAAGAGAGTATTCCGGTCCACATTGTCAAACGCTTTCTCTAAGTCTGCAAATGCTAGACATTTATTATAGGTTTGCCTTTCCTTAACCAATCTTCTAACATACGTCGTAGGGTCAGTATCTATCAGTTTTTCCATTCGTCTGTAAAGAATTCGTGTTAGTACTTTGCAGCCGTGACTTACTAAACTGATATTTCGGTAGTTTTAACATCTGGATTGGGATTGGAATTATAATATTTTTCTTGAAGTCTGGGGTATTTCACCTGTCTCATATACCTTGCTCGCCAGATGGAAGAATTCTGTCATGCTAGCTCTCCTGAGGCTATCAGAAGTTCTAATGGAATGTTTTCTTCTCCCGGGGCCTTGTTTCGATTTAGGTCTTTCTGTGCTCTGTCAAATTCTTCACGCAGTACGATATCTTCAATTTCATCTACATCTACGTGCTCTTCCATTTCCATAATATTACCCTCAAGTACATCGCCCTTGAACCGACTCTCTAGATACTCCTTCCACCTTTCTGCTTTCCCTTCTTTGCTTAGGAGAGGTTTTCCATGTGAGCTCTTGATATTCATATAGGTGGTTCTCTTTTCCCCAAAGGCCTCTTTAATTTTCCTGTAGGCAGTATCTATCTTACCCCTAGTGACACATGCTTCTACATCCTTACATTTGTGCTCTTTCCATCCCTGCTTAGACATTTTGCCCTTCCTGTCGATCTCATTTTTGAGTCATTTATATTCTTTTCCGCCTGCTTCATTTCCCGCATTTTTATATTTTTCCTTTCATCAATTAAATTCAGTATCTCTTCTGTTACCCAAGGATTTCCACTAGTCCTCGTCTTTTTACCTACTTGATTATCTGCTGCCTTCACTATTTCATCTCTCAAAGCTAATCATTCTTCTTCTACAGTATTTATTTGCCCTATTCTTGCCAATCGTTCCCTAATGCCATGTCTGAAACTCATTATAGCGTCTGGTTCTTTCAGTTTATACAGGTCCCATCCTCTTAAATTCCCACCTTTTCGCAGTTTCTTCAGTTTTAATCTACAGTTCATAACCAATAGATTGTGATCAGAATCCAGATCTGCCCCTGGAAAGTCTTATAATTTAAAACCTGGTTCCTAAATACCTGTCTTACCATTATATAATCTATCTGATACCTTTTAGGATCTCCAGGGTTCTTCCATGTATACAACCTTCTTTTATGATTCTTGAACCAAGTGTTAGCTATGATTAAGTTGTGCTCTGTGCAAAATTCTACCAGGCGGCTTCCTCTTTCATTTCTTTCCCCCAATCCATATTCACCTACTACGTTTCCTTCTCTCCCTTTTCCTACAGGCGCATTCCAGTCCCCCATAACAGGCGTGGGCTTCGTGTCTATTATGGCTACAATAATGCGTTCACTATACTGTTCGTAGTAGATTATCCGCGTTCCTATTTTTATTTATTTACTTATTTATTTATTTATTTTATCTTATTTTTTAATTCGTTATTAAACCCACTCCCGCATTACCGTTATTTGATATCGTATTTATAGCCCTGTCTTCACCAGACCAAAAGCCCGCAGCTCGTGGTCCTGCAGTAGCGTTCTCGCTTCCCACGCCCGGGTTCCCGGGTTCGATTCCCGGCGGGGTCAGGGATTTTCTCTGCCTCGTGATGACTGGGTGTTGTGTGATGTCCTTAGGTTGGTTAGGTTTAAGTAGTTCTAGGGGACTGATGACCATAGATGTTAAGTCCCATAGTGCTCAGAGCCATTTGAACCATTTGAACCAGACCAAAAGTCTTGATCTTCCTGCCACCGAACTTCACTAGTTCTCACTATATCTATCTTTAGCCTATCCATTTCTCTTCTTAAATTTTCTTATCTACCTGCCCGATTAAGGGATCTGACAATCCACGCTCCGATCCGTAGAACCCCAGTTTTGTTTCTACTAATAGAATCGTCCGGAGGTAAAATATTCCCCCATTCGGATCTCCGGGCGGGGACTACTCAAGAGGACGTCGTTATCAGGAGAAAGAAAACTGGCATTCCACGGATCGGAGCGTGGAATGTCAGATCCCTTAACCGGGCAGGTAGGTTAGAAAATTTAAAAAGGGAAATGGATAGGTTAAACTTAGTTATGGTGGGAATTAGTGAAGTTCGGTGGCAGGAGGAACAAGACTTCTGGTCAGGTGACTACAGGGTTACAAATACAAAATCAAATAGGGATAATGCAGGTGTAGGTTTAATAATGAATAAAAAAGTAGGATTGCGGGTAAGCTACTACAAACAGCATAGTGAACGTATTATAGTGGCCAAGATAGACACGAAGCCCATGCCTACTACAGTAGTACAAGTTTATATGCCAACTAGCTCTAAATTTAATAGTCATGGGTGACTGGAATTCGACAGTAGGAAAAGGGAGAGAAGGAAACATAGTAGGTGAATATGGATTGGGGCTAAGAAATGAAAGAGGAAGGCGTCTGTTAGAATTTTGCACAGAGCATAAATTAATCATAGCTAACACTTGGTTCAAGAATCATAAAAGAAGGTTGTATACATGGAAGAATCCTGGAGATCCTAAAAGGTATCAGATAGATTATATAATGGTATGACAGATATTTAGGAACCAGGTTTTAAATTGTAGGACATTTCCAGGGGCAGATGTGGACTCTGACCACAATCTATTGGTTATGAACTGTAGATTAAAACTGAAGAAATTGCAAAAAGGTGGGAATTTAAGGAGATGGGACCTGGATAAACTGACTAAACCAAAGGTTGTACAGAGTTTCAGGGAGAGCATAAGGGAACAATTGACAGGAATGGGGGAAAGAAATACAGTAGAAGACGAATGGGTAGCTCTGAGGTATGAAGTAGTGAAGGCAGCAGACGATCATGTAGGTAAAAATACGAGGGCTAGTAGAAATCCTTGTGTAACAGAAGAAATACTGAATTTAATTGATGAAAGGAGAAAATATAAAAATGCAGTAAATGAAGCAGGCAAAAAGGAATACAAACGTCTCAAAACTGAGAGCGACAGGAAGTGCAAAATGGCTAAGCAGGGATGGCTAGAGGACAAATGTAAGGATGTGGAGGCTTATCTCACTAGGGGTAAGATAGATCCAGCCTACAGGAAAATTAAAGAGCCCTTTGGAGAAAAGAGGGCTACTTGTATGAATATCAAGAGCTCAGATGGAAACCCGGTTCCAAGCAAAGAGGGAAAAGCAGAAAGGTGGAGGAGTATATAGAAGGTCTATACAAGGGCGATGTACTTGAGGACAATATTATGGAAATGGAAAAGGATGCAGATGAAGATGAAATGGGAGATACGATACTGCGTGAAGAGTTTGACAGAGCACTGAAAGACCTGAGTCGAAACAAGGCCCCGGGAGTAGACAACATTCTATTAGAACTACTGGCGGCCTTGGGAGAGCCAGTCCTGACAAAACTCTTCCATCTGGTGAACAAGATGTACGAGACAGGCGAAATACCCTCAGAATTCGAGAAGAATATAATAATTCCAATCCCAAAGAAAGCTGGTGTTGACAGATGTGAAAATTACCGAACTATCAGTTTAATAAGTCACAGCTGCAAAATACTAACACGAATTATTTACAGACGAATGGAAAAACTGATAGAAGTCGACCTCGGGGAAGATCAGTTTGGATTCCGTAGAAATGTTGGAACACGTGAGGCAATACTGACCTTACGACTTATCTTAGAAGAAAGATTAAGGAAAGGCAAACCTACGTTTCTAGCATTTGTAGACTTAGAGAAAGCTTTTGACAATGTTGACTGGAATACTCTCTTTCAAATTCTAAAGGTGGCAGGGGTAAAATACAGGGAGCGAAAGGCTATTTACAATTTGTACAGAAACCAGATGGCAGTTATAAGAGTCGAGGGGCATGAAAGGGAAGCAGTGGTTGGGAAGGGAGTGAGACAGGGTTGTAGCCTCTCCCCGATGTTATTCAATCTGTATATTGAGCAAGCAGTAAAGGAAACAAAAGAAAAATTCGGAGTAGGTATTAAAATCCAGGGAGATGAAATAAAAACTTTGAGATTCGCCGATGACATTGTAATTCTGTCAGAGACAGCAAAGGACTTGGAAGAACAGTTGAATGGAATGGACAGTGTCTTGAAAGGAGGATATAAGATGAACATCAACAAAAGCAAAACAAGTATAATGGAATGTAGTCGAATTAAGTCGGGTGATGCTGAGGGAATTAGATTAGGAAATGAGACACTTAAAGTAGTAAAGGAGTTTTGTTATTTGGGGAGCAAAATAACTGATGACGGTCGAAGTAGAGAAGATGTAAAATGCAGGCTGGCAATGGCAAGGAAAGCGTTTCTGAAGAAGAGAAATTTGTTAACATCGAGTATAGATTTAAGTGTCAGGAAGTCGTTTCTGAAAATATTTGTATGGAGTGTATCCATGTATGGTACTGAAACATGGACAATAAATGGTTTGGACAAGAAGAGAATAGAAGCTTTCGAAATGTGGTGCTACAGAAGAGTGCTGAAGATTAGATGGGAAGATCACATAACTAATGAGGAGGTATTGAACAGAATTGGAGAGAAGATAAATTTGTGACACAATTTGACTAGTAGAACGGTTCGGTTGGTAGGGCGTAGTCTGAGACATCAAGGGATCACCAATTTATTATTGGAGGGCAGTGTGGGGGTAAAAATCGTAGAGAGAGACCAAGAGATGAATACACTAAACAGATTCAGAAGGATGTAGGTTGCAGTAGGTACTGGGAGATGAAGGAGCTTGCACAGGATAGATTAGCATGGAGAGCTGCGTCAAACCAGTCTCAGGACTGAAGACCACAACAACAACAATAGAATCGTCCTCCTGAGTAGTCCCCGCCTCCTAATCCGAATGGGGGACTATTTTACCTCCGGAATATTTTACCCAAGAGAACGCCATCATTATTTAACCACACAGTAAAGCTAAATGCCCTCGGGAAAAATTACGGCTATGGTTTCCCCTTGCTTTCAGCCGTTCGCAGTACCAGCACAGAAATACTGTTTTGGTTAGTGTTACAAGGCCAGATCAGTCGGTCATCCAGACTGCTACCCCTGCAACTACTGAAAAGGCTGCTGCTCCTCTTCAGGAGCCACAAGTTTGTCTGGCCTCTCAACAGATACCCCTCCGTTGTGGTTGCACCTAGTGTACGGCTATTTGTATCGCTGAGGCAAGGAAGCCTCCCCACCAGCGGAAATGACCATGGTTCTTAGGGGAGGAGTGGGGGGGGGGGATGGATTTCATATAGACTGCGATTTAAATGCGTAAACTGGCATCGTTTTCTTTGTGTGCTGAACCACAAGACTGTAGGTCGGGCTATTCAAGTTGTAAAAACAGTAAATGTTTCCACACTTTTGTGCTGGAATGTTTTGCTTAGTGATATCGTGTAGATTTCGATTTAATTAATTGAATTTATGCCACTTCCCTTGTACTTTGAGCCATGTTGTCGTAGATGAACACATTCATGTTGTAACACCAGTAAATATTTCGAAATTGCTCTCAGTAATTATTTAAAACATCACCGCAGTGGTTCGCTTGTTGATTTCATACAGTTTACGATTCAATGAAGTGAATGTATGTCATTTACTTTGTGAAATGAACCACACGGTTGTGTTTCAGTTTTGTTATCATAGGATGCGAATGCCTTCAGTGACTACCGTAGCAGAATATAGTCAAGTGATCTTTCAAAGAACCCAAAGAAATTCTGGTTGTATGTAAAAGGTGTTAGTGGCGCCGAAGTTAGTGTCCAGTCCCTAGTAATAAGACGGAGACCGAAACTGATTGTAGCAAAGCAAAAGCTGAAATGCTTAACTCCGTTTTCAAATGTTCCTTTACAAAGAAAACCTTGTAGAATAGCCCCAATTTAATCCTCACCACCCAAAAGACGAATGAAATAATTATTAGTGTCAGTGGCGTCAAGAAACAGTTGAAATCGTTAAAATCGAACAAAGTTCCAGCGCCCGATGGACTCCCTGTCAGATTCTGTATTGAAATTGCGTCTGAGTTAGCCCCTCTTCTACCTATAATCTATAGTAGATCCCTCGAACACAAAACTTTACGCAGTTCTTGAAAAAAGGCACACGTCACATCCGTCTACGAGAAAGGTACTAGACGTGATCCATAAGGCTACGTCCAGTATCCTTGATATCAATATGTTGTAGAATCTTAGAACATATTCTGCCAAGCAGCATGGATTCCGAAAACTTGGTGATTCCTGCTGGAACATCAGGCATAATCCGGCCACTTGGTATTTAACATTCAGATTCGTTATCAGTTTTCATCCCCTCGATTTCTGAAGGTGTTTAGGTATGCATAGTTCAAGAGAGGACGCATCTTAGAGTGACCAGATATATGTGAACCTCCTGTTAATTATTGCTTTAAAAATTTTAATTCATGCTGCAAATTTTGCAATAATATTGCAATAATCAGATGTGCGTGGTGCACAAAGTGTATGCGTATGCAGCACTTCTTTGCAATGGATAATGCAACGTCCCCTCATTATTGCACTGACAATCAAAGATAATGTGACGCAACCTAAATACCGTAAAATAACAAAGTAGACGTCAAACGTAATATCCAAAACTAAACAACCAAAGAAACGGAACAAAACGAACAAGAAACAAATAAAACAAAGACCATGGAGAAACAAAACGGGAATAGCCTCTCGCCTCCTCCACGTTGATTATTCCCGGTCTCGACAGGGAACGATACCTTATTGTTTCAGTTAAATTCTTGAGGAGCCCGTATTTATGGTTGCAGTGTGAAATATTCTACCGCCATGTATGACAAGCGTCATACTGCGTACAGAGCGAGCGTATAGCGGTATATAGGGGTACTTCTAACGTATCTGACTACTACTGTTTCGACAATATGTGCTCAGAAAGATAACAACCGCGTTTTCTTCGGGAGGGTTTTCACCACTTCAACAGCCGTATGTGTCCGTATAAAAAAAAATGCGTGTCTCATATTTTGAGGTAAACACCAACATATTCGGATTGTATCGAAATCGGCGAGTGGCACTTGGCTAACGTTACTTGTCGGTACCACACATACGCTTACTGTCGAAAGTACGATCAAACGAGGTATCAAGTGAAATTTGTGACTGGAGTGAGGGTTTCTTGGCCGCAAGGACACTGAGTGTTATCTTGGATGGAGAGTCATCGACAGATGCAGACGTAACTTCAGGTGTTCCCCAGGGAAGTGTTTTGGGACCCTAGCTTTTCATGTGGCATGTTATGTTATTAATACAAACGTAATGGCGTTCTTGACCGTAAAATATTGGTGGAATGGATATTTTCCATTTGCAGATAATACACTCCTGGAAATGGAAAAAAGAACACATTGACACCGGTGTGTCAGACCCACCATACTTGCTCCGGACACAGCGAGAGGGCTGTACAAGCAATGATCACACGCACGGCACAGCGGACACACCAGGAACCGCGGTGTTGGCCGTCGAATGGCGCTAGCTGCGCAGCATTTGTGCACCGCCGCCGTCAGTGTCAGCCAGTTTGCCGTGGCATACGGAGCTCCATCGCAGTCTTTAACACTGGTAGCATGCCGCGACAGCGTGGACGTGAACCGTATGTGCAGTTGACGGACTTTGAGCGAGGGCGCATAGTGGGCATGCGGGAGGCCGGGTGGACGTACCGCCGAATTGCTCAACACGTGGGGCGTGAGGTCTCCACAGTACATCGATGTTGTCGCCAGTGGTCGGCGGAAGGTGCACGTGCCCGTCGACCTGGGACCGGACCGCAGCGACGCACGGATGCACGCCAAGACCGTAGGATCCTACGCAGTGCCGTAGGGGACCGCACCGCCACTTCCCAGCAAATTAGGGACACTGTTGCTCCTGGGGTATCGGCGAGGACCATTCGCAACCGTCTCCATGAAGCTGGGCTACGGTCCCGCACACCGTTAGGCCGTCTTCCGCTCACGCCCCAACATCGTGCAGCCCGCCTCCAGTGGTGTCGCGACAGGCGTGAATGGAGGGACGAATGGAGACGTGTCGTCTTCAGCGATGAGAGTCGCTTCTGCCTTGGTGCCAATGATGGTCGTATGCGTGTTTGGCGCCGTGCAGGTGAGCGCCACAATCAGGACTGCATACGACCGAGGCACACAGGGCCAACACCCGGCATCATGGTGTGGGGAGCGATCTCCTACACTGGCCGTACACCACTGGTGATCGTCGAGGGGACACTGAATAGTGCACGGTACATCCAAACCGTCATCGAACCCATCGTTCTACCATTCCTAGACCGGCAAGGGAACTTGCTGTTCCAACAGGACAATGCACGTCCGCATGTATCCCGTGCCACCCAACGTGCTCTAGAAGGTGTAAGTCAACTACGCTGGCCAGCAAGATCTCCGGATCTGTCCCCCATTGAGCATGTTTGGGACTGGATGAAGCGTCGTCTCACGCGGTCTGCACGTCCAGCACGAACGCTGGTCCAACTGAGGCGCCAGGTGGAAATGGCATGGCAAGCCGTTCCACAGGACTACATCCAGCATCTCTACGATCGTCTCCATGGGAGAATAGCAGCCTGCATTGCTGCGAAAGGTGGATATACACTGTACTAGTGCCGACATTGTGCATGCTCTGTTGCCTGTGTCTATGTGCCTGTGGTTCTGTCAGTGTGATCATGTGATGTATCTGACCCCAGGAATGTGTCAATAAAGTTTCCCCTTCCTGGGACAATGAATTCACGGTGTTCTTATTTCAATTTCCAGGAGTGTATTAATAGCAACCCAGGACTTTCCGCAAGTGATGCAACTCTCTGTTACGAAATCCTGTCTGAAAAAGAAGATGTAGAAATTCACCAGCTGCGACATAGTCGCGTATACGAACAGTGATCCAATACTATCAAACGTTTTTTATTCCAGTCTCTGATCACAATATCAATTCTTTTGACGATGACCGGTTTCAGTCTGTAATGACCATCCTCAGATCTAGAATATACAAATATATGCACCTAGTGAGCAGTGTGTCTTTCACTGCTCACTAGGTGCATATATTTGTATATTGTAGATATGAGGATGGTCGTTACGGAGCCAAACCGATCATCGTCAAAAGAATTGATATTGTGATCAAAGACTGGAATAAAAAACATATGAGGTGCAGAAATATTCAGTCGCATCTTGATGGGATTTCAAAGTGGTACAAAGACTGGAAACTTGCTTTCATTGTTTACAAATGTAAAATTTTGCACTTCACAGAAAAAAATAGTATACTACGAATACAATTTCAGCAAGTCATAGTTGGAGTCGGTCAGCTCATGCAGATACGAGAGAGTAACAGTTCTTAGGTATACGAAATGGAACGATCACGAAGACTCCGTCGTAGGTAAAGCAGATGGCAGACAGCAGTTCATTGGTAGAATACTAGGGAAATGCAATCAGTTTACAAATGGATTTGCGAACGAAATAGAGGGTCGTCTCTTCCTAAAACAGAGCTCAGATGCGCAGGATCTGTCCGCAGTAGGACTAACAGGGGATACTGAACGTTGAAAGCCACCTGTTCTTTCTCAAATTCTAATTACATGCTAATGTGTGTCCTAAAATATGCTCTGAATACAATTTCCTCTTTCATACGGGATTTAGGCACATCAAATCATATAATAACACTGACTACACCTTTAAAGAAATATGACAAAAAGGAAGAAACGTAACTTACAGCATATTAATAAATACAGTTGATTGAACTACGTAAACATGATAAGCTGTGATAAACGTTTAAATTCACTTGAATAATGTGCGACTAACCGAGCATGTAGCTAAGTTACGTATACTGAGCATGCTTGGCCCCGTCTGTTAGAATAACTTTGTTAGTTGGAAATCTGAAAATTCAGTGACGTAAAACAATCACATTTTATATAAAGTGATGAACTGCCACTTTCTTCCGCGAATGCAATGGCTGACGTACCCTCAGTTCTGTAAAGGCGTGGGGAGGGAAATATGTGAAGTGTATCACATACTACGTTTTCGAAATATAATGTTCTTGTAACAACCGTTCTTATGAAATTGTATCTCTGTTGAAGGCAGATAGAATATTACGCTAGTTAGTTGAATGCCGATTGCCAACTGCAACTCGGTCAAAAGCACACAGAATTTTAAATGAATGACAAGGCATCACTAAGAAACTTTAGAGTCTTTAGATAAGAAAATATGTAATTACCATTAAAGCATGAATAAATGCATCATGACGCACACACCACCTATGCGTGAAACTCGTAGTACAATGAATCACTAAACAAATGGATTCGTGATTTCCTGTCAGGAAGGTCGCAGTTCGTAGTAATAGACGGCAAATCATCGAGTAAAACTGACGTGATATCAGGTGTTCCCCAGGGAAGCGTCCTGGGACCTCTGCTGTTCCTGATCTATATAAATGACCTGGGTGACAATCTGAGCAGTTCTCTTAGGTTGTTCGCAGATGATGCTGTAATTTACCATCTAGTAAGGTCATCCGAAGACCAGTATCAGTTGCAAAGCGATTTAGAAAAGATTGCTGTATGGTGTGGCAGGCAGCAGTTAACGCTAAATAACGAAAAGTGTGAGGTGATCCACATGAGTTCCAAAAGAAATCCGTTGGAATTCGATTACTCGATAAATAGTACAATTCTCAAGGCTGTCAATTCAACTAAGTACCTGGGTGTTAAAATTATGAACAACTTCAGTTGGAAAGACCACATAGATAATATTGTGGGGATGGCGAGCCAAAGATTGCGTTTCATTGGCAGGACACTTAGAAGATGCAACAAGTCCACTAACGGGACAGCTTACACTACACTCGTTCGTCCTCTGTTAGAATACTGCTGCGCCGTGTGGGATCCTTACCAGGTGGGATTGACGGAGGATATCGAAAGGGTGCAAAAAAGGGCAGCTCGTTTTGTATTATCACGTAATAGGGGAGAGAGTGTGGCAGATATGATACCCGAGTTGGGATGGAAGTCATTAAAGCAAAGACGTTTTTCGTCGCGGCGAGATCTATTTACGAAATTTCAGTCACCAACTTTCTCTTCCGAATGCGAAAATATTTTGTTCAGCCCAACCTACATAGGTAGGAATGATCATCAAAATAAAATAAGAGAAATCAGAGCTCGAACAGAAAGATTTAGGTGTTCGTTTTTTCCCGCGCCCTGTTCAGGAGTGGAATGGTAGAGAGATAGTATGATTGTGGTTCAATGAACCCTCTGCCAAGCACTTAAATGTGAATTGCAGAGTAGTCATGTAGATGTAGATGTAGATGTAGATGTAGATGTAGAAATATCTGACAACAGAATATCTATGTGTATTAGAAATTATTTTTAAAAAATCACTCAGCGATAATGTGAGGCATTCAAAACGCCTGCAATTCAGACGGTTTAGTGTAAACCCGCTTCTGCACCGTGCTTCGTAGGTTGTCCATCGCACAAAACCACAAACGGATTGTCTCAACATACAAAGTGATCGCTAGTTTTGTAATCACATTAACTCCCACCATACAATGCCTTGCAGTAGGAGAATTGGAGAGAAATTCGTATTAACCCAGACACTTTTCAGCATTTTTCCTGCTATCTTCAGTGTTTTTATATAAAATATTTAAGTTTGTAACAGGAACGATTGCTGTCAAATGTTTTACTTTAGTCTGCTTATAGTACAGAGATGAGACATACACCACTGAGTTGCGGCAATCTATCTCGTTTATTTACGATACGTGTAAAGGTTTTACTTTTATAGTAAATTAGAAAATAAAGTAAATGTATATATTTGTTTATATAACTCACATGAAACTGTTGCTGGGTCATGCTAGTGGCTTTAAATATAGTAAGCAATCTATAGCTTTCATCCGCAAACAACCACACTTTCTTTTTATTTTTCTGTTTATTGTTCACTTCTGACTGAGAATCGCTATATATCGGGCTATTTAGCGTCTTACTTAAAGTTTTTGATATTGTGTGTCTTTTCCTTGTCTGCTTCGAGATAACGCGCTAATTTGTTTCGCTGTTGTAGTTACACACACGTTTTATGTGATTTGTTTGCCAAGCACGACAAGTTACGCGTTGTTTTGCATGTGTGATGTTCATTTGTTTCGTGGCGAATTCGCTTGGAATATGGCGCTCGGATTTGAAGTGTTGGTGACGTTTGTGATGTTTAGCTTGTGTGTGTGTGTGTGTGTGTGTGTGTGTGAAAGGACTGTGTAGAACCTTGAAAATATGTGCAGTCGATTTCGAATTCAAATCAGCAGAGGTATTGACACAGCTGATACAGTTAACGATAGAGCTTCCTTCGAATTCCTGTTGAAGGGACAGATGAAAAGCACTGACACATATTTCCGTTTTAATATTTTTAAGCTTTTTTTAAGTATTGTTTAAGAGACGCTTGTTGCTTTGAGGATTATTAAGACATTGCTGTTGTATAGTCAGCTGGCACAATAAGACATTTATATTACTTCTGTTTGAATGTCATTGGCAATCACAGTATAATTAATTAATTGCGCCTATTTTAATGTTTTCTCTGTTGTATAAGATGCACATATGTTTATGACCCTGTAAACGTCAAATTTAACGTTTATTTGCGCAACTCTTTCAATTTTTGTGTCATCTGATCGGGCTGTAAATGAAAATGGTAGTAGAAGGTTCTGCGATGTGCAATATTTATAACTGAGCAGACTCCCGCAGTGTTTCTGTTAAAAGTTTGGAATGATCAGTCCTTCGAGTTTTGGAATGTGCCAATAATGTTATCTATTTTACCTTCAAGATGGCGGCGAGCCCTGATTGAGAGCGTCACTCTTTGCTTCTTGATATTTTGTAGGAAAATGATTAAATGAAAAAATGATTAAAATGATTAAATGAAAGAAGAATCCCACAGTTATTCATTTTGAGTCGTAAGTTAGTAATCTGCACCTTGTCGGTACCAATTTGCCAATATGAAAAAAATAGTAAGAATTGCACCACTTTTACTAATCATGCAAGGCACTGTGTCAAATGTAATTGCTCCATTATTTTACTTATAATACTAACATCTTTCTCGCTCTCTCGATATTCTGTCCAAAATATTAATTTTTATTATTGTTTTTTTTTTTTGCGTACATTCCCATGTTATCCGTCTTCGGTGCCCTCACTGTTAGCTTCAGACCCACAATGAGCAGGCGTCGCTTCCCACGGTGTGTCCACCTGAATTACGTGAACAACTCGCCGTAGATAAGAGCAACATAGGAACAAACCACGCGTCTCTTATGTGACTGTGAGAGGATCGCGGTGACTGTTCTGGACAGTTTCTTGTCTTTACAGTACCTTTAGGCGCTGAGTTCAGTTGTTAGATGTTTAGTTTAATGTTTATTTACACAGAAATAATTTTAATCATCTGTGCATTAATAAAAATGTGAGGTGATATTCGAAGTCTCCAAGAATACGGTCACATTACAAAATGCCAGTTGACTGCAGCGTACTGTGAACGCAGTTTCATGAAACGAAAGGGGATAAAAACATTTGAAGGTCAAGTGTGAGTGAAAGCAGACTGTCAGTTTTATCTCTCATCGATAGAAAACGACACAGCTAATTAACTGACTTAAATGACATAATCATTGAATTTGATGAATTCAAAGCAAGGAAATGTAACGTAAAATTATAGTAAAGAACAGTCGCTGGGAAGAGATATATTTCTCAACAACTGATTGTAGCCTATTTTCTTTTATTGCTGTTTCGTAATATATGCATTGTTAATAGTTTGTGGAGAACAAATATAGTCTGTTATTTTTTGTACACCAAACTGAAACCAAATTCAAGTATCTGCCATAAGTAACAAGATATCGACTTCGTTTTACTTTCAGATTTAGAAACTTTATGCAACTTTTAATGTATTTCGTACGATATAATTTGTTTTGTACAATATATTACATCAATATAGTTCATTTACGTAATATTTTTCTGTAATTCGCCTTTTTTATTAAACCGATTTAGAGGATTATAAAATTTGTTAAATCTGCGTAGAAAAAGTTGCTGGCAGGCAGTTTACAGTTGGAGGGGGTAGACTTATCAGTTCTGCCAGGAGTGCAGGAATAACAATGCACACACGAATATGTATGTATCTAAAACTGGCAAAGATACGCAGAATGTAAGCATACTTACCATGGGAAGCATAATCTCGTCAGTTGTATAATATATTCTGCGGGATTACATTACAGCTATGATTACTGTTGAAAAACTTGCACGCAAACTTAAGAAATTTGTAGCAGAAACTTTTTTACTCCAAAAAATATACAGGGTGTATCATAATTAATGGAGTAAACGCATACAGGTAAAAGTACTCGAAACTAGAAGCAAAAAAGTCTCAGTAAACATAGGGTCGAAAATGCATACCTTAAGAGCTACGAGCAATTTTTCATCTTCGATACTCCAAGCTCTTTGCTTTCCACATTTTGGGAAGTAGTAGTATGGACCAAAACAAGAAAAAAATATCCAGTAAACATTTGTTCTAAAATGCATATCTTAAAAGTTATGAGAAATTGTTCATTGGAAGAGCTGTGTTTCCATGTAGCGAAAATGAAAACTTGGTCATAGCTCTTAAGGTATGCATTTTAGAGCACATGTTTACTGGCCATTTTTTCTTATTTTGGTCCACACTACTATTTCCCAAGATATGGAAAGCAAAGAGCTTTCAGTAGAAGAGATTTGCTTCACAGTATCGAAAATGAAAAATTGCTCGTAGCTCTAAAAGTATGCATTTTCTGCCCTATGTTTACTGAGTCTTTTTGCTTCTAGTATCGTGTACTTTCAACTGTATGCGTTTACGCCATTAATTATGATACACCCTGTATATTAACAAAAGAATTTAACCTACCTGTCATTGTACGACAAAAGCGTATACCATTGATAAACAAGGGATTTTCATACCAAACTAAGAGTACTGTAACTATAAATAGCTGTAACCATTATAAGTGCATTCAGTATCTAAAGCACCTAAAACAGCAAATTACCGTACATGCGTTGATATAAAGTTACGCACGATGGTGCTCAGAAAACATAAAGAAACATGTCTAAAGAACAGATACCAATTCGATCCTGCGGTCTTGATTCATAGTGCCTGCAGGGTCAAAATCGTCTCTGTTCTTTCGAACACATCCAAAACAAACACCACATAATATATAATGAATTAAGGTGATGACGGCCAATGATCCCTTCAGTGCAGATGCACACCAAGCTCGAACTCTTACTGGAGCTGGTGAGGCTAATGAACAGAGGTGTGTGCTACAAGTTAAGGGTCTGGTCCAACGGGAGTTCTGCTAGGGTGATTAGTGCGCTAGTGGTGATCACTGTGTCCAGATGGCATAGTGGTCAGCGCACCTGTCTAGTGAACAGGAGACCCAGTTTCGCATCCCAGTCCAGTAGAAATTTTCAACGTGTCCCATTGATACAAATCAAGGTCCACTGTCAGCTAATGCCTTTAGTTCCTTTGCATTTTAAATGAATTATGTCTTATATAATCATTACACGAACCTATACGACGTAATTACACATAGGTATAACGACATGCGATTAACACTGAAGATCCAAAACGTTATGACCACTACACCACGCAAGCCTGAATGTCTCCTGCTGGCATTGTTCGCTCCATTAGCGGAACGGTCAGCGCGTTGGAATGCCACGCACAGGGGCCCGGGTGCGATTCCCAGCTGGGGAGGGAGATTTTCTCCGCTCAGGGACTGGGTGTTGTGCTGTCCTCATCATCATTTCATCCCCATTGTCGATGCGCAGGTCGGCCAGTGTGGCGTCGCACTCAGTAAGACTTGCACATGGCGGCCGAACTTCCCGACTGGGTACTCCCGGCCACTGACGCCATACTCTCATTTCCATCTTACTGCTGGCATTGTGAGCACGTGACGCGGTAAGAAACTGTATAATCGGAACAGAGACGAATGGGGAAATCCGCTGACATAAATAACTTTAACAGGCAGATTGTATTGGCTCGGCGCCTGGGAACTGACATATCGGAAACGGCGAAGCTGTTCGACTGTTCGTATGCTGCTGTCGTGAGCATATGTGAAAACAGTTGAAGAATGGTGAAATCAAAAGTAGGTGTCAAGGTGTTGAATGTCCGGGCCTCATCATAGAACGTCGAGGTCGCAGGCTTCTCCGCTCTGCAAAGTAGTGTAGGTGGCGACCTGTGCTAAATCTAACGACAGAATGGAAATTTGGTACAGGCGAAAGCGCCGCCTATGTTCAACGTCAACGTCCAATAAACACTCACAGATGACAGGAGGCAACACCAGCAGTGGAGGGTATATAAAGCATGCCAGGGGGCACGGGCAACAGTGCAGTCGTTGTCGTAATGGGAAAAAGGAGCGATTTATCTGAGGTCCAAATGGGCCTGATCATTGGCTTTCTGGCGAAGCTCGGAAGCATTTCCGAAACAGCTAAATTTGTAAAATGTTCACGTGCCACCATGATTAAAGCATACCATTCCGGCGCCGAGGAAACTTCGATGTACCATGATCCATATATGACAGCGGTGAACGACGGCTGTGCAAATGTGTGTGGGCGAATAGATGTGAAACTATTCAGAAACTGACAGCCAAAATGAACCAAGAGGCTGCCAACAGAGTCTCTACAAAGACCGTAGAGTGACGTTGCTGTGCATGGGCCTTCGCAGCAGGCGGTTGGTTCATGAACCCATGCTGGTGCTCTTCATCGGAGACAGAGGTTGGAATTTGGAACTGGACGTCCACTGAGTGGTGCAAGATGGCTTTTTCAAATGAATCACGTCTTATGCGCCATCGTACAGATGTACATCATGAAACATCTGACAGCAAACACCCCGCAACAATCGTCAGAAGGCTCCATGGCGGAGGAGGAAGCGTTGTGGTCTGGGGAGTGTTTTCGTGCATTTCCTGGGTGATCTCGTCATTCTGTAAGGGACAATGGATCAATACAATTATACATCTGTCCTTGGAGACCATGTCTACCCCTACATGCAGTTTGTTTTGCTTCGGCACGATGGTATCTAGCACGAGGGCAATGCAATGTGTCACACAGCTTCCAATGTACGTGCTTGGTTCGAAGAGCACTAGGACCCGTGTACCGCACTCATCTGGCCACCAAACTCTCCGGATGTAGACCCAATCTGGCCGTTTGTGCATGGATGCTCAGCCGATAAACCTAGCGCAGCTGGCCCGGCAGTGGGGTCGGTACCTTCCAGAACCTCAGTGACCGTCTTCCTGCACGTCCGGCAACGGTTCACGCTGCAAGATGTGGTCGTTCAGGCTTTTGACAGGTGGTCACGTTAATGAGACTGGGTAGTGTGTATAACAACACTGAAATCTTAATTTTGTATGGAGTGAGACGTGATGGCGCTTGAACACAATATAAAACATTTCTCAACACTGTCTTAATTTCTTGAGAGTTATCCCATTGATTGTCAGTGTTACTTCCCAGACATGTGTATTTGTTTACTTGTTCAGTAAATTTACCTTTAACGCTTAGATGACAGTTTAGTATGTCTTTCTCGCTTATGACCATTATTTTGTTTTAGTTATATTTATTTCCAGACCATAAGCCACAAAATATTCGGGATACAAGATGTTGAAAAGTATTTAAGCTGTCCGTCAATATTTTTAACATTACAGCATCATCAGCGAGGCCAATATCGTTCGGCTTCTCTCTATTCGAAACGATTCCTTCCTCGACATTTTCAAGTGCTTTATTGAAGCCACATTCCGAATAAAGATAAAATACCAGTAGCGACAAAATATTGCCCTGTCTCACTCTTTGGCACAACTTTCCTGTGGCATATTTTTCATTTTCTACTCTCACAGCAGCATATTGCTTCCAGAATATATTAATTATGATCCGGAGATCTTCGTCACCCATCTCACTATTTTTAGAATCTCGGTCATCTTGTATTATACTCTATCAAAAGCTTTTTGATAACCAATAACACAGGTATAGACGTCGCAGGTCACATATCTGCACCTCCGGAATAAGATTTGAATACAGAAGAAGGACTCTCGAGTACAGACAGCGTATCTGAAATCAAACTGTGTATGTGTCATCTGTTCTTCACAAACTTTTTAAATTCTTTGTACATATTGTCAGGAGATAGCTCATCAGCCTTATTGTTCTGAAATTAAATTTTATTTTAGCTTCTCTTTCTTTGCTAAATTTACAAACTCTGACTTAAACTATTTTGAGAATGATATCCGAATTATAAATTTTAATGAAATTTTGTGCAAACCATTCTATTTGTTCTGCATCAAACAGTGTAAGTGATTCAGAATGCATCCCATCTAGTCCTGTTATTTTCCCATATTTCATTGCTCATACTGCTGCTCTCATTTCCTTTGCTACAACATTTCGTCCTGTTTCCGAGCTTGTATTCTTTAGTTTTTGCCAATCATCAGCTTACCATCATTATCTGCTAATGTAGGTGAGGGTCTTATACGGAAGTTCCCAGTCATTTCTTTTACTTTTCTTAACAATATTGTAGTTGTCATACTGTTTTGACTAGTAAACAGAGTGGAATCAACACTGAATAGCTATTTAAGTGTGTTCTCCAGAAAACGACGAGAATTTGAAATGAAAAAGGGAATGAATGTAAGATTTCACCAATAAGTTTTGGGAGAGGAAACAAAAGTACTGAAAGAAACTGCTTCGCATTTGCAGATAATTTTGTTATTCTTTCTAAAAACGTTACATATGCTGTTATACAAATTAATCTTTTAGAAGAGGTATCCGGTAGTACAGGCTTCATAATTTCTGCAGAGAAAGCATAATTTTTAACAAATGTTAGAAATGCGCCGAAATTTCTGGAAACAAATATTGACCAAATAGAGAAGGTTAAAAAACTTAAGTATCTTGGGAGATAATATAAGAAAATGGTTCGAAAAATCTGCTATGGAAAACATGAGACATAAAATGGGAAAGACATACAGTATGAATAAAAGACCTTTGTAATAAAAACCACCTGTCTAAAATTGCAAAAATTAGGCTCGAGAGTGCAGTAATCTAGCCAGAATGTTTATATGAAAGCGAATGTGTAGCATTAAGCGATGACTTACATAACTTAGAAATGCTAGAAAGGCTCACGAAATACCACGAAGGTTGAGAACTGCAAGGTAGCGATGATACTTATCGAAACATAGAAAACACATCAGAAGTAATGAGAAAAAGAAGACCGCTATTTCTTCGACTTAAATATCGAATACAAGTAAGTAATCTAACCAAAAATATATTCAAATATGTATTGGATAAAAATATAGCAACAACTTGGATCTATGAAGAAAAAAAAGGTTTTAAAAAATTTAAAATTTGAAGAAACAACTGACGGAGAAGTGTTTAAGGAAATTTTTTTTAAATATGGAAGGATTCCAAGGTACGAAAGTGAATAAAAGGCTGTTCTGAAGTAGTCAGAAGGCAAGAAGGATAACACACAGTGGATAAATGAAACAGCACTGGAAGACAAGATAAGACCAACGAATAACGAATAAAACAGCCACGTGGTCTATAGTCGGCCCATCCGAGAATAAATATAATATATTTTAATGAATAATAGTTTTTTCCCATTAATGAGTACATCGCTTTACGATAACATCCGAAAAATACCTTTCAGTGAAATATAGCATTTGAAAAACATTCATCCAAAAAATTGAGTGGTACATGTGTCACGCAAGCGATTGAAGAACTACAGTAGAGACTAACTCTCACAACTTTGACAACATCGTAATTTACACGCAACGAAATCGTAGTGTTGATTCACCATTATCAATATTTCACTTAGCACTGACAATTATGATCACTGATTTGCAGAATACGACAGTGTGAGAATGTGAATGATAGGATTCTTATTACTTTCGATCATTTCCGCCTAAGCTCTGGATGTAATTTGTTTTGTCAGTGGGGCGGGTAATCTTTCTCATTCCATCTCGGCTTACTCATCTTCATGTGTTTTACCCGTTCCACTGTGCACTCTCAAAGCGTTGTCGGCAGCTGGTATTAGGGGCCAGTCTGTGAACAGACACCTTTACCTGGCTGGAATGTTCTCTGCAGGCACCCTTCTCTGAGAATTAGCTGAGAAATTTCTGTAAATTTGTGTATGTAAAAAATTAAGCGCTGTTATTAATTTTTTTTGGGAGGGGGAGGAGGGGATTTTCATGACACCGTTAACCTCCACTCCACACCTTATACCCGCGCCTGGCTCACCCTGCAATAGAATGTCTCACCAACAGTCTGCAGATGGTATGACGTCACTATGCCATTCGAGGACCTGGCAGAATAGCATTTCCTCCAATAAAAGTGCTGTTTCTAATTCAGTTTCTCTTGAGTGTATTTACACTATTAAGTCCAGAAAAGTTTCTTCTGACATCACTGGATTTTCTCTAATGCCTGTTGAAGCCAACAAACTTTTGTAAAAGCATTCACTGTGCAATGGTACTTTTTCTGAAAGCAAATGGAAATTAACCCTATCCTTCTCGTTGCCGACATTTTCTCTACCTGCCGGCATTTCAGACGCATATTGCAATGGAAGGTCCCTAACGCAGCTTGTGGTCTGAGTGGCGAGAAATTACGTACATGGTTCGAACGTCTCTTGCGCTACAAATTAAAATACAGACCAGCTGAGATCCTACTGTGAGAAGTCATTCCAAGAGTCTGAAAATGATATTACAGTCTTCCAAGAGATTTTTCATTGAGAGTGAAAATCGATTCTTCCCAAATATGATTCTAGCGTCAGCCTGAATTAATAAATGATAGAAATAAGAGTTGTTATTGAGTGACTTACGGAGCCAATTTGAAACATTTAGAAGCTGCGTAAGTACTATTCTGTTAAAACTCTTTGGCAAAAATGGCAAAGGTTTGTTTAGCTAAGAAAATTTATTGTGTCTCCTTGTCAAGTTACAAGGTAAAAATTTAGAACCCTGACTTTGTTTGCCTCAGATATTAAGTCATGGGGGGGGGGGGGGGGGACTGCAGATGCACTCACTCTCCTACTTTCGTGTTTACTATGGATCATTCGGTTTGAGAGTTTCCCCCTTTCATTATTTCTCTTCTGTGAAGCACAGAATAACTTTATTACTCGGAATGAAACTTTCACTCTGCATCGGAGTGTACACTGATATGAAGCTTCCTGGCAGATTAAAACTGTGTGGCGGACCGAGACTCGTACTCGGCAAAGGTTCTGAGTTCGAGTCTCGGCCTGGCTCACAGTTTTAATCTGTCAGGAAGGTTCAACTTTATTACTCGTTTCTCACGCTCTAATTTTGCAGCAGTAACAGCATGAAACATCTGGAGTATTCTTTTCTTAGCCAATGTTGAATACAGAGTTACATAAAAATCGCTGGGAACTGTCATAATAACTGATGACAGCCTGTTGGTGTAATGTTCCTACCTTAACAGAGAGCTCTGCCAACACCCACACACGGAGAGCTGGTAGTGTAACTTTTCACTTCCATCAGTCTTTGCTCCTGAGTAACGTTTCTTGTTGTAGCTGCCAAAAATTCGCCTCTAGCAACATTCGTTTATTTTATTCAACTTCCAGTCCGCCAGGTTACTTCTACCGAGTCCTTACCTCTGTCCTTTCGTTACTTCGCTTATTTGTTTAGCACTGCTGTAGAGGACCTGCCAATCGCATGCTTGCTTTCTATGAATGCCGTCTACTGAATGCAGGAAGTGCCTCGAGCCAGAACTAGGTGATGCAAACCTATCAAATGTCCACTTTACGCCTTTCATAAAACGTTAAGATTGAGTTACAGAACACAAATAATGAACGGGAGCCAGTGTTTACTTGCTTACATTGTCCTAGACCCGAGTCATTCTCCCTCACATACTTTATTGATCGTGTCCACAGGGCTGGTAATTACATACAAACGTATTCGCCACTGCTGGGCAACGCTTGTCAAATATGTCTAAGCATTCAAAGTCTTCTCCACTTATAAATACCTTCTCAGAGCGCTCTTCACAAGACGTTACCTCTTGTCATTTCCTGAACTTTAACTTTTCTCTGTTAAGATTTTAGCTTTCTTGAGGATTACTGACCGAGGTCATGTTGTGACCAATAAAATTGACTTATTTTCTTTTCCGTGACAATCAAGGTGCAAATCCCTGTCTGGTTATCCATATTTAGAGTTCCGGTGCTTTCAGGTGAATTCCGCGACAGTTTCTTGCTCTGTCTTCCATCAGCCATTGCTCGGCCTGTAATGAAGAAATACACATGATGACCGAAGTAGAGAGGACACAAATTGCAGACTGGCAATATAAAGAAAAGATTTTCTGTAAAAGAGGACTTTGTTAACATCCAACGTCAATTTAAGTGTAAGTCTGGTTCAAAAATGTTCAAATGTGTGTGAAATCTTATGGGATTTAACTGCTAAGGTCATCAGTCCCTAAGCTTGGACACTACTTAACCTAAATTATCCTAAGTACAAACACACACACTCATGCCCGAGGGAGGACTCGAACCTCCGCCGGGACCAGCCGCGCAGTCCATGACTGAAGCGCCTAAGACAACTCGGCTAATCCCGCGCGGCGTGTAAGTCTGGAGTGTAGCTTTGTATGGAAGAGACACGTGAACGATAAGCAGTTCAGATAAAAAGGGAATAACAGATTTTCACATCTGCTGCTACAGAAGAATGTTGAAGATTAATTGGGTAGATCGAACAACAAATGGAGAATACTGAATCGAATTCTCAAAAAAAAAAAAAAAAAAATTATGGCACAACTTGCTAAAGGGAGCAGTTGATGCGACACACCCCGAGGTATCGAGAAATTGTCAATCTGCTAATAGACGGAAGTGTTGGGAGTAAAACTGCAGAGCTAGACCGAGGAATGACTATACTAAGCAGATTGAAATGGATTTAGGTTGCGGCATTTTTGCTGAGATGAAGAATCTTGCACCAGATAGACTAGCATAAAGTGCTGTATCAGATCAGTCTTCTGAGTGAATATCACAACAACAACATAATGAAATCGGCATCGACAAGACGTTGAATTAAAATCTTCCTTCTGGAGACGAGTGTGCTTCTACATCTCGGATTACCTCACATGTCTATACAGTCTTAAATGCGTTGAAGAGCAGGTAGTAAACATAAGCCTGTCCTAATGGGTTTCTCAAGCCGAGACGAGTTCTCGTGTATAAAAGGCTCAATCAGCAACTTTTGACATTCATAGAAAATCTTTCACGCGACAGTAATTGTCAGTATGTGAGTGAATCGCCATAAAATTTCGTTGAGTTAGAAGAGTAGTAATCTGGAAGTATGGATTATATAAAGTCTCTGCATTATCGGAAACGTAACAGCAAACAACCACAGAATAGTTAAGTAACGTGGAGTGTGGACAGCAAGTATATATTCCTGGAATTGGCTTGGTCATGTACAGAAGTTCAGTTAATGAGCACATACCGGGGACTTCTACAAATAAGCTACATTTTATTATGGCGGGCCACCTAAGTTTTATTGACTTCTTCAAAGTGACGCATGTATATGACACTATTTTATAACATAGCCACCAAGTCTCTGTAAACACCGATCGTAACGTTCTACAAATCATCCAGCTTCCCAACGACAGAAAACCGCTCCTTGGCCACAAAGCCATTCGAGGACCTCTGTGTGAATTTTTTGTATGTCAATCCTTGTTATTGGTGGTTTGAGGGACTTCGGCCGTTCACTTATTTACATAATTGAACGCCTACAACCGTCCTTATGATGTTATTTATTACATGGCTACCATTTCCGGTCAACTGACTCAAAATCAGCTAGTAGTTGATGGTTGGAGACGCTACTTCGTTGTTACAGGTAGCCTGCAAAACCACTTCATAGATGCTGGCCACTGATGAATCGCGTATACGGATGGAGTTAACCACGTTAGCAACAGCTAAGGCCTGAAGATGGTGCACTGAAGCACCGCAACTGGTATGCATATAATAAATAACATCATATTGCGCTGTGTAAATGTCCTTGTCTTTGGAATATCTGCGACTGCTGCGAATCATTTCGTCGATTAGCTGGACATGGTCGTGTGCAGTTGTTCAAATGGCTCTGAGCACTATGGGACTTAACTTCTGAGGTCATCAGTCCCCTAGAACTTAGAACTACTTAATCCTAACTAACCTAAGGACATCACATACATCCATGCCCGAGGCAGGATTCGAACCTGCGACCGTAGCGGTCGCGCGGTTCCAGACTGTAGCGCCTAGAACCACTCGGCCACCCCGGCCGGATGTGCAGTTGTCGCCGATGATCTTCCTTCCCGATCAGCAGCACACACGTCTATGCGGCCTTGGTCAGACCCGATATTGCACTTGGTCCACATATTACCTGAATTTCACGCCAAATCTGTGTGCAATATAGACATTTAGTCCAAAAGAATCGTAGTGTCCCGTGTACTTCAACTTTGGAGCACATTTCCAGTTGCCTCCTATTTCACTCACACACTGTGATATATCTGTTTAGAGTACAGCAGCAGTGTTTGCGGGAAACCCAGACCATGTATTGTCTTCTGATAATGCGCCACTCTTGTTACACAAGGTGCGTGGGCCGACATATGTAATTTCTTTTTTGAAGTCCCCGCGTAAAATTGATCACAGGCAAGACAGATGTCAAACTGAGGAAGTAGAATCCACCGACAGACGAGGTAGCTTACAAAACATTCATTTGACCTGTGCTTGTATATTGCTCATCCATCTCGGATCAGTATCAATTAAGATTGAGAAGGGGAAAAAGAGAAGATGCAAAGATGAGCGGCGCGTTTCATTGCAGGTTCATTTAGTAAGGGTGAAAGCCCCACGGAGATGCTTAGGCAACTCCAGTGGCAGATACTACAAGAGAGGCGTTCTATATCACGGTGTTGTCTACTGTTATAAGTCCAAGAGCGTGAGTCACTAGAAGAGTGAAGCAATATACTGCTTCGTCCTACGTATATTTCGCGAAAAGACGATGAACGTAACATTAGAGAGGTTGGAGCTCACAGGGAGGCTTACCAACAATCGTTCTTCCTGCGGATCGTTCGCAAATGGAACAGAACAGGGCGGACGTGAGAATCGTACACAAAGTAAACCAGCTACACGCCGTAAGGCGACTTGCAGACTGCAGACCTAGATGCAGAAAAATGGGCCGACTTGTGTCGCCATGGATTAATGGGAGAAACAACGAAGCAGAAGGTTCCCGCAGATTATGTGCGCCACTAGAGCCACCCTGACTCTACAGTGAACGCCTGAAGAACATGGCGGCTGCTACCGAGAAAGCATAGCAACCTACAGTTCAAAAATGGTTCAAATGGCTCTGAGCACTATAGGACTTAACATCTTAGGTCATCAGTCCCCTATAACTTAGAACTAGTTAAACCTAACTAACCTAAGGACATCACACACATCCATGCCCGAGGCAGGATTCGAACCTGCGACCGTAGCAGTCGCGCGGTTCCGGACTGCGCGCCTAGAACCGCGAGACCACCGCGGCCGGCCAACCTTCAGTCCCTGAGTGGTTGAAAGAACAATAAAGAATCGCTGCCTACAGTGGAGTTTACCACTTGTAGAGGCTGTGGACGGCAAAGGCCTTTTTTTTCCAAGTGCAATGCAGATTAATAGTATAAGGTATTTAATCATGGACTCAGTTCCTATATCGAACGAAGTCATACTTGTATTGGTGTCCGCAGACTTCCTTATAAACGGAAAAAGCGTCCTTTGTATACAGAACCCACTCTGAGTGTTATTGCACAAGAAGCAGGAAGTTATACACCCCTGTGATAATAAGCATTCAATAACGAGTGCCCCGTAAATGAATAATATCATCAACTCCGTCCCCCAGCTTCATCTGGATACATTGGAATTCCAGATCCTCCAGCATTTATTGCACTGTAATCCTTTCGTACAGAAACGTACCTACTGTTTGCTGATGCATTATCTTATATTATTTTTTCATACTGCATTATAAAGGCTATTCATATTTGAGATGAACACTTACACGGTATTTAAAATATTTTTTCTTCGTTTGCGATTAGATGGCGTGATTTGTTTCGTGTCCACGTTCCGGCGATTGCAGCATGCGTTGCTCGTACTTGTTTGTCTGATGTCATCTCCTGTGACTGTCATCTCCCGCAGTTCTTAGCAGCGTGGAGCGTGCTTCTCCATGTAGCCACAGTTTTACTCGCTCTTACCAGCATTACATCTATTTCAATGTCTTTAATTTTATGTGGTTTTAATATTAACTTCTTAATCAAATATTTTACGTGAAGAGAGCATTACTGCTCTCCAATTTGTTCGTCAGTTACCACATGTGAGTACAGTCTTCCTGTAAATCTGTTTGGAATAAAAACAGGTTATCCTTCAGTTTTCTATATGTTAATGTTTAGTTCTAATCTGGCTAGGTAATAGTGAATTTTATGATTAAGCCACCAATAATCGGCGTCGAAACCTGGCAAAAGGAAATTTTTGTTGCAATCGGTTGTATGTTTTACATATATCATAGCATCTTGCAGCAGAGTAATGCGCATTCCCAAACAGCACTCATTAAGAATAATTGTCCTTCTGATTACGATATACAAGGTTTTCACAAAATCCTAACTCAAAAAAATAAGACTACGAATGGCGAGCGCAATGTGGGAGTACAAAGGACGATTTTGACAGGAAAAATAAACTCGAATCAAATTCTCACACTGAGAAAAATATTAGAAAGTTTCATTACTTAAATATCGAAATACATGAAATATACACTCCTGGAAATGGAAAAAAGAACACATTGACACCGGTGTGTCAGACCCACCATACTTGCTCCGGACACTGCGAGAGGGCTGTACAAGCAATGATCACACGCACGGCACAGCGGACACACCAGGAACCGCGGTGTTGGCCGTCGAATGGCGCTAGCTGCGCAGCATTTGTGCACCGCCGCCGCCAGTGTCAGCCAGTTTGCCGTGGCATACGGAGCTCCATCGCAGTCTTTAACACTGGTAGCATGCTGCGACAGCGTGGACGTGAACCGTATGTGCAGTTGACGGACTTTGAGCGAGGGCGTATAGTGGGCATGCTGGAGGCCGGGTGGACGTACCGCCGAATTGCTCAACACGTGGGGCGTGAGGTCTCCACAGTACATCGATGTTGTCGCCAGTGGTCGGCGGAAGGTGCATGTGCCCGTCGACCTGGGACCGGACCGCAGCGACGCACGGATGCACGCCAAGACCGTAGGATCCTACGCAGTGCCGTAGGGGACCGCACCGCCACTTCCCAGCAAATTAGGGACACTGTTGCTCCTGGGGTATCGGCGAGGACCATTCGCAACCGTCTCCATGAAGCTGGGCTACAGTCCCGCACACCGTTAGGCCGTCTTCCGCTCACGCCCCAACATCGTGCAGCCCGCCTCCAGTGGTGTCGCGGCAGGCGTGAATGGAGGGACGAATGGAGACGTGTCGTCTTCAGCGATGAGAGTCGCTTCTGCCTTGGTGCCAATGATGGTCGTATGCGTGTTTGGCGCCGTGCAGGTGAGTGCCACAATCAGGACTGCATACGACCGAGGCACACAGGGCCAACACCCGGCATCATGGTGTGGGGAGCGATCTCCTACACTGGCCGTACACCACTGGTGATCATCGAGGGGACACTGAATAGTGCACGGTACATCCAAACCGTCATCGAACCCATCGTTCTACCATTCCTAGACCGGCAAGGGAACTTGCTGTTCCAACAGGACAATGCACGTCCGCATGTATCCCGTGCCACCCAACGTGCTCTAGAAGGTGTAAGTCAACTACCCTGGCCAGCAAGATCTCCGGATCTGTCCCCCATTGAGCATGTTTGGGACTGGATGAAGCGTCGTCTCACGCGGTCTGCACGTCCAGCACGAACGCTGGTCCAACTGAGGCGCCAGGTGGAAATGGCATGGCAAGCCGTTCCACAGGACTACATCCAGCATCTCCACGATCGTCTCCATGGGAGAATAGCAGCCTGCATTGCTGCGAAAGGTGGATATACACTGTACTAGTGCCGACATTGTGCATGCTCTGTTGCCTGTGTCTATGTGCCTGTGGTTCTGTCAGTGTGATCATGTGATGTATCTGACCCCAGGAATGTGTCAATAAAGTTTCCCCTTCCTGGGACAATGAATTCACGGTGTTCTTATTTCAATTTCCAGGAGTGTATTTCAATTTCAAGTACCCATACATTTCAGTATGTAGACGCTAATCGTTAAAAAGCAATGAGGGATTTCTGAATCCTGAAAAACTGATAAAACTCACAAATTTATACTCAGTTCAAAACATACAAGAAAATATGATAATCAAAATCAGGGCTCCGCCAAGAAACTGTGCTCCCACCGATTCTTTCAAATAGAATCTTATAAAGGTTGCGTCTCTCCAGTGCTGAGCAGTCACCAGCGCGGTATCTCAGCGTGGTCGGTCAGAGGGTTAGTTGCAACAATGAACTTGAATGGGTGTCATGGGACGTCCGTCCCTAACAAATGCGAAGAACGATAACGAACAAAATAGAATTAAAAAAAGGAAGAATGAATTAGTTATGGCTGTCTGTCACGTGTAGGACCTGCGTTCGATTCCTGGCGATGACAAACAGTTTTACTTGGTGGCAGGACTGGTACGGGGTGCCCTCAACCTCGTGATGTCAACTGATGAAGTGGTAGAGGCTCCAGGTTTACTAACAGATAACAGCAGGAGAGCGTTGTACTAATACCAGGACCCTCCATTACACCATTGACAGAGGATGCCATGGCGGTCTGTCGGTACCAATAGGCCCCCAGGGACTGTTGACGGAGTTCTATAAAAGCTAATGAGAGGGGCAAGGACAAACAATACAGGAACAGTTTTTAATAGAATGAATCAGTATCTAGATCATCCAGACAATATGGTTATTTTGACAAGAAACAACAGAAATTGAAAAAGAAAATGTTAGCAGTAAAGACTGGATTGAAACTAATGAGATGAAACTGCCCACGAAACAGGGAGGAAGAACCGAGAGAAGACTATCCCTAGAGGATACTGAAAGAGTAAGGCAGTTGACATATTTAGGAATATTGATGAAAGAAGAGAACCTTGTGTCGAAAGAGATACAACAACGAACAGTTGCAGGTAATTTGAGCTGTTACGCACTCCAACAAAGCATTAACTGGGATTTATAGCAAACAATATGTACTCTAAGACAAAAAAAGACACTCCACGAAGGAATTATCTGGATGGGACGTAAATCGTTAGACGTGATGTACATGTACCGACAAACAAATGATTACATCTTCAGAAAAATTGGATGATTTATTCACGAGAAAGAGCTTCACAAATGAAGCAAGTCAATAACGTTGTGGCCCACCTCTTGCCATGATGCAAGCTTTTGTTCGGCTTGGTACTAATTCACAGTGTTGTTGGGTGTCCTTCTGAGAGAAATCGTGCCAATTTTTTCCAACTGTCGCGTAGATCGTCAAAATACCGATCTAGTTGGAGGGTCCTATCTATAATGCTCCAAACTTTCTCAATTGGGAAGACAAGATCTGGCAACCTGCCTTACCATGTTAGGCAAGGCTGTCTGGGGCGTCTCCAAACACATCTTTGCTGGTCATCGGGACTCGTTTCACGGCGGGACTCATCACTGAACACATTTCTACTCCAGTCAACGAGATTCTAGGTCGAATACGTGTCTGGAAACGCCCTGGACTGTGGTAGGTTACCAACCAATCTGTCGCCCTCCATATCGGACAAGAAGTCGGAGTGGATTTCATACCAAGACCCCTTCGGTTCTCATGCGCGGCACCCTTACAACAAAGCGATACGTCGACGATGTTCTACGCCACGTTTTGTTGCCCTTATGGCAAGTCATCCTGGGATTACACTTCAACAAGATAATGCCCGCCCGCAAACAGTCAGAGTTTCTACTGTTTGTCTTGTCAGACCCTACCTAGGCCAGCAAGGTCGTCGGATCTCTCCCAAATGGAGAACGTTTGGAGCATTATTGGCAGAGGCATTATGATAAAACACATCTGTTGGCAGAATTTGGTACGATAACTCTCTGGAGGACAACCGAAAACTCTGAGAATCAGTGCCAAGCAGAAGAATTGCTTCCATCAAAGCCAGAGGTGGACCAACAGGTTATTGCCTTGCTCAGTTTGTGAAGCCCTTTCTCTTCAATATATTAGTCATTGTTTCTGAAACTACAACCATTTGTTTGTCTGTACATGTACATCACATCCATTCCATTCTGCGGGGTGCATCGGTTCATTTTTCTTTTTTTCTTTTCTTTTTGTCTTAAGAGTGTATACGGAGCTGATAAGAACAGTAATAACAATCGATCATAACTATGAGCATAAGCAGCTCGGAAGGGATAACAGAGAAAAGGGAAGAAAATATTACTGAAATTACTCGTATATCGACGAGTATATGAAAGCGGATAATGTAGGTGAAGACAGAATGAAGAATGAAACCCTTGTGTAGAGAGCCAAGAATGCTAATAAAATCTAAAGAAGCTAGAGTTAGTAGCATGCATATATAAAAAAAGTCAGAAGCAAAGGTAGTGGAAAAGGTATTCTAGGGAAAACGAAGCAAAAGAATAGCAAGAAGAAGGTCTCAGAAGCATTGTCTAAAAGGCAAGGGCAACACATGGCGTTTCACACCTCACCCCCTAAAAACGTGTGGATGGACTGACGCGTCGTGCAGCTACGCGAAAATTTACTTAGACATTGAGGCGTCGTTCCCAAAACAGACTTTCAGCTGTTTTACGAAACTGAGCACGGCAAATTAGCCGTTTGTGTAGACTCCGCGGGTGACCACAGTTACTGCTACATGGGCTACGTTATGTCTCTCAGTCACAGACTAATAAATGTTCTGAACTTACAACATTCTAAGTCTTCTAGCTGTGTTTAATTACAGTAAAAGCTTCCGACGATAACCTCCATCGCCGCCTCCAGGAGTGTCTCAGTCAGATGGTCCTTACGAGGGTGACGGAGGTTATCGTCGAAACCCCGATGGTTTAATTTGACGGGGCAAGAGGACCGAGAATATTTTATACAAGGAAATCGTCGCGATAAACTTGGTTCCGAAAATATGCTCTGTGCTGGATTGGCCCTGCCTTATTATTAGTGCCATATACTGTTAGGCTATTCTAGAGAGCGGACATTAAAATGTGTAGACAAATTCCTGCTGTATCATCTACGCTTTTCCCACAACACTGTATTAACGTATGATAGACTGAAACAGTGAGTAACACGTCCCCAACACTAGATTCTTACACACGAAATAAACAGCTATTATCAGTACAGTACCAGAGTGTAATGAATTTCCTACACTTTCCACTTTCATGCTCATGTTAAAAATCTAATATTTTTCCTCAAGAACCCTTATGTACTTGGAAAGAGTATTTCACTATGGAAAAGTATAAATTTGGATTAATTTAATGAATTCTCCTATTATATGAGCAAAATCGCGGGGTAGTTCCGATAACCACGAGGATGTAGTGAACAGCATACAAAGGGAATTTTAACTGAAAAACTAACGGTAAGCATGGATATTGCATATTTATGGCTGTGTAAGAAAATAAGGAGCTTTTGTTTTGCGAAATAATGGGACAGATAGTTTCAAACAATTTATTTTATGTAACTATTAAAATGTGGGGAAAAATAAACATTGAGTTATAAGCTTTTCACACGTTTTACACATTAACTGCATAATAATGTAGCACAAAAGTATTTACAGTGACAAACAAAAGAAAAATTTAATTTACTCGTATATATTTATGCACTAGAACCTCTCTAACCAGGTCCCCGCAGGGGCCCGGTCAGAACGCAGAAAAGGTCCGATTATGCGATTAACAATTTTGTTGACCAGTAATATCACAATACAGTACAGTGCAACTTTAATTTTCACCTACAAATACTGTGCTAAATATTGTTCCGTGTAAAAACAGTATAAAAAGGAAAAGAATACGTCGATACACTAAAACATCTTACACGGAAGTGTAATGTACAGTAGTGCCTTTACTGTAAAATATGTCTGTGTCGTACAGTAAGATATTGTTACTGTGTGTGAAAGTTTAACAACTTCCACATCTTATTACAGTACTGCAGTGGCACATAACTGTCTCATTTTGTGCAGCAGGAGTTCTTGTAAGGAGCGTTATATAATTTAAGCCAGGTTCATGAACGTTATACACTTCATCAGTTCAAGTTCTTTTACTAAGTTTTCAAATTTCGCGACGAACTTGCTGGCATCTAGTTCGTCACTGGAAGGCTTCTCGCTGGAAATAATTACATTTTGAATCCCATGTAGTTTTTTTCAACCATGTAGCCAGCTTTCACTCAATGTAAACAATTCATTTTTAGTGTATGCGTCTAATTTTTCATAGAAAAATAGTGCCTTTTCTTTTTATCATTGATCTAGACAACTAAGTTCCTTTTCTTCTCTCCTATTCAAACCACAGCCTAAAAGCTTTATCTACAATTCCACATTTAGGGTTCTCGTAAGTCTTACGTATTTTCAGTCCTTTCTCATCATTAATCGTCACTGTATGACTTTCAAGAGGTTCCCTATTCTTTCTCCAGTCTTCGGCAGTTGTTATGGCAACCCCTACTTCATTTTCAGTGGTTTGAAGAGACCCGCTTTTATCTAAACTTTCAAATGTCTCCCCTAAAGACAGATTCACATGTTTACGTTTAGTTGATGCCATAGTTTAGTTTTATACGCTTTAATATGTAAGAAGAACGTTGTCCCTAATTTGTAAGACAAATGCGTGCAAAATAACACTTATTGAGCGAGTTAGAGAAACTGATGGAACTACAGCACCTGTCTGCTGATCCATACAGTAGACAATGAGTCGACAAGTCCAAACAGATACCGGAAATGGGGTAGTCGGCGTAAGGGGGTAGTCGAACCTTTCGAGGTCAAATTAGCGAGATTCCATTGTAATAGTAGTAGTAATAGTAGTAGTAGCAGATTTATTCATCCGTAGATCTCTTTTTACTATGATATAGGACTTGTCAAAGTATTTACAAGTTTAGGCCAATTTAAAATAAGCTAATTCGTATACACATACATCTACCGGCTTCTAGTTGGAGACAATCTTTAGATTTACTCCTACTATACAATATTTCTTTTACAAATAACTTACCAATAATGTAATGCCACACTGTTCACTCATATCTATCACTCACTGCAAACACGATACACACATTGCTTCATAACACTCCACTCACTATACACACAAACACACACACACACGCTGGTGATCTCTGGGCCATTTTCTGTACCGCAACTTCCCATTTGCTATCCTGAAAAACTGAGTCAGTATCCCTCTACAATGAGTGAGATGTTAAGCTCAGAAAGAGGAAGAGCTGTTAGTACTGCGCTAGGCATAGCTTTGGGGGTATGTTTCTCTAGAAAAAGAAAAAAGAGGGAAAAAACATAGTATGAAGGTGTTACGTGGAATGTTGGATGTTTTGTAATCATTACTATTATTTATTTCTATAACTTTCCTTTTACCAAACTCTTACTCTGTTTTATCTAAGTAATCCTTCAGTGTATAAAATATGTTGCGTAGCAGGTACTTTTTTGCTGCCTTTTTAAATAAGCGTATTTTTGCAATTTCTTTAACATCTTTTGCTAATTTATTGTACAGTTTTATTCCTTGGTAGAAACTGCTGTTTTGAGTTTTATGTTTATTTTTTCTTGGTAAATGTAAGTTGAGTCTAGCTCTTGTTCCATGGTCATGCACAGAGCTGTTTGAGCAGTAATTACCAATGTTATTTTTGATGTGTGCAACTGACTGGTAAATGTATTCACATAGAGCAATTAAAATCCCCAGTGTTTCGAACAGATCTTTACAATGAGCTCGACTACTATTTTTGGTTATTATTCTTATGGCTCTTTTCTGGAGTCTGAAAATTGAGTTCATATGTTGTGCATTTGTTCCTCAAAAAAGAATGCCATAGCTAAGAATTGAGGGTACATATGAATAGTATGTAACTAAAAGACACTGCATGTTACACATTGACGGCAGGATTCTAAGGGCATAACATGCTGATGACATTCTGTTTGCAAGTACCTTTGTGTGTTCACACCACTTCAACTGAGAATCAGTATTCGTTCCTACAAATTTTGCATTTGTTACACAGTCTATAGAGATGCCATCTACTTCTAATTCAACATTGTCATTTTCCCTCTTCAAACTGAAATTACTGTTGCTCTCAAACATGTAACTTCAATTACATCATCGACAAGTAAATGGCTTTGTGCTGATAAGTCCTGCACAGGTTTCATGGAACCGTAGATTATGTCTATGGTATCGTAGCTAGTCACTTTAACACGCATCAATTTGAATAGTATGAGAAACGGCAAAAAGCGCAAGGACCTTTTTCTTCTTAAGATTTGCACTTATTTTCTGCTTCTTGTTAGACTACCATGCAGTATTTTCAGGTCTGTCGAGTTCAGAGGTTCCCATTCTGGAGGTAATTACCACTGAGGGATAAAATGTAATTTTCTGACGGTAAAATCAAAAGGGTGCAATTGTGTTTCGGGCATGGAACTAAATTAATTTAAAATCACCGTCACTGTTATCACTACTTCGTAAGAATGTAATACCGATTACGTAAGATACCAATAATTACATTTGTTCAAATACTAGTATTAACGCATGACATAGTATTATGGAGATTACAGCTTGTGAAACGAATATATGAGCATCACCTTCCTCACGTAATCCATCCACTGCACATACATTTTTTTTACTTTGTACCATGTATCTCTGATAGTAAAACTGAGATATATACATCACATATGTTTAAATATCTCATGAAAATTCCCGCAATAGACCAGAAATAGATTCATTAGTCACTTCATAACAATAAATTAAACTCTGTAATGGTTACTACATTGCTGTGAATCGTAGTGAGTATTATTATTATTATTATTAGTGGCACTGATCAGACGCAAGACATTTGCAGCATGAAGTCTTGCAGTTTCTGCCAGTTCAGAAGTATAAAATCCAGCAACCAAATGATTTACAAATAGTACGTGCAAGGCACAAATTTCTGTAAAGTTTATTTTAAATCTGAGTACGGGATGTGGGTGAAGAAAGTGTCGCTTGAGAGAGGAATGGGGCAGAGGAAGCATGATTCTTAACAAGTGTGTACCCTGACAAGTGCCGTTAACCCACTTTCCCGAGGAGGAGTTGTAGCATTAGCTACGTACTGCGAACTGCTTCATCTTTCTATAAAGAAAAATGGTTCAAATGGCTCTGAGCACTATGGGACTTAACATCTGTGGTCATCAGTCCCCTAGAACTTAGAACTACTTAAACCTAACTAACCTAAGGACATCACACACATCCATGCCCGAGGCAGGATTCGAACCTGCGACCTAGCAGTCCCTCGGTTCCGGACTGAGCGCCTAGAACCGCTAGACCACCGCGGCCGGCTCTATAAAGAAAGATTGTTAGAAATAATCAATAACAACTGTCTGATTTACTCATTAATTAGTGGTTTAGAAAGACACACAGAAAAACTAAATATCATTAACTTTTCGTCACTTTATAAATGAAACGGTTCAAAGAATTTTTTTTCTTTCGGAAGTTTCGTTAATCGCTAATGTAGATCGCTGAAAGGGGGAAGGAGCGGGTACTAACTAATATCCGAGTGCTCTCAGGGGTAATGGTCTCAGAAAGGTTCGGGACAACTCTTAGTATCCAGAAGTGTTCGGATGTTTATTGTATGAGGGCGTGCCTCCGAATTTTTTATTCTGTTTTCAATATCGGTCAAAGTATTACATCTCATGAATACTCGTATTACTCGAACGACTTTCTTGCTTCGATGACGCAAGTTGCAACCATCTGCCGCTAAAGGACTCCGAATTGTGGAGTTTAGCGTGGTGGTGGTGGTGGTCTGTAACGCAATAACGTGACTGTCGGTGCATGAGAAACCTCGTGCTGTAATCGAGTTTCGAACAGCAGTAAACGTTCCCCCAACTGAAATTCATAGAAAAATGAAGGATGTGTGCGATGATGCTTGTATAGACATCAGTAACGTGCGACGTCGTTTTTAAACCCGTAAACGAGAGAGCATCAATGGAGATGCGACACAAATGATCACCGACGCCAAGAAAGCTCAAGGTCATGCCATCACAAAGCAAAATCATGCTCACAACGTTCCGCGTGTTCAAGGTGTAGTGGATTTGGAATTAGGACGGCCGGTGTGGCCGAGCGGTTCTAGGCGCTTCAGTCTAAAACCGCGCTACCGCTCGGGCATGGATGTGTGTGATGTCCTTAGGTTAGTTAGGTTTAAGTAGTTCTAAGTTCTAGGGGACTGATGACCTCAGATGTTAAGTCCCATAGTGCTCAGAGCCCATCCGATTTTCATCTGATTCCAAAACTTAAAGAACGCCTTTGAGGACTTCACTTTGATAGTGACGGAGAGGTGCAAGCAGAGGCGAGGTTGTGGCTCCGTCAATAAAGGCAAAGATTCTACAGTGATCGTAGAAAGATATGTGGTCCTCACCACGACGACTATGTTGAGAAATAAACGTGTAGACATGAAGAATAAAGATGTAGAATGTTAAAACCTTTGTTTTATTTAAAAAGATGTAAGAGTTTTGGCATAAAACATTAGAAGGAATCACTTTTCAGCACGCCCTTGTACATGGTTAACTGGAAGAAGACACACTTGGAGAAGGTACAGTAGGGCATGACTCACAATGGTAGATGAAGGTGGAGCGTCAGGATTATTAGAAGAGGTTTTTGTTTCATGAATTCTAACGGCGACAAATACTTGTCGTCTGGGATTACATTTACATTTTAAGGGCATAACGTGGTGCACTAGATCTCTTCTTGTAGAGTGAGCTGTTGCTGTATTTATGATCTACGCTCATGTAAATATTTTGCAAATGTGAATTTGTTGATAGGAACATTACCTTAGCTGTAAATGTGGGATGGGGCTATTTCATTATTAAAAAAATCTTTCATTGGTTTGAAAAAAGGTTGGAAGACGTGTACAGTACGGAAGAGAGACAGACATCTTCTATGTCATGCTTTATATGCATTTCTATACATTCCAACGAGCAGTGAGAGTAATGTCCATCTGGAACAGTCGTTTCCAATCTTTCTTAGACCATTACCCATGAATACCATCAGACGTTAGGTGGTATAAAATCCCCCCCCCCCTCCATTCTCCTCACCAACGTCCCCCTCCCCCGGCACGGCACCGTTCCCTACCATCACCAACTTTAGAGCTTAACTTTAGAATGAAAAATAATTTGCTTGGAACATAGTTTTGATGAAAGATAAAAGTTATTTAGTTTTTATGGTTAAGTCACGAACTAATAGATGAATGAGACAATTGGTCGTGCATACGTCTAACGATCTTTTCTGTACATGAACTGTTCTCATTCAGTGAACATCATAAATCGTGTTCCACATCCATTCAGTTTCTTGTTTTTATTTTAATTAACATCATAGTCAAAAAATCAACTTTTACGTCTTCAATGCCACATTTCTCTTTCATGTGTTGCATTCAGGTAGTGTGTATGTGTGCACGCGTCGCTTTGTTTTTGTATATAAAGTGCTCCCCCTGCAATGCTCCTCTGCCTAGCGACACTTATTTCACGTGCACCGTGCTCCCCCATTTAAAATCATCCAATTAAAAATGTGTTGACTATACTTGCTATTCGTGAATCACTGGCCTCCTTACTTCTGAACGGGCAGAAACTGGAAGATTTCAGACTGTTAACGCTTTATGTCTGATCACTCTAATTATAATAGTAATGAGAAGAAGAATACCGTACAGTAGCCCTCACGTAGTTTTTGTTACGTTGTGTTGCCAATTAGTTCATTTGTCTGTTTGGAAGTGAGTAATGAAACAGTCTCTGATCTATTGCAGGGACTGTCTACAGCTTAGAGAATACTTTTAGTGAGATGAATTGAAGTTTGTTACGTATATGTGAGGTACAAAGCAAAAAGTATGTTTATAGTGGATGGACTATGTGAGAACCCTGCAACCTCCACCGCAGAGTGTCACGCGCTAATTATACGGATGCGTGGTGTCTGCTCCGTCGGGCATCTCCGAAAGAACACATACCACGTGGAATCCACAGCTGTGCTACATATTAAGTGAATTAAAGGGGGGGGGGGGGGGGGGGGAAGGAAAGGAACTAGTGATATCAGCTGCATCGGGACTCATATCATTATTTTATTTCCTTTCCTTCCTCAGCCGCCAGCCCCCCCTCCACCTCCAATTTACGTAATCATGCATAAATGCTAGATATTAAGAAATAAAAGTAATTTTTCATCATTTACATAACCAATATTAGAGTCTCAAGAAACTGTGATAATAATAATGATTTTTTAAAAATAATTTCGTTTCATGACTGAAACCCAAGCTATCCGTTTTCGTTTTTACCGCTGAGAAAAATTAATATTTCGCCTCAGGAGATAGTTCCCTCCCAACCTAGAGTATGTAAGGATTTAGTGTGAACTCTGTAAATGCTGTAGCCATGGTGAAAATAGGTATTCGTTTGCATATTCAGTGTCGGTCACTTCCATGCAGCAACCTGGAGAAAAATCCATTTTTATAAGTTTATACGATGTGTTTCCGTTTGAAGATGATAAAAACTACAGCAGCATTGAAATTAACAATAACTGTAGCACTCTAACACGTTTCATCAATTACATTGTGTGTTTCATATCCACATGAATTCCTTTTTGATTTACTGTTTTTGAAGTTTTGAAGTTTTGTTGTTAAACGGAAATCTATTTTCGTCGATATCAGAGAGCTTTGTTCTGTGCCAAGTCACATTTATATTAATGGCAATTTTGTGGTACATTTCACAGAATCCATATACATTCGTTTTAACCATCCCAAAGGCAACTATCTCGGATAGCTTCTTTAATTTCATGCAGGCAGATCAAAATACCTCTTCAGAGATGGAAAAAAAAACAGTCATCTCTCACAGGCTTTTCATTTCCCCTTGTAACGCTACCGCCCTTAATCGGACGTGCGTTAGCTGTATAAAGCCTGTACTGTAATAAGTTCACGGGCTTCACCTTATAACCAAGGATTTTAGTACATAAATTGACCGCGTGTACCTAATAGAAGCAAGATCGGACTTGTAATCAATCAATAACTACAGTGATTCATCAAGCATATGTAAAGTATAATTGCTCGTTCGCATGGACAAGAAGTATACACAGTAGATGCTACCTATAATTAATGATTCGGTCGCCAGCCTACTTCGGCAATGAGTGAGCTTTTCCTTGTACAAGTGGGTGCATGTACAAGCATGGTAACACGTAGTAATGATGCGTTATATGGCAAAGTTTGGACCCGGAAAAATCCACTGAACTAAAGCTTTCTCTTTTTGTACTAATTTGGACGAGCTAAATTCACACAACACCACACAGCAATGATTATTACGAACTGCATTCCGTATATTGCTCAGACTGAAATCGGGCATAGATTTTCCTAGAGTGCACAGTTTTGAAAACTCACATACAATGTCACTATTGAAATTGGGAAAACAACACTAATACACTTAGGATTAACATAGAACTTAACTTCACTGGTCAAATCTGATCAACACATTCCAAGATTTGAAAGAATGGACAAGAGAAGGGGGGGGGGGGGCCTGAAACTGTTATGGTCGTTATACTGAAACTATTAAGTACTGAAGGCAAATTAACACTCAAAATTAGCAATCTATGTATAACTACTCATTTGTCTTACTTCTGAATAATTTAACTGTCATTATTTCTGTCTCAGATTAATTAAATAACATCGCTAACTCAATTCAAAAAACTCTCTTCCAAGTTAGTCATACTTTTGTTCTTTACCAACATTTGCAATAACACATAGAGCTTTAAACTTCTTTACAGCATAGGTTGTCTGCTAATAATTCTTATTAACGCTAATTTTAAACTTCCAGTTCAGGATACTCGGGTTGCACAATACGAGATAAGGATCCTGTCTAGGTCAGTGATCAGGATAAGTCATGGCTAAGGCAATTCTGGTAAAAGTCACGTTATTATTGAACAATTAGAAACATTTTCGACACTGGTCCACACAAATACACTTCTAAAGATGAAATAAATGTTTGACCTGTGCAAGTCGGTGCGGCGGTTGGCGGGCAGCGAGATAGCGGGCAGCACGGCACACATACAAGCACGGCTAAGGCTCACACTACATCGGCACTTTCCTTCTTCTTAGCGTCGTAATCTTTCCAACTTTGTGCCTCAGAATATAGCCATGCCAAGTAGTCATCGGAATCGGTGCATCCGAGGCTCAATGGAATCCACTTTTCCTGGGTAGCCGCCTCGGTACAGTACGTGTTCCTCTGACCGATTTACAACTCCGACTCTTACTGTTGCTCGCCTCCGACTGACTACTTGAGCCCGTTGTGCCGAACCGCGCCCAGTGTGCGTTTTCCCGCGCTCGCCTGCCTCCACCTTTTCCCGCTCCCCTACAGGTAGGGTATTCACCACAGGTTTTCTACTACACATATTCTACTGCACTACCTACGTATGGACCAAGTGTTTAAATTACAATTTTCACATCTTACAATAGTTTTAACATTAAATACACTTCCCTTTAATTACCACATTATTTGAAATTCAACATAAATAATAATATTCATTTCAAAAGTTGCTCACTGTTTCTTTAACATGACACGAAAAGAGGAAGAAATAAAATCAAACATTGTTCACACTAATTTATCGAAATTCATACAGAAAAAAATTATTGTATGTACAGTTGTCGTTACACCCTATTTCTCTTCTTTCATTTTGGAAGAACAAGAGTAGCAATATTAGCTTCAGAAGTTTGATTGCAATCTCTGTACACGCCCATTATTTCCACCGCAGAGGGAATAGTTTAATGCCCTATCGATTTACATACCTCATGTTCTGTTCCGACACTTTCGGTCGACTGCTTTACCATCCGCATTCGTGTAACATGTGCAATAAGTTAAGAAATTATGTGAAGTGGCGGTGAAGAAGTGAAAAAGGAAAAAATGGAAAGGAAGTGATGATATCAGGGGCAATAGGACTTTATGCGGGATCAACGGCGACGAACGAAAAATGAATACCGGACCGGGCCTCGAACTCGTGATCTCCAGTTTCTCTAATTTTAGATTCCCACTGGTGGTCGAACCATATTACGATACCGTGCATCCGCACTGGAGGTTGCGTATATGAATGCGTGGGGTCTGTTCTTTCGGACACGTCCGAAACAACAGACACAACGCATTCACATAAGTAAAGAAATATTTAAAAATTTGTAATAGCTCCGTAAACTTACTGACGAAGTAACCCCTATAGCGAATAAAAGGCGGACACGAAACCTGAGGAGGGAGGTCTGGGAAAGAGGGTCCGGGGCGGTCGTCGACAGCAGAAGGAGCGCGTTTAGCGCTGGCGGTGTGGGCGGCGCCGTCTGGCCGGGTTAATTCTGTGCGTTCCCCTCGTTACGCCGGCCGCAGGCCCCGTTTACACATATCGACAGCCACCTACTCTCGCACCACTTTCTAGGTCAACAGCGCCACCGTGCCACCTTCTGCTGACGTTCCTTCATGTCACCGTGTATATCTTTTTACATTGTGCTAAGATATTTATCTACGCATATTACGCTCATCCTTTTCTAATCTTTGTGGATGCCCCATGTGTGAACGACCTCTTCGAATTCGTGCTTTCAGTTTTCTGCTAGTCTCGCATTACCTTGCAGAGTTTATGGAGGTCATTTAGGAATTAATTCCAAATCCACTACAGCTTGAACACCCCGGAACATTGTGAGGATGATTCTGCCTTCTGATGGCATGCTCTTGAGCTTTATTGTCGTAGGCGGTCATTTGTGTCGGATCTCCATTGATGCTCTCTCGTTTTCGGGGTTAAAAACGACGTCGCACGTTACTGATGTCCATACAAGCATCACTGCACACAGCCTTCATTTTTCTATAAATTTGAATTGGGAGCACATTTACTGCAATTAGAAACTCGATTACAGAACGAGGTTTCTCATGCACTGACACAGTCACGTTATTACGTTACACACCACCACCACCATGCTAAACTCCACAATTCGGAGTCCTTCAGCGGCAGATGGTTGCAACTTGCGTCAGCGAAGCAAGAAAGTCATTCGAGTAATACGAGTATTTGTGAGATGTAATACTTCGACCGATATTGAAAACAGAATGAAAAATTTGGAGGCACGCCCTCATGGAATAAACATCCGAGCACATCTATTGATACTAACAGTTGTCCCCAACCTTTCTGAGACCATTACCCCTGAGAGTACTCGACTATTAGTTAGTAACTCTTCCTTCCCCCCTTTGAGCGTTTTGTATTAGCGATTAACTAAACTTCGGACACAAAAAAATTCTTTGAACCGTTTCATAAGTGTATATTTCTACTGTATGTTTCTTCCAGAACCTACTTACAATACACTCTAGGACAAAAAATAAATAAATAAAAATGTTCAAATGTGTGTGAAATCTTATGGTATTTAACTGCTAAGGTCATCAGTCCCTAAGCTTACACACTACTGAACCTAAATTATCCTAAGGACAAACACACACAGCCATGCCCGAGGGAGGACTCGGACCTCCACCGGGACCAGCCGCACAAACTAAATAAAAAACGATGCACTAAGTAGGGGTACAGAACAGAGGACATTGGTCACAAATTAATATTGTTCATACAGGTATCGATGGGAAAGGCGAAATTGTAACCTTTCGCGGGTTTTGGATGAATGTGTGAGACTGCAACGCAATTTCACATTGCAGCTGGCAAGGATAGTAAACAGGGCAAACAGTCTTTATTTCATTCCGTGTTCTCAGCTGGACAGTAACTGTGACTCGCAGACAGGCTCGTGAACAATATACGCAGATGTATGTATTTGAGAGGACGTATAGTTGGACTCAAAAAAGCCGGTTGGAGAAATCGGCGAATCGCTTGACATTTGAATAGGACCGATGCCACTATTCGACGATATTGGCAGGAATGGGTGAACCGTGGCCCAATGCAGCGTCAACAAGGAAGCGGGTTGAACTAGAGAGACAGTAGCATCGAACGATCGTCAGAGAGGCACTCGGAGCCTCGGACTCATCACTGTCATCGATCCGACGTGGAGCTGATGTGCCAGAGACCACAAGGTCCATTAATAGGCGTCTCACAGAAAAGGGACTGAGCTTACAGCGTCCCAAGCGCCGACTACCATTGACCTCTGTACACCCACAAGCCCGTTTGCAGTGGTTTCGCGCACATTCGGTTTGGAATCTCATTGATTGGATTAGAACCGCCTTCAGCGATGAGTCCCGCTTCGAATCGAACTACGACGACAAGCGAACACGAGTCTGGAAACGCCTCGGACAGCGGTGGAACACCAACCAATTGTCGTCCGCTATACAGCCTGACAGCCAGGAGTGATAGCCTGGGGGCCATTTAATTTTATGGCAGTACTCCTTTAGATTTCACCCGCGACAGGCTTACAGCAAGCGGTGCGTCAACGATATTCTACGCCCAGTTTTGTTGCCCATCGTGGCAAGCCATCCTGGGCTTACATTTCAGCAATGTAATGCTCGTCCGTACAGTGCGGGAGTTTCTACTGCTTGTCTCCGTGCTTGCCAAACCGTACCTTGACTAGCAAGGATATCTCGCAAGTTAAGAAAGTTTGGAGTATTATGGGCAGGGCCATCTCAACCAGCTAGGGATATTGGCGATCTGACGTGCCAGTTGGACGGACTTTGGCACGATGCGCCTCAGGATGGCATCTAACAACTCTTTCAGTCAATGCTAAGCCGAATAACTGCTTGCGTAAGGACCAGGGGTGGACCGTCGCTATATTGACTTGCTCAGTTTGTGAAGATTTTTTTCTTGAATAATTCACTCTATTTTACCGAAATTATAATCATTTGTTTGTCGGTGCATGTATATCACATCTACCGATTTCCGTTCCATTCAGATAATTCCCTCATGGTGCGTGTTTGTTTTTCTTTCTTAGAGTGTATTAATGTGTGTGTCAACTACAACTACTAGAAATAATAGTACACTTGAATAAAAAAGGAACTAGAGTTGTGCGGAACAATGTTGAAAAGTGGAGACACGCACCAAGGTCCAACAGCATCCTCTCGTGTTACGTGAAGATCACGCACTGAAGAGCTATCAAACAAATTGTAAAAAATTAAAGCAAGAGCCAGCACGTCTCATCGACGTCAAAGACTACAGTGTCAGCGTGTGGGCGATTTCCAAGGGCTGCATAATGATCGGTCTCCGGGAAATTGGTCTATCAAAGCCTGACGTTAGTATTCATTCAAGGTATACTGCTACGACAGTGATACATACGTAGAAACAGTGGAGAAAAGACAATATTAGGCCTTCACTATGAGAGCGAATCAGACAAACAAATATGATCATTGCTCTGGGTGGCCACTGTTTCATTCGTATGGCCGTAACATACCGAGCACTCTCGACCACAGCGTTTAGCACTGCGCCAGTTGTGTATCTGTCAGCGTCGATGCCCCTATGCTGTCTGTTGCGGTTTGGATTAGAGGCGCGCATATCATAGCGTCGTTTTCCGCTCTCCAGAAACCAGACTGTAATGGGCACGTGAGCCCTGACGAAAGGTTATGAATTGCATAATGTAATCTTTTCGGTAGTGGTCCTCTCGGATGGTTGCTTACGTATCAGACGCTACCGTGATGATCGTGGTCTGACAATTGACATTGTAAGCGACAGAAAGAGGGATGCTCACAGCAGCTCCACTTTTCAGTTTTTTTCTTTTTGTCCTTAAGTTGCAAGAATAAGACAGTCCAGTACCCTTGTGAATATGATCTGTGGCTGAATGAAACTACCACTAGTAGTACTGCTATTGCTATCCGCCTCTGCGGTGACACGCGATAGAAAAGCAGCTGGTGAATCCTCTTGCCGGAAAGAATTTTCATCGTCTGTCTTTCTTCGGCAAGGGGAGGAGGCATGGTGACGTACAGTTCCAGATGACCAGACTCTGCGCAACTGCCTTGGCGTAAATTTCAAACGTCCCTCGGAGTCTTATGGAGTTAGGGCATATGACACTACTGATGGTGATCCGTCCGTCGGATGGGAACCTTCTCGGTGCTATTTCACAGCATTAGCCTGTGTGTCCTCAGAGCGAGTCACCCTTTCTTTGTATCATCATCTTACAGCACTAACGTGAGGTCACACAACACACACACTCGATGCAGCCACGTACACGGAACAGCCACATTCAAGGGAGCTGACACGCAAGGCATCAAAGTGGCGGGAATCACAAAAAGTCTTGCACCTACACGAAACCCATACGAGTTCATTCATTCGCTTCATACTAAATTCTTAAAGACGGAATTCGTAACAGTTCCGTGTCCCTTATAATAGCATTTTTTCTAATGGCTTATTTGTCATATGATGCTCATATCATCCCCAAGTATTCTTATTGGTGTTACAATTTTCACAGGCGTAAGGGTATTTCAGGGTGTCGTAGCACATATCTCGAGTGAGTTGTCGTTTTTACGATAACGGTTTTCCATAGACTTATTTCCTCCGACTATTCACGGTGGAACTTCTTGGTTATATAAGTCACTCTCCTGTAACATCATATTTATAATGCTCCGAAATTGTTCCCCCACCATTCACTCTCCTCTTTCTCCCCACTGCGTATATTTCACATCTTTGCTTTGGTCACACATTTATAGAAAATTCTTCTTCATTTTTATATCAATAGTAGCTAACTATATGCTCGGGTATGTATTTATTTGTATCTTCTATTAGTCCATCTCCTCCTTCCCCCTCTCTCTCTACCCATCTCCTCTTTCCGCCCTCTCTGTCCACCTCCATCACCCCCCCCCCCCCATTCTCTGTCTATCTCATCCAGTCCCTCTCTCTGTCCACCTCCACCTACCTCTGTCTATCTGCTCCTCGCCCCTCTGTCCATCTCCTCTTTCCTCCTCCCCCCCCCATCTAATTCCATATCCTCTTCCCCCTCTGTTTGTCTATCTCCACCCTATTCCTCTCTCTGTCCATCTTCTCCTCCCCCTCTTCGGTACTCATCTCCCCCTCCCTGCTCTCTCTCTCTCTGTCCATCTCCTCCTCTTTCGTTACTGGCTCATGAAAACCAGCCCAGCTGCATCATTAAACATTTATTGTGTTACTACCAGTTTCGTTCGCTGAAGATCTTCAGGTTGCCGAATTGTTCAAAGAACGAAACCGGCCGTAACCCAACAGATATGTGATAATACAGCTGAAGTGGGTTTCATTAACAGAAAACATTATTGTAAACTGTGGTGCTCAACATGATCAAGATTAGCCTCCTCTTGCCTTTCTTTGTCCATTTCCTCCTCTCCCCTCTCTCTGTCCATCTACTCCCCTTTCTCTGTCCACTCCCTCCTCCCCATCTTTCTATCCCTCTCCCTTCCCGCCTCTCTCCACACGTCTCTTCCTCTCCCATTTCTCTACCTGCTCCTCTTTCCTTTCTCTGTCCATCTCATCCTCTCCCCTCTCTCTGTCCATTTCCCTTACGCTGTCTCTGTCGATATCCTCTTTCCCCCTATCTGTGTCCTCCTTCCCCCTCTCTTTCTACCACTTCCTCCCCCTTCTCTCTCTGCATCATCACACCAACTCGAATAGGAGGCTGGTGGTTCTTGCCACCGCACCATTTTTTCCACATCGATAACTAATATGTGTACCAAATTTAGTTAAAATCGTTCTAGGGGCTTACGATGAGCTGTCTACCCGTGGCTCTGCCCGCGTACACTCATGTCAAATATATTTCTCTTACATTTAACATATTTCACACGTATTTTTACACATATTTCAAAAATGGCTCTGAGCACTATGGGACTCAACTGCTGTGGTCACCAGTCCCCTAGAACTTAGAACTACTTAAACCTAACTAACCTAAGGACATCACACACATCCATGCCCGAGGCAGGATTCGAACCTGCGACCGTAGCAGTCACACGGTTCCGGACTGCGCGCCTAGAACCGCGAGACCACCGCGGCCGGCACACATATTTCACCCATGTGTCTAGCGAATTTCACCCTGCGTTTTCATTTTCAAGCAGCTCATTGTTTATGATCTTTGTTGATCCATTATGGACTGTGGGACAACGGCTGGCAGGTATCTCTTGATGCAATAATTTACCAACAGCCGTATGTATTGTAGAAATTTATTTTATGGATTTCTTATATGCTACCAGTTTCGGCATTACATTGATGCCATCTTCAGGCCCCACACGTCATAGACATAAAATCGCCACCAAGAGCTGTTGCATAGCGATTTGATTCACGGATCCAGTTATATGGGTCCTTCCGTGTATAGCGAGTTTACGACTATGACGTGTGGGGCCTGAAGATGGCATCAATGTAATGCCGAAACTGGTAGCATATAAGAAGTTCATAAAATAAATTTCTACAATACATACGGCAGTTAGTAAATTATTGCATCAAGAAAAACAGTGTTTGTGACGTCATAACTCCTGAACTATGTGTCGTACAATGATATATTTTTCTAGGTACATTCAACAACAAATGCTGACACTGTCTGCATAAAGTATTGCGGATAGAATTAGTAGCAAAGAAGTAATAAATTCAAACGTCATGCATGATATAGCTTCTGTCCCCGTATCTCACTGTTTATGACGCCATATCTCCTGAATTATGTGTTGCGCAAAGATATGATTTTGCTGGTATATTCGGAGGTCAATCCGAATACCGTCTGAAAAATGTGTCGCGAATATAGTTAGTAGTAAAGAAATAATAAATTAAAACGCCATGCTTCTAACGGCGGTTTTACTGCATGAACAGCGAAAATGTAGTACGCGATCAACTTTTTTACTCTCATCATTTTGTGGGGATTTTCAGCGAGAAAAAATTTCATAATGGTTTTAAATTATGTGTGAAATTCGTTGCGAGTCACTAAGAGCTTTCATTCTCCAACACTAGATGTATAAAGTATGGGCACTCGCGCGTCATTGACTAACGGCTTTTTCATCCCTACCCCCACCTCCTTGATAGGTAGGTGGTTCTTACCCCCAAAGCGATTCAGTAAGGGATATGTGTACCAAGTTCGACTAATATCGGTCCACTGGTTTAGGACGATGTGTGGAACATACATACATACATACATACATACATACATATGTACACCCTATTTATCATACGTACGGATTCAGTGGAAGATTTCTTCTTGTACGAGAATAGATTTCTAAATTGTCTTCTCCTTCTTTCATCTGGTGTAAGCTGATAGGAAAGATCCTAGGGGCACGTCTGCAGTTGGACAGAAAATTCGTGAGTGAGTGTTGTTGATTGTTGAATTGGATGGATCAATTAGATAGGATACAATTACGTGGATGTATTAGATTGGAAGGGCACATCAGAGGATTCTGAGTACTGGACCACAATGACAGACATGGTAGTAGGGTTTTCTAGAACTGCAGACATATTGCGCTGCCTTGTACGTATATCCATATCGTGAGTATGGTACTGTCAAGGGCAAAATAATTTATATCGTTAAAAGTGACAACTAGCACCATAATAACGTCAACACTACAAGAGGTTAAACTGGCACTTATAGCCTGGTAACAAGTAGTGATTGGAGAAATAATAACGCGCAACTTATTCTGTGCTGATTTGTCGCATGAACATAAAAACACGCGCAGCCATATCCCATATTCATCGCTTGTTTCGTGTCTGTCCGTGCTGAAAAAGCAGTTATGAGTGGAAACGTCAGCTGATGGACATCGTACCGTAAGACGATCTTATCATTGCAGAAAGAAACCATTGCTTACTTGAAAGTAGCGTTGGTTTCTGGCAGTGACTGACGACTATCGGCCATTGCACCAACCGTCCATCCTCTGTGAGTCTTCCTGCATTTCGCTACCATCTTCTGACATTGCAACTTCCGCATAGATAACAACATTGTTCGCGGATAATCTCCAGAGTGTTTCAAACACTCCGTTTATGTGACATTTAATTCTTTTCCAGTTTTGCGGAATTCGTACCTTTTTTCACCTTGCTTGTTGGTTTATTTCGGTTTCATTTTTATTATAAATAACTGAAAATGCGTCATTACTGCGGTAACAGCAGGCGCATTGAGTCACTAGTCCAACTGACCAAAATTCAGGAATTCGTAAAAGGCAGTTAAGCAGTACTGTTTCTTCAATAACGATATGTTCACACTCACCGTACGGGCTACAACTCATAACTAATTGATAATAAGACAGTAAATGACTTGAGAACTAAGTGAGGAGTGGAAATGGAGCGCTTACCAACTGACTTTTTTTTTTCTTTCACAAAACGCGTTTTCAGTTGCTATTGCGTTCTCGGTGCTCTGTTGCGTGGAGGTGGTGTTTCGAATAAGCATTAGTAGACAGCCTTTGTACCAAGCTGTGCTCCCTTCTGGACTTTCAAAATTTGAAAGATATGAACCATACATCTTGCCGTCTTTGGGGTGCTTGCGTGCCTCAGCGATACAGACAGCCGTACCATATGTGCAACCACATTAGAGGGATATCCGTTGAAAGGTCAGACTAGCTTGTAGTTCCTGAAGAGGGGCAGCAGCCTTTCCAGTAGTTGCGGCGTCAGCAGTCTGCATGATTAGCTGATATGGCCTTGTAATATCAATTAAAACGGCCTTGCTGTCTTGGTACTGAAACCGGCAGAAAGCAAGGAGAAACTACAGCCGTAATTTCTCCCGAGACCATGCAGCTCTACTGTATGGTTAAATGATGATGGTATCCTCTTGGGTAGAATATTCCGGAAGTAAAATAGTCCCCCATTCGGATCTCCAGGCAGATGTTCTGATCAGGAGAAACAAAAATGGCGTTCTACGGATCTGAGTGTGGAATGTTAGATTCCTTAATCGGGCAGGTAGGTTAAATATTTAAAAAAGGGAAACCAATAGGTTGATGTTAGATATAGTGGGAATTAGTGAAGTTTGGTGACAGGAGTACAGGGTTATAAATACAAGGTCAAATAGGGGTTATGTAGGAGTAGGTTTAATAATGAATAAGGAACTATGAATGTGGGTATCCTACAATGAACAGCATAGTGAACGCATTATCGTAGCCAAGACAGACACAAAGCCCACACTCACCACAGTAGTACAAGTGTATATGCCAACTAGCTCCGCAGATGATGAATAGACGATGAAATGTATAATAAGACAAAAGAAATTATTTAGATAGTTAAGGGAAACGAAAATTTAATTGTGATGGAGGACAGGAATTCGATAGGGGAAAAGGAAGAGAAGGAAAAATATAAGGTGAATATGGACTGGGGGAAAGGAATGAAAGGAGAAGCTGTCTGGTAGAATTTTGCACAGACCGTAATTTCATCATCGATAACACTTGGTTTAGGAATCGTGAAAGAAGGTTATATGCGTGGAAGAGATCTGGATACACCGGAAGGTTTCATATTGATTATATAATGATTAGAGAGAGATTTAGGAACCAGATCTTAAATTGTAATACATATCCAGGGGTAGATGCGGACTCTGGCCACAATTTATTGGTTATGAGCAGTAGATCAAGACTGAAGAAATTGGAAAAACGTAGGAAATTAAGGATATGGGACCTGTATAAGTTGAAAGAACCAGAGGTTGTTAAGAGTTTCAGAAGCTGACTAGAACAGGGGAAAGTAATACAGTAGAAGACGAATAAGTAGCTTTACGAATTGAAACAGTGAAGGCAACTGAGCATCAGGTAGGTAAAACGACAAGGCCCGGTAAAATCTTTGAGTGACATAGGAAATATTGAAAGTAATTGATGAAATGAGAAAATATAAAAATGCAGCAAATGAAGCAGGCGAAAGGGAATATAAACGTCTATAAAATGAAGTTGGTAGGAAGTGCAAAATGGGTAAACAGCAATGGCTAGAGGACCAATGTAAGGATTTAGAAGCATATGTCCCTGGGGAAAAGGTAGATATTGCCTACAGGAAAATTAAATAGGTCTCTGGAGAAAAGAGAACCAGCTGTATGAATATCAAGAGCTCAGATGGAAAAAGAAAGCAAAATGGAAAAGCAAAAAGGTGGAAGGAGTATGCAGAGGGCCTATACAAGGAAGACGAACTTGCAGACAGTACTATGGAAATATAAAAGGACATAGATGAAGCCGAGATGGGAGACACGATACTACAAGAAGAATTTGACAGAGAACTGAAAGACGAAAGTCGAAACAATACTCTAGGAGTAGACGATATTCCGTCAGACCTACTAACAGCTTTCGAAAAGCCGACCTTGATAAAACTCTTCCAGCATGCAAGATGCATGAGACATGGTAAATACCCTCAGACTTTAAGAAGAATATAATCAATCCAACTCCAAAGAAAGCTGGTTCTGACAGGTGTTAATATTATCGAATTATCAGTTTAATACGTCATGGTTGGAAAATACTGACGTGAAAACTTTGCAGAGGAATGGAAAAAATAGTGGAAAACGACCTGGGGGAAGCTCAATTAGGATTCCGAGGAACTGAAAGAACACGCGAGACAATACTCATCCTAAGACTTATCTTAGAAGATAAGGATATGAACGAGCAAACATACATTTATAGCGTTTATACACTTAGAAAAAGTTTTTGATAATGTTGACTGGAATACTCTCTTCAAATTCTGAAGGTAGCAGGGGTAAAAAACAGGGAGGGAAAGGCTATTTACAACTTGTACAGAAACCAGACGGCAGCTATGAGTCGAGGGGCGTGAAAAGGAAGCAACGATTAAGAAGAGAGTGAGACAGAGTTGTAGCCTATTCCCAATGTTATTCAATCTGTATATTGAGCAAGCAGTAAAGGAAACCAAGGAAAAAGTTGGGAAAGAAATTAAAGTTCAGGAAGAAGCAATAAAAACTGTCCCGTTGGTCGATTACATTGAATTTCTGTCAGGGACAGCAAATTACTTGGAAAAGCAGTTGAACACAATGGATAGTGTCTTGAAAGTTGGATATAAGATGAACATCAACAAATTAGATTAGGAAACCAGAAACTTAAAGTAGTAGATGAGGTCTGGTATTCAGGCAGTAAAGTAACGGATGATGGCTGAAGTAGAGAGGATGTAAAATGTGGACTGGCAATGGCAAGAAAAGCGTTTATGAAGAAGAGAAATTTGTTAACATCGTATATAGATTTAAGTCTTACGAACTCTTTTCTGAATGTATTCATGTGGAGTGTAGCCACATATGGAAGTGAAACATGGACGATAAACACTTTTAATAAGAAGAGAATAGAGGCTTTTGAAATGTGATGCTACAGATGAATGCTGGAGGTTAGATAGGTAGATCGCGTAACTAATGCGGAGGTGCTGAATAGAACTGTACAAAAAAGAAATTTGTGGCACAGACTGACTAGAAGAAGGGTTCAGTTGATAGGACACATTCTGAGATATCAAGTAATCACCAACTTAGTATTGGAAGGAAGTGTGTGTGTGGGGCGGGGGGGAGGAAGGTAAGAATCGTAGAGGCAGAAAGAGAAATAAATACACTAAGCAGATTCATAAGGATGTAAGTTGCAGCATTTACTTGGAGATGAAGTAGCTTGCACAGGATAGAGTAGCATGGAGAGCGGCATGAAACTAGTTTTCGGACTGAAGACCACAACAACAACAACAATACAACAACATAAAAGATGGGTTTTGTTCACTGAGTTCTACTAGCTACAAACATAATGCTGCATTTCTGTAGTTTTATTATCACAAATAAAACGTAGTGTCTCAATGTTAATGGCATATGAGGAAAAATTTCTTCGTGCTACTATATTTTGTCGAAAACTGACAGTTTTGAGCCGGCCGCTGTGGCCGAGCGGTTCTAGGCGCTTCAGTCCGGAACCACGCGACTGCTACAGTCGCAGGTTCGAAACCTGCCTCGGGCATGGATGTGTGCGATGTCCTTAGGTTAGTTAGGTTTAAGTAGTTCTAAGTTCTAGGAGACTGATGACCTCAGATGCTAAGTCACATAACGCTCAGAGCCACTTGAACCATTTTACAGTTTTGACACCGTGGCTGTATATAAAATAGAAGTCATATTTTGCAGAAAATAAAACAGAAATCAGCCACAGTCAATAATGCTATTTGTTACAAAAAATAGCAGTTTTACCTGTTTCGAGCCGATAGGTTTATCTTGAGATGACTGTTGTTTTTTGTTGTTTACACTAGTTGGAAAAAAGCCAACAATAAGTGTAATTTAAACGTCAACAACGGTCTGAAGATGAAGCTGATGAAGCTGTCGGTTCGAAATCGGTAATGGCACTATTTTTGTAAATAAATAGCGTTACTAACCGTGGTTAGTGCTGTCTTCTTCTTTGCAGGAGTCAACTTGTTTCAACTTTCTTACGGGCTCTTAGAACCAGTCGTGTTTCTGCTAATGCACTTAGAAAGTTCTTGTTGTTATGGTCTTCAGTGCAGAGACTGGTTTGATGCAGCTCTCCATGCTACTCTGTCCTGTGCAAGCTTCTTCATCTCCCAGTATCTACTGCAACCTACGTCCTTCTGAATCTGCTTAGTGTATTCATCTCTTGGTCTCCCTCTACGATTTTTACCCTCCACGCTGCCTTCCAATATTAAATTGCTGATCCTTTGATGCCTCAGAATATGCCCTACCAACCGATCCCTTCTTCTTGTCAAGTTGTGCCACAAATTTCTCTTCTCTCCAATTCTATTCAATACCTCCACATTAGTTTTGTGATCTACCCATCTAATCTTCAGCATTATTTTGTAGCACCACATTTCGAAAGCTTCTATTCTCTTCTTGTCTAAACAATTTATCGTCCATGTGTCACTTCCATACATGGCTACACTCCATACAAATACTTACAGAAACGACCTCCTGACACTTAAATCAATACTCGATGTTAACAAATTTCTCTTCTTCAGAAACGCTTTCCTTGCCATTGCCAGTCTACATTTTATATCCTCTCTACTTCGACCATCATCAGTTATTTTGCTCCCCAAATAGTGACACTCATGTACTGCTTTAAGTCTCATTTCCTAATGTAATTCCCGCAGCATCAGCCGATTTAATTCGACTACATTCCATTATCCTCGTTTTGCTTTTGTTGATGTTCATCTTATATCCTCCTTTCAAGACACTGTCCATTCCGTTCAGCTGCTCTTCCAGGTCCTTTGCTGCCTCTGACAGAATTACAATGTCATCGGCGAATCTCAGAGTTTTTATTTCTTCTCCATGGATTTTAATTCCAACTCCGAATTTTTCTTTTGTTTCCTTTAATAAACTATTTATTTTCTAGTTCGACTCATTATTTTTGCGGTAATGCAGTGAGCTGCATAATTCGATGTATCAGATTTCCTCTCAATTTTCTGAATGCAAATCACAAACAGAGATTCAGTGTTTTTCATTGTCCTGATAAATGTCAAGATTTGGAACTTCGAACGCTTTCCATTTACACTCTGCAGTTGTACCTCTCGCTGAAACCTTGTGTGTATAGTGATTTTTTTCGGCCCAGACGGTGTGTGATGTTCGGTGCTGGTGTGTTGGCAGGCCTGCGCGGCGCTGGTGTGAGCGTGCAGTGCGACCGGAAGCCGTACCTGACGCCGCCGCCGGTGGCGCAGCAGTCACAGCCGCAACCGCCGCAGGTGCAGCAGCAGGCGCTGCAGCTGCAGCAGGCGTCCATCCCCACCAGCTTGCCGTCGCCGCCCGCCGCCAACACGGCGCACGCCTTCTACGAGCACGTCAAGTACACCGTCTAGCTACAGCTGGCCGGAGGCGCTACCTGCGCCTTATAACCGTCTGCTGCAGCCCAGTGCCGGGCAGTATCCAGCGCGTTCGAGGAACCGCTGCGGCACATCTGCGGCTACAGGAAGTGTGCGACGAAACAGGACACTACTGTGCAAAGCGCTTGTGTCAGCTTGTGATTTAAGACCATAAAAGTGACGTAACAATATCTCAAGGCTCCAGGTTTTCCTCTGTACCAAAGACAGACTGTTGTGCTTCACCGCAACCAACTGCCTTCTTTAAGAAACGGCACATACGCCCAGCTGCCTCTGTGCTTGTGGTCTTCGTGTTGTGTATCTATCCGAGCAGTGCAATGTGACAATAAAACTATTTAGGAACTCGGACGTTTCTGCTCTCCAGGCGTCGCTTCCGCTTGCGACGCCCGGGAGAAGGCGATCTTTGTCACACGCATGCAAACCGACAGTGTTGTTCTGTTGTGTGATCTGCGTAAATGTCGTCTGATCATTTACGTTGATCGGTTGTAAATGAATTGGTAAACAGTGACACATAGTACAAGAGATTGTTTCGAGAAAGTGAAACTAATAAATATTACGAAAGAAAAGCGAAGCAGTCGCTTCTGTCCGCTTTCCAAAGCGCGTTCTCCAGATTATCTGACAATACCTCAGTAGTATATGCTACCGAAAATAAATGTTGTTTAAATCAATGGCGTCTACTATGATTAATACCTCAAACTTTTATTCGTATGTCATGTCTCTTTTACAGGATCTACAACGAAAAGTTTCAGCATATAGGGCCTTACCTATAGTTTGTTTTAAACGATAATAATTCGTGCCTCCACTAATAGCTTACATTCTCAAATCCAGAGTAGCAAGTCCACGATATCATACGTTATTTCACATGTTTTTCAACTTTATAAATAACGAACAAAAACTACGAACAATTTAGGTTTATTATTGTTCCGTAGACAATAAATCTACATCTCCAAGTATATTCTGCAATTCGCACTTAAGTGCCTAGCAGAGTTTCAACGAAACACTTTCACATTATTTCGAACAGCATGCAGGGGAAATGAACAGGTAAATCTTCGTGTGAGCTTGATTTGTATTACTTTATTACTTTTATCGTTTTTCCCAATGTAGGTGGGCGTCAACGAAATATTTTCACATTCGGAGCAGGAAGCTGAGATTGAAATTCCTTGAAAAGATGTCTCGGCATAGAAAAAGCCCATGTTTTAATGATTGCCACCTCTACTCGCGTAACATATCCGTGGCACTTTCTCCCCTACTCCGTGATAGCACAGAAGTATCAGCCCTTCTTTCAATTTTTTCGATGTCCTCCATCACTCCTGTCTAGTAAGGATTCCCTGCCGCACAGCAATACTTTAGCAGAGAACGAACAAGCATACAGTAGGCAGTGTAATGGATTTGCTGCATATTTTAAGTCTTTTGTCAATAAAATGCTATCTTAGGATCAGCTTCGCCGCAACATTATCTATGTAATAGTTCCGATTTAAGTTGCTCGTAATTGTTTTTCCTACGAATTTGATGACCTCACACTCCTTATTATTTGGAGTCAATTGTCACTTTTCGCACCATCTACATCTACATCTACATCCATACTCCGCAAGCCACCTGACGGTGTGTGGCGGAGGGTGCATGCAGATATCTTGTCTGAATCATTTTCGGATTGGTTTTGATCATCTGGTGACTTTATTAAACGGCAAAAGACGACATCATCTATAAACAATTAAAGAGGCCTGCTCAGATTGCCCCCTAGATCGTTTATATAGATAGGAACAGCAGACGGCCTTTGGCACTTCCATGTGGAAAGCCAGTTCTCGCTTCTGTTTCAATCAATGACTACGTATCACTACGAACTGTGACCTTTCTGATAATAAATCACGAATCCAGTGCTACAGCTGAGACTATACTCCATAAGCATCCAATATGATTAAAAGTCACTTGTGATTAACAGTATCAAAAGCCTTCTGGAAACCCAGACGTATGAGAATCAATTTGAGATCCTCTGTCAATAGCCATCACAACTTTATGATAATAACAACACTGTAGGAGTGAAATATCTTGCTGGTTCAGTATATCCACCTTCCCCCTAAGCAAAATCAGTGCAGCGCCATCTTGGAAACATCTGCACATCTGTGTCTGCCAAAGCATCTGCTAGCTTTACTCGTCGATATCTGTCAAGCCTGTTATCACAACTGTCCAAGCACCCCTCTTCAGGCGAGGCTGCTGCTTTAATTTCATTGGCTAATGACGTCATTCTTATTACGTCAGACAAACCCCACGTCACAATTACGACATGCCTTATGACTCAAATTAAGTTTCTTATAAATTTAAGTTATGGCGATAGCTCATTATATAGATAGTCAAGTGCATCCAAATGACAGTGCGAGTCCGTCACAAACTCGCGGTTATGGTCTAATGCAAGAAGTGTTTATAAAATATTGATTGAACTGCGTTAAAAGTGCGTGAAAAGCACTGAAAAGACAAAAACAAAAGTCACTAGGAAAATGTCGATGTAGAAATAAAATCGGCTGTTACCGTGATGTACATGAAAAGATTCTATTTGGTAAGAGTATTATGAAAATAGCACTGAATTTTACCTAGGCAAGGTATTAGAAAAGTCATTGATGTTTCTTTATCGATTTTTCTTTTTTGATGTTTCCATTAATTGATGATAGTTAAAACATTATCTTTTAAGCATAACCAATTGTTAGAACAGAGGTGTTGTGAACTCGTCCTTTGTTTGGAAAACATGAATTAATACAAAAGGCTTTCCTAAAAAAAATCAAACCTTAGGAACAGTGTTCTCATATAAGGTTTTCCATGACTGGTCAACAGAAGCTATCCTCCAAAAACCTATTATGTCACTGCGAATAAGAGGTGTTTCTGATTTCCAGTACATGTTGATAATGATAAGGATAATTTATACAAAACATGTTGTTGTTGTTGTTGTTGTGGTCTTCAGTCCTGAGACTGGTTTGATGCAGCTCTCCATGCTACTCTATCCAGTGCAAGCTTCTTCATCTCCCAGTACCTACTGCAAACTACATCCTTCTGAATCTGTTTAGTGTATTCATCTCTTAGTCTCCCTCTACGATTTTTACCCTCCACGCTGCCCTCCAATACTAAATTGGTGATCCCTCGATGCCTCAGAACATGTCCTACCAACCGATCCCTTCTTCTGGTCAAGTTGTGCCTCAAACTTCTCTTCTCCCCAATCGTATTCAGTACTTCCTCATTAGTTATGTGATCTACCCATCTAATCTTCAGCATTCCTCTGTAGCACCACATTTCTAAAGCTTCTATTCTCTTCTTGTCCAAACTCTTTATCGTGCATGTTTCACTTCCATACATGGCTACACTCCATACAAATACTTTCAGAAACGACTTCCTGACACTTAAATCTATACTCGATGTTAACAAATTTCTCTTCTTCAGAAACGCTTTCCTTGCCATTGCCAGTCTACATTTTATATCCTCTCTACTTCGACCATCATCAGTTACTTTGCTCCCCAAATAGCAAAACTCCTTTACTACGTTAAGTGTCTCATTTCCTAATCTAATTCCCTCAGCATCACCCGACTTAATTCGACTACATTCCATTACCCTCGTTTTTATTTTGTTGATGTTCATCTTACATCCTCCTTTCAAGACGCTATCCATTCCAATCAACTGCTCTTCCAAGTCCTTTGCTGTCTCTGACAGAATTACAATGTCATCGGCGAACCTCAAAGTTTTTATTTCTTCTCCATGGATTTTAATACCTGCTCCGAATTTTTCTTTTGTTTCCTTTACTGCTTGCTCAATATACAGATTGAATACCATCGGGGAGAGGCTACAACCCTGTCTTACTCCCTTCCCAACAACTGCTTCCCTTTCGTGTCCCTCGACTCTTATAACTGCCATCTGGTTTCTGTACAAATTGTAAATAGCCTTGCGCTCCCTGTATTTTACCCCTGCCACCTTTAGAATTTGAAAGAGAGTATTCCAGTCAACATTGTCAAAAGCTTTCTCTAAGTCTACATATGCTAGAAACGTAGCTTTGCCTTTCCTTAATCTTTCTTCTAAGATAAGTCGTAAGGTCAGTATTGCCTCCCGTGTTCCAGTATTTCTACGGAATCCAAACTGATCTTCCCCGAGGTCGGCTTCCACTAGTTTTTCCATTCGTCTGTAAAGAATTCGTGTTAGTATTTTGCAACTGTGGCTTATTAAAATGATTGTTCGGTAATTTTCACATCTGTCAACACCTGCTTTCTTTGGGATTGGAATTATTATATTCTTCTTGAAGTCTGAGGGTATTTCGCCTGTTTCATACATCTTGCTCACCAGATGGTAGAGTTTTGTCATGACTGGCTCTCCCAAGGCCGTCAGTAGTTCCAATGGAATGTTGTCTACTCCGGGGGCCTTGTTTCGACTCAGGTCTTTCAGTGCTCTGTCAAACTCTTCACGCAGTATCTTATCTCCCATTTCGTCTTCATCTACATCCTCTTCCATTTCCATAATATTGTCCTCAAGTACATCGCCCTTGTATAGACCCTCTATATACTCCTTCCACCTTTCTGCTTTCCCTTCTTTGCTTAGAACTGGGTTTCCATCTGAGCTCTTGATATTCATACAAGTGGTTCTCTTCTCTCCAAAGGTCTCTTTAATTTTCCTGTAGGCAGTATCTATCTTACCCCTAGTGAGACAAGCCTCTACATCCTTTCATTTGTCCTCTAGCCATCCCTGCTTAGCCATTTTGCACTTTCTGTCAATCTCATTTTTGAGACGTTTGTATTCCCTTTTGCCTGCTTCATTTACTGCATTTTTATATTTTCTCCTTTCATCAATTAAATTCAATATTTCTTCTGTTACCCAAGGATTTCTACTAGCCCTCGTCTTTTTACCTACTTGATCCTCTGCTGCCTTCACTACTTCATCCCTCAAAGCTACCCATTCTTCTTCTACTGTATTTCTTTCCCCCATTCCTGTCAATTGTTCCCTTATGCTCTCCCTGAAACTCTGTACAACCTCTGGTTTAGTCAGTTTATCCAGGTCCCATCTCCTTACGTTCCCACCTTTTTACAGTTTCTTTAGTTTTAATCTACAGTTCATAACCAATAGATTGTGGTCAGAGTCCACATCTGCCCCTGGAAATGTCTTACAATTTTCAACCTGGTTCCTAAATCTCTGTCTTACCATTATATAATCTATCTGATACCTTTTAGTATCTCCAGGGTTCTTCCATGTATACAACCTTCTTTCGTGATTCTTAAACCAAGTGTTAGCTATGATTAAGTTGTGCTCTGTGCAAAATTCTACCAGGTGGCTTCCTCTTTCATTTCTTAGCCCCAATCCATATTCATCTACTACGTTTCCTTCTCTCCCTTTTCCTACTGCCGAATTCCAGTCACCCATGACTATTAAATTTTCGTCACCCTTCACAATCTGAATAATTTCTTTTATTTCATCATACATTTCTTCAATTTCTTCGTCATCTGCAGAGCTAGTTGGCATATAAACTTGTACTACAGTAGTAGGTGTGGGCTTCGTATCTATCTTGACCACAATAATGCGTTCACTATGCTGTTTGTAGTAGCTTACCCGCATTCCTATTTTCCTATTCATTATTAAACCTACTCCTGCATTACCCCTACTTGATTTTGTGTTTATAACCCTATATTCACCTGACCAGAAGTCTTGTTCCTCCTGCCACCGAACTTCCCTAATTCCCACTATATCTAACGTTAACCTATCCATTTCCCTTTTTAAATTTTCTAACCTACCTGCCCAATTAAGTGATCTGACATTCCACGCTCCGATCCGTAGAACGCCAGTTTTCTTTCTCCTGATAACGACGCCCTCTTGAGTAGTCCCCTCCCGGAGATCCGAATGGGGGACTATTTTACCTCCGGAATATTTTACCCAAGAGGATGCCATCATCATTTAATCATACAGTAAAGCTGCATGCCCTCGGGAAAAATTACGGCCGTAGTTTCCCCTTGCTTTCAGCCGTTCGCAGTACCATCACAGCACGGCTGTTTTGGTTATTGCTACAAGGCCAGATCATTCAATCATCCAGACTGTTGCCCTTGCAACTACTGAAAAGGCTGTTGCCCCTCTTCAGGAACCACACATTTTTCTGGCCTCTCAACAGATACCCCTCCGTTGTGGTTGCACCTACGGTACGGCTGTCTGTATCGCTGAGGCACGCAAGCCTCCCCACCAGCGGCAAGGTCCATGGTTCATGGGGGGAGGATACAAAACATATACAATTAAAAAGATTTGAATGGAAAGGGCCGCATAATTTCGAGAAATTTTATGGAGTGGCCAAAAGTGTCTGGTATGTTACATTGGGATCAATTTTTACTGCATAGTATTTAGGTTAAGGTGAAACAAAGCAGTTTTCATCTGGAACAATCAATATGGAATACATCGACGAGTCACAGGCGATCTCAGATTTATGAAAATAGCCGGAAGTTCGATAGAATTGTATCACAATACACCTTTTTTTTCCTTTGAATGTTGTTTTATAAATTTCACTTTCGCTCCTAACAACAAAGCAAATTTAAATTGCTGTAAATCAAAACACACTAAAGGGTAAACACACATGCATAATACTGGCTGTTTGTTCATTAAACTATGCGCTCTTCACATAATTGATGCGGGGTAAAGTATTTGAGTGAAATTGGCAACTTGCTAAGTTCATCAAATTCAGCAACGTTTTAATGTAGCACTATTGAAATATATGTGGACTGTTCAAATTCTTGAGAATACCAGACGGAGTCTTGACGAGCGCTGTGCCCCTATTTGGTCCGGGGATGGGAGCCTAGGTTAGAGAACCAGTCCAGCACAAATTTAAACTTTTCACGAAGTTTCTCGCTGCTGTAATCTCCACTGTGAAATAAAAGGCAAATTGGTAGTACAGTAAGACTTGCGGAGATTTAGAAATAGAAATGACGTATTGGTTCTGGAAGAAAGCTTGGATCCCAGTATTGCTCAATCGGTAAGGACACTGCCTACTGTAATCGAAGTTCCTGGTTTCATTCCAGGTAAATCACAACAGTGTGGTCAGGCAGCAAGTTCAACAAGAGTGTTCATTTCGTTGCAGAGTGGTAGCTCCATTTTATCTACAGATCATTTAATGCAAAGATTAGCACTGTTAATTCGGAAGCTCTGAGGTGAGAGTTAGGGCCGGTGCTAGCGACCACACACGACGAATTTGACTTTCATATTACTCCTAGCCACACCCATGAACCATAGACCTTGCCGTTGGTGGGGAGGCTTGCGTGCCTCAGCGATATACACTCCTGGAAATTGAAATAAGAACACCGTGAATTCATTGTCCCAGGAAGGGGAAACTTTATTGACACATTCCTGGGGTCAGATACATCACATGATCACACTGACAGAACCACAGGCACATAGACACAGGCAACAGAGCATGCACAATGTCGGCACTAGTACAGTGTATATCCACCTTTCGCAGCAATGCAGGCTGCTATTCTCCCATGGAGACGATCGTAGAGATGCTGGATGTAGTCCTGTGGAACGGCTTGCCATGCCATTTCCACCTGCCGCCTCAGTTGGACCAGCGTTCGTGCTGGACGTGCAGACCGCGTGAGACGACGCTTCATCCAGTCCCAAACATGCTCAATGGGGGACAGATCCGGAGATCTTGCTGGCCAGCGTAGTTGACTTACACCTTCTAGAGCACGTTGGGTGGCACGGGATACATGCGGACGTGCATTGTCCTGTTGGAACAGCAAGTTCCCTTGCCGGTCTAGGAATGGTAGAACGATGGGTTCGATGACGGTTTGGATGTACCGTGCACTATTCAGTGTCCCCTCGACGATCACCAGTGGTGTACGGCCAGTGTAGGAGATCGCTCCCCACACCATGATGCCGGGTGTTGGCCCTGTGTGCCTTGGTCGTATGCAGTCCTGATTGTGGCGCTCACCTGCACGGCGCCAAACACGCATACGACCATCATTGGCACCAAGGCAGAAGCGACTCTCATCGCTGAAGACGACACGTCTCCATTCGTCCCTCCATTCACGCCTGTCGCGACACCACTGGAGGCGGGCTGCACGATGTTGGGGCGTGAGCGGAAGACGGCCTAACGGTGTGCGGGACCGTAGCCCAGCTTCATGGAGACGGTTGCGAATGGTCCTCGCCGATACCCCAGGAGCAACAGTGTCCCTAATTTGCTGGGAAGTGGCAGTGCGGTCCCCTACGGCACTGCGTAGGATCCTACGGTCTTGGCGTGCATCCGTGCGTCGCTGCGGTCCGCTCCCAGGTCGACGGGCACGTGCACCTTCCGCCGACCACTGGCGACAACATCGATGTACTGTGGAGACCTCACGCCCCACGTGTTGAGCAATTCGGCGGTACGTCCACCCGGCCTCCCGCATGCCCACTATACGCCCTCGCTCAAAGTCCGTCAACTGCACATACGGTTCACGTCCACGCTGTCGCGGCATGCTACCAGTGTTAAAGACTGCGATGGAGCTCCGTATGCCACGGCAAACTGGCTGACACTGACGGCGGCGGTGCACAAATGCTGCGCAGCTAGCGCCATTCGACGGCCAACACCGCGGTTCCTGGTGTGTCCGCTGTGCCGGGCGTGTGATCATTGCTTGTACAGCCCTCTCGCAGTGTCCGGAGTACGTATGGTGGGTCTGACACATCGGTGTCAATGTGTTCTTTTTTCCATTTCCAGGAGTGTAGATAACCGTACCGTAGGTGCAGCCACAACGGAGGGGTATCTGTTGAGAGGCCAGACAAACGTGTGGTTCCTGAAGGGGAGCAGCAGCCTTTTCAGTAGTTGCAAGGGCAACAGTCTGGATGATTGACTGATCTGGCCTTGTAACAGTAACCAAAACAGCCTTGCTGTGATGGTACTGCAAACGGCTGAATGCAAGGGGAAACTACAGCCGTAATTTTTCCCGAGGCCATGCAGCTTTACTGCACGCTTAAATGATGATGGCATCCTCTTGGGTAAAATATTCCAGAGGTAAAACAGTCCCCCATTCGGATCTCTGGGTGGGGACTACTCAAGAGGACGTCGTTAACAGGAGAAAGAAAACTGGCGTTCTACGGATCGGAGCGTGGAATGTCAGATCACTTAATCGGGCAGGTAGGTTAGAAAATTTAAAAAGGGAAATGGATAGGTTAAAGTTAGATATAGTGGGAATTAGTGAAGTTCGGTGGCAGGAGGAACAAGACTGGTCAGGTGACTACAGGGTTATAAATACAAAATCAAATAGGGGTAATGCAGGAGTAGGTTTAATAATGAATAAAAAAATAGGAGTGCGGGTAAGCTACTACAAACAGCATAGTGAACGCATTATTGTGGCCAAGATAGATACGAAGCTCACGCCTACTACAGTAGTACAAGTTTATATGCCAACTAGCTCTGCAGATGACGAAGAAATTGAAGAAATGTATGATGAGATAAAAGAAATTATTCAGATAGTGAAGGGAGATGAAAATTTAATAGTCATGGGTGACTGGAATTCGATAGTAGGAAAAGAAAGAGAAGGAAACGTAGTAGGTGAATATGGATTGGGGCTAAGAAGTGAAAGAGGAAGCCGCCTGGTAGAATTTTGCACAGAGCATAACCTAATCATAGCTCACACTTGGTTCAAGAATCATAAAAGAAGACTGTATACATGGAAGAAGCCTGGAGATACTGACAGGTTTCAGATAGATCATATAATGGTAAGACAGAGATTTAGGAACCAGGTTGAAAATTGTAAGACATTTCCAGGGGCAGATGTGGACTCTGACCACAATCTATTGGTTATGAACTGTAGATTAAAACTGAAGAAACTGCAAAAAGGTGGGAATTTAAAGAGATGGGACCTGGATAAACTGACTAAACCAGAGGTTGTACAGAGTTTCAGGGAGAGCATAAGGGAACAATTGACAAGAATGGGGGAAAGAAATACAGTGGAAGAAGAATGGGTAGCTTTGAGGGATGAAGTAGTGAAGGCAGCAGAAGATCAAGTAGGTAAAAAGACGAGGGCTAGTAGAAATCCTTGGGTAACAGAAGAAATATTGAATTTAATTGATGAATGAAGAAAATATAAAAATGCAGTAAATGAAGCAGGCAAAAAGGAATACAAACGTCTCAAAAATGAGATCGACAGGAAGTGCAAAATGGCTAAGCATGCATGGCTAGAGGACAAATGTAAGGATGTAGAGGCTAATCTCACTAGGGGTAAGATAGATACTACCTACAGGAAATTTTAAGAGACCTTTGGAGAAGGGAGAACCACTTGCATGAATACCAAGAGCTCAGATGGAAACCCAGTTCTAAGCAAAGAAGGGAAAGCAGAAAGGTGGAAGGAGTATATAGAGTGTCTATACGAGGGCGATGTACTTCAGGTCAATATCACGGAAATGGAAGAGAATGTAGATGAAGATGAAATGGGAGATATGATACTGCGTGAAGCGTTTGACGGAGCACTGGAAGACCTAAGTCAAAACAAGGCCCCGGGAGTAGACAACATTCCATTAGAACTACTGACGGCCTTAGGAGAGCCAGTCCTGACAAAACTCTACCATCCGGTGAGCAAAATGTGTGATTCAGACGAAATACCCTCAGACTTCAAGAAGAATATAATAATTCCAATCCCAAAGAAAGCAGGTGTTGACAGATGTGAAAATTTCCGAACTATCAGTTTAATAAGTCACGGCTGCAAAATGCTAACACGAATTCTTTACAGACGAATGGAAAAACTGGTAGAAGCCGACCTCGGGGAAGATCTTTTTGGATTCCGTAGAAATGTTGGAACACGTGAGGCAATACCGTCCCTACGACTTATCTTAGAAGAAAGATTAAGGAAAGGCAAAGTTACGTTTCTAGCATACGTAGACTTAGAGAAAGCTTTTGACAATGTTGACTGTAATACTCTCTTTCAAATTCTGAAGGTGGCATGGGTAAAATACAGGGAGCGAAAGGCTATTTACAATTTGTACAGAAACAAGATGGCAGTTATAAGAGTCCAAGAGCAAGATAGGGAAGCAGTGGTTGGGAAGGGAGTGAGACAGGGTTGTAGCCTCTCCCCAGTGTTATTCAATCTATATATTGAGCAAGCAGTAAAGGAAACAAAAGAAAAATTCGGAGTAGGTATTAAAATTCATGGAGAAGAAATAAAAACTTTGAGGTTCGCCGATGACATTGTAATTCTGTCAGAGACAGCAAAGGACCTGGAAGAGCAGCTGAACGGAATGGACAGTGTCTTGAAAGGAGGATGTAAGATGAACATCAACAAAAGCAAAACGAGGATAATGGAATGTAGTCGAATTAAATCGGCTGATGCTGCGGGAATTAGATTAGGAAATGAGACACTTAAAGCAGTACATGAGTTTCACTATTTGGGGAGCAAAATAACTGATGATGGTCGAAGTAGAGAGGATATAAAATGTAGACTGGCAATGGCAAGGAAAGCGTTTCTGAAGAAGAGAAATTTGTTAACATCGAGTATAGATTTAAGTGTCAGGAGGTCGTTTCTGAAAGTATTTGTATGGAGTGTAGCCATGTATGGAAGTGAAACATGGACGATAAAGAGTTTGGACAAGAAAAGAGTAGACGCTTTCGCAATGTGGTGCTACAGAAGAATGCTGAAGATTAGATGAGTAGATCACATAACTAATGAGAAGGTATTAAATAGACTTGGGGAGAAGAGGAGTTTGAGGCACAACTTGACTAGAAGAAGGGATCGGTTGGTAGGACAGATTCTGAGGCATCAATGGATCACAAATTTAGTATTGGAGGGCAGCGTGGAGGGTAAAAATCGTAGAGGGAGACCAAGAGATGAATACACTAAGCAGATTCAGAAGGATGTTGGCTGCAGTAGGTACTGCGAGATGAAGCAGCTTGCACTGGATAGAGTAGCATGGAGAGCTGCATCAAACGAGTCTTAGGACTGAAGACCACAACTACATTACTTCCATCTAAAGGCCACAAATGTTGATTAGATCAGGTAACGTAAATTGCTTGTATACAAGGGGTGAACCTAGGCAAACTTAAACTGTGAGGCTAGTTGCATTAGATGAGAGTCTTCTGTAATGTTTACATGTTACAGTTGGGCTATCTCATGCGATACAGTACGCAGGCGTAGCGCAGCGCTGTAAACACCCAACAGCAGCTTAGGCAGACAAAGCCGCTCTACGAGACACATCCTATGTGATCCACTTACTGAAAGAACATTCACATACTTCTTACTGATTGCCGGCACGTTTATGGCTACACCTCCACAAACCTGGTAATATTTACTTCATTCGACACTTTCTACGCTATTACGACCAAAGTATCTGAGTTCATATTCTTCTACAGTCAGTACATACGGCGTTTAAAGAAAAGAATTTTTTTTTAATATTAGGAAAGAAATCACGACAAAGACATTAATCAGACGTACACTGTCAGAAGTTCATCTACAGTTATGCAGGCCCTGTCGCCTTGTGCGTTCACCATGAATATCAGGGCTGACATCAAATCTGTACTTCATACTATTGATAGTAAGATGTCTACATTGAGATAGTAAAGTGAAAGGAAGGAAGATTATGTTTTAACGTCCTGTTGACGAAGATATCATTACAAGTGACGCTCTCTTTCGTATCGATGACCAGCGAAAGCGTGTCTGGAGACGCCACGGACCGTTGTGGGATACGAAGCTAACTGCCACCCGCCGTGTTGCCCGACAACCTGTAGTGATGGTCTGGGATGCCACTTCATTCATAGCAGGACTGCTTTGGTTGCCATCCGCGGCACCCTTACAGCATAGCGGTACGTCGGCGATATTCGATATTCTATGCACTGTTTTGTTATCCTTCATGGCAAGCCATTATGCGCTTAAATTTCAGCAGGATAATGCTCGCGCACACATGACGAGAGTTTCTACTGCTTGTCTTCATGCTTGCCAAACCCTACCTTTGCCAGCCACATCGCCGGATCTCTCCCCAACTGAGAACGTTTGGAAGTTGTGGGCAGGGCCCTCCAACGAGCTCGGGATTTTGACTATCCAACGCGCCAATTCGACAGAAGTTGGCACGACACACTCAGGAGGCACACAGTAACTCTATCGAACTATTCCAACTGTTTGCATAAGGACCACACGTGGACTAAAACATTGTTGATTTGTGAAGCTCTTTCTCTTGAATATATCGTCCAGTTTTTCTGAAATAGTAATGGTTTGTTTGTCTGTATATGTACATCACATCTCTCGATTTCCGTTCCCATTCGGATAATATCTTGCTTTCTTTTATCTTAGAGTGTATAAAAAATGTAAAAGAACGCACCAGCAAAGGTACAGGCCAACTACCGAATTCGTGAGCAAATCCTAGGTTAGAGTAAAATAAATTTCCGTGAGACTCAAAAGGTTTTGTCCACAAATGAGCATGGATTTAAAAAGCACTGCAAAACTCAGGTTGCCTTTATCTCACACCATATCCTCCGAACCATAGATGAAGAACATCAGGCCTATTCCATTTTCCTAGGTTTCCGCAAAGCGTTTGACATAGTGTCCCATTGCAGACTGTTATGGAAGTTTTGGTCATTTGGAATAGTTTCTCAGATATGTGAATGGCTCGAAGCCTTCTTAAGGAATAGAACCCAGTATAGTAACCTGGAAGGCGAGTGTTCATAAAATATAAAGCTATCGTCAGGAGTGCCACAGGTAAGTGTGGCAGAACCGTTCTTGTCCTCTGTACACGTAAACGATCTGATGTATAGGGTGAGCGGGAATCTGCAAATCTGCAACTCTTTACTGGTGACGGTGTGGTTTACGGGAAAGTGTCTTCGTTGAGTGACTGTACCAGGATACAGGATGAATTAAACAGAATTTCTATTCCATGTGATGAATGGTAGCTTGCTATAAATGTAGAAAAATGAAGTTAATACAAATGAGTAGGAGAAACAAACATGTAATGTTCAAATACAGCTATAGTAGTGTACTGGTTGACACAATCACGTCGATTGAATATCTGGACGTAACACTTCAGAGCAGTATGAAATTAAATGAACATACAACGTCAGTTTAGTGGGAGAATCCTGTGAAAGTGTAACTCATCTGTAAAGGAGACCGCCAATAGAACACTAGTGCCACCCATTCTTTAGTACCACTCGAGTGTCTGGGATCCCTATCGGGTCGGTTTAAAGGAACACATCGAAGAAATTCAGAAGTGTACTGTTAGATTCGTTACCGGTAGGTACCATCAACATATGAGTATTATATAGATACTTCATGAACTCAAATGCGAATCCCTGGACGGAAGAACACGTTATTTTCACGAAACACTAACGACAAAATTTAGAGAACCGGCATTTGCGGCTGACTGCAGAACGATTCTTTTACTGGGGAAGGACCGGAAAGACAAGACAAGAGAAATTAGAGCTCGTACAGAGGTTCATAAATAGTCGTTTTCCCTCGTTTCATTAGCTAGTGGAATGGGAAAGGCATTGACTGTAGTCGAGATGGCGTAAGAAGATCGCTTACAGCCCATAACACTGTTGTCAGCTTTCAACTACGAAGGGCAAATGGCTACAGGGGAAAACAGTAGACGTGTGTAGAACTGCGACAACACTGGCTCTTGCCAAAGAGACGTTTACAAAATCGAGTTATGATATTGGTTGATGCAGAGACCGGAAGCTACCACGCCCAACCATCTACAGCTGTCAGGGATCAACATACGGCAACTCAACTGCAGCAGTGGTACAGGGCTAATATATGGTGGATTCTCGATAGGAACTGTAACATCATTAAAATCATATAATTACAGACGTACTGAAACCAAGATATACATTAAAAATCTGAGAAACATAATATTCTTTCAGAGAAATTTATAGTTTATGGCTTTAAAAAACAAAGGGCAAGTGGATCACTTCACATGTAATCCAAGGGAAACAAATGGTCATGTTAAACCGCTCATTCAGTTTTCGTGATGAATTTTCGTCTGACTGAGAACAAATTACTCCTGTTGTTCCAGAAGGCTTGAATATTGAGGCTGCTCGTGTTCTTACTGTATGTGAACTACCTACCATCTTACACTCAGGAAATAGAAATATTGACCTTTGGTAATGAAGCAACCATAAGAATCAAGTACCACAGACATGCAACGACTGAAGTCGAGAAATGAAGTAAGGCAGCGAGCATACATGTCAGCACTGCTCGGTACACCTGAAGAAGATGACTGGGTTCGTCGTCAGAATATCGTGCGTAAAATGGAAAGAGAAATTCGATTTAGAATCCACAAGCAAAACATTAATCAATCGCACTGCGAAATTCTGAAAGGTTACAACAATTATTGCTTGATTCTCTGTAAAATGTCTGCAACTTACCTTCGAAGAATAGCAATAAAACAATAACAAAAGGGGATACTACAGTCTGAATGCTGAAAATTGTTGGGTATTTATACTCAAAAAACTTGAGTTCAGCAACGTATTCTCTGCAAATAACTGCTGACTGTCGTGTGAAGATATTATTAAGTTGGTTTATTGCCCATATTTCTACGTGTTAAGGTCACCTAGCTTTATTTTCTGAATAAATCCTTACTGAGATACAACCTTTTGATTGCACGAAAAGCTTTTGAAAGCGAAATATCTGTTGTCTGTCCTTGAACCTCTTTAAAAAAATTTGCATATAGAGAATGGTTCAACAGTAAATTTACTGTTAGACAAAACTTGTGAAGCATTTCTTACAATTCAAAAATTGTGATAGTACTCTTAAATACAAAACTAAAAACAAGCTTAGCCTGCACTATACAGAAATTAACCTTATTCTGGCACAAAAAAGAGCAGAGCATGAAGACACAAAAATATTTGACCTTGAGACATTCCATCGACATTTTGTTTCCCTATCTATGCTCATTTCAGAGAATAATATTACATAGTCACTTACGTTGAGAAAAAGCATAACTTACTGTAGGAGAGATTATAAAATAGGCAGCTGGAATTCTGCAGTTTGCTGATGCCAGTCCCATCAAAACCAATGTTTATTTTTCATATTATGTAATTTTTAATCGAGCGGAATAGTAGAATTCTGAGAGGGGTGTGTTAGCCGTGTTTGGCCATTGTAACTCTGGGTGACACGAAACGTCAGAGGGAGACGCCGGGGACGGAAACCGGGTCCCAAAGACGGGCGAAAGAGAGGTGTCTCGAATGTTGGCTTGGAGGTGGAAGAACGTTTACAAATAAGGGTAGTGTCCCCTAGTTAAAGGCAGATCGTGACGGGGGTTGGGTGAAAACAGATCATGTGGCTGGGAGCAGACCTCAGCGGTAGAATAAGCTTTATTAGTAATCAGTCCGATGGTGTAAAGCAAAACCATGTACAATCACATAGGAAGTGACTTTTTTGTGCTCAGAAATTTTATTTTGAATGTTGACAATAACTACAGACTTAGAGGTAGATAGGTCAGATAAACGAAGTTTATGTTGTGCTATTGCGTCATGTCTGATACCGGTACTCTGAAGTAGTGCTATGAACACTGTCTTGCTGTGTATATTCTCAGTGTTGTGGTCGCCAACTGTGGTTGGCTGCTCACGACAGAGTAGGTGAAGTTAACAGTAGTGGATAATATTGTGAGAAATGGTGCCAAGCAGTGTCTTAAAATCATGACATTTCACATATCAAACCCCAGTTGGCCGCATGTTTTGCACAAGCGTCATGGAACGTTAAGTGGTAATGCTTGGCCGTTGAATCGTCTTCTGCTGGGGTCACTAGTTCGTCAATAGTATGTTGAGGAGACGATTACTTGGAATTAGTGGCTCCATCAATTCAGGTGCAATGCACATTTATCTTAGATTTGAATTTGATACAAATGCATACCAACTTCATTGAAGGACACTTGGAACTGCGACGTTACCTCATGGATATTCTGTTGAGTAGCTTCCCTAACCAGCATTCCGTACGAGCAAATCGGTTTAACTGTACCTGATATTGGTGGCGACTTAGGTAATTGGGCTACGCACGGCTCTGTTTAAACCGAACAGCTCGATAATTTCGTAGGGTTTAGTCGCACACGTCTGCTTTCATGTCCAGCAGGTAACTTGCTGCAAATAATAACCAGTAGCTGTGATAATGCAGTCAAATAGTCCTTACATTAACTAGAACTGTTAATTAACAAAATAAACAGATATAGCAAATATAAGGCAACTGACGATTCAGTAAAAAGGATTCTCTTCTAATGCCATTATTTGATGTAGACGTCAGAGGATTTTGTTGGATAATGTTTATTCACGATAATCTCAAATATACGAAAAGTGGTCCTATGGCAGACAGGAAATAATCTAATAAAAAGTAGCAATGTCACATTGTGAGCGTTACGAGTATGGTAGCAAACAAAACCCTTAGGCTAAATGGTCATCCAAGCCAGGCGAAACACTAAGTTCACTTCATGGTCACGAAACATTTGCCAGCTCAAAATAATTCAGACAATTTACACAATAACATTGAAACCTCCCCTTAGAAACATTATGAATGACTGTGCTGATAAACCTCTTACGTTATATGATTTTCAAACTGCTGAGCAAAACTGAACGTACTCAGACATTACTCTCTTTACTTATTCTGATCAACACTAAACTGATACACAATATTTTTAGCGTACGCAATCTGACTTTCAAAAATCCCTACAAAAGAATGGCCCTGACCAACATTAACCTATACCTTTCATGAATCATGTACCTCACAAAAATCTTCGTTACTCGAACTATTGCAATACAGCGAGCACCAATACTGCCAGCTAAATAAAAGATGCTAACTACTGAAGGCACTAACTACTGATAGACATACTTAGCAAATGAAAGATTTTGATAGAGAACAAACAATGTATTTACCTTAATAGTGTTCAAAAGTCATATATACAGGGTGAGTCACCTAACGTTACCGCTGGATATATTTCGTAAACCACATCAAATACTGACGAACCGATTCCACAGACCGAACGTGAGGAGAGGGGCTAGTGTAATTGTTTAATACAAACCATACAAAAATGCAGGGAAGTATGTTTTTTAACACAAACCTACGTTTTTTTAAATGGAACCACGTTAGTTTTGTTAGCACATCTGAACATATAAACAAATACGTAATCAGTACCGTTTGTTGCATTGTAAAATGTTAACTACATCCGGAGATATTGTAACCTAAAGTTGACGCTTGAAACCTCCGACGTTCAGTTGCGTGTTGTAACAAACACGGGCCACGGTCGGCGAGCAGCATCTGCAGGGACATGTTTACGATGACGACCGTGTTTACGAGTGTGGCTGTAGTGCACTGTTGTGGTTTGGTCTAGCAGTCGCAGTGTCCGCATGTAGCGCTTGCTGCTATTGTTATTCTGCATTCGTCTCCGCACGCAGACCAACTGTAGTACACCGTGTTACCAGACGTCTGTGATAGTGTAGTGTTGTAGGAGCTGTGACCATGGTGTATTCGAACTCTGAAAAGGGGTAGATGATACTCGTCTATGGCGAGTGTCGACGAAATGCAGCTGAAGCCTGCAGGGTGTATGCAGAACGGTACCCGGACAGAGAGCATCCAACGTGCCGCACATTGCAAAACATCTACCGCCAACTGTATGCAACAGGTATGGTCGTAGCACGCAAACGGGTTCGTAACAGCCCATCACAGGAGAAGCGGGTGCAGTTGGTGTGTTAGCTGCTGTTGCCAAAACCCACACATGAGTACACGGGACATTGCGAGAGCCGGTGGACTGAGTCAAAGTAGTGTCATGCGCATACTGCATCGTCACCGCTTTCACCCGTTTCATGTGTCGCTACATCAGCAATTACATGGTGATGACTTTAATCATCGAGTGCAATTCTGTCAATGGGCATTAACAAAGAATGCGTTGCAGTTCTACCTGTTTACTGATGAAGCGGGTTTCACAAACCACGGGGCAGTGAATCTACGGAACATGTATTACTGGTCCGTGGACAATCCTCGCTGGCTCAGACAGGTAGAGCGATAGCGACCGTGGACTGTAAATGAATGGTGCGGAATCATTGGCGACCACCTCATTGGTCCTCACTTCATTGCAGGGGCCCAAACAGCTGCAACATACATCGCGTTTCTACAGAATGATCTGCCAACGTTGCTCGAAAATGTCCCACTGGAAACGCGTCGACGTATGTGGTATCAGCATGATGGTGCACCTGCACATTCCGCAATTAACACTAGGCTAACCCTTGACAGAATGTTCGACGGGCGTTTCATAGGACGTGGAGGACGCATAAATTGGCCAGCCCGTTCTCCTGATCTTACACCTCTGGACTTCTTTCTGTGGGGTACGTTAAAGGAGAATGTGTACCGTGATGTGCCTACAACCCCAGAAGATATGAAATAACGTATTGTGGCAGCCTGCGGCGACATTACACCAGATGTACTGCGGCGTGTACGACATTCATTACGCCAGAGATTGCAATTGTGTGCAGCAAATGATGGCCACCACATTGAACATCTATTGGCCTGACATGTCGGGACACACACTATTCCACTCCGTAACTGAAAACGGAAACCACGTGTGTACGTGTACCTCACCCCTCATGGTAATGTACATGTGCGTCAGTGAAAAAGACCAATAAAAAGGTGTTAGCATGTGGACGTAATGTGCTGTTCCAGTCTCTTCTGTACCTAAGGTCCATCACCGTTCCCTTTGGATCCCTACGTAATTCGGTGCTCTCCGATACACACGATCGAACAGCGGAGGAGTGGTACTCAAGCGTCAACTTTAGGTTACAATATCTCCGGATGTAATTAACATTTTACAATGCAACAAACGGTACTGATTACATATTTGTTTATATGTTCAGATGTGCTAACAAAACTAACGGGGTTCCATTTAAAAAAAACGTAGGTTTGTGTTAAAAAACATACTTCCGTGCATTTTTGTATGGTTTGTATTAACCAATTACACTAGCCCCTCTCCTCACGCTCGGTCTGTGGAATCGATTCGTCAGTATTTGATGTGGTTTACGAAATATATCCAGCGGTAATGTTAGGTGACTCACCCGTTCATGATATCCAGTATTACAAATTTACTCTTTCTGGCGGATACATGTCCAGATCGTCCGCTCTTAAAATTCTGCCATGTCTCTCCCCACATCCACCACTGCTGGCGGCTCACCTCCAACTGTGCAACGCTACGCACTGTTCACATCCAACTGCCCAACACTACAATAGCGAATATTCCAACAATGCTAACCAGCCACAGACTGCACACAGCACAGTCAGTCATTTTCATACAGAGCGCTACGTGGCGTTACCAAGATAAAAACCTAAACAGCCTACTTACAGCACACACGAGATAACGAGAGAAACTCATCCTGTGCCTGCTCTAAATTCCGTAGTGCAGTCGTAAAAAGTTAAAGTTCTGCACTGAAGCACATTTATACTTCTCGAAAGCTGAGTCCCTTGAAAAGTTAAAGTACTGTAGCAGTCATAATCGCCCAGAAGCTATGACCGACACGACGGAACAACACATGTTACTAAAGGCAGGTCTACATCCTTCTTCCATGACTAATATAATAGTGTCTTCTAAAGCTAAAGTCTTGTAGCACCCGTTCACCGCCCAGAATCAATCACTCACACGATCGAATATCTCACTATACCATAGGCAGGTATGCCTTCTTCAAGAATCGGTATAAAAAAGCGTTCCGAGTCGCTCCTTTGAGCTCACCTCTCTAAAAGTGTCAACCTCCATTTAGGAGTGTTCTGCCACTGTCTGACTCTCATTAGCGGAAGACCATTTCCACTAAATCGAGCGAGGTGGCGCAGTGGTTAACAGTCTGGACTCGCATTCAGGAGGACGACGGTTCAATCCCGCGTCCGGCCAGCCTGGCAAATGCCGGGCTGGTTTCTTTGAAAGGGCACGGCCGACTCCTTCCCCGTCCTTCCCTAACCCGATGAGACCGATGACCTCGCTGTTTGGTCCCCTCCGCGAAACAACCCAACCCATTTGCACTAAAATCATATCGTTCTTATTTTCTGCACACACGATTTTCACTCGAATTGACCACTTTCGGTACCAAACTAATATATTATAACAATATTTAAATAAATAAATGTCATAAACATATGGTAATACTGAAACCAATCACAATAAATACGAAGGTTTGTTTATAAATAAAGAACCCATCAATTTTGAGCTGGAGCGCTCATGTTAAATGACGACAAAATGTCGTTAAATATTGTTTAAGCAATTATTTATGTCTGCTTGACAGAAGCGTCTTCTGGTACTGTTTTCAGTTATGGCGTCGGCTAATAGACGCGATTGACCACTTCATAAATTATAGTGTTTTTTGTTTCAATTGTTATCATATTGAAATAAAGTTACCGACAAAAACAGAGAAATAACTACACAAATATGACAAGATATGAGGTATTCATGCTGCATTCATTTGATGTGTTATTGTTGAGAATACGATGTTCTGAGAAACATTTGCATAATGAAAAGGATATAAAAATGTAATAAATCAATAAATAAAGTAGATACAGATACATATATTTCAGGGATGCTAGCTATATTGAGATATTGTTTGGTGAAATCGCCTGAAACGTCTAAAAGCACGTCTAAAAGTTGTTAATTCTAAGGTTCATTTAGTCACCGTAAATTACTAACTTGCGTAGTTTTAAAGATATTGAAAATAGCATTGTTTCATTGGTTGCAACTCATTTTTTCTGAGATAGATTATGTATTGATATTTGGTTTATTGCATAACTACACTTTATTATAGAATTTCTAAGAGTTGTAAGTAGCCATATTTGAGACTATCTGACACTCCGCCATTTCCGGGGCATCGTCTCTTCAACTAAGTAAGAAACTGCCGTCCAAGTTCCCTGCACTGAGGATTTTCCCATTTCCAACCACACTGACGACCTTCGTATCTGGACAGGGCCATACCGGTTGCTTTGCTGGACCAACTAGCTAGCGTTCAGCTGCACAAAGAAACTTACTTCGCTTAGTACCAATATGTAGCCGAATAACTCGCTCTCATGAACGTAACGTTACAATCTCAACGGTATATCCTTTAAAATTAAATAAATAAATAAACAGATGGATTGAGTGCTTGTTTTCTGACCTAGCAAATCGCTCCCAGGGCTATATTTTCATTGAAAGTGTGGACATGTGCCACTATTAGGAGCGCAGCGTAAGAACACATGCAATAAAGGTAAGGCAGGTGAGTTTTTGCAGGCTGCAGCGCCGCCGTCGCGGACCGACTGGCGGAAACGAACAGATGAGTTTGCTTTAGCGTGAGACTGGTGCGCGCCTGGAACTCAAGCCACCGGCCTCCAGCCACAGCGTAGAGATGTTGTGTGTGTCGTGGCTTACACATAAGTTGTAGAAATCGATATGTAAAATTAAGTAACAGGGAAATAGGTTACAACCTTTTCCGTTATGAATTAAAACGTGTTACCACACATTGTAAATAATTTTAAAAACAGACAAATAAATTTTGCCTGACAAGTCATTCTACTCCATAGTTTAATTTCTGTGCGGATAATATCTCTCTGTGTTTGGATTTGATTTCTTAAATGTTCTGTACATCTACACATATTGTAAATTAAAGTGTAGTACTTCGTTTTTCTGTCTGCAGGTCAGTTAGGGGCAAAGACGAGAACTTAACACTTTTCTGCTTTTCCCTTCTGTTTTTCTGGTTACATGACAATGGAAATTGTGTACAATACACCTAGGATTATAGTTTACACAACACCGTAAGTTCTAGATTGTTTGTTATGCACTGAAGTTATATTTTACAGAATGTTGCAAATGAAGAAAATGGATTTTTTCCCTGGGCCTGGGTAAACATCCTATTGTTTTGGGGCAAAATTTCACATAGAAAGAAATTACTACAATTATTTTAGTCTAAGGGAGAATTATAGTATTTGTCAGGTACTGCCATTGTTACCTTGTATAATGTTTTACTATGCCAAAATCATCACCATCATTACAATAATCAACATCATTGTCACCACCATTGTTGTCGTATTAAAAATCAAAAGATTACACTAATATATCACTAATTTAAATGCAAAACATTTTAACACAAAGAAACACATTTTATTATTATTATTTGTCCTTTCCTTGCCACTCTTTCTGCAGTTTTTCCAGTAAAGTATGTATTGCTGTTTCGCCTTCATTACAGACCCGATGGGGTGAAAATTATATTTAGATTGAAAAGTTTCCAAGTTACAGTTAATTAAATGGTCAGGGCTATTATGCTGTGTTAGAATGAATTCCTCCTTTAAACCATATATTTTGACCCCATCTGCGGAGGACATTTTCAAGGGGGATGGTAGCTTCTTTGAGTGTCCGATTCACGCCGTGGTTCGCTACTGACTGCAGCAATATTCCGTTCATGCGTACTCCGCGCAGTGACGTGACGTCACATTTTTTGAGTACACGAGCGCTGTTCGTTATCACCCCATATCATCCCATGATGAAATACTGGTGCACATCTTCTTCAGTACCGGAATCCCGATGTAATTCAGTTTCACACCCTCATCCTTTCTGTTGATATTCCTGGGTGTTTTACGACCTCTGTGGCCTCTCTGTATAGCCTTTCATGTTATCCGCTTGTAGCTGCCAGTACTTGTGTCCTATCAGAATGAATGTGGTGTTTTCCTGGCCGTTCTACAATTGCCCTTGTCCTTTTCTAGTCGTTTTTTAACCACAGCCTGCTTTAAGTCTTTCACGTCATGTGGATTCATTACATCCAAGCCTTTTAGTTGCATTTTTAATGGAAGATCCATTTTCAGTTGGTTTTTTAGCCGCCTCTAGCGTTTTAATAGACAACGGCGTGGAGGACGTTTCTCTGTCGCAATTTCTGTAACATGGAGCTGAACTAGTCTTGTTAATGGTGAAACCGTCTATGTGACATAAGGTCCATTAAATAAGTTACACAAACTTACGCATTCAGTATTAAAACAGAAGAAAGAAAAAACCAACATTTTAGGGCAAAACGACGCATACAGACATTTGCCCCAACTAGTCCGTAGAATCTTTGCCCCATGGCGCTGAATTCTCAACTTCTGATATCAGCTGCCATATGTGTGAATTTGTTAAACTAACAACTATGGTTAAATCATGTGTTAGGTTATGTATTGTAACACCGCACACGTCACTTATCTGGTTTTGGCGTGTGTTCACCCCAGCTAATTGACTAACAGATCAACAGAGAGTGCAAAACTGCCGCAATATCGGATAACGCAAAGAAAGTAATAAGGCCCTGTGACTCCTGATTGAACTGCGGTGGCAGTGTTGACATTAATTGATTCATAAATGATACCTTTTAACTAAAAAGGGGTGCACATTGATGTTATATTCAGCTATTGAACACCAGATGCAAATGTTGAACATAAAATTAATTAAGAAAGTGACTTGGGATTTCAACTACTTGATTGAAAACAGATGCAGTCAATTAGCACAAATTTATTTTAACTTACGACCTTCAATCATCACATTACATGGCTCTCCTAACAGGCAGTGGGAACAAATTGCGTTTACATGGAGTAAAGCGAGATTAATCAAAATTAATTCCTATCAACTGACCCAGGTTTAAGGTGAAGTGCGAGATGAATTACCAAATACACGGCCCATGAAACCCTCGTGGAAACTTTGCCGACGTCATCCAACAAATTAATCAGTGGCCTAACTCAAGCCGGAGCGGGTGCAATATCACCGAATTCAGCGTGGCGGGGTGACGTCGATGTGCAGACGTCGGCCGGCCTCGTGGTGCTGCAAGGCTGCACTCGTCTATTCACACCTAGCTATCTTGCTCAGTGCATGGCTGAACGAAAACTTTCTATCTCCAAGCTCAATCGTTCCATTTGCTAAGTCCTAAACTGCAGAGATGCTCACTCTCGCTCAGGCAAGCTGAGTGAAGAACGCCACATCCGCACTCTAGGTCAGCTGGGAGCAGAAAAAACCTCTACCGAGACTTCTGCCAGCCTGCTCTTCGCCTCGGTTTCCCCTCCAGCAAAATCACTTACGCCAATTGCAGCGAAAGTAGCGTTAATTATACGTCGCTTCCCAGCGCCGACCAATGCCTGCTCTGGGAAGTGAACACATTCCCACAAAATTTCCCTTCCTCTCAGCTTCTGCTATTTAGCTCCTCCCAGGCCACCCATCAAGGTTAGGATCTGCATAAAACACCAATTTTTACGAAATTCTGACTCCCAGGAGAGTACTTCAAATTCCTTGGTCCTATGTTCCCATCGGAGGCCGGCGTATTTCATTCTGTCGCTTTTCACCTGATTTACTTCAGACTCTGCAGATCGTGAATTCAGCGTGAAGTTGCTATAGTCACGAACACGCAATTTCGGCCTCTGTTGACCGCTCCACCATAGCTTTGCGCGGCTTTCTCGCATGTTTCACTGAAAACGGGATGATGGACATTTATCAACAGGCGTACAAGTTCTCTGTTTGCTTCCCGGTACACCATCATGGGGTCAACTACCCACTCACTGTCACTCATCTTAAGGCAGCTGGAGGCCGCGCCACGTTACCGTCTTCTCAGAGTTTGAACCGCCCTAAGCTGCCTGTTGTCCCTTCCCTTCACCACTCCCCAGCCACGTGCCACCACCCAGCCATGGTCAACTCTGAATACTTCCCTGGGATAAACTAGCCTCCAGTAAATAGACGCATTTCCACAAAGTTTTCATGTCACGTGAATTACATTAAAACCATTACCCAACATTAATTATTCCAATACGTCCATACTATACCCTCTACAAGATACATTGTGCCTTGTCAGTCATTTTTGTTCAGCCCTACTGTTCGCTCAACGTGAGTTCGGTGATCTTTAATGACTTCATGTAAGGGGCATAGTTCTAGCCATCTTACAGTAGTCACATACTAGCTATTGATAATTCTTTGTTGCAGTAGACAGATAGCCATCCATTACATGGTAAATATTTAGATCAAAAGTTCCAAACTTTAACTTACCTTATATCTCCAAAGCTTCAAATTGCAAACCGTTTACACAACACCCCTGACTCTCCCACTGTAAAAGCTCTCAACTAAAGATGCAGGACTGCAACACTACACTCATAAGTAGGAAAAACACTGGATTCGAGCCTTTGCCCCATGCGCACCTTTGTCCCCGCCTGTCCTATGTGAAGCGTAATGTCAGGAACAATTGTAGGGATTTTGACACAATTTTCACTGGTAAATAGACTGATTCACGAGGAAGGTTTTGTGTATATAATTCATTGCCGCTATATCAGAGAAGTGGTCTTGTCATAGACTGTCAGCATATTTACAATGGAAACTGTATAACAAATTGCTCAAAAAAATTGTACCACTCTCATCATATGTATAGTTACTTTCTTTTATCTAAAATCTCATTCTGAAAAGTTCAGATGGTTGAAATTGCTCTGAGCACTATGGGACTTAACATCTGAGGTCATCAGTCCCATTTCTAAACACTCTTTTGATCGTAGGAAACAGCTGCGTACAGCCTCTTGGGTAACAGAGGTACAGCTGACCACACATCGTCAGTGCGGCTCAGTAGGGCTTGCTGTGTCTCCAGGTCTGAGCGGCCCACTGTGGCTGGTGCACACCGTCAGTCTAGCAGAATGCGTTGAAGACTCACGAGACAGTGCATGCATTGTCTCTTCACAGGAAGAAGACTTCTGTGCACGAAGAATGGAGGCAAGATAGCAACTGGAATGGAACTAGGATCATTGGCATGGGGTAGTCGTCGCCAACAAATGGAGGGTATGTCTGACGCCTGATGACAGTAGTAGAAGAGGGTGATGATGACCTTGTACCAGTGCTCGCCTTACTCATGCAGCCCCACGAGTTCAACAGGGAGCTGAGAAAGTCATTTTTGGGTAGAAGTGACGCACTGATTTCTGACTCCTTTCATCACTATCGAAGGCAATTTGAGGGTTCTGCAATATCGTGATAGGATCTTACAAACCTACTGAACAGACCTACAGTCAACATTTCGGCGATGGGTTCGTTTTTCAAGATAATAATCCATGAGTACAACATGCTAAGGGGGTGGGCATCAACAGAATGAAAGGGCCTGCCGTATGTCCTGATATGAACCTCTTGTGTCGCCGCTGCGCGATGCAATCGATACTGATAATGTCTGCGGGCGACAGCGGGATAAGGTTGATTCTCGTAACGCAAGGAAACGCAGAAACCTCTCTCCCGGAGACGATCCACTGGGATGTAATGTAACATCCGTTTGCACCTGCTCAGTTACGCTTCTCTCGTGTTCTGAGAGGTGAATCCGTTATTCGATTAGTACATCGTTTAATAAACTGAAAGCCATAATTTTGCTGTTTGTGTTTATTTAATTCAAACAGTCCAGTAAAAATACAAACTGCACCATAGTTTTCACTATTTTGCCACCTTGACAGTGATCTGCAGATACCCTCCAAGTGATAAATGTCTGGGCGTGCGTACGGAATTTAGAGCACGATTTTTTCTAGTTCTCCGTATGCCGATAGTTCTATGCATAAATATTGTTTCTGAAGAACTCAATAAATTGTCAGTGCATCTTTACATCACTTTAATCGTAATCTACTGCAGTAACGCTTTCATTACTACTTTGTGCCCGATCGACATTCAACGCTGAACTTCTGCATCTAGCAAGTAATATTCAGCGAGCACAGCAGTTCGACCACATTCAAAATGGTTCAAATGGCTCTGAGCACTATGGGACGGAACAGCTGTGGTCATCAGTCCCCTAGAACTTAGAACTACTTAAACCTAACTAACCTAAGGACATCACACACATCCATGCCCGAGGCAGGATTCGAACCTGCGACCGTAGGAGTCGCGCGGTTCCGGACTGCGCGCCTAGAACCGCGAGACTACCACGGCCGGCTCGACCACATTCACAATCGGATACAAAACTTCAGCCTGATAGTATATTTACTCTACATATCTGTCATCCACTGATACTGTACTGTCTTTCAGAATGGTTCTTCTAGTCTGCATCCTAGCACGCACTGTAATGAACTCTCATGACGGTTTTGCACCACACCCTAGTCTGCAATACCAAACTGCCGGCGCCAAAGCAACGAAACGACGTCACAGTAAGAGGCATGCTACCGTCTTGGTGACTGATGCACCATAAAAAAAAAGAAAAAAAAAGCTGATAACAAGGAAACAAGGAAAGGCCTTTGAAAGGCGAAGATGAGTACTACTACAGCTCCAGCTAGGCTCCTTCACGAACTGATTAAACGAGAAGAGCTGAACGAATTAAGTCATTGCCACCCATTGGTGACACTCAGTTGCTACGGTCTGTTGTCTCTAGTGGGGCAGGGGTATTGCTGTTGGAGAAGTACTGGCCAGCAGACTCTCATAAATATCCCCCAAATCAGATCCTTACTCTCAGATGTACTCAGTTGGTGCCAGATGCTTCCCGACATTCTCTGTACATGAGCGTGCCGAGGTGTGTACGTGATGGCAACCAAAGCTGTCTTTGTAGTGGACTGACAAGGCAGCCAGTCCACAGAGACGGGTAGCCGAAAGGGCACACGTACACACACGCCGACTGGCGCGAAGTCTGGAACGGGATTCGTAATGAATGTGATAAAGAAGAGAACGTAGCTACTAGAACACTTAACTTTTATATCGTCCTTTGGTATACAGCATTCTTGATGATACAAGTGAGACTATCTTGAGATACATGCAATGGTACAAATGGCGCCTTGCTAGGTCGTAGCCATTAACTTAGCTGAAGGCTATTCTAACGGTCTCTCGGCAAATGAGAGAAAGGCTTCGTCAGTGTAGTCGCTAGCAACGTCGTCGTACAACTGGGGCGAGTGCTAGTACGTCTCTCGAGACCTGCCTTGTGGTGGCGCTCGGTCTGCGATCCTGACAGTGGCGATGGCGACACGCGGGTCCGACATGTACTAATGGACCGCGGCCGATTTAAGCTACCGCCTAGCAAGTGTGGTGTCTGGCGGTGACACCACTGTCTTCATCAGCTGCTGACTTCGGGGGTGGAGACTACTGTATACCCAGATGAAGTACCCAGTCATCTACCAAGCACTTCGTCTCCAGCAGTGGCAGGCAACCGCCTGTGCTGGCGACCGTATGCAGACGACCTAGAGCCTCTACACTACTGGGTCACCCTCTCAATGACTCTCCTGCTGGCAGCCACCTCTGCAGTGAGACACCAGTTCGAGCCCAGACTGACGGCGGCCCGGTCTCTCTGTCACTGTGCATCTGTTGCTAAAGGTTTCCATCGATAATAATCATCGACCAGCACGAGCACACGCCTTCGACATCGATCATGCTGTGGGTTACGCTTTCAGTACCTTCGATCCATGTGCTCTAGTCCGCTTCCTGAGTTGGACCAGAAGCCTGGAGAGTTGTCACAGTATTAGCCTCTGCCAGCTACGGACGTCCAGCTAACTCCAGCGGGTGACGCTGTTAATGCAGGCCGCTGGCTACCATAAGCGTTTCCTCCGCCACAGTAGACGTCGCACACAGAGATAATGTAACTAGACCAGAAACCGATCCTGTATTGCTTATCTTTCACAAGAAAAACCAAATTTCTTTTTACCTTGTTCAAAAGTTCGGTTGCTACACAGTAGTCAGAGTTTCCAGTTCGCACAAGATACCGTTAACACCAATATGGTCATGAGAACGTAAAGTATAGAGAAATGCCGTTTTGGATGCAGTAGAGCCAATCCACTTTTAATTATAATTTCTAACTTGGTCTCTGTTTTAGAGTGAACATCCAGAATTAACATTTTCTCTGCTAGAGAACAGCGGCCTAAACGTCTCTGACAAACTTACATCCATAAATTTTTCAGACTATTTGAGCAATGTATTGGCATCTCTTTTCAAAGCTCTTTTCAGCGTTCGAAATGGGTTTTAATGCTGTGTAGCCTATACTTAACTCGCATCTGCTTCCTAATATATAATTATGGAAATGCGCCTCTGTCTTGAGGATCCACAAATTCTTCTTGTTTAGCATCCAAACATGTTTCGGTGAAGTTTCACCATCCTCAGTGGTTTCAGTTATTCTCTGTCAAATAATTATAAAAAAAAAATTTGAATGATAATACGTGTTTAGAGAGTATGGTATTTACACCTGTGAATTATTAACAGAATGAAACATATACGCTAGCATCACTTACTGATGCTTATGTGACTTTCTGACATTTGCAGTACATCTGATATTTTGCTCCAGTTTCTCACCTGCAATTAATCAGGAATTTTCAGTATTATGTCTCGTATATTTGCCAAAAAGTTAGGCCTACAATTTTCTTTGTTTTTTCCACTTTACAGTTTACAGTACTACTGCCATTAGATTATATTCTGTAGCGAACATTGATTTTTTTGTTATTCTTTAACTGTCGTTTGTTAGGTTAAAGTATTAGTTTTTGAAAATGTTGTGAGCGGCATAGTAAATTGGTGTGTGGAAGGGAACCCTATGTATCTAAAGAGTGTCTTTGCTTTCCTTTTCTTATGCCGCTTTTCCAATACTCTACAGCATACGTGCTTTCCTTCTTGCGCTGACGCTTTTTGTCGGACAGTCAATTATTCCACCATCTTGTGTTATCTTCTGTGAGGGATTTTCAAATTTTCTGACGGTAGCAATCTTTGTGTGTACGTGTGTGTGTGTGTGTATGTGTGTTTGTGTGTGTGTGTGTTTTTGTGAGTGAGTGTATGTGCATGTGTGTTACGTGCCTTGATCTTCTGATCGTTCTTTTTCATCAGAGACTAGGGTTCTGTTGCAGAGTGCTGTGTATTCGTTAATTATTCCTTTCCTTCTACTGTGGCTTTATGTATATGCAAATTTTCTTGTATTATAAGACTGTGTGATGGGCTGCTGTTACAGTTAAGAATTTTTAGATCGATGTTCATGTCTGTTGGTCTGTGGTTCATGTCCACAAGGTGCTCTGCAAATGTAAAGTGACTACTGCTACTCTTAAGAGTCTTTCTGTGTTCAGTGTAAGTAATGCCGAAATTTCAACCTGTCTGTCCAATGTAAACTCAGTCGCAGTCTTGCCATGTGAGTTCGTATATTCTAGATGTGTTGAGCTGCTCTGTGTCAGCGTTGGTTCTCCTCTGTTTCTTTCGTGTTTTCACTCCTTTTTCAACAATAGGAGTCTGTGTTTAATCAAGACAGAACTTTGTTCTAATGCTTGCGCAGGCAGTTGCTGAACGGTTATTTCGAATGAACGCTTGAGTTTCCTGAACGCTCTCCGGGCTATTTTTTGTTCTTCATCGCGAGAGACGAGTGAAGACTTCCTGTCTGACTCACAGTAGAGCGTTGACCGCGCCGTATCGCTCTGCGCAGGCAGCGTCACGTCCTTTTTTTCGTGTGCGGGGTCTTACACGTATGGAAAACATTGTCTCCATGACGACATTCGTTGTCGACGCTGGCATTCGGCGACCTTAAATTTCAGCGCTCCCTCCTCCGGTCCGGATCCTTCCGTCAATTGTTGCAGGGTGTTTGCTTCCAGACGTTTCACGCCATACATGCCAACGGCCATCTGTCCGATGTAGCATAAAACGTGATTCATCTGAAAAGGCCACCTGTTGCCAGTCAGTGGGCGTACTGGCACGGGTGCATGAACCAGGCGTCTCTAAGGAGGCCCATACGCAGCAACGTTCGCTGAACGGTCGACGAGGAGACACTGTTGGTACCCCGTGGTTCATCTGGGCGGTCGTTGCTCAGCAGCTGCACGTATGTTCGCCTGTACACATCTCTACAGCCGTCGTTCACCCCTGCCATTTATGGCTCGTGTTGCACCGCAGTTTCCTTGGCGCTGGTTTTGGGCAGCGCCACTTTGCCATGCACGGTATACTTTCAACGTGGCGTCGGGCGAACAGTTTACAAACATAGCCGTTTCCGAAATGCTTCCCTCTTTGGCCCTTAACACGTCAAATAAATAAATCGCTTCATTTCCGTATTACGACGACACCTGCAATGTCTCCCCCCCCCCCCTCCCGCCACCCACGTGATATGCTTCATATACCTTCCACTGCTACGAACGTCGCCGGTAGTCACATTAATGTGACTGGGCAGTGTGGTTAGTTACAGACTAATTGCGCGCACACAGTCAGCCTGTTCAACAACGAAACCTTATTTCTCTGTTAATTTGCATAGCAATATTCACAATTTATTTACAGTTACTAACAGTTTTTGCAATGTTCGTGTAAGTGCTGATAAGGCTACAAGTAACAGGGTGGTCCATTGATAGTGACCGGGCCAAATCTCTCACGAAATAAGCATCAAACGAAAAAACTACAAAGAACGAAACTTGTGTAGCTTGAAGGGGGAAACCAGATGGCGCTGTGGTTGGCCCGGTACATGGCGCTGCCAGAAGTCACACGAATATCAAGTGCGTTTTTTTTTTAAATAGGAACCCCCATTTTTTATTACATATTCGTGTAGTACGTAATGAAATATGAATTTTTAGTTGGACCACTTTTTTCGCTTTGTGATACATGGCGCTGTAATAGTCACAAACGTATAAGTACGTGGTATCACGTAACATTCCGCCAGTACGAACGGTATTTGCTTCGTGATACATTACCCGTGTTAAAATAGACTGTTACCAATTGCGGAAAAGGTCGATATCGTGTTGATCTATGGCTATTGTGATCAAAATGCCCAACGGGCGTGTGCTATGTATGCTGCTAGGTATCCTGGACGACATCATCCAAGTGTCCGGACCGTTCACCGGATACTTACGTTATTTAAGGGAACAGGAAGTGTTCAGCCACATGTGAAACGTGAACCACGACCTTCAACAAATGATGATGCCCAAGTAGGTGTTTTAGCTGCTTTCGCGGCTAATCCGCACATCATTAGCACACAAATTGCGTGACGATCGGGAATCTCAGAACCGTCGGTGTTGAGAATACTACATCACAATCGATTGCACCCGTACCATATTTCTATGCACCAGGAATTGCATGGCGGCGAATCTGAACGTCGTGTACTTGGCACAAGAGAAATTACGGGACGATGACAGATTTTTTGCACGCGCTCTATTTAGCGACGAAGCGTCATTCACCAACAGCGGTAACGTAAACCGGCATAATATGCACTACTGGGCAACGGAAAATCCACGATGGCTGCGACAAGTGGAACATCAACGATCTTGGCGGGTTAATGTATGGTGCGGCATTATGGGAGGAAGGATAATTGGCCCCCATTTTATCGATGGCAATCTACATGGTGCAATGTATGGCGATTTCCTACGTAATGTTCTACCGATGTTACTACAAGATGTTTCACTGCATGACAGAATGGTGATGTACTTCCTACGTGATGGATGTTCGACACATAGCTCGCGTGCGGTTGAAGCGGTATTGAATAGCATATTTCATGACAGGTGGATTGGTCGTCGAAGCACCATACCATGGCCCGCACGTTCACCGGATCTGACGTCCCCGAATTTCTTTCTGTGAGGAAAGTTGAATGATATTTGCTATCGTGATCCACCGACAACGTCTAACAACATGCGTCGGCGCATTGTCAATGTATGTGCGAACATTACGGAAGCCGAACTACTCGCTGTTGATAAGAATGTCGTTACGCGTATTGCCAAATGCATTGAGGTTGACGGACACCATTTTGAGCATTTATTGCATTAATGTGGTATTTACAGGTAACCACGCTATAACAGGATGCGTTCTTAGAAATGATAAGTTCACGAAAGTACATGTATCACATTAGAACAAGCGAAATAAAATGTCCAAACGTACCTACGTTGTGTATTTTAATTTAAAAAACCTACCTTTTACCAACAGTCTATAATTGTGGGCCATATGTTTGTGACTATTACAGCGCCATCTATCACAAAGCGAAAAACGTGGTCCAACTAAAACATTCATATTTCTTTACGTACTATACGAATATGTAATAAAAAATGGGGGTTCCTATTTAAAAAAAACGCAGTTGACATCCGTTTGACGCATGGCAGCGCCATCTAGCGGGCCAACCATAGCGCCATCTGGTTTCCCCCTTCAAGCTAGACAAGTTTCGTTCTTTGTATTTTTTTCGTTTGTCGCTTATTTTTCGAGATATTTGCCTCGGTCACGATCAATGGACTACCCTGTATAATCGCTGTTCATAGTTCTCGCGAAATCGTCTTTGTGCATTCAGTTGAAAGTCATTTTTACACAGGCTCCCTAGAGCTATATCCTTGCACACACTATACACAGCTCAGTTCGAAAACTCGAATTTTTGTGTAGTTTTCGATATTTTATGACCCATGCGCTTTGTACTGGTTATCATTCTACTTTCAAAACCTGTAAATTAGGTACTCGCTGCCATGTTCAATACACACCTGCCTATAACAAACTAGTCAGACATGATTTATATCCTTGCCCCAACATTCATAGACTGCATTTCTTCTATAGGTTTATCCTAACTGTGAATTTTGGCGAATCACTTTCTTTTGCCGGGTATCGTTCCTGTAAAACGGCTGCAAGGGCTTACGCTGGTCATTCAATAAATACAGCCCCTACTTTTTCACAACCATTAACCCACTCTAAGAAAAAAAGAAAAGAAAGAAAAAATGACGGACCACGAAGTAATTATCCGATTGAGCCGGCAATCGGTAGATGCTATGTTTCGAGGGTCCTATCAGTAATGCCGCAAACGTTCTCAAGTGGAGAGTGTTCTGGTGTGACCACAAACGCCGGAACGAAGAGGCGAAACGCAAGACCAGAGAAGGCAGTGAAGAATCGGAGGCCAATGGTGCGCGGAATAGGACCGCGCCGCGTCAGGCGCACCACCTGCTACAGCTGCATATAAACGCAGCTCATGCTAGCCTCGAGCACAGGGTCGGCCTGAGTCTGCAACGTGATTAGTACTCCGCTGTACAGATCCGTATCAAGCGGTTCCTTGTATAGCAAGAACTGCCTCTCGATAGCGACATTTGATGTAGTAAAAGTTAGGTACTGTCAATTTGCTTTTGTGGAAATAAAACTACCAATGTTGTTTGTTTGAAATTGCTGTATAGCATCCCGAGGGCACCCTTTTGGTGACGAGTGAGCAAGACAAGACAGAGATATCCCGCGACCTTGCTGGCAAGGTAGGGTCTGGCAAGCACGAATATAAGTGGCACATACTCTCGCCGTATGTGGACGGGCATTATCTTACTGAAATGTAAGCCCTGGATGGCCCTCCGTGAAGGGCGTAGAATATCGTCAACGTACCGCTGTGCTAAAAGGTGCCGCGCATGACATCCAAATGGGTCCTGCTATGGAAGAAAAGTCACCGCCGATCATCAATCCTTCTCGTTGGACCGTATGTTGGGCGACAGTAGGCTGGTATCCCATTGGTGTCTGGGGTGCCTCCAGACACTTGTTCGCTGGTCATCAGGGCTCAGTTCGAAGCAGCACTTGTCACTAAACACTATCCTTCTCCAGTCAATGAAGTTCCAGGCCGAAGACGTATCTGGACAGGCCTCAGACAGTGACCACACGGACCGACAACCGGGAATGGTGGCCGGGGGTGGCATTTCTTTTCGTAGCAGAACCCCTTTGGTTGTTATTCCCGGCAGCGATACGTCGACGATGTTCTAAACCTCGTTTTGTTGTCATTCATGGAAAGGCAGTCTGGGCTTACATTTCGGCAAGATAATGCCCGTCCGTAGACGGCGAGAGTGTCTACTGGTTGGCAAACCCTACCTCGACCAGCAAGGTCGCTGGATCTCTTCCCAACGGAGGACGTTTGGAGCGTTATGGGCAGGACCTCGAACCTGCTCTGTATTTTACGACGCGCCAGGTGGGCAGAGTGTGGCATCATATCCCTCAGGAGGACATCCAACAATTCTATCATTCCATGCCAAGCCAAACAACTGCTTCTATGAGAGCCACAGATTGGCCAAAGCGTTACTGACTTGCTCAAATGGTGAAGCTTTTTAGATTATCCAATATTTGTGAAACTGTTATCATTTGTTTTTGTGTATATACTCACCACGTCTATCGATTTCAGTTCCATTCGAATAATTCCTTCGTGGTACGTCGTTTTTTTTTTTTTTCTTAGAGTGTATATTCATACATACAAAAGCGTTCTTTTACGATTTTCAAATCTAATGTTTCTTCTCCATGTGCGCGAAGCTTCAAACAACTGCGACAGATGTGCGGAGCTGTTGTGAACCAGCAAAGTGGCGTCTACGTAAGGCAATGGTTACAAGCAGCTTGCTGTAATTGCATTGTTGGTTGCTGAGAAAGAAACCATGCTGAACATCCAGAAACACGGAGTGAATACTAATGATACAGTTGATGGGAGTAGTGGAGGGTCATTGGTAAAGAGAGCTAAAGCGTCAGGTGACTCAGAAACTGAGTTCAAGGATCGACAACTTTCCGGATGTTCTGCCACAGCCACTGCTCCAGACGTGGTGAACTGCGCGGTTGATCCTTACAGACCGATTGATCGCTCGACAACTGACTCTGCGGCTATCGGTGACCATTGGAAGTGCGTGTGCTGTGACTAAAACCAATACCGACTCAAAGGAAGGCTTCGGCGCTTGTTGGTGACGTCACGTCAGCTAGGCACGGCGAACGCCAGGTCTGTTGCAGGCAGTAACGCCTGGGGGTGCTTATCACTATAAATCTCTTATTTTTGGACAAACTGTTTGGTACTGTTTTGGATTCTAAAGTTTTGTTTAGATGAAAGATTTTCTTACTATCGTAAAGCTACAAATGAAGATCAAAGTTCTGTGTTACTGAATCCTGTCGAAACAAACGTAGATCAATATGAGAAGATACTTTACCCCATTGCAAGCTTCGGAAATTTTACATTCAAGTAACTATATTTAGTTGATCCATTTTGCTATCGAAACTTACCCCAACCCCCTTACAATGAACTCGTTTCTTTTATTTATTTATTTATTTTCGTTTGACATCGTCACTGGAAATGTGAAATAATTTACATGTGTAAATGTCCAACTATTGACAGTCATTAGATTACAGTCGTTTTCAACGAAAGGAATTCTAAACAGGAAACAAAATAGCTTCATACATCGAAAATACTGCTGAGCTTACACTTTTTTAAACATGCACATTAGAAAAGATAAATATTCCCCTCTTGCAACTGAAAGGAGAAACTATAAGATAAAAAATTTTATTTGATAAAACAAGTATCTCTCTTTTGCCTCTTCTTCTGTCCCCCACCCCATCCCCAAACGCGTACAATCGAAAGATATTTCATTAACATTCAGTGCTCCTCATCCCATAGTCAACCAAGATGCCTAAAGAAGAGCACCAATATGTTCACAGTTTCTTGTAAAAGCAACCCAGTACAAACGTAACTTCCTCAGATTTACAAATAAGGTAAAGAAGCATGAATTCTGTTGTTGCTGGACCATGAAGTTGTTTTTGTATGTCACTCCTTAAAACAGGTGGAAATTTAAGTTCAGGAGTACACTATTTATTTAGAAGTGTAATGAATGACGCAATTAATTGATTGCGGAAATCTCTCAGAACAATGTGTGTCGGTCAACTACCGCCAATAGTTTCACATTTTCCTGTGTCAGAGAGGGAAACACCACCATTATGAGTATGCCTGCAACAGACCTGGCGTTGGCCGTGCCTAGCTGACGTGACGTCACGAACAAGCGTCGAGGCCTTCCTTTGAGTCGGTGTTGCTAAAACTCATTAATATTGTAAATTATGCGCAAGATGTTTTCCACTAATGCTCACAACCTATTCAAAGAACTGTTGGGGCAGTCTGAGGCGAACGGAGATATCTTTCTGTCATGGATCGTTACAGGTGACAAAACCTGAATGCATCACTTTGACCAGGAAACAAACAGGCAGTCAGTGGAGTGGCAGTAATTACAATTGTCAGTAAAGAAGGTATTTAAGGCAGGTTTCTCTGCCGATAAAGTAGGGTGACAGTCTTTTGGGATAGTCTGGTGCCATTCTTGTGGATGTGTTGCCTAATGGGCCAACTATGAATTCAAAGGTATCACGTGACGGCTCCCAACGAACTCAAGAACCGTTTCCGACGTGTAACCGAAAAGAAACCTTGTTCTAGCACGAGAATGCATGCTTTCACACAAGTTGCAGGACACGGAAAAGCATTTTGAAACTGGGTTGGACATCACTGCGTCAGCCAGCCTACAGTCCAGACTTGACAGCCTCGGACAACACCTGTTTGGACCACTTAAGGATTCTCTACGTGGGACATACTTTGAGAAGATAAGAGAGTAGTTCGTGCAGTGAAAACATGGCCACGAGCGCAGGATAAAAGGTTTTACCAACAGAGAATACCCGCTGTTACACAACTCTAACATAATGTCATAGAACATGTCATAGAACACGGTGGAGGGTATGTATAAATATAGTATACAGGGTGAAGAAAAAATTGCGCACTCGGACTTTGCAGCGCGATTCCTCTCATACTAGCAATACAAAAATATCTCTTACAAAATTCCGCCCTTATATTTCGGCTAGTAAATGGACGTTAAAGGTTGACAATCCGGCAACACTGTAATCACGTGTACGGTAACTAAGTCTATCAGGACACAGCAGTAGTGCTGCGTAGTTGATGCACTGAATAGTGTTTTGGGCTAGGATGCAGGAGGTCGACGGTTCAATTCTGAGTCGAAGTTTATTTGCTGAAAGTAGTCTGCGTGGCACGATACATGGCGTCTTAATCTTTGTATAGCGATTACAGTGGATCAAATGGCTCTGAGCACTATGGGACTTAACATCTGAGGTCATCAGTCCCCTAGAACTTAGAACTACTTAAACCTAACTAACCTAAGGACATCACACACATCCATTCCCGATTCCCCATTCTGTACCACAATCACAGAAATGAAAATTCAATCATTTTCACTCCAGCTTTTAAAGAACTGTTTTGCACGCGAATTCCTTAGCACCACTGCATCTACTAGATTCCAAACTTTTGTGTGTACCCTCCGCCAATTGTCCCATGGATTAACACCAGCTATTATTGTTGCCACGTTCAGGTCCTTTACATTTCGTTAGGGCCTTACGTCACCAGTAGGGCTAGCAACGTGCTTTGCAAATAATTTCGATGGGCCCATTCGGGGAGGGTACACAGGAAACAGGTTTGAAATCTAGTAAATGCAGTGGCGCGAAAGAATTCGGGTCCACTACGTGCAAACTGCTTCTTTCAAAGCTGACCAATGAAAACGATTGCACATCATTTCTGTGTTCGTAGTACGTAACTGCAAATATTTTATAGAAGACCCACTGTAATCGCTGTATGGCGATTAAGACGGCAGATATCGTACCACGCAGACTACTATTAGCAAATGAAAACAAGCCTCAACGCAGAATCGAACCCTCTACTTCTCGAGTGCTAACTCAAAACCCTTTACACTGCACCAACTGCACAGCACTGCACTGCTTGCTAACGAAGGTAGTGACCGTACACGTAATTACGGCGTTGTCAGATTGCCAATCTTTAACGTAAATTTACTGCCCGAAATTTTCACAGGAAGAAATTATGTGATAGACATTTTTGTATTGCCAGCATGTGAGGAATCGCGCTGCGAAGTCCGAGTGTTCGAACTTTTCTTCACCCTGTACGTAAAGGTAATGTTGACTGATATCATCAGATTCTAGATCTCCACAAAAAATGTGTTCAGAAAAGAAAGAAAAACGGTTTAGCATTATTTATTGAATGACCCTCGTGGATTAGCTCCCGTGGCTCTGCCCTGCTGCTTCTTGCTATGAGTAACCGGTGGTCCGAGAGGCAGTCGTGTGGGCGTAAGTGATGCTAGCAGCTTTACTGCGCCGACTGTAAATCAATTTAAGCGGGCCTGCCACGCGACGACGCCGGCCGCCCCAAATCGACGGTCGCGTGGAACAGAGGGAAAGGAAGAGTGCAGTCAGCATCCACCGGACACGATTCGCGCGCCCTCTTCTCCAGAAGATCACGCACACGCACGCACACAGAGAAAATAGGTGGAGTGACGGGGCAGCAACAGAGGGTCGTTGTCCGGAAGGCGAGAGAGCGCAGCGCGAGATGGCCGGGTGCACAAAAACAGCCCCGCAGGGAAACTGGAGACGAGGCGCGGCGAGCCGAGATGCCACTGCACCACCTCACACGTCGCCGTCCGGCCTGAGATCCACCAGGGGCAGCCACGGCCGAAGCCAGCCGCGTGCCGTCGGGCGCGGGCGGGCCGCCGCGCCGGCTACCAGAAGGGGCGCTCCCACCCCGACCTGACCTGCTTAGAGGCCGATAGAGCAGATGAGATCTCTGCACCGTCACCCCGTCCCAGCTGTGCAAACTGGAACGAATCTGCACAGTTGTGACATCAGTTCAGTAGTAGGTGACGATACAGCTGTGTCAAATGAACCTTTCGATATCATTCATATTCTTTGTTTCCTTGTAATTGCAAAACTTATTTTTATTATAGTTGTTTTCGGGATTGTTATGATGTCTGGCGATTATTATTTGAAATTTCACGTATCATATTACACTACTAGCCATTAAAATTTCTATACCAATAAGAAATGCAGATGATACACGGGTATTCATTGGACAAATATATTATACTAGAACTGACATGAGATTAAATTTTCACGCAATTTGGGTGCATAGGTCCTGAGAAATCAGTACCCAGAACAACCACCTCTGGCCGTAATAACAGCCTTGATATGCCTGGGCATTGAGTCAAACAGAGCTTGGATGGCGTGTACAGGTACAGCTGCCCATGCAGCTTCAACACGATACCACAGTTCATCAAGAGTAGTGACTGGCGTATTGTGACGAGCTAGTTGCTCGGCCACCATTGACCAGACGTTTTCAATTGGTGAGAGATCTGGAGAATGTGCTGGCCAGGGTAGCAGTCGAACATTTTCTGTATCCAGAAAGGCCCGCACAGGACCTGCAACATGCGGTTGTGCATTCTCCTGATGAAATGCAGGGTTTCGCAGGGATCGAATGAAGAGTAGAGCCACGGGTCGTAACACATCTGTAATGTAACGTCCACTGTTCAAAGTGCCGTCAATGCGAATAAGAGGTGACCGAGACGTGTAACCAATGGCACCCCATACCATCACGCTGGGTGATACGCCAGTATGGCGCTGACGAATACACGCTTCCAATGTGCGTTCACCGCGATGTCGCCAAACATGGATGCGACCATCATGATGCTGTAAACAGAACCTGGATTCATCCGAAAAAATCACGTTTTGCCATTCGTGCATCCAGGTTCGTTGTCGAGTACACCATCGCAGGCGCTCCTGTCTGTGATGCAGCCATAGTCTCCGACCTGATAGTCCATGCTGCCGCAAACGTGGTCGAACTGTTCGTGCAGATGGTTGTTGTCTGTCTTGCAAACTTCCCCATCTGTTGACTCAGGGATCGAGACGTGGCTGCACGATCCATTACAGCCATGCGGATAAGATGCCTGTCATCTCGGCTGCTAGTGATACGAGGCCGTTGGGATCCAGCACGGCGTTCCGTATTACCCTCCTGAACCCACCGATTCCATATTCTGCTAACAGTCATTGGATTTCAAAGTCGCAAACGTGATGGTACGAGGTGCATTCAAGTTCTAAGGCCCCCGATTTTCTTTCTGATTAACTACTCACCCGAAATCGATGAAACTGGCGTTACTTCTCGACGTAATCACCCTGCATACGTACACATTTTTCACAACGCTGACGCCATGATTCCATGGCAGCGGCGAAGGCTTCTTTAGGAGTCTGTTTTGACCACTGGAAAATCGCTGAGGCAATAGCAGCACGGCTGGTGAATGTGCGGCCACGGAGAGTGTCTTTCATTGTTGGAAACAGCCAAAAGTCACTAGGAGCCAGGTCAGGTGAGTAGGGAGCATGAGGAATCACTTCAAAGTTGTTATCACGAAGAAACTGTTGCGTAACGTTAGCTCGATGTGCGGGTGCGTTGTCTTGGTGAAACAGCACACGCGCAGCCCTTCCCGGACGTTTTTGTTGCAGTGCAGGAAGGAATTTGTTCTTCAAAACATTTTCGTAGGATGCACCTGTTACCGTAGTGCCCTTTGGAACGCAATGGGTAAGGATTACGCACTCGCTGTCCCAGATTATGGACACCATAATTTTTTCAGCACTGGCGGTTACCCGAAATTTTTTTGGTGGCGGTGACTCTGTATGCTTCCATTGAGCTGACTGGCGCTTTGTTACTGGATTGAAAAATGGCATCCACGTCTCATCCATTGTCACAACCGACGAAAAGGAAGTTCCATTCATGCTGTCGTTGCGCGTCAACATTGCTTGGCAACATGCCACACGGGCAGCCATGTGGTCGTCCGTCAGCATTCGTGGCACCCACCTGGATGACACTTTTCGCATTTTCAGGTCGTCATGCAGGATTGTGTGCACAGAACCCACAGAAATGCCAACGCTGGAGGCTATCTGTTCAACAGTCATTCGACGATCCCCCAAAACAATTCTCTCCACTTTCTCGATCATGTCGTCAGACCGGCTTGAGCGAGCCCGAGGTTGTTTCGGTTTGTTGTCACAAGATGTTCTGCCTTCATTAAACTGTCGCACCCACGAACGCACTTTCGACACATCCATAACTCCATCACCACATGTCTTCTTCAACTGTCGATGAATTTCAATTGGTTTCACACCACGCAAATTCAGAAAACGAATGATTGGACGCTGTTCAAGTAAGGAAAACGTCGCCATTTTAAGTATTTAAAACAGTTCTTATTCTCGTCGCTGGCGGTAAAATTCCATCTGCCGTACGGTGTTGCCATCTCTGGAACGTATTGACAATGAACGCGGCCTCATTTTAAAACAATGCGCATGTCTCTCTTTCCAGTCCGGAGAAAAAAAATCGGAGGCCTTAGAACTTGAATGCACCTCGTACGCATTTCTCCTCCTTACACGAGGCATCACAGCAACGTTTCACCAGGCAACGCCGGTTAACTGCTGTTTGTGTATGAGAAATCGGTTGGAAACTTTCCTCATGTCAGCACGTTGGAGGTGTCACCAGTGGAGCCAACCTTGTGTGAATGCTCTTGAAAGCTAATCATTTGTATATCACAGCATCTTCTTACTGTCGGTTAAATTTCGCGTCTGTAACACGTCATCTTCGTGGTGTAGCAATTTTAAGGCCAGTAGTGTATATTGTTATCATTAAATTTTGAATATCCGTTTCTTTACATTTTCGGTTTATCTCTGAAAACGTTAAGGGGGAAACGTTCATGAGATTGTAGAAAATGTCAATTTTCAGTTTATTTTTTATTTATTAATAGAACTCATGGAGAATAAGTTCCCATAGTTTCAATGATGAAATAGCATCCAAAGTGCGTGAAAAATAATTAAATATATGACGTGACATTCCTGTCACGCCCGTGTTTTGAAGTAACACTTGAATACCAGCTCGGTGAACAACTCTTCCGTGGATTACTTTCAAGCAAATTCACAAGGGACACGTCTTGAAGGCTGTGAAGCCTGAACTTCTAAAGGAGTGTGTGCGCGGCAAAACCCAGGATCCAAATGAATCTCTAAATTCACTCAATGGAAACGATGTCATAAAACATTGTCATTTGCTATAGTTGTCATAATTGCAACTTAAGGTGCAATTCTTGTATTTCATGATATAAATGTAGGGCCCATGGAGGTATCAGGGAGAATGGGTTTTGAGATAGGAATTTTCGTTCAAGACATCTTGAGAAAAATAGATGCACAACGTCTCTCTGCAGCTGAAGAGTCAGTTGAAGTCCTGGTAATGGAAAGAAGGCAGAAAACAAGAAAGCAGAGGAGAAGTCTGAAGGATAACAGGGCACTGGGTACAAATCTGGAGCCCTCTGAGGAGATGACGCAAGGAAAGGCGCTAGGTTGAACTTTACATTACATTTCCTGGAAACTGTGTTTCTTAAAGTTTATGTACCTTTTTCTCAGAATCTATGAAGCCAAGAAATAAGAAATTTTGTCCACTTGTTTCTATAAAAGCAATAAATGTTGTCTCAAGAGTAAATTTTGAAATTATGAGTGCAATCTGGGATATGGGGTAAAGTGCTTGGAATTTTGCATGAATTTTATCTTATACTTACAGAGTTATTATTAACAATTATTAAAATTCTCTTATTGGATATATTCAAAAAACCTTATGAGAGAAGCTTAATATATGCAAAGAGATTAAACAGAAAATTTGCAGAAAACTCTTGAATAGTTTCTGAGAAAAGGGTAAATATATTATTTTTTTGAAAATAAAATTTTTATTTCCATAAAAAGTTAAATATATATAATCCAAGGAACTTAACAGTAAATGTGTTAATTTCGTGTAAAGCATGGTACAATATTTCATTACTGTATCTTCAAAACTGTGGGTTTGGTGCGTCTTTTAAATAGTGGAGTTTTTGCTGAACGTCCCCACCTTCATTATCCAGTGAAGTCAATTTTGTTTCCGTCGCCAGTTATCAGTAGATAAACTTTCTTTCGACAGTATAAAGATTATTAAAAATCCATTACAGAAATTGTGTTTAAGATTGCCTAATCATTCATTCTTTACAGAATACGTTTGTATTCCGAATAATATTTCGTAGATAATGGTTAAAACAATCTTATTGCAGTGTCATCCAACCAACTTTTTGTGCTTTCGCAACGTGACACCTTCGTTTACTTTGCAGTTTTTGGAGGGACTTGGAAAGAGTCTGCGTGAAGTGACGAGGGGATCGGACGTGGGGATCCAAGGCAGGAACTTGACTCCATTGTAATTATATAAAATGTACTTATTGGAATACTGCGATGCGTGAAGACGTTTATAATCAAGAATTCTTTTGCATATGTTCATAGTGAAATATTCGGAAAGTGGATCCATATTTCAAAATTTACGGGTTCATCCAGTCGCATTATAACATAACTGAATTGATTTCATGAATTCATTACGATGAACCATCGTTACCAGGAAAATATTTTGTCCTTAAACACGACAAGCTTAGACCTCTGCAGAGAACATACCGCGAATTTTTTACAGAACAACGAGCCGAGCCAACAACAACAACGACAATTTAAGATAAATAAATTTTTTGCCTCCTGTTTATTGTAACAAACAACATAGGCACCGCCTACCTGCAACTCTGGTTTCCAAGTTGTAGTACCATACATTTCTATGTCTGTTGATTCCGACAGAAATGTCAAAAACTATATTTGTGCTGAATTAATTATCTCCGTGTTTGTGAACCGCGTTGTCAGACTACGCATGAAGTCTCTGGGTCCGCAGGTCGTGGTCGTGCGGTAGCGTTCTCGCTTCCCACGCCCGGGGTCCCGGGTTCGATTCCCGGCGGGGTCAGGGATTTTCTCTGCCTCGTGATGACTGGATGTTGTGTGCTGTCCTTAGGTTAGTTAGGTTTAAGTAGTTCTAAGTTCTAGGGGTCTGATGACCATAGATGTTAAGTCCCATAGTGCTCAGAGCCATTTGAACCATTTTTTGAAGTCTCTGGTACAGGACACTGGCAAAAAGTCTCTATGTACCACACATTCACTGTTCATAGAGATCGGCGCCCTGTGGCCGGGCGGTTCTAGGTGCTTCAGTCTGGAACCGCGCTGCTGCTACGCTCGCAGGTTCGAATCCTGCCTCGGGCATGGATGTGTGTGATGTCCTTAGGTTAGTTAGGTTTAAGTAGTTCTACGTTCTAGGGGACTGATGACCACAGATGATTAGTCCCATAGTGCTCAGAGCCATTTGAACCTTTTGTTTTTGATGACCTCATATGTTAAAGTCCCATAGTGCTCAGAGCCATTTGAACCATTTTTAGATCAGCGCGGCTCTGGAGGCCCGCAAATATTCGCAGTAATGATTTATTTGTCGGCAAAAGACTAGGTCGATGATATCTGCGGGTATATATATATATATATATATATATATATATATATATATATATATATATATATATATATATATGCAGATACCTCAATACTAATTTCTTTGTAGTTAAAAGAGAAAGGACACTGTCCATATTACTGTTTTCATCGATTTCGATTATATACGATCTATTTGTTTTAAGTTACAGTTATTACTAATTAGGGTTTGTGTGTCATCATATACTATCAAAAAGTGTCTGAAAAAAATCAGTAGACATTAATATGGGATGTGCCTACCAATTGCCTTTATAACAGCTTGAACCGTGCTGGGGACTCTTTCAGTGAGGTGTCTGAATGTCCGTGGAGGAATGTCAGCACATTCTCCCTCAAGATCCGAAGCCTGAGAACTTAGTGCTGTTGAACGCTATGGTCTGGAGCGAAGTCCACGTACTGACTAGCCCAATCCACTTCAGGAATGTGATTGTTCATAAACGTTCTTCTCATAAATGCTGCTTTGTGGTAGCGTACATTGTTAGGCTGATATAATCATTTTCCCCGAACTGTTCCTCTACTGTACGTAGTGCACAATGCTGTAAAATGTGTTCATATTATTTCTCATTTATCGTTTTCTTATGCCCAGTATAGAAACAACACATTCTAACCACGAAAAACACCTCCATACCTGTACACTACCTCCTTCGTACGAGGGTTGCCCAGAAAGTAATGCACCGCATTTTTTTTTCTCAACCGGAAACAATGCTATGAATGCGGAACGTTACGTATCTACTATTTGAAGTCTCCTGAATGAGCATATCAAGTTTCGGTCACGTCCGACAGATAGCATAGCTGCAGGACGGTTTCAAAATGGCGTCTGTAGGTGATGTACAATACAAGCAACGTGCCGTCATTGAATTTCTCACTGCACAGAAAGAAACTGTGTGAGTATTCACAAACGCTTGTGCATGGTCTGTGGAGCATCTGCTGTCGACAGAAGCACAGTTAGCCGCTGAGCACGGAGGGTGAGGTCATCAGAAGGCGGTTCGGCGGAGCTCCACTATTTGCAGCGGTCGGAGAGACCATCCACGACTGTCATACCTGACCTAGCCCCCTCTGACTACCACGTGTTTGGGCCATTAAGGGGTACCATTCGTCGAAGACATTTTGAGGACGATGAGGAAGTGATTCACATAGTGAAGCACTGGCTCCGTCACTAGGACAAGGATTGGTACCGACAGGGCATACACGCCCTTGTTTCGCATTGGAGAAAGGCCATACAACGGGATGGAGATTACGCCTAAAAATAGGGTATGTAGATAAAACAGCATTCCTTCGTGTGTGTAATTCTCATTAGGTTCAATAAATAATTGTTGAAGAAAAAAATGCGGTACATTATTTTTTGGGCAACCGTCGTACTTCATTGTTGGCACTACCATGATAACAGGTAACTTTCTCCGGACATAAGCCAAACCCAAACTCTTCCATCGGACTGTCGCTGGTTATAACATGATTCATCGCCTACTTTCAGTGGCGTTTCCCTTTACAACACCTGAGTGCTGAATAGCACTCACAACAAAAATGAGTTATGAGGAGTTGCTTGACCACTGAACCACAATCTTTTTAACTTCCTATGCACATCGACTGAGTTAGCTGGAGTTCTGGTACCACTCTGTAGCTCAAGAGTGATTTCTTCCGATGATTTCATGCAATTTTTTATAACCACCCTCCACCATGCTCGGCGGTCCCTGTCCGTTAGTACATAGTAGGCCCGGTCTTGGCTCAGTTGTATTTGCCCCGTCATGCATCCACTTCATAATCGCGTCACCAACACGACCAGGCCCGCTTTAGAAGAGTAGAAATGTCCTTGATGGGTTTATGACTCAAGTGACATCCAATGACTAGCCCACGTTCGAAATCACTGACCTCTGCTGACCACCCCATTCTGCTGTTAGTGCTTCTCTAGTGACAGCACGGCACTTCCTCCTTTCTTCTATACTGATGGGTCGCCTTTGATGTCATATAGTGGACAACTCCACATTACATAGGAATGTAAACGTTTACTTCGCTCAGTATTAGACCATATCCCTAATTTATGTTCCCGTCCAAAAGGGAAGAATACAGCTGATGTTCATATTATTAGCTTGACCTTTGTCGGTCAACAGTATATAAACGTGGTGGAAGTGGCGTTGTACGCCCTGACACAGCCTACTTTAAATATTAGTTCCTTATTTCTTGGTAGTCTATGTGAGAACTCCACCACACTCACAATAATCCTCATCCTAAATAGTTAACAGCCTTATAGGCAATTTCCTAAATAGGTAATATCTGATATGCTAGAGTGTGCATATCGTCAATTAGGGTGGCATAACCTATTTAATTGCGTAGGGGTCTTGAACCCACTACTAACTAATAATTAACTTTTTCCCTTAAGAGTTCTGTTCCACGTCATAATTGTGACTACATGTAGTGGACAGTCGTACACATTATATTTATAGTTAGTGTATGTTTGGCTATGTTACCAAAAATGTGCGTGAAATCTTATGGGACTTAACTGCTAAGGTCGTCAGTCCATACGCTTACACACTACTTAACCTAAATTATCCTAAGGACAAACACACACACCCATGCCCGAGAGAGGACTCGAACCTCCGCCGGGACTAGCCCCACAGTACATCACTGCAGAGGCTAGACCGCTTTTTTTTTAATTGTTCTTATTTTGTTCGATTTTGTTCGTTGCATTTGTTCGGTGCCAGCTAGCCCTCTGACCGAACACGCTGAGCAACCGTGTTGGCGTCGTTGTATCTGCTCGGGGCGGACGTCGCAAGACACCCGTTTCAGTTCGTCGTTGATCCATTAACTCAGTTTTTTTTTTTTTTTTTTTTTTTTTTTTTTTTTTTTTTTTTTTTTTTTACTGAGGACAGCTAACCCTCTGACCGAACACGCTGAGTTACCGTGCCGGCGCTAACATCTATGGTCATCAGTCCCCTGGAACTTAGAACTACTTAAACCTAACTAACCTAAGGACATCATACAACACCCAGTCATCACGAGGCAGAGAAAATCACTGACCCCGCCAGGAATCGAAATAGCTCTGAGCACTATGCGACTTAACTTCTGAGGTCATCAGTCGCCTAGAACTTAGAACTAATTAAACCTAACCTAAGGACATTACACACATCCATGCCCGAGGCAGGATTCGAACCTGCGACCGCAGCGGTCGCTCGGTTCCAGACTGCAGCGCCTAGAACCGCACGGCCACTCCGGCCGGCCGGGAATCGAACCCGGGAACCCGGGCGTGGGGAGCGAGAACGCTACCGCACGACCACGAGCTGCGGACCGACCGCTCGGCTAATCGCGCGCGGCGCTATGTTCCCACAGGTTTCCTAAACACAACGTTGACCATCTGTGCACAAAATCATAAACGATGATCTAAGCTTTACACACCCAGTCAATCATTAAGGCGTAGTAATGTACTGCCATAACATAACGTTATTCAAATCTCGCGTTAACAGATCGACGTATTAATCCATGTATAATGGAAATTATTTTATTTCCACATTCTCCTAACCTTGAGAAGTTCTCGCGTTAGGGATATATAACCTTGTTCATCCCCCGCATGAGATCGTGCAGAACCATATAACTTAGCTGTGAATCATTTAGGGTTTTTAACCTAACAAGCTGAACTTAACCTCTGAGTAAATGTCTTGTCAGTTATTAAGGTCTCGGTTTATACTTAATGCTCATCGTGATTCTATCTACTTAGTGCCTTATTCTCTCGCAAATTTACGGTTTAACATTATAGGTAATTTCCCAGTGCATAACATAAAGACAGCCAATAGTAGGGACTTTTGACTTTCCGTGCGCGCATGCGCGTGATTCGCCGTCAGTACATATCCGCGGTGACACAGTTAGTTCCAACGCAGCGTCCGTGGCTAACCGACCGCTTCCCATGAAGTGGGGCCGGGGCTGTTCCTCAGCTAAGTAACGTAGCTTCACATGGTACGACGGTACTTAAGCTTTTTATGTTTGACCGTGCCTTATTCTGGCATGTATTAGTTCATTTTATGCTTCTGAAGAAGGCTAGGTTACTCTAGCTGAAACCAGGTTAAAGACCAGTAACTATTCGCAACTGAGGCGGATCTTTGACGTATTATTTCCCGCTCTAATCACTTACCATCCGATGACATGTACGTGTACAAAGTAGCATTTGCATGCGACTTGGTCTTCTGAGTATCTCACCTTTTTTTTTATATATACATATAAAATTAGACCAATAAGCACAACAGCGCATTGAATTGTACACGGAGCGCAGAGTATCTTGTTCCAGAGGCGGACAACAAAGGCAGAGAAGAAGTTTGCGAATGTTTATGATCTATGGATGGTCAAAGCTAGTATTCTAGATAACTCATGCTTTGTGTTGGGATTTTAATGAGATGACAGATGCTTAATCTCTGGTGCGGTGTATTCGGGTACATATACGGTAAGGAGCCGATGAAGTAGACACAGCGCTTGTAGTCAAATAAGATGTCTACCCACAACCATCCTCACTAGGCGTGTGAAGCAATGGCACGGTCAAAGAGGCGAATGTTGCAGAGGTAAGGCACGGAATAGTTCATGGTTGGTCTTGTGTACGTAAAGCTGTAGGTCGTCGGCATGGAAATTATATTCACCGGCGGACAGTAATGATGAGATGTCACTGAGATACAACGAGAACAATAGTGGGCCTTGAATTGACACTTTTCGCACTCCTGACAGTAGAAGCTTCCACGACGACTTTTCATTCACACAGACAACACGTTTTCAAACCACTTCAGCGAACTAACTGAAAAACTCAGCTGTCACATATTTTCTGATCAGTTTTCGAAATTGACGGTATCAAATGTTTCCTGAATTACAGTAGTGTCATAATTGTGGACTCACGGCTACCTTTTGAGTAATTCAGGTCCTCGGTTATCATAATTAATGCAATGTTTGTACCAAGGCGTTTGTTAAAACTGGGCTGATCTGTCTCAGAGAAGTTAAATCTGCGTAAGTATTAAGCCAGTTAATAGCGAACAATATATTCTAGAGCTTTGGATGCACTGAGAAAGTTTCCGACTGGTCAGTAACCACAAGGTGGTTATTCGTTCTTATGGCATAGAATTGGGTCGACAAATGGTAGCACTCCTACCCAAAAAAATTTACAATGGAGGCAAGACACCCAAATACCGCTAGAGATGAGAGTTCGTCTAGGAAGGAGGCTACATTTGAAAATAATCGTAAATATCGATACTAGAGTCAAATGCACAGTTTTCTTTGTTGACAGGCTGATGAGAGACCGCTCCGATGATATTTCAGCATGGGTGGAAAATGAGCCACAAAGATCGTATGCAAACAAGTTGTTTGTTACATTAAAATTAAAATTAATTTGTAAAAGCGTTTTACTTTATAATCCATACACAGTAATTATACTTTTAAAAATACATTAGTATACTAACAAGTAAACCTATCCATAGAATACTCTTCGATTTTGATCAGCTCTGAATATGTTTTACTGTACAATACAGTAAGATAAGAATATTTCTACTTGTCTGCACGGCCCTTAAAGGGGGAAACACCCACTTGAAATAAATTAAGTTTAATATTCCAGAAGAAATACCGTTGAAACGGTAACAGATCTAAAAAAAACTTCAAATAAAAGCTCTATAGTTTTAATGTACGTTTCAACGGTGCTGCCCAATTGTCGAAAAACTATTTTTTCGAAATTCCCTCCCCCGCACTATTTTGTTTTTCATTTTTGACATTTGACGAATAGCAAAATGTATACCATCGTTAATACTACATTGAGTCAAATGTAATGAAGTGGTATTCCAAACACGCATTTATCAGAAATAAGCTAGAAATATCTCCCACATATTATCGTTTCAATACCAGTTATGATGTTGCGTTGTTTAATCAGCCGGAACATTTATGACCACCGACCCACTATAGATCCAGTGAAGCGCCAAAGAAAGTGGTATAGGAATACGTATTCAAATACAAAGATATATAAACAGATAGAATACGGCACTATGTAAGACAACAAGTGTCTGGCGGAGTTGTTAGATCTTTTACTGCTGCTGCAATGACAGGTTATCAAGATTTAAGTGAGTATAAACGTGGTGTTACAGTCGGCGCACGAGCGATGGGCACAGCGTCTCCGAGGTAGCGTTGATATGGGAATTTTCCCATACGACCATTTCGCGAGTGTACCGTGAGTAACAGGAATCCAGTAAAATATCAAATCTCCGATACCGCTGAGGCCGGAAAAGGACCCTGCAAGAACGGGACCAGCAACGACTGAAGAGAATCGTTTAACGTGACAGAAGTGAACCCTTCAGCAAATTGCTGCAGACTTCAATGCTGGACCATCAACAAGAGTCAGCGTGCGAACCATTCAACGAAACGTCATCGGTATGGACTTGATGACTGCACGACACAAAGCTGTACGCCTCGCCTGGGCCTTTCCGCAATATTATTGGACTGTTGATGATTGCAAACCTGCTACCTGGTCGGACGATTCTCGTTTCAAATTATATAGAGCGGATGGACGTGTACAGGGATGTAGACAACCTCATGAATCCATAGACCCTAGCCGCGCGGGGTAGCCGCGCGGGGTAGCCGCGCTGTCTAGAGCATCTTCTCACGGTCCATATGGTTCCCCCCGTCGGAGGTTCCAGTCCACCCTTGGGCATGGATGTGTGTGTCGTCGTTAGCGTAATTTAGTTTAAGTTAGATTAAATAGTGTGTAAGCTTAGGGAGCGATGACCTCAGCAGTATGGTCCCAGAAGACCTTACCACAAATTTCCGAATTTTCCATGGATCCTGCGTGTCAGCAGCGGGCTGTCCAAGCTGGTGGAGGCTTTGTAATGGTGCGCGGCGTGTGCAGTTGGAGTGATATGGGACCCCTGATACATCTAGACACGACTCTCGCAGGTGTCACGTACGCAAGCATCCTGTCTCATCACCAGCATCCATTCATGTCCATTGTGCATTCCGGCGGACTTGGGCAATTCGAGCAGGACAATGCGACACCCACACGTCCAGAAATACTAGAGAGTGACTCCAGCACCCTTCTGACTTTAAACACTTCCGTCGCCCGCCAAACTCCCCAGACATGAAAATTATTGAGCAATCTGGGATGCCTTGCGACGTGCTGTTAAGAAGAGATCTCCATCCCCTCGTACTCTTACGGATTTGTGGACAGTCTTGTAGGATTCTTGGTGTCAATTCCCTCGAGACGTTAGTCGAGTCCATGCCACGTCGTATTGCGGCACCTCTGCGTGCTCGCGTAGGCCCTACACGACGTTAGACAGGTCTACCAGTTTCTCTTGCTCTTCAGTGTATAAACCACTCTAGGCGATAGCAGCGTCATCTGGCGAGGAATGACTGCTAGTGAGACACACACACTGTGCGTGCAGTATGAGTGAGCGTGGAGTCCGTGTGTAGAATGGGGACGGCGCGCGATGTATCTCAATTCGTCCGAGGGCCAATGTTAACAATGTAACTTTGGCAACTATGACAAAAATGAGCACCCGACCATCGGCACTGGACGCTGGCGCAGTGTTGTATCTGAGGTTTTTTTTACATTACCATAATTTTTGGTTTTGTTTCTTGTTTTCAAGTTTTAACCATTTCAGATATCATTGTGTTATATTTGAAATTGTTTGTACGTTATTGCTATAACGTTATTGTAAATCTATACAATAATGAGGAATGCTGAATGTACTTTGAATTTGCGCACAAATCACGTAGAATTTTTTTTTTTAAATGACGTCTTCGTCAGAACTGCGTGCATCGTTGTAAACATTAAAAACGACACGACTATAACGAGAAGTGTTTTTTTGTATCTGTTACATTTACAGCGGTATTCATTCAGAACATTAAACTCAGTTTTTTCAGGGGTCTTTCACCCCCTTAGCGATCGTATGGGCACATAAAAAGTTTGTGTCTCGTACTTTGTTCTACGCTACAGTATATTCAAAGCTGATTAGAAATGAAGTTTATGCTTTTGGTAGGTCTACTTGTAAGTTTGTTTTTCCACTATAGACAGATTTAATTCAAATATGTGAGTGGGCTAAATAAAGAACCGATTAGCGCCAGTATTTCAGATGTACGGATACCTATGTTGTTGCTGTTAAAAACTGTGGTCCTGATTCACGTACTTCTGCATACGTCGATCTCCGAATCGAGCTATCTGAGAGCCCCGAGCGTGTGGAGTGTGCCGTGCGCTGTCTGCGAGGTGTTTTTTGCTGGACGCCCGCTCTCAGCTGAGGCATCAGGGTGGCACGGGGAGGGGAGGCGGGGCCGCCCGCAGAGCCCTCGATGTCTTCCAGAACCGCGAGCTCCAGCTGGAGGTGGAGCTGGAGGGGAGGGCGGAAGTTTCTCCGGGAGGTACGACACCGCCCTTGCTGTAACGGTAAGGCCACTCTAGTTTTCGGATAAACAGGAGCTTTCGATGCCATACGGTGACATTGACTTGTGACATCACAAAATCGTCAAAATTAAACACAAAAATGATTTCAAATTTCGTGCAATGACATACTCGTTTCCATGGCGTCGAAAAACAAACATCACATAGAGAATCATACAAATTTTTTATAACAAACTTTGAAGCTATCGAGACAACCATGGGAAATTGAGGGTTTTCGAGGGGCCAAACAAGACATCAGCTGCAAAATACAAGGTGTAAATTTTAAGTTGACAAACCAGAATAACTCGAAAAATAAGCTTCACACGAAAAAATGTGTAGAATCTAAAGTTGATTATTTTGGAGGGGGACATTTGCTGGTGCCAAAACTAGCCCACCAGACATGTTATCAAGATGTGTGGAGGGATTTACAGCACGAGTCAATAAATGCATCGAAGTTGGAGATCATCACTTCGAACATTTGATTTCATAACACGGTGAGATGCAAGGGATTTACTGACAAAAAGCAGGCCGAAAGTGAGAGGCGAGGGGACTCACTGGAAACAAGCACCTCGAAATTCATTTACTTACAAGTATTTGCAAATAAGAATGAAACGAAACCAATCGTTCTTTTTCAGGACCACCAAATCTTAAACGGGAATACGTTCATCTTTAGTTAGCTAGTGGGTTAGTCTTTTCCTCAGTTAGTTCAAATAGTTCAAATGGCTCTAAGCACTATCGGACTTAACATCTGAGGTCATCAGTCCCCTAGAACTTAGAACTATTTAAACCTAACTAACCTAAGGACGTCACGCACATCCATGCCCGATGCAGGATTCGAACCTGCGACCGTAGCGGTCGCGCGGTTCCTGATTGAAGCGCCTAGAACCGCTTGGCCACATCGGCCGGCTCAGTTAGTCTTTTACTTTGTTAGTTAATTAGTTCACTCGTTAGTAAGTAGGATTTTTGGTTAGTTAGTTAGCTAGTCAGATGATTTGTTTGATAATTAAAAGTTGTGTGGCCTCATGACGACACAACAAACAAAACTTATCCGAATTTGCGGAAAAAATTAATATTTGGGTCAACATTTGTAAAACTCTAATTCCTCTCTCTCAAACCCCACCCTATGGGGAGAGAGGGAGAGTTTTAGTTTTAGCGAATTAAAATTTACGAAGTAAATAAGTATTTTTTATTTATCCGTAACCATTTTTCACGCAAAAATGAGAACATGGATTTTATTGAATTACAGCGCCAACTACCAAGAATCAAAACAAATGTTTAAGAAAAATGTACGTATTTTTTAATGTAGAATCTGATTCTAGAATAAAAAATTGGGGTTCCCATTTGAAAGTTTAAAGTTGCCTCCCGCTCCACACCCAGGGGGCTGGGGTGGCGGGCGAATTTTAGCAGCAGCAGATGTCCTCTTCGAAAATAGTCAACTTTGGATTCTACACATTTTTTCGTGTGAAGCTTATTTTTCGAGTTATTTTGGTTTGTCAACTTAAAATTTACACCCTGTATAAAAGCAACAGGCTCAAGACGAAATCAAAAAGCGATACCAACAGAGATAGTAAAAAATTACGGAAATTAACGAAACATGACATTGGAAGCTTCAGTTGGCCTACGCAACTGAACTAAAACGCCGATACTATACAAAAAGCCGATAGGCAATGACAACAACCACAGCCAAAAATCGCAAGAACTAAGGAAACGCAGTGTCAGAAACATCACTTGGACTCTACGGCTCAACATAAAATCCCAATATCGATCAACGAGCCACAAACCAATAGCAGTACAAAAAGCGAATAGGCGATTGCAATGCACATAACCAAAAATCGGAGGAACTAACGAAACGCGGTATCTAATCATCACTTGATCTATGTAGCACAACTCAAAACGTTGATACCAGAACAGAAAGCCAAAAACTAATAGTAATACAAAATGCCAATAAAGATCAGTACCAATACAAACATGGTGCCGAAAAATCTATTGACCTGCATAACTTAAAAAACGCCAATACCAACACAAAAAGTAAAAAAAAAAGAACAGTCTAAAGAGCTAAAAAGAGATACCAAATCACCTAGCTAAAAATCGTGGCAAGCAACGAAATGCTACATTGAAATAAACCAAACTATAAAAGCTTTGAATTCGAAAGGAAAAGGCATTCATAAATAATTCTAAGCTTACCTAAATTTCACTCATTGTTTACGCCCTTTACTTGGACAGCCACAGAAAATGTGTAACCTGTGACTCGTTGGAGTTGTATGCTCGGTAACGAATGGCGTAGCGTAGCACAATAGTCGTTAGTCGCGGCTCAAAGCTGAGGGACGGTATCGAAGGCTCAAGTTGACCACAATTTTCTGTCTCTCAGAAACACGGTTCCAACTCACAAGGGACGAATGCATACAATGGGCCGCCAACTTTGTTCGACCTTAGCACGATTGCAGTACATATTCCTTGTTGTGGTCTTCAGTCCGGCGGGAGGTTTGATGCAGTCTTTCATACTGGTCTATCCCGTGCTCGTCTCTTCATCTATGCATAGCTTCTCCAACACACAAAAATTTGAATCTGCTTATAATGCTCGAGCCTTGTTCTCCCTCTGCAAATTTTAACCCCTTCCCCTCCCCCTTTAAATTTCAACCAGTACCAGACCGACAATTCTTTGATGCCTCAGAAAGTGTCCTATCAACTGATCCCTTCTTTTACTCAGTTGTGACATAAATTTTTTCTACACTCGATTGGGCGCCTCTTATCAGTTATCTGACCAATCGATCTTATCTTCAGCATTCTCAAATAGGATCACTTTTCAAAAACTTATATCCTCTTCTTGACAGAAGTGTTTATCCGTCACATTTCACGTCTTTACAAGGCTAAATTCCTGACTAATACCTTCAGAAGCGACCTACTAACATTTAAAGTGTTATTATATGCTAACAGATTTCTCTTTTATAGAAATACTTTCTTGGTATTACCGATCTGCATTTTATAACCTCCTTACTTCGATCACCGTCAGTTTTGGCATCCCAAATTGCAGAATTTTGTATCAATCTACTATCATGCCAGTAACATTATATGGATGTGAAGCATTACTATTTAGAAAGATGAAGAAAGTCTGTTAATATTCGAAAGAAAAATAGTAAGAAAACTTTTTGGACTGGATTATGATGAAAACAACATTGCGTGGAGGATACGAAGACATGAAGAATTATGATAGCTGTTTAAAAGCCCTAACATCGCCGAAATGCTAAAGAAGAGAAGAGCAGGCCATATAGCAAAAATGACGGAAAACGGACTACCTAAAACAGCATTCGGCAGGACAACAGATGGAACGAGTGGAAGACTCTGAATTACGTGGCAAGATAACATCTGGGTGGACACAGCTTCGATAACCATGAACATCGAATAGACAAGCAGTGCACTCGACAGAAAGAAATGTAAGAGGCTCGTAGAAAAGGCGTGTGATCCATAAGGACTTTACCACATGTAAAGTAAAGCAAAGCAGGCAAGTAAACTGCAAAAACGCGTCTACTACTTTTAGTGACTCGTTTGACAATCTAATTCCCTCAGCTTTACGTGATTTAATTTCAAATTCATTACATTACCCTTGTTTCACCTTTGTTGTTTATGTTATAACCTCTTTACTACACACTTTGGTCTCCACCTTTTTTCGTGCCATTATCCCTTATCTTCAGCGGGTGGACTTGTTAATCTCAGTTTGGTAATGTTAGTGGTAGGGGGTAGACGGAAGCCCTTCCTGTCGCCAGCTCTCCCCCACCCCAGTCCCCCGACCCCACCACACTCGGGTTGGAATTCGTGCACCCTTCTTCTTATGAGTGTTTCCCATATGTTACTTTCCTTCTTGATTGTGCGGAGGACCTCCTCAGTACTTACATTATAAGTCCACCTAATTTTAAACATTCCTCTGTAACATCACATCTCGAGGCTTCGAATCTCTTTTGTGCTGTCTCACTACCACACAACGCTATGCTCCATAACGCTGTGATTCGTAGAAATACCTACCTCAACTTAAGACCTATGTTTAATACTAGCAGACGTCTCTTTCCTGGGAATGCCCTTTATGTCAGTGCCGATCTGCTTTTCATGCCCTCCTTGCTCTGTCCGTCATGGTTATTTTCCTGCCTAGGTGAATATCTTAACTTCGCCTACCTCGTGAACCCCAATCCTGATTTTAAGTTTCTCGCTATTCTCCTTTTTGCTAAAAGTCATTCCTTTCGTGTTTCTTAGATTTACTCTCAATCCATATTCTGTACTCATCAGACAGTTCATTCAGTTCAACATGTCCTGTAATTCTTCTTCACTTTCACTGAGGATAGCAAAGTCATCGGCAGATCTTATCATTGCCCGCATCTAGTGGTCGTGCGGTAGCGTTCTCGCTTCCCACGCCCGGGTTCCCGGGTTCGATTCCCGGCGGGGTCAGGGATTTTCTCTGCCTCGTGATGGCTGGGTGTTGTGTGCTGTCCTTAGGTTAGTTAGGTTTAAGTAGTTCTAAGTTCTAGGGGACTTATGACCACAGCAGTTGAGTCCCATAGTGCTCAGAGCCATTTTTGAAGATCTTATCGTTGACATCTCTTCAGCCGGAATTTTAATCCCATACCTGAACCTTTCTTTTATTTCCCTCATTGCTTCTTCGATACATAGATTGAACAGTAGGGGCGAAAGACTACATCCCTGGCTTACAACCATTTTAATCCGAGTACTTCGTTCTCACTCTTCCAGGCTTATTGTTCCCGCTTGGTTCTTGCACATATTGTACAGTCGTGCTCAAAAGTATCAGAACGACCTGAGTTGCATTTCGCATCATTCCCATGCTACCCACATAACGCAGCTGTCTAGCAGGTGCTCTAATCGCTCCTCGGTACAGTCGTTTGACTATTGAAAATGGTTCCAAAAAGTCACCACTAGAAAACACTGCTCTATATCGCAATAACTCAAGAAGTAAAGTAATACCACGATACCACAAATATCAGGGAACACCTTATGACAGATAAGACTATCTTTAATGTTTCTAAGTTCACATTTATTGCAATAAATGACATACCTGAAATGTTACCACTCTCATTATTACGTCAGATAGGTAATGCACGTAGTAAGTTCGTCGTAGTCAAGATTTCCTCTTCAAAGTAACATACCGTTCATATTATTTAACACAACATGACATTAAAAATTTAAGTTATTCACGAGCAGCAAGTTGAGAATATGTATGAACTTCAAATGACACGACGAACCGTCTGGTTGTGCATATGGATTCAAACCCAGGTCATGCAGACCGAGCAAGATTTCGTGACTGACGGAAACTAACAGTCATTTCCGACTAGGCATTTTAGACAGTATCAGTTAGGAAATATGAACTTTAAATTTCATAACGTAAACATTTTTAACGGACGCGAATTCCTACCCAGCATCTATTGTCCCTGTTAGCGAACTACGAGAGATGATACGTGTTGCTTCTTCACAAGTAACTTACTTGAAATGCCGTGCGGTAAACCTTTGCGTTGGACATGGATTCGAACCCAGTACCTAATCGGATTGATACCGAAGCACAATCAACTGTGGCATATCGGATTTTCTCGGCAGTAGCTAGATGTTTTAAATGTGAAATGACTAGACGAAACATTAATTTTTTCCTTCCCAGGACTCCAACCCGGCACCTATCGTTGTTATATTCTAAAGAAAACGAACGTCAAATATGGGTTTGTTACGCCAGCATGTGAGCATGTCTGAACTAGAAATAATATGACGAAGAGTTAAGTGCTGACTGGGAATCGAACCCCATACATGTCGTTGTTGACTACTCACAAAGAGACATCAGCTACCGAATTTTTCTCCACCAGCAGCTCGGAATAACATCCCTGAACTTACAGTGATCTCGCAAATAGTTCTGTGTCTCACTGGGAGTCACAACCGCCAGATATCGTTAGTGTTGACAACGAATGAAAACACATTAAAAATCAAAGGTATTATCCACCAGTAGATAGGTATTCTCATGCTAGAGCTTAATAATACATAATGAAAACTTTAGTGCCGGGCCAGGATTTAAACCCATTAACGTGCAATATGTAGAGATGTTGAGGAATCTGCAGTTTTGAACAAACAACAAATTGTAGTCTAGCTGTATTGTCCCGAACGGAGCGAATTCCGCGTTAAGGGCGGTCTGAGTTGCATTTCCAGTTCAGAACCAATTTTATCGACACACAGAAGCTCAAATAATAGATGGAATAAGTGTCCTGTGACCATACGTAACGTTTGTTTCATCACTCGAAACAAATAACTAGTATAAGAAAGGTCACTGGTGATATAGTTTCTACATGTCACCACCTATTGTGGATCAACCTAACGTCTACTTGGTAGAGAAGGAATATCACGTTTAATGTAAAATTCAGACCACAATGCCATTATACCTTCTTCACTTGGCGTAGCCAGAGAGAATAGAATCTGTCTCCACCTATCAAAAATCATTGGCAGAAGTTGGAATCGAACCCAGACCACAAGAATGCTAACCTAACCTCAATACAACAGACCACCGAACCATCTCCACTGCAACTCATTCTTCTGTCATAACGTCGCTGCGCCACACTGGATGAGAATTCTGACACACAGGCTCCCTGTAGTGGTTTGCAGCATGTTCAGTACATTCATTTACTTGGTTGACCGAATCGCCATGAACTAGCTGCCTCGGCTACCCACTGCACACATTCGACTCTATTTTGTAATCACCCAAATAAAATCATGTAACTGACACCTACACAGAGCTGCCAACAGTGTAGGATGCAGAAATTTAATTAGGAAGTGTTCCTTTCCACTTGAGCTACTCTATTGCGCTATCTGTTTGTTGAAAACGTCGTGCAGTGCAAAAGAAAAGCTTTTACTGTCTGTCTCTCAGAGGTCTAGCTCCGGCCATATGCATTATCTCACAGCAATGTGGAATGCGGAAGTTCTGGAGCAATTGTTATTGTCTTCTGGAGCTGCAGTAACTATATGTAAGGTAGTAGGGAAAGGGTAAGTGTCGTGCACTGTAGGTATGATGACACGACCTCGAGTACATTCCCTGCTACATTTTTTAAAACGAGATTCTGCTGTCTGCTGAAGTTATAAATCTAATCGAACTTTGAACATAATTCCCTTCACTTCTCAACCCAAAATAGTCGCATGTGGAAAAAGGGCTAACTTATGCGACATTTTGTTCTTTTCAGGTGTAATAGACGGCCAGGCAGCAGATGTATCTCGAAAGTTTTGTGTTATGTATGGGGAGAGTGCATCATGCCAAAATACGTCAGAAAAGTATTTACTACATTAGTTGTCGTGTGGTAGTGCCTTTTATTCTTCTTCAAACTTTGTTTGACAGCTTTTACACAGACAAGCTTTCTACGTGCATGTAATCAATAAACTGCATGTGCATTGTCAGACTGTTATAGAAAACATCAGAGAATTCGCATATGTCGTTGATGATTAATTTCTCTCTCATGTTTTAACAACACTAAAAGAAATCTTAAGAAAATTGTGCACTGTATTATAAGAAATAAAATAAAAGTACCCACCATAACCTTACGACGAAAGTCTGTTTCAATAAAACTATCTGCACACAAGCGTGCCTCTATCGGCACAAATTAGGTAAATACTACTCACTTCGATTTCGATTGGGTCTGCGTTTGATTGGTGGGCTGTGTCATACACAAGTGGTGTGCAAATGTGGTATTTCATAAATAATGTTATGTATTCCTAGAAACCCAAAATTTGCTTGTCACCAGCGGAAAGAGGCGTTACCTGTTGTGCAGCATTGTAAGTTTTTCACCATTTCACTACGAGCCGAAAGTATTTTCTTGCAATTTTCTTATCTATGCTTGATCTGACTGCTTGTAGCTCTTTCACAGAAGGGATAAAAACGTTAACATCAGATATACTGTACTTGCGAACCATAACAGACGCTTTTTCACAGGTCAGCACATTACCACAGTACTAGCAAAGAGGTTTAAGGCTTAGCTACCTCTTACGAGGCAAATAGTGGCTAGAACTTGTAAGCCGCTATTTAAAGGACGAGATTAGTTGCGATTTCCACGTGCAACGACTTTCCCGGTGCTGAAAACCGTAAATTTACAATCTTTTGTTACACCTCAAGCATTAATAACTCAGATTATTCAATGAAAATGACATGAAAAATCAAGTGAAATTTGAGGCTTAATTCCGTGCACGCCAGGAAGTAACTTGTCGAGCACAGCGTTGCCAAACATATCTTGCCTTGTTGCCAAATCTCAGCTACAATACTAGCAGGAAGAAGAAGAACCGATGTGATCCTACAGCGGGCCGGGAAGTGACCATAGCTGACGTCGCAGAGACGCAGCTGCTACAGCCTGGAATACGCTGTGCGTCTGATTCGCATTTCTGTAACTAGGTTTAGGGACCGTAGCGTAGTTAGTAATAATACTCAGAACTGACTGCAAACTAACCATCATAAATCAGTAACTCTTATAACTGTTTTTATATTTCTTTCGTAAGTGTACTCAAAACTAAGAAACTCATTCACTGACGTTTTCGTTCCTCGCCGATAATCGAGCACAACAAACAGATCAAAATGAAAAAAGAATATATGTGTGTGTGTGTGTGCGTGTGTGTCTGTGTGTGTGTGTGTGTGTGTGTGAGAGAGAGAGAGAGAGAGAGAGAGAGAGAGAGAGAGAGAGAAATAAAAAAGAATGAGAGAGAGGGTGAAACATTGTTGTAAAGAAATTGAATGGTATATAGAGAAATCTTTCATTAAAATGACTCGTTCCACATCGCTACGAAATGTACTATTCACGATCTATGGAACAAGCATTAATCTAATCTAATCTAATCTAATCATATTGCTGACTAGCCATGAAGAGTCATGAATTACCGAAATTTTCGCCATTATCAGTAACCAAATCTAAACTTGAAAATAAAAGACGACAGTTTTTGTAATAAACCGGGACTCCTATAAAGACCCTTTTCTCCCTGTTAACTAACCACGAAAGATGCCTCATATACCTCCATTCAGAAGTAACAAAGATGTAGCGCAAGATGTGAAGTTCTGTGACGGAGATACGAACCCAACACGTAATCAGATGGTTAACTAAGTAAAATCAAATGTTACATATCGGTTTTTCTTACCAGCTGCTAGGTGTTTGGATCTAAAATAAGGATACAAATTTTTGTGCCTGAGCTACAGTCGAACAGCACACCTAACGTCCTTCTTTATCATCCACGAATACAGCTTAAGTATCAGTTGGTTACTCGCCAACAGTAAGATGATTGCGTGTTTGATCAAAAATAACAACACCTATGACGATTTTTGGGAACACATGAACAGACATTAAAAATGCACATTAATTTTCACTAGCAGGCCGGTGTGCACTTGATGGGGCTTGAAATGAAATTATGAATATTTTTGCAGTCTTGGGAAAAGGAACGAAATCATTGAACTATACTGTTCCGAGAGATTCAGATCCTCGAAAGAGGAGAAACGAATTCGAATCGCAGTCCAGCACCAAATTCTTCAACGTCTATAGTTCAAACAAGTACAAGTAAAATAAGAGCCCTGTTCCTTTAAATGGCTATCGGTCATCAAATAAAATAAAATTTTCTAATGTAAGTACGTTACTGGCAACAGTATTTCTGTTTACCATGATTTCCGCCTATGTCATTTCCCAACGTAAACAGGCTCTGCCCAGTTGGTAATGAAGGAACGTGATGTTTAATGTGGATTCTGAATTATAACGTCTTTCTCTTGAGATTACCAGAGGTAAAGTAAATCTGTTTGTGCCCCTTAAAAGTAAATACTTGAACCCACGCATTGCACCTGTGATAGTTCGTTCCACCAGACCATTGTGGCCAAATTTCCCAGCCCCAAGAGTGTGCTGTAACGGATGATGTGCTTAGCTTACAAAATTAGTCACGGTGGAAAAATGCGAGTCTATTACATGGTTAAGTAGAAACAAGCTTCTGACGCGGATATTATACTGTTCTCATGTCACCAGGATGTAAAGACTCTTCTAGGCATCATAGCCTCGATGTGAAGACATTTTGAAATTTTCACTAATTCAGCAAATTTCTTTGTTCGAGAAAATCCACTGTGAAGTGTGAAGTTACCGCATAATTCGATTATTACCGTCGTTATTACTATCATTTTCTTCATACCGTTGCTGGAACACATGTGCTTGAAGATCATTTAATGCCTTTTGGTCATTATAGAAGTAGTTGCCCAAGAAGAGGTTCAATCCCTGTCTACGGAATCCTTTTCATGTTAATATCAAACATCAGCAATAACTCGTAGGTTACATTAAAACTAAGGTAATTGATGAAGACGTTACTTGATAACAAATACGCGCCGCTTCCTTTCTTCATTTACTTGCGCCTAGAAATGACTGTCGAATACTGCCAAACCAAAAGCCAAGGGATCTTACTTCCATCTGATATACGTCGCTGTCAGTTCTTCCATATGATTTGGTCGACGTGACCTGTTTCAAGTTGTGTATGACACAATGTTTTAGGAGACAAATTGTTTTCCTTTGCAATAAACAGAAGGATTTTCATTTTAAGCTATCCAAGTTCAAAATTTTCGCAATATTAGTTCAAATTTAATATTCGTTTCTATAATGTAGGAAAGTATTTCGCAGTTGGAAAACCCGCATCCGACTCACTGACCTTACACTTAGTCGCTGACCATAAATTCTAGCCAGTTTAAGTAACCTAATTTAGCGAAGACTGTTTGCCAGTGCTCTTTCTCACCAGAAAATACGCAATTCACTCACTGGGCTGTAAATTATACTGTAACAGTATTTTCTGTGTGTTTACAATGAAAACGGATGGTAGAATTTAGTGGTGCTCTCTCTTACACTTCTGTATACAATATTCCTGACCTAAACGGGCCCTTTATCATTACATGCTCTGGTCAGTGCAACATGATACTGACAACAGTAATGTGCTTACACTGACAATCTAACTGTTCGTTTTACCTGATTTTGTAATCATTTAAATAAAACAACATGACCTTCGAGTGGGAGACATTTCATCCCTCTTTCCCTTCCGTGAAATTTGTCAGTAAGATTTTGGCCTTCCAACCAGCGAAATGCGCAGAGTACGGCCGGTAAACGATTCATAAACCACGATTTAGTGTCGTTAAGACGATTTCTTTAAACATTGTCGTAGCTGAAGGAATTTAGTTTCTTCTTAAATCGTTTTATGCAGCAACGTTCACAGATATCTCAAATAGGAAAAGCTCTTTATCCAGGTACGAAGGTTGTAAAACAAACTTCCCACAGTTTGTGTCAGGTTGACGTTTTCATCTGATAGCACTGCGTAAGTGTTTTGTCTAAGAGATATCACAAGTAGTGTTCCTGTAGCTGTGGGAATCATTGGTTGAAAACGAGTTTAACACCAATGGGTACAGTACTGCTAAATATTCCAAATGATTATCAACTTAAGTCTGAGTTCATCCGCAAACTTAGGCGTATTTATAATATTGAAGAACACATCTTACTGTTGGCGACTAACCAACTGATACTTAAGCTATATTCGTAGATGATAAACATGGACGTTAGGTGTGCTGTTCGATTGTCACTCAGGCACAAAAATTTGTATCCATATTTTAGATTCCAACACCTAGCAGATGGTAAGAAAAACTGATACGTAACATTTGATTTTACTTTCTTAACCATCCGATTACGTGTTGGGTTCGTATCTCCGTCACAGAACTTCACATCATGCCCATCATCATTGTTACTTCTGAATGGAGGTATATCAGACATCTTTCGTGGTTAGTTAACAGGGACGAAAGGGTATTTATAGGAGTCTCGGTTTATTACAAAAACTGTCGTCTTTTATTTTCAAGTTTAGATTTGGTTACTGATAATGGCGAAAAATTCGGTAATTCATGACTCTTCAAGGCTAGTCAGCAATATGATATGATTATATTAGATTAGATTAATACTTGTTCCATAGATCATGAATAGGACATTTCGTAATGATGTGGAACGTGTCAAATAATATGGTTCAAATGGCTCTGAGCACTATGGGACTTAACATCTATGGTCATCAGTCCCCTAGAACTTAGAACTACTTAAACCTAACTAACCTAAGGACAGCACACAACACCCAGTCATCACGAGGCCGAGAAAATCCCTGACCCCGCCGGGAATCGAACCCGGGAACCCGGGCGTGGGAAGCGAGAACGCTACCGCTTTTTTTTTTTTTTAATCTCATTCTGTTCGCTTTTGTTCGTTGCGTCTGCTCGAGGCGGACGTCGTAAGACATCCGTTTAAGTTCGTTGATGATCGATTAACTCAGTTTTTTTATTACAGAGGGCAGCTAACCCTCTGACCGAACATGCTGAGCTACCGTGCCGGCTGCTCGACCACGAGCTGCGGACGGAACGTGTCATTTCAATGAAATATTTCTTTACATACCATGATTCAATCTTCACTTATCTCCCGGCCTTTTCCAAATATGCCCCCTCCGCTTGTGATTCTTGAACAAAGTATTCGCTATTACTAACTGAAATTGATTACAGAACTCAATTTTTCTTTCTCTTTTCTCATTTGTAGCACCAATCACGTATTCCTCCTTAACCGTTTCTTCTACTGCTGGCCTGCAACACAATTCCAGTCCCCCATGACTATTAACTTTTCTTCAGTATCTTCATATATTTTCTCTATCTCTTCATCTTCTGCTATTGTTGTCGCTGTTGGTTGACTGTCGATTCTGATGACAGCTACCCCATTACTGATTGCTCACAGTAATTCACTCTCTGTCCTACCTTCCTATTTACAACGAATCCTACTCCCTATATACCATTTACCATATGCTCGTCTGACCAGAAATCCTTGTCTTTTTTCCATTTCAATTCACTGACCCCCACTATATCTAGATTGAGCCTCTGTATTTCCCTTTTCAGATGTCCTAGCTTTCCTGCCACATTCAAATTTCTGACGTTCCACATCCCGACTCGTAGAACGTTATCCTTTCGTTCGTTATTCAGTCTTTTTCTCGTGGTCACCTCCCCCTTGGCAGTACCTTCCCGGAGTTCTGAATGGGGGACTAGTCCGGAATCTTTTGCCAGTGGAGAGATCGTAATGACACTTTGTTTTCGATTACAGGCCACATGTACTGCGGATACACATTATGTATCTTTAATGCAGTGATTTCCATTACTTTCTGCATACTCATGCCTTGGTCACTGCTGATTCTTCACCTTTAAAGGCAGTTTCCCACCTCAAGGGCAAGAGAGCGCTCTGAACCTTCGTCCGCTCCTCCACCCTCATTGACAAGTCTTTTTCCTGAATGAGGATAACTTATTATGCTAGAAGATTTCGGCTGTCATTGCTGATTTGTATGCAAAATTTAAGCGGTGGTGGGGTTCAAACGTTGGTGTGAGAAGATTTTTATTACTAAGCAAAGACGCTACCCCTACACCAGTCGATTATGACCATGAAAACCTGTTGCAAATTGGAAGCGTCAGACCCCTGTCGTGATGGCACGTTCTCCTGTGTTCTCTATATCCTGAGGCACCTGAGTAAACGCCGTGGCCAGCTGGACTTGTGCCCTGGCTCATGTCGCTTGCTATGATGTATGTCTCTGCAAAGTTTTTGAGACTGTGGCACACATTCCTCAACTGGCCACTGGGTTTAACTTCAATCCACTTGATAGCGTTGCACTCTCCCACAGATTGTAACAGAGCTTTGGAGTAATAAATGCCCCTCACTTGTAGGTTCTTGGCCACTTTTCTCATACCACATCACTGTTTTTCATCAAATGTGTTTATAACGATTTTGACAATTGCCATTCGTCTGATCACTTAACATAAATATGTTTGGTTCTCAGCCTGGTGGGTACTGCCTTTTACCTGATGTGGAGAGGCTGACTAGTGTTTATTCAATAGCTGCCGTCTGTCCCACATATTAAATTTTGTTGGTGAATTTTATAAACATAGCACCTAAACTATCTATAGCACAAGTTTCAGCAGAGGACGAGTGTGCATCTCCTGAATTTGAATTTACCTGCAGAACATATATGTGGGCTATTTGCCATGTAAACTTGTTACACTTTGGATTGCCCACTATTTTTTAGTGTGGGATAATTCATTTTAATTCAGGTCATGTGAGCTGTGATGTCTGAGGAGTGTTAGGGTAAGAGCAGCACTACCACAAAGAACATACTAATGGTAGAAGCCGGAACTAATATCTTGTATTTTTTTGTTTCCCTCTGTATTTTACTTTGGGTAGCTGTGCTGTGTGGTGTTATAGGAGATCGTGGTCTGCAGTTAATGCTGCACTAGGCTCACAGCAGCTAGCTGAGCTCACAGCATGGTACGTTGGAGGCGACAATTTCCTGCCAGACCTCACACATGGTTGTCAACAGTGCATGGTGCAAAATGTTTAAATGTAGTGTAACTGGACACACCTATCCTATCCCACAGCAATGGCAACTGTTTCTACAGAACACAGTTCCAAAAGTAGGGCAGTTCAGTTCTTGGGCTCTAAATTTAGGGCGACAAATGTTTAAACAGCACATGTGGACGAGCTGTATCAGAGAACTGGGAGTCATGTTTGTGGGGGGAACTCTTTAAACATATAAGGTCCATGTATTTTAAGGATTTATGAATTTCCAACCAATTTATAATTAGGATCGTATTACAAATATAGAACACATGTAAAACCAGTTTGGGATCATACCCCTGATTCCACCATATTCTATTCTGACATCATAGGGCCGAAGAAAACCCGTCTTTAATCGCTCTCTTGGATTATGAAGCCGTAGGGGGTGGAAATCTGACAGTCATGCCGGATGGAGTAGTATTTGCTGTCCTGTCACGTTGGATTCTACACTTGGCTCAGTGACGTGGCAACCATGCAACTGAGCCTGTATCGCTACGTCCGCTATCGTGGGTTCTGAGCACAAATTACTTTTTTCCATGTTTTCGTCTTGGATTTCCCACCAATAGGACATTTTATTTATTTGAATTTCCTACCGTTTTACACTTAGGGGAACTTGAGCCTTAGCACAAGCGAATAGTGATGTCATAGGAGTGGGAACCTCTAGCGCCATTTGGGTTACTTTGAATTTCCTACCAATTTTTGAATTTCCTGCCTTTTATATGCACAACAATTAGTCCATCACGACAGAGGAATTTAGGATGGGGAAATCTAGAAACAATGTATGTGTCGTTGATGGCATCTTACGGGAGGGGGAATTGGAGAGATATGGCAACAATGCAGCCTGGGCTCTTACCTATACACCTACCATACTCTCCAACTTCACTTGCCACTGTTCCAACCCTTTTATCAAGTGCATGATCTGGACAACAGCAAGTAGCGATGCAGGTCGTTGGTGCCACTGTCTACTTTAGGCCATACTTGAAGGAGAGGCTAATCTTCCAATTGTCTTTTCCCTGATCAAGCATATCTGCATGTATTGGGGTACGTTAAGTTGCAGAAAAATCGACGTGAGAATTCTGAAAACCATCGTCAGTTACATTATGAGCCTTTGAATAGTGTGATTTCAGGACTGTGTCGTATTGTTAGTACAGCCCGAATTGCTGGATCGGTCTTTCTCCATCAAACCTTAACCTCTAATGAGTACATTATCTGATCACAAGTATCCAGAGATCTCTATGTAATGCGCAACTGAGCATTAGATGTCACGAGAGGCGGATGCGTGCCAGGACGAAAGTGGTGGAGAATATAGTGCTGTTAGTACAGAAGCAGTAACAGCAGAACTGGGCGGTCGGGGGAGCTCATTGACTTCGAATATGGACTAGTCATTGGATGTCAGCTGAGTGACAGATTCAGCAAGAACGTTTCAATCTTTTTACAGCTGCCCAAGACGTTAGAAAAGCGATTATGAAGAAGAATATGAGGAAACCACAACACAGCAAAACCAAGTCTAGCGAGACCTCATCTACTGACGGACGGGGAGTATCAAGCATTGTGGGGAGTAGTCGTAAGAAATCGCACGAAATTTGCGGAAGAATCAAACGTGACTTCCAAGATACTACCAGCTGTCCATCTAGTACAACGATTGTGGAGGACGAAGATTGAGCAGCTCCTCAGAAGCCAGACATTTCTGAAGTCGGTGCTAGGCGACGCTTAAGGTGATTTAAAGAGCGACACCATAGTACAGCGTATAAAAGGAAACGAGTGATTTGGGGTCATGAATCACGCTATACCCATTGATAGTCCGATGGAAAGGTTTGGGTTTGAGAAATACTTCGAGAAGATTATTTGTCATCATGTGTAGTGTCAATAGCGAAGAGCAGTGATGTGGTATTGGGATATGAAGGTGTTTTTCGTGGTTATTGATGAACGTGTTTGTCGTGGTTATTGCGCTTAATGAAAAGGTAAATGCGGGAGGATGTGAATCCATGTTACAGGATGGATAAAATACTAAACCATCCTACAGCGTTGTGTGCTGCGTACGTTAGAGGAACAGTTCGGAGGGGATAATTGTTTCTATCGGCATGAAAATGCACCCTCTTATAAAGCAGTATATGTAAGGCAGTTGTTTGTGTTCCGGAAATGGACTGGCCTGCTCAGAGTCCCGAGTCGAATACCTTTGGACTGAGTTACAACTTCGACTTCGCAACATCACTATCTTCTCTGGTTTCTGATTTTAAGGGAGAATGGGCTGCCATTCCCCCACATCACTGAAACTGTCCGCCAGCAGAGTTCAAGCAGTCACAAAGGCGAATGATGGACACATCCGATGCATACTAATGTTTACTAAAAGCAGTCCGTGTATTTTTGATCATATAGTGCTTTTGAACAATATACTGCAACTTCTTTTTCATAAAAGTAACTACTAACGAAAATGCCTGCGGTTATTCCAGGCAGCACAATGCAGGAGTACTCGCTGTCAATGACTGTATGACAGTAATACGAGATGTTTTTGATGATTAGAACAATCCTAAAGTAGTAAACGGTACAACAGTTGTCTGGGAGTTTTATACAAGACCGCTTCTAGCTCGTCCGAATTATTCTTGGTTATCAATGATACTCCACCTGCCAGAATGCTTAATCCAACTAAATTAAATGGCTGTTTGTTAATTATGCCAGCAGTCAATACATGTTTCGCCCACCATAGTCCTACGAAGTACAGAGATGATCAATGATTCTAATTCATAGCTAATAAGAGGAGTCTATTCGAAGTAATGACCAATCAGGTGTAACCTCGCCTTACCATTATCAACATCCAATAATCTATATCACTAAACAGTTAAAAACATTCAATTTCAAGTGCAGGTTGCCTGCCTAACGTCTTCTAGGAACAGCAAAAATTTTATTTTCAGTACCTAGTATAATATTGGTCGAATTTAAAAACTGAAAATGCTGTCATAACCAACTCATTAAGTGGTACAGCGTATTTTAAATGTTGAACGCAGTAAGTTAGAAACTGTGTGTATCTCTTGAGACAGCGTATCTCATGGCGGTCCAATTAACCGGACTATAGTCATCCAGTATTTCAGAATGACAATATTTCGCGCCTACGGAAAAACTTCACACATAATTTCAAACCTTTTCGAAACTTCTTCCCGCTGACACTTGCCACAAATTAATGAAAGGAATAAAGTTCCTTGCTTACTATATTTCCGAAAGTTCCTTGTTTACTATATTTCCGCTGCTCATGCAGTATCAAGCAAGCCGTTTTAATTTATTACTTCTTTACTATTAACTCTACTCTCAACAAAATTTGCATACAGTGTCCAAATACAGTACTGAACGTACCTGCAAAGTTATATCACTGTATGACACATAGTTCGGGAGATATGACGTCACAAACATTGAGAATTCGTGAAGAACGATTTCATACGTGGAAGTTCGATTCTTTAAAGAACTGCGTGTGGAGGTTACTGGTTAATAACCAACCCAATAACTGTCACAGCTCAGCCACTATACTGTGCTCATTATTTAGCTGTCATCGGCAGTTAGTTAAGCTGAGCTGACGGAGGAGAGAAGACAATAACGAAGGCCAGCCCGTTCGTATGCCGATGAAGGGAGTGGCGGCTATCCATGTTATTACTAAGCCAGCTCTCTGCCAGCCGTATGAAGCCAGCCCAGGCGGCTAAAGAGTCATCTGAATTAACCTGACACTGCTGCAACATTTCCGCTGTGTCCAAGAACGAAATGCACACGATACTCCACTTTATGTGTGGGCTTCGGCGTTTCATGTAGGCACCTGTAGCGACGTAGCATAGCGCCGGAACTTCGGTGTTAACCAACACTAAGCAGACATGTGCCTGCAAAAACAAAGAATAAATTGGTTAGACAACCTCATTTTTTCGAGGTGATAACTTAAATTTTTCACTGCTCCTCGTGCATACAAAACCCCGACAGCGCAATCTGAAGGAGCGTAGCGTTTAAGTTGCCGACAACCACATTCCTGACACGTTCAGTGAGTGAGATGCAAAGTGATTTTGGAGGCGAGGGAAACTGCGGGTTAGCCACCATTTTTCGAACATTTCCTACGTCATATGCGGCCAGAGATCGAACTGCTACAATATATTGCTGGACGTAATACATACCGGTCGCAATCCATGTTGTATACAACAGCGCCGCAAACCCTCGTAAATAAACTTCATCCTCTGTGTTCTCGTCGTTGCAAGTCGGTAGACTGTGGTAACTACGGCAGCCTTAACTTATGCGGCCATAGCTGCACTGTGTGTTGAACTGGGCCTCATGCTACATATTGCAATTTAGCACGTGGTCATTGTAGTTGAAGACGTATATGGTTTCTGCACACTGGCAACTGACAAACGGCATGAGTGAAATTATTTCAGTATGCAGCAGATGGGACCAAACCAGGGCTACTGGCAAAATATCGATAAATCGTATCGATGTTCTCTCCATGAGCTTGTCGACATATAACGGACATACTTTTTGCATCAATACATCGGTATACCGTTATCGAAATGGCAATATTGAGTGCCGTTAATTTTATTGTATATTATATTTTTTTGCAATTTTCAGTAAATATTTGAAACTGTTCTTTTTAAATTGTAGAAGAACATAATTTTAATTTCTCTGTGTGAAGGAGCACACCACAGAACACCAGAAACGCCTTAACAAATCTGTATTTGCAATTCGAGTGTTAGCAGACATGGAAATGGAAATGGAAATGAAGTCCCATGCTTCTTTACAGAGCGTAGGGGAACGATGCGGGAGACCCGCACCGCCGTACTAGGCAAGGTCCTAATGGAGGTGGTTTGCCGTTGACTTCCTCCGACCGTAATGGGGATGAATGATGATGATGAAGACAAAACAACAACACCCAGTCATCTCGAGGCAGGAAAAATCCCTGACCCCGCCGGGAATCGAACCCGGGACCCCGTGCTCGGGAAGCGAGAACGCTACCGCGAGACCACGAAGGCGGACTTAGCACAGATAGGCGACATAAAAATGAAAAAGCTTGCATACTTTGCATACTTTCATTCCATAATGTCATATGGTATATTTTGGTGTAACTCTTCAAGTCAAACAATAGTTTTCAGAGTTCAAAAGCGTGTAATACGTTTTATTTGTGAAGTAAATTCACGGACGTCCTGTAGAAACCTCTTCAAAGAACTGGGGATACTAACTACTGCCTCTCAGTATATTTACTCCTTAATGAAATTTGTCCTAAATAATATATCTCTTTTTCCAACAAACAGTTCAGTTCATACATACAATACCAGGAACAAAAATGATCTGCACAAGGACTTAAAAGAACTTACTTTAGTTCAAAAAGGGTCCACTACTCAGGAACACTCATCTTCAATAATTTGCCAGCAAACATCCACGAGGATCTCCTCAGCACGGATCTATGGAACGAAAAACTAATCTAATCTAATCATCTAATCACTACCTTTCGCGCTGTCATCACATCCAGTCTCTCTCTTTGATTGTGTGAAGCAAGTACGGGTGGCACAAAGAAGAAGTCCGAATGCACTTGGGGTGGTGATGGTGTGAATGGAATAACAGGATTTCCGATGTGAAGAAACAGTACTCCAATTGCATTAAAAGAAAAACAAATTTTAACGCAACTAGTGTGCTATTTGTTCCCATTGGTGTTATTCAAAAACAGTTGCTGAAAATGATGAGCAAAAACTAAATGACAACAGGTTACCTTCCATTAGGAATGTGGGTGCACTGAGCGACTGTGACACGATTTACAGATAATAGAGCACAGAAACCAGGCGTCCTGTTTTGCAGGTTTTATTTGGGAAATCTAGATTTCAGCTAGCGCCTAGCCATTATCAGTGCATTATTTCATAGTATCAATTCGCGTCAGTTCCCTGTTATTGGAACGATTGTCACAGTTCTTTCAAGACTACTTACATCACATAATGCATTGATAATGGCTAGGCACTAGCTGAAATCTAGATTTGCCAAATAAAACCTGCAAAATAGAACGACTGATTGCTGTGTTCTATCATTTGTAAACTCTAAACGACAAGTTTGGTCTTTACGGTGGATAGAGACGTGTGAGCGGAAATGCTGACGTAATCGGTGAACTGCGCTACCAACAGAAACTGCAACGTTTAACTTCTCCACACAGTTTTGACTTAACAGCTGCTACATCACTGGCGCTTGAAAAAAAAAAATAGAATAAAATAAAAAATAAACAGGAAGTCGACATGAAGTCCTCCGGACAAATCCGAAATGTGACGAAAGCGAACGACGAACCCATCTGTCGCCTTTTATTGTACCACTTACATGCAGTTACCAATGTTAGGAAAGTGGTTATCGGCAAGCGTGAACGTGCGTGGTTTTCCTTACATTTCTTGCTCTAATAGGAATAAGCAGGCTGTTAGCTTATTGATTACAGAATATCTAATAATAAATTAGTCCTTAAATATACAGCTCTAAAACCGGCAGCATATTGTCAATGTGCTGCCGATATTTTTATAGGCCGGTAAGTCGATATTTCGCCCGTCGAAGTATCGATATATCGACACTCCTTCGACACTTAGTGGGCCGATAATGATATTTTTTAAATATCGATATATTGGTTCCCAATATTTCTAAAAATATCAACAATCCTAGGCGAAACCGCTTTGCAGAGAGGTCACACATGTTGTGGTGTTCCACTGAGGTCTAAACTGTATGTTCTGCTACCCTCGTTCGACAGTCATTCGCGCAATCTCCATCGTATATTCCAGGTTATCGCGTGCTTACCTCTTCCGGGTTTAGCTTCATTCGATCCAATCATATTGGGCTCTGCCATTGTCGCGAACATTAGTGTACAAACTACAGTAGAGGGCAAGGCTGCCAGGGGCGGGGGGGGGGGGGGGGGGGGGTGAGGCTGTCCTCGCTGGGTGGCCCGTAGGCGCCGCCGCGCGCCAGGATCAGTTTGCAGCGCCGTGACGCAGTGTTTCGCGGAAAAGTCGGCCGGAGTCAATGAAGAGTGGCACTGCCGCCTCTCGCAGCGAGCGCCAGCGCACGCGTCCCCGCCAGCACGGGGCCGCCTCGGCCTGCAATTGTTAGAGAGCGCGCCATCCCAACTACCGTCTCCACGGCAGTCATTCCCAAAAGCGTGGTTTGGAAAGTCGACAAAGTCGGCAGTCACTGTAACACGAAGCACAAAATTTGAGCAAGCTTTTACAAACACCAGAAGAAAATACCTGTGTTTTGATCAAACCTATGTTTATTTTAGACATGATCTAGTTTTAGGACAGTGCATTTAGTGCTAAGTTTCTCAAATCAACGGATCCCATCCATGACGTTCTATTCTACATCTATATCTACATAGATTCTCCGCTAGACACCGTAAGGTGCGTGGCGGAGGGTACCCTGTACCACTAATACTCATTTCTTCTTCTGTTCCACTCGCAAACAGAGCGAGGGATAAACGACTGTCTGTACGCTTCCGTATGAGGCCTAATTTCTCGTATCTTATCTTCGTGGTCCTCTCGCGAGATGTATGTTGGAGAGAGCAGAATCATTTGGCAGTCAGCTTCAAATGCCAGTTCTCTGAATTTTCCCAAAAAGAACGCCGCTTCCCTCCAGGGATTCCCATTTGAGTTCCCGAAGCATCTCCGTAACACTCAAGTTTTGTTCCAACTGACGGTAACAAATCTAGCAGCCCTCCTCTGAATTGCTTCGATATATTCCTTCAATTCCACCTGGCACGGGTCCCAAACATTCGAGCAGTACTCAAGAATAGGTCGCACCAGCGTCCTATATGCGGTCTTCTTTACAAGTGAACCACTCTTTCCTAAAATTTTCCCAACAAACCGAAGTTGACCATTTGCCTTCCATATGACAGTTTCCACATGCTCGTTCCACCTCATATCGCTTTGCAACGTTACTCCCAGATATTTAAACGACTTGACTGTGGCAAGATTGACACTAATAATACTGTATCCCAGCATTACAGTTTTATTCTTCCGACTCGTCCGCGTTAACTTACATTTTTCCACATTTAGCGCTAGCTGCCATTCATCACACCAATTGAAAATTTTGTCTAAGTCGTCTTGTATCTTCCTGCAGTCACTCAACTTCGACACCTTACCATACACTACGGTATCATCAGGACACAACTTTTTTCCCTTCTTTCAACAACAACACGATGACATACTCCCACGGTCACCTAGCATCAACAGATAAATTTAAAGCTCAGCATACACATCTATTGAAAGAAAGAAGCAGTTGTGGTCATTCCAATTAGGTCGTGATCGCCCTATCCACATTATGATACGATTATTTCATTCCTCGACTTCATCCTGTTGTGATAATTCCATCTGCACTATCACTTAAACTGTCTTTGCAGGCACTGCCACACAAAGCTAATACTGTGCACCGTAAGAGCCAACCATATGCCAGCCTACTGCCTTTGGCAGCGTTGCAGTTATTGACACAGTGATACGTTTGCGGCTCTCTTTTCAAAACACAAATAAGATGCAATGTATGCAGTCACTAAATTAGCTTTTTTTATGTGCAAGGCGCTTCTGTGGCTTTGCTCGATGATGCAGCGGAAAGTCCGGTGTTTAGCTCAAGAGCTTAGTATGGTTTCCCAAACACGATGGTCTTGAGCTATTATTGAGCCGGCGTAGATTGATATTTGACCATTGCAGTGGGTTGGGCGCGGCAGCTTACGTGCCTTTCTCAACCAGTAACGTAACATCACTTTGTAGCCTGGGTACTGACGCAGCTTTATAGGCGGCTGTCGTTTTCGGCTTTTCGCCTGAATCCGTTTCCGCTTCACAGTTCAACGCTGGCAACAGTGTTGCGAGCTATCAGGGATATTCTGACCCTGTCTCGGCTGTGTACACCGAAACTCCCACCGCACGATGGAACAGTCTCCACACGAGGGGTAAGGTAACTATGAATTTTTAATTCCCATTTGGAAAAAAATAACTTTACATAATTTAGTTACGGTTCGGTTTCAAGTGCTTGTCTGAAGCACTAGTACACAGTGAAATCCCTGCGCCACAGTGGAGGAGCCAAAACAGCAAGGCGCAGCTAGGTCACCAAGTAGAGTACTCCGTCCGAACAGGCCTCGGAAAGCCAACGGTACCGACCGATCGCCGTCGCACCCTCGGCCTCACTGGATGGGGATACGGAGGGGCATGTGGTCAGCACACCGGTCTCCCAACCGTTGTCAGTTTTCGTGACTGGAGTCGCTACTTCTCACTCAAGTAGCTCCTCAATTGGCCTCACAAGGGCTGAGTGCACACCTCTTTCCAACAGCACTTCGCAGACTCCGACAGGAATCCATCCAAGTGCTAGCCAAGACCGACAGGCGTAACTTGGGCGATCTGACGGGAACCGGTGCTACCACTGCGTCAAGGCCGTTGGCTGATAAAGTAGAGTAGCGGGCCGAAATTCGTTTTGTGTATTTGAAGGGAAACGACACTGTAGCAATCGATGCTGAGTTAGTGGAAGCGTACTGCAACGACGCTCTACGATATGAAACAGTGTTTAGGGGGCGCAGACGCTTCCACTATGGTCAAAAAGGCTAAATGATGAGGAACGGAATGGTAGATGACCTTCTGTGGTGTTAACAGATAATCCTCGTAAACGGCAAATTATGACAGAAGCACACTACAGAAATCTCCTGACAAGCTTACGGGAGGCCTTCAGGACGAAGCGTCACAGGAAATTGTCCAAGGGATGGTTTTGCTCCACGGCCTAGCTCCAGCTCATTCGGCATTGGACACAGCTATATCTTCTGCTTGTCTGAGTTATCAAATTATTCTCACGCCAACCCCCACCAGCCACCTGCTAGTTTGCCAGCCATGGCATCCAGTAACTTCTTCCTCTTTTCTCGGATGAAGAAATCACTGTGTGGTAGGCTTTTCCAGAATGAGGAGCAAGAGATTTTCTAGGAGACACATTTCCTGGACTGCCAGTGTGCAGACTTCTACAACAAACATCTCCGCCATTCACCCTCGTTGTAGTAAGTGTGTCACATCTTGATTTTCTTCCGAGGTGATAGTTAACACTTGCAACTGCCCCTGGTAGGTAGGCTTTATATCGGATGACACAGTATGTATGGTGACGTGTATAACAACGTGTACTTGCATATTTTCGTTCCACGAAACAACTGACACTAACATCCATACTCCTACTGCTGATACAGTCACTGGAAATGTCGAATTTGATTATGATTGGTTTTAGTGAACTGCCATGCGATATATGTTAAGTTTTATTTCACAAGTATGAGATTTGTGTTCTTCACACAAACTTCGCAGCCTTTGCCTGTTCAGCGACAGAAACTCCGCAGCTTGGCGAAAACGGTCCTTACCGCCAGTACATGTACTCTGCAACTGAACTGCAGACTCCTAGCTTTCTAGTGACTATCAGTAGCCAGCCGCTGTGGCCGAGCGATTCTAGGCGCTTTAGTACGGAACCGCGTGCTGGTGCGGTCGCAGGTTCGAATCCTGTCTCGGGCATGGATGTGTGTGATATCCTTATGTTAGTCTGGTTTAATTAGTTCTAAGTCTAGGGGACTGATGACCTCAGATATTAAGTCCCATAGTGTTGAGAGCCATTTGAACCATTCGACTATCAGTAAATCCATAGAAGTGTAGCAGTTTTATTACATTTTAATACAAAACGGTGAAACATTCTCTTAAATTTCGAACCTCAAATAAAGGTGACAGAATAAACTACACACTTAGATGACAGAAGTAATGGGATACTTCTAATATCGTGCTGGACCTCTTTTTTCCCGGCGTAATGTAGCAGCTCGACGTGGCATGGAGTCAACAAATCGTTGGACGACCCTGCAGAAATCTTGAACCATGCTGCCTATATAGCAGTCCATAATTGCTAGCCGCGCGGGGTAGCCGTTTGGTCGAGCGGTTGTAGGTGCTTCAGTCCGGAACCGCGTGCTGGTGCGGTCGCAGGTTTGAGTCCTGCCTCGGGCATGGTTGTGTGTGGTGTCCTTGGGTTAGTTAGGCTTAAGTAGTCTAGGGGACTGATGAGCTCAGACGTTAAGTCCCATAGTGCTTTAGTGCTTAGAGGCATTTGAACCATTCACTGTTTTTTTTTTTCTTTTTTGTTTTAGCAGGGTGGTCTAAGGCGCCTTGTCACAGTCCGTGCGGATCCCCTCGTCGGAGGTTCGAGTCCTCCCTCGGTCATGGGTGTGTTTGTTGTCCACAGTATAAGTTAGTTTGAGTTAGGTTAAGTAGTGTGTAGGCTTAGGGACCGATGACCTTAGAAGTATGGTCCCTTAAGACCTTACCACAAATTTCCATAATTACGGAAGTGTTGCCGGTGTAGGATTTTGTGCACGAAGTGAACTCTTTGCTTTGTCCCATAAATTTTCGACGGGTTTCAAGACGGGCGATCTGGATGGCCAAATCATTCTCTCGAATTGTCCAGAACCTTCAGCAAACCAACAACAACTGTGACCCGATGACATGGCACATTGTCATCTATTAAATTCTATAGTTGTTTGCGAACGTAAAGTCCATGAATCTCTGCAGCTGGTCCCCAAGTAGCCGAACATAATGAAACGTGTATGTACTCGGTAGCAGCGATGGTGAGGCATGATAAAATCTTTGACCAGAGTTCCTAGTCTGCGCTTGACCGCGCGAGTTACGAGACAGTTCAGTTGCGAGGCAGTAGCGCGAGAGTTCAGTTCAGTTGCGAGCTAGCAGTTGGGGAGTAGTACCGCGTGCGAGATGACGTAGTTGTGGTCTAGTTGCGAGAGAGTTGAGTTGTGTGTGAGCAGTCGGCGGGCGTCGACATCGCACTCTGGTCATGATTCAGGACGAGGTATATTATTTTTAAATAAGGTAATGAAGCAGCATTGCGCTCAACTAATAATGTAAATTAACTGTAACTAATTTGTGCAAGAATCGCCCCAATAATAATTTTGTTTTCAAAGCAATTTTTTAACAAAGAATCCTTTAATGAAAGAAATATTCCCTTGCTATTCCTTAGAGAGAAGTTTCCCTTAAATTCAAAATTTTTGCAATGAATTTCCTCCAAGCTATGGCGAAAAATAAGAGCAGATGCAGTTTTACTAAGGTAAGAATTACAGTTTAATTAATGAACAGGGCCTAAGATCGACAATTCGGTCTATTTGTGTTTTCATTGTCACTGAGATTTTATTATCACTGAATTGACTTTCATTTTTTTGTGAGGAACTTATATTTCGGTCAGATTGCTATTTTTCATTTATTGTCATTGTCATTAAATTTCTCTGGGAGCTTACACTTAGTGCTAGGTCCATTTACATTTGAGTATTAACATTCATTTTTGTGGGGAGGTTACACTTGGCGACACCCGGTCCAGGATCGTATTTCGTTGAGAATCTTCTGAAACGTAGCCAGATATCTGCTCTTATTTGCTTAAATATAATTAGAATTTGGCGCAACGCTTTCACTAATTTTGTGACTTTCTTTCCTCAGATCATCGGCAATTCGTTGCTCTGTTGTATTTGTGTTTGTTGTTTTTGTATTGTGCTTATTTCTCTTTTGAATAATTGTGACTATAGTAAAAATGCCGCGAAAGACTGTGAATAGTGTATCGCGAGGTATTTTGAATGAAATTACCGACTTAAACAACGTGACCGATAGTAATTGTGACACGCAGTGTAATGATGACAATCCTGCGTTCACCGACAATCAGTGCGTTCCAACCTCTAATGATGATTATTATCTTAATGTTGAACAAACGAACTCAATTGTCTCCTCTATTAATTTGACGACGATTGATGACGCGGGGCGTTCTATTGTAATGAGCGCTGCCATGCTTAACACACCCGGTTTGGAAAATTCAAGTAACGTGCAGAGAAATTTTTCTAATGAAAATGGACAGTGTACTGAAAGTACGACGGATCCATTTAATTCCGAAATAGTGACTGACAATGTAAATTCGACTGGCAAACCTTTGTGTAAATCTCAGAATAACCAAATGGTTACAGAAAGCGAGACAATTCCAGATCCACCATTAAACAGCACAGTGAATGGAGTAGATAATGTTTCATTGGGTCAAATTATGGCAATATTGCTACAAAATAAGGAAGAGTCCAAACAACAGAGTAAAAAATTAGACAACCTTCATGAAAGTAATAAACAGTTTAATGAAAAACAAGACAAACTTAGTGAACAGGTCAGACAACAGAGTGAAGATAACAAACAATTTAAAGAAAATTTCAGACAACTTAATGAAAATAACGAAGAGCTCAAACAACAACTTAGTGAACAGAACAAACACTTTAATGAAAAATTAGACAACAATTGCAGACAGCTTAGTGAACAAATTAGAGCCGTTGCCGCACAGTGTCATGATACTAAGGAACAGTTACGCGTGGAAATTGAGGCTTGTTGAAAGAAAAATAGCGAAGAAATTAGATCTGTTGCTCAAGAATTAAGGGAAATGCAAACAGCTACAACAGAAACACTTAGAGCGGAAATTAGTACAGTCGTTAAACAATGCTCTGAAAAGGCTACACAATTACGCGACGAGTTTAAAAAAATGACAGCAGAACTTTCGCGCACAATGGATGAAAAGATTGACGCGAAATTCGAGCAACAGAACACTCAAATTAACGAACGTCTTAGTCTTCACATACAAAACAGTGATACGCGTTTCCGCAAATTTATTCAGGATCAAAATAAAGTAAAACGTCAGGTAATGTAAACAATCACAACTCAGAGACAGGAAGACAAACGTAAAATGTTTGCAAAGGCAAAAACATATGTAGACAATAATATTGCCACAGTGTCCGACGAAATTAATTCCGTCAAACAGTCGAACACAGAATTACGTGACGAAATTTCTGACCTTAAATCAAAAACAGACACATACACAACAGATTTTGAAACAGTGACCGATAGACTCGTACAATTAGAACTAACACAGGATTCCGATGTAATTCAAGCTGACGTTAAAAAACTGAACGAAACTACACGTGAGTTGCAAAAACAGATTAGTGCCTCCGATTCTAAAACCGATGATCAGGTTAAAATACTGACTGAAAAATGTGATGAATTGGCCAGTCGTATTGATGTTATCGAAGGTACTAATGACAATAAATCAGACGATATTTCACCGGTTTCATTTAATCACACACCTGAATTTCAAAATTTACAGCAGACAATTAATGAGATCGATTCGTCTAATAACACGTTGCGTAGAAAGTTGTCAAGTCTACAACAAGAAGTAACAGAGATAAAAAGTATTTCAATTAATAACACATCACAGCAGACGCCACTTTGCGAACATTTGTCGGACTCGCGCAACACGTATAATTTGGGTAATCTACAGAGAGTACGGGACTTAGATTCCGAACAACCACAGTTCAATAGATTCTCTTACACTCCTGAACCTGTTCCATCACACAGAGACGATAATTTCGATTACAAACATTTTCTGTCAGTGAGAAAGTTTAAAGTGTTTAAAAATGACAGAACACAGATTCATCCGCTAGATTGGATACAACAATTTAGCTTTGCTTTTCCACCGACTTGGCCCGTTACACATAAACTTGAATTTATTTGCAGTTTTTTGGAAGGCGAACCGGCAACTCGTATGAGGCCGATAGCGAGACAATGTTATTCAGTAGAAGAGTTTCAGAATGCCTTTCTGTCAGCGTACTGGTCGAAGACGACACAGCGCGGAATTAAAGATCAGCTAATTAGTTTGCCAAATTATGAGAACACAAATTTTCCCAGTGTCACGCAATTTTTTGAGCATATGGTCCAACAAAACCAGTACTTAAGTGAACCATATAGTGAATCTGCACTCATTCAATTATGTATCTCTAAATTACCGCGGTCATTAAGAGTGTCACTTTTAACGGGTCAGCAAAAAGAAAACATTTCAGCATTTAGGGATCTGTTGCAGCTTTTAGAAGTGCAGCAATCAGATTATTCTTTCGTAAACAAAAATTTTTCATATAACAACCAAGGCCAACAGACGTACAGCAATTATGATCAGCCACGTAATTTTAATAGTAAAAGTAACAGACGCTTTAGGAATGACAACCACCAAAACTTTAATAACAGACAAAATTCTAATTATCAATATCGTCAAAACTTTGAGCAACAGGAATCACATTTTGGTAACAATAGACGTTTTCCACCACAACAGCATGAAAGTCAGCCGGTTGGAATACATAACCAACAATGGAATGCACAAGGTCAACCAGGCTTTAATGTTTCGCCGCGTGCACGTTTAGTCCCTGATACAACAAATAGTAACGCACGGGAGCAAAGGAACAACTACGTACAGAAAACACAGTATTTCAATTCCTATCGCAATGCACCGTATAGGAATGACTATCACGATAGACGTAAAAATGATGAGCACAATTATCAGCGTACGTTTAATAACAGTCGGTCCTACCAGCAACAAAATGATCAGCAACAGCGTATTCTCATGAATGAACCCGACAGTAGGTATCATCCAGAGCGTAACACGTCTGGAAGAAGTAATAGAACAGTTCAAATAGTAGAAATGCCACAGCATCCTCCTGATAACAATAACACGTCAGATAGAATCTGACTAGATACTGTACAGGTCGCTTCTTCCAGTAACACGAGCACTACTTTAGACACGCAGAATGTTGTTCACGAAAATGTAATTACTTTTGACGACATCAGAGACACTCTTTTGCAGGAAAGACCAGTTATTCAGAAATGGTTCATCGAAATTTTCAGCAGTAATCGATTCCGGATCACCTATGTCAGTTATAAATGAGAAGACTTTCAACGAGTGCAATAAAGAGAATACTTATCTCACATTACCATTAGGCAAAACGAAAGTGAAAGGAGCAGTATCGAGTAAAGGAGTAGACGTTAAATTACAGACACATTTATCATTTTGTATTGGAGGTCATACTTTTCACTCAAATTTTTGGATTGTTCCTTTATTGACAACAGACGTAATTTTAGGTACTAATTTTCTCATACAACACGACGCAGTGGTCGATTTTCAAAATTCTTATTTAATGTTTAAGGACGAAAATGTACAATTAGCTTCAGAATTTCAGCATTCCTTATCTGCGGAAGAACAAACAATTAATCGCACAGAGGTCATTTCCGCAACACGTAACATAGACTGTAATTCCACATTGTTCACGAATACGTACGTACATAACTATAACACTCCAGACGAAGCTGACTGCGACGTAATGCAGATGATTTCCGATAAAGTTAAACAAAGCAGTGCAAATACAGACGACGAACGCACGCAACTACATAAAATTCTTTTACAGCAAGCTCCAGTTTTCGACAATATTCCTGGTACTATGTCCGGATTTATGTATGAATTTCAAGTCAAACAGCACGACACATTTAAAGCTAAGCATTATCCTATTCCGTATATTCATAGAGAACGAGTTAGAAAAGAATTGCAGGATATGCTCGACCAAGGAATTATAGAACCAGCAGTTAGTCCGTACATAAACCCGCTACATATTGTTAAGAAAAAAGATGGCTCACTTCGCCTTGTACTTGATTCACGTCACATTAATGACATAATTATTAATGAAACCGATCGACCACAGACACTAGAAGAACTTCTACAAAAATTTCACGGTACAGCTATTTATTCCACATTAGATTTAAAATCGGGATTTTGGCAAATTCAACTCCAGCCGAACTGCAGAAAGTACACAGCATTTCTCTGTTTTGGTGACTGTTATCAATTTTGCAAATTACCGTTCGGCTTAACTATTTCTTCTGCAGCTTTTATTCGCGGTTTGAACACAATACTTCCGACAGAACTTAAAGACAGAATTACGACGTACGTAGACGACATTCTTATCGCAGAAGCTAACTGGTGTGAACACAATCTGATTTTAGAACGACTGTTGCAAACTTTTCATGCACAAGGACTCACAGTCAATCTCAGTAAATCGCACTTTGGCAAAACTTCCATAAAATTTCTTGGACACGTAATTTCAGCAGAAGGCATTGCGCCTGATCCGGAAAAACTTCAAGCTCTACGTGACATTACTGTTCCTACGACGAAGAAACAATTTCGTAGCTTTTTGGGCTTAATTAACTTTTTTCGCAAATTTATTCATCACTCTGCTTTAGACACACCTAGATTATGTCAATTAACAGGTAAAAACACTATTTGGTCATGGGATAAGCAAGCACATTCTGAATTTGTGAACCTGAAACATGGTTTGTTGAATGCTCCACTTTTATCGCACCCAGATCTTACTAGAAATTTTTCCATTGCCACCGACAGTTCCAACACAGCTTTAGGCGTACATATTTTTCAGGAAATTGAAGAAGATGGCTCAACAGTAATTAAAAACATCGCATTTGCAAGCCGCATTTTGTCACCTGCTGAACGAAATTATTCCGTTACAGAACTGGAAACATTATGTGTTGTATGGGCTTTTACCAGATTTCGGCATTTTCTTTATGGAAGACATACCACCGTTTACACAGACCACAGAGCGATACAATTTTTACTTTCAGCTAAATTCACACACGATAGATTAAGTAGATGGAAACTGTATTTACAGGAATTTAATTTTACGATTGTTCACATTCCCGGCACACAAAATGTTATAGCAGACGCACTATCGCGTTCTCTCAGCAACAATCAGCAAGACGTAGCAACCAACTTCTGCAAAGCAAATTTCAGTGTCATGTACATTCAGCAAGTTGCATTTGAAAATTTTATTTCATCGTCATTACAGGACATAGCACGAGAGCAAAGTAAAGACAATGTGTGGAAAGAAATGAAACACCTTTGGGAAGATAAAAATAATGTTACGATTAGGAACCACTACACTGTACGCAATGACATTCTATTTCGCCGCTCTCATCCAGACAGCAACAATTGGTTATTATGCATTCCTGACGAACTAGTCAACAAATTAATCTGGTACACGCATTTAAGCTACGCACATTACGGAGCAAGAAAATTTTTTCTTATACTGAGACAGAACTGTTATTTTGCCAATATGGAAAAACGTATACGACGAGTTTTAGCGTCATGTAAAATTTGCCAGAAAGCTAAGTCAGACACCACTTCACATATTCCTCCATTATATCCCATTGTAGCTGTTAAATTAAGACATATGGCCGCAGTAGACATTTTTGGTCCAATTCCGAGAACTAATAGAGGTTATTGCTACATCTTTGTCGCTGTTGAACTCACTTCAAAATTTGTTACTTTCACTCCGTTACGCAAAGCTACTGCTAAAACTGTTTCGAAAGCATTTGTAAAACATTTTCTATTTCATGTAGGACATGTGATGAAAGTAATTTCTGACAATGGATCACAATTTCGTTCTGCTATATGGACACGCATGTTACGAGCTAGAAACATTTCTCCGATCTATATATCCAAGTACCATGCTTCTTCGAACCCCTGTGAACGATTAATGAAAGAAATTGGTAAACTGTGTAGAATATACTGCCACAAAAGACATATTGATTGGGACACACACATATTCTCATTCCAAGATGTAATTAATTCCATACCAAATGAATCCACTATGCTATCTCCGTCTGTTATACTGAAAAACGTTGAACCACCAAACAAAATTAAAGAATTAGTAAACTTTCCTAGATCAGGTCGACTAAGACACCACGAAATAATTGACATTGCGCTGAACAACATCAAACGTGCCGCAGAGCGCCGGAGAAGACAGCAAAAACAGGTTTGTACACACCGAGACTTTCACATTGGACAGAAGATATTAGTACGTACACACTATTTATCCAGCAAAATAAAAGGTAAGTGCAGTAAATTTGAACTTCTATACGCAGGTCCATATCGGATTTGCAGTATTCCTTACCCCAATGTTGTACACGTCGAAACTCTGAGAACCAGAAAATCGAAAGGAAATCACCACTTATCCAACGTAAAACCCTTTATTGAGTGAACATACTTTACGATTTATCACGCTGTAATCCTATTTGCTAATTTTACGAACATTTATGCAATTATATTCACATGACTAATTATTGATGATTATCGTATTTTTTCTTGGCAAATGCCTGGCAAGGTGAGGTTAGCAGGTCGCTTTTCTTGTCGTTACACATCAGACCGTGAATATTTTCCAGATGAACTTACACATTTTATGACCACTTATGCAATTATACTTATGTGACTAATTATTGTTGACTATCGTATTTTTCTTGGTAAGTGCCCGCCAAGGTAAGGTTAGCAGGTCGCTTTACTTGTCGTTACACATCAGAACGTGCACATTTTTCATTTTTTTGGTGTGTATGATTGTTTTCCTGTTTTGTTTGTATACACTATGAAATAGCTAAGGTATAACACACCAGTTGATTTTGACATTTTTTTGCCCTATGATATCTCAACATCGTGACTATTTTACATTCTTCTTTTTTCTGCTGCATTGTGATATTCTCTGTACATTTTTGCCTTTGAACACTGTCTATGCTTTTGACATATTACGTTTTCTGTCATGTTATTCTGTATGCTTAATTATGTCACTATAAACCAGTCATTATTTAGTGGGTATATGATTTAAATGCAAGGCATTAATCTTTGTTCATCAATTTCAGAAAGAAATGATGCGTAAAGGAAATAAATTAAACAGAAATGGGAATTTCACATACGGAATAAACGAAAGAAGATGCAAAAAACCTTATGAGGAAGAGTAAATGGATCAGAATTAACAAGCATTAACAAGAATATACTATACACATCGTAGAATAGCAGTCTTAACTAATTTTTTCTTTCAGAATACAAGGCGATTGATGCAGGCTGTCAGACAGAACTACACATCTTAGTTTTAAGTGATGAAATATGCTAGAGATAAGGAATAGTTGTGTAATGAATAATGAAGTGATTTTTGCAGATGATAATGAATGCTGATGAAGAGTAATGATGAAGAATATACTAATATGGATAATGAAGTTTTTTCTTTACAGGTGATGATAATAATGAAGTTAAGATAATATGGATAATGAAGTTTTTTCTTTACAGATGAGGATAATGTTGAAGTTATGTATTTATGGTATATAGTTATTTAAGTATTTGTTGCAGTTTGCTTTGACAGCAGGTGTTATATTGCATAGTAGGATAACTGAAGGTTTTGGAAAGGACAGCTATGGAACACATTTTTATACACATTTCACTACCTGTTAATTCGAAGTTCACTACTTTTCAGCACAGTCTGCGTTTCTTCTTTCAGCTCAATAATCCATTTTGTATTTTTTCCAGGAGAAGCCTATCATGATACTTACTAAACTTGTTACTTATTATACCTGTTGTAGTACTTGCATTTTTATTTTTTACCTATTTGTGTCTATCATTTATAAATGTGATCACATATACTGCCTTGTGTCACAACCTTGCTACAGCTGACTCATGACGAATGACGTTACACATTTTTCATTTACAGGAACAACCTAGAAGTAATTTTTTTCTTTTTTTTCTTCTTGCTTTCCCTTATAATTACCCAAAGCAATGCATTGCTAGCACAAAAACAAAATGTATTACCAATCCCAAATAATGTTACTAGTTTAAAATAATTCTGAATAATACTGATCAAATCTGACTAATATGTCACTTCAGTAATGACTTCTTAATGATACAAAAATAAAAAAAGAAATATAAAATAATGCTTTGTAACTGGCTAATAACTGCCACTGTTTATTATAATGACACTACTTATAATGCCCATGATTATTAATGCTATGATTGTAATTAACTGATTTTTAATAATGACTTCTTAATGATCTGAATAATACTGAATGATGAACAATGTTTTATACTATTCAATACTTGCTGGCCACTGAGTGCCAATAATTAATATAACTAAATGATTTATGACCTTTCATGTTTTAGTAACTGGCCACTGAGTGCCAATAATTAATGTAACTAAATGAATTAGCTCCTGTTTTCAACGATGACTTTTCATGTTTTAGTAACTGGCCACTGAGTGCCAATAATTAATGTAACTAAATGAATTAGCTCTTGTTTTCAATAATGACTTTTCATGTTTTAGTAACTGGCCACTGAGTGCCAATAATTAATGTAACTAAATGAATTAGCTCTTGTTTTCAATAATGACTTTTCATGTTTTAGTAACTGGCCACTGAGTGCCGATAATTAATGTAACTAAATTAGCTCTTGTTTTCAATGATGACTTTTCATGTTTTGGTAACTGGCCAATGAGTGCCAATAATTTGTATAACTCAATGTATTATGTTAATGCTAGGCCAATAATTGACTCTCCTTTTCAATGAAGACTTCTGATGAACATTATTCTGTCATACTAAATATGCTTTGTAACTGGCCAAAGACTGCCGCTGTTTATTGTAATACAATTACCCATGATGCCAATAATTTAATTTTATGAACATTATTCTGTAATATTAAATACATGGTACAGAAATGTTCAATAACTAGGCTATGAATGCCGCAAACTACTAATGTAATTACTAATCAAGACTTGTCTGTTACTTAATGTCCTTCACCTTCTGACATAACTACCTGGAATTACTGTAATATCCATTTGTCCTGTCCATCCTCATGGTCATGGAGCACTGTATTTGGTTTTTGCACTAATTCTACGTTGGTGTGCCTTGTAAGAGCGTGGTGTTGACACGACATGCTGTCCACCACCATGAGCGATGGAGACGTTATTATGGTCCCACTGTTTGGTGTACCTGATGTACTGCCTAAATGATAACAAGAAATATTACTACGACATTTCAGTGTCTTGGATACGCTGATAAATACTTCTGGGAAAAGAACTGCAAATTGTCTCACTTGGTGTTGTACTTCTGTGGAAAGATATGGACTTTCAGTGCAGCTGCGTGCAACCTAAGTGCTACATCCATGACGCAATCCTTCCTATTCCTTCCCTAATTCTTGTAAAATGAAAAAGCCATTCTCTTTATTTGTTCTGAAAACGCTAAAGAATTTTTTCAGTGCGTGTGCACTTTGTTATCTATCAAATAATTTGTATATACATTTTCCTGATATGTTTTGTACTCATATTTTGTCTTTGTCTGAAATGTTTTGTACTCGGTGCATGTGCACCACATTTAACTCATGTACTACATCTGAATATTTTGTAAATTGTAAAAGTTAATTAATTAAAGAAAAAATTTTGCCGCGCTTGGCAAGTCCAAATGACTCACCATCGCTGCCAAATTTTTGCCCCCCCCCCCCAGTGGAGGGTTATGAAACGTGTATGTACTCGGTGGCAGCGATGGTGAGGCATGATAAAATCTTTGACCAGAGTTCCTAGTCTGCGCTTGACCGCGCGAGAGAGCTGTTCTGTTGCAGTCGAGTTACGAGACAGTTCAGTTGCGAGGCAGTAGCGCGAGAGTTCAGTTCAGTTGCGAGCTAGCAGTTGGGGAGTAGTACCGCGTGCGAGATGACGTAGTTGTGGTCTAGTTGCGAGAGAGTTGAGTTGTGTGTGAGCAGTCGGCGGGCGTCGACATCGCACTCTGGTCATGATTCAGGACGAGGTATATTATTTTTAAATAAGGTAATGAAGCAGCATTGCGCTCAACTAATAATGTAAATTAACTGTAACTAATTTGCGCAAGAATCGCCCCAATAATAATTTTGTTTTCAAAGCAATTTTTTAACAAAGAATCCTTTAATGAAAGAAATATTCCCTTGCTATTCCTTAGAGAGAAGTTTCCCTTAAATTCAAAATTTTTGCAATGAATTTCCTCCAAGCTATGGCGAAAAATAAGAGCAGATGCAGTTTTACTAAGGTAAGAATTACAGTTTAATTAATGAACAGGGCCTAAGATCGACAATTCGGTCTATTTGTGTTTTCATTGTCACTGAGATTTTATTGTCACTGAATTGACTTTCATTTGTTTGTGAGGAACTTATATTTCGGTCAGATTGCTATTTTTCATTTATTGTCATTGTCATTAAATTTCTCTGGGAGCTTACACTTAGTGCTAGGTCCATTTACATTTGAGTATTATCATTCATTTTTGTGGGGAGGTTACAATAATCATTTCCGCCGGCCGCGGTGGTCTAGCGGTTCAGGCGATCAGTCCGGAACCGCGCGACTACTACGGTCGCAGGTTCGAATCCTGCCTCGGGCATGGATGTGTGTGATGTCCTTAAGTTAGCTAGGTTTAAGTAGTTCTAAGTTCTAGGGGACTGATGACCACAGATGTTAAGTCCCATAGTGCTCACAGCCATTTGAACCATTTTTTTTAATCATTTCCCGGCAATGATTGATTCTATTGTACCAGAGGACCCAGTCCATTCCACGTAAACACAGCCCACACCGTTATGGAGTCACCACCAGCTTCCAGAATGCCTTGTTGGCAACTTGCGTCCACGACTTCGTGGGGTCTGCAGCACACTCGAACCCTACCATCAGCTGTCACAAACTGAAATCTGGACTCGTCTAGCGCCAGCGAATATGGTCACGAGCCCAGGAGAGGTGCTGCAACCGACGTCGTGCTGTTGGCAAAGGCACTCGCGTCGGTCGTCTGCTGCCATACCCCATTAGCACCAAATGTCATCCCACTGTCCTAACGAAAACGTTCGTCGTACGTCTCACAAGGATTTTTGTGGTTATTTCACGCAGTGTTGCTTGTCTGCTGCCACTGTCAATTCCTCGCAAACCCCGCCGCTCTCGGCCGTTAACAGTAGGCCGTCCGTTTTTGTGTTGTCGATGGTGGCAGGCAATGCCTGAAATTTGGTTTTCCCGGCACACTCTTGACACTGTGGATCTCGGAATGCGGTATGTTGAGTTCCCTAACGATGTTCGAAATGATATGTCCTATGCGTCTAGCTCCAGGTCTGTTCCGTCGTGCTTCCATAACCATGTCGGACACCGTTTTCCATGACTCATAGTACATACAACAATCCATTACATGTTGTTGAGAAGAAAAATGGATCGATCAGGCTTGTCTTAGATTCGAGACGAATCAATACTATCATTATTCCTGAAACAGACAGGCCGCAAACGTTGGAAGAACTTCTTCAAAATTTTAATGGTGTAAAAGTGTTGTCTTCCATTGATCTCAGATCCAGCTTTTATCAGATCGAACTTCATCCAGAATGTAGAAAATACACAGCTTTCCTTTGTTTCGGCGTTTGTTATCACTTTCGGAAACTTCCTTTTGGTTTGAACATTTCTTCGGCAGCATTCATTCGCGGGCTAAATTCCATATTACCTGAGTTCTTAGAACGTCACATCGCCTTATATGTGGACGATATTCTAATAGCAGAAGCTTCATGGGAACAACATAATCGCATCCTCAACACTTTGTTACGTATTTTTGCAGAATCTGGAATTACAGTTAACTTGGAAAAGTCTGAATTCGGTAGGTCAAAGGTGAGGTTTTTGGGACATATTACTTCTTCTGAAGGCATTCAGCCGGATCCTGAAAAGTTAGAAGCAATCAGAGCCATTCCAGTTCCATCCACAAAAAAACAAGTCCGCAGTTTTCTAGGTCTCGTAAATATTTACCGGCGTTTTCTGAATATGCAAATTCTTGTTACACCAAAACTTTGTTCTCTAACTGGAAAAAATACTATTTGGAACTGGGACGAACAAGCACAGTTGGAATTCAATTCTTTGAAAGAATCGCTACTTAACGTGCCAATATTAGCTCATCCAGATCTGTCACAAGATTTCTGCCTTAGCACGGATTCTTCTAAAGTCGGTCTTGGTGCCCATTTATTTCAAGAAGCCATAGAAAATGACTCTACCGTTCAGAAAACCATTGCTTTTGCTAGCCGAGTGCTAACAAAACCTGAAAAATATTATTCCGTTAGTGAATTAGAAGCTTTAGCTATCGTTTGGGCATTTAACAAATTCCGTTCTTTCTTTCTGGTAAGCACGTAAAAGTATACAGTGATCATCGTGCATTACAATTTCTTATGTCCTCAAAATTAAATCATGACAGGTTAAAACGTTGGGCATTGTTTCTGCAAGAATTCCACTTCACAATAGTCTACATTCCCGGCAAGGAGAACATTTTTGCGGACGCACTGTCACGTGCACCGGCTGGGCTTGAGATAAGTAACACAGAAGGCAACCTCGAAAAAAATTTCTGTATTCTTTACATTCAGAAAGTCGCATTTGAAAACTTCATCACCACATCTTTAAAGGACATTCCTCATGAACAAGATAAAGATCCGATTTGGAAAGACGTCAAGAGCAAATGGCATGAAAAGACACACACACAGATTCGGCATTATTATCTGGTTAGAAACAACGTACTCTTCAAACGCTGCACTGTTGATGACAAGCTATGGGTACTTTGCATTCCTGATGATTTTGTTAATAAGCTCATTTGGTACATTCATTTCAGCTATGCACATTTTGGCCCACGAAAATGTTATCATATTCTTCGAACGACTTGTTATTTTAATAATATGGAAAAGAGAATTCGAAGAGTCTTGTCTATTTGTAAACTTTGTCAAAAGGCGAAACCATCTACTATCTCCCATCGTGCTCCGCTGTTTCCTATCATTCCTTCTAAATTAAAAGATTTTGCTGCTGTTGATCTCTTGGGACCGCTTGTCAGAACATCTAATGGATTTTCGTATGTTCTAGTCACTGTTGAACTTACTTCAAAATTTGTTTCTTTCACACCGTTACGTAAAGCCACTGGACGGTCTGTATCCAACGCCTTTGTTAAAAAAAATTTACGTGAAGTTGGACACGTTAGTAAAGTCATTTCAGATAACGGACCGCAATTCAGATCTGCTGTTTGGTCACGCATGCTTCGGAATCATAAAATCAAACCTGTTTTTATTTCATTGTACTCACCACATTGTAACCCCTCCGAACGGATTATGAAAGAAATCAATAAGCTTTGCAGACTTTATTGTCACAGAAAGCATCAGCATTGGGACAGATATTTACACTTATTTCAAAACGTGCTGAATGAAATGCCTCATGACTCCACTGCTTTACCACCTACTCTTGTACTGAAGAATGAAGAACCACCGAACAGAATCAGAGAGCTTGTACCTTTCCCGAATACACGTAATCTTCGACACAAAGACATAATTGATTTGGCTATTATAAATATAAAATCTGCAGCAGACAAAAGGAGAAAACTACACGGTAAAGCAAATGCAAAGAAATTATATATTGGTCAGAAAGTTCTCATTAAAGCTCATTCATTGTCACATAAGAAGAAACACTTGAGTCACAAATTCTTTCTAGTTTACAATGGACCTTACAGAATCCGACGTACACCACATGATAATTGCGTTGAAGTTGAAACTCTGCGTACTAGGAAGAGTAAAGGTTTACACCACATTTCACATGTAAAACCGTTTATTGAAAGATAATCTGCTTTCTAACTTTGTCCTTGCCATATAACTTTTCACTTTACATTACTAGTATGCTTTGTCAGACTTAGAATCTGTTAATATGCAACAATGTTTTAAGTTAAATATCCAGTCAAGAACAAAGAGAACTTATTTAAACAGAGTTTACGAATGCATTGCTTTTGTGAACAGACGACACAGTGTTATTGTGTGTGTACATTCTTGCTTGTTAGTTGCACGATTACGTAACGACTATAAGGCTTACATACTTAGAACATATACTGCTAATGAGATTTTAATGCAACATTTTGGTTTACTTGAAAAGACATTCTTTATTTGAAGTAATTTCTGTGAGATTAAAGATGACTTAGTATTTGGTTTCTTTGACAGCTACACTATTTTATCACGACGCTATTAATGAGTGACAATTTACAATATTGCTTTTGCGGTGTTTCTGTTTTATATCTGCACAGTTTTTCTGTATTTTCTGGAAAGCAAAACATGTTTAAGTAGTAACTTTTGTGGTATAGCTACAATGAGACAGCCTTTTCCGTAGCACAACAATACGTTACAGCACAGTACTTTCTTCATCACGGCAATAAGCGTAATAACTAAGATATCTATACTCAAAGCATTTCACTTTTGCTTATTATGAGGTAGCTTTTGGAGGACGTTAACTACGACACTTCCACAGAGATTATCTTACAACAAGACGCACAATTTAGCGCTACAGTATACGTGTTTGAGTGATTAATTTTGTACTTAAAACATTTATTCTTAAAGATTTTTGAATTACAAAGATACAAAGGTTTTCCGTGATAAATTTCAATCCATTGCTGTAATTTGTAACACCTGAGGGTATAATTACATTAGTCCTCAGGGGGGTACATGCTTACTTTGTGTACCATGTGTCTGGCAAACACAAGGAGCCCTAGCTAATATGGTATTTGCTTATACAACTTTACACATCGGTACCATATTTCTCTAACACATAAATTACACAGCTATCTGATCATTTAACTGAGAGAGACAAACATTTTTTTTTCTACGTCAGTGACAGATGTTTACGCAATTACACAGCTGGATAACTTCACACTTATGAAATTATATTTTGTCTGTACTGTGTGAACCCTTCATATTTTTCGGAACCATTGTGATACTATGAGAGCTTTAAATGATGTATTTGGTATGGGATCATGATTTTTAAAGCACGTTTGAGGTAGATGAAACTTTTGACATGAGCAGAGAATTTTTTTTAGGTTTTGAAATTATTGGAGGAAGCTACGACGATTTTGAGATTTGGCTGAGGGTTTATGATGTTATGATGACGATGTGTATTACGCTGTTGCGGTATGTTTATGATCAATAAGCTGATGCTATATGAGGAATTTGATTATGCTACGTATTTATTATGATGAAATATTAAAGAAGTGTCTACGAATATGTATATGTGTAATAAACTGTTATATTTACAGGATTTTGTTTCTACGCATTTGTAACGCAAATTCTCGACCTGTGAAATTTTTTATATGAGACTGTCACTGTAGTGCAAACTGGTGTCGTAAATATTTCGATAAGAAAGTTAAGTGACCACCTGCACGTAATGCGTCGTGGGCACCCAGCTGCGCTACAGTCGCCTGGAAAAAAGCCATTAGTGTGTGCCTTTCAGAGGCACATGTAGAAAAAAAAGAGGCCATTATCGTCGCTATTGACATTTCTTTATAGAAAGCAGCGCAAATACGATACGCTCTAACTTGAAAACATATGGTTACACTTTGGAGCTCTTAATTTATGATATTTACTAAAATGCCTAATGAAATGATGAGAAACATTTTTACATCTATTGTCTTTCTAGTTGAGAGATTGCTCAATTTGTTTAATATCTAGTTTCTAGCTGCCCTGCAGCATTGGCTAAAATAAAATTTTATAGATGTACTAATATAAATATTTTATGCCTACAGACCCAGTAAAGAATAACTTTATGATGTACTTTCCTAGAAAAGAGAGCACAAATAGACATTTCCCTTCACAGGAATTGCATAAATAATTTTTTTAATGACTTTGTAACTTTCTTGCAGAGTAAGTTTTTGTGATGCATCACTCTAGTGTTAAGATGTGACATAGGTATTAAACATGGCCATTTTACTGTAATATTTTTTCTGCTTGAGCTATGTCATGTTTAGATATAAGTTATTGCATTTACTGCTGCTGTTTGCCAGGCATAGTGCTACTAAATTTCACTTTACATTACTCTGTTAAGCCAGTTTTACTACTGATTTATTTTTCTTGTTTGCTGCTCATTGCCTTATATTAGTTGTAATATTGCTGCTTGCTTTGCCAATTTGCATTTTTTTTGTCATTGCTGTTTGTGTTAATTGTTTTGTGCTGCTGCATTGCCTCGTCCCCTAGTTTAGCATCTGAGCTCAGTAGATTTAAGTTAGCTTAAGATGGGGTAGGCCATATAAGAGAACAAGTTGTGACGAATTGGAAGAAATGCATTGAGAAGCTATAAGAAAATGGTTTGGCCAAAAAAGTATTTTAAAAGAGGATATGAACAAAAAAAGTAGGGTTTAGGGACAACAGGTTTAGGTAGGATTTTCTTGGAAGTAAATGATGAGGTAAGATAATGGAAAATAAATAATGAGGTAAGAAATGTGTGAACATATAAATACAGAAAGCATGCTTGGATAGAATTTTTCTGGTGGAAACAAATGTTGAAATAAGAGGAAAGATATATGGAATGAAATTTTGGGGTGGACTGCAGTACCAAATGTCACACTGAAAACAAACCCTGTCCTGTATTTTTGTGTTATTATACTATGTAATTTGTGTTTTTTCTGTCTTAATGTGTTTAGCTAATAAGAGTTATGAAACTTCCTGGCAGATTAAAACTGTGTGCCCGACCGAGACTCGAACTCAGGACCTTTGACTTTCGCAGGCAAGTACTCTACCAACTGAAGCACTGTAAAGTTTGGAAGGTAGGAGACGAGGTACTGGCAGAAGTAAAGCTGTGAGTACCGGGCGTGAGTCGTGCTTCGGTAGCTCAGTTGGTAGAGCACTTGCCCGCGAAAGGCAAAGGTCCCGAGTTCGACTCTCGGTCGGGCACACAGTTTTAATCTGCCAGGAAGTTTCATATCAGCGCACACTCCGCTGCAGAGTGAAAATCTCATTCTGGAAACATCCCCCAGGCTGTGGCTAAGCCATGTCTCCGCAATATCCTTTCTTTCAGGAGTGCTAGTTCTGCAAGGTTCGCAGGAGAGCTTCTGTAAAGTTTGGAAGGTAGGAGATGAGGTACTGGCAGAAGTAAAGCTGTGAGTACCGGGCGTGAGTCGTGCTTCGGTAGCTCAGTTGGTAGAGCACTTGCCCGCAAAAGGCAAAGGTCCCGAGTTCGAGGCTCGGTCGGGCACACAGTTTTAATCTGCCAGGAAGTTTCATATCAGCGCACACTCCGCTGCAGAGTGAAAATCTCATTCTGAATAAGAGTTATGTTGTAGAATTTTTCTGATAATATGTTATTTTCTTTGTTAAGATGTTTAGACATTATTTATTCTGTTCTGTTTTAATGCTCGTGTGTGAAGTTGATGTTTCGAAAGTTATTCTGATCTTTTATGTATGTACTCATGTCATAATTCCTGTAACACTGATGTATATGTTATTTCGATTCTTTTGTAAAGCCTGTACTACAAACGTTGTCTGTATTGTTATGTTCTTTAATGATGTATTTTGTACCTTTGTAATTGTATTCTTATGTTATAAAATTGTAATTGACACCAGTTCATCATATTATTAACTTGTAAGTTCCATTTCACTGCACACGTTTCTGTTGGTCGTAGTATATGCACAATAAGTGAAAAAAAAGAGGACTGTTAGTGTTTGGACGTGTGTTAATAATTCAGCAAGGGATTGATAAACAGCATTGCTGGTTCTAAGGACACTTCCAAAAACTTTGTGAGTGCACAAGTGGTGGTTTATGGACTTGCTATATTGTCTGCAAGACTCTTCGATGGTGATTGTGCACCTGCACAGCCGCAACAGATGGCTGCTGGTCGTCTCTACAAGGACTACAGTGGGTCTGCACCTCTGGTGGCCCACCAATACCGTAATCTCTACCAGGACTACAGTGGGTCTGCTCTGTGATTACCTGCCTACCGATATTCTTCAAAACTTCGAATGACTCTGCTGTGGGTTTGCTCTGTTGTGACCCATTAGTTGTCTGCATGTCGAGAGTCAGCACTGTCTTTCCATTGGAAGGACAACACTACTTCTTCAAGACTGCATGGAAATCCACTACTTCCGTGTGCATTTTCTTTTACTGCTCAGACTTTCAGAAAAACACTGCAATTTTACTGTGATGAATGATCAGGACTGTCTTTATGGACTGTGAGAAAATTTTAGCTTTTGACCAACATTGTACCAATAAGTGTGTGCATTTGATATCTTTGTTATTGTAATTACGAAAAATTTTATCAAATCATTATTGGCCACTGCCCAAAAAAATTTGTAAACTTTTTTGTGGGGAGCATGGGGGCTATGTAAGTAGGCTGTTTGTTTTCTTATTGGCGGCGTTACGTGGCGCTCTGTATGAGAGTCGCTGGCTGTGCTGTGTGCAGTCTGTGGCTGGTTTGCATTGTTGTCTGCCATTGTAGTGTTGGGCAGCTGGATGCGTTGTGCAGTTGCAGGTGAGCCGCCAGCAGTGGTGGATGTGGGGAGAGAAATGGCGGAGTTTTGAAATTTGTAAGACTGGATGTCATGAACTGCTACGCATATTATGAGTTTTCAACACTATTAACGTAAATACATTGTTTGTTCTCTATTAAAATCTTTCATTTGCTAACTATGCCTATCAGTAATTAGTGCCTTCCGTAGTTTGAATCTTTTACTTAGCTGGCAGTAGTGGCGCTTGCTGTATTGCAGTAGTTCGAGTAACGAAGATTTTTGTGAGGTAAGTGATTTGTGAAAGTTATAGGTTAATGTTAGTCAGGGCCACTCTTTTGTAGGGATTTTTGAAAGTCAGATTGCGTTGCGCTAAAAATATTGTGTGTCAGTTTAAACACAGTCATGTATAATTGTTCTAAGGGGACGTTTCGGTTTGTCATCTGCAACCATATAGAGCTTAACTGCAGTTATTTAATTCGAAAATGTACGACTGGGCATGTTATGGTTATGCCTACCATTGACTAATATTATGTGGAAAATTGCGTGTGTGTGTGTGTGTGTGTGTGTGTGTGTGTGTGTGTGTTTGCAACATGTTTCACTTACTCTTCCTGGTTTCCTCATTATCTTCACTGTGAAGACCTGATCTACGTAAATTTTAGTGTCACCGTTTACAAAAGACAGAAACAAGAAGGTGGACAGCTGAACAGCTGAATGCTCTCTGGGTGGGAATCTTTGAAGAGTAAATCTGTCATTTTGTGTGTGTGTGTGTGTGTGTGTGTGTGTGTGTGTGTGTGTGTGGATCGGTGAGTGAGTGAGTTAGTGGTTAGGTGAAAGTGAGTGAGCTTTATTTATTTAATTACTACTTTTTTATTTTGATTTGATTTACTTATTTTGTTTTATTTTGTGTGTGTGTGTGTGTGTGTGTGTGTGTGTGTGTGTGTGTGTGGTATTCATGGGTTGTTGTTAGCTGATAGTTCTTTGATGGCAGACAACACAGTTCCATTGCAAAGAACTGTGTTTTCATTTCTTACTTGTTTCCCTTCAATTATGGCTGTTTGTATTTGATACTTTCCTTCAGTTATCAGTTTTTGTGGGGGGGGGGGGCTGTTACTGCATTTGGGAATTTTCAAATCAGGGTTGATGCTTGTTGGGCTGTGTTTCACGTCCATAAAATGTTCAGTAAATGTAGAACGCTCTTCTGTGTTCTGTGTATCTGGTATTTAAGTTTCTGCTTGTCTGCCCTGTGTAGATTGATTTGCAGTCGTGGCGTGTCAGTTAAATGCCAGATGTGTTGTGCTTGTCTGTGCTTGTGTTTGTTGCTCTTAGTTTTCTATGTGTTGAGTTGTCTGTCCTGTAGGCCATTTTAGTCCCTGTTTTTTTTTCAATATGTCGCTTATTCTATGGGCTGCTTTGTTGTTGTAAGTGAAAGTGTGCCATTTGCTTGTTGTTATGGGTGTTTCTTTTTCATGTGTGCTTGTGTGTGTGTTCTGTGTGTTTGTGTTATGTGCGTTTGTGTTTTTAACTTGTTACAGATAACACTTCATCTAAATAACATCCAAATAGTTGTTATCGACACAGTCCGAGCTGCTGAAGAGGTACACACTAGGAACATGGCCGTTCGCAAGGAGGAGCCAGAGGGAAATTCGTCCCTCCTTCCGTTCCCCCCGAGGAATTTGAAGTACAGTGTTTTTTAATCATTACAGGATCCTCTAACATTTCTAGAAGTGATTTCCAAGGATTCCACTAGACCTCTCGTTTAGCCAATTGTAGCATTACATGGCTGGTGACAGTGCAACAGTGCTGTGCCTATAGCAACTGCCGTACAGCTTATGATTCCACGGCGATTTTTGCGTCTTACCCTTCCTTGGCTGAATTTCTGCGAGCGCTAACGACTGTTACCAACGGAACCGACTTTTGCCGACGTGAGCGTCCTTTCGTAATCGGAAGCTGGGACCTGGCGTGGTGAGAAGAGCCATTGTCTCGCTCGCATTTCGCACGGAATGCATCGCGCAAGAGCGGGTTTATTTATAGAGCCTTTGTCTCGCGCCGTGGCACTGCAGGTCTGCGCGCCCCCGGCTTTTTATTTGTGAGGTTGGCAGGCCTTTGAGGCGCGGCCGCGCTTGATCCGCTGCCGCTGGATGGCGGCAGGTCGCCGGTGACGGGTGCGCGCCCCGATGAAAGTGTCTGCCGAGTACATAAAAGCCACCCCGGGCCGCGGCAGCTGCCCGCATCTGGGCCGTAAACCGCCAGCGCGCCGGCCGCCGGCTCATTGCAGTAAACACAGCGCCCTGGCCCACCCAGGTACTGCCCAAATATACATGGCGTTACAGCCGCGCACCGCCTCGCCGCTTCACCGGAATCCTCCGACCCCATTACGGAATCATCGTTATTGATACTTCCTCAGTTGCAGTATCACCATCTCCTCCCCTATAAATTTATGTGTGATCAAAAGTATCCGGACAGTAATATGGAGCGTTTCCGCCTTTATGACGGTTTGAACTCTGTTGTGGAGACTTTCACCAAAGTGTCTGAATGTCGGTGAAGGAAAATCAGCCTATTCTTCCTCGAGAGAGCAGAAAAAGTAGTGATTTTGGGCGCTGGAATCGCGTGGGGTGAAGTCCACGTTCTAACTCGTCCCTGCGGTGTTCCATTGGGTTCAGTTCGGGACTGTGGAAAGGGTAGCTCATTTCAGGAATACTACTGCCCACAAACAATTGGTTTACGGATGTTGCTTTATGACAACATGCATCAACATGGTAATACAATGTTGGTCTGCGAAATGTTCGATTACTGTATGCAATGGTGCCCCACTGAAATTTGCACCCAGAGAAATTTGCACTCACGGAAGGTCGAGTAAGGGTCCACTAATACCCCTGTCTATATTGTGCGACTTACCCACCAGGCAGAAGAGCTGAGGGCCACCTTCTCCTGCCCCACGTGGTGTGCTGATGAAGAGGACTGGAAATGCTCGAACAAGCACTGTAATGCCAAAAGTCTTACAGTCGGACATTATTATAATTTTTTTTATTTTCTGTCGGACCCAATGGTAGCTATTTACTTAGGACCAGAACCTCGGAAAATACCGTGTAAAACACTAAATCCAATTACAAACAGGGATTTTAAAAATCGTATCTCTTCAACTCAGCAAAGTGCACTTTAAATTGTGATCTGTACCCAACGATATGCCTATGATAAATGTAACGTACGTAAGATGCGTTGTCACTCTAAAGAAAAAGTCATTTTGCGTGTATACAGGGTGAATCAGAATTCCAGCGATAAAATTGAGAAGGTTGTCCAGGGAGATCTTACGAATATATTGGTATTAGGGAATCGTGGTCTCCAGTGGCTCTTTATAGGGCAATTCCATTTCGTGTGATTTCTCGCCCCCTTGCATTGGTTCAAAAAATGGCTCTGAGCACTATAGGACTTCACAGCGGAGCTCATCAGTCCCCTAGAACTTAGAACTACTTAAACCTAACTAACCTAAGGCCATCATACACATCCGTGCCTGAGGCAGGATCCGAACCTGCGACCTTAGCAGTTCCTCGGTTCCGAAATGAAGCGCCTAGAACCGCTCGGCCACCAGGGCCGGCCCCTTGCATTGGTACAGCATTGAAAATATCTGCATGTCATTCGTATGCACTGCGTGTCTTTATTTGAAAACAAACTTGTTCCATTCACTCACGGTGCTTGCTGTTGACGACAGTAAGGTCTTCTTTACTCTTGGTCCTCAAGCTTGTATTAAGTACTTCTCATTCCGGTCTCGCGTCGGCTTTTCCGCCAGTTCAAATGGTTCAAATGGCTCTGAGCACTATGGGACTTAACTTCTGAGGTCATCAGTCCCCTAGAACTTAGAACTACTCAAACCTAAATAACCTAAAAATATCACACACATCCATGCCCGAGGCAGGATTCAAACCTGAGACCGTAGCGGTCGCGCGGTTCCAGACTGTAACTCCTAGAACCCCTCGGCCACTCCGGCCTGCTTTTCCGCCAGTGTTAGTCGTTTCGTTAACAGTGACACACCACAGTATGGATAGATTTACTGATACAAAATCGGCCGATATGCGGTGGTGGTGGTAAGTTCCTATGGGACCAAACTGATGAGGTCATCGGTCTCTAGGCTTACACACTACCTAATATAACATAAACTAACTTACGCTAAGGACAACACACTTCCATACCCGAGGAAGGCTCGTACTCCAGACGGGGGGAATCACGCGAACTGTGGCAAGGCGCCCAAGACCACGCGGTGGCCGATATGCATCTCGTTTATAGGTTCACTGAATGCGATGGAGTTCGCAGCTCGTGGTCGTGCGGTAGCGTTCTCGCTTCCCGCGCCCGGGTTCGATTCCCGGCGGGGTCAGGGATTTTTTCTGCCTCGTGATGACTGGGTGTTGTGTGATGTCCTTAGTTTAGTTAGGTTTAAGTAGTTCTAAGTTCTAGAGGACTGATGACCACAGCAGTTAAGTCCCATAGTGCTCAGAGCCATTTGAACCATTATTTTTTTAATGCGATGGAAAAACGGTATGGCGACGATACGCCCAGCCGTTCCCATAGCGACGGCAACCACATAACAACAGTTTTGCATCTGTACATAGGCTTCTAAGAATAGCCGGATTATTTCGTGTTATTACGTTTTGGTTATTGCATATTATAAGCGTTTTCACTGCACAGAAACAAAGATAATGCTTATAATGTTCTTTCGGTCATAATTACATTATTACTATGTGACGACCCTCAGGAGACCATGGGTCCTTACACCAAAATACTCAGAATACATCTCTGAACAAACTCCGAAATTTTTTCGTTGGAGTTCTGGTTCATCCTGTAGCGGTGACATGAATTATACGTAAATCCTCTAATCCTAGCGCTAGTTGTGTGTACAGGGTGTTCAGAAAAAGTGTCGAATACTTTGAGAGATGGTAGTATTCATTGAAACAAGAAACATAAGTCCGATAACCACGGGTCCGGAAACGCATACTTTCCGAAATAAACCCTTGTCTATAGGAAGGGCTGCGCGACGCTTGGTTGCGATATTAGCATAGTCCTGGCATTAGCGCTCCGCCAAATGTGTCGACATCGTATTACGATGTCTTACTCACAGTACTCTATCTACCGTCAGATGGTCTGCAGCCGGTTGTGTGGTTCGAGATGTGTTGTTGGCTACGTTAGTTTTCGTCGTGTTTGTGTGCCTTATTTTACAGCACTTTCAATCTTGGGACGTATCATAGTGATTTACCTTCTTTCAGGTGCGGATTCAGTTATGTGTTTGCTGTTAATTTGTACGTAGAGATGGTATAGCACATTTACATTTTCTCTCTCCACCACTTGTCAACAGTGGAAGCCTACTACTCGAGAAGTGAAAAGTCTGTCGCTGTGGCCCAGCGGTTCTAGGCACTTCAGTCCGGAACCACGCTGCTGCTACGGTCGCAGGTTCGAATCCTGTCTCGGTCATGGATGTGTGTGATGTCCTTAGGTTAGTTAGGTTTAAGTAGTTCTAAGTCTAGGGGACTGATGACCTCAGATGTTAAGTCCCATAGTGCTTAGAGCCATTTTAACCATTTTTTGATAAGTGAAATGGCGGATATGGTATTCTGCTATGGTTTAGCAAATTGATGTAGCCTGCGAGCCTGACCTCTTCGTCCAGCGTCTGAGGGACACATGTACCCTTGTACCTCGGAAGACTGACAGTGAAAGCCTCTACACAGTCCGCACGCCTGTCGCGGAGAGCCTGTGCCACGTTCGGTGGAAGAAACTCCTGGGACAAGTGTGCGACGATTAGCAGCAGAAGGCGTGTCTCACTCTCTTATCTGGGAGGTACTTCATGAACAATTGGTGTACCGATATCATCTACAGCACGTTCAGGCCTAAGGCCACAGGATCATCATGACGGAAGGCGGTTCTGTCAGTGGCTGTTGCAGAAGTTTGCCACAGATCCACTGCTCACATCCTAGATTTTATTCACCGATGGGGCAGTGTTCATAAGAGATGGTATTGTGAATATCCATAACCAGCACGTATGGGGATATGCAAAACCCCCGAGCACTTCCGGAAAGAGGGCATCAACGCCGATTCTTAATCAAAGCATGGGCAGGCGTACTTGGCGATAGATTAATAGGGCCATTCGTGCTTTCACAAAGGTTAACTGGGGAGCATTATCTGGACTTCTTCATTAATGCACTGCCTACGTTGCAGGAGACTATGCCATTAGAGCAACGAATACAAATGTAGTTCATCCATGATTGGACACCAGCATTCTTTCGTCACAATGTGTGCTAACATTTGACGTAAACATTTGAGTACCACTGAATTTGTCAGTGGGGAGGCTTCACACCTAGGCCTGCTCGTTCCCCTGAGCTCAGTCCCCTAGACTTTTGAGTTACGGTGACACTTGAAGGAACTGGCCTAAGCCACGCCAATCAGCGAAGGGCGGACACTACACGGTCGCGTCTTCAATGTGTGCCAGCAGGTACAGCATCAAACGGCTATACTTCAAAGGGTACGGGCATTCCTTACGCCAGAGGGGAGCGTGTGCATTGTCGTGAATAGACTCCATGTTGAACAACTCCTGTAAACACATGTTTGTCCCAGAAAGTGTGCATTTCCAGGCCGATATTTAGTGGGCTTATTTTTCTTGTTTAATCAGTTCTACCACTTCTCATAGCATTCGACACTTTTTTTGAAGACGCTGTATAGGATTTAAAACATGAAATCAGTTTTCTACATCTACATCTACATCCATACAGTGCAAACCACCTGAAATGCGTGGCAGAGTGTACTTCCCATTCTACCAGTTATTAGAGTTTCTTTCCCTTTCATTCGCGCAAGGAAAGTGGAAAGAATGATTGCTCAAACGCCTCAATGGGCGTTGTAATTACTCTAAACTTGCCCTCTCGGACTGATAAGTAGGGGATAGTAGTATATTCCTAGATCCATCATTTAAAGCTGTTCTTGAAACTTACTAACTAGGCTATCTCGGGATAGTTTGCCTCCATCTTCAAAGGCCTGCCACTTTTTGTGACACTCTCCCACTGATCCAAAAAAAGAAAGAATAAACTTTTACCATTAGAGCTGCCTTTTTCTTTTTCGTTGAATATCCTCTGTTAGTCCTATTTGGTACGGGTCCCACACGCTTGAGCAATAATGTGGGATGGATCGCACTAGTGTTTTGTATGCGGCGGCCTTTGTATACAGGCTGCATTTCCCCAGTTCACTGCCGACGAACTGAAGTCCGCCACATGCTTTACCTGCGACTGAGCCTATATGAACTTCCCATTTCATACCCCTACAAACTGTTATGTCCAGTTGTTTGTATGAGTTGACCGATTCGAATAGTGACTAGTTGATATTATAGTACTAGGATATTACACTTTTTTCTTTTTGTGAAGTGCAAAATTTTACATTTCTAAACATCTAAAGCAAGTCTTCAGCATTTTATCTATTTTGTGATCTCATCAAGATCTAACTAAATATTTGTGCAGCTTTTTTCAAAGAATACCTCATTATCGATAACTACATCATCTGCGAAAAGTCTGAGGTTAATAAAATATTGTATGCAGGGACATTACTCCACACAATTAACATCATGGGTCCCAACACACTGACCTGGTTCACACTCAGGTTACTTTTTCATCTGTTGATGACTCTTCATCCAAGATAACTTGCTGCGTTCTCCCTACCAAAAAATCCAGAATCCGGTCACAAATTTCGCTTGTTACTCCATACGATCGTAGTTTTGATAATACGCGTAGATGTGGTACTGAGTTAAATTCCTTACGGAAATCAGGGTGTCATGTGAAAAAACTGCGAGTTGGGTTTCACATGGTCGATGTTTCCGGAATCCATGCTGTTTGGTGTGGAGGTGACACCTCATTACGTTAGAGCTCAGAATATGGTCTAAGATCCTACAACAAATAGATCTCAAGGATACTGGACGTTAGCTTTGTGGTTCATTCTGAGACACGCTTCTTGAAGGTGTTCTGTGCTGCCTTTCAACCAACGGGCACCGCTTTTTGCTAGAGGGATTTATGACATTATGATTAAAAGGGGCTAAATCGGACAGAAATCTGGTTAAGAATCTGATAGGGATTGCATCGAGTGCTGAAGAATTGTTAAATTTCTGCGATTTCAGCTGTTTCTCAACACCACTGACACTAACATCCGTATCTCCTCTCTTTGCAGTGGTGCGAGAATTATGTAGGAGCAATGCTCTTGGATAGTTTTGCATAATTTTGCCATTAATACGAAGTGGAAGATATGTGAGCATTATAAAATTATATACAGGGTCAGTCAGGAAGAAAGGTACATGCTTTGAAACGCGATAGTGATTTTGAACAAAAAAGTTCCTACGGACATATGCCTTATTGCGAATGGTTTCCGTGATAGAACACGTTTAATATTACTTTTGTACGTTTTTCTTTAATAACTCGAAAACCACACACTCCAACGAAAATGTGTCTCTGTACAGAAACTACATTAAATTTGCTACAAAAATGGTCATATTTATTTTTTGTCTAGGACTTACAGTTTTCTCGGAGAGATAGCGGGAAAATTGAAAATCTCGCGCGATACGCGTGCGCTGTAGCTTAGATACTTTTTGCAGGCCAGGTTGAGGTAGTTTTCCGACTTGATAGACCACAAGCGCCCTGTATCAAAATGTTACTCTCTACTTCATCTATAGTACTGTGGCACGTTGTAAACATTGACAATGAATAATACAGAAAATTAATAGAAATATACGTTTAAAGTGTTCTATCTCGGAAAGCACTCGGAATAGGACATATACACACTTCAAGTTTTTTTTTCTCAGAATCAGTAATGCTATCACCAGAGAGAGAAGAAATAGCAGGCAGGGCGCCTGACTCCTTGCCAGGGGATGTAAGTTGCTTTGCCATACGGAAAGCAGGCAGACCAGCCATAGTGCACTTACAAGACGGTCTGTAAGAAGACCAGATAAAAAGCCTTCGTTCAAGAAGATGGAACTATGTCAGCAGGTGGTAAGGCTAGAGACTTGTCAAGTGGTACACTTAAGCAGGTAAACATCTCCTGGCTTTCCTAAAAACTGGACAAATCAGCGCTGACTTACCTAATAGATAGACGCTGGAGCAAAGTTGGCTACTAGCTTCGTAGCAAGCTTTTTAACAAGTCACAGAACCTGTAATAGGAGGCTAACCTGTGGCAAAATGAGCACCGACTGGACTGTTGATAGCGACGTCGTGAGGCCGTAACACATGGTGTGAAGCTTTCTGAAAAAGAGAGGAAGAATTCCGGTGCATTGGTTTGTTGTTGTTTCGCCATTTCTGGGTGTGAACTATTGCCAAAGATACAAATACACCGTTGACGGTCTGTTGCATCTTTTAAGAGAATTGGTGATCGTATTTTGTTGGAGTGAATGCAGGAGCAAGCTGCTGGGAAGACACTTGAAATATATAAGCTTCATATAGTCGGTCACAGCTGGAGGAGAGAGGCGGAAGTTGTAGGAGTTCCGGGGTGGAAGCCACAGACAGGAGACGCAGGATAAGTTTAGCTGCACTCTCAAGCCGCAGAGTCGCTGTGTCTCCACTGTGTTCACATTACGGTGAAGATAATGGTAAGCTTCGCTTCCAGCTCTGGCATATTAGGGTAAGTTAGTAGACTGCAGTACAATTGCAAAATAGCTATAACTGGCTTATATTCATCAGTACTGTTCACTGGTTCACTACCATTGTCAACCAAAGTAAATTCAGTCAGATCATGTTATCCATATTTAAAGTAGATTATTCCACCGATTTTCCAACTTCGTCAACGGAATACTGACACATACTTTATGGCGTTAAACAGGTGCTTGAATTTATTAATGTTTGTTTATTTCTGTTTACGTCTAATTTCACTCATTTTTGATAATAAACCTGTCGTTAACTTGACTGTCACCTCTTCCTACACTAAACAACGTGCCTTGATCATTTGTTAATTTCATTCATGCATATGGAAAATAACAACAGTTATTTTGGAATGTAGCACAGAGTGTCAACTTCTGTTTCATTGGTGCGGGTCCAATCAGTCATTTGCATTTCAGTCATCATTTGCGAATAGATTCACAGTGGCGGTTCTGAAGGGTGGTTCTGTGCTGTACAATATTCCAGGGCAGAAGTCAATTACAGATAACCGCAAATTACATTCACACTGTGACACTTTGTACTGTGAATACCAAACTTAAACGGCAAAATCATTGTTTTTCTTTCAGAATATACTTCAATAATGCACATACGAAGTCAGTTAAGTGAATTAACTGAAAAAATTATTTTCAGAAATATAGACCATCAAGAGTCCTTGTTGGTTAAAACAGACCTTAACAAAAAAACGTAATTCGTGCATAGAGGGATTGACAAGTCTAACTTGAAAAGGGTGGGACAGGGTGTCGGCCGTGGCCCTATAGTAGGAGCCATCCTGGTATTTGCTTGAACTATTTTAGGTAAACCACGGGAAACCTAAATCAGGATGGCCAGATGAAGACTGGAGCTCCCACACTCCAGATTACCAGGCCAATCTGTCTAAAATAGTGCTACCTTATTCGGTTTATCCCTCGTGTACTATACTGCTTTACAAAGAATTATTCAATAACGTAAAAGACTAATGCTACGATGTACTTCCATTTTTCGTCCCTAGTCGCTGCACACACTACACGCACTTTGTTTGACGCTGTAAAAATATATACATAATCAGCTGTCGTCAGTACCATAGTGACGATGTTTGGTTCCATCGTGTGTGACGCAACTTTCCAATTGCTAGACCGAAAAATGAGTAGCACCAGTCTATAATTATTAGAAGGATGTCGCGCTCGGGAACAGGATAAGGTGTTAGTACTGTACGTTCCAAGCTTTGGGAGTAACTATTTCTAGAAAAGAAAACGAAGAAGGTAAGAATATGGTGTGAAACTGTTCTGTCAAATGACAGATGTTTTATTAACGTTATTAGGGTTTATTTGTGTTGTATGCTTTACAAAACACCTATCTGTGTTACCTATTCTTTCACTGTATGGATTGTATTGCTTAACAGGTACCTTTTAACTGACTTTTCAAATAAGTTTATTTTAGAAATCTCTTTACCCCTTTAAATGATAAAATGTTTTATCCAGCCTAACAACGAATAGTATGTACTTTTTGGAAACATAAATAAATAAAACTGCGCAATTTACGAGTATTATGATCTTTTAGGTTATTCATGACATATGGGATGATATTTATTCATACCAATGAATCAGGAGCACAAAATCTGTGCTGAGAACGCTTGAACTATCACAGGAAATTAGCAATGTCAGCTTCTGTTAGATATATGCCGTCAGTAGAAAGACTTTTACCGAAACACTGCGATTCGCACTCGACTCTAGACCGTGCACATAAATCAGCATTTGCAACCACTTCAGTATCTGAATCGGTTTCACGACTTTCATCAAATAAACAGATATCTACATCTACAACCTGCAAACCACTGTGAAGTGAATTAATCCAAGCATATCCATTAACTATTTTCGTCGTGTTGCCTATTTCCAGTAATCATCCAGCTTATACAGTGTCAGTGGAAATGATTTATGTTATCTGCAGTATTCATTCTTCATTAGAATAAGAATTTCACAGGATATAATGAGTAAAATTGAATGTAACTTGGAACTGAATTCACGTCAATCTGTTTGCATCCATGTGCGGCGCGGAAGAAAACTAGCTGTAAATACACTTACAAACGACTTCCGTAATCACTTAATAATATGGAAATGTTTTACTTTTAATTCAACTCACCGTAGTTTACATCAGAACATAAATCCACAGCTGAAAAATGCTAGCTGAATACAAACCCAGGTCTGAAGACGCTGCCTCAAAGGTCATAAGTAGAAGCTCTTACAGTGACTCACTTGTTCTCTGATATCTGAAGCATACCGAACTTGGAAACATAAATATGGTATTCATAATTATAAGAGGAACTATTGCGATTAAATCGACTGTTGTAGTAAATAAAGTAATTAACATTAGTGATTACTAGTGCTGTACGTATTTAGCACGGTTAATCTCCTTGGACAATTTACTGTACAGTTTCATTCCTTGGTAGAAAATGCTGTTTTGAGTTTTGTGTTTATTTTTCATCGGAAATGTTCCTTAGGATTATTATAACACATCTACGCAGCTACAAATTCAGGCAACCGTTCTCGAGGATGGAGGAGGGGAGAATCATACACTCCTGGAAATTGAAATAAGAACACCGTGAATTCATTGTCCCAGGAAGGGGAAACTTTATTGACACATTCCTGGGGTCAGATACATCACATGATCACACTGACAGAACCACAGGCACATAGACACAGGCAACAGAGCATGCACAATGTCGGCACTAGTACAGTGTATATCCACCTTTCGCAGCAATGCAGGCTGCTATTCTCCCATGGAGACGATCGTAGAGATGCTGGATGTAGTCCTGTGGAACGGCTTGCCATGCCATTTCCACCTGCCGCCTCAGTTGGACCAGCGTTCGTGCTGGACGTGCAGACCGCGTGAGACGACGCTTCATCCAGTCCCAAACATGCTCAATGGGGGACAGATCCGGAGATCTTGCTGGCCAGGGTAGTTGACTTACACCTTCTAGAGCACGTTGGGTGGCACGGGATACATGCGGACGTGCATTGTCCTGTTGGAACAGCAAGGTCCCTTGCCGGTCTAGGAATGGTAGAACGATGGGTTCGATGACGGTTTGGATGTACCGTGCACTATTCAGTGTCCCCTCGACGATCACCAGTGGTGTACGGCCAGTGTAGGAGATCGCTCCCCACACCATGATGCCGGGTGTTGGCCCTGTGTGCCTCGGTCGTATGCAGTCCTGATTGTGGCGCTCACCTGCACGGCGCCAAACACGCATACGACCATCATTGGCACCAAGGCAGAAGCGACTCTCATCGCTGAAGACGACACGTCTCCATTCGTCCCTCCATTCACGCCTGTCGCGACACCACTGGAGGCGGGCTGCACGATGTTGGGGCGTGAGCGGAAGACGGCCTAACGGTGTGCGGGACCGTAGCCCAGCCTCATGGAGACGGTTGCGAATGGTCCTCGCCGATACCCCAGGAGCAACAGTGTCCCTAATTTGCTGGGAAGTGGCGGTGCGGTCCCCTACGGCACTGCGTAGGATCCTACGGTCTTGGCGTGCATCCGTGCGTCGCTGCGGTCCGGTCCCAGGTCGACGGGCACGTGCACCTTCCGCCGACCACTGGCGACAACATCGATGTACTGTGGAGACCTCACGCCCCACGTGTTGAGCAATTCGGCGGTACGTCCACCCGGCCTCCCGCATGCCCACTATACGCCCTCGCTCAAAGTCCGTCAACTGCACATACGGTTCACGTCCACGCTGTCGCGGCATGCTACCAGTGTTAAAGACTGCGATGGAGCTCCGTATGCCACGGCAAACTGGCTGACACTGACGGCGGCGGTGCACAAATGCTGCGCAGCTAGCGCCATTCGACGGCCAACACCGCGGTTCCTGGTGTGTCCGCTGTGCCGTGCGTGTGATCATTGCTTGTACAGCCCTCTCGCAGTGTCCGGAGCAAGTATGGTGGGTCTGACACACCGGTGTCAATGTGTTCTTTTTTCCATTTCCAGGAGTGTAATTTGTTACCGTCTCTTACCCCTCCCAACCCCCCACCCCCACCCTAGTATATCTTTCCGTAAAGACCAGTCTCGAAGTGCTACAGATGACGAAGATCTCAATAACAATAACAATAAAATATTTTAATATAACACAAATAAATTTATTTATATCAGTACTTAGTTCATCGATTTAATATAACTTCTAAGAAATTGCTGAGCAAAGTAGTACTTCATTTAAAAGCATTCGTCCGGAAATTAGGGAGCTTGTGTCATTTAAGAACAATAATAGCAACAAGCTCTTACAACTGTGACAACATCTTTAAAAAAAGGAAATGATCTTATTGTATTATCTGCCAAAAGAACCTGTCGGATTGTTTGGCCGCCTGCTATAAATCTTATTTGACGCCTAGCCGGGCTAGGTTGCGCAGTGGCTGGCATACAGGACTCGCGTTCGGGAGGACGTCGGTTTATATCCCCGTCTGCCCATCCTAATTTAGGTTTTCCGTTATTTCCACAAATCGCTCCAAGAAAATGTCGGGATGGTTCTTTCGAAAGGGCAGGACCAGTTTCCTTCCCCATCCTTGTAACATTTCGAGCTTATGCTCCGTCCCTAATGAACTCGATGTCGACGGGACGTTAATGCCTGGTCTTCCTTCCTTCTGTCTGACACCACTTTCGGTGTCTCACGCGTCGATGAAGGTGGAATGAAATGAAGAGGATAACACAAACACACATTCTCCGAGCGAAGACAATCTCCGTCCTGGCCGGGCATAGAACGCGGGAACTTCAATATAGACACTATAAAAGCGGAATGTGTACTCGCCGAGTGTTTTACTAAGCATTAAGACTGTGAACACATACCTGCAGTCCATGCGTTATTTGAATTTCACTTCTGTAGATTGCTCCTTTTATTTGTGGCTCACTAAGCGTGTCATGTTAGTTGATAGCATGTACGATCATCTTTTGTCTGGTATGAATGATTTAAGGTACCCATCCGGTCGTAAGTCCATGCATGTGGGTAAATCCTCAGTCAATCAAGCAACTAACAAGTACCCTGAAGTAACCATACGTTGTAATTTACTAGAATTCCTTGACACTTTCGATAGTCTTAGTTTTCATGCCTCTCCGAAAGTTAACTGAAAAATTTCGAAATTGATATAAGGTCCCTTCAAAAAGCGTTTGGGTTGTGAATCGTGTTTTGTTTGTCGGTTCACCACGCTGTTGCATATCATTTCGATTTCCATAAACATTTGCTTAAGACTAAATTTCTTGCATTTCTTCATTGTGTCTCTTAGCATGGAGCAGTTTACTATTACGCACCGTGCACTAATAGCGAAAACATTTTATCAGAACGGGCAAAATGTTGCCTCAACCGTGAAACTTCTTCGCACGATTCTAGGGTGCATTAAAGCACCAAACGAATGAATAGTTCGCAGATTTGTCGTTAAGTTGACTGAAGTGGGTTTAACAGTAAACTCTAAAATCTGGCCGATATGAGCAAAACGTTGTAGTGGTTCGTGACAGTGTGGCTGCCAGTCCAGTGAAGTCGGGGTAGTTAATAGGACATTCTTCAGTATGCAAAATTCTGCGGTATCATCTCCAGTATCGCCGTATAGCATTCGGTTAAAGCAACAGCCGATAGAAGCCTATCATGTGAAAGGAGACCTTTTCTGATAAGGCTGAAACGTCCCCTTAGAAAAATTATGAATCACTGTGCTGGTAAACTTCTACGTTATTTGATTTACAAACAGCTGAGCAAAACTCAACGTACTCAAACAGTTTTCTTTTTACTTATTCTGATCATCACTAAACTGACAACATACAATATTTTTAGCGCAACGCACTCTGACTTTCAAAATTCCCTACAAAAGAATGGCCCTGACTAACAATAACCTATACCTTTCATGAATCACTTACCTCACAAAAATCTTTGTTGCTCTGACTACTGCAATACAGCCAATGCCAACATTTCCAGTTAAATAAAAGATTCTAATTACTGAAGGCACTAACTACTGATAGGCATAGTTAGCAAATAAAAGATTTTGATACAGAACAAACAGTGTATTTACCTTAATAATGTTCAAAAGTCATCATATGTATATCCATCAATTCATTAAATCCATCTTTACAAATTTCCTTCTTCTGCTGGACACACGTCCAGACTGTCCGCTTATAGCAACCTCTCAAAACTCTGGCATCTCTCTCTCCACATCCACCACAGCTGGCGGATCACCTCAGCAACGTGTCCAACTTCACGTAAGAAATTTTTAACAAAGCCGTTGGATACAGACCGTCCAGTGGCTTTACGTAACGGAGTGAAAGAAACAAATTTTGAAGTGATTCAGCAACTACTAGAACGTACGAAAATTCATTCGATGTTCTGACAAGGGGTCCCAAGAGATCAACAGCAGCAAATTCTTTTAATTTAGAAGGAATGATAGGAAACAACGGAGCACGATGTGAGATGGTAGATGGTTTAGTTTTTTGACAAAGTTTACAAATATACAAGACTCTCCGAATCCTCTTTTCCATATCGTTAAAATAACAAGTCGTCCGATACCAGATAAGGAATGCAAAGTACCCATAGATTGTCATCAACAGTGCAACGTTTGAAGAGTATGTTGTTTCTAACCAGATAATATTGCCAAATCTGTGTGTGTGTGTCTTTTCATGCCATTTACTTTTCATGTCTTTCCAAATCGGATCTTTATCTTATTCATGAGCAATGTTCTTTAAAGATGTGGTGATGAAGTTTTCAAAGGCGACTTTCTGAATGTAAAGAATACTGAAATTTTTTTCAAGGTTGCCTTCTGTGTTACTTTCCTCAAGCCCAGCCGGTGCACGTGGTAGTGCGTCCGCAACAATGTTCTCCTTGCCGGGAATGTAGACTATTGTGAAGTGGACCGGCCGAAGTGGCCGTGCGGTTAAAGGCGCTGCAGTCTGGAACCGCAGGACCGCTACGGTCGCATGTTCGAATCCTGCCTCGGGCATGGATGTTTGTGATGTCCTTAGGTTAGTTAGGTTTAACTAGTTCTAGGTTCTAGGGGACTAATGACCTCAGCAGTTGAGTCCCATAGTGCTCAGAGCCATTTGAACCATTTTTATTGTGAAGTGGAATTCTTGCAGAAACAATGCCCAGTGTTTTAACCTGTCATGATTTAATTTTGAAGACATAAGAAATTGTAATGCACGATGATCACTGTATACTTTTACGTCTTTACTAGAAAGAAAGAAACGGAATTTGTTAAATGCCCAAACGATAGCTAAAGCTTCTAATTCAATAACGGAATAATTTTTTCAGATTTTGTTAGCAAGCGACTAGTAAAAGCAATGGTTTTCTGAACAGTAGTATCATTTTCTATGGCTTCTTGAAATAAATGGGCACCAAGACCGACTTTAGAAGAATCCGTGCTAAGGCAGAAATCTCGTGACAGATCTGGATGAGCTAGTATTGGCACGTTAAGAAGCGCTTCTTTCAAAGAATTGAATTCCAACTGTGCCTGTTCGTCCCAGTTCCAAATAGTATTTTTTCCAGTGACAGATCAAAGTTTTGGTGTTACTAGAATTTGCATATTCAGAAAACGCCGGTAAAAATTTACGAGACCTAGAAAACTGCGGACTTGTTTTTTTGTGAATCGAACTGGAGTGGCTCTGATTGCTTCTTACTTTTCAGGATCCGGCTGAATGCCTTCAGATGAAATGTGTCCCAAAAACTTCACCTTTAACCTACCAAATTCTGACTTTTCCAAGTTAACTGCAATTCCAATTCTGTAAAAATACGTGATACACTGCTGAGGATGCGATTATGTTGTTCCCATGAGGCTTCTGCTGTTAGAATATCGTCCACATTCCACAGACGTTTTAAGGACTCGTGTAATATGGTATTTACCCCACGAATGAATGGTGCAGAAGAAATGTTCAAACCAAAAGGAAGTTTCCGAAACTGATAACAAACGCCGAAACAAAGAAAAGCTGGGCATTTCCTACATTCTGGATGAAGTTCGATCTGAAAAAAGCTGGATCTGAGATCAGTAGCTAAACCATTAAAAATCTGAAGAAGTTCTTCCAACATTTGCGGTCTGTTTCAGTAGTATTGATTTGTCTCGAGACTAAGATAAGCCTGATCGATCCATTTTTCTTCTCAACAACATATAATGGATTGTTGTATGAGCTTAGTGCAGGCTCAATAATGCCCTCGTCAAGCATAGATTGTATTTCTGTTATAACACGGTCCCTATAATGTACCGGAATTACGTATGATCTAACACACAATTTAGTATGCTCACGAACACGAAATTGGTATTGAAATCCCTTGATTGTTCCTGTTTTATGAGAAAAAACTGTGGAATGTGCTTGTAAAATGTCAAAAAGGTCCTGCCTATCATGGTGATCACAGTTCTCAATTTCTGAATTTTATTCTGAATTAAGTCATTAGTCTCAAATAAGTCGTCGATATCATCCCTGTCAATACTTGCAGAGTGATTGTTAGTGGCAAGTTCCGTCGAAAATTCCGAACTGTTGTCTAACAAGAGGTAAAGCCGATTAATTTCCTCATCATGGTTTGAGAGCCAATCTACAAATTTCAAAGCTATTGACTTATTCTTTCTCTTAACTTATTTCAGCATCGTGAAAGTTTAAGATTGCTTTGTATTCATTCAAAAAGTCTACTCCCAATATAATCTGTCGACAATAATGGAACAATAAGAAAGTTCATAGAGAATCCGTGGTTTTGACAAAAGAATTCTAAGTTGGTTTGTTGGTGTACATTTTCATTTTTTCCAAAGATTGCACCTTGTAATTTAATCTTAGGTAACGGAAGTGTGGGGCAATCGTTCGATTTGTTGCATTTGCTAAAAGCTGTTTCACTAATTACGGAAATGGGACTGCCAGAGTCAAGTACTGCCGTAAATTTTACATCATTTACTGTACTGTGAATTACGGGATATGCATGTTGTTCTGTTTCACGTCGTGTTCCTGGAGTAAGATGTCCCTAACATATTCCATTTTTACGTAATTAATAGCCACGGCAGCTACGTCGTCAGCCTCATTTATATCGTCTGTCGTCTTGCCGTTAGTTTCCATAGTTTCTTTCCTGTCGCTCACGTGGTGGAGAATTTCTCCATTAGTCGTAACTGCGGGGTGGACCGTTGCGTCTGAAGTTATTCTGTCTCTCTTGATAATAATTATTTTGGTTCCCATATTGTCTGTTTCTCTGATTGTCTCTGACATAGTTCAAAATGGTTCAAATGGCTCTGAGCACTATGGGACTTAACATCTGTGGTCATCAGTCCCCTAGAACTTAGAACTACTTAAATCTAACTAACCTAAGGACATCACACACATCCATGCCCGAGGCAGGATTCGAACCTGCGACCGTAGCAGTCGCGCGGTTCCGGACTGAGCGCCTAGAACCATCTGTCATAGTCATTACCGCAGAGAGGTGATCTTTCCCTGTAATTATTATTACTCTGCCAACGGTTGTCATACGGGAGGTGTCTGTTTTGGTCACGATTTGCGCTGTAAGAATAGTCTTGTCGTGTCCAGTTATTATTTCTCTCATCGCAGAATTGTGACGGATGTGACCTGTAATTGTTGTGTTCCTATTTTCGTGTCCCGCGATTGTCAGTGTCAATTTCCAATTCTTGTAACAGTCCCTGAAAAGCTTCAATGTCGTCTTTGCAACGTCCTGCCAAAATAATATGTCCTAAATGTTCAGGCAATTTGATTAAGCAAATGCGAATAAGTTCTGAGGGGCTGTATGGGTTTGACAGATACTGATTCTTATGCAACATGTCTTCAAAATATTTCACAAGACTGGAAAATTCAGATTGTTCGAAATGTTTCATCATTATGTTGCTGTGTTTTACGCGATCCTGAGTAGCTTGAGACCAATATGCTGAGAGGAAGGCATGATAAAATTCTCCTTCACTGTGACAATCGTGAATGACCGATCGCATTCTTACAGCTGGTTCATTCTCTAAGTAGCCACACATAAATTCTAATCTGTGCTCTAATGACCAGATGGGAGGAAATCAATGAGAAAATTGATGAATCAGTGCTTGTGGATGAATGTCGTTGCCGGAATTCTTAAATATTTTAAATTTACGTATAGTAATGAACAGCTTATAGTCAAAGTCATCATGAAGGCGAGTCGCATATCGGTCACTATTACGTCGTGTTGGCGGTTCCTCCTCAAAATTCGGTTCACCTTGCCAATTTCTTTCACAATTTCCGAAATGCCCTGTGTTATTATTTTGTGGCTTTTCCGTATTTCTATGTCCCTCTTCCTGTATTGGAGCGCGAGTGTCCTCTGAAATATGTAATTCTTGTATTAAGTGTGCCAACTGATCTTGTACAGGGTGGCGCAGATGGATCGGGTGGTTTTGAAGTGGACTGTACGTCTGGAGGGGGGGAGCCAGGTGTTCGGCGACTTCGCCCTGTGGTGGGGGGGGGACGGGAAGTTTCAGTTGCAGGCTGGCAGTCAGTCGCGATGGCTACGTGGTCCGTTGAGCATCGTGTTTTCGCAGTGGAAGAGTTCATACGCAATAACGAGTCAATTGTTGCTGTGACGCGTGCCTTTCGCCGGCGTTTCAACATCCCACCTCGCGGTAGTGTTCCTAAGCGAGATACGATATTGAGTTGGGTGCATAATTTCCGCACTACTGGTTCATGTGCTCCAAAATGGACGCCTAGACCGCCAACAATAACAACGCCTGAGAACGTGGAGCGTGTGAGACGCGATGTCACTGCGAGCCCACGTCGATCAACGAGACGTCGTGCTCAAGCTCTTGGAATGTCACGTCGGAGCCTTCAAAGGATTCTTAACGAAGAACTGAAATTCCACCCCTATAAAATCCTGTTGGTACAGAAGATTCTCCCAACAGACCATCTTCAAAGGCTTCAGTTTAGCCAACAGATGTTGGAGTTATTGGAAGATGTAAACCTGATTATCATGATGTCTGACGAGGCTCACTTTCACATTAACGGATACGTAAACAAGCAAAATTGCCGTTACTGGGCCGACACTAACCCAAGAGATCTACACCAACGGCCTCTCCATAGTGACAAAGTGACGGTTTGGTGTGGGGTTTCTAAGGTAGGGATAATTGGTCCTTACTTTTTTGAAAATGAAAGGGAGCAGGCGGTTACTGTTAATTCGCAGCGTTATGTGAACATGATTGAAGATTTTCTTCTCCCACAACTTGAAGAGAACAATTACGACATGGGCAATATGTGGTTCCAACAAGACGGGGCAACTGCACATACCGCTAGGATATCAATGCAAGCTGTACGTGCTCTGTTCCCTGGCCGTTTGATTTCCCGTAATGGAGATGTCCATTGGCCCCCTCGCTCGCCGGACCTCACGGTATGTGACTTTTTCTTATGGGGCTATTTAAAAGCAAGGGTCTACATGAACAAACCCCGGACCATTCAGGAGTTGAAGGCAGCAATTCACACCGAAATCACATCAATTCCTGGTGATGTGCTTGAGCGGGCAATGCGGAACGTTAAGGACCGACTCCAAGAATGCGTCGCTCGAGAAGGAGGGCATTTGATGGATGTAATTTTTAAAAACTAACATTACTATTTTTTTGTTAATAAACTTCCATTGTAACTACACGTTTTGCACTTTATTTCAATCCAATACCTTTACAATTGACAGTTTGACAAGTATTTTAAAACCACCCGATCCATCTGCGCCACCCTGTACTTCCCGGATTTCTCTTTTGTGTTGCGTATTAATTTGATTCTGATTTTGTTTGAATTTCCTAATTTGTTCGCACTCTTCTGTGTCAGTAAAGACTACCGGTCTTGTGTCATTCAGATTATCGCCTACCTTCGTAGATAAATTATTTAGCTGATCCGAAACTTCGACAACTTTCTTTGATAATGAACTGGTTTCCTCCGTGTGTTCTTCTGAGCCAAGTTTCAGAGTATCTACTGTTTTCCTGAGTTTTTGCAAGTTGCGTAACCGAATCGGTAGATGCAACTGTGTCAATTTTAGTTGCAAGATGTCGTGATTTTCATAAACAATAGTTTGCAGTTCTTTTATGGCTGCTTCGTGGTTCTGTAATGCATTTTCATGCCGCCAGAAAATAGGTTGAAAGTGCTCACAAAGTTGTTTTTACGTCATTACAGACTTTTTGACATTTCGATTCGATTTTAAGTAACCTTCAAGTGTTTGTGGAAGTGTTTCTTTAATTAGTTTCTGATTTTGTTCCATTTGTTGCTGTGTTAGTTTTTGATTTTGTTCCATTTGTTGCAATAATAATGTATGAGAGTCTGAAACACGTTCCCTTGTGCCTATCGGCAGCGCATTTGCACCGGCAGCATTCGTATTTTGAAAAGGAGAAAATGTGTCTTGACTTAATTGAGAAAAAGGTAAGGATGCAAAACTTGAGTTTTGTCCTGTCATTTCGGATTCCTGTGGCGAGCTGTTGCCGACCGATGATCGACAATGCTTCCCTGTTCACTAACTGTTTCACTGCCTACACCATTATTTGCCGCCTGGTCCATTTCCCCATGCACAATTACAAAATTACTATTCTAAATATTTGTTAATTCATTACACAGTGGCGCTAACACACTACTCTCGTCTTCACTGTCATTTCTCAATTTACTTTGCAGCCTAGTGCTCCGTTTTTCACGCGCCATAATTATAACGTACTTCACACGATAGTCCGCCCATGTGGCCGAGCGGTTCTAGGCACTACAGCCTGGAACCGCGCGACCGCTACGGTCGCAGGTTCGAATCCTGCCTCGAGCATGGATGTGCGTAATGTCCTTAGGTTAGTTAGGTTTAAGTAGTTCTAAGTTCTACGGGACTGATGACCTTAGGAGTTAAGTCCCATAGTTCTCAGAGCCATTTGCCCATCACATGTTGTTGTTGTTGTTGTTGTTGTTGTTGTTGTTGCGGTCTTCAGTCCTGAGACTGGTTTGATACAGCTCTCCATGCTACTCTATCCTGTGCAAGCTTCTTCATCTCCCAGTACCTACTGCAGCCTACATCCTTCTGAATCTGCTTAGTGTATTCATCTCTTGATCTCCCTCTACAATTTTTACCCTCCACGCTGCCCTCCAATACTAAATTGGTGAACCCTCGATGTCTCAGAACATGTCCTACCAACCGATCCCTTCTTCTAGTCAAGTTGTGCCGCAAGCTCGTCTTCTCCCCTATTCTATTCAATACCTCCTCATTAGTTATGTGACCTACCCATCTAATCTTCAGCATTCGTCTGTAGCACCACATTTCGAAAGCTTCTATTCTCTTCTTGTCCAAACTATTTATCGTCCACGTTTTACTTCCATACATGGCTACACTCCATACAAATACTTTCAGAAACGACTTCCTGACATTTAAATCTATACTCGATGTTAACAAATTTTTCTTCTTCAGAAACGCTTTCCTTCCCATTGCCAGTCTACATTTTATATCCTCTCTACTTCGACCATCATCAGTTATTTTGCTCCCCAAATAGCAAAACTCCTTTACTACTTTAAGTGTCTCATTTCCTAATCTAATTCCCTCAGCATCATCCGACTTAATTCGACTACATTCCATTATCCTCGTTTTGCTTTTGTTGATGTTCATCTTATACCCTCCTTTGAAAACACTGTCCATTCCGTTCAACTGCTCTTCCAAGTCCTTTGCTGTCTCTGACAGAATTACAATGTCATTTATTTCTTCTCCATGGATTTTAATACCTACTCCGAACTTTTCGTTTGTTTCCTTTACTGCTTGCTCAATATACAGATTGAATAACATCGGGGAGAGGCTACAACCCTGTCTCACTCCCTTCCCAACCACTGCTTCCCTTTCATGCCCCTCGACTCTTATAACTGCCATCTGGTTTCTGTACAAATTGTAAATAGCCTTTCGCTCCCTGTATTTTACCCCTGCCACCTTCAGAATTTCAAAGAGAGTATTCCAATCAACATTGTCAAAAGCTTTCTCTAAGTCTACAAAAGCTAGAGACGTAGGTTAGCCTTTCCTTAATCTTTCATCTAAGAAAAGTCGTAGGATCAGTATTGCCTCACGTGTTCCAACATATCTACGGAATCCAAACTGATCTTCCCCGAGGTCGGCTTCTACTAGTTTTTCCATTCGTCTGTAAAGAATTCGCGTTAGTATTTTGCAGCTGTGACTTATTAAACTGATAGTTCGGTAATTTTCACATCTGTCAACACCTGCTTTCTTTGGGATTGGAATTATTATATTCTTCTTGAAGTCTGAGGGTATTTCGCCTGTCTCATACATTTTGCTCACCAGATGGTAGAGTTTTGTCAGGACTGGCTCTCCCAAGGCCGTCAGTAGTTCTAATGGAATGTTGTCTACTCCCGGGGCCTTGTTTCGACCCAGGTCTTTCAGTGCTCTGTCAAACTCTTTACGCAGTATCTTATCTCCCATTTCATCTTCAGCTACATCCTCTTCCATTTCCATAATATTGTCCTCAAGTACGTCGCCCTTGTATAGACCCTCTATATACTCCTTCCACCTTTCTGCTTTCCCTTCTTTGGTGAGAACTGGGTTTCCATCTGAGCTCTTGATATTCATGCAAGTGGTTCTCTTTTCTCCAAAGGTCTCTGTAATTTTCCTGTAAGCAGTATCTATTTTACCCCTAGTGAGATAAGCCTCTACATCCTTGCATTTGTCCTCTAGCCATCCCTGCTTAGCCATTTTGCACTTCCTGTCGATCTCATTTTTGAGACGTTTGTATTCCTTTTTGCCTGCTTCATTTACTACATTTTTATATTTTCTCCTTTCATCAATTAAATTCAATATTTCTTCTGTTACCCAAGGGTTTCTACTAGCCCTCGTCTTTTTACCTATTTGATCATCTGCTGCCTTCACTATTTCATCCCTCAAAGCTACCCATTCTTCTTCTACTGTATTTCTTTCCCCCATTCCTTCAATTGTTCCCTTATGGTCTCCCTGAAACTCTGTACAACCTCTGGTTCTTTCAGTTTATCCAGGTCCCATCTCCTTAAGTTCCCACCTTTTTGCAGTTTCTTCAGTTTTAATCTACAGTTCATAACCAACAGATTGTGGTCAGAGTCCACATCTGCCCCTGGAAATGTCTTACAATTTAAAACCTGGTTCCTAAATCTCTGTCTTACCATTACATAATCTATCTGACACCTTTTAGTATCTCCAGGGTTCTTCCATGTATGACCATCACATAATAACAAGAAAAGCACAATTTGAAGTACAAAAATTAGAAAACACATTAACATAGCACTGAAAATAATATCTAATTAATTGCAAGCGTGGCTGCGAAATACTTGGCGCACGTCTACATGCGTGCCACAACTGTTTTACTGCACAACAATGAAAAACTGCAACTACAAAGGAAATTCTCTGTACAATACAATGTATTTACCTTAATAATGTTCAAAAGTCATCATATGTATATCTGTCAATTCATGACATCCCCCCCAGGGGGACCACAACTCTTTTGTGGATACGTGCGTGGCGAGTACGGGCCCCGAGCCATTGCAGCTTTCTTTCTCTCCCGGGCTGCATTTCCTTTCCCTTCCCCTCCTTTCCCCTCCATGCTCCTTTCCCCTCGCCCTCTCCTCTCCCTCTATTGGTGTCCTTGCTTATGTTGGCCCCCGCTATCCTCCTGGTTCTGTTGGTTTTACACTCCGGCTTTGTTGCATAATCATCTCCTCCTTTTGGCATTCCTTGGTCCCCCTCTGGGGTTTGACCTCCATTACAAAATTTCTCCTCCGTAGTGTGAGCCATTTGGGGAAGAGCACCTTACCTAGTGTCTCCGACGTGCGCCCTCCTAGTACATTCCACCTTTTCTTTCACGTCGTTGTCTGATGCTAGGGTGCATAGCCAGCACGGTAGCCAGCCCGTGTGGTGGGGTCGCTATGTACCCTTTTGGTTGAGCCCCCTGAACACACAGGGATCACACTTGATACCTGAGCTGTGACCTCCTCACGCATGCCTTGGAGTGGTTGCTCGTCATCCTGGAGCATCGGAACTCCCGGCAATGGCCGCCGTGCCAGACGGCCCTTGCTGTGGCTGGGTGGCGCCCGTGAGGAGAGCCCCTGATTAGAGTGGGTGGTATCAGGGCGGACGCTATGCAGATGAAACGCATACGGGTCCAAAACTCTGGCCGTTCTTCTGCGGCCGTCACTCTGCGTGGAACTGATTCCTCAAGTGCTGCTTCTCTTGCCCCTTCGGCCTTCCCTTCCATGGCTACCCCCTGGGAAGAGGGTCAGGCCCGTCGTCTAGGGGCAAAACCTTTCCCCCGTTATCTAGTTTGCACTAGGACTGATGGAGATACTTTCACCAGTGTCAAACCTTTATTCTTTGTGGAACACATTGAAGACAAGTTTGCCGAAGTGGACTCCCTGAGCAAGATGCGGTCGGGTTCGTTGCTGATAAAAACTGCTTCAGCTGCCCAGTCTGCTGCCCTTCGTGCCTGTACCCATCTTGGCACAATTCCTGTGTCCATTACCCCTCACCAGTCTCTAAATATGGTACAAGGTGTGATGTTTCACAGGGACCTCATCCTTCAAACTGATGAGGAACTTCGGGACAATCTCGGACGGCGGGGTGTTCACTTTGTTCGGCGTGTTCAGAAGGGTCCTAAAGATAATCATATTGATACTGGTGCCTTTATCCTGGCCTTTGAAGGGGATACCCTTCCTGAGAAAGTTAAGATTATGGTCTATCACTGTGATATGAAGCCGTACATCCCACCTCCTCTGAGGTGTTTTAAGTGCTTGCGTTTTGGCCACATGTCTTCTCGCTGTTCCCAGGACCCTCTTTGTGGTGACTGTGGACGTCCACTCCATGAGGGGAGTCCCTGTGTTCCTCCTCCTGTATGTGTAAATTGTCATGGTAGTCATTCTCCACGTTCACCAGATTGCCCAGTATATAAGAAAGAAAAAAAGATACAGGAGTATAAGTCCCTCGATCGTTTAAGCTACACAGAGGCTCGTAAGAAATATGCACGACTGCACCCTGTGTCCATGACATCTAGTTACGCCTTGGTTACATCTTCACTCCTTCCTCCCCCTTCCTTACCCCCATCCCGGACCCCTCTCCTCCCCCCCACCCCTGCGGCTCCCACACCTTCTCCTATGGGCGCTGCTCCCCCTCCCCAGCCGGAGAAGTGTCCCACTCCTTCGGCGTCTGCCGGTCAAGGGCGCCTCTCCCGGGATGCCCCTTCCCGGCACCTTCCAGGTCAAAGGTCTGCTGCCGCGCGGCGCCCGCGAGAGCCGCGGTCTGTCGGCCCCCAGGTCGCCCGGTCTCTTTCTGTTCCTGATCTTGCTGCAGCTGGCTCCTTTATGCCACACAGCCCTCCTCGATCTCAGCCTGAAAAGAAGAAGAAACATAAGTCCCGGGACAAAGAGCCTCTGGTGTCACCGGAGGTCCCTTCCCCGACTTCACAACCGGATTCTGACCTGTCGTTCATGGATGTCGCCCCCTCCTTGTCGGTGACGGGTGGGGACCCGGCGGTAAGACTGGATTTAGCGTGTTCAGCCCTCATTTAAACCATCGTTCTGTGGTTCTCCAATGGAATTGTAATGGATACTATCGTCACCTTCCGGAATTGAAATCCCTTCTTTCGTCCTACTCTGCAGCTTGTGTGGTTCTCCAGGAATCTCATTTTACTGATGCTCACTCACCGACCCTCCGTGGGTTCCGTGTTTTCTGTCGAAATCGGGTCGAACCCTTGCGGGCTTCTGGTGGCGTTTGTACGTTGGTCCGTACAGACATTGCTAGCACGTGGATTCCTCTCCAAACTACATTGGAAGCGGTTGCTGTTAGGGTCCACCTAGACTCTGCAGTCACAGTTTGCAATCTTTATCTCCCTCCTGACAGGACTCTTACACCTGCTGCCTTAACCACCCTTCTTCAGCAACTTCCTCCTCCCTTCCTCCTCCTTGGGGATTTTAATGCTCATCATACTTTGTGGGGCAGTGCCTTTCCATCTAGACGAGGTCTTCTTATAGACCAATTTATTGCAGACCACGACCTGTGCCTTCTTAATGATGGCTCCCCTACTCATTTCAGTGCCGGTCATGGTACCTTATCTGCCATTGATCTTTCTCTTTCTTCTCCCTCTCTCCTCCCTTCATTACACTGGTCGCCACACGACGACCTTTGTGATAGTGACCATTTCCCGTTGATTATCACGCTCCCTTCCCGCTCCCCGATGGACAGGTTACCTCGTTGGTCTTAACACCGCGCCGATTGGCCTCTATACACTGCACAGGTCGAGTTTTCTCCCTCTTTGTCGGGTTGTATTGATGACGTCCTACGTGACGTGTCTGACGCGATTGTTCGCGCTGCTAACCTTGCTGTCCCGCGCTCATCTGGACCATTTCGTCGCCGGCAAGTCCCGTGGTGGAGTACGGCCATTGCCATTGCCATCCGTGATCGCCGTCGAGCTTTGCAACACTTTAAGAGGCTCCCATCCGTAGCCAGCCTTACTACCTTTAAACGCCTTCGCGCTAAAGCCCGTTATTTAATCAAACAGAGCAAGCGGATATGTTGGGAACGATTCGTTTCTTCCCTTGGTTCTACTGTCCGTCACGGGTATGGGCTACACTTCGCTCTCTCCAAGGTTGCCATCGGCAGTCCACCCTCCCAGGCCTTCACCTCCCAGATGGCATTTGTACGGACCCATTAGTTCTCGCAGAACATCTTGCGACCCATTTTGCAGTGGCATCAGCGTCAGCCTCCTATCCAGCTGCTTTCCTTCATCAAAAACAGCAGGCTGAAGCTCTCACCTTATGTTTCACCACTTGTGAGTCAGAATCTTACAACGCACCTTTTACTGAATGGGAATTTCTTTCTGCTGTATCTTCTTCTCATGTTACGGCCCCTGGCCCAGATTCCGTTCATAACCAACTGCTTCAACATCTCAGTGCTCCACAACGGCAACATCTTCTTCGGGTGTTTAACCGTATCTGGCTCCAGGGTGACTTCCCTTCTCAGTGGAGGGATAGCATTGTGGTTCCTGTCCTTAAGCCTGGTAAGGACCCCCTATCTGTTGACAGCTATCAGCCAATTAGTTTGACCAATGTTGTTTGTAAGTTACTTGAACGGATGGTAGCCTGTCGGCTCACTTGGGTCCTCGAATCTCGGGATCTATTGTCCCCTTACCAGTGTGGCTTTCGAGAGGGACGATCTCCAATCGATCATTTACTTCGCTTGGAATCCGCAGTTCGGCAGGCTTTTTCCCAGCGCCGCCATTTGGTTGCTGTGTTTTTTGACCTTCGCAAGGCCTATGACATGGCCTGGCGCCATCACATCTTACTAACCCTTCATCAGTGGGGTTTTCGGGGCCCACTCCCGATTTTTATCCGCCAGTTCCTGATCCATCGGTCATTCAGAGTTAGAGTTGGTACTGCTTTTAGTTCTCCACGGACCCAGGAGACAGGCATCCCACAGGGTTCTGTCTTGAGTGTCCTTCTTTTCCTCATTGCTATCGATGGACTTGTGGCCTCTGTCGGTCCCTTGGTCGCCCCTGCCCTGTATGTGGATGATTTCTGCATTTGGGTTAGTTCCTCCTCGATGGCATCTGCAGAATGGCAGCTCCAGGTGGCTATACGGCGTGCCTCTGCATGGACCCTCTCACACGGGTTTCAATTCTCTCCTTTAAAATCGCGGGTGGTCCACTTCTGTCGCCGTACTACGATCCACCCTGATCCAGAGCTCTATCCCGCTGCACAACGATTGCCTGTGGTTCCACAGTTTCGTTTCCTGGGTCTTCTTTTCGACAACAAGCTCACTTGGCTGCCCCATATCAGACTCCTGAAGGTAGGATGTTTCCGTAAACTCAATGTCCTTCGCTTCCTTGCCCACTCCTCTTGGGGTGCGGACCGTTCCCTCCTCCTCCGTCTTTATCGTGCTCTAGTTCTGTCTCGTTTGGACTATGGTTGTCAAGTTTATGGTTCAGCTGCTCCTTCCACAATGCACGTGCTGGATCCAGTCCACCATCGTGGTATCCGTTTGGCCACTGGTGCCTTCCCTACTAGCCCTGTTGATTGTCTCCTGGTTGAAGCTTGGATCCCCCCCCTTTCTGTTCGGCGGTCCCAGCTTCTGGTGTCATATGCCCTCACTATCCGTTCTTCTCCCACTCATCCTTCCTATTCTATCCTGTTCCCAGACCATGGACGTTGCCCACCCGACTTCCGCCCTCGGGCGGGTTTACCGGTTGGGCTGCGCCTTGCGTGATTTTCAGCTTCCTTCTTTGTCCTGTCTTCCTCGCTCCCTCCCCTCCACCCCTCCTTGGTTAGTTCCTCGGCCTCGAATTCGGATGGATCTCCGCCGCGGTCCGAAAGATTCCATCCCCCCCGGTGGTGTTCCGTTCCTTTTTCCGCCAAATTTTATGGGAGTTTCGGGATGCTGTTGTTTTTTACACTGATGGCTCTAAATCTGCTGATCATGTTGGGTATGCCTTCACGTCCTCTGTTGGAACGGAACATCATCTGCTGCCACCGACATGTGGGGTGTTTACTGTGGAATTGATGGCAATTTCCCGGGCCCTTACCTTTATTAAACAATCCCCACACAACCCCGTTTTGTTATGTACGGACTCGATGAGTGGCCTTCTTGCTATTGACCGGTGTTTTTCGCGCCATCCCTTGGTCTCTGCCATCCATGACCATCTCGCTGATATTCACCGTGCTGCTTGTTCCATTGGCTTCCTCTGGGTCCCTGGCCATGTGGGTATCCCGGGTAATGAGCTCGCTGATCGTTTGGCTGGGGGAGCAGTTACTTACCCCCCGTTTTCTGTAACCCCTCCTGCAGCGGATTTACGGCTTCACATCAAATCCCACTTCGCACAGTCATGGGCCAATTCTTGGGAGGCTACTCCACTGTCTAATAAACTTCGTGCAATTAAGGTGACACCAGGCCCATGGCGTTCTTCCTTTCGCCTCTCCCGAAATGACTCGACCACACTGTATCGTCTCCGCATTGGCCATACCAGGCTGACCCATGGTTTTCTTTTGCGTGATGAGCCACCCCCGCTATGTGGTTGTGGAGCCTTCCAGTCAGTGGTCCACATTTTGGTTGAATGCCCCCTTCTTTTGGCTTGAAAGGGTAGAGTACCGCCCAACATTGAAAATAGGTACGAAATTCTTGTCAGAACAACACATTTTTTGTGTAAAAGTAACTCAATTTCAATTAATACAGCGAAGCCGGATACCAGTGTGGGAAAGAATGACAAATTTATTTATTTAATTGATCACATGTGCACGCCCTCAAAATAAATCCCTACATCCAGTTTGGTGAGATCTGTGTGGTGTAAATGAATGAATGTATGGTCGTCTGCTAACCACAGATAGTGAATCGGAATATATGATCATCTTTGAGTCGATCCTTTGGCTACCTTTGGTGAGACCAAAGAGATGGAAGTTACCAGAGCTTTTGAGCGTCTGAAATGGGGCTGACCAATAAGGTAGCAAGGTGCTTCTCCCACTTCGACAGAGGTGCGAGAGAACCGGAATACGGCCATGTTTTCGGCACTCTGGCGCTGAACCTTCTGCTGTAAAGACCTGTTTTTTGTTGTGCTCCGTAATGAAAGTGTGGAGGCATGGTATGGATGTGGAATATTTAAGAGTAGTTAGAACTAATCATTTCTCTTTCCTAGGAACTTTTGTGGGGAAAATTACAAAGTGAGGCAGGTAATTTTAAGGGGATTGTAGTAAACCAACGGTCACAATGAGACCACGTGTAGTTATAAGTTGAGATACTAGCGTGTGTACAATAAGCTGAAATATTTAAGAATTAATAGCGCGTGTACAATAAGCTGAAATATTTAAGAAATAGCGTGTGTATCATAAGTTGAAGTATTTAAGAAATATCATTCCGTGTGACGCTAAATTTAAACTCTGAGAGAGAATCAAGGTGAGTCGGCCGTTTTTCCAGCAACGCCACTTGGCTTGCATTGCACAGGAAGACGTGCGTTTATCTCCAGAGTTCACAGTAGGAAAGTAGTATTACAAAGTGGGGCAGTGTCGTGTGAAACTGGGATAGATATTGATTGAAGTGGGAAAGCGGAAAGTGATGAAGTTGTAACCGTTCGTTGTGTAATATTTCATATTGTTGTGTTGTGTATGTCTTGTAATTTGGGTATGTGTGTTTTGGATGGGAGTAGCAAGGTAGTTTCGAAAGATTTGTGGGTTATGCTTGTTCCTTCTGTATCGCTCGATCTGGAGGAAAGTTTCGTGAGGATGAATGTGAGTGGCGAAGTGTGAGGTATAATAAAAGATCCACCATCCGATCCAGGGAGTGCACTGTTGCGGTAAATAGATTACGAGACCATAGTATAGAGATTCACTAACGTAAAGCCATGCCCACTGGGCGGAATTTCTCTTGTAATTTTGTTGTAGGTTGTAGAATTTGTGTGTTTAGGAATAAATCAAATAGTAAAAAGAAAGAGATTGGTGGCCTTTTTCATTAAATTGTATGTTATCATAATGTCCCGAATTTATATAAAAGCCGTTAAATCAAAGACAAAAAAGTAAGTGTGGTATTGCCAGTGCGTAGTGTGCAGTCAGAGTTCTATAAATCACTGATAGTCAGATGCGTGTTTCCGTTGCGTATTATTCATGTAGGAGGATAATTTGTAACTAAATAGTAAGATACGAGAATTCATGTTGCTCAATAAATTAAGGAAGAATCCACTCACTTGGCAAACCACCCATCTTGCAGGCCTGACTGCTTGATGCCACAGTATGAGAAAGGCAAGTGGGTGCCTCTCATAATTTCGACCCTGCCAGGATTATCTCATTGGTTAGGATATTTTGTTGCCAGGATATTTAATTTGTTGCTAGGATTATTAATTGGTCAGGATATTTAATTTGTTGCCAGGATTATTTTATTGGTTAGGATATTTTGTTGCCAGGATTCCGTTTTTGTCACGATAATTTTGTTGCCAGGATCATTTTGTTAGGATATTTTATTGTTAGGGTTTTCTGTTAAATTTTTTTTGATGGAATATATTGTGATAGCGCTAAGAAGTAAAATTTTTTATGTTTGCAATTTCTTTCTGGATTGGTGAGGATCTTTTATTTTATTTTATGTAATTAATTGCTGTATCGTCCAAGGCTGGAAGATCGTGGTATAATTTTTTTTGCGTATTGTCCGTAGTAACTAGGTCGCAGTCGGAAAACGTAGCCACAATGGAGAATAGAGATTCTGGCGTGAACGTAGCAGTGCAGCAGGAAGTAGGTGTTGACCGTGAGTTAATGAGAGGGGACGGCAGGCACTCCGAAGAGGCTGTATTGTTCAGTGGACCGCTGCAAGGGGATCCTTTGTGCGGCAGGCTTTGCTCACAATCGGGGGATTTTCCAGACGAAGCGGGCGAGCCGAGACTCGGCCAGGTGTGCGGTGAAAGTGCAGCTACTCTTAGCGAGGCTACGGTTTCACAGGCGAACGAGGTGAGCGCGTCGAAAGTTGCAAATAGCGATGTGATACTACAGTTGTTACAGAGTTTGGTGAGAGATAGTAAGGAGAGACATAGGGAGTTAATGGAAATGATGGACGCGATGTTTAGAGGTAATGAGGAAAGATGGGAAGCGATGGATAAAGATAGTGAGGAAAGTATGGAGGCATTGGATAAGGGAAATAAAGAGGCAATGAGGAAGGTACACTCAGTTATCGATGAGCGTCTGCCCGTAGTTAATAATCGGTTAGATGAGGGGGAGAAGGATCTGGGTGCGTTGAAGGAAGTATGTGACGCAGTGAAAGAAAAAGATAATAATTTGGAGGTACAAATATTTGCAATTGAGAGTGATGCTACTGAACGTAGGGACGTTTTGCCGGATGAGCGAATCGAAGAGGTAGTGGTCAGAATGAATACGATTAGTGCAGATGCAGAAAAGATCAGTACAAGAGGCGAGACAGGTTCTGACAGTACGCAGCGAGAGGTTTGTGCCGATCAGGAGGAGATACAGCCACCATTACAGTTTAAAGAGGCACAATTAGAAATAAGTAGGAAACATAGTGGAGAACTAGCACAGTTGCAATTAGCGTGCAGTAGCGAAGGCGACACACCACCAGGTAGATTGCAGAGGGAGAGTGAGATAAACTCAGAAAGCGAAAATAGGCAGAAAGAGAAAGACGAATTCACAGAGTCAGAAGAACGGTTGTGTCAGATAAAACAGGTGGCAGACCCAACTGGGTATAGTCCAAGGCTGTCTCAATTTCAAGATTCGTTACCTTCATCGAGGGGATTGCTCCGCAAAACGAAGTTTGTGTATAACTATTTGAGAGACGAGGCTAGAGCGAAAATGCAGGAAGACCTTAAAGACTGTAGTAGCTATTTAAATGAATTCTGGTCGAAAAGTAAGGAGGACCAGGTTACGCAAAGCATATTGATAATGCCAAATCGTAACGGATGTGGTATAAGGGATTCAGTGTCATGCTATCAGGAGATGTTTAGACGAAACAGGTATTTGGATGTGACATACGAACCAGCGGAGTTCATTAGAATCCATATAACGAAGTTGCCAGTGAAATTGCGCAGAGGAATAGTGATGGCAGGCAGAGGCTTAGACGATTCCGCGTCATTTCAGCACTTGTTACAGGAACTGGGTAATGAGAGCAATATCGTGAACGGAGACACGACTCATAGGTCAGTTAGTGTCGAGGGTAGGAACGGCAGAAACTATCATAATGACAGGAGAGCGTGGAATCCAGGCATTTCATTCTTGTCACAATGGATTCAAGAATAGGAGAAACTAATCCAACATATCAGCCCTTAATATCTTGCTCTTAAAACACATGCAGCTGGCACTGAAAATTGTCTATGTAGCAGACAAACTCAACTAATATGTAGGAAGGAAAATACCATACTTCTGATCAGAGAATAAAACGGCAGTAATGGAATCTGTTAGGCTGGTATCTCAGTAAAATTTGCAAATTTTTATTTCGAACAGTAAAGTAAAAGAAATGTTATGTAATAATGCCAATGAGTCCAGTTTAATTAGTGTGATTTGACTATGGCAGGTGCTAAACACGTAATGTAAGAAGTAAACATTGTGATCGAAGTTTTTAAATTAGATGCCATCTGATCTATAGTATGTCATTGTCGTGGTGACAGTTATAATGAAGTGCTGTGTATGGTTATTCGGAATCTGGTGTTAGTGAAAGAGGCCACTAGCACCTAAGTTTCTAACACTTGGGCTGCCCAATTCTCCCAGCTTGTATATTCTCGGCACACATTTAATTTTCGTGTAAGCACGGATTCCTAACTAGCGAATTCTTTACTGTGTATAGTGGACCATTCAGAGTGAGGTGGATTGTACATGAAAATGCTGTACTAATTGAGACGATCAAGGGAAAACAATCTCGGGGGCTTCATCACATTTCTAACATCAAATTATGGAAAAGTTAAGGATAGATCTAAGGTAGGCAATTTATGGTAGATAGTCAGTGTATTTAATTGTGGTGTGTAACGTTGTGCAGGGTCAAATCGAACATAAGAATTTTCAGGCGGGATGTCAGGAAGTATGACAGAACAGACTGGTCGAATGAGTCATGAACAGGAGTCGACAGAGTGGTGTATGTACGTATTTTTGTCGTATGAATAAGGATCAAGCAGAAACGACGTGATGATTAATGAGTGAATAAAGATAGTAGATAGAGAAGCGACGTGATAAATAGTAGTGGATAAAGGTGGTATATGAGGAGAAGCGACGTGAAGCAAGGGGATTAATAAAGAGAGATTCGACGTGATGAAACAGTGGTAAATAAAGGTGAGTAGAATGGAATAATGTGGAGATGTCTTAGATGTATGTTACAGAGAGGCCTGTGTATGCTGCAATAGAGATTGATGCCAATGATGAAGGAAGACCAGGAAATGATGGAGTAATGGACGGATGGAGAGCCGAAATACGAATGAAGAGATGAGGACAACTGCACAATGTGAAAGGACGTAAAGGGAGTATGAGACCCAGATGGTGAACGTTGTGAAATACTGACGTAAGATGTAATATAAGTGTAGATCTAATTCTTACCATAAAATATGCTATTTGGCAAAAATAATATTTTTTGTTGTTGTTGAAGCCTGGTACCAGTATAACTAATCAAAAAGGTACCAATACTGTGTACAGTTATTTTGCAAGTTGATTAATTTGTGTATTTTTGTTCTTAGATGAAATGTCGCGATTCTAAGTTGATATTTAGCATAAAGTGAATGCAGAGATAAGCCGATGGAGAGAGGTGCCAGAGTGAAAGGACGAATTCGGAGACTGGAATGCTATCTCCGAAGCAGCTTCATGTGTTATGTGGTTGAGTATAAGGGAGCAAAGGTATGGTATGTTGTAGTGAGTGTGGTGGTGTTAAGGATATCTGACTTCTAGACCTATTCTGTTAGTGTATCAATGGATTGAATGAGAGGGAAAATGTGATGTCTGGTGAGTGAGAGTCGTAGAGTAGTGTGATCAATGCACACACTCCTGTAAAGGGGATGCTACCGATCCATAACTAAAACATTATTGTGTTTTATTGTTTGTTGGGATGAACCTCGATGTCAGGTCAGGATCTGTCATACGTGTCCTAGAAACGTTGCTATATATAATGAAATGTAAAATATGTGAAGAGATACTGATTTCAGTCTGTCACAAGCACAAGGGTGCATTATATGTTGTAGATTTAGAGTCACCAGTTCCTAAAATGTTTATTGTGTTAGGATGTTAAAGTAGTTTAATATTTAATAACCTGTGGTAGGTAATTGAGAGTTGTGTAGATTATTTTCTCATTTTTTTGTTAGAACACTTTCAAGGGGTTTCAATTTCAGTCTGTCACAAGCACAGAGGTTCATTGTATATTGTAGCTTGAGAATCAACAGTTTCTAATATTTTCACTGTGATAGGATGTTAGAGTAGTTTACTATTTTGTATTGTAATTATGAGCTGTATAGATTGTTTCTTATTCATTTTGTTCTTTATTTTTTTACACTTTCATGTTTTGTATGAGGGACGACAGGTACAATGAATAGCACGAGTGTGGGCTGTCTATAGAAAAGAGATAAATGTTGATGTTGTATGTGTAGAAAACTAGGGTGTATAATTTTAATGTAAGAATTTCCTTTTGTCTGTAATGTTGCGAGATGCACGGAAGATCTGGCTAATTGGTTGTCGTAACGCCCATACCGCTAACGGGCCGAGCTGACGTCGCCATGGCGACAGGCGACACAGCCGCGGCACTCCCCACTCCACTATCGGACGAGGTACACTCCACGCGCCCGCTACAGCAGGTCAACGGCCTGGGGCGACACGCACGTATCACTGGCCATTCATGAGTTCCGCCACCCTTACGACTGGGGAAGGTATCCCGCGGAGGCAACAGCGGGTGGTTTCTTCTGCCCAACGGCGCGCGCAGCGGCGCTACTGCTGAATGGACGAGGCTTGGCAGAGCCCGGCGAGCATATTTTTTTACCTGCAGCTATTAACTTGTACTGGACTGTGGAGCCGTGAAACAAGATGACTGCGACTTTCCATAATGTGGAAAGTGAAGGACTGGTGTTTCCACGTTGTGAGTGGTGGAAAAGATTTTGTCTTTAGCAAACAGGACGATCGTTTTGTTTTGTCTTGACCACTGAACGGTGGGATCCATAAACTTTTGGCAGTGACTTGTTAAGTGTGCTTTGTGAATTGCATGTGGGACACTTGGTATACTTAGAGGACAGTTGTCGTATGCTGAACAATTATTATATGAAGGCAAGAAACTAGAGTGGGACATTGACATTTGCGTCTGTAGTAGGAGACATTTCTTGAACTGGCGCGGGAATAAGTGCTGTTTGTTGAAACTTACGACTTTTAATTACACCATGAACTGAAAGGACAGAACCGTGGGTAATAGTAGTTGTAGGGCCATTTTTTTTGGACGAACAGATTCGTGTGGATGGTACTCTGAGAGTGACTATGACATTTGTGTTTAATGAGAGATACAGTTTACTGTTCAGTGCGTGTTCAAAATGCCGAATTGAGTGACTCAAAGACTTTCGTCCGGGTAACCATGGGAGAGCTTTGACACCGAGACAGTGGTTCTAGGAAAACTATCAGCAACTTTTTGACCCCAAGAAAATCACAGAATGAAATGTTTCCGTGTGACTCGCAAGATAGGGAATAATGTATTTGCAATTGTGTAAATGTTTTTTTTTATATGTTTCATTCCTGAAGGGACAGCAAGCGTAATTGTATTTTATTAATATTTGTGTTTAGAATAGTTAGTATTTGTTTTTTGTCTGTTCTGGGTTATCAAGTTCACGTAGCATGTTTATTAGAATATTTGGTACAATGATGCTCTAATTATAAGCCAGTGGCGTAATACTAACGTAGCGGTTCATGTAGCATTGATCAGTAAGATTGTCACAGGGGACAAGAGTTTGCATTGCACAACAAATATCGGAATTAACTGATGTATTTTGATGTCGTGCATAGTAATAATCTTGTTGGTGTTTTGACTGAAGCCACTTATTTTTATTATCACAGTGGTGATATTTCACATTAAAGTGTAACGAAGGCTAGTCTAAATGCAAGTTCTTGTCGTCTATATGTGTGACAACAGAGAAATGAACAGTAGAGTAAGATAAGAGAGCTACTGGTGGATTCAAGCACTTATTGCTAAACTATTTACTGCGTGTATTGATCAAAGTTGATGAACTGACTAGCTCAGCAGCAGGTATTTGTACTGATGGACAAAGATAAGGCTAAACTCACTGTCGAGTAGTTGTGGCAATTGCTTAGGTGATGATAGTTAATGAGGTATGACATGATGTCTTAGACGAACTATATTACGTAACCAGTATGTAACTTGTGGTATATTTCATTGTTTTTCTTCTCAGTTTTTATTTCTCTGTAGGTTTGAGGTATATTTTAGAGTAATGGTATGGAGCCTGACATTCTATGTGTAACTAGTGTACGAATTTTTTTCTTTTGTTGATTTTGTTTTGTATTTAGACTTTGCTGTGTAAGGGTTTTTACAGCGCAATTTATGAATGTCAGATTACTTGCTCTGTGTTTGGACGGTGAGCTGTTTAAAATTTCATGAGTACAATTAGTATTTTTTTTATTTGTTGTAGAATTATTGAAATTTGCATTACTCATAAAAATAACAAAGATCCCAGTAACTAAAGCAAATTTTTATCTCAATATTATTTTTTCATTGCTATGATGTGATGTTTTATTTGTCATGTGGACTGTTATATATTTGTATGTGTACGTTACTCCGGATTGTGGAGAGTACAATAATGCAACAACTGCCAATAATTTGTTCGTCTATTTGAGGTCACCAGGGGCTAAGGTCTCCTCCTGGTTGTTTTGATGAATTGCTACGTTTGTTTTAATACAGTTTTCTTAAAAAAATGTTCGGAACTACCCTCGCATTGCAAGGATAGTACCGTGCCATTTTTTTCTGCATGGGTAGCCGGTGGTGAAAGGGTACAGTACCGCCCAACATTGAAAATAGGTACGAAATTCTTGTCAGAACAACACATTTTTTGTGTAAAAGTAACTCAATTTCAATTAATACAGCGAAGCCGGATACCAGTGTGGGAAAGAATGACAAATTTATTTATTTAATTGATCACATGTGCACGCCCTCAAAATAAATCCCTACATCCAGTTTGGTGAGATCTGTGTGGTGTAAATGAATGAATGTATGGTCGTCTGCTAACCACAGATAGTGAATCGGAATATATGATCATCTTTGAGTCGATCCTTTGGCTACCTTTGGTGAGACCAAAGAGATGGAAGTTACCAGAGCTTTTGAGCGTCTGAAATGGGGCTGACCAATAAGGTAGCAAGGTGCTTCTCCCACTTCGACAGAGGTGCGAGAGAACCGGAATACGGCCATGTTTTCGGCACTCTGGCGCTGAACCTTCTGCTGTAAAGACCTGTTTTTTGTTGTGCTCCGTAATGAAAGTGTGGAGGCATGGTATGGATGTGGAATATTTAAGAGTAGTTAGAACTAATCATTTCTCTTTCCTAGGAACTTTTGTGGGGAAAATTACAAAGTGAGGCAGGTAATTTTAAGGGGATTGTAGTAAACCAACAGTCACAATGAGACCACGTGTAGTTATAAGTTGAGATACTAGCGTGTGTACAATAAGCTGAAATATTTAAGAATTAATAGCGCGTGTACAATAAGCTGAAATATTTAAGAAATAGCGTGTGTATCATAAGTTGAAGTATTTAAGAAATATCATTCCGTGTGACGCTAAATTTAAACTCTGAGAGAGAATCAAGGTGAGTCGGCCGTTTTTCCAGCAACGCCACTTGGCTTGCATTGCACAGGAAGACGTGCGTTTATCTCCAGAGTTCACAGTAGGAAAGTAGTATTACAAAGTGGGGCAGTGTCGTGTGAAACTGGGATAGATATTGATTGAAGTGGGAAAGCGGAAAGTGATGAAGTTGTAACCGTTCGTTGTGTAATATTTCATATTGTTGTGTTGTGTATGTCTTGTAATTTGGGTATGTGTGTTTTGGATGGGAGTAGCAAGGTAGTTTCGAAAGATTTGTGGGTTATGCTTGTTCCTTCTGTATCGCTCGATCTGGAGGAAAGTTTCGTGAGGATGAATGTGAGTGGCGAAGTGTGAGGTATAATGAAAGATCCACCATCCGATCCAGGGAGTGCACTGTTGCGGTAAATAGATTACGAGACCATAGTATAGAGATTCACTAACGTAAAGCCATGCCCACTGGGCGGAATTTCTCTTGTAATTTTGTTGTAGGTTGTAGAATTTGTGTGTTTAGGAATAAATCAAATAGTAAAAAGAAAGAGATTGGTGGCCTTTTTCATTAAATTGTATGTTATCATAATGTCCCGAATTTATATAAAAGCCGTTAAATCAAAGACAAAAAGTAAGTGTGGTATTGCCAGTGCGTAGTGTGCAGTCAGAGTTCTATAAATCACTGATAGTCAGATGCGTGTTTCCGTTGCGTATTATTCATGTAGGAGGATAATTTGTAACTAAATAGTAAGATACGAGAATTCATGTTGCTCAATAAATTAAGGAAGAATCCACTCGCTTGGCAAACCACCCATCTTGCAGGCCTGACTGCTTGATGCCACAGTATGAGAAAGGCAAGTGGGTGCCTCTCAGGCTCTGCGTGCTAAGTACAGACTCCCCCACACTTTACCTTTGATGTTGGCTGACGATTCCCGGATGGTCTCTCTGGTTCTCGGTTTCCTCCGGGAGAGTGGTTTTTATTCTCAGTTTTAAGGTTTTTAATCTATCTCTGGTGTTGGGGCAGGGCGGTGAGTGTTTGGGTGTCTCCCACTGTAGGCAGTGTTCAGAGATTCCCGATTCACCTCCCTGACCGGAATCCTCTTTTCTTCCCCTTTTACTCTGTTTTTACCCTTTTTTAAGGCTTGGTTAGTCTTTCTATTCCCATACGTACTTTCTGCATTATAGCAGTTGTACCTTTTAAGTCACAGGTGGTCTTGCCTATGCTGCTTCAGCATAGTGTTGGGTTCGTTCTCTTGCCGACTTCCCTCATTTGTTTTTACCAATGACAACGTGACTGCCCTTTTACGTTTTTCCCTTTTTCCGTTTTATTGTTCTGACTTTTCTGAGATGTCCCGTTAGCAGAATGGAGTATATTTGAAACAAGGGACTGATGACCTTGCTGTTTGGTCCCTTAAACCTCAAACAACCAACCAATTCATGACATCCGTCTTTACAAATTTCCTTCTTCTGGTGGACACACGTCCAGATCGTCCGCTTATAGCAATCTCTCAAAACTCTGGCATCTCTCTCTCCACATCCACCACTGCTGGCGGCTCACTTCTAACTGCCCAACGTTACGCGCTGTTCACATCCAACTACCCAACACTACACAAGCGAATATTCCAACAATGAGTCCAACCAGCCACAGACTGCACACAGCACAGTCAGTGATTTTCATACAGAGCGCTACGTGGCGTTACCAACATAAAAACCTAAACAGCCTACTTACAGGACGTCAGGGAGCCGACGGGTATACGACTAACATCATTTTAGCGATGGTGGATTTCTGAGTATACGGAACTGTTGTATCTACGGGTCAGAAAATCCTTGCATAGTTGAAGGGAGCGTAACGCACCAACATCAAGTAGCGGTTTGATGTGGTTTATGGATGGGTACCATCATAGATCCTTATTTTTTCGAAGGCAGGATAAGAAGTGTTCGTTAATGAAAACTGATACCGTGCGGTGATAAGAGACTTTTTATTGTGTCATTTCGATGGAATGACGTTCAAGAGTTGTGATTTCGCCAGGTTTATGCCACCTGTCATACACGGCGAGAGTTTCAGATATCTGTCTTCTTGCTTGCCAAAACCCATCTTGGCCAGAGAGATCACTGGATCTCTCCACAGATGAGAACCTTTGGAGCATTATGAGCAAGGTCCTCCAACGAGATCGAGATTTTGACGATCTGACGCGCCAGCTGGGCAGAATTTGGCACGATATCCCTCAGAAGGACATCCATTAACTATATAAATCAATGCAAAGACGAATATCTGCTTCCATAAGGGCCAGAGTTGTTACTGCATATTAATATGGTGTGTGTCAGCCCTTCGCCTTTCCTACAGCTTGAACTCTGTAGGAGTGTTTGAATGTATGTGGGGGAATGGCAGCCCTTCTTCATCAAGAGCCAAAAATAGAGAGGGTACTGATGTTGAACGATGGGTCCTGGAGCGAAGTCGACGTACTAACTCATCACAGAGTTGCTCCATTAGGTTCAGGTCGTGACTCTTGACACGCTAGTTCAATATATATATTTATAACCAGCTGTCATACGTAGATATAGCCTTAAAAGTGTTTTATTGGTTCTTTAGCAATAATTTATTTAAAAAAACTGTGACCCACTATTTTACCCCCTTGGTGGTTGAATTTACAAAGATGCTGAAACCCTTTTTTTTGCCGGCGTCGGTGACAGAACGGTTCTAGGCGCTTCACCTGGGAATCGCGCGACTTCTACGGTCGCAGGTTCGAATCCTGCCTCGTGCATGGATGTGTGTGATGTCCTTAGGGTTAGTTAGGTATAAGTAGTTCTAAGTCTAGGGGACTGATGACGTCAGATGTTAAGTCCCATAGTCCTCAGAACCATTTGAACCATTTGAACATATTTTTTTTATTTTCTGACTGGGGAAACAAATATCAGTTTTCGTAGTTCTAGCTTCAAAATTCCCTTAATGGCGACATTCTTTCAAAAAGCCGTTCATTCCCTATTTCGCATCATTAGGAGCGGAATTTCGGACAATCTCTTCATAAATGTTGCCTACAGTATAAGATCCGCACCTTCTGCAAACTTTAAGTTTTTATCCTTAGCGTTACGGTCTGGGCGATGACGAGTCAGTGAATCAGTCTAACCCTGTATCATCCTCTTAGGGGTTTAATTTCCAAAAACAATGGAACACGTATTTTTTCATTTCTGACCGAGAAGCCAAGCACTAGTTGTCAAAGATTTAGCTTTAAAAATGCATTCGCAATGAAATATTTTCATAAGACGTTTCACCCCCCATTTCACCCCCTTAGGGTTTGTATGTCCAAAACCAGTGATATTCGTAGTTTTATGTCTGACAGAGAAGCCAAATACAAATTTTCATAAATTTAGCTTTATAAACTCTTGCACAATGAAATATTTCCGTAAAAACTTTCATCTCCCATCGCACTCCTAAGGCGCCGAATTTCCACAAGCAGTGAAACACGTATTTCTTATTTCTAAGTGAGAAGTCCAATTTAAAATTTTATAGATTTAGCTTTGAAAATGTTTTCTTAATAAAATGTTTTCATAAAAAATATTATCTCCTACTTCACCCCCTTAGGTTTGGAATTTCGAAAAATCCCGTTTAAACGACTACATTATACACACATCAGAAGTAGTTTTGAGTCACCTCGGCTCTGAGAGTTCCTGAACCTGTACAGAAAATTGGAATAGAGATCAACATAAACATCATTTCCGCCTTTTTAGTGCTCATGAAAACCACACATTGCATGTTATACCACCGTACAGCGAGACCTTCAGAGGTGGTAGTCCAGATTGCTGTACACACCGGTACCTGTAATACCCAGTAGCACGTCCTCTTGCTTTGATGCATGCCTGCATTCGTCGTGGCACACTATCCACAAGTTCATCAAGGCAACGTTGGTCCCGATTATCCCACTCCTCAACGACGATTCGGCGTAGATCCCTCACGCCATCTATGAGAGAACCTCCACCTTGCTGCACTTGACAGTGTGTCTAAGGCGTTCAGCCTGACAGGGTTGCCTCCTAACACGTCTCCGACGATTGTCTGGTTGAAGGCATGTGCAACACTCATCGGTGAAGAGAACGTGATGCCAATCGTGAGCGGTCCATTCGGCACATTGTTGGGCCCATCCGTACCGGGGTGCATGGTGTCGTGCTTTCAAAGATGGACCTCGCCATGGACGTCGGGAGTGAAGTTGCGAATCATGCAGCCTACAGCGCACAGTTTGAGTCGTTACACCACGTCCTGTGGATGCACGATGAACATTATTCAACATGGTGGCGTAGCTGTCAGGTTTCCTCCGAGCCATAATCCCTAGGTAGCGGTCATCCACTGCACTAGTAGCCACCCTTGGCCGCCTGAGCGAGGGATGTCATCGATAGTTTCTGTCTCTCTGTATCTCTTCTGTGTCCGAAGAACATCGCTTTGGTTCACTCCGAGACGCTTGGACACTTCACTTATTGCGAGTCCTTCCTGGCACAAAGTAACAATGCGGACGCTATCGAACCACGGTATTGACCGTCTAGGCATGGTTGAACTACAGACAACACGAGCCATGTACCTCTTCCCTGGTGGAATGACTGGAACTGATAGACTGTCGGACCCCCACTGTCTAATAGGCGCTGCTCATGCATGGTTTTCACATTTTTTGGCAGATTTAGTGACATCTCTGAACAGTCAAAGGGACTGTGTCTGTGACACAATATCCACAGTCAACGTCTATCTTCAGGAGTTCTGGGAATCTGGGTGATGCAAAACTTTTTTTGGTGTGTGTGAGATCCAAACCTTCCCCAAATTTCTAGTTTCTATTCTACGCTGTTTGGGCTGGGCCATGATTATATATATATATATATATATATATATATATATATATATATATATATATATATATATATATATATATGAACGACGTACTGCTTTTCAGTTTTGTCGGATAACTTTTTAGTCCTAATGCCAATTTCTCCACCCTTTGAGGCTTCATTGCTTTTAAGCAATCTTTGTTATTCAGTTGTTATCACCGATTGGCTCAAAACGGTTCAAATGGCTCTGAACACTATGGGACTTAACATCTGAAGTCATCAGTCCCTAGAACTTAGAACCACTTAAACCTAACTAACTTAACATCAATGCCCGAGGCAGGATTCGAACCTGCGACCGTAGCGGTCGCGCAGTTCCAGGCTGAAGCGCCTAGAACGGCTCGGTCACTGCGGCCGGCTATCACCGAGTACTTCAGGCAAATTATTGTAGCGTAGGATATGGGTGGAGTGTGGTCCGGGCTGGGAGTTGCCTAGGCACATGCCTACACGACATTAAAAATGATAAACTTACCATTTTTCCACTTATTTCACGAATAGCACAGTCTCTTTAATAACGAAATAATAACACAGAAAGACTACTTGGTCGGTCTGTATTAAGAATTATTTAACATTTTAAGCACCTGGACAGAAATCAAGAATAAAAATTAGGAAAAACACAAAGACAGAATTAAAATAAAAGGAATATAAAGAGAACCAAGCTAACATTTAAGGAAGCTATCGCAGTGGCTAGCATATTATTTTGAAGACCTTTTCCCTCCATCTGAAACAACAGCTATGCCTGTCAAAGGCATAGAAATTCATGTCAGAGATTACATGAAAAGCGTCTCAGCAATTCTGAAAGTCGATTCCTGTCCCGTATCACCAGATACTAAGGAACATCAGGCTTTCTGATATACTCGGCTAAGATAGTGGACAAAATAATGCTCTTCGCGCCGAAATTTTTCTGATAGGACTAACAAATAACTGTCGTCAGCGGTTGGACCCGAAATTAGACATACAGCCTTTTTTATAGGGGGCGGATTTATCCACGCTGGTTGGTGTCCGCTTGTCAAGAGCACACGTCTACCCCCGATTTAATATCATCAGACATATATGTCTGTAAGTCAATGCTGTTGAAACGTAGTCAGCTCCACCAAGTATGCAGGAAAACGTCGTGTAAGCCATATTTTGACGAATCAAAGGAGGAGGAAAGAAAAATTCAGGTTTAATGTCTTATCGATGACGAGGCCATAAGGACCAAAAACAGGCTTCGATGGATGAAGGACGTGAAGCCAACTGAGTATGTCCTTTCAAGGGAATAGCCCAGCATTTGGTATGAGAGAGAAACCAAGGAAAACGTAAATCTGAACAGCCGGACGGGTGTTTGATATGCCGTCAGACCGAATACAAAGGAAGGAAGGAAGGAAGGAAGATTAGGGGTTAACGTCCCGTCGACAATGAGGTCGTTAGAGACGGAGCAATAACTCGGATTGCTTCAAGGATGTGGAAGGAGATCAGCGGTGCCATTTCACAGGAACTATCCCAGAATTTTCCAGGAGCGATTTAGAGAAATCAAGGAAAACCTAATTCAGGGTGGCCAGACGAGGATGTGAACCGTCGTCCTCCCAAACGCGAATTCAGTGTGCTAACTACGCCACCACGTCGCTCGGTTTCCCACGAATAATGAAAATATGGTCTGTTTGTTTTCTTGATGATGCATTAGGGTGCACAGCAGTTTTACCATTAGCAAGCACGTGGTGTTCACTTTGGGACAGCTTTGAAATCACAATAAAATGAACACCCTCAGCTGCTTACAGGCGTTGACATACGTCAACGGGGACAGATGAAAATGTGTGCTCCGACCGGGACTCGAAACCGGGATGTCCTGCTTACATGTCAGACGCTCTATCCATCTGAGCCACCGAGGACATAGAGGATAGCGCGACTGCAGGGATTTATCTCTCGCACGCCTCCCTAGAAACCCACATTCCCAACGTATTGTCCCGCACTACATTCGTAGTGCCCCCGCCCATTATACTCATTACTCGCGGCGCGTTGCCGACTCCCGTAAGAGTTCGGGTACTGTTTGAGCATTCGCACAGAAGAAGAAGATGGTCAAGTGGCCGGTGAGCCTTATATATACACTCCTGGAAATTGAAATAAGAACACCGTGAATTCATTGTCCCAGGAAGGGGAAACTTTATTGACACATTCCTGGGGTCAGATACATCACATGATCACACTGACAGAACCACAGGCACATAGACACAGGCAACAGAGCATGCACAATGTCGGCACTAGTACAGTGTATATCCACCTTTCGCAGCAATGCAGGCTGCTATTCTCCCATGGAGACGATCGTAGAGATGCTGGATGTAGTCCTGTGGAACGGCTTGCCATGCCATTTCCACCTGGCGCCTCAGTTGGACCAGCGTTCGTGCTGGACGTGCAGACCGCGTGAGACGACGCTTCATCCAGTCCCAAACATGCTCAATGGGGGACAGATCCGGAGATCGTGCTGGCCAGGGTAGTTGACTTACACCTTCTAGAGCACGTTGGGTGGCACGGGATACATGCGGACGTGCATTGTCCTGTTGGAACAGCAAGTTCCCTTGCCGGTCTAGGAATGGTAGAACGATGGGTTCGATGACGGTTTGGATGTACCGTGCACTATTCAGTGTCCCCTCGACGATCACCAGTGGTGTACGGCCAGTGTAGGAGATCGCTCCCCACACCATGATGCCGGGTGTTGGCTCTGTGTGCCTCGGTCGTATGCAGTCCTGATTGTGGCGCTCACTTGTACGGCGCCAAACACTCATACGACCATCATTGGCACCAAGGCAGAAGCGACTCTCATCGCTGAAGACGACACGTCTCCATTCGTCCCTCCATTCACGCCTGTCGCGACACCACTGGAGGCGGGCTGCATGATGTTGGGGCCTGAGCGGAAGATGGCCTAACGGTGTGCGGGACCGTAGCCCAGCTTCATGGAGACGGTTGCGAATGGTCCTCGCCGATACCCCAGGAGCAACAGTGTCCCTAATTTGCTGGGAAGTGGCGGTGCGGTCCCCTACGGCACTGCGTAGGATCCTACGGTCTTGGCGTGCATCCGTGCGTCGCTGCGGTCCGGTCCCAAGTCGACGGGCACGTGCACCTTCCGCCGACCACTGGCGACAACATCGATGTACTGTGGAGACCTCACGCCCCACGTGTTGAGCAATTCGGCGGTACGTCCACCCGGCCGCCCGCATGCCCACTATACGCCCTCGCTCAAAGTCCGTCAACTGCACACACGGTTCACGTCCACGCTGTCGCGGCATGCTACCAGTGTTAAAGACTGCGATGGAGCTCCGTATGCCACGGCAAACTGGCTGACACTGACGGCGGCTGTGCACAAATGCTGCGCAGCTAGCGCCATTCGACGGCCAACACCGCGGTTCCTGGTGTGTCCGCTGTGCCGTGCGTGTGATCATTGCTTGTACAGCCCTCTCGCAGTGTCCGGAGCAAGTATGGTGGGTCTGACACACCGGTGTCAATGTGTTCTTTTTTCCATTTCCAGGAGTGTATATATATATATATATATATATATATATATATATATATATATATATATATACTAAGATGGTATCTGTTCTTTCGGACATGTCCGAAAGAACAGATACCATCTTAGTATATATATTGGGATAGTTTTGCCTAAGAAGGTATTTTTTAAAATGCAAAGACAGCAGAAGTCGGATGGTTGTAAACAGTTTCATTTGTATGCATAAATCTCAAAAAGACACAAATTAAAACATGTGTAACTTAAAACGTAGGGTGTCAATAGCCGAAAGTCAAAACAGTTTCCGGGGCAGATTGCTACCCTGTTACTGGAATATATAGTAAGAGGAAGTCAATTAAAATCTGCTACACCGCAGTTGTTAGGCCACAAGAAACAAGAGCTGTGGGTCATCTTCCCTGAGATAGCGGCGACGAGTGAGGAAGCCACTGCTCTGTTCTTAATCTTCCACCCCTCATGGTAATGTACATGTGCGTCAGTGAAAAAGACAAATAAAAAGGTGTTAGCATGTGGACGTAATGTGCTGTTCCAGTCTCTTCTATACCTAAGGTCCATCACCGTTCCCTTTGGATCCCTACGTAATTCGGTAGCGGAGGAGTGGTACTCAAGCGTCAACTTTAGGTTACAATATCTCCGGATGTAATTAACATTTTACAATGCAACAAACGGCACTGATTACGTATTTGTTTATATGTTCAGATGTGCTAACAAAACTAACGGGGTTCCATTTAAAAAAACGTAGGTTTGTGTTAAAAAACATACTTCCGTGCACTTTTTTATGGTTTGTATTAACCAATTACACTAGCCCCTCTCCTCACGTTTGGTCTGTGGAATCGATTCGTCAGTATTTGATGTGGTTTACGAAATATATCCAGCGGTAATGTTAGGTGACTCAATATATTCCTGGAAATGGAAAAAAGAACACATTGACACCGGTGTGTCAGACCCACCATACTTGCTCCGGACACTGCGAGAGGGCTGTACAAGCAATGATCACACGCACGGCACAGCGGACACACCAGGAACCGCGGTGTTGGCCGTCGAATGGCGCTAGCTGCGCAGCATTTGTGCACCGCCGCCGTCAGTGTCAGCCAGTTTGCCGTGGCATACGGAGCTCCATCGCAGTCTTTAACACTGGTAGCATGCCGCGACAGCGTGGACGTGAACCGTATGTGCAGTTGACGGACTTTGAGCGAGGGCGTATAGTGGGCATGCGGGAGGCCGGGTGGACGTACCGCCGAATTGCTCAACACGTGGGGCGTGAGGTCTCCACAGTACATCGATGTTGTCGCCAGTGGTCGGCGGAAGGTGCACGTGCCCGTCGACCTGGGACCGGACCGCAGCGACGCACGGATGCACGCCAAGACCGTAGGATCCTACGCAGTGCCGTAGGGGACCGCACCGCCACTTCCCAGCAAATTAGGGACACTGTTGCTCCTGGGGTATCGGCGAGGACCATTCGCAACCGTCTCCATGAAGCTGGGCTACGGTCCCACACACCGTTAGGCCGTGTTCCGCTCACGCCCCAACATCGTGCAGCCTGCCTCCAGTGGTGTCGCGACAGGCGTGAATGGAGGGACGAATGGAGACGTGTCGTCTTCAGCGATGAGAGTCGCTTCTGCCTTGGTGCCAATGATGGTCGTATGCGTGTTTGGCGCCGTGCAGGTGAGCGCCACAATCAGGACTGCATACGACCGAGGCACACAGGGCCAACACCCGGCATCATGGTGTGGGGAGCGATCTCCTACACTGGCCGTACACCACTGGTGATCGTCGAGGGGACACTGAATAGTGCACGGTACATCCAAACTGTCATGAACCCATCGTTCTACCATTCCTAGACTGGCAAGGGAACTTGCTGTTCCAACAGGACAATGCACGTCCGCATGTATCCCGTGCCACCCAACGTGCTCTAGAAGGTGTAAGTCAACTACCCTGGCCAGCAAGATCTCCGGATCTGTCCCCCATTGAGCATGTTTGGGACTGGATGAAGCGTCGTCTCACGCGGTCTGCACGTCCAGCACGAACGCTGGTCCAACTGAGGCGGCAGGTGGAAATGGCATGGCAAGCCGTTCCACAGGACTACATCCAGCATCTCTACGATCGTCTCCATGGGAGAATAGCAGCCTGCATTGCTGCGAAAGGTGGATATACACTGTACTAGTGCCGACATTGTGCATGCTCTGTTGCCTGTGTCTATGTGCCTGTGGTTCTGTCAGTGTGATCATGTGATGTATCTGACCCCAGGAATGTGTCAATAAAGTTTCCCCTTCCTGGGACAATGAGTTCACGGTGCTCTTATTTCAATTTCCAGGAGTATATATATATATATATATATATATATATATATATATATATATATATATATATATATCCTGCTCTTCCCAATCTCTTATCAATACTCCGACACTTCGAATTATACTTGCAGTGTGTTCAAGTGTTCCCCCTGTCAGAAGTAGACTATGTTCAGAAACGGTGATTGTTGTGCCAACTACCCTGCTAGCGACAGGACCACATCCTATTTTGAAGGTGCGGTTAAATTTTCTGTTAAATGATTCCCACGAAACCTTAACAAGAAGCACCTGTTTTGCACTGTAAATAGTACTATATCTTGTCAGTACGTATCTTTTTGGATTAGTGTCATTGTCAATTGAAGAATACAAACGTACTGCTTTCCATAAACGTGGCTATTTATTACGTTAGTTTGTTGAACCTGCCATCCTTCCACTCCCTTGATTTCTGCTGTGCATTGTACCAGTTTTGAATCTGCAAATTTGTGACGACGCTACCAAATCGTCTTGTCGACGTAACCGTGACTACTCCAGTTGACAGTGAATGCTCAAACCCAAAGCCGAGGAGCTGAATTTCAGATGAGGAAAAACTCAACTAGCTGGTCAACCTACGGAGTTGGCAAGGATACTAAATTTTTCCCCCCTGGAAGAGCCACGTCGGGGGTCAAAATAGCCAGATTTCTGCCGCAATCTCCGTCACAAAACCAGGACAGGGAGTGAGATTCCCTGGCAGCGGACCTGCCAGGGAATTCTTCCCACCAAGGGCCCACAAAGTCGACGTGCGCCCTGTCCCAAGGGTGCTCTGGCACTGGCCGTGAGGAAAACTGATGTGGCGGCACAGCCTGATTCTATGCATGGGTTGCCCAAGCCCGACTTAACACCAGCCAGTAGTCCGCTCCGACAGCTGAATGGTCAGCGTGACGGACTGCCGTCCTAAGGGGCCTGAGGGGGCTGAGTCGGGGATTTTCTCCGCTCAGGGACTGGGTGTTATGTTGTCTTCATCATCATTTCATCCCTATCCGGCGCACAGGTGGCCCAATGTGGCGTCGAATGTAATAAGACCTGCACCAAGGCGGCCGGACCTGCCCCGTACGGCAATGACGCCAAACGCTCATTTCCATTTTTACCAGTCAGTAGACGTACAGCGATACCAAAGCCACATGACACATACTCAGTGCCATTCATGCAGCAGGTGGAGTATTCAAGGACACAGCGGCAGAGAGACAACAACTCGACAGCTTTTTTTCTCTCCGTGGAAAGCATGAGGACCCCAAGGACAACACTGATACCATAGCAGCAAAAACAAGTGTGACACCGAATCCTGTCCCAAGGGTGCGCACTTGGGCCGTCCTGTCTTGACTGATGAGATAATTTTCCAGGTTGATAGGAAAGGCAGCCAAGACCTCCTGCGCTGTCAAAGGAAGTGCCAGCATGTCTACTCCAAGGTATCATCCATCGTGAAAACGAGAGATTCCAGTTGACTGACGTCACGATCAGGTCCTGCTGGCAACTGTGACAGTGTATCTGCATGGGTGTACTGGGTGGTGGAGTGGTAATGTATTTCATAGCAATGATTACTGAAAAAGAGTCCTACCTCTTCCATCGTTGGGCAGTCCTATTCAGTAGCTTAGAATGTGGGCTAAATAATGAAATTAGCAGCTTGTGGTTGATGATGAGTAGGAACTTGGTTCCACACAAAAACGCATGAAAATTTTTAACGGCAAAAATTATAGCCATCTGCAAATAGTTACTGTCCACCACTGAAAGCATCTTCAGTGCATAAACGATAGGCCGCTCGGTGTCATATAGTTTCTGATGTGGTAGGAGTGCACCAGTGCCATATTGAAACACGTTGATAGTCAATATTAAGAGTTAACTGGGCATAAAAAGAAGTAAAAGAGGGGAATGGAACACAAACACTACTTGAGGGGCTGAAAATATCGTTAACAGTCTGCAGACACACATCAATTTGACTCCCTTTTGGTGAAGTCAGTTAACAGTTAAGTGAATGACAGATGTACGCGGCCTGGGGGGGGGGGTGAACTTGACACAAAATAAATCTTACCCAAGAAGGACTGAAGCTCCTTCAGGTTCCTGGACGCCGGCAGATTGATGATTTCTTTGAAGCGCTCGTCCATATAGATGAGACCACCTCTGATATGCGCATGTCTCAAAAACTACATCTTTGGGAAGAAAAGCACATTTTTCCAATTTGCAAGGATGGCCATTCTCCACAAGGCATTGAAAACCACTTGAAGATTCGTAAATGCTCCTCTCACTTTGAGACGGTGAATTAGAACTTATCCAGATAAGTGACACAACAGGGAATGTATTCAATCAAATGCTACGAAATCCATGACAAATTGCTTGGGCAGACGGAATTTCAAACGGCAAGTGGTTAACCTGATAAAGCCCATGGATGGTTTTGAGCTCTAAGATGGGGTATCCAGTGGCTACTGCAGGTAAGCATGTTAGAAGCCGATGTCGGAAAATTACTATCCTCTTCACAAGTTTGCCGACAACTTTACCGGATGCGGAATGGGATATGAGTCAACAGTGGGTGCTGACCATATGTTTAAAATCGACCCAAAAGGTGCACAGCTCCAACAAAGGGGTGACCCACTGTCTAGACAAAAGAGGAAAAATGATACCGAACTCCTGCCAATGCTGAATCTTGGCCTCGACATTGCCACACTGGCGAAAGGAGTTGGGTAGGGGCTACAAAATTTAGGTATTTCTAACGGCTGAAAGGAGATATGGGCTTCGAAATTTTCTTCTCAGACAAGGTACTCTCAAACAGCTGGTCGTATGAACTTAACAAAGAGTCCAAACCTTCAAAGGGGACTGACTTTGAATACTAAAGTTACTTTCTCAGTTACATGAAATCAAAAAAAGAAAATAAGTTTAGCTCAAAAATATTTTGCGCCACCTTTGACTTCACCACTAACAACGTTTCGCATTCTTATAATGTACTGAAAGGTGAGGAATGTATTGTATACTACAACATCTACATGACACAGCAGTCTTTGCAATGCTTATCAGCCCAAAAACCGGTATGTGTTTAACTTAATTAGGTTCACTTTGTACCTGAAATTCAATCCGCCGCACACTCACGACTAACACTAGCAGAATGCGCTGGGTTACGTTTGTGGTGTTTTTTTGATAGCCCCAAGTCCAGTGGCACATTGGAACGTCTGACAACCGTCCTGCAGCTAATCGACTATCACAAAATGATGCCAGATGACCTACTTTTCGGCATATCCCACACATGACGTCTCCGCATGAGCAGTCCTGTCCAATATACAACATATAAAAATCGAGAGCGAACCGCCGATTTCCCCGTTGAGTAGAAACACAGACGGAAGGGGAGTTATACCAGCAGCATGAAAAACGTTGTGAGTAGAGAACATGAATCTTCCGACTTGCCTGTACCCAGCGATCTCGCTGTGGACGAAGACGGGCAGCACTTTGACATCATCACAGACTAATCGTCAACTGCCTCATCACACAGAGGCTCGTCGGAAGGAAGGTCGCCTGCCCAATCCCTGGAGGGACCAGTTCGCCACGAGCCATTTGTAGTAAATATGCCCCTTGATACCGTCATAAGATAATGTGTTGCAGCAGTCGGAGCAACTCTGGCTAAAGAAAAGTCGGAAAAGGCTAGTGCCCTGGTTTTGACCTTGGGGCTCAGGTGCCTGTTAGACGATCAACTCTCCAATTAGGGAGTCCGCATACGATGTAGCGCACTGGGGACACTAAAACCGACACCTGCACAGAGACCTCGCATTTCGGGATTCCAGGATGTATACTACTGCCTAGGACGCTTGTGGTGTTCTTTAAACTGCAACCGTGACACTACTACTTGGGTTTGGTGTGTTAGCAACTAACAGAGTTCCACAAAGTTAAGTTTCTTGGGATCGGTAGAAGGCTTCAAATTTTCCACGATTTCGAACAACCCTTCACTTCTGGACAATAATAAGCCTGCCTCTTCAGCTGGAAGGACGATATACCTTACGTGGCAGTGCAGCAAGAACCGGCGGTAAGTATCCCACCTTTGTGTTGCCTCGTCAAAACCGGCGAACAGCATCGGAGGAAGTGGGGGAGAGGGTTTCTCTGCAGGTCCCTAGGCCGTCACCAGTACAGTGTGAGGGCGGATCAGTTCCACATTCTGCATCTGCTCCTGCTATAGTCGATGCTGCTCCAGCTGCAGCTATTGTTGTTGCTTCAGCAGCCACAACTATTCCTGCCGGCATCGCAAAATTGCCGGTTCCATGGTGGTCACAGATTAACACTATAAAAAGAAACAATGTGTCACATGTGTAGAAATGTCCTCCGTCACCACTTCTGTAACTGCGCAGCCCTGACAAACCTCCGCGAAACTGTCCTTTCAGCACAAATGTCACTCCTCCAGCCGACGCTGAGTGCTCGACACAGATGCCGTGGAGCTGGATCACGGAAGAGGAAAAACTCGACTTGCGGGTCAGCCTACGGGAGAGAAGTGTTACTGGAGACTGTGTAGAGACAGACACAGAGAAAAAGAAAACCACAACGAACGATGGTTACAACTAGCACACAGAACGAACGGCATGGGGCGATGCGAAAGCCAGGTGCTTATTAGTCGATTTCTCCATTAGAACTGAGTGGCCCAGCCTATTGCTGCGCCAAGTAAATAACTGGGTCAGCGGTTCTGCCATACGATGGTACGTGCTCGCCGCCCATAATAGCTTTCGGTACCACACTGGTGCGAGACCCATGCCAGCTTATCTGCGTCGGGACGTATACCCGCTGGTGGGGATACTAAACCCAGTCATTGTCATATTCGGTCACAAACCCTCGTGTCTTTAAGTAAGTGATGGATCCTGTTACCAATTGTCTGCAGTTTACTTTAGGTTTCCAGCTGCCGAGTTCCAGTCAAGGTGGCAGTGATATGGCGAGCTTTAGGCCTGGCTGTGACGGGAAAATGTCTAACTGCTCACCTTACCTTCTCGGGGGGCAGCAACCAGTCCCCAGGAGAGGCAAAATAATTTATTTCACAGTTGCTAGCAGACCAAACATATATAAACTGAAGCGCCAAAGAAATTGGTTTAGGCATGGGTATTCAAATACAGAGGCAAGTAAACAGGCAGAGTACGGCGCTGCGATGGGCAACGCCTCTATAAGAAAACAAGTGTCTGGCGCAGTTAGATCGATTACTGTTGCTACAATTTCAGGTTATCGAGATTTAAGCGAGTTTGAGCGTGATGTTATAGTCGGGGCACGAGCGATGGGGCACAGCATCTCCGAGCTAGAGATGAAGTGAGGATTTTCCCGCACGACCATTTCACGAGTGTACCGTGATTATCGGGAATCCGGTAAAACATCAAATCTCCGACATCGCTGCGGCCGGAAAAAGATCCTGCAAGAACGTGACCAACGACGACTGAAGAGAATCGTTCAACGTGACAGAAGTGCAATCCTTCCGCACATTGCTGCAGATTTCAATGCTGGTCCATCGACAAGTGTCAACGTGCGAACCATTCAACGAAACTTCATCGATACTGGTTCTCGGAGCCGAAGCTCACTCGTGTACCCTTGATGACTGCACGACACAAAGCTTTAGGCAGAATTGATACAGACAGGCTCCAGGAAAGCTCTTCTATGTTCAAACAATTCCGTTGGGAACCAAACACGCTAGACTTGAACATTACTGAGCATATCTGGGATGCCTTGCAATGTACTGTTTAGAAGAGATCTCTCCCCTCGTACTCTTACGGATTGATGGACAGCCCTGCGGGATTTATGATGTCAGCACCCTCCAGCACTACGTCAGACATTAGTCGAGTCCATGCCACGTCGTGTTACGGCCTTCTGAGTGCTCGCAGGGGCGGTACATGATATTGAGCAAGGTGCCAGTTTCTTTGGCTCTTCAGTGTACAGTTTAGCTCTTGTGGATCAAACACGAGCAGCTCTTTGCAGGTCTGTTTGCAGCGTTTTCTCGCTATCTACAATCACGATGCGATCATCAGCAAACAGTAATGTCAAAAAACAGTTCCCTTCGTTGAACTCAGTAGTGTATAAATTGCTTTTCTTATCAACAAAGTAAGAGTCTACGGAATATCAGACCAGCTGTCTGGCTGGATTGAAGAGTTTTTAGCAAACAGAACACAGCATGTTGTTATCAATGGAGAGACGTCTACAGACGTTAAAGTAACCTCCGGCGTGCCACAGGGGAGTGTTATGGGACCATTGCTTTTCACAATATATATAAATGACCTAGTAGATAGTGTCGGAAGTTCCATGCGGCTTTTCGCGGATGATGCTGTAGTACACAGAGAAGTTGCAGCATTAGAAAATTGTAGCGAAATACAGGAAGATCTGCAGCGGATAGGCACTTGGTGCAGGGAGTGGCAACTGTCCCTTAACATAGACAAATGTAATGTATTGCGAATACATAGAAAAAAGATCCTTTATTGTATGATTATATGATAGCAGAACAAACACTGGTAGCAGTTACTTCTGTCAAATATCTGAGAGTATGCGTGCGGAACGATTTGGAGTGGAATGATCATATAAAATTAATTGTTGGTAAGGCGGGTACCAGGTTGAGATTCATTGGGAGAGTGCTTAGAAAATGTAGTCCATCAACAAAGGAGGTGGCTTACAAAACACTCGTTCGACCTATACTTGAGTATTGCTCATCAGTGTGGGATCCGTACCAGATCGGGTTGACGGAGGAGATAGAGAAGATCCAAAGAAGAGCGGCGCGTTTCGTCATAGGGTTATTTGGTAACCGTGATAGCGTTACGGAGATGTTTAATAAACTCAAGTGGCAGACTCTGCAAGAGAGGCGCTCTGCATCGCGGTGTAGCTTGCTCGCCAGGTTTCGAGAGGGTGCGTTTCTGGATGAGGTATCGAATATATTGCTTCCCCCTACTTATACCTCCCGAGGAGATCACGAATGTAAAATTAGAGAGATTAGAGCACGCACGGAGGCTTTCAGACAGTCGTCTTCCCGCGAACCATACGCGACTGGAACAGGAAAGGGAGGTAATGACAGTGGCACGTAAAGTGCCCTCCGCCTCACACCGTTGGGTGGCTTGCGGAGTATAAATGTAGATGTAGAATTGCCTCAGCATATCGTCAGTATTAATATTAAAAGGAACCGGAGGCAACTGCAGCCTTGTCTTACTCCCAAATTTGTCCTTGTCTTAGATTTTCCATTTCCTGCAATGGTGATTCATAATCCTTGGTACAAGCTTCCTCTACCTTCATTATGTGCAGAGGTTTTCCTCCTTTGATCATTATCTCCTAGAGCTTTTTTGTATTTACTTACTCGAAAGCTTACATATGTCTGTAAATCGTAGATGTCTCTCTGTTAATTCAGCGCTCTATTTAGATTGTGGAGGGGCTCACAATTTCTCAATGCGAGCCTGTCAGCTCTCTAGACACTCCGGGATTCTCTTCATTTCTCGAATATGAAGAAAGACTTGTCCCCTACGCAGTAGACGCAAAACTTGGAAGGAAACGCCACGCAGGGAGCGGCCAAACCGCAGCCGCAGCATTATTTCTAGCAAAGCCAAAAGCGCCGGAGTATTTGACGTCAAACAGCTGGACGGGAAACGGGAAGTTTCGGACTAAAAACAAGACGGCACGTGCGTCAGAAGGCCGGGGCAGCGCTGGTGACGCGCCGGCTGAGCGCTGATGGAGCCCGCCAGCGTCACAGGCCGCGGCGGCCCCGTAGCTCAGGGGCCGCGCTTTGCTTCCAGGAACTCCGACCGCCGCTCCAGCTAGCGGGCCCTGCTGAATGCCGACAGCACAACCGTGACGTCAACCTGCTCCACTTTTTGTAGCCCCAATCTCGCTGTTCCATCACTCGCAAGGGAAGCATACACTTGAAGACTCATCGATTTTACTCATCTGTTGCACTGTTTTACACTGAAGGGCCAAAGAAACTGGTTCACCTGCCTAATATCTTCTAGGGCCCCCTCGAGCAAGCGAAAGTGCCGCAACAGGATGTGGCATGGACTAGACTAATGTCTGAAGTAGTGCTGGAGGGTGCTGACACCATGAATCCTGCACGCCTGTCCATAAATCCGTAAGAGTACGAGGGGGTGTAGATCTATTCTGAACAGCACTTTGCAACGTATCCCAGATATGCTCAATAATGTTCATGTCTGGGGAGTCTGGTCCCCAGCAGAAGTGTTTAAACACAGAGGACTGTTGCTGGAGCCACTCTGTAGCAATACTGGATGTGTGGAGTGGCACATTGTCTTGCTGGAATTGCCCAGGTCCTTCGGAATGCACAATGGGCATGAATGGATGCAGGTGATCTGACAGGACGCTTACGTACGTGTCACCTGCTAAGAGTTGTTTCTGAGCTATCAGGGGTTCCATATCACTCGAACTGCACACGCCCCACACCATTTCAGAGCCGTCACCAGTTTGAACAGTCCCCTGCTGACATGTAGGGTCCACGGATTCATGAGGTTATCTCCTTATCCGAACAGGGTCCATCCCCTCGATACAATTTGAAATGAGACTCGTCCGACCACGCAACATGTTTCCAGTCATCAACAGTCCAATGTCGGTGTTGAGGGGCCCAGGCGAGGTGTAAAGCTTTGTGTTGTACAGTCATCAAGAGTACACGAGTGGGCCTTCGACTCCGAAAACCCATACCCATGATGTTTCATTGACACTTGTTGATGACCCAGCATTGAAATCTGCAGCAATTTACAAATGGTTCAAATCGCTCTGAGCACTATGGGACTTAAATGCTGAGGTCATCAGTCCCCTAGAACTTAGAACTACTTAAACCTAACTAACCTAAGGACATCACACACATCCATGCCCGAGGCAGGATTCGAACCTGCGACCGTAGCGGTCGCGCGGTTCCAGACTGTAGCACCTAGCAATTTACAGAAGGATTGCATTTCTGTTACTTTGAACGCTTCTCTTCAGTCGTCGTCTTTGGTCCCGTTTTTGCAGTATCTTTCTCCGGCCGCAGTGATGTCGGAGATTTGATGTTTTATCGGATTCCTGACATTCACGGTACACTTGTGAAATGGTCGCACGGGTAAATCCCGACTTCATTGCTACCTCGGAGGTGTTGTGTCCCATCGCTCGTGCGCCGACTAAAACACCACATTCAGACTCACTTGAATCTTGATAACCTGGCATTGTAGCAGCAGTCACCGATCTAACAACTGCGCCAGACATTTGAGTTTTATAGGCGTTGCCGATCGCAGCGCCGTTTTTTGCCAGTTTCCATATCTCTGTTTTTGAATAAGTATGCCTATACCAGTTTCTTTGGCGCTTCAATGTAGAACATACTTATGTCAAACCATGGTCGTGGTAGTCTAGCGGCTAGAGCACTATACTCGGGCCTTGGAGATCCAGTATTCAATCCGGAATAGGGGCGGCGATTTTTCCTCGATCCAGTCGCTGAAGGACGGCCCCAGATCAACTCAACCCTCTACCAAATGAGAACCGAAGATCTTTCCGGGTATAAGAGGCGGCCGAGGTGACGGACCTGCCACCCTCCCCTTAGTAGTACCGCGGTGAAGAAAGGTTGCACTGTACCTGCACTCAGGCTAATAGCCCCGCCATGGGTCTGTGCCATAAAATTGACCCTTTTTTGGGTTCTGTGACTCTGTCGGTAAAAACGGGACCCTTATAGTATCTAAAGACACCAGCTGCCACTGAACATTGATTTATATCAATGGGCTAAGTCTAAAATTTGTATGAGATTAGTATTCGAACCCGGGTCTCATGCTTACTAGACAGATGCAGAGATCACTAAACCATTTGGACACACTGCACGATCTAACCCTAGCACACTTCTCGTCAGACTCAAACTTATCCCACACACTACTGATGTAGAGCCCTGCTCATTTGCCTCATTACTCGCTGCATGTCAAGGATCATTGGTCGTCATTACCGTAATTATATTCGTGTTGTCTGTTCTTTCGGACATGTCTGTAAATTGGCGAGATGCCACTAGTAATGAGGCTAATGAGCAGGGGCACTACATCAGTAGTGTGTGGGATAAGTTGAGAAATTGAGTCTGACGGGAAGCGTGCTAGGTTAGTATGTGCGGTTATTGTGATCATTGTGTCCGGACAGCGTAGTGGCCAGCGCATCTACCTAGTCAGGAAGAGGCCCGTGTTCGAATCCCAAACTGACAAAAATCTTCCACTTGCCCCATTGATATAAATTAATGCCCAGTGGTAGCTAATGTATTTAATTCCTTCGTGCCTTAAGGGATCACTTTGTTTTCCGTCTATCTGTCTGTCTGTCCCACGGTCAAGATCCTTTTTTTCAGGAACGTGTAAAGGCACAAAGTTGATATTTATGTCACATACTAACGTCTATGGTCCTTGACAGTGTAAAACATTTAAGTTTCTAAGTCAAAGCAATCAATGGATACAGCCATTTCTTGGTATTCATAAATTCATCAATACCTGTAGTTCTGACTTCGAATCACGAAATTTGTCAGGAAGCAATGTTCCACAGCACAAGTAAATGAAAAAAACTAGAACTGTTCATCTGCAATTGTTGTTGTTGTTGTTGTTGTTGTGGTTGTCAGTCCTGAGACTGGTTTGATGCAGCTCTCCATGCTACTCTATCCTGTGCAAGCTTCTTCATCTCCCAGTACCTACTGCAACCTACATCCTTCTGGATCTGCTTAGTGTATTCATCTCTTGGTCTCCCTCTACGATTTTTACCCTCCACGTTGCCCTCCAATGCTAAATTTGTGATCCCTTGATGCCTCAAAACATGTCCTACCAACCGATCCCTTCTTCTAGTCACGTTGTGCCACAAACTTCTCTTCTCCCCAACCCTATTCAATACCTCCTCATTAGTTACGTGATCTACCCACCTTATCCTCAGCATTCTTCTGTAGCACCACATTTCGAAAGCTTCTATTCTCTTCTTGTCCAAACTGGTTATCGTCCATGTTTCACTTCCATACATGGCTACACTCCATACAAATACTTTCAGAAACGACTTTATGACACTTAAATCTATACTCGATGTTAACAAATTTCTCTTCTTCAGAAACGATTTCCTTGCCATTGCCAGTCTACATTTTATATCCTCTCTACTTCGACCATCATCAGTTATTTTACTCCCTAAATAGCAAAACTCCTTTACTACTTTAAGTGTCTCATTTCCTAATCTAATCCCCTCAGCATCACCCGATTTAATTTGACTACATTCCATTATCCTCGTTTTGCTTTTGTTGATGTTCATCTTATATCCTCCTTCCAAGACACTGTCCATTCCGTTCAACTGCTCTTCCAAGTCCTTTGCTGTCTCTGACAGAATTACAATGTCATCGGCGAACCTCAAAGTTTTTACTTCTTCTCCATGAATTTTAATACCTACTCCGAATTTTTCTTTTGTTTCCTTTACTGCTTGCTCAATATACAGATTGAATAACATCGGGGAGAGGCTACAACCCTGTCTCACTCCTTTCCCAACCACTGCTTCCCTTTCATGCCCCTCGACTCTTATAACTGCCATCTGGTTTCTGTACAAATTGTAAATAGCCTTTCGCTCCCTGTATTTTACCCCTGCCACCTTCAGAATTTGAAAGAGAGTATTCCAGTTAACGTTGTCAAAAGCTTTCTCTAAGTCTACAAATGCTATATAATCTGCAATTATATCACATAAAATTTTTTTGGTCTGCTACAAACGTACACTGTATTCGGAAGTTCGTCAAAACTCTGAGGAACTACTTTAGGGATTTCGATCTGATTTTCGGCAATAGGTAGGGTGATTCACGGGAAAAGGTTGTGTGTATAATTTATAAATGGTTATGCTAATTGAGTGAGCTACGATTAAGAAAACTCCCTTGCCACTGTGAAAACGATGCCTTTGCCAACTAGCGGTGATAGACATTAGGTTGCCCGACTCTTGGGCCACACCAGCAGGTCCTATACAAATTGCTTATCCTAAATACAAATTTTTCCTCATGGTCTATGCTTACGGCACGTACAGCATCTGTAATGTTTCAGAGTAAAGCAATACCGGATACTGATGCAGGATTGTAGTTCCATTGTTTGCGATAAAATATCGGCTGAAGTGTTCCACGGAACAACTCGACATTTGCGTAACAACAGTAGCCCTATGGACGGCCGGACCGTTTCCTTCTCTCGAGATTTACGTCAGATCTTACAAACAATCGCAATAGGGTCGAGAGCAAATGGCTAAATGGCTCTGAGCACTATGCGACTTAACTTCTGAGGTCATCAGTCGCCTAGAACGTAGAACTAAATAAACCTAACTAACCTAAGGACATCACACACATCCATGCCCGAGGCAGGATTCGAACCTGCGACCGTAGCGGTCGCTCGGTTCCAGACTGTGGCGCCCAGAACCGCACGGCCACTCCGGCCGGCGGTCGAGAGCAGACGAAGTCAATGGATCTGCAACGGCCAATTAGCACAGCATGTTAGCAAACTCCGAAATTCATATAATACACGATAAATTACAATACCGAACGCGAAATTAAACAAAAAATTTAAATTTAAAATTCGCGTGAGCTATACCTTCCTGTTGTAGTAACTGTTGAAAATGGTCGAGATTTTCGATTTCGAGGATGGATGAACTATCGATGTACATTATGCCTACCTTCATTGGCGAAGACGTGGCGCAGGGGAATAGTGAAATTCTGCATGAGCCGCTGAAGTATCGGAACATCGATGCTGTCGATGACCTCCTGAACGGCTGTTTTCAGCTAAGCAATGGTTTTGGGGTTTTTGCCGTACACCTTGTCTTTAATATATCCTCACAAAAAAGAGTCGCATGTGCTCAGATCTGGAGAATATTGCGGCCAATCGAGGCCAATGCCAGTGGCCTCTAGGTTCCCCAGAGCCAGAACGCTGTCCCCAAAGTGCTCCTCCAGGACAACTAACTCTCTCCTGTTTCGATGGGGTCTTGCGTGAATCACATCTTGTCGGAATCACTGTTATTTTGGATAATCATCTTCCAAAACCTTCACTTACCGATCGGTAGTCACCTGACATCAAGGAGTGTAGCACCAATTATTCCGTGACTAGACACTACACACTACACAGTCAGCCGTTGAGGGTGAAGAGACCTCTTGATCGCGAATACGGATTCTCAGTCCCATAAATGCGCCCATTTTGCTTACTGACGAACCAGTCCAAATGAAAGTGGGCTTCATCGCCAAACCAAAGCATACAGCGCATACTAATTCCATCACGCCCCGCGGCCAATCGCGCATGTTGAACGTCCTAACGCGAACCATTCAGAAGTTACGACGATTTTATTTCATGTTGTTCAATAACTATCTCCCTATACATAATTAAGTTTGTAAAGAACCCTGGGAGTGCGAGTATTGCTCGCACTTACTCAGTTTCCTTATATCAAACCAACGATAATCAAATACGTTGCATTTCTCAAGCGTTTCGGAGAAATCGAAGTTCAAAATTTTACGAGCCTGTTTCGTAGCAATACGAGAGCGCCGGCAGTGCAGCAGAGGCAGGCTATGGCGGCAGACTAGGTAGCCTCGCCGTACTACGTTCGAGCTACATAATTTTCTTCCTCTTTTTTTCCCTACTCGTCCTCCAAACACTTGTAAAGCTACAGCGAATCATATTCCTTGTGGTACGAGCAATAATGCTTATGATAAAGATGGCATAGAAGTAGTGTCAAAACTTTGCTTCGTTAAAAATTGCAAGATAACCGTTCACGCGAAAAGCTATGTCGACATCGAAGTTTTTTAACAAACATTGTATTGTTGTTCATACAAAAATACCTATTCTCTCTTTGAACATTTACTAGTTATTACCGTATCGAGTTTATATTCCTTCTGAGAATTTATGTTTTCTGGTGCGTAAGTAGGACTGTTCTTTCCGCTGTAGTCTTTAGTCCGACGATTGGTTTGCAGTACCTCTCCAACCATTGAGTCCTACAAGCATATGAACCTTCTTACTGTATTCAGTATTTGAGCTCCCTGTAGAAATTTTCCTTTCCTTACCAAATTAACTATGCCTTGGCGCCTTAGGATGTAACCTAACAACTATAGATTATTCTGTCATAGTGCTCTTTTCGTCCCAGTTCGATACAGTATCTCTTTATTAGTTAATTGACATTCCCATGCAATCTTCAGCAGTCTTCTACAACACCTTATTCTCTTCTTGTCTGTACTGTTTGTCTCTGTACTGTTTATGTCTCACGTTATGTAAGTCTTCGATGGATGAAGGACTGAGTATGTAAGTCTATACTTCAAACACATATTTTCAAAAAAAAAGACTTCCTAATATCTGAGTTTATTTTCAATACTAACGTATTGCTCTTTCTAAGGAAAGTTTTCTTACTTTTGCCAGTCTACAATGTATACCGTCTTTATCGCTGCGTCATCAGTTATTTCTCTGGCCAAACACCATCCTTCTTTTGTCACCTCACTTCCTGATTTAATTCTCTCGGCTTAATTCGAATGCTATTGTTTAACTTTTATTTATATTCATCTTACATCCTTCCTTCAATACACTATAATGAGGCTCTATGTAAGGAAGCGAATAGTATAAAAATCCATACATTCTTTGAAAATGGATGTCTCTCTCTCTCTCTCTCTCTCTCTCTCTCTCTCTCTCTCTCTCTCTCTCCCTCGCCCTCACCCTCTCTCTGTGTTTGTATGTGTGTTAAATTTATTACTTCTTTTCTAGCAACTCTACTCGCGACATATTTTTCAGACGGTTTCCTCATATGACGTTGAATGTACCTACAAAATCATATCTTTGTGTGATAAATACATCAGGGCATACACCGTCATAAACATTGAGATGCGTGAAAAACTGCTTCATTATGCTCGACGTTTAAAATTATTACTCCTTTGCTACTAATTATATTCGCAACATACACTAAGTGATCAAAAGTATCCGGACACCCCCAAAAACATACGTTTTTCATACTAGGTGCATTGTGCCATATGCTCCAAATCATCGACCTCAGTAGTAATTAGACATCGTGAGAGAGCAGAATGGGGAGCTACGCGGAACTCATGGACTTCGAACATGGTCAGGTGACTGGGTGTCAAAAAAAATGTTCAAATGTGTGTGAAATCTTATGGGACTTAACTGCTAAGGTCATTAGTCCCTAAGATTACACACCACTTAACCTAAATTATCCTAAGGACAAACATACACACCCGCGCCGAGGGAGGACTCGAACCTCCGCTGGGATCAGCCGCACAGTCCATGACCGCAGCGCCCAAGACCGCTCGGCTAATTCCGCGCGGCTGATTGGGTGCCACTTGTGTCATTCGTCTGTACGCGAGATTTACACACTCCTAAACATAACTAGGCCCACAGTTCCCGATGTGATAGTGAAGTGGAAACGTGAAGGGACACGTACGGCGCAAAAGCATACTGGGCGACCTCGTCTGTTGACTGACAGAGACCGCCGATAGTTGAAGAGGGTCGTAATGTGTAATAGGCAGACATCTATCCAGACCATCACACAGGAAGTTCTAACTGCATCAGGATCCACTGCAAGTACTATGACTGTTTGGCGCGAGGTGAGTAAATTTGGATGTCATGGTCGAGCGGCTGCTCATAAGCCACACATCACGCCGGTAAATGCCAAACGACGCCTCGCTTGATGTAAGAGCGTAAACACTGGACGATTGAACAGTTGAAAAACATTGTGTGGAGTGACGAATCACGGTACACAATCTGGTGATCCAATGGCAGGCTGTGGATATGGTAAATGCCCGGTGAATGTCATCTGCCAGCGTGTGTAGTGCCAACAGTAAACTTCGGAGGCGGTTGTGTTACGGTGTGGTCGTGTTTTTCACTGTGGGAGCTTGCACCCCTTGTTATTTTGCGTGGCACTATCACAGCACAGGCTTGCATTGATGTTTTAAGCAGCTTCTTGCTTCCCACTGTTGAAGAGCAATTCGGGAATGCCAGGCCTCAACGAACGACATCGGTACCTCTGCTCAGCGCAGCACTCCATGAAGAATGGTTTCCATTCTCCAAGATACCTGATTGAACCTGTGCCTGTGAGAGTGGAAGCTGTCATCAAGGCTAAGGGTGAGCCAACACCATATTGAATTCTAGCATTACCGATGGAGGGAGCCATGAACATGCCAGTGATTTTCAGCCAGGTGTCCGGATACTTTTGATCTCATAGTGTATTTCGTAGACACTATCCACATATGCTACTGGATGTACCTAGACAAACATATCATTAGACGACACATAGTTCAAGAGACATGATGCCATAAATACTGAGATACGGGAAAAACTGCTGCATCATGCATAAAGTTTTAATACATTTATTCTTCACTACTAAGACCCTTCTACAGTCGACTCAAATTAAGGAAATCCCTGACACATGCAACGCTTTTGAGAGCTTTCGACCGTCAAGCACAAACGGCTGTAGGCGAAAACAGTAGCCATCAGTAGGACAATGAAGACCCATTGCCATAGATACCTTTACAAAATCGCGTTTTAGTCACGCGAAGTAGCAGCCCTCAGCGTACAGGAACTGACCGGGATAATGTTTCTTAATTTGGATACTGTACTTACACATTTGTAAATTATGCACATTTCTTTGTACGACTTTTACATAATTTCAAAGGTGTTTTCACGAATACATGGAAATAAAATATTTTCGATAGCTACTTTACTACAAACACGGTTCATTTTTGTTTTCGTTCCTAATAGAAAGTTGACAAAATGAATACCCAGGAAATGCCGGGTTTGTCAACCAGCAGCCTATAAAATAAGTGTTCCTTATATTCCCCAATATTTATGGTTTTAAATCAGCGATAAAAAACGTAGTGACTGGCATCTGTGACCGGAGCGTTACTTAGGAATAATGATAGCGCGCCATTTGGAGGAAGTATGGCCGGCAGACGGCGCCAGTAGCACTCGTAAAGTGCAGTCGGCAGCAGCGGTAGTACCAACACGTGGTCCGTGGCTCAGCACGCACATGCACTTTTCTTGCGGGCGCTAACTGGCCTTTCATGACAGAGGACCGTAGCTGCCTAGATCAAAGGACAGCCCAGCTGGCTTTCATTATTCTAGTAGAGCAAGCATTATTCTCCAGGTTTCGAAATGACAGCGGAGCTCTTGTTGACATCGTATTTCCTGACTTCCAGAAAGCCTCTAGTAAAGTTTCTCAGTATCAGCTAAAAAACAATGTAAACTTCCTTGTGGGATCTCCAAAGAAAAATACGATGCGACTGAAGACTCGATAGTAGGCAAAACTCAGGATGTAACCTCACGCCTGCCGTCCCTTGGCAGTACATCAGCACACCTGATGATGGCAGCAAGGTCGACTGGCGAAATATTGTGTCCTTTCGAGATTTATTTCGTCATGAAATACGCCTGGAGAAATTGAAGAATCACTCAGGATGTAGTTCTTAAGGGGGAGGCGTCGCCAGAACCAGAGGTAGGGTCCAGCATACCTCAAGGTAGTGTGATAGGACTGCTGTTGTAGAGTAGAAGAAAAGGTAAGGTCGTATGGCACAGTTTTCTGGGAGACCACGTAGGGCACATTCAGCAGATTAATGGGAAATGTTTGTCGTCTTCTTAGCGCACAGTGACACCTTTCGTTCACGAAGTGTGAGTTTTGTATGTAATGGGTATATGTGAAGTGCAGTGTCATGTTTGTGCAGTGTAATGATGACGAGGAAAGCGACGTGGTGAAACACATTGATGGTACACAGCCCTCATTCAAACAGTCCCCATCCGATGGACGGATCAACATCGACATTGTCACTGACTTCACTTCCAGGGACACTGCCGACAGGTTTGAGATTGAATCCACGACATTGGCGCAAAGACCGCTGATCGAGAACTCTACGCCAACACACTTCCTCCCCTTTTCCCGTAAAGGGAAAGCTGCCAACATCGTGTGGCGTACCTGTGCGGTTACCCATCCAAATACCGGCGTTCCATGGGAGATACACACACTTGAAGGTGGAGATAAAAGAGCTTTTTCCACTGGTCGAAAGTACCCATGAGAAAACATCAGATAAACGGGAAATGTTTCGTGTTTATTAGTGTTTTAATGGTATTGTGGCACGAACAATAAGCACCGGTGGTGCCTCATTTTGTGGGCGGGGATTGTTGGAAACCGCCTTGTGGTTCGAGGCATCCTTCCACTACAACTCACAGGCTTCTTCCTGGAATCTCATTGACTGCAGCAGAATAGTCAACAGTGATGACTCCCGTTTCGACCTGAGCCCCAATGGCCAGTGAAGACGAGTCTGGAGACTACCTGGACAAATGTAGGATACCAACCTGACTGTTGCCTGCCATACGGCCATACGACCAGAAACAATGGTCTGGGATGTCATTTTCTTTCACAGCAGGACCGCTTTGGTGCTGGCCGGAGTTACCGTGCCGTTCTAGGCGCTACAGTCTAGAACCGAGCGACCGCTACGGTCGCAGGTTCGAATCCTGCCTCGGGCATGGATGTATGTGATGTTCTTAGGTTAGTTAGGTTTCAGTAGTGCTAAGTTCTAGGCGACTGATGACCTCAGAAGTTAAGTCGCATAGTGCTCAGAGCCATTTGAACTTTTTTTTTTTTTTTTTATCACTTTGGTTGCCATCCGGGACCTCCTTACAGCACAGCTGTACATCGCCGATATTCTACACCCCGTTATGTTGCCCTTCATGGCAAGCCATCCTGGGCTTAGATTTCAGCAAGACAACACCCGCCCCCACACGGTGAGAGTTTCTATTGCTCCTCTTCGTGCTTGCCAAACGGTACCATGACCAGCAAGGTAGCCGGACCTCTCCCCAACTGAGAACGTTTGCATCATAATGGGCGGGGTCCTCCAACCAGCTAGGAATTTTGACGAACTAACGCGCCAATTGGGCAGAATTTGGCACGATGTCCATCAGGAGGAGTCCAAAAACTCTGTTAAATATTGCAAAGTCGAATAACTGCTTGCATAATAGCCACAGGTGAATTATCGTGTTACTGATTTGTGAATAAATCATCTGATTTTTCTGAAATTGTTATGATTTGTTTGTCTGTACATGTACATCACATCTACCGATTTCCGTTCCATTCCGGCAGTTCCTTCAGGGTTAGTGGCGCCGCATTTTTTGTCTTAGAATCTATCTTAAGGAGATACTGAGTAAATTCACTTCATATACATGTTTATTCTTGTAAATAGGGACAAACTACGGAAAACGACCCCTGAGAGGATAAGAAGTAAGAAATGTCAGAAGGACCTATGGCTAGAAATGCTTCCCATGGGAGATACACTCACCTGAAGGCGGAGATAAGAGATCTTCGACAGTAACCCCAGCATGAACATTAGGCAAGCGGTCCGCCAGCTTCGCCAGCTTGGGATAGACAAGACGACCCTGTGCACATTCTTCAAAACTGTCACTACCCATCGCCTACAACGCGTGCAGGTTTTATTATCACCGCGCCTACGGTTTTGTCCGTGGTCCGTAGTTCAGGCCACCTCGGTGCTGGGATTTCTGTCATCTGCCCTATTCACAGGTGAGGCTACCTTTACTAGGAGCGGCGTAGTCAACAGTAACAATGATGGATAGGGACCGTCGAGCATTGCGGAGGGTAGTTGTAAAAAATCGCATGAAATCAGCAGAAGAAATCAATCGTGAGTTCCAAACCTGCTACGAGCAGTCCAGGTAGGAAAATGACTATACGTAGAGAGCTAAGAGAATGGGTTGCAGCGGTTCATCACCTCCTCTTCAGCCACACTTTTCTGTAGGCAATGTTAATCGACGCTTGAGATGGTGTAAAAATCGACGTCACTGGACAGTGGATGACTGAAACGAGCGGTTAGGTGTGACGAATCAAGGCGCACCCTGTGGAAATTGAATGGAAGCCTTTGGGTTCGTGCGAATTGCTGGAGAATGGTACCTGCCGTCATGACTAGAGCCAACAGTACGGGTGAGACAGTGGTACAGATATTTCAGACACCTCATTGAAAGTGCCTCCAGAAGAGTTTAATCTGTCATAACGGCGTAGGGTGGATACACGACTAGCACTCTAAGAGAAAAAAAAGAGGACGCACCACGAATTAATTATGCAAATTGGACGGAAACCGGTAAACGTGATGTGCATGTACAGGAAAACAAATGATTACAATATCAGAAAAACTGAACGATTTAGTCAAGAGAAAGAACGTCACAAATTGAGCAAGTCAATAATGCGTTGGTCGACCTCTGGCCATTATGCAATCAGTTATTCGGCTTGGCAATAATTAACGGTATTACTGGGCGTCGTCCTGATAGACATCTACATCTACGTGATTACTCTGTTATTCACAATAAAGCACCTGGCAGACGGTTCAATGAACCGCCTTCAAGCTGTCACTCTACCGTTCCACTCTTGAACGGCGCGAGGGAAAAACGAGCACTTAAATTTTTCTGTGGCAGCCCTGATTTCTCTTATTTTATCGTGATGATCATTTCTCCCTATGTAGGTGGATGCCTACAGAATGTTTTCGTAACAGTGCCAAATTCTGTCCAATTGGCAGGTTAGACAGTAAAAATCGCTAGATTGTTGGAGGGCCGTCTGGTGTGGCAGTTGAAGATAGAAAAAACGATATCCAGAGTTTTAAATTTCAGGTTCAAGAAATCGTTCACACAGGAGAATCGTACAAACATACAGTCATCTGACCATCGGACAGACTCCAGCAAGGACGACATAGTAAAAAGCATACCTGGCTAAGAGAAACAGCTGAAAGATTTGAAAGCAAACAAATCACCAGGTCCGAATGGAATCCCAGTTTGATTTTACCTCTCACCCAGTTCGCATTTATCGTGAATCTGAACAAGCACAAAGCCCCAAGCGACTGGAAAAAAAGCGCAGGTGATTTCAGTATATAAGAAGGATAAAAGAACGGACCGGCAAAATTGCAGACCAATATTCTTAACCTTGGTTTGCTGCAGAATCCTTTAACATATTCTCGGTTCGAATATGTTAAACTTACTTGAGACTGAGAAGCTTATGTCCAAGAATCAGCATGGTTTTACAAAGCATTGCTCGTGCGAAACTCAGCTTGCTCTTTTCTCACATGGATGAAGGGCAACAGACAGATTCAATATTACAAAATTGTTAAGGCTTTCGTGGCCACTTGTTGACAAACTGCCTATTGGCTTCTGTCTCGGGTTCTTCGGCCGACGTTCATCTAATGATTTTTCTGACGTTTCGCCAGCACGAGTGGCTGGCATTGTCAAAGCTTCACCCTCCATTGCCGGTTCACCACCGGCAATGGAGGGTGAAGCTTTGACAATGCCAGCCACTCGTGCTGGCGAAACGTCAGAAAAATCATTAGATGAACGTCGGCCGAAGAACCCGAGACAGAAGCCAATAGGCAGTTTGTCAGATTCAATATTTCTAGATTTCTGGAAAGCATTTGACACGGTGCCCCATTGTAGGCTGTTAACGAAGGTACGAGCATACGGAATAAGTTCACAGATATGTGAGTGGCCCTAACCCAGTATGTCGTCCTTGAAGGTGTGTGTTCATTAGAAGAGACAGGGGTATCGTCATGAGTGCCCCAGGGAAGTGTCATAGAACCGCTGTTGTTGTCTACATACATAAATGACTTGGCGGACAAGGTGGGCAGCGGTTGATTGCTGATGATACCGTGGCGTACGGTAAGGTGTCGAAGTTGAGTGACTGCTGGAAGGTAGAAGACGACAGGGACAAAATTTCCAGTTCGTGTAATGAACGGCAGCTAGCCCAAAAGGTGGAAAAATGTAAGTTAATGGGGATGATTAGGAAGAACAAACCTGTAATGTCCCGATGCAGTATTACTAGTGTCCTGCTTGACAGTGTCAAGTCATTTAAATATCTGGGCATAACGCTGCAAAGCGCTATGAGGTGGAACAATCATTTGAGTAGTGTGGTAGGGAAAGCGAATGGTCGACTTCTGTTTATTGAAAGAATTTTAGAAAAGAGTGGTTCACATGTAAAGGAGACCGCATATAGGACGCTGGTGCTACCTATTCTTGAGTACTGCTCGAGTGTCTGGGATATGTACGAGGTCGGATTGAAGAAAGACGTCGAAGCAGTTCAGAGGGAGCTTGCTAGATTTGTTACCGGTAGGATCGAATAACATGTAAGTGCTACGGGGATTCGGGAACTCAAATGGGAATCCCTGGACGGAAGGCTACGCTCATTTCGAGAAGAAAAAAACCTTTATGTTCTGCCTTACGGCAGGTCTTGTCTCCGCCATGGAGCCTCGCCAGAGAGGTCCACCACATGAGCGTCTTGGGAAGTGATTCCAGCGTCGGTTTCCCGTTGCCTTCCACAACACCCAGTCCCTGAGCGGAGAAAATCTCCGACGCAGCCGGGAATCGAACCCGGGCCCATTGGCGTGACAAGCAGCCGCGCTCACCATTCAGCTATCGGGGCGGACTCTTTTCGAGAAACACTATTGAGAAAATTTTGAGAACCGGCATTTGAAGCTGACGGACGAACGATTCTACTGCCGCCAACATACATTGCGCGTAAGGACCATGAAGATAAGGTTTGAGAAATTAGGCCTCATACGGAGGCATATAGACAGTCGTTTTCCCTCGCTCTATTTGCGAGTGGAAGGGAAAAGAATATCTGTGTAGGTGTACATGCAATGTAGATAATGCTGCAAACGTTCTCAGTTGGGGAGAGATTCGGCAACCTTGCTGGTCAAGGTAAGGTTTGAAGCACGAAGAGAAGCAATAGAAACTCTCGCCATGTGCTGACGGCCATTATCTTGTTGAATTCTAGGCTCAGGATGGCTTTCCATGAAAGCCAACAAAACGGGGCGTAGAATGTCGTCGACGTACCGCTGTTCTATAAGGGTGTCGCGGGTGACAACGAAAGCGGTTCTGCTATGAAAAGAAATGGCACTGCAGACCACAACTCCTGGTTGTCGGGCCGTGTAGCAGTTGAGTCAGGCTGGTATCCCACCATAGTCCTGGCCATCTCCAGACACCTCTTCGCCGGTCATCGTGGCTCAGTTCGAAATAGGACTCATCGCTGAAGACAATTGTACTCCAGTCAAAGAGATTCTAGGTGGAAGACGTATCTGAAGACGTCCTGTACGTTGGCTGTGTGTAGCCTGCAGTACGGCCTGACAACCAGGAATGATATGTGTGATTTCATTTCAAAGCAGGACCCCATTGGTTTTCATACGCGGCACCCTTACAGCACACTTTAATGTCGACGATATCCCACACCCCGTTAAGTTACCTTCCATGGCAAGCTATCCTGGTCTTGCATTCAGCAAGATAATGCCCGCACCCACACGAAGAGAGTTTCTACTGCTTGTCTGCTTGCCAAACCCTACCTTGGCGAGCAAGGTCGCAGGATTTCTTCTTAATTGAGAATGTTTGGAGCATTATGGGAAGAGCCCTTCAACCATCTCAGGATTTTGACAATGTAACGTGTCAGTTGGACAGAAATTGGCGTGATAGAGGGATAGAGAGATAGAGAAACAATTAAAATCGTTCAAAAGAGGAAAGGCCGCTGGACCTGATGGGATACCAGTTCGATTTTATACAGAGTACGCGAAGGAACTTGCTCCCCTTCTTGCAGCGGTGTACCGTAGGCCTCTAGAAGAGCGTAGCGTTCCAAAGGATTGGAAAAGGGCACAGGTCATCCCCGTTTTCAAGAAGGGACGTCGAACAGATGTGCAGAACTATAGACCTATATCTCTAACGTCGATCAGTTGTAGAACTTTGGAACACGTATTATGTTCGAGTATAATGACTTTTCTGGAGACTAGAAATCTACTCTGTAGGAATCAGCATGGGTTTCGAAAAAGACGATCGTGTGAAACTCAGCTCGCTCTATTTGTCCACGAGACTCACAGGGCCATAGACACGGGTTCCCAGGTAGATGCCGTGTTTCTTGACTTCCGCAAGTCATTCGATACAGTTCCCCACAGTCGTTTAATGAACAAAGTAAGAGCATATGGACTATCAGACCAATTGTGTGATTGGATTGAAGAATTCCTAGATAACATAACGCAGCATGTCATTCTCAATGGAGAGAAGTCTTCCGAAGTGAGAGTGATTTCAGGTGTACTGCAGGGGAGTGTCGTAGGACCGTTGCTATTCACAATATACATAAATGACCTTGTGGATGACATCGGAAGTTCACTGAGGCTTTTTGCGGATGATGCTGTGGTATATCGAGAGGTTGTAACAACGGAAAATTGTACTGGAATGCAGAAGGATCTGCAGCGAATTGACGCATGGCGCAGGGAATGGCAACTGAATCTCAATTTAGACAAGTGTAATGTGCTGCGAATACATAGAAAGAAAGATCCCTTATCATTTAGCTACAATATAGCAGGTCAGCAACAGGAAGCAGTTAATTCCATAAATTATCTGGGAGTACGCATTAGGAGTGATTTAAAATGGAATGATCATATAAAGTTGATCGTCGGTAAAGCAAATGCCAGACTGAGATTCATTGGAAGAATCCTAAGGAAATGCAATCCGAAAACAAAGGAAGTAGGTTACAGTACGCTTGTTCGCGCACTGCTTGAATACTGCTCAGCAGTGTGGGATCCATGCCAGATAGGATTAATAGAAGAGATAGAGAAGATCCAACGGAGAGCAGCGCGCTTCGGTACAGGATCATTTAGTAATCGCGAAAGCGTTACGGAGATGATAGATAAACTCCAGTGGAAGACTCTGCAGGAGAGACGCTCAGTAGCTCGGTACGGGCTTTTGTTGAAGTTTCGAGAACATACCTTCACCGAGGAATCAAGCAGTATATTGCTCCCTCCTACGTATATCTCGCGAAGAGACCATGAGGATGGAATCTAAGAGATTAGAGCCCACACAGAGGCATACCGACAATCCTTTTTTCCACGAACAATACGAGAGTGGAATAGAAGGGAGAACCGATGGAAGTACTCAAGGTACCCTCCGCCACACACTGTCAGGTGGCTTGCGGAGTATGGATGTAGATGTAGATGTAGATGCAGGAGAACATCGAACAACTCTATCAACCAATGCCAAGCTGAGCAACTGCTTGCATAAGGACTAGAGCTGGAGTTACGCTTTACTGACTTGCTCAATTTGCAAAACTCTTTCTCTTGAATGAATCATCCAGTTTTTCTGAAATTATAATCAGTTGTTTGTCAGTACATTTACATCATATCTATTGATTTCCCTTCTTTTTGGATAATTCCTTCGTGGTGCACCTTCTTTCTGTCTTAGAGTCTATGAATATCTACTAATAGGTGCCCGGATTCTCTCGATCAGATAGCGTACATAGGTAGATTTCAAGGTAGCGATTTTCTGAGGCCGAAAGAGATAAGAGAGAAGCATCATTAAAAAAAAAAGTACATAAATAAAAAGACAAATTACGCAATTCAACGGGTTGGAATGAAACTGGTTTGAGAAGTTTGCACGTATTGCGGATACGTAAAAGATGCGATGAGCGCAGTGGCGGCTCGTAAGTATACATTCTGGGTGTTGACAAGTTTTTAAATTCAGATAGATATAAATGAATATAAGAGTCCGAAATTAAGGGGCTCCGGAACGCCCTATACTTCCAATGTTAAAATAACGCTTATAAATTACATCTTTCCTCACAAAGTATTTGAGGTAGGAAGTTGAACTTTTTACAGATTATTTATTGCAATATGGGCTACAACTTAACACAGGGATTTTACAAAATTTTAGTTCAGTTATTAAAGATGATTTTTTTTCAATTGTAATGAAAATTCACAACATTTTTTTGCAATTTTTTATTTATATTATTCAAAAATATACAGTTTTTTGGAAAAAGGCTGTGTTAAATTATGCAGAAGGTACTGTGTAACATTTACTGAAAGTTTGAAACAAATATGTTTGGAAGATCCTTAGAAAACATGTAATTAGTATGAGAAAATAAAAGTTTTGGGAATCGAGCGACAAAGATTGGATTAACTTTTTAGTGCATTCCTGGTCCATAGGATGGATTATCTTCATCCTTTGCAAACTCCTCCTCCAGCTTCCTCTTGTTCCTTCTCCTGTTTACTCTTGCTTGTATTTCTAGACTCTTTACAGCCCTGTCTGCAGCCCGAAGGCGTTCCTTGTCTAAAGCAAGCATCGCTCGTACCATGTTAGAACCTATCTTCATTCCCATATTTCTAAATACCTTTGGCTTTCCAACACTTCTCCTTTTCTTAAAAGCCTTCAGAGGATTTCTAATAACTTTACTTTTACTCATTATTATACTTCAACAAAACAGAGACTCAAGAAACAGAATTAATTACGAATATTTTCGAGATAACGACAGAGTAAATAAACATGAAACAATCGACAATCACACCAGCGATATATATTGAACCATCACAGGTTAGCCACAACACATACTTTATCTCACATCACTAAAATGTACCTGATGAACACGGACGTTAATAATAACACCATTTGACAGCTGTTTAACAGCGCCACAGTGGGTCACGCCCATGTAGATCACATTTCAAAAAAAATTTAAAAATAGTTGTAGTCTTCGGAATTGAATAAATTATATATCTATTAAAAGGTAATAGTCTGCAGATTCAGAAAACGCAAAAAAGTAAAAATTGAACTTTTCATGATTTTGAGCCTTTCCGGAGCCCCTTAATAGCATCTGCCGTATAACAGTTATACTTATCATCTGCAGCTCGTGGTCGTGCGGTAGCGTGCTCGCTTCCCGCGCCCGGGTTCCCGGGTTCGATTCCCGGCGGGGTCAGGGATTTTCTCTGCCTCGTGATGACTGGGTGTTGTGTGATGTCCTTAGGTTAGTTAGGTTTAAGTAGTTCTAAGTTCTAGGGGACTGATGACCATAGATGTTAAGTCCCATAGTGCTCAGAGCCATTTAGTTATGCTTATCAACATATTGATACAACTTTTGCTGCTGTCAATAATCATAATAATAATAACAGTAATAACAATAATAATATGCATAACTTGTCTGAAAAGAGGAAGAACTGTTTTATAGACTTTTTTGTATTGTACATAATTAAGTATACTTTATGGCAAGAACGAAATAATGTTTAAGTTTTCGCTACTCTCGATTTCGCATTTTTATGTAAATGGGAGTTTAGTGCTTTTTTTCGGACAGATGTACAAGGTCTCTAATTCATGTATTAGTTAATGGGTTAATTTACTGGCTGAGAATCAGACATTCTTACGTTGCACCCACACAACAACTTTGGCTTGTTACACACTTCTTTGTTAGATGTTCGCTTGTAGTCACGCTTATTTGATTTCGTCACTTTCTCAGACAGCGGAACTGGTGTGGAGGGCCCTACTTCCTTTGTGGCTAATTTTTCCTGGTGATTTTATTTTTTTGGTAGCGCTTAGTACAGGTTCAAGGGAGTTCATTCTGGCCGGCCGCGGTGGCCGTGCGGTTCTAGGCGCTCCAGTCCGGAGCCGCGCTGCTGCTACGGTCGCAGGTTCGAATCCTGCCTCGGGCATGGGTGTGTGTGATGTCCTTAGGTTAGTTAGGTTTAAGTAGTTCTAAGTTCTAGGGGACTGATGACCACAGCAGTTGAGTCCCATAGTGCTCAGAGCCATTTGAACCATTTTTAGTTCATTTTGACACTGGACAGGAAAGCCGATCCCTGCACAGTAAGCAACCAACTCCAAACACAAACGGCTGTTTACGTAAATTATTAACTTCAAGTAGAACTATCTACCAACAAGGGCACTTGAATAGAAATGAGGTGCTAAGAACCATAAGGATCAATCGTACATCATCTTCGATCTCCCCATATTAAGGTCGGCCGGGGTGGCCGGGCGGTTCTAGGCGCTTCCTTCTGGAACCGCGCGACAGCTACGGTCGCGGGTTCGAATCCTGCCTCTGGCATGGATGTGTGTGATGTCCTTCGGTTAGTTAGGTTTAAGTAGTTCTAAGTCCTAGGGGACTGATGACCACAGCAGTTAAGTCCCATGGTGCTCAGAGCCATTTGAACTACTTAAACTAACTTATGCTCAGGACAACACACGCACCCAGGCCCGATGGAGGACTCGAATCTCCGGCGGGTGGGGCCGTGCAGTCCGTGACATGGCGCCTCAAACCGCGCGGCCACAACGCGAGGCAGCTGAGTGGCAAGGGCCAGCGATGCACGCCGTGAACCGTGCACATTGTTTGTCAAATCTGTATGTATTTGGCCCGTAGGGCAATTAAATCACACCAGTTGTGTACGCACAGAAGTTCCTTAAAATGTGCGCAAGTGAAGGTGTGCTCACGACCCTGATGCCAAGTTTCACCGAGTCTAGAGGAGCAATACTACACAGCGCAATTGATTTAGTGCCGTGTACTTCAGACTACCGCATCTACATTACGTTTAACATCGTTCAGGGAAAAATAACCAAGGTGTCAAAAGTTAGGGTGTTCACGTGCTCTAACACAACAGCCGCCACTAGATAAGCGTAGTGTAAAGCAGCCTAATGCAACGGGCGGCGCCCACGGGCCGCGCTCTCCGCCGCCAGACGGGTGGGCGCCACGCCGTGCCGTGCCGGCTGCACGCGTGTGACTGACTCAGTGCCGGTGTGAGGGCGCGCTGGCCGCGCCGCACGTAGCGCACCGGAAGGCCGGCCGCTTATCTGCCGCGAGGTGCGGGAGCGGCGGGCACAGGCGCCGCCAGCGCGGCCCGGCGTTAAATTTAGCCGCCAACTCTGTGAGTCAGGCCGCGCCCTCGCTGGCGTCGCCGGCCTCCTCCATAAGGGCAAACGGCCGACTCGCGCGCCTCAGCCCCCTGCCGGCTCCCCACTGCGTCGTCACAAGACGGGCGTACATCCTTCAGTCAGTACTCTCCTCCCGTCTTTTATGCTACGGTGAGTCGGAAATTCTAGTGAAACTCAACATTACCTCCATTTCTGTAGACAGCTTACGACAGGTAGTTGTAACCTTTTAACTACCACCTAGATAAAATAAATTAACGTAAATAATTTTTGTTTATTTACAGGTACACATCTCTTGTTGTGGTTCACATCCACTGTTCGCAATACAGTACCGAAGCACGCCATTAAAGGAACCAAACGAAAATAGCGCAGCCCTTTGATAAAGTGGATTGCTGCTACTGCTGTCGCTGATGCCTTCGTCCCGCAGTTTTTCGCAGGGTCGGCACGGTTACATTGGATTTGGCAAGGCTAGTTTCAAGCGGTGGCCGGATGCCCTTCCTACCGCTACCCCACACCCCCCGGGACGGAATCAGTGCACCCTAGCTATCTGCGTGTAGTGGAAGTCATGGAATAGTGCAAACGTGTTTCAAATGTCTGCAAATCGTGTAACTGAGGCTGGACGTGGCGACCAGCCTGATATTCACCTAGTGGAATGTGAAAAACCGCCTAAAAACCACATCCAGGATGGCCGGCACACCGGCCCTCGTCGTCAATCCGCCTGGCGGATTCGATCCGTGGCCGGTGCGCCTACCCGAGTCCAGGAAGCAGCCCATTAGCGCTCTCTGCTAACCTCGCGGGCCCCTGTGATAAAGTAGACTATCATACGATAAATCGTTTCTTCCATTTAAAGTGGAACAACGCTTCTACAACCCCTACTGAATCAGTGACAGTATAGGGCAACTGTCCACCATCGTATAACACAGCTGTGTAAACATTTCCAGTGTTAATGAAGAACAAAGTGGAAGATCATCTCTCTGTGGTGAGCCGAGAATCGCAAGACAAATCGAGGCCCTGGTGCACGAACACTGGCCGGCCAGAGTGGCCGTGCGGTTCTAGGCGCTACAGTCTGGAGCCGAGCGACAGCTACGGTCGCAGGTTCGAATCCTGCCTCGGGCACGGATGTGTGTGATGTCCTTAGGTTAGTTAGGTTTAATTAGTTCTAGGCGACTGATGACCTCACAAGTTAAGTCGCACAGTGCTCAGAGCCATTTGAACCATTTTGCACGAACATTGGCCTGTCACAAGAGAAATGACATTGGAAAAGATTGAAATCAGTAGTGGATCTTTTTCCAGCATCTTGCGTGACATTTAAAACACGGCAATGGTACTCCACCACATACACCCATTTAAAAGGCCCGCCGGGCCGAGCCAGCAGTGGGAAAGATTCACCTGTGTGAGGCCTGTGCAGAGACCTCGTTTAGCCACCTAATGACTGTAGATGCATGCTGGGCATGTCACTATAGCCCTGAGACAAAGGGTAAAACATGCAGTGGAAAAGGGCTTACACGCAACCATCACTGAGCGAGGTGATACTGAGGGGATTTTGGGCCTACCATGGCGTGGTGCTAACAAATTACACTTGGAAAGGACTAACCCTCACAAAAGCAAACTATAAAAATTCCAGGCAATGGTCCCGAGTTCGAGTCTCGGTCCGGCACACAGTTTTAATCTGCCAGGAAGTTTTATAAAAATTCTCCTATCCAGGTTACGAGAGCTGCTTGAATCAAGCCGAATTGTCGATGGCAGCCGTCCAAGGCCGTGTTGTCATATACTGGCTATGTAATGACCTCTACATTGTTAAGCTTAAGCCTGTTGGAAGCCAGAAATCAGAGACACCGTTCACCTGGGCACTGTTGTAAAAGATGGCCAGGCACATCTTAGCAGACGCACCAAGCTTGATACTTGCCCCTGAGAACCGCAAAGTCAAAGTGTTACAAAAGCGGTCGCCACTCACGAGGATGAGGTCAGGTGACGCATAACATTGTTGCTGATAACCATAAGAGGGAGGGTACTGACCAGTGACGCTTAGCTTTCAGGTGAACGGTGTTGCTATCAGACTTGGAGTTTGTTAATGTTAAGTCCAGAAACATCCCTACTTACCGAGCAGGAGAAGGGGAGGGATCAGAATGTGGTTGGTCAGAGACGCCCTGGAGGTGCAGAGCCAGTCGTCAGATTGGCCGAAGTCTGTAAAGTCCGGTGGATTGGTTAGCCGGCTATAGGAAGGAAGAGATAGTGCGCCGCCACAACCTTTAAGAAGCCATGTTTTTGCTTATCAGAGAGAGTTCGCAGTCAGATCGTTGGGGCGGCAACTTCGTGTACATCGTTGCCAGCCTCGGGTAAGCTCCAACAAGTCTGTTTTTCTCACTTGGAGTGCTGTTCTCAAAGTTCGTACTCTACAATGCTGCAAGTGATTGCTATTTCTGTTAGTTCGCACCCCACTGGCTCAGACACTGAATTCTATTGTGCATCCAGTTCCATCTTTTGGTTTTTCTAACGTTTAGAATTATCCTTCATTGTAGTGGTTGGTCTTATTGCGATTTAGTGGTTAGTCTGATTGCAAATAAATAGTGTTAGTCAGACCCTGAGTACCCATGAGTCTCCTGTTGTGAGCATCGTATCGAGTCCCAAAATCCGCGCCTCCCGTGGGTGTCCTGTGACAGTGTCTGCCGCTGATCCATGCAATCAGCCTGCCTTGACTGGAAGTATGTCTTCCTGCACTTGCTCCTAAACGCTCAGAAATTGCCGACTGACTTGTAACTCCTTTCTTCTCTCTATCCTGTGTTGGGACACGACAGTGTTTTTGCTCCACGACAACGCTGCAATTCATTCTGGGCTGCTTCTCTGGGTTATTCTCTTTTGTTCTGCTGTTATGGCACCCAGTAACTTCTTCCTCTCCTCGTTTCGTGAACAGCGGACTTCTACAAAAAAAGTATCTTCCAAGTCATCTATCGCTGGGAGTAATGTGTCTCACGGAAGGGTGAATATTTACAGAAGGACGAAGACAGACACCAGTTTTTATGGTCGCGCTGTGACTTGTTCGAAGTGATTATTAAAATTTACTTGAATGTCTGGATGAACATACATGTTGACGACAATCAGACGTCGGAAGTTGCTTCGACATAAATTCCCTGAATGCGAATAACTTGGCGTCAGTTGCGTTCGGTATAGGTGTACTATCTATCGGTACCTAGCTGAAGCCAAGTTATTCACATTCAACGAGTTTATGACGAAGCAACTTCTGACGGCTGTTTATCGTGAACAATGTCTGTTCATCCAGACATTCAAGTAAATGTTACACGCCGAGGCGGGCAGAAGATGATAATATCATGGGTCTCGATACCTCATAGGCCCATTCTGAGTGGTGCGGGAATGCAGAGTATTAAGTAATGAATGTAGGAGACTATGGTATACGGATGTGGACAGTGTGGCAAATGGAAGTTTGGGTCACTTTGAGATCCGTGCACGGATAGCCTAATGGTTAACGCGACCGGTCACGAGAAGATTTAAATCCTGGTCGAGTCCCAGTCCTGCACAAATTTTCGTATGCCGCCAGTAGGTAGTACACATATGCAGAACACAGCTGTGATAGAGAAGTGGTTCGATTTAATTTCCTCTCGTAGAAATCGTTCCACTTCAAATGTCTTCGGTCGTACAAATTCATTATTAGAGCTGATCTTGATGGTAGGCTGTCGGCATCAATGAGGCTTCTAGGTCGGAAGTGCAAGCACTCGCGTAGACTTACAGGAAGCCAACAACCGTGTGTGCGCGAAGCTCCGCGGCAGGGACATAAAAAGACATTAGAGCAGCATGACTGCAGAAAGCAGACTGCATCCAGAACCAGTTGTCATCGCAACAACTCGGACTCCACTAGCATGCCTCCCGTCAGACCCAAATTCTCAGCTTATCCACACACTACTGACGTACTCTTCCTGTCCATTATTCTCATTCCTCGCGGCGTTTCACCGGTTCCCGTAAGAGTTCGAGTGTGGTGTGCATCCTCAAGGAAAGGACCATTGACCAACCTCTCCTTAATTATATGCGTCCAAAAGAGCAGACACCACACATGTAACTATCACTAGAGCTGTTGACCATAGTTTTGGTAGTATGGGACGTCTTTGTCTGACTCCCCTTTCAATTATGAATTTACCAACTCTACTGGAAGCTGCAGTTTTCAGCTTTTAAATCGTGCACTGAGCTACAATCATTTGTTTGCGGATTTACATTTCTTGTTCAGTTGTTTAGGTAGCAGCCTGAAGCGACGGAACATTTTTATTGCAGTCAGATCACAATCTATGGCTCCATTTGTGAGTTATGTACTTGTAATGTAATCTATCCGAGCAAAGTTATAAAACGAACTTACATTGAGGTGACGAAATATCGTGTCGGACCTCCTTTTGCCCGGCGCAGTGCAGCAACTCGACCTCGCATGGACCCAACAAGTGATTGGAAGTTCGCTACAGAAATATTGAGCCACTCTGCCTCTGTAGCCTTCCATAATTACGAAGGCACTGCCAGTGCAAAATTTTGTGCACTAACTGACCTCTAGATTATGCCCCATATATGGTCGATGCGATTCGTGATGGGCTATCTGGCTATCTGGGTGGCCAAATCATTCGCTCTAGTTGTCCAGAATGTTCTTCAAACCAGTCGCGAGTAGCTGTGCCCCGGTGGCGTGACATCGTTGTTTGGGAACATTAAGTACATGAATGGATGGAAATGGTCTCCAAATAGACGAACATAACCATCTCCAGTCTATGATCGGTTCAGTAGACACAGGCCACACCATTATCGAGCCACCACCAGAGTGCACAATGCCTTGTTGACAACTTGGGTTCATGACTTCGTGGGGTATGCGCCACGCTCGAACCCTGCCAGCATTTCTTACCAGCTGAAATCGGGACTCGTCTGACCACGTCACGGTTTTCCAGTCGTCTAGGGACCGACCAGTATGGTCACGGGCCCAGGAGAGGCGCTGCTGGCGATGTAATGCTGTTAGCAAAGGCACTCGCGTCGGTCGTTTGTTGCCACAGCCCACTGACGCCAAATTCAGCCACGCTCTTCTGTCGGATAAGTTCGTCGTACGTCCCACCTTGATTTCTGCTGTTATTTCAAGTTTATGTTTTGCTTGTCTGTTAGCACTGACGTCTCTACGCAAACGCGGCTGCTCTTGGTCGTTAAGTGAAGGCCGTCGACCACTGCGTTGTCCACGGTGAGAGGTACACCCTAATGCACTCTGGACACTATGGACTGCCGAAATTGAATGTCCCATGCGTCTAGCTCCAACTACCATTCTGCTTTCAGTCTGTTAATTCCCGTGGTGTGCCCATAGTCTTCCCGGAAACCTTTTTACATAAATCACCTGAGCAGAAATGATAGCTTCGTCAATGCACTGCGCTTTCATATCTTGTGTGCGCGATAGTACCGCCATCTGTAAATGTGCATGTCGCTATCTCATGACTTTTGTCACCTCAGTGGACATTTGGAACCGAGTGATGTGGCGCAGTGCTTTGGACACTGAACTCGCATTCTGGAGGACGAGGGTTAGAATCCCTTTCCGATCAACCACTGTTAGATTTCCCATAGTGTCTCTCCATCGCTTAAGGCAAATGCTGGGATGATCCTCTTGAAAGAGCACAATGGGTTTACTTTCCCATCCCTCCACGAACTGACCTCTCAATTATGTCCCGTAAATGTTCAGTGGGATTCATGGTGGGATTGTGCTACGTCTCTAATGACTGCGTTCTCGACGGGATGTTAAACAGTAGTCTTCCTTCCTTCATTTAAGAAAGGAAATCGCCGCAGCCTTTAGACACAGTGAATGACAATGTTTCAGCCAAAGTTAACCAGAAGACCGGCTACCAAATTCAGTGGCGGGCACCTACTCCCAGACGGTGTTCCTCGGGGTCAGCTCCAGCCAGCGGCGAGCGGCCGGGGGCCTGGCGCTCCGGCAGCGGCAGCGGCATCGGCAGAGGTCGCGCCCATCACGCAGCCCGGCTGCTGGTTCCGAGTTTTTCTGGCAGCGCTAACGAGGCGCCTGACAGCGGCTGAGGGATACGGATGGCCCGCCGCTGAGAGCAGCCGTCGCCTATCGATACCTCCGCCACTGTACAGCCGGGGGACTCCCCAGCCGCAGCCCGCTGCGCCTTTCTACGAGGTTTTAACCCGTCGTTAGCCACCGTTGACACGGCGCTTTACGAGTTCTGTGACGTCACTTTCTGCTGTTTCACGATGAGGAACCATTTCCTCAGGTGAAACACGTAATAAGTTCTACGATATTTCGGCAACGTGCCACTTAATGTGGCACCAATAAGAAGCCAGAACATTTTCAACGTCACAAGCAGAACTTGTAGGATACCGTAGTGTATTTGTCATGCTCAGATGAAACCCATACTTGAAAGTTTTTATGTTGTGACTTAAACACTGTTAATGTCTAAGATTTATGAGCACCAGCACTTTGCATCTCCCGAGAATGTGCCGTTATTGCCGCGATTAGTTATAATAAAAGAAGGGGAAAAATCATATTGGTGGTTAAAGAACTGTCTCATTTGCTTATTTTCGTGTTGTAACTCGCATTTTATGAAAGAACGCCGTTTTAAGGAAACAGCACACTGAAGATTCATCAAAATTTGTCTTTGTAGATGGGATTTGCTATAGTTAAATGCCATTAATAACATATTGCGATAAAAGTCTTAAGCAGACTGTAACATTGATTACCAGTTTGTTTCTTGTAAAACGTCAGTGTATCACAATTGTTATGGACGCCAAACGATGGAACAATGTGTAAGACGTGTATATTGCTATTGTGTATTGTCAAGCCACAATTTATGAAAGATGTTTATATTTTATTAATAGGATTAAGTAGGAATAATTAATATTTGTCATGTTGGAAATAATTGTGGTAGCAGGGAATGTCTGCACCAAAGTATTGTTGGCAAGAGAGACCGCACATTGACATAATTTTAAAAAGGGCGGGAGTGACGCTCAGCGTATGGATACATTGTAAGAAAAGAGCGGGAAAGAACGCGCATTGATACATTTTGTAATGGTAGCAGGGATTGTCTGCACCAGTTGGCAGGAGAGACCGCACTTTAGCGTTCGTAGGAAGTCAGTAGTAAGCGAGATGTGAAGCGAGTTGGTAGCAGGTTGAGGTTGAGAGGAGCGGTGTCCCTGCCAGCCACCAGCTATGATTTACAAGAGATTATTAACAGATGTACAGAGACATCAGCTAACTATTATCATAAGAGGAACTAATATTATTGAATTAATTTTTTGAGAAACTCAAGACTACTGAAGGTATTTTTGCGCATTGCTAGTTGTAAGATTAATGTAAAAAGTAAGTCCCATTTAAACGTTTGTAAGATCATTTCATTCAGAATATAATTAATTTTTGCCAGCAATATTGCATTACTGATTGTAATCCATCTCAAAAACCATCAACGTAAAACTTCGCAAAATTTTATTGTTGTCAAGAAAAAGTTTAACTATGAATTACGTAACTTCAGTCAAATTAATTAAACGTCAGCTTTGTTATTAAAGAATAATGTCAGCTTTGGTAATAAATACAGCCACTTATTATGACTGCCCACCAGCAGCTAATAGAGTATAGTAAAACAGAGTAAATATATTCATATCGCTGTTCGATGTAGCAGTCAGATGGAGATCCAGTAGCAGTAACGAAGGTAAGGAACAGTTCTGGGTTATTGTGGATAACGACTGAGGGCCACGACGACGACACATTCTATGCTTCGTCGCAATAATCAGAAAATCACTTTTAATAAGCAGCAATTAAATTTGTGTGAGAAGATTGAGAAAGAGAATAAATTTCAAAGGGAAGATTTCATTTGTTATTATTAAGCAAGAGATAGAAATCCTAAGGGAAGGTTTCATAGGTTATTGTAAAAGGGAAGGTTGCGTAACAACAAAAGAGATATAGAGGAGACGGGATGGTTTCAGATGTGTTGTGGGTTCACGTCGCTCCGTATCCAGATTCTTTTCTATTTTCGTGTTTTCGGAAAGGTTGTGGGACTGCTTTGTTAAATTAATAGAATTAATTTTTGTTGTATTTTGAGTTATGTAAATATAAGTGCCCTCTCTCTCAGGAGCAAGTTCGTACGATTTTGCGAATTTTTATAAGCTAAGTCCTTACTAACTGGACATGTAACTTTCCTTTTCGTCTGATTACATGTTCGTGGAGACTAAGAGTTTTATTTATGTATGCTGCAGACAGAACAACATATGTGTAGCTGAGGGAATGTGCGTTTGAATATAGCTAACAGGGTTCTTAGGAGCGTACATTTTTGTAAAGAAACTGTATGGTCTACAAGTCAAATAAAGCCAACGATTGCCGCTGGAGAGCGCTGAGAGCGTAAGTCACGTTAAGCATCTCGTCCCCTATGCCGATGGCGCTGTGTCTCGCAACACTGGATCTCCCGTCCGCGTCCACGTCCACGTTAGCTGCCTCGTCCCGTGTGACGACGGCTTTACGGCTTGTCACTAGACCTCCTCCAAGCTACGGCACTGCCAACGACTTATAAACAAAATCAGACTATAAGTATTTTTTCAGAGAAGTACACCGTGATAAAAAAAAACACGTGTCAATGCTCTTGCCATGCGAGTAACGAAACGTGCAGTCCACACAGCTTCGACACGACGTAGCGGCAATAATGAGCCCAGCAAGCATTCAAATGCATTTGAAATTACTATTTTTTCATCGCTGTCGATTTTCCATGGTTCTTAGACCAAGTTAGCTGACAACAGCCTAAGAAGCCGAAAGCCAGTTCATAACGAACTAATAAATATTATTGTGGAACATTGATACTTTGTATTCACTGTCAACTTTATTTATAATTAACAAAAAAGCTTCAATCCATCTATCCTGTAGGCTTTTGTGAATAAATCGAGCAAATGAACTAGCAGGACGCACTACATTTGATAATGGATAAAAAGGAAGAGGCAGTGTAAGGTGTAGTATGCAAAGAGATGGGTATTATTCGAATAGATTTCTATACAGAGAATAAGCAGATCATTGAAAAAATTTATTCCCCAATAAATTAACTGTAAATTAAATAATGAATAACGTCTAAAACCACTGCATTTTCTTTGTTTACTTCTTGTACAAAATTAGTATTTGTTCCTTTGATTCAGTATAGTTTCTGTTTTATAAATAAGTTATTAATAGTTTGTCCAGAAATGTGCCTTTGTGGTTCAGTGGCTTAAGTCCCAGCCTACAATACTTAGGATTAGGTTTCGATCCCCGGTTGGCCTTACGATTTTCTCTGATCTTATCGCTTCTTTCATCTATAACAAGACAATAATGCGAAGTCAACTTTCACCGTATTTCGGAGCACGTGTTGAAATGAAGTCTCCCACTAACAAGTTGTGTAAGTCTGTTCAGAGGTAGGAGGAAGTCAAGGGTACACGAACATGACCTGTAAAGCACTGCGGTGCTGAAACAATCCTTCAATTTGAGCACAGCTTTACTTGATTTTCAGTGTTATAACTGAAACTTAAAATGTTAGCAGAGCGACGGCCTAAGTAGTTGGGCTATAACGCATTAAAAAAAAAACTGAACTCTGTCCGAACAGGCCTTGGAAGGCCCAAATATCCCGACCGGACGCCGTATCATCCTCAGCTCATAGGTGTCACTGCATGCGGAGAGGGACGGGCATGTGATCAGCACACCGCTCTCCCGGCCATATGTCAGTTTACGAGTCCGGAGCCCCTACTTCTCAATCAAGTAGCTTCTCAGTTTGCCTCACAAGGGCTCAGTGCACCTCGCTTGCCAACAGCGCTCGGCAGACTGCATGGTTACCCGTCCAAGTACTAGCCCAGCCCGACGGAGCTTAACTTCGGTGATCTGACGGGAATCGGTGTTACTACTACTCCAAAGGCCAATAGGCAGCCGCAATTTTAAGCAGCCAATTTAGTCAGCCAGCTGATGGTCAGCCATTACGGATCAGCTGAGCGAGATGGGCGTGGACTACTTTATGTCTTTTGTCTCATAACAAACGTTCTTTACTGTAATTATAAAAATTATTTGTCCATCGTTTTACATGCTTTATGCGCTACAGATTATAAGTTCATGGAGCATAGGGAAAATATAGTGACTCATCTATTTTTATGCAGTCGGTTTCGCAAGAACATCGCGTTAGTAAAAATTTAGGAATATCGGAGGAAAGCTCCATATCAAGCAAGAGAGTACCGATGCCGTGCGCTTGGTATATTTTAAAATTTAATGCGTCCTTATAGAGGAAGAAGTTTAGCTAACAATAAAAGAACCTTTAAAAACCGATTTCTCGGACTGGATGGTTTATAGAATGCACTTTTCGGGCTATGGAAAATAAATGGAGAACGGTTAATGTTACATCGTGCAATGTATGTTCGAGAATTTGCAACTGAGGTAATAAATGCATGCTGTGTTTTAAAAAATAATGTGCCAGAAAGATATGGCTATAAATTTGAAGACATATTGTACGTCCGTCGAGAACTGGAAATTCGCCCAAGTCCTACAAGCTGTTGAAAGTCATCACGAATTCTGTGTCAGGATGCAGGCAAGGTCTGCCTGCTTTCACAATTGCACGGGCACAAGGCAACCACGTACGTTCTCCACGAGACAGCCTACTCGCGACCATTACAATTAAACTTATTCACTTTTTTATTTATTATTTATTTCACTAATGAACTGAATGGAAGGGCTATAAATGATGAGTCACAGGTGGCAAATGCATTTTTTAATATAGTAGAAAGCACTGGGACAAAGGGTTCAACAGCAAAATCACAGCAGTACATTGAAAATGTAACTCAGTCATATCAATTTATCACCAAATTCACCTTCTGAAATTAAGAAAATTGTACATTCTCTCAAAAACAAAAGCTCATCTGGTTTTGATGGTGTTCCCAGTAGAGCTCTAAGAATCTGTTCCCATATAATAAAGGTGGTAAGACAGATGAAAATAACAACCGACCTGGTTCACTTCTGACATCATTCTCCAAAACTTTTGAGAAGATGATGTATTCTAGAACAGTACCTCATCTTAGCGACAATAGCATCCTTAGCGAACCACAGTTTGCTTTTAGAAGGATTGCTCTACTGAGAATGCCATTTATATGTTCACCAGATTATACAAGCATTAAATAATAAAATAGCGCCGGTTTGTATTTTCTGCGACCTCTCTTGACTGTGTGAATCAGAGTATTCTCCTAGCTAAACTGACATTTTATGAGATTGTGTTATAGTCAACCAGTGGATAATGTCATGTGTAACCAAAAGAATGCAGAAAGTTGTAATCAGTAAATCAAGCAATGTAGTCCAGGGACATAATTCTGACAGGGCAGAAATCACATATGGGGTTTCCCAAGGTTCAACCTTAGGTCCACTATTGTTCCCCATATATGTAAACGATCTTCGTCTAGTATACAGCAAGCAGAAATAGTTCCTTTTGCAGATGACACTGGTATCAAAGCAAACTAAGCATAGGTACTATAACAGAAGAAATGGTAAACAAAGTTCTTAAGAGTATCGTCGACTGGTTCCCTGCGTATTGCCTCACCCTCAGTTTTAAAAAGACACAATATATTCATTTCTGCACGCTTAGAGTTACTACACCAATGATAAGTGTAACACAGGGTGAGGATATAATAAATAGGGTACAAGCTTCAGAATTCTTAGGGGCTGACGAGAATTTACAACGGAAAATACACATTTTGGAACTCCTAAGACAATTTAGTTCAGCCGAATTTGCGCTTGGAATCATTGGAAATCTTGGAGAGAAACAAATCAGTGAGCTGACATGTTTTGCATACTTTCATTCAATAATGTCCTATGGAATAATGTTCTGGGGTAATTCATCTTAAAGAAATGAAGTTTTCACCGCGATAAGACGTGCTGTAAGAGAAATATGTTGTGCTCACCCACGATCATTTTGTGGGCATCTGTTTAAGGAGTTGGGCAGACTGACTACGACCTAATAAGGTATTTATTCCCTCTTGAAGTTTGTTGGAAATAATTCAGTACAGTTTAAAAGGAACAATGAGGTTCATAATTACAACGTCAGAAGAAAAAATTACCATTACTCCACATTAAGGTTGTGTTTAGCACAAAGAGAGGTGCACAATACTGCAATAAATATTTTTGATCACTTATCTAGTGATACAAAGTGTCTGACAGATAGCAAAGTAAAGCTTGATAACGAACTGAGAACGTTTCTCCTTGACAACTGCTTCTATTCCGTAGAATAATTTCTATTACTGTAATGTGTAAAAGGTGGTGGGCGGGAATTACTAACTCACTCACACACACACACACACACACACATATATATATATATATATATATATATATATATATATATATATATATATATATATGTGTGTGTGTGTGTGTGTGTGTGTGTGTGTGTGTGTGTGTGTGTGTGTATTCTTTTTGTATTAAAAAAAAGAAAAACTTAGAAGTGTTCAAAATGTAACCGTACGTACAAATTGATTAGCGATGTGAATGCAAAATGTCTCTCCATATCAGTAAGATCTATGGTGCAATATGATCCACGGAGCATGTAACTAAGTGACTAACTATCTAACTAATTAACTTTAAATGGAACACAAAATTGATCGAGTATTTGTACACAGAACAATCATGTATATTAACATAAACAAAACATGTAAATAGTCCTCACTTGATGGAGGTGTTGGCAAGAACTTAGTACAAACGACACACCTTGGAATCTAGTGTGTTACACTACGATGAGAAGGTGCCATGTATAACGTAGATAAACAAGTGAGTAATAGAATGCAGTACGATGGTATCACCTAAGGAGGCAAAGTGATTCGACGGAAGCAACCACTGTGAAACCTCATCTCAAATTTTGGCCCGTGAAAAATCTACTGAAACGCTACATGCTGGAGAAGCACTCATTACTGACAATATATTGCAAGGCGGCTTGCTGATGACGGGTGCTTCTTGTGGTCAGTTCCGCTGCATGGTGGTGGGCTCCGCCTTGGAAACCGATCGAAGCGCAAGTGCAAAAACACTCCAAGTGTTTGTCCAGGCGGCCGGACAAGTGTAACTGCGAATGAAATTACTCTGCAGCAAGGGCGGCAAAGTATGCAGTTGACACTTGCGGCGGTGCGGCGGTCAGGAACCAACAACCGCACACATTCCCTTCTGCCTAGCGCCCAGAGAACGATTACTCGGTCGTGCCAGAACTTGGGCAATTGTGGCCGATTAACAAACCTTTCACAAATTCGTGTAACTCCCACTACCACATTCCGTCGATCTAGGTGCCAATATCACAACTTCCCACCAATTTCCGACGGTGACTGCAAAAGTGTGCTGATGTAATTAATAGTCGAGCAGTCTCTCACAGTCTGTGCCAGGACTTTGCGGGGGAAGCTTCGCGGTAGCGGGTGCCAACGCAATATGATGATTAGTGCGCTGCGTGTGGCACCGTTCTGCCGGCTGTCCCATGAAGATCGGAGCCCATTTCTCCGAAATATCCCAAACGACACCACAGCGATGGCCCCGAGATAGCGCATCCCTGCCCAAAACATAAAGCTTTCGCGACAAATCCGCCCCCAGCCATAGTAAAAGTAGTGAACATCCAGCTCTCTGGCCTCTGAGAGTCTATATCAAAGAAGAAATCCGTCAGCCACAAGATAAGGCACCGTCCGCAATTTCCAGAGGTCGGACGCTCCTCCCCCCCCCCCACCCCACCCCCCTCACATCCTGAGCGTCAGACCTTCTCTCTGGCCAAAAGTTCCCGCTCGTTTTCAACGTGAAATGAACACAGTTCTGATACACATTCAGCCTACGCCCAATCATGTACTTCCCGGTACATAGCATCCGATTAGCTACTTTGCATGACTATGTAATACAGATGTAAAATAACATTAACTTGCATGTATGCAAATTCAGATTTTAGAAATGCAAGATAGGCTGGTTTGCTGTCCCTTATGAAGAGGCCAGAGGGTCTGTCGTCTTGTAGTATGACTCTCAACATAAACAAATGTAATGTGCTACACATAAACAGACAGAAAGACTCATTCCTGTATGATTCCACGATAGCCAAAAAATGACTGAAGGCAGACGCAAGCAGTAAATATCTTCATACATGTCTATGTAGCGATATGAAGTGGAACCACCGCGTAAAACTAACCGTAGTTTTCACTGAAAATTTGAATATTTTTCGTCAGTCTGAGGCCCGCACCGGAAAGGATTGATAAACTGAGTAGATAGGGTTGTAATGTTGATGCATTAAGTTGTTCTGAAAGCGGTGCTGATATTCAAGACAATAAAAGCGGGTTAAAAGCTGTGAGCTATCTGGGAATGTTAACCTTGCATTACTGAGCAATTGTTTCACCAGGTATCCAGTCTAGCTTACCAAATTCCCAACCAGACTAACATTAATTATAATCTTTTAATAGTCATCTTACGACAATCGGTGATATATATATATATATATATATATATATATATATATATATATATATATATATATATAATGAGAATTTAAATAAAAAGAAATAAATCAGTTTATATTTGGACATTTATTTTAACATTGATCTTTGTTCCGTTAAAATTTCAGCATATTAATCTTGGTTCATAACTAAACTTGTGCCTCATTTAGGATTGTGAAAATGTGAGTTTGTAATCTTACGGAACACATCAAATATGGAGCCAAGATTGGGAGACTGCATACAACACTGCATTCATAAAATAACACACGAAGAACGTTGAAACATATGCAAGAGGAAATTAACCACAACCAACCGATTCAATTTTCACCCAAAGAAGTTACGTTCGTAGCTGTCCGTCATGAAATTATCACACACTGGTATACTAAATTCATACTCTCTGTGAAATCTTCCCGAAAAGAATAGCTGAGGGCTACTTTGATGATTACACCACATGCTTCACGTGGTCAACTTGGTTTACACAAAGAATGTAACTCCACAGTAATTTTGACAATTAAAATAAATTACATCGAAAGGCAATTTTCAAAAGAAAAACGTCTAGCTGGTTACTATCGTCTTACTATTAACCTGATGGGTCAAACAATTGTATAAGCACATGGTACTGGTCTCACAAAGTACACCCCACGTGGGTTGAACATAAAGAAAAGTTGCTATATTGAAAAATATGGTCAAGACGAGATGTTATAATCTCACGCAAATTCTCATTTAAGATTGATGACCTTAATTAGAGTTACAGATCATCAACACATGGTTCCACTTTACCCACAAAGTAGTGACAAAGCAACTACTGGAAGATATTCTGAACTTCACACTCGAATTACACTGCGTTGCAATTTAAGATAACATTATATATTTTAGATCTAAACCTGAAATAAAAGTGATTAAATTTTCAGTTAGGCTGAACTTAAGAAATCCATTGTCCTACACACTTAGCAGAGACACGCTTAGCCGGAGATCTTACCACTTCAGACGCTCGCCGCGGACAGGCTGCCATGGGCCCCTACAGAGGGTGCTTCACAGATACAAACGGAAGTGACCAAAGAGGCAGCTTCCTATACCAACATGACTAGGGACGGACAGGACCATACTAAGAATACAAACCTCTTTGATTTTAGAAAGCGTAGCTACCTGTTCCGACGTTGGTTCTACTGTTCTCTAGCAGACAGGCTTGTCTGCTACCATCAAGCATGCAACTAGAAACACATTTGCTCATTCATCCTTTGACACAGAAGGGAAGGGGGATGACAGTATCTTATCATATACAGTATATAAAAGAAAGCGGATGTAGGTTCCGTATGAGACTGTGTGACATGAATTACATATAAACTGTGTTTTAAAGTGTAGTAGTGTGACAGATCGTTCTTGTTTATGTGTAAAAGTAACACTTTTCACTGCTCAGTCTCCTCCCAGATAGTCAGAAACAGCACAGTAAATTTAGAAGAGGAATTTATGCCGTAAATGACAACAGATTTAAGAAATTAACATGAAAGGAATCCAACAGAGACCTTTCAGGGTCCAAACAAAACTAACACATTTCGTTACAGTTTCTCTTAGTAAGCATGAAAGCGTCACAGAGATGATCATTCAAGTTTTCTGACGGATGCCACGTAAGAGGAGTTGTGCAACACTTCGTGGTTTGCTGTTAAAATTCCGTGAGCGTACTTTCGTTAAAGAGTCAACCAACGTATTGCTTGCTCCTATGCGTACCTCTCATAAAGAAGGTAAACTTAGAAAGATTCGAGCTCTTGCAGAGGTTTAAATACGATCGCTCTTACTGCACAACATTCGCAAATGGAACTTGGATGGGGGAAATGACGGTAGTACACCTAGCACGCTCTGCTTGCGATGTGTTGGTGCTTGTGAGAGCTGCCGCATTGGAATCTGTAGTGCGACTCAGTTGATATTCACTGTAAACACAGTGTACAAGGTGATACACAAATTATTAAGAGTTGAGAATAGTGACTGGTTTGTTGTTCGACAACTTTGTGTAATGTGTACCTTCCATCCCCCTCCCCCCCCCCCTCCCAAAAATAAAAGTCACTGCCATGCTGTCCGCCCCCGGTAGCTGCGTGGTCAGGGCGATAGAATGTCAATTCCTAAGGGCCCGGGTCGGAGATTTTCTCTGCTCAGGGACTGGGTGTTGTGTTGTCCTAATCATCCTCATTTCATCCCCATCGACGTGCAGTCGCCTAAGTGGCGTCAAATCGAAAGACTTGCACCTGGCGAACGATCTATTCGACGGGAGGCCCTAGTCACACGACATTTACATTTACTGCCATGTTTTTGTTGCTGGTTTGTTGAAGCTCTTCAAGGTAGTGTATTCTGTGCAAGTCTTATGATCTCTTCATAAGTACTGCATCCTACAATCATTTCAACTTACTTCCTGTATTCATGCCTAAGTATACCTCTACAATGTTTACATCCCACACTTGCCTCCAGTACTAAGTTTCAATACTACATTTATGATGTAAAGGAGGTCCAGGCGAGCCTTCCTCTTAGTTTTATGTTTCCCACATACGTTAATGCAAGAAGGGTTACCTCATCACTGCAGTCCAAAGGGGAGGTGCACGTACATGCGAACCTCCACCAAGTTGTGCCGCCATCTGTTTGCGTTTTCCTCCTGGTTCCGCTCTGATAAGATCGCGTGGCCGTCTGTTTGTAGTTCGAGTCTGGTCTTACAGTCAAACAGGCTACAACTGAAATGTACTCCAGTGAAGACTACACAGATATGACACTGATCTAAGGGGAGGCGCACCGCATTGTAGCTGAGGCCCGAAGGCTGTATTCACAACGTTTTCCAACGCCACGTCTGCCTTCTGCGCTTGTTTTTAGACGTACAGAAATGCGTTTAAGAACCAAGGGAGCTTCCCAGGTCCAACGTTTCGTGAAAAGACCAATATGCGACGCAACCGATGTTTCCTGGAACGTTATGGAATATTTTGGAGCACATCTCACGCACGGGAAGTTGCAGTATTATTTGTATCTATAATAATAATAATACTATTATTTTAATTATTATTATTATGAAAATCATTTGATCTCACCCAGTAACACCTATTTCTCATCATAATTAGGACAAAGAAGAGCTGCAGGGACCCAGGGGATATCGAGGTCTTCGGTACAAAGAATTCTGGAGGAGCGGAATTGCATCCCTTTAAGCTGCACCTACACCAGCAGCTACGTGGAAACGATTTCCAAAATCGGGTATCGCTCTGCAGACGTCTCGTAAATAAAGTAGCCCTAAATCCGGATATCATCAGACAGATTTTATGGGGATATGAATGTTATTTCGCCAACGACGCCACTGTCAATAGACACAATCTACATTACCGGACTCCTGCAAGTCCTCACTGGCTACGGCCACATCACGTTCAAGTGCACTGGTGTGTTAACATATGGTGCGGTATACCAGGAGCCCACACCACCGGACCAGTTTATTTGGATTCCCGGTTAACTGGTCGGCTGTGTTTGCAATTCCTACAGAATGAGCTGAATCTTGGTCACCGCCTAGAAGATATCCCATTTCAGTTAGCTGTGTGGCAGTGGTTTCAGCACAATGGCCGGCCGCTGAGGCTGAGCGGTTCTAGGCGTTTCAATCCAGAACCTGCTACGGTCGCAGGTTCGAATCCTACCTCGATCATGGATTTGTGTTATGTCCTTAGGTTAGTTAGGTTTAAGTAGTTCTAAGTCTAGGGGACTGATGAGCTCAGATGTTAAGTCCCATAGTGCTCAGAGCCATTTGAACAATCAGCACAACGGTGCATCTTCCCATTACTGTAGTGTAGTTAGGGAATACCTCAACAATGTGTGCCCCAAACGGTGGATAGGTCGTGGTGCTTGCATTCGATAGCCAGCGATATCACCTGATTTAAGCCCTTGATGTTTTGCTATGGGATTATATCATGGCCAGGGTTTACGAAACGGAACCGAAATCCAGATATGTTAAAAGAACGAATACGCCATGCTTGCACTTCAGTATCTGCAGATGTGTTAAGAGGTGTCCATGCTAATACCGAGAGGCGCTTACATCAATGCATGCAACAAGAGGGAATGTATTTGAACATTTGTGTTAATAATAATGCAATTATAAATTTCTGCCAGTCTATTAACATAGGTTTAAAGGAACATCATTTATAATATTCGTTATATTTATTGTTCTTTATTGCAATCAAAGATATGATAGCATTTATGTAAAACTGCTAATTGTCAAGCATGAATTGGTGCATTATGTGTTTTTAATAAATTATCTGTCATATGTTGATATGTCTTGAGACAGATAATTAATTTGCTTTAGCCCTTGTGCGTATATTTTTGGTCAGGGACAGTCATTCTTCTACACAGACACCTTTCTTGAGCCAAGGAATCGAACCTAGCATCGCTCCTGTAGCAAGCAAGTTTTCTAGCGACGAACTATGGGACAACTTACAGCGGTAAAGTGATTGTTTTAAAGCGCTGGTCTTCTGGTCTTACGTTTAGCAGTGTCTCCTCTCTGTTGGTGTGGAGTGCCCTTTACTATTCTAGTCTGGGAAACCTTTCGGTGTCTGTGGTATCTGGAAGCAACTAACGTCAACATTCATTTGAACCTCGTTACTGTCTTCGAGCCTTGGTCTTCCTCTACAATTTCCCTCTCCCTGCCCCCACTTCCTTCCATTTCCCAATTCACGGTCCTTCGGTTCCTTAGGATGTGTTCTATCAACTGATTCCTTCTCTTAGTGACGTTGTCCCATAAATTTATTTTCTCCCTAGTTCCAATTTCTATCCACAATCCGTGCCATAAAGTTGCTGAGGGAAGGTAGGCGTAGCGCTGTGAGCAGTTCTCGTGTATTACACGAAACAACCAAGGGCACACGGATGAACAGAAAGGACGATGCTCACACGAGAGCAGCAGGCACCACCAATGTAGAAAAACACGTATGTACAGTGAGTGGCAAAATAACACTAACAATGATGAACGAAACTCACGAAGGTCTAATAACAGGCGATAGAAAAACAAGTGGAACAAGTGTTACAATCCTGGATATGATAGAGGATTTCCCAGAAAGTAATGCACTGTATTTTATTTCTTCAACAATTCTTTATTGAACATGATGAGAATTACACACGCGAAAGAATGCTGTTTTATCTATACACCCTATTTTTCCACATAATCTCCATTCCATTCTGCGGGCCTTCTTCCAGGGCGAAACAAGATCATATTCTCCCAACAAAATAAAATAATTCATAGTGCTTTTAGGGGAATATCTGTTGGCACGAGTTCTGGCAGCTGCACTAGAAATTGAAGAGAAACCAAGTGAGATTAGATTAATACAAGTTCCATGGATAATGAATACGATATTTCGTAATGATGTGGAACGAGTAAAATTTTTCAATACATGACATAATTAAGTTAATTTAACAACATAATTAAGTTAATATAACAACTTTTTTTATTTATTTTTTTCTTAATTTATATCTAAAAATTCCTCTATGGAGTAGAAGGAGTTGTCATTCAGAAATTCTTTTAATTTCTTCTTAAATACATGTTGGTTATCTGTCAGACTTTTGACACTATTTGGTAAGTGACCAAAGACTTTAGTGGCAGTATAATTCACCCCTTTCTGTGCCAAAGTTAGATTTAATCTTGAATAGTGAAGATCATCCTTTCTCCTAGTATTGTAGTTATGCACACTGCTATTACTTTTGAATTGGGTTTGGTTGTTAATAACAAATTTCATAAGAGAGTATATATACTGAGAAGCTACTGTGAATATCCCTAGATCCTTAAATAAATGTCTGCAGGATGATCTTTGGTGGACTCCAGCTATTATTCTGATTACACGCTTTTGTCCAATAAATACTTTATTCCTCAGTGATGAATTACCCCAAAATATGATGCCGTACGCAAGAAATCAGTGAAAATAGGCGTAGTAAGCTAATTTACTAAGATGTTTATCACCAAAATTTGCAATGACCCTTATTGCATAAGTAGCTGAACTCAAACGTTTCAGCAGATCATCAATGTGTTTCTTCCAATTTAATCTCTCATCAATGGACACACCTAAAAATTTTGAATATTCTACCTTAGCTTTATGTTTCTGATTAAGGTCTATATTTATTAATGGCGTCATACCATTTACTGTACGGAACTGTATGTACTGTGTCTTATCAAAATTCAGTGAGAGTCCGTTTACAAGGAACCACTTAGTAATTTTCTGAAAGACATTATTGACAATTTCATCAGTTAATACTTGTTTGTCAGGTGTGATTACTATACTTGTATCATTAGCAAAGAGAACTAACTTTGCCTCTTCATGAATATAGAATGGCAACTCATTAATATATATTAAGGACAACAAAGGACCCAAGACCGACCCTTGTGGAACCCTATTCTTGATAGTTCCCCAGTTTGAGGAATGTGCTGATCTTTGCGTATTATGAGAACTGCTTATTTCAATTTTCTGCACTCTTCCAGTTAGGTACGAATTAAACCATTTGTGCACTGTCCCACTCATGCCCCAATACTTGAGCTTGTCTAGCAGAATTTCATGATTTACACAATCAAAAGCCTTTGAGAGATCACAAAGTGTGAGTGTGTACCATAATATGTTTTGTGAGTACTATATTGCAACAACATTGGTGGTCGCCACATCGAGCCGCTGTTGCAATGCATCAGTACTGTTCTGTATGAACATTATATGGGGTTCTTTTTTGTATTGGAATAATGTAAACACGTAATATTTCAGTGTTAATACGAAGGTAGCTCAAAAAGTAATACACCACATGTTTTTCTTCACCAATTCTTCATTGAACATAATGAGAATTATACACACGAAAGAATGGTGTTTTTTCTGCACACCCAATTTTTCCACGCAATCTCCATCCCATTCTATGGGCTTCCTCCAGTGCTAAACAAGAGAGTGTATGCCCTGTTGGTTAATAATCCTCGACCTGGCAGTGGAGCCAGTGCTTCACTGTGTGAATCAGCTCCTCATTGTCCTCAAAATGTCTTCCACGAATGCCATCCTTTAATAGCTCAAACTAGTGCAACTCAGAGGGTTCGCAGCAACATGTCAGGTGTGACAGCCGTGGATGGTCTCTCCGACCGCTGCAAATCGTGGAGCTCCCGCCTTCTGATGACCTCACCCTCCGTCCCTAGTGATTAACTGTACTTCTGTCTACAGCAGATGCTCCATACACTTTGCACAAGCTTTTGTGAATATTCCCCACAGTTTCTTTCTCTGCAGTGAGAAGTTCAATGACAGCACGTTGTTTGTAATGTACATCACCTACAGACACCATTTTGAAACTGTCCTGCAGCTACGCCATCTCTCGGAAGTGACGGAAACTTGGCGCGCTCACTCAGGAGACTTCAAATAATACATACGTAACGTTTCGCATTCGTAGCATTGTTTTCGGCTGAGAAAAAAAAAATTGTGCATTACTTTCTGGAAAACCCTCGTAATAGGGATTGCGATCAGAACAGCAGTGCAAATTAATCCACTGATCATCACGTACAGAACTAATTCTGACTAGACAAGTTAGCCACAATGTGTTGGTAGAGGACGACGCAAGGAACAAAGACGTAGATGTACACGCGTTGCGCTGCAATGATGCCGTGGACAAGTGTAATGAACTATAAGTTATCCATAAAAGATGTCCACGACTCGAATCCAATGAGAAGTGATAGGCAATCATTACTGAAAATGATGGAATAGACACAGTGGCAGCTATTGATTACGGGGCTGAGATGACTTGATCTCGACTGCCCTGTTCTCACAAATCTCTAAGTGTAAGAAAGTACCTGCATTGCCTGTTAGCACTAGCAGAACACTAGCTGTCACAGGTACGCAAAGTAAAGTTGTTAAGCTCCAACGTATAACTTGAAGTAAAACTTAAGGATCAGGCAGTGTATCACACCGTCCTTATTGTTGGCGCCCTGACAGTTGATTGTATACTATGTGTCGATTTCCTTGTTGTATGATTAGAAGGCCGTACATTTAAGGGCATGTATTAGCTTCAGCTGAAGGCCACAGCCAGTTCTGTCCACAGGTATGAGTGCAGATGGTGGGAACCAATTCCAGATTCATACCTCTTAGCACCTAAAACACTATGTAATATAATAACAGTAATCTTAATCAAGTCATTTCAATGTCCATCAGAAAGTCGATCTCCAAGTTGTTCTAACCAAATACATCATTTTTTAGGAGAGACTTAATGTAATTACCTATTATGAGTGCAAACTAGAAGTTTTACCTCACCAATCATTCAGTCTGTCATCATGCTCCACCCCATGAGCGAAGTGACCCGCTGCTACAAAAGAAATAAATCAGATGTTATGTTGGAGTTTCAGTGAATCATCAAAAGCCGCTTATGCAAGCCCACTTTTATCAGTGACCAAGCCTGGTGGTAAAATACAGCTAGTACTTGATGCCAGAGGTATCAGTAAGGTACTGGAAGCAGTTAGGACCAAACAAAAGAATTTAAATAAACCACTAGAAAAATTTCACAGAACAAAATATCTAGACAGCATTGAATTGAGGACCTCCTACTAGCAATTTACATGAGAGAAGAAGTGACAAAGTTCACTTTTTTGTGTAGGAGCTACGAGTTAAAACTATTGTTGTTTGGGTTGTCTGTTACTTCAGGTGTATTTGTAGCTGCTCTTGATGAGATACTTGGCCCTAAACTGTTGGAACAAGTTACACTCTGTGTGGATGATTTATTAATTTCCACTACCACCCGTACAGAGAGTGTTACCTTTATTCAAAAAGTATTATAAGCATTTACAGAAACAGATGTTATTGGTAATATGCAGAAATCCAAATTTGGGTACACTGAACTTAAATTTTTTAGGCATGTAATAAATCAGCGAGGTATTTTGCCTGATTTCAGAGAAATAAAAGCAACAGCCAATTTCCCATGTCCATAGACGCGGAAAAGAGCTAAGTTATTTCCAGGTGTTTGTTCTTTCTTTAGAAGATTCGTCCACTGTCAAGCACCCAATCGTGACCTGTTGACCATTCTGCTAAGGAAACATAACCGTTAGTATTGGGCATCCAAAGCAAAGTGGCTTTTCATAAGATAAAGGGCAGTTCGTCAGAATGACGATGTTATTTCAACTCGACATTTGAATTTAGACCTTAGTCTGGCAAGATGCTACCAATGTAGGAACAGATTGCAGCGTATTCCAAACTAGACAAGTGAATGATAAAACAGTGGTATAAACAAACCATTAGTTTTAGGAACAGCACCTTAAACAGTTGTGAATGGGCGTACTCCACAACAGAACTAGAAGCATTAGGAATGGCTATACTATTTAGTGGAACACCACACGAACGTTTACAGTGGCGGGAAGGCGCCGATCCTTTTGCTTCGCTGCCACATTTTATACCCAGGTTTAGCATGTTGTTCGCTGTTCAGTTGTGCAGGACGTGTGGACAGCACCAGGGATGGATATCAGCAGTATCGTCCCACAAATAAAAACTCTTTTACAATAAAACTGTATATGTGTAAAGTATGATATACAAATAAAGTCATTAGAATCATTAATGATCAGACTGCAATATAAATTATAATAGTATTCTTTTATTATGCATCATATACACTCCTGGAAATGGAAAAAAGAACACATTGACACCGGTGTGTCAGACCCACCATACTTGCTCCGGACACTGCGAGAGGGCTGTACAAGCAATGATCACACGCACGGCACAGCGGACACACCAGGAACCGCGGTGTTGGCCGTCGAATGGCGCTAGCTGCGCAGCATTTGTGCACCGCCGCCGTCAGTGTCAGCCAGTTTGCCGTGGCATACGGAGCTCCATCGCAGTCTTTAACACTGGTAGCATGCCGCGACAGCGTGGACGTGAACCGTATGTGCGGTTGACGGACTTTGAGCGAGGGCGTATAGTGGGCATGCGGGAGGCCGGGTGGACGTACCGCCGAATTGCTCAACACGTGGGGCGTGAGGTCTCCACAGTACATCGATGTTGTCGCCAGTGGTCGGCGGAAGGTGCACGTGCCCGTCTACCTGGGACCGGACCGCAGCGACGCACGGATGCACGCCAAGACCGTAGGATCCTATGCAGTGCCGTAGGGGACCGCACACCGTTAGGCCGTCTTCCGCTCACGCCCCAACATCGTGCAGCCCGCCTCCAGTGGTGTCGCGACAGGCGTGAATGGAGGGACGAATGGAGACGTGTCGTCTTCAGCGATGAGAGTCGCTTCTGCCTTGGTGCCAATGATGGTCGTATGCATGTTTGGCGCCGTGCAGGTGAGCGCCACAATCAGGACTGCATACGACCGAGGCACACAGGGCCAACACCCGGCATCATGGTGTGGGGAGCGATCTCCTACACTGGCCGTACACCACTGGTGATCGTCGAGGGGACACTGAATAGTGCACGGTACATCCAAACCGTCATCGAACCCATCGTTCTACCATTCCTAGACCGGCAAGGGAACTTGCTGTTCCAACAGGACAATGCACGTCCGCATGTATCCCGTGCCACCCAACGTGCTCTAGAAGGTGTAAGTCAACTACCCTGGCCAGCAAGATCTCCGGATCTGTCCCCCATTGAGCATGTTTGGGACTGGATGAAGCGTCGTCTCACGCGGTCTGCACGTCCAGCACGAACGCTGGTCCAACTGAGGCGCCAGGTGGAAATGGCATGGCAAGCCGTTCCACAGGACTATATCCAGCATCTCTACGATCGTCTCCATGGGAGAATAGCAGCCTGCATTGCTGCGAAAGGTGGATATAACTGTACTAGTGCCGACATTGTGCATGCTCTGTTGCCTGTGTCTATGTGCCTGTGGTTCTGTCAGTGTGATCATATGATGTATCTGACCCCAGGAATGTGTCAATAAAGTTTCCCCTTCCTGGAACAATGAATTCACGGTGTTCTTATTTCAATTTCCAGGAGTGTATTATTGTACAGTATTATGCGATATATAGTAGTATTCAATCTTCAGAAGACTAACTGGCAAAGCGAGTCATAAACATTAAAATTTCTTTCTCGCTTTAATAACTGCAACTGTGAAACACATCCTCAAAATTAATATTTTGTGTTGTCTAATGTTCGATAGTTAACTTGGCAAGATTGTTTAGCACCATATTGCTCGCTGTTGACTATAACTAGTTTTTAACTAATTTTAATTCTCTAAGGCTCCCCTCACACAAAGCAACTGATACGCAAATCGCCATAAATAACTTTAGAGCTAGCGTAAGACTACGAAGAGTGTCCGTAAAATCCCATTCCACAATAAATTTCAAAAAGACTTGACATACCCATTCACAAGTTGTAACATTTGCGGATTCTAAACCTCTTGGAATCTTAAAGAGGTATTCTGCTTCTGATACCTCAGCTAAAAACCAGTCAGTTTTGCAACTGCTAATTTCAGCTCCTCGGTGGTTGCTAAAAGCAAAGTATTTAGCTGCACAACACGAACAATGAGGCGACATATTGAATTAACTATGATCTGGTTCGAACTTCAATACTGACTCGGTCAAGATATTCCAACATATCCTTTTTATGTTCTGCTCTCATATGAGTCCTGCATCGGTGACCAATTCATCAGCCATTCTTTCTTTTTACAACAAATTCGTCCTTATATTGGAATATCGTAGTCCTCCGATTTTTCCGCAGCATGACCTCGTTTTTGTTCGGTATTGAGGCGAAGTGCCTCTGTTTTTAGATTAGATTGTGATTACGTTCAGTTTTAGTTCCATAGACCAAAAATTGAGATGATCCCGTAGATGTGGAACATGTCAGAAAGAATAACATAAAAAACATAAAAAGTTTGAATATAATATTTACTACCGTGGTCATTTGTCAGGAGATTGTCAAATTAGGTGATTACATTACGGTAAACTCGAACTACTAATATTTAAAAAATTAATATGCTGACAGAATGAAACACTGTTTGCACTTTTAACAAATAGCTCTCATAGCTAACTAATCAAGACTGAATCCTTTACTTGGCAGATGCAACCTGAGCACAACTTACTTCTCTTAGCGTACATCATTTGAAAAGTAAAGATAGCAAAGGAATGTGATATTACATACAGCAGACTGTAAATTTAGACTGGTGTCTAAATTTTCTTGTTGATCACGTAAATCGTTAATTGCAGCAGAAACCTTATCAAAATTTCCTGCCTGTGCTTCTACTGCGACATAAAGAGAACCCCAAAGCGTTGTCGAGAGCCTTTTAACAGATACTTCGCTTTGTTTTGTAGTGGCTTCCCAGTGGCTAATGGAAGCGGAACAAAATGTAAAAATGGTCTCTACAGCTCCGAAAACTGTTACACACGATACATTTTGTGCAAATAAGTGTTGGCAACATAAATTAATTGAATGACCAATACATTCAACAAAAAGGGCTTTATTGTTTTTTGCTTTAATATTAGCTCGAATTCCTCCATTTACGCCACTCATAACAGCTGCGTTTTCATAACCTTGGGAACAACGCAGTATAACAACAAAACCGTTATGTTGAAGTGTCTTAAGAATTTTGTTACTGAGATCAGCGGTTTTATTTTTTTTAGAGAAAAAAATCAAGGAATACTTCTGTTACTTCCACTTTTCTCTTATGGATTTTCAGCAAACGAATCACTTCAAACGCTTGATCAATATATAAAATGTCAACTATTCTATCGAACATAATGCCAAAACTTTTTGCCGATTTAATTTTGTTGATAAGCTTAGATTTTACGTGCTTAGTTAAAACATTAATAAATTCATTCTGTAGTTCTGGCGACAAATATGATACTTTTAGTGATTTACTATGTTCCTAAAACAAGGTATGTTCTTTCAGCACTATATCATACTTTGACAATAGTTTGACTAGTCTAAGAAAATGTCCCTTATTTGTAGAGCCTTATACAGATAGCCGTACCATAGGTGCAAGGTGCAACCACAACGGAGGGGTATCTGTTGAGAGGACAGACAAACGCGTAGTTCCTGAAGAGGGGCAGCAGCCTTTTCAGAAGTTGCAGGGGCAGCAGTCTGGATGATCGACTGATCTGGCCTTGTAACACTAACCAAAACGGCCTTGCTGTGCTGGTACTGCGAACGGTTGAAAGCAAGGGGAAACTACAGCCGTAATTTTTCCCGAGGGCATGCAGCTTTACTATATGGTTAAATGATGATGGCGTCCTCTTGGGTAAAATATTCCGGAGGTAAAATAGTCCCCCATTCGGATCTCCGGGCGGGGACTACTCAAGAGGACGTTGTTATCAGGAGAAAGAAAACTGGCGTTCTACGAATCGGAGCGTGGAATGTCATTTCCCTTAATAGGGTAGGTAGGTTAGAAAATTTAAAAAGGGAAATGGATAGGTTAAAGTTAGATATAGTGGGAATTAGTGAAGTTCGGAGGCAGAAGGAACAAGACTTTTGGTCAGGCGAATACAGGATTATAAATACAAAATCAAATAGGGGTAATGCAGGAGTAGGTCTAATAATGAATAAAAAATAGGAGTGCGGGTAAGGTACTACGAGCAGCATAGTGAACGCATTATTGTGGCCAACATAGACACGAAGCCCACACCTACTACAGTAGTACAAGTTTATATGCCAACTAGCTCTGCAGATGACGAAGAATTTAAAGAAATTTATGATGAAATCAAAGAAATTATTCAGATAGTGAAGGGAGACGAAAATTTAATAGTCATGGGTGACTGGAATTCGGTAGTAGGAAAAGGGAGAGAAGGAAACATAGTAGGTGAATATGGACTGGGGCTAAGAAATGAAAGAGGAAGCCGCCTGGTAAAATTTTGCACGGAGCACAACTTCATCATAGCTAACACTTGGTTCAAGAATCATAAAAGAAGGCTGTATACATGGAAGAAGCCTGGATATACTGACAGATTTCAGATAGATTATATAATGGTAAGACAGAGATTTAGGAACCAGGTTTTAAATTGTACGACATTTCCAGGGGCAGATGTGGACTCTGACCACAATCTGTTGGTTATGGACTGTAGACTAAAACTGAAGAAACTGCAAACAGATAGGAATTTAAGGAGATGGGACCTGGATAAACTGACTAAACGAGAGGTTGTACAGAGTTTCAGGGAGAGCACATGGGAACAATTGACAAGGAGGGGGGAAAGAAATACAATAGAAGAAGAATGAGAAGCTTTGACGGATGTAGTGAAGGCAGCAGAGGATCAAGTAGATAAAAAGATGAGGGCTAGTAGAAATCCTTGGGTAACAGAAGAAATATTGAATTTAATTGATGAAAGAAGAAAATATAAAAATGCAGTAAATGAAGCAGGCAAAAAGGAATACAAACGTCTCAAAAATGAGATCGACAGGATGTGCAAATGGACTAAGCAGGGATGGCTAGAGGACAAATGTAAGGATGTAGAGGCGTATCTCACTAGGGGTAAGATAGATACAGCCTAAAGGAAAATTGAAGAGACCTTTGGAGAAAAGAGAACCACTTGTATGAATATCAAGAGCTCAGATGGAAACCCAGTTCTAAGCAAAAAAGGGAAAGCAGAAAGGTGGAAGGAGTATATAGAGGGCCTATACAAGGGCGATGTACTTCAGGACGATATCATAGAAATGGAAGAGAATGTAGATGAAGATGAAATGGGAGATATGATATTGCGTGAAGAGTTTGACAGAGCACTGAAAGACCTGAGTCGAAACAAGGCCCCGGGAGTAGACAACATTCCATTAGAACTACTGACAGCCTTGGGAGAGCCAGTCCTGACAAAACTCTACCATCCGGTGAGGAAGATGTATGAGATAGGTGAAATACCCTCAGACTTCAAGAAGAATATAATAATCCCAATCCCAAAGAAAGCAGGTGTTGACAGATGTGAAAATGTACGATAAAATCAGTTTAATAAGTCACAGCTGCAAAATACTAACGCCAAATCTTTAGAGACGAATGGTAAAACTGATAGAAGCCGACCTCGGGGAGGATCAGTTTGGATTCCGTAGAAATGTTGGAACACGTGAGGCAATACTGACCCTACGACGTATCTTAGAAGATAGATTAAGGGAAGGCAAACCTACGTTTCTAGCATTTGTAGACGTAGAGAAAGCTTTTGACAATGTTGACTGAAATACTCTCTTTCAAATTCTGAAGGTGGCAGGAGTAAAATACAGGGAGCAAAAGGCTATTTACAATTAGTACACTAACCAGATGGCAGTTATAAGAGTCGAGGGACATGAAAGGGAAGCAGTGGTTGGAAAGGGAGTGAGACAGAGTTGTAGCCTTTCCCCGATGTTATTCAATCTGTATATTGAGCAAGCAGTGAAGGAAACAAAAGAAAAATTCGGAGTAGGTATTAAAATCCATGGAGAAGAAATAAAAACTTTGAGGTTTGCCGATGACATTGTAATTCTGTCAGAGACAGCAAAGGACTTGGAAGAGCAGCTGAACGGAATGGATAGTGTCTTGAAGGGAGGATATAAGATGAACATCAACAAAAGCAAAACGAGGATAATGGAATGTAGTCGAATTAAGTCGGGTGATGCTGAGGGAATTAGATTAGGAAATGAAACACTTAAAGTTTTGATATTTGGGGAGCAAAATAACTGATGATGGTCGAAATAGAGAGCATATAAAATGTAGACTAGCAATGGCAAGGAAAGCGTTTCTGAAGAAGAGAAATTTGTTAACATCGAGTATTGGTTTAAATGTCAGGAAGTCGTTTCTGAAAGTATTTGTATGGAGTGTGGCCGTGTATGGATGTGAAACATGGACGATAAATAGTTTGGACAAGAAGAGAATAGAAGCTTTCGAAATGTGGTGCTACAGAAGAATGCTGAAGATGGGTAGATCACATAACTAATGAGGAGGTACTGAATAGGATTGGGGAGAAGAGAAGTTTGTGGCACAACTTGACTAGAAGAAGGGATCGGTTGGTAGGACATGTTCTGAGGCATCAAGGGATCACCAATTTAGTATTGGAGGGCAGCGTGGAGGGTAACATCGTAGAGGGAGACCAAGAGATAAATACACTAAGCAGATTCAGAAGGATGTAGGCTGCAGTAGGTACTGGGAGATGAAGAAGCTTGCACAGGGTAGAGTAGCATGGAGAGGTGCATCAAACCAATCTCAGGACTGAAGACCACAACAGCAACATCCTTATCATTCCACGAAATGCTAGACTTTATTTAGCCAGACACAAAGTTATATTCCATAAAATGTAAAAAAAAATACTTCCACCTAAATTTTTAAGCATCCTGAATTCTAAGGCTGCGTCATCTATTGTTTTATGCAATTTTAGGCATATTTCGAGAGTTTTCCACTTTTCCAGATTTTTTAATGTTCATTTGTAACTTCATCGTCGTCCACTTCAGGATTCAATTTCCACAACTTCCGAAATCCACTCATTATACTAATGGTGACAGCAAATAAGCGGCAGCAGTAGCAGCACAAGTTTTTTTTTGTTGTTGTTGTCGTACGAGAGTACACCATTAGACATCACCTTATGAAACCGTTCTTTTGTAAGATACCAAACATCACCCTTTCTTTTTGATCCGTGCCAAATGGCCGTTCTCAGTTTTGGAAATGTTCACATCCTTTTTTATGCTCACAATGCGAATATTATTAGTAACGGATATGCTTCGATGAGAGAGATATCTCAAGTCCTGAAGTGATTCGTTTATATTATTATATTGTATGATAGTAGTAACATAATCAGTATCATCGGACCCATTTTCAGTATTTTTTTCTGATCCTTCTTCATGGCTTCTCATCATTTCTGTATTTTCGGTGTTGCTTTCTGAAGATGAGGTGATATTATCTAAATCATTCCTTGCATCAACGTGAGAATCAGTTTCTTTATGAACTTTGGCTACGGCCTGTTTTTGAAACATATTTCAAGACGGCTCGACACATGCTCCGAAGTGAATTAGTTTCAGCTTATATTGCTTTTCTCTGCTGAAGTCCACTTTTTCTTTTAGACGTATGAACTGATGGAGGGATGGTTATTTTTTTGGATCTTTGGTACACGTACCTAAAAAAATGTTCTCAATTAGTATAATCCACCTCATATGTTCAAACTATATTTACTTGTAGAATTGTAAGCACACATTTTATAATAAATACACGTTCTTAAGGAATACATCGACCGTATTAACAAATAAGACAGCAGCATTTTCTGTACGTGTCTGTCGTTCGTATGTACTGTGAAAATCACTTAAGTTACCGTGTGAAACAAACATCCTAAAAGGCGGAGACATACAGATTCTACTTAATGGTACTCGAGTTTCAGAAAAGTATTTGCGTGGTGCCTCACTACAGCTTCCTCATTCCTAGGCAATGGCCTCCCTTCAGAACTATCTGACGTCAAACAAAGGGTGACTGTGCCTTGAGAAATTTGCCTTTCTTAGCCCAGCAGAAAAGCGGCTCGTCCAGTTGCTTACTTCCACAGAATTAAATCAACTATTCCTTGCTGCGCGTGTTTACGATGCGTAACATTATATACCAAAACAATAGGTAATATTACAACCAGCTTCGGTTAGCGTGAGACATCCATTTTCTAAAGTTACATGAATTGATTTATCACATTTTTGTGCTTGGGTAGAATAATTCGCATACACTCAGTCACAAAAGTATTCGGACAGCACCTAACGGCGCATAATTTTGCAGTTTGCCGCATGAACAAATACAGAAATTGCACTTTGTAATGTATTTGGGACTCTGGGTACGATGTCGCAACGTGAAACAGGCGTCAAATACGAAAAATTGTTGTTGGACATGTGTCTGTTACGTAATATGTCCTGAAAACGGCATGGGAAGGTGCAACAAAAGTATTCGGACAAAGGCGGACAACGTGAGAGAATAGTTCATGCCGAGACGCACAGAGGGTGAAACGACTGCAGTGTGTCCGGCATTTCCTCGAGACGATAGCGATGATTAGTAAACACGTATCGCGAGCCTGTGCAGGTCGACGATGGGACGCAGAGGGAAGTGTTCTACGTTCGAGCAAAGGCAACTTGTCGTTTATCATCACGCGAAAGGGAAAACCTGCAGGGAAATTGCCGCAATAGTGAACATGAAGAAAAGTACAGTTCACGACATTATTAAACGGTTCGAGAAAGAAGACCGATTGGAATTCCGTTGCAGTACAGGACGGCCACGGACATTTTCACAGAGAGATGGACGTGTGATTGTGCGAAAGGTACAACAGAATCCCAAAATATCTGCCACACGAATTGCCAGTGAGGTGGAGGGAGACCTTGGTATAAAAGTTCATCCCGAAACCATGCGGAGAGTACTACGACGATCGCAGTACCATGGTCGAGTGGCACGGCGAAAGCCATTCATAGATGCAGTGAACCAGAAGAAAGGTATACGCCGAATATGATCACGCTTGGTGGAATCGGGTGATATTTTGCGACGAATGTAAATTTACATTATGGCAAAGCGACGGAAAGGCAAACGTGTGGCGAAAGACCAATGAAGAGCTGAATCCCAGGAACCTCAAACCAACAGTGAAGTTTGGAGGTGGGAGCATCATGGTGTGGGGATGCATGTCCGGCAATGGTGTGGGTGATTTAGTGTTCATTGATGATATGAAGAACAAGGAAGCGTATTTGAATATACTGCGAGGACATTTGAAGCAGAGTGCACGACATCTAGGTATTGCGAACAACTTTCATTTTTATCAGGATAATGATCCCAAGCATACCGCGCATATTGTACAAATGTGGTTGCTCTTCAATTGCCCGAAAGTATTGCACACCCCCTCCCCAGACCTTAACCCAATCGAACATTTGTGGGATAAATTGAAACGGACCCTCCGCGCGGACAACATCTATACGAAGGAGACCTTGAAAGAGAAACTGCGCCAAGAATGGGCAAATATAGGCCAAATTTCACGAAAAAACTCGTGGAAAGCATGCCTAGTAGATTGGAGGAGGTATTGAAAATTAAAGGTCGATCCACAAGGTATTGACATTTTCGTCGTACAGCTTATGAACATTTATTGGACAGTGTCCGAATACTTTTGTAGCAGCAGGGTGTGCAGGATGTTTCATTTTTGTTGTTAGTTTTTGTGTTATTTATGTTTTGGAAACGAAGTAATACAATAATTCTTTTGCAATTAATGTTGTTACTCATATATATTGCTAATCAATGTGTTTGGGTTTCATAGTCAGTGTTTCTGGAGTACTCATTGTGAAACTTCCCACTGTCCGAATACTTTTGCGATTGAGTGTACATAAACCTTAACAGAAGTGATACTCTTGGAACGCACGAGCTGAGCACAACTTGCTTAATTCACAAGTGATTGTGTGATTCATGTATGTGATTTATGATGCCAATGCACGCACATGTCACAAATCTTTCTCAATTAACGTTTGAAAATAGTTAGCTGCTAGCTGAAATGGACCACGAATAAATTCTTTTCGAAGTGCAACTGATGGCTGTACTTTTTATCCTGAATTATGTCACAGTCTCTGAAGCGACGGCGATCATTTATATGATAATGATACGTTGTGTTACAAATTATTGAACTATCTAATCCAGTTACCTTGGTTACAATTTCTTACAAAACATCTTTTCAGCTCTGTTATAACACACAATCGAAATAACAATGATCCACTTCACGTCAGTAACGGTTCACAACGCGAAAGAAACGAGAAATGGAACAGCCGACAAGAGACAACGATTTTGGGGGAACACCAACCGAGCCACAGAATACTACGCAAAATAAAAATAACCGACAAGGTGTCCGATACAGTCTGTCCAATCCGTAGTGACCTCGAACGCTGAAATTCAACTTCAGTAGAAGTCAATGTACTTCTTGCCTTCTACCACAGCTGCTGATCGTAGCGATCTATTGTTTGGTCGAAGCACGGCTATTGGAATGCATTCCAGTAACCGTGGGGTTACTGGAATGCATTCCAGTAACCGTGGCACGAAGTATTGCACGTGAACTGTGTGCGCTGTTGTTGCTGCCACATTGTACCGCCTTTAAACGTGAGCGTTTTTAAAATTCGCATCCACAATAATTCCTTGAGATATGTCTACCATAGTAGATGAACAGGACAAGAACTGAGTATGCCAGGCCTGCCGATGTAGCCGAGTGGTTCTAGGTGCTTCAGTCCGGAACCGCGCGACTGCTACGATCGCAGGTTCTAATCCTGCCTCGGACATAGGTGTGTGTGATGTCCTTAGGTTAGTTAGGTTTAAGTAGTTCTAAGTTCTAGGGGACTGATGACCTTAGAAGTTAAGTCCCATAGTGCTCAGAGCCATTTGAACCATTTTGCGATGTAGCATAAATCGTGTTTGATCCGAAACGGCCACCTATTGCCACTCAGTGGTGGTGCAATTGCGCTATTAGCATTCAGATTCCAGGCTTGGTCGCGATGAACAATAGTCAGCCCCACACGCAGCAACGTTCGCTGAGCAGTCGTTTAGGTGACACTGTTGGTAGCCCCTTGGTTCATCTGGGCGGTCAGTTGCTCAACAGTTGCACGTCTGTTCGACCGTACACATTTCCGCGGCCGTCGTTCCCACCTGTCATGTATGGCCCGTGGTACACAACAGTTGTTTCAGCGCCAGTTTTGGACAGCGCCGTTTTGCCATGCCCAGCGTTGCAGGGTTTACTGTAATCATTGCGGCACGTGAATAGTAACACTTCCGCCCTTGGCCCGAAAGCCAATGGTTGTGTCCCTTTGGAAGTCAGACAAATCGCTCCATTACGACAACGACTGCACGGTTTCCGCTGTCCCCCGACACGATTTATGTCCTCCACTGTTGGTGCTGCCACCTGCCGCCTGTGAGTGGTTGTTCCATGTTGACGTCTAACGTAAGCGACTGGACCGCGCATTTTATTAATCTTTCCAAGGAAAGAGCAAGGGGAAACTACATCCGTAATTTTTCCCGAGGGCATGCAGCTTTACTGTATGATTAAATGATGATGGCGTCCTCTTGGGTAAAATATTCCGGATGTAAAATAGTCCCCCATTCGGATCTCCGGGCGGGGACTACTCAAGAGGACGTTGTTATCAGGAGAAAGAAAACTGGCGTTCTACGAATCGGAGCGTGGAATGTCAGATCCCTTAATAAGGTAGGTAGGTTAGAAAATTTAAAAAGGAAAATGGATAGGTTAAAGTTAGATATAGTGGGAATTAGTGAAGTTCGGTGGCAGGAGGAACAAGACTTCTGGTCAGGTGAATACAGGGTTATAAATACAAAATCAAATAGGGGTAATGCAGGAGTAGGTGTAATAATGAATAAAAAATAGGTGTACGGGTAAGCTACTACTAACAGCATAGTGAACGCATTATTGTGGCCAACATAGACACGAAGCCCACGCCTGCTACAGTAGTACAAGTTTATATGCCAACTAGCTCTGCAGATGACGAAGAAATTGATGAAATGTATGATGAGATAAAAGAAATTATTCAGATAGTAAAGGGAGACGAAAATTTAATAGTCATGGGTGACTGGAATTCGTCAGTAGGAAAAGGGAGAGAAGGAAACATAGTAGGTGAATATGGATTGGGCCTAAGAAATGAAAGAGGAAGCCGCCTGGTAGAATTTTGCGCAGAGCATAACTTAATCATAACTAATACTTGGTTTAAGAATCATGAAAGAAGGTTGTATACATGGAAGAACCCTGGAGATACTAAAAGGTATCAGAGAGATTATATAATGGTAAGACAGAGATTTAGGAACCAGGTTTTAAATTGTACGACATTTCCAGGGGCAGATGTGGACTCTGACCACAATCTATTGGTTATGAACTGTAGATTAAAACTGAAGAAACTACAAAAAGGTGGGAATTTAAGGAGATGGGACCTGGATAAACTGACTAAAGCAGAGGTTGTACAGAGTTTCAGAGAGAGCATAAGGGAACAATTGACAGGAATGGGGGAAAGAAATACAGTAATAGAAGAATGGGTAGCTTTGAGGAACGAAATAGTGAAGCCAGCAGAGGATCAAATAGGTAAAAAGACGAGGGCTAGTAGAAATCCTTGGGTAACAGAAGAAATATTGAATTTAATTAATGAAAGGAGAAAATATAAAAATGCAGTAAATGAAGCAGGCAAAAAGGTATACAAACGTCTCAAAAAAAGAGATCGACAGGAAGTGCAAAATGGCTAAGCAAGGAAGGCTAGAGGAAAAATGTAAGGATGTAGAGGCTTATCTCACTAGGGGTAAGATAGATGCTGCCTACGGGAAAATTAAAGAGACCTTTGGAGAAAGGAAAACCACTTGCATGAATATCAAGAGCTTTGATGGAAACCCAGTTCTAAGCAAAGAAGGGAAAGTAGAAAGGTGGAAGGAGTATATAGAGGGCCTATACAAGGGCGATGTACTTCAGGACAATATTATGGAAATGGAAGAGGATGTAGATGAAGGTGAAATGGGAGATACGATATTGCGTGAAGAGTTTGGCAGAGCACTGAAAGACCTGAGTCGAAACAAGGCCCCGGAGTAGACAACATTCCATTAGAACTACTGACAACCTTGGGAGAGCCAGTACTGACAAAACTCTACCATCTGGTGAGCAAGATGTATGAGACAGGCGAAATACCCTCAGACTTCAAGAAGAATATAATAACCCCAATCCCAAAGAAAGCAGGTGTTGACAGATGTGAAAATTACCGAACTATCAGTTTAATAAATCACAGCTGCTAAATACTAACGCCAAATCTTTACAGACGAATGGTAAAACTGATAGAAGCCGACCTCGGGGAGGATCAGTTTAGATTCCGTAGAAATGTTGGAACACGTGAGGCAATACTGACCCTACGACTTATCTTAGAAGATAGATTAAGGTAAGGCAAACCTACGTTTCTAGCATTTGTAGACGTAGAGAAAGCTTTTGACAACGTTAACTGGAATACTCTCTTTCAAATTCTGAAGGTGGCAGGGGTAAAATACAGGGAGCGAAAGGCTATTTACAATTTGTACAGAAACCAGATGGCAGTTATAAGAGTCGAGGGACATGAAAGGGAAGCAGTGCTTGGGAAGGGAGTGAGACAGGGTTGTAGCCTCTCCCCGATGTTATTCAATCTGTATATTGAGCAAGTAATAAAAGAAACATAAGAAAAGTTCGGAGTAGGTATTAAAATCCATGGAGAAGAAATAAAAACTTTGAGGTTTGCCGATGACATTGTAATTCTGTCAGAGACAGCAAAGGAATTGGAAGAGCAGCTGAACGGAATGGACAGTGTCTTGGAAGGAGGGTATAAGATGAACATCAACAACCGCAAAACGAGGATAAAGGAATGTAGTCAAATTAAATCGGGTGATGCTGAGGGAATTAGATTAGGAAATGAAACACTTAAAGTAGTAAAGGAGTTTTGCTATTTGGGGAGCAAAATAACTGATGATGGTCGAAGTAGAGAGCATATAAAATGTAGACTGGCAATGGCAAGGAAAGCGTTCTGAAGAAGAAAAATTTGTTAACATCGAGTATTGGTTTAAGTGTCAGGAAGTCGTTTCTGAAAGTATTTGAATGGAGTGTGGCCATGTATGGATGTGAAACATGGACGATAAATAGTTTGGACAAGAAGAGAATAGAAGCTTCCGAAATGTGGTGCTACAGAAGAATGCTGAAGATTAGGTGGGTTGATCACATAACTAATGAGGAGGTACTAAAAAAAATGGTTCAAATGGCTCTGAGCACTATGGGACTCAACTGCTGTGGTCATTAGTCCCCTAGAACTTAGAACTACTTAAACCTAACTAACCTAAGGACATCACACACATCCATGCCCGAGGCAGGATTCGAACCTGCGACCGTAGCGGTCGTGCGGTTCCAGACTGTAGCGCCTTTATCCGCTCGGCCACTCCGGCCGGCGAGGAGGTACTGAATAGAATTGGGGAGAAGAGGAGCTTGTGGCACAACTTGACTAGAAGAAGGGATCGGTTGGTAGGACATGTTCTGAGACATCGAGGGATCACAAATTTAGTTTTGGAGGGCAGCGTGGAGGGTAAAATTCATAGAGGGAGACCAAGAGATGAATACACTAAGCAGATTCAGAAGAATAAAGGTTGCAGTAAGTACTGGGAGATGAAGAAGCTTGCACAGGATAGAGTAGCGTGGAGAGGTGCATCAAACCAGTCTCAGGACTGAAGACCATAACAACAACAACAAGGATATATCAGAACTGCAAGACGCTGATGCTATTTGGTGCGCAGTAAAAGCAAACTTATTAGGTGGGAATCACGTACAGCTCATGTGCCACTACTTGGTAGAAGACAATGTGTTATATTATCGGAGAATTCTGGATAGTGAGCAGTGGCGAGTGTGTTTTCATTAAGAAGCAATAAAAAAAGCTAATCTGGCGCATGCATTTTGCTTACGGACATTTTGGCGAATTATTCCTTTCATACCGTGTGGCTACAATTGTGTACATTAGCTTCTATATATCTTAGCTACGACAGAAGCTTTTTTTCCCAGTGAAAACCTGAGGTACACATTGTGAAATGTTGAACCTCTCCATCACGCACAAGTGCTGCCAACTGTTCGGCATCACTATGAAAATATCAGCAAGTCAATGTTACAGTGCGCAACAGCTCATGACCATCGGTATTCACGGATGTGATTGATTCGGTAGATTGCAGTGTATAAATGAATGTTGTTATTGTTATTTGCACGGTGATTATTGAATGACCATTTTATTATTTAACACAATAGAGAATATTTCGTAATTAGTAAATTTAGTCCATTAAAAAAAGTTCAAATGTGTGCGAATTCCTAAGGGACCAAACTGCTGAGGTCATCGGTCCCTAGACTTACACACTACTTAAACTAACTTAACCTAACTTACGCTAAGGACAACACACACATCCATGCCCGAGGGAGGACTCGAACCTCCGGCGGGAGGGGCCGCATGATTCGTGACATGGCGCCTCTAACCGCGCTTGCCACTCCGCACGGCAATCCATAAAATGAAACCAAGTGTTCAAAGTATGTTTTGAAAATGGGTGCATAGTTTGGTATAAATCTTGCATCTAATGTCATTTAAAAATCACGTAGAGCACTACAAACATGAAGAAAAATTTGTTTCCTCCTGAAAAAATTGGGGTCTCAAAGGGTTAACGTATGCAAATAAGCCCGATGAGTATTGCTTCTTCCCTAACATGCCATGAAGAGCTCAACAGACAATCAAAACCTTGAAAATCCCCCGTTATGTCCATTATTGGGTTTTGTTTGATTTACCGAAGCCGCCAAACAGTTAATTATTATGATTATATGACTGTGTGCTTAATGGATAAAAGGCCATCGGTTTTTCTGCTGTGGTTTCGGGGGAATTTCAACCGAATGCGGTTGTTCTGAGACAGAATAGTTAATGATTGAAAGATTTTCTATTATTGTAGACCACAAAGGTTGCGATATACAAACTGATATGTATTTTCTATTAACTCACAAATTCTGAGGCAGTTGCTACTTTCGCGTTACACGTTTAATTACGGTTATATCTTTTATTGGTTGCTGATTTTAAGTACTTCGTCACACGCAATGATGATGGTTAACATTCACATCAATCCTCACTGCAATCGATGGTTGTTGCTGGCCGACGCCGTTGACGCGAAACACGTAATTCGACACTTGTCATTTTTGGTTTTATGTCACTGGCAAATCGGTATTGATGAGGGTCAACCACACGACGATAAGGGGACGCGCTCATTTGTCACACTCCGGTGAATTTACAATTTACTAATCACTCGGCACTACTCCTGCTCACTCGACACTCATCTCACTGCCTCCTGCAGCGCTCGACAATCGGCTCCCGTCTGCTATCGACCTGGGTGTCGCATACTAATATCTATGTTCGTGGGATCACGGACCCCCTACAGCCTGTTTGGTTTGACACAAAATGAACTTATGCCAGAAGGGAATACTACATAATCGTGTTGCAACTAAACAGATGCTGCTTGTCGTCATTGATATTTATGGGTTTCTTCCACGAAAAAACGTAGTCAGTTACATTTTAACGTTACATGACATGTTTAGCAAATATTCATGGCTGTACGAAATCAGGAATGCGACGAGTACGTCTCTGATTAGACATGTGCAAGATGATTATTTTGTGAGTGTTGGTAAGACTGAAGCACAGCACTCAGACAATGACACCGGATTTGCAAGCGACCAGTGGAAAAACCTTTTACAGAACAACCGGATGAAACAAGCTTTGATTTCAAGGTATCGTCGACGCGGCAGCGGAAAGACATATGTTGCGCCCAGTTACAACATCGGACGCAGCGGCGTCACGTCGTCTTTTCGGACGAGCCCCCTTCTGCGTACAGCATCGCGATTTACGTATCTGTATAAGGAGGATCCAAAAAGTACTAATGCTGTCACCTGCGTCTTGGTCATGCTGACATAACATCTGGCTCGTTGGTATGAGATGCATTAGGCGTTACATTTCCGACGTGTTACGTCTAGGAGTGTAGATAATTTTAATAATATCAGGTATACGATATGTCGATATCGAAAGAAGTATCAATATCGGCCCACAACATATCGGAGAAAGCTATCGATATATCGATGGAGGAAACACCGTCGTACCGGCCTATAAAAATATTAGCTGCACATTGTAAATATACTGCCCATTTTAGGGCAGTATATTTAAGTATTTATTTATTATTAGACCTTCTGTGCATCAACAAGCTAGCAGCCTCCTTATCCCCCACAGAGCTAGAAATGAAACGAAAACGATGCACCTTCGCGTTTGGCAATAAACACTTTGCTAACAAAGATAACTGCATGTAAGTGGCACAATAAAAGGTGTTCGATGGGCCCATGTTTTGGTTTCGTTACATATTGTATCTGTCCAGAACACTTCATGTCGACTCCCCTGTTCTTTTATTTCTGCAGCGACCTAGCAAATTTAGTGTCAAAATTGTATGGTGAAGGTAAGCGCTGCAGTTTCTGTTGGTAGCGCCGACCGCCGAGTACGTCAGGATTTCTCCTCACACGTTTCCGCCTACCGCAAAGACCGATCTTGCCATGTAGATTTTTGCTCATCAATTTAAGCAACTGTTTCTGAAGAATGCCGATGCGAAGAAACAGCACGCTAATTGCGTTAAAGATTGTTTTTGTTATACCATTCACACCGCCAAACCCCCCGCCCCCGCCACAGAGCAATCGGACTTCTTCTTCGTACCACGTGTACTTGCTTCACACACTACAGTAGAACAGGAAGACTGAACGTGATGAAAGCTCAAGTAGTAAGATTCCTTCACACAGTGAAATTAAAATTATGTTCTACTACAATTTCAAAAATTTACTGTAAATTGTGAAAAAAAGGCAAAATAAAAATATCGGCACCCGATGCAGCAATTTCGATGTCGATATATAGATATGTTATTGAAGGTACATCGCCGATAAATACCGATACGTCTTGGAAAAAAATATCGATATTTAGAAACAGCCCTAATTAAGACTGACGACGGTACCCAGTCTCCGAGGTCTCCGTGATGTTATCTTTCAACAGGATAACGCAAGGCAGCATATAGCCCGCGCTGGCCCGACCCACCTCGATACAAAGGACGGTCGACTGCTAGCACGTTCTCCACATCTCCCAACCACCGGCAACACCAGGCCACGGATTGCCGCGAGAGTGGCACCCCGCCACCCGCCAGCCACTACGTTTAAAAAACTTTGGCACGGAATTAAAGCAGTTTGAAGTGACGTACCCGTGTCTGTTATCTAAATTCAGATCGATTCGATACCTAGCCCGGTCAGACTTACTGCCAAAAGTGGCAGCACTATGCACTAATTTTCGCACCCGGTTTACCTCCACATCACCGTTAAAATCAATGATGGATTTTCCTTATACACAATTAATAAAAATCGCTGTTTGTTGTCATTCCTGGAGTTGCAGTTTTGATGATCAGTAATACAAATTTTGAAATTTCGACTCTTGTCGATTGCCTTGTCTAGAATTTTACCAGGACTCCTGAGAAAGATGAGTTGAGACGACGTCACGGGGGGAGGGCATTAATACGCGAGGAAGGGATGTAGGCCGGGCCGGGCCGGGCCGACACACGGGGCCGGAATTCAGGGAACGTCGTGTGTGGCGCCTGGGCGCTGAGCCGTAAAGGCAGGCCCTGTCAAAACAAACAGCGTCCGCAGCCGCCGCCGCCGCCGCCGCCGCCGCCGCCGCCGCTGCTCGCTTATTTTTTATAGCGACGCTCCGCACTTGCTGCCATCATTGTCGCACGTGTCGCGCCCGTCCTCTTCAACTCTGAAACCCCGCTGCTCGCTTTAAACGCCGCTGAGATTACAGGACGCCGAGCAGTCGTTAGAGAAAACTTTCAAATACTGTTAACGAATTTCACTAATTTTGGTCACACCTGAGTAGTCACCCCTAACTAGTAGATGAGTTTTGATCTTTGGCTACCTAAATAGGAGTACACAGAATATAAAATGCAGACTAACAATAGCGTGAAAAGCGTTTTGGAAAATGATAAATTTGTTAATATCGAATATAAATTTAACTGCTGGAGATCTTTTCGAAAGGCATTTGCCTGGAGAAATTTTACACGAAAGCGACACGTAGACGGTAATTCAAACAAGAAGAACGTTAAGGATTTTGAAATGCGACTGCTGAAGAATAAATGGATAGATCTTGTAACTAATGAGGAGATATTGAATCAAATTAGGGAGAAAAGAGATTTATGGAACAACTTGAGTAAACGAAAGGATGATTTGACAGGACACATCCAGAGGGATCAAAAAATAGTTGAGTAGGTAATGGAGAGAAGCGTATGGGGATGGAGGCGAGGGTAGAATTATCAACCGAGTCCAAAACTCGACTATGGCAAACAGTTTGGATGTAGATTGTAGTGGTTATACAGAGATGAGGAGGCTTGCATAGAACAGACCAATGTGGAATGCTTCGTCACACTTCTCTTCTGACTGAAGGACACAATTCTTGTACATATCAAATTACGAAAAAAAGTACCGCATTACATTAAATCAAGTTACAGTCGCCATCAAACCGACACTAAAAACGTTCAAAACACAATGATTATCTAGCTGGAGAACGGAAAAGACCAGTCGATAGTGCAAAAATAAAAAGCAATGGCATCTTCAACAAATGGTTCAAATGGCTCTGAGCACTATGGGAGGTCATCAGTCCCCTAGAACTTAGAACTACTTAAACCTAACTAACATAGGGACATCACACACATCCATGACCGAGGCAGGATTCGAACCTGCGACCGTAGCAGTCACGCGGTTCCAGACTGAAGCTCCTAGAACCGTTCGGCCACACCGGCCGGTCCTTCAACAAATGAATAGCCAGTGATTGTTGGCTGTTTGCTTCATGTTTTATGTCGCAGCTCGTGAATATCTAGTATCATAGGTGGATAAGCCTAACAAAAATATTTCGTTCTTCTTTGAATCATCTAACACGACAATCCACGAACAATCTTAATGGTATATAGTAGCATGAAAATGGAAATGAAGTCCCATGCTTCTTTACAGAGCGTAGGGGAGCGATGCGGGAGACCCGCACCGCCTTACTAGGCAAGGTCCTAATGGAGGTGGTTTGCCGTTGCCTTCCTCCGACCGTAATGGGGATGAATGATGATGATGAAAACGACACAACAACACCCAGTCATCTCGAGGCAGACCGTCCTTCTATTTAAAGGGAACAGTCCATATTTCTTGAACTGGATTATATTAGATTACTTTAGATAAACTTTCTGTTCCGTTGATCTATAGGGAAGAGATCTTCAAGGAATACGTTACAAAATAAGAATACATTATACATATTTTTATACATATTTACAAACAAAAGAGATGCACTAACGCTCCTCCCACTGACCTTAAATGAAGTGGTCCTCATTGATGTGGAATGACTAAATATACCTGAAACATATTTTCATATGAGAAGGAATAACAAAATAGTCAAAAACGTGTAAATGTATGTACATTAAACCTTTAAGACAACATTATTAAGCTATTGTAGCTACCCATCATCAAACAGAAAACAGTTTACAACGCTTATTTAAATTGGTGAGATTTATACATTGTAGATGGAGAGTAATCTGGCTATACCCAATGCTCACGCTCCACCACGTTATTAACAACCAATCAATCCACGATTAATTGAATAATCGAATTCCAATGTATAAAACAGCTTCAAAAATTAGATTAGTTTACAAATGAGATAATGTCTTGATTTCAAATCAAGTTTAAAGTTTGTTGGAAGTCGATAAGTGCTCTCATGATGAAACACAGGAGGAATATGGTCTGAGTAATTTGCTATCCATTTAAAGTAAAAGCCAGTTTTTCATCCACCCGAATATTTGTTACATCACATCTCCTGAACTATGTGTCGTATAATGACATAATTTTGCAGGCACATTCAAGTGGTATATGCGGATACTGTCTGGAAAATACGTTGCGAATACATTTAATATGAAAGAATTAATACATTAAAACGTCATGAATGATGCTGAACTTTTGGTGTTCTCTCCTTTCATCATTTGGGGAGTGGGGCTGGGGGCGAGGTTTCAGCGAGAAAAAGTTTTATAACGGTTTAAAAATATCTAGTGCTCTGATTCTCAAATATTGCTCTAGACACTTACACAGTTTCTAAGTGTAATACTCATCTTACTGTGTTAAAACGTCAACATAATTTACTCAATAAGAGATATAAAATTATGTCTTAATGAACAAATTATGAAAGCTTTTTAATAACTATATGAAATATTAAAAATCAAATTTTTGTTGCAATTGGAAGCCACTAAATAATTAGTTGGTTGGTTTGGGGGAGGGGACAAAAGAAGGAAGTCATTGGTCCCATCGGAATAGGGAAGGATGGGGAAGGAAATCGGCCGTCCCCTTTCAAAGGAACCATCGCGGCATTTGCCTGGAGCGATTGAGGGAAATCACTGAAAATCTAAACCAGGATGGCCGGGCGCGGGTTTGAACCGTCGTCCTCCCGAGTCCAGTGTGCTGACCACTGTGCCACTTCTACATCTACATCTATACTCCGCGAGCCACCTTACGGTGTGTGGCGGAGGGTACTTATTGTACCACTATCTGATCCCCCCTTCCCTGTTCCATTCACGAATTGTGCGTGGGAAGAACGACTGCTTGTAAGTCTCCGTATTTGCTCTAATTTCTCGGATCTTTTCGTTGTGATCATTACGCGAGATATATGTGGGCGGTAGTAATATGTTGCCCATCTCTTCCCGGAATGTGCTCTCTCGTAATTTCGATAATAAACCTCTCCGTATTGCGTAACGCCTTTCTTGAAGTGTCCGCCACTGGAGCTTGTTCAGCATCTCCGTAACGCTCTCGCGCTGACTAAATGTCCCCATGACGAATCGCGCTGCTTTTCGCTGGATCATGTCTATCTCTTCTATTAATCCAACCTGGTAAGGGTCCCATACTGATGAGCAATACTCAAGAATTGGACGAACAAGCGTTTTGTAAGCTACTTCTTTCGTCGATGAGTCACATTTTCTTAGAATTCTTCCTATGAATCTCAACCTGGCGCCTGCTTTTCCCACTATTTGTTTTATGTGATCATTCCACTTCAGATCGCTCCGGATAGTAACTCCTAAGTATTTTACGGTCGTTACCGCTTCCAATGATTTACCACCTATGGCATAATCGTACTGGAATGGATTTCTGCCCCTATGTATGCGCATTATATTACATTTATCTACGTTTAGGGAAAGCTGCCAGCTGTCGCACCATTCATTAATCCTCTGCAGGTCTTCCTGGAGTACGTACGAGTCTTCTGATGTTGCTACTTTCTTGTAGACAACCGTGTCATCTGCAAATAGCCTCACGGAGCTACCGATGTTGTCAACTAAGTCATTTATGTATATTGTAAACAATAAAGGTCCTATCACGCTTCCTTGCGGTACTCCCGAAATTACCTCTACATCTGCAGATTTTGAACCGTTAAGAATGACATGTTGTGTTCTTTCTTCTAGGAAATCCTGAATCCAATCACAAACCTGGTCCGATATTCCGTAAGCTCGTATTTTTTTCACTAAACGTTAAGTGCGGAACCGTATCAAATGCCTTCCTGAAGTCCAGGAATACGGCATCAATCTGCTCGCCAGTGTCTACGGCACTGTGAATTTCTTGGGCAAATAGGGCGAGCTGAGTTTCACATGATCTCTGTTTGCGGAATCCATGTTGGTTATGATGAAGGAGATTTGCATTATCTAAGAACGTCATAATACGAGAACACAAAACATGTTCCATTATTCTACAACAGATTGACGTAAGCGAAATAGGCCTATAATTATTCGCATCTGATTTATGACCCTTCTTGAAAATGGGAACGACCTGCGCTTTCTTCCAGTCGCTAGGTACTTTACGTTCTTCCAGAGATCTACGATAAATTGCTGATAGAAAGGGGGCAAGTTCTTTAGCATAATCACTGTAGAATCTTAAGGGTATCTCGTCTGGTCCGGGTGCTTTTCCGCTACTAAGTGATAGCAGTTGTTTTTCAATTCCGATATCGTTTATTTCAATATTTTCCATTTTGGCGTCCGTGCGACGGCTGAAGTCAGGGACCGTGTTACGATTTTCCGCAGTGAAACAGTTTCGGAACACTGAATTCAGTATTTCTGCCTTTCTTCGGTCGTCCTCTGTTTCGGTGCCATCGTGGTCAACGAGTGACTGAATAGGGGATTTAGATCCGCTTACCGATTTTACATATGACCAAAACTTTTTAGGGTTCTTGTTTAGATTGTTTGCCAGTGTTTTATGTTCGAATTCGTTGAATGCTTTTCTCATTGCTCTCTTTACGCTCTTTTTCGCTTCGTTCAGCTTTTCCTTATCAGCTATGATTCGACTACTCTTAAACCTATGATGAAGCTTTCTTTGTTTCCGTAGTACCTTTCGTACATGATTGTTATACCACGGTGGATCTTTCCCCTCGCTTTGGACCTTAGTCGGTACGAACTTATCTAAGGCGTACTGGACGATGTTTCTGAATTTTTTCCATTTTTGTTCCACATCCTCTTCCTCAGAAATGAACGTTTGATGGTGGTCACTCAGATATTCTGCGATTTGTGCCCTATCACTCTTGTTAAGCAAATATATTTTCCTTCCTTTCTTGGCATTTCTTATTACACTTGTAGTCATTGATGCAACCACTGACTTATGATCACTGATACCCTCTTCTACATTCACGGAGTCGAAAAGTTCCGGTCTATTTGTTGCTATGAGGTCTAAAACGTTAGCTTCACGAGTTGGTTCTCTAACTATCTGCTCGAAGTAATTCTCGGACAAGGCAGTCAGGATAATGTCACAAGAGTCTCTGTCCCTGGCTCCAGTTCTGATTGTGTGACTATCCCATTCTATACCTGGTAGATTGAAGTCTCCCCCTATTACAATAGTATGATCACGAAACTTCTTCACGACGTTCTGCAGGTTCTTTCTGAGGCGCTCAACTACTACGGTTGCTGATGCAGGTGGTCTATAGAAGCATCCGACTATCATATCTGACCCACCTTTGATACTTAACTTAACCCAGATTATTTCACATTCGCATTCGCTAATAACTTCACTGGATATTATTGAATTCTTTACTGCTATAAATACTCCTCCACCATTGGCGTTTATCCTATCCTTGCGGTATATATTCCATTCTGTGTCTAGGATTTCGTTACTGTTCACTTCCGGTTTTAACCAACTTTCCGTTCCTAATACTATATGCGCACTATTTCCTTCAATAAGAGATACTAATTCAGGAACCTTGCCCTGGATACGCCTGCAGTTTACCAATATTACGTTAACTTTTCCTGTTGTTGGTCTCTGAGGACGGACGTTCTTTATCAACGATGATAATGTTCTCTCTGGTAAGCCGTCAGGTATTTTATCGTTTCGCCCAAGGGGGGGTCCCTCTAACCTAAAAAACCCCCGTGTGCACGCCACACGTACTCTGCTACCCTAGTAGCTGCTTCCGGTGTGTAGTGCACGCCTGACCTGTCTAGGGGGGCCCTACAGTTCTCCACCCAATAACGGAGGTCGATGAATTTGCAACCATTATAGTCGCAGAGTCGTCTGAGCCTCTGGTTTAGACCCTCCACACGGCTCCAAACCAGAGGACCGCGATCGACTCTGGGCACTATGCTGCAGATATTAAGCTCAGCTTGCACTCCGCGTGCGATGCTGGTTGTCTTCACCAAATCAGCCAGCCGCCGGAAGGAACCAAGGATGGCCGCAGAACCCAAGCGGCAGGCGTCATTCGTTCCGACATGTGCTACTATCTGCAGCCGGTCACACCCAGTGCGTTCAATAGCTGCCGGAAGGGCCTCCTCCACATTACGGACGAGACCCCCCGGCAAGCACACCGAGTGCACACTGGCATTCTTCCCCGACCTACCCGCTATTTTCCTGAGGGGCTCCATAACCCGCCTAACGTTGGAGCTCCCTATAACTAATAGGCCCGCCCTCTGTGACTGTCGGGACCTTGCCGGAGAATCGGCCACTGGCCCAACAGGCGAGGCATCCTGTGGTGGCTCGGAAACGATGTCATCACCACTAGGAAGCACCCCGTACCTGTTAGAAAGGGGTAAGGCAGCTGCCACGCGGCCAGATCCCACCTTCGCCTTTCGGCCAGGCTCGCGCGAGCCCACCACTGTCCGCCATTCACCCTGGAGTGATGGCTGACCGGTAAGATGCTCACTGCCGGAAGACGCAGCGACATCAGGGGTTCCATGTGATTCCAAGGCCACCGAAGTAGGCATAGGTCTCACCACAGTTGCCCCAACGCCACTACGAGCCGACGCCTGCGTCTCGAGCTCGATGAGCCTAACAGACAAAGCCTCCACCTGCCCCCGAAGAGTGGCCAATTCTCCTTGCGTCCGCTCACATCAACCACAGTCCCTACACATGACTATGTTTACCCTACTCTATACGGTGACAAATTCCCAAGATAATCTTCTGATGAGCTACTCTGATAATCAAGAAACACTGAAATACGAGACGCGAAAACTACGCTAGGTTTTCCCAGAAAAACTATTTAAAAGTTAAGGGCAGCAAATAAGTACAAAATAAATTTCTCTCCTAACGATCAAGAACTGTTAGTTTCTATGCAGAGCAGATAAACACAAATAGAATCCCTTCCTTAGTGGAAGGTCGTAAACAAAATGCAAAATAAACGCTTTATACAAACAGTACTCGCTGCTGCTGGTGCTCTCGCTCTGGCTGTCACAAGACAACTTCGCTCGGTACCATTAAATGGGCAACCTGCAAATGGCTCCCTGAAACATGGACCAGGTTAGTCAGTTAGTTATATAGATATACACGTACATCAGTTAGTTCTACTAAGACATACATCAATGGAGTACGTGGATCCAGCCACCAGTCAACACCTCAGGCTCCTTCAACACTTTACCGAGCGAGGTGGCGCAGTGGTTAGACACTGGACTCGCATTCGGGAGGACGACGGTTCAATCCCGCGTCCGGCCATCCTGATTTAGGTTTTCCGTGATTTCCCTAAATCGCTCCAGGCAAATGCCGGGATGGTTCCTTTCAAAGGGCACGGCCGACTTCCTTCCCCGTCCTTACCTAATCCGATGAGACCGATGACCTCGCTGTCTGGTCTCCTTCCCCAAAAACAACCCAACAACAACAACTACTTCAACACTTAACTATATTACTAGATTATCTCATCATGGCTACTAGCAAGTTATTGAAACTTTGTGTTCCTGAATAATGCTCAGATTTCTGGACCAAAGAGGTATTCTTTAAATCTTTATGTAACGTATTATTATTTCTCGTCCTGATTCTGTGAACCCTGTTTGTTTTGAAAAAGATATTTATTATTTATGAGGAATTTCATTAAGGAAATCAGTAGTCAGTATTTCCAGATCTTCGAAGAGGCCTCTGAAGGATGCTGTTGGGTTCACATCACACATAATTACTATTACACGCCTTTGATCTTGGAAAACTTTAGTTTTAGTTGGTGAATTGCGAAGCAGTGATGCAGTACGACATTATAGAATTAATGTAAGTGACACTGACACACAAACAGGAAAATAAAATTAGAACGGCACAGGGTAATGAAAATATGTGCAGTGAATGTAAAAAAAGTGACAGAATTAGAAAAATTGACAAATAAAATTTTTGCCGAAGATGTGCTGAAGGAAGGACACAGATACCAAGTCCACACGGAAATACTACATACAGCCAACAAAGGAAGAAAACTAAACATGTTAGAAGCACTTACGATAACCAAACACTTATCTCGAAACCCCAGTTGGATCTAAACGATAAATTACAATTAAGCACATCCCCACTCCTAAGCTTCACATGATGCACTCACTCAGCCACGTACCAACAAATCACACCACAATGACATATACTGCTACACAATATTAAAACACAATAGAATTTCCTATTTCTTACCTTGCTTGCCCCACAAACTTCAACAGTATGGCTTGTAATACTTAAATATTGTGTATTTTAATCATCTACTGTGTTTAATATTTCCCACCATATAAAAATTTAATTTACAATCTAAAACATGTTTGTTGCACAACGTAAGTTACTAATGCTGAGTTAGATAGTTCTGTAAGTAGGCTGTTTATGTTTTCTTACTGGTAACGCCACGTAGCGCTCTGTATGAAAATCACTGGCTGTGCTGTGTGCAGTCTGTGGCTAGTTTGCATTGTTATCTGCCATTGTAGTGTTGGGCAGCTGGATGTGGAACAGCGCGTAGCGTCGCGCAGTTGGAGGTGAGCCGCCAGCAGTGGTCGATGTGGGGAGGTGAGATGGCGGATTTTTGAGAGCGGATGATCTGGACGTGTGTCCATCAGAAACAGTACATTAATAAGAATGGATGTCATGAACTGCTATGCATATTATGACTTTTGAACACTATTAAGCCGTTTGTTCTCTATCAAAATCTTTCATTTGCTAACTAAGCCTATCAGTAGTTAGCGCCTTCAGTAGTTTGAATCTTTTATTTAGCTGGCAGTAGTGGCGCTCGCTGTATTGCAGTAGCTTGAGTAACGAAGATTTTAGTGAGGTAAGTGATTTGTGAAAGGTATAGTTTAATGTTAGTCAGGGCCATTCTTTTGTAGGGATTATTGAAAGTCAGATTGCGTTGCGCTAAAAATATTGTGTGTTATTTTAGTGTTGATCAGAATAGGTAAAGAGCGAAATGCGAAATGTCTGAGTACGTTCAGTTCAGCTCAGCTGTTTGAAAATCGAATAACGAAGGGGCTTACCAGCACAGTAATTCATTTATTTTTCTAAGAGGACGTTTCAGTTCCTAACCGATGTCATGACCTCACTAAATGCCGCGTTATCTGTGACCTGTAATAATGTAAGATTGCGTATTTTAATTAATGTGCACAATCCTTTCCATTGGCTGAAGTTTAGTTTACAATGTTGAAAAACGTGTTTGTTGCACAACATAAATGAAGAGCGCCCAGTCAATGTCAAGACCTCACATAATTTGGCATTATAGCCACTTCAGTTGTAATACTGTGTAGTTCAGTTATTTATTGCATTTCATTTTGTCGGTTGTGTAAATTGTAATTTCAACGTTAAGAAACAAATTTGATGTACAACACTCTGTGCAAGTGGAGTGGATCTATGCTCATAATATTAGAATACGTAAGAAATCGTGTCCCTTTGAACCTCTAGATAATTGTCTCCTCAAGATGGCCCAGAAAGCCGAAAACTAGTTTGAAATAAAGAAAAATCATCAAAACAAAAACAATGTACTTGTTACTCAACCTTAAATTAAAACAGGTGTAAAAGGCGATTTGATCTAAGGTATAACATTAAAATGATAGCAGGCAAATCTTCGAGTGAGGAAGACGTAGCACAGATTGAGTAAAATAACGAATGGATGGGTGTCTCTCGGAGAAAAATGGAGAAAAACGCGGCAGTATGAGGCGAGTACTCACGCAGCACCGCCATGACAAACAGCATCAGCAGAGAGAGGCGGATGCAGAACCAGACGCGCTCATCTGTACAACTAAGCGGCTGAAACCTTCACACTGTCCCAGTGATTGCTGATTGTCTGTCTAACGGCTTCCGGAGTCAAAAAAGTTTCCTTTTCAGTATTACATATAATTATTGACTGAATGTAAAAATTAAAACTTGTGTCATAATTTAATCATTAAGTGGTATAATTTTACATTAAAAATACGGCCCAATGAGAAAAATTTTAAAGTCGAAACTATGTACTGTCTAAGCCTTGAGGTAGAGTAACTCACGATGCGGAAATACCCCATATTACATTCATCCAGTATTTGAGAATTACAGTTCTTAGCGACTGCCAGCATCCTTTACACATAATTTCCAATCTTTCCGAATTTCTTTCTGTCTGACACTCCCACAAAATAATGAAAGGGCAAAAATTAATCACTTACTGCATTTCCCTGCTCATACAGTAGCACTTCAGCATCGCGCATGATCATTTAATATAACTTCTCTACTGCCAGTAGTATCTCTATTCACAACATATTTTGCAGACACTATCCTCATAGGTTATCTCAAATATTTAACACATTATCACATTTGTAAAGTAATTAGACATCTGAAGCTTATTTACAAGTTGAAGTTTGATTCTTTGAAGATTGGTGTTAGGGGTTACTGATATAAGAAAAGCCGTCTCAAAGAGAAAACTCAAGCTTTCTTATATCTTTCTTCTACTGAAAGTGGTTTAAGCTAACTGACAACGATGTTTTGACTGGGGAAGTCACTTTCCATACGAAATATTATTCTGGCGTTCATAAGTTTTTGAGGTCTGCACTAGAGTTGTCACCTTTTTTTGACAGAGTAGACTGATTATTAAAGGTGGGAATGAAGTACATTGTGCCAGACTAAAGTATTATTTATTTGGCTCAATTATTTTGCTTAAAATATATATTTATTGCTTTCAACAACATTTAACAAATAACTGTCAATGCTAAATGACTTCCACAGCATCTTTTCAGTCTGTATATAAGTTACGGTAAGTAAATAATTCATTTCTATCAAAATCTGATATACTTTGTTTATGAAACACAGAAAAAACCTCTTTCTCTGGATTTGGAAGTGGTATCAATCGATAACGGAAAAGAAATTAATTTTTTCAAATCCGCAAAGCGTTATTTGTTATCATTTTTGTGCGGATAATTCTGCAAAACATTCAGAGCACAACACGCAACTCAATTAAAAGATCGCTTTGTCGAAACCTCGTGAATATCATCCAATGCGACGCAGAAGTATGAAATTTGGCTCAAAGATGTCTACACCCTTGCTCAGAAGAGTACAAATTGGTGGCGCACTGCGACATCACCTTCGGGCTCGACAACTCTTCAAACCTCAAGGTGACACATGCGAAACAAAAGGCCACAGCTGAGAAATACATGTAACGTGTAAGGTGGGTTAATGATGTCACTTTAGCAAATTTCGCGACAGTTCTGCCCAACACGACCGTGCACCGTGTCACACGGTGGGGAGGTCCTCACAGCCCCTTTTACCCACATTTCACCCCTTCTTTTGAGGCCTCTGCGGTGGAGGTCAGAATCGCGTCGCCCACGGTTGAAATCACGCGGTTTTCTTACGGGTGGCTGAGGAAAACATTCGAGGTCCACCGCCGCTCAGAATCTGGATGAAAAGTACTAAGGAGTTGGCATAGAGAGCGTTTCCCCTAGGACGTTGATTGCCACAAACTTCGCCGACGAAACCGACATTTCTCTGTGTGATGAACAACTGGGCGACGTTCTTGACAAACTTTGCCACTACTGATACCCCTGAACGTTTCACACCTTCTGTAAGGACATTGTGGGTCTGTGTCCCTGTTGAACGTGATCGAACTCGTTTGATGCGTAGCACGACCGCAGTTTCTGCTCACATGTACAGAAGGGTGCGACATTGACACATGGGTGAATAAAACGAATAAGGGTCCCTATAAGACCCCATAGTTCGGAAAAACCGTCGGTGGCACCTGCCTACCTTTATTGAGGATTTTAAAAATGAACGTGTACAGTAACAACCTATAAAGTAGTCCATGGCACCTGGAGGTAGATAGCCCCTTGACACCCCTTCCTGTTGGCGCCTCTGACTAGTTTAGAGATCCCCTCTGTAGACATTCATGTTTAAAACTCTCAGTAAAGGTAGGTGGGTGCCATCGACGTTTTTTCCAAAGCGACGGGTTTTATTCAAACATGTGTCAATGTCACGCCTCAGGAGCACGTAAATAGGAGGGCTGGGAACGCATAGGCACCCTTCGCTGCTTTGGATCAAGTTCAAATTTCGTCGAATGGTCCGCCTACTTAGCTGACTGGTAACGTACTTGCCTCCCATGCAGCGGGCCCGGTTTCGATTCCCGACAGGGTTGGAGATTTTCTCCGCTCGTGGAGTGGGTGTTGTGTTGTGCTCATCTTCATTTCATCCTCATCACCGGCACACGAGTCTCTCAATGTGGCGTCGGCTGCAATAAGACTCGCACTCGGTGGCCGAACTTCCCCGGTTGAGGCCTCCCGGCCAGCAATGCCATACGATCATTTCAGTTTTTTTCGTCGAATGTTTGGAACGGTCCAAAGTGGTTCAAACCTGCACGCGAGAGCAAAATTGCGGTTGCGCTGCGCATCAAAGGAGGGCGATCACGTTAATTGGGGATGTAGCCCCACAATGTCCTTAGAGAAGTGTTTAAACGTCCGGAAGTAACAGCGGAGTCAAAGGGCGCCAAGAACGTCGTCCTGTTGCTCATTGCACTGCGAAGTCTCGTTTTCGAGCGCGAAATGTGGGAATCAACGTCCCAGGAGAAGTGGTGATTTCCTTGGCGCTCTCTATGCCACCCCTAAAGGCTTTTCGTGCCGATTCCTATAGGCGGTGTATCTGTAATTTTTTCCTCTGCCACACATACGAATACCGCGTGATTTCCACTGGGCGTCGCGATTCAGACATCCATCGCTGAGGCCTCAATAGAAGTCCTGAAATGAGGGTAAGGGGGGCTGTGACGACCTACCCATCGTGTGACACGTCCACGATGGCGTTGGGCGGAATTGTGATGAAATTTGGTGAAAATATGACATCATTAACCTACCTTACACGTTACATGAACTTCTGGACTGTGGCCTTTTTTTCCGCATTTGTCGACACCTTGCTGTCTGAAGCGTTATCGACCCCGAGTGTGACGTCGCAGTGCGCCACGCTTTTGCACCATTACAGAGGAAGGTATAGGGACATTTAAGCCACATTTCAAACCTATGAGTCACAGCAGAAGACAGTTACGGGGTTTCGCAAAAATGATCCATTAATTGTGTTGCGCAATTCACTAATTGACTGTATTTCCTGACTTGTTCAAAAGGCTCTAAGCACTATGGGACTTAACATCTGAGGTCATGAGTCCCTTAGACTTAGAACTACTCAAACCTAACTAATCTAAGGACATCACACACAACCATGCCCGAGGCAGTATTCGAACCTGCGACCGTAGCAGCAGCAGCGCGCCTAGAACCGTTCGGCCACAGCGGTCGGCTGTATTTCCTGATTCCTCATACTCTAAGAGAACAGTGGCGTCCAGAAGTACGTTGTCAATAGGCATCGTCTATGGTCATGTATCGCTAGAGCACTCTGTGACATACTACTCCGTTGTATTTTTCTGTATTGTATGGACTGGGGACTTAGAAACGACGGAGAGGCTTCGTCTTCGCAGTAGCCCTCGGTGGTTCACAACCCCACAACAGGCTGCAGCAGTCCACTCACCCCACCGCTACCCCACACCGAACACTGGGTTATTCTGCGGTTCAGCCCCCACTGCCCCCCCCCCCCCCCCGCCCCCCTCCAGAACGTCTCACATCAGACGAGTGCAGCTCCAGTGTTTGCGTGGTAGAGTAATTATGGTGTACGCGTACGTGAAGAAAGTGTTTGCGCAGTAATCGTCGACATAGTGTAACTGAGGCGGAATAAGGGGAACCAGCCCGCATTCGCCGAGGCAGATGGAAAACCGCCTTAAAAACCATCCACAGGCTGCCCGGCACACCGGACCTCGACACTAATTCGCCGGGCGGATTCGTGCTGGGGACCAGCACGCCTTCCCGCCCGGAAAGCAGTGCGTTAGACCGCACGGCTATCCGGGTGGGTGAGAATTTACTACGCCATTACTTAGTTACCAAAATAAGGATGATTGCTTTGGAGAGTTTACAATACTAACATTCGCAACACCCATAACTGTAAATAACTGGGTCGCCAGTCTCACTAAATAATGTTACCCTCGTGAGACAAAGATTATTCACTAAATGTGACCCGTCAGGTCCTTCTGCCTGCTTATTTCCCAAAGACATAGCAACCGGCCAAAGAATCGTTAAACTCTAGGTATATGAACGTCGGAAAATACACAATAAAATACTGAATTAAATGAATAAATCTTCCATTCAGTTTCATCTGCTGCACACAAATATTACAGAACACACTGCAATGCGCCAACAGCACTATTAGATTACCACCCAACAGTTCTGGCTTCGTATCTTAACTCGAATAGTTATTAAAATTTTGCTAATTCTCAGTAACAACCTTGGCAGCTCACAGGTTCTTCTGGGAACTACTCACAATAACAGAAAACTAACAGAGAGCTACAAAACCTCAAGCTCTTACACCCGTAAAACAACTCAAACTAGCTCCATTCAATACTGCACCTTCAATTAAGCAGACACCGTATCTCCGGTTTCTGCCGCTGCAGACAGAAATCACAGCCTCCTCCTTCGTGCAGCTTACCTACTGCTGCCTTAATGTCTCTCGTCGTACTCTGCACTCACCACTTCCCCCTTAGGTGCGCAACACCAGCCCTCCGCCGACTGACTTCTCCCTTCCAGTTGCAGTACCCCGTACAAATTCTTCTTCCCTTCAGTCTTTTGATTAGTTGTCCCACAAACATCCATAAAGACTCGCTCATACTGCTCACTCGACTCTCTTCCAGTCCGCAGCCTTCCTCGCTCCTCCCAGGTGAATTTCCCGGAAGCTGTCGTCTGGAAACCTGAAATACAGGGTGGAGCAGAGGAACCACGTGTTCTTTTAACGTGACGAGAGAGGGTATTGACCTTGAATGAATGTTGGCAGACTGCCCATACAATGCAGTTTAAGTCGCTATGGAGCGTTGGAGCGTAGAACATGTGTTCGTTGTCGAGCAGTGCAACGTCTTTTCCGTCAACATTTTAGAGTTGGACGTCGAGGTGCAGTGCCTGATCGAAATACTGTACTCCGATGGGTTGCAGCGTTTAGAAGTACTGGATCTGTGATGAAAAAGAAACCACCTGGTCTTTCCCGTTCAGTTCGTACTCCGGAATATGTAGACCGAGTGAGAATAGCAGTTCTTGCTCGTCCGAAACGATGGGCTAGACGACACGCTGTAGCGCTGGGAATGCCACGTCGTTCGCTTCACGACATCTTACATGATGTTCTTAAGTTTCAACCATACAAGATAACGATCGTCCAGAAGCTTAGTGAAGGGGATTTTGTGCAGCGCAGAGAGTTTTGTCGCGTAATGGACGAAATTTTTACGGAAGATGCAGATGCTACAGTCTTCATGAGTGATGAAGCACATTTTCATGTAGACTGTTACGTCAATGTTCAAAATTGTCGGTATTGGGCGCCGGAGAACCCACATGAATTACACCAAAGATGTCTCCACAGTTTAAAAGTAACAGCGTGGTGCTACATTTCAAAGATGGGGGTTATTGGACCCTATTTTTTTTGAAGAAGAAGGAACTGCAGTTACTGTGACATCAGCGCGCTACGTTAAAATGTTAAACAACTTTCTTCTACCACAACTTGAAAGGCGTCGAGTGAACCTGAGAGAAATATGGTTTCAGCAGGACGGTGCCACAGCTCACACGGCGAGAGCATCCATGGAAGTGGTTCGACAAATGTTCCAAAGACATGATATTTCGAGATATGGTGGTGTTTTCTGGCCTCCTCGCTCACCCGATTTGTCGATATGCGACTTCTTTTAGTGGAGATTTTTAAAATTAAAACATGAACAAGCCTCACACAATCGATGACCTGAAGAATTCCATTCGTCAGGAAATCGAAGCCGTGCCGAATGAAATGTTGGAGAGAGCCATGCGTAACTTTCAGGACAGCATCCAAATTTGTATCCAGCAAGAAATGGAAATGAGCTTTTGGCGTCATTGGCCGGGAGGCCCCTTGCGGGGAAGGTCCCGCCGCCTTGGTGCAGGTCTTACTACACTCGACGCCACATTGGGCAACCTGCGCGCCGGATCGGGGTGAAATGATGATGAAGACAGCACAACACACAGAGTCCCCGAGCGGAGAAAATCCCCGACCCAGCCGGGAATCGAACTCGGGCCCGTAGGACGGCAATCCGTCACGCTGACCACTCAGCTATCGGGGCGGACATCCAGCAAGAAGAACGTCATCTCCAAGACATTATTTTTCGAAAATAATTAAATTATGTATATTTCAAAACTGTACTAAAAAATCTATTACTTAATAGTTGTTTTTATTATTTTTATCAAACCGTGTCTTAGTCATTCAATAGTGAAAAACATGCGTTTCCTCTGGTCCATAGTGTATTACCCTTAACAGGAAAGTAACATTTTACATCTACCGACCCAAATCCGTTCGATGTTTGCTAACAGCCTCGGAGTTACAGGAAGCCCTATGCTTCCATAACAACTTGTAGCAAGCTTTGCCGTGTATGGGTTAAATTTGTTGTAGACGGCGTTCGGCGTCACTCCTACCGGAGTGCGTAGGTAAGCCTTTCGAGTTCGCAGATACGACACGATATACGCCGATCCCACTCTTTCACTGGAGACCATTATCCAGGGAGATATTCTCCTCGTGGCCAATGCAGTAGGTTCCCAGATTGCCCCTTCAAGCAAAGAATAACTGGTACTGAGCTTGCCGATATCTTCACATTAAGAACTTACAAAATGAGCTATCACAACACCACCATGGAATGGGTCCCTCCAGGTCTGCTTCACTGTTGACTCAGTTATTATGCCAAACTTCTGGATGTGACAGCGCTAGGTTCATGACGCACCGTAAGCCACTTGATGTGCACTGGTCAAGTAGGTGTACGAATGAATGTTTGGTTGTCTGAAATTATTTGACTCAGTGTTGCCTAAGGCTAAATTTAAACAATTTATGGAGGTACGAAAGTGGATTATCATTGATTTTTTACTCAAGTAAGGGAGTGTAGCCCACCTGGTTAGCCGTACGGTCTAACGCATGGCTTTTCGGGCGGGAAGGAGCGCCTGGTCCCTGGTACGAATCCGGCGGACTTGTGTAGAGGTCCGGTGAGCCAGCTGGTCTGTGGATGGTTTTTAGCCTATTTTCCATCTGCCTCGGCGAATGCGGGCTGGTTCCTCTTATTCTGGCTAAGCTACACTATGTCAGCGATTGCTGCGCAAACAAGTTCTCCATGTATGCGTACACCACCATTACTCTACCACGCAAAGATAGGGTTTACACTCGCCTGCTGTGAGACGTTCCCTGGGGGAGTCCACCGGGGTTCGAAACGCACAGTAACCCCGAAAGAGTGGTTAGGTGTGGGGCGGCGGAGGAGTGGACTGCGGTAGTCTTGTGGGTTTGTGGACCACTGCAGCTGCGGTGAGGACGGAGCCTCTCTGTCGTTTCTAGACCCCCGGTTACTGAAATTCCGAAGTTTCTGAACCATTCACGCGGTTCCATGGCTAATTTGTCATTGTAGAAACTACGGAGCTACAAGAATCCCTTATGTCGGAGGTGAATGTCAACTACTCACGCGACACACCGACTAGCGCCAGTACATGGGACGAGAGGAGGAGTACGAGTAGATAAACGCGCCTGAGTGAAGCTGTTGCTCATGAACAAGAAATCTATATCCCTCTTTGGTCGCTATTACGACTTTGTGAGTAGAAATTTGCCCGAGATTTCGGTTACTAGGCAGGGTGGAGCCACGCTCTGTGTGAGTTTTCTTTGGCAACTGGGCGGAAGCTGCTGTCTTCGATAACAACCTTGGGGACTATTGCACTTTCTGGCACCAATATTTGGCAGGGAAGATGTCACAGGAAATCTTGAGCGTGGGGTCGAGGCTATCTCCGGTGCGAAAGAGCATAAATAAGAGAATACGAAACATAAAATATAATGGGCAAAATGGGCATACTCTTCTCAACTGTCAGCTTTGGATTAGATTCTTTTATCACATTTTCTACTTTAACAGAGGCTGCTCATCAGAATTACAGAGAAAATTCTCCTTTTATGACACAAAACATTCAAGCAACCAAATCTCTCATGTAGCGTGTTCATTGTGCTGTCAAATTGTGGCAGCATTATGATGATCTGCTAGGTAGATTCAAGGATGGGATGCTGTAATATCCACGAAGAACTTTCAGGCGGTAATACTTTGCGAGGCTCTACAGATGATACAGCATACACTAGCTTCAGTAGCGTTTAATGCTGCTCGGACAGCAGAAATGTATTTACTTCGTTATGTATGGTGTTGTTGAAATAAAAAAATCCCATTTTGTAAATTTAGTCAGATGGCGACCCTTACACACACAGCAGTGATGCTCTACAGGTTGCCAGTCTACGTATCTTCTTCTAACTTAGGCAGAGAGCAGTTATCGTCCGTCGGCTCAACCGCCGTCGGGTTGCGCGTCCACAGGTGGTATGTAATATCATTTTCGTTAGGAAATGGCGTACTTTCTACTGTACGTTCACCATCGACATCGTTACAAAAATATCTTGAACTTGCTAGATAGAAAATTAAATTTACATCTACTGCGGGTGGACAATAATATGGAAACACCAAAAACACAACACCCTATCATGCCTAGTACAATGAAGGAAAAACGTTGGCATTCAAAATAGCTTCCATTTTCAAGGGAGTGTTATATAAAGTTCTTCCATCCACCACCTGGTAGCTGAGTGGTCAGCGCGACGGAATGTCATACCTAACGGCCCGGGTTCGATTCCCGGCTGGGTCGGGGATTTTCTCCGCTCACGGACTGGCTGTTGTGTTGTCCTTATCGTCATCATTTCATCCCCATGACACTCAAGTCGCCGAAGTGGCGTCAACTAGAAAGACTTGCACCAGGCGACCGGTCTACCAGACGGGACGCCATAGCCACACGGCATTTCCATTTTACCGTTCCTCCCAAACATAATGACAAGTTCGGGTAACAATAATGGAGATGGAAAGCGATCACGCATCGTTCTCTCTAAAGTAGAGCACAAAGGCTCAACAGTATTGAGATCTGGTGAGTGCCGTAACCAGGAGAGATGGACAGTTTACCCTCGTGCTCACATAACCAGTCTTGGTTGATTCGAGCTGTGTGAACAAGGCCCTGTCGTCCTGGAACACAGCCTCAGCACTGGCGAACAAACATTGTATGGGTTGCAACTGATAAGCCAAAACGGTCAGATAAACCTTAACAGCATGTGACCTTGAAGTGTAACCATGGAGCCTATGGAACACTACGATATGGCAGCCCAAATCATCACTGAATCCCAGCTACGTTTCACCCTTCGGACGTAAACTCGGGCAGAAGTTGGAAACAAAGTTAAAAAAAAAAAAAGGTTCAAATGGCTCTGAGCGCTATGGGACTTAACATCGGAGGTTATCAGTCCCCTAGAACTTAGAACTACTTAAACCTAACTAACCTAAGGGCATCATACACATCCATGCCCGAGGCAGGATTCGAACCTGCGACCGTAGAAGTCGCGCGGTTCCGGACTGAAGCGCCTAGAAACAAAGTTCAATAAGACTGATCCGAGCAAATGACTTTCTTCCATTGATCCACGTTATATAGCTTCGGTACCATATTTTCCCGTTACGCTCATTTTCATCGCTGGTGAATAGTTCTGGAATTCCAGCTCGCCGTGCAGATCCCTGCTCAAGTTGTTCTGGAGCACACAAGGTTCATAAGTACGACATTCAGTTCCGATGTGACTTTTGCAGCTATTATCCTCTATTTCTGGTCACCATCCTTTTCAATGACAGTCTGTCACGATCACTCAACACACACCTTCGTCCCGTTTGTGACTTGGGGGATAACATTTTTCCGGTTTCCCTGTATGTGGTATAGATATTTGATGTTGTGTCTCTTGAAACATTAAACATTTCGGCTATGGTGGTTACGGAAGCTCACGCCATATGAGCACGAACAATCTGCCCACGTTCGAATACACTGAGCTCCCACATAATGCACTCACAACTACACATAACGCTGTTCTGAGCACGACTGGCACTCGTAACGTATTGAGGACATTGCGCAGGTACCTTTTATAGTTAAATGCTACAGCGCCACCTGCAGGCTTGGCTAGCGTCTGCGGTTATGTTCAAGGTTACATTTCTCTCGGTTTTTCCATATTTTTTCCAACACCTGTAAATCTGTACTCTGCAAGCCACCTTGTGTTGTATGGCGGGTGGTACTTGGTATACGACTAACTTCCTTCATTTCCTGCTCAAATCGTGAATGGGGCGCGAAAATATCGTTGATAGGGCTTCGAGTGAGGTCTAATGCCTCTAATTTCACCTTCATGATATTTTCACGAGATGTACGTAGGAGGAAGCAATTTGCTATACTAGTCGACTCTTTCTTGAACGTACGATCTCGGAATTTTAACAGTAAACCACTCAATGATGCGCAAGCGTAGATCCCTCAGTGTGGTTGGTGGGTCATGTCGTCTATAAACAGCTATTTTCAATCGATCCCAGGCATGTTCGATAGGTTTCATGTCTGGAGAACATGCTGGCCACTCTAGTCGAGCGATGTCGTTACTCTGAAGGAAGTCATTCACGAGATGTGCACTACCAGGGTGCGAACTGTCGCCCATGAAGACGAATGCCTCGGCAATATGCTGCCGATATGGTTGCACAATCGGTCGGAGGATGGCAACCACGTATCGTACAGCCGTTACGGCGCCTTCCATGACCACCAGCGACGTACATCGGCCCCGCATAATGCCACCCCAAAACATCAGGGAACCTGCACCTTGCTGCACAGTGTGTCTAAGGCGTTCAGCCTGACCTGGTTGCTTCCAAACACGTCTCCAACGATTGTCTGGTTGAAGGCATATGCGACACTCTTCGGTGAAGAGAACGTGATGCCAATCGTGAGCGGTCCATTCGGAACATTGTTGGGCCCATCCGTACCGGGGTGCATGGTGTCGTGCTTGCAAAGATGGACCTCGCCATCCTGTGTCTGCACTAAAGGCATTGTTCAACATGGTGGAGTTGTTGTCAGGGTTCCTCCGAGCGATAATCCGTAGGTAGCGGTCATCAACAGCAGTAGTAGCCCTTGGGCGGCCTGAGCGAGGCATGCCATCAACAGTTCCTGTCTCTCTGTATCTCCTCCATGTCCGAACAACATCGCTTTGGTTCACTCCGAGACGTCTGGACACTTCCCTTATTGAGAGCCCTTCCTGGCACAAAGTAACAGTGCGGCGCGTTCGAACCGCTGTATTGACCGTCTAGGCATGGTTGAACTACAGACAACACGGGCCGTGTACCTCCTTCCTGATGGAATGACTGGAACGGATTGGTTGTCGGACCCCCCACCCCCCGTCTCACTCATAGACGCTGCTCACGCATGGTTGTTTGCATCTTTGGGCGGGTTTAGTGACATCTCTGAACAGTCAAAGCGACTGTCTCTGTAATACAATATCCACAGTTAACATCTATCTTCAGGAGTTCTGGGAACCAAGGTGATGCAAAACTTTTTTTATGTATTTATATTACAGATTGCGCCCCACTAGCTACTTAAAAACACTGGCGTATCTGAATGAAATGTTGCGTCAATATCTCAAAGCAATCGGTGAAGAATTTTCGGTGATTTTCAATTTTGAACAAAGCAACAGCTTCATTTTTATTTTAATAAATGTACGGTATGGTAGGAATAATACATTATTAAGTTTGTGCAGGTGATTTGGGGCTTCACGGGCGTGACATTTAGTACACACAGCTACCACCTCCAATAATAACTATGGCATCGAGTCGAACCGAACTTGGCTGACATTACAGCCACGCCATTCCATACTGTTTCGGCTCTATACAAGAGTTAATGGCTGGAGAGAGGTGGTGTGCCACTCTGTAGGGAACCCAAGCGCAAATCTCTTCACTGTGTGAGAGGTCTGGAGAACCTTCTGGCCAGCGTAAGAGCCGAACCCTCTCTCTGTTGATGTGGGTTAGAACAGAACGGACAACACTGAGCTGTCTTGTTAACTATGACAACACAGAGCCGTCGAAGAAGGGCGCAGACACCAGCCTCCACACTTCAGAAATATAAGGGCTGCTGTTCACATTACGGACTATACAGACCAAAGGTGACTGTGTTGTGATCCAATGGCTCCCTATACCAACACAGCAGGTGCTGGGGTAGTGCTTCTACGATGAATGCGACGTGACAACCTTCGTTCTCCTCGCGCCTCTAATCCAAACAGATGCGCCCCCGTGATACTGTACGCAGTACCGGGACCGAAAGCCATATGGTGCCACTATTGTCTCCACTGTTGCCTTTGGCCCAACATTGTCACTGGTGCTGCGTCAAAGGAAGCTGCGACAGTAGTCACCGTATTGACTGTCCATAGCGGTCCAGGCGTCGTCTCATTGTCAGCGAAAATATTCACCTTGCTGCAAACTGGCCCATGTGCTGACTCAACATACATGACGTGACTGTCCAAACCTGCAAAGCCGAGTAAACAATATGTCCGTTCTCTCGGCCGCTATCCACGCCTGGCCGCCGAGATTCTGCATGGTCTAGAGCGAGGCTCTCCTGAAGCCATCTGTTTCATACTTGGGTGACAGTCATGGTGTTCTGACCAATGTGAGCACCAGTACACGGAACGATAAACCAATCTCAAAAGACGACGATCTTTTCCCATTGATGTTGTTGTACTTACACTATATGATCAAAAGTATCCGGACACCTGGCTGAAAATGACTTACAAGTTCGTCGGGCCCTGCATCGGTAATGCTGGAATTCAATATAGTGTTGGCCCACTCTTAGCCTTGGTGACAGCTTCCACTCTCGCAAGCATACGTTCAATTAGGTGCTGGAAGGTTTCTTGGGGAATGGCAGCCCATTCTTCACGGAGTGCTGTACTGAGGAGAGGTATCGGTGTCGGTCGGTGAGACCTGGCACGAAGTCGGCATTCTATATGATTCAGGCCAGGACTCTGTGCAGGCCAGTCCATTACAGGGATGTTATTGTCGTGTAACCGCTCCGCCACAGGCCGTGCGTTATGAACAGGTGCTCGATCTTGCTGAAAGATGCAGTCGCCATCACTGAATTGCTCTTCAACAGTGGGAAGGAAGAACGTGCTTAAAACATCAATGTAGGCCCGTGCTGTGATAGCGCCACGCAAAACAACGAGGGGTGCAAACCATGAAAAACACGACCACACCATAACATCACAGCCTCCAAAATTTACTGTTGGCTCTAGACATGCTGTCAGATGTTTACCGGGCATTCGCCATACCCACACCCTGCCATCGGACCGCCACATTGTGTGATTCGTCACTCCACACAACGTTTTTCCGCTGTTCAATCGTCCAATGTTTAAGCTCCTTACACCAAGCGAGGCGTCGTTTGGCATTTACCGGCGTGATGTGTGGCTTATGAGAAGCCGCTCGACCATGAAATCCAAGTTTTCTCACCTCCCACCCAACGGTCATAGTACTTGCTGTGCATATTGATGCTGTTAGGAATTCCTGTGTGATGATCTGGATAGATGTCTTCCTATTATACATTACGACCCTCTTCAACTGTCGGCGGTCTCTGTCAGTCAACAGACGAGGTCGGCATGTACGCTTTTCCGCTGTACGTGCCCCTTCACGTTTCCACTTCTCTGTCACATCGGAAACAGTGGACCTAGGGATGTTTAGGAGTGTGGAAATCTCGCGTACAGACGTATGACAAAAAGTGGCACCCAATCACCTAACCACGTTCTAAGTCTGTGAATTCCGCGGAGCGACCCATTCGCCTCTCTCACGATGTCTAGAGACTACTGAGGTCGCTGATCTGGAGTACCTGGCAGTAGGTGGCAGCACAATGCACCTAATATGAAAAACGTATGTTTTTGGGGGTGTCCGGATACTTTTGATCACATAGTGTATTTTAATGGCTAGGAATGTAATAACGTGACCCGACAATGTACAAAAGTCTTCTACCCGTGAATAGCCGCTCCACTTTTCTGGACAGCAGCAACGTACAGACAGAACGGAGCGGCAGGCTGATTTCTGCCGACAGAAGGAGTGTGGTGGGAGGGGGAGGGGGGAGGAGGAAGCGCCAGCGCCCCCGCTCTTTTTGTGTGACGCTAAGGTCATACGGCACCGCGGCGCGGCGCGGCCGACTATAGGCCGCTTTTAGCCTCGTTCCGGAGACATTAACATCTTCCGGTCCCACGGCTGCCCAGATCCGACGCCCATTCGCTGGACGACGGTCCGGCGGAAATTTGTGGCACTAATTTACCGTACTACTGTCCCGTGAAGGCAGCACGGAACAAACGTCAAATTGGCACTAGCGGATATCTATTTCAGCACAGCCGCACAAAGCCGGAAGGATAGGTGTAGAGCCTGCATCTCGTGGTCGTGCGGTAGCGTTCTCGCTTCCCACGCCCGGGTTCCCGGGTTCGATTCCCGGCGGGGTCAGGGATTTTCTCTGCCTCGTGATGGCTGGGTGTTGTGTGCTGTCCTTAGGTTAGTTAGGTTTAAGTAGTTCTAAGTTCTAGGGGACTTATGACCACAGCAGTTGAGTCCCATAGTGTTCAGAGCCATTTGAACCATGTGATAGGTGTAGACTGAGGTGATTAAGTGACGGGATAGCGATACGCACATATGCAGATGGCGGTAGTATAGCGTACATAGGGTATAAAAGAGCATTGTACTGGCGGAGCTGTCATTTGTGCTTAGGTGATTAATGTCAATAGATTTCCGATGTTATTACGGCCAAACGAAGGGAAATAACAGATTTTAAATCCAGAATGGTAGTTGGACAAGGACGCATGGAATATCCCTTATCGGAAATCGTTAGGGAAATTAATATTCCGAGATCCACAGTGTCAAGAGTGTGCCGAGAGTACCAAATTTCAAGCGTTGCCTCTCACCACGGACAACGAGAACAGCGGCGTTTGCATAAAGTTGTCAGTGCTAACAGAAAAGCAACACTGCCTGAAAAACCTCAGAAATAAATGTGGTTCGTACGACTAACGACTATCATATCCTTTAGGACAGTGCGGCGAAATTTGGCGTAATGCGCCATGGCAGCAGACGACAGACGCGAGTACCTTTGCTAACAGCGTGACATAGGCTGCAGCGCCTCTCTTGCGCTCGTGACCATATAGGTTGGATCCTAGACGACTGGAAAATCGTGAACTGGTCAAATGAATCTCGATTTCAGTTGGTAAGAGCTGATGGTAGTGTTCGAGTGTGGCGCAGAGCCCACGAAGCCATGGACCCAAGTTGTCAGCAAGGCACTAAGCAACCTGGCGGTGGCTCCATTAGGGTACGGGCCGAGTTTACAATAGAGTGGGTGCTCTGGTGCGAATGAACCCCTTGGAGACCATTTGCAGCCATACATAGTGTGGTATCGATAGCTACGATGCCACTGCTTAGGTTGGCACTACGACAGACAACGACGACAGCGCCCTCTAGCCGGCGCTGGAGAGCTCTACGAGCATCGCTACAGATTCTGCCCATTTCATCAGGTGCAGACAGCCAGAACAATTCGCTTCAACTTCGCACCACCTTGCAAGTTATGTCATATGTTTGCATATGTTTATCCACTACTAAAGGTGTTTAACCGTATTCGCAGTACCGAGAGATTAGTACCTTTTCCTGTTCCTGTTCCTTACCCATGCGCCGCCTCCCAGGCGGGATACAAAAAAATGGTTCAAATGGCTCTGAGCAGTATGGGACTTAACATCTATGGCCATCAGTCCCCTAGAACTTAGAAATACTTAAACCTACCTAACCTAAGGACATCACACAACACCCAGTCATCACGAGGCAGAGAAAATCCCTGACCCCGCCGGGAACCGAACCCGGGAACCCGGGCGTGGGAAGCGAGAACGCTACCGCACGACCACGAGCTGCGGACGGGCGGGATACAAAACATAGACTTCATGTTCCAAAACAAGGATGGAATTATTACGGATGACAATGCGCCATGTCACTGGGTCATAGTTGTCCGTAATTGGTTTGAAGAATGTTTTAGAGAATTCGAGTGAATGATTTGACCACCCTGATCGTCCGAACGTTTATGGGACATAATCGAGAGATCAGTTCGTCAAAAAATCCTGCACCGGAAACACTTTTCCAATTGTGGACGGCATTAGAGGTAGCATGGCTCAACATATCTGCAGGGCACTTCCAACTACCTAGTTGTGGAGTCTATGCCACGTTGAGTTCCTGCACTACTGCGGATAAAAGGATGATGATGATGATGATGATGATGTTTGGTTTGTGGGACGCTCAACTGTGAGGTTATCAGCGCCCGTACAAATTCCGAACCTTTGCTCAGCCCAATGTCGCCACTTTCATTATGATGATGAAATGATGAGGACAACACACACACACACACAGTCAACTTGAGGCAGGTGAAAATCCCTGACCCCGCCGGGAATTGAACCCGGGGCCCCGTGCTCGGGAAGCGAGACCACGAGCTGCGGACTGCCGGATAAAAGGAGGTCCGACACGATATTATGAAGTATCCTGTGAGTTTTGTCACCTCAATGTATAAGGTTTCAGGAAGCATTTACACAATGCCATGCCGTATATCTTAACAATCTCACACGGATAGCACCCGAGAGACAGACATACTGTTCGCTGAGCTGTGGAAGGTCGTACATTCACGTCACATACCTAGGGTCACGAATGGACTGATTTAAAAAAAAAAAAAAAAAAAAAAAAAAAGAATCCGTACGGACAATCAGACGAGGTCGGTGTCTGGAGCACCACGGGCTATCATCACGGCGAGCATTACTTCTGCCTTCCTCGTCACGGCAGCAGATACAGGTGTACCGGCAGTGGTACGCCCAGTGGCAGCACTAGCCACGGGAGTGCCACCATGTGGTCCTGGCTGTGCACATACACTCAGGTGACAAAAGTCATGGGATACCTACTAACATCGTGTTGGACCTCCTTTTGCCTGGTGTAGTGCAGTAACTCGACGCCGCATGGACTCCACAAGTCGTTGGAAGTTACCTGCACAAGTACTGAACCATGCTGCCTCTATAGCCGTCCATAATTACGAAAGTGTTGTCGGTGCAGGAATTTGTGCACGAACTGACCTCTCGATTATCTCCCGTAAATATTCGATGTGATTCATGTAGGGCGATGTTGGCAGTCAAATCATTCGCTCGAATCGTCAAGAATGTTCTTTAAACCAATCGCGAACAATTGTGACTCGATGACATGGCGCACTGTCGTCCATAAGAATTCCATCGTTGTTAGGTTCAAAAATGGCTCTGAGCACTATGGGACTTAACTTCTGAGGTCATCAGTCCCCTAGAACTTAGAACTACTTAAACCTAACTAACCTAAGGACATCACACACATCCATGCCCGAGGCAGGATTCGAACCTGCGACCGTAGCGATCGTGCGGTTCCATACTGTAGCGCCTAGAACCGCTCGTCCAATCCGGCCGGCTCGTTGTTAGGAACATGATATCCACGAATGGCTGCAAATGGTCTCCAAACAATCAAACATTAACCATTTCTAGTCAATGATCGGTCTAGCTGGACCAGAGGACCCAGTCCATTCCAAGTCGATACAGTCCACATCATAAAGGAGCCATCACCAGCTTGCAGATTACCTTGTTGACAACGGGGTCCGTGGCTTCGTGAGGTCTGCGCCACACTCGAACCCTACCATCAGCTCTACCAACTGAAATAGGGACTCATCTGACAGACCACAGTTTTCCAGTTGTCTAGGGTGTAACCGATATGGTCACGAGCCCAGGAAAGACGCTGCAGGCGATAGGGGAAGTGGTGCTGTTAGCAAAGGAACTCGCGTCGGTCGTCGGCTGCCATAGTCCATTAACGCCACATTTCGCCCCACTGGCCTAATGGATACGTTCGCCGTTCGTCTCACATTGATTTCTGCGATTATTTCACGCAGTGTTGCTTGTCTGTTAGCACGGAATTCTCTTCGTAAACGCCGCTGCTCTCGGTCGTTACGTGATGTCATCGGCCACTGCGTTGTCTGTGGGGAGAGGTAATACCAAAAATTTGGTATTCTCGGTACACTTTTAAATCTATGGCTCTCGAAATAGCTCCAACTACCAGAGCACTTTCAGTGTCTCTCAATTCCCGTCGTGCGGTCGGAAACCCTTACACATGAATCACCTGGGTACAATTAACAGCTCATTCAATGCACTACCCTTTTATCCCTTGTGTACGCCATACTACTGCCATCTGTATATGTGCATATCGCTACCCCATGGCTTTTGTCTCCTTAGCCTAGCATCATGATGAACGTGTACATGTGCCACCTTAATTTCGTCATCGTCATATGGGCCCAGTAAATGGTGTGATTCTATTGGGTGCCGTTAGGTAAAGAACGCCATCATCTCTGGATCACATAGCCGGTAATTTAGAAAACAGCCTTTACATTTCCGACGTGTTAAGGCCGGTAGCAGTGTTGTATACTCGAGGTTTCCGTGACGTTATCTTTTAATATGATAACGCATCATTTCTTGTTGTTCACATCTATCTCGATACAAAGTGTATTCTACTGTTGCCCTGACTAGCATATATCCCAATCACTCACCCATCTCTCACCTGGTCTTGCGTTACTCGGAGACTGTCACTCGCCGTCCGCAACAATTGATGAACGGTGGCACAAAGTTGAAGGAAAATGGGATGATGTACCCTTATCTGTTACCCAATATAAACCAGTTTACAATCATTATTACTGCCAGCGAAGGCAGCTGCGCCTTAAATTTCACATCCCCTCAAACACAACAGGCACAGCGAAGAATCAGCTCTCACACAAAAATATCTCTTTGCACAAAAAATAAAGCGTTTTGCACGTACTCTTGACAGTGGTCCTGTTCGCAATGATTTGTAATGAATCCCACAGTTTCTTTGGACACAGCTTCTCATTAACAATTATTATTGCAGTTTTTGTATGACCGTAAGCTATTCGCCAACTGTTTCGCTAATTTACAGGTAAAATTGTGTTCTGTTTGTGTTCACTGATATCAGAATGTTCAGTGACCTCACGGCACACATATCGCATACCGAGCGAGGTGGCGCAGTGGTTAGCACACTGGACTCGCATTCGGGAGGACGACTGTTCAATCCCGCGTCCGGCCATCCTGATTTACGTTTTCCGTGATTTCCCTAAATCGTTCCAGGCAAATGCCGGGATGGTTCTTTTGAAAGGGCACGGCCGACTTCCTTCCCCGTCTTTCCTTAATCCGATGAGACCGATGACGTTTCTGTTTGGTCTCTTCCCCCAAACAACCCAACCCCACAAATATCGTACGCCCTGTCTTCACAGTTAAATAAGTGTGTGATAGTTTATTTACAGGCACTGTTTTGCTTCGTGGGATATAATCTACAATAAAACCTCCCTCATCCTGAAATGAAAACCACCAATTTGGATGTTCGATGTGGCACATTAAAAAAGAAATGGATTCTTCTAAAATAAAATAAGTAACCTTCCAATAAATTTCTATAGTATCACAAGCTGTAACATTTTTAAATATTCCAGTTTCATATGGGTTTCACATAAAACAATAATCTTTATACTTACCTATCCAAGCATGATTAAGACTGTCACTTCGTTTTTTTCACGTTATTACTTGACAGATACAGACTTCTACTGGGAGCGCGAACAACTGCTTCTTTAGGTCCTGCTCTATTTTCACAGATGCAGGTGGGCAGCGTAGCGTTATACAAGTAACTTTTCGGGATACAAGCTGGAACACGTAGAATAATCACGTAGTTGAAAAATCTGACGACATCATTATCAAACATACCATAAAAAATATATTTATACTTCCTTGTGATTCGGTTCAAAGTTAGCATACATACTCAAACACTGAATCGATCCTCTAAACCAGCACCCGATTAAATAACAAAACATTTTCCATGTAAAAAAATGGTTCAAATGGCTCTGAGCACTATGGGACTCAACATCTTAGGTCATAAGTCCCCTAGAACTTAGAACTACTTAAACCTAACTAACCTAAGGATATCACACACACCGATGCCCGAGGCAGGATTCGAACCTGCGACCGTAGCAGTCGCGCGGTTCCGGACTGCGCGCCTAGAACCGCGAGACCACCGCGGCCGGCTTTTCCATGTAATTCCGTCATTTCTTGTATAGAATACGTTGCTATCTACAATATACACATTTAAAAATTAGCACTGTAGCAACTAAACTAGAAAATGAGTTTAGCACAAAAACGTCTTGTCAATAATGAAGTTGTCAATCGACTGATCACGCACTTCTTAAGTACAAATTTGTTGCTTTTGCCTTTTGCCACCGGGATTGCTCTGCTTACAGTTGGTCGTAACACAAAACGTTCTTGGTGAGAACAAAGAAGTGCTGAAAAATGACACTGAAGTTCATCTACTTTGTTTAATCGGTATAACCACAGTTATACGGGGCTTCTAATATCCAGATAAGTATTAAAGAGCTGCCCGGCGCTCTCGCATCTTACACAGCCTATGTAGAATTTTTTTAAATAAAATATTTCCTGAATACAATGTTTCACGCAAAATAATTCAGTCTGTTAGTATTTCTAACGCCTCGTTGCATTCTGCGATTCTGCGACTTACATTCGCCTTTGCTTGTGTGAGAAATGCGTACAGACTAGTTCTTCAATCATCAAGAAAGTTCTCCCAAATAAATTTTATGGCATTTTTCGTAAATTCTTGTTGCCTGTATGTATGTGGAAAATAGCCATCTTGCGAAAATGTGTGTGTATGTGTGTGTGTGATTTCCTAAGGGACCAAACTGCTTAGGTCATCGGTCCCTAGACTTACACACTACTTAAACTAACTTATGCTAAGAACAACACAAACACCCATGCCCGAGGAATGACTCGAACCTCCTGCGGGAGTGGCCGCGCAATCCGTGATATGACGCCTCAAACCGTGCGGCTACTCCGTGCGGCTTCTTGCGAAAAATCTAATATATGTATCTAAGAAACGTACCGGCTCTTGATGTCACGCCCAGGACTGCGTTGGATATTAACGGAATCATCTGGCACTCTGCGAAATGTTCAGTTCGGATCAAAACAGGAGAGTGTATCCGTTGCCGTGGATTTCGCTGTCCTTACCTGTGCACGCCAGTCGATTGTTGACAGCATGATACTTCTGCTGGTTTCATAGAATTGTCAACCACGTTTCACAAAACGATATGCATCCAACTGAAAAGGACATTCAACGAAGACAAATCTGAAGTTGTCATTAGACGCTGAAAATACCAGCAGTCCACCAAAACATTCACAAAGCTGCGCGTTGTTCGCTATGCTTCCGAACCCGATAATGTTTTGTTGTCCACAAAAATCTAATTTAATAAGCACTTAAGTTCAGAAAGAAACAGAACACCTTGAACAATTACACTCAAGTTCAGAAAAAAAACAGAACACCTTGAACAACTAAAGATAGGACGTTCATATTGACAGAACGCGCACATTATTACGTTCTGCAGAAATGATTAGCACTTCAGTCACGTCGGTTCAGCATGTGACTTGTTGCCTAGAATTTATTGGGTTCTCCAAGGACCCTGCTAACTTGTTCCATGCGTTATGGTATCAACGCGTATAAGGCGAATGGCGTCCTGCGTTATAGCTATCCATGCTGCATTCATTTGGTTCCAAAGTTCATCTGTAGTGGTTGGAATTGGGTCACAGCGCTGCACCCATCATTTGACGATATCCCACACATTTTCGTTTGGCGACAAGTCTGATGATCTGGTGAGACAGGGCAAAAGGCTGACATCCTGTGACACGAAGAAGGCACGTGCTCGTGCAGCAACCCGTCGTCCAAAAAAAATGGTTCAAATGGCTCTGAGCACTATGGGACTCAACTGCTGTGGTCATCAGTCCCCTAGAACTTAGAACTACTTAAATCTAACTAACCTAAGGACATCACACACACCCATGCCCGAGGCAGGATTCGAACCTGCGACCGTAGCAGCAGCGCGGTTCCGGACTGGAGCGCCTAGAACCGCACGGCCACCGCGGCCGGCACCCGTCGTCGTGCATTGTCTTACTGAAAAATGGCATCTGGGGTGTTGTGCAGAAAGGGTGTGACTAAGGGTCGCAGGATGTCATTCACGTAGGTCACACTGGTCACAGTGCCCTGGACAGGCATCAGCTGTGATTTCTGGTTGCATACAATATCACCAACGCCACAAGGCCTTGAGTTAGCGATGTATGTCTCGTGTGAATGCAGTCGTTATGATGCCGGTCCCCCTGTCCTCGAAGAACCAAAGTACGGGCATCATTTTCAAACAAACAGAACCTGGATTCGTCCGAAAACACTGTCTGACGCTGTTCCTGACCCCAGTGACAACTTTCCATACATCACTGCCGTCTAGCATGTTTTTGCACATTTGTGAAAAAAGGCGGGGAAATGGACGACGCGCACGTAACCCCTGCCTTGATAAACGGTGACGGACTGTCACCCTGATAGTGTACGGTGACCTGTTCCATTGTTGCGGCAAAGCCGAGGAGGACACAGATCTGTCCTGCAATGCCATTCGGATGAATATGGATGTTCTCAAGGGTGGGGGTTCTGGGTGGTGCGATCTGAGCCATCTCATCGTGTTGTACGGCCTTCCGCGAACCATTCTGCACACACCAGTTTCACTGCCGGAACACTTCTTCCCATACGAGCAACAGTTTTCCGGATGGATGCATTACATTCTCTCATACCAATAAGCCGCCCTCTTTCAAACTCACTGACTTGACGGAACGGCTCGCGCTTACGTCTGCGAGACACCCTTCACGTCTGCTCAAGTCACACTGATCTGTCATCTACCGGCTTATAGCGTCAACGAGAGCCGCAGGCACATTTTACGGGTAGGTGGTGTTGCGCCATGATATCGATGTTGACTTGAACTGGTGGGCCGACATGGTTCAAATGCTAATCATTTCTGCAGAACACGCTAATGTACACGTCCTGTAAAAATGAACGTCCTATCTCTAGTCTTTTATGGTGTTCTGTTTCTTTCTGAAAAAGACTGTGCATGACGGTAATAAACAGAACTTTCTCGTTGTGATTGCTAGTAAGACGCTGTATAGTATTTGGTAGTTCAAAACGATTGACAAGAAATCAGTTGTAGACTCCGAGACAAAAAATACTGAAAAGATGACTCTGTCCATACAATTCATTTATCGAGGTGAGTAATATGACGCAATGTCGGCAATGTTCAGGACAGAACAAAAGTGAACCAGTAAGTTATGACACTTTCCACGATTTCTGCGAAGTTATATCGACAAAATTTTAGTAAATAAAACAATTATTTTTTGGGAAGTATGAGCGTCACAAATTGTAATATTATCGACAGGACTGAGGGGGAGGAGCAATAACCGATCATAGGTGGGAGGTTACAAGACACTGATTATGAGTCTCAACATAATAAATAAGCGGTATCATAACAGGATAGACACAATGGCTGAAATACCAATAAAGGAGCTATCAGATGGTTGGATCATTGTGTTCCTGGACATGTAAGGCGAAAACTGAAGCAGAAGAACTCACCTCTAAAGTTACGAAGAATGTCAAAGTCTTTCAAATACATGGTTACTCGGCGTGAGAAACGTTACTCTCTCGCAAAGTAAGCCCTGGAAGAAAGACACCGGAGCAAAAACTGTAGACAAATGTGAAGAACTTTGCAAAGCAATTAACGAAGATTTTAGTACATTACAAATGCGTTATATTGGCAAGAATTATTTACCGATACGATCCGATTTTTTAGTATGAACCTTGTTTACTGTGTACTTTATACTCATAGTCAACGTTACATATTCATTGATGATAAAACAGGGGAATTCATTTCTGTAGGAAATCAAACCGGTAATAGAGAAAAATATTTAGTGCATGTTTAGTAGCTCCCATGGCGCTCTTCACTATTCTCTGTAGTTAATTTCCAAGTTGTTAAAAACTTTAAACTATTTTTACTGCCAGACGTATTCAATAGTGACATTTAAGTTTTACTTTCAACACGTGTAGAGCATCCTGCATACAATTTTATTAATCCGACTACACGTAATAAAAGTATCCGATTCGGTTCCACTACAGTTTCTGAGACAAGAAGGCACAATGCTATGTCAAGAAGATGTCTTCCTGGAAACTTGACGTCAGGTTCTAGTCGGCAGATGGCTTTTCACGCTCTTAAACATGAGGCCGTACGCTTGGACACAAGAAATGTTCAAATGCTTTTTATTCCAGTCTTTGATCACAATATCAATTCTTTAGATGACCATCATCAGATTTATAATAAAAAATATATACGCCTAGTGAGCATTGTGTCTTTCAACATAATACAGCAATACGTGTAACAATATACTATCATACAACCAGGGAAATGTACAGATAAAATACGGTAAACCGTACCTTTTTTACACCATGTCTAAAGTGATAAGGCCATAATGGCATCGTCAAAACATATAAACATAATCAGCACAGCATCGTCACATAGATCTAAAATAGTGTGTAGAATAGGCCACATCGTCCACACAGTCATTATTGCAACTGGCAACTGAAGTACAGTAGCTACCAGAAATCTGTTTGCCTACATCCTCCCAAGATGTGGGCTTAGATGTAGTTATCATTTACGCAAAACATTTTTATCACATTATGTTTTTTGCGTAAATGATGACTACATCTAAGCCCACAGTAGCGACATCTAGGGAAGATGTATGCAAACAGATTTCTGGTAACTACTGTACTTCAGTAGCCAGTTGCAATAATGACTGTGTGTGGATGATGTGGCCTATTCTACACACTATTTTAGATCTATGTGACGATGCTGTGCTGATTATATTTATATATTTTGACGATGCCATTATGGCCTTATCACTTTAGGACATGGTGTAAAAAAGGTACGGTTTACCGTATTTTATCTGTACATTTCCCTGGTTGTATGATAGTATATTGTTACACGTATTGCTGTATTATGTTGAAAGACACAATGCTCACTAGGCGTATATATTTTTTATTATAGATCTGATGATGGTCATTACGGACTGAAACCGGTCATCGTCTAAAGAACTGATATTGTGATCAAAGACTGGAATAAAAAAAACATTTGCAGTATTCGATCACTGTTTGTATAGGCGACCATGTCGCAGTTGGTGAAACATGAAACGTTCGTTCCTGAGAAGTACTACGCCAGTGGGGAACAGAGCGAAACCAGACTCACGCTTTTCTTCGATAACATCCTGAAATCCTTGGATCAAGACAATCAGTTGCATTCAGTATGTCTTGACTCTTGGAAAGAATTTGAGTCGGTACCTCACCTAACGTTTATTAACAAAAGTACGATCCTGTGCGATATTAAACAAAATTTGTGATTCGATTGTCAATTTCTCTGTATGGAAGAACACAGCATGTTATATTAGGCAGAGAGCCATCAACAGAAGTTGAAGTAACATCAAGGAAACTGTACACAGTTTGTGTCCTATGCAGAAAATGGTGTTTAGTGACACAGACTGAACGGCAGCTTCACCAGCAATATCGCTATACAAAGTCACTGATAATGGAGTAATAAATTGAAGCAAAAAGCTTCTTTTAAAACAAATATTGCTTTTATTTAGTTGCAAACAGATTGTATTAATCTAAAAGACATTACTGCAATGTTAACAACAACTGAGGACTGCAATAGGTATCAATAACATTAAAATGTTAGATCATTATTGTTTCATTGCTTGATATCCCACTTTATCGTAACACTTTCATATCGTCTCTCATTCAAGATTGTATGCAAACGTTACCATGTTTTAATTCAATTGGAGTAAGCAGCCTGACACACAGCTCAATGAATTAACTGAACTTTTTAAGTATATAAGTTTACTATTGTAAAAATTTAAATGTTTGTGAGCATTTAATTGAATCAGAATTCCAGACTTAGGACTTTTGCTCCTCAAGTGTTTGGGACATAATAAGGTCTTGAATTAGTGTAGTTAACAGATCTCGTTTAGGTTGTTTTAGAAAACCGACGATTTTAGAATATACTATTTACTATACTATACTGTTTACTGTACTATACTATTCACTATACTATACTATTTACTATAAGCGAAACCACATATGGAAAATCATCCTCAGGTCAAGGCCAGTTAATTTTTAACCGATATCTGTGTGACACGTGTTAAAGTGCTGTCAAGATGCGTTATTAGTACACACACTGTTACTGTACCCTAAGTTACATCAACTGATGCGTATGGATGTCCCTTTCTCTGTTAGACTCTGTTAGAGCTTGACTCTTTCCACGTCCAGCTCCCGGCGTCAGGAACCCGATGCACGTATCCACGAATGAATCAGTCAATCGATCAACGAAAATGTTGCTCGTACCTCTCCTTGCTCCCCAAACTTCCCCGTACGACTTCTTTTCGTTGTCCCTAAAATGTCAGTCAGGTTGCAGACGCAAAGATTTGGCACATTTGAGAACATTCAAACAAGAACGAAGAAGGCCTTTTAGGATCAATTTTAAAAACGCCACTGTTGTCCGGTTTGGAGGGTGTGCCTCCAATGGAACTACTTTTAAGTGCTGCTAATTAATTAGAACGAGGTGCGACTAAAAAGTTGTTTGCGAGACATTCCAGAAACCTTTGTATGGCATCTCGTATCCTTAATCCGGAAATAATGCAAATCTCTTGTACATGAAAATCGGAAGTCATGGAATAATAATGCGAATGTCAGACCTCTTCAGATGCACCTACCATGAAACATATTGCGAATACGCAGACGTGTCCATTCTTACAAATATTACGGCTGGGATGTTTTCGCATTTGTCATATCTGGGCCACCAGTCTGAAACAGCCCCAAATGTTAATTACAACGTACCCACAACAATAGTATACATTAAAAAACTGTTTTTTCTATTTTACAATGTTTTTCGCTTCAACTGCTTCCTAATCAGTTAACATTTTACCAGCCTTGCTTGAATGCTATTATTTAGAACTTATACTTTCAGTGTTGCGATATTCACGCTAACAGAGCCTTTCACACAGCTGTTATGACAAATGCTCGAAGCTTTCCTTTGGTTCACGTAAGAAAATATTTGTAATAATTCTCTCTCGGGTAACTGTGGAGTATGACACGTATAGAACATCAGTTCTGGAAGGTGCTCACACTCTTCATGATACTGGCTCACTCCCATGTTCTTGTATAGGCTGTGATTTGTAGATAGAGCTCTGATTTGTGCAGGACTTGTCATACCCAGGTGCCGAAATGAACTGGTAGTGTATAAGTGAATGATAAAATAAAGGGACATTCATTTTCAAGTTTTTAAACAGTCGAAGGAAACTACTTTTCGTGTCTCCATACCAGAACGGCACCAGTGAGAAAAGGTACGGATTACATTTTCTTTCTATTAATTTCTTGTAAGTTACGATATCTTAGCACCGTGCTCTACGGCAAACTTATAAGCAGCTAACAAAGAGTCCAAGGCGATCAGTTCAGAAATTCTGATGCAGCCTTACTTTAAAAAGCGGAATTGATATTAGATGGCTTCTAGGAACTTTTCCTAGTCTCCTATAAATGAAATTATCTGGAGTTCAAAGTTAGCTTTCTTTTTTTTTTTTTGTACATGACTGCAATACTGGTTTTATTGTTGCAATGATGGATTTCGGCTATGACTAAGAGCAGTGTTTCAGTGTGAGAGCACGTAACACAGAGATACATGTAAGGCAATGCATGCGCTTCTGTTACGACGATTCTTACACTCTAACACGCATACATAATATTATTTGCTGGCCAGTCCCGTAGACTCACGCTGGTCGCTAATGGGGCACGCCAGAGCCGGATTACTAGTATCCAGGGGATGGGGTCTAGTCTCAAGCGTGGAGATAGTGGTCTGATCTTCTTTTAATCCTGCAAACTGGGCAGTGGTCTGCAGCGACTACATTGTTTCCAATGGCGACCGATTTCCCTGGCCAGGCTTTTGCAGCACCTGTTTGGAATAAGCTCTGAGAAGCCCTGGCAGGAAACGACCATTTGCTAAGAGGTACTAGTGGGGCTGGAAGTGGCCAATGGAAATCTTTCAACTGGGTTCGTTAGGTTGACTGGTTGAAAGGCCTTCTAAGATAATTTTGTGGAGAGTATTTTGGAGGAAATGGAAGAGGAAGTCGGCTAGCAAACGTCGCTAATGCCGCAGACAAGTCGTGGGCCCTGGTGTTTTGAAAGAGTATTTGGGAAGTGGGTGGTCAGTGTTCCCCAGGGAGCAGTGAAGTTATTATACCTGTGTGAGAAGTTTAGAAAAAGTTCGTAACTGCGTCCACCTGTGTGGACGCGGAAATCGCCTCAGTCATTTGCCGGTCTATCAAGACAAGTGTGATAGTTCAGTAAGTGGATGTACACGAACTATGAAATAAGGGCCCCACAGCGGAGAGTGGAGTCTTAGGCATCCTGATGTGTTGGCCTAATGAAAGAGGCGGACTTGGCGAGGTCTGGTAGAAATACTATGTTCCTCTCAAAACTTGAAGTTCGTTGTATTTTCTGTGCCCTTCTCCCTTTTGGCTTCAGAGAGTTTCTGTATTTTGTATATGGAGGTAATTATCAGCGGGAATGGCGTGATACCAGTTGGAGACGGTGTAGCGACTTTTCGCGGAGCAAGTTTTTGGTCATATCGGAGAGTCATCTGAAAGTGGTTGAACTGCTATGATAAATCTCATTAGAGAGAAAGCAACAGAAGAGACTGTTAGCGATGTTTTCAATTAATTATTAAGTGATTCTCTGAAAATGGACTATCCCTAAATTATACTTTATTCTGTACAATAAAACGAGTCATACCAGTAATTGATGTAGCAAATAAAAAGGAGTCAGTAAACAGAGTAGAATGCTCTAAATGTTTGGGTGTACATGTTGATGAAAATTTGAAATGAAAGAAGCGTATTACAGAGGTTTCCAAACTATTTAGTTCAGCTACTTTTGCTCTTCGTATAATTTTCAAGTCTTGTGAGTGGTTATTGCGTGTTGCCATCGATCTTAGGCGGTGGTCAAATTAATGTACCAGGAGCGCGTATATTAATGGGCGTACCTCCCTTGGACGAGCAGATAAGAAAAAAATGCTGCTATCTGTTGACCGAACAAGAAACAATATTGAAAAATAAATGAAATTCTTGAAGAACCAGTAACGAATCCGTTAATAATGAGGAATTTAATATTTACAGAATGGTAGCAGAGATGGAATTCCATGAAGGAGAATGTTTCAGTTTCTTCCTGATGTAAAAGAAAGACTTCAGACAACACATTTTGAGCCAAGTAGGGGACTGGTCCACTACCTTTCCGAACACAAGCTTTATCCCACGTATCTCAATGGAACTGGTAAGAGGGCAACGACCAGCTGTGAATGTGCCAAACTGTGGCGAATCAGCACACCAGACCGTGTCCCATGGGAATGTTCCCTAGCTGAAGACATAGCAATGACTGCTAAACAGGCTATAAGAGGTAAATCTGTTTGTGACGTAGTTAGAATAAAAGAAGATCTTTTTACCTTGTATCTTGTAGCTCATTCTGTCTCACAAAAAGCATGACGCAGCTATAACCAACAGACACCAGAGCAGAGACAGGTAAGGCCTGTTTACGACCTTAGGGAACGAGAACGAAGTGCGGTAGCTCTACCATCGCAAGCCTCAATAACGGAACAGTGAAGGGAGATGGATACAATCGTACGTAAGAAGACCGAGCTATGATCCGTCACCATGTTGTTTTGAAGCAACAAAATATTGCTGGACTCGACAGGGTCGCCGATCTGGTAGGAAACGTGGAGAGAAAGTAATGTGTGTGTACGTTGCACATATCGGAGTACAGTAAATAGAAATAGCGAAGCTTCAGACGACCATTTACTAACCATTTACTATTTAACTCTTCTCCTAGGGTCAGTGACCCTAACATTATCATATTGATCATAGTAGAGGTGTCAGTATTAGTACAATGAAACAATTTCCAGTAGTAGTCGTATTTGCTTAAAAATTTATGTGGTGATAGCAGCAATACAAACTTTTCATAATCGTTATAATTATAGTGTTATTTTAGTAGCAGTATATGCTGTTACAATGGTAGTAAGAGCAGTAGATATAAATATAGCTGTAAAATTAATCAAGATACTTTGAAAGAAGGACAACCTATGGTTCTCTTTTTGTCACAGTAAAGGAAGACCCCTGCCCCCCTCCGCCGACTGGGGATGGACAGTTATGCCATAGGAAAACTACAGGTAGCCCTCTACATGTTATAGTGATAGTAGTAAACAGAAATGAAGACAAGGAAAACTGTAAACTTAATTCAGTGTTCAAAACAGAAAAAAAAGATATTGCGGGATGAAAAGTAGATTATCATGAAAATTCACGTACCTATAATTTTATATGCAACAGGTCATTGTTTCCATCAAGGAAATGAAGTATGACAGATAAATAAATAAAATGTATATATTGGTCCTTATTCGTTTGTGGTTAGTCGCGAAAGTAACATCCGCGATATTGGCATTCTCCGTCCATGTTCTCCAAGCGAGGTGAGGTGGCGGCGCAGTTACTGTACGCCCCATCTCTAAAGGAAATATTTTATTGGTGGATCCTAATACACTCATACCCATATAATTGTTAGCACGATGTTCGTCAGCCTTGTTTGCGTCCTGTTCCTTCCAACGTGGGATGCCGAGCTGCGTGGAGGGCAAATAGCCTACCCTATCCACAATGATATTCATCGACAATCATACTTCAGTTTCCTCTTAATAAATAATATCTTTGAAACCACTTGGTGAACAGATACCGGATGCCTTTTCTCTTTAATTGTTCTCAGCCAGAACATTCTACTTATTTCTGGGAAGCTAGCGGCAGTATGCTGTAGAAACGTCTGTCTTTGCCGTTGTCCCTACGTCTGTACCCCCTCTGCGACTCATTAACTGCGTCATTACTATAGCCGCTGACGAAATAGTTTCAGTGACAGGTTAACATTCCACATGCAGTTGTCTCTCTGCTATACCAGCGTCACTGGAAGTAATTATCGCATTTACAGATGGAGGCAGCTAGTCGCTGGAAGAACAGGTCTGCGTAGGTGCGTGTCTTACGCAAGCTATGTCCTACGACGCCGTCACGATTCTTCAGCAATTGGACAAGCAGAAAGTGGAGACAGCGGTTCTTCTGAGTAATAATTGTCGAATGAATAGAGTCCCTGCCATATTGCTACACTACGAACGTATCGTCTGCTTAACAACAGAACTGTGTGTTGCTAACCTTAGAACGACATCTTCAAGTTCCTCCATTGGAAATTTCTGGTTGGCGTGGAGCAGGCCAACCTAGTCGAGATACTTGATTATCTTTCAGCTCGGAATACAAAAAGCTCAACACCAAGGTTGACTTTTGCGATATAGACGGAAGTTGGTTGGCGTGTTTCTAAATCTGAAAGATAATTCTGTTCAAATTTCGCTCCAGTCACTTAAAAATGGGACTAGTAGCGCTACTATGAGGATGAAAATCAAGTTTTCTCTAAATACATCGTGCAACTGTCGTGAGTATTAGCTACCTTTGGGATTGGACGTGGTGAGCTGATGTTGGCCAGGAACGCTTCTAAGGCGACAAAGACACCATTATCAATACCGCACTGAGTTTGAACGACGTCGCGTGATGGCGCTACGAGAAGCTGGATGTTGCAGAAAGACTTGGCAGGGATGTAGCCACTGTACATTACTGCCTGCAGCGTTGGTTACGAGAATGTACGAGCGCAGAAAGACCGGTCTCCGGACGGCCAAGTGGCACTACCGCGAGGGAAGACCATTGCGTTTAGCGTATGGCTCCAACGTATGGTGTGGCTTCTACAACAGCAATCTGAATAGCAGTTGGTACCATAGTGACACAACGAACTGTTACAAATCGGTTAATTTAAGAGGACAGCTCCGAGTCAGAACCTTACAGCGTGCATGTCACTGACCCCAAATCAATCACCGCTGTTTGCGACTTTAGTAGTGTCAAGCGAGAGCTCACGGGAGGTCAGAGTGGAGGTCTGTTGGTTTTTTATGATGAAAGCTGGTTGTGCCTCGATTCCAGTAATGGCCGTGTCTTGGTTAGGAGGCCAATTCAGGGCCTGCGACCAACTTGTGTTTCTGCTATACACACTGGACCTACACCTTGAGTTACGGTTTGTGGTGCGATTTCGTATGACAACAGGAGCACTCCTGTAGTTATCCCACGCATTTTGAACCTTGATTGCAAGTTTGTGCGTCAATCTGGTGATTCGATCTGGTGTGCTACCTTTCATGAACAACGTTGTAGGGCGTGTTTCCAACAGGATAACGCTTGTCCACTTACCGTTGTTGTAATCCAACATGGTCTGCGGAGTGTCGAAATGTTGCCTTGGCCTGCTGGATCACCAGATCTCTCTCTCTCCAATAGAGCGCATATGAGACGTCATAGGACGACAACTCCAATGTCATCCACATACAGCGTTAACCGTTCCTGTATCGACCAACCAAGTGCAACAGGCGTGGAATTACCACCCACATTCGGCATCTGTACGACACAACTGATACATGTTTTTGTACTTGAATCCGACGTTCTGGCGGTTACACCGATTATTCATATACCAGCATTTCAAATCTGCAATGGCTCATCTTGCACTTACATTAACCTGCGATCTTGTAATGTTAATCAGTTTAATCTGTTACCTAGACAAACATATTCCGGAAATTTCATTATTATACATCAATTATTTTTTGATGTTTCAATTTTTTCAGTCATTGTAATTGAGCCCGTGATATCTTCCAGGATTCTACCACAGATGGACGGCCGTGCGGTCTAAGGCGCTGCAGTCATAGACTGTGCGGCTGCTCCCGGCGGAGGTTCGAGTTGGTTCAAATGGCTCTGAGCACTATGGGACTTAACATCTATGGTCATCAGTCCCCTAGAACTTAGAACTACTTAAACCTAACTAACCTAAGGACATCACACAACGCCCGGTCATCACGAGGCAGAGAAAATCCCTGAACCCGTCGGGAATCGAACTCAGGAACTCGGGAGGTTCGAGTCCTCCCTCGGCGTGGGTGTGTGTGTGTTTGTCCTTAGGATAATTTAGGTTAAGTAGTGTGTAAGCTTAGGGACTGATGGCCTTAGCAATTAAGTCCCATAAGATTTCACACGCACACAAAGAGGACGTTAATGAGATTGGATGGTAGTTTTGTGTGTCATATCTGCTACCCTTATTGCAGACAGGAATGATCTGTACTTTTTTTTTTCAATCACTGGACACAGTTTCTTGTTCGAGGGATCAACGATCTACACCACTGGCCATTGAAATTGCTACACCACGAAGATGACGTGCTACAGACACGAAATTTAAGCGACAGGAAGAGGATGCTGTGACATGCAAATGATTAGCTTTTCAGAGCATTCACACAAGGTTGGCGCCGGTGGCGACACCTACAACGTGCTGATATGAGGAAAGTTTCCAACCGATTTCTCATACACAAACTGCAGTTGACCGGCGTTGCCTGGTGAAACGTTGTTGTGATGCCTCGTATAAGGAGGAGGAATGCGTACCATCACGTTTTCGACTTTGATAAAGGTCGGATTGTAGCCTATCGCGATTGCGGTTTATCGTATCGCGACATTGCTGCTCCCGTTGGTCGAGATCCAATTACTGTTAGCAGAATATGGAATCGGTGGGTTCAGGAGGGTAATATGGAACGTCGTGCTGGATCCGAACGGCCTCGTATCACTAGCAGTCGAGATGGCAGGATTCTTGTCCGCATGGCTGTAACGGATCGTGCAGCCACGTCTCGATCCCTGAGTCAACAGATGGGGACGTTTGCAAGACAACAACCATCTGCACGAACAGTTCGACGTCGTTTGCAGCAGCATGGACGATCAGGTCGGAGACCATGGCTGCGGTTACCCTTGACACTCTATCACAGACAGGAGCTCTTGCGATAGTATACTCAACGACGAGCCTGGGTGCACGAATGGCAAAACGACATTTTTTCGGATGAATCCAGGTTCCGTTTACGGCTTCATGATGGTCGCATCCGTGTTTGGTGACATCGCGGTGAACGCACATTGGAAGCGTGTATTCGTCATCGCCATACTGGGGTATCAACCGGCGTGATGGTATGGGGTGCCATTGGTTACACGTCTCGGTCACCTCTTGTTCGTATTGACGGCACTTTGAACACTGGACGTTACATTTCAGATGTGTTACGACTCGTGGGTCTACCCTTCATTCGATCCCTGCGAAACCCTACATTTCAGCAGGATAATGCACGACCGCATGTTGCAGGTCCTGTACGGGCGTTTCTGGATACAGAAATTGTTCGACTGCTGCCCTGGCCAGCACATTCTCCAGGTCTGTCACCAATAGAAAACGTCTGGTCAATGGTGGCCGAGCAACTGGCTCGTCACAATACGACAGTCACTACTCTCGATGAACTGTGATATCGTGTTGAAGCTGCATGGGCAGCTGTACCTGTACACGCCGTCCAAGCTCTGTTTGACTCAATGCCCAGGCGTATCAAGGCCGTTGTTACGGCCAGAGGTGGTTGTTCTGGGTACTGATTTCTCAGGATCTATGCACGCAGATTGCGTGAAAATGTAATGATATGTCAGTTCTAGTATAATATATTTGTCCAATGAATAGCCGTTTATCATCTGCATTTCTTCTTGATGTAGCAATTTTAATGTCCAGTAGTGTATTATCCAAAGAAGTAATATGTGTGCTGCACTGTTGAGTAGGGGTAACCTCTTGAGGTTACAATGTACTCAACATGAGACGCAGCGGCGGAAGCTCACCTGCTGGTGGCGTGTGAGGCGGCCAGAGGCGGCCGGCCGGCTACACCAGCTGCGGCTGCGGCGGCGGCCGCCTGGGCCGGGCCGCCTGGCTGAGTGCCTTACTCGCCACCTCGTACTTCACGCGGACAGTCGCGGCCGAGCGCGCTGGCTCCCCTGCGGCGCCGCGCCGCCGCCGCCGCCGCTCCCAGCTCACGTCAGCTGGCCACGCTGCGGCCAGCTTCCCCAGTCCCGCCGGCATCGCTGTCGTCACTGAACGCCATTAGCGTGCGCCACTCCACTCTTTCGCAAATGATTTACCGCCGGCGAAGAAAATTTGTTCCGAGGCAGAACTGACTTTCGATAGCGTAGAGTATCATGCTACCGTCCAGATAATTTGCTTGCCGTCATTTCTTAACTCTGTATTCCTCAAGTACGGGTACCAACGTCGACTGTGACCCGTGACGTAATGATTTTGTGGAATGTGACCTAATATGTTCTCAAACACTGACAGTACAAACCGCTGACAATAATTATTTTGCCCCTGTATTCTGTACGGGCTGTAGTTTGCAGCAACAGACTGATCACGATTAGATGCGGTTGGACAGCGAGTATCTTGTTGCGTGTCGGCATAGCCAATAGATGTAACTTCATCTAGCGACATAGTAGTCTTGACATGGTCTGAGATTCAGGTTATTTTTAAAGGTGGTAGTCTGGTTGTATAAAGGACGGCCAAATGAAAACGAGATAGTGAAAAAAAAGGAAGTAAACTATCTACTATTTCAAAAGCAACCGCCATAACTGCATAACTGTTAATACATGTATCCACTGTGAGACAAGACGGTCAGTGTCTTCAGGTTAAAATTCTTGCGGTTGCCTACGGAACCGAGATCGCAGACGGGCGTGCACCTCTTCGTCCGAAGCAAGTAGACGGCCACGATTGTCTTCAGGGCTCCAAAAACATGTAAGCGACATGGGGACAGATCGGGACTGTACGGATGATGTGTGGGCACGCCTGCATGTTTCAATCTTGTTACGGCAGACGCTGAAGTTTCACTGGGAAGCCGTTAAACATCCTACTTACAGCCCCGATCTCTAGCTACGCGCTTTCCATATTTTTGGAGCTCTGAAGAAAGACATTCGTGGTTGTCGAATTGGTTCTGACGAAGAGGTCCATGCTTGGGTACAATCATGGCTTCGTAGTCAACTGCAAACATTTTTTTATGAGGACACTGACAGTTTTGTCTCATTGTGCAATAACTGTATTAATATGTATGGCTATTACTTTTAAATTAATAAACAGGTTATTTAGTTTTTACTCACCTGTCCCGCTTTCAATTGACTGCCCCTTATACAGGGTGTTACAAAAAGGTACGGCCAAACTTTCAGGAAACATTCCTCACACACAAATAAAGAAAAGATGTTATGTGGACATGTGTCCCGAAACGCTTAATTTCCATGTTAGAGCTCATTTTAGTTTTGTCAGTATGAACTGTACTTCCTCAATTCACCGCCAGTTGGCCCAACTGAAGGAAGATAATGTTGACTTCGGTGCTTGTGTTGACATGCGACTCATTGCTCTACAGTACTATCATCAAGCACATCAGTACGTAGCATCAACAGGTTAGTGTTCATCACGAACGTGGTTTTACAGTCAGTGCAATGTTTACAAATGCGGAGTTGGTAGATGCCCATATGATGTATGGATTAGCACGGGGCAATAGCCGTGGCGCGGTACGTTTGTATCGAGACAGATTTCCAGGAAAAAGGTGTCCCGACAGGAAGACGTTCGAAGCAATTGATCGGCGTCTTAGGGAGCACGGAACATTCCAGCCTATGATTCGCGGCTGGGGAAGACCTAGAACGACGAGGACACCTGCAATGGACGAGGCAATTCTTCCTGCAGTTGACGATAACCCTAATGTCAGCGTCAGAGAAGTTGCTGCTGTACAAGGTAACGTTGACCACGTCACTGTATGGAGAATGCTACGGGAGAAACAGCTGTTTCCGTACCATGTACAGCGTGTGCAGGCACTATCAGCAGCTGATTGGCCTCCACGGGTACACTTCTGCGAATGGTTCATCCAACAATGTGTCAATCCTCATTTCAGTGCAAATGTTCTCTTTACGGATGAGGCTTCATTCCAACGTGATCAAATTGTAAATTTTCACAATCAACATGTGTGGGCTGACGAGAATCCGCACGCAATTGTGCAATCACGTCATCAACACAGATTTTCTGTGAACGTTCGGGCACGCATTGTTGGTGATGTCTTGACTGGGCCCCATGTTCTTCCACCTACGCTCAATGGAGCACGTTATCATGATTTCATACGAGATACTCTACCTGTGCTGCTAGAACATGTGCCTTTACAAGTACGATACAACATGTGGTTCATGCACGATGGAGCTCCTGCACATTTCAGTCGAAGTGTTCGTACGCTTCTCAACAACAGATTCGGTGACCGATGGATTGGTAGAGAAGGACCAATTCCATGGCCTCCACGCTCTCCTGACCTCAACCCTCTTGACTTTCATTTATGGGGGCATTTGAAAGCTCTTGTCTACGCAACCCCGGTACCAAATGTAGAGACTCTTCGTGCTCGTATTGTGGACGGCTGTGATACAATACGCCATTCTCCAGTGCTGCATCAGCGCATCAGGGATTCCATACGACGGAGGGTGGATGCATGTATCCTCGCTAACGGAGGACATTTTGAACATTTCCTGTAACAAAGTGTTTGAAGTCACGCTGGTACGTTCTGTTGCTGTGTGTTTCCATTCCATGATTAATGTAATTTGAAGAGAAGTAATAAAATGAGCTCTAACATGGAAAGTAAGCGTTTCCGGACACATGTCCACATAACATATTTTCTTCCTTTGTGTGTGGGGAATGTTTCCTGAAAGTTTGGCCGTACCTTTTTGTAACACCCTTTATATTGGCAATACCAATAATGTGATACGAGAGTACTTCTCGTCGTCGTATATTTTACACATTCGATTTCCATGAGCGACCTATGGCCGTCATTCTGACATCATCCGTTAACGCAATGGCTGGTCTCGATAAGGTCAATATTTCCTTAATAACTAACAAAACATTCCTCTGTATTTACTTACAAAATTTTTTTCAAACAGTACTTTCTTCACGAACGAATAGATATTAGCAACAAGTGTACCAGTTCTACAGCTGCGACGTTTGATCTACAATTTTCATCAATTAACACCACATCTGATATCTGCCGCAGTAATCTGAATGGAAACTTGTTTGCCTTATGAGTACTGATGAGCAATTAAGACTCACAGTTAGTGCCAATGACATAATTATATACTAGCCAAGAAAAACAAGATGCTACTAGGTACTTACGCGGGTAGTTGTAGGAACAATTTGGTACAATTTATAAACATCCCGTAAACAAGAAAGCTGGATCCAGAACGAATAGTGGGAACTTTTTATGTGGCTTCGCTATCCGTGTTCATTCGTCAGCAAGGAATTTCTGAAACGCATTTTGAGCTGTTCCCGTCGCTACTTAACAGTGATGTAATTCCTGGATGCCTACAAAGAAAAACTAGATACATTTCCAATTGTCTCACCTGTATCACCTCTGATTAACCATCCAGACATTTGGAGAAAAGAGAAGCAGCTATATGAATATAAAGAGCTCAGATGGAAAATCATCCTTAAGCAAAGAAGGGAATGCCGAAAGGTGGAAGGAATATATAGACGGTCTACACAAGGGAGATGAAGTTTCAGGCAATATTATAGAAATAGAAGTGGACGTAGATGAAAATGAGAGGAGAGATATAATACTGCGAGAAGAATTAGACAGAGCTCTGAAAAATTTAAGTCGAAACAGGACCCCGGGGTTAGGCGATAATCCATCAGAACTACTAATAGCCTTGGGAGAGCCAGTCGTGACAAAACTCTTCCTTCTGGTGTGCAAGATGTATGAGACAGAGGAAATACCTTTAGACTTCAAGAAGAATGCAGTAATTCCGATTCCAAAGTAAGCAGTTGCTATCAGTTTAATAAATCATGATTGCAAAATATTAACTCTAATTCCTTACAGAAGAATGGAGAAACTGAGGTAAGCCGACATCGGGGAAGATCAGTTTGGATTCAGGAGAAATGCAGGAGCGCGTGGGGCAATTCTGACCCTACGATTTATCTGAGAAGATAGGCTAAGGAAAGGCAAACCCACATTTACAGCATTTGTGTTGTAGAGAAAGCTTTTGATATTGTTGACTGGAATACTCTCTCTGAAATTCAGAAGGAGCAGAGGGAAAACACAGAGAGCGAACGGCTGTTTACAACTAGTACAGAAACCAGATGGCAGTTGTAAGAGTTCACGGGCATGAAAGGGAAGCAGTGGTTGAGAAGGGAGTGAGACAGGACTGTAGCCCATCCCCGGTGTTGTTCAACCTGTACACATAACAAGCAGTAAGGGAGACTAAAGAAAAATTTGGAGTAGAAATTAAAGTTCAGGGAAAAGAAAAACTTTAAGATCTGCCGATGACATAGTAATTCTGGAAGAGACAGCAAAGCACTTGGAGCAGCAGTTGAACGGAAGGACAGTCTCTTGAAAGGAAAATATAAAACGAGCACCAACGGAAGAAAACAAAGATAATAGAATGTAGTCTAATTAAATCAGTTGATGCTAAGGGAATTAGATTAGGAAACGAAGCACTGGAATCAGTAGATGAGTTCTGCTATTTGGACAGCAAAATGTCTGATGATGGATGAAGTAGAGAGGATATAAAATGTAGACTGAAGAAGAGAAATTTATTAACATCGAATATAGATTTAAGTATTAGGAAGTATTTTCTGAAAGTATTTGTATGGAATATGATAACGTAAGTAATGTATGGAAGTGAAACATGGACAATAAACAGTTTATACAAAAGGAGAACAGAAGCTTTCGAAATGTGGTGCTACAGAAGAATGTCTAAGATTAGATGGGTCGATCACGTAACTAATGAGGAGGTACTGAACAGAATTGGAGAGACAAGAAAGTTGTGGCGCAATTTGACCAAAAGAAGCTGTCAGTTGATAGGAAACATTCTCAGACATCATGGGATCACCATTTTAGTACTGGAGGGAAGTGTGGGGAATAAAAATGGAGAGGGAGACCAGAGATGAATACCTCAAGCAGATTCAGAAGGATGTATTTTGCAGTAGTTATTCGGAGATGAAAAGGCGCACACAGGACAGAGTAGCATGGAGAGCTGCATCAAACCAGTCTTGGCACTGAAGACCACAACAATGACAATAACAGATCAGTACTGGAATATAATAATTTTTATATATCATTTGTTTTTTGTGGGACGTCGTAGTTCCAAACCCGGCTTCTAACGCTCCGCAGAAATGTTTCTGCTGTCTGGCACTTTCACTGATCTCTTTCTTATTTCTTCCATTTTCTCTGTCACACTTCCTAAGTACTTGTCACTTTCACCTTCTTCAGTTGTTCAAATCCAATCCTTATTTCACCACTCAGAAGACCAACCACTCGTCCAAGTCGTTTGAGGCGGTCAACGCCGCAAAGTGTGGGATGGCCTACAGGGGTGAAGTACAGTGGGGTCTTTGAGTGCCCCCGGGAGTGATAGGGCAATTTGATGGCCCTATAGAAACTCCGAAAAGTGGCAGCTAACATGGCTCTGGTGAAGCTGTGACAGGCCTAGCTAGCTAGCAGTGGACCAACAACCCGCTTTCAACAAGGTAACTAGAGGAACAATGCCATTTTGAATTGAAGTAATCTTACAATATCGTCTCAGGAATACAGGATACAAGATACAGTATTAAATGTTTTATAGAAACATATCAGATCTACCAATGAGATAGAATAACAAAATATGACGACAGGCTGGCTGTAATAGGTTTGAAAATAAAATTTTATGTGGATTTATCCGTAAGGACTGCTACAGATGATTATATTCTATCAGAATTTCGTTGAAGTGGCTTACAAATAATTTTTTGCTCAATTCTGTTTGGCCATTGGGATTGCCACGCTGTGATGTACATTCGAGTGAACGAATTTCTATTTCTTTCTTAGCAGAGCGAAGTAATTGCAAGCTTCTTGTTATGCACTTCACCTGATGCCTACTTACAGCAGGTATACATACAGTAGCTGTAACTGCATTGATCAGTTGAAGAGGGAGGAAAGTGCTAAATGACTTACAACATACTAAATAGCTAAAACCTCACTAGTAGCTGCATATCTTCAGTTGATTAAGTTCATAGCTGTAGCACCCTAGCACCATTGTCGTGGATCAAACTATTATTTCCTCAAGGTTACGAAAAGAAAACGCTGACTGAGATAGCAGATAGTAGCGCAAATCGTTCACTTCGTTCACACTTATTGCCAACACGAGAGCGGTGCCGGCCGAAGTGGCCGTGCGGTTAAAGGCGCTGCAGTCTGGAACCGCAAGACCGCTACGGTCGCAGGTTCGAATCCTGCCTCGGGCATGGATGTTTGTGATGTCCTTAGGTTAGTTAGGTTTAACTAGTTCTAAGTTCTAGGGGACTAATGACCTCAGCAGTTGAGTCCCATAGTGCTCAGAGCCACGAGAGCGGTGATACCATCCTTGAAAAAGAAAGCAATCCTTTTGTCAAATGAAGTACTTTATCAATTCCTAGTTGATTAAGGAGAACAGAGAGGATAGTGAATCGACTAATAGTTGCCCGGTCGCTGTGTCCGAGCGGCTCTAGATGCTTTAATCCGGAATCGCGCTGCTGCTACGGTCGTAGGTTCGAATCCTGCCTCGGGAATGCATGTGTGTGATGTCCTTAGGTTAGTTAGGTTTAAGTAGTTCTAATTCTAGGGGACTGATGACCTCAGATGTTAAGTCCCATAGTGCTTAGAGCCTTTTGAACCATTTGACTAAGAGTTGTTTTCTTCTTTTCCTGGTAAAAGGTTGGCATCAGTCCACGAGAATACGCAAGTATTCTGGCTATAATGTGTCCAGCTAACAGAACAGCTGATCATTAGTGTATTTTCGCTGATTGACTTCCACTGCTTCCGTTTTTGCTTAGATTCAGTCTACTTGCAATGCGACGCTAAAACACAGCGGTTAACAGCTTCACTGATGCACACCTAGTCTAGGAACGACATTATCATCACGACATAGTGCCTCAAGAAACCCACTTATATTGAGTCAGTATGTAACTAGACATTTCTGAACATTTGTCGGACAACTCCAATTTTAGTTAAATGTAATGGATAAAACAATGAAACTTCTTTGCTTTTTTTTCCTGCATTTTATCCTGTTACTTCACGGGATTAGAAACATGTAACTCAGGTGGGACGTGGGAACCAGCCCGGTATTCACCTAATGGGATGAGAGAAGTCACCAACAACCCACATCTAGGCTGGCCAGCACACCGGAGCTTCTCGTGCGGGGCCGGCGCGACTCCTCGAATCCCGGAAGCGGCATGCGAACGCACGCAGTTATCCGAGCGGGTACGCATTCAAAATGCAGATGGCTTTATATTAAATAGGAAACATTTACTCGTACCTAATCTTCTGAGAAATGTTATTTATTTCATAACGGACTGTCAAATGGCTAAATGGTTCAAATGGCTCTAAGCACTATGCGACTTAACTTCTGAGGTACAAAAATGGTTGAAATGGCTCTGAGCACTTTGGGACTTAACTACTGTGGTCATCAGTCCCCTAGAACTTAGAACTACTTAAACCTAACCAACCTAAGGACATTACACACATCCATGCCCGAGGCAGGATTCGAACCTGCGACCGTAGCGGTCGCTCGGCTCCAGACTGTAGCGCCTAGAACCGCACGGCCACTCCGGCCGGCTATAACGAACTGTCTTTCAATTTCTTGTTTATTTTGGAGAACATCAGGAAAGCGTTTCCTGTTTAATAGTATTTTCGTGTTTTGCCAAACATCGACGTAAAATTCAGATAGTGCAGAAGGTTTGCTTATTTCCATACATTTTAAAATATTTATATCCAGTCACCTGGAAAAGTTACAGCTTCCAACTTCTGATAGATCTGCACTTGGTCGTTATCACAAACAGTATCGCGGATTTCGATGCTCATCTCTACAGTTGAAACCTTCAATAGAAATTTCTCCTTTACTGCTTGTTCGGTAAACAGATTTAACAGCATGGGTGATACGCTACACCCCCGTGTCACTTCTTTTTCACTGTCACCCCCTTTCATATCAATCTATTCTTAACAACTGCACTCTGGTCTCTGTGCAAGTTGTAGGTAACCTTTCGCTCCCTGTTTTTTTAATCCCAGTAACTCCAAAAATTCAAATAATATATTCCAGACTACATTGCCAAAAGCTTTATCCAAATCTGAATACGCTATAACTGCGTGCTTACTTCCTTCAAATTATTTCTAAGCCTTCGTGTGGACATTGCTTCGGGTTTTCCTATATCTAGATCTTCCATCAGGTCGAGTTCTACCAGTCAATCCATTTTTCAGTATTTTAATCCCTTTAGCTTCAAAAATTCAAGGAAAATATTCTAGCTACATTGTCAAAAGCTTTAGTGAAATTCACAAACGCTCTAACTGTGGAATTCCAGCCGCATATAAAAATTAAATTTTTGTCTATATCAATGCAGTGAGCAATTTCTTTTATATGATTATTTACTTCTTCAATCCCTTTCTCACCTGGGTAACTAATATGCCTGTATACTTTGACTTCTGTATTAAATATTTTTACTTTGTGCCCACCTTGGCTACGATAATGCGCTACTAAGTTATTCATAGTAATTTAACAGCACTTCCATTTTCTTGTTTATTGTTAGACCTATTCTTGCATTACAATTATTTGATTTTGTGACAACACTCCTCTACTAACCTACACAGAAGTCGTATTATTCCTGGCAAGCGCCTCTCTTCACTAATTCCCACTTTAAACTATCAGTCTCTTTTCAGGTACTCTAATTTACCAACAGGTTCAAGATCTCCAAAATTTAATAATACACCGACGAATAGAGCGACCGATTTTTCCTTTTTTTTTTTTTTTTTCATGCTATTGAATCCTTCCGAATGGTCCACATCCGGAGATCTCGACGGACGCTGTGTTACTGCCTGAGCATTTCACTCAAGAAAATGCCATCATCATTAAACCATATTGAAGAGCTACATGATTAGGAAATGTAAGGCTGTTATATCACCTTTGCTTCTGCCGCGATGATGTACCAACACAGCAAGGTCGTGCTGGTTAATGTTATAAAGCCAGATCACTCAACCATCCAGACTCATACCGACGTAATTACTGACAACGGTGATACCCGTCTTCATGAAACCATGCGATCTCTCCACACATATCCTTCTGACATGGTCGGCTTACTGTATCCTTGAGGTATGCAAGTCACCTCTCCCCGTCAACGGTCATGGTTCATGGGAGAAACACTGTTGTTACTTTGCGGATATCGTCATAGAAGACATGAAAGTATTGTCAACGTTTTGATACGTAATTCTTTCATCAGTATAAGCTGACATGAGAAAGACCGGTGATTCAGTCAAACTGCTATGTGAACAACCTCAGGAAAAAGTTTCACTATCGCCATTTCATTATTCAACTTACGTCTGACCTCTACAATCAGTTTCGTGCATGGAAGTAGACATCTGCAGTGCAATGTATTCAGCATAGAGTAGGTTACGAAGCTGGTATGATAATATCTGCGTTCGTAAATGTAATTCATGGAATTTTATAATGAACTTATTAAATGCGAACATGCCATTGAAGGTGAAAATACGTCTTTCATCAGATGTGCATAATTTTTTAGTTACACTTTCCTTTGAAAACTTTAATAAAGTGTCACATAAGCATCTTGATGATTAAATAGTTATCCAAAACTATTATGCACTTATGAAATAAATGTTTGCTGTATTAGAATAATTTCAGACTGAAATTTTCACGCTATTGATTTAAAATCGCCAATAGAGCTCCAGACTGTACATTTGTGTTACTTGGCCCTATAAAAGTGATATTTTTCTTCTTTCCTGTAATAAATGATCTGATTTCATATACAAATAAGTCATAAATCTGATGTCGATTGGGGAAAGAGAAACAATTTATCATGGGAATGAGTCACAACGCTTTGTCTGTGATGAGCGATTCAAGTTCCAAACACATGCTCGCAGAGCTCGGAGCATTCAACAACGTCCTGAAAAGGCTTCATCAAGAAAGCAACTCAGAATTCTCATTCACCCCTCGCCGCACAGCTGATCGTTCATTGTATGACTTCCCGCAACTGACAGTAATTTGTAGGAGCTTATAGGTGACTAAGGTTATCGTCTCGCTAGGACAGCTTTTTTTTTTCTTTTTCGCCAAGAGAAAGCACCATACCATATCATTCTAGTTGAACTGCTTTCAATTATGAATCGAATTTTTCGCCTGTCTCTCCAATATGTATGAGACTATAGTTGCATGCAAGTGTAGCTTATCTCTAAAGTGAAGTGGAGCCCTGCGCTGAGCTGGCAGACAGACCGCGACATCTAGTTTCTGTCGGGCGAAAAAGATCTCAGCGCAGTCGCTGTGACGTAAGAACTCCTGAACCGTTTACCGCGACTTTCAGATGCAAGAAAGCACCGGCGGAATAAAAATCCGTCCCATAAAATGAGACTGGCAACAAAACTAGAACGTTCATCCGCGAAACAGGACTCAAAACTACGTGGTGAGGCATGTAACTCATAGTAAAATTAGTCAACTTTGTACAAAAATACAATTAATTTGACGAGAGAGAGAGATAGACGGGTGACGATAACACCGTAATCAACAACGCCTGCCAACTTGTACAGTTTTTCCCTTTACACAAACACCGTGCAGGACAAGACGATAGGTACTGCTTCCAGTCTTCTGCAATATAAACTAGGAATAAATAACTTCGAAAGTTCTCTTCCTAGTAATGGTAATTACCTGTTCTCTCTCGTAGTACGACAATGCAGATGATGATGCGGCGGTCGTCTTCTTGAACATTATTGCCGTGCATCCGAAGATTTGACGTAATGGTTACTGATGCGAATTTAGGAGAACATGTGTACTTGAAGCTCGTAGTAATAAAACACTTTTCTTCAACGAGTTATCCAGTTTTTACTTGTTAAGCACATATAGAACAAGATACGTCCGAACACCACGGCGGACGATAACAGAAGAGCTATGTTACAAGGGTTAAAACAAGAGAGGTGGTGTAAAAAAATGTGAAAGTAAAGCGTTTTTCATTTTACCGCCGCCCTCTCAGATTACAATAACGCTACGTTATATGGATTAATAAACCTTTGGCGCATTCAACTGGCGTCTGTGTGAATTAATACATCTCGTTTGTCTGTACATATAAACCTTATAGGTACCTACAAAACTCATGTACGGGTATTTTGACTCGCTAACTAGAGTTTTGTTTCAGTAGCAACAGGTTCTTTATCGCGCTCTTTTTATTTCAATTGTGTTTCGCAACGAACTCAACGACAACAACAAATTAAAATTGCACAGCATTCTCTCATAATTAACAAGTAGACGCATTTCTGATTCTATGGCTCACATCAGTCTACATGAGATTATTCAAACATTGTCACGAACAGATGAAATTGAAACTGAATATAATTGATGATATTCTACAAAATACACAAATACTACTTCCATTAAAATACTTTCAACTCCAGCAAGAATATTCCTTCCTAATGGGAGTAGTAGGTTGTCTGCTAGCACTGAGATTCACCGCCACCTTCCCTCCATCAATAACAATACAAACACAACACTACAACGGCAAAGTATTCCCAACAGGACCTTGTCCAGAACAGTAATGGGGGATTTACGTATTCACCTTAATGTTCACGGCTTGAGTGTGCAGCTTCCTTTGATTTTGAACGATATTCTCTTAGCAGAAAACAAAAGTTTACAAATGCCGGCCGGTGTGGGCGAGCGGTTCTAGCTGCTTCAGTCTGGAACCGTGCCACCGCTGCGGTCGCAGGTTCGAATCCTGCCTCGGGCATGGATGCGTGTGATGTCCTTAGGTTGGTTAGGTTTGAGCAGTTCTAAGTTCTAGGGGACTGATGACCTCAGATGTTAAATTCCATAGTGCTCAGAGCCATTTGAACCATTTGAAGGTACAAATCATACGACATTTATAGACACATCATTAGACCAGACTGACGATTACCCACAGAAAGCTCAGTAAGTTCTGTGATTTAATGTAGGGCAGCCAGTGAAAGGTGAATGTGCTAGGTTCACGATTACTGATGACTCGTCCAATGAAAGTGAGTGAAAACCGGCAGGACAAAATCAACCAGTCAGCAAGCGCTAAAAGTTCAAATGTAAAGGTGAATGTCATACTTTTTTGACACGTTTTCACACGACATTACATGAGCAGTGCAAATATAAAAATAGGAAGCCGGTTTTCGCTATCGAGTTTAAATGTTAAGCCTAAATCTGTTTTGCTAATTCAATCAGATACCGGTTTTCGGGGTCTCAGTTACTTTACGCGAATGTTTTCTAGAAGTCAACTGTTCCGATTTAGTCAGCACTACTGGAACTTCAATTTTTTCTAGTGTAGCTATCAGTATCTTTCTAACTTTCTTAATAAAGAACGAGTATGATTTCCTTACTGATATCAGTTAACTCGAAGAACGAGACTGTTCAAGAAGAGATGCCGAAAAATAAATGGATAAATAAAAATCACTATTCTTACGCCAACCTAGATCATGCGCGTCGTGATCTCCGGTAGAACACTGCAGTACTGCGACATGTTTGATATTCCGAATAGCTAGAAAATTTTAGAACTGGTAAATAAATGTACATTCCTGTTTCCCCGCCAAGAACTAGCGAATATTCTGTGAAGCAACTAGTTGTGTGATTTATCTTGTTCCACTCCATTCAGCAAGTATGTCACACTTCCGTAACTCTCCACACTCAATAACGATAAAATGTGTTTCCTTTCAATTATTTATAAGAACATAAAGACTTTTCTGCTCAACAGAGTCCTTCTTTTCCTTCACAACTCATAAATTCAGTTGGTCCACACTCATTGACATTTAGAAAGCAAGTATCTGTCTGAGAACCAAATCACCAGTCAAATGCGGTAATACGTTTATATTGGAATATCGATTGCATAATTTGAAATTAGGAAAACCTGGAAAAACAAGTCCAGAATCAATACTAAAGTGTTTAAATGGCAACATGAGATGGTATTGGTAAATCGATTTATGGAAAATCAGATCTGAGAATAAACCAACTAACTGTAGCGCAAGCGACATGAGCGTCCTGAGGCACTACCATCTGCAGTTGGAGGTTTATCTGCTGCACTCTGATCGAAAAGCAAAGCGTGTTCCAGAATGTTTATGTCATCAACCTGTAAGTTGTCTAATGCCGTCAAGTATGTGATCCTATCCGCTGATAGGATTTTCAGTTTTTTGTGACCATATGTCCAACAATCAACATAATAAAATTTTCCTGAAAAGCCTAATTTCTTGCGTTTCGCACTCTTACCGAAGGACCGGAAGCCTTCTTCGTCCTTTTCCTGGTTTTCAGTCGAGCAACGGAACGCCACTAAAATGCTTGGAACACAGATGTAGATACAGCGTCGAACCATGCAACAAACATGCAGATTTGAAGACCTATATTTTACGCACATTTTCAGTGTCGCGCCAGGGGACACCGTGAGAGCTCCTTCAATTGTCTACCAATAACTTCACGTTTGCCTTCAAACTATATACGATCTAGTGGAAGAGATGACATTCAGCAAATTAAAACACACACAAATTTTTATTGTGTTGTGGAACAACGCATTTGTGCCACCGAAGTTTTTTGAGGAGTTCCCCATTGGTTGTAAAGAAAATGCTGGACTGATAATCTCCTCCCAAGTAGATACTCGCAGGGGGATCTCCTCTGTCGCACTACTAGTGAAACATGGGCAACGGAAACAAAATTGTGAATGCATGATGTAGGGGTAGGGTGCATTTATAATGGAAGTCAAAATTAGTAATACTCGATATAAATTGTGAATAATGAATGTAGGAGGCATGCAGCGAAGAATAATCAGCTCAAAATAGAAAGACACTGATTTCCACATCAAATCAACAGATAGAAGTCCATTTCAGCACTCTTGGGCAGAGTAGCACTCTCCTCTGTTATTTAACGCCTAAAATAATAACAAACCGAAAAGAATGAGACGGTGCTGAAAAGTAATGCCACCGAAATATTTGTTCTGTTCACAATATAAGTTAAAGTATTACATGCATATTTCGCGGTCGACTTTCTCGCTTCGCTGCCGCACGTTACAACCTTCTAACGTTAGAGGGCTTAGAATTGTAGCGCGTAACATGGCGGTGTGTAACGTAATTATATCGGAGCGTGAGAAACTGCGTGCTGTAATTGAGTTTTAGATTCTAAGAGTTCGTTCATATGTGGAACACCTTTCTCCTTCAGCAAGACAATATCAGACCACACACGAGCGCTGCGACATCTGGAACAGTCCGACGCACCGAGCGAGGTGGCACTGGACTCGCATTCGGGAGGACGACGGTTCAAACCAGCATCCGGACATCCCGATTTAGGTTTTCCGTGATTTCCCTAAACGCATCAGGCAATTGCTGGGATGGTTCGAGTGGCAGGGCACGGCTGACTTCCTTAAATAATCCGATGTGATTGATGACCTCGCTGTTTGGTTCCTTCCCCCAAATCAACCAACCAACAGTCCGACGCCTTGGGTTCACTGTCATCGACCATCCTCATTACAGTAGTGACTTGATCCCACCCGATTTCATCTGCTTCCAAAACTTACCTTCGAGGACCTCACTTTTATAGTGATTAAGCGGAGCAAGCAGAAGTGAGGTTGTAGCTCCGTCAACAAAATCATTATATAGTGACGGTATCATCAAACTGGTTTCTCGTTGGGAGAAATGTGTTCATCGCCAGGGTGACTACGTTGAAAAATAAATGTATAGACATGAAGGACAAAAATTTAAACTGTTCATAAGGTTTCTTTTAGTTAAAAAACGTTACGCGTATTCACATTAAAAATTCGGAGGCATTACTTTTCAACACGCCGTCATACATTTATAAGTGGATGTATGCATGTGTGTGGGTGTGTGTGTGTGTGTGTGTGTGTGTGTGTGTGTGTGTGTGTGTGTGTGTGTGTTCAACATCTCCTCCCAAAGCAATGGATCTATTCCAACCAGTCCTGGTACACGTATCTGTGAAGAGCCACTCTGAAGGTAACAACCATCTCCCTCTCAAAGCGCTGCCGGTGGGTGTGAAAAAGCATTGAAGCTCTCGACGCAAGTAGCCAGAGTATATTGATACAGTATTTGAAAATGAGAGCACTGAGATACTTGTAACAAACTTAACAGTTAATTTCCCATTTTTACGAGATTGGTGACCCCCCCCCCCCTTCCCACATACACATACACACACACACACACAAAATGATGAAAGTAAAAACAAAAGTTTTTCACTTACTATATTTTCGCTGTTCAAGCAGTAAAACTGTCGAATCAGGCATGACGATTCAGTTTATTATTTTTTTACTACTAACTCTATTCGCAACATATTTTGCAGAAGTATTTACATATGTCGCTGAATCTACCTGTACTTGATTTTACGACACACAGTTTAGGAGATAAGTCGTCATAAACATTGAGATGCATGAAAAACTGCTGCATCGGCCATGACGTTTTAATTATCACTTATTTGTTATGAAATCTATTGGCAAAACATTTCGCAGACAGTATCCAAATATACCATTCCATGTACCTGCAAAACTATATTATTGTACTACACACAGTTCAGCAGATACAACGTCATAAACATTGAGCTGCGTGAAAACGAAACCGCAGAACGAAATTCGCTAGAGACAGAAATATATATATACAAATATTAGTAAAATATGTTAAACACATGTGAGAAGTGCATAGGCGGGCAAAGCTGAGGTTAAATAGCTACTCGCAAACCCTTGGATTGATTTCAACCAAACTTGGTATGTACATTACTTACTATCTGGAAAAAAATCCTCCTGTTGGGTTGGTGGTGATAATGTGGAGTGGGAGGGAGCAGGAGGAGATGGACAGATAGAGGAAGGGGAGGAGAAAATGGACACAGATCAGGTGAAGAGGAAATGGAAAGAGAAATGGGGAGAGATAAATGGACAGGGAAAGGAAAGGCGAGGAGATGAGCAGGGGAAGTTGGTGGGAGAGATGTACAAAGTGAGGGAGGGGGAAATGGACAGAGATAGGGGGAGGAGGAGACGGACTGGCAGAGAGGTGGAGGCTGGGAAAGATGGACAGATGAGGAGAGGGGGCAAGGAAGAGATGTGGGGGTGGGGGAGATCAGAGGGAGAGGATGAGATGGACAGAGGGAGAAGGAGCAGATAGACTGAGGGGGGAGCAGCAGATGGAGTGAGAGAGGGAGAGGAGGAACAGGTTGGGAGAGAGGGAGGAGCAGATGGATAGAGAGGTGGAGGCTGAGGAGATGGGGTGAAGGGGTTTGGAGGAGATGGGGCTAGAGGAAGAGGATGAGATAGACAGAGGAAAGAGCAGATGGACAGAGGGGGAAGCAGCATATGGAATGAGAGGGAGGGGAGCATATTTTTGACTGAGAGGGGATGGAGCAGATGAACAGAGAGAGAGGCCAGAGGAGATGGACAGAGAGTGGGGATGGAGGAGGTTGACAGAGGGAGGAGGAGGAGGAGGAGGAGGAGAATGACAGAGATCGGAGTGGGGAGGAGAGATTTAAGAGGGGGTGGGGGAGATGGACAAGTGGTAAGGAACAGATGGAATAAGAGAGGGGGAAGAACCGATGGGCAGAGAGAGGAGCAGCAGGAGATGGAGAGAGGGTGGGTTGAAGGAGGGGTGGGTAGAGATAGAGGGAGGAGGAGATGGACAGAGAGAGGAAGTAGGAAATGGACAGAGAGGAAGAGAAGGAGCAGACGGACGAATAGAAGTTTGGAATAAATGCATATCCGGGCAAATCCGGGTACTCAGCTAGTGTATACAGCATAGCTTTGAGACCCTCAGCGATACAGACAGTCGTTACGTAGGCGCCACTACAACAGAGCGGTATCTGTGGAGAGGTCAGACAAACATTTGTTTCCTGTCAAACAAACATTTGTTTCTGGCAGAGGGACAGAAGGCTTTTCAGTGCTTTTAGGGACGACAGTATGGATGACTGACTAATCTAGCAGTGTAATATCAGTCAGCGTGTTCTTGTTGCATGGTACTGCGAAAGGCAGCAACGCGTAACTACAGCTGTTACTTTTGCCGACAGCGTGCAGCTCTTCTGCATGGTTAAATGATCACGTCATCATCTGGGGTAAAATTTTCATGACGTGAAACGGTCCCCCATTTGCATATCCAGGAGAGGACAAGTTAGAAGTATGACATTAGGAAAAGCAAATCCCATGTTCTACAGGTTGAAGCACGAAATGTTAAATCCTTTAATCAGGCAGGTAGATTTGGGAATTTAAAAAAGGAAATGGATGGGCTGAAGTTAGACATAGTGGGAATAACTGAAGTTCGGTGGCAGGAAAACAGTACTTCTGGTCATGTGAGTACAGGGTTCTAAATACAAAACCAAATAGGGGTAATGCAGCAATAGGTCTAATAATGCATAAGAAAATAGGAATGCGGGTAAGAAACTACGAACAGCATAGTGAACGCATAACCATAAGGCAAATACACACGAAGCCAACACCTACCATAGTAGTACAAGTTTATGTGCCAACTAGCTCCGCAGATGATGAAGGGATTGAAGAAATGTATGATGAAAAATAAAACAAATTATTCAGATAGTTAAAGGAGACGAAATTTAATTGTGATGGGGGGCTGGAATTCGATAGCAGAAAAAGGAAGAAAAGGAAAAATTGTAGAGGAATATGCACTGGGGGAAATAAATGAAAGAGAAAGCCCCTAGTAGAATTTTACACAAAGCGTAATTTAATCATCGCTAACATTTGGTTTAAGATTCACGAAAAAAGATTTTATACGTGGAAAAGACCCGAAGACCTGGAAGGTTTCAGACTGATTATATAATGGTAAGATAGAGATTTCGGAACCAGGGTTTAAATTGTAAGACATTTCCAGGGGCAGACGTGGATTCTGATCACAATTTATTGGTAATGAACAGTAGACTAAAGATGAAGAAATTATTTAAAAAGTGTGAATTTAATTAGATGGAACCTGGATTAGTTGAAAGAACCAGAGGTTGTTGCAGTTTCGGAGGAGCTTCACGCAATGGTGCTAGAGCAGGGTAAAGAAGTAAAGTAGGAAACGATAGGTAGCTTTAAGAGATGAAATAGTGAATGCAGCAGAGGACTAAATAGGTAAACAGACAGGACCTAGTAGGAATCTTGAATAACACAGGAGATGTTGAATTTAACTGATGACAGGAGAAAATATAAAAATGCAGAAAATGAAGCAGGCGGAAGGGAATACAAACGTGTAAAACATGAGACTGATAGAAGTGCAAAATGGTTAAGTTGGAATGGTTACAAGACAAATGTAAGGATTTAGAAATATATTTCACTTGGGGAAAGATAGATACAGCCGACAGGAAAATTAAAGAGACATTTAGAAGAAAGAGAATCAGTTGCATGGATATCAACAGTTCATATGGAAAACTAGTCCCAAGCAAAGAAGGGAAAGTCGAAAATGGAAAGAGTATATAGAGAACACTAGACTCATGAAAGAGGGTTGTATGCTTGGAAGAGATCAGGAGACACTGGAAGGTTTCAGACTGATTATGTAATGGTAAAACAAGATTTCGGAACCACATTTCAACTGTTATATATTTCCAGGGGTAGATGTACCTTCTGAACACAATTTATTGTTCGTGAAATTTAGATTAAAACTGAAGAAATTGAAAAAGTTAGGAAATTAAGGAGACAAGACCTATGTAAGTTGGAAAACCAAATGTTGTTGAGAGTTTCAGAGGAAGCTTAAGGCAACAACGGGCTGAAACGGGGGAATGAATACAACAGAAAAAAAATGGTTGCTCTGAGAGACGATATAGTGAAGGCAGCAGAATGTCGCGAATAGTAGAAGATAGAATTAAAATCATGTAGGCTGTAGGCTGGAAAATTATTGCTACCGATCAAGCAAGGCGGACGTGACCAGACTATCTCATGTGTAATGTGTAATGTGTACTCGACTAACAAGAGCGGAGTATGCAGTATCACGAGGCTCAAGCACAGTTAGTGGCAACCCTTGGACACAGCAAACAGTGGAGTATGGCTAGTTCATCACGTAGGCATCACATGCTGCCGCGTGACTAGCCTACTCAGGGCTCAAAGTTCGGGGGTGCTAGAACCTTCTAGAACAAATGGTGCCGGATGCACTACCCCCCTATAAAAGCGGATAGCCGCTAGATCGAAGACAGTGATGGAGTGAGGTACCTAGGACGCCGGTCCACGTTAGTCGGCGTCGGGATGCTGCAAGAGTTGCAGGAGAGTATTGAGCACAGCAACAAGTAGGGACTTAGGCTGAATCGACACAGCTGACACTTAGTCTGGTGCGCTCGCCTCTGCTGTATTAGGACTTAGGTTTGGGAAGTTAGGAATGGCAACTGCATAGCCAGATAGACAATCATTGGAGACTGTATATAGAATCTTATTTAAATCACAAGTGCCAGGGGTACTTCCAGTGTAATCGTTCTATACATCGAGTGTTCATACATGAAAGCTTCCCTAAGATCCTATCCGAGTTCCGTACTCTAGCTCACCTTGCAGCCTTCTCTACAACGGAGCAGTGAGGAGTTGGCGGCCCACACCACCGAGACCTCATGCCAAGTAAGTTCTCTGACGCACACCAACGCAGTCCTTCCACTCTGTCTCAGGACACGTCAGTGGGACACGACAAGAAGACCAAACAGGAAAAAGACAAAGACTAGTATAAATCGTTGGATAACACAGGAGATATTGAATTTAATCTATAAAGGAAGAAAATATGAAAGTGCAGCAAATGAAGCAGGCAAAAGAGACTACAGACGTCTGAAAACTGAGATTGAGAGAAAGTGCAAAATGGCTAACCAAGGAAGGCTAGAGGAAAATGCAAGGCTGTAGAAGCATGTACAACGAGAGGAAAGATAGATACCGCCTAAAGCAACTTAAAGAGACCTTCGTAGAAAAAAAAGCAAGTATACGAATATCAAGAGCTCAGATGGAAAACCAGCTCTAAGTAAAGAAAAGAAAGCTGAAACGTGGAAGAAGTATGAAAGAGACTACACAAAGAAAATGAGCTAGAAGGCAATATTATAGAAAGGGAAGAGGAGGTAGATGAACAGGAAGAGGTGGAAGATATGACAATGCGACAAGAATTTCACGGAACACTGGAAGACCGAAGTCGAAAGTAGTAGACGACACTCTCACTGAACCACTGATAATCTTGGAAGAGTCACTAATGACAGAACTACTCCACCTGGTGTGTATGATGATTGAGACAGAAGTACCCTCAAACTTCAAAAAGAATGTAGTAATTTAAATTCCAAAGAAAGCATGTTCTGACAGGTGTGAATACTATCGAATTATCACGTTAAAAAGTCATGGCTGGAAAATACCGACACGAATTATTTACAGAAGAAAGGAAAAAAACGGGAAGACTACGTTGTGTTCCGAAAAAAAATGTGGAAACGCGAGAGGCAATACTGCCCCTACGACAGGCACAACTATGTTTATAACATCTGTAGACTTAGAGAAAGCTTTTGACAATGTTGACGGGAATACATTCTTTAAAATTCTAAAGTATGAGGAGTAAAAATAGGGATCGAAAGGCTATTTACAACTTTCACAGAAATCATATGGCCGTTGAAGGACCTGGTCGGGAAGCCATAATTGCAGAGAGAGTGAAACAGGATTACAGCTTATCCCACATGTTATTCAATCTGTACGTCGAGCAAGCAGTAAAGGAAATCAAGGAGAAGACTCGAAATTGAATCAACGTTCATGGGGAGGAAATAAAACTTTGAGAATTGGCCATGCCCTTGTAATTCTGTCAGAGACAGCAAAGGACTTGGAAGTGTTGAACGTAATGGACAGTGTCTTGAGAGTAAGATGTCAGATGAACATCAACAAAAGCAAAATACAGATAATGGAATGTAGTCAAATTAAATCAGATGAAGCTGAGGGAATTAGGTTAGGAAATGAGTCACTAAAAGTAATAGTTGGGATTTGCTATTTGGGCAGTAAAATAAATACTGATGGCCGAAATACAGAAGGTATAAAATGTAGACTGGAAATGACAAGAAAAGCGTTTGAGAAGAAGAGAAATTTATTAACATCGTGTAAGAATTTAAGTGTTTGGAAGTCTTTTCTAAAGGCGTTTGTCTGGAATGTAACCTTGTGTGGATGTGAAACGTGGACGATAACCAGTTCAGACAAGAAGGGAATGGAAGCTTTTGGAATGTGGTCCTACGGAAAAATGCTGGAAATCAGATTTGTAGATCGCGTAACTGATTAGAATTGAGGATAAGTTGTTGTTGTTGTGGGCTTCAGTCCTGAGACTGGTTTGATGCAGCTCTCCATGCTACTCTATCCTGTGCAAGCTTCTTCATCTCCCAGTACCTAACGCAGCCTACATCCTTCTGAATCTGGTTAGTGTATTCATCTCTTGGTCTCCCTCTACGATTTTTACCCTCCACGCTGCCCTCCAGTACTAAATTGGTGATCCCTTGACGCCTCATAACATGTCCTACCAACCGATCCCTTCTTCTAGTCAAGTTGTGCCACAAACTTCTCTTCTCCCCACTCCTATTCAGTACCTCCAGTTATGTGATCTACCCATCTAACCTTCAGCATTCTTCTGTAGCACCACATTTCGAAAGCTTCTATTTTCTTCTTGTCCAAACTATTTATCGTCCATGTTTTACTTCCATACGTGGCTACACTCCATACAAATACTTTCAGGAACGACTTCCTGACACTTAAATGTATGCTCGATGTTAACAAATTTCTCTTCTTCAGAAACGCTTTTCTTGCCATTTCCAGTCTACATTTTGTATCCTCTCTACTTCGACCATCATCACTTATTTTGCTCCCCAAATAGCAATACTCCCTTACTGTTTTAAGTGTCTCATTTCCTAATCTAATTCCCTCAGCATTACCCGACTTAATTCAACTACATTCCATTATCCTTGTTTTGCTTTTGTTGATGTTCATCCTATACCCTCCTTCAAGACACTGCCCATTCCGTTCAACTGCTCTTCAAATCCTTTGCCGTCTCTGACAGAATTACTATGTCATCGGTGAACCTCAAAGTTTTTATTTCTTCTTATTTTAGAAGAAGAGAAATTTATTAACATCGTGTAAGAATTTAAGTGTTTGGAAGTCTTTTCTAAAGGTGTTTGTCTGGAATGTAACCTTGTGTGGAGGTGAAATGTGGACGATAACCAGTTCAGACAAGAAGGGAATGGAAGCTTTTTGAATGTGGTCCTACGGAAAAATGCTGAAGATCAGATTGGTAGATCGCGTAACTGAGTAGAATTGAGGATAAAAGAAGCACGACTAGAAAAAAGGATCGGTTGATAGGAAACTATCTGAGACATCAAGGAATCACAAGAAATGTGCATGTGGGGACCCGCCGGTGTGGCCGAGCGGTTCTGGCCCTTCAGCCTGGAACCGCGCGACCGCTACGGTTCGAATCCTGCCTCGGGCATGGATGTGTGCGATGTTCTTAGCTTAGTTAGGTTTAAGTAGTTCTAAGTTCTAGGGGACTGATGACCTCAGATATTAAGTCCCATAGTGCTCAGAGCCATTTGAACCATTTTTTGTGCGTGTAGGGAGCAGTAAAAATTGTAGAGGGAGAGAAAGAGACGAATACAGTGAACGGTTTCAAATGGATGAAGGTTGTCGTAATTTCTATGAAAAGGTTTGCACAGGATATAATAACATGGAGAGCTGTATCAGAGCAGTCTTCGGACTGAACATGGGTACGTGTCTGTATCTGTGTGTGTGTATGTGTGTGTGTGTGTGTGTGTGTGCGTGTGCGTGCGTGTGTGTGTTCTTTTGGACTTTTTATAAATTTAGACATTAAATAATGGGACAATGCTTGGTCTACCTGTGTGTGTGTGTGTGTGTGTGTGTGTGTAAGTGTGTGTGTGCGTGTGTTCTTTTGGACTTTTTATAAATTTAGACATTAAATAATGGGACAATGCTTGGTCTACCTCGGACTAGGAGCTGTGAAGTGTACCTCAGGTCTTCGAGCTCCGTGTCCCCATAAAATGGATAGTTCATCAGTATACTGACATTCAATATCACTTTAATAACCGATACACTAGCTGTTTGTTTGATGTGAGAATCCATCTGTTTCTTTTTCGAATTAATTATTCTTCTCTGCAGGCTTCCTTCCTTCGTTATTCATAATTTGTATCGCATATGGTTAATTTTGTCTGCTATTATTTATGTTCCCTTTTTCCGCTTTATGCAGTGACAAGTTGGATGCCTTTGCATATGTTTCACTAACCTGTTTCGTTTTCCTAATACATCTCCAGTTCACACTGTATATGTTCATCTAATGGGTAACATTCATCGAAGCGTCACACTTCAAATGGTTTCAGTTCCTTTTTCTGAAAATATCCCACGTGAACTCTAACTTCCAGTACCAAAAATAAATTTTTGGAAACCGCTGATGTCTTCATTTTTAAGGAAAGTAAAAATTTTTTGTCACCTACTCTAATCAGCTATTGACGACATACGGCTTGCTTCATCTTCGCCCTTGCTATCTTTGCATCGCAATTCTTTCACTTCTTCTATTACACCTTTCTAATTCAGTATTCCTCCCCCCATGAACCATGGACCTTGCCGTTGGTGGGGAGGCTTGCGTGCCTCAGCGATACAGATGGCCGTACCGTAGGTGCAACCACAACGGAGGGGTATCTGTTGAGAGTCCAGACAAACATGTGGTTCCTGAAGAGGGGCAGCAGCCTTTTCAGTAGTTGCAGGGGCAACAGTCTGGATGATTGACTGATCTGGCCTTGTAACATTAACCAAAACGGCCTTGCTGTGCTGGTACTGCGAACGGCTGAAAGCAAGGGGAAACTACAGCCGTAATTTTTCCCGAGGACATGCAGCTCTACTGTATGATTAAATTGATGATGGCGTCCTCTTGGGTAAAATATTCCGGAGGTAAAATAGTTCCCCATTCGGATCTCCGGGCGGGGACTACTCAAGAGGACGTCGTTATCAGGAGAAAGAAAACTGGCGTTCTACGGATCGGAGCGTGGAATGTCAGATCACTTAATCGGGCAGGTAGGTTAGAAAATTTGAAAAGGGAAATGGATAGGTTAAAGTTAGATATAGTGGGAATTAGTGAAGTTCGGTGGCAGGAGGAACAAGACTTTTGGTCAGGTGATTACAGGGTTATAAATACAAAATCAAATAGGGGTAATGCAGGAGTGGGTTTAATAATGAATAAAAAAATAGGAGTGCGGGTTAGCTACTACAAACAGCATAGTGAACGCATTATTGTGGCCAAGATAGACACAAAGCCCATGCCTACTACAGTAGTACAAGTTTATATGCCAACTAGCTCTGCAGATGATGAAGAAATTGATGAAATGTATGACGAGATAAAAGAAATTATTCAGGTAGTGAAGGGAGACGAAAATTTAATAGTCATGGGTGACTGGAATTCATCAGTAGGAAAAGGGAGAGAAGGAAACATAGTAGGTGAATATGGATTGGGGGGAAGGAATGAAAGAGGAAGCCGCCTTGTAGAATTTTGCACAGAGCATAGCTTAATCATAGCTAACACTTGGTTCAAGAATCATGAAAGGAGGCTGTATACATGGAAGAAACCTGGAGATACTGACAGGTTTCAGATAGATTATATAATGGTAAGACAGAGATTTAGGAACCAGGTTTTAAATTGTAAGACATTTCCTGGGGCAGATGTGGATTCTGACCACAATCTATTGGTTATGAACTGCAGATTGAAACTGAAGAAACTGCAAAAAGGTGGGAATTTAAGGAGATGGGACCTGGATAAACTGAAAGAACCAGAGGTTGTAGAGAGTTTCAGGGAGAGCATAAGGGAACAATTGACAGGAATGGGGGAAAGAAATACAGTAGAAGAAGAATGGGTAGCTCTGAGGGATGAAGTGGTGAAGGCAGCAGACGATCAAGTAGGTAAAAAGACGAGGGCTAATAGAAATCCTTGGGTAACAGAAGAAATATTGAATTCAATTGATGAAAGGAGAAAATATAAAAATGCAGTAAATGAAGCAGGCAAAAAGGAATACAAACGTCTCAAAAATGAAATCGACAGAAGTGCAAAATGGCAAAGCAGGGATGGCTAGAGGACAAATGTAAGGATGTAGAGGCTTGTCTCACTAGGTGTAAGATAGATACTGCCTACAGGAAAATTAAAGAGACCTTTGGAGAGAAGAGAACCACTTGTATGAATATCAAGAGCTCAGATGGCAACCCAGTTCTAAGCAAAGAAGGGAAGGCAGAAAGGTGGAAGGAGTATATAGAGGGTTTATACAAGGGCGATGTACTTGAGGACAATATTATGGAAATGGAAGAGGATGTAGATGAAGACGAAATGGGAGATAAGATACTGCGTGAAGAGTTTGACAGAGCACTGAAAGACCTGAGTCGAAACAAGGCCCCGGGAGTAGACAACATTCCATTAGAACTACTGATAGCCTCGGGAGAGCCAGTCATGACAAAACTCTACCATCTGGTGAGCACGATGTATGAGACAGGCGAAATACCCTCAGACTTCAAGAAGAATATAATAATTCCAATCCCAAAGAAAGCAGGTGTTGACAGATGTGAAAATTACCGAACTATCAGTTTCATAAGTCACAGCTGCAAATTACTAACGCGAATTCTTTACAGACGAATGGAAAAACTGATAGAAGCCGACCTAGGGGAAGATCAGTTTGGATTCCGTAGAAATGTTGGAACACGTGAGGCAATACTGACCTTACGACTTATCTTGGAAGAAAGATTAAGAAAAGGCAAACCTACGTTTCTAGCATTTGTAGACTTAGAGAAAGCTTTTGACAATGTTGACTGGAATACTCTCTTTCAAATTCTGAAGGTGGCAGGGGTAAAATACAGGGAGCGAAAGGCTATTTACAATTTGTACAGAAACCAGATGGCAGTTATAAGAGTCGAGGGGCATGAAAGGGAAGCAGTGGTTGGGAAAGGAGTGAGACAGGGTTGTAGCCTCTCCCCGATGTTATTCAATCTGTATATTGAGCAAGCAGTAAAGGAAACAAAAGAAAAATTCGGAGTAGGTATTAAAATTCATGGAGAAGAAGTAAAAACTTTGAGGTTCGCCGATGACATTGTAATTCTGTCAGAGACAGCAAAGGACTTGGAAGAGCAGTTGAACGGAATGGACAGTGTCTTGAAAGGAGGATATAAGATGAACATCAACAAAAGCAAAACGAGGATAATGGAATGTAGTTGAATTAAGTCGGGTGATGCTGAGGGGATTAGATTAGGAAATGAGACACTTAAAGTAGTAAAGGAGTTTTGCTATTTAGGGAGTAAAATAACCGATGATGGTCGAAGTAGAGAGGATATAAAATGTAGACTGGCAATGGCAAGGAAAGCGTTTCTGAAGAAGAGAAATTTGTTAACATCGAGTATAGATTTAGGTGTCAGGAAGTCGTTTCTGAAAGTATTTGTATGGAGTGTAGCCATGTATGGAAGTGAGACATGGACGATAACTAGTTTGGACAAGAAGAGAATAGAAGCTTTCGAAATGTGGTGCTACAGAAGAATGCTGAAGATAAGGTGGGTAGATCACGTAACTAATGAGGAGGTATTGAATAGGATTGGAGAGAAGAGAAGTTTGTGGCACAGCTTGACTAGAAGAAGGGATCGGTTGGTAGGACATGTTTTGAGGCATCAAGGGATCACAAATTTAGCATTGGAGGGCAGAGTGGAGGGTAAAAATCGTAGAGGGAGACCAAGAGATGAATACACTAAGCAGATTCAGAAGGATGTAGGTTGCAGTAGGTACTGGGAGATGAAGAAGCTTGCACAGGATAGAGTAGCATGGAGAGCTGCATCAAACCAGTCTCAGGACTGAAGACCACAACAACAACAACAATTCAGTATTATCTTGAATACGAGCATTCATCGTTCTTGTCTTTTCTGTGGTATAACTGTAACACATAACCTTTGCTGATCAATTTGTCTGCCACTAAATACTCTAAGATTTCTTTACTTTCATGGGGAGAATCTATATCGTATTACCATTATCTCGTGTTCCCCTGCATTTTTAGTCCTGTTCTCAAATTTGCTTTCAATTTCTTTCCGTTTCTCTTCAACGTACAAGTTAAGCAGAAATAAAACTAACTGTACAAACAACTTCCGTGCTCACCATATCAGTTTATCATTTTTATTTCCCACTTTTGTTGCTGCAGCTTCGTCTCTCTCATGGGGAGTCACTTAGTGATCAACCTGCTGTCCATCTGGACTCGTATTTTAGAGGTGTGGCTTCAAATTCGGACCAACCAACGCAAATTTACTTTCTCCTTGCTTTCCTAAATTACTTCGGGTGACTGCCGAAATTGTTCCATTGGACAACGGCCGATTTCCCTTCCCACGCTTATCGAATCCGAACTAATCTTCTTGTCGTCCACACCCGTTAAACTAGTTTTCCCTTCTTTATATCCGTCAGAGGATAACTATAGATCAATAGATCAGCGTTATTCGAGAGATATGGAGGAGGTGGACGAAAATATGAAAAACAGCTTGAAATGTGTGCTTCAACATCACTGCAGATGCTAGCCAAGCTTCTAGGTTGGTCTCTCGTATTTGACCACAGGTGGCACCTGTGATTCGTTCTCAACATATTGTAGGTGTCAGCTATAGTCAGAACAGTGTTCTGTTGAGTTGTGAGTGCATTATGTCTAAGTTAAGTTAAGTCGAACATGGGAAATTTGTTAGTGCTGGTGTAAAGGGTGCTTCCGTAACCAAGCTAGACGAACTATTTGGTGTTTCAAGATGGACTGTATCGAATACATATATCGTATTCAGGGAAAGCGGAAAAACATCATTCGCTAAGTCACAACGCGGACGGAAATGTGTATTGAGTGATAGTAACGGTCGGTCGTTGAAGAGGAATGTGATGAAAAATAGGAGAGCAACAGCTGCAAAAGTAATTCCAGAAAACCCTGTCAGCAGCAAAACTGCACGAAGGGGGTTCCACAAGCTGGCAACTGCAGGGCGATCTGGACTGTGCAACACATCAGTGTTTGACATGCCCGTAACAGGAAAACGCGGTGCTGAGCCGTCAAACCTTGAGTATGGAGCAATGGAAGAAAATCATTTGGTCTTATGAATTTTGTTCCCCACTGTTTCCAACTTCTTGCTGAGTTTACGTCCCATGAATAGAACATAGTACGAGTTCGGTCATGATTTGGGTAGGCGTATTTTGTTATTCCACAGGCACCATGGTTACTCGACCAGGTCGCATTACTTCCAAGGATTGCGTGACCATTTTGGTTGATCAGGTCGATCCCATGGTACGAAGTTTGTTTCCGAGGAAGACGGCGCCCCAGTTGACACAACTCGTTGGGTTTGTGAGCACTAGGATGCATTGTCGCATCTCTCTTGGCCACTGCAGTCACCAGGTCTCAATTTTGTTGAGGCTTTGTGATTTACTTTGGAGAGAAGGGTACGTGATTGGTATCCACGCCAGTCATCGTTATTTGCGCTTTCCACTACTTTCCAGGAGGAATGCGGATAATATTCCCTTGAAAACTATAGAGGACCTGTACTTACCAATGCCGAGACAACGGGAAATTGTGTTAAATGACAGCGGATTAGGGATGGTAAAGTCTGGTGTTTTTTGTGTTCTATATTTTTGTCCACCCTCTGTATTTATATGCAATGTACATTAATATGTGCCCGTAATGACCTCCATACGTTACTGATACTCATTCGACAGGCTAAGAGAAGGTAACGGCAATTCGACTCCTCCACGATCAGACCAAGAATGTAGTGCGAGAAGTTTCGTAAATTGAACTTACAACTCTCTGTGTCGCATTTCAGAGGAAACAAACCGGAATCGTTAGGGCATTCGCCAGATTTCCGGAACTGTATAGTTAATATTCAACGATAAAGCAGCAGAAGCTGACATGTAATTGCCATTTCTCAAATTACCGTGTACGAATGCTTGCACAATAGTGTCATTGGTTGACACTGGGGTTCGCGCGTATGATTTTAGGCAGTCGTCTACACGAACTATGCTAGCAAAAATATTCACAACTTCCCAATGACGGTGCCTCCAATCGTACGCAGGAAACACTCGAACAAAATATTATATTCTTCAACGAACTATAACTGTATACAATTTTCGTTGTTGAAGCTTCCTCGCAGATTAAAACGGTCTCGAACTGGGACTCGAACCTGAGGCCTTTGCGTTAGGCGGGCAAGTATTCCGCCGACTGAGCTTTTTTTTTAAAGAATCTCATTTTGTTCTATGTTGTTCGTTGTATTTGTTCGAGGCGGACGTCCGATGACACCCATTTAGGTTCTTCGTTGATCCTTTTTTTTTTTATATATAGTGGGTAGCTAACCCTCTGACCGAACACGCTGAGCTACCGTGCCGGCAGCCATTCAACCATGATTAATCTTTTGAGCAGTGTATGTATAGACTCGTAACTTTACCAGACTAACGTAATTTACAACCACATTCTCTTTGTTTGCTTGTCGATCAGCACTCTCTCACGTATAACCAGAGTTTGTTCCTACGACTTTGTTTTATAAATGATTTGTTAATACTTTACACAGCGTGACAGATGTAACATCAAAATGCTTCGTAGACAAATGCTCTCATCCTTTATATTACCGACGCGCCCTAGTTCACTTGCCTCTGCAATTGGCAGTACAGGACGAACTCTGAGAAAGCCTGGCGTTAGGATGGATGCTTTAAAGGATGCAATGAAACAAATGTGTTTACTCCGAGGTAAGTCTTTACAGTTACACGGAACTTACGTTTTGAAAAATTTCATAAGACACGCAGAGTTGATTTACAAAAAACAGTTTACAACACATTCTGGTCCTAATGGCTGCAGTTCTGCTTATGCTACTAGACGAAAAAATACGTATCACGGAGCTGAAGCTTGATGGCTCTACTTGAATGGCTACGAAAACTGACGAACTGTCGCCTCAAATATTGTAGAACACTGGCAATTAGCCGCGCGTGGTAGACGCGCGGTCTTGGGCGCAATGCCATAGTTCGCGCGGCTCCCCTCCCTCGGAGGTTCGAGTTCTCTCTCGGGCACGGGTTTGTGTGTTGTCCTTAGCGTAAGTTAGTTTAAGTTAGATTAAGCAGTGTGTAAGCCTAGGGACCGATGACCTCAGCAGGTTGGTCCTATTGAGACTTACCACAAATTTCAAAGATTTCCACTGGCTATTTCCTGTCGAGAATGTGTCAAAGGGATGATCTGATGACTTTTGTCGCCTTGTCTATACCAAAGGGAGACCTTGAAGCTACGCAGCACGACCTTACCCACGAGTTAGAAACAAGTGGTTCACCTACAGTGCTCTATATGATTAAGGAGGTTTACAACGAACGTCAAAGATGTACACGGCCCAGTCACATTAATGTGACTACCAACTGTCTTCGGCGTCAACGTGTAATGACCACTCACAGGTGGTAGGTGGCAGCGTATGGAGGGGACGTGGAACGACCACCGTTATAACTACCTATGTAGTTGTGTCACTTATTAGCGACAGCGTTGAACTCCCACCATCGTAGGGTGGTACGGGACTTCACGTCCCACCGCCACACCTTGAATGCAATGATGTCATTAGAAGATATGATATTTTAGCCCTACACCAAGGCATTTAGGTAGATCTACAATTGAGGCGCTGTACCGTAACCTAGCCATCCCCCTTCACCAAAAAAAGAACCTGGAAAACATTGTTGTAGTTGCCGTAATGCGAGCAAGGAGCGATTTATCTGACTTTCAGTGTGGTGTGATCGTTGGCTTTCGGGCCGAAGGTGGAAGCATTTCCGAAACGGCTAAGTTTGTATATTGTTCGAGTGCTGCCGTGGTTGAGGTATTCCATGTATGGAAAAAGTTGCTCTCCGAAACCAGCATCGAGGCAATTGTGGTGCACTACGGACCATAGATGATGGAGGTGAACGATGGCTACGGACATGTGTACTCGCAAATACCCGTGCAACTGTTGAGCAACTGAACACCCGGATAAACTAACGGGCTACCAATAGCGTCACCTCAATGGCTGTTCAGCGAACGTTGCTGCGTTTGGGACTCTGTTGTAGGCGTCTTGTTCATGCACACATGCTGAGTGATGTTCATCGGCGACGAAGACTGGAATATCCACACCAGTGCCGCAGCTGGACGTCCACTGAGTGCCGACAGGTGGTCTTTTCAGATGAATAGTCTTTTATGCTCCATCGGACAGATGGCCTTTGGCGTGTACAGCGCGAAACGTCTGAAATGAAACACCATGCATGCGTTACGGACTGGGGAATGCTTTCGCGGTATTTCCTGGTTGATTTTGTCAATCTGGAAGGCACAGTGGGTCACCAGATGTACGTATCTATCCTTAGAGACCGTGACCATCCTTAAATGTAGCCTGGTTTTCCTCAGCACAATGGCATCTACCAGTAGGATAATCAAACGTGTCGCACAGCTCGCAGTTTACGTGCGAGGTTCGAGGAGTGCCAGAATGAGTTTACCGTACTCCCCTGGCCACCAAATCCCCAGGATTTAAACCCAATCGGGAATCTGTCGATCGAGCTATCAGCGTCATGGATCCTCAATCGAGAAACGAAGTGCACGTGCCACGGTACTGGAGTCGGTATGGTTCCACATACCTGTCGGCGCCCACCAGAACCTCACAGATTGTCTTTCTGCATGCCACGCAGCGGTCTTCATCCAAGAGGTGGTTATTCAGTCATTTGACAGGTCATTGGATTAATGTGACTGGACAGCATACTAGCTATATAGCTGTTTAAGATATCTGGTGACGAGTTGAATATGAAATTGTGACAGGAAAAGAAATATATGTTTTTATTTCTTTTATTTGGGAGGTGAAACTGACATGTACCACAACGAAGTTATTCCCCAAAACTTAGAGCAGAGTTAAGGATTTCTCTGTTTTTTTTCTTGAGAAGATAATGATCTGAACATATTAGACAGTTATCTTGAAATAAAGGCGACTTTCGTGATATCACAGCCACTGCCCTATTCATCATCTGTTTTCATGCACCATTATAGCCAAAAATCTATTAAACTCTCTCGTGAAGTCTCTGAAAAGAGGTTTATTCTGCAAACTAATCCAAACGCAACACAACGTACATTTCTTTTATAAATGAGAAAGAACTGAAGCAACAAATGTGTTTGGAGTAGTAGGTACTTAGTGCTCAGAGCTCTCTCTCCCATCCCGTCGTACTAGTTCCTAGATTGGGTTGCTAATGAACACGACTGGACCCCTTTGTCAGTAAAATATAAAATATCATGCGGTAACATTAACATAAGAGCTACGAAATTATGAAACAGTTAAGTAGACAGGCGAGAGACATTTCGTAAAGTATCCCGATTTTGAAATCTAAATAATCAGGTTATTTCAAAAAGTTATACACGATCTGTAAAGAAGAAACTCTGGTAACGACTTGAACAGCAAACTGTGTTGCTACTATCACGAAAGATGATTTCCTAAATCTAATTAATGAAACCAATATAAAATTAAAAACTAAAACACCCATATGTGATGGTGCACAATTACACTTGTGGAACATCAATGCTGTGTACTTCAGGTGTAATATGTCTATGTTCCTCCAGGTACTTACGGAATATTTTGTAAATGACACTATTATTATTGCCGTACAGGATTGTAATATGGACTTAAACAAGCGAAAAAATGAAACAAATAGAGGTAATCTTGATGGTAATGTCGATGATGAATAAGATGCAATAATATAGCATTTTGTCTACAGAATTCTCAGCATGATGTACCAGTTTCTTTAATGGCGATTCCTGTTTAGTATCTTTGTGAACAGTTTAAGAAAAATCAGTTTAGATTTCTGTTAGAGATCAAATAAGTATTGCCAGCTTCGAAAATTAACTAGGTCTATTGGCGGTGGCCTGCTGAATCTGCTGGGTAAGTGTGATCAGAATTATTCGGTTCTCTTTTGATTAGTCCAGTAGAAAACACCTCGGATCGCTACTATGCCAGCGGTCAACTGAAACATGTTCTGAGGAACCAACAGGACGAGGGCAGGAATTTGCTCCCCTGCTCAGTGCTCTCACGTATAGTAAGTACCATGCAGCGTTAGGTGACAGTCACTATCACAAACATTATCTTATCCGTTTAGAGCTTGCACTTTCGTCTCTCTTCATATTCCTGATAAAAGTTTGTCAGCCAGAATTTTCATCAGCACTAAACTGTTTCCGACAGGAACACTTCACCACCCCGAAGGCTGAGGTCAGTATTACATACTACAAACGTGACGATGCTCCAGCATCAGGTAATCGACTTGAACGCAAGTGGTGACAGAAATATAGCCCTTAATCGTCAAAAGTCTAATCATAGCTATGTAGTCCCTAACTGCCAAAAGTCGAATAATAGTAGTGAGTTAGATTTTTATTTTCATTCTTTTTTTTTTTTTTTTTTTTTTTTGTCAAGATCACAGAAACTTTTCACACTAATCATCATATGACGACAGTAAGGTCATCGTCTACCACGATGCTTTTCGTGCAGAATAAACTATTTGAAGGTAGTGGGATTAAAACCATGGTTGTTTCAATAAACAACTGTGAGTAATTCACTGCTTTGCCACAAACGGCTTCAGAATTACCTCATTCTATTATCAAATGGTATATATGACATGTGGCTGTGTATAATACGAGATCTGTTCAAAAACTAACTTTCCTTTTAAATAAATGATATTATTCGTATACGTCAATGCTACCCCTCCAACACAACCCCCCTTAGTTATTAATCACTTACTCCAGGGCCGGCCGGGGTGGCCGAGCGGTTCTAGGCGCTACAGTCTGGAACCGCGCGACCGCTCCGGTCGCAGGTTTCAATCCTGCCTCGGGCATGGATGTGTGTGATGTCCTTAGGTTAGTTAGGTTTAAGTACTTCTAAGTTGTAGGGGACTGATGACCTCAGACGTTAAGTCCCATAGTGCTCAGAGCCATTTGAACCATTTTTGAACTTACTCCAGCGCCTTGTCAAGTTCAGGAACTCGATCTTTGGGATAGCTTCTTGATCAGTCAATTATGCTTGTAAATGATTTTGTATATTATTTGGACAATGCCTGGTGAATGTGAGGCTAGGGTATCATTACATTATTGTTACTGGTAAAGATTTACGAGCAAGCAACTATGTACGAGCAAGTGCATTCTCGTGGTGCAAAATCCGTGAATCGTTCGCCATAAATTCGGGCGGTTTTTCTTATGCCACGAACTCCTGAACCACTACGCCGATAAAACAGAAGAATACAGTGAGCATAACCTTTACATTTGACCACACTTCTCGAGCTCTCTCCGGTCTTAGCGATCCAGAATAGTTCCACCGGGACGATTGAGCCTTCGTTTCGACGTCTTATCAGTCAATTCGTGTTTCCTCACCTATTATGACATGTTTCAGAAGTTCTGCAGAGTTGTTGACTTCATCTAATAATTTCTGAAAAACACGCATTCACCGATATTTTTGTACGAAATTTAATAAATTCGGATTATATTTTGCTATCACACGTTTCATACCCAAAACATCCGAAAAAATTTCACGGTATAAGCCAAATGACATGCCAAAATCTCAGCGACTTCTCTGACTGTAATTTGGAGATCGTTCATAACCACATCTTTCATTTTTTCCGCTATTTCATCGGTTGATGTGCTGTTGCACCGGGAGGGTGTCCGTCAGCTTCGACGTCTACAGAAACGCTTGTCCACTCATAAACCGTCATTTTATTCATAGCTGATTCTCCAAAGGAATATTTAGCATTTCTAAAACTTTGCTGCACTTCAATCCATTACTATGGCAAAATTTAACACAAATTCTATGATTCATTTTTATACCAAAAATCACCAATACTATCAAAACACATGTAACATTTTCGATAGTTGATAACAGACTAAACATCCGATACGCCTAACACCGTCATTATACTTTTTAGTTATTTTTGCCGGCCTGCCCTTGTGGCCGAGCGGTTCTAGGCGCTTCCGTCCGGAACCGCGCTCCTGCTACGGTAGCAGGTTCGAATCCTCCCTCGGGCATGGATGTGTGTAATGTCCTTAGGTTAGGTAGGTTTAAGTATTTCTAAGTCTAGGGGACTGATGACCTAAGATGTTGAGTCCCATAGTTCTTAGAGCCATTTGTACCATTTTAACCAACACAACAACCAAAAATTGCGTGAACTGAACTAATGCAACACGCGAAATTACAAAATTCCAGTTACTTTTCAAATACACTTCATAAATGAAAAATAGTTCTTATAGGCGTTATCGATCTTGTGAAAAAGTATGTTCTTTCCACACAGCTGGAAGTCACCATTATTCAATAAGCATATCCTGCATATTGTAAGCGTGTAATTAGCATTATTCATGCACACACAACGGTATGTTTATTCCACACAACTGTAAGGCACCATTATTCAATAAGCACGCTCTGCGTATCATAGGCGTATAGTTAGCCTGATCCTGCACACTGCAGCTTATCATTCAACCCTTGCGTACCTGGTATACTACATAAGCACAGTACTCTTTTACATCACGTGCCATAATAAAGAGAACATTTCACTTTCTCTGAAAACCGGAGTATTTATCAGCTTTACAGTTATTGATACAGCAGTAATTAGGAAAATCTGCCTTCATTTAAAAAAATGTTTATTACTGTGCACTATATTTAAAACCCTTTGGGTCCATTTCCGAAGCTATTCAAAGTTCTTACATTAGTTTTACCTCATTTCTGTAGCTGTTAACAACATTCTTAAATTACTATACTTTTTCTTTGACATTCTTACGCAAATGTAAAACATAGTCTTAAAAAATTTTAATGTAGCCTAGAAAGTACACAAAATGCCGATATTCTGCTTTGTAATTTGCATAGCTCTTACAAATTACCTTTTTTTGTTGTAAATGACTGACATCTGAAAAAAAGAATGTCCAAATTAGCGAGCTGTTTCAAAGGTTCTAATTCACTGTCGACTCCGGAAGACATGAGCTCCTTTTAAGCTATTACAGAGGAATTTCAGTTACTTCAGTCCGCAATAAGTTTTTGCTGTGGTCTTCAGTCCGAAGACTGGTCTGATTCAACTCCTGGCGCTAGTCTGTGTAAGCTTCTTCGTCTCAACTCCTGAAACATACATTCATTTGAACCTGAGTACTGTCCTCCTCTACAATTACTACCCCACACTTCCCTACATTACCAAAATTACGATTCCTTGATGCCTCAGGATGTGTTCTATCAACTGATCCCTTCATTTACTCAGATTGTGCTACAAATTCCTGTTTTGCTCAATTCGCTTCAGTACCTCCTCATGAGTTTTTCGATCTACCCATCTAACTTAAACATTCTTCATAGCTTCAAATTTCAAAAGCTATTGTCTTTTTATCTGAATTTTCGTTTCTCTTAATTATCTGAATAATTTATTTTATCTCATCAAGTATTGTTTATACCTCTTCATCTGTGGAACTAGTATGCATATAAACTGGTACTATTGTGGTGGGTGTGGGCTTCGTGCCTACCTTGGTTACGATAATGTATTAATTGTGTTATTCATAGTAGTTTACCCGCATTTTTATTTCCTTATTCATTATTAGACGTACTCCTACATTACCCCACTTAGATTTTGTATTTGGAAGTCTATACCCACTTGATCCGAGATCTTGTTCTTCCTGCCACTGCACTTCACTATTTGCGACTAAATCTAACTTCATCCTATCCGTTTCCCTTTTTAAAACTCTCTAACTGACTTATCTGATTAAAAGAGATCCAACACTCGACGCCCTGGCCCATAGAATGTCAGTTATGTTTCTTCTTATAACCGCACCCTCCTCAGTAGTCACCGTTCGGAAAGCCTAACGGAGGACTGTTTTTTGTCCGGAATTTCGTTCCCAAGATGACGCCATCATTATTAATCCATACAGCACAGCTGGAAGCCATCGGGAAAAATAACGGCTGTAGTTTCCTCTTGCTGCCAATCGTTTGAAGTTCCATCATAGCAAGGCTGTATTTGCTAAATCAGTCAATCATCCAGACTGTTTGCCCTCTAACGACAAGTAGGAGAGAATATTGTAACTTGGAGTACTTTACAGACTTTCGCCTCTAGCCAGCCCTGTAACAGAATTTTAAAATATTTTCTTATTCCATTTTGAAATGATATGTTCACTTTTTTCTGAAATTACAAAAATTACTCCGGAGAAGTAAGATTTTTCCAAGAGTGAAAACTGTTCCAAGGTACAATGTGGTCATGTATCTGGCAACAAATATTCTACTCAAATATAAAAGTGTTGGAATACAGAAAATCTTGGCGGTAGTGTGATCAACAGTCTATATGTTACATGTTACTCTACTACATAATAACCAGCAAGCGAAATCAAATTAAAAAGAAGTGTTATCAAAAACCAGCAGTAAGTTAAAAACATAGTTATAAACTATTCACAGCTAACACAAATTTCCGTTTTCAAGACAAGGATAACTGTTAAGGCAGTTCATTTGCGAATATCACGTGCTCCATCGTAGAAGACCTTCTTTCATTTCAGGGTACAAGATGGAGCACGACTGACGAAGTTCGAGGGTTGACTGAAAAGTAATGCCTCCACCTTCGTAACTCTTCGACAGTTGGCAGCATTGGTATGCGGCAGGTACTGGCTTGTTCCGTAGCCTCTTCTCTACAGCTCCAGTTGGCGGTAAGTCTTATAAATGAACGGTTGTGTTGTTACAGAGTAAAGTATGGAACCCTGACCAGACGGTCGGTCAATGCGATTTTAGCAACGTGCAGTCATTGAATTCTTGAGAGCAGAGGGTGTCACCCCAAATAAGATTCATCAGAGAATGAAAGCAGTTTATGGTGATTGTGTTGGTGTGAGTACTGTGCGTCGTTGGGCGAGTAAGTTTAAAGATGTTGAGGCGGGAACATCTGACCTGCGTGACAAACAAAGAGTTGAACGTCCTGTGACAGCAGCCGCCGACTTTTACAAGCAAAATGTTGACAGATTGATTCAAGACGATCGTCGTATCCTCAGAGAGAAACTGCAAGCACAATCGGCATTTCAAAAGAACGTGTAGGTCACATTATTGCTTTGCTTGGCTATCAGAAGATCTGTGCCCGATGGGTACCCCGGATTCTGACTCCTGAAATGAAAGTGCACAGACTTGAGATTTAGCACCGTCTGACTTCCATCTGTTCCCGATAATGAAAGACGATCTGCGGTGACATCACTGTGGTTCTGATGAAGATATTGAGAGAACTGTGAGACTGTGGTTACGAAACAGAGTGTCGACTTCTTCCGTGACGGCTTCAGAAAACTTGTTCATCGCTGACTGGTGATTATGTGGGAAAGTGAATAGTGGTAATTAAAGATCACATTTTTAAGGATTATTTCTGCGTTTGATTTATTAAACTATTCCCATCCAAACGCAATTAACCAAGGTGGAGGCATTACTTTTCATTCAACCCTCGTATGACTTAACAATCCACACGTCATATAACCAGTTTTAAAACATATTCAACTTTAGTTGCCATGAAATTCTGTTTGAAGAATTAACAATGTATTACAAATAGCTTCAATATATTATGCAGCACTTAAATGTGCAGAACTCAAAATATTTACGAACTCTGCAGAAATATAACGTCATGTCTCACGACAATAAAAACAGTAGAAAATTTCAAAACTGCTTATTACAGAAAGAGGAAAATTTCAGAAAATGGTTCATGACCTCCCTGTGCACAAACAGACCAATCAAAATGGAGAGACTCTGGTAGAATTCTGCAGAAATTTCAGCCTGAAAATTATATCAACCTCTTTTAAGAAGAAACCACAAAACAAAATGCATATCCGTCATCAACAAGAATATAGTTAAATTCCAAACTGACCATATCGTAATTTCTTATCCACATCACAAGGAGATTTTAAATGATCAAACACACAAAGGAGAAAATATCTACTATCTAACCCGAGTGAAACTAAATTTCAAGCCCCGGATCAGCACAAGGATGTCAGTAATTCCTAAATTTCATATTAGTAAAATGTAACCCTCGCTATTAACAAATCATCTCGACAAAATACAAACATAAAATTGTGACCAACTCAAACATAAGTTTATCAAAACTGTCCAAAACGAAATTCCTTTAACAAGACAGAAAAAGCTCCTTTTGAGGAATGTAGCTCATGAACAGACAGTAAAATCTCGACACAAAACATTCAAAACATGGAAGAGTAATAAAGCAGAAAATGCAGCTGACATGTTTCTGACAACCTGAAAATAAGTTTTCAAGCTAATTATACAAACAGAACGACAATATGACAATTTGAGAACAGTCAACCCTCTAAAACTGAAAAAGACTTTTAAAGAAAACCACGACTTTTTATAAAACTTTCAAAACGAAGCTAAATATATAGTAGCCTGAAAAGTTCTACTCCAAGAAGCAAAATGCACAACTGGCACTTAATGATCACGACAACTGCAGAGAACTTTGCAAATATTTTAAAAACCTTCTAAATTTCCCCGAGCCCACAGAAAAATTTCCTCCAAAACTTCCAATTCAAATTCACAAGCACCAAATAAAGAGGAAAGTCCTTGACAAATTAAAGGGCTAAACAATAACAGTGCATCTGATGGAGCCGTAATTGTTACAGAAATTCTAAAATTAGTTGGTTCCAAAACCTTAAAAGAAATTGCATCGATCACGGTGTTAGACCATTGCCGTTTGTTGTAAATGTCGATCGTAGCTGAGCTTCTGTAATCGGATCTGACTCGTCTGGTTCTAATAGCAGACCTGTCCTGAGGGCATAACTTTAATTAATGAAGTTACGTAACGGATTTTGGATAACGCGATCTGGTGTAAGGGTCCATAAGCAATGTATCCTGAATGAGGTCTCATTACAGGTTCTCCAACTCTTTACTATGATATGGGATTTAATATCTATGAAATTAAAGTCATCAGTCGAAATATCTAGAGTTTATTCTACAAATAGGATTGTGCTTTGCAAGGATTAATAATTATGAACCACGACCTCGTCTCAATTTATACATAACAGTTGACATTATTAATCATCATTCTATGTTGGCATTGTTTGGAGACGAGTAGGGATCACAAGCAGCATATGCCTTGATTTTATCTTATTTAGAGACAAGCGAAGTTGTATGGTGGGTAAGCAATGATTGCGCAGTGAAGAACTGACAGAAGTTGAAGATAATGTTACTGTTTGGGCAGAATGGCCATTCCAGATGGCGGCACTTGTAGCCGAACGAACGAATCGTTATGCCTATGCTGATGCCGCAACGTATTCTTACCATGAGCTTCGTCGACTGCCATCGGACCGTTGTAGGCCCTCTGTCACTCGTCGTCATATGTATGTGTGTGTGCTCTGCTCATCTCGGCACCTGCCGGCGGAAATGGCCGAGCGGTTCTAGGCGCTACAGTCTGGAACCGCGCGACCGCTGCTGTCGCAGGTTCGAATCCTGCCTCGGGCATGGATGTATGTGACGTCCTTAGGTTAGTTAGGTTTAAGTAGTTCTGAGTTCTAGGGGACTGATGACCTCAGAAGTTGAGTCCCATGGTGCTCAGAGCCATTTGAACCATCATCTCGTCACCGACGATCTGAACGCTAGTCTGTCCTCCCTGTTCCGCGTCCTCTAACCGAACTCCTCACTACAGGGTCCTGTAACCGACTCTTCTCATCTCCTCTTTTTTTTAAAAAAAAATGCCTCCTCTTCCACCCTTCCACAGTGTTTTCGGGTTTCTTCAAACTTTTATGCAATATCCCGCTTTGTTGCCAACATTGCCCAGTAGCATAAAATTATAAGATCTCTCTTACTCCCTCCTTAGGCTCCGTATTAACTTCTCATCCAACCACTTCTTTATCATGTTTCTCTGCTCAAAAGGTGGGATGTAAGATAGACGTCACAGCACATCCACCACCGACAATGTGTGTTCTTTCTGCCTCTGCGTTTTCGCCGCCGTACGAATATAAAAGGAAATAATAGGTTCTGTTCTTTTAGCATTGCCTGGGAGAGTCACCCGCACCGTTACAATGGCACAGTTGGGCATTTAACCTGGAAGGATAAACCCAAGAAGACCTGAACGACTTGGTCTGACGAGGTGAAAAGGGCCAGTTCTGAGAGAAATAAAGTAATATGGGCTCAAAGAAAAGGCAAAACAAAACTCTGAAGCTGCCCGTTGTTGCACATCGTGTGGTCCATTAGGACACAAATGTGCATAATAATAGTATACAATATGCCGACTAGCATTATAAAGTACCAGAAATGTGTGCGACGACCAGAAAAGTACTTCAGACCTTCATGAGGTAAATTGTATCCTGTTACTCCATCAACAGTAGTCTCTCTTTGTTCACTAGAATTTTACAATTACAAATTTTTTCCTTGTCACGGATGATACTATCGCATATCAGACAAAACATTACTTATCAGCAGGAGACACTACTCTATTGCCACGCAACACCGCTATAACTTTGATAATGACTTCAAATCGGCAAGAAAGAGATTCCACAAGTTCTTTCACCACATCCAGCTGAAACCACTAATTGCTGATTAGACCACGAAGGTAGCCAGATTGCGGGTGTGTTGGCTGCTGTGTTTCACCAGCTCTTTCAGACAGTCCAAGACATGTTTTGTGGGGTTAAGACTGTGTGATTTAGCAGGCCAGTCGAGGTGTGGTATGTTGGCTGAGTATTCATTAAACCAGGAACGTATGCGCGCAGCCTGTGAATGCGGCTGCAATAGTCTTGAAAAACGAAATTGTCCACAGCACACACGTCATGAAAATATAAAAGAAAGGTCAACACTTGATCAGCGAGAATATAGAAATTAGCAGTCTACTTTATTTCAGAGTAATCGGAATGAGTGGGTCCAAATCTTGAGAGGAAATCATCATCAAAACAGCACAGAACCGTTTCCGGTCTGAACTACGCTCTCCACATTGGTCTGGTTAAACTCCTCATTGGACCATTGGTGCAATCGACGCCGTGCACAATTTGAAAATAAGTAAACCTGCGGCTCGTCGGACCACACTACAGCACTACAGGTTTCTAATCAGCTACTGTCCAGTGTCTATCTTGTTCGGCTGCAACCGAGAGCAATGCTTTTTTGCGAGATACCCGAAACAAAATGCTCATTGTATGGAATTCCCTTCACCATGTTGTCTCGAAAACTGATTGAACCTGCCGTTGTTAGTAAGCGCTTCCTATCGGGATTGAAAGCGATTGTCTTTGACATGGAGTGACACTCGTCTCCGGTCCCTGTCGATTAATCCTTTTATGACCAATGTTCTTATCCCGCGTTACACAGCAGCGAGTAGTGTAGCATTCCTTTTAGACACGTTGGACAGTGCGCATTGATCGCTAACAATCAGGCAACTTCATTTGCGGCGTGGTCTTTGACAAGTCCAAACGAGATGGCTCGTTTCTACCATACTTTCCTCTTTTTCTTTTATTGTATTTCAATGCCCTATCTGGGGCGAGCTGGCAGCAGCATATGTACTGCTCTTCATCCGAAAGACATTAATCGTACAATAGAAGACATTTAAAATAACATAAAGGAGAGAATATGGTGTACATCGACATAGAAAGGGGTAATATCATGGAAGAGAACAGACAAAAAGGGGGCGACTGTAAAATGGAGATAAAAACCGTAAAAAATTAGCGCACACAAAACAAAACCACACACTGGATCAGTTAAGTATCGACTGACAGCGTAGCACATAACAATCACTGATAACAACACTATGTACAAGCCCAGCAGACAATTAAAACCACAGCTCTTGATGCACAGGAGAACAGCACCAAACACAACACTGACCTAGTACACTGATGACGATGAGCAAACAGAGTGGATACGCCAGGGGCATACAGATGAGGGAGGAGGGAAGAAGGAGGAGAGGAGGGGGTAGGAGGGAAGAAGGGAGGGAGGGGAGGAGAGGGGGAGAAGCAAAGAAGGGAGGGAGGGGAGGAGATGGGGAGGAGACGGGCAGGGGGCGCGCAGAAGAGGGCCGGGGAGTGAAGGACGTGGGAGGGAAGCAGTCGAGGAGGGGTGCAGAGACTCAGGGAGGGAAGGAGAAAAATCCGCTCTGGGAGAAAGAGGGGAGAGGGTAAAGGGGGTCCTGGGAAGGGAGGGGGTGAACAAGGCCAGGTTACAGTTTGGAAGATGAGTAGATGTCACAGCAAAGTTCAAAGTCTGGGAGGGGGAGGTGCTGAAAATTGCCCTGATGAAGGAGATGGAGGGTGTGGAGGTGGAGAGAGGGAGGGATACAGCGATAGAGGCGCAGCAACGGGTGGGGGGTGGAGAGGAAGGAGGAAACCAGGGGGTGGGGGGGATCACGCCTGAGGACAGTGTAAAGGACGCAGAGATGTTGGAGGAAAAGGAGGAGACGGGGGAATGGAATGAGGTCATACAGGAACCGTATGGTGGAAGGAAGACGGATACGGAAGGCAAGGCAGAGTGCATGGCGTTCGAGGATTTGGAGGGCCTTGTAAAAGCGGGTGGGTGCGGATATGCAGGCAATGCTGGCATAACAGAGGATAGGATGGATGAGGGATATGTGGGTATGGAGGATGGTGGAATGATGCAATCCCCATGTCCAGCGAGACAGGAGTTTTAGGAGGCAGAAGTGGGAATGCGCTTTCTGCTGGATGGTCAGGAGGTGAGGGGTCCAGATGAGGTGATGGTCAAGGGTGAGGCCAAGGTATCACAGGATGGGGGTGAGATGGATGGGACAACAATAAATGGAGTGGTAGAAATCATGGAGATGGAAGGAGTGGGTGGTGTGGCCTATGACTATTGCCTGGGTTTTCGAGAGGTTGAGATGAAGGAACCACTGGTTACACCAAGTGGTGAGCTGGTCAAGGTGGGTTTGGAGGATGCGTTGGGAATGCTGAAGGGTAGCCATTCTGTCACCTCTGTCGTCTCATATGACGTCGCTGATTCCATACAACAGAGTGGCACAAGCACACCACTTCACTGCTACACCTCGCGTTAGCGGTAGTGGGTGACATAAACCTCTGGTACTGGTTCCATCCATCAACAGCATTCCAAAGCGACTACTGTGCTGCTTTAATAGCGTGACATACACACTGTCCAGTCACATTAATATGGCCACCGTCTATTTTCAACGTCAATGTGCAGTAACCACTCGCAGACACCAGGTAGCAGCACTAACAGTAGAGGATACATAAAGTCGGTTCGGAAAACAGTGCAGTCTTGTCGTAATACGGGAACGGAGCGATTTGTCTGCGTCCAAACAGGCACGACCATTGTCTTTCTGGTAAAGGATGGAAACATTTCCGAAACAGATAAGCTTTTAAATTGTTTGCTTGCAACCGTGGCTAGAGTATACTGTGCATGGAAAAATGGTGCTATCCAAAACCGGCGTCGAGGCAACTGTGGTGCACCATGGGCAATAGATGACAGGGATGAACGACGGCTGTAAAGATGTGTACGTGCGAACAGACATGCAGCTTCCGAGCAACTGACGCCCAGTGAACCAAGGGGCTACCAACAGTGTCTCCTCAACGACCGTGCAGCGAACATTGCTGCGTATGGGCCTCCGTGGTAGGAGCCTGGTTCATGCAACCATGCTCACTGTTGTTCATCGGCGACGAAGACTGGAATTCCCACGCCAGTAGCGCAACCAAACGTCTTCTGACTGGCGGCATGTTAACTTTTCAGCTGAAATACGTTTTATACTCCAAAGGACTGAAAGCGAACGCTCCGAAACAAACTGAAAGCAAACACTCCGTACGAAACAATCATTGGAAGGATCCAGGGCGCAGGAGGGCGCCTTATGGTCTGGGGAATATTTTCGTGCCATTGTCTGCGTGTTCTCGTCTTTCTGGTAGGCACAGTTGATGAACACAAACATGCGTCTATTCTAAGGGACCATGACCACCCCTTGTTTTTCCTCTGTGCAGGGCATCTACCAGCAAGACAACGCAGCTTGTCACACAGCTCGCGGTGTACGTGCGTGGTTCAGGATGAGTCTACCGTACTCCCCTGGCCGCCAAACTCCCCAGATTCAAAGCCAACCGAGAATAATTGGGACTACCTCGATCGGACTGTTCATGTCACGGATCCCCAACCGAGAAACCAATCGCAGCTGACTGCGACATTGGAGCCGGCAAGGTTCCCCATCTCTGTTCGTACATTCCAGAACCTCACTAACTCTCTTCCTCCTCGTCTCGCAGCGGTCCGTGTTGCAAAAGGTGGTTTTCAGGCTTTCGACAGGTCGTCACGTTAATGCGACTGAACAGTGTATTTTGTCTACAGAGTTTATCTTTCTCCTTATAATGTCTCGAAACAATGCATCATTTGCTTGCAGACGAGTAACGAAACTCTCGATTTCATGTAGACAGCATTACCTGCTTATATGGGGTGGTGCCGTGATGGTGTAACGAACTTTCGCGGATGATAGAAAAGGGTAAATGTATCAATGTGAGGTGAAGGACCCTGGTCGGGAAACGTCCGAGTCGAAAGCTATAAGCGAAAATCGATCTCATACCTCTGACAGTGGACCTCTTTGCTTTCCATATTGTGAGACTCGGTAGTATGGACCAAAACAAGAAAAAGATGTCTAGTTAATGTGGGCTCTAAAGTGCATACCTTAAGAGCTATCAGCACTTGTTCAGAAGATGATGTGTTTCACAGTATCCAAGATGAACAAGTGCTCTTAGCTCTTAAGGTATGCACTTTAGAGCCCACATTAACTAGACATCTTTTTCTTGTTTTTATTCGCATTACTTCCTCTCCAAATATGGAGAGAAAACAAATTGCAATGGAAGAGGCATCAGAACGATTTTCGGTTATAACTTCCGACTTGGCCATTTCCGGAGCAGGTTTCCTCGTCCCTGAAAGTTTGTAACACCTTCACGGAATCACCCTGTATATCCAGACATAGCTGACTACATAATCCCTGTTGTATTGTATTGTATTGTATGTTAACCGGCACTCCGTTCTCGCCGCAGTCGCAGTGGTCCACAACCCCACGACGACTACCGCAGTCCACTTCACACCTCAGCTGCCCCACACCGAACCACTCTTTCAGGATTATTGTGCGGATCTGCCCCGATTGGACTCCCCCCCCCCCCCCCTCCCAAGGCAACGTCTTACACCAGACGACAGCAACCCCTATGTTTGCGTGGTAGAGTAATGGTGGTGTACGCGTACGTGGAGAACTTGTTTGCAGCAATCGCCGACATAGTGTAGCTGCGGCGGATTAAGGGGAACCATCCCGCATTCGCCGAGGCAGATGGAAAACCGCCTAATAACCATCCACAGACTGGCCGGCTCACCGGACCTCGACACAAGTCTGCCGGGAGGATTAGTGCCGGGGACCAGGCGCTCCTTTCCAATCCGGAAAGCCGTGCGTGAGACCGCACGGGTAACCGGGCGGGCATCCCTGTTGTAATACTCTTCTCTTCTCGTCGTTCCTTGCCTTCATCATGAAAAAAAATGGCTCCTCACAGAAACTATTAGCACAGAAATTCTGTAATATAGTACAGAGAGCTTTAAATGCGTTTATTTTTACTTTGCATTTTATTGTGTGCAAGTGGTTCTATCATGAAAAACGTTTTAGGTGGGTTTTAATACGACTATACTTTTTTGATATTTATATTACCCAGTGATATCTACCTAAACTGTATGTCAAAAACTGTAGTTGCCTCAGCACGCTGCAGGGCGTCACACTTCCTTTCTTCTATATCTACGACACGGCAACAAAACAGTGTCACTAGAACACTAACAGAAAATAGTTTACAATTATACATCAATATGAACTTGTTACATCCGATTTTCCAGATTTCTGGTGAAGAGCAAAATAAACTGCTTCGAAACTAGTACAAAAAAGGCGATTGTTTTGCTGTGTCATTTTAAAAGTCTAATGTGATCCGGACATCGATTGGCTAAACATATAACTCATTTCGCTACGTTTCTCTTATGCTTTACTCTTTCATTCATTTATGGAAAATAACTCCGTAGGACCGAATAGAAATCAAATGGTTCAAATGGCTCTGAGCACTATGGGACTTAACTTCTGAGGTCATCAGTTACCTAGAACTTAGAACTACTTAAACCTAACTAACCTAAGGACAGCACACACATACATGCCCGAGGCAGGATTCGAACCTGCGACCGTAGCAGTCGCACGGTTCCGGACTGCGCGCCTAGAACCGCTCGGCCACCGCGGCCGGCGAATAGAAATCGATGAGTTGAATGCTGTATGAGCCAAAACTTTAAATTTGTGTAATTCGTTAAATGAAATGTTTCAAACAATGCAGGCGCTCTTGAACAAGTTTAACAAGGCTTGCTCACACATGCTACTATTGATGATAAAAATTAGGAGCGATTCATGCGAGTACTCCTTAAGAAGAATCTGACGTTAAAAAGTATGTGTACACCACACCACACTCCACAGACCGAAGCCCTTGTAACTTCAACATGATTCCTAAGATGAAGGAAGAACTTCATGTCATTCACTTCAGAGCTGTTGCAAAGATTCGTCGGGCAACAGACCGCTCCGCTCTATCTGTCAACGCGAATGGCGCTGTTAAGTGTATCCAATGACTGCTGCATCCCTGGCAGCGGGTTCTACGTAATGCTGTTGACTACTCTGAAGAACAATAAAACTTTGGAACATGTATCTCTTTTTTATAAGCTATACATAAACAGTTGCCACTATTGAAGTTCCAATCCTCAAACATTTTTATGTATTTGGAATCTGAAGTGATCAATTACCGAGCTGAATTTCTGTTGCCACTCAGCGTCAAAAGGACGTATTTTGCAAGTGCGACAATCTGTTTCCCCCAACTGGCCATTATATGGAGAATTCAGGGTGATTATCTGCACTGGTGAAAAGTGCAAGTCGTCTATTTTGATAAGAAAGATACATTTACAGATCGACAGATAATGGGTTTCAAGATTAGTGTTGCTATTGAGTTTGCTGTAGGATATATATTACAAATACGCAAAGCACGTAAGATATTTCATGAGCATTATATTTTCTGTTATCATTTGAAGGAACAAAACCACAGTAGGGCTTGTGAAACACGTAGCTCAAGTGAAGGAAAAACTTATCCAGATTTTTTTGGGCCTCTTCTAAAGAAGTATTGCAATATTGTGCTGATCTGACAGTTTTCTGCTGGAGACAGTTTTCTAGTCAATGGCGTAAGGTTGATAACCAAAAATAAGTAAATAAGCCTTAATGACACACAGACCGATCAACTGCCCAACTATAAAATGGCATTATGCAGACGGCAAAAACCTGCGGAGAAGCGTAAGCTCTATGCTCCATGATCTTAGTTCCCTATCCAGGTAGTACAGGGATCATTGAAACTGCCTGAAGCGTATCGAACTTAATGCCTCGGTCTAAGATACTAGATCTCTCTAAAGTACTGATAACTCTTTGTCCCCATATCTTAGTAACATGTACTACCAAGTGTACTTAACAAACGGCCCTGTGGCCGAGCGGTTCTAGGCGCTTCAGTCTGGAACCACGCGACCGCTACGGTCGCAGGTTCGAATCCTGCCTCGGGCATGGCTGTGTGTGATGTCCTTAGGTTAGTTAGGTTTAATTAGTTCTAAGTTCTAGGGGACTGATGACCACCGATGTTAAGTCCCATAGTGCTCACAGCCATTTGAACCATTTTGTACTTAACATAATGTGTGCCAAAGGTTACATCCATAATTTTAAACTGACGCTGGTACAAATGAGGTATCGTATATTTCATCATTTATTATATTTTGGTCATATCTTGATGTGTCATGCACATACCATCTAAAAATTGAGAAACATATCATATGAACACCTTCTTCTGACGCGTAAACATGTTTTTATGAGTATCAACGACTCAATACTATATTCTTGTAATCTCCGTTTTAATATAGCTTCTTGTCAACTTATCTGGAAATAATTACATACATCGTAGTCAACACACTGCGTTTGCAATTGTAATTCATTGCTGCAATGTGTTTCGAGCTTTCGTCTAGTTTCCTACACTGGATTTTAATGTACCAGAGTTCGATGCAATGTCAGCTCGCAGTGAATGAGTATAACAAAGAGAAAGCGATAATCTTCCTGCTAATTAACTATAGATTCAAATAAATTGCTGCTTAATGCTGACATAATCATACTAATAACAAACATCAAAGATATCACGGGTCTGTAACCGTCCACATTCCAACTATTTCATTAATATTTCGGCCGCATGTCTTCCAGCCATCCTCGAAGTGGGCAAGAACTGCGACAAAATGCAAAGAGATTCCACATTATCACTTTGTGACTCACAGTCAGTATTTAAGAATCCGATTAGCAGAACATTAAACAGTCTTAAGCATTGTTAAAGCGTCTGGAATCACTAACAACTCATTCCTGATATTAGATGCAGATGGTGCTCTTTCAACAGATCAGTTGAGTTACTTACTGATAAGCTAGTGATTTCCCGGAAACTGAGTCAACATGGACAGTAAACCGGACTTACAAGTTCAACAACGAGCTAAGATAACGCTCGTTTCTGGCTCCACTCAAAATACGAGTAACAGCAAAGGACCACCGGAAAAAGTACATTCCGACCTTCTGTTAGGGATAATGCACTTGCCGGAGGAAGAAGACAGTGATCCGCACACGTGATGATTATGGTCAATACCCAGTCCACCTGCCGCTTTAACACGTTGCTTACGTACAAGAGAAGATCAGCGACCATCCATCGACAAGTCACGAAATTTTGTGCCGTTAACAAAATAGGAAACAATGTAAAATGCAACATTTCACAATCACTTTGAACGCATGAAGCAAGATTACAGGAACACAGGCACGAAACTAGTGTTTAAAATTATAACGACACAAACATATTGTACCTAAGGAACATCGCCATTATAAGATATCGCGTATGCGTAGTAAGTATCCTGCTCCCACCTTCCGGTCGTTTTATACAAATATGGAACGTTTCAGAGCATGTTGCACAAATAGTTCAATTTTTGGTAATCATACACAATCGTTCGCTCGACGAACGAGCGATACATAAGGCTGAAAAATGCGCAGGCCCCACTATGACACAAGAAAAGAAACAGACGTGATGCACTCAGTTATTGACGCATATCACTGACTTCGATTTCTAGTAGGAATTTGGAACATATAATGTGCTCCGTCTTTACGAAATACCTTGAAGAAAACGATCTGCTGCCACATAACCAGAACATATTCAGATAATATCCTTCGTGTGTGAAACATAATGGGCTCTTCATTCACACTAAGTAATGACTGTTATTGACCTGGGATCTCAACTTGATTACATATTTCTAGATTTCAGAAGGCTTTTGACGCCGTTCTCCATAAGCGGCTTCTAATCAAACGGCGTGCCTATGGAGTATCTTCTCTGCTGTACTACTGGATTCCTGATTTCCTATTAGAAAGGAAACAGTTCGTAGTAACTGAGAGGAAATCACCTAATGAAACCGAAGATATACACTGATGGGAAAAAAATCGCAACGCCAAAAATTAACTAACTAGAGTAATGAAATTTCTGGAATACATTTGTCTAGGTGGTACATGTAAGTGATTAAACATTGCAAGATCGCAGTTTAATGTAGGCGCGAGAGAACCCATTGCAAATGTGAAATCTTGGTACATTAATCATAAATGTAACCGCCACACTGTCGAGTGAGAGCATGCAAAAGTGCTTGCATTGCGTTGCACATGTGCTGGATGTGTTCTACGTTTTGCGCAGTGCGGTACAGTAATAACCGTTCAGCGTGACTTTCGTACTAGGTATCGTGTGGATCCTCCTACAGCACAGAGCATTAGACGAAGGCATGAACAATTCCGAGAAACAGGTTGTTTGTGTAAAGGCAAATCGTCCGGCCGTCCCCGTGTGTCTGACAAACGTCGAACGCATCCGCCACAGTTTCACAAGGGGTTCGCAGAAATCCGTGCGCCGTGCAGCTCGACAACTCAATATGCCCCCGATGTCTGTCTGGCGTGTGTTGCGTGGACGTTTACACATGAAACCATACAAAACTCAAGCTACTGCAAGCTCTTCGTGAAGGTGACAAACAACAACGTATGTAGTTCTGTAACATGGTTCTTGGCAAGATGGAGGATGACAGTTTTCTCCCACGCTTATATCAAAGTCATCAGCCAGTATGGCGGATATCCTCTTACCCCGAATTTTAATCCCACCCTTGAACATTTCTTTTAAATTCTATTGTTGCTTCGTCGATGTATGGATTGAGTAGTAGGGGCGAAAGACTGTATCCCTGTCTCGTACCATTTTTAAGCAGAGCACTTCGTTCTTAGATTCTGCTCTTCGTTCTTGCACACTGCCTGACGAACGCATCCAGACACTTATTAGTGGATATCAACTGCAAGGTTCGCAGGAGAGCTTCTGTAAAGTTTGGAAGGTAGGAGACGAGATACTGCCAGAAGTAAAGCTGTGAGGAGCGGGCCTGAGTCGTGCTTCGGTAGCTCAGATGGTAGAGCACTTACCCGCGAAAGGCAAAGGTCCCGAGCTCGAGTCTCGGTCGGGCACACAGTTTTAATCTGCCAGGAAGTTTCATATGAGCGCACACTCCGCTGCAGAGTGAAAATCTCATTCTGGAATATGGAGTATGTCTGGCCTTCGGCTTTATGTTGGCTTCAGCTATGCTGGCGAGACTTTCAGTGAGGTGCCTGAGTACCAAAGGCGTTCCATTGGTTTCAGATCGGGACTCTGGGCAAGCCAAACCATGACTGTGTCTTGCAAAACAAGATTCAGTATCAAGCTTAAAACCTAAGCCTAACCGGGGCGCAAATTCCCGATTAGGTGTAGGTTTTAATAGTAAAACTGAACCTTGTTTCGCCTGTTAAAGTTTCTGTTTTATATCTAATGGTGGCAATAACCGAAACAGTGTAATAAAAATAATTGTTTAATGATGAAGACTTTTCTGTTCACATAATATCCATTATCAAGTGCAACGTCGTAAGTGCCTCTCTGGCGTCCTTAACTTTCTGAAAGCCAAACTAATTGTCACGTAACAAATCCTCAGTTTTCTTTACCATTCATTTGTATATTATTCTTATCAGCAGATTCGATGCATGCGCTGTTTAGCTATTCGAGGATAGTTTTCGAACTTATCTGACCTTGCTAGCTTTGGAATTATGTGGATCATTTTTCTCAGAAAGTCTGATGTACGTCTCCAGTATCATATTTCCACACCACCAACTTGAAAAATCGTTTTGGTGCCACATTCCCCAATGACTTTATAAATTCAGAACGAATATTACCTATTCCTTCAGCCTTATTTGATTGCAAGTTTTCTAAAGGTCTGTTAAGGTCTTTAACAAAGATAACGAATCTGAATATATCAGATTGCAACGCTAATGGTGAGCAGGTGTAGCGTGAAACACTGTTTAAATATTTTGAGATAATAGTATCAAGCGCTACGAAGTGGAATTAACACGTAAAATCTATAGTCTCAAAGGTAAATAGAAGACTTCAGATTGTCGGAACGGTTCTGTGTACATGCAGTGTATCTGTTAAGCAATGACATACACATGGTAGAGCAATCAATACTAGAGCCCTGCTCCTGCGTTTGGAATCCATATCAAGTAGCAGACAACGATCAGAAACGCACTGCTAGGATCGTAATATGTCAGTATAGCACTTGCGAAAATGTGACACTAATTCTCAGAGATCTAAAATTGGTACCCTTTGAAGAAAGACGTTTTTCTCGTGAATGCCTGTTGAAGACAGCAGTGCTTTATTAAGCTGGCCCTACTGGACGTTACGTGCTTCCCCATGCTCCCATTTGTGAACTGACGGACCCGGTCAGTTATAGGGAGACCCGCAGATAAACGTGCAATCGGAAATATAATGCAACTCCTCATTTATTGCATACATATAGACTTGCTAGAGATGAAAAAGCATTAAGTGAAAACAGATATCCGTGATATGATTATTAGACCTTCCTCTATTCAATAATAACATTATGCGTGATGATACTGCTTAATGATACAAACTGCAGGAAGCTGTCCCTGGAACACGGAACAAAAAAGGTCATATGAACATGGGTTGGAAATGCATGTTGTCTATTCTACAGAGTAGCTATTAATTAATCATGCCTACACAGTACAATAAGGTGCACGATACCCTTTGATGAGACGCCAATTAGACAGAGTGTTCACAGTGGCCTCCACGAGTCTACCCACGCACGAAGACGAACAGAATGGCGTTACAGGTAGCATGAATACGTTGCTCCAGTGTCTGCAGGTCCGGAAGGGAGTCCGCATGCACCAGTTCTTTCATGCGTCCCAACTGTTGGAAAACTAAATGATTGAGGTCCTGCGGCCAGGCGGACCATGCGACTGGACAAGCTGAGATTGATGTTAAACTTTCTGGCAGATTAAAACTGTGTGCCGGACCGAGACTCGAACTCGGGACGACTCACACTCCGTCGTGAGTCGTGCTTGGGTAGCTCAGTTGGTAGAGCACTTGCCCGCGAAAGGCAAAGGTCCTTAGTTCGAGTCTCGGTCCGGCACACAGTTCTAATCTGCCAGGAAGTTTCATATTAGCGCACAATCCGCTGCAGAGTGAAAATCTCATTCTGAGATTAATGTCGTTGAGCAGTCTCCGTGCGTAAATGAGGAAGACAACTGGAGCGCCATCATTTATAAGCCACATTACCCTTCGTATCACCAAAAGCACGTCTTTCAGCAGTTGAGGCAAGATCAGCCACAGGAAGTGCAGATATGGAGAGATGAGTGTTTCCAAGAGGCAGTCGTCAATAATCCCCGCCCACACGTTGATGCTCATTTGATGCTGATGTTTCGCTGCCACCATACCGTGCGAATTCTCCGTAGCCCACATGTGGGTGTAGTTTAATTTGACGATACCGCCATTCGTAAACGTAGCCTCATCTGTGAATGGGATGGATGACAGAAATCCCAGCACCGTGGTGACCTGTGAGTCGAACCAACGACAAACCCACCTCCACGGAAGCCAGATCGTAGGAATTAAGACCTTAACGCGTCGTGTGTAATACGGATAGCTACAGTTGTCGTCGAGAATGTTCCACACGGTTTTCTGGCTTAACTGATGCTGGCGGGCCATCTGCCTGGTACTGATACTCGGGTCATATTCCACGGTGTTCAATAATCCTTTCTACAAGGCCTGTATACGTACCGGGCGCACCAGCCTTTCATCGTTACCCGTTCACGTAAGCGAACCTGACTCTTACAAACTACGAACACTATTGCAAACATTTTAGGGTGCGGTTGCTGCCGGCGAGTATACTTTTACCGGTATAGTCATGCTGCGGCCTGCCCATTGGCATATGCCTGTCCATGTGTAAAGGTCGCGCGGGGTAACCGCGCGGTCTTAGGCGTCAGTTCGCGCGGCTTCCCCGTCGGAGGTGCGAGTCCTCCCTCGGGCATGGGTGTGTGTGTTGTTCTTAGCATAAATTAGTTTAAGTTAAATTAAGTAGTGGTTAAGCTTAGGGACCGGTGACCTCAGCAGTTTGGTCCCATAAGAACTTACCACAAATTTTTTTCCATGTGTAAAGACCATGGTCGGCCTGTTATTCTTTCGTGTATCATGCCCTCATCTCGCAGTACTGCTCAACGCGACACATGTCCACACCAGAGTGAGTCGGCAACACCAGGATGCCCTCCAGTACCGATGTGTGAGCGCACCGCTGCCATGGACAATTTTACAGCCCTTTTGAGATTGGAGCTAAAACACTGGTACAGACAGAACCTTCCCACTTGCCTACTTTGTTCTCACGCCAGTTTTCAGTCACTGAAATCTACACTATCAACAATCTTTCGTCTCACCTTCAAGTTGTTGTACCTCCCTTGGAACGCATTTCCGGCCATGTATCCATATGACCTTTCTTGCACCTTATCCTCTTTGGGCTCGTTTCCTGTAATCTGTCACCATTTAGCTAAATCACCCTGTATGTGAAATGATAAAGAATGACTGGTAATAATAATAAAACAATGAGGAGGTTGAAACACGTATGTATTCATTACCAGCGATGGCGAGGCATGACAGAATCTCTGACCAGAGAGTTATTTTATCGTTGCTAGTCTGCGCTTGACCGCGCGAGTCGACAGTTGGAGAGTAGTAGCAGTCTGGTGCAGTTGCGTGTAGCAAGTCGGCAGGAACAGTAGTTGCACTCTGTCTGCAGTAGTGGTAGTCAGCCGGCAGTAGTTCTAGCGCGTGGACGGTTGTACTGAGCGGGCGTCGCCATGCGTCGACGGCGTGCTGTTCTTCCGAATCTGGTCAGGATTGTGGTGGACGATGTGTATTATTGTAGAAGGTAATGAAGCAGCATTGCGCTCAGCTAATAACGTATGTTAATTGTAATTAATTTGTTAAAAAAATGCCCCAATAATAATTTTTTATAAAGTAAATCTTTTAAAGAAAAGTAATCATTCCAATTTAAAGAATTTTTCCACTCTTTTGAAGAAAAAGCATTCATTTCAATTTAAAGAATATTTTCTATGCATTTCCTCCAAGAATCAAAATTAAATATAGGCCAGCATTCCACGGAGCTGTGCCGAAAAATAAGAGCAGATATAGATGCAGTTTTACTGAGGTAACAATTTTGGTTTTTCTATTCAGAGTACAGGGTCGAAGGTCAGCGGTGCTGCCCTTAAAAAAATTTACCAGACTAGCAACGATAAAATAACTCTCTGGTCAGAGACTCTGTCATGCCTCGCCATTGCTGGTAATGAATACATACGTGTTTCAAGGTATACAGTATACTGCAAATTTGTATTAAGGACCGCCAGAAGAGATATAAACACTGCAATCGAAACGGAGCCAACTGTTGACCTTAAGATTTCAGACTAGCCATGCTAACAGTTGGGTTCTGCGTGCTTACTAATGCATGTAATTTTCCTGTTAAAGAGTCTGCTAAATTTCTATTCTGGAAACGCGATGTACGTAAGTCCGGTTCTGATGGTGGGTACAGTTTTAATGATAGAACTCCTCGCCTATCGGATCTATGTTTCGTAAAATGGTGTACTGACCTAACCGTGACGGAGCTTGGCTTTTCACATACCACATGATGCTCGTTTCTGGATATCTTCCCCTTGGATCTACTGTCAAAGATCAGCACTTTCTGTTCATCCTTTCATGTGCTACGCAACGTTACAGTCTAGCACACTACTAAACGCAGTGTTGAAATGTCGTGAAATCGCTTTTGTGTTAAAAGTGAACGCAACACAATGCGAAAAGACATTCTTAACTTGTAAGGTAATTTTTTTCAGGGTAGGGCGGGAGGTGGATAGGTGACGGGTTCGTTATCATCAGTCTTCTGACTGATGACTCATGACTTCAACTCGCCAAAAGTTCACAACCTGTGACACCCTTTCATCTCAGAGAAGCACTAACATTCACATCTACGCTCTGTAAACAGTTGCAAATTGCATGGTAGAGGGTACTTCCCACTGCACAACTTATTAGAGGTTCTTCATTTTCTGTTCACGTATGGAGCACAGAAAGAATGAATGCAAAAACAGAGGGTAGTTGTCGTCGACATTGAAGCGTCAGCGAGTTCAGGTATTCAGCATCTCCGTGGCACCATCCGAGATATCAAACAAACCTTCCACTGTTCGTGTTGCACTTCTTTGCACATGTTCAATATGCCTGGCAGTTCTGTTTGTTACGATCTCATACACTTGAGAAATACTCCGGGACAAGTCGCGCTAGAGCTCTGTAAGCAGTACCAACTTTACCTACCGATGAACTTATGTGATCATTCCACTTCACAGCCCTACAAGTTCTTGGACACTGATAATTGTATGAGGTAGCTGATTGCAACTGCTTTTGTAGTCATAAGATATTAAAGTTCGACGAATTCTGAAGTGCACAATTTTATATTTCTGAACATTTAAAGTAAATTGCCAAAATTTTCATCACTTTCAAATTTTATCAAGGACTGACTGAATATTTGTGCAGGTTTTCCAGATAGTATTTCATTATAGGTAACTGCATCATCAGCGAAATGTCTGAAGTAACTACTGATACTATCTACTGGGTCATTACTACACAAAATGAACAGAAATGGTCCCAATGCACTTCCCTGGGGCACGCCTGAAGTTACTTCGTTCCATGTCAATGGCTCTCCATCCAAGACAACACACTGTGTCCTCCACATCAAGAAAACCTCAATCATCTTTCATTAATAAGTGTTAGTGGTACTGAGTCAAAGGCGTTTATAGAAGTCCAGAAATACTGCATAGTAGACTGCTTCCAACCAACATTTTAGGATGCCATATGAGAAATGACTAATTTGAGGTTCACATGACCGATTATTTTGGAATCGAACATCCTCGATTATTTGTCGGGTGTACACTCTGGGGAAAAACAAAGAAAGAAAGAAAAAGGAAAGGGCGCACCACGAAGGAATTATCCGAATGAGACAGAAATAGATAGGTGTAATATGTAAGTACAGACAAAAATGATTACAGTGTCAGAAAAATTGGATAGTTTATTCAAGACGAAAAGTTTCACAAACTGATCAAGTCAATAACGCGTTGGTCCAACTCTGACCCTTACGCAGCCAGTTATTCGGCTTGCCGTTGGTTGATAGAGTTGTTGGATGTCCTCCTGAGGCATACCATGCCAAATTATACCCAGTTGGCGCTTTGGACTGTCCAAATCTGGAGCTGGTTGGAGGGCCCCGCCCATCGTGTACCAAACGTTCTTCATTGTGGTGAGATCCGGCGACCTTGGGGTGAGACATTGCGACCTTGTTGGCCTTGGTCGAGTTTGACAAGTTCGAAGACGAGAAATAGAAACTCTCTCCATTTGCGGGCGGGCATTATCTTGCTGAAATATCAGCCCAGGATGCCTTGCCATGAAGGCAACCAATCGAGGCATAGCATATCACCGACGTACTGCTGTGCTGTATGGGAGCCGTGGATGACAGCCAAAAGGGTTCTGCTATGAAAAGAAATGGCACGCCGAACCATCACGGCGGGCGACAGCCAGACTGGTATCCCACCACTGTCTGGAAAGTCTTCAGACACGTCTTCGAGGCTCAGTTCAAGCCAGGACTCATAAATGAAGACTAGTCTACTCCAGTCGATCACATCCCAGGCCCAATAATTCCAGTGCACATCAGCATTATCCCGTTACACTACATGTTAAACACATCGATGCTCTTCTTTTCTGGCTTCCCCACAATCCATGATTCACTTCTATGCAATGCCGTGCTCCAGACGTGCATTTTCAGAAATTTCTTCTCGAAATTAGATATATATGTGTGATACTAGTGTGACCTGACTCGAAGATGGACTGATCAAGCTGGATGGTGCGTTTACAGCTTCTCAGACTAACACTGCACTCAGCAACAGCAGGTAAAAATGTAGGATGGCCAAATGGTAATCACGGATAAGAGACTGTTGAAGATTCTGTATCTGATTTATGGCGAATAAATAAGGGAGCCCCCCCATGAACCATGGACCTTGCCATTGGTGGGGAGGCTTGCGTGCCTCAACGATACAAATAGCCATACTGTAGGTGCAACCACAACGGAGGGCTATCTTTTGAGAGGCCAGACAAAAGTGTGGTTCCTGAAGAGGGGCAGCAGCCTTTTCAGTAGTTGCAGAGGCAACAGTCTGGATGATTGACTGATCTGGCCTTCTAACACTAACCAAAACGGCCTTGCTGTTGTGGTACTGCGAACGGCTGAAAGCAAGGGGAAACTACAGCCGTAATTTTTCCCGAGGGCATGCAGCTTTACTGTGTGGTTAAATGATGATGGCGTCCTCTTGGGTAAAATATTCCGGAGGTAAAATAGTCCCCCATTCGGATCACCGGGCTGGGACTACTCAGGAGGACATCGTTATCAGGAGAAAGAAAACTGGCATTCTACGGATCGGAGCGTGGAATGTCAGATCCCTTAGTCGGGCAGGTAGGTTAGAAAATTTAAATCGGGAAATGGATAGTTTAAAGTTAGATATAGTGGGAAATAGTGAAGTTCGGTGGCAGAAGGAACAAGACTTCTGGTCAGGTGAATACAGGGTTATAAATACAAAATCAAATAGGGGTAATGCAGGAGTAGGTTTAATAATGAATAAAAAAATAGGAGTGCGGGTAAGCTACTACAAACAGCATAGTGAACGTATTATAGTGGCCAAGATAGACACGAAGCCCATGCCTACTACAATAGTACAAATTTATATGCCAACTAGCTCTGCAGATGACGAAGAAATTGATGAAATGTATGATGAGATAAAAGAAATTATTCAGGTAGTGAAGGGAGACGAAAATTTAATAGTCATGGGCGACTGGAATTCGACAGTAGGAAAACGGAGAGAAGGAAACATAGTAGGTGAATATGGTTTGGGGCTAAGAAATGAAAGAGGAAGCCGTCTGGTAGAATTTTGCACAGAGCATAACTTAATCATAGTTAACACTTGGTTCAAGAATCATAAAAGAATGTTGTATACATGGAAGAAGCCTGGAGATACTGACTGGTTTCAGATAGATTATATAATGGTAAGATATAGATTTAGGAACCGGGTTTTAAATTGTAAGACTTTTCCAGGGGCAGATGTGGATTCTGACCACAATCTATTGGTTATGAACTGTAGATTAAAACTGAAGAAACTGCAAAAAGGTGGGAATTTGAGGAGATGGAACCTGGATAAACTGAAAGAACCAGAGCTTCAGGGAGAGCATTAGCGAACGATTGACAAGAATGAGGGAAAGAAATACAGTAGAAGAAGAATGGGTAGCTTCGAGAGACGAAATAGTGAAGGTAGCAGAGGATCAAGTAGGTAAAAAGACGGGGGCTAATAGAAATCCTTGGGTAACAGAAGATATATTGAATTTAATTGATGAAAGGAGAAAATCTAAAAATGCAGTAAATGAAGCAGGCAAAAAGGAATACAAACGTCTCAAAAATGAGATCGACAGGAAGTGCAAAGTGGCTAAGCAGGCATGGCTAGAGGACAAATGTAAGGATGTAGAGGCTTATCTCACTAGGGATAAGATAGATCCAGCCTACAGGAAAATTAAAGAGACCTTTGGAGAAAAGAGAACCACTTGTATGAATATCAAGAGCTCAGATGGAAACCCAGTGCTAAGCAAAGTGGGGAAAACAGAAAGGTGGAAGGAGTATAAAGAGGGTCTATACAAGGCCGATGTACTTGAGGACAATATTATGGAAATGGAAGAGGATGTAGATGAAGATGACGTGGGAGATACGATACTGCGTGAAGAGTTTGACAGAGCACTGAAAGACCTGAGTCGAAACAAGGCCCCGGGAGTAGACAACATTCCATTAGAACCATTGACGGCCTTGGGAGAGCCAGTCCTGACAAAACTCTACCATCTGGTGAGATAGATGTACGAGACAGGCGAAATACCCTCAGACTTCAAGAAGAATATAATAATTCCAATCCCAAAGAAAGCAGGTGATGACAGATGTGAAAATTTCCGAACTATCAGTTTAATAAGTCACAGCTGCAAAATACTAACGCGAATTATTTACAGGCGAATGGAAAAACTGGTAGAAGTCGACCTCGGGGAAGATCAGTTTGGATCCCATAGAAATGTTGGAACACGTGAGGCAATACTGACCTTACGACTTATCTTAGAAGGAAGATTAAGGAAAGGCAAGCCTACGTTTCTAGCATTTGTAGACTTAGAGAAAGCTTTTGACAATGTTGACTGGAATACTTTCTTTCAAATTCTAAAGGTGGCAGGGGTAAAATACAGGGAGCGAAAGGCTATTTACAATTTGTACAGAAAGCAGATGGCAGTTATAAGAGTCGAGGGGCATGAAAGGGAAGCAGTGTTTGGGAAGGAAGTGAGACAGAGTTGTAGCCTCTCCCCGATGTTATTCAATCTGTATATTGAGCAAGCAGTAAAGGAAACAAAAGAACAATTTGGAGTAGGTATTAAAATCCAGGGAGAAGAAATAAAAACTTTGAGGTTCGCCGACGACATTGTAATTCTGTCAGAGAGAGCAAAGGACTTGGAAGAGCAGTTGAACGGAATGGACAGTGTCTTGAAAGGAGGATATAAGATGAACATCAACAAAAGCTAAACGAGGATAATGGAATGTAGTCAAATTAAGTCGGGTGATGCTGAGGAAATTAGATTAGGAAATGAGACACTTAAAGTAGTAAATGAGTTTTGCTATTTGGGGAGCAAAATAACTGATGATGGTCGAAGTAGAGAGGATATAAAATGTAGACTGGCAATGGCAAGGAAAGCGTTTCTGAAGAAGAGAAATTTGTTAGCATCGAGTATAGATTTAAGTGTCAGGAAGTCGTTTCTGAAAGTGTTTGTATGGAGTGTAGCCATGTATGGAAGTGAAACATGGACGATAAATTTTTTGGACAAGAAGATAATAGAAGCTTTCGAAATGTGGTGCTACAGAAGAATGCTGAAGATTAGATGGGTAGATCACATAACTAATGAGGAGGTATTGAATAGAATTGGAGAGAAGAGAAATTTGTGGCACAACTTGACTAGAAGAAGGGATCGGTTGGTAGGGAATTTTCTGCGGCATCAAGGGATCACCAATTTGGTATTGGAGGGCAGCGTAGAGGGTAAAAATCTCAGAGGGAGACCAAGAGATGAATACGCTAAGCAGATTCAGAAGGATGTAGGTTGCAGTAGGTACTGGGAGATGAAGGAGCTTGCACAGGATAGATTAGCATGGAGAGCTGCATCAAACCAGTCTCAGGACTGAAGACCACAACAATAACAACAACAAATAAGGGAGATGCAATAAAGACGTAGAAACCAGCTCTGCACGAGCCAGAAACTAATTACATTCAGAAACATTAACTTCACGGCCTGAACAAGATTCAGGAAAGCATTTGTGTTGTGCGCAGTTCTGTAAGCTTGTGAATCAAGTACAACGGGAAAAACAGAAATGTCACGAGCGGAGGGCTTTGGGAATGTGATGACACAGGAGACTGTAGAAGAACAGATGGATTGATCAAATGTGGAATGAAGACATATTACAAAAAAGAGGAACAATGTTTAATAAGTAATATTATGAATCTAAGAGATAGAATAGTTGAGGATATACATTGTTCGACAAAAGAGGTGAAGCATCCACAAGACGTGGTCAGAGGTCAATGTAACATCGCACACGTACACACCATCGACGGGTATGTTAATGATTGAAGCCTTAATTCTCTGTGACAAGTACAACGGCTACCAAAGAGCACTAGTATTGTTCGTTTTTAGAACTGTTACCATACTTAGTAACGTATATAAGGGACGCGAACAGCGACAGCAGCAACAGATGTTTAGTGAGGCAGGATATTGAGCTTCATGGCAGTCTGAGGGCTGGCATACTCGTAGTTAACATTCTGGTCGACCACGTCTGACTACCAGAAGCGAGGATCGCCGTATTGTGCACCAAGCACATCGTAACGCCTCCACGTCTGTGCCTGCCATCCGAGTACAAGTAATGGACTCGCTGGAACATTCTGTATCATGCCGCAACATTGGTCGGAAAATAGCGGCGGAATAGAGAATTTCCGTCCCAAGGGCAGACTGCCGTTAACAACACAACACAATCGGCTGCGTATGGAATGGTGCCGTGTCTGGCAAGAATGGCCTGATGTTTGACGATGTCGCACTGTGTTAAGCGATGAATCGTTAGCGAGTATGGCTGTGACACGAGGAAAGAGCCCATTCTTCGAAAGCTTTGGAGAAGATGTTACTCCAGCGTCATAGTGTGGGGAACCATCAGGTATGACATCCTGTCACGGCTAGTAGCGACTGGCACAAGGATAAGTCACGAACTACCTATGTCCAGTTGTCGGCCAGCTTGCTTCAGAAATAGACACAAAGACACAACGGCCTTATGACACGCCCTCCCCCCCCCCCTCCAACCTGTAATTTACGGGAATTAGGTCACTTGTGTGTGCAGATGTCGTCCCAACTCCCTCTAGCGGCCTACGAGGCTTTCATTGCTTCCACGCCACGACGAGACGCCGCTGTTATCCGTGTGGACATATCAGCTATTACACTGAAGCGCCAAAGAAACTGGTATAGGCATGCGTATTCAAATGCAGAGATATGTAAACAGACAGGATGCGACGCTGCGATCGGCAACGCCTATATTGGACAAGAACGTGATGTCATAGTCGGCTAACGAGCGATGGGACACAGCATCTTCGAGGTAGCGATGAAGTGGGGATTTTCCCGTACGACCATTTCACGAGTGTACCGTGTATATCAGGGATCCGGTAAAATGTCAAATCTCCGACGTCGCTGTGGACGGAAAAAGACCCTGCAAGAACGGGACCAACGACAACTGAAGAGAACCGTTCAACGTGACAGAAGTGCAACCCTTCCGCAAATTACTGGCCCGTCAACAAGTGTCAGTGTGCTAACCATTCAACGAAACATCGTAGATATGTGTCCACTCGTGTAACGTTGATGACTGCACGACACGAAACATTACACCTCACCTTGGCCCGCCAACACCGACATTGGACTGTTGATGACTGGAAACATGTTGCCTGGTCGGTTGGAGATAGCTCTCAGAACGAGTCTAGCGCCTGGTGACGACGACCGACGACTCCAGCTGGTCGGAGCGGAAGGTTTAATCTGGCCTTAATGACCGCATGCAGGGCCGACCGTGTTGTCCCCGCTGACGCTGTGGTCGGCCTACTAAGTGTCGGCGCAGACACTGAAGGCGGCACTCTTGGGCGCGCCGAGGGTCCGAGTGCTATTTGTTTGCTGAGCAAGCAGCGCACACGGCCAATTAAAGGGCGTGCGGGGGGACCCGGCCACACAGCAGCAGCAGCAGCAGCAGCAGCAGGCCCGCACAGCTGCCGGCACTGTGGTCGCAGGCAGGAACCACACGAAACGACTCGGTTTTCTACGTCTACACCTACATCTATACTCTGCAAGCCACTTTACGACGTGTGGCGGAGGGTACATTGTGTACTACTGTCGGTCGTGCGGTAGCGTTCTCGCGTCCCACGCCCGGGTTCCCGGGTTCGATTCCCGGCGGGGTCAGGGATTTTCTCTGCCTCGTGATGACTGGGTGTTGTGTGATGTCCTTAGGTTAGTTAGGTTTAAGTAGTTCTAAGTTCTAGGGGACTGATGACCATAGATGTTAAGTCCCATAGTGCTCAGAGCCATTTGAACCATTTTTTGTACTACTGTCACGTCCTCCCCTGACCTGTTCCAGTAGCGAATGGTTTGCCGGAACAGCGACTGTTCCTAAGCCTCCCGTATGAGCTTAATCTTTATAATATTACTTTCATCATCTTTTCGCGAGATATACGTCGGAAAAAGCAATATACCGGTGGACCCTTCAAGGAATGTATTGTCTCTACTTTTTAACACTAATCCACACACTGATGCAGGCAGCCTCTCTTGCAGCGTCTGCCGCTGGAGTTGGCTGATCATCTTCGTGGTGCTTTCGCACATACTGAATGAACCTCCAATGAAACGTGCTGCTCCGGATCTTTTCTGTTTTCTCTTTCTACATGTCTGGTTCAAAAATGGCTCTGAGCACTACGGGGCTTAACTTCTGAGGTCATCAGTCCCCTAGAACTTAGAACTACTTAAACCTAACTTACCTAAGGACATCACACACATCCATGCCCGAGGCAGGATTCGAACCTGCGACCGTAGCCGTCGCGCGGCTCCAGACTGTAGCGCCTAGAACCGCTCCGCCACTCCGGGCGGCCACACGTCTGGTATGGATCCCAGATTGATGAGCAAGATTCAAGTACTTGTCGAACGAGGATTTTGTAAGTACCCTTCTTCTTGAGTGGGCTGCATTTCCGGACAATTTTTCCAATGAATCTCAGTTTGACAGATGCCTTACCAACACGTCAATATGTCTACAAAGGCCAAACACGCAGAAATTTCAAAACGAGACACACTGAACTTCTCAGAGCCTTAAAAAGTGACAGAACGCTCTTCAACTTTGCGAATCATCTCATACAAGAAAACCACCACCCAAACAACATTGACACAGCTCTTAGGGTCCTAGGAGAACGCAATAGTCTTTATCAAAAACTCACAGCATCGGAGAACTATCGCATGCAAAAAGCAATGGTACAAGGAAAGAAAGTCATCATTGAAAATATAACAATGGAATAAAACACTGTTTAGGACACTTACTAACATGAAACATAATAATCAAACATTCTCAAAAATCTAAGACATCTGGCTCTCTCTCATTTCACACACACACACACACACACACACACACACACACACACACACACACACACACCACATGACGTCACATACGTGTCCCCCCCCCCCCCACCTAAAATTCACGAAAAATTCAAAATCAGCGCCACAATAAGCATAAGGCAAACGATGAACAAGTTAGCAGCGACAACTACTTAGCATCTCTCAATGAGTACGCAGACGAAAATGTCTGTTCAAATCACGTTTTGTGTGAAATATGTGTGAATTAAGGCTGTGAACGAAATTTTTTACATAACAGTGTGAAATAGGTGTACTGTCCGCCTGCTTGGCTGGATGGTAGAGTACTCGCCTCCCACGCAAGCGGGCCCGGGTCCGATTCCCGGTCGGGATGGAGAATTTATCTGCTCTGGGTCTGGGTGTTGTGTTGTCCTCATCATCATTTCATCCTTTAATCACCGGCGCGCAAGTCCCCCAATGTGGCGTCGAATGAAATAAGACTTGCACTTGGCGGCCGAAGTTCCCCGAATAGGGGCCTCCCGGCCAACAATGCCACACGCTCATGTAATTTTTTATCAGTGTACTCAGCAGCAGTAGAAATAGATATCCACTAGAGATACACAACACAACGGAAAATGTAAGTACAGTAACATATACAACTGGTACCCACGAAACAGTATTTCAGGAATGCACAAAAATTTTCTTCGTGGCTTCTTTACAGATGGCATGCTGTCAAAACGCAAAAAAGAGCACAAAAACCCATCTGCAATAACCCAGTTTCACTAGCAATGCAACTTTCAGGCGAGCAATCGCAAAACAAGTACAAGTTTTAGTTCTTATGCCTACAGTTGATAAATGATTAGAAATTTTATACTATACTTAACAGAAATAAATTTGGCCCACTGAAAATAACACATAGGTGTCGAAACACGTCTGAGTGAATGGAAAGAAAGAAATAGAATTTTTCTTAAGGCAGATTTCAAAATAACAGACATTTTAAATCGCAGACACAGAAAGATTGAAGAGGAGCTTCAGACCTAAGATGATTAGTTTCACGTGGCTTTTCCACATCCCGTCGGTCCATACACATACTCCTAGACATTTTATGGCTGGCAGTGCTTCCAGTGATTAATCTCCAAGGTCGTAAACATATACTAATCGATCATTCTGTCTATTTATAGGGCTTGAACAAAAATATGGATAACTAGAATTATATTTTAATACCTTCAGCTGCTGACGGGCGTTGATATGTATCAACGGGGACAGGTGAAAATGTGTGCTCCGACCTGGACTCGAACCCGGGAACTCCGGCTTACATGGCAGAAGCTCTATCCATCTTTTATTGTTGATCGTTGTGTTTGGTCGTTGCGGACGTGACATGACATCAAGTCAAGTTCGTTTGTTGATGCCTCCCCTTATTTTTTTTTTTTATTACATAGGATAAACAGCTCCCTGACCGAAACACTGAGCTACCGTGCCGGCTTCCATCTGAGCCACCGAGGGCACAGAGGATAGTGCGACTGCAGGGACTATCTCGCGCACGCCCCCCGCGAGACACACATTGTCACCTTATATGTCCGCACACTACATTCGTAGTGTCCCTACCCAACGCACTCATTACTCGTGGAAGACACTCTTACCGCGTCCCGTAAGAATTCGGGTAATATGTGTGCATCCGCATAGAAGAGGAAAGTCATGGCCGGTATTGCCAGAACTATGTACTGATATAGATGTGGTGTCTGTTCTTTCGGACATATCCATATAAGTATATAGTTCTGGCAATACCGGCCATGACCTTCCTCTTCTGTGCGGATGCACACACATTACCCGAATTCTTACGGGACTTGGTAAGAATGTCTTCCACGAATAATGAGTGTGTTGGGTAGGGACACTGCGAATGTAGTGTGTGGACATATAAGGTGAGAATGTGTCTCGCGGGAGGCGTGCGCAAGATAATCCCTGCAGTCGCACTATCCTCTGTGCCCACGGTGGCTCAGATGGATAAAGCATCGGCCAAATAAGCAGGAGATCCCGGGTTCGAGACCCGGTCGGGACACACATTTTCACCTGTCCCCGTTGATACATATCAGCGCCCGTCAGCAGCTGAAGGTATTAATATATAATTCGAAAATCGTTCTAGACGGCTGCAGGTCATCAATGGTGTCTGTCCGAAAGTTCAAAAATGGTTCAAATGGCTCTGAGCACTATGGGACTCAACTGCTGAGGTCATTAGTCCCCTAGAACTTAGAACTAGTTAAACCTAACTAACCTAAGGACATCACACACATCCATGCCCGAGGCAGGATTCGAACCTGCGACCGTAGCGGTCTCGCGGTTCCAGACTGCAGCGCCAGAACCGCGCGGCCACTTCGGCCGGCTGTCTGTCCGAAAGAACAGACACCATATCCATATGAGTATAAAATATGGATAATCCGAGACCAAATGCGTGCTTGAACATAAATGGAGATACTAGCCAATCCCGAAGGTTGCGTTGTTGTATTTGACCACGAACGGCATCTGTGCAGTTTTCTCAATACGTCAGAAGTGTCAGCCATGGTCAAAACAGTGTTCTGTGTAGTTGTCAGTGCACTATGTCCGAACCAAGTAAATTCGAACATGGGTAAGTTAGTGCTCGTATGTTGGGTGCTTCTGTGACCAAGAGAGCGGAAGTTTCTTGAAACACCGTGTCGAAAATTTATACCACATACACGGAAAGCGGACAAACATCATCCACTAAGTCACAATGCGGACGAAAATGCGCGTTGTATGAGCGTGGTAGACGGTCATTGAAGATGATTGTGACGAAAAATGAGAGCAGGGTAGCTGCAAAAGTTACTGCGGAAATGAATGCACTCGAGAATCTTGTCAGCACCAAAATAACATCAAGAGAGCTCTATTAGCAGGGCACTGCATGGCGAGCTCGAATCCTAAATTCACTCACCACTGATGCAAATCACCGTGACAGAAAAATGTGGTGCCGAAGACATAAAGATGGACTACGGAGCAATGGAAAAACGTCATTTGGTCGTATCAGTCTTGTTTCACGCTGTTTCCAACTTCTGATCAAGTTTACATCCCAAGCGGCAACCATAGCGAGGGCTCGGTGATGATTTGGACAGCCACATCATCGTATTCCATGGGCCCCGTGGTTACTCTGCGAGTTCGCGTTACTGCTAAGGATTACGTAACAATTTTTGTTGATCAGATCCATCCGATGCTACAGTATTTGTTCCCGAATAGCGATGCTTTGTTCAAGGGTGACAGGGGCCTGTTCATATAGCTCGCATCGTTCAGGAGTGGTGAACACCAGGGTGAATCTACTTTTGAGACAAGGGTGCCTGACTGCTATCCACCTCCATCATTGTTACCTGATGTTGCCACTATTTTATAGAAATAATGATATAAGATTCCCCTGAAAACCACACACGACCCTTATTATACATTCAGACACGACTGGTAGCTGTTTTGAATGCAAACTGTTCTCCTACACCTTATTAGACATGGTACTGTGTTGTGTGTTTTTATGTTTCACTATTCCTGTTCACATCTTGTCCTCCCAATACTTTACATTTGTTAATGTTGAAGCTCAACCGTCAACCTTGCACCAAGTGTCCAGCTCTGTAGGTCTCCGCGCACTTCGCTGCTTTTTTCCAGCGTTGCGACTTCTCTGTATACAACAGTATCTTCAGCGAAAAACTTCTGCTACTTCTGGTGTTAACCATCAGGTCATTTATATATGCCGTCTGACAAAATAAGTGAAGTACCCAGAAGACATGAACGGATGAAAATGTAACTTTGTACACATACACGTCATCACTGGGTAAGTACGTGATGAGAGTTTCAATTCTCTGTGACAGGTATAATGGTCCCCTCAGCACGCTAGTATTGTTCGTGTTAGTGTTGTTAGCAAGCCTACTACGGTACGGAAAGATCCTGAAGAGGATCAGATGTTGAGCGACGACTGTGAAGGACACAGAAATGCCGCATACTCGTATGAGACAGCATTATCAGCATGTGGCAGAGTTTGAAATGGGGCTTCATTGTGAGTCTCCATTTGGTCAGATGATCGAATTGTACTATTTTCGAATTTGTGGACCATTAGAATGTGACACTGCTCCGATATTGCACCGCTTGGGAACTTGACGGCAGGCATATTCTTCCTCAAGGTTCTGGTTGACCACGTCTGGTCACCATAAGGGACGATTAACGTACTGGGCACCAACCACATCGTAACCCCTTCACATTTGTGCCTGCCATCCGAGATCAATGAACTCACTACATCATTCTGCGCCATGCCGCAACATTGGTCGGAGATTAGTAATAGCCGGAATAGGGAACTACCACCCTATGCGTATGTTGGCCTTAACACCACAGCACGAACGACTGCGTTTCGAGTGGTGCCGTGATTGGGGAGCGTGGACAGCTGACGAATGGCGTCGCATTGGGTTCAGCGATAAGTCGCGAATATGCACTACCTCGCATGGCCATCGTCGGCGCATATGGTGCTGATCAGCGAAAGGTTCCATCCTTCCGATGTTTTGGAGAGGCACAGCAGTGTTACTCTTGGCTTCATGGCGTGGGGAGCCATTATGTATGACTCCTGGCCACCGCTGGTAGTATTGAGGGAACTCTGGTGCCATTATGGTACGTCGCCACAACCGCTATCCTCATGTGTTACCACTCATACGACAGTCGTTACGAAAGTAATGCCTCCTATTTCTTTGTGGTGACTGTTGATGTCCACGCGAGACGTCGTTGGTGTAGTGCTAATGCTTCAACCTTCCTCTTTCATTTGCAGGTGGTTCCGTTGTTCTGCGGTAGTTGGTGCCAATAGAGGAGTGCTTCAAAATGGAGTCTGATATGGACGCGCGTTTAAAACACTGCTATCCATAAATCTGTAAGAGTGCGAGGGAGTGCAGATCTCTTCTGAACAGCATGTTGCAAGGTATTCCAAATATGCTCAATAATGTTCATGTCTGGGGAGTTTGGTGGCCAGCGGAATTGTTTAAACTCAGAAGAGTGTTCCTGGAACCACTCTGTAGCAATTCTGGACGTGTGGGGTGTGTCACGTTGTCGTGCTTAAATTGTCGAAGTCCGTCGGAATGCACAATGGACATGAATGGTTGCAGGTGATCAGACAGGATGTTTAGGTACGTGTCACATCTCAGAGTCGTATGTAGACGTATCAGGGTCCCATTTACTCCAACTACGCACGCCCCACAGCACCACAGAGCCTTTACCAGCTTGAACAGTCCCCTGCTAAGATGCAGAGTCCATGGATTCATGTGGTTGTGTTCATACCCGTACACGTCTAACCACTCTATACAATTTGAAACGAGACTCACCCGACCAGGCAACATGTTTACAGTCAGCGACAGTCCAATACCCGTATTGACGGCGTAAAGCTTTGTGTCGTGCAGTCATCAAGGGTACATGGGTGGGCCTTCGGCTCCGAAAGCCCACATCGATGATGTTTCGTTGAATGGTTCGCACGCTGATACTTATTGATGGCCCAGCATTGAAATCTGAAGCAATTTGCGGAAGGGTTGCTCTTCGGCCACATTGAACGATTCTCTTCAGTCGTTGTTGGCGTCGTTCTTGCAGGATTTTTTTCGGCCGCAGTGATGTCGGAAATTTGATGTTTTACCGGATTCCTGAAATTCACGGTACACTCGTGAAATGGTCGTAAGGGAAAATTAAGGTTTGCATTGCAAGCCGATATTTACTTCAAATGGTTCAAATGGCTCTAAGCACTATGGGACTTATCATCTGAGGTCATCAGCCCCCTAGACTTAGAACTGCTTAAACCTAACTAACCTAATGGCATCACACACATCCATGCCCTAGGCAGGATTCGAACCTGCGACCGTAGCAGCAGCGCGGTTCCGGACCGAAGCGCCTAGAACCGCTCGGCAACAGCGGCCGGCCGATATTTACTAGACAGTTTTTTCTTGTTTTGGTTCTTACTACTTCCTCCCAAAACAGAGAAAGCAAAGAACTTGCAGTAGAAGAGTTTTTCTTTCACAATATTGAAGATGAAGAAGTGTTCATAGCTCTTAAGTATGTATGCATTTTAGAGACCCTGTTTTCTAGACTATTTTGCTTCGAATGTTGAACATTTCTCCTCGGACATCCTGTATATCCACATAGTGGAAGGTCCCACACATGCTCCAAAAAGTTCCACTCACTTGGGAAAATGTTTACAAGTTGAGATCACAGCACAATATTCCCAGAAAATGCACAAGTGCAACTTATCTTTCGGAGTTTGAGACTGGACAGTTCATTGGCATCTGGAAGCAACAGGTGGCACTGACTGTTGGCTTTAGTTCACGAGTTCCCACGCATAGTTTATTGCTGACAGCATACTACAGACAAAAGAGACGTGCATCATGGTATAGAACTGTAGAGCCAGAGACAACGAAAAACTAAATGTGATGTTAAGGGATGCACCTGACTTAAGTTTGTGACGGTCATATCGACAACAACGTGTCTACAGACACATTTGGGAAACGTTACAAGGAGAAGAGACTCTCAATACCCACACTTCTCCAGTTCTCTCAATCGTGGTGAGGAGAGTTACTGAATATGAGAACAGACAACAATCTCCATGGACTGATAAAGCATGTGTTTCAGGTACGGCAAGAACTTCGTCGAGATGAGATTCGAAGGCAGGTTGCTTCAACCAAAAAAAAAAAAAAAAAAAAAAAAAAAAAAAAAAAAAAAAAAAAAATTAATCATCTTCGGGTAAGATAATGCTGAGTGCTTTTTGGGACTACAGATTATGATCGCAAGGGGCAAACTATCACAGGCGCATTCTGCGCTCTGAAACTTACGTTCAGTGAATATCTGTGTAGTGTTTATATTTCATTTACTATCTGGAAGTTAGCAGCGCAACTCAGTGAAAGATAAGTTTTCAGTAGTTCTTTCTTTTAGTTTACTGTAAAAGAGATGTGGCAGACGGGGATGTTGCCGTAGGTTAGTTAGTATAGGAGAAACATGTTAGGAGTGTGGATTGGTATTTCATTGGGGATGCCATGACCTATCGGATGAGGTTCTCACAGGTTATACAGTCGAGACAAGGGAATCGTTTAGAGAGAAAGATTTTCGCCTTTCAGGCAGAATTAGGAATGACGTACTTTGGATTAGGTAGGCTGAAGGGTAGCAAGGTGAGTCGGCCGTCTATCCAGCAACGCCACTTGGCTTGCATTGCACAGGAAGACGTGCATATATCTCCAGAGTTCATAGTAGGAAAGTAGAATTACAAAGTGGGGCAGTGTCGTGTGAAACTGGGATAAATACTAATTGAAGTGGGAGAGCTGAAAGTGATAGTGTTGTGACCATTTATTGTATTGTATTCCATGTTGTAGTGTGGTGTATGTCATGTAATTTGGGTATGTGTGGTTTGCATGGGAGAGTAGCAAGGTAGTTTCAAAAGATTAGTGGGTTATGCGTGTTCCTTTTGTACTGCTCGGTCTGGAGGAAAGTTTCGTGATGACGATTGTGAGAGTCGAAGTGTGAGAAATAATAAAAGATCCACCATCCTATCCATAAAGTGCACTCTGGCGTTAAATAGTTACGAGACCATAAGATAGAGAATCACCAACGTAAAGCCATGCCCACTGGGCGGAATTTCTCATGTGTTATTGTTGTAGGTTATAGAATTTGTGTGTTTAGGTTATAGAATTTATCGAAATAAATAAAAATGGTTCAAATGGCTCTGAGCACTATGCGACTTAACTTCTGAGGTCATCAGTCGCCTAGAACTTAGAACTAATTAAACCTAACTAACCTAAGGACATCACACACATCCATGCCCGAGGCAGGATTCGAACCTGCGACCGTAGCGGTCGCTCGGCTCCAGACACAGCGCCTAGAACCGCATGGCCATTCCGGCCGGCGGAATAAATAAGATAGTGAAAAGAAAAAGATTGGTGGCCTTTTCCTTCGAATTGTATGTTGTCATGATACCCAGAATTTATAATGTGTGCGCCACTCATATTCAGTGCGATGGCCACGTGTTGACAAAAGCCGTTAAATAAAAAAGAAAGAAAATGTGGTATTGCCAGTGCGTAGTGAACAGTCAGAGTTCTGTAAATTACTGATAGTCAGATGCGTATTTCCGTTGCGTATTAATCATATAGGAGGATAACTTGTAACTTAATCGTGAGTACTAGAGTTCATGTTACTCGATAAATAAGAATGAATCCACTCGCTTGGCAGACCACTCATCTTGCAGGCCTGACTGCTTGATGCCACAGTATGAGCAAGGCATGTGTGTGCCTCTCAAGTGCAGCAAGAAAAGACAGATTTTATTTACAAAAGAAATATACACTGCATTCATTTGTTTACAACAAACAGAGTCATACTAACAACTGACGTTGCTCATGAACAGGAATCAGTAAACAGGGTAGAATGCTCCGAATTTTTGGGTTTAGATATTGATGGAAACTTCAGCTGGAAGAAGTACATTACTGAGATGCTCAAACAAGTTCAAAAACGTATGCTCTTCACATAATTGCTAGCGTTGGAAACAAAGGAACCAACCTCCGAACATAGTTTCCACACTTCCACTCAGTAATATCTGATGCAATAATTTTATGGGGTAACTCATTGTTTAGAAACCACTGACTGCACAAAAGCGTGCAGTATGAATAATATGTGGTGTTGACCCACGGTAGTCATGTAGGCACCTCTCAGTGAGTTAGCAATTTTTAATTTCACTGTCCCAGTACATGTATTCACTAACGAAATTCGTCACAAATACTCTTATCACAATTTGAGGACAATAGTGATGTCCACACTTATTATTATTAAAAATTATCTTTTTTAGCCGTTATTAAAGGTGTCAGAGGCTCATAAATTAGTTCAATATGTAGCAACAAAAATTTTGATCATTTGCCCAATAACATGAAATGTCTGATAGATAGCTAAGCACGTTTTTAAATCTAATCTGAAATAATTTCCTCTGGATAATTCCTTCCATTCCATGGACGAATTTTTATTTAAAATATTAATATTAATACTAATCACTTATAAATGTCCTATAAACTGACTCGTTCCGCCTCATTTAGATAAAAGAATCATTCAAGTGGTGCATGGAACATGCAAGTAACTAAGTAACTAATTGTAAACTGTCAGGCTAAGTGTCGGGGTAAGATTTCTGCCCCAGGATAACACCTCAACCCATTCTCCACAGTACACAGTGTCGCATACTGCTTTTCCGGGTTTTCAAATTTTAGCCTCTTCCCCATCTTCTCCTGACACGTCACTTAGTGGCTTCTTTTCTCAGACGAAGAAACCATTGCGTTGCTGGCATTTCGCGAATGACAATGGAGCGATTTTTGAGGTGAAACGTTTTCCGATAAACGAAAATTCAGACAACAAATGACCCCAGTAAGTCATCCATCGTTGGGATAATTGTGTTGAATAGAAGGGTAAATATGTAGAGGAGTAATAAGATCGTCACCTCGTTTCATGGAGCTCGATTTTTTCTTGATGATTAACAGTTTATCACTAACCTTACTACTCCGGACTTTCTCAGACCATGGTCGTCCTAGACATTAGCAAGTAGTCTCTGTGTTTTAACCTGCGCATAGAAAAATGTCTTTACAGGGTATTTCCTGAGAATTCGTCCCATTTTCTCAGACAATGCGCCACTGCGTGGGCACAGGAAGGGCATCTGGCCACCCTCTCCTACTAACAATGCCAAATCCAGATTAACATGACGACCCTGTGAAGATACGAGGCCAGGAAAAGGAAGGAGTATGAATATATACATAATGATTAGATCAGCTACTTGTCCCCGTTCGACACGCTCATGAGCAGAGTCTGTTTGCAGATTTGTCAGCTTGCGCCAGCCTGACTCGGCACGTGCCCTTCTGAGATAACTCAGCAAGCTTCTCAATATTTTCGATCAAAGTGCATCTTTCCCACCGCTGACTCAGACCGTTCGTTGAGTCAACAAAGTAATAAACTAAATTGTTTATTCATTGACGGAAGTGACACGTTGTTCAGAGATTTTACTAATTGAGAGACCGTTCTACGCAGTTACCACAAACTGAAGCCATATGACGTAACAACCACGCGCCTTCTCCTTTCCCTTTCATAGTGCGTCTCAACAAGAGAACTCACAACAGACATAGCCCGTGCGGAATTTCTGGCTCCTCTGAAAGAAGAATTTGTTACCATTTGATGAAGTCGTACATCCATAATGTCTTGTACATCGTTAGGTACCCAATTCGACGAAGAAATATTGTATATCACTGTAGCACACGTCCTGAGACCAGAAGGATCTGTCGATAGATGATAACACACAAAGGAAAGGAATGCCATACCATACGATGATGGTCCTAACAGTAAAGGAAACCCTAACCAGACACGACGGATAAGATGTTGAGACACTTGTAGCCTGTAATTCATAGAATATATATCTACTGCTGGTAAAATGTTTCTATGGAAATTCCACCTCACCCAGTTCGCAGTGCAGTACCTGATTCCGTCAAGATACAGGAGAAAACCTGTTCATCACTTATGAACATCTGCACCGGGTTCCCAGCACTGAAATAAACCGTAGATGTTCGATACTGTTTTGATCGGATAAATCATTTAGATAGCGAAATTATTAACTTCAGTACCCATTTAAACCACGACTGCACGTTCACTGAACACGAAATAAAAATTACAAATGATAAAATTTCACAAGTGTAAATCTTCTGCAACTTACCGAAGGCATTTGATGGTGTTAATTACCAGAGCGGTTAAATTTCTATGGCATATTTGGTTCACCACGTAACTCATTTAGTTTCTGTTTGTGAAACAGACTGAAGAAAGTTACACCAGAATGTTCGAGTAATACATTCTCTGTATGTGCAAAAATCACTAAGCGCCTTCCGCAGGGTACGATCACGGGGCCAGTGTTGTTCTTCCTCTGGGCTAATGATATAGCCTTTCTATGTGAATGAGTAGTCAACGTAGACTTTTTTGCAGACGATACAAACATTATTGCCAAGCCGAGAAAAGAATCAGGAACAGGGACAGAAGTAAAAGATTTTTTAAATGTTATTAATTGTTTTTACACAAATGAGCTACCTTTAAACATTGGAAAATACGACTCTTAAAGTTTTGTACTGTGACAAATAATGGAATTTATATCAGTGTCGTGTTCTAAGAAAAGGTAATAAAGTTCTAAGTTGTTTGGTGTACATGGCTGAGAACTTAAACTGTAAAAACTATGTACTAGAACTGCTAAAATATTTACGTTCAGCTACTTCTGTCATAACAGTAATCACCAACACTGGAGACACAGAAATCAACTTAAAATAATTAGCATCTTTCCGTTCCCCGATAACCAATGAAATAATAACCTGGAACAGTTTCTTACGCAGGCAAGAAAGTAAATAAACTATGTGTCATGTTAAACATGTGCTTTTTGCAGGCATCTGTTAAAGCAGATGGGAATGTTAACAACATCCACATAGTTCTGTTAATAACCAATGAAAATTGTCGACAACAATTCAGTATCAGCAAGCTGCAAATCCCATTAGTGACTCTAACTTTTGCGTGGAAAGGAGTGTGATATGCAGCCATAAGACTCTTTGACACTGTGCTCATGGAAACATAATGTCTGACAGATATCCGAAGTGTTTTCTTACAAAAATAGTTTTTCCGTCTCTTCTGGGTAGAGTAATTTTATAATCATCAACGAAGACACAGTAATAATGGAGAAACTAAGTAGCCTTTCTTACAACTTTGTTTTGGCCTTTATCGTTCATAAAACTAGCGTGACTTTGCAAATAAGATGGATAACCAATTGAATCGCATCATTCTCTTTCAGCCATCACTAGACTGCACTGCACAGTCGTGAAAAGACTTGTGTTACGCTAATGTGTTCTTGCTAATGGTCGTAAGTTCTGCAATTTCCAACGACAATGGATGCTCCAACAGCACAGTTCACTTTGTGATTCCTAGATTACGTTCTTGTATATGACAGTTGAATTTTGACGCTAAATTTGCTGTGTGCAGTTCTTCAGTGGATCGTTATTTTCTTTCCTTTCTTGTTATTTCACAATCCACGCTACTCATAGCCGTGACCCCAGGAGATAGAGCGGGGGAGGAGGGATGAGAGTTGGGGAGGGGGAGAGATCGTGTTTTAAGAACATTAAAAACTCTTGCAAAAATTTACATAGTGGCAAAAATACAGGTTTGGAACTGGGATGGAGCTGATGTACGACTCAAGTGCACGATGAAGCTCACCGCCAATTAAGACTGTCGCTTTTACGTGAAAGAGTTACACCTGCAGTGCAGTGAATTGGAAGAAATAAAAGTTGGGGAACAGTATGTAAAGCAGCAGCTGATTTGTTGGGAGCAGGAAAGGTTTAGGATTTTCGTAGGGAGCGGATGGGCTGGGTGGATATGGAGCGTAAGCCATGGTTTAGGAATGGGTAAGTGAGGTCTCCAGACAGGAGTAACGAAAGAAAGGGTCTGTTAGATTTGAAAGGAAAACAGATATCAGGACGGGGTCCTTGTACAAGGTGTCCTATGAAGAATGGTCAGTATTCTGGGATAATGCAGGAACAATAATTCGAAGCAAAAAATTCTAGTAAACATGGGCTCTAAAATGCATACCTTCAGAGCAATGTTCATTTCTTCGCCTTCGATGCAGTGAAACAGATCTCTTCTACTGCAAGCTGTTTGCTTTCCATATTTTGAGAGGTGGTGATGTGGATCAAAACGAGAAAAAGTGCTGTTAACATGTCTAAAGTGGATACCTAAGAAATTTTAGCACTTTTTCATCTTCGCTTCAGTGAGACACATCTGTTAAACTGAACAGATTCTCGTAGCTCTCCAGGTATGCACTTTACAGATGATGTTTACCCCACAATTTTCTTGCTTTTCTCTGTACCACCTCCTCCAGATATGTGTAAAAGAAAGAGCTTGCAACAGGTGAGGTCTGTTTCACAGTATCGAAGATGAAGAAGTGCTCATGGCTCTTAAAGTATGTATTTTAGAGCCCTCGTTTAATAGAATTTTTTGCTTCGAACGATCGTTCCTGTCATATCCCTGAACACTGACCATTCCTCCTGGGACACTCATTATAACAGTGGAAGTGTGTTGAAGCTGCGTTGGGAGAAAACTTGGAAAATGTTGCTCTGTGTGCGGCATAGCACCACCATTAAAGGTCATAGGTGAGTGATAGGATGACTAGTACCAATTTGGCATAAAATCTGTTATATGTGTTGGTGTACACTGTAGACGGTGAGAGAGATGGTGTGTGGTAAGTTGTCAAAGTACGGTATTCATGTTGGGGAGCGCAAGCGAGTACCTAAAGCCAGGCGGCAAAAAAGTTACTCTTCGTTTATGAATTTTAATTTGATCAACATCTTCCAATTTAAAGAATTTTTCTCTTATACAGTGTGTATCAAAAAGAATCTTCCCATTTTTTAAAAAATCGTAACTATTATGTTATTTGAGATATGTGCGTGAACAACGTGCTGTTGGAAAGAGCAAACTCTCGAGTTTTACGTGGTTCCCGTTAGGTAGCAGCAGTGTGCGCCCCCATCAGTTCTAGTAAAAATGGTGTCGGGACAACGGAAAGCGTTTTAAGTTACACGTTTTGCGCAGTGCGGGTCAGTAATAACGGTTCAGCGTGACTTTCGTACAAGGTATGGTGTGGATCCTCCTACAGCACAGAGCATTAGACGATGGCGTGAACAATTCCGAGAGACAAGTTGTTTGTGTAAACGAAAATCGCCAGGCCGTCCCCGAATGTCTGACACAGACGTCGAACGCATCCGTCATAGTTTCACAAGGAATCCGCACAAATCCGTTGGCCGAGCAGCTCGACAGCTCAACATGCCGCCGATGTCCGTCTGGCGTGTGTTGCGTCGACGTCTACTCTTCGAACCATACAAAATTCAGATACTGCAAGCTCTTCGTGAAGGTGGCAAACAACAACTTATGGAGTTCTGTAATTTAGTTCTTGGCAAGATGGAGGATGACAGTTTCCTTTCACGCTTAGTGTTTAGTGAGAAGGCAACATTCAATTTAAATGAAAAGGTCAGCCGTCATAATGTAAGAATATGGGGTACCGAACAACCACATGAAGTTGTACGACATGAGAGGAACTCTCCAAAATTTAATGCGTTTTGTGCAGTTTCACGGGAAAAGGAGTACGGTCCATTTTTCTTTGCCGGGAACACTGTTACAGGAAGTACATATCTCGATATGCTTGAGAACATTCTTTTTCCATAGTTGGAGACTGATTCGAAGGACATCATTTATCAACAGCATGGGGCACCGCCACACTGGCATCTGGAAGTGCGGGAATTTTTAAATCAAAGGATTACTGAACGATGGAGCGGTCGCACTGGACCAAATGATTCAGCATTACGTTACTGACCTCCAAGGTCGCTGGACCTGACTGTATGTGATTATTTCTTGTGGGGATTTATAAAAGAATATCTTTGTGTTTCTCCGTTGCCAACAACAGTCGTACAAGGATATATGCATAACACACGAATGTACAGGTACAGTTGGTTCAAATGGCTCTGAACACTATGGGACTTAACATCTGAGGTCATCAGTCCCCTAGAACTTAGAACTACTTAAACCTAACTAACCTAAGGACATCACACACATCCATGCCCGAGGCAGGATTCGAACCTGCGACCATAGCAGTCGCGCGGTTCCGGACTGAAGCGCCTAGAACCGCTCGGCCACCACGGCCGGCATAAGTACAGTTGCTTCGCTTGTTTACAACTCGATTTTGTAAACGTCTCTATAACAACGCCTCGTCATAGCTTCACAGACTGCTATTATTTTTGCCTGCAGCCGTTTTCGAGCAGCAGCTGTAAGCTCTCAAAAGCGCTGCTAAGTATCAGGGATTCACTTAAGTTTACTCGACTCTAGGAGTGTTTCAGCAGTAAAGAATAAATGTACTAAAACTTCATTCACGATGCGGCATTTTTTCACCCATCTCAATGTTTATGACGTCTTATCTTTTCAACTATGTGTCGTATAATTATGTATCGGTGTAGGTACATTCAACGGCACACCCATGTGTGGATACAGTCTGCGAAATACATTGCGGATAGAGTTTGTTTCAATGAAGTACCAGATTTAAACTTCATACTTTATGCGGAAGTTTTTCACGCATCTCATTGTATATGACGTCGTATCTCCTGATAGACAGATGGTTCTTACTCCAACGGCTGTTGTTTCCTGACAGTAAGGGATATGTGACCTAGTTTGGTTGAAATCGGTCCAGTGATTTAGGAGGAGATGTGGAATACACACACACACACAAAATTGAGCCCAGTAAGATGGGGAAAATCCAAAAAGTTCGCAATTAAAACACATTCGTGCTAACGAGGATAATATTAGTAGCTGAAACAAGTGGTGAATTATAACTACACATTCCCAAATTACGTCGTAAAAGGTTCATTTGCAGACCCTTTCTGCTTATATTACCATAACCTGTTACCTATGTTAATTTTAGTGTTTTATTACGATACGTCCTGTATATTTCCATAAAACTGTGGCTACCGGTATTCCATTTCCAGCTCTTGGATTTCCCCTTTTTGTTTCTTTTTTTTTTTTTTTTTACCTTCGTGTTGACCAATGAGGATCTCGCAACAACTTCAGCTCCTTTTCTTTCTTTGTTATTTCTTATTTTTTCGGTACTTCTTTATACTCTCCCCGTGTGTCCTTTTCCTTTCTTCTGTGCAGGTTGTTCCTGGTTTCTTATTTTTTCTGGAAGTCCCTTAAATACAAATATTTTATTCTTAAAATTTATCTTTCTGTTATTTCTGATTCTTTTATGCTGTATCTTTCTAGTTCTTTTCCTATTTCTGTAATCCATGTTACCGTCGATTTCTTTCTCCAGAAATACGGGAATATTTGTTTCACTAATGTGGTCTCTCTCATTCGGTAGCGCCGACCAAAAAGGACTAACCCACGCTTTCCTACTGCTTCTCATATTTTCTATATATTTTCGTAGATCTCGTTACATCTCATTTTCCAACCATCTGTAGGCTGTATTTCACCCTCAATTCGCTTTTTAAGTACATCTACTCTGTTCAGATACAGTTCATCCCTAAGCATTCACATACATATAAACATTAGGCCTCATCTCTGGGATATAGTGCAACAGTTAAGTTTTTTTAGATGTGTATTTATGTTACAGATATTATTATCAAACCATATACTCATTCCGTTTTATTAACTCTTAGCAATATCTACTGTAGTTTCTCTAGTCCATTCTTCTGTATCATTGCTCCAAGATATTAAAATTTGTTAACTCATTCTACTTATCTATTTGTGTTTCTATATATTTTGTTGCGATTTTTATATTTATTATGAATTTTGTGCTCTCCACTGATTTTCTGAGTTTAACTTAATTCCAAAAGATTTATTTCCAGAATTATTGGTTCAGTTTTGTGATTTTTAGCTCCAAACTCCACCGCCTCGCAATTTATTCTAAAATACAGTTAAACGTACACTGAGGTGACTAAAGGCATGGAACAGCGATCCGCAGATAAACAGACGGCGGTAGTATCACGTACACAAGGTATAGAGCGGTGGTTCATTTGCGGAACTGTCATTTTTACTCAAGTGATCCATGTGAAAATGTTTCCGACGTGATTATGGTTGTACGGCGAGAATTAACAGGCTTTGAACGCGGAATGGTATTTGAATCTAGATGCATGGGACATTCCATTTCAGAAATCGTTTGGGAATTCAATATACCGATATCCACAGTGTCAAGAGCGTGCCGAGAATACCAAATTTCAGGTATTATCTCTTATCACGGACAAGTTGGTGGCCGACGGCCATCACTTAAAGACCAAGAGCAGGAGCGTTTGCGTAGAGTTGTCAGTGCTAACAGACAAGCGATACTGCGTGATATAACCGCATAAATCAATGTGGGACGTTCGATGAACGTACCTGATAGGATATTGCGTCGAAATTTGCTGTTAATGGGCTATGACAGCAGACGACCGACGCGAGTGCCTTTGCTAACAGCACGAGGTGTCTCTCGTAGGCTAGTGATCATATCTGTTGGATCCTAGACAACTGCAAACCATGGCCTGGTCAGATGATCCCGATTTTAGGTAGTAAGAGCTGATGGTAGGGTCTGAGTGTGGCGCAGACCCCTCGAAGCCATTCGCCCAAGTTGTCAACAAAGCACTGTGTAAGCTGATGGTGGCTCCATAATGGTGTGGACGTGTTTACATGGAAAGGACTGGGTTCTCTGGGCCAGCTGAACCGATCACTGACTGAAAATGTTTATGTTCAACTACTTGGAAACTTTTTGCAGCCATTTATGGACTTCGTGTTCCTAACAACGATGAAATTTTTACGATTGACAGTGCTTCATGTCAGTGAGCCACAGCTGTTCGCGATTGGTTTGAAAAACATTCTCGACAATTAGAGCGAACGATTTGGCTACACAGATAGTCTGACGTGAATCCCATCGAACATTTATTGCACATAATCGAGAGTTCAGTTCGCGCACAAAATCTTGCACTGGCTACACTTTCGCAGCATGGTTCAGTGTTTCTACAGGGGGACTTCCAACGACTTTTCCGAGTCATGCCACGCCGAGTTACTACAGTACTCCTGGAAAAAGTGGGTTCCGTCACGATATTGGTAGGTATCCCATGACTTTTGTCCATTGAGTGTAAAGATGGTAAGCCGTCCCCTTGTTTAAGACCAGTTCATAATTCAAATGGGTGAAAGACTCACTTAAGAAATTGTATTTTTTAGAGTTTCACGAATTATGTTTGCAAATTTAGCATTAACATCATATTCGCTGATGATTTTGACTATTGTTTTTCTAACGAAAATATATAGTTCCACAGCCCTTTCAGGTCTCAAACATGTATGATGTACGTATGCAGTCTGAAACGATGAATGAAAATCTGTATCAAGGTCAGGTCTCCTGTTCACAAAGCAGATGTGCTAGCCAATGCGACAACCTGACGCGATGGGTTTGTGTGCAACCACGCGGTCTACTCTAACAAGCTTCCCTCCTCAACCCAAATTCCCATTCACGTTGCAGCCCACTTGATGTGTCCCCCCCCCCCCCACCACCACCCCCGCCCCCATACTCAAACAGCATTCGAAAATCTCTTCAACTGTATTGCAACGACACCTCAGCTTCGAACGAAACGGGGTATCCTGCCTGAAACAGAGGCATAGGTGCTTTAATAAAATGAAACTTCATACTTGCAGAGAAATTTTCAAGTGTCAAACATCTATAATGTAGATATGCTGACATAAACTATGAATAAAAATTCGTACCAAGGCCAGGATTCAATCTCAGGTTTCTTGCCCGCTAGGCATATGCACTAGCTACTACGCCATCCTGGCATAGTGGAATGGGAATTTGGAAGCCACTGTGCCAGAGTGGCGTAGTGGTTAGCGCATCTGCCTAATGAACAGGAGACGTGGGATCGAAGCCCGACCTTGTCACTAATTTTCATTCATTGCTTCAGTCTGCATACATACATCGTTTGAGACTTGAAAATGTCTCTGTAATCATATAGCACCTATGCCTGACTTTCAGGCAGGATCCTGCATTTTGTTCAATGGTGAGATGCTATTCCAACACAGTTGGAAAGCCTCTGCAATGCTGTTCGAATTCAAGGGGAATATCATGTGGGCTGATGTGTGAATGGGATTTGGAATGAGGAGGGAGGTCGCTAGGAAAGCACGTGCAGTTGTGCAAAGCCACTGTGACAGGGTGACGCATTGGCTTGCACATCTGCCTTGTCAACAGGAGACCTGGTTCGAATATTGGCCTTGGTACATTTCTTCATTTGTCATTTCAGACTGCATACATACATCATAGATGTTTGAGATTTGCAAAGAACTCTGAAACCATATAGTTTCATTTTGTAGCGGCACCACTGTTTAGGATAGGGCCACCTGTGGGCGCATCCTGACGCCGTCACAATTCCGTGGCTGTCCAAGGCCAGCACGACACAGCGTTGTGTTGCATGGGCTCGGATGCTTCCTCAGCATCGCGGTGCCCTGTGTTGCAGACCAAGAGGAACGAGGGCACTGTAGTTGGAAACAATAAATCACTTGGAAAGTTCTTGCTGTGTTTTAATATGGTGCCTTCTACCTCTTCCCACTACATTTGGTCATCCTGATACATTCGGTGGCAGAAGTTGCCACTATGAGTAAAGCATGTACGTCTGAATTTCAGGATGGATCTCCCCATTTCATTCAATGCTGAGGTGCTGTTCCAGTACGGTTGAAGAGCCTCTGCAATGCTGTTTGAGTTTAGGAGGAATATCATGTGGGATGAGGTGTGAATGGGAATTTGGATTGAGGAGAGAGACGTTCTAAGATAGTCGGTGCAGTTGTACAAAGTCACTGTGCTAGGACGGCATGGTGATTACTGCATCTGCCTAGTGCGCAGGAGACCCAGGTTCGAATCCTGGCAGCCGTGCGGGATTAGCCAAGCTGTCTAAGGCGCTGCAGTCACGGACTGTGCAGCTGGTCCCGGCGGAGGTTCGAGTCCTCCCTCGGGCATGGGTGTGTGTGTTTGCCCTTAGGATAATTTAGGTTAAGTAGTGTGTAAGCTTAGGGACTGATGACATTAGCAGTTAAGTCCCATAAGATTTCACACACATATGAACATTTTTTTTCGAATCCTGGCCATGGTGAAAATTTTCATTTGTCGTTTCAGTTCTGCATACAAATATTACATTGTTTCTTGTCTACAATGTCAAATGTTTTCTTGAATTTAATAAGTGATAATATCATAACTTTACTTGTTAGCATTTTGTTGTGGCTTATTATTGATTTTAAGTTTAAAATATTTTATATGTAGGTTCTTCCATATCTAAAACCGGCGAGATTTTCTCACTGTATTTTGTCTAAAATTTCTTCAACTCTGTTCAGAGAGATTTTTTATAACATTATGCTACTAGCGCTTATCTGTAACTGTTAACATTTTTTGTTTTCCTTTTTGTGTGGTGTGTCGGTTAATGTTATTTTCCACTCTTTTGGAATCTTTTCTATTTTCTAGATGTTCTAACAAACCAAGTGTAGATCTCTTATAATCTTTGATTTGCACCATTTCAATAATCAGACTGTGATGGAGTATTTAGCACATCCTTTGTTGATTTGAATGTTGTAATAGTTTCGTGAATTTCCAGCTCTGCTGTTGGGGGAGCTTCCTCTAGGTTCTCTGGTGTTACTATTTCACAGAGTTTCTCAAGGAAATTAATGACCTCTTCTCAGATACGTGAAAATTCTCTTGTATTTCTATAAGCTGAGATTTATCAAAGATTCTTTTCATTCGGCGGATAACTTTTGATGTGTGTTTTCTTTGTTGTCTAATTTGTTCAAGGGTTCTTACTTTCTGTAAATCTCCATTTTCTCGTTTTTAGCTCTTTGTCATGGCGCTTTTACACACTCCTGGTACCACCATGTTTTCTTTTTATTCTTTGCCGATCCTAATGTTTTATCTGGAGCTTTAGTAATTTATATTTGGAGTCCACAACACTCAATCTTCTTGGTTCTCTGTATTTCACTTCTAAAATGTTCTGTTCTTTCGTTCTTGATACTGGCTCTGCTGGAGTTGTACCTGATTACTTTCTGGTTTTCCATTTTTGTTTTAACTGGGAGGAATCGTATTTTGACCTTAGAGAGATTATGATCTGAATCACTGATAATGATCTGATCACTTTAACATTAATAATGTGATCCAGCTGAAATTCTCCTAGATTTAGATTTGCAGATATTCAAGTTTTGGTTTTTCTTAGTAGTTAGTAAAAATCTATGAAAATCAGTTTCAAATGAATCATTTTTCACATATTTATCAATCACTACTTCTGTTTGTTCCTAAGTATTGCATATTCGTCTAAAATGTTCATAAATGTCTTTACCTTCCAAACTTGCACATTGAAATCTCCGAGAAGTATTTTATTAACATTGTTTTTTAGGTATGTTGAAGATTTAAAGCTCTAAATGATGCCAAAGCTAATTTACTTTCTGCAGAGTTCTTCCATTATCTTTACAGAAGCTTGCCAATATATAAGTATGTACATTTTATTCTTGTTCTTTATTGTTAATGGGCACATTCTTTCAGAATTTGACTAAAAATCTGTTATAATTTGTACGAATTTTTATTTCCATAATATTATGTTTCAAATATTGGCATATTTTCAATTATTCTTATTGTTAGTTTCCCTTTATAAATTCTATAGTGCAATGCGGATACCTTGGGGCCTAAAAGCACCAATAAGGATTTTAGTGCAAGGACTGGATCGTCATTCACCATTTGTTGCACATAAAATGATTTATTTATAAGAAGTTTTAGAATTAAAGCATTGAATTTTACACTGAAATTTAAATGTTCTCTATACTCAAACAAAGTTTACGACTTTAAAGCAACTATTCGACAATATAAAGCGTTCAAATAGAAAAATAATATTTAATTTAAAGGAGCTTCAGAATTTCTTTGAAAGATTTTAGCAACCTCTCAGTGGCAAGAGATCAGTAAGTAACACTTCATTTCACGTGAACAAATTAATAATTATTTTAGCAAATAACAAAGGATCGAACAAATAACGACAATTCCCAAAATTTATTTACAACAGATAACGAGCCCCAAGGAGTGGCAAACATATTAATAATATTCCCCTAGAAAAAGCAAGATGGTGGCAATAAAGGGCAAGAATTCGATCCGGGAAAATGAGGGAATCACAACCCATGATTACTAAAAAAAATTTTCTACAACACGCGATAATCGCTGTTAGTGGGGACAGGAGAACCCCATACTCTAAATGAGTACTAACGGCGAAATTTTTCGCGTCCACTAACATTTTTAGGGAAGCATTAACAAAACAACCTTTTTTCTTTTAGAAATATAAACGTACAACAACAGTACGAAAATGTACCAATCTCAATAGGCAAACCCGAAGATATGGTAAAGTAAAAAGTTAAATCCCTTTTCTTTAAATAGAATTTATTGATCGCTTGGAAAGCACAAGCTATTAAAGTAGTAGACACACCAAAACTTTAGCAAAGAGGGTTAGTACAAAACGAATATAACTTATCTTGCATATAAATTCAGTGTACAGAATGGGCTCCGATAACACAGTCCCACACAGCAGTAGGCACAGTGATCGCCTCGCTAGCGCGACTGCTCAACAGCCGACGGAGGAACAAACGGTGTACTGAAAAACGCGCCCCATGGAGAACGCGCCCAGTGAGATTCGCGCCCAGAAAGGGTCGAGGACGGGTCCGTTAATCCCCTTGCCCGGCAGACAAAAGAGCTGAGGGACGCTACCTGGAGGTTTCCGAGCTGGAGTTTTCAGCCGCCAGACACAGAGAGAGAGAGAATTAAGTTTCTACCACACAACACTTCAAACGGCAGTAAATACAAGAGATTACATTGTTTTGCTACACTTGCAGTACCATTCAGCAGTCATTATCAAAATCATTTTCATTATAACAACTACTTGAATATTCAGAAATATCAAGTGACTCTATACTTGGCGATTAGTAATGTCACTTAATTTTAACTCTTAATTTATAAAAACTAGCGAGGAATTGGGGTGGTGATTCTCGAATGAGAAGTATAATTGTAAAGGGTTGACTCTGAAAAGGTTAAATTCAGTCAAGTTTCTGAAGGTAGGATATTGCTTTAAAGCAATCCTTGATCTCACCATCCTCTTCGTATTTTTTTACTACACTCCTGGAAATTGACACCGGTGTGTCAGACCCACCATACTTGCTCCGGACACTGCGAGAGGGCTGTACAAGCAACGATCACACGCACGGCACAGCGGACACACCAGGAACCGCGGTGTTGGCCGTCGAATGGCGCTAGCTGCGCAGCATTTGTGCACCGCCGCCGTCAGTGTCAGCCAGTTTGCCGTGGCATACAGAGCTCCATCGCAGTCTTTAACACTGGTAGCATGCCGCGACAGCGTGGACGTGAACCGTATGTGCAGTTGACGGACTTTGAGCGTGGGCGTATAGTGGGCATGCGGGAGGCCGGGTGGACGTACCGCCGAATTGCTCAACACGTGGGGCGTGAGGTCTCCACAGTACATCGATGTTGTCGCCAGTGGTCGGCGGAAGGTGCACGTGCCCGTCGACCAGGGACCGGACCGCAGCGACGCACGGATGCACGCCAAGACCGTAGGATCCTACGCAGTGCCGTAGGGGACCGCACCGCCACTTCCCAGCAAATTAGGGACACTGTTGCTCCTGGGGTATCGGCGAGGACCATTCGCAACCGTCTCCATGAAGCTGGGCTACGGTCCCGCACACCGTTAGGCCGTCTTCCGCTCACGCCCCAACATCGTGCAGCCCGCCTCCAGTGGTGTCGCGACAGGCGTGAATGGAGGGACGAATGGAGACGTGTCGTCTTCAGCGATGAGAGTCGCTTCTGCCTTGGTGCCAATGATGGTCGTATGCGTGTTTGGCGCCGTGCAGGTGAGCGCCACAATCAGGACTGCATACGACCGAGGCACACAGGGCCAACACCCGGCATCATGGTGTGGGGAGCGATCTCCTACACTGGCCGTACACCACTGGTGATCGTCGGGGGGACACTGAATAGTGCACGGTACATCCAAACCGTCATCGAACCCATCGTTCTACCATTACTAGACCGGCAAGGGAACTTGCTGTTCCAACAGGACAATGCACGTCCGCATGTATCCCGTGCCACCCAACGTGCTCTAGAAGGTGTAAGTCAACTACCCTGGCCAGCAAGATCTCCGGATCTGTCCCCCATTGAGCATGTTTGGGACTGGATGAAGCGTCGTCTCACGCGGTCTGCACGTCCAGCACGAACGCTGGTCCAACTGAGGCGCCAGGTGGAAATGGCATGGCAAGCCGTTCCACAGGACTACATCCAGCATCTCTACGATCGTCTCCATGGGAGAATAGCAGCCTGCATTGCTGCGAAAGGTGGATATACACTGTACTAGTGCCGACATTGTGCATGCTCTGTTGCCTGTGTCTGTGTGCCTGTGGTTCTGTCAGTGTGATCATGTGATGTATCTGACCCCAGGAATGTGTCAATAAAGTTTCCCCTTCCTGGGACAATGAATTCACGGTGTTCTTATTTCAATTTCCAGGAGTGTAGATAAGAACATCTATGATTGACATGTCATCTGAAGTCAACGTAAAATTTTAAAATGTTAGAAATAAGGAAATGAAGTAATACAGAATGCTATGCTTGTAACATACGTTGTTGTTCTACATTATTTAGCTCTGGTATTTACAGGGTCACAGAGAAAGCATCCTAGGTTTTGGAGGGAAAAGCCGTAATTGTAATGATCTGCACTACAACAGAAACAAGAAGCACAACTTAAGGAAAAATAATGTAATGTGTGTTCCAGCTCACAAGCGACATTGAAGCAGATAGTTCCTGTTACTTAGTATGGGCAGAGGTTATATTCGACAACCGGATCTCCTTTGACCGACCCCCGGTCGCTGATGACACTGTTGCTGAACAGTTCAAAGAAAACTTGAGTCTCAACACAAATAGGTACCCTATTCATATAATTATAGTTGGCAGTGACTTGAATCTACCTTGCGTATGTTGACAAAAATACATTTTCAGACTCTATTGTAGATAGAAAACAACTTACGAAATTGTTCTAAATGTTTTTTTAAAATTATTTTCAACAATTGTAAATGGTTACAAAAACACACTTGACCTCTTAGCCACAAATAACCCTGAGCATCATGACAGATACAGGGATTAGTGAACACACAGTCGTAGCGAGGCTCAATTCTGAAACAAAGAAATTCACTAAAACTAAACGCGAACTATATCTACTTATAAAAGCAACTAAAAATTCGGTTGACGTATTTCTAAGAGACAGTCTCCAATCCTTCCAAACTATGTAAGTGAAGACCATATGTGGCTTAAGTTCAAAGGAAATAGTATCAACAGCACTCGAGAGATTCATACCAAATAAATTAATAAGAGACGGGACTGATACCCCTTGGTACACAAAACACGACAGAAAGCTGCTGCAGGAGCACCGAAAAAGGCAAGTATAATTTAGACGAAAGCAAAATCTCCGAGATTGGCGAAGTTCTACTGAGACTCGAAATTTGGTGCGGATTTCAATGCGAGATGCATTTAATAGTTTCCACAACAAAACTCTCTCTAGAAATTTGGCGGAAAATCCAAAGAGATTCTGGTTGTATGTTAAGTAAACCAGCGGAAAGGCTCAGTAAGCGATGAGGAGGAGGAGGAGGGGGAGACAAGGGACCCAACCGTTCGGAGCAGGTAAAATCGTGGCAAATGTCCGGCGCGGCAAATGTCCGCACACCATTAGGACGGCCCGGGAGCGGGTAAGCCCGACACAAAGGGAGCAGGTACTGGGCGCGAATCTCACACATTTCTGGTTGGGCGCGAAACTCACTGGGCGTGATTTTCATAGATTCGGAACAAACAGTGTGCGAGACAACGATCGCAGGCCCCAACCAAGCCCGAACACTCACACCTGTGCATGACCGTACAAGGCCCATAAGCAATTAAGTCTAGTGTAGGCAGCTGGAGTACAGAGCATACATTAGCAAATATTAAATTAGGGACACCCCAACCGCGTATACACCAAATTAAATTAACACAGCTAAGCCCAGAACACTCCAAGAAACCTTCATGGGGTGACACAATTTCAACTGAGTGTACAAAATATAAATTACGAACACGTAGGGGCCTACAGCAAAATCAAGTGAACAAGAAATTTAAATCCTAAAACGCTCAGGACAAAACCACATCAAAAATATCATAAAAATAGTTCTCCAACATCCAGTTATACATCTGTATTAAAGTAATTGCTCATCCGCTACAGAGGCAACAATCAAACCTTCGAAGAAAATATCTGGCGGAACAACAAAGCTTTCGAATACGGACTCTGCTCGGCAATACACAGTGCTGCCTGGAACAGACTAAGTGCCAGCTCTGAGAGAGGGTAAAACAGCACACGTCCACAATGACTACAGATTTTCATGGTAACAGTGTCAGTGAAACAACTCAAAGCCTATCACGGATAACTCGAATTACTGTTCAGAAGCACTCTGAATTTAACGGATCGTAACACAGTCCAGCGCGATAAATCATGAATACGAATTCTGGATTGAGGAGCAAACAGCAAACTACGTTTAAAACAACCCTCAGGGTAAACACACCCGCAGATAAAGAGGCTAGAAAACATTTTCAAATACACTGAAGGGCCAAACAAACTGGCCCACTGGTACATTTGCCTAATATCGTGTAGGGCCCTCGCTAGCACGCAGAAGTGCCACAACACGACGCGGCATGGACTCGACTAATGTCTGAAGTAGTGCTGGAGAGAACTGGCAACTGGCAACAGAGCTATCGATAAATCAGTAACAGTACGAGAGGGTGGAAATCTCTTCTGAACAGCACGTTCAAGGCATTCCAGATATGCTCAATAATGATCATTTCTGAGGAGTTTGGTGGCCAGTGCCAAGTGTTTAAACTCAGAAGAGTGTTCCTGGAGCCACTCTGTAGCAATTCTGGACGTGTGGGCTGTCGCATTGTGCTGCTGAAATTGTCCAAGTCGGTCGGAATGCGCAATGGACAAGAATGGATGCAGGTTATCAGACAGGATGCTTACGTACGTGTCATCTGTCAGAGTCGTATGTAGACGTAACAGGGGTCCCGCGTCACTCCAACTCCACACGCCTCAAACCATTACAGAGTCTCCACCAGCTTGAACAGACTCCTGCTGACATGCAGTGTCCTTGGATTCATGAAGTTTTGTCTTCATACCCGTACACGTCCATCCGCTCGATGCAATTTGAAATGATACTCGTCAGATCAGGCAACATGTTTCCAGTCATCAACAGTCCAATGTCGGTTTGGCGGGCCCAGGTGAGGTGTAATGTTTTGTGTCGTGCAGTCATCAAGGGTACACGAGTGGACACACATCGATGATGTTTCGTTGAATGGTTAGCACGCTGACACTTGTTGACGGCTCTGCAATTGGCTGAAGGGTTGCACTTCTGTCACGTTGAACGATTATCTTCAGTCGTCGTTGGTCCCGTTCTTGCTGGATCTTTTTACGCCCGCAGTGATGTCGGAGATTTGATGTTTTACCGGATTCCTAATATTCACGGTTCAATCGTGAAATGGTCGTACGGGAAAATCCCCACTTCATCGCTACTTCGGAGATGCTGTGTCCCATCGCTCGTGCGCCGACTATAAGACCACGTTCAAATTCAGTTAAATCTAGATAACCTGCCATTGTAGCAGTAGTAATCGATGTAAGAACCGCACCAAACACTTGTTGTCTTATATAGACGTTGCCAACCGCAGCGCCGTATTCACATATCTCTGTATTTGAATACACTTACCCATATCAGTTTTTTTCGCGCTTCAATGTACTACTGTTCATTAAATACATTCTCACCTAATACTCTCGATTCCTGCACGGATAATGTGGTTCTTATATAAAATCAATTCCAACTCCTTCTGTTTTCCAATTTTTGGAAGAAAATTTATATTTAATGCTCCAAAGTAGTACTTCTTGTGGAACTTAGAAGGCATTTCATTGTATGCCATTTCTTGTTCGCCACAAATGTTGAGACTCTCTACAATTCTAGGTCCCAGTGGATGACAAGGCGTACTGTTGGATTCCACGTCTCAATTTGAAGTAGTGCTTAGAGAGCAAGATGTCAAGGGTCATTCCTGCAATCCCAAAATAAGATCAAATCGTTAGCCTTGAATTTTACTGACTCAGCCGCCAATAACAGGTGGACTAGACGCTAAAAGAGAACAGCCACTATAGCGTGGATATCGCTTAGTTCCATCTGTTCATTTTAGCCTTGGACAAAATGTTGTCTCTTTCGGCAGCTCCGCCGCTTCCAAGACAATCCACTCCGCCTTCGTTGCCGTTGAGGTCTTCACTATAACCCTGGCAAGTGGCCCTTGCGTGACGCTACCTGCTGGGCAAGATGAACCAAGGATGTTTTTAGGGGGTGTTACTCGTCTAACACTGCTCCTCTACCCTGGACTGCTATAGGTAACCTTCGAGCACTTAGGACCCAGGTTGGTGGAGTGTTTTGTCTGTTTATTTTGGGCTTTTGTACTTTCTTTTTGTATCAATATAAACTACATAGTTTGTGTACAGTCTCGATCTTACAACTCGAATTCACAGGTCTAGTTCGATATTTCAAATCAACCTGAACAAAATGGTTCAAATGGCACTGAGCACTATGGGACTTAACATCTGAGGTCATCAGTCCCCTAGAACTTAGAACTACTTAAACCTAACTAACCTAAGGACATCACACACATCCATGCCCGAGGCAGGATTCGAACCTGCGATCGTAGCGGTAGCGCGGTTCCAGACTGTAGCGCCTAGAATCGCTCGGCTCAACCTGAACAGAAAGTTACACACATTTAATTAGTATATCGTTGGGATAATGTGTCTTTTTTTCCCAAGCCTTGAAGAACATCATATTCTCGTATCCCTATACCTCGGTGTGCAGCAGTTGTCCCCACGAACTCTGCACTTGGCACCTGCCAATGGCTGTGCCTTGCTACCCTGTTTTGCGTGTAACTCAAATAGAATTAAACAACAAAGACTATTGGAACAGACGCGTAATATTCAGTAACCGTACTGCTGCGAGAATCGTGGCTTATCCATTAATATTGGAGGTACACGCGCAAAAATATATTATCTTTTACAGCAAAAAATGAAGCTCATTAAATTTCGTTACAGAGGAATGGACGGTGTTCAGATATTTGAAAGGACAACAAAATTTAGGAGCCGAATACGCAAAAAAGTTTTTAGCCACAGAGAATTGTTTTCTGTCCATTACAATTCTACGCTAATACTGTACTGCCTCAAGTGAAGTATGCCATCACTTCCTTGGACATTGGTGCGGGAAGTAGTGTATACAAAGATATCTATCAAAGAAATCTATAAAATTTAGAGGCCGACTATGTCCAAACGCCTTTGACCACGGTGAACTGTTTTTCGTCAATTATAAATCTGCGCTAATGTTGTACTGCCTCGAATGAAGTCTGCCACTATTTCTTATGACACAGTTGCACTTGATGAGTGTCTGATACACTTGCTTCACATCATTAGGGTTCTCAGTCTGTTAGGAAAGACTTAGATTTCCCATTTTGACTTACCTGTCGGCTGTCTGTGTCTCACCTATTGTATTTGGGATAATGTTTCACACAATAACGACAGTTAGCTTTCTCATATTTCTTAAATTAATTTTGAGAAAATTCAGAGTATTTATTTGTGGAATCGAGTGCGTGCAATGTCAATGGTAGACTTACTACACTACAGAAGTTACCACTGTTTATCCACAATTTTCTGGTACTGCCAGACGCAGAGGAAAGCGGCGATACTTGGAAGATATTCATTTACCTCCGGGCACTGTCAACGTTAATATGTCCCTCCAGGGGTTCCCAAACTTTTCCATTGACGGAACACTTTGACAATCCAGGTACTTTGATGGAACACTTTGTTTATTTTGAAGCTTCACAAAATTTTTAAAAACTGTGAAAAATTTCAGTTTCGAATCATAACTAATAACGCAGAATTCAAAATAAAATTTAAAAAATAGTATCGTCAAAATGTCGGAAAACGCCATGTTTATAGTAGCTTTTCGTGGAACACGTATTCACTTCACACGATATACCAGTTTGGAAAAACCTGCCATAGACGCCAAGTATTACTGTGCACGCTATTGTGGGCAACAGTTCCAGCCAGGTATGTGTTCCCTCCCCCCTCCTCCCCCTCCTCCCCCTCGTCAGTCATAATGTGGGGGTGAGGCGAGTCTCCTGACGTTCCCAACAGGCACCGCCCGACCCGTCAACTTATCGTGAACGAACAGCGCGTGGGGCAGAATCTTCTAGTAGATGGTCTTTCTTCTACTTGAGTCCTCTTACCATTGACCAGCTTCTCTCTACCGTGAAAATTACTGAACAATGAAATGTCCAGCAAAGATGTGTTTCTACATCGACATCTGCATTACGCATGCCACTATTAAGTGCATGTACCACGTATTACAGTTCCATTTGCATATGGTGCGCGGGAAGAGTGACCACTGAAATGCGTCCATGCACGGTATAATTAGTCTAATTTCGACTTCATGGTCGCGACGGGAGCGTAATGTAGGACGCTGTAACATAGTCCTAGAGCCCCACCTATACTTGTTCTTGAAACTTTATAAGCAGGTTTTCGTGATTTGAAAGCTTTTTCGCGAGTTTATCCCATGGGCCAAAGAAACCTGACAGCATTCGTGTACTCTATGTACACTTTTAAAAATCTCATGTTGGTCCTGTTTTGTATGTATACCATATACTTGAGAAAAATTCTAAATGGATTTTTGTCACCTAAAACTGGTCCTTTTTCATGATTCCATTTCATATGCCCATAAACTATCATATCAAGTGTCTGAGATGACTTATTCTAACTGTGAGTCATTGATATTGTAGTCATGCAGTACTATGTTTTGCAATTTTTGAAGAGCGCGATTTTATATCTCTGATAATTCACGTAAACTAAGCAGCTTTCACCACTTTAAAGCCTTATCAAGATCTGAGTGAATATCTGAGCAGTTTTCTTCAGGCAATACTCTATTACACATAACTGCATCATCTACAAAAAGTCTGTAGTTACTATGAATAGTGTGTGCCAGGTTATTAATACACAGCTTGAACTGCAAGAGTCCTAACACATTTCCCTGTGTGAAACATGATGTTCCTTCTACATCTGTCGACAACCCTCCATCCAAGACATCAAACTGCGTTTTCGCAGCCACTAAGTCTTCAACAGACTCACAAACTTTTTTTAATACGCTGTAAGGTAGTACTTTCGTAAATTAGCACTGGTGCAATTGGAGTCAAATTCTTTTAGAAAGTCAAGAAATATTGAATCCAGTTCATTGCCTCGGTTCATGACTTTCAGAATGTCTCCTGAGTTGGGTTTCTCATGGTCTATGACTTCGAAAACCATGCTGACTGGCTTGGAGGAGGTGACTCTGTTCGAGATGTGTCACGTAACAGCAAGTGCTTCGAATTGTATTTCAGATATTCTACATACTTATTAGCAAATCAACGGGACGTTTAAAATGAGTTTTGAAAAATAGTCTCCATTAAATATCATTATTATAATGGCCGATCAAAAAGTTTCCGTTCGAAGACCAAACAATCCAGAATCGGTATGCCAATCAGGCAAAATCGCAGTGAGCATTAAGGAAATCATCCCAGCGATGCACCAGGAAGAAGATACCCATTTGGTAAACCATCGTGTCCTGCTGTGTGAAGAAGTCCGTAACTGACTGCTGTACATTCTCGTCCTACAGTAATCGTCGACCCTTCAGGGCCTTTATTTAAGTGACCGAAAGCGTGATGTTCGCGTGGGGAGAGATCAGGACTGTGGGGCTGGTGCTCGATGGTTCAAATGGTTCAAATGGCTCTGAGCACTATGGGACTCAACTGCTGTGGTCATAAGTCCCCTAGAACTTAGAACTACTTAAACCTAACTAACCTAAGGACATCACACACATCCATGCCCGAGGCAGGATTCGAACCTGCGACCGTAGCGGTCGTGCGGTTCCAGACTGTAGCGCCTTTAACCGCTCGGCGGCTGGTGCTCGAATGTCTGCCACTTGAGTTAGCGTAACTTCTGCGTCACGACATTTGCAATATGTGAACGTGCATCATCTTGAAGCAGCAGCACCCCTTGTCGCCGTTTTCCCGGTTTTCGACACTCTTGCTGCCCAGTACACATTCTTCATACTCCGATGGATGTCTAGCAGTGCTACTCCTTCAGCAACTGAGTGAAGAATAATAGCGCATTGGTCCTGTTTGGACGCATTTGGTAATAACGCCGCCATAGTGCACGTTTCCGCATTTACCGCACTCACGATGGAAAGACACATATGCCACACTAATCCCTTGCCTCTGTCGCTGCTTATACGATGAGGTGAAAAAAGTCATGCGATACCTCCTAATATCGAGTCGGACCTCAATTTGCCCGGAGTAGTGCAGCAACTCGATGTGACATGGACTCAACAAGTTGATGGAAGCCCCTAAAGAAATACTGAGTCATGCCCACTCTATAGCCGTCCATAATTGCTAAAGTGTCGTAGGTGCAGGATTTTGTGCACGAACTGATCACTCGATTATGTCTCATAAATGTTCGATGGGATTCATGTCGGGCGATCTGGGTGGCCAAATGTTCTTCAAACCAGTCGCGAATAACTGTGGCCCGCTGACAAGGCGCATTGTTGTTTGGGAACATGAACTCCATGAATCGCTGCAAATGGGCTCCATGTAGAAGAACATAACCGTCTCCCGTCAACGATCGGTTCAGGTGGACCAGAGGAGCCAGTCCATTCCATGTAAAACAGCCCACACCATTGGTGAGCCGCCACCAGATTGCACAATACCTTGCCGACAACTCGGGTCCATGGCTTCATGGTATCTACGCCACACTCGAACCCTACCATCAGCTCTTACCACCTGAAATCGGAATTCATCTGACCAGGCCACGGTTTTCAGTTCGTCTAAAGTCTAACCGATGTGGTCACGAGCCCAGGAGAGGTGCTGCAGGCGACGTCGTGCTGTTAGCAAAGGCACTCGCGCCAGTCGTCTGCTGCCATAGCCCTTACCGCCAATCTGACCTAACCTATTATGTTGGTCATACGTCTCACATTAATTTTTGAGATTATTTCACGCCATGTTGCTTTTCTGTTAATACTGACTACTCTACTCAAACGCCACTGCTCTCCGTCGTTAAGTGAAGGCCGTCGGCCAATGCGTTGTCCGTGGTGAGAGATAATACCTAAAATTAAGTATTCTCGACACGCTCTTGACACTGTGAATCCCGGTATATTGATTTCCCCAATTTCCGCAACGGAATTTTCTGTGTGCTTTTAGCTCCAATTCCCAGAATCTGTTAATTCCCGTCGCGATGCCACAATCACATGAGAAACGTTTTCATATGAATCACATGTGTATAACTGACAGCTCCTCCAAAGCACCGCCCTTTTATACCTTGCGTACGCGATACTACTACCATATGTGTATGTGCATACCGCCATCCTATGACTTTTGTCACTTCAGTGTGTACCCGCAACGTAGTCAGACTACGTTGCATATACGCTGCAACAACCACTCAAACGGAGCATTTTTTATAATACCTTATGTATGATGCACAGACAAGTTTTATACAGGGTGGTCCATTGATAAAGACCAGGCCAAATATCTCACGAAATAAGCATCAAACGAAAAAACTACAAAGAACGAAACTCGTGTAGCTTGAAAGAGGAAACCAGATGGCGCTATGGTTGGCCCGCTAGATGGCGCTGCCATAGGTCAAACGGATATCAACTGCGTTTTTTTTTTAAATAGGAACCCCCATTTTTATTACATATTCGTTTAGTACGTAAAGAAATATGAATGTTTTAGTTGGACCACTGTTTTTGCTTTGTGATAGATGGCGATGTAATAGTCACGAACGTATAAGTACGTGGTATCACGTAACATTCCGCCAGTGCGGACGGTATTTGCTTCGTGCTGCATTACCCGTGTTAAAATGGACCGTTTACCAACTGCGGAAAAGGTCGATATCGTGTTGATGTATGGCTATTGTGATCAAAATGCCCAACAGGCGTGTGCTATGTATGCTGCTCGGTGTACTGGACGACATCATCCTAGTGTCCGGACCGTTCGCCGCATAGTTACGTTCTTTAAGGAAACAGAAACTGTTCAGCTACATATGAAACATCAACCACGACCTGCAACAAATGATGATGCCCAGGTAGGTGTTTTAGCTGCTGTCGCAACTAATCCGCACATCAGCAGCAGACAAATTGCGTGAGAATCGGGAATCTCAAAAACGTCGGTGTTGAGAATGCTACATCAACATCGATTGCACCCGTATCATATTTATATGCACCAGGAATTGCATGGCGACAACTTTGAACGTCGTCTACAGTTCTGCCACTGGGCACAAGAGAAATTACGGGACGATGACAGATTTTTTCCACGTGTTCTATTTAGCGACGAAGCGTTATTCACCAACAGCCGTAACGTAAACCGGCATAATATGCACTATTGGGCAACGGAAAATCCACGATGGCTGCGACAAGTGGAACATCAGCGACATTGGCGGGCTAATGTATGGTACGACATTATAGGAGGAAGGATAATTGGCCCCCATTTTATCGATGGCAGTCTAAATGGTGCAATGTATGCTGATTTCCGACGTAATATTCTAGCGATGTTACTACAAGATGTTTCTCTGCATGACAGAAAGGCTATGTACTTCCAACATGATGGATGTCCGGCACATAGCTCGCGTGCGGTTGAAGCGGTATTGAATAGTATATTTCATGACAGGTGGATTGGTCGTCGAAGCTGGGAAAAGTTGAAGGATATTTGCTATCATGATCCACCGACAACGCCTCACAACATGCGTCAGCGCATTGTCAATGCATGTGCGGACATTACGGAAGGCGAACTACTCGCTGTTGAGAGGAACGTCGTTACACGTATTGCCAAATGCATTGAGGTTGAGGTTTGAGCATTTATTACAGTAATGTGGTATTTACAGGTAATCACGCTGTAACAGCATGCGTTCTCAGAAATGGTAAGTTCACAAAGGTACATGTATCACGTTGGAACAACCGAAATAAAATGTTCAAACGTACCTACGTACTGTATTTTAATTTAAAAACCTACCTGTTACCAACTGTTCGTCTAAAATTGTGAGCCGTATGTTTGTGACTATTACAGCGCCATCTACCACAAAAAGCGAAAAAAGTGGTCCAACTAAAACATTCATATTTCTTTACGTACTACACGAATATGTAACACAAAATGGGGGTTCCTATTTTTAAAAAAAACGCAGTTGATATCCGTTTGACCTATGGCAGCGACATCTAGCCGGCCAACCATAGCACCATCTGGTTTCCTCCTTCAAGCTAGACAAGAACCTAATACTGTATTTGCCTTGCATCTGTTCGTTCATCATCCCCTGCTCCTCCGACGCAGAACCAGATCACCGGCACGCTGCAGTTATCTGCTCTTGTTTGAGTAGCCGTTACGACATCCCCTCCGCTAACGGCGCTATCGGGTCCGGTCGTTTGTACGTCCACGTCTGCTGTTGGCAGCGGGTTGCTACTGCCTCACTCAAGTTGCGCCGTAGAGAGAAACAAGTCGCGATGAATCACAGTGCACGAACAGCATAACTTCCTAGAACGAAACGCCCAGAGAATTTCTTTACTGCCTTTCTACGTAACCACATTCGTCAAAAATTAGTCACCCCCTCGAGACATCATGGTAATACCATGTATCACTCCCTCTAATCTTAAAGCGTTCAAGAGGAGGGGTCACAAATTTCTTCACGTACGACATTCCAGCTGAAGCCACTCTTTGATGATTAGATCCCGTAGAGACTAGAGCTACGAAATTGCGTGGAGTATGGCTGATGCGTTTCAGCCGATGTTCCAGATTATCATAGATATTTTCTTTGGGATTAATTGTAAGATCGGGTTATTTAGCGGGTCAGTCGAGATGTAATACATTGCTTGCGTGTTCGTCAAACTAAGAAAGTACCGGGTGGTTATAATTAAACTTTTCCTATTTAACACGTTATAACACGGAAACTAACTACCGTGCAAGTACCAAACTTGGTAGCATTAATGCCCAGAGTGTGGGGTGCATGATTTCCATGCTTCACAGCTTCGTTCATCATTGGTCCATTCTTTTTTTAACACTTTGGCGCTCAAGGATCGAAGACGTGCAGTGTGACTGGCCAGCGTTACTGCGCTATGCTTCGCAAGCATGTCATACCCACCCTACAGGAGAGAGACTCTTTGAATTCAACAGTTTTCATGCAAGATGGGGCCCCACCGCACGTCGCTCATGAAGTTCACCTGCTTCTCCGAAACACATTTGGAAGCGATCGAATATTCAGCCGATCGTTTCTAAATGCCTGGCCGGCACGATCACCTGACCTCACTCCCTGTGATTTCTGGCAGTGGGGCTTCCTGAAGGACAGGAATTGCCAGAGGAACTTTCAGACATGTGCTGATCTGAAGCGCAGCGTATCAAGAGAGGTAGCCAGCATACCTACGGACATGCTTCGTTCTGCTGTGCGGAAGCAATCCTGCCCTTTCAGACTCTTCTGGACACTGACCGGCGCCGTATTGACCCCCTTTTCTAGCAGTAATGGTACCAGTATGCAATGGCATGACGTATCGTAGCAGCACATTAGAAGTAGTTCAGTTGAATTGATTTTGCATTATTTCGCTTCCCCATGTCCTTGACATTGATGCTACAAAGTTTAGTCCTCGTACGGTAATTAGCTTCCGTGCTATGACGTGTTAAATAGGGAAACTTTAATTATAACCACTCGCTTTGTGTGCACCGTATTGTTGCACAGCAACCCTGTTTCCTGGTGCACTAAAACATTTTCGAAGCTGTTACTCAAAACAGACAGTAAAAGAACTAAGGCAGTTTCACACGGTGTGTGTCTCAACCATACTCTAGAGCACGCAAAGACTGCCAGTGTTGAAAAACTAGGGAAAGGTCCGCGCCTTATTGCTACATAGCAAGCAGATCCATAACAAGGAGTGCAAATGGTGCTGTATGAGGCACCCACCACGCCGTTCTGCAAACTCTACAATACGGAGTAATAAAATGCAACATCCGAGATCCGCCAGTCCAAATCGTGCTAGTGCTGATGAGAAATACAGAAACAGGGGAAATCGTCCGTTCTTGAGATACCACAGTGCGAAGAGGATCGCTGATATATCAGTTTGAACGGGAACAAATGGCCGCCTAAGCTGCTACAGTGATGTGATATCTGGCTTTGAAGACACTTGTTTCGGACAACTCGTCCGCAATGCGTCTGTTCATTCCGTCTACAGTGATGTGATATCCGACGGAATGACAGTTTCGCTAGTTACAGGTTAGCGCTGTTGGCGAACCGTGATGTGCTTTTTGCCGCCTGTCTCAAGACTTCAACTACGAAACTGCAGCCTGCCGGCTGTGGATGGATTCGTCGCTCCACGCCGCCGCCCCTGATTGCACGCATCAGTGACAGATGGAAGATGCAGACCTATAGTGCCTCCATCTGGTGAAGTGCGTAGCCGACCGGCAACAACCATCTTCTACTTGCTGTGTGGGTACTTCAGTGCCGCCTCCCACGCTGTATGTGCACCGCTTTCCTAATAGTACGATGTGTGTACTGAAGGATCCCGAGGCTTCTGCCTTCACTATGACCGCCACCGAGACGATGCGGTGCGTACAGGTCTAAGCGGGCTCCCCTCTTCGAGTGCGTTGAGGCCTTCGACTTCACCGCGGCGCGTCCGCTGCCGCACACGGGGTACCGCCAGTCTAACGTAAAGGCCGGTTCCCACTAGAGCGCGGCAGCGCGTCGTGCGGCAACGGCAGCGGCGAGCGTTTTCCGCTTTGACGCGGCGGCTCGCGGAATTGGCGTTCCCATCTGGAAGCGGCAGACGCTAGCGGTAGCCAATGACGGACAGTCACTGAGGTACGGGGCGGGACCCACTGAAACGCCCGGTGCGTTTGATTAACTATATTTTACACCTACGTGAAGGAAAGACGAAGTTGGGTGAAGACATACCAATTTTTCATTTTCTGTGCAATGTACTCTTTCACACATTTCATTATTCATGTTTTCTCATTTCACCATAAACAGATTTCATGACTGCCGTTCATGATTGTTCACTATCTCCTAACTCACTGAAACAATGTACGACAAAAGAGATTATTCAGATGGTTAAGCGAGACAAAAAAAATGGTTCAAATGGCTCTGAGCACTATGGGACTCAACTGCTGAGGTCATAAGTCACCTAGAACTTAGAACTACTTAAACCTAACCTAAGGACAACACACACATCCATGCCCGAGGCAGGATTCGAACCTGCGACCGCAGCGGTCGCGCGGTTCCAGACTGTAGCGCCAGAACCGCTCGGCCACCAGCGGCCGGCCGACAAAAATTTAAAATGTGATACGGTAGCATGTACAGGAAAACAGTAAGAACACAAAGGCTTGGGGGAAGGGATGAATGTGGAAGCCACCTGACAGAATTTCGCACAGAGCATAATGTAATCATCGCCAGCACCTTGCTTAAGAATCATGAAAGAATAATAGATTTTTGGAACAAAGTTTTCGAAACCAGATTTTAAATTATAAGACATTTCCTGGTGCAGATGCAAACCTACAATAATTTATTGGTTACGAGCTGCAGTTTACAACGAAAGAGACAGTAAACGGTAGCAAATTAAGGAAATGGAACTGGAATAAGTCAAGACCCACAGTTTTTCGATAACCTTAAAGTTACCGTAATGCAACGACTGACAGAAACAGAGGAAGGAATCCACTAGAATACGAATGGATATCTTTGAGAAAAGAAGTGGTGAATGCAGCAGAGTATGTGAACGGGAAGAAGGTACAGTAGAAATCGTTAGATAAAACGTGGTATATTAAATTTGACACGAGGGAAAAATATAAAAATGTAGCAAATAAAGTAGGCCATCGGAAATAGAAACGTCTAAACATGACGTTAACAGAAAGTCCAAAATTGCAATGCGATTTTGCTCTTGGAAAACATAGGGGAATGAAAATGAGAAAGAACAAAGAAAACTTTGCTCAAAGGAGAAGCAACTGTCAAGAACTCATTTGGCAAAGCCAGAACTAAGCAAATGAGAGAAAGCTAAAAAGTGGAAGGAATATGTAGAGAGGAGAGGGGGAGGGGTTGTAAGAAACTAACATAAGCACAATGTTAGATTCCTGTGAGATGTCTGAACACGCAAGGCAATACTGATCCTGCCACTTAGCTAAGTAGACACACTGAAGAACTGTGAAACTGTGTTTATAGCAGTTGCCTGTTTAGAGAAAGGTTTTGACAATCTTAATTAAAACATTCTTTGAAACTCTGGAGATGTCATAGATACACAGGGCCACAAGATTATCTACAACTTGTACAGAAACCAAACTGCATTTCTAAGACTTCAATGACTTGAAAGGGAAGCAGTAATTGAGAAGGCAGAAGCAGAGAGGATATAAAATGGAGACTGTGAATAGCAACAAAAGCGTTCTGAAAAAGAAAATTTGTTCACATCGAATACAAATTCTAATGACTGGGTACTATTTTACAAAGGTATTTGTGTGGAGTGCGGTATTTGTGTGGAGTGCAGCCTTGTATGTAAGTGAAACGTGGGCAATGAACAGTTCTGTCAAGAAGACAATGGACGCTTTCAAAACGTGGTGATCAATAAGAGTGCTGAAGATTAGATATGAGGATCGTGTAACTAAAGAAGAGGTACGGAATTAAATAAAGGAGGAAGAGGAAATTATGGCACAACTTTGACTACAAGAGGGGTAAGTTGACAGGACATATTATGAGGCGTCAAAGAGAGAGGACAAAGGGGTTGGGTGATAGTATTCTGATGATAAACATCTGTTGAAATGCTATTCTACTATTTTATCTATTAATGTAAGCAGTGAATTTAGTCTTCCATGCACTCCTCCACAAAACATTTAAACCACCAAATCTTTCAACCACTGTCTGACAACTACTGCATTCACTTTCAACTTTCTATAACTATCACTGGCTAGCCACACACTCATACAGATATAAGGAGAACAGAAAGAAACAAACATTAGTTTTCAGCATATAATTCTTTAGGTTGGCAACATGTACATAAACAAACCAAACAGGAAGGGACATGAGGTGAACACACTGTAGTTACGACTTCAAATCAGTGTTTTCGGTAAAATGTCTACAGCTAGTGACAGAAGAAAAAAAAAACATGAAAATGTGCTTATGTTCCATAATCTAAGTTTTAGTTCAACCTCCAGCATGTGACCAGGTGAGAGGAAACGCAGATGTCCGCCAAAAACTCGATTCACTGTAAGTAATCAGTTATTCACGTAAAAAAAGATGTGAACTGTTTTATAATCTGCAAGTGTCACATATCAAAACAAAACTGAATCATTCTAGATTCTACCGAAGATGCCTTAAAGTAAAAGGCGAAACGCGTCTTGAACCAATAAAGTACACTGGATAAAGAAAAAAACGTTTGTTACTTCCGTCGCGACACTCACTGCTGCAAAGTTGTTACCGTTCGACGGCTGGAGCGACACTAGCTCTCCAAGTGGCGAGAAAGGAGAACTTCAGATGCTTCGTAAGCATAATGTTTATTTTACATCCCTCTACTATGTGATTTACGAAATAATTATTTTTTTGCGTGCAAGATTTGTGTAATATCAGAAGACAGATGTTTCTAAAATGATGCTAAAATACGCGCAAATATGGATAAAAATCATGAATCCAGTGGCAAGTTACAACACATTCGTGCAGAAACACTTGTGATGTTGGATAGAACTGCAGCTTACCATGTTGATATCAACGGAATATAAACACATAGATTGACACGTAAGAAGCACAGACATATATCTCTACATGCAAAAGGGATTGACGCCCCATTTGTCGTTCCGTAGGCCTATTGTATTTTAGTTATTGTCGCCTGTTTATATTATTCTAAGTGAGACAAACAACTGCCAAGTAGTGGGAGAAATATACTGTGTGTGTAAACCCCAAGTCCTCAAAGCCAATAACACTATCAGAAGTGATGTCATACGTTAAATTTGCCATTAGAGACTTTTCATCGAATGACATATGCACTAGTTTATCAGTATCGGAGAAATGCTGTACATTCTGCTTTAAAAGGTGGAACATATTGTCACTTACCCCAAATTTTATTTGAATGTCTTCCAAATACCTCTGTAATGTACGCACTTATTGAAATATAAAACAGTCTGACAAAACCGGTGTGCCTGAGTGCTGTAATATAATAAATTTAGAGCAAACAGCTTATTTTCGTCTTTCCATCCTAGCATGCTAATCTGGCTTAACAACAAGTCCAGGGCAGCTTTTTTTAAACATCGAGGTCCTATGTCTTCAAAATTTGTTTGTCCTCGTTCACTTGATCCTTCTGATACAGTTTCTGTTGCTATCTGTACTTAAAATTAAAGGCACTTTCCTTGTCCCGTAACAGTTTTGCACAACGTTTAGCGATCTGCACATTCTGATACTCCACACGCTTTTTCTAGACACCAATAGCTGCACTTAATTTTACCACTTCATCGTCAACACAGGTCGGTGTTGAGGATTCAGATGAATCTGGCGCTGATATATGGAGAGTTGAACTATCTGCTTCTTTGCCATAGGAGTGTTTTACAGTTTTAGACGGATTGTCGAACCTTTGTGGCAGTTTCCTCTTTATCGTCAGTTGAGGTGGCTTATTTAAAATGTCAAACAATGTGGTTAACTGCATTCCACACGAGTTTATTATCGTCTGCATTCATGGACCGATTTTTTCCCGCGTGTAGCGGAGAAAGATCTTATCGTCTGTTATTCACTAGCCATTTTCTGCTTCTAAAACGAAACTTTTCTTCTTTATTGTTATTTTAATACCTTACAATAAGTAGGCCGGCAGCGGCCTATCTACGCCGCTCTTCGGCCACAGAAAAAGAGACAGTAAACATGGAGACAGATATACAGACATACATGAATGGTAAAAACAGGAGACATACATAAGAAATGACATGAAGGCGTTCGCGGAAGGCACTGGTTACACAAATAAGCTCAGAAGTGCACACAAACGTAGACAAACAGTTTCACACACGAACGACGGGGCACACTGAAGAAGAACACTGACCCACTGACGAAGAAAACACTGTAGCACATTGGTGATGATCTTCGGCGCACTGAACACACTAAGGAGATGGGGAGCCTGCCACTGGGTGCAGGAGACAGGCAGGGGGGAAGGAAGGGGGAAAGAAGCCAATGGGAGAAAGGAAGGGTGAAGGGAAGGAAGAGAGCAGGGTCGGAAGCCTGGGGTGGGGGGGGGGGGGGGGAAGAATTGGGAGAACTGGGAAAGAGGAGGGAGAGGGAGAAAGGAAGGTGTGAAGGAGAGAGGGAGCCCTGGAGGAAAAGAGGTAGGAAAAGAAAGGGAGGATTAGATCTGATAGGAGAGGTATATGAGGGGCGGCAGTGGATTGGCGTGGGATTTGATGGGACAGACAAGCTGGTGGGGAGGATCAAGCTTGCGGAAGGTGTAAAGGATCCGTATCCATTCGAGGAAAAGGAGGAAGTGTGGGAAAGGAATAAGGTCCTAAAGGATGTGGAGGACAGGAGACGGATGCAATAGGCGAGGCAGAGCACATGGCATTCAAGGATTTGTAGTAGGTGGGAGGGGCGGATATCCAAGTGGGGTGGGCATAACAAAGGATTGGGTAGATGAGGTACTTGTAAGTGTGGAGGATTGTGGAGGAGAGCAGACCCCATGTTTGGCCGGAGAGGAGTTTGAGGAGACGGAGACAGGTTCATGCCTTGGCTTGGACTGTCCAGAGATGGAGTGTCCAGGAAAGCCAGCAGTCGAGGGTGACACCAAGGTACTTGAGGGTGGGGGTGAGGTTAATGGGTCGGCCATAGAAGGTAAGATAGAAATCCAGGAGACGGAAGGAAGGGATGGTTTTGCCTATGATGATTGCCTGGGTTTTGGAAGGATTGACCTTCAGCAGCCATTGGTTGCACCAAGCAGTGAACTGGTCATAATGGGATTGGAGAAGGCATTGGGAGCATTGAAGGGCAAGAAAGGCGGTGTTGTCGGCATATTGGAAGAGGTGGATGGGGGTTGGGGTGATGACATGTCTGCGTATAGAGAAGGTAGAGAACAGGAGAGAGGATGGAACCTTGGGGCATACTGGTGGAAGGGTAGAAGGTGTAGTAATCAGTGTTGTGGATGGTAACATAGGAAGGGCGATGAGAGAGGATGGAGGCGATCAGATGGACGTAATTAATAGAAAGGGCGAAGGTTTGGAGCTTGAAGAGGAAACCGGAATGCCATACACAGTTGTAAGCACATTCGAGGTCGAGAGAGAGGAAGATGGCAGAGCGACGGAAATTGAGTTGTTCAGAGAGGAGGTTAGTGAGGTGAAGGAGAAGGTAATTGGCAGAGAAGGAGGGTCGGAAGCCACAATGGGTGGAGGGGAGGAGGCGCTGCAGGTGGAGGTGCTGGTGGATTCATTGGGTGGGGATGGATTCCAAGACCTTGCTGAAGACCACGGTGAGGCTGATAGAACGGTATGAGGAGACGTCAGAGGGTGGTTTGGCGGGCTTGGGGAACATCAGGATACGGGAGGTTTTCCACAGGTCGTGGTAGTAGCAGGTGGACAGGACCACATTATAGAGTGTGGCCAGGATGGTGAGGAAGGAAACGGGAGCTTCGCGGAAATGGCGGTAGGTGCCACAGTCATGACCAGGAGCGGTGTTGCGTTTTGTGTGAAGTGTGGTTATGATATCTTGAGTGGTGATGGGATTGTTGAGATCTGTGTGTGGGATGTTGTCCAAGTACTGTAAGCTAGGTGCGAGTGGAGGAGCGGAGGTGTCAATCTGGTCATGGACATCAGGGAAGAGGGAGTAATCGAATAGAGAATCATCGAGGATTGTTAGGGTATTGGAAAGGTAGGAAGCAAAATGATTGGCCTTACTAAGGTTTTTGGAAAAGGGTTGGTCATTATGGAGGAGGGGATATTGCGAAGAGGGTTTACATCCAGTAAGGTGGTGGAAGGCTGACCAGTATTTAGACGAGTTTATTGGTCGGGTAGCATTTAGGCAGGTGCAGGTGTGGCGCCGGTTGCAGCGTTTTTTGGCCGCGAGCGAATTCCGAATGTGTCTAAAACGAAACATTAATCATCAATATATATGTAGTTTGCAAGAGAATCCTGACGATAGAGTTTAGTAACATGACGATACATACCTCTCAGTGCCCTTAGGAAACCTAAAAAAAGTGAAAGGTCTCTGTTGGATTCCTTTCATGTTAATTTCTTAAATCTGTTGTCATTTACGGCATAAATTCCTCTTCTAAATTTACTGTGGTGTTTCTGACTATCTGGCAGGAGACTGAGCAGTGAAAAGTGTTACTTTTACACATAAACAAGAACGATCTGTCACACTACTACACTTTAAAACACAGTTTATATGTAATTCATGTCACACAGTCTCATACGGAACCTACATCTGCTTTCTTTTATATACTGTATATGATAAGATACTGTTATCCCCCTTCCCTTCTGTGTGAAAGAATGAATGAGCAAATGTATTTCTAGTTGCATGCTTGATGGTAGCAGACAAACCTGTCTGCTAGAGAACAGTAGGACCAACGTCGGAACAGGTAGCTACGCTTTCTAGAAACAAAGAGGTTTCTATTCTTAGTATGGTCCTGTCCGTCCCTTGTCATGTTGGTATAGGGAGCTGCCTCTCTGGTCACTTCCGTTTGTATTTGTGAAGCACGCTCGGTAGGAGCCCAGCAGGTCAGTCTGTCCGCGGCGAGCGTCTGAAGTGGTAAGAACTCCGGCTAAGCGTGTCTCTGCTAAGTGTGTAGGACAATGGATTTCTTAAGTTCAGCCTAACTGAAAATTTAATCACCTTTATTTCATGTTTAGCTCTAAAATATCTAATGTTATCTTAAATTGCAACGCAGTGTATTTCGAGTGTGAAGTTCAGCATATCTTCCAGTAGTTGCTTTGTAACTACTTTGTGAGTAAAGTGGAACCACGTGTTGATCAGTAACTCTAAGATCATCAATCTTAAAAGCGAATGTACGTGAGATTATAACGTCTCGTCTTGACCATATTTTTCAATATAGCAACTTTTCTTTATGTTCAATCCACGTGGGGTGTACTTTGTGAGACCAGTACCACGTGCTTATACTGGCCACTTGGCGCACTGCTGGCGCAATAGGCAAAAAAATCTATGTGAAGTGTCACGACTGTTATGTTAGACTGTGGTACCGCTGCCACGTCTACTCTGCTCCGCTCTCAGGCAGGGTGCCTGACCTGCCGCTCACTACGCAAACAGTTTGGGTGTTGGGTCCAGCTTTTCTCACCGACGCCTGGTGTGTGTGTGGGAGGGGGGGAGAGAGACAAGTTAGTAAAATGCTATTTCAGAAACCGCAGTTTCTCTGGCGCCTTCGGGCGTAAAACTGAAACACTCACCAGCCTTCGCAGCTCGGCCTCCGACACATTGTAACGTCACCGCCTGACCTGTCCAACCTCGACGCCCACTGAGCTCCTGATCCGAGGAGTGACCGTTCAGTGTGAACAACGCGGTTATCATGTTAGAAGACGAGAGTGTCTAAAGCATAATCGTGAAGATGTAGAACAAAGGGGAACACTTCGTCATCGAAAATATTGTAATAAACATCCCAGCCCGTCACCCATTAGCCGGCCGCGGTGGTGCTGCAGTCAGGAACCGCGGGGCTGCTACGGTCGCAGGTTCGAATCCTGCCTCGGGCATGGATTTGTGTGATGTCCTTAGGTTAGTTAGGTTTACGTAGTTCTAAGTTCTAGGGGACTGATAACCCAAGATGTTAAGTCCCATAGTGCTCAGAGCCATTTGAACCATTCGTCACCCATTAGACTTCAGGCGCACACCCGAAATCTAATAGACCATTCATCGCGCCTCCACAGCTTGAAGATGCACGTCGTGGTTCAGTTTCACGCCACCGTGAATGATTGGATACAAGTCACCGTAAGAAAACAATCTCCAAAAATCTAACAACCACCACCGGCCTGCTGATTAAACGCCTCATTGGCTCGTTGGTGCACTCTACACCTCACATTATTTAAAAAGAGTCACTCTCGCGACTTATTGGACCACGCTACATGTCTCCAGTCAGCGTTGTCCAGTTTCTGTGTTGTTTGGCCCGTGTGTTGCAGCAAGCAACAGCCTTTTACGAGGTACACGACTCCCACAGTCCTCTGTTTGTAATTAGCAATGTTCGCTCCGAAGCTGCTTAAGGTGGACCTGTGTTCACTGACAGCAGCAGGTTCTGTCGGATTATTCCCTAATCTATCACCCTGTCCCTTTTTCTTGTCAATGTTTTCCGTATGTTCTTTTCTTCGCCGATTCTAAGGAGAACCTCCTCATTCCACTTAATGTTCAACGTTCTTCTGTAGCACCAACTAGCAAGCGCTTCGGTTCTCTTATGTTTCGGTTTTCCCACAGTCCATGATTCACTGCCATACAATTCTGTGCTCCAAATGTACAGACATTGTCAGAAATTTCGTTCTCATATTAAGGACTGTGTTTGATACTAGCAGACTTCTCCTGGCTATGAATTCCCTTTTTGCTTGTGCTGGTTTGATTTTTACGCTCTCCTTGATTCACCCATCATGGTTTATTTTGCCTCCAAATTAACAGAATTCCACAACTTCGTCTACTTCATGATCATCAATTTTGATCTTAAGTTTCTCGCCATTCTCGTTTCGCCTTTCTTCGGATTACTCTCAATCTATATTCTGTACTCATTATCCTGTTCATTCTTCACTTTCACTGAGGACGGCAGTGTCACCAGTGAATCTTGTCGTTGATATGTTTCCATCCTGGATCTGAATTCCACTCTTGAACCTTTCTTTTATTTCCGGCATTGTTTCTTCGATGTATTCATTGAGCATAAGAGGTGAAAAGACTGCTTCTCTGTCTTGCACCCTTTTTAATCCGAGCTCTTCGTTGTTGGTCTGTGTTATCCCCCTTGATACATGTTTAATAACTCATTCAATTGCAGCCGAGAGAATTTTGTTTACAGATGATACTAGAGTTAAAATAAGTCTAGAGTGAACAACAAGTTTAAAAAATCTTCAAAGCTGAAGAGGGAAATCTGCGGTATTGATAGTTCGTTATTTTCATTCCCAACTGACGTTTTATGGACTGCGTCCTAAGAAACAAGCTCGTGTTCAGTTGGCTTCCTTGTTTGTCACCTTGCTTTCACACCCTGCCAGTATATGATGTACCTATCAATCAACCCTTCCTTGTCTTCTCTAGTACTGGTTCTGTTCATATTCTAGTTTCTGTTCCTCCACGAAATCCTGATAGGTTTTCACTGCCCTTCTTAAACCATCCCTGCCATTTTATCTTCAAAAGCGCCCATTTCTCATGCACCTCTGCCACACTCTTGGAACCACCTTAACATATATGATTTCAGTTTTAGGAAATTCCATAAATTCATCGTGAAATGGTCATTACACATAATAAATAAGAGGTGCCTTTTATTTATTTTTGTGGACGTCTTACTGTGTGCTACTTTATTGTAGCTTAGTCGAATATACACTCCTGGAAATTGAAATAAGAACACCGTGAATTCATTATCCCAGGAAGGGGAAACTTTATTGACACATTCCTGGGGTCAGATACATCACATGATCACACTGACAGAACCACAGGCACATAGACACAGGCAACAGAGCATGCACAATGTCGGCACTAGTACAGTGTATATCCACCTTTCGCAGCAATGCAGGCTGAGACGACGCTTCATCCAGTCCCAAACATGCTCAATGGGGGACAGATCCGGAGATCTTGCTGGCCAGGGTAGTTGACTTACACCTTCTAGAGCACGTTGGGTGGCACGGGATACATGCGGACGTGCATTGTCCTGTTGGAACAGCAAGTTCCCTGGCCGGTCTAGGAATGGTAGAACGATGGGTTCGATGACGGTTTGGATGTACCGTGCACTATTCAGTGTCCCCTCGACGATCACCAGTGGTGTACGGCCAGTGTAGGAGATCGCTCCCCACACCATGATGCCGGGTGTTGGCCCTGTGTGCCTCGGTCGTATGCAGTCCTGATTGTGGCGCTCACCTGCACGGCGCCAAACACGCATACGACCATCATTGGCACCAAGGCAGAAGCGACTCTCATCGCTGAAGACGACACGTCTCCATTCGTCCCTCCATTCACGCCTGTCGCGACACCACTGGAGGCGGGCTGCACGATGTTGGGGCGTGAGCGGAAGACGGCCTAACGGTGTGCGGGACCGTAGCCCAGCTTCATGGAGACGGTTGCAAATGGTCCTCGCCGATACCCCAGGAGCAACAGTGTTCCTACTTTGCTGGGAAGTGGCGGTGCGGTCCCCTACGGCACTGCGTAGGATCCTACGGTCTTGGCGTGCATCCGTGCGTCGCTGCGGTCCGGTCCCAGGTCGACGGGCACGTGCACCTTCCGCCGACCACTGGCGACAACATCGATGTACTGTGGAGACCTCACGCCCCACGTGTTGAGCAATTCGGCGGTACGTCCACCCGGCCTCCCGCATGCCCACTATACGCCCTCGCTCAAAGTCCGTCAACTGCACATACGGTTCACGTCCACGCTGTCGCGGCATGCTACCAGTGTTAAATACTGCGATGGAGCTCCGTATGCCACGGCAAACTGGCTGACACTGACGGCGGCGGTGCACAAATGCTGCGCAGCTAGCGCCATTCGACGGCCAACACCGCGGTTCCTGGTGTGTCCGCTGTGCCGTGCGTGTGATCATTGCTTGTACAGCCCTCTCGCAGTGTCCGGAGCAAGTATGGTGGGTCTGACACACCGGTGTCAATGTGTTCTTTTTTCCATTTCCAGGAGTGTAGTTTCCTAAGAACTCTCCTAGTATCCTGCATTGTCTTTTTCATAACTGAATGTCTTATCCTTTTCGATTCACTTACAGGGCCTTAGAAGCATAAAAATCTGGCATTAGAGCAATGTTTTAGTGTCTCAGTTTCACTCCTTCTTACTATAGAAGTTTTTAGTCAGTTGGTACATCAGTTCGAATTTCTAGATCTTTGTTCTAGCTCAATGTTTTGGTTTACTCCCCCTAGATATTTAAACTTGTTGACTCAATCAGTCTTCTCGTGCTTAGTTATGATCCATTCTGGACCATCGCTGATGTTCGTCATGTTTTACGTCTTCTCACATTAGAGTGTAGCCTTACTCCCACTGTAGTTTCTTTAAGATGAGTGGTATAGATGGGCAGACTATGGACCGCTCCGCTGCGTTTACATTGGCGACTAGGTCGCACTAAGGTCATTCACCTAGTGACATAATCATTCCAACCAGTGACGTAATCAGTGATGTCATCGCTATTATCAGTGGCATCATCATCATTATCAGTGGGAAGCCAAATCCCCTGCCCCTCTCCTTGCCTCTAGCTAATAACAACGCAATATTAAAAAATTCTAAATCTATATCTACATCCATATCTATACAGATACTCTGCAAGCCACCTTACGGCGCTTGGTGGATGGTACTCTGTACCACCATTAGTGATATCCTTTTCTGTTCTACTCGCAATTAGAGCAGGGGAAAAACGATTGTATGTATGCCATCGTATCAGCCCTAATTTCTCGAATCTTGTCTTCGTGGTCCTTGCGGTCAATATATGTTGGCGGCAGTAGAATTGTTCGGCAGTCAGCTTCAAATCCCGGTTATCTAAGTTTGCGTAATAGTGTTTCTCGAAAAAACCGTCGCCTTCCCCCTAGGGATTCCCGTTTGAGTTCCCGAAGCATCTCCGTAACAATTCTTTGTTGTTTGTACCTACTGGAAACAAATCTATCGGCCCGCCTCTGAACTTCTTTGATGTCTTCCTTCAATCTGATCTGGTACGGATCCCGAGCAGTACTCAAGAATAGGTCCCACCAGCGCCCTATATGGGGTCTCCTTCGCAGGTGAACCACTCTTTCCTAAAATTCTAGTAAGGAACGGAAGTCGACCATACGCCTTCCGTACCACTGTTATCACATGCTCGTTCCGTTTCATATCGCTTCGCAACGTAACTCCCAGATATTGACTGTGTCAAGCAGGACACTAGTAATACTATACCTAAACATTACAGGTTTGTTCTTCCTACTCGTCCTCATTATATTTTTTCACATTTAGAGCTAGCTGCCATGCATCACACCAACTAGAAATTTTGTCTAAGTGGTCTTGTATCTTCCTAAAGTCACTGAACTTCGACACGTTTCCGTACACCACAGCATCATCAGCAAACAACCGCAGATTGACGCACAACCTGTGCACGAAATCATTTAGAACAACAGCGGTCCTATCACACTTCCCTGGGACACTCTTACCGATACCCTAGTGTCTAATGAACACTAGCCGTCGAGGACAGTACACTGGGTTCTATTAGTTAAGAAGTCTTCGAGGCACTCACATATCAGTGAACTTATTCCGTATGCTCGTACCTACGTTAACAGGCTGCAATGGAGCACCGTGTCAAATGCTTTCCGGAAATCTAGAAATATGGAATCTGCCTGTTGCCCTTCGTCATTTGTTCGCAGTATGTCATGTGAGGAAAGGGTAAGATGAGTTTCGCACGAGCGATGCTTTTTAAAACCATGCTGATTCGCGGATATAAGCTTCTTGGTCTTAATAAAGTTTATTATATTCGAACTCAGAATATGTACAAGGATTCTGCAGCAAATCAAAGCTTTTTGAGGCCAAAAGTGTGTAGTATCAACTATCTGTACGAAGAATTCAAGAATGTCCAGCGAATTCTTGTGCAAGGAACTGGCTACACTAAATACTGCTTCCTAGTATAATTACTTATTACTGATCTTTTTTCATAAGTAATACATCTCTTTTTCTAAATCAGCACCTCAGTTTATGGAATCAGTATTAGAGTTAATAATATACATAAAGATTTAAGTCACTTCTTTTCGTCCATGCTGGTGTCATTTTATTTACTCAAGAACACACAATTTCAATAACCCATAAAAAGTTTATCTAGTAATGAAGAATAGTTTAAGAGCAGACTAAAGGATTTGTTGGTGATCAATTCGTTCTATGCCATCCACGAATTTCTAAATAAAACCAAATGATGTGTTCATTACAAATGACTTCAAATAACGTGATTGTACAATATGATTTCACCACACCTTCCATGCAATAATGCTATTCCTATAAGTAAATGTTTGTAAGGTGTATTGTGTTTGTGATGAATGGCTATAGTAGCATCAGTATTATCTTACGTACTTAGGTTTATATATAATCACATGTTTGCAATAACTTTGGCATTAACTTTTAAAAGAAAACATGTTTCAGATTTATTACTTATTCCACATCCTTGACGATCATTTCACCTAGGATCTATGAAAAGAACGTTAGCATACATCTTGTATCATAATTACGGTATGTTCCAAGTAGTTTCATTTTACTGCATTTTGTACTCACAAAATGGAATCAAAAGTATACAGTGTATATCATCATCAGTACTGAAACCTGATATGGGTGTAACTATATGACAACAAGGTAAAAATTTCCCAGTAAACATTGGTCCACAAATAAGTCGTTTTCGGGATAACTTCGACTGTATGTGTGCGAGCTGCCACTGAATTCAGTACTAAATATTATCCTAGCTAATAGAAATGTACTTGAAATGTAAAATTTTCGATGAGGTCCCCATCTTATTGGGCCCAAATTTCACTCATGGTATATGGTTAATAAATTTCATACCTGATTCATGAGCACCAGCAGGTTTGCTGCTGATGTAAGACAATATCTAAGTGTCAGTATGGTGCAAGGTGCACAGGTGGAGTAGAGCCTGCAACTTGGCCTTCTAGTTCATCTAACCTTGGCTCTGTTGTTTTATCCGCCTCGGGTCATCTCAGATACGGTTGAAGAACTGGTAGCAGTGAGTTGCACAATCTTTTTGATACTAACGAGATTACCCGGGGATACTTGAAAGAGGCTGTAACTCATTAAGAAGATGGATGCAGCACTGCATCCAAATGCGAGGACAGCGCGTTAACTCCTGCTTTAATAGGTAACGGTATGCAGTATACTGTAACAGGTAACGCACTGAAGCAGCATTTTATTTCTTGTCAAGGTCACTGTTGAAATTTCAGCCTAGTTAGACTTAATCGAAAAGTTTACATTTCAAATATACCGGCAGTTTCAAGATCTCATCGACAAACTCTGAGGCATGATGATCACTCAAAATCATTTTTTGTGAAGGAATATAAACGTTTTTCTTCGCCATTTAAGAGATATGCAGATTGTCACGATGTGCAGTGCCAACTAGCGACCTGCAGGTTTTCTTGCTGTTAGCACTTGATGAAACACGGAGTATGGCTCTGATGAACTCACTGACATGATTGTGTGTAACACTGAGGTGAGGGAAAATGGAAGAGCAGCTGCTACAGAAATCAGTTATCTAACAGAAGACAGCACCTTTGGCACAATTCATGGACGCTTGCGTCCTCAGTATGTTGGTGGTCGTAGGCGTAACGTGAAAACATCTGATTTTGAGGGCTAAGTGATCCGGAGAAGGGCAACGAACCTTCAAGCAGCATGCGTACTATTGGCAGTGTTATGGGAACAGGACCTGTATTTGGAGAATATTGTAGGAGTGCAGCCTGTATGCGAACCATATTCAAAGAGTGCAGGTTTTAGGACCAGCTGATTACTGCCATATTTCCCATAAAAAGATGTGTTTAGTCAGAGTCAAGTTGGAATGCTTGATTGTATTGTGCCTCAGAATAGTAATTGCACTGATTGGTTCAAATGGCTCTGAGCACTATGGGACTCAACTGCTGAGGTCATTAGTCCCCTAGAACTTAGAACTAGTTAAACCTAACTAACCTAAGGACATCACAAACTTCCATGCCCGAGGCAGGATTCGAACCTGCGACCGTAGCGGTTTTGCGGTTCCAGACTGCAGCGCCTTTAACCGCACGGCTATTGCACTGAGACGGGAAAATCACAAATGCTGTAGCAGTAGAGCAAATGGTCCTATTTAGTTTTCAATTAAGATGCGATTTGAACTAACTTCCACTGCCTGACTCTTTGTGTGTTTTTCCGGTTGTTATGAAACCACGCGCAGAGATCAGTAATAAGTTAGGTGGCGGTTGACGGCGTTAAAATGTAGCACAATACGACGAACTATGTCGCAGTGCACAGCAAGAATAATCGAACTTCGTACAGAAAACAATTTACAATGCAGGTTCTAATAGAAAAGATGCAAATATGCATACGATAGCACGCTGATGGCGTGTGACTGTCGTATCACCGAACTTATGCTTCCCAGCAGAATTAGACTGCTGAAACATATAACGACCTCGTACAGGCTGTTACTGGCGTTTAAGGTACATATTCAACAAAAAGTAAGTCATTTCAACTCAGTATCAAGGTTATTGTTCACAACTAACTTGTTGTTGTATGGTCTTCAGTCCGAAGACTGCTTTGATTCGGCTCTCCATGCTACTCTATCCTGTACAAGCCTCTCCATCCCCGAATAACTACTGCAACCTACATCCTTCTGAATCTGCTTACTGCGTTCATCTCTTGGTCCCCTCTAAGATATTCAACCCCCACACATCCCTCCAATGCTTAACGCAAAGACGTAAGTATGGCGTTCTTACATGTTTCTAACAGAAAAAGTTGGGAGAAGTAAGTAATACTCTAAGGAACTTCGTTTGTTTCTTGTAAAGGAAGAACGAAATTGATACATTGACCCTAATGCATCAAGGATATACATATATCTTTGTATAGTAGTTAATTAAATGACAAAAATTAATTTTTTACATTATCCACTTCTTATGCAGTTTGTGCAGTGGTTTGCACACCACAGAGTGAATGATGTTGCTTGCCACACACACGTTTTGTTTGCAGATGTGGCCTCTTTACTTTTTTTTATTTATTTTATTTCCAATTCTCCATGTCGGGCTGGCTGGTAGCAGCATAGGAGCTGCTCTTCAGCCGAAGGACATTACAAGTCGACAGGAAGACATTTAAAACAATATAAAGAAGAAAACATGGCGGAACATACACTCCTGGAAATGGAAAAAAGAACACATTGACACCGGTGTGTCAGACCCACCATACTTGCTCCGGACACTGCGAGAGGGCTGTACAAGCAATGATCACACGCACGGCACAGCGGACACACCAGGAACCGCGGTGTTGGCCGTCGAATGGCGCTAGCTGCGCAGCATTTGTGCACCGCCGCCGTCAGTGTCAGCCAGTTTGCCGTGGCATACGGAGCTCCATCGCAGTCTTTAACACTGGTAGCATGCCGCGACAGCGTGGACGTGAACCGTATGTGCAGTTGACGGACTTTGAGCGAGGGCGTATAGTGGGCATGCGGGAGGCCGGGTGGACGTACCGCCGAATTGCTCAACACGTGGGGCGTGAGGTCTCCACAGTACATCGATGTTGTCGCCAGTGGTCGGCGGAAGGTGCACGTGCCCGTCGACCTGGGGCCGGACCGCAGCGACGCACGGATGCACGCCAAGACCGTAGGATCCTACGCAGTGCCGTAGGGGACCGCACCGCCACCTCCCAGCAAATTAGGGACACTGTTGCTCCTGGGGTATCGGCGAGGACCATTCGCAACCGTCTCCATGACGCTGGGCTACGGTCCTACACACCGTTAGGCCGTCTTCCGCTCACGCCCCAACATCGTGCAGCCCGCCTCCAGTGGTGTCGCGACAGGCGTGAATGGAGGGACGAATGGAGACGTGTCGTCTTCAGCGATGAGAGTCGCTTCTGCCTTGGTGCCAATGATGGTCGTATGCGTGTTTGGCGCCGTGCAGGTGAGCGCCACAATCAGGACTGCATACGACCGAGGCACACAGGGCCAACACCCGGCATCATGGTGTGGGGAGCGATCTCCTACACTGGCCGTACACCACTGGTGATCGTCGAGGGGACACTCAATAGTGCACGGTACATCCAAACCGTCATCGAACCCATCGTTCTACCATTCCTAGACCGGCAAGGGAACTTGCTGTTCCAACAGGACAATGCACGTCCGCATGTATCCCGTGCCACCCAACGTGCTCTAGAAGGTGTAAGTCAACTACCCTGGCCAGCAAGATCTCCGGATCTGTCCCCCATTGAGCATGTTTGGGACTGGATGAAGCGTCGTCTCACGCGGTCTGCGCGTCCAGCACGAACGCTGGTCCAACTGAGGCGCCAGGTGGAAATGGCATGGCAAGCCGTTCCACAGGACTACATCCAGCATCTCTACGATCGTCTCCATGGGAGAACAGCAGCCTGCATTGCTGCGAAAGGTGGATATACACTGTACTAGTGCCGACATTGTACATGCTCTGTTGCCTGTGTCTATGTGCCTGTGGTTCGGTCAGTGTGATCATGTGATGTATCTGACCCCAGGAATGTGTCAATAAAGTTTCCCCTTCCTGGGACAATGAATTCACGGTGTTCTTATTTCAATTTCCAGGAGTGTAGAAACAAAAAAGGCGGAACATAAGAGAAGAAAGCATACAAACAGCGTCGACTGTAAAACGGAGGTAAAAATCTAAAAAAGTATTTTGCACACAAAAACACACAATGTAAGGATTAAAAAACACCAGGCGAAGTACGGCCAGAGTGTAAAAAGTCGCAGCACAATTAAAACAGCCACTTGATGGACGGTGTAGCACAGAACCAATCACAGACTATATATAGGTCGAGCATGCAATTAAAACCACATCACTGATGACACTGTAGAATGGCACTGGACACAATACTAACACAGCACACTTGATAAGGAATAAAATTAAGAAAATTGTAAAATTGTAAAATTGGAAATTCATGGTAAGGACTATGGGATCAAACTGCTGAGGTCATCGGTCCTGAGGAGGATCTGCCAAGGGTGGGGGACGAGGGAGAAGGGAAAGGAAGCGAGAAGGAGGGGAGAGAAATGGGGGATGAAGTGGCGGGCGCTCCGAAAGGGGGCTGGGGAGAGAAGGGATGGGAGAGGAAAACAGCCGAGGAAGGGGTGCAGGGACTCAGGGATGAAGGAGGAAAATCTGTTGCGGGAGAAGGAGGGAAGAGGAGAATGGGGTACCTGGGGAGGGGGGTGGGGAACGAGGCCAGGCTACAGTTGGTAGGAAGGGTAGATGTCTAGGCGAAGTTCTGGGAGGGGGAGGTGAAGGAAATTGTCCCGAAGAAGGAGATGGAGGGTGTGGAGGTAGAGAGAAGGAGGGATACAGCGATAGAAACGCGGCAACCAGCGGGGGGTGGAGTGGAAGAAGGAAACCAGGGGGTGGGGAGGATCCTGTCTTTACACGTGATGGGTATTTTAACGGCAGGAACAGCCAAACCTGGGTCTATGAGAACCCACCTGCAGTTGCTGTTAGATCACACCAACGAAGGTTCTCCATAAACTTGTGGGAGAGGCTTGTGAATAATTTATCTTCTAGGGCCTGAAATACTGCCACCTAGGTTAACTGGAACAGCTTACTTGTAATTCCTGGAGACCGCACTTCCAGAAATGCTGGGCAACCTACTGCTTGCTGCACTCAGAGGCCTCTGGTTCCAATGTGGCGGAGCTTCAGCACACGGGACATATTGCATCGTCAAAGTGCGCTCGCCTGACTTGATGCTCTTTGTTTACCTTCTTTGGGACTTCTCAAGAGTATGGTTTACGCTACTCCAATTGCCAGTAAAGCTGAACTGATAGTCCGGCTCAGTCAGGCATTCCACCAAATCCGACAGAATACACTCGTGCTGTCCAGAGCTGGACAGTCACTGATATGAAGGTGTGCAGCATATACTATGGCACAGGACGGACTGTTTGAACCATTCATATAAATTGCTGTCAGAAGATGTCTAATGATAATAAACGATAATTTTATGCAATTGTAGTTTTTCATTATTATAACCTTAATGGCGTGTTTGAGACTATATGTTCCATAATAATAAAAAAAAATGAACTTCCTAATGTGGGCCATCATTCCTCATGTCAGTGAGGTCCTAAAACACCTCATATCTGTAGGACGCCCAGGACCAAAATTCTGCCGACAAAATCTCTTCTGAATCAGATGAAGAAATAGCAGGCCAACTCCACAACCTCAGTAGACAGAGAGCGTTTGATCACGATTTCTTTGCCAAAGAATTTACGAAGAAGCTAAATTTCCATTAGCAGGTTACCTAGAAGATGTTTCCTACAACAACTTGTTCGAGGATATCTATCCAAAGATGTGGAAACATGCTATTTTCGGGCAACTAAAATTCGGGAAAGTTCTTCATGGATCTTAAAGTTACTGATCCAGTGGTCTTCAGGTGAATTTATTAGAGAGACTCTTTAGTGAGATAGGATTTACTGGTGTTAATTAATGTAACTGCTGCCATTTTCTTGCCTGCTCGTCTTGTCACTTGTGTTTAAACGGCTGAGGCACTCCAACAAGGCAGCTTCCACCCTTTCTTTACCTCTTTTACAACGCTGCTTTGGTGACTTGGCAGATAATTTGGTGATATTTTTTCTTTGGCTTGTAATTTTCACACCCCGACAGTAAATAAGTTACTCACTCTTGCATAGTGCTAAATAATACTACGAATTCCAGCCTGAGGGGTTCAAACGTCCCCTTTGAACAATTATACATGACTGTGCTTAAACTGACACACAATATTTTTAGCGCAACGCAATCTGACTTTCAAAAATTCCCACAAAAGAATGGCCCTGACTAACATTAACCTATACCTTTCACAAATCACTTACCTCACCAAAAATCTTCGTTACTCGAACTACTGCAATACAGCGAGCGCCACTACTGCCAGCTAAATAAAAGATTCAAACTACTGAAGGCACTAACTACTGGTAGGCATAGTTAGCAAATGAAAGATTTTGATAGAGATCAAACAATGTATTTACCTTAATAGTCATCAAAAGTCATAATATATGTAAGAGTTCATAACATTCATTCTTACAAATATCAAAACTCCGCCATTTCTCTCCCCACATCCACCACTGCTGGCGGCTCACCTCCAACTGTGCAACGCTACGCGCTGTTCACATCCAGCTGCCGCTGCCCAACACTACAATGGCAGACAACAATGCAAACTAGCCAAAGACTGCACACAACACAGCAAGTGATTCTCATACAGAGCGCTACGTAACGTTGCCAATAAGAAAACATAAACAGCCTACTTACATAGCCCCCATGTTCCCCACAAAAAAATTTTACAAATTGTTTTGGGCACTGGCCAATACAGATTTGAAAAAAAATTTCATAATTACAGTAAGAAAGATATCAAATGCACACACTTCTTGATACAATGTTGGTCAAAAGCTAAAATTTTCTCACAGTCCATAAAGACAGTCCTGATCGTTCATCACAGTAAAATAGCAGTGTTTTTCTCAAAGTCTGAGCAGTAGAAAAAAATGCACATGGAAGTAGTGGATTTCCATGCAGTCTTGAAGAAGTAGTGTTGTCCTTCCAACGAAAAGACAGTGCTGACTCTTGACATGCAGACAGGTAATGGGCCACAACAGAGCAAACCCACAGCAGAGTCAGTCGAAGTTTTGAAGAGTATTGGTAGGTAGGTCATCACAGAGCAGACCCACTGTAGTCCTGGTAGAGATTACGGTGTTGGTGCGCCACCAGAGGTGCAGACCCACTGCAGTCCTTGTAGAAATAATGGTACTGGTGAGTCAGCAAAGGTGTAGACCCACTGTAGTCCTTGCAGAAATGGCCAGCAGCCATCTGCTGTGACTGTGCAGGTGCACAATCACCATTGAAGAGTCTTGCGGATAAAATAGCAAGTCCATAACCACCACTTGTGCACTCACAAAGTTTTTGGAATTGTCCTTAGAACCAGCAATGCTGTCATCCAGTCCCTTGCTGAATTATTAACACACGTGCAAACACTAACAGTCCCTACTTGTCACATATTATCCATATACTATGACCAACAGAAACGTGTGCTTGTGAAATGTAACTTACAAGTTACTTAATTTGATGAACTGGTGTCAATTACAATTTTAGAACATAAGAATACAATTACAGAGGTACAAAATACATCATTAAAAAACATAACAATGCAGATAACATTTGTAGTACATGCTTTACAAAAGAATCGAAATAACATATACATCAGTGTTACAGGAATTATGACATGAATACATACATAAAAGATCAGAATAACTTTCAAAACATCAACTTCACACATGTGCATTAAAACAAAACAGAATAAATAATGTCTAAGCATATTTACAAGGTAAATAACATATTATTAATGCCAATTATATTTGAGGATAACAGTATTCCTCATCATAGTGAATGTAGCTTAGTATTAGAAGGAGAAAAAATTCTATGAAACTACACAAAGACAGGAAGAAAACAAATACACAAGGGTACACAAACCCATAGTGGGATAACACAAAAGGAAAGGACAGGGTTTGTTTTCAGTGTAACATTTGGTACTGCAGTCCAACCCAAAACTTCATTCCATAGATCTTTCATCTTATTTCAACATTTGTTTCCACCAAAAAAATCCTATTCAAGCATGCTTTCTGTATTTATATGTTCACATATTTCTTACCTCATTATTTATTTTCCATTATCTTACTTCATCATTTATTTCCAAGAAAATCCTACCTAAACCTGTTGTCCCTAAACCCTACTTTTTTGGTTCATATCCTCTTTCAAAATACTGTTTTGCCCAAACCATTTTCTTATAGCTTCTCAATGTATTTCTTCCAATTCATCACAACTTGTTCTCTTATATGGCCTACCCCACCTTAAAGCTAACTTAAATCTACTGAGCTCAGATGCTAAACTAAGGGACGAGGCAATGCAGCAGTACAAAACAATTAACACAAACAGCAATGACAAAAAAATGGAAATTGGCCAAGCATTTGCAATATTACAACTAATATAAGGCAATGAGCAGCAAACAAGAAAAATAAATCGGTAGTAAAGCTGGCTTAACAGAGTAATGTGAAGTGAAATTTAGTAGTACTATGCCTGGCAAACAGCAGAAGCAAATGCAATAAATTGTATCTAAACATGACAAAGCTCAAGCAGAAAAATATTACAGTAAAGACAACAATGCAGACAAGGGAAATGTCTATTCACATCTTAATGTCTATGTAATTAAAGTGGTGCACTACAACTTACTCTACCATAAAAATTACCAAGTACTTGAAAAGAAAATTATATACGCAGTTACTGTTATTAGTCCCTTCTTATTGTTCTTTCCATTCCAAGAGCTCCTTTTTCGAAGAACGTGGATCATAAAGTAATTATTTAATAGATCTGTTGACAGAAAGTGTTCACATTAGCAAATGCATTTAATTTTATTTTATGAAACCAATACTGCAAGACAGCTGGAAACCAGATATCAAATGAAATAAGCAATTACGCAAACCAAAGCATAAAAATATCATTCAATAGTCATGTGACATTTCATAAGTTAGTAGAAATTCTCTCAACTCTCGTAGAATGACACTTGTCATAATCAGGTGTGCAGATGTAAAAATATTTCTCGTCATTTCATGAGGCATTTCAGTAAATATCATAAATTAAGAGCTCCCAAGTTTGGGTGTGTCGTATTTGCGATGCTTTCTACAAAGAAATGTCAATAGCGAGGATAATGGCCTCCCCCTTTTTTTTACCTGTGCCTCTGAAAGGCACTCACTAATGACTTCTTTCCAGGCGACTGTCGCCCATCCGGGTGCCCAAGACGCATTACACGCAGGTGGTCACTTAACTTTCTTACGGAAATATTTACGACAGCAGTTTCCGCTACAGTGACAGTCTCATATAAAAATATTTCACATGTCAAGAATTTGCGTTACAAGTGTGTAGAAACAAAATCCTATTGATATAACAGAGTCCAAAAAATTTTCGTCGGCATTGTAATACATTCACGCATTTACATACATTTCATAATTCTTAAAGTACGATTCTTGGTTTCCAACAACCTGTTTCACAAACCAGAGTCCCTAACCACTACTCATTATTCCTTACCTTATTCGTCGACACTTCTTCAATATTTCATCATAAAAGGTACGTAGCATACTCAAATAACTCATATAGCATCAGCTTATTGATCATAAACATACCGCAACAGCATAATACACATAGTCATCGTAATAATAATATCATAACACCTCAGTCAACTCTCAAAATCGTCGTAGCTTCCTCCAATAATTTCAAAACCTAAAAAAAATTCTCTGCTCATTTCAAAAGTGTCATCTACCTCAAACGTACTTTAAAAATCGTGATCCCATACCAAATATATCATTCAAAGCTCTCATAATATCACAATGGGTCCGAAAAGATATGAACAGTTCACAAAGTACAGACAAAATACAATTTCGTAAGTGTGAAGTTACCCAACTGTGTAATTGCGTAAACATGTGTCACTGATGTAGTAAAAAAAGTTTATCTCTCAGTTAAATGATCAGATAGCTGTGTAATTTGTGTGTTAGAGAAATATGGTACCGATGTGTAAAGTTGTATAAGCAAATACCATATTAGCTAGGGCTCCTTGTGCTTGCCAAACACATGGTACACAAAGTACGCGTGTACCCCCCTGAGGATTAATGTAATTATCCCTCAGGTGTTACAGATTACAGCAGTGGAATGAAATGTATCACGGAAAACCTTTGTATCATTGTACTTGAAATATCTTTAAAAATAAATGATTTAAGTGCAAAATTAATCACTCAAATACGTGTCCTGTAGCGCTAAATGTGCGTCTTGTTGCAACATAATCTCTGTGGAAGTGTCCTAGTTATCGTCCTCCGAAAGCTAAGTTCTGCAGAAGTCAATGTACTTACCTCATCATAAACGAAAGTGAAATGCTTTGCGTATGGATACCGTAGTTATTACGTACCTGACCGTGATCAAGAAAGTACTATAATGTAACGTATTGTTGTGCTACGAAAAAGGCTGTCTCATTGTAGCTATACCACAAAAGTTACTACTAAAACATGTTTTACTTTCCAGAATAATACAGAAAAACCGTGCAGAAATAAAACAGAAACACTGCAAAAGCAACATTGTATATTGTCACTCATTAGTAGCGTCGTGATAAAATCGTGTAGCTGTCACATAAACTAACCACTGTGTCATCTGGTATCTCACAGAAAGTATTTTCAAGTAAACCAAAATGTTGCATTAAAATCTCATTAGCAGTACTGGTAAATGTTCTAAGTATGTAAGCCTTATAGTCGTTACGTAATCGTGCAACTAACAAGCAAGTATGTACACACACAATAACACTGCGACGTCTGTTCACTATAACAATGCATTCGTAATTTCTGTTTAAATAAGTTCTCTTGGTTCTTGATTGGATATTTAACTTCAAACATTGTTGCATGGTAACAGTTTCTAAGTCTGACAATGCATACTAGAAATGTGAAGTGAAGAGTTTTATGGCAAAGACAAAGTTAAAAAGCAGATTATCTTTCAATAAACGGTTCAAAAAATGGTTCAAATGGCTCTGAGCACTATGGGACTCAACTGCTGTGATCGTAAGTCCCCTAGAACTTAGAACTACTTAAACCTAACTAACCTAAGGACAGCACACAACACCCAGCCATCACGAGGCAGAGAAAATCCCTGACCCCGCAGGGAATCGAACCCGGGAACCCGGGCGTGGGAAGCGAGAACGCTACCGCACGACCACGAGATGCGGGCAATAAACAGTTTTACATGTGAAATGTGGTGTAAACCTTTACTCTTCCTAGTACGCAGAGTTTCAACTTCAACACAATTATCATGTGGTATACGTCGGATTCTGTAAGGTCCATTGTAAACTAGAAAGAATTTGTGACTCAAGTGTTTCTTCTTATGTGACAATGAATGAGCTTTAATGAGAATTTTCTGACCAATATATAATTTCTTTGCATTTGCTTTACCGTGTAGTTTACTCCTTTTGTCTGCTGCAGATTTTATATTTTTAAGAGCCAAGTCAATTATGTCTTTGTGTCGAAGTTTACGTGTATTCGGGAAAGGTACAAGCTCTCTGATTCTGTTCGGTGGTTCTTCATTCTTCAGTACAAGAGAAGGTGGTAAAGCAGTGGAGTCATGAGGCATTTCATTCAGCACGTTTTGAAATAAGTGTAAATATCTGTCCCAATGCTGATTCTTTCTGTGACAGTAAAGTCTGCAAAGCTTATTGATTTCTTTCATAATCCGTTCGGAGGGGTTACAATGTGGTGAGTACAATGAAACAGGTTTGATTTTATGATTCCGAAGCATGCGTGACCAAACAGCAGATCTGAATTGCGGTCCTTTATCTGAAATGACTTTACTAACGTGTCCAACTTCACGTAAGAAATTTTTAACAAATGCGTTGGATACAGAACGTCCAGTGGCTTTACGTAACGGAGTGAAAGAAACAAATTTTGAAGTAAGTTCAACAGCGACTAGAACGTACGAAAATCCATTAGATGTTCTGACAAGCGGTCGCAAGAGATCAACAGCAGCAAATTCTTTTGATTTAGAAGGAATGATAGGAAACAGCGGAGCACGATGGGAGATAGTAGATGGTTTCGCCTTTTGACAAAGTTTACAAATAGACAAGACTCTTCGAATTCTCTTTTCCATATTGTTAAAATAACAAGTCGTTCGAAGAATATGATAACATTTTCGTGGGCCAAAATGTGCATAGCTGAAATGAATGTACCAAATGAGCTTATTAACAAAATCGTCAGGAATGCAAAGTACCCATAGCTTGTCATCAACAGTGCAGCGTTTGAACAGTATGTTGTTTCTAACCAGATAGTAATGCCGAATCTGTGTGTGTGTCTTTTCATGCCATTTGCTCTTGATGTCTTTCCAAATCGGATCTTTATCTTGTTCATGAGCAATGTCCTTTAAAGATGTGGTGATGAAGTTTTCAAAGGCGACTTTCTGAATGTAAAGAATACTGAAATTTTTCTCGAGGTTGCCTTCTGTGTTACTTATCTCAAGCCCAGCCGGTGCGCGTGACAGTGCGTCAGCAACAATGTTTCCCTTGCCGGGAATGTAGACTATTGTGAAGTGGAATTCTTGCAGAAACAATGCCCAACGTTTTAACCTGTCATGATTTAATTTTGAAGACATAAGAAATTGTAATGCACGATGATCACTGTATACTCTTACGTGCTTACCAGAAAGAAAGAAACGGAATTTGTTAAATGCCCAAACTATAGCTAAAGCTTCTAATTCAGTAACGGAATAATTTTTTTCAGATTTTGTTAGCACTCGGCTAGCAAAAGCAATTGTTTTCTGAACGGTAGTGTCATTTTCTATGGCTTCCTGAAATAAATGGGCACCAAGACCGACTTTAGAAGAATCCGTGCTAAGGCAGAAATCTTGTGACAGATCTGGATGAGCTAGTATTGGCGCGTTACGTAACGCTTCTTTCAAAGAATTGAATTCCAACTGTGATTGTTCGTCCCAGTTCCAAATAGTATTTTTTCCAGTGAGAGAACAAAGTTTTGGTGTAACAAGAATTTGCATATGCAGAAAACGACGGTAAAAATTTACGAGACCTAGAAAACTGCGGACTTGTTTTTTTGTGGATGGAACTGGAATGGCTCTGATTGCTTCTAACTTTTCAGGATCCGGCTGAATGCCTTCAGAAGAAATAATATCTCCCAAAAACCTCACCTTTGACCTACCGAATTCAGACTTTTCCAAGTTAACTGTAATTCCAGATTCTGCAAAAATACGTAACAAACTGTTGAGGATGCGATTATGTTGTTCCCATGAAGCTTCTGCTGTTAGAATATCGTCCACATATAAGGTGATGTGACGTTTTAAGAACTAATGTAATATGGAATTTAGCCCGCGAATGAATGCTGCCGAAGAAATGTTCAAACCAAAAGGAAGTTTCCGAAACTGATAACAAACGCCGAAACAAAGGAAAGCTGTGTATTTTCTACATTCTGGATGAAGTTCGAGCTGATAAAAACTGGATCTGAGATCAATGGAAGACAACACTTTTACACCATTAAAATTCTGAAGATGTTCTTCCAACGTTTGCGGCCTGTCTGTTTCAGGAATAATGATAGTATTGATTTGTCTCGAATCTAAGACAAGCCTGATCGATCCATTTTTTTTCTCAACAACATGTAATGGATTGTTGTATGAGCATACTGCAGGCTCAATAATGCCCTCGTGAAGCATAGATTGTATTTCTGTTCTAACACGGTCCCTATAATGTGCTGGAATTACGTATGGTCTAACACAAAATTCAGTATGCTCACGAACACGAAATTGGTATTGAAATCCCTTGATTGTTCCTGTTTTGTGAGTAAAAACTGTGGAATGTGCTTGTAAAATCTCAAAAAGGTCCTGCCTATCAGTGTCATTACAATTCTCAATTGTTTGAATTTTATTCTGAATTAACTCATTAGTATCAAATGTGTCGTCGATATCATCCCTGTCAGTACTTGCAGAGTGATTGTTAGTGTTTAGTTCCGTACAAAATTCAGAACTGTTGTCTAACAGAAGGTAACGCCGATTAATTTCCTCGTCATGGTTTGAAAGCCAATCTTCAAATTTCAAAGCTATTGACTTACCTTCTTTCTCTAAACTTATTTCAGCATCGTGAAAGTTTAAGATTGCTTTGTATTCACTCAAAAAGTCTACTCCCAGTATAATTTCCGTCGACAATAATGGAACAATAAGAAAGTTCATAGAGAATCCGTGGTTTTGACAAAAGAATTCTAAGTTGGTTTGTTGGTGTACATCTACACTTTTTCCAACGATTGCACCTTGTAATTTAATCTTACGTAATGGAAGTGTGGGGCAATCGTTCGATTTATTGCATTTGCTAAAGGCTGTTTCACTAATTACTGAAATGGGACTGCCAGAGTCAAGTACTGCAGTAAATTTTACGTAATTTACTGTAATGTGAATCACAGGATATGCAATGTTGTTATGTTTTACGTCGTGTTCCGGGACTAAGATGTCGCTAATGTCTTCCATTTTTACATAATTACTAGCTACGGCAGCTGTGTCGTCGGTTCATATGTACGTTCTGTGGCTGCCAGTGGTATGAGTCATTACCTATTGTCTCTTTGTTGGCGCGCGTCGTTATTGGGATTTGGAGACCTAACTTCTACAAATTCACCTTGTCGAGAGGGCCCTGCTCTGTTTGAATCCCGCCAGTTCTGATGCAATTCAGGTCTGTCGTTAGTATCATATCGTGTGTCATCATGTCGGTAGATTCCATAGTTTCTTTCTTGTCGGTCACGTGGTGGAGAATTTCTCCCTGAATTGTAACTGCGCGCTGGACCGTTGCATCTAAAGTTATTCTGTCTCCCCTGATAATATTTATTTTGGTTCCTATATTGTCTGTTTCTCTGATTATCTCTGTGATAGTCATTACCGCAGAGAGGTGATCTTTCCCTGTAATTATTACTACTCTGCCAACGGTTGTCATACGGGTGGTGTCTGTTTTGGTCACGATTTGTGTTGTGAGAATAGCCTTGTCGCATCCAGTTATTATTTCTTTCATCGCGGAATTGCGACTGATGTGACCTGTAATTGTTGTGTTCCTGTTTTCGCGTTCCGCGTTTGTCAGTGTCAATTTCTAATTCTTGTAAGAGTCCCTGAAAAGCTTCAATGTCGTCTTTGCAACGTCCTGCCAAAATAATATGTCGTAAATGTTCAGGCAATTTGATTAAGCAAATGCGGATGAGTTCTGAGGGGCTGTATGGGTTTGACAGGTACTGATTCTTGTGCAACATGTCATCAAAATATTTCACAAGACTGGAAAATTCAGATTGTTCGAAATGTTTCATCATTATGATGCTATGTTTTACTCGGTCTTGTGTAGCTTGAGGCCAATATGCTGAGAGGAAGGCATGATAAAAATCTCCTTCACTGTGACAATCGTGAATGACCGATCGCATTCTTACAGCTGGTTCATTCTCCAAGTAGCCACACATAAATTCTAACCTGTGCTCCAATGACCAGTTGGGAAGAAAACAATGAGAGAATTGATGGAGCCACGCTTGTGGATGAATGTCGTTGGCAGAATTCTTAAACGTTTTGAATTTACGTGTAGTAATGAACAGCTTATAGTCAAAATCATCTTGTTGGCGAGTCGCATGTCGGTCATTGTTACGTCGTTTCGGCGGTTCCATCTCAAAATTCGGTGTGCCTTGCCAATTTCTTTCATAATTTCCGAAGTGTCCTGTGTTATTATTTTGTGGCTGTTCCGTATTTCTAAGTCCCTCTTCCCGTGTTGGAGCGCGAGTGTCCTCTGAAATATGTAATTCTTGTATTAACTGTGTCAGCTGATCTTGTACTTCCCGTATTTCTCTTTGGTGTTGCGTATTAATTTGATTCTGATTTTGTTTGAATTTCCTAACTTGTTCGCACTTTTCTGTGTCATTAAAGACTACCGGTTTTGTGTCATTCAGATTATCATCTACCTTCGTAGATAAATTATTTAGCTGATCCGAAAGTTCAACTACTTTCTCTGATAATGAACTAATTTCCTCCATGTATCTTTCTACTGTGTCCTTTAAGTTTTCCTGAGTTTTTGCAAGTTGCGTAACCGAATCGGTAGATGCAACTGAGTCAAATTTAGCTTGCAAGGTCTCATGATTTTCATGAACAATAATTTGCAGTTCTTTTATGGCTGCTTCGTGATTCTGTAATGCATTTTCATGCCGCGAAAAAATAGGTTGAAAATGCTCACAAATTTGTGTTTTTACGTCGTTACAGACTTTTTGACATTTCGATTCGATTTTATGTAACTCAGTAGTTAAATCTTCACGTGTTTGTTCAAGTGTGGTGTGAAGATTTTGTTCCATTGCGTCTAACTGTTGCTGTGTTTGTCTCTGGTGTTGTTCCATTGTGTCTAACTTTTGAAGATTTTGTTCCATTGTGTCTAACTTTTGAAGATTTTGTTCCATTGTGTCTAACTTTTTAAGATTTTGTTTCACTGTCTATCTGTTGCTGTGTTTGTCTCTGGTGTTGTTCCATTGTGTCTAACTTTTGAAGCCTTTGTCCCATTAGTTGCATTAACTGTAATAACAGTGCACTGGTGTCTGAAACATGTTCCTCAGTGCTTTTCGGCAGTGAATTTGCACCGGCAACATTCACATTTTGACAAGCGGAAAATGTGTCTTGACTCATTTGAGAAAACGGTGAGAACCCAAAACCTGAGTCTACAATATTTGCAATATTGTGTTCTGTCATTCCCGATTCCTGAGGCGAGCTGGTGCCGACCGATCGATCGATAATGCTTCCCTGTTCACTACCTGTTTCACTGTCTACACCATTATTTGACGCCCGCCCCATGTCCCTATGCACAGTTACCAAATTACTACTTTGAATATTAGTTAATTCATTACATGGTGGCACTAATACACTGCTTTCGTCTTCACTGTCATTTCTCAGTTTACTTTGGAGCCTAGTATTACGTTTTTCACACGCCATTATTGTCACAATATTTCACACGACAACACAGAAAAGCACAATTTGAAGAGCAAAAATAAGAGAATAATAGCACTGAGAATAATATCTAGTTAATTGCAGCTGCGAAATACTTGGTGCAAATCTACATGCATGCCACACCTGTTTTACTGTACAACAATGAAAGACTGCAACTACAAAGAAAATTCTTTCTATAATTATGCGCTAGCAATAAACAATAGCTACACTAATTACACAAACTACAAGAAAAAAAGTCAGAAGATTCCAGTGAGGTATCCTCGGCTAAGGGTCGACATATGAAACGTCCCCTTTGAAAAATTCTACATGACTGTGCTTAAACTGACACACAATATTTTTAGCGCAACGCAATCTGACTTTCAAAAATTCCCACAAAAGAATGGCCCTGACTAACATTAACCTATACCTTTCACAAATCACTTACCTCACCAAAAATCTTCGTTACTCGAACTACTGCAATACAGCGAGCGCCACTACTGCCAGCTAAATAAAAGATTCAAACTACTGAAGGCACTAACTACTGGTAGGCATAGTTAGCAAATGAAAGATTTTGATAGAGAACGAACAATGTATTTACCTTAATAGTCATCAAAAGTCATAATATATGTAAGAGTTCATAACATCCATTCTTACAAATATCAAAACTCCGCCATTTCTCTCCCCACATCCACCACTGCTGGCGGCTCACCTCCAACTGTGCAACGCTACGCGCTGTTCACATCCAGCTGCCGCTGCCCAACACTACAATGGCAGACAACAATGCAAACTAGCCACAGACTGCACACAACACAGCCAGTGATTTTCATACAGAGCGCTACGTAACGTTGCCAATAAGAAAACATAAACAGCCTACTTACAGGGTGCTATCGTCAATATGGATATAATAGTTATAATTAACGATTTTCATAACATGAATGCATACTCTATTAGAATCCTTATTTTATCCTAACTATATTAATCCAATTGACCAATAAAATTAGCAATTCTTGTCATTTTCCTCTGGAATTTACAATTATCCCAGCCTTACTGACACACTAAGTGAAGTGGCGCACTGATTAAGAAATCGACTCGCATTTGGGACAAATGGCCTTCAGATACATGTCTGGCCAACAAATTTAAGGTTTCCTTAAGCCTATAAGGCAAATAGTGGGATGTTTCTTTCGGAAATCACAAGGCCTATATTCTTCTCTATCTTTCACAATACAAGCTTATGTGCCATCTCCAGTAATCTCGCCATTCACAAAATACTCATCACTAACACTAATCTTCTGATCTCCTTCCTTCCTTCCTTATCTAGTTTTCAAGTACCCTTTGCGATGCTAGCAGTTCCATGTATAATGCCGGAAACACGAAACCCATTCAGCACTGATCATAAAAAAGTATTTGTATTGAAACTGGGAGTATTCTTGTCATTTACCGAATACAATTAGGTGCACATTGCACATTAGGGTTGTAAAATAGAAGGTATTAAGCCATGTTCGCCAAAATTTTGCAGCTGAATGTGAACATGTACAAACTTCTCAAATATAACAATCATTTATTGTCATTCTTTACTAATCTACTGCTCATGCACAAAGTCATTATTGGTAACAAGAAGAAGTCATTGGGTAACAAAAGACAATTTCAAAATATCTGATCCTTTGTAAGCATATATTTTTTTTAAACTAGTCTCTTTGGCGACACTGAACAAAACGAATTTTTCAAAGCACAGTTACCAGACTTGCATAAGTTGAGGTCTTGGTGCACCTTATGGAGGCAATTTGTGACATTCAGCCTACCTTCTATATCTGAGTGCTGCACGTTAGAAACAAATCCTTTTGGTTTGTCATTTCCTTGTGGTATTGTAACAGAAGTGGCATCTAACCTCATAAATTATTAGCTAATTTACTTTGAGATGGATACTCCGCAAAATGTAAGCAGGACCTAGAAATGTATTACAAGGGCTAAGCTAGACTTGCTGTTAAATTACATTTTCATGCAAAACCAACATTGATGATTTATGAACTAGTGACCAATCATAACTTTAGTTGGCTTAGTTCAGTACACTGTACACCATTTCCTCTCATCTCACTGTATAACGGAAATCAAGCACATTTCTCCCAGTAGAGTTCAATTCAAATAAGCAGCATTTTCTTGCTTGGTGATGGGACACATCTTCGAACTTGTACGCTGCATATTACCCAACTGAAGTTCCCAAGCCCATATTTACTACATGTGCTTGTTCGTTCAGCACCACTGCCACTCTCTCCACATATCTACTATCAACAGGTCCTTCTCTAACTCCCAGTTCGGCTAGTGTTACTGACAAATTTAGGTTTCTGTCTCATGTCTATGGTTTGTTTTCCTTATTATACTGTGACCTAATAACTGACAACTAAAAACCTTTACTGGTTCAAGCGATGTTAAAATAATCACATATTCACAATTTTAAATATTGTTCTACTTATTTCATAAAAAGAAGTACACTAAATGAAGAAATGTAGTTCTGTGGGAGAATGTTGGAGATTGGGTGTGTAAACTGAGTAATTAATGAGGAGTCACTGAAACAAACTGGGGAAAAAAGAGAATTGCTAAAGAAGGGATCAGTTGATTGGACATAACCAGAGGTATAAAGGAATCATCAGTTTGGTAATAGAGGGAAGTGTGGTGGGGAAAATTACAGAGGGAGGCCTAGGTTTCTACAAGTCGCCAGAAGTGGGAGTACACAGATTGACTAGTGTGGAGAGCTGCATCTTTGGGCCAAAGATCACAACAACAACATCTTACTTTTTTTAAAAGAAGATTAAAGTCCATATGAATACAAAAGAACCTACTGCTATAGCAGCTCATCCAAAACTGTGATGAACAACACTCTCAAGTAAAGGAACTTCCAAAGAAGAATATACAGATATCTATTTTCTTAATAATGTTTAAACTACTTCCTGAAGAGTCGCCAGTACACTAAAGCCATTTCTTTTGCTATTTGTGTTTTTGCAAGAGGAATGCGTCCACCCATCAGTTTCTTCATCTAACAGAGCAGCCAATGGATACAATGGAGTTTATGAACTGGAGCTCGTGGCAGCTATCATTTTTCATATAGCATGAAGGATCTCTTGTAAAATATGTTCCTTTACTTGCTACTCAGCCTTTGATCACAGTCCCTGGTAGGGGAGGGTCTTACCCTATACAAATTTTTAATCTAGCCCTTACTGAACTACACGGCACTTCTATAAGGGAATAACATCGCCAGACTCAGACGCAGATCCAGCATTTGGTTCTGGAGGGACTGGGGGCCACAGTTGTTTACTTCCCTCTCCTCGTCCCCTGTCCAATCTCCATGTAATTTGTTAACACCACCATTTTTAACGAATCGATCGACATATGCCTAGAATTTTCAAAATAAATAAAGTGTATTAAAATATTTGTGTACATTAGTGCTCAATATATTGCTTTGGTTTAACTTACAAGAAATGGCAATCCACAAAAATATAACGTTTTAAAAGAATTTTCTGAAAACATGTGTCACTACAAGTAAAACGGTAGTGGGGCACTCTGAATACCGTGCAGCCATTCGTGTTATACTTGTTTCTTTCTGTGCCATTTTCACTTTGTCTCCTAACTCCAAACAGGGAGACGAAAGTGACAGTGAGGAAGAAAGAAGTTCAAAAACTGAAATTTTATTAGAAAAAGACAAACTATCAAAATGGAGTGAAAAACTGGTCTCTAAAAAAATGCATGCAAAAAAATATTATAGAAGTTTCGCCTGGTATCACAAGCAATATTTCAAATGAAGCTGATGTGTTTTTTCAAGCTTTCTGAAACTGATATGATGGATGCGAAATATGGCACTATTCGGCGTTTTATTTTTCATAGGTACAGAGAAAGGTCACTATTTAAATGTAAAAGAACTCTAGGAGATTGACAGTTAAGGTATCGATATACTTAGGGCCACAATGAGCTAGAAAAGATTTCTATTTCTAATGTGTGACGCAAATATAAATATTTCACTGATACTGATTCCTACAGAAATTGTAGCTTATCATAGATGGGCTGCTGAATACTCCACACACTTACTCGTACAAAATAAATAAATCAGCATGCCCACTCTAAGGTTAAGGACTGTAAGAGCAACAAACTTTCACAGCTTTAGCAATATCAAAATGTACAAGAAGCAAAATCTAAGTGTGCATTTACCACTGTCAATACATGACTTTGCACTGCAACTGCGAACACGTCCGTGGACTATGTTTATGTAAGCTTCTAAATAGGAGAACGTTGTTTCTTTAAGCCATTTCTACTTCATTTCGAGAAAGTTAGAGTTTTTAGTTTTTTCTCTATTGGACAGATTTCCCTAACCTGTCTTGTTTTATTCAACTTCCTGCATTTTGCCGATTCTACATGTGAATTCACAAACCATATCAGATTTTTTGTTGGCAACAGGTACTGTCATCACCCTGTGAATGGGTGACTTTTTCTGGTTGGAATGTTCTCTGCAAGTAGTCGGCAACCAAGCAAGTGACCGGTCCTCATGCAAGTAACTGAAAAGCATCATTTGTTAAACGCAACAATCTGTTGGGACCAAGCTTGGCCCAGACTGCAATATGCACAGAATAGCACCTGTGTCAAGATTTAAAAGCAACTGCTCTCTACCACCATGTGGTGGACTCGAGTTAATAATTGAGTCAAATGTCAGGAGCTCCATCAGAGATTATTAACATTAAAATGATATGTCTTTGAAATGGCAACTGGAGTTCTTTGCTTCCTTGTGAGTGTGATGATGTTCCATGTTTTCTGTTCTAAAGAATATTGTATTACATTGCTAATAAAGAGTGCAGTATTATCAAATATTTTTTGTTTTGAGGTGGATGTAATACACTCCCCCGAAATGGTGACCCTGATTCTGAACAGTAGTTAACTTTCCGCATCTTCAGAGCAACACAATGGAGCCTGTCGTGAACACTGATGTAAAGATGGAAGTTTCGCCTGTGCCTATAGCAAGGAACATTATTTCTCCATGTCACCCCTGGCTTTGGCACCTCCAACATTATTTCTCCATGTCACCCCTGGCTTTGGCACCTCCAACAGAAATTTCAATATTTAGATTCCTCCTTTTTGGCCCACAAGAACACTGCTGTGGCAAGCTCAGGTTGAGGCTGTATTTAGGTTACATGGCCTTGTGTCCAACTAAGAGCAATTTACTTTAACGATTTCTCAATTAGACTCAAATGTGATTGAACAGTTGGACGACATTTTTCACGATCAGTTTCATACTGTGTTTGAAGAGGATCTCCTGCAGTGATTTGTGTTAACACCAGAATTGTGTCTCAAGAAAATCATTGACAATGAGACATATTTGGGTGAATCCCCATCTCCGATCCCTCAATTGCTACATGTACTGGTGCCTACTGAAGTTCTGGCAGAGGCATATTTAAAAATATTTTGGATATAGAGATGTCCAAAGAATGTGAGGTAGGTTCTGTCAGCTTTTACAGGTATTTCGATTGATGAATTGGCTAGGAAAGATGATGTGGTAGCTGTTGTGTGTGCCATATGTGTCAATGTGTAGCAGTAAAGGAGATTGTGGATGGAGGCCCCAAACCCTGCATTAATGCTGCTGGTACACAGAACATCAACCATCCCACACCAACAGACCATCTACGGAGAGCTTAGCCAAAGTGCTTGCAAACAAGCTTAGCCAAAGAGCCAAACAGAGAACAGTGAAACAAGCCTTGGTGCTGATATCACAAACGTTTTGGTGCAATGGCAAGGCCCTGCACTTACACAAGCACGATCAGAAAGTGTCAGCAAGTGCACAGGCACGTCGAAGTCGTTCACAGTGCCTACAGTACAAACTGAATGCAATGATGACTGCTGTTACTGGTTCTGCGAAGTTTATTTGTCGGAAAAAGAAACCTGATTGATTGGCATAGGATTTGAAATTAGTGTAATACCATGATCAGAGGGCAAATACCAAAGGAAAACCAGCGTGCCTATCCTCACAGGAGCAAATAATTCACGTATCAAAACGTTTAGAAAACAAACTTTGGCTTTGAAATTTGAGAACTGTTTCCACCAAAGAGTATATTTATTCCAGCTGATGTGAGTGGGACAATAATAGGGGTGATATCTTAGGAGTTTTCCTGTTATTCCTGACCTACTTAATAACTGACTCATTAAGGGGCCTATCACACCACAACATACTACCAAATCGGGATGCGATATGTGCGATGCCCACGCAGTGGATCACGTGAAGATATCCCAGCAAATCACATCTTTCGAATCGGTAAGTCACCTCTCGGGTCCGTGTCCATCTGAATGCGGAGTGCACATGTGTGTGTTATGTGTGAAACCATAGAGTTCTCCTGCGTGTGTGTCTTTCAAGAGTTCAGAGTTAAAGGATCATTGTAAGACACTTAAGGGGCAGATTGGTGAGTGCAAAATGATATCAGAAGAAGAAAAAAAGGCAGCAACAGACTTGAGATGCAAAATCAGGATTTGAGAGCATGGATAGAAGTTTGTGTTAATTTGGAGCAGGTGAGCCAGGAGATACGACGCTTGCGTGGTGGAGCAGGCTCGCAGGATGTGGGCCAGGCGTCTTCCCTTCTTTCTACTGCTAAGGCTGGGCAAGCAGCGGATTACAACCCCAGCCAACCGTTGCTACAGCAGTTCCCCGCGCTGACCGACATGATGATGACAAAAGTAGGCATTCAGGAACGACTCCAGGAGAACTTGTGGTTAGTTGGACCAGACATCTAATCGCAGATAAGCTGTGGGCAGTCAAGAAACAATTTGACAAGATGATCGCTGAAGGATCTACATGTCGTTCTCGCAATGCTTAGCGTTCTCTATCAAAGATGGTTAAAAAGAGTAGCGGTAAACGGAGAATGTGAGGTGACTGCCGAGAACTGAACTGCCGCACAATACCTGATAAGTACCTATTACCAAATGTAACAGATTTTACCAGCTACTTGGCAGGTCTGCGCTCCTCTACTGTGATCGATTGTGCAAAAGCTTTTGTACAAATTCAGGTGGCCCCAAGAAGAAAACTGCTATTACTACGCCATTCGGACCATTTGAGCACAATGTGATGCATTTTGAGCTACGAAACACAGCCCAAAAAACAGCAACGTTTTATGCACGAGGTACCCCACGATCTCTCTTTTGTTTTCTGTTAAGTTGATGACATTTTATTTTTTTCCTCAACACAAGAAGAACATACGGAGCATGAAGTGCAGTGTTTCTGAGGTTCGAAAGCTGTGGGATAATGGTTAATGTCGATAAATATGTTTTTATGAAGGAGGAAGTTCCTTTCTTAGGATAGATCTCTTGCAACCGCATATCAACCTTTTTTGGTCTATATTGTCTCAGGTAACAGCATATCACTTACAGCAGGAAAGGTATCGAATGTCGTGCTAATGTCCCTTCTTGATAATTTCAAAGGGCTTCACCGTTTTTAGGGTATGCTGAACTGTTATCATAGACACCTTTCAGAGTTGGCTGAGATTTGAGAGTCCCTCGACAACCTCCTGAGGAACAGAAACATGTCAGGCAACATGAAGATTTCTTGAACTCCAGTGGCAACGAGGGATTCCAAGGATTTCAAAAATGCACTGGCTCAGGCTTCATTATTGGCACATCCGATTTGAGAGTCCCTCGACAACCTCCTGAGGAACAGAAACATGCCAGGCAACATGAAGATTTCTTGAACTCCAGTGGCAACGAGAGATTACAAGGATTTGAAAAATGCACTGGCTCAGGCCTCATTACTGGCACATCCGATTCCTAATGCTCCCATCACCCTGTAGGTGGATGCTATCCAAACAGCAATAGGAGCGGTTTTGCAGCAGTCGATATGTGGAGGGTAACAGCGATTGGCTTTCTTCCCCAAGATTTTGTCTGTCCAACAACAATCACGGAGTGTCTTCGATCGAGATCTTTTAGCTATTTATTTAGCAGTGAAACATTTTCTCCTATGGCTTGAAGGTCAGATTTCTTTCTATTTTCACTGATCGTAAGCCACCGACATCTACCTCCAAACGAGTCACAGAGCTTAATTGCACATGGGAGGTGCGCCGCATGGAGTACATCGAACAATTTTCCGCTGGTATTCAACATGTCTCAGGGCAAGAAAATGTGGTGGCATACTGCTTGTCACGTATCTGCGAGGTGGTTATTGGATGGACATGGCTGCAGAACAGGATATGAGCACATTCCTTATCTGTTTCGTGTGGACCTGGCCTCAATGAGTTTACACATTGAACGCCTACTGGGACATGGTTCAAGTGGAAGTATCTGGTGCCATACATCTGCGAAAAAAGAGCGTCTGTTCGTTCCTGCGAAGTGACGACATGCTATTTTTGAATCTTTTCTCACCTTGGCCAACATCGGAATTAGGGAAACGGCGTGATTAATAACAGAAAAAGTCGTTTGGCTGGGAATGCAGAAGGTGTGCCAGTGCTGGGCGAGGAAATGCCTAAATGTCAGAAGATTAATAGGCATATCGGTTCCTGTTGGTGATTTTCCCTCTCCTTCTGGGAGATTTTCTCATTTACATGTATATATCGTAGGCTGTCTCCCTCTGTTTTACTACACTCCTGGAAATTGAAATAAGAACACCGTGAATTCATTGTCCCAGGAAGGGGAAACTTTATTGACACATTCCTGGGGTCAGATACATCACATGATCACACTGACAGAACCACAGGCACATAGACACAGGCAACAGAGCATGCACAATGTCGGCACTAGTACAGTGTATATCCACCTTTCGCAGCAATGCAGGCTGCTATTCTCCCATGGAGACGATCGTAGAGATGCTGGATGTAGTCCTGTGGAACGGCTTGCCATGCCATTTCCACCTGGCGCCTCAGTTGGACCAGCATTCGTGCTGGACGTGCAGACCGCGTGAGACGACGCTTCATCCAGTCCCAAACATGCTCAATGGGGGACAGATCCGGAAATCTTGCTGGCCAGGTTAGTTGACTTACACCTTCTAGAGCACGTTGGGTGGCACGGGATACATGCGGACGTGCATTGTCCTGTTGGAACAGCAAGTTCCCTTGCCGGTCTAGGAATGGTAGAACGATGGGTTCGATGACGGTTTGGATGTACCGTGCACTATTCAGTGTCCCCTCGACGATCACCAGTGGTGTACGGCCAGTGTAGGAGATCGCTCCCCACACCATGATGCCGGGTGTTGGCCCTGTGTGCCTCGGTCGTATGCAGTCCTGATTGTGGCGCTCACCTGCACGGCGCCAAACACGCATACGACCATCATTGGCACCAAGGCAGAAGCTGAACATTAAAGACACCATTAGCTTGCCACATAGAATTTTTGTCTTCTATACTACCGTTGGTTTTATTGGGATTACTCACAGTTATAAAAGAGGGCATTGATTGCTCTGCCACACAGCTGTTGTGTGCTGAACTACTGAAGGTACCCAACGATTTCTTCTCGCTCTCACAACCATCAGGTTTGCAGATCGGACTATGGAGAATTTTTGGGCGACCTACAGACAGATATGCACTGTCTGGCCCCCTAAACTCCTATAAGGCACGATGTAATGTCCACCTTTTTCCATAAAGTCTTGAATACACGTCACTTTGTTTGGATCACAGACAATAGAATCAGACCATCACATTCCCCCCATTGTTCGGGTCCTTTTTAGAGTATTCAGCGTGGATACAAAGTGTTTATTATTGAGATAAATGTGTCGTTATATCACCTAAAACCTGTTTATTACATAGACAATTCCGATGCTGCGAGGATGGTCCCTAATAATCTTTCAGGGAAACCGCAAGGGTTCGCTGCTACTCTTCTTCTTCTGTTATATGTCAACCACCAGTTGTTCACAAGCGTTCAGGTAGAGCAGTGCACTGTCACCATCCAAAAGTGCCTGGTGCACCTGGATTTGCTAGATCTGCTAAAACAATGTAAGTGAATAAGTGAATTGTGGTGAATCTGCACACATGGTCCAAATGAACTGACGAGCTACAGCTCTCTGTAAAAGAGAGGGGGGAGGGGGAGAGGGGGTTATGTAATAGACTCGAGCTAATAATTGAGTCAAGTGTCCGGATAAGTCTTTGCTATGGTATCTGAGGCTCTTTGGTACTTTCTGAGTATGTAGATGTTTCATGTTTTGTGCTCTGAAGAATATTGTCTTACATTGCTAATAAAGTACAGTATTATCTTCTAGTTTATGTTTTGTGGTGAATGTGATAAACTCCCACACCTCCACGATCGTAGCAGACATACAGGGGGTTTCCATAAAAACGTGCAAAAATTTAACAGGATGTAGAGATGCTCCACTGAGCAATTTGAGGTAGGGAATCTGGGGTCAGAGCAGCCAGCTCAAGGAGATAATAGGAATAAGATCACAATACAGTGTACTTTTTTTTATTAACATTGGTTACAGTTAACTGGAAATAGCATCACTGACACAATGAACATGCCATTTGTACTTTATCTTACAAAATGTGCTGAAACTGATTGACATTAACCTCAATGCAAACGTGACATTGGCGAACAAGATTCTGACGCACCCTGACAAGTATCTCTGGTGTGTTTCGAATCACATCACAGGTAGCTACAATTCTGGCATCTAATTCCATCTCAGTGTCCACTAGGGTTTCATACATATGTGACTTTAGATATCCTCATAGGAAATAATCAAGGGGATTCAGGTCAAGTGACCTCACAGACCAAGGAATAAGACCTCTCCTTCCAATCCAGCGACCAGGAAATACTTCCTAGTAATCAGGCTCGTTCCCCTCGTTTCCTTGCTGGAAAATAAGAATGTACATGTAAATAAACAGCACAGTACATGTAAACTAAAACCCACGTTAGTTGTAAATTAGTTGAAAAACAGTAATGCTAGACAAAGCAGTAGACAAGTTTATTTCCAGATCTCTGTAAGCTGGTTTCTCCGACCACTGATTCCCTATCTCAAATTGTTCAGTGGAGCATTCTCTGTCTTGTTACATTTTTGCACGCTCTTACGAAAACACACTGTACGACACAGAGGTTCCGAAATGTGATTCTTGTTCTTGGCACATGAATCCACCGGCTATTAACAACCCACAAAATTAATTACAAAGCAAATTTAGAAAACTTCCATATGAAGTGTTCGATGAGTGAACCCTCTTTAAATCAATGGCACGTAACACTAATTAGCATAAATTTTGATTAACAACCGACCTATTTCAAGACCTTAGGTCTGTTTTAAAAATGTAAGACAACACAGGTGGTACTTATGATCTGAAGAATGTTTTTACGACATTCCACAAGGTCATGTTCACCGTATCATTTCCAGACTATTCACTGATTGGTGATTTTAGTTTCGAAGCCGCTCCATTTGCTGGTTGACTCCAGCAACAGGTCGCTCAAGAAAAATCTGTGGTGGTGTAGTGGTAAAAGAAATTGATCTACGGACTTACGTCAAACCGTAAATCATATCGTTCTGGAAGATCACATTAAAGTGCGAAAACTTATTTCTTTTTATATACTCCAGCCCTTGACAAAAGCGTCAATGGCACATCATGTCAGGTGATGCAAAGAAATAACATAAATAATTTTATCCACCCTAACAATCGTGTGTGGTACTACGTAATGCCATTAACATCGATTAAAGGAAACTCAGAGGGGTCGTGTATCATTTTCGTAGCTGAAAAATTAACAAATTTTTATTTAATGATTTATGCAAATGTTCCATATAGGAACAGGTATACCTCTCAGTTCCTTTTCAGATGTGAGAAAATCCTTGCAAAAATCATGAAATGGACATTTGTTTACGCGTGTTATTCTTTGGGCAGTCTTTGAGGTTAAATATCTTTGACAAACCCTCGGCAACAGTAGATGTAGGTAAGAAGCGGTGCGGCAGTATTTCGAGGATGGAGGAGATATTGAAAAAGCTGCTGGTGTCTGACAGTGCTGTCATTAAGGAGGTATATTCGAAGACGAACACGCAGTTCATTTTGTTTTGTCACGTATTCACTTCGTATGAAATTACAATTTCCTTCTAATAAAAATTTCTATAATACACTCTTCATACACGTGTTTTCGTCTGTTGCTGTCGTTTATTCAGCTTCAGATGAAAAAGTGTTGTGCTATTTTTGCCATGATACGAAAACTTTGTATTGAAAGAACGTACTCCCACAACTTGTTATTAACTTCCAGGGCAGCAAAGAACTGAAAGAGGCTTTTAAGCAACCGGACGTAATACCACTTTTATGTAATGTTGTCGGGTCATCAGAAAATCCTCAAATACGTCAATATGCTGCTGTATTGCTTAGGAAGAGGCTTGGACGAAGGAGACATTGGATGAAATTACCAGAGGATCTGAGAAATAAGTGAGTTGACTAAATAAACATCTTGTAGAGAAAGTTATTATTTAGCGTAGTCACTGCAAGCGAATGCGGTTTTTTTTTTTAAATGCTAGCAGGTTTTATTTGCTACAGACAGTGCAAATCCATAGCAGTTTTTTTTTTTTTTTTTTTTGCAATTCTTGGTGTTTCCGCTGAAGCAAACAAGTCATTTTTTTATGTAGTGTGAAATCTGACCTTATTAGTAGTTTGTTTAAAGTCCGCTAAGAAATTAAGGCTCATTGGAAAGGGTACAACAGGCATCCTTCCCTAATCGGAGCTGGAGTTACTTGTTGGACCCCTCCACCCCACTCCCAAACGTTTTGTGTGTGTGTGTGTGTGTGTGTGTTTGTTTATAAAATTAATATCCAATACGTTGAAATGGCAGTGAAATTTGTGTGCCATGATGATGAGAAGGAAATAAAAGCTCAAAATTTTTGAGGAAGGATTACTGGAGGAAATTATCATAATGCAAATTGTTGTCACGAAACAAAATAAGGTAACAAGTTTTGGCCCAATGATGACAGTATCAGAAAGATCTTAAACATGAAATAATGTAGGGCTTGATGTGTAAAAAACGATAAATGGCTTAGGCTGCATCGTTCATGAAGTTCATGGTCACAGAATATCAGGAATTTTTCTTAAATAATCTGTAGTGGACAAGTTAGATACTGCCTGCAGCAATTTCTTCAATTGAAGTACAAATGAACGTGAAAAGTTTGAAGGTGCCAAACAAACGTACTGCTTGCTGTGTGTTAGTCTTTATAATCATTGCATGTAAAACATTGTCGTTTAAAAGTAGTGCTCTTGAGGTTACTTATATTGTTGGACATAACATATAGTTCATTTTTGTCAGTAAATGACATGGGAGTTACAAAAATGCAGCCAGTACAGAATGAGATTTGAAAGTCACTGTTCTTGGAGTTGACCTGATTAAATTGAGAGTACTTTATTTTTATTTATTGTTCCATGGGACCAAATTAAGGAGAAGTCTCAATGGTCATGGAACAAGTCAATACATGAAATTATAATAGTAGAAACAGATAAAATGAAATATAAAAAACATATTCAGGCGACAAGTCGTAAGTTTAAATAAAGAAAATCAACAATTTTTTAGCTCTTCCAGGAGCTCCTCGACAGAATAAGGAAACTCTTCAGTTTAGACTTAAAAGTATTTTGGCTACTGCTAAGATTTTTGAGTTCTTGTGGTAGCTTATTGAAAATGGATGCAGCAGAATACTGCACTCCTTTCTGTACAAGAGTCAAGGAAGTGCATTCTACATGCAGATTTGATTTCTGCCTAGTATTAACTGAGTGGAAGCTGCTAACTCTTTGGAATAGGTTAATATGGCTAACAACAAACGACATTAAAGAAAATATATACTGTGAGGGCAATGTCAGAATTCCCAGACTATTGAATAGGGGTCGACAAGAGGTTCTCGAACTTACACCACACATAGCTCGAACACCCATTTTTGAGCCAAAAATACCCTTTTTGAATCAGAAGAATTACCCCAAAAAATAACATATGACATAAGCGTATGAAAATATGCGAAGTAGTCTACTTTTCGTGTTGAACTGTCACTTATTTCAGATACTGTTCTAATGGTAAATAAAGCAGCATTTAGTTTCTGAACAAGATCCTGAACATGGGCTTTCCACAACAGCTTACTATCTATCAAAATGCCTAGGAACTTGAACTGTTCCATCTTGCTTATAATATGCCCATTCTGTCTGATCAAAATATTGGTTCTTGTTTAATTGTGAGTTAAACTGTAAAAACTGAGTCTTACTGTGATTTAGCATCAAATTATTTTCCACAAGCCACGAACTTATTTAATGAACTACATTATTTGATACTGTTTCAGTGTTACACAAAAGATCCTTCACTACCAAGCTGGTGTCATCATCAAACAGAAATATTTTTGAATCACCTGTAATACTAGAAGGCACATCATTTAAAAAAGCAGTGGCCCCAGCACCGACCCTTGGGAACGCCCCACTTAACAGTGCCCCATTGGGACTAAACATCACTACCACTCTCAATATTGCGGAGAATTACCTTCTGCTTTCTGTTCTTAAAGTAAGAGGCGAACCAATTGTAAGCTATTCCCCTTACTCCATAATGGTCCAACTTCTGCAGTAATATTTTGTGGTCAACAGTCAAAAGCCTTCGTTAAATCAAAGAAAACACCTAGCGTTCGCAGCCTTTTATTTAATCCATCCAAAACCTCACAGAGAAAAGAGAATATAGCATTTTCAGTTGTTAAACCATTTCTAAAACCAAACTGTTAATTTGACAGCAGATATAGTGAATTTAAATGCTCCACTAACCTTGTATATACAACCCTCTCGATAACTTTAGCAAACACCGATGGCATAGAAATAGGTCTCTAATTGTCAACATTATCCCTGTCTCCCTTTTTATAAAAGGGGCTTCACTACCGAGTACTTTAATCGGTCAGGAAGCCGACCACTCCTAAAGGAAAAGTTACAGATATGGCTAAGTACTGAGCTAACATACATAGAACAATACTTCAGTATTCTGCTGGATACCCCGCCTTATCCATGAGAGTTCTTAGTCTTTAGTGATTTGATTATTAACTCGATCTCCCTCTTGTCGGTATCATGGTGGAGCATTTCAGGTAACAGTCTCGGAACACTTTTTTCTACAAGCGCTATATGATTCCCTGTTGGGACTAGGTTTCTATTTAGTTCACCTGCTATATTCAGAAAGTGATTATTAAATACTGAACGTATATGCAACTTATCAGTAACACTTACATTCCCACTACGCACTGAGTCTATATCCTCGACCTGTCTCTGTAGACCAGCCACTTCCTTTACGACTGACCATATGGTTTTAATTTTATCCTGAGACTTAGCTATTCTATCTGCATACCACATACTTTTTGCCTTCCTAATAACTTTTTTAAGTACCTTACAATACTGTTTGTAATGGGCTACTGCATTTAGATTTTGACTGTTTCTAATGTTTTGATATAATTGCCACTTTGTTCTACAGGATATTTTTATCCCTCTAGTCAGCCACCCAGACTGTCTGTTTTTGCTAGTACCCCCGTTTTGAATGTTCTAACGGAAAGCAACTTTCAAAGAGCACGAGAAAAGTCTTGAGGAAAGCATTATATTTATCGTCTACTGTATCAGCACTATAAACATCTTGCCACTCTTGTTCCTTGATAAGGTTTACAAAGGTCTCTACAGCAACTGGATCAGCTTTCCTAAAAAGTTGATAACTATATTTAACATGTGTTGCAGCACAAAAATCTTTTAGAGTTAAAATTTGTGAATCATGATCTGAAAGGCCATTCACCTTTTTGCTAACAGAATGCCCTTCTAGTAATGAGGAATAAACAAAAATGTTGTCTATGGTTGTTCTACTGTTCCCTTGCACTCTTGTTGGAAAGAATACGGTTTGCATAAGATTATATGAATTAAGCACAACACCTGCACAACATTCAAACACCTTTTCAGTGCAGTACTGTGAAACATCCAGAATGAGATCTTCACTCTGCAGCAGAGTGTGCGCTGATATGAAACTTCCTGGCAGATTAAAACTGTGTGCCCGACCGAGACTCGAACTCGGGACCTTTGCTTTTCGCGGACAAGTGCTCTACCATCTGAGCTACCGAAGCACGACTCAAGTTTTGGTCGGGCACACAGTTTTAATCTGCCAGGAAGTTTCACTTTGAAACATCAATTGACTCAAATGGGATACCGTTTTTCACACACATGGCTACTCCCCCACACCACAAAGAGCTCCTCGAAAAGCTGCCAGCCAACCTGTATCCTGGTAAAGGAAGCCTCTGAATTATCTCCTTCAAGAAGTGTTCAGATATACCAATAATTTCAGTCAACATCTATAAGCAGTTCACTAACCTTATCTCTAATACCTTGTATATTTTGATGAAATATACTAATTCCCTCATTAATCAGATACCTAAGCTTTGTCGAAAGTGGTTCCTTTGTTAGAGAGACTTTCCTTAAGCAGGAATACCTATCAGCTGACTTCCATCTAAAAAAAGGTGCAGCTCTAACACCCACTACTGCAGGAATTTTCCCACGAGTGATCCCACCAACCCCACCTATGCTGTCACCTACAAGCTTTGCCAACCTCCCCTTCCCATACCTGTTGAGGTGCAGGCTATGTCTAGTGAAACCCGTCTTGCTGATAGACTCCACAGACACCACTGAAATGTGACTCATGCCTTCTATCATGAGCGCACCTTCAAGTCTCATGTTATTACGCCTGACGGCTGTATTAAGATGAGGCCATTCGTGACGCTGAAACAGTTCCACGAAATGCACATTCGTGTTGCCAGTCTTAGTGGCTGTCTTTTCCAGGTCGCCATCTATGTCATACTCCCCATCCCTATCAATACTATTACCAGCCCCACCCACAATCACTACCTGATCCTCTTTAGTAAAATCCTTACATAACCCCCCTATGTTAAGTCACCTGAGCCAATCCTGCATTAGGCTTCACAATGCTGGTGACGTGGTACTCAATCCCCATCACTTACTGCAGCTGCTGGCCTACACCTCTACCATGAGAACTACCTAACAGCAGAACCTTCTTCTTTCTTTTAGACTTTGCAACTGACCTAGCCACTGTAACTGCTGAGGTCTGCTGCATACTTCCTACATCTACAGCTACTAGAGATTCCTCTCCACTAGACTGACAGTTGGTCATATCTATTGCAAGCAGTAGCTTACTAGTAATTGTTTTAATCTTGCTAGCCTGACACACAGGCTAGTGTCGTTATTTAGTTCTGAAGATTTCAAAATGAAAACCTCATTTTATAGGATGAATGCCCCATATAGCAATCTTCCCCCCCCCCCCCCCCCCCCCAATCCCACCAATCGAGTCTACTATAGAAGGAAGACTGTAAACTATGGACATTAAGAGGCAGATGCAGTTCATTAAGTTGGGGATCTGACTTCATGGAACTCCACAGCTGTGGTAATCATAGTAGTGAGTGCTCAACTGATATTTGCAGAACCTAAAAAGTCTTGGGGGACAGCTGCCTACATTGTTACATTTTCATTGTGTTTCAGCAGCAGTACTACCATGGTAGTCAGCTCCTGAAATGCATTTTGCAAATAAGGCAGAACACTTTTGCAACATTTTCAGTGAGGTGATGGCTCCATTTGTATTTTGTTCTAAAAATCTGCTCACCAATAAATTTTAGTACAGTAGTACTTCACTTGGTGGTAGCAAATTTGGACCCTGATAGAGAAAATTTCAGAACCAGTATTTGGCTAGCAGTAATTTAGATTCACATGTACACTGATGCCACAGGATAATTGTAAAATGGATCTGTATTGTCTCATAGTATGAGAGTATGGCAGTGGCATTGCCTTCATTTTGCTGCCATAATTGAGTATTATTGTCGTTCTGAAACTAGGTTAAATCCTCTTTTCTTATCTCATTCTGTCATAACGTTGAAACTGTGGAATTGTGCTGATGTCCACGTAATGTATATACAGTGACATTTCATTGGATAAGTCAGTGATGCAGTGTAATTACTGAACTGTTTGCAGTGATGATTAGTTGTGGTGGGAAAGCAAGGGCATGTGTCCACAGCTGTTCAAAGTAGCAAATTGCAAAACAGCAGCCAGACAATGTTTTGTACAGTGAATTGTAGCCACTGTCAAATACTGACAGAGATATAACCACAGAAAACATAATGTATTCAGAAAAAAGTGAGCACAATTGTAAGAATGTAAAATACATTCACCATAACAATAAAGATTATTCATTCCCACGAGACAGAGAACAATTTAACAATGCAAAGTAATGTGGGGTGTACACTGGTTGCAGAAAATGGCAGCTAGTCCAATACAGCACTGACATTGCCATCCAGTATTTCCAGATTACATAGAAAATGCGTGGAAGATGCATTATTACCTGAACTATAAAGCAAGTGTTGCCGGTAACCTAGTTAGGTAAATTTTTGCTGGTAGTCTTTGTAGCTGAATAGTCAACCTGTTGGTATTCGGTATAAAGAGCAGAGGTTAGTTTCCATGTAACATTAATTTCTATATTGCCACAAGAAAAATTTACTACATGAAAGACATCCAACCAATATGATGTATTGTTACATCATTTTCTACAGTAGGTATTATAGTTCAGAGATAGTTAGCCCACCCATATGAGCTGACTCTGATTTCTGCCAAAAATTATAATTGATATTAGAATAGTGACAAACTGATTCCATCAGTATGTAAGCAAATTTTATAAAAACCAGTCAGCAGCCACCCAATCACTAGTTTTTATGGTGATTTATTACCGAAATGTCAAGAGGAGGCTATGCGTATTGACTCAAAAGATTTTGGTGCACCTAAACATACTAATAAGGTGCTACTAAAAGTAACTTCTGTAGAATGGTTCAGGTCACTAGGCCTTAGGTTAAAATGTTGGTATATGTAGTCCCTGTATAGGATAATGAACTTAAAAACACATTATGGTAAAACCCTTAAAGTGTGGTGGATTGGAAACTTAATTCTGTGTTTGATGCACACGGTGCTGGTGAAGAGTTCTTGTACTACAAAGCAAACAGCTGTCACAGAGAAGCTCCATGATCAGCTCTGCAGATTAACATTTGCTGAAGAAAACATCATAAACTAATGGAATCTGGTAGGAGCCTGCTGATTGACCAGCTCCTTCCCAATGTTCATCTGTGTCTAAAGGATGGCACTCCTACCCACTTCATTGCCCTCCCTTCTTTGCTGTCAACCTCATGATCTCTTCCAGTCTTGTGGCTTCATTACAATCGTTGCTACACAGCAGTCTTAATGACATTGGCCACTTTCTAGTGTCGTGTCACTGCCTCTGTTGCCACCTTCACCCTCTCACACTTCGTTGATTAGGTTGTGGGGGAAGGCTCCAATTTGCCACTGGAACTGCTTAGTCTCCTTTCTACAGGCCACCTCCACTGCTGGCTGCTGGCATGTTGGAGCAACTGCTATTTAGGATTGCCGAAGAGTCCTGAAACGTCTCGAATGACATCATTCACAACCACCCTCCTCACTAAAACCTTCATGCTAAGGCTCACAATGTAAACACAGTAAGAAGGAATGCTGGGAGCACTGTCTCCTCTGTGAAAGTGTAATATGCTTCTTCATCCAAAATTAAGGCTAAGCTCCATAGTCTTCCTGGCCACCGAAGAAAGATCAGACTGTACCCTCTCTCTTCCTCCAGGGTGGCCTTCCAACCAACACATTGGTTCTTGCTAAACACCTTATGACCAATTTTGTGGTAGCACCAGTATTCTCTTCTTACCTGGAAGCCTTCCAAACAAATTAATGACAAGTTGAAGGTGTTTCCCTGTGCTGCACTCCTTAAGACACCAAATTATATAGTGAACCTTTCACTGACTGGGAATTGATTCAGACTGGTGTCTTGGCCCAGGCCCGTATTCAGTTCAAGATTAGGTGATCCTATGTCTGATGGTTACTCAAAGGCTGTCTATTAAAGATCCTCAACCATATTTGGCTCAAAAGTGTCTTTCCTTCACAATGATTAGAAAGTATTGTTGTACCAGTCATTAAGCTGAGTAAAATCCCAATGTCCTTAAACAGCTAATGACATATTAGCCTCACCAACAAGCTCTACAGATCCCTTGAAATGGTGGTTGCCCATTGATTATGCTAGGTTCTTGAACCTTGGGGCCTTTAGTTACCCTATTAGTGTGGTTTCCTAGGACGATAATCTAAAACTGACCATCTGGTTAGTTCGGAATTGACAATCGGCTAGGCTTTTTATAAACACCAACACCTCATCAGTCTTTTTTGATGTACAGAAAGCATAGGATAGTGCTTGGCCCCATCACATTTTACTTATATCCACCACCCCTTTGAGCCTTCGTACCATAGATGGTACTTCGCTCAGCTCTCCATGGCCACAAGAGAATTGCATGCCACAGGACTCCGTGTGGAATGTTATACTCTTCATCGCAATCAGTTGGCTAGTGACCTGTCTGGGCTACTGCTCACCTTGAATTGTATGTCAATAACTTTAGCATTTGATACAGCTCCTAGTCTAGCCTTCACTGAACACAAGCTCCAAGGCCCCATCCAAAGGCCCTCCATATATACCCTCTCTTATGTTTTCCAATTCTCTCAGGCAGGTATGCGGTTCATGCATTTCTCTTATCATACCGTGGTTCATCGTGACACAGAACTCTGCACGAGTGCTATTGTGGCCCATTCTTCCTTCCTGGGCTGCATTTCCTTCTCTGTGCCCCTTCTTCCCTGTTCTTGCTACTTTCCCTTCCCTGTCCATGCTCCTTTCCCTCTGCCGCCACCTTCCCTCCTCTTGGTTTTTCTTACTTAAGTCGGCCTGACTATAAATTTGGTTTATTCTACTCTTTCCACTTTTTGTTCCTCTTGCTTTTTCTTTTTCACCCTCTTTTACTTCCCCCTTTGGGATGTGACCTCCATTTCTATCTTTTCTCTGTGGTGTGAGGTATTTGGAGAAGAACTCTAGCATCTTCGGTGTGGATTCCTCCTCCCTCTTCCTTCCCTGTCATAGTGCCCTCCCTCTGCTCCGCTATGTCACTAGCACATGTAGCCAGTCTGTGTAGTGGGACTGTTACATATCCATTTAGTTGATATCCGTGACAACAAAGGTATCCACTTCGATACATGAGCTGTTGCCTCCCAGTGTGTGCTTAGGAGTTACTGCTTGTCATTCTGGAGCATCGGAACTTCTGGCAATGGCCACCGTGTCAGACGTCCCCTGCTGTGTTTGGGTGATGCTCACAGGGTGAAAGAGCCCCGGACGGTAGTGGGTAGTATCAGGACAGACACTTTGTATATGAAACGTGTTATGCTCCAAAATACTGGTCATCTCTTTGGTTGGCAATGGATCATTTACTGCTGCTTCTTATGACCCTGTGGCCTTCCCTTCCCTGGCTACACTGAGAGAGGAAAAGCTCACTGGCTTGGGTGAAACACTTTTCCCCACTACCTGATCTATACTAGGATGGACAAGGACACATTCACCATCACAAAACCATAACACACAACCATAACTTTGTGTGGAAAATAGTGAAGGCAAGTTTGGTGAAGTGGAATCCCTCAGTAAGATGCGGTCAGGTTCACTGTTGATCAGAACTACTTCTTCTGCCACCCAAACTGCATCCATCCATCCATTCATATTTGTGACCATGTTGGTGAAATCCCAGTGTCCATTACTCCTTACTAGTCTTTGAGTATGGCTCAGGGAGCCATTTCTCATAAGGGCCTCATCCATGATGAGGAACACCAGGCCAATCCAGAACAACGGGGCTTTCATTTTGTTGGGTTCAGAATCGCATTAATACAGGAACTTTTACTCTGGCATTTAAGGGAGATATTCTACCAGAGAAGGTCAAGGTTGTGTGTTATCATTGTGACATGAAGCCGTATGTCCCACCACCCAAGAGGAGTTTTCAGTGTTTGCATTTTGGGCACATCTTCCCACTCTACGGATGACCCTCAGTGTGATGAATATGGACATCCACTCCGTGAGGGGAGTCCTTCGGTTCCATTGCCCATGTCTGTAAATTGTCATGTCCATCGCTCTCCACACTCACCAGATTGCCCAATTTATAAGGAGGAAAAGAAGATAACAGGAGTAAAAGGTCCACAATTGTTTATTCTACATTGAGGTTCTACAGAAATATGGTTTTCATCCTGTGTTGATGAAACATATCTCAGCATGTGTTAGATCCTTTCCCCCTTCTCCCTCATCCTTAGTCCTGTACTACTCCTTGCTCCTGTCCGCTGCATTTCCGATGCCCTCCACTCCATGTGCCACTCTACGTCCCTGGCCGGAGAAGTGTCAGCCTCCTTCCGTACCCACTGGCGATGGAGCTTCCTCCTCATTGACACATTTCTTGCAGACCACGACTTATACCTACTTAATGATGGTTCCCCTACTCATCTTAGTGCCACCTATGGAACTTCATCTGCCATGACCTTCTGCTCACTTCCCCTTCCCTTCTTCCTTCCCTACACTCACCAACACACTAAGACCTCTATGACAGTGACCACTTCCTGTTAGTTCTCATATTCCCTTCCCATCTCCTGATGGCTAGGTTATCCTGCTAAGCTTTCCATTGTGCTGATTGGCCTCTGTATGCCTGCCATGTCTTGTTTACATGTTCCTTGTCACGTTGTATTTCTGGAGTCATCTGTGATCCATCCTATAAGATCATTCATGCCACCAGCTTATCCATTACCTGCTCGACAGGCTCCGCTCACTGCTAGCATGTTCTAAGTTGAAGCACAGCCATTGTCACTGGCATCTATGATCACCATTGCCCCATGAAATGTTTTAAGGGGCACCTGTCCTCCACTGGTCTATTTATCTTTAAAAGTCTTCATGCCAAAGCCTGTTAATTAATCAGATAGTCAGGTGTGTTGGGAACACTGTCTCCTCCCTAAGTTCTGCTGTCCCTTTGTCGTGGCCATGGGCTACACTCTGCACTCTCAAAGGTTGTCAGTAGCAGTCTTTCATTCTGGGCCTTATCCTTCCAGGTGGCCTTCGTATGGATCCATCAGTTCTCACAGAACAACTTTTGACCCATTTTGGGATAGCATTGGCATCAGCCTCCTATCCTGCTGCCTTCCTCCTCCAGAAGCAGTGAGGTGAAGCTTCCCACTTAGGTTTTACCCCTTGTCAGGTGAAATCCTACAGTGAACCATTTACAGAATGGGAGCTTCTTCTGGTCCTCTCTTCTTCCCACAGTTCAGCTCCTGGCCTTGATTCCATCCATCACCAACTACTTCAACACCTCAATCATCCACAGTGGCAATATCTCCTCCAGGTGTTCATATTTGACTTGAAGGCATTTTCCCCTCTGATTGGAAAGCAGTATTATGGTTCCTGTCCTTAAGCCTGGCAAGGTCCATTGTCCCTTGATAGTTACCGGCCGATAAGCGTGTCCAATGTCCCCTTCAAGTTGCAAAAACAGATGGTGGCTTGTTGGCTCATTTGCGTCCTTGTATCTCGGTACCTTTTATCTCCTTGCCAATACAGCTTTTGAGAGAGACAGTCTCTGATAGATAGTCTGCTTCGATTGGAAACCATTGTTTGGCAGTCCTTTGCTTAGTGATGCCACCTTGTCATAGTTTCCTTCAATCTTCTAAAGCCTACAACACAGATTGGCACCATCACATCCTCCTTACACTCCATGAGTGATCTTCGCCCCCCCCCCCCCCTCCCGATTTTTATTAGCCAGTTCCTATCCCACTGATCACCGCTTTCAGCTCTCTGCAGACCCAGGAGAAATGCATTCCACAGGGCTCCGTATTAAGTGTCCTTTTTCTCATTGCTATTAATGGACTTGGGGCTTCTGCTGGACTGTTGGTTACCCCTGCTCTATATGTGGATGATTTCTGTATTTGGGCAAGCCACCTCTCAGTGGATTCTGTGGAACATCTCCAGGATGCCATCTGATTCACTTCCATGTGAACAAACTTGCATAGTTTTCAGTTCTCCCCCTTAAGTCGAGGTTGCTGCATTTCTGTCGCCATATTACGATCCGTCCTGATCTGGAGCTCTATCTCAATGCCCAGCACCTGACTGTGGTCCCCCAATTCTGTTTATTGGGTGTTCTTTTTGACAAGGAGTGTACTTGGTTGCCCCAGATCCGTCATATGAAGGTTGGCTGTTTGCATAAACTTACTGTACTTCTCTTCCTTGCCAACACCACTTGGGGTACAGATTGGTTGACTCTTCTCCACCTTCATTGGGTATCAGTTCTGTCTTGTCTGGACTGTGGTTGTGAAGTTCATGGATCAGCTGCCCGTTTCATGCTGCTCCTCTTGGACCCAGTTCATCATCATGGTGTCTGTTTAGCCACTGACGCCTTTTACACCAACCCTGTGAAAAGTCTTATGTTTGATGCTGGAATCCCCACCCCCGTTTCTGTTCGGCAGTCATGGCTGCTGATTTTCTATGTTGTCACTATCCGCTCTTTCCCTGCACACCCCTGCTAGTCTTTTTGTTGCTTTGGGACATTGCCTGCAATCAGATTGGTTTATAAGTTAGGCTCTGTCTTGCTTCTCCTCACGGCAATTTCCATCTTCCCTTGTTTTCTTCTTCTTCACCACATTCTCTCTCAACCACCTTCACTTGGTTAGTTCATAAACCCTGAATTTGGACAGATCTGTTCCAGGGCTCAAAACCCCCATCACTACAATGGTGGTCCATTGTTTGTTCTGTCCACTCTTACAGGAGTTTCAGGGTGCTATTGTTTTTCTGCACTGATGGCTCTAAATCTGCTGATCATATGGGATGTGCCTTCACATCTTTTGTTGGCACTGAAGATCATCTCTTGCCTGCCATGTATGGGTTGTTTGCTGTAGAACTGATGGCCTTCTATTGGGCCCTCTACCTTATTAAAAAGTCCTCCTTCACCTGAATTTTGTTATGTACTGACTCAATGAGTGGCCTTTAGGTTAGGTGTTTTTCAAGCCACCTCTTGGTTTCTGCCACCCACAACCTTCTTGCCAGTCTTGGTGCTGCTGATTGTTCAGTTCACTTACATTGGGCTCCCGAGTAGTGAATTGCCAAATGTCCGAGGGAGAGCAGACATCTACCACCCGTCCTGTGACCCCTCTAGGGGCAGATTTGTGATTTGTGGCTTTACGTCAAACCCCTTTTTCCTTACTAGTGAGATGACTCCCCTGGTGGGCTACCCCATTGGTTAATAAACTTTGTGCAATCAAGGAGGGTGCCATCATGGCGGAGTTCTTCCCTCCACCCGTACAGGCGGGGACCTACCATCCACTGCTGTCTTCATATTGGCCATACTGGGTTGACCTATGGTTGTATACTCCACAATGAATGCCCCCTCTCCACTTGGGCCAGGTTCTCCCTCTCTTCTCCCTATGTTTTATCTGGTCTTCTATGCCATTTGTTTACCTTTTTCTTGTCTTCTTCACCTGATGTGATCATGGTATGGTGCAGGTATTGGGAAGGGATGGTGGCGATGCTGGTGCACGTCTCTGGCATGCCCCTACTCTAGCCATTCCCCCACCTTCCTGCTGTTCTTTACTTTTCATGCTGCCCAGACAGTCTATTTACCTCTTCATTTGCCCTTTTCCCCTTCCCTCTTGGCTGTGCTGTGCTGTTTCAGTTCCTCCTTTGATTTCTGCCACCTTAAATCATGGACCGATGACCACGCTATGTGGTCCCCTCCCCCAAACAACCTGGGTACACCGTGCTTGGCCTTAGTTGCGCAATCTTTAGTTTTGGAACTGCTCTCTGATAAGAAGCTGAATTGGCTGCTCCACACTTGTCAGCTAAAGACTAGCTGCTTGCAGAAGCTTAATGCACTGTGCTTCCTCGCCGCACATATTGGGATGCAGATTGTAGTACTTATCTCTGCATTTACTGGTCCCCGTTTTCATCCTAATTGCCTAGGCGTACCAGGTCTGGTTTGGAAACACCTTCACTATGAAACTATAAGACATAGCCCATCGTGGAGTCAGACTGGCCACTCCAGTGTATTCTGGTCTAGTCCTGTAGATAGTCTGCTTTCTGACGTGAGAATCATCCCTCCTCAGTTCAAACAGTACCAGCTGTTACACACTTCCACAATCGTGATCCTACAATTTCCTACTCATCCAACTAATCGCATTAGTTTTGCATATGAGGGCACTGACCCCCACACCCGCCCTCAGGTGGGATTACCAGTTTGAGCATACTTTGCAGTCCTGAGACCTGGACTCATCTCCTTAAAATGTGCTCCCCATGTTTCTCCTGTACACTCCCCTTGGTATCCAGGCAATGTATTAGGACTGATCTATTTCAAGGTCCTAAAGTCTGTCGCTCCCTTGAGTTTTCAGTTTCTGTTCCTTTCAGTTCTTCATTAGTATAGGCATGCTATCTTTATTTACACTGACAGTTCTAAAACTATGGATAAGGTTGGATATGCTTTTAAGTGTCCTGCGGGTCAGGAACAACATTGGTTGTCGGGAACATGCATTTTTATGGCAAAGCTGATGGTCATTAACAGAGCCCTAAGCTTTATTAAAGGGACCTCCCCTGACTATATTGTAATTTGTAGTGACTCAATGAGCAGTATCAGGCAACTGATCTGTGATATTGACATCTTGGACCTTTGTTGTATTGCCTGCTTAACTGACTTCTGGTTCCTAAGTTGTGGATATTGCAGGAAATGAACTGGCAGACTGTTTGGCTAGACGAACCGTTACTCGCCCCATATTCATTTTGACAGTCTTGAATGTGGATTTGTTGGTGCACATAAGGTGTGTCTACTGTCTCAGAAATGTAACATTGTCTGGTGAGCTACTCCCCCCACTAATCTACCATCCTCGTGCCTCTGCATTTGTCATACTGAACTAACCCGTAGTTTTATTTTGTGTAATGAGCTACCCCCATCGTGTGGTTGTTTAGTGTTGTAGACAGCTCATATCCAGTGAAATGCCACCATCTTCTGGCTCTCCATGATGAGCATGATCTTTGGAATTGTCTCCAATATTGGCAGGCTACTCATAGACACTTGAACTAGTTCTGTTTCCTCCATGATAGAGGTGTTTATTATGATATATGAAGTTTTAAACTACCTTCGGAATGGTTGGGATTGAGGCATCTCTTGTTGCTTGCTGCATCTGGGGACTCTTGACGCTGCATACTTTGACAGCTGCCCCTGTCATCCCTCTTTTACTCTGTATTAATTGCTTTTAGATGTTGTTTGCCCCTTCTGCTGCACCCTGTTTTAAGTTTTAGGGGTGTCACTGTTGAATAGCAGGTGTTGCTCCCTCATTAATGCTTTGACCCTAATGGAAAAGGGTGGTGCTCCCATTGTATGCAGAGCTCGGGACACACCCACCTTCTCCTGTAACTATTTCATCTTGCTTCATTATTGTCAGTCCCATTGATGTACACTAAGTTTTCAGTCTTCTCATTTTTACTGTTCTGAATTCATGACAAGAAGGCATTCTTAACCTTTAGTTGGATTGGTTGGGATTAGGTATGGGTGGGGTTTCTTTTGCCACCGATGAGCCTTGGGAGACCCCTCATCTCTTCTGACCTACATACTGGCCCAATCCATATACTTTCATTTCCTCATAATTTTTTTTCTCCACTTTGGCATCAGTGTTGCCTTCAGTGCATAGATTTTTACCACTCCTGTGTACTTTCATTATCTCATCACATTCCTGGCAGACGTCACTAACTCCACATGAACTACCCATTGACTGAGGACTTATGACCCAACCAGCCAACCAATTGTCCTGGAAAATAAAATTGGCAGCTAGTACCTTTTAGTAGCTCTATATGAATAAATGTAATAATTATCAATTTTATCTTCAGGTATCTGTTATTTTCAGGTATTTTTTAAGTCTCTCTCTCTCTCTCTCTCTCTCTCTCTCTCTCTCTCTGTCTCTCTCTCTCTCTCTCTCTCTCTCTGTGTGTGTGTGTGTGTGTGTGTGTGTGTGTGTGTGTGTGTGTGTAACCATCTCTCCAAATCAGCACCTGTTCTTGTCTAAAAGTGGATGTGTGTCCATTATAGCATATCCATATTTCATGAGGGATTTAGACTAGTTGTCAGTTCCTGAGATACTAGTAATTAATGTTTTAATAAAATGGAGGAATTATCAGTGTGAACCCAAATGAATTTCCACTCAAGTACAGTCTGTAGATTTTTGTCAAAATAGCATATAGTAGATATGAATATGATTCTAGCCTTTTTGCCGTCTATTAAGTACATAGATTTCATGTGCTACAGTACAGACTGTAACACCAGCTCCGATGTATTAACAATGAGCACTTATTAAATTGGTGTTTATGCAGGATCAAACAAGGTATACTGGAGACTTTGGTCAAAGAACAGCAGAAAAGTGTGAAGACTTCCATTGCACAATTTGTTGGAATCTTGGTGAAACATGAGCTACCAAGCCAGAGCTGGCCCGAAGTCCTGCAGTTTATTCAGCAGCTGTGTTCTAGTGAAAACTATGCAGATAAGGAAGTAAGTTGATTCCATCACTGAAAAAACTTAATTTTCTTGATAGGAAAGTAAATTGTTTTTCACTGAAGCTTTTGTAAACTTCATACTACTACCACTGTTACTCTAACCATTCATAGTGCCTACTTAGTGCAGAGTTTTTGCTCTGACTTTGTTCCCAGCAAAAACCTATAAAAAGTTTAGATGATGTGAATTGATTCCATTTAGTCTTAAATATTGTCTAATTGTAAGTACTGTAAGAAGACTGATGCATCAAGATGCCAATTCACTTGTCACTGAAGCAGACATGTTTGTGGTGTGACAGACATGAAATAACAATTATATGCTTATGGAAATGTTTACACCTTAGTTAACAGTTTTGGGCAGTGCAGGGAGGACACTATTTCAAATCTATCCCTAGACGTCAAGGATGTTACTCAACAAAGTGAACTGTAGACACCAATCTTGGTGGAAAGTAACTAATCATGTGACTGAGTACAGCCATGTTCCAATACAAAGTAGTGTGTATTGTTACCTTCTACTAAAAGTGCAAAAAAAAAAAAAAAAAAAAAAATCCCGTTATGGGAAACCCCTGTGGCTTGCTGTTAATGCTAGTAATTCGGTGGTGGTGGTGGTGGTGGTGGTGGTGGTGGAAGAGGAGGAGGAGGAATAACTATAGTATATATTCTAGAACAGGTTGAAAGAGTGATTTGTAAGCAATCTTCTTTGTAGACTGATTGCACTTCCCCAGTATTCTACCAATAAACCGAAGTTTGCCATCTGCTTTACCCAAGACTGAGCCTATGTAGTCATTCTGTTTCATATCCGTACAGTGTTACACCCACATATCTGTATGAATTGGCCAGTTCCAACTGTGGCTTATTGAAATTGTAGCCATAGGATATCATGTTTTTTTTTTTTTTTTTGCTTTGTGAAGTGCACAATTTTACACTTCTGAACATTTAAAGGAAGTTGCCAGTATTTGCACCACTGAGAAATCTTGTAAAGATCTGAATGAATATTTATGCAACTTCTTTCAGATAGTACTTGATTATAGAAAACTGCATCATCTGCAAAAAGTCTGTTAACATTAACATTGTCCACAAGATTGTTAATATACAACATGAATAACAAGGGTCGTCTCACCACACTTCCCCGGTGCATACCCAGAGTTATAGTTCTACATCTGATGATGATTCTGCATCCAAGATAACATGCTGTGTCCTCCCTGTAAAAAAATCCTCAATCTAGTCACAGGTTTCACTAATAAATAAATGTCGTGTGACTAGGACCTCCCGTTGGGTAGACCGTTCGCCGGGTGCTAGTCCTTCAATTTGACACAACTTTGGCGACTTACGCGTCAATGGGGATGAAATGATGATGATTAGGACAACACAACACTCAGTCCCTGAGCAGTGAAAATCTGTGACCCAGCCGGGAATCGAACCCGGGCCCTTAGGATTGACATTCTGTCACACTGACCACTCAGCTACCGGGACGGTCAAAAGTTCCACTTGATACCCTGTATGATCAAACTTTTGACAGTAAGCATAGGGGTGGTACTGAGTCAAATGCTTTTTGTAAATCAAGAAATACTGCATCTACCTGACTGCCTTGATCCAAAGCTTTCAGTATGTCCTGTGGGAAAAGTGTGTGTTGGGTTTCACAAGATCAATGTTTTTGAAATCCATGGAAGAGGTCAATCTGTTAAAGATATCACACTATGTTCAAGCACAGAATATGGTCTAAGATTCTACAACTAATGGTGTCGAGTATATTGGACAGTAGTTTTGTGGATCAGTTCTACTATTCTTCTTGGAGGAGGGTGTGACCTGCACTTTCTTCCAACTATCGAGCATGGCTTTTTGTTAGTGATCTAAGATTACAGTTTAAAGGGAGTTAACTTGGCTGCAAATTCAGTACCAGAATCTGATAGGGGCTCAATCGGGCCCTGGAGTGTTGTTCAGTTTTGATGATTTTAGTTGTTTCTCAACACCACTGATACTAATGCTGATTTCACTCTCCTTTTCAGTGGTACGAGTATTAAATTGGGGCAATTCTCCTGAGTTTTTCTTTGTAAAGGCACATTTGAAAATGGAGTTACATGTTTCAGCTTTTGCTTCACTAACCTCAGTTTCAGTTCCTGTCTCTTTGCTTAGGGACTGGATACTAACTTCGGTGCCTCTAATAGCCTTTACATACGACCAGAATGTCTTTGGTTTTTGTGAAAGATCACTTGACAGCATTCTGCTCCAGGAGTCACTGAAGGCTTCACATGTTGCTCCCTTCACAATCAAGAGTTTCATTCAGCATCTTTCTGTCCAAAGCCCTACACTGTTTTACACCTGTTATACAATGATCGCTGTTTCTTTAGAAGTTTCTTCAGTGACTGTGTACCATTATGAATTGTTCTACTGGGTACATATCTACCCAGTGCATGATCAACTGTTCTTTTAAGCTCAAGCCGTAGTTCCTTTACATGCTCCTGCAATGTGCTGAAAGTTTAAAGTTCCATATTGAGATATGACACTATTGATTTTTTTATCTAGTTTACTGACCATATACATCTTCCTGCTTGTTTCAGTTGTCCTTTGTACTTTAGTAATCATTGTTGCCATAACCGCATCATGGTCACTGATGTTGATGTGGACATCCTCAAAGAGGTCAGGTCTATTTGCTCCCATTAAATTGAATAATGTCCATTATGAATGTGGTTCCAAATTATCTGTTCTAGGCAGTTTTCAGAGAAGGCGTTCAGTAATGTTTCACAGGATGTCTTACCAGGCCGCCACTAACAAAACTGTAATGTTAGCTGTTAATTGTTGGATGATTAGTCTCCACAATTATTACAGTATGATTGGGGAACCTATGTACAGGTGAACTGAGCTGTTCTCCGAAGTTTTCAGTTATATCAGGTGAGTCTGGTGGGCGATAGGATCCATTTACAGGTTTATTCTGTTGTACAATAATGTAACTGGTCTGTGGCCATTTTAAAGTATCACAAGCCGTCATTGAAATATATTAAACTTGGCTCTATAGTACAGGTTTCACAGTATATAGGGAAACATTCCACGTGGGAAAAATATATCTAAAAACAAAGATTATGTGACTTACCAAATGAAAGCAGTGGCAGGTTGATAGACACACAAACATACACACAAAATTCAAGCTTTTGCAATCAACGGTTGCTTCATCAGGAAATAAGGAAGGAGAGGGAAAGACGAAAAGATGTGGGTTTTAAGGGAGAGGGTAAGGAGTCATTCCAATCCCAGGAGTGGAAAGACTCACCTTAGGGGGGGGAAGGACAGGTATACAGGTACACGCGCGCGCACACACACACACACACACACACACACACACACACACACACACACAAGCAGACATTTGTAAAGGCAAAGAGTTTGGGCAGAGATGTCAGTCGAGGCGGAAGTACAGAGGCAAAGATGTTGTTGAAAGACAGGTGAGGTATGAGCAGCGGCAACTTGAAATTAGCGGAGGTTGAGACTTGGTGGATAATGAGAAGAGAGGATATACTGAAGGGCAAGTTCCCATCTCTGGAGTTCTGACAGGTTGGTGTTAGTGGGAAGTATCCAGATAACCCAGACGGTGTAACACTGTGCCAAGATGTGCTGGCCGTGCACCAAGGCATGTTTAGCCACAGGGTGATCCTCATTACCAACAAACACTGTCTGCCTGTGTCCATTCATGCGAATGGACAGTTTGTTGCTGGTCATTCCCACATAGAATGCATCACAGTGTAGGCAGGTCAGTTGGTAAATCACGTGGGTGCTTTCACACGTGGCTCTGCCTTTGATCGTGTACACCTTCCAGGTTACAGGACTGCAGTAGGTGGTGGTGGGAGGGTGCATGGGACAGGTTTTACACCGGGGGCAGTTACAAGGGTAGGAGCCAGAGGGTAGGGAAGGTGGTTTGGGGATTTAATAGGGATGAACTAAGAGGTTACGAAGGTTAGGTGGACGGCGGAAACACACTCTTGGTGGAGTGGGGAGGATTTCATGAAGGATGGATCTCATTTCGTGGCAGGATTTGAGGAAGTCGTATCCCTGCTGGAGAGCCACATTCAGAGTCTGATCCAGTCCCGGAAAGTATCCTGTCACAAGGGGGCACTTTTGGGGTTCTTCTGTGGGAGGTTCTGGGTGTGAGGGATGAGGAAGTGGCTCTGGTTATTTGCTTCTGTACCAGGTCGGGAGGGTAGTTGCCGGATGCAAAAGCTGTTTACAGGTTGTTGGTGTAATGGTTCAGGGATTCAGGACTGGAGCAGATTCGTTTGCCACGAAGACCTAGGCTGTAGGGAAGGGACCGTTTGATGTGGAATGGGTGGCAGCTGTCATAATGGAGGTAATGTTGATTGTTGGTGGGTTTGATGTGGACGGACGTGTGAAGCTGGCCATTGGACAGATGGAGGTCAACGTCAAGGAAAGTGGCATGGGATTTGGAGTAGGACCAGGTGAATCTGATGGAACCAAAGGAGTTGAGGTTGGAGAGGATATTCTGGAGTTCTTCACTTGAGTCCAGATCATGAAGATGTCATCAATAAATCTGTACCAAACTTTGGGTTGGCTTCCTCTAAGTGACCCATGGCTGTTCCGTTTAATTGTTGGTATGTCTGGCCTTCGAAAGTGAAGAAGTTGTGGGTCAGGATGAAGCTGGCTAAGGTAATGAGGAAAGAGGTTTTAGGTAGGGTGGTAGGTGATCGGCGTGAAAGGAAGTGCTCCATCGCAGCGAGGCCCTGGACGTGCGGAATATTTGTGTATAAGGAAGTGGCATCAATGGTTACAAGGATGGTTTCCGGGGGTAACAGATTGGGTAAGGATTCCAGGCATTTGAGAAAGTGGTTGGTGTCTTTGATGAAGGATGGGAGACTGCATGTAATGGGTTGAAGGTGTTGATCTACGTAGGCAGAGATATGTTCTGTGGGGGCTTGGTAACCAGCTAAAATGGGGCGGCCGGGATGATTGGGTTTGTGAATTTTAGGAAGAAGGTAGGGGTGCGGGGTGTCAGTGGGGTCAGGAAGTTGATGGAGTCAGGTGAAAGGTTTTGTAGGGGGCCTAAGGTTCTGAGGATTTCTTGAAGCTCCGCCTGGACATCAGGAATGGAATTAACTTGGCAAACTTTGTATGTAGTGTTGTCTGAAAGCTGACGCAGTCCCTCAGCCATATACTCCCGACGATCAAGTACCACGGTCGTGAAACCCTTGTCCGCCGGAAGAATGACGATGGATCGGTCAGCCTTAAGATCACGGATAGCCTGGGCTTCAGCAGTAGTGATGTTGGGAGTAGGATTAAGGTTTTTCGAGGAGGATTGAGAGGCAAGGCTGGAAGTGAGAAATTCCTGGAAGGTTTGGAGAGGGTGATTTTGAGGAAGAGGGGGTGGGTCCCGCTGTGACGGAGGACGGAACTGTTCCAGGCAGGGTTCAATTTGGATAGTGTCTTGGGGAGTTGGATCATTAGGAGTAGGATTAGGATCATTCTTCTTCGTAGCAAAGTTATATTTCCAGCAGAGAGTACGAGTGTAGGACAGTAAATCTTTGACGAGGGCTGTTTGGTTGAATCTGGGAGTGGGGCTGAAGGTGAGGCCTTTGGATAGGACAGAGGTTTCGGATTGGGAGAGAGGTTTGGAGGAAAGGTTAACTACTGAATTAGGGTGTTGTGGTTCCAGATTGTGTTGATTGGAATTTTGAGGTTTTGGGGGGAGTGGGGATGGAAGTGGGAGATTGAGTAGATGGGAGAGACTGGGTCTGTGTGCAATGAGAGGAGGTTGAGGTTTGCTGGAAAGGTTGTGAAGGGTGAGTGAGTTGCCTTTCCGGAGGTGGGAAACCAGGAGATTGGATAGTTTTTTGAGGTGGAGGGTGGCATGCTGTTCTAATTTGCGGTTGGCCTGTAGGAGGATGCTCTGAACAGCCGGTGTGGATGTGGGAGAGGAAAGATTGAGGACTTTGATTAGGGATAGGAGTTGATGGGTGTGTTCATTGGCTGAGTTGATGTGTAGGTGAAGGATTAGGTGGGTGAGGGCTATGGATTGTTCAGTTTGGAACTGGTATAGGGACTGATGGAAAGAAGGGTTGCAGCCAGAGATGGGAACTTTAAGTGTGAGGCCTTTGGGGGTTATGCCAAATGTCAGACAAGCCTGAGAAAATAAAATATGCGAGCGTAATCTGGCTAGGGTGAAGGCATGTTTGCGGAGGGAATGTAAATAAAACTTAATGGGGTCGTTGTGGGGGTGTTGTGAGGGTGACATGCTATTAGATGGTGGAAAGTGTAACATGAGGCTGAAATGAAAATAAAAATATATGGGGAGAGATAAAGGTGAACTAGAAAGCAACTGGAGATCTGGTGTGAAAAAAGGCGAAAAAGTGTTGGTTAAAGCTGGGCTATGTTGATCCTGTGGTGAACTTGTGTTGGTAGAAAACGATGTGCACAAAGGTTAGGTGGTTGTGTTGCCGCCAAAACACGTTAAAGGGTGGAGAAATTCGGGCAAATTTCGAAAAAAAAAATATATATATATATAACAGAGGGAAACATTCCACGTGGAAAAAATATATCTAAAAAGAAAGATGATGAGACTTACCAAACAAAAGCGCTGGCAGGTCGATAGACACACAAACAAACACAAATATACACACAAAATTCAAGCTTTCGCAACAAACTGTTGCCTCATCAGGAAAGAGGGAAGGAGAGGGAAAGACGAAAGGATGTGGGTTTTAAGGGAGAGGGTAAGGAGTCATTCCAATCCCAGGAGCAGAAAGACTTACCTTAGGGGGAAGAAAGGACAGGTACACACACACACACACACACACACACACACACACACACACACACACACACACACACTCCAACCGCACATACACAGACACAAGCAGACATTCAAAAATTTCTGCTTGTGTGTGTATGTGCGGTTGGATATGGGTGTGTGTGTGCGCGAGTGTATACCTGTCTTTTTTTCCCCCTAAGGTAAGTCTTTCTGCTCCTGGGATTGGAATGACTCCTTACCCTCTCCCTTAAAACCCACATCCTTTCGTCTTTCCCTCTCATTCCCTCTTTCCTGATGAAGCAACCGCTGGTTGTGAAAGCTTGAATTTTGTGCGTATGTTTGTGTTTGTGTCTATCGACCTGCCAGGGCTTTCGTTTGGTAAGTCACAATAGAACAAATATGTCTGACATACAGTGAATAGCTGTGCCATAAATGGATCACCAAATCCAGTCCATGGGCAGGCACCATTACATAAATTGACGGTTGATTTTTGAACAGTAAACAGTGTATTTCAGGACCAACCTCTACCATAACCTTGCGCAACCGAAGTTCAAAACACCCTTCCTGAAACTGACACATTGAAGAGTCCATATAATTCCAGTGTAAACTAGCAGATAAACAAGGTTCTGTCTCTTGTGGCTGAGTCCTATGTTGCCATTAGTCGTTCGTATCTTACAGAAACCACTCAACTTCCCTGCAATTTGCATTCCACCAGAGTGTAATTTGAGATCACTGATACATTGTTGCATTTGTGTACAAGTGTGCTCTTTGTTTTACGAATGCACTCTTACACACATTACATTTCCAAATTGGGCTACACCACACGTGCATTGTAACGGAAACTGTTATTGTTTATGCAGAAAAGGAAGCTTTATAAAATATCTGACAACATAGCTCATCTGGGTGCAATAAAGTGGGTTTGTGTTTTGAGGCAGAATTTGCATCTATATTCACTTTTATCACAAATGTAAGTTTTTTAATCTTATGTATGTTTCTCAGTTGTAAATAATGGTATCTGTTAGTAGTTCCGTAATGTTCTAGGGTACTAATTTTCAGGAGAGTGTACTGGAAGTGTACGGCGAGTGGGTGAGAAATTGGTTTTTCCAAATAAAAATTCTGAAACTTTTTCTTAACTGTAGTAGTTACATAATTTTCTTAAATATTTTGTTTATATTGTGCAGCATATTACCTCTAACCTACTCTCCCATGTAAGACATTAACCATTCTATTCACTAACCATCCACAGTTTTTCTACCATTACCACCTGGTTGTCACCTCCCTGTACACCACACCCAATCCCGATGACCTTGCTGCAATTGAATTGACTTTCCCAATGTTTGACACCAAACTTACAACTTCCGTCTGTCACTGTGTCTAACTATATCATCACCCATAATTACTTCTCCTTAGACGGCATCACATACAAACAAATCCTTTGTATGACCGTGGACCTCACTTGGCACCATTTTATGCTAATCTATCCATGGGCCATCTGGAGGCATTCTTAATAGCAACCCAGAATCCCTTCTCACCTGGTTAAGTCACTGATGATATCATTATGATCTGGATAGAGGTTGAGCACACCCTATCCACATTTCTCCAGAACCTCAGTATCGTCTCCCCATTCACTTCACCTTGTCCTTCTCACCCTAACATGCTGACTTGCTCGGTGTCAACTTCCACATCATGGATAGCTCAGTCAGTCCCTCCATCCACATCAAACGTACCAGCCACCAACAGTATTTCCACTTTGACAGCTGTCGCCCATTCCACACAGAGAAGTCACTCACATACAGTTTAGCCATGCTGGGTGGGTATCTCGTTAAGGCCTTCAAAGACTGAAATTACCCTCCCGACCACGTCCAGAATTGGATCTCCTGTGCCTTGTCTCTCCCATCCCCCACATACCCACAGTTCGACCATCAAGCAGTGTTCCTCTTCTGACTCAGTACCACCTGGGTCTGGAGCACCTGAATCACATTCTCTGTAGGGATTTTGGCTACCTCTCATTGTGCACTGAAATGAAAAATATCCACCCCCTGCTCTCCCACAATCCTTACCTATGCAGCATCCTTACCTATGCAGCATCCATTTCTGTCCGTATTCCACCACTGCTTTCAACGTCTTGTACCACCAACAGTTGATTCCCTGTAATAGAACTAGATGAAAAACCTATCCCATACATCTTCCACCACCACCACCTCCTCCTCCTATTACAGTCCTGTCACAGCCATCTCCTAGCCTACTCCATCAAAGGCAAGGCTGTAACCACTGTGCAGCATTCTTCTTTGGTGTGACCGCTATAAAATTGTCTGTCCCCGTGAATGGCCACTTCCACACTATGACCAAGAGAAAACAGGGGCACCTAGTTGCCAAGCATGCCACCTAAAATGTAGTGTGAGATTTCAGTGATGGCTTTACTGCCTGTGCTTTCTGGATTCTTCCCTCCAACTCCAACCATTGTGAGTTGTGCTGGTGAGAACTCCAACATCATTTCCTATATGCCCCCCCCGCCACCCACCCATCAGGTGTTGCATGTTTCTTTCGCAAGTTCGTATGTGGTGCACATGAGGCCCTGAGCTATTGCAATCTTTTCTTCCTTCTCCCCCCTGCGGTTCTGGGGGTTAGAATCGGCCCAAGGTATTACTGCCTGTCATAAGAGGCGACTAAAAGGAGTGTCTCACTTTTCGGCCCTATGAGTTCAGGTGCCATTCTATGGTTTGACTTGCCGCTTTCAAAATTCTACAGAAGTGCGGGCCATATCGGGAAGGATGCCTTATGTGGTGCCCGAGTACCCTTGCATTCGGTCTCCTGAATCTCTTGTCATGGCTTTGCGTCTCCATCTGCAATTCAACTATTTGAGCGAGGACACTTTCCAGGGTATGTAACCTTCTTCCATTGTCTCCTGTCCTCTTTCGCCCCCATGACATTGTATTTCTCTACACTCAAAACCAGCAAGTGAGCCAGGCCGTTGTGGTGGGGCTGTCATGTACCCATTTGGTGGTAGCCCCCTGACAACACAGGGATCGCACTGCTGATGCCTGAGCTGTAAACAAATCACATATGCCAAGGAGTAGATGGCTGTCTTCCTGGGCATCAGGACTCCTGGCAACAGTCATCATGCCAGTAGGCCTTTGCTGTGGGTGGGTGGCACCCGTGGGGAGAGCCCCTGATCAGTGTGTGTGGCATCAGGGCGGATGACCCCCAATGAAGCAGACTGTCATCTCTTGCTGGTGACCGTACAGTGCCAGCAGTCTCTTAGAAGGGCAAGATCGAATACCATGCGGACAGGTGTGACCCTAAATCGCTCCCCTCTCTCGCTACACCATGGGAGGAACGTAGAGCCCCAATTTTTCGCTCAACACCTTCAGGATAAGTTTGGAGCAGTGACAGCACTGTCAAAGATGAGAAAAGGTACAATCTTAATTCAGACAGCCCAGACTGCCCAGTACTCCAAAAGGAGCGGAAAATCATGGAGTAAAGACCTGGACCAGTTGACATAACCCAGAGGCTAACCGTAAATTTGAAAGATTACACCCCATTTGGTTAATGTCAACATACACTGAAGTTACATCACCATTGCTGTCCCAAGTGCCTGTGGTTCCTCACTCTGTGCCATGAACAGTGAGCCCTGGCCACCAGAATACATCTGCCTCCTTGGTGGTAGGAGGCAAATCTTCCTCCGTTGCTCCCAAAGCAACTACTTCGGAAGCAAGGCCCCTCGTCCCACCCAAATGCAGGGAACATCGGCCCCTCCCCCCTGCTGGAGAAGCAGAAGCCTCCTCCAGCTCCTCTCATGCAGGAGTAGTCCCTTGGGGTCCGCCCCTGGTAGCAGAGTGGTCAGCGTGACACTGTCAATCCTAAGCGCCCGGGTTAGATTCCCGCCTGGGTCGGAGATTTTCTCCGCTCAGGGACTGGGTGTTGTGTTGTCCTAATCATCATCATCATTTCATCCCCATCGACGCGCAGGTCGCCGAAGTGGCGTCAACTCAAAAGACCTGCACCAGGCGAACGGTCTACCCGACGGGAGGCCCTAGCCACACGACATTTCATTTCAGTCCCTTGGGGCCCTCTCTTCCAAGGTCTCCACTAATGCCAAGGCAGACACTCGCCAGTGGCTCAAGGAGCCAAAAGCTGCTGGACGAAGAGCTTCAGTCATCCTTCGTGCCTGAAGCTGTTCCGGAGAAATCTTCCCAGCAAGCCCCTGAGGAGGAGAGAGAGAGAGAGAGAGAGAGAGAGAGAGAGAGAGCAAACTAAGTAGTAGTCTGCTAAGTAAAGGAACCATCTGGTGGCCCCAACACCACCACTCCCTATCAATTCTGCATATGAGGATGCAGTGGAGATCTATAACATCCCATTTACAGAGTGGGAGCTCCTCAGTGCCCTTGCACATTGCCCCAACACAGCTCCTGGGCCCGATCAGGTCCACAGTCAGATGATTAAACATTTCTCATTTGATTACAAGTGACATCTTCTCGTGATCTTCAACCAGATCTGGTGTGATGGGGTCTTCCCATTGCACTAGCGGGATACAACATCGTACCAATGCTCAAACCCAGCAAGAAACCACTTGATGTGGAGAGCTATCGGCCCATCAGCCTCACCAATATTCTTAGCAAGCTGCTGGAACATATGGTGTGTTGGTGGTTGGGTTGGGTCCTGGAGTCACATGGCCTACTGGCTCAGTGCTAGGGCGGCTTCCACCTGGGTCGCTCTACCACTGATAATCTTGTCAGAGTCTGCCATCCGAACAGTGTTTCCCAGATGCCAACACCTAGTTGCTGTCTTTTCTGATTTACGAAAAGCATGTGACACCACCTGGCGATATCATCATCCTTGGCACATTATACGAGTGGGGTATCAGAGACCCAATCCAGATTTTTATTCAGAATTTCTTGTCGCTTCATAGTTTCCACGTCCAAGTTGGTGCCTCCCATAGTCCTCCCCCACCCCCTCCCCCTGCGAGTCCGGGGTAAGAATGGGCCCGAGGTATTCCTGCCTGTCGTAAGAGGCGACTAAAAGGAGTTTCAACCGTTTCGGCCTTCCATGTGATGGTCCCCCTTGGGGTTTGACCTCCATTTTTCAAAATTCTACAGAAGTACAAGCCTTTTGGGGAAGGACGCCTTACGTGGTGTACCACTGGTCCTCAGTGCACTAAGACCTTGGCACTCAGCATTGTACCAGCGTTGTAACCATACCCACTATTCCTCAAATTGGGCCTAAACGCTTGATGGGTTGTACAAGTTACGCCCATAGTGCGTCCCCATCTGCACCTACGATCATGATGGACTTTCCATGGCACCAGAAATCCAGCACGGTAGCCAGCCCGTTGTGGTGGGGTCGTCATGTACCCTCTAGGTTGTAGCCCCCTGACAACACAGGGATCGTACTGCCGATACCTGAGCTGCACCCTCCCCACATCGGCCAAGGAGTAGATGCCCGTCTCCTTGGGGCATCAGGACACCCGGCAACGGTCATCCTGCCAGGTGGCCCTTGCTGAGGCTGGGTGGCGCCCGTGGGGAGAGCCCCTGGTCGGAGTGGGTGGTATCGGGGCGGACGTTTCGCAGATGAAACGTCAACACGTATCAGGTCGCTCTGTGGCCGAGTCTTTCAAAAGGAAAGGTACCATTTCTAGTTCTGGTTCTCCTGCCCTTTCCCCCTTGGCCACTCCCTGGGAGGAGGGACAGGTCCGCCGGCTTGGGGCGAAGTACTTCCCCCGCTATTTGGTCTGTTCTCGAACCGATGGGGGGACGTTCGCCACCTCCAAGTCCATGTTCTTTGTTCAGCACATTGAGGACATCTTCTCAGTAAGATGCGTTCGGGGTCCGTTCTTATAAAGACCACCTCCGCCACACGTGCGACCGCCTAGGGGACATCCCAGTGTCCATTGTCCCGCATCTGGCACTAAATAGGACGCAGGGGGTTATTTTTCATCGGGACCTCCTGCTGCAATCTGATGAGGAGCTCAGGGCCAACCTGGAGCGCCGAGGCATGCATTTCGTCCGGCGTGTCCAGCGCGGCCCCAAAGACCGTCGCATCGACACCAGGGCCTTTATCCTCGCCTTCGAGGGGGACGTTCTCCTGGAGAAGGTAAAGGTGATGTGCTACCGGTGCAACGTGCGACCTTACGTCCCGCCTCCTATGCGCTGTTTTCGGTGTTTGCGCTTCGGGCACATGTCGTCACGGTGTGAGGCTGAGCCCCTTTGTGGCGATTGTGGACGTCCTCTTCGTGAGGAACATACATGCACACCACCACCTCGGTGCGTTAATTGTCCTGATCCTCAGACTGCCCCGCATATCAGAAGGAGAAGAAGATACAAGAACTCAAAACTTTGGATCGGCTCTCTTATTCTGAGGCCAGGAAGAAGTATGACCGCCTCCATCCTGTGCCGTTGACCACTTCGTTTGCCTCAGTTGTGTCCACTCCTTTCGCGGTATCCTCACCCCTATCTTGTCCCCCCCTCCGCCTCCTCCCCCATCCGGGGTCTCTGCCTCCGCCTTCCAAATCCTCCTCCCCCTTCCAAATCCTCCTCCCCCGTGGCCCCCGCCCCCTCTGCCCCCAGCCCCCCCCCCCCCCCTTGCCTGAGAAGCGATCCTCTTCTCAGGCGTCCATCGGGGAAACGTTCCGGACCCCAGCTTCCGAGGTCCGGCGTTCCAAAACGGACCCCGCGCGTGAGGACCTTCTTCGGGTCCAGCCCACCATCCCTGTGCCTCCTCGGACTTCCAAGAAGGCCTCCAAGAAGAAGTCTCTATCCCCCTCTCCACCCCGGCGCGTTTCGTCTGACGCTCCATCCGTGAGTCGCTGCTCCCGGCCGTCCTCAGTTTCGCCGGGACGCTCTGCTGCCAGGCGCTCAGCTGGCCTCTCGTCGGCAAATGATGCTGCCCCTCCTACACAACCAGGGACAGCGGCCGCAGCTGGCGACGACTCGATGGAACAGGATCCGCCTCCCGCCGGTTGTAGCGTAGTTCCCTCGAAACCTGGCCCTCTGCGGCTGTCGAGGTGACCAGCTCTTCCCCCGTCTCGTTCCCCCTCTCTTTTGACTAGCGATGGCCTTGTTACATTGGAACATTAGAGGTATTCGATCTAATCGGGAGGAATTACAACTGCTCCTCCGCCTGCACTGTCCGCTTGTCCTTGGTCTCCAGGAAACCAAGTTGCGCCTGACTGACCGTATTGCCTTTACCCACTATACCTCGGAGCAGTATGACCTCACCCCTGTGGACGGTATCCCAGCTCATGGTGGGGTCATGTTGCTCGTTCGGGACGATGTCTATTACCATCCCATCCCATTGACCACCCCACTCCAAGCAATAGCTGTCCGTATTACTCTTTCTGCTTTTACTTTTTCAGTTTGTACCATCTACACTCCATCGTCATCTGCTGTTGGTCGGGCTGACATGATGCACCTGATCGTTCAGCTTCCCCCGCCGTTTTTATTGTTTGTCGACTTCAATGCCCATCATCCCCTTTGGGGCTCTCCTGCATCCTGTCAAAGAGGCTCACTCTTGGCGGATGTCTTCAACCATCTCAATCTTGTCTTGTCCTCTCGGACTCTACTCATACCTACTCCCACTTGGACCTCTCGATCTGTTCTACCACTCTTGCCCGTCGGTTTGAGTGGTATGTCCTTTCTGACACCTATTCGAGTGACCACTTCCCCTGTGTCGTTCGTCTCCTGCACCACACCCCATCCCCACGTCCTTCGAGCTGGAACGTACCGAAAGCTGACTGGGGACTTTACTCCTCCCTGGCGACCTTTCCGGACCACGACTTTCCCAGTTGTGACAGTCAGGTCGAATACCTCACGGCTGTTATCATCAATGCTGCCGAACGTTCCGTTCCTCGTACTACCTCTTCTTCACATCGCGTTTCCGTCCCCTGGTGGAACGAGGCTTGTAGAGACGCTATTCGTGCTCGACGACGTGCTTTACACACCTTTCACCGCCATCCTACGTTGGCGAATTGTATTGGATACAAACGACTCAGAGCGCAATGCCGTAGAGTCATCAAAGACAGCAAAAAAGCTTGTTGGGCCTCTTTCACCAGCTTCTTTAACAGTTTTACTCCCTCTTCTGTCGTATGGGGTGGCCTGCGCCAGCTGTCGGGCATTAAGGCCCACTCCTCTGTACCTGGCCTGACCTCAGGTAATGAGGTCCTTGTTGATCCTGTGACTGTCTCCAACGCCTTCGGCCGGTTTTTCGCGGAGGTTTCAAGCTCCACTCATTACCACCCTGCCTTCCTTCCCAGGAAAGAGGCAGAAGAGGCTCGGCGACCTTCCTTCCACTCACTGAATCTGGAAACTTATAATGCCCCTTTTACTATGCGGGAACTCGAACGTGCGCTTGCACTGTCCCGGTCCTCTGCTCCGGGGCCAGATGCCATTCACGTTCAGATGCTGGCACACCTTTCTCCGGTGGGCAAAAGCTTCCTTCTTTGTACCTACAATCGCGTCTGGACCGAAGGTCAGGTCCCCATGCGTTGGCGTGACGCCGTCGTTGTTCCTATACCCAAACCCGGGAAGGATAGACACCTTCCTTCTAGTTACTGCCCCATTTCTCTTACAAGCTGTGTCTGTAAGGTGATGGAGTGCATGGTTCATGCTCGGTTAGTTTGGATTCTTGAATCTCGACGGCTACTTACCAATGTCCAATGCGGCTTTCGTCGCCGCCGCTCCGCTTTTGACCACCTTGTGACCTTGTCGACATTCATCATGAACAACTTTTTGCGAAGGCACCAAACGGTAGCCGTGTTCTTCGATTTGGAGAAGGCTTATGATACCTGTTGGAGAGGAGGTATCCTCCGCACTATGCACAGGTGGGGCCTACGCGGTCGCCTGCCCCTTCTTATTGATTCCTTTTTAACGGATCGAAAGTTTAGGGTACGTGTGGGTTCCGTATTGTCCGACGTCTTCCTCCAGGAGAACGGAGTGCCTCAGGGCTCCGTCTTGAGCGTAGCCCTTTTTGCCATCGCGATCAATCCAATTATGGATTGCATTCCACCTAATGTCTCAGGCTCTCTCTTTGTCGATGACTTCGCGATCTACTGCAGTGCCCAGAGAACATGCCTCCTCGAGCGCTGCCTTCAGCGTTGTCTAGACAGCCTCTACTCATGGAGCGTGGCAAATGGCTTCCGGTTCTCTGAAGAGAAGACGGTTTGTATCAACTTTTGGCGATATAAAGCGTTCCTTCCGCCATCCTTACATCTCGGTCCCGTTGTTCTCCCATTCGTGGACACAACTAAGTTTCTAGGGCTCACGTTGGACAGGAAACTGTGTTGGTCTCCACATGTCTCTTATTTGGCGGCCCGTTGTACACGTTCCCTTAATGTCCTCAGAGTTCTTAGCGGTTCATCTTGGGGAGCGGATCGCACTGTCCTGCTTCGCTTGTATCGGTCCATAGTCTGATCGAAGCTGGATTATGGGAGCTTCGTCTACTCGTCCGCTCGGCAATCCCTCTTACGCCGGCTTAACTCCATCCACCATCGGGGGATACGTCTTGCGACCGGAGCCTTCTACACTAGTCCTGTCGAGAGTCTTTATGCTGAAGCTGCCGAGTTACCATTGACCTACCGGCGCGACGTACTGCTGTGTCGGTATGCCTGCCGGCTGTTGTCTATGCCCGACCACCCCTCTTACCAGTCCTTCTTCGCCGATTCTCTCGACCGTCAGGGTTGTATGTATCTGCCCTGCTGCCCCCCGGAGTCTGCTTCCGTCGCCTGCTTCGACAATTGGATTTTGCCCTCCCTACCACCTTCAGAGAGGGTGAGAGTCCGACACCACCTTGGCTCCAGGCTCCGGTTCATGTTTATCTCGACCTCAGCTCACTCCCGAAGGAGGGTACTCCGGCTGCAGTGTATTGCTCACGGTTTGTCGAACTTCGTGCTCGACTTGCCGGTCACACCTTTATTTACACCGATGGCTCCAAAACTGACGATGGTGTCGGCTGTGCCTTTGTCGTCGGGGCCGCCACCTTTAAATACCGGCTCCTCGACCAATGATCGAGCTTTACGGCCGAGCTTTTTGCTCTCCATCAGGCCGTTCAGTATGCCCGCCGCCACCGCCATTCATCGTATGTACTCTGCTCTGACTCGCTCAGTGCTCTTCAGAGCCTTGGAGCTCCCTATCCGGTCCATCCCTTGATTCAACGGATACAGCAGTCCCTCCATTCTTTCGCTGATAATGGTTCTCCTGTCAGCTTTCTGTGGGTTCCCGGACATGTAGGAGTGCCTGGGAATGAGGCTGCGGATGCTGCAGCCAAGGCTGCAGTCCTCCTGCCTCGGCCAGCCTCCCATTCTGTCCCGTCATCTGACGTTCGTGGGGTTGTTTGTAAGAGGCTTGTCTCGTTGTGGTGGGATGCTTGGTCATCCCTCCAAGGAAACAAGCTCCGGGCAGCAAAACCGCTCCCAACTGCTTGGACAACCTCCTCCCGACCATCTTGGCGAGGGGAGGTCCTTCTGACCAGGTTGCGGATTGGGCATTGCCGGTTTAGCCACCGCTACCTGCTCTCCGGTGACCCAGCCCCGCAGTGCCCTTGTGGTCAGGCATTAACAGTGCGCCATGTTTTATTGTCGTGTCCCCGCTTTAGTCAATCTCGTGTTGTCCTGTCCCTGCCATCTACTTTACCGGATATTTTAACTGATGACGCTTGAGCAGCTGCTCGTGTTCTGCGTTTTATAACTTTGACTGGCTTGTCCAAAGACATCTAACCTTTTTACTTATTTTATCTGCATCTTTGTCAGGTCTTTCTGGTGTCCCCCCCTCCCCTTGAGTTTTACTAGATTCCATGTGCTCTAACAACAGTGACTGGGCACTAATGACCTCAGTAGTTGAGCGCCCTTAAACCCCACCAAAAAAAAAAAAAACCCACCCCCCATATCCAGTAGAATGTGGTCCCGCAGGGCTCTGTATTGAGTGTCTCTCTCTTTTTAGTGGCCATTAACGGTCTAGCAGCAGCTGTAGGGCTGTCCGTCTCACCCTCTCCGTATGCAGACGACTCCCGCATTTCGTACTGCTCCACCAGTACTGGTGGTGTTGAGCAGTGCTTGCAGGTAGCCATCCACAAGGCGCAGTCATGGCCACTAGCCCGCGGCTTTCAGTTTTCGACCGCAAAGTCGTTTGTTATGCACTTCTTTCGGCATCATACCGTTCATCTGGAACCAGAACTTTACCTTTCTGATGATCCCCTCACTGTAGTGGAGATGTATTGATTTTTAGGACTGTCTTTCAACGTCTGATTGACTTGGCTTCCTCACCTTAAGCAGAAGTGCGGGCAGCACCCCGATACCCTTTGCTGCCTGAGCAACACCAACTGGGGTGCAGGTCACTCTACGCTGCTGCAGCTATACAGAGCCCTTGTTCAATCCCTCCTTGGCTGTGGGTGTCTGGTTTAGAGTTTGGTGGTGCCCTCAGTGTTGTTTACTCGACCCAGTGCATCACTGTGGCATTAGACTAGCAACAGGAGCTTTTAGGACGAGTCTGGTGACCAGCGTCCCTGTGGAGGCTGGAGTTCGTCAATTGCAGGTAAGGGATGCACAACTGCTCGCCAGTTATGTTGTACACGTTCGTAGTTATCATGCACATCCAAATTACTGTCTCCTTTTCCCACCCACAGCGGTTCATCTCCCGCATCAGCGGCCCAGTCAGAGCTTACAACTGCAGTTCGCATCCAATCCCTTCTATCTGAACTGGAGTCAGAGGTGCAATCGCGTACACCTCCATGGAGTACACCTAGGCCGTGGCTTTGCCTGGACCTTTCACAAGTCCCTAAGGACTAAGTTAACCCGTGGGTCTCCACTGCCACTTCCGCTAGATTCTTGACATGTGCCGAGGCCATGAACTGATTTACACTGATGGCTCGATGGCTGATGGTCACGTTGGCTTCGCTTTTGTCTGTGGAAGACATACTAAACAGCATTCCTTGCCTGATGGGTGCAGTGTTTTCTCTGCAGAGCTGGTGACTATATCTCGTGCTCTTGAGCACATTTGTTCATGCTGTGGGGAGTCGTTTCTTCTGTGTACTGACTCCTTGGGCAGCCTACAAGCTATTGACCAGTGCTACCCTCGTCATCCTTTGGTAGCGACCATCCAGGAGTCCATCTATGACCTGGAATGGTCCGGTCGTTCAGTGGTGTTTGTGTGGACCCCAGGACACGTTGGAATCTGTCAGCGAACTTGCTGACATGCTGGTGAAACAGACTACATGGGAACCTCTTATGGAGATCGGTATTCCATTAACTGACCTGCATTCGTTTTTACATTGCCAGGTTTTTCAGCCTTGGGAGGTAGAATGGCAAAGTCTCAGTACGCACAACAAATTGTGTGCCATTAAGGAGACGAGTGTGTGGCAGTCCTCCATGTGGGACTCTGTGTTTCTCTGCCGGCTCCGCATTGGCCATGCGTGGGTGACCCACGGTGACCTCCTGCACCGTGAAGACCCGCCTCAGTGTCAATACGGTGCCCGGTTGACAGTGACCCATATTCTGGTGCACTGTCCCACTTTGACTGACCTGCAACGAAATCTTCGGTTACCGGACTCGCCGCTAATTTTATCTGACAACGCCTCATCGGCTAATTAGTTTTATGTTTTACTTATGAGGATTGTAATGGCAACTGCAGCAATACCGGCGCCTTTATTCTGGCTTTAGAGGGAGATAACCCTCTTGGAGAAGGGCGAGGTTTGTGTTACCAGTGTGATGCGAAGCCGTACGTCCCGCCTCCCCTGATGTGCTTCTGGTGCTTGCCTTTCAGGTATATGTCTTCCCAGTGTATGGAGGACTCCTTTGTGGAGACTGTGGACACCCACTCCATGAGGGGAGCTGTGTTTAAACTGTCACAATCATCACTCTCCACATTACCAGATTGCCCACCTTGTAAGAAAGAACACCGAGGCTTGTCAGATTTGACAGATGTCATCCTTGATAGATGTCTTCTAATTTTGGTTCTGTTCTGTCCTTTCCTCCTCCTCAGCCCAGTTCCATCCCCCTCCTGTGCCATTCGCATATCCTTCCCTCTGGGTATCACTCCCACTCTCCAGCCGAAGAAGTGACCCCTTCTTCAGTGTCCGCCGATGAAGGGGGCTCCTTGAGTGCCTGCTGGTGATCAGGCTCCCTCCTGGCACTTCTTCCCCCTGCTTCTCCCTGACCGAATGTGTATTACCACAACTTGGCCACATTATACACAATATGTATGCCCCAATGTCACCCACACACTATTGGTTCCCGATCTTGCAGAAGCCTGAACTCCAACTGTGCTGTGCCCTCCACAACCTGAGGAGGAGGAGATGAAACCCATGTCTCAGAACAAGCACCCCCTCCTGATGCCCTTGGAGGTACAATCTCCCCTTTGAAACCAGTCTGACATTGTATTTATGGATGTCACCCCATCGTTATTGGTGGCAGATGGTAACGTGGTGGTGTGATTCACTCCAGCCTGTTCACCTCCCATTTGGATACCTGCTCCAGGATAATTCAATGTCACTGTAATGTATACTACCATAACCTCCCAGAGTTAGTTTCTTGTTACCTTTTACTCAACAGCTTGTATATGTCTCCAGGATTCTCATTTTACTGACAGTGACTCACTGCCTCTTCATTCACTTCGTGCTTTGTCAGAACAAAGTTGGCCCGTAGAGGGCTTCTGGTGGTGTCTGCCTGTAGGTCCATGTGTATTTTGGTAGTACATGGATCCCACTTCGTATCCCATTGGAAATGGTTGCCATCCGGGTCCACTTAGTCGGGTGTCACGGTCTGCAGTGTCTGTCTCCCTCCTGAAAGGCCACCTAATTCTGCTGCCCTAACTGCACTGCTTCAGCAACTCCCCCTCCTTGGTGATTGTAATGCCCATCACCTTTAGTGCTTTCTAATGTATTTTGGGAACTTCTCATTAGCCAATTTCTTGCAGACTGTGACCTGTACCTTCTTAACAGTGCTACCACTATTCATATTAGTGCTGTGTATGGCATTTTCTGTCATTGATCTTCCCCTCCCCTTCTTTTTTTTCTTCCTTCCTTCCTTCCTTCCTTTCTTTCTTTCTTTCTTTCTTTCTTTCTTTCTTTCTTTCTTCCTATTTCCACCGCTATCAGTGATCATCACTCCTTGCAGCATCTTAAGTGGCACCATAGCCCATTACTTACCCAAACAGAGCAAATGGGTATGTTGTCTCCTCCCTATGCTCTTATATCCCTTCAAGAGTGTGGGCTACTCTCTGCATCATCCAAGGTTATCAGAGGTAGTCTTCCCTTCTGGGCCTAGCCCTTCCAGGTGGCCTTTGTATGGATCCATCAGTTCTTGGAACACCTCACGACCATTTTGCGATGGCATTGGCATCAGCGTCCTATCCAGCTGCCTTCCTACTCTGGAAACAGCAGGCTGAAGCTTCCCACTTAGGTTTTACCCCTTGTCAGGCAGAATCCTACAGTGAACTATTTGCTGAACGGGAGCTGCTTCTGGCCCTCTCTCCTTCTCATGATTCTGGCCCTGGCTCCGATTCCATCTATAACAAATTGCTTCAACACCTCAGTCCTCTACCATGCCAGTGTCTCCTCCAGGTGTTTAACTGTATTTGGCTCAAAGGCATTTGTCCCTCTCAGTGCAGGTACATTATTGTGGTTTCTGTCCTCAAACCTGGCAAGGATCCATCATCCCTTGATAGTTGCTGGCCTGTCAGCCTGACCAGTGTCCACTGCAAGTTAATAGAACAGATAGTGGCTTGTTGGCTCAGTTGTGTCCTTTAATCTCAGGACCTTTTATCTCCGCATGAGTGTGGCTTTTGGAGTTAATCTGCTTCAATTGGAAACTGCATTTCGGCAGGCCTTTCTTAAACATCACCACCTTGTCGCAGTTATCTTCACTCTTTGTAAGGACTAAGACACATTTTGGCACCATCGGTTGCTACTTAAACTTAATGTCTGGGGTATATTCAGGAGCCGCTCCAGATTTTCATTAGCCAGCTCCTATCTCAATGATCATTCAGAGGTGGGGTTGGCACTGTTTTCAGCTATCTGCAGACCCTGGAGGATGGCATTCCACAGGGCTCTGTATTAAGTGTCATTTTCCTTATCACTGTTAATGGACTTGTGGCTTCAACAGGATTGTTGGTCACCATTGCTCTCTGAGAACGGTTTCTGCATTTCAGCTAGCTCCCACTTGGTGACCTCTGTGGAACGAGAGCTCCAGGGTGCCATTTGGTTCACTTCCATGTGAACACACTCGAACAGTTGAACAGTTTTCAGTTCTTCCCCCCCCCCCCTCCCCTCTGGCCCCCATAAGTCAAGGGTAGTGCATTTCTGTTAAGCCATCAGGGGTTCAAAATTGATTTTCTGGGTATGGGCTTGGTGACCCAGGGGCTCCTGAACTGGGGATTGGTAAGCATCACCAATTCCCCATCACCGTAAGCTCTGGGCATGCTTCAGTGACCACCACATGGTGTGGCGGTGGATTGTTGTGTATCTCAGGGAACAGGTATCTTGGCTTGACCGCCCAGATCGTGAGAACAGGATAAACCTCAAAAACTCCACCTCAAGGTGTGCTGTGCATTGATGGGATGCATGGCTGTTGAGGTGGGACAGTCATTAGCGGGAAACCTCTGGGGAACCTACCGCACCTCGGTAGTGTAAGGCTTACTAAGGCATGTGGGGCTCTGTCTGAGTGGACCCTTATTTCCCTAGTTGCTCATGAGACCGAGATGGAACCCTCAAAATCATCATCCTCTCCTCCCGGTGGGAAGTATGCACTGCCTGGGTGTATTCACACCCATTCATTCAAAAGAATGAGAGGGGCTTGTCCTCCTGATAATAAGAATATTTTGGACTGCAGAAATAGGGCTCATGGAGTCACTAATAAGTGTGTTTCTGGTGATGAAGAGGAAGGAGAGATTTGAAAAAGTGTCCCCTTTTATGTCCATAAGGGTTTGGAAGGCCTCGCTGCAACATTAAAATCTATAAAACCATTGCATAATGGCTCATTGTTGGTTGAAACTAGCAGGTCAAAGCAGGTAGACCTCCTTAAGAAATTGCAGAAACTGGATGACTATGATATTGTTGAGATGCACACCTCTCTCAACTCCAGTAAGGGCATTGTCACATGCCGAGATATCTTGGATGTGGACATAGCAGAACTGAACCAAGAATGGGCATCCCAGGGAATAGTCGATGTGGAGCAACAAACGCACAGGTATAATGGGGCAACTGAAAAGACTGCCACTTTCATTGTCACATTAAATTCTCTGACACTGATTGAACATTTTATAGTGGGGTTCCTTTGACTTAATGTTTGTCCTTACATTCCAAACTCTATGCGGTGCTATAAATACCAGCATTTCGGCCATACAACCATGAGTTATGGAGGTGAAACAATCTGCAGGAACTGTGGAAAAGCTGCTCATGATGCTGGGACTGACAGCCCATTTCCGGTGATCTGCATCAACTGCTCTGGGAACCGCCCAGTCTGGAGCCGAGACTGCCCTGTTTTTTGCTTAAGGATGCAAAATACAGGAGATAAGTGACCGAGTGGATCCCCTGTGCTGAAGCTAAAAAAGAATATAAAGCAAGGAAATCCCTCTCTTTTCCACCTTATATTCTTCCTTGGTGCAGAATCCTATTTTCAAGACGGACGCTTCGACACAGAAAAGATGCGCTACTGTGCCTCTATCCACCAGAAGCAGCTGTACTTGCACATGTACATGTCAAGGGAAAAAGAGTGAGGACAAAGCAATCCAGACAGCTGCACCAGGGAAGACCAACAACAGTTCCACAGCGAGCGTCCAGAAGGTACAAGAAAAGCAGAGTGCCTCTCAAAGCCCCCATTCTCCCTCATCCTCGAAAGGACAGAGTGCAAGGAAAGGCTCACAATGTTCAGTTCAAAAGCTGTCCCAAGTGCCATCAGACGTCATTCTTTCCCGTCTGACTGATGAGGAGCATAACAGGGAGTCAGATGCCTTGGATCCAGGCAGCCCCTCCACTCCCCCCCCCCCCCCCCTCTTAAAGTGCTTCACTTCCACAGTGCAAAGACAGGGGTAAATTAAAACCGCACCGATGACATGGCTTTCATACTACAGTGGAATATGAATGGGTTCAGGACTCATGTGAAGGAACTGAAACTCCTAGCACAGGCATGTCCCATGTGCTTTTGTTTACAAGAAATGCATTTTAAAGATTCAGATGTCCCTGTGCTACAGGGATATGTGCTATACTGCAAGGATGACCTATTGGGGAAAAGGGCCAAGGGAGATGTTCCATTGTTTGTCATTAATGCGCACCACTCCTGCCCTCCCCATGGCTACTGACCTGCAAGCAACATATTTCTCTTCTGTTACTGGGTCATTCTCAGCCGTTGACCCCTCTTTCTGGTCTTCCACCCTCACCAACTCTGTTCAGTGGGAGGTCATTGACAACATTCATACCAGTGACCACTTCCCAATCTGCCTTAAACTACTAAATGACTCACTACATGAACTTAGCCCCCAAAATGGTCAGCAGGGCTAACTAGATAGGTTTCAGCCAGCTGGCTGTGTTCGAACACTGCGACAGTGTCCAAGGATGGGTGGACCACATCACACAAGTGATCTGTCATACCGTTGACCTCTCCATCGCACAAATCTCAGGTCATCTTAGGAGGGGACCAGTACTTTGGTGGAAAGATGAGTGCCGTTCCATGACCCGGGAAAGGCGTGCAGTTATTAGGCATTTTAAATGCCTACTGACAGCAGACAACCTTAGGACCTTTCGAGTTGCCAGGGCTAAGGCTTGACGCATCATTAGGGAGAGTAAGGAAAGGTCATGGCAAGCATTCCTGAACTCAATCAATCGTTCCACTTCTTCTATAAAAGTATGGGAAGCCATCTAGAAGATTTCCGGTAAACAGATGTTTACCGATAGCAACAGTGCTGAAACAGAGCAGCCTCCAAACACCCAGAGACGTTGCTCAGACACTATCCAAACATTTTGCACAAACTAGTGTCAATACAAGCAAAGACTTGGCATTTCATCGCTATCATCTGACTGTATAGAGGGAAAAGTTGGACTTCCGGTTCAACAGTTCTGAGGTCTAAAATTCCCCTTTCTCCATGTGGGAGCACGAATAGGCACTGACTGAGATTCATGACACTGCACCCAGTCATGACCAAATCAGGTACTGCACACTTAGACGTTTGCCAGCAGCATCAAAGGAAATCCTCCTTGAATGTTTTAATCTAATATGGCAGACAGGCAACTTCCCCAACTCGTGGAGGGAGACAGTTCTGATCCCTCTCCTCAAACCAGGAAAGGGCTGCATGTGTCCCAGAAGTTATCAAAATATCGCCTTAACGAGCTGTGTAGGAAAGACTGTGGAGCAAAAGGTTAACCATTGTGTGGTCTGGTTGTTAGAGACCAGGCAAGTCCTTAGCCGTTCTTAGTGTGGATTCCAAAGATTTTGGTCCACTGTCGACAATCTAACCCTCCTAGAGGGCTTTTCTCCATAAGCATCACTGTATCAGCATATTCTTAGATATAAGTAAGGCATACAATACTAATTGAGACAATGTATTCTCTCACAACTGTATTAGTGGGTCTTTCATGTCGCGGCAGTTTTCTAGGACCCGAGTTGGTGGCAAGCTGTCTGGTCAATTTGAGCAGGATAATGGGTTCCTCAGGGCAGTGTTTTAAGTGTTACTGTCTTTGCCATAACCATCAATAGTATTACATCTGCGGTAAGGTGTCCTGTACAGTGATCCTTATTTGTAGACAGATTTTGCTGTTTCCTGTTTCACCTCCTGTGTTGCAACAGCAAGCTGTCAGTTGAAACTTAGTGTGGAGGTTAGAGGAGTGGGCTGCAAAGGTGGGATTAAAGTGCCTTAGCCACAGTTCTTGGTGAACGGACAGGGCGTGTCTCCTTCAGTTTTATCAGGCTTTTGTGCATTCACAGCTGGACTATGGTTGCATGGTAGCGAGGCGCTTTTACTTCAAGATCATTGGTGCTGTCTGTCATGAGAGGATTCGGCTGGCCAAGTGTGCTTAATGTACCAGTCCTACACCTAGCATCTGTGCTGAGGCACGGGAACTGCCACTAACCATCCAGCGCCAGCTCCTCATGGTGTCGGACGTGTAAGTTCCTTGCAGCTCCAGCTTAACCCGCACACCATACTGTTGCTCCTCCACCTCTGGAATGCCTGTTTCCCAACTGTCCACGAGCCACAATGCCATTTGGGATCTGCATGCAGTGTGTGCTGGAGTCACTTGGTGTGGAGCCAGTACGACCTCAAATCCAGGGTTTTAACTGCCCACCACCCTGGTTACTTCAGAGGCCCATGGTGATTTTAGTTTTGGTGCAGTTCAGAGAGAGAGCACTCCTGCTTCCATTTTTAATGCTATATTCTCTAATATTTTATCTGAGTACCACGACCATGTAGCTGCTTTTACGGATGGGTCTAAGCAGGGGGGACTCTGTTGGATGCTCTGTCGTTTTCCCATATCATGTCGTCAAGGTCAGACTGTCTCCAGAATTTACTGTTTTCGACGCAGAATTATGTGATCTTGTGAGCACTGGAGCAGATGAGATGTTTTCCCATTGTTAGATTTCTCGTCTGCTCAGATTCTCTGAGTGCCCTTTACTCCGACGTTTGTACCCAGCAGATAAAGTAACCCAGAATATCAAGCATACCGTCCTACAACTAAAATGACTGGGGAAGGAGGTTCTTTCTGCTGGGTACCTGTGTACACTGGAATTGTGGTCAATGAAAGGGCAAATCGAGCAGCCAAGGAGGCGTGTCGTGATCCTTTGGTATTTTGGTGTGCTGTCCCCCTGCTTGCTACCACCTGTTGAGGTACAAAGTCGTGTCGCTGAAAGAAGAGTGGCTGGCAGTGACTGAAATCAAGCTCCGTGTCATCGAGCCCACAACTCATCCAGGGAGTACTTCCTTCCAGCCACATCGGCGAAACTAGGTCCTTCTTACTCGTCTTCGCATAGGCCACAGCCCTATTACACGTGGATTCTTACTCCGGCCAGAGGACCCTCCAATGTGTGGTGCTTGTGGCATGCAGATCAGTGTGCCACATTTTATTGGACCGCATTTTATTTTCTGACCAGCAGACTGCAGTGGATTTGCTGGCAGATCTGCCATCTCTTTTGTAGAATGATAAAATGAATGTGATTAGGATTTTAAAGTTTTGCGAATTGTCCAACGTTTTTAACAAGATTTTAGGTAGATGTTCTTAATGTGTCAAAGGGTGGCTGGCTCACCCTAATTTTTTTGTAAGTGGTCATTCAGTCACATTTGCCTGTGCTCCTCTTTCAGTTCTGTGTTTTAATTTATTAAGTCTCTTTCATCTTAATTGATTTTAGTGTATGTAATATTGACTGTGTGGTCATGTAGAGTGCATACATGTACAAGACTTTTAGTGCATCTTCACATTCGTTTGTTTTGTTTTCTTAAGTGTAAGGACATTGACCTCACCGTTGGGTGCCCATCAGATCCAAAACACACACACACACACACACACACACAAACACACTCTCTCTCTCTCTCTCTCTCTCTCTCTCTCTCTCTCTCTCTCTCTCCTGTTGCCTGTTGCCATATTACGGTCCCTCCTTAGAGCTCTAATTCATTACCTAACACCTGACTGTGGTCCCCCAGTTCAGATTCTTGGGTCTTCTTTTTGACAACAAGCTTTCTCCGTTACACCATCACCTGGAGGTTGGCTGCTTGAATAAACTCGATGTTCTTCACTTCCTTGCCCCACCTATTGGGGATGGACACTATCATGGTATCCATTTGGCCACTGGTGCCTTTCACACTAGCCCTGTCGATAGTCTTCAGGTTGATGCTGCAATTCCTTGCCTTTCGATTTGGTGGTTCTAGCTTCTGGTCTCAGATTCTGTCATTGTCCTCTCTTCCTCTGCTCACCTGTCCTATTCTATTCTATTCTATTCTATTCTTTTCACGGCTTCGGGCCTTTGCTCACAAGCTGCCTGCCCTCGAGTGGGTTTACCCATTGGACTCTGCCTCACTTCTCTCCACCATGATTTCCATCTCTCCTCCTTGTCCTCTTCCCCATTTTCTCTTCCAGCCATACCTCCATCTCCTTGGTTAGTTTCTCAGTCCTGGATTTGGTGAGTCTCTTCCTGGGTCTGAAAGCCTCCAAGGTTCAGTGGTGTTCTGTTCTATGTTCCAGACACTCTTACGGGGCTTCGAGGATGCCATTGTTTTTCACGCTGATGGCTCTAGATCTAATGATCCTGTGGGATATGCCTCAATATCCTCTATTGGCACTGAACTCAGTCTCTTGCCTGGCATGTAGGAGTGTTTACTCTAGAATTGGCCATCTATCAGGCCCTCTGTTTTATTAAGTAGTCATCCAGCACCCAAGTTATGTTATGTATTGACTTCAGGCTATCACTCTGTGTTTTGCCCCCCATCCCTTGGTCTCTGCCATCCATGACCCTTTTGCTGAACTTGGTGATGCTATGCTGCTTGTTCAGTCGACTTTCTTCAGGTTACTGGCTAAGCAGGTATCTCGGGTAATGAACTAGCTGATCATGTGGCTAGAGGGTTGGCTACCCCCCCCCCCCCCCCTCCCCATTCGCCATGAGCCCTCTGTGGGCAGATTCACGGCTTTACATCAAATCCCTTTGTGATTGGTCGTGGACTGAATTTTGGGAGGCTACTCCCTGCCTAATTTCATGCCATCAAATAGACTGACACCATAAGACATTCTTCCCTCTGCCTCTCCAGGTGGGAATACATCATCCTCTGCCATCCTCCCCCTAGGGGGATCACGGTCCTTTCGTGAGTACGTGTGTGGCGAGCACAGGGCTCCGAGCTATTGCAGCGTTTTGGACACAAATCTTCCCACTGTTTGCAGACCCTTCTCTGTGGTGATTGTGGACGTCCAATCCATGAGGGTAGTTCCTGTGTTCCCCCTCCTGTGTGTGTTAATTGTCATGGCAATCATTCTCCACGTTCACCGGATTGCCCGGCTTATAAGAAGGAAAAGAAGATACGGGAGTATAAGTCCCATGATTGTCTAACCTACACTGAGGCTCATAAGAAGTGTGCAAGTCTTCCTGTGTCAATGACATCTAGCTATGTTTTAGTTACGTCTTCACCTCTTCCTCCCCCTTCCTTACCCCAGTCCCACACCCCCTCCTTCTCCCCTCACCTGCAGTTCCCACACCCTCCCCTGTGGTCGCCACTCCCCCTCCCCAGCCGGAGAAGTGTCCCACTTCTTTGGCGTCTGCCTGTCAAGGGCACCCCTCCCGGGACCCCCCTTCTGGCACCTTCCAGGCAAAAGGTCTGCTGCCACACGGCGACCACGAGAACCAGTCTGTGGGCCCCCAGGTTGCCCGCTCTCTTTCTGTTCCAGATCTTGCTTTAGCTGGCTCCTTTTTGCAGGACAGTCCTCCTCAATCTCAATCACAAAAGAAGAAGAAACACAAGTCCCAGGACAAGGAGCCTCTGGTGTCGCCAGAGTTCCTGTCCCCACCTTCGCAATGTGACTCTGACCTGCTGTTCATGGAGGTCGCCCCCTCCTTGTTGGTGACGGATAGTGACGTGGCGGCATGACTGGATTTAGCCTGTTCACCCCAAATTCAAATTGTCGTCCTTTGGTTATCCAATGGAATTTTAATGGGTATCACTGTCATCTTCCGGACTTGACATCCCTTATTTTGTTTTACTCTGCAGCTTGTTTGGTTCTGCAGGAATCTCATTTTACTGATCATTACTCACCGACCCTCCGTGGGTTCCGTGCTTTGTCGAAATCGGGTCAGCCCCCTGCGGGCCTCTGGTGAAGTTTGTCCATTGGTCCGTACGGGTGTTGCTAGCATGTGGACTCCTCTTCAAACTACATTGGAAGCATTTGCTATTAGGGTCCACCTGGACTCTGGGGTCGCAGTTTGCAATCTTTATCTTCCTCCTGACAGGACTCTTACACCTGCTATCTTAACTGCCCTTCTTCAGCAACTTCCTTCTCCCTCCCTCATCCTCGGGGATTTTAATGCTCATCATCCCTTGTGGGGCAGTGCATTTCCATCTAATCGAGGTCTTCTCATAGACCAGTTTCTTCTAGATCACGACTTGTGCCTTCCTAATGACAGCTCCCCTACTCATTTCAGTGCCGGTCATGGTACCTTTTCTGCCATTGATCTTTCTCTTTCTTTTCCCTCCCTCCTCCCTTCATTACACTGGTCACCACATGATGACTTTTGTGATAGTGACCACTTCCCGTTGATTCTCTCGCTCCCTTCACGCTTCCTGATGGACAGGTTACCTCACTGGTCTTTCCAGCATGCCGATTGGCCTATATATGCTGCACAGGCCATTTTTTCTCCCTCTTTGTTGGGTCGTATTGATGACTTCTTACGTGACGTGTCTGATGTGATTGTTTGTGCTACTAGCCTTGCTATCCTGTGTTCATCTGGACCATTTTGCCACTGGCAAGTTCCTTGGTTAGTAAGGCCATTGCCATTTATGATTGCCATCGAGCTTTGCAACACCTTAAGAGGCACCCATCTGTTGCCAATCTTATTACCTTTAAACGCCTTCGTGCCAAAGCCTGTTACTTAATCAAATGGAGCAAACGGATATGTTGGGAACGCTTTGTGTCTTCCCTTGGTTCTACTGTCCCTATGTCACGGGTATGGGCTGCACTTCACTCTCTTCAAGGTTGCCATCAGCAGTCTACCCTCCCGGGCCTTCACCTCCTGGATGGCCTTTGCACAGACCCATTGATTCTCGTGGAACAACTTATGACCCATTTTGCAACAGCATCAGCATCAACCTCCTGTCTGGCTGCTTTCCTTCACCAGAAACAGCGGGCCAAAGCTTCTGCCTTATGTTTTACGCCTTGTCAGTCAGAATCTTACAACGAACCTTTTACTAAATGGGAACTTCTTTCTGCACTTTCTTCATCTCCTCCTGATGCGGCCCCTGGCTCACTCCATTCATAGCCAACTGCTTCAACATCTGTGTGCTCCAAAACGGCAACATCTTCTCCAGGTGTTTAACTGTATTTGGCTCCAGGGTGACTTCCCTTCTCAATGGAGAGATAGCATCGTGGTTTCCTTCCTTAGGCCTGGTAAGAACACCCGGTTTGTCGAAAGCTATCGGCCAATTAGTCTGACAAACGTTGTTTGCAAGTTGCTTGAACGGATGGTGGCCTATCGGCTCAATTGGGTCCTCGAATTTTGGGATCCATTGTCCCCTTACTAGTGTGGCTTCCGAGAGGGACGGTCTCTGATCGATCATTTACTTCGCTTGGAATCCGCAGTTAGGCAGGCTTTTTCCCAGCGCTGCCATTTGGTTGCAGTATTTTTCGAACTTCGCAAGGCCTATGACACAGCTTGGCGTCATCTTTCTTACACTTCATGATTCATGAGTGTGGTCTTTGGGGCCCACTCCGATTTTTATCTGCCGGTTCCTGTTCCATCGGTCGTTCAGGGCTCAGGTTGGTACTGTTTTTTGTTCTCCATGGACCCAGGAGAATGGCATCCCACAGGGTTCCATATTGAGTCTACTTCTTTTCCTCATTGCTATAGATGGACTTGTGGCTTCTGTCAGTCCTTTGGTCACCAATGATCTGTACGTGGTTAGTTTCTGCATTTGGGTTAGTTCTTCTTTGATGGCCTCAGCAGAGTGGCAGCTCCAGGGTGCTATACTGTGTGCCTCTGCATGGACCCTCTCACACGAGTTTAAAATGTCTCCTTTAAAATCACGGGTGGTTCACTTCTGTCACCGTACTACGGTCCACCCCGATCCGGAGCTCTTTCTTGACGCACAACAATTACCTGTGGTCCCACAGTTTCGTTTCCTGGGTCTTCTTTTCAACTAAAAGCTCACTTGGCTGCCTCATATCAGACTTCTGAAGATTGGATGTTTCTGTAAACTCGATGTCCTTTACTTCCTTGCCCACACCTCTTAGGGTGCGGATCCTTCCACTCTTCTCCGCCTCTATTGGGGTTTAGTGCTGTCTTGCTTGGACTATGGTTGTCAAGTTTATGGTTCGGCTGCTCCTTCCACACTACACTGGCTGGATCCAGTCCACCATCGTGGTATCTGTTTGGCCACCAGTGCCTTACCTACTAGCTCTGTTGATAGTCTCCTGGTTCCCCCCAGGGGATCCACAACTCTTTTGTGGATACGTGCGTAGTGAGCACGGGACCCCGAGCTGATGTGGCCTTCCTTCCTTTCCGGGCTGCATACCTTCCCTTTCCGCATCCTTCCCCATCCCCCATCTTCGCCCCCCCCCCCCCCCACCTCTGGCTCCTTCCTTCCTTTTCTCCCCCTCTGGGGGAATGGTTTGTGCCTACGTCCGGAGACGGACGCTTGTAAATGTACCACATTCTTCGCCTTCCTTACTTGTAAGTCTTCGTCCTTCCTTTGTCCTTCTCTTTTCCTTACCTCTTCTCTCTACCCTTTTCTCCGCTGCGGCGTTTGAGACCTCTTCTTTCCTTTCCCTTTCCCTTTCTTTCTTCCTCCCTGTGCGTGTCTGAAGGCCGACCCACGCACTTCCATGCGTAGCCGGTGACGGGGTAACGCGTAATTCCCCGCCCCGGGTAGACAGGTAGGACACGTACGTACCCCCTGGTAACGGCCGGGCCCAGGGAGGGGTGATTACCCGAGCTGATACCTTCCGAAAGTGCCGATTGGTCCCTCCGTCCGTTTGTCGGGAGGTGTGACCTGAGGTGTGAACAATCACCTAAGGCGGGAGTGCCCTCAGAGAGGGCCCCCACAAGGGAGGAGCGCGCCATCGGAGACGCCGGTAATCATGGGGGATTCTTCCGCAATGGTTTCCTCATCTTCCACTATGTCTGCTCACAAACGTAAGTTCACTGAGTCTCAACCACAGTCAGTTCTTCCATCGTTGCCACAGTTCCTTGTTGTTTCTCGGTCTGACGACGGTCACGACTTCTCCACAGTCAACCCCTTCATTATTCAGAAAGGTGTCGACGCAATTGCCGGTCCTGTCAAGTCTTGTTCCAGATTACGGAATGGCACCCTGTTGTTAGAAACACACAGTGCCCTCCAGGCACAAAAATTGCTGCGTACCTCACTACTACACACTTTCCCTGTCCGGGTGGAACCGCACCGTACCTTAAATTCCTCGCGTGGAGTCGTTTATACACGCTCCCTCGATGGACTGTCTGACGAAGAAATTCAGCACTACCTGTCAGACCAGGGCGTAACGGCTGTTCATAGGGTTATGAAAAGGGTTGACACGAAGATCATTCCAACCCGCACTGTCTTTTTGACATTTGACAAAGTGCAACTCCCATCGAAAATCAAAGCAGGCTATGAGATAATTTCCGTTCGTCCTTACGTCCCAAACCCTACGCGTTGCTATCGGTGCCAGCGCTTCAATCACACCAGCCAGTCCTGTTCTAATCCGGCCAAATGTGTTACGTGTGGCAGGGATGCCCATGAGGGTGCTTGTCCACCTCCATCCCCTCGCTGCATCAACTGTATGGGTGACCACGCTGCTTCCTCTCGAGATTGCCCCGTTTTTAAGGATGAAAAGCTCATCCAGGAAATAAGAGTGAAGGAAAAGGTGTCGACCTTTGCTGCTCGGAAATTATTCGCCAGTCGACAACCCACCGTGCCTCAGACAGGCAAATACAGCACTGTCCTTGTTTCTCCTCGGCCAACAAAGGAGGCGGCCACGCAGACTTGCGACCTCACCTTTAGTGCCACGGTCGTCCGATCGGCCAGTGCAAAGATCGCCCGTTCAACTTCACCACTTGCGCCTGCCCACTCTTTGGCTCACCCTTCGTCGGGTTCTGCTAAATCTCGAGCCCACAAGTCAGACACCAAGTCTTCGAAGAAAGAGCATACTCGTGAAGAGTTTTTACGTACGGCAACTTCACCATCATCGGTTCCTCCTTCCTCTAACCCTCATACTTCCAAGAAGGCTACAAAGAAACCCAGTTCCTCTCCTTCTCCGCCAAGGCGTGTCCCATCCACAGCGCCTCCTGGCGGAAATCGCCCTCGGCTGTCTTCTGTGTCGCCGAGGCGCACTGCTGGTGGCCGGTCAACCGGCCGATCGCTGGTGGCAGGAGCTGCTCCTGACCAACCTATGGATCAGGATCTTCCGCCTTCGGCTGAATGCCATTCCATGCTGTCGGTCGCAAGCTCTGAGCAGTCGTTGAGTTGACAGCACCCTTGGTCACATTCCTCCATTTTCTGTTCACCCTATGTCCATTATCCACTGGAATATCCGCGGCATTCGAGCCAATCGGGATGAATTGTCGATCCTCTTACGATCCTACTCGCCGGTCATCTTCTGTCTTCAGGAAACAAAGCTGCGTCCTAATGACCGCTTTGTTCTCCCTCAATTTCAGTCCGTCCGATATGACCTCCCCTCTGTGGAAGGCACTCCAGCCCATGGGGGACTTATGATACTTCTCCATGATACTCTCCATTATCATCCAATCCCCATAGACAGTTCCTTCCAAGCTGTCGCCGTCCGTCTTTCCCTTTCTGGATACACATTCTCTCTTTGTACTGTCTACATTCCATCGTCCACACCAATGGCGCGAGCTGATCTCCTTCATCTTCTTGGTCAGCTTCCACCCCCCTATTTGCTGGTTGGGGACTTCAATGCCCACCACCCGCTTTGGGGATCTCCACATCCTTGTCCACGTGGCTCCCTATTGCTAGACGTCTTCCACCAAGCGGATCTAGTTTGCCTCAACACTGGGGTCCCCACGTTTTTGTCTGCCTCCACGACAAATTTATCTCATTTGGACCTTGCGATTGGTACTGTTCCGCTAGCTCGGCGCTTCGAATGGTTCGCCCTTGATGATACACACTCGAGTGACCACTTTCCATGTGTCCTTAGGCTGCAGCCTCAACTGCCATATCTGCGCCCGCGACGCTGGAAGTTTGCCCAAGCCGATTGGACACTTTTTTCGTCTCTAGCGACATTCGATGACCGTCGCTTTCCCAGCGTCAACGATGAGGTCACACATATTACCGACGTTATTCTTACAGCTGCGGAACGTTCAATACCACGCACCTCCGAATTGCCCCGGCGCCCCCCAGTTCCTTGGTGGAACGAGGCATGCCGTGACGCAATACGTGAGCGGCGACGTGCTCTTCGCATTTTCCGTCACCATCCTACTTTGGCAAACTGTATCCGCTATAAGCAGCTCCGTGCGCGATGCCGTCGCGTCATCCGCGATAGCAAGAAGGCAAGCTGGCAATTCTTTATTAGCTCCTTTAACACCTTCACTCCCTCCTCGGAAGTTTGGAGTCGGCTTCGACGGTTCTCAGGCGCGCCTAGTTTCTCCCCGGTCTCTGGGCTCACTGTCGCGCATGATACCTTAGTGGACCCCGTCGCAATTTCTAACTCATTGGGTCAGCACTTTGCTGAGGTCTCGAGCTCTTTAAATTACCCGCCAGCGTTTCTCCCGAAGAAACGTGCAGCGGAAGTGCGACATCTTGCTTTCTCCTCTCAAAATCACGAAAGCTACAATGCTGTTTTCTCCATGCGGGAACTCAAACATGCCCTTTCTTCTTCTCGCTCCTCCGCCCCAGGATCGGATGGTATCCATGTCCAAATGTTGATGCATTTATCAACCCATAGTCTGCGTTACCTCCTTCGCCTTTATAATCGAATTTGGACCGACAGTACTTTTCCCAGACGATGGCGGGAAGCTATCGTCGTTCCCATTCCGAAACCTGGAAAGGACAAACATCTCCCCTCTAGCTATCGCCCCATTTCTCTTACGAGTAGTGTCTGTAAGATTTTGGAGCGTATGGTGAATTACCGTTTAGCTTGGTGGCTGGAATCACGCGATCTTTTAACACCTGCCCAATGCGGATTCCGAAAGCATCGTTCTGCAGTTGACCATCTTGTTGCTCTCTCCACTTATATCATGAACAATTTTCTCCGGAAACGCCAAACGGTAGCAATATTTTTTGATCTGGAGAGAGCATACGATACCTGTTGGAGGACAGGCATCCTCCGCACACTGTTCTCTTGGGGCTTTCGAGGCCGGCTGCCCCTTTTTCTTCGCGAATTTATGGCAGAGCGAACATTTAGGGTGCGGGTGAACACTACTCTCTCCCGTACTGTCTCTCAAGAAAACGGGGTACCCCAGGGCTCCGTGCTGAGTGTTGTCCTGTTTGCCATCGCTATCAATCCAATTATGGATTGTCTCCTTCCTGACGTCTCAGGCTCCCTCTTTGTGGACGATTTTGCGATCTACTACAGCTCTCAACAGACCAGCCTTCTTGAACGACGTCTTCAAGGATGTCTCGATCGCCTCCACTCTTGGAGCCTCGAAACCGGCTTCCGTTTTTCTCCCAGTAAGACCGTTTGTATTAATTTTTGGCGACGTAAGGAGTTTCTTCCGCCCTCCTTACATCTAGGTCCTGTCAACCTTCCGTTTTCAGACGTCACTAAATTCTTGGGTCTTATGTTTGACAGAAAACTGTGCTGGTCCTCCCACGTTTCCTATCTTTCGGCTCGCTGTCTGCGAACGCTCAACACCCTCCGTGTCCTGAATGGTACCTCCTGGGGAGCGGACCGAGTGGTCCTTCTCCGCCTCTATCGCGCCTTAGTGCGCTCGAAATTGGACTATGGAAGCATAGTCTACTCCTCTGCTCGGCCGTCTATTCTTCGGCGTCTCGACTCTATCCACCACCGTGGATTACGTTTAGCGTCTGGAGCTTTTTACACTAGCCCTGTGGAAAGCCTTTATGCTGAGACTGCTGAACCTCCGCTGTCCAATCGGCGAGCGGTCCTTCTGTGCCGTTATGCTAGCCATCTGTCTTCCATGCCTGCTAATCCAGCCCATGACCCTTTTTTCGACGCCTCCTTTGATGTAGGGTATGCAGGCCGCTCCTCCTCCCTACTACCCCCGGGAGTCCGCTTCCGTCAACTGCTCCATTCTCTTTCCTTCCGCTTTCCTAAAACCTTCTTGACAACTTGGGGTACAGCACCGCCTTGGCTCCGTCCCCGGATCTGTCTGCTCCGTGATCTTTGTCAATTTCCCAAGGATGGTACACCTTCACTTGTTTATCGTCGGGCATTTGCTGCTCTATGTGCACAAATGACGGACGCCACCTTTATTTACACCGACGGCTCGAAAACATCGTTGGGTGTAGGGAGTGCCTATATTGTTGGCGACGCCCCAAATCACTTTCGGCTTCCCGACCAGTGTTCGGTTTATACTGCGGAGCTTTTCGCTGTTCTCCAGGCTGTCCACTACATCCGCCGCCATCAGCAGATACAGTACGTAATCTGCTCCGATTCTCTCAGCTCTCTCCTCAGTCTCCAAGCTCTTTACCCTGTGCACCCTCTGGTCCACCGGATTCAGGACTGTCTGCGCTTGCTCCACCGGGGGGGCGTCTCGGTGGCGTTCCTCTGGCTCCCGGGACACGCTGGTATCTGTGGGAATGAGGCGGCTGATATAGCAGCCAAGGCTGCAGTTTCTCTTCCTCGGCCAGCTATTCAGTCGCTTCCCTTCACCGATCTACGGAGCGGTTTATGTCGCAAAGTTGCTCATTTATGGCATGCGCATTGGTCAACACTTCCCCGCAATAAATTGCGGGAAGTGAAAGCCCTTCCTTGCGCTTGGACCTCTTCCTCCCGAACGCGTCGTCGGGAGGAGGTAATTTTAGCTGGACTCCGGATAGGGCACTGTCTTTTTAGCCATCGACATCTTTTAAGCGGCGATCCTCCCCCACTCTGTCCTCACTGCTCTCAGCTGTGGACGGTCAGACACCTTTTAATTGAATGCCCCTATTTTAATCCGTTACGCTCCCGTCTACAGCTCTCGCCTGATCTATCGTTGATTTTAGCAGATGACACGCGCTCAGCCGACCGCGTTCTCCAGTTTATTAGTGACAGTGAAATGACGTCAGTCATTTGAAGTTTTATCGGGGGACCATCAAGCCCTCTCTGTAGTGGACTTTTAAGCCTTGTTTCTGCTTTTAGTGTCTCCAATTCTTTGAGTTTCGTTCCCATTTTTGCTGTTTTCCATTTTCGGTTTTTATTCTTTCCTCAGTCACGGACCGGGCGCTAATGACCATAGCAGTTTTGCGCCCTAAAACCACAAAAAAAAAAGTCTCCTGGTTGAATTTGGGACACCCCCCCCCCACCCCCACTTTGTTTGGCAGTCACAGCTTCTGGTTTCTTACGCAATTGCTGTCCATTCCTCTCCCACTCGTCCTTCATATTCTATCCTGTTCCTAGACAAAGGACGTTGCCCACCTGATTCCTGCCCTCGGACGGGTTTACTGGTTGGCCTCCGCCTTGCGTCTCTTCACCGTGATTTTCAGCTTCCTTCTTTGTCCTGTCTCCCATTTTCCCTCCCCAACACCCCACCCGTTGGTTAGTTCCTCAGCCCCAGATTCGAATGGATCTCAGCCGAGGTCTGAAAGATTCTCTTACCCAATGATGTTCGGTTGTTTTTTCCACCGAATTTTATGGGAGTTTTGGGATGATGATGATGATGATGATGATGATGATGATGATGATTTTTACACCGATGGCTCTAAATCTGCTGATCATGTGGGGTATGCCTTCATCCTCTGTTGGCATGGAAAGTCATCTCCTGCCAACTGCATGTGGGGTGTTTACTGCAGGGTTGATGGCAATTTTCCAGACCCTTCATTAAACGGTCCCAACTAAAGTGCGTTTTGTTATGTATGGACTCGGTGAGTGGCCTTCAGGCTATTGTCCAGTGTTTTTCCCGCCATCCCTTGGTCTCGGCCATCCATGGCCATCTCGCTGATCTTCACCATTCTCCTTGTTCCGTTGAATTCCTTTGGGTCCCTGGCCATGTGGGTATCCCAGGTAATGAGCTTGCTGATTGTTTGGCTGGTGGAGGAGTCACTTACCCCCCTTCTCTGTAACTCCTCCTGTGGCGGATTTATGGCTTCATATCAAATCCCACTACACACAGTAATGTGCCAACTCTTGGGAGGCTCCCTCCCTGTCTAATAAACTTCGTGCGATTAAGGTGACACCTGTCCCGTGGCGTTCTTCCTTCTGCCTCTCCCGAAAGGCCTTGACCACCCTGTGTCATCTTCACATCAGCCGTACCAGGCTGACCCATTGTTTTCTTCCGAAAACCTCAAACCACAAACACACACACACACACACACACACACACACACACACACACACACACACACACACGAGCCACCCCCACTTTGTGGTTGTGGAGCTTTCCAGTCAGTAGCCCACATTTTGGTGGAATGCCCCCTTCTTTTGGCTCTGCATACTAAGTACGGACTTCCCCGCACTTTACCTTTAATATTGGCAGACAATTCCCGGATCGTGGAACTGGTTCTTGGTTTCCTCCGTGAAAGTAGTTTTTATTTTCAGTTCTTAAGTTTTTAATCTCCCTCTGGAGTAGGGGCAGGGCCGTGAGGGTTGGGGTGTGTCCCACTGTAAGCTGTGTTTGGAGATTTCCGACTCCCCTCTCTTGCCAAGATCCTCTTTTTCTTTCCCTTTTACTCTGTTTTTATCGCTTTTCGGATTTCATTCATCTCCTTTTACAATACGCACTTTCATGTTCTAGCAGTTGAACGCTTTTGAATAGCAGGTGGTCTTGCCTGTACTGCATCAGAGGTGGGATCTTTCCTGCCTCTAGCATAGCCTTGGGGTTGCCAAATTGCTGACTTCCCTTCCTTTGTTTTCACCATTGACAACACGACTGCACTTTTACATTTTTAGCCTTTTACCTGTTATTGTTATGACTCTTCTGATATGTAAATCCGTCCGAATGGACCACCTGTGACACAAGGGGCTGATGACCTTGCTGTTTGGTCCCTTAAACACCAACCAACCATCTGCGGTCTTTAATTTGTGTAATTTTCCCTGTGTTTTGGCCTTAGCACTAAATATGTTCTCCCACTTTCCTTGTTTCGGGTGTTAGCAGAATACCCTTCATGGTGAAGTCTGTTCTACGTTTCCTTCATGAGGGCAGTTTTACTCTAAGTCCTTGAAATTTCCTCTGGAATTAGCCCCTCAGTTAGCATAGGCATTGGTTATTGAGGCTGTGACTGCCTGCACACCATGTTCTGCCCACCTTTTCCCTAAATTTTTCTGGTTTGTTTCCTCTTTTCTTTTTCCCCCTGGGGGCCCGGGGATTAGAATAGACCGAGGTATTCCTGCCTGTTGTAAGAGGTGACTAAAAGGAGTCTCACACCTTTCAGCCTTTGTGATGATCCCCTGTAGGGTTTGACCTCCATTTTCAAAATGTTCCCGAAGAGCAAGCCAATTTGGGAAGGGCGCTTTACATGGTGCATCGTGTCCATAGTGCATTGAGACACTTAGGCCACTTTCTCGTTGTGGCATTGCAGTCCTGCTCATCCTCAATCTCTTGAGCAAGGACACCTTCTGGGCTGCATTTTCCTCCACCCACTATGAAGTGTCGTTTTCTGCGCCGACGAGGACCATGGAATTCCTTGCACCTCATATCCAGCACAGTAGCTAGTCCATTGTGGTGAGGCCGCCATGTACCCTGTTGGTTGTAGCCTGCTGACAACACAGGAATCCCTCTGCTGATGGCCTGCACTGTTAACTCCCCACATATGCCAAGGGGTAGATTCCCATCTCCCAGGGGCATCGGGGCTCCCGGTAATGGCCGTCCTGCCAGTTGGGCCTTGTCCAAAATGGGTTCTGGGTCAGTCTTGATAAAAACAGCATCCTTTGCCCAGTCACGGGCATTACTCGCTTGTGACAAGTTGGGGGATGTTTCTGTAACCATCACATCCCATCAGAGCTTAAATATGGTCCAGGGCATCATATTCCATAGGGACCTTCTTTTGCAGTCTGACTACGAGCTGTGTGCCAATTTAGAATGGCAAGGTGTTAATTTCGTCCGGCATGTCCATCGGGGTCCGAGGGATAATCAGGTTGCCACCGGTGCCTTAATCCTGGCGAGGGTGACACATTGTACGAGAAGGTTAAGGTGATGGTCTACCGCTGTGACATCAAGCCATACATCCCTCCCCCGATGTGATGCTTTAAATGCCGGAAGTTTGGCCATATGTCTTCCCACTGTATTTCCAGTGTCACATGTTGAGATTGTGGATGCCCATCACATCCCAATACTCCATGTGCCCCACCTCCCATCTTTATCAACTGCGGAGAGCATCATTCACTTTGCTTGGCAGACTGCAGGCTTTTACAGAAAGAGAGGAAGATCATGGATTATAAGATACTGGACTGACCTACACTGAGGCTTAGAGGAAATATGAGCACCTGAGTCCTGTGGCTATGGCCACCTCTTATGCCGCTGCTATGAGAACTGTTGTCGCCCCGTCAGTCTCACACATTCCTGTCACCTCTCAGAACCAGAAGATTGCACCTGCCCCTTTGATGGTGAGGGGCACTTTCCTCCGTGTTGCTCCCACACGACCAACTTCGGGAGTGATACCCCTCCCCCCCCCCCCCCCCCCCCCAACCATTGGGGATATCAGTCCCCACTTCTGAACTTGAAAATCATAAGTCTACTTCAGCTCCTCTCGCTAGGAAGGGGTCCCTTGGGTCACTCCCTTCCCAGGTTTCTGCGAGTGGGAAAGAGGACACCCACCAGTGGCTGAAGAGCCCAAAAGCAGCTGGTCTTAGGGCTTCACACTCGTCCTCAGCCCTGGAGACTAAATCAGTGAACTCTTCCCAGCCAGGAAACCCAAGGAGCAGAGAGAGAAATCCAGAAAGGAGGTCCCCAAGATGAAGGGATTTGCAGGCACCCACACCACAGCTACCGACAAGATCTGCGCCTGCAGATGAGGTGGAGATTCTGGCGTCCGTTGAGGACCTGCATTTCACCAGACCCTCAGACACAATGGATATAGACTGCTCAGGCAAAAAGTCAGTGGCAGCAGGTGACCCTGAGGCGTAAACTGCCTCACTGAATGTTCCAGGCCTTCCCAGTCTCACGATATCATCCTCCAGTGGAATTGTGGTGGTTTTACCCACCACCTGGCTGAGCTAAGACAACTGTTAAGCTTTACACCTGCTTTCTGCATTGCACTCCAGGAAACCTGGTTCCCGGCAATGTGGACCCCTACCCTCTGCAGCTATAAGGGATACTAGAGGAACAGTAGAGACTATAATGGAGTGTCAGGTTTAGTTTGTGTTTATGTCCTACACACAGTCTACAGTGAAACTGTGCCCCTTCAAATGCCTCTTAAAGCTGTGGCTCTCAGAATAAGAATGACACAGGAAATAACTATCTGAAACGTATATCTTTCTCCAGATGATGCATTATCCCTGAATGTATTAACTGCTCTGATTGATAAACTCCCTAAACGTTTCCTACTTTTGGGATGCCTTGTGGGGTGGCACCGTGCTTACTGGCAGCAGCAGAGATGTCAAAATTTTACTGTCTCAGTTCTACCTCTGCCTCTTAGATACTGGGGCCTCCGCACATGGTGGCTACTCGGCCATTGATTTATCAATTTGCAGTCCAGGACTCCTCTCATTTATTCACTGGAGAGCACATGACGACTTGTGTGGTAGTGAGCACTTCCCCATAATTCTGTCACTGCCCCAGCATCAGGTCCATGGACTCCTGCCCAGATGGGCTTTAAACAAGGCGGACTGGGAAACTTTCACCTCTGCTGTCACTGTTGAATCTCCCCCACATGGTAACATCAATGTGATGGTTGAGTGGATGACAACAATAATTGTTTCTGTGGCAGAAAATGCAATCCCTCGCTCTTCAGGGTGCCCCTGGGAAGGCAGCCACTTGGTGGTCGCTGCTAGTTGCTGAAGCAATTAAGGAGAGTCAGCGAGTTCTACAGCGGCATAAGCAACCCCTTTCCCTGGAGCACCTCAGAGCTTTTAAATGGCTCCCTGCCCGCGTTCACCAACTTACCAAATGATAGAAGTGGGAGTGTTGCGAGAGACATGTCTCGAGCATTGGGTGCCATACGTCACCTTCCCAAGTCTGGGCAAAGATCAAATGTGTTTTCGGGTACCAGACCCCAACAGGAGTTCCTGATGTTGACATAAATGGTGTGTTATCTACTGACGCAAACGCGATTGCTGAGCATTATGTTCGAGCCTCTGCCTCTGAGAATTACCCCCAGCCTTTTGTACTCTCAAACGGCGGCTGGAAGGGAAAGTCCTCCCATTTACTACATGCCACAGTGAATCCTATAACACCCAATTTACAGAGTGGGAGCTCCTCAGTGCTCTTGCACATTGTCCCGACATAGCTCCTGGGCCAGATCGGATCCACCGTCAGATGATTAAACATCTCTCATCTGACTACAAGTGACATCTTGTTCTCTTCAACCAGATCTGGTGCGATGGTGTCGTCCCATCGCAATAGCGGGAGAGCACCATCATTCCGGTGCTCAAACCCAGTAAAAACCCACTTGATGTGGATAGCTATCAGTCCATCAGCCTCATCAACATTCTTTGTAAGCTGCTTTAACTTATGGTGTGTCAGCATTTAGGTTGGGTCCTGGAGTCGCGTGGCCTACTGGCTCCACGTCAGGGCGGTTTTCGCGAGGGTTGCTCTACTACTGATAATCTCACGTGCCTCAAGTCTGCCAGCTGAACAGCCTTTTCCAGATGCCAATACCTGGTTGCAGTCTTTTTTTTTTTTTATTTATGAAAAGCATTTGACACGACGTGGCGACGACATATCGTTGGCACATTATACGAGTGGGGTATCCAAGGCCCATTTCCAATTTTTATCCACAATTTACTGTCACTTCTTACTTTGCGTGTCCAAGTTGGTGCCTCCCATAGTTTCCCCCCCCCCCCCCCCCCCCTATCCAGGAGAATGGGGTCCCGTGTAGGGCTCTGTATTGAGTGTCTCTCTCTTTTTAGTGGCCGTTAAGTCTAGCAGCAGCTGCAGGGCTGTCCGTTTCACCCTCTCCGTATGCTGACATCTTCTGCATTTCGTACTGCTCCACCAGTACTGGTGGTGTTGAGCACTGTAGTGAAGTCATATCGATTCTTAGCGTTGGTTTTAGACTCCAGATTGAGCTGGCTTCCTCACCTTCATCAGTGTAAGTGGAAGTGCTGGCAGCACCACAATGCCCTCCGCTGCCTGAGCAATACCAACTGGAGTGCAGATCGCTCTACACTGCTGCAGCTCCACAGAGCCCTTGTTCAATCCCGCCTTGACTATGGGAGTCTGGTTTATGGTTCGGCGGTGCCCTCAGCATTGCCTTTATTCAACCAAGTACACCACTGTGGCGTTTGCCAAGCGATAGGAGCTTTTAGGATGAGTCCAGTGACCAGTGTCCTTGTGGAGGCCAGTCCCTCCATTGCAGGTTAGGTGCACACAACTGCTGGCCAGTTACGTTGAACACCTTCTCCTGCGCATCTGAATCAGTCTCCATTTCCCACCCATGGTGGTTCATCTCCTGCATTGGCGGCCCAGGTCAGGGCTTCAGATTGCAGTTTGTGTGTGATCCCTTCTTTCCAAACCTAAGTCCTTGCCTTTACCACCTGTACTTGAGGTCCATTCACGTACACCTCCACGGTGCACACCTAGGCTGCGGCATTGCCTGGACCTTTCGCATGGCCCTAAGGACTTGTTTGAGCCTGTGGCTCTCCAGTTTCACTTCCTCTAGATTCTTGACATGTACAGAGGCCATGAAGTGATTTACATCAATGGCTGACGGTCACGTCGGCTTCGCATATGTCCATGGAGGACATTTTGAACAGCGTTCCTTGCCCGATGGCTGCAGTGTTTTCACTGCAGAGCTGGTGGCTATATCTCATGCTCTTAAGCACATCTGTTCATGCCCTGGGTAGTCGTTTCTTCTGTGTACTGACTCCTTGAGCAGCCTACAAGCTTTCGACTAGCGTTACCTCGTCATCCTTTGGTTGCGACCATCCAGGAGTCCATCTATGCCCTGAAACGGTCCAGTTGTTCAGTGGTGTTTGTCTGGACCCCAGGTCACATCGGAATCCCAAGCAACGAACTTGACAGGCTGGCCAAACAGGCTACACAGAAACCACTAATGGAGATCGGCTTCTCTGCAACTGACCTGCATTCAGTACTATGCCACAAGGTTTTGCAGCTTTGGGAGACAAAATGGCATAACCTCAGCATGCACAACAAACTGCGTTCCATTAAGGAGACTTAAGAATGTCTGGCAGTCTTCCATGCGGGCCTTTCGCAGGGATTCTGTAATTCTCTGCCGGCTCTGCATTGGCCTCGCTTGGGTGACACACGGCTGCCTCCTGTGCCGTGATGACACACCTCAGTGTCGGTGCGGTGCCTGGCTGACAGTGGCCCATGTCTTGGTGAGCTGTCCTTCTTTGTCTGCTCTGTAATGGACTCTTCAGTTACTGGACTCACTGCCATTAATTTTAGCTGACAACGCCTCATCGATTAGTTTTACGTTTTATATGTGATGGTTGGTTTCATCATTCTATATAAGTTTTCGCGTATGTCCTTTGTCCCTTTTGTGTTCTGCGCTCTAATGCTTTTGTGTGGATGTTTTAATGTGTCGTAGAGTGGCGGGCTTTTCCTTTTTATTCTCTTGGTTGGCCAGCCACAGTCATCTGCTGTCTTGTTTTTACCTCTTCTACCTGTTTCTTGCTTTTCTCTTGTGGTTTTCTTTTCCTGCTTAGTCCATAGTAGTGTTGGTTGTCCTTCTGTCGTTCATCTGGTTCTTCCTTTCTCCTATTGTGCTGTATGTCTCCTTTCTTTCCTTCTTTTCCTTGTGCAATTATTTTACAATGAACAAGGGACCAATGACCTTGCAGTTTGGTCACTTCCCCCCTGTTTTAAACAAACCAACCTACCTTTTCTTTTGTCTACAGTTAGCATAGGCATTGGTTATGGAGGCCTTGACCGTGCAAGCACACTAGGTTCTGCCCATCTTTTCCCTACATTTTTCTGGTCTGTTGTGCTGTTTTGTTACCCCTTTTCTTATGTGTGCTTCCCCTGGTGTTGCCCTATTGTCTTGTATTGTATTGTGGTGTGGTGTCATGTGGTATCGGTGTTGGGACAGTTCAGTGGCAGTGCTAGTGCCCCATCATGTGCAGTGTTTGTGGGGCACCCCTGCTCTTCATACTTCCCCTGATCCCCTTCCTGTTCTTTCCTTTTATGCTGCTCTAACTTACCGTTTCCTTCTTTGTTTGCATGTTGACTGGACTGTGCTGCTCATGCTTCTCTCTTGATTTGTCATCCTAGATCATGGGAGTGATGACCTCGCTGTTTGGTCCCTTCCCCAAATTAACCAGCCATTCTTTATTCCTGACCTAACCCCTTTGCTGCTAACTGCATACATCTTTAGTTTAAGGGAAAGAAACCTTGATGTTTCCCTACAAAATAACACTAAACCCAGCTCTTTATTTTCTTTCAATATATTTATATGAATTTTTAAAGTTGTAAAAGTCATTTTTTAAACACTCTGTGCAGGGCCAGGATAATACTGAGTGCCAAGTGGTGTGCCCTGAAATTGTTTTTTGGGGGCTTAGGAGTACAAGGATTGGATGTGGTGGCCTGAGAAATCTGCTTTTGAACTAGGCTGGTGGGGTAATTACATGAGTGAAGGCTGAGGTGAGAATGGTGGTGTATTGCTGAAAAGATAATCATCCAAACAAATAAGTTTGCCATAAAGTCTGCATTTTCATTGAACAATATAAACAGAATGATAGGAGTAATTTATTTATTGTGTTTCCTATACTTTCTTGTGTTTTCCACCTTCCCACATTTTATGCTTTCTTAGGACATTCCACTGAAAAGTGTAAAAAAGGGTGTTTTACTGTACATAAAAATCTTCAGCGAACCTTAACCTGTGTCTCAAGAATGTTACTGACTTCTTCTTTATTGTAGTTTAAGAAGAGACAAGATTACTGCTAATGTATCTTAACTTTTTCAGCTTGGGATGTACACCCTCAGTGTTATCACAGAAATCTGTGCCGACCAATTTCTTAACCATGGAAGACACCTGGCCTTCTTAATTATGAATATGATGAACAATGAAGATTTGGGGTCTCATGTTGTTTATTACACACTTTTGACAATGATTCATGTTTTGCCAATTTTTGAAGGTGATGTTGAAGTAAGTGAATTTATTTATGTATTTATTTATTTTCTTTATATAATTTAGGTCCTGGTTAAGTTAGGTTACCATTTAAGATTATGTCTTTAAACATGAATAGAGCCTTTCCTCCCTATCCAGTGTTAAGTTACTACTTTTTGTCTCCAGCAAATGTGCCTTATTTCAGCAAATTTTTCCTTGCAGAGTACTTTCCTTTTTTCTTCTTGCAACTTTCTAAAAGCTACAGTTTCCACTGCTTGTGAACACCTTTCGAAACTTCAAAAAGACACCTGTTGTATAGAGAAGTTTGATGAAATACCAAGGTATACACGTACTAAAGTCAAGAGATCACGCCTACATCCGTACTCCGCAAACCACTGCAAAATGTGTGGCAAGAGATACTTCCCATTGTACCAGATACTAAGTTTTTCTTTTAGATGTGCATATGTAGCATCTGTGTGTGCAGTAATTAATACGAGGGCTATCCACAAAGTACATAAAGTTTTGGAATTAAAAATAAAGTAAGTATTGGAAATTTTTTTATTATATACAGATGAAAGCCACACTTAAATACTACTTTTCTACATAGTTGCCATTTAAATTAAGGCACTTATCGTAGCAATGGACGAGCTTGGAAATTCCTTCGTCGTAAAATTTGGCCGCCTTGCCTTCAACCACGTGGTGACTGTCTTTTGGGACAGAAAGAGTGTGATTTTTGTGGATTTCCTGGAAAGAGGCACTACAATAAACTCCCAAAGGTATTGCCAAACTCTGCACAACATCAGAAGAGCAATACAAAACAAGCGCAGGGGAAAGTTGGGCTCAAAGATCTTGCTGATTCACGACAACGCCCGGGCCCACACGGCAAATGCCACTCGTAAAGTTCTCGAATCTTAAGTGGGAGTTGTTTCCTCATCTGCCGTACAGTCCCGACCTAGCACTGAATGACTTCCACTTATTCCCAGCAATGAAGAAGTGGTTGGCTATGCAGTGTTTTGATGACGACGCACAGCTTCAAGAAGAGGTAACCACGTGGTTGAAGGCGCAGGCGGCCGAATTTTACGATGAAGGAATTTCCAAACTCTTCCATTGCTACGATAAGTGCCTTAATTTAAATGGCAACTATGTAGAAAAGTAGTATTTAAGTGTGGCTTTCATCTGTATATAATAAAAAAAATTTCCAATACTTTATTTATTTTTAATTCCAAAACGTAATGTATTTTGTGGATAGCCCTCGTATAATCTTGTCTTCGTGGTCCTTACAGAAATGATACAAAGAGGGCTGTGGTATACTTCTGGTTGCTTCATTTAATACTAGTTGTTGAAACTTTGTAAGTAGTCTTTCATGGAACATTAGACATTAAACTTCAAACATCTACTAGTTTAGGTATTTCAGAACTCCCATGAAACTCTCCAATTAGTTAAACCAATGATCATCCATGCTTCAAATATCCCCTATTAGTCTAATTGAGTATGGGTCTCACATACTTCAGCAGCATTATAGGATGGATTGCATGAGTGTTTTGTTGAGTCTCCTTTGTAGGCTCGTTGTATTTTGCCAGTTTCCAACCAATGAATTGAAGTCTGCCACCTGCTCTACCTATGACTGAGCCAAAGCGATAATTTCGGTTTGTATTCCTGCACACTTCTGACATTTGATTAGAAGGAAGAGGATGTAGGAAAGTAATTTGTCAAGTAGAAATGCATATATATACTTTGTTGGGGGATTGAAAGGCAAGAACTGTTAGTTTCTCTCGCAGGAAGTTGTCCTCTTTGTCACATGTACATAGATGCTATGATTTCTTTTTTTCTTTCAGATGATGGGTACTTACCAAAAACTCATGCCAAGAATTCTGCAATCCGTTGAAGTATTTGCGCGTACTGATGAGAACAAGGCTTGTGAGGTTATGGAGCTATTTGATTTATTAACAGAGACTGCAATAACAGCAATTATTCCATTTATTAAACCACTTGTTGAAATGTGTCTTAACTTCTCCTGCAATCAGGAGTTGGATGTCACATTGCGTGTCAAAGCAATCAACTTAATAGGATGGATAACAAGATTAAAGAAGAAGGTAAGTAAGTTGCTTATTGCTTAGAAATAACATTTGAGCTGTGTTTCTACTTTTAATTATGTACACTTTTAAACTACTATTAACTATTAGTCAGAATGGCAATACTTATAAATACTTAAAATAAAGCAGGTATATAGTGATGTAAACTAGTCACAGCAGTTATACTTTCAGAGACTTGTGTGTAAATAATGCCGTTAAACAGTGGCAAGATATCAATAACTCAATTCTCCAATGAGGAGAACTGTGTAATTATTAATCTGGGAGAAGTGGTCCCCTGATGACCATTTATTCAATCACATACTAATTGCTGCAGAATGTACTAGATGCTTGACCTTCGCTGAGTCACTCAGCAGCAGTATGTGCAGTGTTTCAAAATGTGGAGCTGATAAAATGATGTAATGGACCAGAACAGTAATAGTGAAATGTCAGAACTGAAGCTGGGAGACAGGATGGAGTTACACCTGGATAGCTGTCAGTAACAGCATTGCTCACAAGAGGCAAAGTTCTGGGTGCCAGTCCTGCTTGGGCACACTGTTTTAATCTGCTGGAAGTTTAAAAACTTTGTGTGATCAGCCTCTGTCATTTAGACTTGTATACAGGGTGACAGGTAACTGTGGCACCGGAGCCAAGCATTAGCAAAAAGAGCCGATGCAGCAGATGACACGGAAAATGGCATGTTCAGCCAATAGCAGCCTGATGCAAGTAGCCTATGTGGTCTATTGAGTATGCTGCGCATGTAGTTTTCGTTGTCGTGTGAAATCTTCGAGGTGTTGTGATAGTGTGAAGGTTTTCTCCTTCTTGAACTAGGACAGCACCATCAGAAATATGATGAATCCAGAAAAGATACACATGTTCAGAGTGTGGAAAAAGCTATTGCTGTAACAAGACTCTGAGGAAACAGGTACATCCAGGAAAGTTAAATGATATCGCTCCACAATTAAAAGTGCAAAAGTTTTATAAATAGTTGTGTACTTTGTGGCAAACACTTCAACCATGAGCACAATGTAATGTGCCACGAAAGAAAGGAACATGGATTGGAAAATAGTTTTTTGAAAGTGAAATGCCCATTGTGCGATATTTCAATTCTTTCGAAGAAAAACTATTATGATCACTCGTCAGTGAAACATGCTGTGTCAATAGCATCTGAAGAGACTGAATTTGCATCTTTCCAGGAATTCAGTGAGTGGAAGAAGCAGACTGAGAGAAAAACATTGTCACTTTACATCAAAAAGTGTGGGTCGTATCGTACTTCGAACAATGTCACTCGGCATTCCTTTGTATGCCATCGTTCAGGACAATGTGTATCTAAGAGTAAAGGTATTCGCTGCATGAAAATCCAAGGCACTAACAAAATAGGTGTATATCCTTCCAGCATTGAAGTAACCGAAGCTGGAGATGGCAGCTGCAAAGTAAAATTTGTGGTTACTCGTGTGGGTCATCAAAATGGTGTTAGACATTTAGATTTGACAGAAAAAAGAAACACGTTAGCCGTTGACATCGCAAACAAGGTACCATTGCAAGCGATACTTGACAAAGTGAGAGGCACTTTATCTGATTCCATGCTAGAACGTATCCATCTACTGACAAAGATTTATAAAACATTGAGCAGTGTAATAATTTACGTTCCGAGGTCATGAGACATAAAGACGATGGCATCAGCGTAGAAGTGTGGGTAAACGAAATCAATGTTAGTGATAATCCCAAACCACAAGATACAAGCAGCCAGTCATCCTCTCCTGAGAAGTGAAGACTTTGTCCTCATCATGAACAATGGTCAATGTGAAATTCTGAAGTAGTACCGCAGTGACCATATTTGCATCGATGGAACTCATGGAATTAACGGTTATGGTTTAGAGTTAATTACACTTCTTGTGCTTGACCACATGAGACAGTTTTCCTTGTGCTTTTCTTATCTCAAATAGGTCTGATCAAGATGTGCTGTCATTATTTTTTAGTGAAATAAAGACTAAAGTAGGAAAAGTACGTCCTCAAGTGTTCATGTCAGATTTAGTGAGTGTTTTTATAATGCTTGGCTTTCAAAAATGGAAGAACCTGTGAGAAGACTTTATTGCTTGTGGCATACTGACAGGGCATGGAGGAAAAATATATGTATTAAAATAAAATAAAATCAAAGGAAAGACAGGCAGAAACTTTTAAGCTAGTGAGGAGTTTAATGTAGGAAGGAGATGTCATAACATTTGAGCACATATTTCCTTTAGCTCTGGAGCGCATGGTTTCAGATCCTGTAACAGCTGAGTTTGGGTTCTACCTCCAAGAACATTAGGCCCTATGCTAAAAGCACCAGGTGCTGAGCATATTGTTACAGAGTCAACAGTGGTATCAATACAAACATGCGTATTGAAAGGTTGTATCAAACAATAAAATACATATATTTGTGTGGTAAACATGTAAAACGACTTCACAAATCCATTCATGCATTAATGAGCTTTGGCAAGGACAAATTACATGACAGGCTCATTATTCTGACCAAGGGAAAACTGACAAGCAAACTCCAAGATATTCGCTCAAAGCATGACTTAAGTTCTGAGGTGGTTCAGGAATGCATAGTTCAAGAAGGAAAAGGCTGGCTTGTACCATGTACTTCTGAGGTGGTGGGTGTCATTTTGTACAGCAAAATGTGCAAGACTGCAGCTGTAAATTGATTTGTATTGACTGTCAGGCCTGCATACATCAGTATACATGCTTGTGTGTAGATTTGAGTATCAGGTGGAGCATGTGTAAAACATATTCACACTCTCCCTATACAAAACAAGAGTCATCCAGTAGAGTGAACGTCAATAATTTTTGTGATGTTAATGATGACAAAAGATATATTACATATTTATGAAGATCAGTAGCAAGTGAAAAAGAAAGTATATTGGTCGAACTCAGCAGAGGAAATATTGAATCTTCAGATTTAACTTAGGAGAACGAGAAAATGAAGAGAAAATTTGCTGAAGTGATTGACACAATATCTTCTACACGGCAACTGGAAGTTTTAAAACGCCACCTGTCAAGCTTGAAAGCTACATTAGCTGCTGTTGACTCCAATAAAGGAATTGGCCCCTGCACTGCTTCATCAAGAATGGAACAAAATATACAGCCTCAGACGGTTCTTCTCTACAAAGAGGAAGAGGAAAATAGTGCACCATTTCGAGAAACAAAGTATAGCTGAGGCACAAGACATTACTCTTTCTCTATTACAAGACAGTCAGTAGATACTGACCTTACCTAATTCCTTTGTTTGTGAAGTTTCTTAGTATTTTGCAGTTCACATCGTAATTATGCTGTTGCTATTAAACTGTAGTCAGTGGCATAAGAATTATCATCCCTTATTAAATATGAAGAAATTAATTTAAGTCAGTGCTGTGTGTTTGGCTTTCTTGTTTAATAGTTTTATTTTCTGCTACATTCGTGATTAAAACAGTAAAAATTTATAATACAGTAAGTAAAAGGTCTCCTTTTCACAAAGTGGCTCAGTTGTCAGCTGCAGTTGCGTGTCATTTGCTACCTCGTGCATCTTCGGTTCTTTCCGTGAAAGGTCGCTCGGCTCCAGTGCTGTAGTTGCTGGTCGCTCTGTAGACTCAAATGTCATTTAGAAATTAATGTTGTGTAATAATGTGCTATATGTTAAATAAATTCTGCATTATTAAAACAGTGACATTTCTCTTCCACTTGTTGATCACTCATGAGGAAAACTGGCCATTCCAGTTGTACTCTTGGGCAGAAGAGTATTGGCACTGAATAATTGTGGCTGCCTCTTTTAAGGTGTAGAATTTTTTGCTTTTGTTATAGCTTGAATAAAAGAACTTTGTGGTTGATAGTATGCAGAAGTTGGAGAGAGGGAGAAGGAATGTGTTGCTGGCTTGCAACCAGCTACACTTCGCAAGGTTATGCATGTATCTACAAAACAGACAGTGCAGCAAACACTTTAAATATTTAACTTCATACTCTGTGATATTTATTAGTTTACAAGTTAATGCCATCTGTCCCTTGCTCAATTAACTCATATGCTGGTGTTTTCCCCATGATTGACGTCCTGGATTGTTAGTGTCATTTTGCCACAGGTTTGCATACCTGAAACTACAAAAGTGTGTGTGTGTGTGTGTGTGTGTGTGTGTGTGTGTGTGTGTGTGTGTGTGTTTCATTATTTACTAAGTAATTTTAACATAACATTGTAATTTAGATGGAAACAAACATCATATCATGATGATATGTCAGGGTCATGTTTTGTGAGCATATGGATTGTGCAGCTGAAAATGTTCATTAACTGTAAGCTTTTGAAACAGCATTACTCTTTTATTACAGGCTATAATAAAATATAAACTGATACCATCTATAGTGAATACACTTTTCCGGTTGATGTGTCTTCCACCTGATGTAGATGAAGTGGATGATTGCTTCATTATTGATGGTGAATCAAATACGCCAGTTACTTGTGCTACACAAACTTTAGATGTGTTGGCTCTCCATTTACCACCAGAAAAACTGTTCACTCCTTTGGTATGTATGTCATCAGATCCCAGCTTATAATTGAATACTTTAATTGTACGTGTTAGTAGATGAACTCCAATGTAATCTGCATAATTTTATATTTTCTTATTGGCAGCAAGCCAGACTTGCAAATAACATTAACATTTAGTTATTGTTTTATTCTTTTTTAGATGGAATTTGTTCAGCCGGGTCTTGAAGGAGAAAACATATTTGCAAAAAAAGCATCCTATCTTGCTCTGGCTGTTGTTGCTGAAGGCTGTGCTGAATATATAAGAAATAAATACTTGAAAGTGTTCCTGCAGTTCATTTGCAAGGGTATAACGGATGAAACACCTGTCGTCAGAAATGCTGCACTATATGCATTGGGACAATTCTCCGAACATCTTCAGGTATGGGTTTGTTTCAATAAGAATGGAGAAGGGCACATGCAAAAATTTGAAGTGAGCTCTGGTTTGTAAAGAAGTTGAGAACTATGAAGAAAGAGTATAATGGTTTGCTGCGTCTATCAGTGGAATATGGGAACCTATGATCATAGTGCAGTTATTCAAAGGATTTATTATATATGTAGTAGCTAACTTGGTAAGGTCAGTGAACCTTGACCAACATGGTCAGTCTTCTACATGAAGTGTTTGTACTAATTTGAACTGTACAGTTTTATCACCCCCACCGGAATGACATTGTGTGTCATTTATTCTTCAGCGAGCATCTGAGCCTTTGCCTTTGAAATTCACACCCTGTGCAGTGTGGGAAGTAAAATGGGAACAGCAGATACACCCACACCATTCACAGAAAGTGCAAGCTTTAACTAATGTCTTCAATGCTTGTGTAACATTATGCTAATGAATGCAACGTGGTTGATTATTTTCCTTCATATGCACTTTCCTAGGATGAAGTGTGTTTCACCAGAGATGAAATGAAATGTTCAATAGTTGCAGCAGTCACGTATGAAGCCGTACAGTACTTTTGTGATGGCCAGTGAAAACAAATTTGTTGAAAAATCAACAACCAGTTGTACAAACCTTGGTTTTGTGCAACTGGTTGCCTGTTTTTCAACAAATCTACTTATAGTTTCTGAAGATGGTTGTAATATTAAGAACACACATTTTCAGTGACTACTTCGTGCGTAAAAATTTTGGGGGCCAGTGCGTAGTACTAGTATCTGCATGAAAATAACACATCACTGAAACCAGCTGATAGTGTGAAAATAAATGACTGTGATGGTAATATGACAAAAGTAGGAAGTGAAATTGTCTTTTAAAAAGTGTGGCTGTGGTGACAAATATGAAAAAAACTTAGGTTTCCTTCTTGTGTAACTCCATCAGTATGCACTGTACTTTTTGAGAGACGTAGATGCTCATGGAAAATATCCACCATAACATTGTGTACGTATTTGGATCCAGCTGGAGCTTCAGCTCACATTGCACAGTTTCTCACACTGGCCAGTTACTCTTTGTGTGTGTGTGTGTGTGTGTGTGTGTGTGTGTGTGTGTGTGTGTGTGTGTGTGTTGTGGGAAGGGCATCAGCAAGCATGGTCCTTCAGACTGCTGCAGCAGTTAGTTCCTTTCTTATACTGCAGTCTCCCATCTCTGTGCTGTCCACCACTTAGTATCATAGTTTGATGTTGACACAACTATTTTTCTTGGTTCTGCTTTAATTTGTTCAGATCGTCATCCATTGTTTCATGAAAACTTCTCTGCTGAAGTCATTTTTGGGCTGCCTTTTGAATTTGATTCCCATTTTCAATATTTTCCTGTAATGTGAATAAGTTGGGGAAGGAAATGTTAGTGTTCACTTGCCTACTGTGTGAAAAATCATCTGTCGACAGTTACTATATAAACTCAAATGTCTGTTCAAAAGTAAAAATGGTAGCAAACCTGATGTGGTGAAGTTGTCACAGGTCCTCTTCGTAGATCTCATGCATAACAGGTGGATCACACTTCTGATCCCTGAGCTGCTAACTACCCACACATGCCAAGGAGTAGATGCCCATAATCCTGTAGCAGCAGGACTCCAAGCTACTGTTGTGCCAAATGACCTTGGCTGGGGTTTGATGGCACCCATGGGAAAAGTCCTAGATTGGAATTGGTGGTATAGTGATGGATGTTTCGCATACATTAATAATTAAACTAAACCAACATAGTGGCTGTACTAATTTGGCTGTCTCAAAAGATAGGTGTAGGTATTTCAATGCAGGTAGTTACAATCCAGCTGCATTTGCTGGCATGACTACCCCTATAGGAAGAGGGACAAACAAGAAGACAGCAACAAAATAATTTGTTCTCTGTTTTGTGTGTAGCAGAAAAGATACTTTCAAGGTGAGGAAGTCATTAATTGTTGTGGAACAAATGGAAGATAAATTTGGAGCAGATGCATTGTAAAAAATGTGAACTAGGGGTAACTATTGATTATACTTGCCTCTGCTGCACAATTGTAAGCACTTCAGACTTACAGAAAGAGTGAGTGACAGATCAGTAATTATTAATGGACATAAAACTGTGAATATGGTACAGGGAGTTATCTTTCAGAGACACTCCAGACACAAGAATAGCTATGAACCAATCTAGGATTATGAGCTGTAAGTTTTGTCTGTCACTTACCAAAATATCTGAAACATAACCAAACATAAAGGTGCATTCATCTTAGTTTTGTTGTTGTGGTCTTCAGTCCAGAGACTGGTTTGCTGCAGCTCTCCATTCTACTCTATCCTGTGCAAGCTTCATCTCTCAGTACTTACTGCAACCTACATCCTTCTGAATTTGCTTAGTGTATTCGTCTCTTGGTGTCCCTTATGATTTTTACCCTCCACGCTGCCCTCCAATACTAAATTGGTGATCTCTTGATACCTCAGAACATGTCCTACCAACCGTTCCCTTCTTCTGGTCAAGTTGTGCCACAAATTTGTCTTCTCCCCAATTCTATTCAGTACCTTATCATTAGTTACGTGATCTACCCATCTAATCTTCAGCATTCTTCTGTAGCACCACATTTCGAAAGCTTCTATTCTCCTCTTGTCCAAACTATTTATCGTCCACGTTTCACTTCCATTCATGGCCACACTCCATACAAATACTTTCAGAAATGACGTCCCGACACTTAAATCTATTCTTGATGTTAACAAATTTCTCTTCAGAAAAGCTTTCCTTGCCATTGCTGGTCTATATTTTATATCCTCTCTACTTCGACCATCATCAGTTATTTTGCTCCCCAAATAGCAAAACTCCTTACTTACTTTAAGTGTCTCATTTCCTAATCTAATTCCCTCAGCATCACCCGACTTAATTCAACTACATTCCATTATCCTTGTTTAGCTTTTGTTCAGTTCATCTTATATCCTCCTTTCAAGACACTGTCCATTCCATTCAACTGGTCTTCCAGGTCTTTTGCTGTCTCTCACTGAATTACAATGTTGTCGGCAAACCTCAAAGTTTTTATTTCTTCTCCATGGATTTTAATTCCTACTCCGAATTTTTCTTCTGTTTCCTTTACTGCTTGCTCAATGTACAGATTGAACAACATCGGGGATAGGCTACAACCTTGTCTCACTCCTTCGCTTTCATGGCCTTTGACTCGTATAACTGCCATCTGGTTTCTATACAAATTGTAAATAACCTTTTTCTCCCTGTATCTTGCGGCTGCCACCTTCATAATATGAAGGAGTATTCCTGTCAACATTGTCAAATCTTCCTCCAAGTCTACAATGCTAGTAACGTAGGTTTTCCTTTCCATAATCTATATTCTAAGACAAGTCATAGGGTCAGTATTGCCTCAAGTGTTCAAAAATTTCTACAGAATCCAAACTGATCTTCCCTGAGGTTGGTTTCTACCAGTTTTTCCATTTGTCTGTAAAGAATTTGTCTTGATATTTTGCAGCCGTGGCTTATTAAACTGATAGTTTGGTAATTTTCACATCTGTCAACACCTGCCTTCTTTGGGATTGTAATTATTATATTCTTCTTGAAGTCTGAGGGTATTTCGCCTATCTCATACATCTTGCTCACCAGATGGTAGAGTTTTGTTAGGACTGGCTCTCCCAAGGCCGTCAGTAGTTCTAATGGAATGTTGTCTACTCCCGGGGCCTTGTTTAGACTCGGGTCTTTCAGTGCTCTGTCAAACTCTTCACGCAGTATCATATCTCCCATTTCATCTTCATCTACATCCTCTTCCTTTTCCACAACGTTGTCCTCAGGTACATCGCCCTTGTATAGACCCTCTGTATATTCCTACCACCTTTCTGCTTTCCCTTCTTTGCTTAGAACAGGGTTTCCATCTGAGCTTTTTATATTCATGCAAGTGGTTCTCTTTTCTCCAAAGGTCTCTTCAATTTTCCTGTAGGCAGTATCTACCTTACCCCTAGTGAGATAAGCCTCTACATCCTTAAATTTGTGCTCTAGTCATCCCTGCTTAGCCGTTTTGCACTTCATGTCGATCTTATTTTTGAGACATTTGTATTCCTTTTTGCCTGCTTCATTCGCTGTATTTTTATATTTTCTCCTTTCATCAATTAAATTCAATCTCTCTTCTGTTATGAAAGAATTTCTAGTAGCTCTTGTTTTTTTACCTACTTGATCCTCTGCTGCATTCATTATTCCATCTCTCAAAGCTACCCATTCTTGTACTGTATTTCTTTCCCTTGATCTCGCCAGTCATTCCATAATACCCTGTCTGTAACTCTACAGCCTCTGGTTCTTTCAGTTTATCCAGGTCCCATCTCCTTAAATTCCCACCTCTTTGCAGTTTCTTCAGTTTTACTCTACAGTTCATGACCAACAGATTGTGGACAGAGTCCACATCTGCACATGGAAAAGTCTTACAATTTAAAACCTGGTTTCTAAATCTGTCTTAACATTATGTAAGCTATCTGAAACTATCCAGTATCTCAAGGCTCTTCCATGTATACAACCTTCTTTCATGAGTCTTGAACCAAGTGTTTGCTATGATTAAGTTATACTCTGTGCAAAATTCTACCAGGCAGCTTCTTCTTTCATTCCTTACCCCCATTCCATATTCACCTACTACTTCTCTTCCTTTTCTGACTATCGAATTCTAGTCACCCATGACTATTAAATTGTCATCTCTCTTCACTATCTGAATAATTTCTTTTCTCACATCATACATTTCATCAGTCTCTTCATCTACAGAACTAGTTGGCATATAAACTTGTAGTCTTACTCTTGTGAATGAAATATCCTTCCAGGAGAAGTTAGTTTCGGTGTATAGGTGTGGCATGAAGTATTATGTCCCACCGCCCGTGAGATGTTTCTGTTACTGTTGCTTAAGTTACGGACACACATCATCTTGTTGTACTGCAGACATTTGCTTCACAAAGGCCGTCTTTGCAAACAATAGCACTTGTGTGAATTGTCCAGAACACTATCTTCCAAATTTCCTGGTTTGACTAGTATTTAAAAATGAAAAGAATACAAAATGGTTGACCATATGTCATTTACTGAAAAATATTGGTTGTATTCATCCAGTTGACTTCATGACAAAATAAAGCCACAGCTATCGCTCCACCTGCCTTAAATTTCTCAAAGCTACCTGTTACACCTACCATAAACCAAGAACATGCAGCCAGATTGAAAAGAAAAATTAGCTGAAAGAAAAGTCTCCACCCCTATTGATTTCCATTTGTACAGTGACAGGAGTCGTCTCAACGATGGGTAGATCAGAGGATGCTTCATATCCCTCAGACAGCAAAAGAGCAAGGTCTGCTCCACAGCTTTATCCTCCCAAAATGCAGCAGAAAAAGGACGTTAGAGTGGCAATCACACCATAACAAGTATGGTAAAGGCCTCTGTCAGCACATATTCGCTGTGTTGTGCGGTTGGTGCAGTGGATAGTTCTTTGGATTAGCATGCAGGCCGTCAAGGGTTCAATCCTGGGTTGGGGTGCATTTTTTATTTGCTAATTTCATTCTGACATTTCATACTGTAATATACATTGCTTCTTAGGTCACATGTATCCTAAATTTAAAACATTGTGTAATGCTGAACATAATAAAATGTTTAGACAAATAAGAAATACAGTTGAAACAAATGACCTTTCATAGGACAGAACAACTACGAAAACAATATCAGTTTAAAGCTGCTAAAGATAACACATTACAATATTCATTATCTACTTTTTATTTATAGTACATGTAATATGAGGGCTTAGATGTTGCACATTAGCAACCAGTGACAATAATAATGTCCATATTAATGACTTCATGATCTTCACAACAGAATATGTTCTCAGAACAACAGATGCTCAAAGTGACCTTCCTGCACATCCAAACATTGCACAACCTGCCGGATCATATAGCTCTGGACCCTTTGCAGCAAAGTAACAAGAGCAGCATGAACACGCCCTACCAATTCTTCCACATTCATTGGTGGAGTAGAGTACACGTGCTCCTTCAGATGTCCCCACAGGAAGAAATTCAGGGGATTTAGACCAAGTGAAAGCGGTGGCCAACAACTGGACCTCTATGTCCGAACCACTTCCCTGGAAATGTTCTGCCCAAATACTGTCGCACATTAATTCTAGAGTGTGGAGGTGCACAATCTTGTTGGAACTACATACTCTCCTGAACATGTAGTGGAACATCTAACAGCGCATGAACCAGATATTTTGAGAGGAATGCGTGATACCTTCATGCAGTCAGGCATCATGTAAGGGCCCAAACACCTGTCACCCAATATTTCGACCCAGACGTTGATACCAAAGCGAACATGATATCCACGGTCGTGGGTGATGTGCAAGTTAACCTCGCACTAATGGTGGTCATTGTGCATATTGAAGGCACTGTCATGAGTGAATGCTGCGTCATCTGACCATATTACGGTGTTCACGAAGCCATCGTTGGCTTGTTGTTGGAACCATTCACAGAATTGCATCCACTGATAGTGATCTGCAGGATACAGGTGTTCCATGAGAGCATAATGATAGGGGGGGTGCAGCCCATGCTCATGCAGCACATTAAAGACCGTGCATTGCGAGACACACAGCTGCCTTGCTATGCTACATATACTTTTCTAAGGTCTTGGAGTATGACCTCCAGAATAGTTTCCTCAGTAGCTGGAGTACGGCAAGTCCGTGGACGACCTCTGTCATGCGATAATGGAAGGAGAGAACCTAACTCCAAGGCGCAGCTCCGGATGACGAAACATTTTTATCTGGATGGCATCAATGAGGATATCTAGCATTATATTCACGTGGAGCAACACCAGCACGGTTTTCAGATGCACCTAGGACCAGAAGAATATCCACATATTCATTTGTGTATGCCATATGTCACTGGTTTAGAGGTATACAATGAGACAATTCAATACGTGTACGCATGTACATTGGAGTCTGTCATGGGTGTGTTACTCCGCTTGCAACTAGTCCGTCTGGTGGACAGAGCATACAGTGTAAACTTACTGTCAGTCCTGCTCGCTGTTGCACCTAATGCGCATTACCCCTCTGACAAATATTGTTCTGCATGACAAATATTGTTCTGCATGATTCATCCCAACACTGCTAATTGTGAAATGTTTGGTTTCAAATTACATTGTTTCCCTAATAGTAATAGATGTGATGTTTCCACAATCCCATCTACATAATTAATAATAATAATAAAACCCGTGGAGGCCTGGGAAAAGAATAGGCCTCTGGTATGTTCTGCCAGTCGTAAAAGGCGACGAAAAGAACAAACAACTAATAGGGCTAACCCCCCTTTTAGTGTGATTAGTTGGTTCAGAACAGAACTAATGAAGCCTCAGACAAGCGCTGTCATGGTCGGGGATGACGCTTGAACCCTATGCCTGTCCACAATGGTAACGACACTGCTAGCCACACGGAAAATGATTTAAATCCAAATAGAGGTGTTTTGCAGGATATGCTTCCTCCAACCACTCTAGAAGGAAAACAAAGACAGAGGATGAGATGGTCAGATGAAGTCAACCGACACCTCATGTTCTGTTATTACCAAGCAACAAACTTAGGAACCAACACAACTGGATACAGATCACAAGTATACACATCATTTATTAACAGATACCCAGAATTCAAATTTTTAACAGGACGACGACTAGCTGATCAGATCCGTGTAACAATCAAAAATAACAGGATACCCCAGTCAGAATTCGAAAACATCAAACAACAAGTACAACAAATACTAGAACAAAATAATGAGCAATCATAAGAAGAAGAAAATACAGTAATGGACTCAAACATCCCAAAGCAAACAAACAAAGAAAACACGCATCAATTAAACAATCAGAGGAAAACGAAATCTTAAGACAGCCACCAGAACAAGCACAAATAGAACACGAAGTGGCACACATGTTAGATATAGAAGAAAAATTTCAGCCGACGTATATAGAATACAAAGACACAAATACAGACATTAGACCATTCTTTCATAGACCACCAAATAACCCACAAGTCGAAACAACAATAACAACTATCAACACAATCATACACAACAAAATAAATGAAAATACAACTACGGAAGAGTTAAAACTACTGGTTTATATAGGAGCCCTCACTACACTAAATATACACACTAGACAGAGATCAGAACCAACCAACACACAGAAGAAACCCACAAAACCAGCGTGGTAACACAGGATACATATCAGAATAGAAAAACTGAGATAAGACATCGGACAGCTAACACAATTTGTAAGAAATGAAATGTCAGAAAAAAAATGAAAAAGGTTAAGTAAAATCTCACAACAAGAAGCGATGGAGCAATTAGATGAAAAGAAGCAAAAATTACAAGCATTGGCCAAACGACTTAGAAGATACCAAAAAAGTGAAAATAGAAGGAAACAAAATCAAACATTCAACACAAACCAAAAGCAATTTTACCAGACATAGATAACTCACACATTAGAATAGACAATCCACCAAACATAACAGACATGGAACACTTCTGGAGCAACATATGGTCTAACCCGGTACAACATAAGACATGCACGGTGGATACAAGCAGAAACACACACATACAAGATGCTGCCATAAATGCCTGAAGTGATAATTTTGCAACATGAAGTCACCCGAGCAATTAATTCTATGCACAATTGGAAAGCCCCTGGAAATGATAAAATAGCAAATTTCTGGCTAAAGTAGTTCACCTCAACACATTCACATCTAACTAAATTATTTAACAATTACATTGCAGACCCATACACAGTCCCTGATACACTTACACAAGGATTAACTTATCTGAAACCTAAAGATCAAGCAGACACAGCAAACCCAGCAAAATATTGCCCCATGACATGCCTACCAACAATATACAAAACATTAACTTCAGTCATTACACAGAAATTAATGACACATACAACACAGAACAAAATTATAAATGAAGAACAAAAAGGCTGCTGCAAAGGAGCACGAGGATGTAAAGAGCAACTGATAATAGATACAGAGGTGACATATCAAGCTAAAACTAAACAAAGATCGCTGCACTACGCATACATTGATTACCAAAAAGCTTTTGATAGTGTACCCCACTCATGATTACTACAGATATCGGAAATATACCAAGTAGATCCTAAATTAATACAGTTCCTAAACATAGTAATGAAAAATTGGAAAACCACACTTAATATCCAAACAAATTCAAATATCACATCACAGCCAATACAGATTAAGCGTGGAATATACCAAGGAGACTCATTAAGTCCTTTCTGGTTCTGCCTTGCTCTGAACCCACTATCCAACATGCTAAATAATACAAATTATGTTTGTGTGTCTATCGACCTGCCAGCGCTTTCGTTCGGTAAGTCACATCATCTTTGTTTTTACATAAATTATGGATACAATATTACTGGAACACACCCACACAAAATCACACATTTGCTGTACATGGATGATCTAAAACTACTGGCAGCAACAAATCAGCAACTCAACCAATTACTAAAGATAACAGAAGTATTCAGCAATGATATAAATATGGCTTTTGGAACAGACAAATGTAAGAAAAATGGCATAGTCAAGGGAAAACACACTAAACAAGATGATTACATATTGGATAACCACAGTGACTGCGTAGAAGCGATGGAAAAAACAGATACCTATAAATATCTAGGATACAGACAAAAAATAGGAATAGATAATACAAATATTAAAGAAGAACTAAAAGAAAAATATAGACAAAGACTAACAAAAATACTGAAAACAGAATTGACAGCAAGAAACAAGACAAAAGCTATAAATACTTTGCTATACCAATATTGATCTACTCATTTGGAGTAGTGAAATGGAGTAACACAGACCTAGAAGCACTCAATACATTTACACGATCACAATGCCACAAATATAGAATACATCACATACATTCAGCAACAGAAAGATTCACATTAAGCAGAAAGGAAGGAGGAAGGGGATTTATCGACATAAAAAACCTACATTATGGACAGGTAGACAATTTAAGAAAATTTTATCTAGAACGCCCAGAAACTAGAAAAATACACAAAGCAATCACTCATATAAAAACATCGGCTACACCACTGCAATTTCATAACCACTTCTACAACCCTTTAGATCACATAACATCAATAGATACGAAGAAAGTTAATTGGAAAAAGAAAACACTAAATGGCAAGCACCCGTATCATCTAACACAACCACACATCAATAAAGACGCATCCAACACATGGCTAAGAAATGGCAATATATACAGTGAGACGGAAGGATTCATGATTGCAATACAGGATCAAACAATAAACTCCAGATATTACAGCAAGCATATTTTTAAAGATCCCAATACCACAACAGATAAATGCAGACTTTGCAAACAACAAATAGAGACAGTAGATCACATAACAATACTAGCAAATACAGAATACCCCAGAAGACATGATAATGTAGCAAAAATAATACATCAACAGCTTGCCTTACAACATAAACTTATAAAACAACACGTTCCCACATACACGTATGCACCACAAAATGTACTGGAGAATGATGAATACAAATTATACTGCAACAGAACCATTACAACAGATAAAACACCACATAACAAACCTGACATCATACTCACCAATAAAAAGAAGAAATTAACACAACTAATCAAAATATCCATACCCAATACAACAAATATACAGAAGAAAACAGGTGAAAAAATTGAAAAATACATCCAACTGGCTGAGGAAGTCAAGGACATGTGGCATCAGGATAAAGTTGACATACCAATTATACTATCAACTACAGGAGTCATACCACACAATATCCACCAGTACATCAACGCAATACAGATACATCCAAACTTATATATACAACTACAGAAATCTGTAATTATTGATACATGTTCAATTACCCGAAAGTTCCTAAATGCAATGTAACATATAACATACAGTTAAAAGGAAGTCACGCGCGATCAAGGTCCGCGTCACTTTCCATTTTTAACAGACCTAACGTCTGAGGCAGGATAGAGAAATAATAATAATAATAATAATAATAATAATAATAATAATAATAATAATAATTGAGATATTTACTAAACATGTGGTTACCAGACTCAGTGTTGAAAGGCATAGTTAGTGGGACCATGGTGATAACACATACAAATAGTAACAGAGTTTGGACATAATTCGCAAAGCACATTGCTAGTCCTACTGGTAGCGTAAGATCCTAATGAAATGTAATGGACCCGAACGAGGCAAGAATAATAGTTGGTAATAATCTATGGGGCCATTGGAGGAGGGTACAAAGAAACTAGGTTTCACACGACGTGGAAAGGGCTTCTTTCAAAGCTGACCAGTCTTCCATTTTCACGATGGTAAGTGCAAATGTTTTCTAGAGGACCTGTTGTAATTGCTGTTGACGATTAAGATGCCAGATACCATTCCAAAGGACTACATTTACCAAATGAAAAATATATGCCTCAACCCATGATTGAACTATTGATCTCCTGTATGCTAACCCAAAACTCTATCCACTGCATCAACTGTACAGCATGACTAATACGTGCTGACAGAGGTAATAGTCATACATTTGGTTACAGTATTGCCAGACTGCCACTCTTTAATATCCTTTTTCTGGCAGATGTACTTGTTGTAAGAAATTTCCTGACAGACATTTTTTGACACATTTTTTTTTATTGCTGGCACATAAGTAGTCGCACTGCTGAGCGTGAGTGTGCGAATTTAGCTTCACACACACACACACACACACACACACACACACACACACACACAGTCTCTGTGTGTGTGTGTGTGTGTGTGTGTGTGTGACAAATACCAAAAAGACAGACATTATTGATTGCTTGTCCTGTAATGGAATCTCTCATAATTTGAGATGTATTGGAACAGAATTGTAGGTTTTTGTCAATGCCTAAAGCCTGCATAGTGTGTCTGAGACAGATGGAACTGCAAAGCAGCATGGACACTACTGTTAAGTAACCGCCATACCGTTCTTGCTACAACCTAATCCAGCTGGTACGGACTTGAGTGTAAGCATATATTGTGGAAAAGGACAATACATTTAAAATTGCAGATGTTATGGGACTTACACACAAGGCAATAAATGGCATCTCAGTGTCTGCATGGGCAGCTTGTGTAAGACATGTAGAAAATTTATGGGCTGAAGATTGACAGAAACTGGCAAGGACACAGAGAACCTTGCTTTACAAATCTTGCTAAATGTGAGTCCTCTACATCAGCCAGCAAAGATGATGGATGGATTTCTTACAGTGAAGTATGGAAACATTAATTACTGGTACATAATACTTTGACTATCTGCAGGTACATTAAAAATATTAAAAGCTTAAGTAGTCATATTTGTCCTTGTAATAATGCAGTTGTCTTTGTAAGTCGTATTTCAATCAGAGACAGAAATTATGATCTTGTATCAGATTGCACAATGAAAGGAAATCAGTTGTTAGTAACCCATTAAATGGTCTGTTTCTGATACCTTTAAGATCATACATTTTTAAAGGTTGGAAATGCTTCAGACGTATTGGATCACTGTGGTTGCTTAATGTAAACAATGCAAAACTTCATTTGATAACAAAAGAGATTGATATCGTTCACAAGATAAAACGCTAAACAGACAGTTATTAAAGGAAATAAATCATGATAATTGAATGCAGTTAACTGTGGAATGAAGTGTGTGCTGGTGCACCAGCTATCAGATTGGGTGAACTGGTGGATGCAAATTAGCAGCACAACCACCCCCCCTCCCATCTGTGTAGAATGTGTGCCACACCTGCCTTAGTTGCTATTTTGTGCCACACCTGCCTTAGTTGCTATTCTGGATTCTAGCAATGTCATCAAAAACATACTTAAATATCCCAGTATGTGTGTGTAATGTAATTGTATATACAAAAACTCTACTCACCAAGTGGCAGCAACAGAAAACACAGGTTAAAGTTATAATGCCAAGCTCTGAGCCAGTGACCCTTTCTCGTGGCAGAACGGTTAAAGAGAAAGGAAGAGGACAGAGAAAAAACACTAGTAAGGTTAAGAAAATGGTGTGAATTAGGAATACTATGACCCCAACAGGAATTCCACCTTTTAATCCTATACAAATTCCATTACTTAATACAGCTATTCTTTTAGCCTCAGGGGTAACCATAACATGAGCACACCACAGCATTATGGAATCTTGCTCAGAGCCCCAGGTCGAGAGAGTCTTACCAGATGGGGTTGGAAGGAGAAATAGTTTGGAAATTAGCCTGCTGAAAGGTGTTTGATCTGACATCCATGTCTGAGAGAAGTTTTTTCTTCTCATCCCTTCTGGTAGGACTCCATGGACACAGGATTGTGGGTGACTTTTCTATAATACTTCCCATTTACTGAACCATGTTAGTACTTCTCCTTCATCACTCTCTCTATCCCTATAACTTCTCTGCCAGAATAAGGAGCCACTGGCTGCAAAAGCTTGCACATTATCATAACTGTTTGTTTTCTCTCCTGCTACCACTGATCATTAGATAATTTAGCTATCCAATTGTATTAAATATTCAGGAATTACTAATATGTATGTGTTTTTATTTCAGCCTGATATAAGCCAATATGCATCAGACTTGCTGCCTGTTTTGTTTGAGCACTTAGGCCAATTGTGTGTGCAGTTGCAGCAAAGTGGGAAAGAACCACCAGGCCTAGATAGGACTTTCTATGCATTAGAAATGTTTTGTGAAAATTTGGAGCAAGAAATACTACCTTACCTTCCCACACTAATGGAAAGATTGTTTGCAACAATGGCAAATACAAACCTACCTCATGCACATGAGCTAGTGCTAAGTGCTTTCAGTGCAGCAGGTATTGTCAACAGATAGTTTTACTCATTAGCAATTTATGAAGTATAGAAATGAGTGTTGATTATGTTTGTTGCTGTTGCAATGTTTACACAAAGCCAAGAGCTAGTAATTTACTTCGTAGTATATGGATAGGAACTTCATCCTTGGTAACATCTGAACATTGCTTTCTCCAGTCCTACATTTTGTAATACTTAAACAGAAAACCACATTTGAAATAAGCTGATTCACAACTGCTGGTAGACTTTGTCAGCATGACTCTTATCACTTTTACAAAGATTAAGGCATGTTACATTCGTAAGACAAGGCCCTCTCATAATGCATGACCTCAATGATAAGATTGCAGTTCCTTTCTAGAGTACTAGTATCTCACGCTTACAACAGCATGTGCTTAATTTCATGTTCCTATACTAATATAATATGTAGGCTTTGTGTGGCGTAAGAGATTTATATCATTAAGGAGGTCTTCCAATTTTGTTAGACAGCAAATGACTTCATTTGCATTAAGTAATCTTGCAGTCTGATAGTATCCAGAATTAGCTACAGATTCTGCACTCACATATTTTGCAATTTAATTTTCCTACCGTTAACTATTGTACATTGTGTCTTTGATGTATGTTAATTTTTTTCAGCAATAGTGGTAGAATTGTAACTTGCTAGAAAATGAGTCCAAGACTTTGACATGTCATACTCATCTAATGACAACATAAAGATGTCACACTTCATCAATTAAATACTTAATTTTTTACATGATCAATAATTACACAGTATACTAATGACACCTTAAGCTGTAAGTGTGTTTAACATGTTTTAAAAACAGATTTAATCAAATGAAGAAAAAATATTATTGTTAAAGTGATGTAATAAATTGGATTATTGTGTGATGTGAGTTACTATGAAGTTATCTTTTCCTTACCTTTTGCGATTAAATGTCACATCAGTGGGTACCATTAGTCTGTATTTGTAGTGTGTGTGCTAGGGCAGCCACCTTCAGAGCTGTCATCACTTAATTTGCTGAATAGCTGTTAAAAGTATTGGACAGATGCAATAGCATAATGCGCTGGTACACCTTACCTCTACCCATAAGAGTGAATGTGCATAAATAATTTAAACGTTTCTACTTAGTCATCGTTCTGACGTGATGCATTTTGTTTAGAAGAGATATCTCCCAAAGTTATGGGAATTTGTAATGATGATGCTGAGTCTACCCTTGTCAAATACTTACATTTGTTTAGTATTTTGTCCATCCTCAACAACTGCTGTTGCATATAACAAAATAAGTGACCAGTTGCATAAAAGAAATGTAATTTCCTTACTGGTTTTGGGCACTTGGGTAACTTCTTCAGAAAGTTATGCCTATTGCATTATTGCGAATGTCAGCAGTAAGATGCATACAGCAAAATTCCGTAGTTCGGACTGTGAAGGACTAAAAGTTCTTACTAGCCATTAACATTATTTGGTTATGGCTGAGGGCTTTAAGTGCCTTGAACCAGTAAAGAAATTAAATTTTTCGTATGCAACTGGTCGCTATATTAATTTTTTATATACTGAAACCCCCCTTTTACACTTTGTAAGGGACTTGAAAAATATGGTGTAAAATAATGTTTCAAGCTGTAAAAGTTGTGTATAGGATACCCCATTGCATTTTCGCACTTTATGCATGCTTTGTGAACAGGCACCAAAAATCTTGTCAGGGACTTGTTTATTATTTAGTAGAGGTTTATTATCTAATAAAAATCGCTTATGCAAATGAAACTGATAACTGTTTGGGAAGTAGGAATGTTTGACTTGATTTCATATGTCATAGTCAATGTTTTTAAAAACCTGCATTCATTAAATAATGAAATACTTACTAGTTACGTATTTTTTTCCATCTTAGCACGACGCATTTAGAGGATTTTTATGTCATTGTCAAGTATGTACACAAGTATTTTGTGTGGCATTTTAATGTGTTAGTCTGGCTCTCTTGCACTGTAGTCATCTTTTTTGCAGGTTGTCATGTACTGTGCCTCCTCAGTTATGTACAAAACCATACAAACGTGAACTCTCACTCACATTGTTTGTGACATCACAAAAACTCACACATAAATATTGCACTTGACAACATGATTAAATTCTTGAAACATGGTTTTCTCAGCATGAAAGAGTACGTAACCGGCACTGTGTTTGAACTAAAAACACAAAGTGAATGATGGTGTCAACTAGTGCTATAAGTGGCTAGACACTGAAACGTGCTAAATATGGTTTGACAAAGGTGTCAAGATGATCACAATAATCAATAAAATTCATTTGTGCAGTAGACACAGTTTGGAAATGGTTGTCATTGGTCATGATATCTTCATTCCCATGAGCCACAATGCCAAGTAGAGCTTGGCAGCGGCAGGAAATACAACACACATTATTCCAACTTATACATGTTTACCTGTTCAGATCTTCTGAGTTAAGTGCCCTGGTGTCAAGAAACTTAACCACGTAATATTTAACACTGTTGGCCAGCCAATATTATGCCAATGTCATTTTTTCACAATGCATAAATTGCGGGAAAATTATAAATAGGTTGGCGCAAAATCGGGTGCAAATGAACATTGTGGAAATATGAAATTTGTGAAACTTTCATTTGCATACATTAAGCAAAACAGAAGTTGTCTATTTTGTTAGAAAGTCACACAGCCTTTAGGAAAAGGTGAAGGGAAAAAAAATTAGATAAAACAGGACTTCAACCTTATTCCAAACAAATCTCTGCACTATAACATGGTACCTCTCACATTACGCTATGGTATAGCTGCATAATTAGAGACTTCGGATTTTAGCTTAGTCTTCTGTAGTCTTTACTCAGTGACATGGTATTAATTTACATTTAATTGTAACAAATCCTAATAAGAGCAACATGTTTTTAGTGATTTGATAAGCCCTTGCCTTAAAGTGGCTTACTCTGATAACGCGAGTTCTAACTCGAATATTCTTTAACCTTCGGTATTATGTTTCCTGTAGTATTCTTACAGCAAATCATACCAATACCAGTTCATTCTAGAGACATTAAATGTGCTGGTGCAGAAATAACATACATTCATGGGCTGTAAGGTATAGTATAAAACCCACCTAATATGGGCTTCCACTGAAAAAGAAGAGTGCAATATGGTGTCTTGCCGTCTGCAGACCTCAAGTTTTCTGCTTGTGATGTAGATGGCATTCTTGCTTTCTGCTGGTTCCACTGACACGTCTCTGAAATATTGCAGAACTTATTTTGTTCCACTTGATGGAATAGCTCCTTAATATGAAATAGTGGGAAATGACTTCACAAAACTCGGAGAACCATATCAGTGTTAGCTACGTTGTCCTGTGCGCCAACAGCTTAAGCATTTATGTCCAGTGGGGGATTACAGGAAAAAAATTGTGTGTATGGATACATTGATACTTACTCTAGGTCTGCATTTCTCTTGGTTCCCACATTTCTGTGAAAAAAGTAATCCACACACAAATCGCTCACTGTAGAATTAGTGACTGTTTTTGTGTTTTCATAATTTATTTTTGCAACGTATATCTATATATTTTTTTTTGTTTTATTTGTTTACTAGCAAATGCTGCCAAGGAGGGAATGATCCCATATTTTCCCAAAATAACAGAATGCTTAAGACTTTATTTGACTGATGAAATAAAGGAAGAAATTTCATGCCAGGTTCAGGCATTGGGTATGTAATCTTCATAGCAGAAATAATTACTTTTCATCGTAGAAGAAACAATACCACATAACTAACTTTCTTGGATTTTGGCCAGTTGATGTATGTGATGTAGTGCATCAGCTGTTACCATGGGTATGATTAACTTTAAAGTAATTAAATGAAAATACTGCAAGTGCTGTGCCAGTCAAAAAAGGTTAAAAATTCTGAGTGACTGCAAAAGAATGAAATATCATAACTTGTTAGAAGCTTCATGAGGCTGTTTGTGGACGGTGCTGTTACCTATATGAAGGCGGCAGCCTCAGAGGACTGCATCGAAATGCATTAAGACCTGTAGAGAAATGACACTGCTGATGGCTGGCAGCTGTCATTCTCAAACAGATATCTACTTCCATACGCTACTTTAAAGTGAGCAAAGATATATTTCTCAATGAAAGGTTGTCTTGAGACAGATGGTCCATTTCTGTTAACTGCTGTCAAATGGGTACATGTACGAGGTTATTAAAAATGACTGAAGGAATCTCAGATTTGCTGTAGCTATATTATTTAACCTTGTCACAGGCCCTTGCACATGCATAGAAAAACCTCAGTTTTTTGACAAATTAAAATTGATCAATATGTGCCTGCCTACTGATCGTGCAGATATCAAGTTGTTGATAAAGTTCGTCCCACGTTTGACACAGCGTGTCCCTATAGTATGTTCAAAAGCACTGCTGACACAAATTTACAGTTCTGGTAGATTTGTCGGTAGAGGAGGTGGTAAACACCGTATCTTTCACGGAACCCCACTTAAAAAAGATCACGTGGGGTTAGCTTTGGAGAATGTGGAGGCCATGACATGAATTGATTATCATAAACCCCAACACTACCCAACCAAACTTTCCTTGATTACCTGTTTAAGAATTCATTATCATTGAGATGAAAGTTGGATGGAGCAACATACTGTTGGTTTATGAAATCCACACTGTCAGTATCCAGCTGTAGCATGAGCCAATGTTCCAGCATGTCCAGATGCACATGTCTTGTAACTGTCTTCTCGCAAATGAAAAAGGGTCTATAAACTTTAAAACAAGATATTGCACAGTTAACTTTTGATGAGTCCCCAATTTGTTCCATGATTGCGTGGGGATTCTACCCCAACATGGGCAAATTGTGCCCGTTCATTTGCCATTCATAAAAATTGTTGCTTTGTCACTAAAGATAAGTTGCCCACAAAACCCTCCTCATCCATAAACTGTTTAAACTTTGCCGAAAATTCAAATATCTGACTTGGTCATTTGGGGTCGGGTTGTAGCAGGTGCAAGTGGTAAGGCTTCAGCTTAAGTTGTTTCCTTAAGAGTTTCCAAATGGTTGATTGTGGTATGTTAAGCTCTCTACTTGCTCTGTTCGTTGACTCCTGTGGGCAATGTGCAAAACTCACCCGCATATAATCTCATAATCATTTCCTCATTCACAGCAAACCAGCCTGTTCATTTCACCATACAGAAGCATCCTGAAGCACTAAACTGCAGGTACCATTGCCAAATGGAGTTGGCAGTTAGTGGATCTTTGTTGAATTTCGTTCTGCAGTGTTGGTGCCCTGTTACAGCAGTCTGATAAGATTGAATTTCAACCACAACATATACTTTCTTGGCACCTGTCGCTGTGCTGCATAATTGCTCACTCCTGTTGGTGGCAGAAATCTGATGTGCGGCTACAACAATACAAAACATCTTGTTTCTCTGGATGAGTTTAGAGTTTTGCTATGTGTCAATGTAAATTAATTTGGAGAGATCCACTTCAGTTGTACTAATTATATGTTCAAAACATGGCCAGTTTAGAGATTTCCCTCTTCAGGTGTATCACATTATTGTATTTGGTAACACACAATGTGTGGTCGGGCCGGTCAGTGTAACAGCTCCACATCGCTACATATTGGTGGAAACCGTCAGCCATCAGGCACCTGCAAAATATGAACGCCAACCATGAATGCCTGGCGGCATAAAGTGCCTGTCAGCACGCAGTGATTTGTAACTATTACACTGACTGGCCCAAATGCGTGTTGTTTGTTATCAAATACTGTAATTTCATACACGTGAAGATGAACTTATAAGTTGCAAAACCAGTCATGGTTTGAATAAATAATTAGTACACCTGAAGCGGATCTCACTAAATTAACAAGCCTCTTAGTTGCGGGTGTCTTACATACCAAATCTTATCAATGTAGCTACAGTGAATTTATGAAATCACTTCAGTAATTCATAATAATCTTGTACTTAACAAATCAACAAATGTCTGCAATGGCTGCATGCATTTGTGCAATTGTGGGGCAAAATGAAAAGTTCAGCAATGTGGTATTGTGTTTTGGTGACATTTTACGTGATGAGCTGTGTTTTAATTTGTGTGTTAGTATATGCAAGAATCTTACGGTGATTGTCAAAAAATTCCTTTCTTTCTGCAGTGTTTTATATATGTGGGAAATAAAGCAATAAAATTTACACAATAAGATTTGTAAAATAAAATAACTATATAAAGATTTAGTTATGTGCTGTAACAGACATATCATTTTAGTCAAAGTTTGCATTATGCGTGGTAAATGACATCAAACAGTTGAATAGCTACAGTGTCTTGTGTAGTTCACACATTCAATAGCTGATACATTGTGAATGTTTGGGATGACTTTCTGATCATTTCACATTTTACTTTAAGCCCACAATAAAGCTGAAAGTACATAATCAGAGAAAGCTATTAAGAAAACATTTTTATAGGCATTGTAAGGGCTACTGACTGGAGTAGTGAGATTTCCTTTTAAGAAAGTTCTTACTGCCAGAGTATGTTTGCCTCACATCCTCAACTGCTGTGAGATTTTCTTAATCATTTTCATTGGTCAGCCCTGCTGTTGCATGGGTAGCAGCTAAACAACCTTGATATTCTAGCAACAGTGGAAATGAGTGTGTGAGAATAGAGAAAGGGAGGTTACAAATCTGAGGAGGAGAGGTAACACTCCCTCAGAAATAATGATCATTGCATTGTTTTCTGTTGTGTTTTTGGCACAAGTGAGATGTTGCCCATTTGGCTCAAAGTAACTGAAAGTCTGCAGTGGTACAGTTGATTGACTACATTGAAAATTTATAGGCACCTAATCACAACCACTCTTTCCACAAAGATCATAATGCCAATAATGTACAAACCAAATCTAGGCACCCGTTTTTTATAGTTTCTTTGTGGATGGCAATTTTGGCCTCTATGCCTACATTAGGACAATAATACAAACACCCCGGCACAGTGGTGCATGAAGGTGTTAAAGGGATCGTGTAAAATTGAACCTTCATCAATGATGGTGACGATATATTACACTTGTCTGTGGACTGTTATTGCATATTTTCTGTGCAAGTTTTGTTAAACATTGCAGTTACGAAATTTCCACACTAGTTGTGAGGTGAGTGTAATAAGAGTAACTAGGACAGTTCTTGCTGGAAGTGTGTAGAACGCCTTTTCAGATGCCCTTTGAGTGGGAGTACAAATGTGTATAGTTAACAAAAGTGTTGGTGGCATACAATATAAATACTGATTTTGCCTATTTCAGTATTCCATTACACCCAGTCCTCTTACTTCTCTCCTCCTCAGCAATCTCCCTCCCCACCTCTCTGCACCTTCCATCTAACATCCTGACTGCACATAGGTACCCACCCTCTTTCCACCTAATCCATGTGTGCTCCCAATAGTACATCTCTGTCCAACACTGCTACCCTGCTATCCCTGTCCCTCCCCGCCCCAGCCTTCTCCTTACCCCCAACCAGTCGCCACTCCCAACATGCACTAGTGTGCTGCTTGCTGTGTGGCCTCAGTTGCCTGAGACTGCAGTTGCATTTTCACAGCTGACATACCTACCTTCTTTAGAATAGGAATTACAACCTGCCTGAAGCCTGAGGGTATGTCACCTGTCTGATTCCTTGCACACCGGATGGAGTAAATTGTTGTGGTCCACTTTCCCAAGGATCTCAGTAATTATAAGGGAATATCTTCTAGTCCAGAGCCATTGTTTCGACTTCAGTCTTTCAATAATTTGTCAACATACATTTCTGCAGATGAGTTTATTAGAAGGAAAAGTAATGTATGTCCGAGTAAAAATAAAATCAGATGATAAATTGAACAATAGTGAATTCTACTTGGCCACTGTCGTTGCAGTCAGTTTGAGGATCAAGACATACCTTTTTCAGATCCTGAATGTAACGCAGTGTCAAATATTGTCAGTTCAAGAACATACAGCTCAAATATAGAGAAATATTTTTGAACACCACAACTTAATAGCTGAAGGTAGTAATGCTAGTGACTACAATTGTGGCAGGCCTAATGTTAGCTGTCGCACTAACTTCTTTTTGATATTATAGTGATTATTATTGTAGTTACACTACGTTTAATATTAAATTATCATTTACTGTATTGTATTGCTAAATAGTTATGGAAATAAGAGAGCTTTCAAATTATTCGGTTTCCTCACTACTTCATTTCACAAGGTAAAGAGAGGAACACTTCGGCATTATGTATTTAGATTTTTTAGCATTACGTAATCAAATTAGTGTATATTGTTGTTACTTTAGGCAAATTCTTTCACTGTTTTGAATCCTCTCCATCATGCTGCCACAGAACATTAAAAAACTACCATATGAGGTTTTATTTCATATCCGAGGGTAGTTTGAGAAGTTTCCGACCTCAGCATGAAGTTTAGTAGGCCTTCTCAACAAAACTTGAGGAATTTGAATGTACCTAATAAGGCACTTGTCAAAAATTTCAACCATTTTGGATGCATGGTTGTTAGATAGTGGTTTTAGTGAGTCAGTGATCGTTCTTGTGAAAATGGACAAAATAGAGAATCGAGCTGTCATTAGATTTTTGTTTCTGAAAAGCTATAAACCTATGCAAATTAACAAATATTTGACACACTTTACTGCAACTCAGTGCCATTATTTTGGGCAGTTTGTTTTAATGTGGCCATACCAGCATGGGTGACGAACATTAAAGCTGACGGCATGCCTGGTGCAAAGATTGCTCATTGTGAAGTTTTTTTTTTTTGTTCGCTCGGCTAAAAGTTGAGCTTGGAGGGCAGAAATTTTTAACTGAAGAGGCCATCACTGTTGTAAAAATGCTATTTTGCAGAGAAAGACACTATTATTATTTGGACTGATTAAAGAAATGGAGCATTGCTGGGAGAGTTGTATAGACTTACAAGGAGATTATGTTGAAAAATAAAAATAGTTGAAGAAAAATATCATAGGTGTGAAACTTTCCAGGCTACCCTTGTAGGCTCCTTCATTCTGTGCTAAATTCTGTCAACAGGTTGGAACCTGTCCCAACATAGTTTTCCTGTAGCATAACTTGTAAATTTGTGATTTTAGATTTTTATGTGCACAGGTACAGGGATTTGTGTTTCCAGATTTTATTGTACAGTGTTTTTTCCTGTAGATACGTTAGGTACTATGGCACGAGCTGTGGGAGCAGAAAACTTTTTGCCACTAGCAGAAGAAAGCATACAACTAGGTTTGAAATTTGTTCAACATAAAGATGAACCTGATTTAAGAAAAGCAGCATTTGGTCTGTTTGCCTCTCTTGCATCAATTATGAAAGAAGAAATGCATTCTGTGTTGCCTACTATTGTAGAGATTATGATGGAATCCATAAAGAGTACTGATGGACTTGTGGTAAGAAAATGTTCTTTTTTTTACCTTAGTTTCGATTTTAACTTTGAGATACTAGCTGATGAGGCACTTCCTGCAGGGGACGTATGCTAGTACAAACTTCTAAACTTTGCAGTTAATGAAATGAAATGCATTGTTGAGTTGTTAATCTCTGTATTCACTTACAAACTTTATGGGTTTGTTTATAGTTCTTAACTTCAGTATCAAATGTTGTAAATAAAAATCACAAAATCAAATGCATGTAGCTTTAATTTGTAGTCATCTTAGTGTTTAATACTATGTTAAATGGAACTAAATTTGGCACATAATGTTCAGTAAAAGTGCATAGTCATGAGTAGAGACCGGATTTTATGCCTTTGCATATTCATTTGCATATTTTGCTCCTTTTCACCCATTATTGCGTATTTTAACTGAAAACTACTGATGTATATTTTTGCTGTGTGTTTACAATATTTTAAAAATTGAGACGGACCATCTCGAGCTCGATCTAGTTTTGATGTCTTGCAGATTGATTGCTACCTAGAATTGTGTGCAGTTGCTAATTGAGAAGCCACTGTCTAGCAAAATCATTATAGAAGAGGAACAGGAACAGCAGTCAGTCAGTGCCCATCAGTTAATCCTCCCCACTGTCATACTGTACACATCGGCAACAATCAAATTAAACTATGCAATCTTTTGGTTGCATGTCCATTGTTTCAGTTTAGCTTTCTATTTAGTTGTATACAGTTCATTGTGTTTATGACGTGTAATGTGTCTAGTGTTCTGCGCCATGCTGTACGAAAAAAGAAATGTCGTTTCTTGGATTGCCGACCATCCTGGAACATTTACATATGAGGGAATTGTTTTATATTGTCGAGTTTGCGAGAAAAAGTTTCATGCAAACAAAAGTTTCAAATAGATGAGCCTGAGGAAATGCAGAAGAAAGGACCATGACAACAACTTCTGACAACAGCAAGTTGCAGTAGCAGGAATTTGTCCAAAGGTAACCAAAAAAGTCGGTTGAATTTTGGTCTATGTGAAGCATCCATTGCAAGCAATATTCCTCTTCACAAACTTACAAACCCTATCCTCGAAGGCTTCCTTCGCAAATATTGCTTAAATCAAAATATACCAGATGAATCAACATTGCGTAAAAATTAAATGCTGACATTTTACTTAAATGTTCAGGAAGAAATACGCAATGAACTCGAGGACAGCATTATCTGGATTTTAGTTGATGAAACTACATACACTTGGGGCTGTTACATTGCAAATTTGTTGGTAGTTTAAAAGAAGAGCCTCCTTCCTATTTAGTGGCCTGTGAAGAACTTGTTCAAGTAAATCATTCGAAGATTGACAGATTTGTGAATAAGGCTATTAGAAAAATATTTCCTTAATCTTCTCCACATGAAAGGGTGTTTGTGTTTATTTCAGATGCTTCCTCCTTATGTGATCAAAGCAGGAAAAGCCCTCAGAATATGTTATCCCAATTTGATTCATGTGACGTGCTAGCTCATGGGGTACATTGCTTTGCTGGAAAAGTGCATTCCATGTTTGTGAATGTAAATAAACTGATTTAATCCATAAAGAAAGTGTTTCTAAAGGCTCCTGCTCATGGTAAGACCTACAAAGAAAAACTACCAAATGTGCCTTTACCTCCCAAATCCCTGGTAACTCAGGGTATGTGGGTTGAAGCTGTGTTGTTCTACAATGAACGTTTTGAGGCCATTAGAGGGGTAGTAAATGACTTCGATAGTGCAGAAGCTTTGGCAGTTTGCCAGTGCAAGGAAGCTTTTGATTCTGGTATTAAAAAAGACATTGCAGGTATATGGAAGAAATCAGTGCTAATCACAGCAAGTATTAAAAAGCTCGAGACTCAAGGTTTAGCTTTGAAAGAGTCTGTTCAGTTAGTGAATAAAGTTATTCTAGTGTACTCCTCATTGCTGGAGGTATTCCCAAGGAAACATAAAGAAATGTTTGAAAACATTTTAAACAGTAACCCAGGCTTTGAACTCTCGTGCCAAATCAATAGTTTTCTTAATACGACGGGTGAACTTTTACCAGAAACAATAAGTGCCGACGTGGCTCGCAAATTCAAATACTGCCCAGTTACCTCAGTTGATGTAGAACAGTCCTTTTCTGCTTATAAATATTATGCTTATCCATTACAGATATTTTAGAACCGTGACTGTATATTGAATGTAAATAAGTTATACACAACTGCAACCAGTCACTTTTTTTAAATAATAATGCTTTATTACATTAACTAGTTTTCGAACCCTTTCAGGTTCATCTTCAGATGATTTCGGGAGGATCCGGGAAGTTACATAATTACTGGTAGTAGCATAATCCGGGAGAAAGATGGGGTCACACTTTAATGTATCGCCATGACTATAGCTTATCTGTCGATATGGATGTAAATTTAGTTTTTACTTACTGCGACAGTATAGGCGCCTTTTTTCGTATCTGTCTGCCTCAATTTTGATGTCCAGAACACTTTCACACGAACTATATTAGTTTACACTTTGACAGTGACACTTTACCAGCATCCAGCATGTGCTTTAAAACTGTTGCTTGTAACAAAGATCTTGACAGAGAGATATGGCATAAGCCTACTTTGTACAGAGATGTAATTTGTTGTTCTTTACATGTGTTAAAGTCTATATAAGGGCAAGTATTTTAATCAGAATGGCTATAACATGAGAGCACAAGATAAAATGATGATAATAAATTACTACAAGAACAAATTTCAGGTGATCTGATATGTTATTTCTACTTGTATGTTACAGGCAGTTTTTTGTAGTAATTATCATGTTTGGCATTAACATGAATCCCAAGGACTCAATAATACAGAGTTATTGTATCTGCAGTGAGGTGCAGCTGTCTGTATGACTAGGACCTGTATATTTAAATTAATAGCAAATCTTCAGATGAGCTGTTGGCTTATTTCTGTTGTTACGTTAATGTGATCTGGAGTATTATCAAGAGCAGATTCTGTTTATTTTAGCTAAAGGTATATGTATAAGAGTTATAGTGATTGTAATGGATTAAAGCTGTTTGTATGGCTGTACATTTAATATTTAAAAAATCATGAACAAAAATTCTTTAACTATTGACTTATATCTATTCTAACATTAGAGTGATCTGGGATATTGGTAAAGGCAGCTTCTGTTTGTTCCAGCTAGAATTAATATGTATAAAGTACTGATTTATGTTAGCAATGGAGGGCTTTAACATTTAGAGATATGGTACATGTCTTATTCTGTGGTAGTATATTACATTGACACCAGTGTCAAGATCTTTGTTACAAGCAACAGTTGTAAAACGCATGCTGGATGCTGGTAAAGTGTAACTGTCAAAGTGTAAACTAATATAGTTCGTATGAAAGTGTTCTGGACATCAAAATGGAGGCAGACAGATACGAAAAAAGCCGCCTATACTGTCGCAGTAAGTAAAAACTAAATTTACATCCATATCGACAGATAAGCTATAGTCATGGCAATACATTTAAGTGTGACCCATCTTTCTGCCATAGAACCAGCACCCAGCATTATGCTACTACCAGTAATGATGTAACTTCCCGGATCCTCCCGAAATCATCTGAAGATGAACCTGAAAGGGTTTGAAAACCGGTTAATGTAATAAAGCATTATTATTGAAAAAAAGTGACTGGTTGCAGTTGTGTATAACTTATTTACAGCTTATAAATATGTTTTGAGTGATCGAAGACACAATCTTACTACCAAACCTTTGGAACAGTACTTGGTCATTTGTTTACAATTGCAGAAAAATGTAAAGTAAATTGTAAATGATTCTTTGGTCCAATAGTATTAATTAAAAGTCAATGCTGTTCAAAAAAATTCATGAGTGTATGTTGTTTCTTAAATAAAATATTACGGAGTTTTTGAGCTTGCCCCTCTGCGTGCGATACGTCGTGAAGTTGGTCCTTTACATATCAATTGTTTCACTGTAACTCACTCGCATCACATCCGTTTGTTACCAACAATAATAGCAAAGAAGGAGCAATTGTTGAAAAACAGTATGCATCCCGATTTTGCAAATTTTCAGAAAACAAGCCAAGAAAGGCCCCCTTGCTAACCTCTACCAGAATGTATTCAGAAAATATCAGCGTTCTAAATGTACAGATTTTTCACATGGGTGGCACTCATCCTCATAGTTGAATTGCATAGATTCAACTTTAACATATAATGCACTCACTAACTACCATGCTTTTTTATTATTTGATCTTGCTTATTTCGACACTTTTTATGCATTTTTAAGAATTTTTCATTCATACTTGCGCGCATATTTCAAGGTTTTTATGATGCATATAATCCGGTCTCTACTTATGAGAGAGCTGTAAGCATTTGTGCTGTCAGCTGGTATCAAAAACTGTCCTTGTGGATAATGGCTTGTTAAAAAATTACTTTTTATAATTGTGTTGTTAAGTCATGACTGGTGCTAATAAAAACAATGTTTTTTGTTGCAGCCAACATACAAAGATGATGAAAATGATTTTCAAATATATGATTTAAGTGACACAGCAGATGAGGAGGACATTGAAAATGAGTCAGGAGATGATGATGAAGATGATGATTTCCAAGGTTGTTGTTATTATTTTTACTATTATTATGTCTTCTTCTCTTTCTCCTCCTAGTTTCTGCTGTATTGGGCCACACAGTGAACAAAAAAGAGCATTTCAGAATCTTTTTACCCATTTTTGTGTGTATAATTTTTGTTCTCTCAAAAAAGGTTTTTTCCTATTCAGACTTAGATTTTTGTAGCTGGACAAATGTTCAGTTGTGACTTTCTGCCAAAAACTACTTTTATTTCATGTGGTTATTCCTGCTGCTTTTCAGTCATTCTTTATTGCAGTGGTCTATCTCAATCTGATTTAGAAAGAGTTTTGTGGAATTAGATAGACTTTCTAGTTACTGTTCGACTCTAGTTTTTAATATGCGCATAAAATTTAACATAACGTGTGAATAAAGGTTAGTATATGGTGCTTGTGAATTTCATTATTTGGTCATTTTTAACATCAGATTTTTGCTGATACCTTTTATTTTAATCATTCCCCCCCCCCCCTCTCTCTCTCTCTCTCTCTCTCTCTCTCTCTCTCTCTCTCTCTCTCTCTCTCTCTCTCTCTGCTCCCCCACTTCCCATTCTCTCCACCCTGCCCTTCTCTCACTCCATTAAAAATGAGTTTTTTTAATGCCACAAAGACACTGATTCAACAGCAGTGTATTTTTGAGGCTTTTGTTGTAAACACATTGTGAAAATCTAAAAGCTGTTTCCGTTTTGTGGTAACAAATATCACAACCAGTCTTTTTTAGGCCAGTTTCTTAAATGTTTTCAACAAAATATTGGGGAAAAAAACCTTGCAGATAAAGAAATTTCTGTTTGTTTGAAAGATCCTCTTTCGTAACAGTCTGTTTCTTTAGTGGTTGAAGTGGTTTTTTAAATCCAGACCGTGTATGTTCAGAATCTGAAATACATTTACAATCTGAGTAATAGAATTTTTAAAAACATAGAAAAGGTACAATACTTTCTTTTTATAAAATGTTTTGGTGCCTGAGAATGCTTCAGAAATAAAATTTGTTCTGAACAAGATCTTGTTCGGTCCCTAACATCAGATATTTGACACTTTTTCATTTATGCTTTTGTTCTTGTCCCAAAGACGTTGAAACAGAATTTTGTGCGTGACATGTAGAGGGTAAATCATCTTTAATTACCAGTTCTCTCTCCTTTCTTATGTAGTGGCTGTATCAATGTAGTTTTCCAGAGAGTGAGCATTTTCTTTGTTTGCCAAATGTTTTCCATTTCCACAGGAATTTCCTTTATGGATTTTGTACCATCTTATTTCGGTGGTGGTGGTGGTGGTGGTGGTGGTGGTGGTGGTGGTGGTGGTGGTGGTGGTGCACAATAATTTGGTTGTACTACTACTTGGGCATAACTCAAAATTTCTTCATTTGATGTTTGTAAATGTAGACTCGTTTTTAGTGGACATTTTTGTAGATATCTTTGTGGGCTTAACACAGTTTGTAAGTTTCTTTCAATATTTAGAAATTTCTGTCCTGCAGTATACTTTGTTGTTAATTGCCAGTTGTTAATTTTCCTTCTTGAAGCAGAAGTTTTGAGGCTGGTGCACATTTAGTTTAATTTTAACTGTCTTATGTAAGTTACTGGTATCTCTTTTCCCCACAGAGTTGACTGTCCTTTCATATATGTAATTATTTTGATATTTATTTTCTAGTTATCTGAAGTGGTAGGTGCATTTATGTCATGATTTTGAATGCCTCTTATTTGAATTTTACTTCCAATTCAGTCTTTACTCCATGAAGGTAGGTTCTCTTGGCTTTGTAAAGGAATTTTGTTTACAGCAGTTTCCATTGTTTTGGAATTGTGCCAATTTTGTGGTGTTCTTGTAGATTGCAGTTTCTAATAGTGATAGTTGGATGTTTGGTGCATTTACCAATGAATTTGAATGATTCTTTTATCATAATGATATGGAATGTATCAGTTTACAGGATACGTGAAAATGATTAATGTTAACATTACTGAACACTTTCTAGCTGTACTCTTGCAATAATACTTAAAATCTTCTTCTTCTCCTCCTCTTTTTTACAACTTTTAAGTAGAAACTCACCCATGTAAAACTAATATTTTTCCAGAAGAAATGATTTTTAGATTTAAAATTTGCTTTATTACCTGTCGGACAATTTTATTTTACTGGGCAAATAAGATTTTAATGACTGCATGTTGAACTCCTTTTTGAGCCACTGTCAGCTTTAATAATGGACAATAAATGTCATTTTTCACTCTAGCGTTGTAGGTATGAATCTCACTGTTCTTCTCATATTGTGATGTGTTATTTATGATGACTTTCATTAGTGATTATGTATGGTGATGGTGCAATGAAAACGGACAGCTCTTTGACGAGGTATCTACATGACATTCTTGGGTGAACCCTCATTGTCACTGCCATTTCTACAGGGCAGTTACCCCAGAAAATTACTCCACAATACATAGAGTGGAAACATGCAAAATGTCATGAGTTTTATTCATTTGTTTCCAAGATTTGCAATTACATGTAGAGCAAAAGTAGCTGAACTTAATTTTTTGAGAAGCTCAGTAATATTCTTCTTCCAGTTCAAGGTTTCATTAGCATGTACTCTGAAAAATTGGGAGCATTGTACTCTCATTACAGACTTGTTCTGCTACACGAATTGTTGGTATGACTGTTTATTGTATGGAAGTGAATATAGTATGTTTCCTTAAGTATCTGCATGGTGGTACACCTCTAACCATGCAGGGATCATATTATTTGTGCCTGAGCTGGAAACTTCTCATATATGACAAGTATTATGTACCCATTGTGGCTGGGGCACTGGTAATCCAGGCAGTGCTTTACTGGCCAGGTGGCAGTTTTTGTGGCTGGGTGGCACCCTTGGGGAGAGGCCTCGTTGAAGTGGGTGACACCAAGGTGGAAGATTCTCAAATGAAGTGGATCATACTTTCTTCTGCAGGTGACGGCATGCACCAGCAGTCCATTCTGAAAGAAAGGACCACTATAATATGAAGAGAGATGACACCACAATGTTTACTTCCCGGACTATGCCGTTAGAGTAGCTTAGGACTGAGAGACAAAGGGAGAAATATTCCCCACAATACTTACTTTGCTCTAGTACTTACAGAGATTGCTTTTTAACCACAAAGCCATTATTCTTTGTTGAAGTCCTTAAGGACAGGTTTGGGGAAGTAGCAGCGATTTTGAAAATGAAAATGGTTAAATTCTGATTAAAACGGCTTCCCCACTCAGTTGTGTGTGCTGCTTCCTATGACAAGCCAGTAACATTCCTGTAACAATCGTGCAAACCCCCCCCCCTCCCCCCACAGGACTATGTACATACAGTACAAGGTATCCACCATGACCACCACCTACAGACTAGTGACCAATTTCATCACAATCTGGGATGATGGGGTGTGCATTTCATCTGGCATGTCTAGTTGGATCCAGACAATAGGGTTGACACTGGTGCCTTCATCTTTGCTCTTGAAGGCAACTCTTTGCTTGAGAAGATAAAAGATGATGATGTACCGCTGCAATGTGAAACCATATGTTCCTCCTCCCATGTGGTGTTTCATATGCCTGAGATTTGGGCACATGCCTTTACATTGTAGCCCCAGCCGTGTCTGTACAGGTTGTGGACATCAGTTGCACATTAACACGCCTTTCATGCATCTGCCCCCTCTGCCTCTACCCTCCCATCTGCATAAACTGCAGAAGCACCAGTCACCCTGTTCACAGGACTGCACTGTATTCCAAAGAGAAAAGAAAATTCAAGAATAAGACTCTTGACTGATATATCTAAAAACAGAGATGATGTGACTTACCAAACGAAAGCGCTGGCACGTCGATAGACACACAAACAAACACAAACATACACACAAAATTCAAGCTTTCGCAACAAACTGTTGCCTCATCAGGAAAGAGGGAAGGAGAGGGAAAGACGAAAGGATGTGGGTTTTAAGGGAGAGGGTAAGGAGTCATTCCAATCCCGGGAGCGGAAAGACTTACCTTAGGGGGGGAAAAGGACGGGTATACACTCTCGCTCGCGCGCACACACACACACACACACACACACACACACACACACACACACACACACACACACATATCCATCCACACATATCCATCCACACATATACAGACACAAGCAGACATATTTAAATGTCTGCTTGTGTCTGTATATGTGTGGATGGATATGTGTGTGTGTGTGCGAATGTATACCCGTCCTTTTTTTCCCCCTAAGGTAAGTCTTTCCGCTCCCGGGATTGGAATGACTCCTTACCCTCTCCCTTAAAACCCACATCCTTTCGTCTTTCCCTCTCCTTCCCTCTTTCCTGATGAGGCAACAGTTTGTTGCGAAAGCTTGAATTTTGTGTGTATGTTTGTGTTTGTGTGTCTATCGACGTGCCAGAGCTTTCGTTTGGTAAGTCACATCATCTCTGTTTTTAGATATATTTTTCCCACGTGGAATGTTTCCCTCTATTAATTTAGACTCTTGACTGACTTGCATATCAGGAAGCCGACAACAAATAGGATGGTTTTCGTCCTTCACATACGTCTGTTTGCTGTGTCTAAGACATCAACCACTCTAGTGATGGTACCCTTGCTCTTTGTGCCTTTCGTATCAGGCTATTGGAGCCACTTGACCGCATCTGCTCCCCTCTTGTTTGGGGCACTCCTCCTACTGTTTCTCCCATGCCCACTTTGGGAGTGTCAGTCTCCACCCTCTGGAGATATTGATCCCCAGCCGGAGAAGCAACACCCTTCTACGGTGTCCATCACCAAGAAAGGGTTCCTCAGCACTCTTTCCTCCCAGGATTCTGCTTATTTATAACTGTGTACCAGCCAGTAACTGAAGGAGCACAGGTTACTGGTTGTAGATATTTTCATTCCTTCTTTGTTTCTGAAACTAGAGCAGACAAGTCCCCTCAGACATTGAAATCCTTGAAGGCTAAGGGGGACAAGGGCTGCCAAGATGGGGGAGGTTGTGATGGTCCCCATGCTGTCCAGAACTGCATGTTCCACATCTGCACCCGGGGCGGAGTTCCTTGTGGCACTGCATCATTCCCCCCCCCCCCCCCCTCCCTCCATATGATCTGATTCAGAATCAGGGTGTATTGGTGCTGTATCCTCACAACCAGTGGCAGAAGATGACCCTGGGGGTATGACCTGCCACCTTGGTCTCTTCATGTCCCCACAGGAAACTGATACCATGATACTCCAGTGGCATTGTAGCAGTTTTTTCTATTGCCTCACTGAACTACTATGTCTCTTATGTATTTCCCCTGCTCTCTGCCTTGTCCTCCAGGACACTTAGTTCCCAGCATTGTGGACCAACCCCACAGCTATTGGGGCTATTTTAGAAATTTTGCTGATTATGGCAATGTGTCGGGTGGAGTTTTCACGGTTGTTCTGGACTCTGTTTACAGTGAACGTGTGCCACTCAATGCAACTTTGGAGGCTGTGACTGTTTGTGTGAGGACATATGTAGATTTTACCGTCTGTAATTTGTATCTCTCTCCCAGTAGCAAAGTGTCTGACTGTACTGTTTGCACTGATGTCTCATCAGCTCCCCTCTCCCCCATTTCCTCATTTTGGGCAACTTCAGTGCACACAATCATATGTTACGTGGAACTATGGCCATTGGTAGCTGTAAAGCTATTGAAACTTTGCTCACAGAGTTCGATTTTCCTGATGAATGCTGGTGCCTACACATATTTCATGTGGCATATTAATCTTACTTGGTCATTGGAGAGTTCATGATGACCTGTGTGAACAAACAGGAAATGATCATTTGTCATTCACTCAGCATCACTCACCCAGCCATCTATCCAGATGGGCTATTGACAATGCTGACTGGGACCTCTTACTTCAGCAACATTCCTGGGACACGGTACACGTTGGGAGACCCATCCTTTGCATCCAGTTATCCAGTTGGTGTCTATGTAAACCCTCCCCCCCCCTCCCGTCAGCACAAGAAAAACTAGCAATGCAGACAAGTGAATATTGTCTCTGGAAAAAGAATGACAAGTGAGTAAATCAGTCAGGTTTAAAATAATAATAATAATAATAATAATAATAAAAGAAGAAGGAAAAAATGTGGGAAGGGTAGGAGGCAGGTTGAACTCTGAAACAAGGGCAGCCATGGACTCCATATAAAGGAGCAGGCAATGAGGCACCCCTCAAGTGGCCAAAAAGCCAATGTGACTTACCTCACACAGAGGAGTAGAAACTATGTTCACAGATTGAAAAATAAAACCATATCAACCACTGTCATTGTCCGCTAACCCCAAAGGCAGTGTGTCAGCTGATTTGAGGTTTCGTAACAAGGTGGCCAACTTAGGGCACCCCAGTAGGATGTGGACCTATGTCAGAATGGCACCATGCCGACAGTGGGTTGGATCCTCACATCATAGAACATGGTGATGGTTCAGCCAAGTGTAGCCAATATGAAGTTGACAGAATGGTAGTTTCTCTGCAAAAGAGCATGCAGGGAAGACTGCCACATGGTCGGAGTCCCCTTTATTGCTACAATTTATTAGGAGAAATGAGGGGACACCAACCCATGTTACAAGCCTTCAACAACTGACAGCATAGAGTTGACCAAAGGTCCAGTTATTGTACTCCCATCTCCAAAGTTGGCATCCTGGTAGCAGACTTGGCCAACTGGTCAGCGTGACCTGGGGTCCAGACAAAGGTGAACGACCATCCACATCAATGGAGATATGAAAGGAGATCATGAGTAGTCACCATCAGTGGATGTCGAGGGCAGTGCTAGTCAATAGCTTGCCGATTAAGAATGTCTCACTAGTGTAAGAACAGATGTAACTGAGGGTTCTAATGATGGTCACTAATTCTCTATGCTCGTTAAGCAAGGAGTATTGTTCACTGCACCTTGCATGTGTCTGGTAAAATCGGTTTGCCTGTTGACCATAGAGCCAATAGTGTGTACCATTTCCGAACCTGAAAATGAATAGAGGATGGCAAGGAAAAGGTGGCAAAAAACCTAGGCGGTCAACAGTCTATTGGTCCAAAGGATAGGTAGAGAGAGATCTGAGGATAGGGTACCTAGTATGGAAGCATACATTATTGCTACCTGACAAGAGGCGACAATGGGGGAAGTCAGAGTTCTGAGTGCAGACATTGCATGCGAACTGCGTTAATCACTCCAGTCCTGGGCCTCTGTTGTGAGAGGTGGATATCCCTACCAGGAGAAAAGGGCACGGTAGATTGAATATTGAGGGAAGCTGTGAATGTGCATCATATAGTTGAAAAGCAGTCAATGGTGCCTGATCTGTAGTAAGACACCAGCCTTCACTAGTAAGCTTTTCAGAGGGGGTTGTCTGCAATGCCCTGCCAATAGCCTATTGGATCCAGAATCTGCAATGCTGAAGGCAATGCCAAGTCATATGTAAAACTTCTATAAACAAGACATGAGAGGAGCAGAGCTTTGTAGAGTAGTCTGTGTCCCTGCTGGTGCTACTGAAGCAGCAAAGAGCAGCATGTTCATTTAAGCTGGAAAAGATGTGGAAGCCACATCAACAGGTTATCAAAAACCCAGTCCCAAAAAGCAGTAAGACAAACATACTGGGCTGCTGGTCATTGCGTTCTGATTGTGGATGGACAATATGATAGCAACAAATGCTTGATACATGTCTTAACAGCTGAAAACAGGAAGCCATAGACGAGAGCCCAGAATTGTGCCTTTTGTATGGCACCCTGCAGTTGGCATTCAGCAACATCCACGTTGGAAAAGCAATAGTGAATGCAAAAATTCCGTATACAGGGAGGATGATACTGTAGACCCCCAGATGCAGCTAGACCAGTCAGTCACTACAAAAGGGACACTCAATAGGGCCGTATCATGCCAAGTGGTCTAGAGGTTCCCACATGATCACCACAGATTTTGACGAAATTCTATATGAACAATCTCATGTTCATAATGAACATTGGTAAAATTTTGAGATAATTCAATACTTCCAGACACCTAGTCATTTGTTTGACCCCATAGTGCCTGTGAGTTTCCAGTAACTTTTAGACATATCATCTCCAGTAATATTTTCTTGAAAGAAACTAAACTACGTCATCTTGTACAACTTTTTGTTATTCCTGAAGTGAAATAATTCAAAAATGGATTTTCTGAGTAGTTTTCATATGGATAATTTGAAGTACATCAGCAAAAAAATATATACATGAAATATGTGAAGCTTAGCTTTTTATATATCCAGAAGTAGTTAAGGGATACACAAGAAACCTTCCATGTAATAACTTACTAGTACAAGGTCTTAAAATACAAAATTTTATTCTCCTACTGCTTTTCAATGGCTTACAAATTGATGGCAAAGTTGTCATTCCAGAATGAGATTTTCACTCTGCAGCGGAGTGTGCGCTGATATGAAACTTCCTGGCAGATTAAAACTGTGTGCCCGACCGAGACTCGAACTCGGGACCTTTGCCGCGGAAGGCAAAGGTCCCGAGTTCGAGTCTCGGTCGGGCACACAGTTTTAATCTGCCAGGAAGTTTCAAAGTTGTCATTTTTTTTTTCTAAAAAATGCCAAAATTGCAATATTTGGCCCACTTCTTTGAAAACTGATATCTTTTATGTTCTACAATTAGTTATTACTTTCTGATGACAGCAATATCAAAAGTTGTGATGGGCTAGGAAGTCCAAATAACATTTAAAAAATGTGACAACTTGTAACAATTGATTGTGACTTATTTCAGTCAGTTTTTCTGATATAACTACACAATCAAAACTGGTTACAAGCTTCGCAATTTAACTGTGCTTTATCAAGGCAGTGGAGATCATGGTGGTAAAATTGTTGCACGACAGCTGCGGCACATATCGTTTTACACCACTGTCATACTGTGTAAATTTTGATAAAGTTCACAGCAGTTGTCCCGATATTTTTTGGGAGTGGATTCATCTGCTGGAAAACTGTTATGATGTCTTTATTGTGTAAAGACATTGATGTGCAAGTTTAATTCTGCTTTAAACTGCAATATTCTATTTGTTAGTCTAATCTGCGGTTAATATGATACATTAGTGAACACATGAAAAGTTACATAAATGTGTTGGTATGGGCCATGGTGGTTTAACAACAGCCAATTTCTTTTAAAGTGTGGAAAACAGCACCCCCCCCCCCCATCACCATAGGGGCCCATGCCCGATAGCTGTGCAACAGGAGCCATGGGTGAATTTCTTCGCCATATGTTCCCAAACCCAATAAGGGTTTCTTTACACACGATCCCAAGCTGATGATACATTTCAGTAAGTGTCGGAGGCCAACGGATACTAAGGATTTTAGGATACTAAGCTGTTTACTTAAAGCTACTTGAATTTTTTACACGTTTCATTTATTTTTAGTATAATTTCATAAAGCCATAATATGTCAGATATGGAATTGTTTGTGAAGAAATTTTGGTAAGATAGAAACCAAAAATTTACACTTTTCAAATGTGATTACCTTAAAATTAATACACACACAAAAAGAGTAAACTATTCTTTTCATTGGATTCCTTATTCCATTTGTTTTTATGAAAAGAATTTTGTAGCGATGTCTAAAAAACTCCAGTTACTTTTTCTGATTCGTGCTGTTTTGCTAGTCATCAGGACTTTTGATATCTTCCACAGAGAGTACTAAGCAATTGTGGAACATAACATGTCAGATTCGATAGTGGCATTGAAACTTTGTCCAAACCTGGAGAGGGTGTGTGGTCCATACACTGACAATACCAACAAAACTTCACAAAATTATTAGCCAAAACCCAAAATTCAAGTGGCCACTGGAACACTCAATGAAGTTAAAACACTGAAATATAATAAGAAATGCCAGCTGAAAACTAAAGCATGAAATTTACTAAACAACTTCAATGCACAGAAAACTCTACAAAACACAGCGAGCGAATGTTTCCAAAAGTTTATTAAATCATTATTTCGCCACAAACAGCATGAAACACTGTTGAAAACAATTAAATTTAATAACTGTATAAAAGTGCACAAATAACTTTCAGTACTTAGCGTCGTAACCGCCACAGCTGCAACTACATGCTGCAAAATCTGAACATTCCAAGCCCCGATATACAGAGCTTTATTTCTTCTGGATTTATCCTTTCCATGCTGCTTCCCCACTCCCCACCCCCGAACCTGGAGATCTAATGAGGCACCTGTATTTGTCTCTGGAATGTTTAACAAAGGAAGATGGCATTTTGGTATAATTTTGACTATGCATTATTATTTTTATATTTTTTACCTTTGTACTGACCAACTGGGATCAGGTATCTAAAATTACTCATTTGTTGTTTGCTATTTTTTAGAGTACTCCATCTCCTTCTCACTGTTGAATTTTCTTTCATTCATTTTTTTTATTGGTGGTGGTGGTGAAAATAATAGTTCATCTGTAGCAGATTGTTCGTAATTATGCTACAGTAAGTTATTCATTTTTTGTTTTCAGACTATACAGTGGAAAACTCCTATATGGAAGAGAAGGAAGAGGCTTGTTTGGCATTGAGAGAGCTGGCTCTACACACAGGGTGAGTATTGATTTGTTTTCCATATCGTGAACAGAATCAGTGGTATGCACCTTCCAGCAGTGTAAGAAATTAACTACACATTATCAAAAACAAAAATAGCAGTTCTTGCTATGCATATATATTTCCTGCCTGTTTTTGAGAAATTTAAATGGAAAAAACCATAACAATTTGCACTTGACGTACTACTCTTGTGTTAGTAACATGCATAAACAAGATAGAATAAAAAATTTTGGAGCTTTAGAATACAGTTACAGGGTGGGCCAGACTCAATTAGGCAATAATACGATCTTTCACAGAGAAAAGGTGAAGGTGTTCAGAGTTACCGATTGAGTGCAGATAGCACCACCGAGGTCCTTCTGTCCTCAGATTCATATCCTTGAGGAAAAAACCGCGTTTCACAAAGTGCCTATCATCCAGAACACATTGGTCTATCGATTATTCATATGGTTTTAAAATGCATCACTGTTGGTTTTTGAACATTTTTTAACACATTCTAAGTTGATTTCCGAATGAATCATAAGTTGATTTTTGAATGCGTGCATAGTGTAAGTGATGTCTTTGCCAGGGGAATCCCCATCGCATCTAGAAATGAACTTTCCTGCAGACAAAAGGGGACAGGCTATACTAGCTGAGTGGAATAAAGCTGAACAGGTGAAACCCAATCACTGTTCATGTGGTTGACTGGGTTTGCGAATGATCAGCATTGTTGTTATTACTAGTGAAATCCATAGATTAAGACTACCAGAATGGAAATAAATTACTAACAGGAATAATAGGTAAGAAAGATAATGTTTTCTTCTCGTTTGATCCAAGAAAATGAAATGTTGTTAGAAAATTTTTGGCCAGGCCGCTACGGTAGTAAGAGTCAGTTATACAGTTCTGTTCTGGAAGAAGTGCGGAAATGCATTGTACGAATACATAATAATGTCTAACCAGAGAATAATAGTGGATAACTAAACTGGTGATTGAGGTAGGGTTAGTGAAGTTAACCCGAGAAGAAGTTTTGACGCTGGAAGGAATAGTTACAGAATTGGTCATAAGATTGTGTATTAGAACGAGGAAGGAGATGAAACGGGGGACATGATATAAATTATGGAAGAATATGAAGATTCCAAATTTATATAAAAATTTCAGGCTACTACTTCTAGGTCTCAAGCTTGAGAAGCTGGGAATGTATGAAGGAACTACGAAACTATTTCCTAACATAAAGCTTTTTGCTTGTAGGAGGCCTGATAGGCATTTCATATTGGTACTTCATGTATTATATTCTGTTGTGTTATTAAAATGACCATTTGTGCCAAAACAGTCCATTTATTTGGTGTGTGTGTGTGTGTGTGTGTGTGTGTGTGTGTGTGTGTGTGTGTGTGTGTGTGAAAAAACTGCTGCAATATTAGGCAGGCCTATTTCATTTTATCTAACACAGAGTGAGAAAATACACGTAATCAGATGGAGAAACCACACCACTCTTGGATACTATTTGTATTAACAGGTTTTTCAGTATTAGAGAACGGCATCTCATTTTTTCATGTAGCAAAAAATTTGACAAACTTTGATGAGGTAATAGATTCTTTCCCACAAAGGAAAGCATACAACATAAAGCTGCAGCAAGATTAGAGAGGAAAAAAATGTCAGGACTTGAGGATTGAAGAAATGTGTACTGTCGTGCTTGTCGCTTGTCATTACTGGTTCTGTGTATCCTATATGTAATTTTGTGTCACACAAAACAGCAAGTTATTAGCTAATAGGCAATAGAGAGTGCAAATTTTCTGAAGAGTTCTTGTTCCCCTTGTTAGAAATAATCCCATCCAATATTAAGAGCTGGATTTAAGAGGGGCAGGATGTCAAACCAGCCGACTGGAGCAGGAGAGGCACCACAGGACATCTTAATTTCCACTGTCCTGAATATAGTTCGATGACATCCATTAAAAAATATTACATGTTTGAATTCCACAGAATGGAACACAATGACGTATGATAGAACAATACTGTGTGAAGAGGTGTGGCACAGTAATTTGGCACACTTAAGACCAAATAACATTTCTTACATTTCCTCGAACACTCATGTTTTATTGTCACTGTCTTCAGAAAGATGTGCACTACAAAATGAACACATTTTTTAAAAAGTCAGATTTTAAATTTTTGGCGTCACACCTCCATAGAACCAGGGCTCATGCACAGAGCAGTCAGAGTTGTAGTGGGGAGGTGGGTAGTCTCCTAGCAACCCGTGTTCACGTTTAGTGATTTTGCTGTATCCTCTTCATTTATTGCTCTCACGTCAAATGAAAACAAAATGGATTTCTGTGGCTGGGAGCTGTCAAATGAATTAAAATACATTCACATAATTACAGAAAGCTAAAATGTTGTTTGTTTCTGCTTTTATTTTATTTCCACCTTTCTGACTGTCAAGCATTAATTGCCTTGCAGAAAAATGAAGTTATTTTTGTTGGATTGATAAAGAAATTTGGTTTTCATTAACCTTTTACGCCAAGGCAGTCAATTTATTTGAAATGAAGTGTTTAATTCCTCACTATTGGCTAGTTTCATGCGTTTTGAGTGCACGTTTGAATCTTCTAGCACGTTTGGCATTATGCCATAATAAAGAACCAAACATGAGATAATACAGTACTGGTACTCCAAGAAAATTTAAATCAGAATCTGGACATACGAATGTGCACTCCACGCCGAATTACGCATTTTAGTATCGTTCATGAAATTCTGATGCTCTTGGAGTATCCTCTGTCTTGTTTCTTTTATGACATAATGTAAGAACTTCGAATGTTTTACACGTACGAACATGTGGACTTTGTGCGTCATCGTAGCTGCGCAAACATGGTGATGCCTATTACCTGGCGCTCTCTAGCAACTGCTGAAACGAACATGTTTCTAACAAATCGCAGGAAAATATTGTGAATGGTTGCCTGAAAAGCTTTACTTTTAACATAAATTTCCTTTTATGCAAGATGAACTATGTGTGATGAATTTCTTAAATCACAGAGCGTTTGACTCTCATTTAAAAATCAACTCTTTGAGGACGACCATTTAGAAGATTTCGAACCCAGATCAGACATTCATGTCATTGTTCAAATCCCCCTGCAGGTCCGGGGGTTAGAATAGGAGAGCCAATTTGGGAAGGGTGCGTTACAAGGTGCATCGTGTCCATCGTGTATTCATATCCTTAGCCCACTTATTCGGCGTCGCATTGCAGTCCTGCCCATTCTTCATTTCTTGGGCGAGGACATCTTCCTGGGTGCATGCGTTTTCCACCATGCACTATGCAGTGTCGATTTCTGTGCTGATGATGACCATGGACTTCTTTTGCACCTGATATCCAGCACAGTAGCTAGTCCGTTGTGGTGGGGCTGCCATGCACAATGTTGCTTGTAGACCCTTGACCACACGGGGATCGCTCTGCCTGCGCGGTTAACTCCCCATGTTTGCCAAGGGGTAGATGCCCATTTCTCTGGGGCATTGGGAATCCCGGCAATGGCCATCCTGCCAGGTGGCCTTTGCTGCAGCTGGGTAGTGCCGTGGGGAGGGCCCCTGGTCAGAGTGGGGGGCATAAGAGTGGATGACAGTCGATCATTTGTTGCTGGTGGTGAAACACCACCAGTCTCTATAAGCGATCACAAGCGCAATTCACGGCACACAAGTACAACCCCAAATTGTTTCCCTCCCTGCCCACACCATGGGAGAAACGTCAGGCTTAGGATGGCAGCGGATCTTATTCACCCATGTACCTTGTATGTTAGAGAGCTGATGCGTCATCTTTTGTGACGATGAAGCCTGAGTTTTTTGTTGAGCATTTAGAGGACAAGTTTGGGGAGGTGGAGGGTTTGTCCAAAATGAGATCTGGGTCAGTCTTCATCAAAACAGCATCCTCTGCCAAGTCATGGGCATTACTCACTCGTGACAAGCTGGGGATGTTTCTGTAACCATCACGCCCCATAAGAGCTTAAATATGGTCCAGGGTATCATATTTCACAGAGACCTTCTTTTGCAGTCTGATGATGAGCTGCGCCCCAATTTAGAGTGCCAAGGTGGACATTTCGTCCAGCGTGTCCACCGGGGTCCGAAGAATAATCAGATTGCCACCAGTGCCTTCATCTTGGCCTTTGAGGCTGATACACTGCCCGAGAAGGTCAAGGTGATGGTCTTCCGGTGTGATGTAAAGCCCTATATCCCTCTCCCGATGCGGTGCTTTAAGTGCTGGAAGTTCGGCCATGTGTCTTCCTGTTGTACTTCCAGCATCACATACTGAGATTGTGGACGCCCATCACATCCCGATAGTCCATGTGCCCCGCCTCCCATCTATGTCAACTGCGGAGAGCACCATGGCCTTGCTAGCCTGACTGCAGGATTCTCCAGAAAGGAAGGAAAATCATGGAGTACAAGACCCTGGACAGACTGACCTATACTGAGGCTAAGAGAAAATTCGAGCGCCTGCATCCTGTGCTTATGACATCGTCTTACACCACCGCTACAACAGTTCTGGCACCATCCGCTCCGCCAACCCAGGTCACCTCTCAGAGCCAGAAGACTACACCTGCCCGATGATGGTGGGGGCATTTCCCTCCCTGTTGCTCCTGCAGCATCTACTTCGGGAGCAACACCCCCCCCCCCCCCCCAAACCATCGGGGACATCCGTCCCCACTTAAAAGCTGGATAAGCGTAAGTCGTCTTCGGCTTCTCTCGCTAGGAAGGGGCCTCTTGGGTCACTTCCTTCCCAGGTTTCTTTTAGTGGGAAAGACTACACCCGCCAGTGGCTGATGAGCCCAAAAGCAGCTGGTCGTAGGGCTTCACGCTTGTCCTCAATCCCTGAGACTAAGCCAGTGAAGTCTGCCCAGCCAGGAAACCAAAGGAGCATCGAGAGAAATCCAGAAAGAAAACCCCTAAGACCAAGGAAATTGCGGTGGCACCCACACCACCGCTACCTACAATCCGTGCAGCTGAGGATGGATTGGAGATTTTGGCATCTGCTGAGGCCCTAGACCTCGCCAGACCCTCAGACACAATGGACATAAACTGCTCAGGCAATAAATCAGTGGCAGCAGGTGACCCTGAGAAGTAAACTGCCTCATTGTTTCATGCCTTCCCAGTCTCACGATGTCATCCACCAGTGTAATTGTGGCGTTTCATTCCAACACCTGGCTGAGCTACGGCAACTGTCAAGTTCTACACCTGCTATCTGCATTGTCCACTAGGAAACCTGGTTCCCAGCAATGCGAACCCCTGCCCTCCACGGCTATAAGGGATATTACAGGAACTGTAGTGACTATAATCGAGTGTTGGATGGAGTTCGTGTTTATGTCCTAAACTCGGTCTGTAGTGAACCTATGCCCCTTCAAACATCTCTTAAGCTGTGGCTGTCAGGATAAGGACGACACAGGAAATAACTGTCTGCAATGTGTATCTTCCTCCAGATGGTGCAGTACCCCTGAATGTATTAGCTGCGCTGAGTATCAACTCCCTAAACCTCTCCTACTTTTGGGAGATATTAATGCCCACAACCCCTTGTGTGGTGGTACCATGCTTACTGGCCGAGGCAGAGATTTCGAAACTTTGTCACAATTCGACCTCTGCATCTTAAATACTGGGGCGGCCACACATTTTAGAGTGGCTCATGGTAGTTACTCGGCCATTGATTTATCAATTTGGAGGCCATGACTTCTCCGATCTATCCACTGGAGAGCACACGACGACTTACGTGGTAGTGACCACGTCCTCATCTTCCTGTCACTGTCCCAGCGTTAGGCACACGGACACCTGCCCAGATGGGTTTTGAACAAGGCAGACTGGGGAACTTTCACCTCTGCTGTCACTGCTGAATCTCCCCCCAAATGGTAACATTGATGTGATGGTTGAGTGGATGACTATCATAATTGTTTCCACAGCAGAAAATGCAATCCCTTGCTCTTTAGGGTGCCCGAGGCGTAAGGCAGTCCCTTGGTGGTCGCCGGAAGTTGCTGAAGCAGTTGAGGAGTGTCAGCGAGTTCTACAGCGGCATAAGCAACACCCTTCCCTGGAGCACCTTATAGCCTTTAAATGGCTCCCTGCCTGCGGTCACTAAATTACCAAACAATGGAAGGAGGAGTGTTGGGAGAGATAAGTCTCCACCATTGGGTGCTACACGTCACCTTCCCAAGTCTGGGCAAAAATAAAACATCTTTACGGTGAAATATGGTCACTATTTTTTTATAAACTTAAATTTGCCATATTTCGTGACAGTACCTTTTCCATTAGACGTTTGCAAGGCGATATAAGTCTTGGCTTCAGTTGTCTAAGTATGATTCCACAATGCATCGTTGTCGGCTGCAGAAAAGACGTGGTTCAAAGTGTTTCTCTCATTTTGGTGTTTCAAATACAGTTTCTTCAAATGTAGTTTCTTCGTTTTAGTCAATACAAAAATAATAGTAACATAATTCAAAATTATTCATGACTTCGACCTTCACATTGTTCTTCCATCAACACACACACACACACACACACACACACACACACACACACACACACACACACAAAAAGTTAGCTGCCGACTGACTATAGTCCAAAGACGACTCCAACGTCAAAGATACTTTACACAATCCACAAGTTTCCATTTGTAATCAGTCTCTTTGCTGTTCTTCAATACATTTCCTAATAGTAAACAATATGCTTTCACTCTCAAAAACAGAGGTAAATTAACATATAATAAGACAAATTATAATAAATTCTGACAAAAATATAAGAAAACATTTACACTTCGGTATCGAAAAATATGGTAAAAAAATAACATTTCCCAGATCCATTACAACTGCTCCCCAGGGCTTTTGTTGTTATGACATATACAACAAAATCCCGACCACTCTCAGTAATGGATCTGTATTACACAATTAGTACACTAATGATGCAGTCTGATAACCTCTTCCAAATTTGGACTCTTTGAATCTGTGGACTTGTTACTGGTTGTTGTCGCAATGATACTTCCCCATCAATCTCATACACAAAAAAATTCAAGTAAAGAAATTATTTGACATGACAAATATACATGGTATAAAACATACATGAGAAATATTCTAACATACAGCATACCGATTGAAAATAATAGAAAGGTAAAACTCCTTTGCTAGAATAAGATTTAATTGTTTTTTTTTTTTTTAAATATTAATGCTATTTCATTATGCTTACATATTGTACAGTAAAATTAATACTGGACATATATAGTGTAGTGTGTTTTTTTTTTCTATATTTGCCTTAATATATATATATATATATATATATATATATATATATATATATATATATATATATATATATATATAAGATGATGAGACTTACCAAACAAAAGCGCTGGCAGGTCGATAGACACACAAATATACACACAAAATTCAAGCTTTCGCAACAAACTGTTGCCTCATCAGGAAAGAGGGAAGGAGAGGGAAAGACGAAAGGATGTAGGTTTTAAGGGAGAGGGTAAGGAGTCATTCCAATCCCGGGAGCGGAAAGACTTACCTTAGGGGGAAAAAAGGACAGGTATACACTCGCGCGCGCGCGCGCACACACACACATATCCATCCACACATACAGACACAAGCAGACATGTCAGCTACTACATTCTCAGAACCTTTTATGTGTTTGATTTCAAAGTCAAACTGTTGCAGAAAAATTGCCCATCTGGCCAACCTATTGTGGTATAATTTGCACTCTTGTAAGTAACTCAAAGCTTTGTGATCCGAAAATACTATGGTTTTATGTCCAATAAGGTAAATTCTAAATTTTGTAAAAGCCCAATGAATTGCCAAAAGTTCCTTCTCTGTGACTGTATAATTTTTCTCATGCTTGAGCAACATTCTGCTTGCAAATGCTATGGTACAATGTATTTTAACTCCATTCTCTACTCTTTCTTGAAATAACTCTGCTCCAAGCCCATAATTACTGCTATCAGTGTTCAAACAAAATGGTAAATTAAAATCAGGTCTGTATAATAAGTGTTGCTTCCTCAACTCTTGCTTAATTTTATCAAACTCTTCCTGACAACTTTTATCCCAAACCCAAACAGTGCTTTTCTTAAGTAACTGACTTAAACATGGTGCATTCAGACTCTGATCACTTATATGTTTTCGGTAATAACCGCATAACCCAAAGAACGACTTTAATTGTTTTTTAGTCTTAGGAATAGGAATTTCTGAAATTGCTTTAATTTTTTCTGGATCTGCCAAAATTCCCTTGGCTGTGACAACATTACCCAAAAATTTTAATTCAGAAACTGCAAATTTACATTTCTCTAATTTCAATGTCATCCCCCCCTTTTCTAAGTTTTTCACAAACTGACTTCAAAATCAAAAAATGTTCCTCCCAATTTTGCCCTGTAACCAAAATGTCATCTACATAGATTATCAGTTTAGACGCAAGTTCTTGCCCCAGTACATGATCCAAAGCTCTTATAAATTCGGAAACAGAATAATTTAACCTAAATGGCACAACACAATATTGGTAACTCTTACCATTGTACAAGAAAGCAGTATATTTTCTAGAATTAACCGAAAGTGGTACTTGATGAAAACCCGAAGTTAGATCCAAACTTGACATATATCTTATATATGTAAATTTATAGAGTAACTCATCAATATTTTCAGGATGGTCTGTCTGTCTGAACAAAATTCTGTTTAAGTGTCTAGAGTCCAAAACCAATCTTACTCCACCATCTTTTTTCGAAACTACTACTAGAGGATTATTATATGCACTGATACTCCTTTCTATTATATTACATCCTTCCATCTTTTTCAGCTCTTTCTCAACAGCAGGTCTTTTTGATATTGCAATACTGTATGGTTTTATGAAAAATGGTTCATGAGGTTTTACCTGAAGCTCACACTGGTAACCCTTTACCCTACCAGGTATGTCACTAAAAACATCACTGTATTCCCACAGCAGATTTTCTAACTGTTGTTTTTGCTCCCCAGATAAATTTTGTGTTTCTGAAATTTTCAAATTTACTAAATTCCCAAATTCAACTTCATCAGTATCAAATCTATGAGTTTCAATATTCTCCAATCTATTTTCTTTTTGTAAATTGATACTGTCAAAATTTCCATTACTCTGATCACCAAGTGTGTTCACAAAATTTGTCTGAATGTATTCCCTTTCACTAGTTTCTATCAAAAGTTTTCTTCCAACCCAATCAAATGCTGTATTTACTTTTACTATCCAATTCATACCCAAAAGAAAATCTTCATTAAATTCCTGAATTACAAAACATCCATGTGTGAACAACTTGCCTTCAATTAAAAATGTCACTAAAGCCTGGCTTTTTACCAATTTACTGCTCTTCCCAGTAGCACCTTTTATCTTTACCCCAACAACTGGCATTTCAACATAATCTTTCCCCACTTTCAATTTCTTGCTTAACCTTTCAGATATTCCCGAGATCTCACTTCCTGTATCAATTAAACATTTACCAATCCATGGCCCAATTTGAACTTTTCTATAAGGACTGCAAAATTGATCACTTTTCTCAGAACCTGTATCCTCATGTAATAAATCACTTTCAATTTCCCCAAACCTATACTTATCAGAATCATATGGTATACCATTATATGTATTATTTGTCATAGTTATAGAATTTGCACAAGATACAAAATTGTCATTAGTACTCTCTATTATCTCAAATAGCCAAGAATTTTCATCCAAATCACATTGTATACTATTGAAGTATTTATCCTTCAGCTTTTCAAAAATAAAATATCTCATCTTTTTCCACCACTCAGGACATACAGTTTCACATACATTAATAAGCATCTTTCTAAAGTTCTTGTCAAAAGAAATAGTTTCACTGTTCAGCCATATATTCATAAGAAATGTGTGTGTATCATTAGTATCTGTAAAAGTTTCACTTAGGTAAGAAGTTATACATGTGTCATCGTTATTTGTGTAGTCAGATTCTTTACCAGCAACATCTAAATTCACACTTTTACATACACCCAGCTTGCGAGCTTTATTCATCCTGGTAACATCCCTTGGAATTTCTATAATATTCTCACTATTTAATCCATTTTCAACCATGTGTATACCCAACTCCCTATTTAAACTAATGAAATACCTTTCCTCAACATCATCATCAATACCATTACCATCATTATCAACAACATCATTATCATTACACATATTCAGGTCATACACATTCAAATTATCCCCCAAAATATTATTTCCCCTTTCTAAAGTTACCAGATCCCTTTCACCAACATTTTCATTCTCACAGCAAGCATTCTCTCTTTCATTCACATACATCTCTGAACTACTACAAATTACACCATCTGACAAAGTGTTGTTCTTTTCTGCCCAAGTGTAAAACCCAGTTAAATTAAATGAATCACAATTACTTTTATCTACTGTATGTTCTTGTGTATTGAAAATGTTATCTTTATCATCATTATTTTCCTCTTGAAATTTCTTCAATAAGTAACAACTAATGACCTCATGTGATAGCTTAGGTTTGGAACTGACCTGTTTGGGTTTATGATAGTCACATCCATTGGTCCTTTCATCATGCTCACCTTCTGCCTCAACCTTGCGGACCTTCAAGGGGGCGTCTACTCGTTTTTTATTTCTGGTTCCTGTTTGAACTGCTGATAATGGTTCTGCCAATGTCTCTGATCAACATTTCTGATCCCATTCCTATGCCAAACATTACCTGATTGTTGGTAGTTTCTATTGTACTGACCTCTATCAAAATTTCTGTGATTTTGATCCCTAAAGTGTTCTCTATTTTGTTGATTATTAACGCGAAAATGTTGTTCTTGTTTTGGATAAAAATTATGGTCCTTCTTTTCAAAATTGCTATATCCCCCTGAATTTTGACTGACACCATGATAATTGTTTTGTTCCCTTTTTTGAAAGTTGTCATTTCCCCAATTTTGACCATTACCTTTCTGAGTAAACCCACTGTGTGTTCTTGTTGTTACCCTATCCAACTTTTCAATATAATTGAGAAACTGCTCTACATTACTATCAGGACAATGAACTAAACTCAACTGCATTGTTGATGGCAATCTTCTCTTTAAGGTATCAATTTTGATCAAGTCATCCAAAGGTTTTGTTAAATGAATAAGTTTTTGAAGTTCACTTTTGCAAAATTGTTTCATGTTCCCATCTGATTCTCTATAGTTTCACCCATTCAAAAATTCACTTTTGATTCTAGTTTGTTTATCATCCCAAAATTTTTCCAGAAATTTTGATTCAAATTCTGAAAAGGTCATCCCCAAAGTTACAATCTGGTTTGCCCAAGTCAAGGCTTCCCCTTCCAAGAATTTTTTCACAAATTTAATTTTTATTTCATCTGGTGAGTGAGGTAAAAAACAATCCCTACAATACTGTATAAAATCAACGGGATGTAAGGGTCCATCTGCCGAAAAGTGCTTCACTGGAATATTAGATACAAGATTACATGTGTTGACATTGTAATTTTTGCTTTGAAATTCAATGTCAAAATTTTCAATTTTTTCGCTAAGTTCTTTGACAGATTTTTTGTTTTCTAAATCATTGCATTCTACTTTTTCTTCTAGAGTAACCAAACGACTGTCAGTTTTTTGTTCTACATTTTTTACTAAAACTTTTGTATTCTCATCCAAATTTTTAATTTCCCCTTTTATCTCATTAAATTCAATTAAATTTCTTTCCCTATCTACCAGTAACTCATTTTTTACAGTATTAATTTCACCGCTCAATTTAACATCAATTTCATTTACTTTTGCTTCCACAGATTCAATTTTTTCCTCAACACTGCCAACTCTGTTCGAAAGCTCACCCACTTGGGTATTGACTGCTTGGACTTGCAACAAAATGTTATCAATTTTTTTATTCCAGTACGTCTTATTGTCGTCAACTGATTGTCTAATTTCTTTCGTGAAATTTACAAGAAAACTTTTTAAATCAAATTGATCGGTTCTTTCTGTTTCATTTGACCTGTCCTGATGTTCGAAGTCTATTAAATTACTACTTTCTACTTTAGGCACAATACTCTCGAAAATCTCATAAGTCATTGTGAAGAACAAAAATTTATACACAACAATACAAAACACAATAAAAATATTGTTTTAACAAAATACGAGGGTTTCGTGACTTATCTGGAACACTCTTCTACTGTTGCAAAACCACGTTTTCCATCCATGTGATTGTTGACCAAAATTCTTGAAGTATTTTCTTCTGTCGAAAATTATATAATTTTTTTTTTTTTTTTTTTTTTTTTTTTTTTGCCGAAACATTTCTTCTCCAAAACTTTTACTTCCCGATGAACACAAACACTGTAACACACATTCTGAAGAAACTGGTATTAACACACAAAAATTTTCTTCCTCGTAGCACTGTTGAAGATCTCGTGAACACAATATCCCGGTACTGAGCCCCCAGTTGAAATATGGTCACTATTTTTTTTTAAACTTAAATTTGCCATATTTCGTGACAGTACCTTTTCCATTAGACGTTTGCAAGGTGATATAAGTCTTGGCTTCAGTTGTCTAAGTATGATTCCACAATGCATCGTTGTCGGCTGCAGAAAAGACGTGGTTCAAAGTGTTTCTCTCATTTTGGTGTTTCAAATACAGTTTCTTCAAATGTAGTTTCTTCTTTTTAGTCAATACAAAAATAATAGTAACATAATTCAAAATTATTCATGACTTCGACCTTCACATTGTTCTTCCATCAACACACACACACACACACACACACACACACACACACACACACACACACACACACAAAAAGTTAGCTGCCGACTGACTATAGTCCAAAGACGACTCCAACGTCAAAGATACTTTACACAATCCACACGTTTCCATTTGTAATCAGTCTCTTTGCTGTTCTTCAATACATTTCCTAATAGTAAACAATATGCTTTCACTCTCAAAAACAGAGGTAAATTAACATATAATAAGACAAATTATAATAAATTCTGACAAAAATATAAGAAAACATTTACACTTCGGTATCGAAAAATATAGTAAAAAAATAACATTTCCCAGATCCATTACAACGGGTACCAGGCCCCAACAGCTGTCCCCAGTGTTACCATAAATGGCGAGTTACGTACTAACGCAAACGCGATTGCCGAGCACTTTGTTCGAGCCTCTGTGTCGGAGAATGGCCCTCCAGCCTTTTGCACACTCAAACGGCAGATGGAAGGGAACATCCTCTCATTCAGTACATGCTGCAGTGTATCCTATAACACCCCATTTACAGAGTGGGAGCTCCTCAGTCCCCTTGCACATTGCCCCGACCCAACTCGTGGGCCTGATCACATCCACAGCGAGATGAATGAACATCTCTCATCTGACTACAAGCGACATCTCCTTGTCATCTTCAACTGGCTCTGGTGCGATGGTGTCTTTCCATCGCAATGATGGGAGAGCACCATCGTTCCAGTGCTCAAACACGATAAAAACCTACTTGATGTGGATAGCTATCAGCCTCATCAACATTCCCTGTAAGCTGCTGGAATGTATGGTATGTCAGCGGTTGGGTCATGTGGCTTGCTGGCTCCATGTTAGGGCAGCTTCCACAAACATCGTTCTACCGCTGATAATCTTGTGTCCATGTAGTCTGCCATCCAAACAGCTTTTTCCAGGCAGCAACACGTGATTGCCATCGGTTTTGACTTGTGTAAAGCATACGACACAAGTTGGCGACATGTCCTTGCCACATTGTATGAGTGGGGTCTCCGCGTACCACTCCAGATTTTTATCCAAAGCTTCCTGTCCCTCTGTACTTTCAGTGTCCAAGTTGGTGACTCCCATAGTTCCCTCCATATCCAGCAGAATGGAGTCCCGCAGGGCTCTGTATTGAGTGTCTCTATTTTTAGTGGCCATTAACAGTCTAGCAGCAGCTGTCGGGCTCTGTCTCACCTTCTCTGTATGCAGATGACTTCTGCATTTCGTATTGCAGCTCCAGTACTGTTGTTGCTGAGAGGTGCTTCCAGGGAGCTATCCACAAGGCGCAGTCATGGGCTCTATCCCACGGTTTCCAGTTTTCTTCCACAAAGTCGTGTCTCATGCACTTTTGTCAGCGTTGTACCGTCCATCCGGAACCCACACTACCTTACAGACGATCCACTCACTGTAGTCGAGACATCAATTCCTAGGACTAGTTTTTGACGCTAGATTTACTTGGCTCCCTCGTCTTCGTCAGCTTAAGCATAAGTGCTGGCAGCACCTCAGTGCCCTCTGTTGCCTGAGCAACACCAATTGGGGTGCAGATCGCTGTACACTGCTGCAGCTCTACAGAGCCATTGTCCAATCGTGAGTGGACTATGGGAGAGTGTTTTATGGTTCGGCAGCGCCTTCGGCATTGCATTTACTCAACCCTGTGCACCACTGTGGGGTTAGATTAACGACAGGAGCTTTTAGGGCGAGTCCGGTGATGAGTGTACTGCTGGAGGCTGGTGACCCTCCATTGCAGATCAGATATGCGCAACTGCTAGCCAGGTACACAGCACACAACTATAGTTCCCTGAGCATCCGAATTACCGTCGCCTTTTCCCACCCGTGGCAGTCCATCTCCTGCATCTGTGGCCCAGATCAGGGCTAACGATTGTGGTTCACATGCGGTCCTTTCTCTCCAAACTGGAGTGCTTCCCTTTACCACCTCTACTTGCGGTCCATTCGCGTATGCCTCCATGATGTACGCCTCGGCTGCAGCTTCGTCTGGACCTTTTGCATGGCCCTAATGACTCCGTTAACCCCACTGCTCTCCGCTGCCACTTCCTCTCGATTCTTGACTTGTTTCAGGGCTCTTAAGTGATTTACACCAATGGCTCAATGGCTGATGTTCATGGAGGACATATTGAGCAGCACTCCATGCCAGTTAGCTGCAGTGTTTCCACTGCAGAGCTGGCGGCCATATCTCGTGCTCTTGAGTACATCCGCTCATGCCCTGGCAGTCATTTCTCCTGTGTACTAACTCATTGAGTAGCCTAAAAGCTATCGACCAGTGCTACCCTCGCCACCCTCTGGTAGCTTCCATTCAGGAGTCCATCTATGCCCTGGAACAGTCCTGCCATTCCATGGTGTTTGTGTAGACCCCAGGACACATCGGAATACCCGGCAATGAACTTGCCAACAGGCTGGCCAAACAGGTGACGCGGAAACCGCTTCTGGAGATAGGCATCTCTGAAGCTGACCTGCATTCTTTATTACATTGCAGGGTTTTCCGGCTTTGCGAGACGGAATGACATAACAGCACGCACAACAAACTGTGTGTCACTAAGGAGACTATGAATGTGTGGAAGTCTTCCATGCAGGCCTGTTGCAGGGAATCAGTTGTCCTCTACCGCCTCCGCATTGGCCATTCGTGGCTAACTCATGGTTACCTACTCCGTTGCGAGGACACACTCCATTGTTGCTGTGACTCCCAAATGACAGTTGTCCACCTCTTGCTGGACTACAGACTTTCAGCCACTCTGCAGCATCCTGCCTTCGGTGTTGGGCGAAAATGCCTCCACAGCAGTTTTAGTTTTACGTTTTATCCGTGAGAGTGGGTTTTGTGTTTCTATGTAGGTTTTAGCGCATGTCCTTTGTCTGTCTGTCCTCCACCCTAGTGCTTTTAGGGTGGAGGTTTTAATGTGTTGCAGAGTGGCTGGCTTTCCCTTTTTATTGCCGTGGTTGGCCAGCCACTGTAATTTACTTCCATGTTTTACTCTCCTCTGTTTCTAGTGTCTGTTGTTTTCTTGTCCTCATTTGTTTGTTTCCGTATTTGTTGCCTTCCCTTCGTTCTTGTGGCTTTTCCGTTCTTTCTGTCTTGTGTTATATGTTTCGTCTGTTTTATTCTAACACTTGAGGCATTGTTTTATTAGGAAAAAGGGACTGATGACCTTGTAGTTTGGTCCCTTCTCCTGCCTTTAAACCAACCAACCAACCAACCAACCATTGTTAAAAATTTTACTGGCATATTTGTGTGATTTATCTTAAAGTATTACATGCCCAAAAAATCAACATTACATGGGAAAGCTTAGCTTCTCTTGCAGCTTATTAATCTTGAAGACCATTATTATATGTAAAAGCTTTTTTTCTTGTAGCAACACAATGTATATTAATTTAAACCATTAACTTTTTCCTATTTGTGTGTTTGCGCTACTTCACAATGACGTTGCTATTGGTTGGCTACATCACGTGTCCTATGCTCCACGTATCTGCTGTCATCGTCTGGTGAGAGCACATGACATGAACTATGACTGGCTTCAGTGCTTCAGCAAGTAACACGCGGTGTTGGGTGTAATTCACATGTATACTTTCATACACGAAAATATGCAGTGTATATGTTGGTGCACATCAAAGATTTTTCCAAAATGTCTCCCTCCCTCCCTCCCTCCCTTTAAAGTGCTGGCAAGTTCTGTGCTAGTTAGATTTACTTTCATTCCAATTGATGCATAGTGAGGAGGTCCTCCAGGATGCAGAAGTTATATATAAACAACGATGCTGTAACTTAACAAACGAAAGTGTTGGTATGTTGATAGAGACAATAGCACGCACGCATCCATCCATCCATCCATCCATCCATCCATACACCCGCACACACATCCATCCGCACGCACGCACGCACGCACGCACGCACGCACGCACGCACGCACGCACGCACGCACGCACGCACGCACGCACATACATACATACATACATACATACATACATACATACATACATCCATCCATCCATCCATCCCCCCCCGCGCGCGGGCGCACACGCACGCGCACGCACGCGCACACGCACGCACACGCACGCACGCGCGCACACGCACGCACGCGCGCACACGCACGCACGCGCGCACACGCACGCACGCGCGCGCGCACACGCACGCACGCGCGCGCGCGCACACGCACACACACACCGGCGCGCGCGCGCACACGCACACGCACACCGGCGCGCGCGCGCACACGCACACGCACACGCACACCGGCGCGCGCGCGCACACGCACACACACACCGGCGCGCGCGCGCACACGCACACACACACCGGCGCGCGCGCGCACACGCACACACACACCGGCGCGCGCGCGCACACGCACACACACACACACACCGGCGCGCGCGCGCACACGCACACACACACACACACACCGGCGCGCGCGCGCACACGCACACACACACACACACCGGCGCGCGCGCGCACACGCACACACACACACACACCGGCGCGCGCGCGCACACGCACACACACACACACACCGGCGCGCGCGCGCACACGCACACACACACCGGCGCGCGCGCGCACACCCATCCGCACATATACATACACAGACACATGTAAAGGCAAAGAGTTTGGGCAGAGACGGAATGACATAACAGCACGCACAACAAACTGTGTGTCACTAAGGAGACTATGAATGTGTGGAAGTCTTCCATGCAGGCCTTTTGCAGGGAATCAGTTGTCCTCTACCGCCTCCGCATTGGCCATTCGTGGCTAACGCGCACGCGCGTGTGTATACCTGTCCCTTTTTACCCCTAAAGCTGGCGGCACACGGACCACGCATCCGAACGTTGACCGTGCCGAGTTTCTGATGTCATAGCGTGGAATAGCATGCTCGGGAATCTTTCCGAACGTGCAGAGCAATATCTGGCATGTCAGATATTCTGAACGTGCGTTTAAGCGTTGACCAATGAGATGGTACAATGCCACCTACGTCACAAGCACTCCGTCTCCCTTCAGTACAGAGTTGTGAGGCACCATGTTGGCATTCATTTCAAGCTTGTATCTTATATGCCATTTCTGAGCACCAACAAATTGAGAATCACTGGAAAACCCGTTGTTAACTGTGTGATTCGTTCCAATAAAAAATGAGAAAAATCATATTCGCGGCAAAAGAATTACTGTAACTTCAGTATTATGAGAGTAGGCTATTTGAAGGCAGCGACACACTGAAGATCCACCCAAAATGCATTGTTCTTGGTACAATTTGTTATAGTTAAATTTCAATTAGTAACATATCTACGAATAAGGTTTTCAGCAACGGGCAATATAAATGATTAGAAGCACGAAGCGTGAGGTTGGTTTAGCGTAATGAGTAGTGTCACTGTCCTCATTAGAATTGATTGGTGGGGCGGTGGTTCGCATTTTGTCACTTCCAATTTTTTTTCCCTAACATTCGCGTTTTTATTAGGTTCTGATATTTTATGATTAATTTAAGTATATACTACAATATTTAATGTTATATAAATATAAGTTCACCTTTCTTGAGGGGTGGCTTTGTTCGATTGGCTTAATCTACAGGACAGCTTGCGCTACTTGTATAAAGATATTTTGCTCCTTTTTCTTTTACGCTTCGCAATTCACATGTTGCAAGAATTCTGCTACTGGGTAGGAACAGTGATCAAGTAAGACTGACCTTGGGGCTTTACTAAAATGTGGGAGTGATGAAATAATGTTTATCTTATGCGCAGAAGTATTCCAAATTTGTAACGCACTGTTTGTAATGGAACTTTTATAAACATGTGTCCTTATTGATTGGACATGATACTTTCCTTCTTGTGGACGATGGAGGAAATGTGCGTTTTAATAGAGCTAACGTGGGAATTTCACGCGCGCCCGTTGAGTAAACAGTGTGATTTACGAACTAGAATCATCCCTCAACTGTCGCTGGAGTGCGTTGCGATCGCGTATACCACGTTGGGGCCCACGTACCGTATGCAGAAGTCGCATCGTTCCTGAGCGTTCAGCAGCACGTTGAACTTGGCATGCTCAACGTTAACATTCGACAGCACGGTCAGTGTGCTGACAGATTAAGGTAAGTCTTTCCACTCCCGGCATTGGAATGACTCCTTACCCTCTCCCTTAAAACCCACATCCTTTCGTCTTTCCCTCTCCTTCCCTCTTTCCTGATGAAGCAACTGTGGGTTGCGAAAACTTGAAGGTTTCACACACACACACACACACACACACACACACACACACACACACACACAAATCAGTTGGTTCTACTGATAAATTATCAATGGAGTAGGAGGAGTTGTCCACCAATAAATCCTTAAGGCCTCTCTTAAACTGAATTTCATTGATTGTTAATCTTTTTATGGCTGCTGGCAAGTTATTGAAAATGTGTGTTCCTGAATAATGCACACCTTTTTGTACAAGACTAACTGGCTTGAAATCCTTGTGAAGATTATACTTATTTCTAGTATTGAACCTATGAATTGAGCTTTTGGTTTGAAAAAGTGATACATTTTTAGTGACAAATATCATTAAGGAATAAATATATTGGGAAGCAGTAGTTAGTATCCCTAGTTCCCTAAACAAGCTTCTGCAGGATGTTCTTGAGTTCACACCACATATAACTCTTACTGCACATTTTTGTGCCTGGAAAACTTTAGCTTGGCTTGATGAATTACCCCAGAAAAGAATACCATATGACATTATGGAATGAAAGTAAGCATAGTATGCCAGCTTTTTCATTTTTATATCCCCTATGTCTGACACAATTTGCATTGCAGATAGAGATTTGTTGAAATGCTTCAGCAGTTCTATGGTCTGCTCCTCCCAGTTGAATTTATTATCAAGCTGTAATCCCAAGAATTTAACACTGTCCACTTCTTCTATATGCTTGTCATCGTATGTTAGGCATATACTCGTTGGACACCCCTTACAAGTTCTGAACTGCACGTAGTGTGTTTTTTCAAAGTTTAGTGACAAAGAATTGGCTAGGAACCAGTGATTAATGTCCACAAATATTGTATTAGCTGACTTTTCTAACACTACACTTGATTTGCTATTTATTGCACTGTTTGTATCATCAGCAAACAAAACGAACTTGGCTTCTGTTAACGTTATTGATGAAAGGTCATTGATATACACAAGAAAAAGTAAGGGCCTTGTGGGGGACCCCACATGTTATTAGTTCCCAGTTGGATGATGCCTGATAGCTTGATACATGTGTCTTTCCTAATAACACCATTTGTTTCCTGCCAGAGATATAAGATTTGAACCATTTTGCAGCATTTCCTGTTGCACTATAAGCCGGCCGAAGTGGCCGTGCGGTTAAAGGCGCTGCAGTCTGGAACCGCAAGACCGCTACGGTCGCAGGTTCGAATCCTGCCTCGGGCATGGATGTTTGTGATGTCCTTAGGTTAGTTAGGTTTAACTAGTTCTAAGTTCTAGGGGACTAATGACCTCAGCAGTTGAGTCCCATAGTGCTCAGAGCCATTTGAACCTGTTGCACTATAATATTCCAATTTACTTAAAAGGATATTGTGATTCACACAGTCAAATGCCTTTGACAGATCACAAAATATACCAGTTGCCTGCAATTTTTTGTGTAATGTATTAAGCACATTTTCACTGTAAGTAGGTAGCCTTCTCAGTATCAGAACCCTTAAGAAATCCGAACTGTGGTGTCAAGTATTATGATTGAGATAAGATGGTTATTAAATCAGTTGGACATTACTTTTTCTAAAATTTTTGAAAATGCTGGCAAAAGTGAAATTGGACGGAAATTTGATGCTATTTCTTTATCTCCCTTCTTAAACAGTGGCTTAACTTCAGCATATTTCAACCATTCAGGAAATATTCCACTGATAAACGACTGGTTACACAGATAGCTTAGTGTATAAAACCATAACCATTCAAAGGATTGATAAGTTTTACAGTTACGAGGAAACGTATACTATCACTTAACACGGAAAAGCTGTATTTTCTCCTGGGAAAAGTCTTTTTAACCGGGAAAAATCCTTGTCCGCATATACACCCTGAATGTACATTAAAATATCTGCACGTGCTCTGCTCAGATTTGGTTATCTTAAGTGCCTGTTCTGCTTTAGGTTACAGAGACATGCTTCAGTATTGAAGGTATCTCCCCTCCTGCAAACAGAGAGCTGTAAGACTTAGCTGCAAATGCTAGATCAGTGTTCACTGTGAGCATTTCTGTTTCTCAAGCTGAATGGACTGTGTTGAAACTGGCACAATTTAGCCAAACAGTCTGTGTGTACTCTAGCTCTAGAAAGGACTAGTTAGAAAGATAGCAACATTCTGTGTCATGTTTATGTGCCTTTAGACGACTCTGCTACTTGGTGGGTGATCTTTACTGCTAAATTACATCCCACAAGGACTTTCCATCAACAGGCTTAATGTTTTTGCATTTTTACTAACTTGTTTTGTTTTTTACATGTGTAAGCATTGCTTTAATGCAATAAATGTTGGATAAAAGTATGGTTCAGGTGACTATCATAAAATGATACAACTTAAATTTTTGTTTAGTCCTGCTTTCCTGCCGCACCTTGAAGGCTGTTTTGAAGAGGTTTACAAGCTGCTAAATTACCCTCAGGATGATATCCGGAAAGCAGCGATTGAAACACTTTCACAGTTCTGCATCAACTTCTCAAAGATAGATACACCAGCAGGAAAAGCAGGTACTGTTACCATTGGTAAACCAATCTGTTTCGAATGTCACTTGTATTTGATTCACTTCCATCATAATCAAATTCAAATTAGAGTAATAATATTACATACACAGTACCTTCATATTTTGTACAATTGCATGAAATAAAATCACTTCATATCCATTAAGTGGGAACAAGAAGAAAATTAGTATTGATTTAAATTTAACTTTTAGTGTCTTAAAGTCCTTAACATAATTTGTTTTGGAAAACATTGTGAAGCAAGCATTTGAAATGGAATTGTTTCAGCTTTGATGAAAGCATTATCCATGTTCGTTCCTAAGTGTGCTGAACTGATTCGCATGGATGAAGAAAGGGAAGTAGTAACAACTGCCCTCGAAGCGTATACTGAGTTATTGAAGGAAGTAAAGCACCCTGTTCTGGAAGGAGAAGGGCATAAAGATGCCATAATTAATTGCATACAGGATGTTATGACTTTCAAGGTTGGTTACTTACATTGTATATCTGAAAAATTTTGGATCCATTAACAAGTTTGTATGTGTACAAATTTTCCAGATTTCAGTCCTAGTAGTTCTGTCACAAAGCACTTCCTCATGTAGCTTACTGCCTGTTTGTGAAATAGACATTCTAGCTGAAATTTTTGTTCGTGAAAAGTATGAAGCCTTCACTAACCCATTCAAGACCATCAATCACTTGATGGTGTAAATAAAACCTATATCACAGCATTCCATTTGCATAATAAAGAGGCCCACGCAACACACCTTTTGATTGACATCATAATTTCTCAAAAATGCTTACCTAAATTTCTAGATGTCACCTTCACTCACACTCTCATTTAAACAGCACTGTATGAAACTGTCAAAGAAACCTTGCACAATAGTAAATCTTCTCCACAAAATAACTGGAAAAAATTGTGGAGCAAATACGCACATGCTATTCACTGCTGCAATTTAATGTGTGCTTGACTGCTGAATACTGTGCCCCTGTGTGGGGAAAAAAGCACATGTACAACAAAGACAGACATATTTCTGAATAAGACCATGAAGACATTACTGCCACTGTCACACACACACACACACACACACACACACACACACACACACACACACACACACACAGCAGTTGCCTGCTGCATCCGGTATTATTCCTCCACATCTCAGAAGACCTGCCAATGCGCAAGTTCTTAATTAGACAGTTCCAGAAAAACTCATTTTTAAGTAGCACTTCCCAGAATCCACCAGGTTTACGCTGAAGGTACACAAGACAGTTTGGGCTGATTTTCAGGTCTCAGAAATTTTTGACTTCATCAAGGAGTGTAATGAACACTGAAATGAACATCCCTCCCAGAACATTCATCCAATTCCAAATCCAGTAATGGTCTCAAACAGTGGAGACTTATCTGCATTTGAGTGGAATGAGGAGGGTGTGACCACATCTTAAATAAAATGGTTATAAAAGTGCAGAGCAATAGAAAAGGTGTTATAAAGAGCTTCCCACTCTATTGCTTTAAAGTTGGTTTGAAAGATTTGAATGAAGTGACAGTGTCAAATTTAAATTGTGCATGTGTATGCATGTCTTAAGTTATAATTTTTTATAGCATACATTTTGTGTGCCTCTTTCCAATGCTGTCAGTTGCTAATTTTGTTTCCTTGCTGTTACTAGAAAATAGTGGTTCTTATAGTTGAGAAAAAGGTCAAAGTAGGAATAAAATGTTTTCTTACTTACTAAGTAACTCACCGCTCTTGCTAAGTATTGTGAGCTGATACTCTTATTTAAGTGTTTATCTGAGCACCAATTTCTTTTAGGTGAATATCTGTCAAATGTATGTAAATTGCTAAGTTCTGTGTGGAATATTTTAAACCTCCTTGGATGAGCTTGACAAATATGTAAAGCCTGTAATAAACAGCTGTATGTGCATCGTGAGGAGCATTTACTCACAGTGGCTGTGTGTAGCAAACTCAAACATCTCAGACTAAAAGTATTGAATGTTAAGCTGCACTGAGAGAATTCCTTAAACTACTTAAACAGTTGAATCTTGGGAATTCTGTGTAGTGTGGACATTTATATTTCAGCTGTTGAGATTTATTAGTACTGATCTTTAGAAACTTAAGCTATCAACTTTAAATAAATATTATGGAATGGAGGTAATATCAAGATAGATCTGGATTAAAAATGATTATGGTTGGCATTATTCCTAGAATGCCTGAGCAATTTTTTTAAATCTTACAAATCTGTCAACTTTTGCACTTGCAAGCAAATAACTCATTTTTTTGGATAATGAGTCCACCAATATTTTATGGAAAGAGGAGTGGTGTTATCGCTCATGGGGCTGTTGGAGAGTGACAAATGTCGCACGAGTGCCTCTTCTAGTTATATCAGTAAGGAAGGGGAACCAATTGGATAAGAAGGCCAAAAAAGGCTTGAAGCTGATCATTCATAAATTATTCTTTTCTACAGAGTTCATGGGAGTAGTGGGTCTTTGTCACCAATTGCATTATAGAGAATCAACATCAGATAGTGCTATAACTTCTATCAGCTATATATCCACTTCATTTATATGGTGGTGGTAAATCCAAGGCTATTGCACAAACTCTCAGGTTACCCAAAAATAATCAGAACCTGCTTTGTCAGTTCAAAGCTGAAGTAGCTGATGTCCTATGCAAGATGAACAAGGATGTAAACGGGAGAAAGAGGGAAGATCTTAAAAGGTAGATACTGAATATGCAAAGAAGTAGAAAATATAGCATGCATCAAAGCCACTTCCCCAAAATGTTCATGAGAAGAATGTTGGACATTGGCCAGTTGTGTTTGAGAAGAGAGGTATATGCAAGGTGTCAAACGGCAGAGGAGGTCCATCAATTATTCACCAGACTTGTAATATTAATTTGTGCATAGAGAAAAAAAGGAACTGTTTTCTGGATTTTTATAGAGAATAAAAATTATGAAGATAAAAAGCTTCAAATTCTTAATAATTTCATATCAGAAAAGTATAGTGTCATTATTCACAAGCCAGAATAAAAGTTATCTGTCTTTCCGAAAACGACGATTATGATGTATGAAATTGAGTCAAATGTTTCTACTTCCCATACAGTTACCAGTTGTGGTTACACCAACTGTTTTTATTAGATAATAAACAAGTCTCAGACAAATATTTTGCTGCCTGTTATGTACATATATCATACATAAAGTGCGAAAATGCAAAGGGGATCCTGTGTGTATCTTTTACCACTTAAAATGTTTTGGATTTCACTGCATACTATTTAGAATTCTTTGTCTTTACTGCTTCATAATTCTGTTCGTAGAAGTTTAACTTGATCAGTTACTGTTCCAGATTATAAATTCTCATTCTTGAAGTTGCATAGATCAGCATACTTCATCCCTTTTCTGAATAGTTCTAAGATCTTTTATAGATCACACAGATAATCTGTAAAAATCACAGTATCATTAGAAATCCTATTTGATCTAGATTAAATTAGATATATTTGTTCTGTAGACCCATAGCGAAGAGACCATATAGGTTGTAAAACATACCATAAAATAGTAATGTGCCATACATACATACAAAAGAGATCAGCTATTATTCCTTCAAGATATTGTAAGGTAAATGATCCTCATAGTTCTTAATTACTGTAAAGAAGGCACATCAGGTTGCAGACACACAATTAATACACTTAAAAAAAGCTTTTGGCCACAAGCCTTCATCAGTAGCACATGCACGCGCACGAGCAAACACACCTCATGGCACACAAGACTGTGGTTATGTGCATGAAGAGAGAGTGTGTGTGTGTGTGTGTGTGTGTGTGTGTGTGTGTGTGTGTGTGTGTGTGAAGGCTGTGGCTGTAAGCTTTATGTAAGTTTGTTTTAATTGTGCCAGTCTGCAACTTAACGTGTGTTCTTTACCATAAGTAACAATCTGTCTTTGACACAATGTTGATACTCCTACCTGAAGATTCCATTGTTTGATCATCATATTTGTGGCCTGAGTAAAAAATAAATCTGGAAAACCTTTTCACTTAAGAGATGCAAGTGATTCTTCTTAGGCTAATATACCACACACCAGACAGAAAATATGTTTAAAACATAGATTTACATTAATCACATTACTCCACTGAAGATGTGCAGAAGGCAGATTATGCAAAACACAGTATTTGGTACTTTCAAGAATACATATACTTCAATCACAGCAGTTATACCAATCATCACTGAGCAGTCTCCTTAATGCATGTTTTACAGTTGGTGCAAATAAGTTCGAATTCTTTGTGCCTCTCCATGTTAACGTTTTTAATTTTTCTGTTACAATTTGGACTGTAGTTAAGATGTTTTGTTTTAGGTTTTATGTAACTTGCAGTGTTTTTGAGAGTTCCTCTGTACCATAATTCACTTGGTCATTGAAGACTCAATGTGTATAGTGTAATAACGTAATCTTCACATCTCATTTTGACTTCTATCGTGTAACGTATTTTAACCTATTACCAATTGGTGGAAAGTCTTGTTTGAACCCTACTGGTTCTGTTGGGTTGTTCAATTCTGGATTATTTTATGAATATCAATGTAAAATCATGATTCCATAGTGATTGCACTATGTAGGATATTTTTGTCTGAATTGTGTTGGTATCCAGGATGGGAACAACAAAGAGCATGGGCAGCTGCTCACCTGTTAAGGAAAAACTGCTAAGAAACTACACATGGAGATGAAAATAATGCACTATCTTTAGTGGTTGTACACTTTTAGTGGCTGTTGTATATACATCTCACACAACAGTTGTGCAAATGCACATGCTTAATATGTATTAAACATACATTCTGTGTTGCTGTTGTTGCGTTTTGAATGTCTTTTGAAACACTTTTGTTTCATGCAGACGGAATGTCAGGATAAAGATGACGACGATACAAATATAGCAGATGATGAGCCAGATGCAGAACAAGATGAACTTCTGCTGGAGTGTGCTGGTGATGTTTTGCCAGCATTAGCAAAAGCTATGGATCAGGAAACATTTGCACAATATTATGGTATGCTGATGCCACTTTTCCTGAAAAACACGGTAAGTTCAGTTTGTATGAGACTCAGATAAAAAACTTGCATTATTGAGTTATGGCAACCATATTTTAAGCTACCAATAATTGCTCCTGTATCCTAATTCTGAAAAGTGCTTAATTTTGAAGGGATAGTGTTTTATATTGAGTGCTGCATTTAATATGTAACTTACAAACTGATGAGTCAAAACATTGACTACCGGCTTAAGTTTGTTTGTCTTTGGGATGAAATATATCACTGACCCTGCATTTCGGGAATCTTACAGTTTGTTGGCAGGTTTTTTGGAGGTAAGTGGCATTAAATGCCTATGCACAGGTCATATAATTCACATAAATAACAGGCCACTGATTTGTATGTGCGGCAGTGGCGACCCAGATGGGTTCCATAGGATGTAAATCAGCCGAATTTGGCTGCTAAGACAACCTGAGTTCACTGTATTTCTCCTCAAACCACTGTAGCATGGTTCTGGCTCCGGGACATTCACTTATATTGTTATATTACTGCAAGAGGACATTGCTGTCAAGGAAGATATCAAGGATGAAGGCACACAGGTGGTTCACAGCTGTGAACATGTCTTCGATTACTACCACAAGCCCCATACAAGTGCAGGAGAATCTCTCTCATAGCATAATACTCCTCCCACCAGCCTGCATCAGTAGGGCACAGCATGTTTCAAGCTGCTGTTCAACTTCATACAGCATTTGTGGAGATGACCAGTGACCTGGTGTCACAAAAATGTGATTCACCCAAAAAGCCAACACATTTCCAATGATAGATGGTCAAATCCCCATGGTCGTGCACCCATACAATAGTAATTAACAAAGTCATTGGGTCAACATGTGAAAATGTAAAGGTGGTCTGTTGTGGAGCTCAATGTTCACTGATGTACGATGAACAGTATACTATGAAACACTTCTGCTCTTTCGGCAGAGACAGCACAGATCGCTATCTATCCTACTTTACAAAGCAGACAAGCCTCCGAACCCCACAGTTGTGGACATCCAACCATTTAGTGCCTACTGGTAGTTTCACTGTCGTACCTCCTACCATAGATGCTCACAACAGTAGCACGTGAACATTCGACCAGCTTCACTGTTTCCAAGATACTCACTCACAGGCTCTGCTTAATAATAATCTGTCCTTTGTCAGTCACTTCTCAGTGTACCTCCCCAATTGCAGCCCATATCTTAGTTAGGGTGATTTGCCATCCATGCCTGTTCTGCTTACGTATTTTTGTTACTGTGTCGTGTGCCTGCACTGGACATAATGTTTCGGCTTGTCAGTGAATGTTAATATAGGCTAGGATTGTATGTGCTAATGAATTGTAATAGTGTACTAGGTTGGTATGTAAACCCCTTAGAGTGGGGTAAGCATACTCGAGTACTTTGACTGGGCAATTTTTATTTTTTTCCAGTAATTATCATTTTCTATTTAGTCTAATAGGTAACTGGATGCGAAAAAGTTAAGATTGAGCAAAACAGCCACATAATGAGCATGTTTTATTTCAGCATCTCACTTGAATACTGTACGTAGGATAATGGCCAATAGCAACTAAATACCCCCACTAAAAATATTAACAGTGGAAATTTTTCCATTAATTTGTGCTTGTCATTTATTACTAAAACACTTTCGGCTTTTGTGAGGATACTGTGCATGTCCACGCCTAGTTTGTAGCCATTGGTGGGATTGCCAGGCCTTTACTCCTGTCATATTTCAAATGTTTTAAATACTTGTTGAAATATGCTCTAGACTCTGTCTAGTTTGTGTTCCAGTGTCGCATCCAAATAAAGCCTTTTTTGTCTGTCCACAATTTTTTTCCCCCCATAAGATAGGATCCATCTTCTTAAAACATTCTATCTAATTTTAAGAACTAACCCAATTTGAAACACGGCTGTTGTTTGTTTGTTTGCGCTTGAGCCACATCATAAGCAATAATTCAAAACATACTTGTAAAACATGCTCCATGGCTGTAATGCATTTGAACAAACTCATTTTACCACCATAAGCTTCATTGTTACTTTAGTTCAGTAAGAAATACCATTTTTATGTTGACCTATGTAAAACACACCACCACAAGAAAAAGTGGTAGTGTAACATTTTTCTTGATTAGTCATACCTAATGTGCCACACAAAATATTTGACCATTGCAAGTTTTGTTACATCTTCTCATGATGGAATGCTTGTATATTGGATTGTATAAGAGCGCTGGCAGGTCGATAGACACACAAACAAACACAAACACACACACAAAATTCAAGCTTTCGCAACAAACTGTTGCCTCATCAGGAAAGAGGGAAGGAGAGGGAAAGATGAAAGGATGTGGGTTTTAAGGGAGAGTGTAAGGAGTCATTCCAATCCCGGGAGCGGAAAGACTTACCTTAGGGGGAAAAAAGGACGGGTATACGTGCGCACGCACACACACATATCCATCCGCACATACACAGACACAAGCAGACATATTTAAAGACAAAGAGTTTGGGCAGAGATGTCAGTCGAGGCGGAAGTGAAGAGGCAAAGATGATGTTGAATGACAGGTGAGGTATGAGTGGCGGCAACTTGAAATTAGCGGAGATTGAGGCCTGGTGGGTAACGGGAAGAGAGGATATATTGAAGAGCAAGTTCCCATCTCCGGAGTTCGGATAGGTTAGTGTTAGTGGGAAGTATCCAGATAACCCGGACGGTGTAACACTGTGCCAAGATGTGCTGGCCGTGCACCAAGGCATGTTTAGCCACAGGGTGATCCTCATTACCAACAAACACTGTCTCCCTGTGTCCATTCATGCGAATGGACAGTTTGTTGCTTGTCATTCCCACATAGGTTGCATCACAGTGTAGGCAGGTCAGTTGGTAAATCACGTGGGTGCTTTCACACGTGGCTCTGCCTTTGATCGTGTACACCTTCCGGGTTACAGGACTGGAGTAGGTGGGGTGGGAGGGTGCATGGGACAGGTTTTACACCGGGGGCGGTTACAAGGATAGGAGCCAGAGGGTAGGGAAGGCGGTTTGGGGATTTCATAGGGATGAACTAACAGGTTACGAAGGTTAGGTGGACGGCGGAAAGACACTCTTGGTGGAGTGGGGAGGATTTCATGAAGGATGGATCTCATTTCAGGGCAGGATTTGAGGAAGTCGTATTCCTGCTGGAGAGCCACATTCAGAGTCTGGTCCAGTCCTGGAAAGTATCCTGTCACAAGTGGGGCACTTTTGTGGTTCTTCTGTGGGGGATTCTGGGTTCGAGGGGATGAGGAAGTGGCTCTGGTTATTTGCTTCTGTACCAGGTCGGGAGGGTAGTTGCGAGATGCGAAAGCTGTAGTCAGGTTGTTGGTGTAATGGTTCAGGGATTCCGGACTGGAGCAGATTCGTTTGCCACGAAGACCTAGGCTGTAGGGAAGGGACCGTTTGATGTGGAATGGGTGGCAGCTGTCATAATGCAGGTACTGTTGCTTGTTGGTGGGTTTGATGTGGACGGACGTGTGAAGCTGGCCATTGGACAGGTGGAGGTCAACGTCAAGGAAAGTGGCATGGGATTTGGAGTAGGACCAGGTGAATCTGATGGAACCAAAGGAGTTGAGGTTGGAGAGGAAATTCTGAAGTTCTTCTTCACTGTGAGTCCAGATCATGAAGATGTCATCAATAAATCTGTACCAAACTTTGGGTTGGCAGGCCTGGGTAACCAAGAAGGCTTCCTCTAAGCGACCCATGAATAGGTTGGCGTACGAGGTGGCCACCCTGGTACCCATGGCTGTTCCCTTTAATTGTTGGTATGTTTGGCCTTCAAAAGTGAAGAAGTTGTGGGTCAGGATGAAGCTGGCTAAGGTGATGAGGAAAGAGGTTTTAGGTAGGGTGGCAGGTGATCGGCGTGAAAGGAAGTGCTCCATCGCAGCAAGGCCCTGGACGTGCGGAATATTTGTGTATAAGGAAGTGGCATCAATGGTTACAAGGATGGTTTCCGGGGGTAACAGATTGGGTAAGGATTCCAGGCGTTCAAGAAAGTGGTTGGTGTCTTTGATGAAGGATGGGAGACTGCATGTAATGGGTTGGAGGTGTTGATCTATGTAGGCAGAGATCCGTTCTGTGGGGGCTTGGTAACCAGCTACAATGGGGCGGCCGGGATGATTGGGTTTGTGGATTTTAGGTAGAAGGTAGGGGTGCGGGTTGTCGGAGGGGTCAGGAGGTTGATGGAGTCAGGTGAAAGGTTTTGCAGGGAGCCTAAGGTTCTGAGGATTCCTTGAAGCTCCGCCTGGATATCGGGAATGGGGTTACCTTGGCAAACTTTGTATGTGGTGTTGTCTGAAAGCTGACGCAGTCCCTCAGCCACATACTCCCGACAATCAAGTACCGCGGTCGTGGAACCCTTGTCCGCCGGAAGAATGACGATGGATCGGTCAGCCTTCAGATCACGGATAACCTGGGCCTCAGCAGAGGTGATGTTCTGACTTCCAGCCTTGCATCTCAATCCTTCTTAAAAAACCTTGATCCTACTCCCAACATCACCAGTGCTGAAGCCCAGGCTATCCGTGATCTGAAGGCTGACCGATCCATCGTCATTCTTCCGGCGGACAAGGGTTCCACGACCGTGGTACTTGATCGTCGGGAGTATGTGGCTGAGGGACTGCGTCAGCTTTCAAACAACACCACATACAAAGTTTGCCAAGGTAACCTCCTGACCCCTCCGACACCCCGCACCCCTACCTGCTACCTTCTTCCTAAGATCCACAAACCCAATCATCCCGGCCGCCCCATTGTAGCTGGTTACCAAGCCCCCACAGAACGGATCTCTGCCTACGTAGATCAACACCTTCAACCCATTACATGCAGTCTCCCATCCTTCATCAAAGACACCAACCACTTTCTCGAATGCCTGGAATCCTTACCCAATCTGTTACCCCCGGAAACCATCCTTGTAACCATTGATGCCACTTCCTTATACACAAATATTCCGCACGTCCAGGGCCTCGCTGCGATGGAGCACTTCCTTTCACGCCGATCACCTACCACCCTACCTAAAACCTCTTTCCTCATTACCTTAGCCAGCTTCATCCTGACCCACAACTTCTTCACTTTTGAAGGCCAGACATACCAACAATTAAAGGGAACAGCCATGGGTACCAGGGTGGCCACCTCGTACGCCAACCTATTCATGGGTCGCTTAGAGGAAGCCTTCTTGGTTACCCAGGCCTGCCAACCCAAAGTTTGGTACAGATTTATTGATGACATCTTCATGATCTGGACTCACAGTGAAGAAGAACTTCAGAATTTCCTCTCCAACCTCAACTCCTTTGGTTCCATCAGATTCACCTGGTCCTACTCCAAATCCCATGCCACTTTCCTTGACGTTGACCTCCACCTGTCCAATGGCCAGCTTCACACGTCCGTCCACATCAAACCCACCAACAAGCAACAGTACCTGCATTATGACAGCTGCCACCCATTCCACATCAAACGGTCCCTTCCCTACAGCCTAGGTCTTCGTGGCAAACGAATCTGCTCCAGTCCGGAATCCCTGAACCATTACACCAACAACCTGAAAACAGCTTTCGCATCTTGCAACTACCCTCCCGACCTGGTACAGAAGCAAATAACCAGAGCCACTTCCTCATCCCCTCGAACCCAGAATCCCCCACAGAAGAACCACAAAAGTGCCCCACTTGTGACAGGATACTTTCCAGGACTGGACCAGACTCTGAATGTGGCTCTCCAGCAGGGATACGACTTCCTCAAATCCTGCCCTGAAATGAGATCCATCCTTCATGAAATCCTCCCCACTCCACCAAGAGTGTCTTTCCGCCGTCCACCTAACCTTCGTAACCTATTAGTTGATCCCTATGAAATCCCCAAACCACCTTCCCTACCCTCTGGTTCCTATCCTTGTAACCGCCCCCGGTGTAAAACCTGTCCCATGCACCCTCCCACCACCACCTACTCCAGTCCTGTAACCCGGAAGGTGTACACGATCAAAGGCAGAGCCACGTGTGAAAGCACCCACGTGATTTACCAACTGACCTGCCTACACTGTGACGCTTTCTATGTGGGAATGACCAGCAACAAACTGTCCATTCACATGAATGGACACAGGGAGACAGTGTTTGTTGGTAATGAGGATCACCCTGTGGCTAAACATGCCTTGGTGCACGGCCAGCACATCTTGGCACAGTGTTACACCGTCCGGGTTATCTGGATACTTCCCACCAACACCAACCTATCTGAACTCCGGAGATAGGAACTTGCCCTTCAATATATCCTCTCTTCCCGTTATCCACCAGGCCACAATCTCCACTAATTTCAAGTTGCCGCCACTCATACCTCACCTGCTATTCAACAACATCTTTGCCTCTGCACTTCCGCCTCGACTGACATCTCTGCCCAAACTCTTTGTCTTTAAATATGTCTGCTTGTGTCTGTATATGTGTGGATGGATAGGTGTGTGTGTGCGCGAGCGTATACCTGTCCTTTTTTCCCCCTAAGGTAAGTCTTTCCGCTCCCGGCATTGGAATGACTCCTTACCCTCTCCCTTAAAACCCACATCCTTTCATCTTTCCCTCTCCTTCCCTCTTTCCTGAAGAAGCAACCGGGGGTTGCGAAAGCTTGAAATTTTGTGTGTGTATTTGTGTTTTTTTTATTGTGCCTATCTACCAGCGCTTTCCCGTTTGGTAACTCATGGAATCTCTGTTTTTAATATATTTTTCCCATGTGGAATGTTTCTTTCTATTTTATTTATATCAAAACTTTATACAAAGAATTTTTCAGTTTTCTGTCAGCCCAATACTAACTGCTCTCAGATCTCATCCTTCTTTCTTCATCAGAAATCACCCTTTCTATTTCCTGTTTGTTGATTCTTTTTTGCTGTCTGGTTTGTTTGTCTGTGAGTTTCCTGGTTTTGTAAGTTTTGTTTCTTAGGTCTTCCAATGTAATCTGTAACTCAAAGCTTAAGTTTATATTTAAGTACTCTCCTGTTCATTAGCACACAGGACTACCATTTGGGATGATTGCAGTTCAAACCCCATCTAGTCATCCAGATTTAAGTTTTCTGTTGCTTCCTTAGATTGCTGTAGGCAAATGCCAGGATGGTTCCATTCAAGTTGCAGTTAACACTTATTCTCTGCCTCTTGAAAATGTATGAAAATCCTGATTTAAATTTTCCATTGTTTCTCAAAATTGTTAGAGTAGAGCTGTAAGCAGTCTCTGTCCCCTCCCCCCCTCCCTTTCCAGTTAAGCTAATGTCACATTTTGAATGATGTACACTGAACCTCCACAGAAACTGGTATAGTCATGCATATTCAAATATAGATATATGTAAACAGGCAAAATATGGAGCTGCTGTTGGCAACGGCTATATAAGACAAGAAGTGTCTGGCACAGTTGTAAGATCGGTTGGTTATTGCTGCTACAATGGCAGGATATCAAGATTTAAGTGAGTTTGAATGTGGAATTCGTCTGTGCATGAGCAACTGGACACAGTCTCTCCAAGGTAGTGAGGAAGTGGGGATTTTCCCATATGACCATTTCAAGAGTGTACCGTGAACATCAGGAATCCGGTAAAACATAACATCTCCGACATCGCTGCAGCCTGAAAAAAGATCCTGCAAGAACTCGATGGACAATGACTGAAGAGAATCGTTCAACATGACAGAAGTGCAACCCTTCCACAAATTGATGCAGGTTTCAATGCTGGACCATCAACAAGTGTTACCATGCGAACCATTCAACGAAACCTCATCGATATGGGCTTCGGAGGCGAAATCTCACTCGTGTACCCTTGATGACTGCACGACACAAAGCTTTATGCCTTGCCTGGGCCTTCAACACCAGCATTGGACTGTTGACAACTGGAAACATGTTGCCTGGTTGGATGAGTCTAGTTTCAAATTCTATTAAGTGGGTGGACGTGTGGTTATGGAGACAACCTCATGAATCCAAGGACTCTGCATGTCAACAGGGTACTAGGGACTATTCAAGCTGATGGAAGCTCTGTAATGGTGTGGGGTGTGTGCAATTGGAGTGAACTACTACAGTGGCTCCAGTAATACTCTTCTGAGTTTAAACACTTCCACTGGGCACCAAATGCTGCAGACATGAACATTATTGTGCATGTCTGGGAAGCCTTGCAATATTCTGTTCAGAAGAGATCTCCATCCTCTTCTACTCTTACAGATTTATGGCAGCCCTGCAGGATTTGTGGTGTCAGTGCCTTCCATTACTAGTTCAAACATTAGTCGAGTCCATGCCAAATCCTGTTGTGGCACTTCTGTGTGCTCAGGGGCCCCTACATGATATTAGTCAAATTACCATTTTCTTTGGCTCTTCAGTGTAGATGTTGATGGGAAGTCAAACTCCAGCCTATCTTTCCCAGTACTGCCAGCTATTTATTTTCAACATTCTGCTGCCCAATTTTAAAGTACTGTGGTTAACCACTAAAAAATTTTGGTGATTGCAGATGTCTGAAAGAAAGAAAACTATACATCACAGTAACTGCAATCGTGCACATGCAAACTTACCAGATTTAATTCACTGTGATTCATGCACTCACTTACAATCTGGTACTAAGGTGAGCTCTCATTTCTGCAAGAGATGGTTAAAGTCTAGATTGGGGCTAGTGGCGTACTTGTGTGTTTTCTGCTGCAATGTTTCCAACACTCACTGTGACTTGACAAGAGTGAAAGGGGCTGCATCAGCTGCTGGCTCTATGCAGCCAATGAGAGGGTGGTGGGCAGACAATGTGTTCAGAAACAAGAGAAATTGAAACATTCTGACAATGTTATCAAAGCAAACTCAGATATTTATTCAGATAAAAACAGCTGTGTTCTCAGGACTCACAGTAACCACAATGTCAGAAATCGCAACATATTCGGAAGAAGTAACCAAATATTTGTGACATCAAAGATACAAATTTTTGGAGGATGATGATATGATGATATGATATGAGGATATGATGAGGATGATATGATATGAGGATATGATGAGGATGATATGATATGAGGATATGATGAGGATGAGGATATGATGAGGATGAGGATATGATGAGGATGAGGATATGATGAGGATGAGGATATGATGAGGATGAGGATATGATGAGGATGAGGATATGATGAGGATGAGGATATGATGAGGATGAGGATATGATGAGGATGAGGATATGATGAGGATGAGGATACGATGAGGATGAGGATACGATGAGGATGAGGATACGATGAGGATGAGGATACGATGAGGATGAGGATACGATGAGGATGAGGATACGATGAGGATGAGGATACGATGAGGATGAGGATACGATGAGGATGAGGATACGATGAGGATGAGGATACGATGAGGATGAGGATACGATGAGGATGAGGATACGATGAGGATGAGGATACGATGAGGATGAGGATACGATGAGGATGAGGATACGATGAGGATGAGGATACGATGAGGATGAGGATACGATGAGGATGAGGATACGATGAGGATGAGGATACGATGAGGATGAGGATACGATGAGGATGAGGATACGATGAGGATGAGGATACGATGAGGATGAGGATACGATGAGGATGAGGATACGATGAGGATGAGGATACGATGAGGATGAGGATACGATGAGGATGAGGATACGATGAGGATGAGGATACGATGAGGATGAGGATACGATGAGGATGAGGATACGATGAGGATGAGGATACGATGAGGATGAGGATACGATGAGGATGAGGATACGATGAGGATGAGGATACGATGAGGATGAGGATACGATGAGGATGAGGATACGATGAGGATGAGGATACGATGAGGATGAGGATACGATGAGGATGAGGATACGATGAGGATGAGGATACGATGAGGATGAGGATACGATGAGGATGAGGATACGATGAGGATGAGGATACGATGAGGATGAGGATACGATGAGGATGAGGATACGATGAGGATGAGGATACGATGAGGATGAGGATACGATGATACGATGATACGATGATACGATGATACGATGATACGATGATACGATGATACGATATAGGATATATGATATATGATACGATATAGGATATATGATATATGATACGATATAGGATATATATGATATATGATACGATATAGGATATATGATATATGATACGATATAGGATATATGATATATGATACGATATAGGATATATGATATATGATACGATATAGGATATATGATATATGATACGATATAGGATATATGATATATGATACGATATAGGATATATGATATATGATACGATATAGGATATATGATATATGATATATGATACGATATATGATATATGATACGATATATGATATATGATACGATATATGATATATGATACGATGATACGATATATGATATATGATACGATGATACGATATATGATATATGATACGATGATACTATGATACGATGATACGATGTATGATACGATGATACGATGTATGATACGATGATACGATGTATGATATATGATATACGATGTATGATATATGATATATGATATACGATGTATGATATATGATATATGATATACGATGTATGATATATGATATATGATATACGATGTATGATATATGATGTATGATGTATGATATATGATGTATGATGTATGATGTATGATATATGATATATGATGTATGATGTATGATGTATGATGTACGATGTATGATGTATGATGTATGATGTATGATGTATGATGTACGATATATGATGTATGATGTATGATGTACGATATATGATGTATGATGTATGATGTACGATATATGATGTATGATGTATGATGTACGATATATGATGTATGATGTATGATGTACGATATATGATATATGATATATGATACGATATATGATACGATATATGATATGATACCACAGACAGCAGTATTAGTAAGAAAAAATGTAGAAAAGAAAATGGCACGAAATTAATGTAAATCATTTATTATTATTATTATCAAAATGTAGACAATCAATAAATGGCATTTAGAATGTTACAAAGTTAAGTTTATTGGCACATACTTTTTCAGTAAAAGTTTTCAATTTTGGAATATGTTAAAAATGAATTTTTCTCCAAGCCTCTTGAAAAAAAGGGGCCCCCGTTTGTATTCAGGGTCTTGTTAACACTGGTAAATACGGTATTTAGTGTCAAAAAGACCCATGTATTCCTATTACGTGCTTTAAAATACAAGACATTCCAAAGTGACAAACACACACTATTTGTTCAATTTTGTACCATTGCGTGTGCTCCATAAGGAGAATGTTGCTTCCTGAAGTGCCGCAATTTTACGAAGTGAATGCTAACAATTTCAGGTATGTCCCACATTTACATGTCCATAAATGCTATTCAAAATATTGTTTGTTTTTCCTGAATATTTAGATTTGTAATTTGATTGTGCAGCTTATTACCTTCATAGATTCTCGTGCATCTATAATTTGAAAATTGTTAATCCTCTTGTTAGTGTGGAGTTTTTTATTTTATAGAGAGAATACTCAGTGCTACTCTGACATGAATGTAATATTTATTTCACAGAGGAAAAGATGTTCAGCTTCACAACGTTCATTCTCAGTTGGTACTTTGGCAGAATGCTTGCCCGAATTAGGACCATACACCAAAGAGTTCGCACCACAGCTATTACCAGTGTTCTTACAGCTCACAGAAGATGAAAGTGAGGAAGTGCGCAACAATGCAATCTTTGGAGTAGGTGTGCTGTGCCAATTTGCAAAGGAAGCTCTCTTTTCGTATCCTTTGAATTTATTTCTTAGGTTATTTTTCATTTTTAACTGTTGTGTGAACCGAATGCATAAAGGTAAGTATCTGAGAATCACAGGATATTTATTACAATGTACAGATGCTCCTCCTCAAAAGAAATCTGCACTTTGTTATTCTTTATGTGCTCTAAAACTGTATGGCGGAAAACTGACTCCTAACACCCTTCTACATCTTAGTGGTTTTTATTTCAGACAATGGAAAGTCCAGGTTGGAATATCAACAATTACAATAAGGGTAGATTGCTAGTCACCATAGAGATGACACATTGAGTTGCACATAAGACACAACAAAAAGATTGTTACATGCTAAGCTTCTGGCCAAAGCTGCCTTCAGAAAAGAAAGTAAAACACACATTCACCCAACCAGATACACCTCAACACACGACCGCTATCTCTGGATGAAGAATGCTTTGGTCAAAGCTTTGTAACATTCTTTATGTTGTGCTTGTCTGTAACTCAGTGTGTCACTCCTTAGAGTGAGTAGCAGTCCACCATTTTCATAATTGTTGTGATTTTATTTCTTCGCATGTTTACAAAATTCTAGGATGAATAGGGTGTTGTGCCTTTTCATGAGAAATAATTCTCTTTGATAGTTACATTGCTGTAGTTTGTTCTGTGATAACAATTCAAGGCTTTTGTATGAGACTTTGACCATTCATTAGGTATTCAACTGAACAGTTCAGAAAGTATTGCACTCTGAAGCATTGTATTGTCTTATAGATAAAAAAAGGCCTAGCATAGAGCTTATCAGCTTGAAAGATCAGTTTCTGTGAGTCTGAAACAAAAAAGAAAATTGGCACAGGCACACTGATGTAATCTTATGTCGATTCAGCAGCCATTCATTTGAATATTTTTTGTCAAATGTTTGAATGGAACAGAAAAAAATTCCCTAGAAATCACGCAGCGGAGTTTCAAATTGACAAGTGTGAGAGATTTAGATGGAAAAAGGCTTAATTGCTTGGAAATAATCAGGATAATTAATTGTTTGAGAGAAGTCGAAATATTTTAGGAACAGCTGCTGCTAGCAGTGTTAATGAAATTTCATTGAAATTTTTCTGCTTTCTGTTGATTTATATACTCTATTGATGATGAGAAAAATTGAAGCACCTTTGAATGATGCTCCAAATCATGTGCACCAAATGAGGTGCCAATTGACACTTCTAACTCCAACTTCTAACTTACAGTTTACAGTGTTGGAGGATATTTGGTGAAATCTCACGCAATGATCTCTTCCTCACTAACATGTAAGCATCTCAGCTGCTGTACACAATTTTAAGCATCATTCAAAGGTTCATCAAAAGCTTCTCTAATCTATTTTCTCTTACTTTCAGATGAATTATTTCACAAAAAGTTTTGACAATTTCCTCTTTCTTTCCTGTCTCCAAAATCACTTGAAATAATCCACATATGAGCACATTATAAGCTAAGATAATTCAACATTTTCTTCATAACACTCATCATGTATAGAGATATGCTCTATGAAAAATAGGTATTCTGGAATATCTGCCAATAAAATAAATAATAATGAAGACTTGTCAGTATGTATGTTGCTGATAATGTTTTGCAATGCAGTGGAAATTAAAACCAAATAAAAATCCAATCATGGCATTAAATTTAACTTTCCTTATCAGGACATTAACTGCACTAGAGGGTAACAGCACAAACCTGTCAAGGGCTGGCTTGGGAATAGGCAAAAAATTTTCATTTGGTGATGTGGAGTGACTTCTCGTTTAAGTTACTTAATACACAAATCAGTTTTTTCCGTTGTACTGTACAGCGGACCAAACATGAGTTGTACACAAATTGACTGTCCCAAACAGTGTGTAAAACTTAACCAATTTTTTCCAGCAAAATTAGTCAAAATTTAAAGAGATTTGTCAATGTGCACAAAGCCTTCAGCTGTCATTATTTACCCATTTAGTTTGAAACTTTTGTGTTTTCTGGAAAAAATACTTTGAATTGGTTCAATAAAAGTTCATTGTTGCCAGGAGAGGAGTATTGTAGATCAGTCACCAGCCTCACAATGTTTTAACCTATTGTAAATATTCAACTATGTTGATAATGTGACAAGAACGGCTTGTATAATGAAAGCAACTCTGTGATGAAATATATCTAATAACAAAGTGAAACAGTTTTTTTAGAGGACAGTGGAAGAGAGAAGCCATATTGAGTAGGTGCCACAAAAGAGGGAAAATAGAACTTCCATACTACTAAAACATTTAATTTCCCTTGGCTTTAAAATGAAGTTGCTAGCATTTAAATACTGATGGTGGATAATTTTGAATGGAAATTACACACCAACAAAAAGAAAATACAGGTTACTACTTACCGTAAATATGACAATAGTTAAGTTGCAGGCACACACAACGAAAAGAAACTTAATCATAAGCTTCCAGCCAAACCTTTTGTCAGAAAAGCATGTGCATGTGAGGTTCCCCCCCTCCCCCCCCCCCCCCCCAAAACCCCTACTCCCGGACAAACACATGCGTGCGCATGACCGCCATGAAATACTGAAATATGGTTAATGCAGCAGTGTTTGTTGATACATTAATCGTAAGAGATCTTCCTACATATATGCTCTGCCTCTTGAAATATGAGTGATACACAATCTAAATTTTCTTCATAGTTGTATTCTTTTTTAAAAAGTTATTGCATGTCTGTCTTGTGTCCTAATGGCTTCCTTAACAGTAAGTCACTATCAACAAATACTGATGGCTCTGTCAAATGCTGTTGGAAAAGAGAAATACCCATGCACATTAGACAATATTTGTGGCGCCTTGGCTAGACTTATCATGACTAACATTGAAGGAGTACCAGTTCATCAGGTAACTGTAAGCTAACATAAGATTAAATTTTTGTCATTTGTTCTTGGAGTATTCTATTCTTCATTATTGGATTGTCTGCAATGATTTTAATGTTTAAAAGTTGTGTTATATGACAGAAAAGACTGAATCGTATCCAATGACAGGTCATTTTGTAACTTGGTGCCAGATTTGTTTCAAGCAGTTTGTAAAATACTGGCTGTAATATATATAATCTCAACTGTTTCTGACAGCTATAGATGTATCTGGCACTGTATATCTTCTCAAGTACAAAACTGGAAAATACTTTCCCAGATTTCAGCTAACACAGCACACTGTCTCAGTTGGTGTAAACTAAAGATAAACTGGAAAATATCTTTTCATTAGTAGCTAAACCTCTTGCAGTTCATGTTACACACAACCCTTCTGGACTGTTCTTTACTGCCAACTTTAAAAGACCAATGACAGTGGCATACTTAAAAACTGCATCAGTTACACAGTAATGAATGCTCAACATAGAAATTTGAACTAAAATTGTCGTTTGTGCTGTTGCCAGGTATTTCCTGTATTTGTGGAGTATTTACCCTTAAGGGAGGATTTTGATGAGAATAAGACAGTGTACGAATGCCTCCTGTACTTGTATCAGCTAGGCCACCCACAGCTGGTGGCACATCTCGGTGCCCTTTTAACATCAAGTTTTCAAGTCCTACACAAAAAACAGGGCACCACAGGTACTTGAATTTACCGTTACATGTAATTGTAATGCTAGATATGATTATTTCTCGACTAATGTTTTGTTCTTTCCTACAGATACTTTGGATCTAGTCAAAAACTTTGTGCACCAAGTGCACAGAGATTTCCCACAAGAGTTCAATACAACATTAGCTGGTATATCTGCAGAGGTAGTATCCTCTTTGCAAATACCATAAATTAATTGGACTGATCGAAATAACCATGAACATTTTTGTTAGCTTTGCATTGGCGTGATGTTAAATAGAAAGACTGCTCCATGATTTTTGTGTTATTTTGTTCATAGTTTTGTTGGTGTTCCATGTTTCAGTGTTATAAGAAAAGTTTGCAGTTTGTACTACCCATATTTTGTGGTTTATTGAAGTTATATACTCCATAAAACTTCCTTTTGTCTGCAAATTGAGACCCAAATCCTAAGAGTTTTTGTTTGAGAGTAGCAGAAAGTGTTCACTAAATGAAATTGGACCCTTCAAATTTCATATCAATCTCAGGTGATGGAAAAATAATACATTTGTATGGCAACTGTTAATACTCATTGTTTCATTATGAAGACTGAGATTTCTTGAATATATGTTCACTACCATTGAAAGCAATGAAAATGGGATTTCTCACCATTTTGTGGATTTGTTATGTGCTAAGGTTCGAAAGAAAATGTTATGTCCAAGAACATGTAAATTATTGTTATGAGTGGTGACTGGTATAACAACTAGTCTGCATGCCAAATCTTCGCACTGTTTTCAGTGTAAACTATAAATGTTTTTGTGACAGTGAAAACTTACTGTGTATGCTACTTGATTATTTTACAGAACAGGCAGCAAAAATTAATTTTCTGAAGTACTTTCCAATCTGATAAATATATATATCTTCATTTACCACAAGAGGTGCATGTTGTGACCATAAAAGAAAGTTATATTCCATAGCTTTGATATTTTAATTATTTATTTCTTATTCATTATTAGACTTAAATGTTTATATATTTTTAACGATTTTCTATGTTATGATTTAAGATTAGTGCTTGGGATTTACACCCAAAATATAGAAAATGTTGAAAATAAAAGTATTTCTTTAAAAAAATCTTGTCATCTATTTATGAAGAGGTTTCCTGTGCTCAGGTCCCTCCTGCTGGTGGGCCTTCTGTGTACCACACACTTCTAATATCATTCCATTGGTGCTTCATATTCATTATACTTTGCTTCAATACAGTTCCTACCTCTAAAATTGTTGTAACCAAAATAAAATTGCCTCGGAAATTGGCTGCCAAAGTCCAGCCATAACATACGATGATCTTCAGAAACAATTTGTTAATGTTGAATGCAAATTTAAATGTTGAAAGTCTCTTCAGAAGGTATTTGTCTGCACTATAACCAGTGAGTGAATAGGTACTACAATGATTTTAGGAGAAAAGAAATATTCGCAGAACTTGAAAGAAAGAAGGAATCAATTGATAGGATACATTCTAATGCATCAAGAAGTCATCAGTTTTGTAAAGGAAGTATAGGGGTAAAATTGTAGTAAGAGACTAAGGGTTTAATGTAGTAGACCAATTAAAATCAATGTAGTTCGCAATAGTCACCCAGAAATGAAGAGGTGGGTATAGGATGGAGTAGTGTGGGAGAAGCCTGAAACCAGTGTTCAGAGTGAACAACAAACAGCCTAGTGTTGATTATCTGAAAGCCTTATGAATATATATATATTTCTTTTAAATGCCCTTTGGCACAGTTAACAGGTGTTAAAATGTTGTCACACTTTCTGAAAGCTCTTTTCACTTTATCAGTTTTTTGTCTGGTGTGTGCATTGATCTGAAAACCCTTTCAGGATAGTTTAATTTAGTCACCCCCCCATGTGAGAGAACTGGTCCATGTGATTGGCACCTATTGTTATGATACCTCTGAAATCACTTCTGTTGAGCAGAATAACATTTGACCTACTTCAGGAGAAATAACAATAACATTATGAGAATGATAGATTGCTACTCATCATGTAGCAGAGATGTTGAGTTGCAAATGGGCACAATAGAGAGACTGACAGACAAGTAAGCTTTCAGTGAAAAGCCCTTCCTCCGAATTAGACAACATCCTGTCTCCTCTGCAGACGAGTACAGAATCTGTCATTACTCATCTACTTGATGTAAGTGGTGTGATAATGGTAGAGTTAACCATTGTGTACAGGTTTGACAGGGACCATGGAGAACTCGGGGTGGTGTTCCAATCCCTCCAACCAGCAAGTTTCAGGTGTTGTCTTTCCCTGAAACAGCCGGTGGGACTCACTTCACCTGTTCTGGGGAAAACTGTTTTGTCTGGTGTCAACAAGAGGCAAATACAAAAGCGTAGGGGTCTATTAATTGTCGGCAATTCAGGCGTACGGTGAATGATGGTACCCCTTAGGGAAATGGCAACAAGGGACAGGAAAGCACATTCTGTGCACTCAGTATATGTGCCTGGGAGCATTGTTTAACATGTTAAAGAGATATTCCAGGATGCAATCCACTGCAGATTGCGGTGCATGTTAGAACAAATGATGTCTGTCTCAGCTCGTTCCAGTGACTGGCAGAGAAAGTTAGGGAGACCAGCGTCTCGCACATGGAGTTTCAACAAAGCTCACAGTTTGCGGCATTGTCCCCCAAACTGATTGTGGCCCTACAGTTCTGAGCTGAGTGGAAGGACTGAACCAGATACTGTGAAGGTTCTGTGATGAGCTAGGCTGCAACTTCCTGGACTTGGGTCATACAGTTGAGAACTGTAGGGTCCCCCTAAATGTCAGGTGTGCACGCACTACATGTCAGGTGTGCACGCACTACATGTCAGGTGTGCACGCACTACATGTCAGGTGTGCACGCACTACATGTCAGGTGTGCACGCACTACATGTCAGGTGTGCACGCACTACATGTCAGGTGTGCACGCACTACATGTCAGGTGTGCACGCACTACATGTCAGGTGTGCACGCACTACATGTCAGGTGTGCACGCACTACATGTCAGGTGTGCACGCACTACATGTCAGGTGTGCACGCACTACATGTCAGGTGTGCACGCACTACATGTCAGGTGTGCACGCACTACATGTCAGGTGTGCACGCACTACATGTCAGGTGTGCACGCACTACATGTCAGGTGTGCACGCACTACATGTCAGGTGTGCACGCACTACATGTCAGGTGTGCACGCACTACATGTCATGTCTCAGGTGTGCACGCACTACACGTCATGTCTCAGGTGTGCACGCACTACACGTCATGTCTCAGGTGTGCACGCACTACATGTCAGAGGCTGCTACTCAGATACCTGACTCTGTGTGTGTGTGTGTGTGTGTGTGTGTGTGTGTGTGTGTGTGGAGGGGGAGGGGGTGTGGCACCCAATGGTTTAATGGTTTTTTACATACATTACTCCAATCAAGATGATGATAGCTGTAGAAAACTCATGAGTATCAGTGTAAGATCAAAAGAAATGTCTCCCACAGGTGAGAGAATTAAAGCCCTAATGGTTAACTGCTGAAGCATTCACAAAAAGTACCAGTGTTTGAAGTGCTCTTGAATAGCAGTGAAGTTCACATAATACTAGGCACAGAAAGCCGGTTGAAACCTGAAATTTGTAGCAGTGGGACTTCAGTGGAAAATTTAAGTGTATATTAGACAAGAAACTCAAATCCACTGACATAGAAATTGAAGCTGCATATTAGATTGTTTGGGCAAGACTCAGAAGGATCCAACTATTCTAGTCCATCCCTGATACTATCACCCTCTAGATTCATCTCCTGATGTAACCGAAAACTTTAGAGAGAACCTCAGCTCACTTGGAATGAAGTTCCCCAATCATAATGTAATCATTGATGGAGATAAATCATCCAACAGTCAATTGGGAAAATTACAGTTTCGTTAGTGGTGGGGATAAGACATCCTGTGAAACTCTACTAAATACATTCCCCGAAAAGTACCTAGAACACATAGTTTAGAATCCCACTCATCATTGAAATATATTGGATCTAATGGCAACAAATAGACCTAACCTCTTTATGGATGTCCACATAGAAACTTCCATCAGTGACCATGACACAGTTTTGGAGCCCGGATTACCAAAGTACAAAGGATAATTAAAACAAGCAGGAAGATATACATATTCAATAAACTAGATAAAAATAGGTAGTGCCATATCTCAATGAGGAAATTCAGACTTTCAGCACAGGCAATTAGCACTATGACTCAAGTTTAAAAGAAGAGTTGGCCAGGCACTGGATAGATATGTACTCAGGAGAGCAGTTCTTAATGGGAGGGACTGTACATGGTACATAGTCATTAAAGAAACAGATTACTCCATGACAGTGAGATGCTGAGTGCAATGCACGAGGCCTTCAGTGATTACTTTCGTAGAATATTGTAAAATGATCTCTAACGCACCCAAAGAAATTCTGGTCATGTGTAAAGGCTGTTATGGCACCAAAGGTCATGTCCACTAACCAGTGAACGACACAAGAACTGAAATTAAGGGTAGCAAATCAAAAGCTGAAATGCTTCTCAGTTTTCAAATGTTCCTTTACAAAGGAAAACTCAGGAGAACTGCTCAACTTTTATCCTTGTACCATTGAAAAATTGAATGAAATAAGTATTGTCACTGGTGTTGAGAAACAGCTGAAATCGTTGAAATTGAACAAAGTTCCAGGACCCTATGGAATGTGTCGGATTCTATACTGAATTTGCAGCTGAGTTAGTCCCTCATCTAATTATGAAACCAACTTGCACTTTTTTTCACATGACATACTCAAAGCTTTGGATCTAGGCCAGGGCTTCACAACATACGTGTTCGCGGAGCAAGCTGTGAGCAGCAAGGCGCGAGCACGGAGCAGCGCGAGCACGGAGCAGCGCGAGCACGCTACCCCCACTACCGGACCAGAGCGGAGAGTGGGGGGGAGTCACGTGGGGTACACAACAGCTGCCGCCAGTCAATGTAAATCCGTGGCCACCTGCAGGGATATCACTCACGAATTATTACTGCGACAAATGAAACAAATAAAGGAGAATGTACACGTGCCACATAATTTTATTAGCTTAGTGTATGCCTCTACCATCTGTAGATACTGAAACTAAAGAATTCCACGACAATCCTATATTTTCAACACTTTCTTCAACACTACTTAAAATATCACCTCCGGTTGTAGTGTTCTTCATGGCTACTACATCGAGGAGCTCCTCCCTCACATGAAGATATCTATTAACACCTCTAATAAATATGGCAAGCTGCGCTGTTCCAGTGATATCAACACTTTCGTCCAGAGCTAGAGAATACGCCATAAAATCTTTACAGATATTTGCAAGCTGGCTCTGGACGTCGTCTGCCATGTCCTGTATGCGACGCATAATGGTCATGTTAGATAATGGCACAATCCGAAACTGTTCAACTTGAGATGGACACACATGTTCCGCTGCAACTACCAAACCTTCCTATATTAAATCGCCATCAGTTGGGCACAGGGCTTTTGCTAAAAGCAAAGCAATTTTGTAACCCACTCTGAGAGCTGCCTCAGTTGATTTTTCTTAGTCGTCCAGATCTTCTTCGGATGGCTTCCTTTTAAGTTTAATAACTTCCTGTGCACGATCTGGTCAATCACATTTTCCATGTCCGTAGTCTTTTGCATGCTACGACATATAATGTCGCTGTAAATTAAATTTCGTAAAAGAATTCAGCGTTTTGTGACATACTAAACATTTTGCAACACTATCTTTTTCTGTAAACAGATACAATTCCCCCCAATGGGGGTTGAACTGCGAAAGCGTGATTGGGGTTACACAACGGCGACTTCACATGATTCTTAACCAGCGAAGTGACTGTTAAGAGCTGATCGTAGTACTTTAAACGTTACACAGTCGGCGCGAATTCAATAGGCACGCTGCGGTCCTATTCAAACGTGCGCGCGCATTTCCCCTCCCTCCCTAATCCGCGACCTTGCACCTGCTCGCGAGCCCGTGCCTGAGCAGACGCGAGTACTCGCGCTCAAAACCGGCCAGTTGTTAAGCCCTGATCTAGGCAGTCAGGTAGATGCAGTATTTCTTGATTTCGAAAAAGCGTTTGACTCAGTACCACACCTACTCTTATTGTCAAAAGTAAATCATATGGGTTATCAAGTGAAATTTGTGACTGGACTGAGAATTTTCTGGTAGGGAGGACACAACGTGTTGTCTTGGATAGAGTGTCATTGTCAGTTGTAGAACTAACTTCAGGTGTGCCACAGGGAGGTGTGTTGGGATCTTGCAGTTCATGTTGTATATTAATGATCTTGCAGACGATATTAATAGTAACCTCAGACTTTTTGAAGATGTAGTTATCTGATGTATTAGTATCTGAAAGGAGGTTCATAAACATTCAGTCAGATCTTGATACGATTTCAAAATTGCACACAGACTGGCAACTTGCTTTAAATATTCAGAAATGTAAAATTGTGCACCTCACCAAATGAAAAAAGCTTGGTATCCTATGACTGTTTGAATGGGCTAACTCACACAAATACTTGGGTGTAACATGTTGTAGGGATATGAAATGGAGCGATTTTATAGGCTCAGTCGTGGGTAAAGCAGGTAGTAGACTTTGGTTTATTGGTAAAAGTAAAATGCTGGTGAAGTGCAGTCAGTCCACGGTTCTGGAATAATGCTGACATGTAAGAGACCCATACCAAATACGACTAACAGGGGTTGATGAATGTACACAAAGAACGGCAGCACAAATGCTCACAGGTTTGTTTGATCTGTTAGTGCATGTCAGAGATACTGAAGGAACTGAACTCTTGAAGATAGACGTAACTATTCCAAGAAAATCTATTAACAAAATTTCAAGAACCAGCTTTAACTGATGACTCTAAGAATATAGTGCAACCCCATATGTATTGCTCACAGAGAGATCATGTGGATAAGATTAGAATAATTACTGCAAGCACAGAGGCATTCAGTCATTCTTTCAGCACTCCGTAAGTGAATGGAATGGGAAGAAACCCAAATAACTGATACAATTGGATGTACAATCTGTCATGAACCTCACTGTGGTTTGCAGGGTATAGGTGTAGGTGTAGATGCAGATATCCGCATGTGTGCATGGCGCGTACATGCTCCTTTGATCACCTGCATGCATACACACTTTCTTGAAGTGTATTCCATTAAAATATATGAATTTTGCCATCAATTACGTAGACAGGCACTACGTGCAAGAATCCAGAGCAGCTAACAGAAGATAAAAGATCGAAAATGTTCATTCTAATTGCGATTCCTTTGATCTGTTCAACAACATTATATCTTAACTTTCCTGTACATTTTTGTACATAATTGCAAATTCTCAATAAAAATTTTTCACAAGTCACTCTATTTGCGATTTATCATCTCATTTTTCCCACACATACAATACTTCACGCAATGAACGCATGCAGAAGCTGTAAAATTTTGAGTCATCACTTTCTTTCTCTCAAGAAACGAAATTTACTTCTAGACAGCTGTTATTCTGTATTTAGCTTCAACAGGGTTTATTATGCACAGATCCAAAGGCTGCAGATGGCTTGTGCAACTCGGAGCCAGCAATCTATCTTTTTCATAATATTGTCATTATTTCACCCTGGATTTTCCAATGTTTAAGTACAACCCGTGTGAAACTAAAATAAATTTGAAATTAATTTTTACCCTTGCATAAAAGTTGGGTTAATTTGCAGAATGTTACACGTTTATTCCTTAAAAGTGGACTTTCAGGAAACGGGACAGAACAACGTTGCTAATAAGGGAGTTTTGTGGGACATAAGGAAATATCTGTTAAAAGTAGCATTTCCTTAAAATCCGGTGCATTGATAAGGGTTTGACTATCTTTTAATGGGTAACGACACTGAAAAATTTATTTTCAAAATGATTAATGTCGGCATCAGCCTCGCATATTAAGAAATGTATGTGTGCATCAGCTGACTGTTCTGTGAGTGTACCTACATGGTTTACATTTGAACATTGTGCTTCCTCACAAAAAAAGTGCAAAGATAAAAAACAGGGCAATGTTCACTAGGCCAAATGCAATTCATTACCTTTTTATAGTTTCAACTGCATGCAAATTGGCATTTATATAAGGTAAGGAAATAAAACTAAGTTTTAAAAAATGTCGTGGCCCCCACTAATAAATTTACAATGTCTAAGAACAGAAAGGAATAATGTACAATCATTTCCTGGGTACAGTCTCATGCCAAGTTGCAAGTTCTCTACAAGGGACAGGCATTCAACTACACAGCACCAAAACTACCAGCCTAGGTCATGAATTAAGATGTTCACAAGATTGAGCATGACATTTGTACCAGTTTTTTCCAGGCGAGACTGTTAGCAACACATTGAGAACATTGGTGCTTTTGGATTTTAAAACTTTTATAAATGTGCTTCTACCACTGATATGGAGCAACATGACCACTGTGTTTAAAGCATTAAATATAATTTACAGAACACATGACAAGAAAATGCAAGGAATAGATCACCCTGAAGAACTGGAAATATGCATCCAGATCCTCGGTACATTTTCAAAGAGCAATTTCAACTATAGTTCAATTCTTTTATCTTGGCGGCTCGCGCATGCCCGCCTAGACGCGGGAGATTGCTGCGTTGCCAGTTGCACACGACGCCAAGAGAAGCAGCGCCATAGTATAGCATAGTTCGCAAGCTTACGTTTAGGGGGGAGTGTGCAGTTCATGAAGTAAAGCCACCACGGCCGCATTAACCTTTTCGCTGCTACAAAGACGTGCTCCCTGCATTCCGCGCTGTGGGCGATTTTGTCACTGCACTGCTCGCCTGTGCAGACACATTGTGTTCCGACTGCTTTGACACTCTTTATCATTCGATTCCACAAAAACTATTTGGCTCAAAAATTAGATTTTTACCTATCTTCTTGACTGATACCTTCCCCATAAATGACTTAATTTTGTTTCGATGTTCAACGCAGTTATTATGCAGCATTAAATATAGTAAACCATTGCACGAAATTTTGAAGAGTTTGCAGAGGTCAAGTCCATAGATTATACTTTCCGGATGGTCTATTTTAGTTGCCACAATGTTGAGAATGAAATGTGGACAAGATACCTATATATTTCATTTAATTTAAGTACCACTTAAGTGTCGTATGTAATATTCAGAAATATTCCACCTTTCGCGACTGTAACAAAACTTTTACTTACACTGGGCACGTTTGGCTTTATTTTAAAGCACTTCAATCAATCAAAAGGAAGTAGACAAAATACATTAAACAAAACTGTGGACTTACAAAAACATTAGGACTTGAATATACCGTCTGTCAGTGAAGTGCTCAGAGCTATGTCAAATACAATTTTGTGTGTGGCACACACAAACAGCATTTATTTGCTAAAACGCTGATGAGCCAACACAAACGTTGAATATTGTGCTACCGCAGCACAAAACTACGAAAGGTGACTTGGCAATGGAGGACACAAAATACAGTCCTCTTATGATGCTTCAAAAGAGAGAAACGCATGTGGTCTAAATAAGTTGCTTATTACAGTTGCAGAAGAGGGATATATTTCAATACCATTGGTAAAACTGCGACTGTGGAACAAAAACAAGAAATAAAACATGAATACCAATGTGTATGTGCCATACCTTTCACCGATGGAAGTGCTTTAAAATAAAGCCAAACGGGCCCTGTGTAAATAAAACTTTTATTACAGTCGCGAAAGACGGAATATTTCTCAATATTACATACGACACCTATGTGGTACTTAAATTAAATGAGATATTGTTATACAGTAAATATTATATGAAATTTAGTTATCTTGTCCAAATTTCATTCTCAACATTGTGGCAACTAAAATCGACCATACGGAAAGTATACGCTATGGACTTTTTTACCTCTGCAAACTCTTCAAAATTTCGTGCAATGGTTTACTACATTTAATGCTGCACATCAAAACAAAATTAAGTCATTTATGGGAGGAAGGTATCAGTCAAGAAGACGTAAAAATCAAATTTTTTGGCCAAATAGTTTTTGTGAAATCGAATGATAAGTGTGCCAAAGCAGTGGGAACACCATGTGTCTGCACAGGCGAGATGTGCAGTGATGACAAAATCGCGCACAGCGCGGAATGCGGGGAGCACGTGTCTGCAGCAGCGAAAAAGTTAATGAAGAGGCAAAGCACTAGAAATTTCATTCAAACGAATAAAATTCGCGAAGTAAGGCACTCCAATATTGTTTTTAAATAAAGAAATTATTAAGCACCGCACAAGGTTTGAACTCGTAACCTTTCACTTGGCAGGCCAACACCTTAACCGTTCCGCTACCTCGGCTCATCGAACAGTGTAACTCCATAAGGACTCTAACAACTCACGCAACTACTTATATACACTGTTGGTATGACTATGAATTACTCACGCTTCGTCGAAGTACAATAGGAAATAAACAATTACCGCTGTTCTTTATTGCGAAAAAGCAGTTCGTGAGATTGAAACAAACACCTTTCCTTGCTATCGCCTGAATTAGGAGTCTTATTGCTTGTTTGGTTTAATTAATTAATAGAATATGAAGCAGTTGGTATAAAGAATGCTTTTTCCAAACTTTTCTATAAAAGAAAGTCTGCTATCAAGACATTGCTTTTGTTCTATTACTTTATTTATGACTGAATGTTTCTAAAACTGAAGACACTCGTCCGTGCTCTGCACTGCAGTCGAGATCAGGCAACGTCGTTCTCTGTTCATTGGCTGACTATGTTTTGTGACGTCAGATGCACAGAATGAACCTAAACTCGGCCGCCAAGATATATGACGCGCACTTTAGCTAGTAAAAAATTTCAGTGGTCTAAGGAGTAAAAGTAACAACTTGCTCAATAGTTCAGGCACTGAGTCGTCAACAGGTACATAAAGCAGACTAAGTGTGTTGCTAACTTTTGGGACAAATCCTTCTCCAGAGTTAGTCACATACACCTCTATGGCTACATTATTATAGCTGATGACATTTTTCTGGCACTGCAGTTCAACTGTGATGACGGGAGAAAGGGGGGGGGGGGGTGGAGAGGAAGGGTAATTGCTTGAGAGGGAGGGTAATTGATAGATGGGGGAGAGGCAGCTGCTGCGTAGGGTAGGAATGTGGCAGCAGTGAGTTTGTTCTGGCCACACACAGTGAGTTGGACACTGCACAAAATAACATGCAGTTGTGGATTGAGAGGGGAGGAGGAGGAGGAGGAGGGTGGGGCTAAAGATGATTAGGAAGAATGCAGAAGATGGTGTGAGTTAAAGATGATTGAAGTTAGGGTCGTAGTGCAGGGGTACAGGTGATGGTAGGCAAGGGGCTAGCAGAGACTGGGGCTGGAATTAATACAGGATCAACAGATGTATTGCAAGGTCAAACACTATGTAATTCAGAGAAGCTGATTTGGGGGGAAGCATCCAGATGACAAGAGTTGCATAGCAGCCATTGAAGTAGAGCGTGTTCTGCTTAATAGAATGTTCTAAGACTGGGCGTTTTTTGCCCCCTCCCAGTGGCTGTATTGCACAGGTCTTGCAACTGGGTTCTCTACTGGGGTATGACCCGTTTGGCAAGGAGCTTTGAGTAACTTTGGAGTAAGCATAGACTGACATAGGGCACTCGTTGCAGCCAGGGCTCCAACTTCATGAGGAGCAGCTTCATGTAGTACAGAAATAATGTTTCATAGAACTCATATTTAATATCCTGTCTCAGTAACACCCCTCTTGTTGCAGTCTGTTAAACCACTTTCCGACTCTACCGAGCTGTCATTTTATCACATTCAGGCAATGGAAGGATGGCCTACGGATCAGTGGTACCCTCGACATTGTGACTCCTGTACTTGATACACTATTATGGGATGATACTTGAAGCAGGTGCCTCCCCTCTCCCTGATAACTCGGGTGCCACCAGTTACCACCTCAGTTATGGTATACACTTTTGTAGCCATGCAAGACATCTAAATCAGCACCTTCTTTTCCTACTAGGGAAATACTAGCCCAGTAAATCTTTCAGACTGTTACATCCCAAAGGCATATGTCTTTGCCAAAACTTTGTTTGGATCTTCCTCTTCACTCAGTGAATGTGATAGACGGTTGGTTTTTTGCCAATTGTACCTCTCAGTACTCAAGTGACTACCAAAATTCAGACATTGGTATAAATCAATGGCTCAGTAGTTGAGACTGGGCAGGTTATGCCTTTATATGCACCAGGAGCAGCAAACAATACTCCGTGCCTGGTGGCTGCAGCATCTTTACGGCGGATTTAGTAGCTGTCAAAGGTGTTCACTATGTCTGTAACCAATCACATGAGTCTTTCGTAACTTGCAGTAACTCCATGAGCAGCCTACAATCTAACCCATTGTTGTTCTCGGCATCCATTGGTACCACACATTCAAGTCCTTTACAAAAACAGGAGGGATCATGGGGAATGAACTGGTGAATTGGCAACAAGGATCAAGAATTATGTGCAAATAAAGCGACTGTGACCAACATGCACATGACATTACATACACATTCTTATTGTTAGTAGTATGAAACAAAGAATGGAATGTGTCAGCCACATCCAATAGGTTGTGGACTATAACAAAAAAAAAAGTGTGTGGCAGATTTCCCATAGGTTGCTCTGATGTGAATCGGTTCCATGTTTGCCACACCAATATGACCCATGGATACATCCTACGACAGCTAACAAATCCTGTTGTAATTGTGGCACTCCCCTGACAGTCACCCATGTACCTTGTTGGAGCATCTCACCCTCATTGCTGCATGGAAAACTTCACAGCTTGCAGAGTAACTCCATGGACTGTCAGTTTATTGTGTTGAGACAGTGAATCAAATTTAAAACTTTGTCAGAGTAGATTGTGTACTTTCATCAGAAGCCAACATTTGTATGTTCGTGCTGACTGCTGGACAGTGGTAGAGTGTCGCCTCCCTCTGCATTCTTAGCCTTGAGTGGTCCCCAGCTGCCCCAAGATGGAAACTTACTCAACCCGTGACATACCTACTCAGTTTTCATACTACTGTGAGTTTTAATATGTTTAAAAAATGGTGTTCATTGTATTAGCTAGCTGACTTGTCATCTCTACTGAATTAAGTAGTGCATTAGGTATTGGAGTCTAGTTGGGTGCAGAATGTGGGTTCTGCCGCGTGACAAGCCTCGGTGGCCCTTCAAGTGATCCTGGCTGACACCTACTATGCCTTATCATCTTTTGTCCCCCAACACTCTTAATAATTTATTCCTAACACTTCTAAACTAACTTCTCATGATTGGGATACACAGTCATATAATATTTCCTTAAAAGACATCATAGTCGCTGTTGACTGTATAAAATATTTATTATTACTGTTGCAATTTCAGGCATGGAACAGGTAGAACAAACCAGTTTGCAAGACCAGGGGTTTACAGAAAGGAATGTGGCTTGTGCACAAAATGTTATATTGGACAAACTGGGCGGGCATTTAACGACAGGTTTAAAGAGCACATCAGGCAGACAGAGAGCAATACCTCTACCTTTAGCAAATACTTAATTGAGAATAAACATATGGTTAACAATATAGATTCATCTCTTAATATACTGCATACTCTACCTAAAAGTAGAATCATGAATATCCTAGAAGAAATAGAGATTTACAACTGTATTAAAAATTGTCCCCATGACCTACTTAATGATCAAACTGGATCTTGTGGGACTCTGACAGTCAATAGGCTGCATTTTGATGACTACATGTACTCATGTCAGATAGTTTTATATTCCGACAGAATGTAAGTAATGTACAGTTCTCTCCAATTTTTATAATTGAGCTACTTTCTTAATGAAATGTTTGCTTAATTATGTATATACATCCTGTGCTTCACTTTTGTATTTTTGTGTTTAGGTAACTTTTGCAGTGTTACTTGAATATGGCCATAAGGCCGAAATTGCAGTAGTAACAATAAATATTTTATACAGCCAACGGCGACTATGATGTCTTTTAAGAAACTTCTAAACTAGCTTTCATTTAGTCCCCCCCTCTCCCCCGTCACTGGTTTAAAACTGGATGGTTTTGTCTGCCGTATTTCTGACACGCACGCGCACACACACACACACACACACACACACGCACACACACACACACACACACACACACACACACACACTTACTTACTTTATTTTAAACTTAAAAAAAAAATAGTAGGTGGGAATCGACACCACACACACACTTACTTACTTTATTTTAAACTTAAAAAAAAAATAGTAGGTGGGAATCGACACTTCATTGAATTTTTATCATTAAATTGGAAGATGATCATTTTACGATTTGATGACACTTAATTCAGTACCTAATTCCAACAATAGGCACAAGTTTGTGATTATATGGACCTAGGGTGATGTGCATTTCAATTTTATCATGTGGAATTAACTTATTCAAGGGAAATCAATAATTATACAGCTAATGGAGACTGAAAATTGTATATGCAGGACTCTTTTTAAGAAGGAAAATAAGTTTTAGTGGTGGTTACATGTCTATGTAGAGAATCGGGCAAATCTGATAATCACAGTATGTGCAACCTATATGATCTGTGGCATCCAAGTGATTACTGCGTCAGTTGTGGAGTGGTGTTTAATGTCATGCCAAAAGTGAAAGGAAAACGTGTACTGAATGCAGAATTGTGATCCTTGTATCAATTTATTATATGCATTAAACATAAATCCAATAGTGATGTCACTGTGCAAAATATTCTGCTGTGTTCTCAATAGCGAACGCTGAATGAAGTGAAATATTGAGACCTGTGCAAAAATTAGCATAGTTTGGGTGATAATTCTGCTGTATCCACTGACTCAAAACTTTATTCTGAGGGGCAAATCTGGATGCAATTGAAGAAGAATTGGCTGTGCTGAAGGTTATTTTGCCTTACACCATTCAATATAACCAATGGACTGCACATCAAAGTTGGTTTAAAAGTGTTTTGACATAAATATTTGGGTGGGTCAAAGTGTGATATTGGGGTAAACCCCCCCCACTTCCCCCCTGTAATTTTGGTTGTGGTAACAATAACAGTTTATGTTAGGTTGGAACATGACCATTTGGTTTTAAGTTGACAAAACTAATGACTGTGAAAGCAGAGAACCTAGTTGTGGGAACAAATTAACCAGTAGCAAAGCCCATTGTTAATGTTTGTGCCATATTGCAAAGTGCAAAAGGGGGGGGGGGGGGGACTTATCCAGTATGTAACTTTTACCTTTCTATAAGAAGACTAAATACGAGGCTGTTGTGAGAAATGTAACTAGCTCATTTGCAATGCCCAAACTGTAAAAGGATTTTGAGGCGGTGAATTATATTACTATGTCCACAGACTCTTCCGATCACAATTCAACAAAACATTTTCCTCTTTCAGTTTCATATTTTTATCTCAAGACAGGAGTGCAGGTGCCAGTTCTGGACTTCCAAGAAAAGTTCAGAGAAAATTCTGGTATTGTTTCTTCGTATAGTCTGAAAGCACTGAGTGGTTATAACTTTGAAAGGAAGATTGTTGGACGTCGAGCAGACAATGTAATGTTTGCGGGTGCTGAAATCTTGCTTTTTGAATAAGTAATGAAATATGCCTCAAATGTTTAATTAATGCTAAAAGACATTAAGAATAAATTTTCTCTGTAAATTAAGGAGAAAACGTAATAATTTAATATAAAAAATGTATTTTTGACTGTTCATGTGAAGAATGTTCCAGAGAAATGTTTAAATATCAAAACTTTACCAAAGACACTCTGTAAAGCAAGTTGAAGCAGTTGCCATAATATTTTGGCTGTATAAAAGCAGGAGCTGCACTCGTGTTCTCTCTCTCTCTCTCTCTCTCTCTCTCTCTCGCTTGTTACTGATTGCTGTCTCATGAAATGTAAGTGTCACTCTCATACCTGTAACCTTTGGTTGAATTATTACATTAATTTAATCACAACAGCTGTGTTTGAATCAAGAAACCTACTTTCCTCTTCCATTAATGCCACATCTCAATTTATTATGTTGCATTTTAGAACTTTTTCAGTCTTCTGCAAAGGAGAGTTGCCGACGAATTGTTTGGTGACCACAGCCGAATGCTGCTAGTGTTCAGTCCGCATTTACTTTATCTAAGTTTTATTTCAGTGTCCCTGAGATCTCTTTTACTGACCTTTTCTATCAGTACACAGGCAATGTAATTACGCAAACTGTGCAATTTTAGGATTGGTCATTGGCCCCTGAATAATACTATCAGTCAACATTCTTGTCGGTCTGGTGATGGGAATCTGATGCTGGATGGCAGAATGCTAATCAATTAATAACCAAGTAAAAATTTTCATTGCACATGATTAAAAGTTTTATAGTATTATTAACTAACTGTTTAACAATCAGTAAGTGTCTTTTGCAGAGTTAAATTAATTTCAATCAGGAATATATAAAGATGTCAGAAATTAACTTCCACAGCTAATATTAAACTCAGTATTTAAAATTAAGGGGAGGGTATTGACACCATGCATCCTGCAGGGCTGTCCATAAATCCGTAAGAGTACGAGAGGGTGGAGATATCTTCTGAACAGAACGTTGCAAGGCATCCCAGATATGCTCTATATATAATGTTCATATCTGGGGAATTTGGTGGTCATCGGAAGTGTTTAAACTCAGAATAGTGTTCCTGGAACCATTCTGTAGCAATTCCGGAAGTGTGGCGTATCGCATTGTCCTGCTGGAATTGGCCAAGTCTGTCTGTCTGCACAATGGACATGAATGGATGCAGGTGATCAGACAGGATGCTTACGTACATGTCATCTGCCAGAGTCATATCTAGACATATCAGGGGCCCCATACCACTCTAGCTGCACACATCTTGCACCATTACAGAGCCTCCACCAGCTTGAACAGGCCCCTGTAACATGCAGGGTCCATGGATTCATGAGGTTGTCCCCATTCCCGTACACATCCATCCACTTGATACATTTGAAACGAGACTCGTGTGATCAGACAATATGTTTCCAATCATCACCAACAGTCAAATGTTGGTGTTGACAGGCCCAGGCGAGACTTAAAGCTTTGTGTCGTGTGGTCATCAAGGTTACATGAGTGGGTCTTCAGCTCCGAAAGCCCATATCGATTGAATGATTTGCATGCTAACATTTGTTAATGGCCCATCATTGAAATCTGCAGCAATTTGTGGAAGGGTTGCACTTCTGTCATGTTGAATGACTCTCCAGTTGTCGTCTGTCCCGTTCTTGCAGGAAAGTTTTCCGGTCTCAGCGATGTCGGGGGATTTGTTGTTTTACCGGATTTCTAATATTCACAATACACACGTGAAATGGTCGTACGGGAAAATCCCGACTTCATTGCTACCTCGGAGATGCTGTGTCCCATCGCTCGGGTGCCAACTATAACACCATGTTCAAACTCACTTAAATCTTGATAACCTGACATTGTAGCAGCAGTAACCAATCTAACAACTGCGCCAGAGCCAGACACTTGTTGTCTTATATTGGCGTTGCCAACCGCAGTGCCGTATTCTGCCTGTTTATATATCTCTGTATTTGAATACACATGCCTGTACCAGTTTCTTTGGTGCTTCAGTGCTTATTTCACCATTGTAATTTATTTCACAATGTTTAGAGTGGTAATGTGTTGATTTGGTGCTATTATGTTGCATAACTGGTAGATCTTGCTTTTTGTATCTGTAAATATGGTGCCCCTATATAGACCGCATTAGTAATTGTTAGACAATTCTGAAATCTGTACATTAATTCTAATATAGTGGTAATTTCATGTGAAATCACCCAGTGGCTGTTGGCCTTATGTCACAGATTTTTCTGAAAATTCGGTGTAAGAATGTACATAATGAGTTAGGGTTAAAATATTTTTTCTGGAATTTTTTGATCAAAATTGTAATTAGGAGACCATTTTGAAATGTGGGCCTCTTCTACAAACTGACGCTGAGAAATGAAGTGCCTTGTAAATTTGTAACTACTATAACTTTTTTATTTATGAATCAATTTTATTCAATTTTGTGTCATTGGAAAGTAAAAGAATAGAGCTATAATAAAAAAAAAATTATTAAAGTGCTGTGTCTAAGCAACAAATGTTTGAAAATTTGTAATTAATGTGTATTGTCACAATTTTTTTTTTCCAAATTTGAGGAGTTTTTTTCCAGCAGAATCACAAGTTTCACCATCTGAATTTTTGTTTCAAATAATTCTTACTGCCATACTTTTCAACATTAAAAAAATCAGATGGGGGTTTGTCCTCTATTGTTAGATCCTATACTTTTTCAATAATGCTATAATAATTAATTGCTTCAAATAGCTTATCAACAATACATGAAACAACAATGAAAAATTCAGGCTAGCAGCAACATTCACATGCAACAAAGGCTGCGTGTGTTATGTTTTTGTGTGTCTGTGCACTTTATATATCTGAAGAACTTTTTTGTCTTGATTTTGTGCTTCTTACATAAGCAGCCATTCTCTCTGGTAAGTTATTTAAAAGTACAATCGAACCCCTCAATATGATAACATTCGGGAAATAGAGCCCCTCAATATGAGATAGTGAAAAGGAACGATTGAAATTAAAGAGAGAAAGAATTCATCCAATCCATGCATAGTTGCGCAGTAACATATAACCAGGGAGACTTAATTTAACTTCCATAAGCACAATGGGTTGCATTTCTTCAACATATTACAGTGCCCGCTGATGTATAATTTTTATGAAGCTACACTAGACCACCCAATCGTATTATAACCTACAAATGGTTGTTGCAGTATATGCTTTGTTTAATTGTGGATTGTTATCAGATGTTTTAGTGAATTTTATTTATTAAATATTATAAAGAGTGAAAAAAGATCACATATTTTATTTAACATTGTTTTTTTCATGTGTTTTTTATATCAATTATTATTAGAAATAATGATATATTCATTTAACTATTATTATTATTATTTATTAATAATAAATAATTTTTTTTCATTCCAAATTATATTATGATCAATGATAATTCATTTAAAAATACATTAAATTAAAATTTAGTCATACTTACATCTCTATTTTAAAGGTTTTTCGTAATTACTTTTTGCTCTTTAAATTATTATTTATTCACTATATGATATCATCAGTTTAATTATAAATTAAAAAATCGAGATTTGTATATTTATTTATTAAATGTAATTTATATACTTGAAATATATATTGCCTTCAAACCAGTCATTAATCCACTCAATTTTAACAATATATAACCAAGTAATACATAAATTATTTTTGTCATTGCTTTTGTTATTGACAGTTGAAAGTTAATCTTTAGGTATTGCATTTTAAAGCCCGTTAAGGCATTATCAATACTAATTTTTAAGGTTATAAGTGTTTTCTTTATTTATGTAAAAGTTATTACTTATATATGATAATTCAAATAAAATAAATAAAACAAATTATAATAAAAAAAATTCAATTCCACAATCAGAGGTTTTATGTTTTATGAATCTTACTACGCTCCTATAGTAGCTTCTGATTGACTATCATAAAATACATCACACTATCAAGTTTAGGGGTTTTAGAATATCGTATTGAGGGGTTTTACATATCGAGGGTTTCCATATTGAGGGGTCCAACTGTAATACAAAGCTGTTCCATAATGTGAATATTAGAGATCACTTAATAAAGTGGTCATTAACTCTTTCTCATTTCCCCCGTACAGATTCTTCATAGTATATTATTGACTAATTAGAGAACAAGAAAAAGTTTCAAACCATCCAGTTCTTTTCTGCAACATACACAGTTGATTCAAAATCACAATGGAAAACAAATGTTCTTTAGGTTTTGTGTCAGAAGAAAAGTAGTAGCAGTGAAGAGCTTGATTTAATAGATATGTCGAGCCTGAATCAAGCTGATATTGAATTACTGAAGCTAAGAATCACCTGTGCAAATATTGAGTGTGTTTGCTCTTTTCACAAAAGGCTCTATTTGGGAACATATGAAGACAAAGAATTTGCTGTGACCCTTTTAAGAAGCATGGTAAAAAGACTGCTAAGAAATCTTCGAAACCTATTTCTTTAACCATGGCAAGGAAATATAAAACCTTTGGATTTATCCCAGGTACCAAACTGTGCATAACATGCCTTTAGGACATTTTATCTGCTTTGGGGGATAACCTTCCAAGGATGAACGAATGTGAAGCTGAAGATCAAGAATAAACACCAGATCCATCTGCAGCTCTTCAAAAACATGATGAAAGTTGTGAATTACTTGAAATTTCACCATTTAAGGTTACCAAGAAAGCACAAGACAGGCGTCCAGAATACATTCAATCCAAGTCTCGTCGCTTAGCTTTAAAATTCCGCCAAACAGCATCAGAAGTGCTACATGTTCCAGTGAAAAATGTGTCTGAAGAAACTGGCAGTGCTGAATGTACAGACTGTAATATTTTAATGCAAAAACTTAAAGAGAAATTCTGTTAAAGAAAAACTACAAATACTTACCTTAGCACCAGCTTCATGGAATAAAGAAAAAAATCCAAATTTTTTTTTTAACATTACTGAATACATGGTAAAGAAATCAAGAGTATTGCTAAAAGAAGATGGTATTTTGTCAAAAGGGAGTTAAAAAGTGGGAAACAGAATAGGTAAGGATGTGGAAAAACATGTCCAGAATTTGTACTGTGAAGATGATCTAAGTCACATTTCTGCTAATAAGACTGTCCCTTCAGAAAATGGCAAAAGAGTGTATAAGACAAAAAGGCTAATTTTACATAATCTGAAAGATGTATATTTATTTATTTATGCATTTATTTTACCTGGCAAGATTAGGGCCTTCAGGCCCTCTCTTACACCTAACCAGGCATACTCAGATTGAACGAATTTCAGTTTGTACAGAACTTTATGGACATACCACGTGTTGTACAGTATTAATGTTAAAGAAAAAAATAGAGATTATAACAGTAGTACAAGGATAATTATAACAATCAAAAAACTAATTATAACAATCAATAATAATAATGAAACTTCCTGGCAGATTAAAACTGTGTGCCCGACCGAGACTCGAACTCGGGACCTTTGCCTTTCGCGGGCAAGTGCTCTACCATCTGAGCTACCGAAGCACGACTCACGCCCGGTCCTCACAGCTTTACTTCTGCCAGTATCTCGTCTCCTACCTTCCAAACTTTACAGAAGCTCTCCTGAGAACCTTGCAGAACCAGCACTCCTGAAAGAAAGGATACTGCGGATACTGGCAGAAGTAAAGCTGTGAGGACCGGGCGTGAGTCGTGCTTCGGTAGCTCAGATGGTAGAGCACTTGCCCACGAAAGGCAGAGGTCCCGAGTTCGAGTCTCGGTCGGGCACACAGTTTTAATCTGCCAGGAAGTTTCATATCAGCGCACACTCCACTGCAGAGTGGAAATTCTCATTCTGGAAATAATAATAATAATAATAATGCCCATGTATATTTTTTATTTATGAATGTCAGTCCTATTGCTATTTGGGAATTTTCTCGTTATGTTCTTGCAGCTTGTGAGTTATTCACATCGAGCAGAGACATAAGACGATAGAATGGGATAAAAAAAGAGAGGAATAGAATGGTAAAATTCGAAGCCGTGATGGAGAGGAGAAAGAAACAGATGAGAGGGGCACTACAATGGTGGCTATACCATCTCTAATTTATAAGTTTTGAGTTCCCTCTTGAATGTTGCGTGGTTCTGGATAAGACGCAGATCACAGGGGAGCGCGTTCCATAGTCGTATGGCTGAGATGGAGAATGACGCGGAGAAAGATTTTGTGTTATGTAAAGGTACAGCCAAGATGCTAGACATATCCGATCTGGTATTGTGGTTGTGTAATGACGATAGGTGTTTAATGTGAGAAGATAAGTATTGGGGGCACCCATGTGGAGATCGCATACCTTATGTGGGCGTATCCAACCTAGCTGGAAGTATGAAGGACTGATGTGATCATACAACCGTATATTGCACACGTATCTAACGCAAGCATTCATCACTAGCTCGAGGCATCTCGAATATTCACTATTTGTGCTGTTGAACTACATCACAGTAGTAAAGGTTAGGCAAGACTAGTGTTTGGACTAATTTTTGTTTAACATGGTTTGGAAATATTTTTCTCAATTTTTGGATTGCATGTAGGGAGGAGAGCAATTTCCGGCAAGCTGTGACTGTTTGTTCTTCCCAGTTTAGGTGTTCATCCAAGATTATTCCAAGGTCTTTTACTGTTTTTTGGTATGGTAGCTGGGTACCATTGAGGAGAAAAATACCCTGAAGACAAAATTGGTTTTACTACATTTTGCAAACTTAGGCCAAAAAAATGTGTTACTGTAAACAGTCGTGGAATGCATAACATGTGTATGCATGTATCACGGAATTCAAAACACTGCCTCTAACACAATTAAAGAAGAAACATTTGTCGCATGTCTACGATAACCACTAGTGGCTTGGAAAAATTCTAGAGATAAGTGAAGAACACAGAGATGCAAAAGTCAAGTTCATGAGTCCAAGTGGCCCTCCTCAAGTTATTCATGGCCACTTCACACTGATATTTGCTGGATACTTTATGAAAACAGTGTTTTGCCTGCTCCTAGTGCAAGTATAAGTACTAGTTGTTTATATACTTTAAAAATCAGACATAATATTGTCCATTGAAAACTTGTTCGAGAGAATGAATGCTTTTTAGAACTTTGTGAATGTGTTTTATGAGAACTGATCATCATTTTTTACCACTAGGTAAGAGTCACAAAATGAAACGTATATAGTATTATTTATGTCCTTTCTGTTTTAAATGATTAATCAGAACAAACACCCTTCTGATTTTTTTATGTTGAAATGTATGACAATAGGAATTTTTTGAGACAAAATTTAAAATGGTGAAACTTGTGATTTTGACGAAAAAATTCATGAAGTTTGTAAAAAAAAAATTTGAAAAATGACTTTAATTACAGATTTGCACAGTTGCAGCATTTTTATAGTTTAGTGATATAGTTGGTCCTTTTATCTTTCTAATGACACCAAATTAAATAAAATTGATTTATAAACAAGGGAGTTATTGTAGTTAAAAACTTCCAACCTACCTTTCGTACTGACGCCAAATAGAGAAAATGCTAGACATTTCAAAATGGCCACCTGACTTCAGTTTTGATCTAAAAAATCTGAAAAAATTATTTTATCACCTTCTATTTATGTACTTTCTTACACCAAATTTTCACAAATATCTGTGACATGATGGCAACAAGATTTCTTTATTTTGGGTGATTTTAAATGAAATGGGCCATAGTTGTTACATATTTATATGAATATGGTGTCTGTTCTTTCGGACAACAAGATTTCTTTATTTTGGGTGATTTTAAATGAAATGAGCCATAGTTGTTACATATTTATATGAATATGGTGTCTGTTCTTTCGGACAAGTGTGTTGAGGTAGGGCAATACCGGCCATGACCTCCTCCTTCTGTGCGGATGCACACATATTCCCCGAACTGTTATGGGACTTGGAAAGAATGCCTTCCATGAGTAATGAGTGTGTTGGGGTGGGGCACTACGAGTGTAGTGTGTGGACATACAAGGTGAGAATGTGGGTCTCATGGGAGGCGTGCACAAGATTGTTACTGCAGTCGCACTATCCTCTGTGCCCTCAGTGGCACAGATGGATAGAGCATCTGCCATGTAAGCAGGAGATCCTGGGTTCGAGTCCCGGTGCGTCAGCAGCTGAAGGTGTTAATACAAGTCTAATAGTTGTTACAGGTTCCTTGGTGAATATAACTGGGTGACAATGAGTAGATATTCATATGAAATCATAACACAAAGCCCTGGTTGCAATATCAACAATCTCTTGAAAAGGATAGATTGCTACTCACCGTAAAGACGACCCATTGAGTTGCAAACAGGCACAACAAAAAGATTGTTACATACTGAGCTTTCAACCAAAGCCTTCTCCAGAAAGAAAGCACATAGATTCACACAAGCAAGCACACATAACCAATATCTCTCACCAGAATGCAACAGTGTCAAATGGAAACAGCAATCCAGACTGGGGTGGGAGAGGGGGAGGGATAGCAGGGTACGGGTGGGGGGAAAGAAGTGAGTGCAACCAAAGCCTTCTCCAGAAAGAAAGCACATAGATTCACACAAGCAAGCACACATAACCAATATCTCTCACCAGAATGCAACAGTGTCAAATGGAAACAGCAATCCAGACTGGGGTGGGAGAGGGGGAGGGATAGCAGGGTACGGGTGGGGGGAAAGAAGTGAGTGCTGCCTGGCAGTGTGTGCAGGGACTAGATGGTGACTAGACAAGGCTGCCAGGTGGAATGTCAGGAGGCTTTGGGAGAGTTAGGGGGGAATGGGGAGTGGAAAAGGAGAGGAGAAGAGGAGAGGAAAAGACCGGTGGGTGTATTGGCAGAGAGTGATACACAATGAGGGTAAAGGACATGAATTGGGAATAGGTGGTGGGACAGAAGGACAGAAACTGTTGGATGGAGGCTGTGTGACCATAGGTTGAGGCCAAGTTGATTTCAGGAGTAGAGAATACAAGGGTAATTCCAAAAGTAAGGTCTTCTATGTTTTATAAGTACATAGACCTGTTGATTTCTACAGTGGTTTACATCAGTTTACAGCTTGAACATTTTACTTTTCAACATAATCACCATTTCTGTCAATGCATTTTTGTAGACGCTGTGGCAGTTTTTGTATGACCATTTCATACCAGCTCGCCTCCATGCTGTTCAGAAAGTTATGAAACGGTGTGATTGTTGCTTGGTCTTAGGTGTAAAGTGGGATGCCCAGGTTTTGTCACCCATGCCAATTGAGTTGAGAAAGTTGTCCTGTTCGGCTGCAAGGTGGTGAAGAAATGTGCGGGAAACATCAACTCGTTGCCACATGTAGTCCTCAGTCAGTATGTGTGGCACCCATCTTGCGCACACCTTCCGGTAGTTCAATGTTTCCGTTAAAATTCTGTGAGCAGTGCTTCGGTAAACCTCAGGAACCAAAGTGCAGAGATCATCCAGAGTGATCTGCCGATCTTCATGCATGCTTTGCCCAACCTTCAACACTGTCTCCTCAGAAACTGACTGTCTCCCGCTCCTTTGTTCATCGTGAATTTCAGTCCGACCAGCTGCAAATTCTCTACACCACTTACGAACATTTTTGACACCCATGCATGCCTCACCATACACTTCCGTCAATTGGCGATGGATTTCAATCGGCGCAGTGCCCTTTGCATTCAAATCCCAAGTAACTGCGCACAATTCACACTTGGTGGTAACATCCAATGGGAGCTCCATTCTCGACATCTGCCAAGCCAAGACTGAATGCCTCAGTGTGGCGTGTGCATGTTTACATACAGCACGTGAAGCACTCTTCATAACAGTGTGACCAACTGCCACACAAACAGAGTTCTGTACTTATAAAAAAATATAGGAGACCTTACTTTTGGGATTACCCTCTTATATTGTACGGCCTTGCTGTGCTGGTACTGCGAACGGCTGAAAGCAAGGGGAAACTACAGCCGTAATTTTTCCCGAGGACATGCAGCTTTACTGTATGATTAAATGATGATGGCGTCCTCTTGGGTAAAATATTCCGGAGGTAAAATAGTCCCCCATTTGGATCTCCGGGCGGGGACTACTCAAGAGAATGTCGTTATCAGGAGAAAGAAAACGGTGTTCTACGGGTCGGAGCGTGGAATGTCAGATCCCTTAATCGGGCAGGTAGGTTAGAAAATTTAAAAAGGGAAATGGATAGGTTAAAGTTAGATATAGTGGGAATTAGTGAAGTTCGGTGGCAGGAGGAACAAGACTTCTGGTCAGGTGACTACAGGGTTATAAACACAAAATCAAATAGGGGTAATGCAGGAGTAGGTTTAATAATGAATAGGAACATAGGAATGTGGGTAAGCTACTACAAACAGCATAGTGAACGCATTATTGTGGCCAAGATAGATACGAAGCCCACACCTACTACAGTAGTACAAGTTTATATGCCAACTAGTTCTGCAGATGACGAAGAAATTGAAGAAATGTATGATGAAATAAAAGAAATTATTCAGATAGTGAAGGGAGACAAAAATTTAATAGTCATGGGTGACTGGAATTCGAGTGTAGGAAAAGGGAGAGAAGGAAACATAGTAGGTTAATATGGATTGGGGCTAAGAAATGAGAGGAAGCCGCCTGGTAGAATTTTGCACAGAGCATAACTTAATCATAGCTAACCCTTTGTTTAAGAATCATGAAAGAAGGTTGTATACATGGAAGAACCCTGGAGATACTAAAAGGTATCAGATAGATTATATAATGGTAAGACAGAGATTTAGGAACCAGGTTTTAAATTGTAAGACATTTCCAGGGGCAGATGTGGACTCTGACCACAATCTATTGGTTATGACCTGTAGATTAAAACTGAAGAAACTGCAAAAAGGTGGGAATTTAATGAGATGGGACCTGGATAAACTGAAAGAACCAGAGGTTGTACAGAGTTGCAGGGAGAGCATAGGGGAACAATTGACAGGAATGGGGGAAAGAAATACAGTAGAAGAAGAATGGGTAGCTTTGAGGGACGAAGTAGTGAAGGCAGCACAGGATCAAGTAGGTAAAAAGACGAGGTCTAGTAGAAATACTTGGGTAACAGAAGAAATATTGAATTTAATTGATGAAAGGAGAAAATATAAAAATGCAGCAAATGAAGCAGGCAAAAAGGAATACAAACGTCTCAAAACTGAGATCGACAGGAAGTGCAAACTGGCTAAGCAGGGATGGCTAGAGGACAAATGTAAGGATGTAGAGGCTTATGTCACTAGGGGTAAAATAGATACTGCCTACAGGAAAATTAAAGAGACCTTTGGAGATAAGAGAACGACTTGTATGAATATCAAGAGCTCAGATGGAAACCCAGTTCTAAGAAAGGAAGGGAAAGCAGAAAGGTGGAAGGAGTATATAGAGGGTCTATACAAGGGCGATGTACTTGAGGACAATATTATGGAAATGGAAGAGGATGTAGATGAAGATGAAATGGGAGATACGATACTGCGTGAAGAGTTTGACAGAGCACTGAAAGACCTGAGTCGAAACAAGGCCCCCGGAGTAGACAACATTCCATTGGAACTACTGACGGCCTTGGGAGAGCCAGTCCTGACAAAACTCTACCATCTGGTGAGCAAGATGTATGAAACAGGTGAAATACCCTCAGACTTCAAGAAGAATATAATAATTCCAATCCCAAAGAAAGCAGGTGTTGACAGATGTGAAAATTACCGAACCATCAGTTTAATAAGTCACAGCTGCAAAATACTAACACGAATTGTCTACAGATGAATGGAAAAACTAATAGAAGCCAACCTCGGGGAAGATCAGTTTGGATTCCGTAGAAACACTGGAACACATGAGGCAATACTGACCTAGCATTTGTAGACTTAGAGAAAGCTTTTGACAATGTTGACTGGAATACTCTCTTTCAAATTCTAAAGGTGGCAGGGGTAAAATACAGGGAGCGAAAGGCTATTTACAATTTGTACAGAAATCAGATGGTAGTTATAAGAGTCGAGGGACATGAAAGGGAAGCAGTGGTTGGGAAGGGAGTAAGACAGGGTTGTAGCCTCTCCGCGATGTTATTCAATCTGTATATTGAGCAAGCAGTAAAGGAAACAAAAGAAAAATTCGGAGTAGGTATTAAAGTCCATGGAGAAGAAATAAAAACTTTGAGGTTCGCCGATGACATTGTAATTCTGTCAGAGACAGCAAAGGACTTGGAAGAGCAGTTGAATGGAATGGACAGTGTCTTGAAAGGAGGATATAAGATGAACATCAACAAAAGCAAAACGAGGATAATGGAATGTAGTCGAATTAAGTCGGGTGATGCTGATGGAATTAGATTAGGAAATGAGACACTTAAAGTAGTAAAGGAGTTTTGCTATTTGGGGAGCAAAATAACTGATGATGGTCGAAGTAGAGAGGATATAAAATGTAGACTGGCAATGGCAAGGAAAGCGTTTCTGAAGAAGAGAAATTTGTTAACATCAAGTATAGATTTAAGTGTCAGGAAGTCGTTTTTGAAAGTATTTGTATGGAGTGTAGCCACGTATGGAAGTGAAACATGGACGATAAATAGTTTGGATAAGAAGAGAATAGAAGCTTTTGAAATGTGGTGCTTCAGAAGAATGCTGAAGATTAGATGGGTAGATCATGTAACTAATGAGGAAGTACTGAATAGGATTGGGGAGAAGAGAAGTTTGTGGCACAACTTGGCCAGAAGACGGGATCGGTTGGTAGGACATGTTCTGAGGCATCAAGGGATCACCAATTTAGTATTGGAGGGCAGCGTGGAGGGTAAAAATCGTAGAGGGAGACCAAGAGATGAATACACTAAGCAGATTCAGAAGGATGTAGGTTGCAGTAGGTACTGGGAGATGAAGAAGCTTGCACAGGATAGAGTAGCATGGAGAGCTGCATCAAACCAGTCTCAGGACTGAAGACCACAACAACAACATTGTAAGGATAACTTCCATCTGTGCAGTTGAGAAAAGCTGATAGTGGAGAGAGGATCCAGATGGCTCAGGTTGTGAAGCAGCCATTGAAATAAAGCAGGCTATGTTCAGCTGCATATTGTGCACAGGATGGTCTACTTTGCTCTTGGCCACAGTTTGGCGGTGGCGTGCGTGCGTTGTTACAAACTCCCAGGCTTTGATTGGATTGTTTGGGGGAAAGAGACCAAACAGCGAGGTCATCGGTCTCATTGGATTAGGGAAGGACGGGGAAGGAAGTCGGCCATGCCCTTTCAAAGGAACCATCCCAGCATTTGCCTGGAGTGATTTAGGGAAATCATGGAAATCCTAAATCAGGATGGCTAGACGTAGGATTGAACCGCCGTCCTTACTAATGCGAGTCCAGCGTGCTAACCACTGCGCCACCTCACTCGGTTTGGTGGTGGCCATTCATCCTGGTGAACATCTGCTTGGATGTTTTCACAGCTGACCCAGTCTCTGATGGAAGCATGTGACATGAGTGGAACAGGAATTGCTGAGCAGGTCTTTCACCTGGGCCTTCCACAGGGATATGATCCCTGTGGCAAGGGATTGGGACTTGGAACATGTAGGAATGGACTAGGTTGTTGGGGAGGGTGGGTGGGTGATGGAATGCCACTTTAAGATGCATGGGAAAGACCTTTGGTAGCTTGACCCTAATTTCAGGGCATGGTGATAAATAATCAGAGCCCCAATGAATGATGTGGCCCAGTTGTTCCAGTATGGGGTGGTACTGCATGATGAAGGGGGCACTCCTTTGTAGCTGGTTCTTGGAGGTGGTGGGAGGTCAGGTGTTGTATGGGGATATGGAATGGGAAATCTGTCTGTCGACTAGGTCTGGGGGATAGTGTCTGTCTGTGAAGGCCTTTGTGAGACCTTCAGAATACTGGGCAGATACACCATACCTGGGTGGCCAGACTGTATGGCCAAAGTTTTTGATGTTGAAGGAATGTAGATGTCTTGAGCAAGCCCTCTAGGGTAGAGGTGTAGAAGTGATTTTTTGAACTTTATTTCTAGTGTTGGTAGTCAGTGATCAACCAAGTTATTTTTCAAATATAGGAAGCCTACAAGAACTTTAAAAAATGCGTGGGTGTGGAATTCTGTAATTGTCATGTCTGGTTTTCTAGGCAAGTGGAGCGGTTCAGTGTTTGTGTGCATGTGTGCACACATGATTAGTGGCCAGAAGCCTCAAACTAGATTGTGGAGCCAAGTAGCTAAGTAGACAGTGTGTAGTTAATGAGATGGATGTGCTGATGTTTAATTGAACCCAATTACATTCGTTACTGTGAAAAATGAAACTGTGGTGTTTCTGGAACTTTCATATTGACTTTGGATTGTTATTAAGTTTTTGTTTTGGTGGAAGTTACCAGTAGCCATTGTTAAAAGCTAGCTGGGGGCAGTGTATGAACTAGTAGTGATGTACATTTTCCAGTCCATTGGTTGGATTGTAGAATCTCTCTGAAACTAGTTGTATAGCTACAGGAGCTAGCAGTTAGAAGTTAAACCCTGTCTTGTGGTTCATAGCAAGGCTTTTGACCCTTATGTGAACTGTAGCAGTGCAGAAAAATAATCAATCTGAAATGAAATGTTTCCAAATAAATCTGCAGAGCAATACATCGCATAACCTGTCTAGCGCATCTCACAGCACAAAGAGTGTGAAGATTCTGGCCATGGCCTTGAGTTGGACTTATCACAGAAGCCCCAAGGGTGAGCAAAAAGGAATGTGTTATCCTTTTTTAATCCTACCTTGCAAGGGTCTCACGATGATGAGCTACACTTGTGGTTAAGTCGAGCACTTTTTTTTGTAGGGTAACTTTCACGGGTGAATTCGGTAACCTAGGAATTCTTCCAATGAATCTTCCTGGCTTTTGATGTTGTTACAACTAATTTTATGTGGTGGTTCCACATTGTTGCTCTGGGTGCATGTTAATTGACTGTTTAAGGATCACCAATTGTCTAACTGAATATTTTTGTCTCTTTCCACCAATTTGGGCACAACACATAAAACTTGTTTATGTTGAGGTAACCTGTCACTCCTGTGCCAGCCTTTGATCATTTGCAGGTCTTTGTTCATTTTGCTGAAACTTCATGACAGTGAGACTTTCGTATATGCAAAATCATTTTCTGTAAACAGCCTTGTGGAACTAACATTACCTACCAGATCATTTATTTAGGGTGAATCAGAACTCCATTGACAAACTTTCAGAGATGTTATTAATCTTTTCTGCTGTGAGCAAATCTCTTCTATTGAAAGCTATTTGCTTTCCATATTTTGAGATATGGTAGTATGGACAAAACAAGAAAAAGTGTCCAGCGAACACGGGCTGTAAAATGCATACCTTAGGAGCTATGGGCACTTGTTCATCTTCAGTAATGTGAAACATGTTTCTTTTACTAAACAAGTGCTCATAGCTCTGTAGGTATGTTTTGGTCCATACTATCATCTCTGAAAGTTCATCTGAGATCTGGTCCATGCTGTATAAACTCTGAACAGCAGTGGCCCTGTGACACTACATTGTGGTAAACTCAAAGGTAGTTTTATGTCTTACAGTTTCTTTGGTCTGTAATTTCTTCTCTCTGGTTTCCTTTTTTTATTTTAAACAATCACTGCTGGCTGCTTTTTTACCATTCTGGTCTTTTTGTCCTATTCAGCCATATCTAACATGATTTGTTGACAGCAAAAAGCTTGACCTTTGTTCTTCCATTAGGCTCTCTTTTATTTTTCAGTGCCCCCTTCATGATTTTTTCCTCTCAAAGAGCTGTTTTGTGAAAGGAACTAGCATGTAATAGATATCTGCACAACTTAACAGTCCTAACAACATATTCACTCACAAGGTCTAATACATCTGAGTCTGACAGTTTTTAGGCACAAAATTCATGTAACTTATATAAGTTAATATGAATAAAGTTATTTCCAGTGTTATTGCATAATTTGAGAATGCTAACACTGGGTTTGCGGTTTTTACTTGAGATACATAGTAAAAATGAGTAATAATGAAAGGTAACAAGGTTTCATCCATGGCAACAGTTTCATCTGCTTTGCATGTTGCACAAAATTTTCTGTGCACTGTCTTTGATATTTCCGTCAACTCAGTTCTCCTCTTTTCTACCTCTGTTATTGTCCGCAAAATTAAGCCAGTAGAGGAATACTGAAATGCACTTTGAACGGAAGTCACAGTATTGAAAAAGAAAATTTTAGTTCCATTAATGGCATTCTGTGGTGGTCTGATGTGAGACAGAGAAGACCTCTTTTTCTTCATAACTGAAAGTGGTGGAAAGTTTCAAGTACATAAGCAGTATAATTACAAAAAAAAGAAGAAATAACAGAGATGGAATAATATGGCACAAAGAAGTCCCCTAGGAAAGTAAGAAGCTGATATACCCAATGTATATTATGTTGTATGCTACAGAAATTTGTTTGTGAAAGAAGGATTAAAAAGTAAGGTGTTACCAAGTAAATGAAGTCAGATTCATGTAATAAAAATGAAAAAGATAAAAGATCTGCAGAAGAAAAGGTTGAGAAGGATTTAATGGTACTGGCATGTGAAGAGTGGGTGAGAAGAGGATTACAACAAAGACGCACAAGATAAAGATGGAGGCCAAGGAAAGACTGAGCAACAAGTCACTACAAGAAATTCAGAAGAAAGGAGAAGACAGCCAGATTAATGACAGAGATGTGGTGGGAAGAGCAGAGAAAATGGAGATGCTTGTGTTTCAAGTAGAGACTGCAGGTGTCATGGAAAACTGTAAACTACTACTTTATCAGAGCATTTTGTGGTCAGTTTTTCAGCTACAATTTTTACTGTTGTAAAAAGATATGCTGATCTGTTAAAGATGTAATAATTTTATTATTAATAAGAACAAAAGAAGTTATTAGGAATAACAAAAGAAGTATATGGAACAAAATTTCTGGGTAATTTATCCAGAGGATTCACAAAAAATGCGGTAATTGTATTATTTTTACTTCTCCTCCACATTTATTGAAATTGTATTCTCTGTATTGTTGCAGTGTTGTCAGACCATATGTCATTGATGGACTGAGTACCAGAACACTACAAATAATCTGCATGCTCGTTATCTACTGTAGAATCTTCATGTTCATCAGAGGAATCACATTCCTCTGCTGAATTAACATGCTGCACATTATGAGGCTTAGGTCTTCTGCATTTGTATCACCTCCTACACTCAGAAGTGTGTGGATCAAAATCTGAATGGGGTTTTTCCAAAATTTGCAGGATTTGTGCAGTGTTAAGTTGCTATCTAACAATTTTACTACAAAAGAATTTACACTAATGTGATCCATTGCAGAAAAGTAAAGGTAAAACGTAAACATTTCTTTACTGCTTGCTACTATGACAGATAGTTCATAAGCAGGCACACCTCAAAAGCAGATTATTAGAACTGCTACATAAACTGGAAGCAGGTGAGGTTGGAAGTTTGACTTCATAACACAGTGCAAGTATAATTGTCTACAAACACTGACTGGCATGGAGAATGAAACACTCCAATTTCTTAATTTTTTTTATTTTAAATTTCAGACACTTTTATGACTCTTAACTACTATTTTATGATAAAATATTGTGGCACAGTTATAACTAGGTGTCTTTGGTGAGGAAAAGGCAATTATGTATAAATTAAGCCAGGATGTGGAATTAACATGAATGGAATCACACTTCAAGCAAATTTTGAAGAGGTTCTTAATGTTAATGCACCTTGGTTTTGGTTTTCTACACTTCACTTCATAGACCTCTCTCCACATCTTCAAAGGCATGTATTACCTCCACTTGCACCAGTCATGGCATCCAACCTTTCAGCCTGATTAATGCTGTGATGTCCTCTAGAGGAATCATGTCCCATTCTATCAGAAGAGCCTCTCGTAGTTCCTGTACAATCTCAAAGAGTGCTGATGGGTCATTCTCCTCAGCTGGCCTCATAAATAATCAACAGGCTTCAAATCAGAGCTTCAAGCAGGCCAAGCCATAGCATGAATCTCCACTTCATCCAAGAACTCTGACAAAGTTTATGCAATATGATGGCATGCATTGTCATGATTCACTGTAAAACTATCACCATTAAATAGAGCAAAATGAACAACATGCTACAAAGGGATTCCCTCCACATACTAAAGTGTTGTCAGGCTCCCATGCTCTGCAAAGATCAAATCTGTTCCTGCAGTCATATTGATTCTTGCCCACACTATCAGAGAACCAACATGAAAAGGCATCCTGGATGAGAATGTGCAAGGGGAATACCTTTTTCCCAAGCCCTCCTCCAGACTCACTCCTACTATCAGTTGATTGTGTCTCATTGGTGAACAACAGTTGCTCCAGCCACGATATCCCTCTGTTAAATGTGGTTGAGCTGTGAGATGCTCTCTGATGAGTTCTAGGCCTGTAGTAAGTCTTCCAGATTGAAATTGGCTCCTTCCAGTCTTCTCCTGGTTGGATCTCTCACTCCTTAACGTTGGTGGAGCAATTTTGTGCTTCTCTGGTGGTGGAGTGATGGTTTGGAGAACCTGAAGTTGTAAGAAGCGCGTGATCATCTTGTGCTGATATTACACCTGTCAAGCCTGATCCTCGTTTCCTTACATAGCTTCCAGTTTCCCTGTACTTCCTTACGGTTCTGGAAGTTGTGGAAGATGTAACCCCCAACACTTCTGTAATGTAATGCATGCTGTGACCATCTTCCAGCAAACCAATGGCTTTTGCATCATCTTTAGAGGTCAGCAGCATGTTTAATGCAAAACACTGACAACAATAATCACAAAAGAGCCTACAAACACATGTGATTAAACAATACAAGGTACAACAATAAGTGCTATAAGAGCAAGACAACATCATTAACTCACATACAGTGTTACATTATGATTAAATAGCTAATTACACACTATTTATTGCATGATGCTCTTTTTGTGCTGGCCAATGTATAAATGCATCATGATATTCTCTGAACATTTCACTTCCCAAAATGGTTATATATTAGTGCATTGTAGATAAACTTCTTCAGGGAACAACAACAGTGTTCAAAATTGATGTAACATCAACAGTACACTTGTCTCCAAACTACAAAAGGCACTCAATGCACCAGATGTCACCTGGACTGATTCGTAGTCTGTTATTAATTTTAACTGCAATAACAATGCTCTTCTGCCATCTGCTAAGAAGTTGGAGAAATACTTTGTAGTTACTATTTTAATGACACAATGTTTATGTTTAGGACCTGGAGCCATAAGAAATTAATGTGACCATAGATAATTGACATAATGCACTTTGCGACTTGGTCAAAAAATTGATCACTTGTCTTTAAAGAGTTAATTCCTTCAGGTCAATTGGTAGCATCTTTGTGGTAACCGAACAATACTTTTCTGTATGACAACCAATTATTGAAGTATTTGGACCAGGTAGTTGCACACTTTATTATCAACTGTAACTTTGAAAATCTCTTTTTTTTCTTTATATTAAACATAGGCTGTCAGACTGCATTAGAAAAATTGCAATTTTTTCAGGATTTGTTTCTTCCAATCTGCTGAATAAAATATACGCTAGTCATTTTTCTTTAAAGAAGCTGGGCAAGTGTTTGTATTTATTATTGTCATACTCTTTTTTTCTTTCTCATGCCACAGTCCTATTCACACTGCATCTTCTCTCTGATTGGAAGAGAATACCAGCCTTGCTCACAGAGTTCAGCAAAATTCACAGATTGCAGCATTGTCCCAAGAACTGATCATGGTCCCCTGGTTCTGAGTCGAGTGCAAGGCTTGAAACAGAGACTGTGGAGGTTCTGTGATAAGTTAAGCTGTGACATACCATACTTGAAGCCTAGCATTGACATCTGTAAGGTCCTCCTAAATGAGTCAGACACGTACTACTCATCTGAGACACTGTGTGTGGGGTGCAAACTAGGGTGTTTTAGATCAGGCGACTCTCCATCCAGTCCAGACAACAGTAGGTGTATGGGCCTCAGAACTATCAGTATAATATGCCAAGAAATGCTCCCCCCCCCCCTTGGGGGAAAGTATTAAATTCCTAGTGGTTCACTGGCAAAGCTTTCACAAAAAAGTGCCAAATTTTGAGGTGCTATTCAAAAGTAGTGAATCTTACATAATATTAGGTACAGAAAGCTTGCTAAAATCTGAAGTTGACAGCAGCAAGACTTCTATGGAAAATTTAAACATATATCAAAAGGATAGGCTAATGAAAAATGGAGGGGGTGTATATGTCGCAGTGGACAAGAAACTCAAATATACCAAAATAGAAACTGGAGCTGCATGTGAGATTGTTTGTGGAAGGCCAAGTATCAGGGGTGGGCATAAAAATATAATTGTATCCTTCTATCAACAACCAAACTCTTTCCTCCTGATGTAATCAAAAACTTTAGAGAAAACCTCAGTTCACAAGTATGTAAGTACTGCAATCATCGTAGGAGAATTTAAGTATCCAACAATCAATTGGGATAATTACAGTTTCGTTAGTAGTGAGCAAGACAAGACTCTTATGTAACATTACTAAATACCTTCTCTGAAAACCACCAATAGCAGATGGTTCAGAATTACATTCATGATGGAAATTGTTAGATCTAATGGTGAAAAACAGACCTGTTGTCAAATTAGAGTTGAAACAAATGAGCCCTTGGCCACAACTTTTAGTCTTACGATAGAATAAGGGCTCATTTGTTTCAACTTTAATTTATAAACAGTCACTGTACCAAGCAGCCATGTTTAAAACTTTGAGACCTGTTATCTTCAAGGATGTCCATATCAAAACTCCTGTCAGTGAACAAGAAACAGTTACAGCAACAATAGTTTCCAAAGTACAAGGGCAACTAAAACAAGCAGAAAGATTTATAAGTTCAGTAAACTAGACAAAGAAGCAGTGTTGACATATACTGATAAGCCAAAACATTATGGCCAGTGCCCACCATGACATTGGATGCCACCTAATGGTGATGCGGGCACTTGACATGCTAACAAAAGTATGTAAGTAGAGCAGACATGAACAGCAGATCACCCTAGTGAAGATATGAGCTGCAAATGGGGAAATCCATTGAGGTAAGTGACTTTGACAAAGGACAGATTATTATTACACAGAGCCTATGAATGAGTATTTTGAAAACGGGGAAGCTGGTCAAAAGTTCACATGCTGGTGTCGTGAACACCTACAGAAAGAAGTAGAAGGACAGTGAAACTACCTTTAGGTTTTGAATGGTTGGACATCAATGACGGTGGGGTTTGGGGGTCTTGTCTGCTCTGTAAAGTAAGATACATCATTATCTGTGGCATTTCTGCTGCACGCACAAGTGTTTCACAGCACACTGTTCATCACAGCAAACCACCTCTACGTGTTCACTTGTTGACTCAACGACATTGTCGGTTACAACTGCAGTTGGAACTGGACCATTGGGGTTCAACCATTAATCAATGAAAACATGTGGGCTCTTCAGGTGAATCATATTTTTGCTACACTAGGTCGATGGTCGTCTCCACAAAGGCTGTCATCGAGGAGAATGGCGGCTCCAAATGTGCAGCACGTCTTGGATGCAGGCTGGTGGGAGCAATATTATGCTATGGGAGACATTCTCCTGCACTTGCATGGGTCACGTAGTAACTGAAGATATGCTGACAACTGCAAACCACCTGCATCCCTTCATGCTTGATGTCTTCCTCGATATTGATGTCATCTGTCAGCAGTATAACTGTCCTTGTCTCAGAGCGAGAACCATGTTATGGTGTTTTGAGGAGTGTTATAGTAAATTCACATTGTTGTCTTGGTGATCAAATTCACCTGACATAAATCCTGTGGAACCCATCTGGGTCGCTATTGTGCACCATCACTGCATACGCAAATCAGCGGCCCATTATTTACCCAAATTGCATGGCCTATGCATAGACAGCTAATGCCACATACATCCACAAGCCTACCAAATAACTATCAGATCCTTGATAAGCAGAAACAGTTATGTATTTCATTCCAAAGAAGGACAAACAAGCTATTAACCAGGTGGTCATATTGTTTTGGCTCATTAGTGTATTTCAGCAAGGAACTTCAAACTTTTAGCTCATGACAGGAAGATGCAGAGGAACTATGGCCCAAGTTTGAAAGAATACTTCACCATGCACTGGATGGGTATGCACCCAGTAGAACAGTTCATTATGGGAGGGACCCTACATGATATACAGTCACAGTAAAGAAACTTCTAAAGGAACAGGCTACTGCATAATAGGTATAATACAAAGTTAGGGCTATAGATAGAGAGATGCTGAATGAAACAGGTTTGGCTATCAATAGCAGAATGTAAGGGCGCTGATGAACTAGCTGTTTAGCGCCCTTTGCCTAAAATCATCACCACCAGCAGAACATTATCAAAAGATCTTATACAAACACCCCCCCCCCCCCCCCCCCACACACACACACACACAAAATCTGGCCATATGCAGAGGCATGAAAGTTAGTGTCCATATGCAGAGGCATGAAAGTTAGTGTCTAGTCACTCACAGACCAGGCAGGAACCGAAATTGAGGGTAAAAAAGCAAAAGCAGAAATTCTTAACTATGTGTCCAAGTTTTCTTCTACAGAGGAAAACTCAGTTCAATTCTCAAACTACAGAAAAAGATGAGTGAAATAGGTAGTAGTCACTGGCATTGGGAAACACTTGAATCCACTATAATTGAAGAAAGCTCCTGGAATCCCTATCAGATTCTACAATGAATTGGCAGCCGAGTTAACCCTTCTTTTAACTAAGATTTACTACACACACCTCAAACAAAAAAAACATTGGAAGAAAGCACAAGTCGCACCCAATTACAAGAAGTGTATCAGAAGTGATCCACAAAACTGCCATGCAATCCTTGACATCAATTTGTTGTAGAATCTTAGAACACATTCTGAGCTCAAACGCAATGAGGTATCTCAAACATCATGTCAACTGTCTTGGATTCAGAAAAGACTGACCACGTAAAAGTAAGTTCTCTCTCTCCTCACATGACGTACAGAAAATCATGGATCAAGGCAGGCAGGTATTAGGTCGGTGCATAAGTCCATACCATTTTTGTGTTGATGTGGGTTTATTTATCAATGTATTTATTTACTGATTGTCATTTTTTATTTTTAGTTCCTTTTTGCTATTTGATTGTCATTTGCAGATAAGGAGTGGAGCTGTGTATGCTAGGAAATGGAGTGACAAGCGGAGAAATCCAACCATTCCTGACATATTCTTCTGTTTGAGTTTAATAGAGGGGTGACAGTGGCAGAGGCACATTTGCCATTAGACAGATCACAGCAAGAAAATGGTTTTCTCATTTTAAGGAGAAAAGTTTTGAAATTTTAGTGGCTCTCGACATTCAGGGAGACCCTCAGGGTTGATGAAGATTGTTTAAACATATTAATTCACAATGATTCAAGTCAGTGGGCTTGAGAACTGGCAAACTTGGTGAACTGTGATCATTCCACCATCATGCAACATTTGCACATGATGAGAAAGGTTCAAAAATTGGGTGTATGGGTATGTGTTCTTAAGCCAAAATCACAAAAAAAAGGAAATTGGACATATGCGCATCCATGCTTGCTCATGATCAATTGGCCCATGAATAACATTGACCATTCCATTATGGCGTAAAGTAAAGGCCTGGCATGCCAGTCGAGAATTAGAGAGCAGAGAGGGCTGTGACAAGACATCAGCCAATTGCACACTGACCGACCTCTCTCCAGGATGACAACGCAACATCAGCGGTCTCTCTGTGAAGAGAACATAAGCACCATGACTGACTGGCCATGGCCTGGTTCTACAGAAGCTTCAAGACTAGCAACGTGAATAGAAGTGTCAACTGTATTACTTCACTTGTGTTAGAACTATTACACTGAAGAAGCTTGTTTATTTCATATGTCACCCTTTGCTTGTGACACATCTACCTAATTCTCAAAGTTAAGTATTGTCATTTAATTTTCATAATAAAATTCATTAATATGATGTGTCTGAATTGTTTGTCTAGCGATCCGAGAAAGCAGGTTTCCTTGACACACCATATTCAACGACTAGGCAGGATTCAACACATTCCTATTCTGTATTGTTACTGGTGATGGCAAATGGCGTCTTTAGGCTAACATAAGGAAAAGAAAGGAATAGCTGAGGCTGAAGAAAGCAGCAACTGCCCATACAAAGACTTGCATGCATCCACAAAAAATCATGTTACACATCTGGTGGAATAGTGACCATATTGTGTACTACAAATTGCTTCTGCGAGCTGTAACCATTACTTCTGATGTTCATTGTCAACAACTGAGACATCTTTCAGACACAGTCCTAAAACAGTGACCAGGAAGACAGCATCAAGTGATGCTAGACAACGATAATACCTACCCGCATTCTGCTATACTGACAAAAAATCATTATACAGGAGTTGGTTTGATAAGTCATTTTGCACCCACCTTGTTCATTTGATCTTGTGCCTCAGATTTTCATCTTTTCGACTTTCTATTGAACAACCTTCAGGGATTTCCTTTCCAGATGAAAAAGCGCTCTGAACATGGCTTGATGAGTTCTTCACCACAAAAACACGTGATTACGCAGTCGCGAAATAAAAAAATTACCCATGTTGGCAGACTTGTAAATAGTGAAGGAGAACTTATGCACCAACCTAATAGATGCAGTATTTCTTGATTTCCAAAAAGCATTTGTCCTAGTACCTCATCTACATTCATTATCTAAAGTACAACCACATGAGGTGAAATTTGTGACTTGAACAAAGATTTTTTGATAGGGAGGATACAACATGTTATCTTGGATGGAGTGTCATCAACAAATTGGAAGTAACTTCGGGTATGCCCCAAAGAGTGTCAGGAACACATTGGAAGCCAGTCCAATGGTGAACACTGGAAACCACTAATTAAAGAGTGTGGGCAGGTGTTCCAATGACATAAGCGTTGCCTATTAGTGGAAAACATTTGCTTTAAAAGTTTCTGTGCCTGGACATTTTACCTTATAAATCTCCAGAGGAAAGAATATTGTGAAAGTTATGTTGCTACCATAAAACTCATACCTCTCCCACACAGGTGAGGGCTGAGTTGCATTGTATCTATGATCGATGTCTACTACCAGGCTGTCGGGTATCTTCCTAGATGGCAATACTCGTGCTGTTCCTACTGTCATTGCAGAACACTTGTGGCACAGTGCATTCAAGTTTCTGCATCTGACAACTACTCCTCATCCTTCCATCTACACAAAAGACAGGTAGAGTATAAAACATACCGTGCAGTACTCATTGTGTGGAACCAGTGTTCTGACTCTCGGCCACAACAAGTGCCTGGACCTACTGCTTCAGCATATAACCATGGATACCAACACTTTTGGTCTTCAGTTGTATTTGGTACGGTTGTATTTCCAACCCACTGGAGAGAAAGCAAGACCATCCCACTTTTGAAACTGGTTAAAATCTCATGTGAAATTGACATCTATAGACCCATAGGCATAATGAATCTTCTGTTTAAGTTGCTTGAGTGAATGGTAAACCAATGCCTATATTTGACTCTCTGGAAATGACAGCACTTTTATCCACAGCAAGTGTGGATTTAGGGAAGGCTGGTGGAACTGACCACTTAATTTCACTAGAGTATGCTATAAGAGTACGTCTTGCATGTCAACAACACATCACTGCTTTTTTTTTTTTTTTTTTTTTTTTTTTTTTTTTTTTTTTTTTTTTGTTGTGGAATGCCTATGACACCTCAAGGATGTAACACATCCTTACCACATTGTACAAACGGGGTTTTTGAAGCCTCTTCCTGATTTTTATCTGGAATTTTCTGTCTCTCGAACATCCCTGTCCAATGGACGGATCATCATCAACTGTTTCACATGCCTTCATTTCATGAGACACTGCGGAAGTCTTTGGAATTTAATCTAGGACAATGGTGCCAAGATTGGTGAACAGGAACTTGATGCCACCACCCCTCCTGTCCTCTCTGCTGTGAAAGCAAAGTGTGTAATTGACAACAGCATGCAGCATACCTAGACAGTCACCCTTCTCAACCTCCCAAGTAATGGCCACAGCCAAAGTCGCTCAACTTCAGTGATCTGTCAGGAACAAGTGTATGTACAGTGGCATGGCCACTGATGCATCCTATAGTATCCTCCATACACAGGAGAACAGATGTGCTGAGTGTGACCCTTTTTCTGATAGCAAATAATGGGCTTGCAGAAGCTGTGAGGCCTACAATCTCACCATCCCTACATGTGGACAACTTTCCTACAGTTCTGCAGCCATGAATGCCAGCTGCAAGGTGTCATCAGGAAAGCACAATCTTGGGATCTCACCCACATCTTCAAGTTTTTCAGTGTGAAAATATGTGTTAAATGTTTCTGCATGAATGGCTCAGGTGTTAGTTCATGTGGTACCGCATATTTGGAAGCTTAAAAAGAAGTGCAAGTTGAAACTCAGCACACTCCACTGCCTTAGTCACTCTTCCTGAGGGGTGGGCTACTCCACCTTCTTGCATCTGTACAAAGCACTAGTTCTATCTCGACCGGATTCCAGGTATCATACTTACAGATCAGCAGCATCTATGACATTCTAGCTGGTGTACTCAATTCATGACTGGTGCCCGTCACAAATTAGTACTAAATTATGCAACAGCATCCACAGCTACCTTGAACACCTAAATCAACATGTCCTGTTCCCTGCCTCACCATGTCTGATATTCCAGCAACAGTTTGTCTGGAGTATCTTCACTCTGACCTCTGCCTCCCTCTAATGAACCCTCTTGTCAGTTAGCTTCACACCCCACTCCATGATACACATGTACTTCATCCAAAGATCTGCCTGGACCTTTCTCTTGGAATAAGGGAAATTATTGACTCCATTTCAGAACTTGTTTCTCTCAGTTATTGTCGAGTTTCTTGGTTCCACAGTCATCTACAGTGATGGGCCAGAGGTTGATGGTCACATTTTCAAATTCAAGGGGTTATGAAAAACACCCGCTACCTTCCAGGTGTAGTGTTTTTACATCTGAATCAGAGGGCATTATACAAGTCCTCCATTATATTTGTACCTCTCACTCACAAAAATTTCCTAATCTTAAGTGAATCTCTAAGCAGCCTGCACACTATAATCCAATGCTATCCACGTCAGTTTTGACTATATGCTACCTTCCTTCTCACCTCCATGGTACTGGGAGCTCGACTGTGTTCCTCTGGACCCACAATTCATGTAGGGATTCCAGGAAATGATCTTGCAGATTGGTTATTAAAGGAAATGCTAGAGATGAGGATGCCAGGATTTACCTTGCAGTCAACAACTTTGCATCTTCTGGAGACTTGGAACAAGTACTGTAAAAGAGTCCACAATTGTATGATGATATCCCTTCACCCTCCTCGAAAAAAAAGTCTGCATTCCTTTTCCATCTTACTGGCCATACCTGGCTGACTGATGGTCACATCATCAGGTGAGAAGATATGCCCCATTATCATTATCTCTTGTCAGTGGCTCATATCCTGGTAGAGTGTCCCAACTTCGCTGTTATGAGGTGGAGAGCAAAGATTGATTTTTTTTCCCCCACTGTTAGGCAACAACATCCAAGTGGTGATCAGATATTATATTTTGCATGAAAAAGTTGTTTAAATGTATTTATTTAAAGCTTGTCACAATTGTCTCATCTTCTTTTTTCTCATTCAGTAATGTGAACATTCAGCCAGTATTTTACAGTAAATTGTGGCTGCCTGGCAGGTGTGCTCGTTGACCTCTCATCGCAGTACTGCCCTCAAATACTTCTGCTCCCCCCTCCCCCCCCCCCCTTACCCCTCCACCACCATCGGCACTGCAATTTATTATGTTTCACCTTCTTTTCTTATGCTAAAATTATTTTACCTTTTCAACATTCTGTGACTTGAGCATTAAGCCTGAAGCATGTATTCTATAGTGACTGGAGCACTGTTGGTCGGTTATGGTGGTTGATCTCCAGCCACACACTAGACCTGGGGGTGGGGGATGTGTTCATCCAGCTCCTACCTCATTGAAGTTCCATATTTCTTGACAATTTTTCCCTTCCCTCTGCTTTTTACGTGTTTCTTCTTCTATGAGACCACAAAGATCAGATTGGCAGTCTACTCTTTTCTCCTCATGAAAATCTTCCAGTCTTCTGTTGTTAAAGGATAACAGGAACTGGTGATCTCAATGTGTGGCTTACAAAACACTCCTTCGACCTATATTTGTATATTGCTCATCAGTGTGAGATTGGTACCGGGTCGGGTTGACAGAGGAGATAGAGAAGATCCAAAGAAGAGCAGCGTGTTTTGTCACAGGGTTATTTGGTAAACGTGATAGCATTACGGAGATGTTTAGCAAACTCAAGTGGCAGACTCTGCAAGAGAAGCGCTCTGTATCGCAGTGTAGCTTGCTGTCCAGATTTCGAGAGGGTGCGTTTCTGGATGAGGTATCGAATATATTGCTTCCCCCTACTTATACCTCCCGAGGAGATCATGAATGTAAAATTAGAGGGATTCAAGCACGCGGAGGCTTTTCGGCAGTCATTCTTCCCACGAACCATACGTGACTGGAACAGGAAAGGGAGGTAATGACAGATGCACATAAAGTGCCCTCCACCACACACCGTTGGGTGGCTTGCGGAGTATAAATGTAGATGTAGTTCTTTTGAAACCCTCCAAAAATTCACTCATTTAGTCTTTTGTTCTTCTTCTGCATGAAGTTAGTGGCCACACCCTTGTGACAGACTTCAGGCAGTTACTGTCGACTGCTTGTAGTGTTTGTAGTAGCGATGATCTCAGATTATCAACTTTGCTGTCTAAGGAAGAAAAAAACATTCCATTCCTCCCCATTTAAGTACCCCATAAATACCAGGATCAGCATACTGGTGGGAGGAGTGGGGGGTGGGGGGGGGGGAGGAGCTGTGTGAGGACAGACCAGTGGGGGCTTAGATGTCCATCTTGAGATCAGACAGAATTGGGGGCTGTGAATCCGTGATCCCATTGTCCTCTGCTTGTGGCAGGATCATAATTTCTCTGTTAGGGTTGGCTGGTGCTGGTGTTATGGTATCCACCACCCCCACCAATGCTGAGGGTGGGAAGGGGTCCCACTCCATGCTGGACCAGTTTCAATATCGCTGAGTCTATGATTGTGATGACTAAATTTATACTGAATGAGCTTTTAGGGCCGTTGTGGTTGGCTTGGGGTGGAAACTAGACTAGGTGCAGTTGGTTTGCATGCCATGCCAGCTCAATGCCACTGGTTTTCTTGGTAATCATCTGGCATCCCTTGTCAGCCTTGACGTCAGCAGGTAACCATCTGTGTACTCTAACAAAGGTACAAGCCTGGATATTGATGCCTGGAGAGTAGTGGAGGTGACAAATATGATATTATGGGTGTGTTGCCGTAACAAGAGGTCCAAGAGTGTCCATTATCAGCAGCCATGCAACAGTTCTACTAGAGTATGCCACTGTATTGGTGTGGTCGTGTAGGACTGTAGGATGCCAGGAACTGTGTCAGGACTTCAGCTTTAGGTGCAGCTAACACTTTTCACATGTGCACCTTAAAGTTGTGGATGAACTGCTCGACTTCACCATTGGAAGCAGTGTGGAATGAGACTGTTAGATGACCATTTGGTATATAGTGGCTTCCTGCATAAAACTCAGTCAGCCAGGGCACTTTGCTGTGATGTCACTGTGGAGGCATTGCTACAGACCAAACATAGTTGGAGGGAGGATGGGATGGTGGGGACAACATGTTATTCTGAGAGCAGAAACCCTGAATCAAGCTAGAACAAAATTGAGTGTCATTATCTAAAGTGATTATTTCTGAGGGCCTCTTCAATGGAAAATATTTTCTGTGAGGCATTGCTAGTTTCCCTTCCTACAGCAAAAGAGAATTTTTAATAGATGTTGATGATAAGCCGTGTATCTCACTGGAATGAACTGGTGAAGCCCACATGTACTTGCTCTGTACACTATACCAACAGGTTCCTATCAACATAAAGACACAGCAACACAGCACATCAAGACTTGGAAGAACGTTGAAGCAACCAGGTGGATGAGTCATGCCACTACATGGAGTCGGCATCCCAACAGGAACATCCAGCCACAAACAGCCTCCAGTTGTGGATACTACAAATGGATGAGGACAATAAATATGGGAAATGAAAGATATCTTGTAAGTGAAATCAAAATAGTTGTTCTCTATGAATTACTAATTAGTATATTTCTTTTTTGATGTCTCTTGCATTATTCATCAAAATGTCAAGACATTTGTACTGCACAAATTTAAAATGTTGAATTAACTATGTAAAGATCATAAGATAACAATAAGAATTATAAATACTTTAACAAAAGGGCACTGTGACATTGGTCAGATGTGGAATCATTACAGAGGCGTCTACTGTGTTGTGTGTGTGTGTGTGTGTGTGTGTTAGTATAATCTAACTTCTGCACCATTTCAGTGCAGTAATGTGTTCATTGTAAATAAGTATTACAGTAGTTGTATTACCTTATAAATAAATAAAAAACTTTTTTATTTTAAATTCAGTGCATTAGTATTTGTAAAATTACTCTTAGTGTTCATTAAAAAATGACGATCATTCCACTTGGCACCTGTGGAATGGTACATTAGCTTATTTGTTTTAATTGTAAATATTTGTCATGTATTGTTGTTTTTCTGACATGTTCCACATCCTGGAGGACCTCCTCACTACGGATCAATTGGAATGAAAGTAAATCTAATCTAATCTAATCTATGCAACAGTGGGCTGTTCGCTCTGTGTCCTATGTAATGCTGCGGCACTAGGCATGCCTCCTTGTGATTACCTTCTTGCGTGTCATCACCCAGTGATCAGAATGTAGGATGTTTATGACACTCTGGCATATTAGCAGCAGCATTATCATTTGGAAGTCGTTATCACCATCTGTTGTCAGCATCAGCACTCCCTGTACCATGTGACCCCTATTCTTAAAAATGTGATATTTTGGAACGGTGTTAGGTGGGAAGCTTTCTGCCCAGCCTTGGCCAATGTATCCAGTAATTTTCCATAAGAGACTATCGTTGGCTGTAGTGTTTGTTATTATAGCTGCTGTGAGGGAAAAATCTTGTAGGTGATTTTTTTGAGTGTTGTCAGAGTAGAAGCAGTGTCTCCTGAGTGTTGAATGTGGGGTCCAGCTCCATAGTCAGTCTGGACAAGGCATCAGCATTAGCATATTGCACTGTTGGCTATAATTGTAATATCTTAGGAAGAAGACCCAGCACTGGAGATGATGGACTGTTTTTCCATGTAGTCAGCTCTTATGAAAGAACATTTAAATCAGCAATTTAAGGCCAGTAATGACATGAAATTTTGTGCCATAAAGAAATGTACGTAATTTCTGAATGTGAAATATTCTGTGTCAAGGCCATGCAGCTACTCAGCCAGCAACCAACAGCACAGATGGGTTACGTGTGCATGGACCTCACAGGAGACAGCTTTTTGGATGACTGACAAGGGATGGCTCCACTCTGCCTGGCCACCAGGCAGCATCTCAAGCACCGCCAGAAGTCACTGGCCCTACAGAAATTTTCTGTCCTGCAGGCCACATGACCGAAAGTAGTACCTGCAGTATTGCTAGACGGTGGCATTGGCTTCCCCTAAGTCTCAAGCATGTCTACCATGTCTGCAGGACAGGCATTCAAACTATGTACCTCATTTTTTCATTTGAAGGGCTGCCAGAAACTATCGTTATGGACAACAGCCCTCAATTTGCTTCTGCAGAACCCTCTGCTTTCTGTGAAGCAAATGGCATAGTGTTGATACACACTGTGCCTTTCCACTCTGCTTCTAATGGTCAAGCTGATTGCTTTGTCTGTTACTTTAAATCCCAGCTATCCAAACTCCGCCACCATCATCCTTTAGATGAGGCCCTTATGCTCTTTCTTGGTTCTGATCATTACATTCCCCAGGATAGGTCAGCCCCAACAGAAAAACTCCATGGCCAACCAAATTGGTCACAACTGCCAATCATCCATCTCACCAATGACCACCCCTCCTGTTAGTGTTCCAGTTGCCATCATTTTTCTCTCCAAGATCCTGTATGGGAGCTTGTCTTCACCAAAAGCCACCAGCATTGGTTTTCTGTGGTCGTTTCCAATCTTCTGGACCAAGCTATGGGCTAGATCCATGGTTCCTAAAGTGGTCCAGGTGGACGCCCAGGGGTCCATGGGAGACCAGACAGGGTTGCATGCTGGCAAAAAACAAAATTTTAAAAATAAAAAATAAATAAATAAAAATAAAAAATGGTGGTTCACAAGTTGTAAGTTAGGGTCCATGGAAATTTTTAACCACCTTAATTTTTTTTAGTACCTAGTGTATTTACGAAGGTCAGCGACTGATACTTGTAAAAACAAGCATATTCTATATTCAGTACAACGCATGTAGAGACTTGCAAAGTGCCGCCCGCGCGCCCGGAATGCTTGCTTAGATGTGTGAAGGGACAAAATATGACTTATGCTGTGCTTGCAAGCTTCACTAATATGAATACGAACGCCAAGGACAAAACATTACTCATTTGTTTCGAGAATTTTGAGAATAAAAGTGTGAGTGAATTGATGTCAGTGTTTGCCAGTGCTGAAAACAGTACATACCTGCCCATTTGTTAGAGATATACTAAATTTATAACAAATAGCTTTTCAAGCTGAAGGCGTTACTCTTATTGAGTGCAGTAAAACCAAATAATAATATGGTTCATTAATAAAGAGAATCTATGGTTATGAAACGAGGCATTGGTCTCGTGAATTAGGTATACTGTGTATTTTCTTCATCATTAATTAAAAACTGGCTATTTAATCTCGTGGCTGCTGAAGCTTTGATGATTAAACAATTGGTCTTAGCAGTTTATTGCTTTTAATAATTAAAACCAGTTTTCCGCTGACATTGCAATAATTAACTCTATTCTGTTCAGTTAAAATAACCATATACTGTTAAAATCACCTCATGATTACTAAAACAAACATTTTTTTCTGTACAGGTTACAACGGATATGATAAATGGCTGAATCTAAGAAGAAATGTCAACAATACAGTGTTGATTATTTGAAATTTGGTTTTCTTCCATCAAAGGCAGACAAACGATTGCCCATATGTCTTTTATGCAACCAAGTATTATGAAATGACTCTATGAAACCATGGAAGCTTGAAGATCATGTAATAAGGTGTCATGCTGATGAAATAGGTAAAGATTTGAAATGCTTTCAAACATTGAAGGAAAATATGAAAATAGACCCACCGTGGACAGCATTTTCCCTTCAACATCTGAAAATAATGATGATGACTTGCGGGTATGTTACAATATCTCATTGCTTATAGCGAAACCCCCACCCCATCAACTATGGACCTTGCCGTCGGTGGGGAGGCTTGCGTGCCTCAGCAATACAGATGGCCATACCATAGGTGCAACCACAACAGATGGGTATCTGTTGAGAGGCCAGACAAACGTGTGGTTCCTGCAGAGGGGCAGTAGCCTTTTCAGTAGTTGCAGGGGCAACAGTCTGGATGATTGACTGATCTGGCCTTGTAACACTTACCAAAACGGCCTTGCTGTGCTGGTACTCTGAACGGCTCAAAGCAAGGGGAAACTACGGCTGTAATTTTTCCCGAGGGCATGCAACTTTACTGTATGGTTAAATGATGATGGCGACCTCTTGGATAAAATATTCCAGAGGTAAAATAGTCCCCCATTCGGATCTCTGGGCGGGCACTACTCAAGAGGACGTCGTTATCAGGAGAAAGAAAACTGGCGTTCTACGGATCGGAGCGTGGAATGTCAGATCCCTTAATCGGGCAGGTAGGTTAGAAAATTTAAAAAGGAAAATGGATAGGTTAAACTTAGATATAGTGGGAATTAGTGAAGTTCGATGGCAGGAAGAACAAGACTTTTGGTCAGGTAAATACAGGGTTACAAATACAAAATCAAATAGGGGCAATGCAAGAATAGGTTGAATAATGAACAAAAAATAGGAGTGCAGGTAAGCTACTACAAATAGCATAGTGAACGCGTTATTGTGGCCAAGATAGACATGAAGCCCAGGCCTACTACAGTAGTACAAATTTATATGCCAACTAGCTCTGCAGATGATGAAGAAATTGATGAAATGTATGATGAGATAAAAGAAATTATTCAGGTAGTGAAGGGAGACGAAAATTTAATAGCCATGGGTGACTGCAATTCGAGAGTAGGAAAAGGGAGAGAAGGAAACATAGTAGGTGAATATGGATTGGGGATAAGAAATGAAAGAGGAAGCCGTCTGCTAGAATTTTGCACAGAGCATAACTTAATCATAGCTAACACTTGGTTCAAGAATCATAAAAGAAGGTTGTATACATGGAAGAATCCTGGAGATACTAGAAGGTATCAGATAGATTATATAATGGTAAGACAGAGATTTTGGAACCAGGTTTTAAATTGTAAGACATTTCCAGGATCAGATGTGGACTCTGACCACAATCAATTAGTTATGAACTTTAAATTAAAACTGAAGAAACTGCAAAAAGGTGGGACTTTAAGGAGATTGGACCTGGATAAACTGACTAAACCAGAGGTTGTACAGAGTTTCAGGGAGAGCATAAGGGAACAATTGACAGGAATGGGGGAAAGAAATACAGTAGAAGAAGAATGGGTAGCTCTGAGGGATGAAGTAGTGAAGGCAGCACAGGATCAAGTAGGTAAAAAGACGAGGGCTAGTAGAAATCCTTGGGTAACAGAAGATATATTGAATTTAATTGATGAAAGGAGAAAATATAAAAATGCAGTAAATGAAGCAGGCAAAAAGGAATACAAACGTCTCAAAAATGAGATCGATAGGAAGTGCAAAATGGCTAAGCAGGGATGGCTAGAGGGCAAATGTAAGGATGTAGAGGCTTATCTCACTAGGGGTAAGATAGATACCACCTACAGGAAAATTAAAGAGACCTTTGGAGAGAAGAGAGCCGCTTGTATGAATATCAAGAGCTCAGGTGGAAACCCAGTTCTAAGCAAAGAAGGGAAAGCAGGAAGGTGGAAGGAGTATATAGAGGGTCTATACAAGGGCGATGTACTTGAGGACAATATTATGGAAATGGAAGAGGATGTAGATGAAGTTAAAATGTGAGATATGATGCTGTGTGAAGAGTTTGACAGAGCACTGAAAGACCTGAGTCGAAACAAGGTCCTGGGAGTAGACAACATTCTATTAGAACTACTGGCAGCCTTGGGAGAGCCAGTCCTGACAAAACTCTACCATCTGGTGATCAAGATGTTTGAAACAGGCAAAATACCCTCAGACTTCAAGAAGAATATAATAATTTCAATCCCAAAGAAAGCAGGTGTTGACAGATGTGAAAATTACCGAACTATCAGTTTAATGAGTCACAGCTGCAAAATACTAACGCAGATTCTTTACAGACAAATGGAAAAACTAGTAGAAGCCGACCACGGGGAAGATCAGTTTGGATTCCGTAGAAATGTTGGAACACATGAGGCAATACTGACCTTACGACTTATCTTAGAAGAAAGATTAAGGAAAGGCAAACCTACATTTCTAGCATTTGTAGACTTAGAGAAAGCTTTTGACAATGTTATTGGAATACTGTCTTTCAGATTCTAAAGGTGGCAGGGGTAATATACAGGGAGCAAAAGGGTATTTACAATTTGTACAGAAACCAGATGGCAGTCATACGAGTCGAGGGGTATGAAAGGGAAGCAGTGGTTGGGAAGGGAGTCAGACAGGGTTGTAGCCTCTCCCCGATGTTATTCAATCTGTATATTGTGCAAGCAGTACAGGAAACAAAAGAAAAATTTGGAGTTGGAATTAAAATCCATGGAGAAGAAATAAACACTTTGAGGTTTGCCGATGACATTGTAATTCTGTCAGAGACAGCAAAGGACCTGGAAGAGCAGTTGAACGGAATGGACAATGTCTTGAAAGGAGGATATAAGATGAACATCAACAAAAGCAAAACAAGGATAATGGAATGTAGTCGAATTAAGTCGGGTGATGCTGAGGGAATTAGATTAGGTAATGAGACACTTAAAGCAGTAAAGGAGTTTTGTTATTTGAGGAGCAAAATTAGTGATGATTTTCAAAGTAGAGAGGATATAAAATGCAGACTGGCAATGGCGAGGAAAGCGTTTCTGAAGAAGAGAAATTTGTTAACATCAAGTATAGATTTAAGTGTGAGGAAGTCGTTTCTGAAAGTATTTGTATAGAGTGTAGCCATGTATGGAAGTGAAACATGGATGATAAATAGTTTGGACAAGAAGATAATTGAACCTTTCAAATTGTGGTGCTACAGAAGAATGCTGAAGATTAGATGGGTAGATCACATAACTAATGAGGAGATATTGAATAGAATTGGGGAGAAGAAGAGTTTGTGGCACAACTTGACAAGAAGAAGGGACCGGTTGGTAGGACATGTTCTGAGGCAACAAGGGATCACAAATTTAGCATTGGAGGGCAGTGTGGAAGGTAAAAATCGTAGAGGGAGACCAAGAGATGAATACCGGTACACTAATCAGATTCAGAAGGATGTAGGTTGCAGTAAGTACTGGGAGATGAAGAAGCTTGCACAGGATAGAGTAGCATGGAGAGCTGCATCAAACCAGTCTCAGGACTGAAGACCACAACAACAACAACAACAATAGCGAAATATGGAAAACCGCACATTATCGGAGAACAGTTAATTTTACCCATTATTAAAGAGGTTTTAAAAACTGTTCTGCACAAACCTCCATTTGCCGTACTCAAAAGAATTCCTTTAAGTAAGAACACTGTACAAAGACGTATTGACTAAATAAGCTCTGATATTGAAAGCTTCTTGTGTAATTATCTGCAAACCACTCATTTTTCTATTCGAATGGACGAGTCGACTTTGATAATGAAGCATATGGCATATGTTCGATTTGTTATGGACGAAGAAATCCACGAAGAGCTGCTATCCGCGAAAACTTTGAAAACCGACAGAAAGGCGAATCGATATTTAACGTCCTGAGTGATTCTTTTAAGGAAAAATCGATTCCATTTACAAACATTATTTCGGTGGCAGCAGGTGGAGTTCCTGCCACGTTCGGGCGATTAAGAGAATGATACCAGGACTAACTGTAGTTCACTGTGTCATCCACCGACAACAGCTTGTAGCGAAAAATTTGAGTGATATACTGCACCAGTCGCTTCAATTTGTGATTAACGCAGTTAACAAAATAAGAAGCAATGCGTTGAATGCCCATATATTTGCAGTATTGTGCGATGAAAATGATGAAGATTTTCAACGATTGCTCTTACATACTGAAGTACGCTGGTTGTCGAAAGGTGCATGTTTATCAAGATTTTACTCACTTTTCAAGTCAGTTATAGAATTTCTGGAAACTAAAGATCCAGATTTAAAAGAAAATCTGATCAAATTTAAAGCATACATTGCGTACTTGACAGATTTGTTCAACAAATTTAATGACGTTAACTTGCAGTTACAAGGGGACGCCTAAATTTAATAAAAACAAAGGGTGTAATTTCGGCTTTTCTTTATAAATTGAAATTTAGGAAGCAAAATATTAGTCGGCGCGAATTCTCCCAGTTTTCAAACCTGTCACAGGCAGAATGTCTTGATGAGGATATCCAGACATTTGCTGAACATTTATTTACCCTGCATGATAACTTCAAAAATAGATTTGAAGATATTCTCACGATGGAAATACCACCACGGATCATAAATCCATCTGATGAAACGAAAGTGGCGATGTGGTATTACAAGAGGAACTACTTGAGCCTAGCACCAATGAGGAGCTGAAGGTGAAATTTAACAAAGGCTATCAAACATTTTGGCTGCAGCCGTAAATACCCGAAAAATATCCTGGGCTGTGGGAAATTGGGAGAAAATTTTTGATAGCGTTCCCCTCGTCATATCTTGTCGAAAAAAGTTTTAGTGTTAGATTAGAGATTAGATTAGATTAGATTAATACTAGTTCCATGGATCATGAATACGATATTTCGTAATGATGTGGAACGAGTCGAATTTTCCAATACATGACATAATTAGGTTAATTTAACAACATACTTAAGTTAATATAACAACTTTATTTCATTGTGTTTTTTTGTTTTTCTTTATTTTTTTATTTTTTTTAATATTTTTTTGTTTTTGTTTTTTTCTTAATTTAAATCTAAAAATTCCTCTATGGAGTAGAAGGAGTTGTCATTCAGAAATTCTTTTAATTTCTTCTTAAATACTTGTTGGTTATCTGTCAGACTTTTGATACTATTTGGTAAGTGACCAAAGACTTTAGTGCCAGTATAATTCACCCCTTTCTGTGCCAAAGTTAGATTTAATCTTGAATAGTGAAGATCATCCTTTCTCCTAGTATTGTAGTTATGCACACTGCTATTACTTTTGAATTGGGTTTGGTTGTTAATAACAAATTTCATAAGAGAGTATATATACTGAGAAGCTACTGTGAATATCCCTAGATCCTTAAATAAATGTCTGCAGGATGATCTTCGGTGGACTCCAGTTATTATTCTGATTACACGCTTTTGTGCAATAAATACTTTACTGCTCAGTGACGAATTACCCCAAAATATGATGCCATATGAAAGCAATGAGTGAAAATAGGCGTAGTAAGCTAATTTACTAAGATGTTTATCACCAAAATTTGCAATGACCCTTATTGCATAAGTAGCTGAACTCAAACGTTTCAGCAGATCATCAATGTGTTTCTTACAATTTAATCTCTCATCAATGGACACACCTAAAAATTTGCAATATTCTACCTTAGCTATATGCTTCTGATTAAGGTCTATATTTATTAATGGCGTCATACCATTCACTGTACGGAACTGTATGTACTGTGTCTTATCAAAATTCAGTGAGAGTCCGTTTACAAGGAACCACTTAGTAATTTTCTGAAAGACAGTATTGACAATTTCATCAGTTAATTCTTGTTTGTCAGGTGTGATTACTATACTTGTATCATCAGCAAAGAGAACTAACTTTTCCTCTTCATGAATATAGAATGGCAAGTCATTAATATATAATAAGAACAACAAAGGACCCAAGACTGACCCTTGTGGAACCCCATTCTTGATAGTTCCCCAGTTTGAGGAATGTGCTGATCTTTGCATGTTACGAGAACTACTTATTTCAACTTTCTGCACTCTTCCAGTTAGGTACGAATTAAACCATTTGTGCACTGTCCCACTCATGCCACAATACTTGAGCTTGTCTAGCAGAATTTCATGATTTACACAATCAAAAGCCTTTGAGAGATCACAAAAAATCCCAATGGGTGGTGTTCGGTTATTCAGATCATTCAAAATTTGACTGGTGAAAGCATATATGGCATTTTCTGTTGAAAAAACTTTCTGGAAACCAAACTGACATTTTGTTAGTACTTCATTTTTACAGATATGTGAAGCTACTCTTGAATACATTATTTTCTCAAAAATTTTGGATAAAGCTGTTAGAAGGGAGATTGGACGGTAATTGTTGACATCAGATCTATCCCCCTTTTTATGCAAAGGTATAACAATAGCATATTTCAGTCTATCAGGGAAAATGCCCTGTTCCAGAGAGCTATTACACAGGTGGCTGAGAATCTTACTTATCTGTTGAGAACAAGCTTTTAGTATTTTGCTGGAAATGCCATCAATTCCATGTGAGTTTTTGCTTTTAAGCAAGTTTATTATTTTCCTAATTTCAGAGGGAGAAGTGGGTGAGATTTCAATTGTATCAAATTGCATAGGTATGGCCTCTTCCATTAACAGCCTAGCATCTTCTAATGAACACCTGGATCCTACTATATCCACAACATTTAGAAAATGATTATTAAAAATATTTTCAACTTCTGACTTTTTGTTTGTAAAGTTTTCATTCAATTTGATGGTAATACTGTCTTCCTCTGCTCTTGGTTGACCTGTTTCTCTTTTAATAATATTCCAAATTGTTTTAATTTTATTATCAGAGTTGCTGATTTCAGACATGATACACATACTCCTGGATTTTTTAATAACTTTTCTTAATATAACACAGTAGTTTTTATAATTTTTGATAGTTTCTGGGTCACTACTCTTTCTTGCTGTCAGATACATTTCCCTTTTCTGGTTACAAGATATTTTTATACCCTTAGTAAGCCATGGTTTGTTACAAGGTTTCTTACGAGTATATTTAACTATTTTCTTGGGGAAGCAGTTTTCAAATGCATTTACAAAAATGTCATGAAATAAATTATATTTTAAATTGGCATCAGGTTCACGGTACACCTCATCCCAGTCTAACTGCTGTAGGGTTTCCCTGAAATTTGCAATTGTTAAATCGTTGACTGGATGTACTACTTTGGAGGACTGTTTAGTATTGCTGAATGGAGCTATGTCATATATTGTAACTAGCTGTGCACCATGATCAGAAAGACCATTCTCAACAGGCTGAGCATTTATCTGGTTAAACTTATCTTGGTCTATAAAGAAGTTATCTATCAGTGAGCTGCTATCCTTTACCACCCGAGTAGGAAAATCAATAACGGGTGTCAAATTGAAAGAACCGAGTAATACTTCAAGGTCATTTTTCCTATTACCCTCTTTCAGAGAATCTACATTGAAGTCCCCACAAATAATAATTTGCTTCCCCCTGTCTGACAGATAGCACAACAAGGAGTCCAAATTTTTCAGAAATAGATGAAAATTTCCTGATGGGGACCTATATACAGTTACAATTATAAATGTGCCTTTATTTAATTTAAGCTCACAGGCACATGCTTCTATATGTTTCTCTACACAAAACTTTTTTGTTTCTATACTTTTTGCACAATGATACCAATTTATTAAAAAAAAAAGAGGAGCAGATTGAACATCACAGAATGGGAATATTTGAGGCTGTTCCTTGTAAAACTGAAGCCAAATACTGATAATTTGCTATCAATTAAAATTATGACTATTTTTTTAAATTATTTATTTGAATTTTAGAGTTGATTGTTGATGTTTTGTCGTATTAAGTATATAATCATAAGTATTATTTTAATAAATAGGACACGTGAAAATGGGCTATTTTTCTTTTTATTTTCACCACTCCAAATTTAGGGTTGGGTATCGACTGTTACATTTTTAAGAGTTTTGGAAATACAGTAGAAATGTAGCAGTAGGTGGTCTACCGAAAATAGTAAAACTTTGGAAGTGGCCTACGAGAAAAAAAAGTTTGGGAACCTCTGGGCTAGGTGATGCTTCAAGATGACACGGTATGCTGTAAGCACATTAAAAATTTTCAGCCTCATTGTGGCCCTCTTTCTGGGCCAGCAGTCTGCATCATCTTTTGTTCCAGAGATGGAGTCATCCACAACGCCCATCCTGGACACCACTGATTCGTCTCAACTGCAGCCAGCAGCTGACTCCCTGTAGGGGCCCTCAACTGCTCCACACGGTCTTCCAGTGCCAAAGCCGTATCTGGGGACCCCAGCCACCACAGCTAACAGGGGGCATCCAGACATCCCAGGGACATCGAGAGGTATACCACTTCTACTGCCCTTCAGGGGGGAGAGAGAGGGAGGAATGCTGTGTTGAGGCCTTGCAAGAACTCGGACAGCAATCAATAACTGAACTAGGTTACATGGGCGCAGACCTGCTAGGTGATAGCTCTTCAGACAACAGACAAGGATGGTTGTGCTCTGCCTGGCCACCAAGCACTGCCAGAAGTCACTGGCCTTGTGGACCTCTTCTTCTCCTCAGATCCTGTGACTGAAAGTGGTACCTGCAGTATACTGGCATCTGGGCAGTATTTAGGTGGACATTCAGACTATGCTCTGGCAGCTGGGTATGAGTGTGTGCTCTGACCCAGACAGGCAGTGTTTTTGCATATGTTCTTCCCCTTCAAAGTACACTTACTGTCACATTGTGTCGAGCATGACAGAACCAATGGATTTCTCTGGCCATGTCTTGTTACTACTCCACCAGATGCAGCGCACCTATAAACTCCTGACTTAGTGGCTGGTGACCATTTGCATGTCACCTCCAGAGATCTCCAATCGCCTCTGACAGATCGACTACATGGTCAAGTGTTTCCAGATGGCACTTCTCCCATTTCAACAGTTAGAAAAGAAGGTTGAGCCATGGACAAACTACTCCCATCCATGGGACAACATTTCTTAGCCCACAGGATCACAGATGGTACCAAGTAGTGCGCTTTCTTTCTGTTATATGCTAGCCCATGCATTTACCCACCTTCTGCGACAACTTAACTCTTGAAGTGGAACCCCATGCTGTGTCCTATGACAAGAAGTCCAGTTCAGTAGAATATTTTGACTCCCAGGTGTATGTGATGGCAACATGCTGCAAGTTTTTCAGCTGCCATAAACTTAATCAACAGTCTTAACGTGAATGGCCACTGGACTCCAGGGTTTAGCTCGTGACTGTCATTACCAGTACAGTAATCCTCAGTGCAAGCAATCATATCTGGCTTCCTCGTACTGGGACGTGATTCTTATGCATGTCTGAGACATAGTACTATGAATGTATTCCCTTAAATTGAAGGACCCATCTTTAGAAACGTTCTTTCCCATTATGAAAACTTTTTAACAATCTCTCAGATCGTCAGCCACCCTACAGGGTCCATCACAAGTGCACGCCAACCAACTAACCCACTGTCCTGAGTGATACATCGTATCCAGGGGATTCATATAATCCAGGCAAAGACTCAGTGGCCAGATGCCATCCCTCAACACCTCCTTTCTTGTAGCCATTGTTTTAGTAGTCAAAAGAGACGCTAGTACTGCTACCAGCTAACTAAGTGTACCTCATTGGGAAATCTCAACATAGGGCTGAAATGTAACAAACAACTCTCGAAATGAATGTCAACTGTGTACGTATGGACCCCTTGGATACAGGGCTGGATGACAGGGCAAAAGTGTTCCTGGGGATATCCTACATCCAGTCTGTACTGCCCCAATCAGAGGAATCTCTGTTGCTCATGGTAGGGCATCAACAATGTGGCCATCGAGCTATAGATAGACACTGAGACCTCCATGACCATTGTAGTTTGGCAGTCTTTTTATCATCTGGGGTCACCTCCCTTTCAATCGTTTGACACATTACTGCATAGTTACAGTAGTGACATCATTAAAATCAATGGCAATTTACAGTCCAAGTTCAATAGCGTTTCCCACCCTCACAGCCAGGATTTTGATTGTCAACGGTCCTGCAGACATTAATCTCTTGGGCCTGGATATATCCAACGTTCTTGGCGAATTCCACGACTCCACCACTGCTGTCAAGTGCCAGCCCCCACCTGAAAGACCTCCTTTCCACGTTTAGTTCAGTATTCATGTTACCCTCCTCTGGTGTCAAAGATTTTGAGACACATTGACTCTTTTCTCATCAGCTACAATGAAGTTCTTCTAAGACAGAAGTGTTCCCTTTGCACTCAGAGACAAAATTTGGCTGGAGTGGCAGCTGCTGCAGAATGAGGGTATTGTCAGTTCTTACCAGCAGCCAATGGGTTGCTCCCATCTTCACTGTAGAGAAACCAAACAGCGCATTCCACATTTGCTAGGTCTTGAAGACAACCATTAATGTCCAATCTGTCATAGATGCTTATCATGTTCCTGAGGTAGAAGATATAATGATCTGCCTAGCGGACAGCAAACTGTTTGCCAAGACTGACCTCCATGATATGTGTCTCCAGTTTCCTTTGACTGAGGATTCCTGATGGTTCTTAATGATCAATACTCGTTTTTTACTGTTTCAATATAACTGGCATTGCCAATGAGCTGGCCATTTTTCGGCACTACCTCGAGTACCTTATCCACAGTGTGCTAGGCACAGCAAACTATCTAGATGATGTTCTTGTCACAGGCGAGGACACACACAACTAGGTTAACAACCTGCTTGCATTGTTCATGGTCCTTCAACAGGCCAACTTCAGATGCAATAACGACAAGGGCTATTTTTTTGTTCACCAAGTGGAATACTTGGGTCACATTTTTACTGCTTCAGGCATGCACCCTACCCCACAGTATACTGAGGTGGTGGAAAAATTTCCAGCACCCACAACACCAGCCAGCTGAAATCAGTATTGGGACAGTTCAACTATTACTGTAAATTTATTTCACATGCAGTGCCCGATGCAGAACCCTTACACAAAACTGTTAGCTGGCAATGGACTCAGATACGTGATAAAGCCTTCTGAAACTTGAAACAGGCCCTCTTCTACCCTGAATGTGCCATAGCATAGACCCTTGCCAAGCCCTAAATCTTGGCAGCTGATACATAGAATTATGAATTGGGTGTTGCCCTTTCACATGTGATTGCGTTTGAAACAACTAATTGCATTTGTGTTTAGGACACTCTCCGCTCACAGTGTAACTTCAGTCAGATAGAAAAAGAAGCCCTAGCAATCATATTTAGTCTAAAAATGTTTCATGACTATATCTACAGCTGCCATTTGATACTGTTCATGGACCACAAGCTCTTACTCCCCCTTTTCAAAGTGTCAGCAAATATTCTCACCAAAATGGCATGCTGCCTTCAGAACTGGGCTCTGTTTCTTTCAAGTTATAATTCTGGCATTCAGTACCGTTCAACAACCCAACATCCAATCTTTGATATGGATCCCAAAGTCTGTTTCCACCTGGATGTCTTCAACAAAGTAGACATGGCCAACCTCATTGCACATCTCACCACCAAAGACCAAGCACTCCATGAGGTACTCTGCCTAGTGCAATGCCATTCGCCACCAGACTGGAAATAGATGGGACACCTGAAACTTGCCTACTGGTCTTGCTAGAATGAGCTCTCCACCCTTAGCAATGTACTCCTGCTCCAGGGGGACAACAACTGCACTAGGGTCATGATCCCATTGACCCTCAAACAGCACATCTTGTCTCTCTTGCACATTGGGCACTGGAATACTGTGCCCACCAAGTGCCTGCCCTGCCAAAAAGTCTGCTGGAGGGGCATGGACGTGACGATCACTCACATGGTTACTGCCTGCCCCTCACCTCACAGCGAGCAGGCTGCCCATCTGCATCATTTTTTTTCCTTGGCCAGACATGTCTATCCCCTGGTACCAGCTACATCTGGATTTTGCGAATCCTTCCTGGGGTACTTCTGGCTACTCGCTATAGATGCTGGCAGTGGCTTCCTCAATGTCATTTTTTTTCCAATCTGAAGGGCTCCCAGAAATTATTGTTATTTATAACAGTCCTCAAATTGCTTCCACAGAATTCTCTGCTTTCTGCAAAGCAAACGGCATGTGCATTTCCACCATGCTTCTAATAGTCCAGCTGAATGCTCCATCCATTTCTTTACATGTCAACTGTCCAAGTTCGTCTGTCATCATCCTTTAGACGAGGCCTATACACTCTTCCCTGCTTCTTATCGCACCCCCTCCTAAGGACAGGTCAACTGCAGCAGAAATACTCCATGGTGGATCACATTGGTTGCAATTATCTATCATCCATCCCACAAGTGCCCAGTCCTCCCACTGTCAGTCCAGCTGCCGCCATTTCTCTCTCGAAGATCCTGTGTGGGCGTTTGTCTTCTGGGCTGGGCCATGGCCTAGGTGATGCTCCAAGATGACACAGTGTGCTGTAAGTGAACTGACCAATTGTGGCCTCACCATGGCCTTCTTTATGGAGCCACTTGTTTACCATCATCTTTTGTTCTAAAGGTGGAGTCTTGCACAATGCTCATCCCAGACACTGCCAACTCATCTCAGCTACAGCCTGCAGCCAGCTGCCTGGAGAGGCTCTCAGCTACTATATACATCACAGTAGCTGCGATGCAATGGAGGTGGACCTGAGTCCCCAGCCAACTCTGACTGCCAGTGGAGACCCTGGACCTTCCAGGAACATTGAGATATGCTGTGTCAAATCCTGTGTTGAAGCTTTGTACCTACTCAGCCACCAACCAACAACAAAGATGGTTTATACAGGCATGGACCTCATAATCAAACACCTCGCTGCTCAACTGACGTCTCTACTGATGATGCTGACACACTTGTTCACCAGTTGGGGTACTCAAAGGTGTTTGCTGCTGGGTGCTTCAATGCCTAACAGAACATCATAAAGAGCAACAAAGGACCATCTGTGTAGAATTACTTGTGTATTAGGCTGATCGTGACAATTTTTATTGAACATTGTCACAGGCAATGAAACATGGGTTCATCACTTCGAACCGGAAGCAAAATGGCAATCCGCAGAGTGGTGCCACATCACCTCTCTCTGTAGAAAGAGTTCAAAGCCAGAACCTCAACTGGTAAAGTCATGGTGACGGTCTTCTGGGACTCTGAAGGGGTTATTCTGTTTGACATCCCCCCTCATGGAGCAACAATCAACTCTGAAGTGTATTGTAGAAACGACTTCAGCATTTTCGTCACTGCGAAGATGCAAACGAGCTGCTTCTTTTCCATGACAACACGATGTCTCACTCAAGTGTATGTGCCCGAGAGGAGCTCACAAAACTTCGTTGGACTGTTCTTTCTCATCTGCCCTGCATCTCAGATCTTGCACCTTCCATCTATCTGGCGCAATGAAGGATGTACTCTGCAGGGAGCAGAACATGGGTGGTCGGGACGTTACTGATGCAGCAAGACGTTGGCTCCAACATCGACCAGTTGAGTGGTACTTCTGGGCGTATAGACCCTTCTAGTAAGGTGGCGTAAGGCCGTGACATTGAATGGAGATTATGTTGAAAAATATATTTTTGTAGCCAAAAGGTTGGGGAACAATATGGTGTACTGGATTCCTGAATAAAACCAATCTACTTTCAGAAAAAATGTGTAATGTTATTTATTGAATGCCCCTTGTACATCATCCAGGTAATTGACCGTATTTGGAATCTTTTGTATCAGCGACTCCAAAAAAGGCTGCAAGACCATTGCTGCACTACCAATTCCGAACGGCAATTTGATTTATGTGTAGTAAACCAAATGAGATGTTAGTAATTGTGAAGTGATACAACTGACTGTCTAGTGTCAATTGCAAATATGCTTTGGATATGACAATTTTGGAGAATTATCGGCCACCACGTAGTTTTGACTTGAGCCTCTTGTGGCAGCGGAATGAGATTGACGTCAATAGCTGATTGTGCATTTATGGGTTGCGTTAATGACACCGCAAACTTGGAGGGAGCCATTTGGTTTGCGTAAAGCTGCCAACGGTGTTGCCAACTGTCATGGTGTGGTGAATGGAAGGCTGTCTTGATGCACCATATGTTCTAATTGCGTCCTGAGACCAACCTGAAATGATACTGGCACTGGTCCTGCTCGAAAGTAGCGACGTACTGCGGAAACTTGAACTGAATGTGAGCTGTATAATTATTTGTATACCCTAATCCTGGTGGAAACAGATCTAACAGTTTCGCGCGTAGTAATTCTGTTTCAACAAATAATACGAATGCTTATACCGTGTTGATGTCGTCTATTTGAAACCCAGAAAAATGTAGAAGCATCGACCCCGGCCACAATGAGAAACGCTGATGAACGGCTTACTTTCTTATATAACACTGTGACTGTGCCTTTTTCACACAAAGTTATGCTGTGTTTTTTGTGAAATGTTAGCCATTGCGATCACGGTTGAAAAAACAGAGGGCCAATCTGAACAAAGTTTTCCTCATTTATCATAAAATGACTGATGAACCAATACCAACAAGGAAATTTATTGACTCTGACAGAATTACAATCTCGTCAGCAAACCCCAACGTTATTATTTCTTCTCCCTGAAGTTTACTTCCCTCTCCAAATTTCTCCTTGTCTCCTTCACACCTTGCTCGATGTACAGACTGGTTAACATCAGGGATAGTGTACAACCCTGTCTCTCACTCACTTCTTGACTACTGCTATATTTTCATATACTTTGACCCTTGCAATTGCAATATGGTTTCAGTACAAGTTGTTGATAACTTTTCTCTTCCAGTATTTCATCCTTGCTACTTTCAGAATTTTTACAAAACTAGTCCAGTCAACATCATCAAAATCTTTCTCTAAATCTACAAATGCTCTAAGCATATATTTGTGTTTCTTAGGTCTCTGTTCTAAGATAAGCTGGAGATCAGGATTGCTTCGCGTATTTCCACATTTCTCTGGAACCCAAACTGATCTCCTCCCCCTCCCCCCCCCCCCCCACCCCCACCCGCAAGTAGGCTTCTACCCGTTTTTCCATTGCTCTGTAAATAATTCGTCTCATTATTTTGCAGACATGACTTATTAAACTGACAGTTCGGTAATATTCACACCTGCCTTTTTTTAGAACTGGAATTATCATACACTTCTTGAAGTGCAGGGGTATTAGCCTGCCTTGTGTATGTCGCGTAGCAGGTGGAATAGTTTTGTCAAGTGCAGTTCTAAGGGAATGTCGTCTACTCCAGAAATATTGTTTCGACATAGTCACCCAGTGAAGTGGCGTTGTGGTTAGCACACTAGACTCGCATTCGGGAGGACGACTGTTCAAACTCGCGTCCGACCATCCAGACTTAGGTTATCCGTGATTTCCCTTAATCGCTCCATGCAAATGCCGGGATGGTTCCTCTGAAAGGGCTCGGCCGATTTCCTTCCCTATCCTTGACACAATCCGAGCTTGTACTCCGCCTCAAATGACACTGATGTCGACGGGATGTGAAACCCAATCTTCCTTCCTTCTTCGACATAATTCTTTTAGTGCTTTGTCAAATTCTTCTCACAGCACCATATTTACCATCTCATTTTTTTTCTGTAATATTGAATTTCTGCTCCAATAATTCCTGCTTCATCATTTCGCACTTACTGTCGATATAATTTTTTGGATGCCTGTGTTCCCTTTTGGCAGCTACATTTGCAGCATTTTTATATTTTCTGCTTTCGTCAACTCTGCTCTCAATATCTATTATTCCATGCAAGGATTCCTACCGGACCTTGAGTTTTCGCCTATTTGATTCTCTGCTGCCTTCAGTTTTTCATATTCTAAGGCTACCCATTCATCTCTAATGTATTTCTTTCCCTTGTTTCACTCCCTAGTGCTCCTTTGAAACTTTCATAACTGTGGTCCTATCAAGTTACTTAGGTCCCATATCTCTAATGAAGCTTACTGTAATTTCTTCAGTTTCAGTCTGCAGTCCATACAAATATATTATGGTAAAAGTCCACATCTGCATCTGGAATGATATCGCAGTTTAAAATACAGTTTCGAAACTCTGTCTTACCATCAAATAATCTAACTGTAACCTTCTGGTGTTTGCAGTAAGTTCCACATATAAAATCTTTACGTGTTATTTTCGAACCAGTTACTAGTAACATTTACATTGTGTACTGTGCAAAGTTCTACCAAGTTGCTTTCTCTTTTATTTATCCCCCCCCCCCCCCCCCCACAGTCCATGTTCTCTTATTATTTTTACCGTCTGTTCCTTTTCCTATTGTTGAATGCCAGTCTCACATCAGTATCAAACTTTCGACTTCCTTAACTATCTCAATAATTTCCTCTATCTGATCATACGTTGTTTCAGTCTCTTCTCCCCATCCTTCTCGACCCCTCTTTCTCAATCCCTCTTTCTCGGCCCATCTTTCTATGCCCACTATCTCTCTGTCCCCTCTATCTCTGCCCCATCTCTACCGTGTACCTCTCTGCCCCTATCTCTGTGCCCTTATCATTCTATCTCCCACCTACCTCCCAGATCCAACCTCTACCTATCTTTGTTCCCTTACCTCTCCCTATCTTCCTGCCTCCATCGCCAACTATTTCGCTTTCCTCTCATCTATCTGTCTGTGCACCCATCTATTTCTTTGCCTGCTCACCTACCTCTTTGCCCATCCACATATCTCTCTGCCCCCCCCCCCCCCCCCTCCTCTGTACCCTCTGCCTATCTCTCCACTCCCTTCCCTAAATCTCTGCCCCTATCTCGCCAATGTTCCCTCTTCCTCTCGCTCTCACCCACCTTCCTCATTGGTACTCCTCACCCCCTTTGACCAGCACAACCTCTCCACCCCTTAGCTTCATCTGGCCAGCACAACCCCTACCCACCTTCCTCTTGTCAGTGAAACTGCTTCCCCATCTTTCTCTCACCTGTGCAATGCTCTTCCACTTTCTTCCCAGTGGCAAAACTCCGCTCCCATCTTCTCACCATAGCCCCTACTCCCCTACCCCCCCTCTCTCACTCTGTATCCCTCACTTGCCCCCTAACTTTGCACCCTCATTTGCCCCCCCTCCCCTAATAACGCCCCTTCACTTCGCCCCCTAACGTTGCACCTCGTAACTTGGCTCCCATAAATTCGCTTTCCCTCCTGCTGTCCTCTGTAAACCCACATTCCATGCCTTCTCTGCCCCTCTCCATCCATTAGATTAGAGCTGTACCTCCGTGAACAGGAAATCACTAAGCTCTTACTTACAAGTTCAGCAGACTTCAGATCCAAAACTCACTCCTCTACTATGTATTACACAAACGTTTCTTAACCTTAATTGATAACAAATCCCTGCTACTTACATTTTATTTACGTCGCCAGTCTTCTGACTGGTTTGATGCGGCCCATCACCAATTCCTCTCCTGTACCAAGCTCTTCATCTCAGAGAAGCACTTGCAACCTACGTCCTCCATTATTTGCTGGATGTATTCCAATCTCTGCCTTCTTCTACAGTTTTTGCCCTGTACAGCTCCCTCTAGTACCGTGTAAGTAACACCCCGATGTCTTAACAGATGTCATATCATCCTGTCCCTTCTCCTTGTCAGTGTTTTCCATATATTCCTTTCCTCTCCGATTCTGTGCAGAACCCCCTCATTCCTTGCCTAATCAGTCCACCTAATTTTCAGAATTCGCCTGTAGCACCACATCTCAAATGCGTCGATTCTCTTCTGTTCCGGTTTTCCCACAGTCCATGTTTCACTACCATACAAAGCTGTGCTAAAACGTACAATCCCAGAATTTCTTCCTCAAATTAAGGCCTGTGTTTGATACTAGTAGACTACTCATGGCCAGGAATGCACTTTTTGCCAGTGACAGTCTCCTTTTGATGTCCTCCTTGCTCTGTCTGTCATAGCTTATTTTGCCATCTAGGTAACAGAATTCCTTCACTTCATCTACTGCGTGTACGCCAATCCTGATGTTACTTTTCTAGCTGTTCTCATCTCTACTAATTCTCATTACTTTCGTCTTTCTTCGATTTAATCTCAATTCATATTCTGTACTCATTAGACCGTACATTCCATTCGGCTGGTCCTGTAATTATTGGTTCAAATGGCTCTGAGCACTATGGGACTTAACATCTATGGTCATCAGTCCCCTAGAACTTAGAACTACTTAAACCTAACTAACCTAAGGACAGCACACAACACCCAGCCATCACGAGGCAGAGAAAATCCATGACCCCGCCGGGCATCGAACCCGGGAACCCGGGCGTGGGAAGCGAGAACGCTACCGCACGACCACGAGATGCGGGCTGTAATTATTCTTCATATGCACTGAGAATAGCAATGTCATTAACGAATCGTATCATTGATATCCTTTCACCTTAAATTTTAATTCCACTCTTGAGCCTTTCTTTTATTTCCGTCATTGCTTCTTCGGTGTGCAGATTGCACAACAGGGGCGAAAGATCACATCCCAGTCTTACACCCTTTTGAATCCAAGCGCTTCGCTCTTGGTCGTCCAGTCTTATTATTCCCTCTTGGCTTTTGTACATATTGTATGTTACCCGTCTCTCCCTACAGCTTACCCCTATTTTTCTCAAAATTTCGAACATCTTGCACCATTTTACACTGTCGAACGCTTTTTCCAGGTCGAAAAATCCTATGAACATCTTTTCCCGTAGTCTTGCTTCCATTGCCAATCACAACGTCAGAATTGCCTCTCCCGTACTTTTACTTTTTCTAAGGCTAAACTAATCGTCATTTAACACATCCTCGATTTTCTTACCATTCTTCTGTATATTATTCTTGTCAGCAACTTGGAGGCATGAGCTGTTAAGGTGATTGATTACCTAACTGTTAGCTGTTTATAGTATGTACATAACCTTTTCCAGGGGAATACGCTTCATAACCAGATTTGCGTAACAAACGAGAATACAAAAAGAAGGAACAAAACGAAAGAATAATGATACGAAGACATTAGATACCTGATGAAAATCGTGTCTACTTGAATAACATGGAAAACTTTGTCTCACAATCTTTACGTTTCTTTTTCTCTCACGATTGAAGTCTTCCACCTGAAGCTTATTAGTTTGATCCCAGTAGACAGAGTTTAAACATACAGGGCTGTTCAAAAAGAAGGAACAGATTTCAGACATTTATTGCTTCCAAACTACCACAGGTAGAGAGACAATTCCAACGTTCATGTAAAGAGAAAAGTTCAAATTTTTGTACAGTCAACGTGAGCATCATGTTTACACGATAAGTATCAAAGCGGTGGCTCATTTCCTGCCACACACGGAGCAGTTGGTCTCTCGTTATCGAATACACAGCTTCAACAATGCGATGTCGCAGACTTTCAAGAGCGACAGGTATAGGGGGGTAAAAACGCGGCCTTTTGCGTAATCCTGCAGATAAACGTCACAAGGCGTGAGATCTGGAACGCTGGATTGAAAGAGGAGGAGCAAAAGGTGAACTTCGTCGCCAGTGGCCTCCCAGGTCTCCACGTCGCAAATGCAGCGAAGAGACTGCTGTGTCGTATGTGACTCCGAGTAATATCAACGACTCGAACGTAGTATTTAGCAATAACAATCGATACATATACTGAAGGAAAAACTGCAAAACCAAAAAATTATTTATGTACATTAATGAAATTTCGAGAATACATTTATTTGTCCAGGTAACATATCTTAGTCGGGTTACGTTCCATTAGAAATGTGGTTGCACTCAACGACTGTGATATGACTTTGAAATGATAGAGCGCAGAAATCAGTCGTACTTTTCTTGCAGGTTTTATTCGGCAAATCTAGATTTCGGCTAGTGCCTAGCCATTATCAATGCACCATTTTATCGTATCAATGCATGTTCGAATATATAAGTCGCACGTTGTTCGGGCTTCTGTTACAGTTCTTTCATGGCTGTACTGTATTAGAACATGTATCGATACGATAAAATGGTTCCATGCCTGCTGCATTTGATCGGTCAAAACATGGACAGTTAATGCTGTTTGTGGACGGCTCTAGAGCTGTCATCTGGTGATGTCCAATATGTGCTCTACTGGAGACATATCTGGTGATCGAGCAGGCCAAGACAACATGTCGACACTCTGTAAAGCAAATTGGGTTACAACAACGGTATGTGAGCGAGTGTTATCCTGCTGGAAAGCACGGCGTGGAATGCTGTTCATGAATGGCAGCACAACAGGGCGAACCACCAAACTGACACACAGATTTGTACTCAGGGTACGTGGGATAACCAAGAGCGTGCTCCTGCTGTCATACGAAATCACAACCCAGGTCACAACTCCAGATGTAGGTCCAGAGTGTATAGCACGCACACAGGTTGGTTGCAAGTCCTCAGCTGGCCTGCTTCTAACCAACACACGGCCACCACTGGCACCAAGTCAGAACCAGTTTTCATCAGAAAACATAACAGACCTCCACCCTGCCCTCCAGTGAGCTCTCGCATGACTTCACTGAAGTCGCAAATGGCGGTGGTTTGGGGTCGGTGCAATGCACGCTACAGGGCGTCTGGATCGGAGCCGTCCTTGAAGTAACCGAACTGTAACAGTTCGTATACGCCCAACAGGATCGTCTTCCCTCTCTGTAATGCCATGTGGTCGTCCGGGGCCCAGTCTTCTTGCGACTGTACGGTCTCATGGCCACCGCTGCCAGCAATCATGTACATGGGCTACACTCCAGCCAAGTCTTTCTTGAGTATGCAGAAAGAACATTCAGTTCGTAGCCCTATTACACGACCTTGTTCGAACTCGGTGAGTTGTTGTTGATAATGGCGTTTTTGTCGCCTTAAAGGCATTCTTGACTAACATCAACTCGCCACGACCAATCTCAAAAGTAACTGACGCTCATGACCGTTACAACGCGTACTGATTTACATCCTCGTAGTGGTGCCACTAGCGCCACTCTTATGCGACTGGCGCTCAATTGTAACAGTCATCACCTGTTAGATACAGAAACACGCTTACCAACTTTCGTTTATGTTGCAAAGCTTCTTCTTGGTGTTGCTATTCTTTTCCATCAGTGTATATTGAATCGTTTTGTAATAGCATTTTGTTTAATTGATTGGAGCTCATAGTCTGAATTGGAAGTCAGTCTGCCGGCCGCGGTGGTCTAGCGGTTCTAAGCGCTCAGTCCGGAACCGCGCGACTGCTACGGTCGACCACGCCCGACAGCGCTTAACTTCGGTGATCTCACGGGAACCGGTGTATCCACTGTGGCAAGGCCGCTGCCTGAATAAAAAAGTAGCCCCAATTTTAATTAACGCCTGAAAATATTATGAACAATTTTACATATATAAGTAAATTTTTATATTAATTGAAAGAAACTATATACAAATGAGAGGATGTATTTTTAATTATTCACGAATTATTTTGTAAAAAAAAGTATCTGTGAGTAAAAATGTGTAAAGAAAACTCAGTGAAACGAACTGCAGTAAGTACTTTCATTCACCTAGCGACGTAGACGTAAGAAAGCGGAACGCGACTAGCTGGCTCTCTTTTTTTTGTCCTCCGCTATCGAGATAAGCTGTGTGTCACTCGTACGCTTTTGTCGAATAATTATGTTAGTTTGATGTTAAGTAGCCGTGATTCATTTGAAGATCCCTTTCCTTGCTATTCATGTTATATGTTATTTTGTTATGTATTTTTTTTAGTCCAATTTCAGGCTGCATCGAAGAGAAGTTGCTGGCGCATTGTTTGGTGGCTACTGCCGAACGCTGTTAGTGTTCGCTCGCCGTTTAATCCATCGCGTAATATTCATATCGGTCATTGGCCTCCAAACAATGTCATCTACTTACGCACTCACGGGTCTGACGTACTGACAATGCTGGAAGGCAGAGTTAGCTTAATCAGAAAAGGGAGTAAAATTTTTCTGTGCAGTGTTGCATCATTTTAATAGCATTGCCTCCAGCAAAGCAAGAAACATTCATGTAGTGTTCTCATCCAGTGCTGAATAATTATTTAGTGCTTTCTTAAAAGTCGTGTTTACTGCCAGAGATGAAATCTATTAACATTCCATTTTAATTAATTAATTCACATCTGTCTAACCAAACAATATCTCTTATTATTCTTTTTTTAATTGAGAAACGCTATACAACACCTTTGCAATGATGACATACAACTGCATCCATGATAATACAGACACTGAAATAATTTCCTTCGTAGGGTATCTGTATCGTAGATGGTACTTCGCTTAAATCTTCGAATATGTACTGATCAGTGAGACGAAATGATTTTATATGAGAGCATCCCCGTACCCTGGAGCCGACTGGAATATCTCTGACATGCACTCCGTCTTCCAGCCACAAGTGGTCCATCGGGACCATCTGACCGCCGTGTCATCCTCAGCTGAGGATGCGAATAGGATGGGCGCGCGGTCAGCACACCGCTCTCCCGGTCGTTATGACTTTTCTCGAGACTAGAAATCTACTCTGTACAGCATGGGTTTCGAAAAAGACGATCGTGTGAAACCCAGCTCGCGCTATTCGTCCACGAGGGCCATAGACACCGGTTCACAGGTAGATACCGTATTTCTTTACTTCCGCAAGGTGTTCGATACAGTTCCCCACAGTCGTTTAATGAACAAAGTAAGAGCATATGGACTATCAGACCAATTGTGTGATTGGATCGAAGAGTTCCTAGATAACAGAACGCAGCATGTCATTCTCAATGGAGAGAAGTCTTCCGAAGTAAGAGTGATTTCAGGTGTGCCGCAGGGGAGTGTCGTAGGACCGTTGCTATTCACAATATACATAAATGACCTTGTGGATGACATCGGAAGTTCACTGAGGCTTTTTGCGGATGAGGCTGTGGTATATCGAGAGGTTGTAACAATGGAAAATTGTACTGAAATGCAGGAGGATCTGCAGCGAATTGACGCATGGTGCAGGGAATGGCAATTGAATCTCAATGTAGACAAGTGTAAGGTGCTGCGAATACATAGAAAGAAAGATGCCTTATCATTTAGCTACAATATAGCATGTCAGCAACTGGAAGCAGTTAATTCCATAAATTATCTGGGAGTACGCATTAGGAGTGATTTAAAATGGAATGATCATATAAAGTTGATCGTTGGTAAAGCAGATGCCAGACTGAGATTCATTGGAAGAATCCTAAGGAAATGCAATCCGGAAACAAAGGAAGTAGGTTACAGTACGCTTGTTGGCCCACTGCTTGAATATTGCTCAGCAGTGCGGGATCCGTACCAGATAGGGTTAATAGAAGAGATAGAGAAGATCCAACGGAGAGCAGCGCGCTTCGTTACAGGATCATTTAGTAATCGCGAAAGCGTTACGGAGATGATAGATAAACTCCAGTGGAAGACTCTGCAGGAGAGACGCTCAGTAGCTCGGTACAGGCTTTTGTTAAAGTTTCGAGAACATACCTTCACCGAAGAGTCAAGCGTCAAGCAGTATATTGCTCCCTCCTACGTATATCTCCCGAAGAGACCATGAGGATAAAATCAGAGAGATTAGAGCCCACACAGAGGCATACCGACAATCCTTCCTTCCACGAACAATATGAGACTGGAATAGAAGGGAGAACCGATAGAGGTACTCGAGGTACCCTCCGCCACACACCGTCAGGTGGCTTGCGGAGTATGGATGTAGATGTAGATGTAGATGTAGACCGGAGCCGCTACTATTCGGTCGAGTAGCTCGTCAGTTGGCATCCTGAGGCTGAGTGCACCCCGAAAAATGGCAACAGCGCAAGGCGGCCCGGATGGTTACCCATCTAAATGCCGGCCACGCCCGACAGCTATTAACATCGGTGATCTAACGGGAACCGGAGTATCAATGGCGGCAAGGCCGTTGCCATCTCTGACATACCCTAGTACATATCCCCATTTAGACATTTTATTAACTATTACAGCATTGCTAATCAATGGAAATACATTAGAAAAAACAACTCATTTACTGGCACTTTTAAAGCGCCTTACTACTGTCATTGTCTCTCTAATATACAAATTACCCTCTTGCACTAATCGATCTACATTTTCAACAGTTCTTGTAAAAAGACAAATGTTGTGTTCAGATATGCTCGTTGGATGATGACGTATAGAAGACTGTTGCTTCCTTTACGAATTGTAACTTAAATATGTTCTTGCAAAGTTCTTGTTTTTGTTTGTAATATATATTTGTAATGTTTATTACCGCATGTGCGGTTAATCATTTTACAAAAAACTAAAAAAAAGAGAAAAAGAAAATATGTAAAATAAAGTTGTTGCTAGATGGAGCAGTTCTGATAAGCGCATCTTATGCTAGACTTCGTAATACCATCCACACTGCGATGTCTCAGTTAGGCGAATGACGTTCAGTCTTGCACGACTTCACATGTGTTTAACTAAAACGAAAAAGCGTATGGTTGTCGTAATGGATGGTATTGCATAGCGTCGTGTTATATATATATATATATATATATATATATATATATATATATATATATATATATATATATATATATATATTAATTTTCATCAGTTATCTTTGCACTGTGGCACAGTGTGTAATGTACAGGGTACTTACTATTTGTTTTCTGTTTTATAGGATGATCTGATAATCAACTTAGGTCACGAAAGTAGTCATTAACAGAGAAAATTAATATTGCGACCTCGGCGGTTTTTTGCAATTTATTGCCTAATTTGGTAAACAATATTTACAAATTTTCGTTTCAAACACTACCATTAACGCTTGACGGAGTGCGGTGGAGGTTACGTCTTATATATAAAAAAAGTTATGAGATATAATCAGTACCAGCTGTCTCATTTATACACTAGTCCACCAACTACACGCATACTTTGTGCATTGTACTGCGCTTCTGTGACAGTAAAATTGAGCGACAGGCGTTACATAGGCGTAAATATTTCATGACAATGCCTTCTCCGAGTTCCTGGTAATTCCCGTAATATACCGGAGTTGGTTCATTATTCACTTCGCAACAATAAGCGCACTGATCGACAGCACAACACAACAGTAACTACGTAAGGGCTACTACATTGGAGTAGGGCCTGCATAGTACTATTATTACTTTTACTAGTGGCAGAGATCTCTGACAGAGCACTGGTAGCCTGAAGTCTTTGAACATCCACCAGTTCAGAAGTAAGGAGTCCAGCAGCCAAGTGAGTTACGAACAAACGCCTAAGTATAGCATCCAGTGTTGATTTTAAATGGGGATGCAGGGTGCGGGTGAAACAAGTGCTGGTAGGGAGAGGAATGGTACAGGGGAAACATGTTTTACAACAATTGCCTACACTCAATGTAGATAATTAACTTCTTTTTGTGAGAAAGATTTATAGGTAGCACTCGCAATGCATTGAGATTTGCTTCATCATTCTATACAAGAAGGTTAGGATGGCTGTTAGAAACAAGCAGTGCCAATTGCCTTACTGGCTCATTAGTTTGTGGTTTAATTACATGCCTTCTTCTTCTTCTTTCTTGGCTCTATAGTTCATGATGAGCCTTGGCCTCTTCTACAGTTTCATTCCATTTTTTTCGGTCCTTTGCCAATACCCTCCAGTTTCTATAGCCCATCTTCCTAAGATCTTCGATTACTCTCTGCCCTCCTGGCTTTCCTTGTAATATTGTTTTTGGTACTTCTGTATCATTCATGCGAGCCACATGTCCCGCCCACCTCAGTCTGGATGATTTCACTATCCTTCTGTTGGGTTGGTCTTTGTATATGATATAAAACTCATTGGTTGTATCTCCTCCTCCATCTTCCTCTTTCACAGATTGGGCCGATAATTCGTCTGAGTACCTTTCTTTCAAATGCATCCAATGTTTCAATATCTTTGGTCGTTAATGTCCAGGCTTCAGAGGCATTTGTAAGCACTGGTCGTATAAGTGATTTATAGATAGTTAATTTTGTGGTACGAGTCAGGAGCCTTGAGGATAGAAGTCTTGTTAGGGCAAAATAGGCTCTATTGGCCAGTATTAATCTCTGCTTAATTTCAAAGGAGGTATCATTTGGATGCGTAACTGTCGAGCCCAGGTACTTGAAATGTTCAACTCTCTCAGACGTTGCCCATTGTTATTGCATTTGGCATATTTTCTCTATGTGCTTTTCCAGCTGCCATATATTTTGTTTTTTGTTCATTAATAATTAACCCCATGTTCCTACTAGCCTGTTCGAGAGCTATTTTGGGTTCTAGCTATTAAGTCTATGTCATCTACGTAGGCCAGTATCTGCACTGATTTATAGAAGATCGTTCCCCTATTCAGAAGGTTTCTCATCACCTTCTCCAGGGCTGCATTAAAGAGAAGACATGTCAATGCATCCCCTTGGCTCACTCCGTTTTTAATACTCAATGTATTGGACATCATTCCTCCTTTTCTTACACTACCTTGTGTTTCGCTCATTGTCATTCTCACCAGCCTTAGCAACTTTCTCGAGATTCCCAGTTCATCTAGAGCTTGATATAACTGCTCTCTAATAATATGCCTGCATAAACTAAATGTCATTTACCTTTCGTCATTTTAAAAATAAATGTGTTCAAATTCTTTTTCACATTAGTTCGTCGTTTAATAACACACCTACAAAAACTAAGTATCACTTAGCTATAGTCATTTTAAAAACGAAAATGTTCAAAACAATTCTTTTTCATTCTAAAGCTTATTTATGTGCTTACTTTAACAAGAGTGGGAGGAGGGTTTTAGTATTAATTTCTTATTGCAATCAAGCGTAATGGTCTCAGAGCGCTTGGGAACCACTGATCTAAGTAGTGCACACGTGTAATCTGTATTTGATATCCCATTCCAGGTTATGTTCTCTGCTGCAGCAGATTCTTTGGCTAGGTGATGATCAGCTTAATTGCCGATTGTCCCACTACGTTAGTTCATCAAAACTATACGAAAACCAGGCCAGGCAGACACCATGTAGTGACAGACAGTGACCGCCGGGCACTGCGGAAAGTGGTTGTAAAAATGGCATGAAATCAACGGAAGGAATCACTCACGAATCCCAAAGTGCTACCAGCAGGCCAACTGAGTTAAAAAGAGTGAGCTATAATGGTCGGTCAGCTCCTCATAAGTCCCACATTTCTGGAGTCAGTACTACGCTACATTTGAGGTGTTGTAAAGAACGACGCCAGTGGGCTGTAGGAGTGGCGGGAAATGATTTGGAGTGATGAAGCACGCTATAACCTGTGGCAGTCTGATGGAAAAGTTTGGGTTTGTTGAATGCCCAGAGAACGTGACCTGCCATCATATATTCGGCTAACAGTGAGGTAATAGTATGGGGTGTTTTTCGAGGCTAGGGTGTGGCTCCCTTATTGCACATAAGAAAACACTAAATGCTGAAGGACAAGAACAGACTTTACAGCACTGTGAACTGCGTACAGTAGAGGAACAGTTCGTAGACGATGATTGTATGTATCAGCATGCAATAAACCACGACCTAAAGCATAATTTGTGAGACAATAACATTCCTTTGGGACGGTTCAGAATGTCAACTTTTCTCCAGACCCCAGTGTCCAATATCACTACCTTCCCTGGTTTCGGTTCTTGAGGAGGACATTCAGACACCTTGTTGAAAGGGTTCCCAACTGGAATTAAAACCATCATAAAGGCGAAGTGTGGACACACCCCATATTAATGTCGACTGACTGGAGCTACGATACTTTTGATCAGATAGTGCTCATCGGAAAATCATCGTCTTCGAGCGGCAGCCACAAAACCACAGATAGTCAGTGAAGGGCGTGTGGACGTTTGGCCAATAAGCGAACTTCGCGAGTGTATCTTGCAGTGCGTTTTTGTCCAACTATTTTCCTTCTTCTTCTTCTCCTTCTTCTTATTCTTCTTCTTCTTTTACCTTTGTCCTGTACCCACATGTGGTCGACACGGTTATTGTCGGATTTGCCATTGTTAATATTGGAGGGTGGCCAGATGCTGATCGTGTAACTGAGGCGATACATGGGCACCAGTATGGTATTTACCTACTCAGATGTGGAAAACCACCTAAAAGCCGCATCCAAGTTGGCCAGCGCACTTGCCCTCCAGTCCTCCACTGGATGGTTTAAGACCGTGGCCGGCGCGCCTGCCCAAATGCCGAAAGCGGCGTGTCAACACGTGCGGCTATCCGGACGGGTCTTACCGAACTATTATCTTAACAAATTAATGGCGTTACGGTACTTCTAGAGTAGTTGATTTGTCAGTCTGTACTTAGTAAACATCAAAGAAAATTCGCGTCTAATGTAACCAGTCAAGGACTGAAGTTTACAGTGTGCGTAGCTCTGACGATGCAGCCGAAACTGTTATCTTCAGCTAATTTAATTAGTAACTATGCTCTTTAGCGTAACAGGCATTAGCTGGGGTAAATTATTTTAAATGGATACATTTCCACCCCCTCACCGCTGAATGGCTGTTGTTTTCTTTGATTTATTTGTTTAACTTGATCTGCTCTGGGCCATCGAGACCTCTCTTACATCGGACCAGGCCACACATACAGTAACTTTTTTTACATTGTAGAAATAACAGTTTTCATACAATGACTAGTATTAAATGATGTGAATGTCTGAAGCGCCATTGTGAGTAAATAATACTGTCTATAAACTAATAAAGTTAATACTGGCAGTACCCGTACTACTGCAGCTGCTGCCACTAATAATAAAAATATGACAATAATAACAATCATGATAGGGCAATATAAGATGATCTGAGACATTTTCCACAAGAAATGTTCATAGTACAAAATTTTTATTCGAGATAAGACAATTTACTTACTTACTTTTATTATATTTGAATAACAGCCTGATTCTAATACAGAAGTAAGTTTTAATAGAACGTGTACTACTGTTAAGTAAGTCTTTCCATAATACTAGATATTTTAACCCATGTTTTTAATGTGAAAAATAATATTTCTGATAAACATTTATTGGTCTTTCCCATAAATTAATGTCAGTAGGTTACAATGAGCAAACATTTCATCAGATATTATTTTAACCATGAAAACTCTTTAATACATAACAGTAATATTGTTCTTAATAATACTTACGATCAGGAAGTCCTAATAAAGGTACAAAAATAAAATAAAGGAGAGTAAATTGGTACCAAAATACAACTATACAAATAAAATACCACTGTTTTGTCCTGTGGCCTATACGTTATGATGGACTGTTTCTATGGTATATTTTCTAGTTACTGAAGGACCTTTTGTTTCTCTTCTCCTTCTTCCTGTCCTTCATAAATGTCTATTTTCTAAATAACATCTGACTGCTGAAGACTGTCTTCAAGCATATTGTGTAACCACAAACTACGTATTTTCATCAGCCATGTACTTAAATAAATCCCCGACATCCTTTCCTTCTTCTGACTTCAGTATATTAAACGTCACTGTCGATAGTCTCAGGTTTTTCAACTATCCATAACTTTATTTCTGTTTCCAAAATCGGAATGATGTAACCTTCGTAGAACCAACTGTCGATGCTCCAAGTAAGGTGACCTGCACATAAGTACTCGCTACATTAAACTGAATGGGCAGTGCTTGTGTATTTGCATCAAGGAAATGCTACCCTGACCTCTAGCATCAAGATAATGGAACAAAATCTTGGTAGAATTTTCTAAATATTCTACATAACTCACTGATCAATTTTAAACAGTGATTCTTGAGGTTCTCCCGGCGTATTTGATAATCAAAATATCCACGGGTATACTGCCAGTCTACAATGTCCAACGGGCACAATATTTCGGCGATCATAAATGTCTCCATCATCAGGTGAACTGACGGACTGAGCTCCTGTGAACGTGCCGGCACGTACGGATCTCCGTGCCGGAGTTCTGGGGAAAGGAAAGTTAAGGAGGTTGCATCGGCTAAGAATACCGGGAAATGAGGAAGATCAGGTTGGAAAGAGGAATGTACAAGGGTAACGAGTGCGTACAGGGATGATGGTAATCGTTATTCTTGCTTTAGTAGATACGTCATGAACTGTCTTCTGGAGCTGGAGATATTATTCAGTTCTCTGATATATGGCGAGAGGTGATTCCAGAGGCGGGTTCCTGCTACAGAGAAGGACTTCGAGAAAGTGGCTGAACGATGGAGTGAAACAGAAAGTATTTTGCTCTGACGGGAGGGAGTGTCTCTGGCATGTTGTTCAGACAAAATTGTTATGTTGAGGAGAGGTATGAGGGACTGCGTTAATTGATAAGACAGTAGAGAAGACAGAGGGTGTGGAAATCTCTACGTTTGTCTGCACGCAGCCTGGATAGCTGTCTATACGATGATGAAATGTGATCAAAGAGTCTAACGTTACAGATGTAACGAACAGAGGTATTCATAACTCGTAGCTTCACAGTGGTGCATTGCCGACCTGTTTTAACTGGAAAATTTTGCTCGATTTGACGTCCACTACCCTGTTTTGACTTTATTAGTGGGTTTTTCTTCTCAGCCCTGTAGAGACATCGAGGACGTTATCACTGAAGTTAGTATGTTAGTCTAGGACACTATCAATCACAAGTGCTTTAATTCACATTTCCCCTAACTCTACCAGTCGAGGTGATTTAACTGACGTCGTTGCTAATCATGATATAGATAATGTAAACTAAGAATTTTATGGCCTCAGTAAGACGCTTTTTTACGCTTTAAAATCCTCTGTCTACTACGATAATGTGATGGCCTGCTTCATTACAGTTATGAATTATTAGCAGTGCTAAGATTTACCTTCACATGTTGACCACGGTGCTGGTTAGTTACATCTTGCTTCTGCAAAGTCGCAGGGCAATACCGTGTGGTTGTGGTCTCCTCCATCTTGGATCCCTTCTTGCGCTTGGACTGCAATTTCTTGATGTTTTTATCGTCTGATTTCAATTTGCGACGACTCTATGAATCCTCATCCATTCGAATTTCTGTGTTCCCGCATGATGGTGGAGGATCAGGTGCCACTGTTGAAGTGGTCCACATAGACATGGTGGTAGTCTGTGGCGCTCTGATGACCAATACAGGCTGTAGTATTCATCGGAGCCACATTTCCCATAGTCGCCACCACACACAGCTTTCAGAAACAATGTTGACTCACAAATCACTGATTTAAGCTGAGCTGTTTACTCTCAGGCAAGTTCGTACGCTTCCTTGTCTTGTGGTAAACATTCAGAGCGACGTTTATAATTACAGACGTTTCTAGGCAACTGAAGATAGAACTTAGAGAGTGACTTCTGTTTTATTGTCGTTGCTAGGCAACTGATTGTATCGTGTTCTTGTTTATTACCGCGCTACGCTAATATTGTTGATATACTCGTAGAGGAATATGGGATGAAAGAAACGGAGAGGGTTATTCTCTAAGCCTGGCACGTACCTTGCCTCCTTAACAACACCAAAGGTGCCACCGAATTCCATATTCTCATCTGACGAACTGATGGCTATCAATAGTGCCTCACACTCTGTATGAAACACTGTAGAGAAACCCGGGACTGTATGTAGCCTCTACGCTGCCACGCAGCCTGCTGATTAGGAAATGTACATCACCAAATCTCCTCTCCTTTGTGGCCAAATTCTAGTGTTGAAATTTCTTTCCAGCGCTAGGATGCGAACTGGTCACCTTGAAGTCGAACGTGACGTTCCTAATTTGGAACTAGACTTTTTACGTCATTAAGCCTCAAGAGGTGTAAATACAGCGGAACCTACAGTTTAATAAGTTATGGTTGCAATATACATAGTGCAGAAACATTAATGTGACCACCTCCTATGCAATAAGCACTCACGGATGGCACTGAGAGCGCTAGTCGTGGAAGGTACATAAAGTGGATAAAGTGGGGGGATGCAGAAAACAGTCCACTCGTTGTCGTAATGCGGAAACGGAGCGGATCTGACGGCCAAAAGAGCATGATCATTGACTTTCGAGCCAAGCGTGCAAGCATTTCAGAAACGGCTAAGTTTGTAAATTGTTAGCGGGCCACCGTAGTTAAAGCATACCGTTTACGGCAAAACGGCGGTGTTCAATCCTGGCGTCGAGGCAAATTTGATGCACCATTGGGGTTAGGTTACAGGAGTGAAGGTCAGCTGCACAGTTGTTTACGGACCAGTAGACGTGCAACTGTTAAGCAACTGACCACCTGTATGAACCAAGGGGAAACTTTATGGTCTGGGGAATGTTTTCGTAGCATTCACCGAGTGATCTCGTCATTCTGTAAAGCACAATGGATCAACACAAGTGTGCATCTGTCCTTGGGGAACACGTCCATCTCTACATGTAGTTTGCTTTTCCTCAGCACAATGGCATCTACCAACAGGACACTGCAACGTGTCAAAACTCGCAGTGTGCGTACGTGTTTCGAAGAGCAACAGGATAAGTTTACCGAGCTCCCCCGGCAACTAAACTCCCCGGATTTTAGCGCTATCGAGAATCTTTGAGGCCACCTCGATGGGTGTAAGATGTCTGTTTAGGTTTTTATGTTGGTAATGCCACGTAGTGCTCTGTATGAAAATCGCTAACTGCGCTGTGTGCAGTCTGTGGCTAGTTTGCATTGTTGTCTGCCATTGTAGTGTTGGGCAGCTGGATGTGAACAGCGCGTAGCGTTGGGCAGTTGGAGTTGAGCCGCCAGCAGTGGTGGATGTGGGGAGAGAGGTGTCAGACTTTTGAGCGGACGATCTGGACGTGTGTCCGTCAGAAAAAGGAAATTTGTTTAATTGGATGTCACAAAATTATATGACTTTTGAACGCTATTAAAGTAAATACATTGTTTGTTCTCTATCAAAATCTTTCATTCGCTAACTATGCCTATCAGTAGTTATTGCCTTCAGTAGTTAGAATCTTTTATTGAGCTGGCAGTATTGGCGCTCGCTATGTTGCAGTAGTTCGAGTAACGAAGATTTTTGTGAGGTAAGTGATTCATGAAAGGTATAGATTATTGTTAGTCAGGGCCATTCTTTTGTAGGGATTATTGAAAGTCAGAGTGCGTTGCGCTAAAAATATAGTGTGCCAGTTTAGTGATGATCAGAATAAGTAAAGAGAGTAATGTCTGAGTACGTTGTGTGTCACTCAGCTGTTTCTGTATCAAATAACGTAAGAGTTTTTCCAGCACTGTCATTCTTAATTTTTCAAAGGTGACGTTTCATAGGGCTGTTCACGCCATGGATCATCAACGGAGAAACCTAGCCCAGATGGCCGCGGCCATCCCTGTAGATATCTTCCAGAATTTCATTGACTGTCTTCCTGCAAGTCCGCACAGTAAAATGCGGTTATTCAGATTTTTGACGTGTGGTCAACATTAATGTGACTGGTCTGTGCATTTGTTTGGAGTGTACGGAAGTGAAACATGGACTGTAGGCAAACAAACAGCAAGGAAATAGAAGCTTTTGGAATGTGCTACAAGAGAATCTTGAAGTTTAGATGGATAGATCGGAAAAGTAATGAAAGGAACTGAATCGAACTTGCGGAAAAGAAATTTGTCGGGGACGGCCAGCTGGTCCCACGCATCCCCCGATCGGACTACGACTGTGGCTGCCCGGGATACTGCCCACATTGAGACTGATCCCTCACCTGTGGTAGAGTGGGAGGTCGTCTCGAGGTGTGGCAGGGGGCGAACGACATTCCGGAGGGCTGAACGGAAGGCCTCTCCAGTTTGTCTGACGAACCGGTTTCAGGCTCTGTCTCAGGCTGATACTGATCTTCGGTCGGAAATGGCTGCTTGTCCTGTTCCAGAGGTTGCCCCTCAGTCTGCAACATCCGGGCGGTCGCAGAGGGTGGGCTTACTGGTAATTGGGAGCTCCAACATCAGGCGCGTAATGAGGCCCCTTAGGGATATGGCAGCAAGAGAGGGGAAGAAAACCAACGTGCACTCCGTGTGCATACCGGGGGGAGTCATTCCAGATGTGGAAAGGGTCCTTCCGGATGCCATGAAGGGTACAGGGTGCACCCATCTGCAGGTGGTCGCTTATGTCGGCACCAATGATGTGTGTCGCTATGGATCGGAGGAAATCCTCTCTGGCTTCTGGCGGCTATCTGATTTGGTGAAGACTGCCAGTCTCGCTAGCGGGATGAAAGCAGAGCTCACCATCTGCAGCATCGTCGGCAGGACTGACTGCGGACCTTTGGTACAGAGCCGAGTGGAGGGTCTGAATCAGAGGCTGAGACGGTTCTGCGACCGTGTGGGCTGCAGATTCCTCGACTTGCGCCATAGGGTGGTGGGGTTTCGGGTTCCGCTGGATAGGTCAGGAGTCCACTACACGCAGCAAGCTGCTACACGGGTGGCAGGGGTTGTGTGGCGTGGACTGGGCGGTTTTTTAGGTTAGATGGCCTCGGGCAAGTACAGAAAGGGCAACAGTCTCAAAGGGTGCGGGGCAAAAATCAGGACATGCGGGGACCAAGCAGCAATCGGTATTGTAATTGTAAACTGTCGAAGCTGCATTGGTAAAGTACCGGAACTTCAATCGCTGATAGAAAGCACCGAAGCTGAAATCGTTATAGGTACAGAAAACTGGCTGAAGCCAGAGATAAATTCTGCCGAAATTTTTACAAAGGCACAGACGGTGTTTAGAAAGGATAGATTGCATGCAACCGGTGGTGGCGTGTTTGTCGCTGTTAGTAGTAGTTTATCCTGTAGTGAAGTAGAAGTGGATAGTTCCTGTGAATTATTATGGGTGGAGGTTACACTCAACAACCGAGCTAGGTTAATAGTTGGCTCCTTTTACCGACCTCCCGACTCAGCAGCATTAGTGGCAGAACAACTGAGAGAAAATTTGGAATACATTTCACATAAATTTTCTCAGCATGTTATAGTCTTAGGTGGAGATTTCAATTTACCAGATATAGACTGGGACACTCAGATGTTTAGGACGGGTGGTAGGGACAGAGCATCGAGTGACATTATACTGAGTGCACTATCCGAAAATTACCTCGAGCAATTAAACAGAGAACGACTCTTGGAGATAACAACTTGGACCTACTGATAACAAACAGATCCGAACTTTTCGACTCTGTAAGTGCAGAACAGGGAATCAGTGATCATAAGGCCGTTGCAGCATCCCTGAATATGGAAGTTAATAGGAATATAAAAAAGGGAGGAAGGTTTATCTGTTTAGCAAGAGTAATAGAAGGCAGATTTCAGACTGCCTAACAGATCAAAACGAAAATTTCTGTTCCGACGCTGACAATGTTGAGTGTTTATGGAAAAAGTTCAAGGCAATCGTAAAATGCGTTTTAGACAGGTACGTGCCGAGTAAAACTGTGAGGGACGGGAAAAACCCACCGTGGTTCAACAACAAAGTTAGGAAACTACTGCGAAAGCAAAGAGAGCTTCACTCCAAGTTTGAACGCAGCCAAAACCTCTCAGACAAACAGAAGCTAAACGATGTCAAAGTTAGCGTAAGGAGGGCTATGCGTGAAGCGTTCAGTGAATTCGAAAGTAAAATTCTATGTACCGACTTGACAGAAAATCCTAGGAAGTTCTGGTCTTACGTTAAATCAGTAAGTGGCTCGAAACAGCATATCCAGACACTCCGGGATGATGATGGCATTGAAACAGAGGATGACACGCGTAAAGCTGAAATACTAAACACCTTTTTCCAAAGCTGTTTCACAGAGGAAGACCGCACTGCAGTTCCTTCTCTAAATCCTCGCACAAACGAAAAAATGGCTGACAACGAAATAAGTGTCCAAGGAATAGAAAAGCAACTGGAATCACTCAACAGCGGAAAGTCCACTGGACCTGACGGGATACCAATTCGATTATACACAGAGTACGCGAAAGAACTTGCCCCCCTTCTAACAGCCGTGTACCGCAAGTCTCTAGAGGAACGGAGGGTTCCAATTGATTGGAAAAGAGCACAGGTAGTCCCAGTCTTCAAGAAGGGTCGTCGAGCAGATGCGCAAAACTGTAGACCTATATCTCTGACGTCGATCTGTTGTAGAATTTTAGAACATGTTTTTTGCTCGCGTATCGTGTCGTTTTTGGAAACCCAGAATCTGATCTGTAGGAATCAACATGGATTCCGGAAACAGCGATCGTGTGAGACCCAAATCGCTTTATTTGTTCATGAGACCCAGAAAATATTAGATTCAGGCTCCCAGTTAGATGCTATTTTCCTTGACTTCCGGAAGGCGTTCGATACAGTTCCGCACTGTCGCCTGATAAACAAAGTAAGAGCCTACGGAATATCAGACGAGCTATGTGGCTGGATTGAAGAGTTTTTAGCAAACAGAACACAGCATGTTGTTATCAATGGAGAGACGTCTACAGACGTTAAGGTAACCTCCGGCGTGCCACAGGGGAGTGTTATGGGACCATTGCTTTTCACAATATATATAAATGAGCTAGTAGATAGTGTCGCAAGTTCCATGCGGCTTTTCGCGGATGATGCTGTAGTATACAGAGAAGTTGCAGCATTAGAAAATTGTAGCGAAATGCAGGAAGATCTACAGCGGATAGGCACTTGGTGCAGGGAGTGGCAACTGACACTTAACGTAGATAAATGTAATGTATTGCGAATACATAGAAAGAAGGATCCTTTATTGTATGATTATATGATAGTGGAACAAACACTGGTAGCAGTTACTTCTGTAAAATATCTGGGAGTATGCGTGCGGAACGATTTGAAGTGGAATGATCACATAAAATTAATTGTTGGTAAGGCGGGTACCAGGTTGACATTCATTGGGAGAGTCCTTAGAAAATGTAGTCCATCAACAAAGGAGGTGGCTTACAAAACACTCCTTCGACCTATACTTGAGTATTGCTCATCAGTGTGGGATCCGTACCAGATCGGGTTGACGGAGGAGATAGAGAAGATCCAAAGAAGAGCGGCGCGTTTCGTCACAGGGTTATTTGGTAACCGTGATAGCGTTACGGAGATGTTTAGCAAACTCAAATGGCAGACTCTGCAAGGGAGGCGCTTTGCATCGCGGTGTAGCTTGCTCGCCAGGTTTCGAGAGGGTGCGTTTCTGGATGAGGTATCGAATATATTGTTTCCCCCTACTTATACCTCCCGAGGAGATCACGAATGTAAAATTAGAGAGATTCTAGCGCGCACGGAGGCTTTCAGACAGTCGTTCTTCCCGCTAACCATATGCGACTGGAACAGAAAAGGGAGGTAATGACAGTGGCACGTAAAGTGCCCTCCGCTACACACCGTTGGGTGGCTTGCAGAGTATAAATGTAGATGTAGATGTAGAACTTGGCTAAAACAAGAGGTCGGTTGATAGGACACATTCTGGCAATCAAGGAATACATAATTTTGTTATAAAGGTAAATGTTGGGGTAAAGATTGTAAGAGGAGACCAAGATATGGCTACAGTACTCAATGAAGTAGGTTTAAATGAATGCAGTTTGCGGTAGTTGTGCAGACATGAAAAGACTTGCACGGCATAGGCTAGCGTGGACACCAGCATCAAACTAGATCGAGAACTGTTACAATAGTCTCATGACGCCATTTATACTAACTTGCGGCCATTATATCAAAGTATACAAATTTTTATTGTATACAATTAAGTGAATACCAGGAAAATAATACAGACAAAAAGTTCCCGGAAACCTTGGTTGAGCGCGCAGGAGACATATTTATCTCTGGGCAATAGTTAACAGACAAAAATATGAACGCCTGGAGTAGATACGTTTCTGTGTTTGACGTAAGTTCTGTAAAAGAAAGTCGAAAGCGACTGGAAATGCTGGTAAACTGAACCATTAGTTGTTCTTTCCATGTACCAGTCACGAATAGAACAGGAAAGGGTGAGGTTGATGGTTTGGGCGCTCTTTTTACCAACCTTCAAACACCTCACGATTGTTAAGAGTATTATAAATACTTATATAGCCGAAGTGGCCGTGCGGTTAAAGGCGCTGCAGTCTGGAACCGCAAGACCGCTACGGTCGCAGGTTCGAATCCTGCCTCGGGCATGGATGTTTGTGATGTCCTTAGGTTAGTTAGGTTTAACTAGTTCTAAGTTCTAGGGGACTAATGACCTCAGCAGTTGAGTCCCATAGTGCTCAGAACCATTTGAACCATTTACTTATATAGATGTAGATGAAATACTATGTTATTAAGACCGTTGAGCTGTGGTTCCAAAATATCCAGAGCATCCTCAGCAGCGGACTGGCATTCTACATATTGTTCTATCTCTTGGAACTGTAATTCCGTAGGATGAAGTAACATGTTAGCTTGTCACCTTCTTTGGGTGGATCAAAGTAACGGTTTCTGGAAACTGTACCACCTCCCCCACGAAGGCATACTCGAATAAAGCTGTCTCCTTCAATAATTAATTATTTCCTTCCTCTTGAATACTATGGAAGCTTATAATGCATTTCAGCTATTGTTTGAACTGAATAATTATTTTTGTTTAGTGTACAGTTGCTACATAGCAGCTTTTACTTCGCCGTAGTGGGCTGTCTGGCATTTGCTAGGATGCCTTCAATCAATAGCACATGTGCAGTCGCTTTAACACCATCAGAGTTTAAAGAAACATCTCGTTTATTCTGCAAAGGCGAAGGGGCCTGGTGGATGAATTTCTTCTAGAGATTAATACGGAGCATTCTCTCCAAGCAGGCAACTCATGGCTTGACGGTGTGTCACAAATACTTTTCACAATTATTATTGAGTAAATTAGGCTTAAGATCGTAAGTAGGCTGTTTAGGTTTTGATATTGGTAACGCCACGTAGCACTCTGTATGAAAATCACTGACTGTGCTGTGTGAAGTCTGTGGCTAGTTTGCATTGTTGTCTGCCATTGTAGTGTTGGGCAGCTGGATGTGAACAGCGCGTAGCGTTGCACAGTTGGAGGTGAGCCGCCAGCAGTGGTGGATGTGGGGAAGTGAGATGGCGGATTTTTGAGGGCGGGTGATCTGGACGTGTGTCCGTCAGAGACAGTACATTTGTAAGACTGGATGTCGTGAACTGCTATATATACTATGACTTTTGAACACTACTAAGGTAAATACATTGTTTGTTCTCTATCAAAATCTTTCAATTGCTAACTATGCCTATCAGTAGTTAGTGCCTTCAGTAGTTTGAATCTTTTATTTAGCTGGCAGTAGTGGCGCTCGCTGTATTGCAGTAGTTTGAGTAACGAAGATTTTTGTGAGGTAAGTGATTTGTGAAACGTATAGGTTAATGTTAGTCAGGGCCATTCTTTTGTAGGGATTATTGAAAGTCAGATTGCGTTGCGCTAAAAATATTGTGTATCAGTTTAAGCACAGTCATGTATAATTTTTCTAAGGGGACGTTTCAAGATGTGCGTCAAATTAATCATTCCAAGAAACCATCTCACAGATTGTCCCACGATTGCCATCAGATGCTATTACCTAGTTCATCATGGGACGTTATGTACAAGTTAAGCGCACACACACACACACACACACACACACACACACACACACACATGTCACTGGTGAATGTGACAAGCATCATAGAAAGGGGAAGAAAATTCACTACGCTTGTCCTTTTTTAGGTAAAAATGCATTTATCTTTTGATGCAGTCTCCTTCTAGGTCAGTGCTTTCTACCAAAAGACTTTTTTTTAAATTTAGTAGATCCCACTCATGAAGTGTGACGCTTGAAAATATGCAGTAACTATCTGTCTGCGGTCTATCGTACTCTGTTTATGGGACCCAAGAAACAACATGTAGTAATTAGTGGAAGGAGAAGGGTGATAATACTGGTGAACAGCATGGATATTCTAGCAATTCGTATTACAGATTCCTCAGTTTTCCCGTTGCCAAACCTCAGTTGTGGGCAAGCGCATTGACCTCATTTAGATTGTTTCTTGTAATCTACGTCTCTCCACGCGATTTGTTAAATTAATGAGTAAAAACTTCATGGGACCAACTTCCAGCCATTGCGTTCATTGTTGTTTCGTTTGTGACAGAAATCGGGGGCTCTACACTAACAGATCGGCGCACAATACCAGCTGGATTCCTTTTAGAACAGTTCAAACATTACTCTAAATCGTTTTACTTTTCAGAATGGAAATTTCTCTCTGCAGCGGAGTACGCGCTGATATGAAACTTCCGAGACTCGAACTCGGGACTTTTGCCTTTCGCGGGCAAGTGCTCTACCTACTATTGTTTTTTCTTAAAATAAAATATTTTCTGGAAACGTAAATAAGTGGACTATTTTTACGTAATGGTGTAATAATAAAAACATAAACTGCTTCTGTCAGTACAAAACAATAAAGGACCACGTTCCTCTTCTTGGGCGCGTTCTTCGCTAATCCCGTTGTACCCCACACTGGTGGCAGGTACGTCTTCACGTATGGTGGTGGATCCTCTCCACTGTCCTGGTCTTTTCTTGTTCTGTATACTTATAGGCAATAATTGCATTCTCCTAGCGGGGACACCCCAACTGGGCGGAGGATCAAGCAAGGCACTTCCTAAAAAATTAGGGAGAAGTAGTATCAGTGATTCTATTGCTTGCGGTACCACCCGAAGGAGGAAGGTGATATCTCGGATGTCTCACAATCTGTGAGTGACGTTCTTGTAGTTAGGCCCAAAAGTCGAGTACACTCTTACTGCCCTCTCGGAAAAGGTAAAGCACTGTCAGACCCCGAATCCAAGTCACTGTGTTTGTCTTCGTTCGGGGATAATAGGTCATATCTGGGAGAAGTAGTATCAGTAATTCTATTGCTTGCGGTACCACCCGAAGGAGGAAGGTGATCATTTTTTGAACCAAACACCACACGTCCGCCGAAGGTCCGCATATCAGGCGATGTTCTTCTGCGTCTATAACATTGCACTGCGGACACAGTGGCTCGTCCGCCATATGAATGCCCTGATTTGTCTTATTTTATCGTGATCATCATTTCTCCCTATGTAACTGTGGCAGAAGTGGGAACTACGTTGGACACTTGGCTAGGTAGAGCCAGGCCCTGCGCGACAGGCACAATGGGTCATATAACGCATTAGATAAACCTTATTTTGGGTGTGCAGGATAAATAAGACAACCTGACAGGTGTACACTCCGCCCAGAAAAAATATAGGAGGTCCATTTTAAAAAACGTAAGTTTGTGTTAAAAACACATATGCTTTCGTTTTAGAATGTTTCCAAATACGTACATTCATGGGCCCCAGCCCTACATTGATACCGGTGAAAGTCGTTTTCCAATAGCTGTTATTGTTCCAGAGATATTTTGGGTGGACAAGATAGCTGGGACACCCTGTATGTATGGTACGAAAAGTGGCAGTTGACCTGAATAAAGAAAAGTGCGAAGTTATTCACATGAGTACTAAAAGAAATCAGCTTAATTTCGATTACACGATAAGTCACACAAATCTGAGGGCTGTAAATTCAACTAAATATTTAGGGATCACAATTACAAATAACCTAAATTGGAACGATCACATAGATAATATTGTGGGTAGAGCAAACCAAAGACTGCGATTCATTGGCAGAACACTTAGAATGTGCAACAGGTCTACCAAAGAGACTGCTTACACTACGCTTGTCCGCCCTATTCTGGAGTACTGCTGTGCGGCGTGGGATCCGCGTCAGGTGGGACAGACATCGAAAAAGTACAAAGAAGGGCAGTTCGTTTTGTATTATCGCGAAATAGGGGAGATCAGACATGATACGTGAATTGGAGTGGCAATCATTAAAACAAAGGCGTTTGTCGTTGCGACGGGATCTTCTCATGAAATTCCAATTTCTCCTCCGATTGCCTAAACATTCTGTTGGCACCCATCTACATAGGAAGAAATGATGATCACGATAAAATAAGAGAAATCAGGGCTCGCACGAAAAAATTTAAGTGTTCGTTTTTCCCGCGTGCCGTTCGAGAGTGGAACGGTAGAGGGACAGCATGAAGGTGGTTCGTTGAACCCTCTGCCAGGCACTTTATTGTGATTAGCAGAGTAATCACGTAGATATAGATGTATGTCACATACCTCGAGTCAGGAAATGGGAGAAAGACAAGTATACAGAAGAACAGTGCGACAACGGCTGAAGCACCACGGAGTGTAAGCACGGTGACCGCAATCGTGACGTCCCTTGAGGTAATAGGCAGAGATGCGCGTATATGGCAAATGGTTCAAATGGCTCTGAGCACTATGGGACTTAACATCTATGGTCATCAGTCCCCTAGAACTTAGAACTACTTAAACCTAACTAACCTAAGGACATCACACAACACCCAGTCATCACGAGGCAGAGAAAATCCCTGACCCCGCCGGGAATCGAACCCGGGCGTGGGAAGCGAGAACGCTACCGCACGACCACGAGCTGCGGATGCGCGTATATACCGACGCCCCCAACTACAATACTGGACACAGAAGTGGCACCACTTCATGTTGTCAGTTGAGTCGCGGTTCTGGTTCCAGCATCACGGTAACGTATCCATGAGTGAAGCCTCAGAGGAGAACGAACATTGCCACATTGCTCAAATGGCTCTGAGCACTATGGGACTTAACATCTGAGGTCATCAGTCCCTTAGAACTTACAACTACTTAAACCAAACTAACCTAAGGACATCACACACATCCATGCCCGAAGCAGGATTGGAACCTGCAACTGTAGCGGTCACGCGGTTCGAGACTGAAGCGCCTAGAACCGCTCGGCCACACCGGCCGGCTTGCCACATTGCATTCGTCTTACTCCTACGGGCCCTGCACCTGTCTTGACGGTATGGGGTGCCACTGGATGCACAACACGATAACCTCTGGTTAACATAGTCGGTAATTTGGACAGCAGCCAGTACATTTCTGTTTGTATTAAGTCGGTGGATGTGCACTCTCTTCGAGGTCTTCAAGACGTAATATTTCAATGAAATAGCGCCAGTCCGCATACTGGCCGTGCTGTCTCGACCTACTTCGATGCAGAGGGTGTTCAGTTCTTATACTGGTCAGTGCGTTCTCCAGATCTCTCACACATTGAAAACATATTGTCACAGATGTCATTGGCTATGATCTGTGAACTCTGGCACAGAGTTAAAGCTGGATGGACTGACATATCTGTATCTGTCATCTAAACGCAGTTTTGTTCTATGACCACCGACCGAGAGCCCTTGTTACTGCCAGAAGTTGCAGCTTTATGTACAAAATGTCTCACTCCTGTACACCCTGGAACCACCTATAAAAGAACTGTGCTTACTGTACAGCTAGTTAGCAGTGTAAGTACAGATATTGGATAGTTAATACCTTAATATGTACCCACTTCAGTGTCTTTGTTGTTTTTTCTTCGCATAATTTATCACCAGATGTTTTCTGCACGACTGTAACTGCGCCACGAAGTGGACTATGCCTATCAGTGTAGATTATCTGTTTTACAGCCACGCACTCATACTTCAATATCTTACCTGCTACCCAGGGGAAATTAGACATTAATAGCTTGCTTGTGCCACACGTAGCTGGAGGTACTAACCAACCTAGAATTATACTATATGTACTAGCTAAAATTATTAGTGTGCAAGTGAACCAATTACTGATGCATTGTTTTTACTACACAGTCATCATTTATGAGTAAAGCTTTTTGCACTCACACCCCTAACACCCTGTATCTATCCAAAGGTCTCAGGGTCGATCCCTGGCCATTTCCAGGATTTGTGTTTGTCTCTTATCACTTACTTCATCTCTGTCACTGTTTACTAATGTGAAAAATACTGTGTTGCATCAGGGTTCAGAGCATACGTTAAATTGCAGGTACTTCGATAATCAGTTGGGTGAGTCAGTTCAGAGGTTGGAGGAAGGCAACGGTGTACCACCTCCAACACGACCGTGCCTAGTAAAATACCGTGGCGTTCAAATCAACATACAGGTTGCTGAAAGATCTAACTCTCGTTGTAATAATGTATAAGCACAATACGCAAAATTTCAACATTTTATATTTTGAGTTTTAATAGCCAGCAGCATAAGTGGTACTAGTGGTAGCGTTATTCATCTGTGGATCATTTTTACAAGGATGTTGGAGATGTCATGGTATTACAGATTAACACCAAAAAAACATCATTAATATGCGTAATTTACAAACCTACATGTCTAATTTGACAGGGGTGGAACATGTAGTCGGTGTGGGCTTATAGGACGACCCATTCATGCCATTATCTCAAGTAATTTAGGGAAACCATGAAGCACCTATAGCAAGAATGTCCGGATGGGCATTAGAGTCTCTATTCTCGCGATTACAAGGCCAGTTTGTTAATAACAGGCAACTTCTTTCGGTTTACATCTTGTAATGATATTTTGTTAATACATGTTTGTAAATGAAGTTATTGCATAATGTAAAAAGCTAGTGCTATACTGTTTATTAATTTCTCAACATAATTACTGCTTACGAATACAGCATCAACGCTACTTCTGTGTTGTGGCGATACGTTTGAGCCGTGGCGGCTGGCGCTAGGGTGTTCGACTTGCATCGCTGATATCGATATTCGGCTGTCCTGCTACCTTTGACTGCTCGCCGGTGGGTTTTCCGGGTGAACGTGTGACGAGTGAGTCTCCGGTCGGCATTCAACGAGCCAACTTGTGTTGAAAACAGTCCCCCCGTCCCTAACCGTGGTGCATGGGCCTCGGCATGTTCGCCGCCCTTGTCTATTGGCGTGCGCCGGATGTACGGTGCCGATCATTGGGGGCCTCGACGTGCTAAACTGTGGTGGGTCCGTCGTCTTATGCTGAACAGCTTCCCAGCTCGTAATCTGCAAGCTCCAAGTTACGTATGACTTTTATTCTGTGTTTAACTAAGAAGATTGTTGAAACTTATTGTGGCATGGATAGCTGCCGGAGATGGCTCTGAACTTGATTCCACAGTGGCCATTTTAAGGAGGCTGATGTTCCTCATTCCGTTTTTGATCATCCATGGAGTGTGTGTTTTAGGTAGTTTTCATGCAAATTGTAACTTGTTTTAGGACATATTTTCTGTTTTGGGACTGGCTGCGGTTGTGTACATGCCCGGTAGCCGTAGAGTTAATGCTTTAATCATTTGTTATGGCAGCATTTAGTATGTTTATTTAATGTTGAAAGTGCCTTAAGGCAACTGTGAGTGGTCTCTTTCTTGCTTATTTACTAGGAGACGGTTAATGTTAGAGTATTGCTCCTTAAGAATTTGGGTGCGTGCTTATTATATATTCCAGTGTGGCTCTGATTATTATTCCCGTGTGCATTTTTTACGACCTTGGTTGGGCCACTTTGTATTTTTAGTATAAGTATGTTTAACTGAGGACCTTTATGTAGGCATCTTCGTACATCCATATTTAAACTGCCCGCCATCCATGTGGAGCACGTATTGGTCTCACCGCGGACTTCTAGTACTCAGCAACACACAATTGATATCATCAAAGTGTACGGGCCTGAAGATGGGGTTGACGCAACGTCGAAACTAGTAGCCAAATAAATATGAAATCTTAAGTACAGCTAGAGGAGTTTAATTTTTAATAAAAAAATAAAAAATAAAAATTTATGTAGGCAGTTCAGTTTTATTAAGCTTTAAGATCTCTTTGTTCTTTATGAAGTTGTGGTATTATATGGCTGTGTAGCTTTGGTTGGAAGTGTATAGTGTTATTAGTCTCTTGAGATATGGTTAAACAAGAGCGATTGTTTGTGATTGATTATTCACTGTGCCTGCTATCAATGATTTTGACTGCGGTCCCAAAATAATATGATTCTTATTCGTGTTTATGTAATTCAACCAAAGTGAAGATTTGTATATTGCATCAGTAAGAGGGCAAATGTCCGAATTGAAGATTATAATATAGTCTGTTTTGAGTTAAATTAAAATTGTAAAACAATCATAAGCTTGTCCATCACCAGTGATCCCTGGCTTCCTATTTCCTTTAAATAACTGTGGTGAGATTGTAATTTTGATTTTCTAGAGAACTGGGTAGTACCAATGGTTCAAGATTCCCCCCTTAATCTTGTGAAGTATCGGGGGGCAACAGTTTCCAAGCTTTGGGTAGCGTATGCGATTTGTGGCAGGACAAAACTAGAGAAAAGTAACAGTGTGTGGATCCCACCATAGTTTTACAGACATAAACGGTAAATACTTTGGGAATGATGAATAACTGTCATGTCACTGATAATGAAATCTTTCGTTAAAGCAGATTGCCTACAACACTAAACAGTACATGTTGCCGTCATGGCTGCTAGAGCCAGGATAGAATTGTTTCTTACTGCTTGCACCCACTGTGTGACGTCACATCGGCCCACCATAGAGACTACGTTCACTTGCCTACTACAACTTAAAGTACATCTGTGGGTAAGTTGGTGGCATGTTACTAGCGATTATATTTAAATGGAAGCGTTCAGAATCGTCGTAGTCAGGTTTCAAGTAAAATGTTTTCTTCTTGCAAGCACGTACTGGCAGCACGTACTGGCCGCACGGCATAGGATGGCAAATTCTAGGCCAGCAATCGCCACGAAGAATGTGTTTTACGCTAATACTAATTTGAAACTTAAAAATGTGATCCAAATTCACGGAACTTCGTGTAAGATACTGAAATATCGGGGTATTGTCCCTCTTCTTCCCCGAACAGTTAAGTTGGGTAGGATGTGGAGCGAGTAGATAAAAGTTTGTGCTACGTGATGTTATTGGTGCACCAGAGTAACAGACTTGAAGATCGGGGAGAAAACGATGCTGTGGTGAGTACGGAGTTTGCAAAAAGAATTGATTGTGCGATGTCATTTAAACAAAGTGATAGATCATCCGCAAAAAGAGTGAATTTCAGATTTTATCAAGTAAGCTGTATGAGGGTGATTTGGAAAGTAGCTCCCATCTTATTCTTCAGAAAACAGTGACATATACAAAGATTCCCCATTGCTGTACACACATTCCAGCTACAACCTTAAGTTCGAAAGATAACTGTTAGTCAATTTTATAATACGTGGTATGCCACATCCTACAGGGTAAGCTAAGCGCAACGCTACTGTTTGACCTAATTCAGGGCAATCCCGCGATGATGTGAGAAACTACGTTCACTTGCCTACTAATGGAGGAGGGTAAATGTATCGTTCTGTGGCAACGGACCGTCGTCCGGAAACGACCGAGTCGAAAGTTACTATGGGCGTTCAGTAAGCAATCCAACACACAATTTCTCGGCCACTTTCGGTTGAAAAATGCGGAATTTGTTGTGGACATCGTGGAATATTCCCACTTCATCTCTATAGTTTCATGAAGTTCCCATAGGTGGCGGCGCCATACGTAACCTTCAAAATGGCGTCTGTAACGGAGGTGCGTTCCAAGTAGAGAGCTGTCATTGTGTTCCTCTCCGGAAACCGAGAGTTTCGCATATGCGCTTGCAGAATGTCTACGGAGACCTGGCAGTGAACAAAATCACGGCGAGTCGTTGGGCGAGGCGTCTGTCATCACTGTAACAAGGTCGAGCAAATGTCTCCAATCTCCCGTGTGCCGGCCGGACGCACACTGCTGTGCTCCTGCAGTGATGGAACTTGCGGAGACTGTCATTCGAGGCGATCGACGGGTCACATCCAAACACTTCGTTGCATAGCTGGACGTCTCTGTTGGTTGTGCTGACACACTCTTCCAGCAGTTGGGATACTCAAAGGCCTCACACAAGAGTGCCCACCCTACACCCCGGACGTCGCACCTTACGACTTCCGTCTCTTTGACGGCCTTTCACACTGCAGTTCTGCATGGTTCACAGGAGAGCTTCTGTAAAGTTTGGAAGGTAGGAGACGAGGTACTGGCAGAAGTAAAGCTGTGAGGACGGGACGTGAGTCGTGCTTGGGTAGCTCAGTTCAGTCTGCCTTCGGCGGTGCTCCGGCACGGACGTCTGTTTACGTCCCTGCCGGAGACGTTCGCACTCGCGCAGTTGTTTACCTCTTCGTCGTACTCGTGCGTTTAGACGACTCGATATAGAATGGCACATGCATACCGAAAGTCGACTCTCAAGATTAGTTTTTCGAATGAATACGTGAGACCGAAAGCCTACCAAATAGAAAGGTTCCTACGAGACGAAGTTAAACTTGACTACAACGAACTTATCGGAATCCACCTCTCCATAGTGAGCAGTGTTGTTTACGTCAAGCTGATTAACGATGCAGTATGTGACAGAATCATCCGAGATACTAAACATGGACTCAAATTTCGTCACTCTGATGGACATGTTGGAGAAGTAACTATTGATCATGCAGGACTGGGCTTACGAAACATACGCATTTTCGAACTTCCCTTCGAGGTTCCGTCTGACTTGGTCGTTGACGCCTTACGCCCATATGGAAGAGTGCTTAGCCACGTTGAGGAAAAATGGTCCAACTTCACGACTTACCCCGTTCTCAATGGGGTGCGTCAAATCAGAATAGAACTGATACAACATGTACCCTCGTACTTGTTCATCGGCTATGCAGAGCTGTAATCATATACGATGGACAACCCAAAACATGCTCAGGCTGCGGGAAAGAGGGCCACGTCCGTTCCGAATGTATGCAGCGGAGGATAGTGCAAGTTCCAAACGGCGAACCCGTACCTCCGTCCACGTTCACGCCGCTGCCACTAACGTATGCGGACGCATTTCGAACGGATCCCATCCCGAAGAATGACCAGCTACAGAATCCTGACAGTTTACGGCAACCGACTGCGGCAGAGACCGCCTCCAGTGACGAAACGACGCAAACCTCTGCCTCTCCGGCGCCGACGGCGCACTTAACCGAGCGGAAAGGATCGGTAGGAGAAATGGAAATTGATCCTGCTGTTGTGCCGACAGCTGCTTTCGTCCCTGAGCACCGGGAGTCACTTCCGCACTCGGATACGGAGGCGCACACGCGCAAACAACGATCGCCGAAGCGCCACAAGAAACGACGGCTAGCGCCGTCGGATACCTGCTTACTGCAGTCCACGTCAGACGGACATGGGTGTGACGTCGATACAGTGCTTCCGGATGCGCAACGGGAGGTTCTACCTCCCACACAGCATTGCGACGCGAATCATGCTAGACAGGGGTTGAATACAGACACGCCGCACGGAAAGCCGACGGAAGGAGTCCCTCCACCCACCGCAGCAAACGCCACCGCCTTCGGTCAGCCCGGGCGGAGAGACACGGCAGGAGCTGGACCTCCAGCACAGGAACTGGGCCGACGAATCCGATACTGACCCCCACACCGACGATGCACCCGCCATGGCGAGTGCTGCGTCCACCGGATGTTAACCGTGCAGAAGATGCAGACTGACGCACAGACAGCATGTCACCGGGCAGAAGCACACAAATTAACATAAGCGTTCATGTGCGCTTTACGCACTGAGGAACAGCGGCAGGCATATCGAACAGCCTCTATTAATATTAATACGATCAGAACGCCTGTCAAATTGCAATTATTACGAGACATGTTGCAAGCGTCAGACGTCGTCATCGTTCTGCTGCAGGAAGTATGTGTTGAGAGCTTCCCCGACCTCTATGAGTACGATACGTACATTACACCTACTACCGACGGCGGCAGCGGAACAGCGATACTTCTACGTAGCGGCATAGTAGCCGAGGACTTAGTGTACCTGCCGTCAGCGCGAGGACTGGCGCTCACAGTGCTGGGAGTACGGGTCGTTAACATTTACGCACCGTCGGGGTCAGACAGACGGCGCGACCGATCCCGATTTTACGCAGAGGAGATTGCAACACTATTCTTAGGTCGGTATGAACATGTTTTATTTGGAGGCGACTTCAACTGCGTGCTCGCACCAAAAGATCAACACCCACGTTATACTTCGTGCCCGGAGCTGCGGCAACTCATACAGGACATGAATCTCATTGATACATGGGAGAAGATACATGGCGACAGACGTGGATACACCTACGTCACGAGTCACTCTGCAAGTCGTCTCGATCGCATTTACGTAACACGTCGTCTCGAACCTGCGATCCTCGATGCGGAATTGTGGCCTGTCGCCTTTTCAGATCACATAGCATATATATGCACGGTCTCCCTGAGTCGTCAACAAGTGTGGAGGAGTCGCAGTGTTTGGAAACTGAATACAGCACACCTTAGGGAACCTGAGTGCAGACGCTTAGTCGAAGACACTTGGCATGTGTGTGAACGACGCCTCCCGACATATCTGACGACGTTGCAGTGGTGGCTGGAATGCGTTAAGCCTGCATTGCGCCGAGCGTTAATTGCATACGGAAGAGAGCAGATGATGTGGAGGCGATACACGACAGAATTTTATTTCACGATGCTCCGCGAACTTTCTGTACAAGCACCTTCACAGGAGCGTCGTGCCGGTATAAAACGAGCACAGGCCCGAATAATTTCCATAACGCGCCGCCGACTGGAGGGTGTCGCAATCCGTGCAAGGGCCTTTGAACGAGTCCGCGGAGAATCCCCGTCGATGTATCACGTTATCAGAGAAAAACAACGTAGCCGCAGAACCTTAATACAGACGGTCGTACTGCCAGATGGTCGCCGCATGACAACGCAAAAAGACATTGCCAACGCTTTCGTGGAACACTACGGTCATATCTATGAAGAAGCGGAACACGATCAGGCAGCCTTTCATGAGGTCCGACGAACGCTCTCCGCGTGTCTCGACGAATCGGCCAACCTGGAGTTAACAGGAGAAGTCACAGTTGACGACGTAATGGAAGCGATTGATAAGGGAGCGTCGCACAAATCGCCGGGGCCCGACGGGTTTCCGTTAGAGTTTTATCGTACATTTAAAGATCTCATGATTCCACGATGGACTGCCATGTACTGCGAATTGATGTCTCCCAACGTGCCTCTTTCACCCTTCTTCGTGGAAGGAATGATCATCCCCATCCACAAACCATCTGGCGGCACAGGGATACAGGCCTACCGGCCACTGACCCTTCTTAATTGCGACTACAAGATCTACGCCAGGATACTTGCAGCACGCTTTAAACGCGTGATACGCCAAGTGATTTCACTCGACCAAACCCAGCTAGGAGGAGCTAGCAATATACAAACGGCACTCAGCGACTACCGCGATGTTATCGCACTGGCTTCAACATGTCGTCTCCGGGGTGTATTGGTATCGATAGACTTCGATCGCGCATTTGACAGGCTGAGTCATGCTTATCTCACGGACGTGATGACGAAAATGAAGTTTCCGGAAAGTTTTGTCACCGTCGTCATGAGACTACTCCACGGAGCCGCATCCAAAGTGCTCATCAATGGACGCTTGGCGGGGCCCATCAGCATCTCACGATCGGTCAGACAAGGGTGCCCGCTGTCAACGATATTGTATGCCATCGCTGTCGAGCCGCTGCTTTGCGGGCTCCGGAATCGACTCCAAGGAATGACGATAAGGCACAACAAGTTTATATGCCGAACATACGCAGATGACCTAGTGTTTTTAGCACGGTCAGGCGACGAGGCAAGAGCGGCCTTGCATTGGATTCATTTGTATTGTATGGCTACGGGAAGTCGCCTGAACATGGCAAAGTCTGGAGCGATGAACATCGGGAGAGGACTCCCGACAGGAAGTGTAGCACCATTACAGCCGATCAACAAGATGAAATGCCTAGGAATTATCTTCACTACAGACGTTCGACGCACGGTGGCACTGAGTTACAGACATCTTCTGAAAACAATTCGTGCGAGTGTCCGAAGTCACAGGTTAAGGGCACTGGATATGATACAACGGGTCACCTTTGCCAACACTTATCTAGCCTCTCGCATCCCCCACCTGGCACAAGTTCTTCCTATGCCGGTGGTGTTGGCCCGCCGAATCCTGGCGGCACTAGGATATTTTGTGAGCACAGGTCTGCTTTTTAAGGTAGGATACGAAACCCTCACCCTTCCTCGTAGTCGTGGAGGTCTTGGACTAGTCCACGTACGCGACCGAGCAGTGGCTACTTATGTAACCACAATGATAAAGATGTGGACACGACACCAGACAAGTCTGACGGGCAGCTTGATAGACGAACTCGCTCCACCTTCTCGTTCGGCTCTGGTAGCGGTGGCTCACATCTCACCATCGCTTGCCCATATGCGAAACTTCTTTGTGGAACACAGTTATGTACATATGGAACTACCGACTATCAGGACGGCAACGGCACGTGATATATATCACATCTTGACTCGACGACGGCCGAATAATGCCGTAGAGCGCCGCCAACCAACAGTTGCGTGGTCAGTGGTATGGCGTACAGTGCACCACCCACACCTTGATACGGGAACGCGCGCACTGTGGTATCAGGTGGTAAATGGGAAATACGTGACTCGTTCCAGGTTGCATACAATTCATATGGCGGACGAGCCACTGTGTCCGCAGTGCAATGTTACAGACACTGAGGAGCATCGCCTGATATGCGGTCCTTCGGCGGACGTATGGTGTTTGGACAAAAAAATGATCGCCTTCCTCCTTCGGGTGGGGCCGCAAACAATAGAACCACGCACACTACTTCTCCCAGATAGGACATATTATCCCCGAACGAAGACAAACGCAGTGACTTGGATTCGAGGTTTGACTGTGCGTTATCTTTTCCGAGACGGCAGTAAGAATGTGCTTGACTTTTGGGCCTTACTACAGGAACATCACTCACAGCTTATGAGACATCCGAGATATCGAACATATTACGCAAATTTTTTAGGGAGTGCCTTGCTTGATCCCCCACCCAGTTGGGGTGTCCCGGGTAGGAGAATGTAATTATTGTCTATAAGTATCAGAACAAGAAAGGACCAGGATAGTGGAGAGGATCCAAAAAACACACGTGAAGACGTACCCGACACCAACGCGAGGTATGACGGGATTAGCGAGGTACGCGCCTAAAAGAGGAACGTAGAACGTTATTGTTTTGTACTGACAGAAGCAGGATATTTTTTTCACTATTATGTTAAAAAAAAAAGGTCCACTTATTACATTTCCCAGAAAAATTTTATTTTATAAAGTCATCGTCTTATATATTTAAAAAAAATGCTAGAAGCAGTTTATGTTAGTAATTGTTACACCAAATGGGGTAAAAAAAAAACGTTGGTAGAGCACTTGCCCGCGAAAGGCAAAGGTCCAGAGTTCGAGTCTCGGTCCGGCAAACAGTTTTAATCTGCCAGGAAGTTTCATATCAGCGCACACTCCACTGCAGAGTGAAAATCTAATTCTGGAAACATCCCCCAGGCTGTGGCTAAGCCATGTCTCCGAAATATCCTTTCTTTCACGAGTGCTAGTTCTGCTTGGTTCGCAGGAGGGCTTCTGTTAAGTTTGGAAGGTAGGAGACGAGGTACTGGCAGAAGTAAAGCTGTGAGGACGGGGCGTGAGTCGTGCTTGGGTAGCTCAGTTGGTAGAGCACTTGCCCGCGAAAGGCAAAGGTCCAGAGTTCGAGTCTCGGTCCGGCACACAGTTTTAATCTCCCAGGAAGTTTCATATCAGAGCACACTCCACTGCAGAGTGAAAATCTCATTCTGGAAACATCTCCAGGCTGTGGCTAAGCCATGTCTCCGCAATATCCTTTCTTTCATGAGTGCTAGTTCTGCTTGGTTCGCAGGAGGGCTTCTGTTAAGTTTGGAAGGTAGGAGACGAGATACTGGCAGAAGTAAAGCTGTGAGGACGGGGCGTGAATCGTGCTTGGGTAGCTCAGTTGGTAGAGCACTTGCCCGCGAAAGGCAAAGGTCCAGAGTTCGAGTCTCGGTCCGGCACACAGTTTTAATCTGCCAGGAAGTTTCATATTAGCGCACACTCCACTGCAGAGTGAAAATCTCATTCTGGAAACATCCCCCAGGCTGTGGCTAAGCCATGTCTCCGCAATATCCTTTCTTTCACGAGTGCTAGTTCTGCTTGGTTCGCAGGAGGGCTTCTGTTAAGTTTGGAAGATAGGAGACGAGGTACTGGCAGAAGTAAAGCTGTGAGGACGGGGCGTGAGTCGTGCTTGGGTAGCTCAGTTGGTAGAGCACTTGCCCGCGAAAGGCAAAGGTCCAGAGTTCGAGTCTCGGTCCGGCACACAGTTTTAATCTCCCAGGAAGTTTCATATCAGAGCACACTCCACTGCAGAGTGAAAATCTCATTCTGGAAACATCTCCAGGCTGTGGCTAAGCCATGTCTCCGCAATATCCTTTCTTTCACGAGTGCTAGTTCTGCTTGGTTCGCAGGAGGGCTTCTGTTAAGTTTGGAAGGTAGGAGACGAGGTAGTGGCAGAAGTAAAGCTGTGAGGACGGGGCGTGAGTCGTGCTTGGGTAGCTCAGTTGGTAGAGCACTTGCCCGCGAAAGGCAAAGGTCCAGAGTTCGAGTCTCGGTCCGGCACACAGTTTTAAACTGCCAGGAAGTTTCATATCAGCGCACACTCCACTGCAGAGTGAAAATCTCATTCTGGAAACATCCCCCAGGCTGTGGCTAAGCCATGTCTCCGCAATATCCTTTCTTTCACGAGTGGTAGTTCTGCTTGGTTCGCAGGAGGGCTTCTGTTAAGTTAGGAAGGTAGGAGACGAGGTACTGGCAGAAGTAAAGCTGTGAGGACGGGGCGTGAGTCGTGCTTGGGTAGCTCAGTTGGTAGAGCACTTGCCCGCGAAAGGCAAAGGTCCAGGGTTCGAGTCTCGGTCCGGCACACAGTTTTCATCTGCCAGGAAGTTTCATATCAGCGCACACTCCACTGCAGAGTGAAAATCTCATTCTGGAAACATCCCCCAGGCTGTGGCTAAGCCATGTCTCCGCAATATCCTTTCTTTCACGAGTGGTAGTTCTGCTTGGTTCGCAGGAGGGCTTCTGTTAAGTCTGGAAGGTGGGAGACGAGGTAGTGGCAGAAGTAAAGCTGTGAGGACGGGGCGTGAGTCGTGCTTGGGTAGCTCAGTTGGTAGAGCACTTGCCCGCGAAAGGCAAAGGTCCAGAGTTCGAGTCTCGGTCCGGCACACAGTTTTAATCTGCCAGGAAGTTTCATATCAGCGCATACTCCACTGCAGAGTGAAAATCTCATTCTGGAAACATCCCCCAGGCTGTGGCTAAGCCATGTCTCCGCAATATCCTTTCTTTCACGAGTGCTAGTTCTGCTTGGTTCGCAGGAGGGCTTCTGTTAAGTTTGGAAGGTAGGAGACGAGGTACTGGCAGAAGTAAAGCTGTGAGGACGGGGCGTGAGTCGTGCTTGGGTAGCTCAGTTGGTAGAGCACTTGCCCGCGAAAGGCAAAGGTCCAGAGTTCGAGTCTCGGTCCGGCACACAGTTTTAATCTGCCAGGAAGTTTCATATCAGCGCACACTCCACTGCGGAGTGAAACTCTCTTTCTGGAAACATCTCCCAGGCTGTGGCTAAGCCATGTCTCCGCAATATCCTTTCTTTCATGAGTGCTAGTTCTGCTTGGTTCGCAGGAGGGCTTCTGTTAAGTTTGGAAGGTAGGAGACGAGGTACTGGCAGAAGTAAAGCTGTGAGGACGGGGCGTGAGTCGTGCTTGGGTAGCTCAGTTGGTAGAGCACTTGCCCGCGAAAGGCAAAGGTCCAGAGTTCGAGTCTCGGTCCGGCACACAGTTTTAATCTGCCAGGAAGTTTCATATCAGCGCACACTCCACTGCAGAGTGAAAATCTCATTCTGGAAACATCCCCCAGGCTGTGGCTAAGCCATGTCTCCGCAATATCCTTTCTTTCACGAGTGCTAGTTCTGCTTGGTTCGCAGGAGGGCTTCTGTTAAGTTTGGAAGGTAGGAGACGAGGTAGTGGCAGAAGTAAAGCTGTGAGGACGGGACGTGAGTCGTGCTTGGGTAGCTCAGTTGGTAGAGCACTTGCCCGCGGAAGGCAAAGGTCCAGAGTTCGAGTCTCGGTCCGGCACACAGTTTTAATCTGTCAGGAAGTTTCAAAGCGTCTTTCTGTCTATGTGTTCACAATACGTTACGTTTGTTTACGGTAAGTGCAATTGCCTCTGCCTGTACCAAGTGTCAACGCTCTGAAGGTCCTCCTGCATTTGTTTACAATTCAAAAGCGTTGTTCATCCGCACATCAAATGGTTCAAATGGCTCTGAGCACTATGTGACTTAACTTCTGAGGTCATCAGTCCCCTAGAACTTAGAACTACTTAAACCTAACTAACCTAAGGACATCACACACATCCACGCCCGAGGCAGGATTCGAACCTGTGACCGTAGCGGTCGCGTGATTCCAGGCTGTAGCGCCTAGAACCGCTCGGCCACACCGGCCGGCCACCCGCGCATCATCCGTGAAAAGCCTCATAGAACTTCCGACGTTATCTGTTAGTTAATTTTGTACACGGTGTCCCATTTATCTTGACCACCCTAAATAACTGTTTGTCCAGATGAAAATTACACAATGTTTCAAGCAAATGTTCTTTAGCCATCAGATGAGTAGCATTTTCACCTTCTCTTCGTTGGTGTACGTTCTACTCACACAAATCTTCAACTGACGATGGTTGACGGAATGACGGGTGTGCATTCTACTTACGTTTTCATTGGTCTTCTGTCAACGTCGGCACTTGGATGTGTTCCATTACCCCGAGTACCTGCACTAAGCGCTGGGAGCGTCAACGTCAGTGTTGTGTTATGTAATTAATAACGTTTTGTTTCAGTGAATGGTACGCTGTTATACATTATTTAATAGGCCTTTAGGAGAGGAAATGAATTACCGAATAAAAAATACGGGGTGCCATTTATAAAAAAGTCATACTGCTGTACATATCTGTGTAAAAACAAAGCTACAACGAAGGCAATCATGCTGATTGATGTCCCCCTGACGGCTAAAGAACATTTGCTCCACACATTTCGTAATTTGCATCTGGACAAACAGTTATTTAGGTGGTCAAGATAAATGGGACACCTTGTATATTGTGAAAAGTAATGGTCCAATTTCCCTTAGGTTACTGCCGAAGTTGCTTTTACGTCTGAAGAGTTATCTCCATTCAGAATGACATGTTGTATCTGTTTGGCTCAAATGGCTCTGAGCACTATGGGACTTAACAGCTATGGTCATCAGTCCCCTAGATCTTGGAACTACTTAAACCTAACTAACCTAAGGACAACACACAACACCCAGTCATCACGAGGCAGAGAAAATCCCTGACCCCGCCGGGAATCGAACCCGGGACCCCGTGCTCGGGAAGCGAGAACGCTACCGCGAGACCACGAGCTGCGGACTGTATCTGTTTTCTACAAACACTTCAGTCCACTCACTCAGTTGATCTGTCATTACGTACACTCGTTTTTTGCTATCAACGTAAGCGCTGGTATCTCCCTTCTTCTGGATCTCGCGGACGAACAAAGGGAACTGGGTTTCACAAGATTGTTCTTTTCGGAATCCATGTTGATTCCCACAGAGGAGATTCACAGTCTCCAGAAATGTTGTAATACGCGAGCGTAAAATACATCCCAAAATTCTACAACAGACTGGCTTCAGTGATATACGACCATACAGGGTGATTTTTTGGACCATGTACAAACTCTACGGATTGATCAATGAGAAGGATACGGAACAAAAAAGGTCTAATGAACTTATCTCCGGAAATGCTTGGTTTCCATGCTAGAGACCATTTACTCAATCATACATTGTTACAGAGATAGTGGTCTAATACGTTCTGTACCATGCATGCACAGTTACAGGATATGTTGAAAATTGCTTGCATGTGCGTGCGAGTACGCGTCGCAGCATGTTCTGTCTCACACGTTCACATCGGCCGGGCTGCATCCGAACAGTGTCAAAGGCAGCATGATGATACGCTGCTCCAGTGTCTCCACATCTGGAATGGGCTCTGCATACACCATACTTTTGAAATGGCCTATTAACCAGAAATCGCACGGATTGAGATCTGGTTAACGAGCAGGCCATGCAACTGGATCCTCTCGTCTGATCCATCGACCAGGGAAGACGCGACTGAGATGCGTCCGGACGATAATGGCGAAGTGGGCTGGAGCACCATCAGGTAGTAGTCACATAACCCTTCGAATCATCAGTGGCACTTCTTCCAGCAGCGGAGGCAAAGTTACAAGCAAGAAACGCAAATAGTTCCCAGCTATTAGGCGACGTTGAAGGAAGACTGGTTCCAAAATACGGTCGCCAATTATCCCAGCCCGAACATTCGGGCTGCACCGATGCTGATGATTCGCAGTCACCATACCATTGAGATTCTACATACTATCCCACAGACCACTCTTATGAAAGCTGAAGATACCATTCCGCGTAAAGATGGGCTCATCTGTGTATAGGATGGATGACACAAATCGCAGAATTGTGGTTGCCTGGTGAAGAAACCAGTGACAAGACTGCTCTCGATGTGGAAAGTCTGTCACTAGTAAGTCCTGAATACGCCGTAAGTGATAAGGGTAGTAACAATTGTCATGGAAAATTTTGCACATGGTCGTCTGCCTGTTACTGACACGGCGGTCGCCTTCCACAGTGTTAATCACATTTTCCTCCAAGTCTGATGTCCGAACATTACGGGTACGTCCTTCATGATTTCCTGCTTCCTGAATCGACCCTACCTCAGACGAACGGCGAAACACTGTTGCAAAAATTGAATGTTGTGGTTGTTGTCGGCAGGAATATGTCTCCTGATATAACCTTGCCCGCCGTCCGTTGCCACTTGCCTCTCCATAAATAAACACCACGCCGGCAAGCTGTCCATTCGAATACGGCACCACTGTGTTCAACGCTATACCACATCCACTACAAGATGAGTCAGCAAGAGAAGTAAATCGGACACAACGTTACCAATGACTATGGCATGAGAGGGCGCTAGGGCACGACGAATGACGAACAGTACCACTCTCTATAGATTAAACATGTGCAGTGTGTGGCTGCATGATACAGCGCGTATTACACCCCAGTCTGCCGGCCGGAGTGGCCGAGCGGTTCTAGGTGCTTCAGTCTGGAACCGCGCGACCGCTACAGTCGCAGGTTCGAATGCTGCCTCGGGCATGGATGTGTGTGATGTCCTCAGGTTAGTTAGGTTTAAGTAGTTCTAAGTTCTAGGGCACTGATGACCTCAGATGTTAAGTTCCATAGTGCTCAGAGCCATTGGAACCATTTTGAACACCGCAGTCTCTGTAACGAAGTGTGATTGAATAAATGGTCTTCAGCATGGGAACCATGCATTTCCAGGCATACGTTCTGTGGTGTCACCGCGAGACCCCACACTTGCTAGGTGGTAGCCTTTAAATCGGCCGCGGTCCGTTAGTATACGTCGGACCCGCGTGTCGCCACTATCAGTGATTGCAGAGCGAGTGCCGCCACACGGCAGGTCTAGTCTAGAGAGACTCCCTAGCACTCGCCCCAGTTGTACAGCCGACTTTGCTAGCGTTGGTTCACTGTCTACATACGCTCTCATTTACAGAGACGACAGTTTAGCATAGCCTTCAGCTACGTCATTTGCTACGATCTAGCAAGGTGCCATATTCAGTTACTATAAGAATTATCTTCAAGAATCTATTCTGAACAGATAATGTTGTGAATCATGTACCGTCAAGAGCGCCGTTCATCCTTAATGGATTAAAGTTAAGTATGAAACTAATTATGTCCGCTTTCTGAATTCTCATTCCTTGTCATTTTCCAGACCTCACGTCAGTATAGCTCTTCCCTCTTCACCCCAGCATGCGTGAGCTAAAACGCGTGCATTTCGGCCTCCACTCGTAACACGGTGTTGGCTCTTCTGCTAACACAAAAAGTTCATTAGACCTTTATTGTTCCATATCCTCTCCTCGAGCAATCCCTAGAATTTGTACAAGGTGGAAAAAATCACCCTGTATCGTTTTATGCGTCTGCTCCACCAATCCTCTTGAAATCGGGAGTGACTTGCACACTTTCCCAATCCTTAGGAACGCTTCCCTTCTCCGACGACATGGGTACACCTCTGCTAGAAGAGGAGAAATTCTTTCGTGTATCATGTGTAGAATAGTACTGGTATGCCTTAAGGTTGGTTCAAATGGCTCTGAGCACTATGGGACTCAACTGCTGAGGTCATTAGTCCCCTAGAACTTAGAACTAGTTAAACCTAACTAACCTAAAGACATCACAAACATCCATGCCCGAGGCAGGATTCGAACCTGCGACCATAGCGGTCTTGCGGTTCCAGACTGCAGCACCTTTAACCGCACGGCCACTTCGGCCGGCATGCCTTAAGGTCCAGTGGCCTTTGCTCTGTTGAATGATTTAAGTTACTTTTCTATCCCATGGTCACTTATTTCGATATCTGTCATTTTTAAGTTCGTGCGACGACTTAAACGAAGAACCACAGTACAAGCTTCCGCAGTGGAATATATTTGGAAAAAGGCGTTTACTTTAACATCTTTGGGATTGAGGTATACAAACGGAAGTTAATTTCTGAATTGTTGGTGTAGCATTAATTGCAGTGACGTAGTGAGCGTCATCCAAAGAAGCCTGCACGAGGCCTTTGTGGCACGAGGTAGCAAAACACAAGGAGCGACACAAAACTGGTCTGCGGGGCCCCGCTCACGGAGGCCCTAGTTGAGGTAGGGGCGCTGGCGTCGACCTGTGCCACTGGGAGTCGCAGCTAACTGCCAGTGGCCAGAAGCCCGCGAGCCGGCGCAGCGTTCGTACGCAGTGCGGTCGCGGCGGTCGCAGCAGGGCGAGTGAGCGCGACGGGCCCGGCGTGCCTATTATCTCGGGGAGACAGGCGCCTTATCTGGCCGAACACGTTACCTGCATCTTAGATATCGGCCGTCGCCGCTGAACCCGCTGCAGACGAGTGTGTGGATGGTCATGATCAGCGTCTTCTGAAGGTGAGTGCCGAAATACTGGCTGGGCCAACATTCTCCTGAGGCTGCGGAAACGTGTTTTAGCACACGCTTTGTGAGAATGTATTTTATTGCATGTGTGCATAATTAAGTACGTATCCGTTATTTTTTGTCGAACAAGTGACAAGTCTTCTGTGTACCTTAGAAACATATGCATTTTGCTCAGCGGAGAGCTTTAGTGACTTTCCGTCACTGTTTCCCGTGACCTGAAAATTTCTGTTTCTAGTAATCCAACAACCTATACACGCTTTGATCCTAATAAATATATATTTTTCCGAGATTTAAATAATAAAACACCATGCGAGTTACGGTTTTTTATGCACAGCACAACGCGTTTCCAGAATTTATTCTTATATCAAGTGCAAATATTCACATTGGAACTTTTTTGTGATGTTTGCATGCATGGTTTTTCTTATTTTCATTTTATTTTTTGCTGCAGTCGCATCTTTGTACCATATTTTGATTTCACGTAAACAAACAATGTAACTGATGTTTTGCGTATGTGAATTTCTGCATAATGAAGGGGGCACAGAGGCGAATCAAAGGGGGTGTGGGTGGGCTACGGAGCTGTCTCTCACTCACCCCAGAACTACACTTGATTCTTTTTTTTTTGCTTTAGATTTACTTTGCAACATAACTTTCAGACTCAACAGTCACAGAAACTTACACGCCTTTGTTGTTGCTATTATAGTAGATTAAGAAAACACCTACTTTTTCTCTACACAGTTTGGAGACGGCACGATATACGAAATTTCTATGAGTTCAGCCCCCACCCAGACCAAATTCCAATCAATCTTGGATTCGACTCTGAGGAGGCGCAGTACCATAAAAATACAAAAGGACGACTGCAGGGCAGGAGTGGCAGAACAACCCATAAAAAATACCAGTGTTAATATTTACACTTAATAATGAGTATAAATTCTCGAAATTCATTGTGCTATGCTTAGAAAAAGGTAGCTGGCTGAGTGTTTTATTATTTACGTCATGAATGATACGGTTGCAGGCTTTCCAAAAAAACACCGTTTATGATGAACGAAATGAAATATATTTTTGCCTTTCGAAGTCTATGCATCTCGTACTTCCGTCTATCAATAAAAGACAGAAAGAAGTGTGAAATTGGAGTTGTAAACTTTGTTCGCTATTTGACCATGTTGGAATTTCGGTGTTACGTTTAACACTACGCGCAATAAAAGACAGCTGATTTTGGTTAGCAGTGGTTGTCTTCCTATGGTTGAAATGATTTATACTTGACAGAGATGTGGTTCTTCTTTTTTTTCTAAATTCGCCTTTTGGAAAATCTCTCTCAGCGTCACTGCTCAAAGCACTCTCTTTGACAGGACCTTCGGTCTGAGTATAGACTCGTGAAGTTAACGACAGAGTGGGAATTGTCTTGCCCGCTAACACAAATTGTGAGGAAGATTGTGCAACCATTAGCAGACAGAAGGCGTGAAAGAGCTTAGAGTTCAGTGAACACCCGAAATAAAGAGGCTGTATACTAACTTTCGTCAACGAAGATGGTTTACTGTTTATGTAAAAATCGTTATACAGACGAAGTTCGTGCGTTATCAGACACTACACAGAGCATAAATTGTTTCATTCTGTCCCTATTTACCTCTTGCTTTTCGATTTTTTCTGATTAAAATATTCCACGTTAAACCTCAGATGGTAACTAGTATTCAAAGGCAATGTATACCATAACTACGCGAAAAGTCAGAGATGCAAGAGGCAAGGGATTGGACTCGTATTTGGATTGGGGTTCATACCGAGTCAAGTTCCCTTTGGTTTCACTGAATTATTTCAGCCTAATGATAGCACAATACTTTGAACAAAACAACAGAGTATTTCTTCTCTCAATCTCATAGTGTCTAAGCTAATAACGATACCATTTGCCGGACAATAAATCTGGAATGTTAATAAACCAAACATTGGCCGTATATCTTCGTAAAAGAGTATTTGGCAATTCGTATTCTGAATTTGATTCTCATTAATAAGATGGTAATTAGAAAAATAAAATAAGCTCTAGAAATTTATATATCGTTTACTATCGCGCCTCAGTTGCACTTTTTGTAACATGACTAGTTTCGATCACACTCTAACATCCTCAGATCTAGGTAGTTGTTTATTCGGGAACTATACGTCCGAATACTGTCCATATTCGGATGCCGGTATTCTGCTGCGTAGTTCCCACATTAACATGACATGTTGCATAGGAAACTACACAGGCCTGTAGATGATAGTGTGATCGAAAGTAGTCAAAGGAGAAAATGGTCCATGTATAGAAACACAACAGCTGATTTCTCGCGAGACGAGTATGTCTATTATAGTGAAAATAAACTTATTTACATATATTTTAAAACGTACTGCTTGGTCAGGAATCATTACCTTTAATGAAAGAAGGAACCAGGTACTGCAGTGGTAGACAGACACGCTTGACTCGTGTTTGTGAGGGTCGAGGTTCAAACGTCCATAGGCCCAACCTGATTTAGGGCTACGGTTGTTTCCATAGTTGAAAGTATGAAGTTTAAGGTGCAACATGCAGTCGACAACGACGATACTGAGGACGGAGAGCAGGCTCGAGTTGGACAAGAGTGTCGAAGAAAAATTTGCCTTTTCCGTTTCAAAGGAACCATCCCTGCATTCCCATGACTACGATTCCAGCAGCTTAGACACAGCGCTAGCTCGTTCGGCCAAATTATTTGAGGCAAATGCGACAATAACTCTCTGGACAAGGCAGTGATTGTTACTAAGGCGAATGCTGGGGCGGTTGATTTGGAATCGACACGGTCATTTCTCTTCCGAAACCGAACTCGTGCTCCATCTGTAATGACCTTGTCGTCGACGGGGTGTTAAACCCTAATAAAGTTGGAATTTATGATGTTTCTTTTCCAAAGATATGTTTGAGGAATACTGTCAGAGCTACGTTGATCCTCAAGAACGTAGGTAGTAATGTGTGTGTCATTTTTGCTCACTGATAGTAATGTGGATATGGAAAAAAATGAAGCAAAATATTGCATGCTGAAGAAATAGACAATAAAATTTGTTAATAGTATTACAATTCTTCTTATCCTACGTAGATACCTTCTGCAATTACAGTTTCATGACGGGTCCATCTTTTCACCATATTTTCCTGGAAAATTGAACTGGTCCATTGTTAGTAAAGAATTAGTTTAACAGGAGGTTAGTGGCTGTGTTAGTCTTTGGCTTTATGGCACTTAAGGACGCTGGCATTGATGCCGTTCCGAACGTAATTAAAAATGTACACTTAAAGAAATGAAAAATGTAACTAACGGCAATAATATAAGATTATAGCTAGAGTGAAAAAAATGATGTTATCGAATATTTCGATACTTTAAATCTCACCGTCATCAATGGGACTTCAGATCCGATTCTATCATTTTTCACTCTCAGTATATTTTGCACAACTTTGGAATAAGATCATATTCGTTAGAAGTACGTCATTTACCATACCTGGCTGTTACCGATGCATCTGGCATCCGGAAGAATTTGCTTCTGCTGTCACCAGACGAAACTACAATCGTCTGGCCATAACTCTGGGAAATGGCTCATTGGAACTACAACAGACGACATATTAGTTCACTTTATTACATGAATGAATAAAAAGATTTACTTAACTTGATACATACCTCTGATCCGCACACGAGTGCTTGAATATTTACAACTGTCATTGACTATTAAAACATCTCTTGATGCACTAATTAACAAACTGTTCTCTTGAAGTAAAATGTTCAACATTTACGAAAGTGCATTTCCATCTGAGACTTGAACATTCTACAGTCGAACCGCGCGACCGCTACCGTCGCAGGTTCGAATCCTGCCTCGGGCATGGATGTGTGTGATGTCCTTAGGTTAGTTAGGTTTAAGTAGTTCTAAATTCTAGGGGACTGATGACCTCAGAAGTTAAGTCCCATAGTGCTCAGAGCCATTTGAACCATTTTGAACTTTAATAACTCTTTGGTTCCACTCGATGATGTTGATTGCTTCAGCTGAGGTCAAGAACTGGGCAGAGCGCTTCCATGCTTGGCTCTATATTGATCTCTGTGCGATGGCGCTGCTGTGCTGAGAGAGAGGGCGTGTCTTCTTCAGCCTCTCCTATTCGTCCTTGCGGACAGCAGCGAGACATCGCTAATATCTGTGGTATCGATGTACGTCGACGAGTTTGGTGTGGTGCCGTGATCTTTGGACGATACCACAGGTTCTACTAGCGCGGAAATGATGTCTCTCCCTCTCTCTCTCTTTTTCGTAATCCACTTAAAGTGTGTTGTAGCTTGAACGCTAGAGACTTTCCGATGACGGTAGGTTTTTTTCCAGCACCCTCTAACTTGAATTGTGAAAAGACCTGACAGGAAACCGTAGTTTCCAGAGGAGTGGTAATGACTGGAGTAAGGAGTGACTGATGAAAACCCCATATTTGCTGCTAAGGTGCATCGGCTGAAAGGCACCAACGCTTGAATAATGTCGGGAGCAGCTTGGAGCTCTCCTGGGTGTAAGAGGCACGTGGTGGCCCCTGTGAGGTGGTTGATGTTTCGTGTGTCGCACATTCAGAGTCAGGAGTTAATGATCCTCAGCGACTGATAAGCTATTCTGGTACTCAGAAAAAAATTTGCAAGTGCATTCTCTTGCGCAGGCATGGAATTATGATTAAGTCATTTCCTACTTTTATTCTAATACGGATACATAACTTTCATAAAAGTTTTAAATGATGTGACGTTCGCTGTTAGCTGTAACTGTTTCATTACGATATTGCAGTTTCAACTTTTGTACCATATCCGAGCGTAAGAGCTAAATTTTCTACAGTATTATGGCATAGAAATGGGTTAAAAACGCTCTTGTAAGGCTGCGCTACTCTTGACGGTATTTATTGTCAATGGTTATTGTCAGTGACATTAGTAGATTTGCTATTTAACCCGCAGATGTAAGTTAGTCATCGTGAAGAGATAACGATAGACGTATGTACATCAAAGAGTAACTAGTCAGGTGTACGTTATTGATAATGATATTTCATTTTATGAAGTACAATCTTGAGTAGACTACGTGCAACACAACCCCTCAAATCTGATCTTACCCCGTGTTCGGCTTCTACCAGTCTTTCCACTCTTCTCTAATTTGTGTCAGTATCTTACAATTATGACTTACTACACTAATGGTTCTGTAATATTCACTCATTTCAGCACCTGGCTTTTTAGGAACTGTAGTTAGAATTACTACATCTACAGGTCTCATTAGGGGGTATATGTACTGCTATATCGGTATACGCGACGTAGAATGTAGTTGTGGAGAGTGATCAGTTATGCTCAGGTAGCATTCTTGTAGCAAAACAAAGTGTACGGAAGTCTTCCTCGACAAGAGCTACATATGTTGAATGACACCAAATTGTTTGCCAGTATCATTCATGTTCATCTGAACTAGCTCGTAAAACTCTGCTTTTTTCGACGAACTGGCAAAGTTTTTAACAGAAAAGACTTTCTGTGGGGCAGCAAACATTTAATGGTCTAAGTGGTGTTACGCAGAGACATAACACGTCAAGAACACCTACATAACTACATCTTCTCGCAGTTACATTTTGATTTGAAGGGATTACTCTCCATCATTTTTGAATAATCTAGATACATAAAAAGGATAAACGTGTTATTTGCCACTGTCTTTACTGAACTGCTATTCCAAGAGCATTTTGTATACCTTTCAGCTATCTAGAAAATGACATTCAAGTGAAAGCACTTACTCGGCCGTCATATTCACAGTTTGTAAAATATCGTAAACGTTTCGCTAGTTGACCAATAATTAACAGCTCCCAATAGCCGAACCCGTCATTTCTGATCTTCCGCCGACCTGATGTAAGTATTTCTTTCTTGTCTAAAATCACTGCTCGTGGACACGAGCCATTCTGTGGACGATTTCATTTATGGGCGTTATCTAATCTGAAAGAGTGCTCCCTGTTTAATTATCTCGCTGTGAAATGGGCGTTAAACCGTAAGAAGTGCTCAGATATCTCACTTCTTTAAAATGACAATGGTACAATACTTCTAGCTGCGTGTGAAATGGATGAATTGCTACCGTCACTCTAGAATTCTGGTACGATGCAATACCGGCGAGAAGCCGATGGAAAAGTTGTCGTTGGGTCATGAGAAACATATTAAAATCAGCATCGTCTTAATGAGGTACATGCGTTCAGCATCATGGAAATACCTATGTCTGTCTGTGGCAGTGAGGAAAAATACAAGAATGCGGAGGACATGTTGTTCAAAAATTGTTCAAATGGCTCTGAGCACTATGCGACTTAACTTCTGAGGTCATCAGTCGCCTAGAACTTAGAACTAATTAAACCTAACTAACCTAAGGGCATCACACACATCCATGCCCGAGGCAGGATTCGAACCTGCGACCGCATATTGTTGTTGTTGTTGTTGTTGTTGCGGTTTTCTGTCCTGAGACTGGTTTGATGCAGCTCTCCATGCTACTCTATCCTGTGCACGCTTCTTCATCTTCCAGTACCTACTGCAGCCTACATCCTTCTGAATCTGTTTAGTGTATTCATCTCTTGGTTTCCCTCTACGATTTTTATCCTCCACGCTGCCCTCCAATACTAAATTGGTGATCCCTTGATGCCTCATAACATGTCCTACCAATCGATCCCTTCTTCTAGTCAAGTAGTGCCACAAACTTTTCTTCTCCTCAATCCTATTCAATACCTCTTCATTAGTTATATGATCTACCCGTCTAATCTTCAGCGTTCTTCTGTAGCACCACATTTCGAAAGCTTCTATTCTCTTCTTGTCCAAACTAGTTATCGTCCATGTTTCACTTCCATACATGGCTACGCTCCATACAAATACTTTCAGAAACTACTTCCTGACACTTAAATCTATACTCGATGTTAACAAATTTTTCTTCTTCAGAAACGCTTTCCTTGCCATTGGCAGTCTACATTTTATATCCTCTCTACTTCAACCATCATCAGTTATTTTGCTCCCCAAATAGCAAAACTCCTTTACTACTTTAAGTGTCTCATTTCCTAATCTAATTCCCTCAGCATCACCCGACTTAATTCGACTACATTCCATTATCCTCGTTTTGCTTTTGTTGATGTTCATCTTATATCCTCCTTTCAAGACACTATCCATTCCGTTCAACTGCTCTTTCAAGTCCTTTGCTGTCTCTGACAGAATTACAATGTCATCGGCGAACCTCAAAGTTTTTATTTCTTCTCCATGGATTTTAATACCTTCTCCGAATTTTTCTTTTGTTTCCTTCACTGCTTGCTCAATATACAGATTGAATAACATCGGGGAGAGGCTACATGATTCGAATTTATCAAAAATTCTCAAAGTCCAGGCTTATGATCAGGACAATAACGTGCAGCGAATACTACCATACCGCATAAGACACAAAAGACTTCATTTGCATGAGTTTCAAATTTTGGAAATAGTAGAACTTTGAGGCCGGAATTTGCTACTGGTATATATGATAATGGTGATTTTTTTCAAAACATTTCGCTTTCCAATGAACCATTTTCCACAACACAACATCCACCTGTTTCCTTTGAACGCGTTCGGTGTTTTCTGAAATAGTTATTTTTGGGTAGCGAACTTAGAGGCAATAGCTCAATTGGTTAAAAATACTTCTGTCTCTATAGTTAACGAAAAATAGTTATGTAAACGTCATTAGACAACAAAACTGCTAAACCATTTCTTCATTCCTCATTCCAGATAATTAAGGTGCCCCTACTCACAGACGCCCAGTGTGGGCTGCAATTGTATGATAGCGAAACTTGCTAGATCTGCTAGTAATAAAGAAGGAGCATTATCGATGAGATCTTTTGAGACGAATCGACTCCCTCGCCTCTTTTCATAACACCCACTTTGTACGTGTTTTTCTGTAGCTGACAGCGTGTATTTATTTATTTATTATTTATTTATTTATTTATTGTTCCGTGGGACCAAATTAAGGAGAAGTCTCATGGTCATGGAACGAGTCAATACATGAAATTATAACACGATATTAGAAACAGATAAAATGAAATATAAAAAAAAAACATATTCAGGTGACAAGTCGTAAGTTTAAATAAAGAAAATCAACAATGTAACACTAGAATTTGCTTAATTTTTTAGCTCTTCCAGGAGCTCCTCGACAGAATAGAAGGAGTGAGCCATGAGGAAACTCTTCAGTTTAGACTTAAAAGAGTTTGGGCTACTGCTAAGATTTTTGAGTTCTTGTGGTAGCTTATTGAAAATGGATGCAGAAGAATACTGCACACCTTTCTGCACAAGAGTCAAGGAAGTGCATTCCACATGCAGATTGGATTTCTGCCTAGTATTAACTGAGTGAAAGATGCTAACTCTTGGGAATAGGCTAATATTGCTAACAACAAACGACATTAAAGAAAATATATATTGTGAGGGCAATGTCAGCATTCCCAGACTATTGAATAGGGGTCGACAAGAGGTCGACATATAGCTCGAACAACCCGTTTTTGAGCCAAAAATACCCTTTTTGAATCAGAAGAATTACCCCAAAAAATAATACCATACGTCATAAGCGTATGAAAATATGCGAAGTAGACTACTTTTAGTGTTGGAGTGTCACTTCTTTCAGATACTGTTCTAATGGTAAATAAAGCAGCATTTAGTTTCTGAACAAGATCCTGGACATGGGCTTCCCACAACAGCTTACTATCTGTCCGAACGCCTAGGAACTTGAACTGTTCCGTCTCGCTTATAATATGCCCATTATGTCTGATCAAAATATCGGTTCTTGTTGAATTGTGAGTTAGAAACTGTAAAAACTGAGTTTTACTGTGATTTACCATCAAATTATTTTCCACAAGCCACGAACTTATTTCATGAACTACATTATTTGATACTGTTTCAATATTACTCACAAGATCCTTCACTATCAAGCTGGTGTCATCAGCAAACAGAAATATTTTTGAATCACCTGTAATACTAGAAGGCATATCATTTATATAAATAAGAAACAGCAGTGGCCCCAGCACCGACCCTTGGGGAACGCCCCACTTAACAGTGGCCCATTGGGACTGAACATCACTACCACTCTCAATATTGCGGAGAATTACCTTCTGCTTTCTGTTCTTAAAGTAAGAGGCGAACCAATTGTAAGCTACTCCCCTTACTCCATAATGGTCCAACTTCTGCAGTAATATTTTGTGGTAAACACAGTCAAAAGCCTTCGTTAAATCAAAGAAAACACCTAGCGTTCGCAACCTTTTATTTAATCCGTCCAAAACCTCACAGAGAAAAGAGAGTATAGCATTTTCAGTTGTTAAACCATTTCTAAAACCAAACTGAACATTTGACAGCAAATTATGTGAATTTAAATGCTCCAGTAACCTTGTATATACAACCCTCTCGATAACTTTAGCAAACACCGATGGCATAGAAATAGGTCTAAAATTGTCAACATTATCAATATTTCCCTTTTTATAAAGTGGCTTCACTACCGAGTACTTTAATCGGTCAGGAAACCAACCACTCCTAAAGGAAAAGTTACAGATACGGCTAACTACTGGGCTAAAATACATAGAACAATACTTCAGTATTCTACTAGATACCCCGTCATATCCATGAGAGTTCTTGATCTTTAGTGATTTAATTATTAACTCAATCTCCCTCTTGTCAGTATCATGGAGGAGCATTTCAGATAACAGTCTCGGAACACTTTTTTCTAAGAGCGCTATATGATTCCCTGTTGGGACTAGGTTTCTATTTAGTTCACCTGCTATATTCAGAACGTGATTACTAAATACTGTACATATATGCGACTTATCAGTAACACGTACATTCCCACTACGCACTGAGTCTATATCCTCGATCTCTCTCTGCAGACCAGCCACTTCCTTTACGACTGACCATATGGTTTTAATTTTATCCTGAGACTTAGCTATTCTATCTGCATACCACATACTTTTTGCCTTCCTAATAACATTTTTAAGCACCTTACAATACTGTTTGTAATGGGCTGCTGCATTTAGATTTTGACTGTTTCTAACGTTTTGATATAATTGCCACTTTGTTCTACAAGATATTCTTATCCCTCTAGCCAGCCACCCAGGCTGCCTGTTTGTGCTAGTACCCTGTTTTGAACGTTCTAACGGAAAGCAACTTTCAAAGAGCACAACAAAAGTCTTGAGGAAAGCATTATATTTATCGTCTACTGTATCAGCACTATAAACATCTTGCCACTCTCGTTCCTTGATAAGGTTTACAAAAGTCTCTACAGCAACTGGATCAGCTTTCCTAAAAAGTTGGTAACTATATTTAAAATGTGTTGCAGCACAAAAATCTTTTAGACTTAAAATGTGTGCATCATGATCTGAAAGGCCATTCACCTTTCTGCTAACAGAATGCCCTTCTAGTAATGACGAATGAACAAAAATATTGTCTATGGTTGTTCTACGTTAAATGGGCGCAAGTGTGAAATTGTGTTGCTATACAGAAAAAATACAATTAGCGTTTATGGATACCATGCGACGCTGTCTGGGTTTTGTTTGTAGTTCTCTGCTAATACTATATTGTATCTATTAATCCCTCACTGCAAGATCATTTTCGCAATATTCTGCTGTCTCCTTTCTTAAGCCGGCCGGAGTGGCGGTGCGGTTCTAGGCGCTACAGTCTGGAGCCGAGCGACCGCTACGGTCGCAGGTTCGAATCCTGCCTCGGGCATGGATGTGTATGATGTCCTTAGGTTAGTTAGGTTTAATTAGTTCTAAGTTCTAGGCGACTGATGACCTCAGAAGTTAAGTCGCATAGTGCTCAGAGCCATTTGAACCATACTTTCTTAATTTTCGTATCGCCGCTAAGGATGGAAACAAATTATACTTCTCAAAAATCTTTTTTCTATACACGAGACTTTTGTTTTCTCTTTTAACATTTTATTTCCTGAGCGAAGAGAGTACATGGCGACAAAAAATGAGCAAAACACTGACTTCAGTTGTTTTGGGTAGCGAACTTTCAGGCAAAAACTCAATTGATGAAAAATATTTTTATCTCTATAGTTGACGGAAAAAAAGTTATCTACACGTCATTAGGGAACAAAACCTGCAAACTGTTGCTTCATTCCTCATTCCAGATATCAAACGGCCATAATTAAGGTGCAGCTACTCACAGAGGTCCAGTGTGGGCTGTAATTATCGTATGGCAGCGAAACTTCGTAGATATTCTAATGCGATAATACGGAACAGATTTACGCTGGAAAAAAAAATTAGTTTCACTTTTGACCACCAGGTGCAGTTCTGGCACTGTACAGTATCTCGTCCACATCTTCGGCACTTGTATTGAACTACTCATGTAAGCAGCAGTTAACAATAAAATCAACATTATGCCTTTCTCACTTGTTTGACCTTTTCTGTCTACGTCCCATTCCTACTCCATTACATATGGAAACATTCACAGAGCCAGAGTTGCACCTGGTGGTAAAACTGGAACTACTTTTTTTCCCACTGTAAATCGCTTCCGCATTAACGCATTTCAATATCTACCAAGTTTCGTTGCCATAAGATAATTACAGTCCACACTGGAACCCCTGTGAGTGGCTGCTTTTTACTTATAACCCTTGGTATTGAACCAGCTACAAACAGAGGAAAAAGCTTCAATATTTCTATGAATCACTTAACAGATTGTTATATTGACAATTTTCAGACAACAGTTTTTGGAAAGAAATGAGATTGTCGTATCAGTATCACGTAAATACTAAACACTGTGTACTATTTTGTTTCATTCAATGTGTACTTACAACATGTCACTCACTGCCAAATGTAATTAGCTTGCCTAATCTTTGCCTCATCTTCACTAGCCAGTTCTTCAGCATCTATATTCAGTGTGTTACCCAAGTCAGCGTACCATGGATAATCTTTTCTTTTTATTATTCCACACGAGTTCCTTTCTAGTTGACAAGCTAGTTGATCCTAGGAGAAGGGGTTTGAGTCATCAGGTACTGGAGGTTAGCCCTCACCTGTAGAGGGTACTAAAACAAAGACAGAGGGTCTAAATAGACTTCGAATCACTGTCTGTGAAAGACTATACGGTGGTAAACCAATTTTTTTAAGTGTTGTGACTTTGGACATACGACTAAAACCTGCAGGAATGTGGATGTTACCTGTACCAAGTGTGATAACAAACAACACAAGCGCACTGAGTGTACATCAAGGCTTGCGTCTGTATCCCCTGCAAATACAGAGACTGTGTCTGCAACAAAACAAAAGGAGGTGATTGCCAAATATATAAACATTGCATGACCGGCTCCTGGACAGTATAGATGCCAAATATGTAAACATTGCATGACCGGCTCCTGGACAGTATAGACTATGGCAGCTACAATCAACACACATACAACAAACATGAACATACAAAGCTAATCACCCAAAACAAATAAATACGAAACACCGTCGACAATACACAGAAGTCCGCAGCTCGTGGTCGTGCGGTAGCTTTCTCGCTTCCAGCGCCCGGGTTCCCGGGTTCGATTCCCGGCGGGGTCAGGGATTTTCTTTGCCTCGTGATGACTGGGTGTTGTGTGATGTCCTTAGGTTAGTTAGGTTTAAGTAGTTCTAAGTTCTAGGGGACTGATGACCATGGATGTCAAGTCCCATAGTGCTCAGAACCATTTGAACCAATACACAGAAGCTACCGAAGAGCAATTTCCTGGAGAATATAAATGAGTCTTCTGCCTGAAAATTACGACAACAATGAACTCATCCCGCCCCTAACACACCCAGGAACTTTACAGGGTAGCTGTATTAATATGATAGAATGTATAGATGACACGAGAGCCGGTGGCTCTATCCTCTACAAGGTGGCAAAGCAAATCAAAAGACAATGGCGCAACCGGATAAGCTTCCAAATGACTTTAACGCAGAGGATAGATAAGCTGGAAGATGAACTTACATATACTGCACACAAGAAAATGTACAAGCAAAACCGACATATGCACTCACAATTTCACCCAACCGAAGTACATCACTACACACATACACAAGACGCACACAAACCGGAATCATCATCACATGGAAAACCCTAAGACACACGTAAATGTGAACAGGACATGAAACCAGTCACATCTGTGTCGGGAGGCACTCTCCACCGTGGACTAAAGGAACAAGGAAGAGAGAGATACATAGAGCTTGAATCAACAGACACAGAAACAATGAGGCCAGAAACCAATACAAAACTCAAAACTACCGAACCCACACTTATAAAAGTAGACAAATCAGATGATGAAAATTTTGAGGGAGACACGTGTGACAATTGCAACGATGTCAACGTGCATCGAGAAACAACCACCACTCCAAACATCAACAAATACACCGTAACACACACAGTCAGTCGAACACAAATCACCACCACCACCGCCGATACCACGCCAGCAAGCACCACCATCATCAGTGAAAAACGTGTGAAAGAAAGAAAAAGCATTGAAGAAGCATGTGACAAAATGAAGTGTAACTGTGTGACATCCCAAAGAGATCTTAGAAAGTCTCAAAAACAGCGGCCAACACCAAACCATAATCCGTCTAGTACCGCCGCAGAAACAGCAACAGAAACCAGTACCAACAGGAAGACAGCTGCCCCTAATTATGATAATTTGGAATGTAACTTACTTTTAAGTAGGCTACAGATAAAAGATAACAGCAGACACCGTAGCGGATGCTACTAAGATTGTGTCATACAAAGGGTGAATCTCTCTGTTTTCCAGTAACTGAGCAGACAAATAGAACCATCCTAAGGACAGAGAATATTCTTACATTAGCAGAGCCGCTGCTCAACCTCATGCTTCAGGTCTGTCTGCGCACGTCAGAATTTAGACTTGGACAAAAAATATAGAGATCACGTAAGAGTACACAGACGAACATATTTCGATTACTCACAGACAGGCAGTAAATGTTTTATACACATAAAACACCCAGAAAAATAGACAAAAATAAATATCTTACAACATAATACAAAAAACAGTATGACAGCGCGGAAATCCCTAAAATAACACAGCACTTGCAGGCAGACATCATGTACTTACAAAAACCTTATAACATAAATGGGAAAGTAATTTGTCTACCAAAACGTGATACCACAACAGCAGGCAGCAGTGACTGTAAGGCTGCAATAGTAATTTTAAATAGAACTTACAACATAATTAAGGTAACACAGTTATCCAATCAACATTTAGTTACCACAGAGATAACTAATGGGAATGTTACAGTGGTGAGTGCATCCATGTACGCCCAATACAGCCATCAAATATAACCGTACGCAGACCACATCAGAGACGTAGCCATGTATGCCAGAGGCAAACATTTAGTGGTAAATGCTGACATTAATTCATGATTAACCCTCTGGAACTCCAGGCAGAACAGAGGACGCGTAGTCACAGACCTAATATAAGAAACAGAATTACATGTAATGAACACAGAGGGACCTATACCAACATATGCAGGGTTCGGTGGTGCGAGCAGTAATGCAAATAATGCAGCAATGGCATACGTAACAGACTGGACCGTACCCGAATATACACTCCTGGAAATGGAAAAAAGAACACATTGACACCGGTGTGTCAGACCCACCATACTTGCTCCGGACACTGCGAGAGGGCTGTACAAGCAATGATCACACGCACGCCACAGCGGACACACCAGGAACCGCGGTGTTGGCCGTCGAATGGCGCTAGCTGCGCAGCATTTGTGCACCGCCGCCGTCAGTGTCAGCCAGTTTGCCGTGGCATACGGAGCTCCATCGCAGTCTTTAACACTGGTAGCATGCCGCGACAGCGTGGACGTGAACCGTATGTGCAGTTGACGGACTTTGAGGGAGGGCGTATAGTGGGCATGCGGGAGGCCGGGTGGACGTACCGCCGAATTGCTCAACACGTGGGGCGTGACGTCTCCACAGTACATCGATGTTGTCGCCAGTGGTCGGCGGAAGGTGCACGTGCCCGTCGACCTGGGACCGGACCGCAGCGACGCACGGATGCACGCCAAGACCGTAGGATCCTACGCAGTGCCGTAGGGGACCGCACCGCCACTTCCCAGCAAATTAGGGACACTGTTACTCCTGGGGTATCGGCGAGGACCATTCGCAACCGTCTCCATGAAGCTGGGCTACGGTCGCGCACACCGTTAGGCCGTCTTCCGCTCACGCCCCAACATCGTGCAGCCCGCCTCCAGTGGTGTCGCGACAGGCGTGAATGGAGGGACGAATGGAGACGTGTCGTCTTCAGCGATGAGAGTCGCTTCTGCCTTGGTGCCAATGATGGTCGTATGCGTGTTTGGCGCCGTGCAGGTGAGCGCCACAATCAGGACTGCATACGACCGAGGCACACAGGGCCAACACCCGGCATCATGGTGTGGGGAGCGATCTCCTACATTGGCCGTACACCACTGGTGATCGTCGAGGGGACACTGAATAGTGCACGGTACATCCAAACCGTCATCGAACCCATCGTTCTACCATTCCTAGACCGGCAAGGGAACGTGCTGTTCCAACAGGACAATGCACGTCCGCATGTATCCCGTGCCACCCAACGTGCTCTAGAAGGTGTAAGTCAACTACCCTGGCCAGCAAGATCTCCGGATCTGTCCCCCATTGAGCATGTTTGGGACTGGATGAAGCGTCGTCTCACGCGGTCTGCACGTCCAGCACGAACGCTGGTCCAACTGAGGCGCCAGGTGGAAATGGCATGGCAAGCCGTTCCACAGGACTACATCCAGCATCTCTACGATCGTCTCCATGGGAGAATAGCAGCCTGCATTGCTGCGAAAGGTGGATATACACTGTACTAGTGCCGACATTGTGCATGCTCTGTTGCCTGTGTCTATGTGCCTGTGGTTCTGTCAGTGTGATCATGTGATGTATCTGACCCCAGGAATGTGTCAATAAAGTTTCCCCTTCCTGGGACAATGAATTCACGGTGTTCTTATTTCAATTTCCAGGAGTGTATAACCAGTAGTGACCAGATTGTTATAACACACACACTAACTCACACTCATAGCCCAACGACCAAACCACACACCAGACACTTATTGTTCCACAAAGCAGACTGAAACAAATTAACGGAAATTATCCAACAATACGATCTAGTACCATGGACCAACGAACTCATGAGACTCAAATAAGATGCCAGATAGAGACAAACGCAGAAGGCTTGAAGCATATAGATACGCACAAGACTTAGGCCCTATTCAACATGCGTAGACAACAATGGGAGCGCTTTGTAACACCACAAACAGAGTAAAATATATGGGGGGGGGGGGGCAACCATACAAATTACTCAGACTGAAGATAAAAACCCGACTACTTCAGGGAACACTAAGGCAGTATGACGGTACGAGGACGCGGGGATGGAGGAATATAGAGGAGTGTCTGCTGTATAAACTGCTTCCTGACGACGTCATCGATACAGACACACAAAATCATACAACACTAAAAGAAGACCTACAGACACCATACAGCACTGCAACTGTCACCTGTCGTTTTGCGCAAGAAGAGGATGTGCTAGCAATCTCAGAGCTCAAAAAGAAGAAAGCACCTGGATCAGATGGTATCCATTCGGAAACACTGATAGATTTAGCACCGCAATCACCACGTTCCTAACAACGTTACTGAACGATGCCTTACAGCTGGGCGGGATACCTAGAGTCTGGAAAACCTCCAAGCAGTCATTGTTAAGAAATCAGCAGACAGGGATCCTTCAGATCCAATGACTTACAGACCAATATGCCTAATAAACACCCTAGCAAAGATTCAGGAGAAGCTACTGTGTAAGCGCTTGCAAACACACAGAACTCTCAAGGGTATGAGCCACACCAGATCGGCTTCAGAACTGGAAAATCAATAGATGATGCCATGAAGCAGGTCCTACATATAGTTAATACTAAAACACAGAAATACGCCATGGAAATAATGACTGACATTGCCGGGACATTTGATAACCTCTGGTGGTCCGCAGTGTCTTAAAGGTTAAGACACTTGGAGGTACCGTAATCAAATGGTTCAAATGGCTCTGAGCACTATGGGACTTAACTTCTGAGGTCATCAGTCCCCTAGAACTTAGAACTACTTAAACCTAACTAACCTAAGGACATCACACACATCCATGCCCGAGGCAGGATTCGAACCTGCGACCGTAGCGGTCGCGCGGTTCCAGACTGTAGCGCCTAGAAACGCTCGGCCACTCCGGCCGGCGTACCGTAATCACTGTACAAGTTTCCTAAACTACTGTAAAGACCGAGTGGTGAAATGGCGGATGGACAGCCGAAAAGAAATTAAAAGAATTACCAACGGCTGTCCTTAAGTGTCGATCAGCGGCCCCATCTTCTGGAGCATTACAATCGAACACCTCCTACAACGTCTAGATGAGGATGACAGATCAGACGGAATTGTCGCTTAGGCAGATTACCCATCAGCTGTTGTCACTGCAAACAACAGAGCCCAATTAGAAGGAAAACCCAGCGGAATACTACAAACAATTAAACAATGGTATCACAAAAACAAACTCAGGATAGCCGAAAACGAAACAACATACACATTACTGAAAGTATTACTCCAAAGGAACCCTTCAGTTAAAATTGAGGACAAAAACAGCAAACAAGCACATGTTACGCGCTATCTTGGGTTACACATAGATGAGAAATTGAATTTCCACAATATACAAAGCAGAAAAAAATACTACGTAAACTGGTGAGATAATTCAAAAACTCTGTCAGTCATACGGACATACCATTGAGCGCTCTTCGACTCAGTACTCAGCTTCTCAGCTAGCATGTGGGCACACAGGTGAACCTGGTCACCAACAAAGCATCAGTCAGACGAGGGCAGAAGAGTGACTTGCTTAGGCTATCTGGGGCCTTTGGCACCACCTCAGTGGATGCACTGTGCTCTGAATATGCCCCATAGATATCACGATCAAATACAGAGCTGCAAGGTACTGATTAAAGGTGGAGAGACTAGATAAGGTACACAATAACTGGTGTACCGATACAGACGACACGTCACCTGAAAAGTTAGCGTTTCCATATATGGCAAGGTGAGTGGGATGTAAGTGATAAGGGACGAAGAGTGCACGACTTCCTCCCTGACATAAAGGAAACGTTGAGAATGAAACATACCGGTCTGAGACAGACGTCTACATGCACATGCAGGAAAAAAGGTTTCTCAGGACACACTGTCTTTTCTTGCTGGCAATACACGAGCAATAGACATACACTATACTTAGGCTACACAGAAACAGACATAAATATACAGGGTGTTACAAAAAGGTACGGCCAAACTTTCAGGAAACGTTCCTCACACACAAATAAAGAAAAGATGTTATGTAGACATGTGTCCGGAAACGCTTAATTTTCATGTTAGAGCTCATTTTAGTTAAGTCAGTATGTACTGTACTTCCTCGATTCAAATTGTAAATTTTCACAATCAACATATGTGGGCTGACGAGAATCCGCACGCAATTGTGCAATCACGTCATCAACACAGATTTTCTGTGAACGTTTGGGCAGGCATTGTTGGTGTTGTCTTGATTGGGCCCCATGTTCTTCCACCTCTGCTCAGTGGAGCACGTTATCATGATTTCATACGGGATACTCTACCTGTGCTGCTAGAACACGTGCCTTTACAAGTACGACACAACATGTGGTTCATGCACGATGGAGCTCCTGCACATTTCAGTCGAAGTGTTCGTACGCTTCTCAACAACAGATTCGGTGACCGATGGATTGGTAAAGGCGGACCAATTCCATGGCCTCCACGCTCTCCTGACCTCAACCCTCTTGACTTTCATTTATGGGGGCATTTGAAAGCTCTTGTCTACGCAACCCCGGTACCAAATGTAGAGACTCTTCGTGCTCGTATTGTGGACGGCTGTGATACAATACGCCATTCTCCAGGGCTGCATCAGCGCATCAGGGATTCCATGCGACGGAGAGTGGATGCATGTATCCTCGCTAACGGAGGACATTTTGAACATTTCCTGTATCAAAGTGTTTGAAGTCACGCTGGTACGTTCTGTTGCTGTGTTTTTCCATTCCATGATTAATGTGATTTGAAGAGAAGTAATAAAATGAGCTCTAACATGGAAAATAAGCGTTTCCGGACACATGTCCACATAACATATTTTCTTTCTTTGTGTGTGAGGAAAGTTTCCTGAAAGTTTGGCCTTACCTTTTTGTAACACCCTGTATACACAGCAATGAGAGGCAAAGAACGATGGGCACAACTAAACGCGTTGATAAACAGTATTTAAAAACAACACATGCCTATATACAACGTAACAACAATCTCCAGAAGGTGGACAGCGACACCCACAGTGACAGCGAGAACAGTGACACCGAAGAGGAACAGGAGGAGGAAGACAAGATGTGACAGTAAATAAGTATAAGGTGCTGGCGATCTAGCCAAGAAAGCACCAAATGCTGTATACGGATGAGCACCTAAAGTTAATATATAGGATTAGCAATACGGCATTGACAATACTATTTCTCTACAACTAACCAAACTTCTTTTTGTTGTGACTGGCGATCAATATACCGAAGAAACCATTCCGAGGTACTCAGCGTCAGTCACAATCGGAGATGCCACTAACAAATATCTCCTCTATCGTATCATCTTTTTATATTCTTCTTTAAAAAAACAACAATTTTTTTTATATTTCAACTTTAAATTATTGTTATTTCAAAAAGTATTATTCTTTGTAAAACGTTGTAGATAAAAACAAGAAAACTGTAAGATGTACGACTTGCTTTAAAACATCAGGTAACAAGTCTATAATTTGGCTATAAATAAATACTATCAAAATGAGTGCAAAGTCTTGAAGAAATTGTTTTCATTGGTATTCTGTTTTAGATAATTGAACACCACTTCTAAGTGTTTACTTTACTGGACACACTCAACCACAAAGAATACTGGGATGGGGCAAAAGGAACATTGGGCATACTCATCTGCATGGCCGGGTGAATGTAACTGCAGATTTAGGGCAGATTGTTTAGGTAATTCACTGCACTTCCTGGATTCCTTTTTAGCTCCACTGTTTTTCAATTGAGAAACAATGCAATCTCAATTAAACTCAGTACAATGTTCCTGGAGTACTCTTTCGAGATTATGATTTATACAGTTTCTGTCCTTCAGCAGTGCGATCAGTTATGCCGCGGTTTCCTCGCAGCTTAAGTTTCATCTTCAGTCTTCTCTTATTTTCCCTAAGGACCGCAGTTCAGTGTGATACTCCAGTCTGAACACTTGGAAGACATTTGACGTGACTGATCTCAAGTTCACACAAAGTATTTATTGGTTGTATCGCATTCATTTCCTGAAACCAAGTTAAAACAATCCATCGGCAATAACTAGGAGCTACTGCAATTACATTAAGATACATGAGCAGCAAAACGTTTCCTTGTTGCTCGCCAAACAGATGGTTTTACCTCAGTAACTTTTGGTGTATTCCAAACATCCTTCTCCGATTGATTTTCACTTGCAAAAGAACAGGAAACTGAATACACTTAGTACAGTATCTCTCTTTAGCAGCTGTATATTAGCTCCTTATCGAAACATGTTGCTGCCTTATGTAAAATGATTACTACAAATGATGCTATATTTTGATGGAGTTCAGTATTCCCTCCAAAGTGCATGCACCCATTTCTTTGGAAGTTCTGTATGCGAGTGAAGAAATCTGAAAAGATTTTAAATATATTTGTAATAGAAATGGTATTTCCATTTCTCGAATATCATTTTCTTTACAATATATTCAAGGTTACATATCATAATTGTGGAACTAAATGCCATTTCCTGTTGTGCATCAGTTACTGCATCTATATGCAACACAACGTTTAATCATCTTTGTTAAAAAAAAAGACAGAATCACTCTGAGGTCGTAAGCAGAAAAACTGTAAACCACGACTGTCCCTCTTCAATATGGCGGTTCCATCAAAGACCGTCAGAGTTTTCTAAACAAAGATGCATTTGAGTAGTAAGATGGAAATGTCGTGTGACGGTTCTCCAGGTGTAAGTCTTTCGATTTGACGCAACTTCGGCGACTTGCACGTCGATGGGGATTAAATGATGACCCAGCCGGGAATCGAACCCGGGCCCTTAGGATTAACATTCTGTCGCACTGACCACTCAGCTACTGGGGGGCAGACATTTGAGTAGTCTCTCCAGTTTAGTACCGAGCGCATTGATCTTTGCTTGGCGCCTGTCATTTGTCTCGCGGGCAGCGTGTGGTATTTGTGCGCACCTCTTTTGTAGGGACATGAAAACTGTGCATCCGCATTCAAACGGGGCAAGTGACTAAAATTCCGAAGTGCGTTTGGCATTTGGCTGAAATCGGAAAGCGTTCACGTGACGTCCCTACTCGCTGCCTTTCGTATTATAACTTGTGTGTTATGACAGTATGTCACTTTAAACAGAGAAATTGAGATTTATAACGAACACGACATTCATGGCGCCTGCCAGCAGGACACTTCAACATGTCACACAGCCCAGTGTACGGGCTTGGTCCAAAGAGCACCGGGGTCAATCTACCGTTAAACCACTAGCCACCGAAGTCGCTGGATTTAAAGCCAATAGGGTATCTGTGGGATTACGTCGATCGGTATGTTCGCGCCATGGATCCTCAACCGAGAAACATAGCGCGGCGCTGATGACCTCGACGTTGAGCGCCCGTAAGCCCCAACACACACACACATAGCGCGGGTGGCCGCAGCATGGCATGGCTCCACATTCCTGTCAGTACCTCCCAGAACCTCACTGGCTGTCTTCCTGCAGGCCTCCCAGCGGTCTGGGCTGCAAAAGATGGCTATTCGGGCTTTTAACAGGTGGTCACGTTAATGTGTGTGCTCTTTCACGGACCATCGCTTTCTAGATTCGATGTGACACCTTACAGGTATGTTACGGACCAGGGCTCGAACAGAAGTACCTCTGCCCTTCACGGACAGTTCTTTCCCAGCTGGACTATCCGAGAATCTCTCACAGATAGACTCAAAGCTTTAGCTTTCCACAGGTTGCTGCTACTCCCTGTTCCTTGCGGAATTTGAAAGAAGTAGAGAGAATGTGACAAAAAAAGCTTCAGTGAGTGTATACGTCTCTCTGACATACATGCTGATGAGCCAGAACATTGTGGCCACTGCCCACCGCGAGAACGAATGGCAGGCTCCTCAAGCGGAAAGAAACGTATAAGCGGAGAGAGACGAATGGGGTATCAGTCAAAAGTCTGATTGTTATGGCCTGGCGCCTGGGAACGAGCACCTCGGAAACGGCAAAGCTGGTCAGCTATTCGCGTGCTACATTAGTATCTGTGGAAAGTGTTTTAAGGATGGTGAAACAATGCGTCGATGACAAGCAGTGGCGAAATGTCCATTACGACTCTATGGCTGAGGCTACCCAAAGAAATCCAAAATAAGTCGTCCAAACTGAATTTAAACCGATCTGATCACGTACCCTCGAAAATGTTCTCAAATATTTTACATTTGAACTTCGTGTATGCACGCGCCGGTATAATGCGTCATTTCTCTAGCTTTGCAACCAATAGCAGCTCGCAACTCCGTGTTTGTTACGAGCATGCGCACTAACAAAAGCCAGTTTCTTTCACGTGGCGAACTGGGGTACTACAGCGTGGACACGGTTTTTAAAAACTGGCGTTCGAATTGTTTCTACTTATCGCCAGCAGGTGGATACACACAAGTCGAATAACAAGTCATTCAGCAGTTCCGTAACAGATAGCGCCACTACGCATCGTCTAGCCCGCTGGCAGCGAGCCCGGCAAAATGTGAAACCATTAACTTTTAATTTTTTAATTAAAACACAAAGAACAAGAATACACTCATAACTCATAGGAAATAAATGTCGATGCATCATTGGATGTTGTTGCAAGATGATTGAAGTAGCCTATGCATTTTCATTGTTCCTCATATCAAAATTTAGTAGCCTTAATTATTTCAAACGCTGGTAGTTCCGCAGCATGCTTGTAGGTTGTCATATCAACAGTACTATACATACTTATTGGGTTGTAGCACATGAATTTTGTGTATCTCCCCTGCCCATGGCATCTGCTCTCCCCTCTCCCTCCCCCCCCCCCCCTCCTCCTCTCTTGGCAGGTCCCTGGACTCGTACACGGTTAGTGAACTTTCGCGCGCCGGAGATCAACGCCTCGTGTTTCTGTGTGTGCCGTCGTTTTGTGCAGTGGTTCAGTGTTATTCGTTTTGTGCACCTACGTTCACGTGTGACAATCTTCGTCTATATATGTGTCCAGGTGTCTGAACAAATTTTATCTTGGACTCTACGCCCGTGAACGGCTCCATGTATTTTAAAAAGTGTTTGTCTCCGTTTCTATGTCCACCATGTTTTTTCTCTAAATGTCTTGGTTCAAATGGCTCTGAGCACTATGGGACTCAACTGCTGAGGTCATTAGTCCCCTAGAACTTAGAACTAGTTAAACCTGACTAACCTAAGGACATCACAAACATCCATGCCCGAGGCAGGATTCGAACCTGCGACCGTAGCGGTCCTGCGGTTCCAGACTGCAGCGCCTTTAACCGCACGGCCACTTCGGCCGGCTCTAAATGTCTTCATTTGTATCTTTTGTGTTTCTCTGAGGCCAAAGAGCGGCGTAGTATGGTGCTGCTGGCCTGCCTGTAAACAGGTTTAAAACTAACAATAAAGAAAACAAATGAATTTTGTAGTTGACATGAAGTAAATGATGGTAGTGTTTAACTGATTACTGAAGTATGTTTCGGTGTGCCCTGTCACTTGCGAGGTGTCATCGTCAATTTGTATTGTCACTGTGTTGTCGAAAGGAAAACTGTAAGTTGCCTAATATTTAAATCATTATTTCTAAAGCATGGTATTTCTGGCTACCTCAAACTGCCATGGACGCGTTTATTTTATCACAAGATCCATTGAATTTTTTAATTGAAAACCCTGCACTCTTCTCTCCTCTTTGTTTGGGAGATAAAATCCTGGTGAAACAAGAGAAGCTTACGCCAAGTCTGTCTATTAAAAATATGGAAAATTTGTAAGACGTCGGCAGACACACTATTAAAATTCAAAACCATGGTTAAGTGTCAGTGTTGTAAGGAACAACAATTTGTTTTTCTCTGTACTATTTGGAATGGGTAATGACGGTTTTGAATCGCGCAAATGGGGAGTAGGCGAAGAGAGTCTTCAAAATTTCCTTTCGAAAGCTAAAAAGCACGAATATTCCAGTTCACATATCACAGCAGCTGTTAAATACAATTAGCTAGGTACAGTACTAACTGACCATTCTCTTTCAGCAGCAACACACCTTGAAGCTTTGAAACATAACGAGAAGTTTGATCGAAACAGAAGTATGATGAAGAGACTTGTTTGGACTACCTGCATTTTATCACGGCAAGAGTCAGATCTTCGAGGTCATGACGAATCTGAGGCGTCAGTAAATAAAGGAAGTTATTTACAACTTTTGGATTTCTTGGGAGAAGAAGAAACATATGCGAAAGATCCTTTAGCATCCGATGGAGAATTTAAAGACATTTTTCTGACACAGAACGAATTTATAGCTTGTATTACGAATGTTCTAAAAGAAAAAATTCAGGTGAAGTTAAAAATAGCCATTTATATCAGTATAAGCCGACGAAGTAACGGATGACTCAACTAGAAGTCAAATGAGAGTAATTTTTTGTTTCGAAAATAACGAATCAGGAGAAATACAAGAGAAATTCGTAGGATTTTATGACGTACCCAAAGACCGGAGCGCACAAGGCATAGCCATTGTTTTGTGGCAAGTGCTAAGCAGTTGGAATTTTGATAAAAACAAATTGGTATTGCAAACATGCAGTGGTTGTAGTACAATGGCAAGGAAAAAGTATGGTGTCCATTCTATTGTGAAACGAGTATATCCTCATGCTCTCTTCATCCACTGCTACGTAGATCAGTTGAACTTAGTCCTCCTTCATGCTTGTAAAAATATTACGCAAGTAAAAATTTTTGTGAGAAATCTATCAGGATATCACGCATTTTTAGCCGCCCCAGTAAAAGAAGTGAACTTCTGAGGGAAAGAGGATTTACACTAAAAAGTACGTGTGAAACATGGTGGAATTTTCATTCACGCGCTGTACAAACCATTATTCTTCACTACACAGGCCTGAGAGCAGCATTTAATGATGAGATAATACGTGAAGGGTGAAGTAATAATTCTTTACATCAGGCAACGGGGCTCGGTATTATACTGAATGATCAAAATTTTCTTTTTCTACTGCAGCCGTGCAGTTCGATTTTCCAACATAAAAGTATCTTGTTTGAAATCTTGCAAAGTAAAACTGTGGACATAAGACGCTCTAAGCTTGAAGTTGAAAACAGCATTATGGCTGTTGAAAGACTACGATATGAGGAAATTTTTCTGAAATGCATAGTGGACGCCAAGAGCCTTATAAATTCAGCAAGAGTATCTGAAATTTTCAAGGAAAGGGAGGCAAGTAATCAGAAATTGAGAAGGCTAGCATTCGAAATAATTGACACAGTAGTAGTAAACGTGGAAACTAGATCCCAGGACTTCCACGAAACAACAGAAATTGTAAATGAGAAAAAGTTATCAGGTTATAGTAGGCCAAACGATTTGGCGATACGTGAAGTTGAAAAACTACTTAAAATATATCCGTCCTTTGACAGTGAAAAACTGAAAGGAGAACTAATGTTTGTTTACAGCAGTGAGGATAAACGTTTAAAACCTCAGGACCTCCTTAAATCCATTATAAACAATGAATTAAAAAACGTTCTCTGAATGTATGAAATTACTGTCGTTGGTTCTTGCAATTCCAGCAACCACCGCGTTTTCCGCAAGGTGCACGAGTACATTAAAACGCGTTAAAACCTACCTTCGCAACACAGTAACAAATGACAGACTGTCAAACGTGGTGATTATGGCTACAGAGAAGGGAACAGTGAAATCTTCAATCAAATGTCGATGTTTACGCCCAGGAAAAGGACAGGAGGATAGAACTAATTTATAAAAAGATGTAACGATGAGTTACTATGTTTACGTTTTTATTTATGTGTAGCTGTTTAATATTTTTATGCATTTATTTATAACAATTTCTGTAGCAGTAGCTAAGTTACTGTTACAGAGTTTCTATTTTACAAGTTTTTACTTTCAGATTTTTCTTTTCTCAAAATTGGTATTCTCAGCGTACCCTACAGAAAATATCAGGCTTCGCCACTGGTGACAAGATGTTGGAAGCCCACCCCACCTGACTGTACGTGGAGACCAGGGACTTGCCTCCATTGCGAAGTAGGTTAGGCGGCGATCGGTGCCGAACTGGCGACAGAGTACAAGGCCGGTGCAGGCACACACTGTCCATCCAAAAAGTTGCGAGACCTATTTTATTCCGGCCTTGCCGCAGTGGTAATACCGGTTCCCGTCTGCTAAGATTTGTTGGGAACTGGGGTGCATTCAGCCTTTGTGAGGTCAATTCAGGAACTATTAGATTGAGAAGTAGTGGCCCCAGTCACAAAAACTGACTACGGCTGGGAGAGCGGTATGCTGACCATGTGCCCCTCCACATGTACATCCGGTGACGCCTAAAGGCTGAGGCAGTACCGATTTTATTGCGGCCTTGCCGCAGTGGTAACACCTGTTCCCGTCAGATCACAGAAGTTAAGCTACTTCGGGCTTGGCTAGCACATGGATGGGTCAGTGTCTGGATCTGCCAAGTGCTGTTGGCAAGCGGGTTGCACTGAGCCCTTGTGAGGCCAACTGAGGATCTACTTGATCGAGAATTAGTGGCAGCCGTCATGAAAACTGACAACGGACGTGAGAGCGGTGTGTTGAACACATGCTTCTCCGTATCCACATCTGACGACACCTAAGGGCTGAGGATGACACTCGGGTGGGCGGTACCACTGGGCGTTCAAGGCGTTTTGGGACGCTGTTTTGTACAAGCGAAATCAGCACAGTAACTACAGTGGCAGCTTGGACTAACAACTGTAAATAACAGTCGTGCATTCGACCTGTCAGTTGTCAGGAGGTAATGTTCAGTAGTGTTTTACATGTCGCCATAGTGTATCAATGTTATACTGACACCTCCCTGTCTAATAACCGTCGAGCGATTAAGGTGACACCTGTCCTGTGGCGTTCTTCCTTCCGCCTCTCCCGAAAGGACTCGACCACCCTGTGTCGTCTCCGCATCGACCATACCAGGCTGATCCATGATTTTCTTTTGCGTAATGGCTCACATGGCTCTGAGCACTATGGGACTTAACTTCTGAGGTCATCAGTCCCCTAGAACTTAGAACTACTTAAACCTAACTAACCTAAGGACATCACACACATCCATGCCCGAGGCAGGATTCGAACCTGCGACCGTAGCGTCGCGCGGTTCCAGACTGTAGCGCCTAGAACCGCTCGGCCACTCCGGCCGCCTTTTGCGTAATGAGCCATCCCCACTTTGTGGTTGTGGAGCCTTCCAGCCAGTAGCCCACATTTTGACGGAATGCCCCCCTTCTTTTGGCTCTGCGTACTAAGTACAGACTTCCCTGCACTTTAATATTGGCAGACGATTCCCGGATGGTCGAACTGGTTCTCGGTTTCCTCCGTGAAAGAAGTTTTTATTCTTAGTTCTAAGGTTTTTAATCTCACTCTGGAGTAATTGCAGGGCGGTGAGCGTTGGGGTGCCTCCCACTGTAAGCTGTGTTTGGAGATTCCTGACTCCCCTCCCTGGCCAAGATTCTCTTTTATTTCCCTTTTACTCTGTTTTTATCACTTTTTAGAATTGGTTAGTCTCCTTTCACAATAAGCTTTTCTACTTTCTAGCGGTTGAATGCTTTTGAATAGCAAGTGGTCTGTCCTGTACTGCATCAGAGGTGGGATATTTCCTGCCTCTAGCATAGCCTTGGGGTTGACCACTTGCTGACTTCCCTCATTTTGTTTTCAGCATTACCAACACTATTGCACTTTTACTTTTCTTTTAGCCTTTTACCTTTTATCGTTTTGACTTTTCTGAGATGTCAATCTGTCTGAATGGACCACCTTTGAAGCAAGGGACTGATGACCTTGCTGTTTGGTGCCTTCAACCCCAATCAACCAACTAATGTTGTACTGTCGCAAATCACGAAGGAGCAGCATCTCTAAATAAAGCGTTGAACACTTTGTTCAGAAAATAATTGCGTAGGCTTCCGCGGCCAGAGTCAGTCGACATAAAAGTTTTCTGGGTTTGGTACCGCGTCATAATGTATTGATATTTATGTTCGAAATTATTTACATTAGTCCTGCAGACTTTATTGTACAGCATAGTATGGTTAGCCGTTTCATTGTCTGGTTAGAAACTACGTTTCGCGTAATCCAGGAACAACGTGATGTATGTGATAGTTTTCTGTTCCCATCGGGATGTTTGATATCGGTGAGCCCCCTTAGCTCTCACCACTGGGGTGCTTGACTTTCGGTGAGTGTGTGAGTATTTACACGACATGTGTGCATCCATGACAGATGAGCCTGCCACTATCACTTCATGGACCATTTACCATATTGCAATGGTTGTGGTTTGTTTTCCGCCGGTAGTCACGAAGCGGCCAGCGTGAGAGTTACGGCGGTTGGATGGAAACAAATACCGAAATCAGTCTCCCTGATAGCGAGGTTCGAGGGCGGCCACGGAAATCAGTCATGTCACAGGGAACAGAAAACTATGTTATCATGCAAGTAGCTTATTTGCAGAAATATCGATGTCTAGCCGTATTATTTATACTGTACAACCACATTTACAACACTCAATTAACGTTTCAACATCAGCATCAACCGTTAGAAAACTAAGGTTTGCATTTACACCGTAAATGAAATTCAGAAATGGCTCTGAGCACTATGGGACTTAACTGCTGTGGTCATCAGTCCCCTAGAACTTAGAACTACCTAAACCTAACTAACCTAAGAACATCACACACATCCATGCTTGAGGCAGGATTCGAACGTGCGACCGTAGCGGTCGCGCGGTCCCACACTGTAGCGCCTAGAACCGCTCGGCCACTCTGGCCGACTGAAATTTAGAATCAAATGCGTCGCTTCATAATTGCAGAAACAGGAACTCTTGAGATCTATCGATTACAGCGTCCTCTACCAAGAAAACAAGCCGCCGGAGTGGCCATGCGGTTCTAGGCGCTACAGTCTGGAACTGCTCGACCGCTACGGTCGCAGGTTCGAATCCTGCCTCGGGCATGGATGTGTGTGATGTCCTTAGGCTAGTTAGGTTTAAGTAGTTCTAAGTTCTAGGGGACTTTTGACCTCAGAAGTTAAGTCCCATAGTGCTCAGAGCCATTTGAACCATTTGAACAAGAAAACAATGATTTGAGCGGAATCAGAAAATACAATAAAAGTAGGTGTTCCCGTTTGAAAATACAAAGCTGACCCCATCCACGTAGGAGAGGTCGTTAGGAGGTTACCAGATGCACGAAAAACAGCTGTCCGTTTACTAATTTTAACTTTTTTACCTAGACCATGCTTTTCGTACCATGCGTCGTTTTTCGAGATATTTAATTGGCACGAGCTAAAACAAACACATTGTATATGCTTTCATGTAAATACCTTCAATTTTTTATTTCGGGACCCTTCAGATAGCTATTAGAAGAAATGACACTTGTAAATTATAGATTACAACGGTCAGTCGCCCTTTTTAAATTTTATTGTGCAGACCTAGATTTCGGCTAGAGGCTAACCATTCTCAATGCACTATTATTTTCGCTCAGTGTGCTACTATAGTATTCAATGAACTGTGGATGAAGCCCGACCAACAGGCATTATATGCATTGAGCGAAAACAATAGTGGATTGAGAATGGCTACCTTCTAGCCGAAAACTAGATCTGCACAATAAAATTTAAAAAGGACGACTGATCGCTGCAATCTATAATTTACAAGTCAATATAACAGTCGCTGAGTGCAACAGCTTTCTGAATGGAAGGTAACCTGAAGAAATGACAGTGTTTCAGCTCAGTTGTAGCTCTTTATGTGGTGTGTCAAAGAGAAAGCGGGTGTTAGGTGTGTTGCGTGCCATAAGTCGCTCACTGTGTGCGTATCACCGCAGACGGCTGTCCAACAAGACTGCCGCTGGATGGGTGCCCGACTGAGCACCCATAATTCACGACCGCGACCCGCGCAGGCGGAAGCCGCATTGAGCTACCCGGAACTCCGGCGACGCGGCGCGCATGCGCAAGAGGGCTGAGTGACCGTAGCCGGCCAGTCCCATTGGTGCGCATACGCGGCCCTGCCTTGCTGCCACCGCTCTTCAGTTCGCCCTAAAATTTGGACACTTTTAAGAAACCATTAACTTCTACGCATGCGTAGAATCAAATCTTTCTTATCGTCTGCATCAGTCCTTTTTTCTTGCCAAAGGGCTTATTTAATTTTATTTTGCGTATGGCAATACAGCGACAATATTTTATATAAGTACAACAATATGTAAACGAAATGTATAAAACAAAACAATATGTAAATAGTACATGTGTAAAAAACAAGCAATAGTACAAAAGGATAAAGTACAAACACTCAAGACAAAATAACTACACATTAAAAGCTTGGCAAGCCTGACTAGAAACTCATTCATATATTTAAAGCTCAATATCTAGATTGCACAGCCAATCCAAAACAGAGGGTTTCGCATATATAACCTCAGAGACAGGTCCGGCGTATCTTCTTAAGGGGCATTCCTCAATAATATGGCGGACGTTCTGTTCCGGTTCTCCACAGTCACAGGCTGGTGAGTCGCATAGACCCCACTTGTACTTATATGCATTACATCTTGCATGGCCCGTTCTGGTACGGTTGAATTTAGTCCAGGTACATCTAAAAATGGTTCAAATGGCTCTGAGCACTATGGGACTCAACTGCTGTGGTCATTAGTCCCCTAGAACTTAGAACTACTTAAACCTAACTAACCTAAGGACATCACACACATCCACGCCCGAGGCAGGATTCGAACCTGCGACCGTAGCAGTCGCACGGTTCCGGACTGCGCGCCTAGAACCGCGAGACCACCGCGGCCGGCCCAGGTACATCTCTTCAGGTCAAAGCCCGGTAATTCCAGAGTAGGATCTTGGATACCTTGTTTATTAATTCCAGAATCATTCCAAAAGTGCCGCCATTGCTCCTTGATGTCAGGTTGATGTTCTTGTGTATTAACCAATATGGGCTTCCGCGACTTCAAACGGGTCGATGGTATTTCGTTCAAAACATCATGGATTGGTAGATTCTGTGGGTAATCTGAGTCATGAATTTTTGACCACTCTCTTGCTGCTGCTTCTTGCCTTCTCAATTGTGGAGGTGAGATATTGCTTAGAGTATGGATTTAATAGTGCCCGTTATTATCCTCATACACGCGTTCAACAGGACGTCAGTTTTCTTAGTATGAGTGCTCGAATGCCAGACAGCAGAGCAAAGGGCTGGTAGGGCGACATCTTTACAGTTCACCAAATCGGGCTAACCCTTTGAGAGCAGTAGCGTAAGTTCTGGCTTTGTTCTATAGGACCACGGGCGTTATGAACCTTTACCGGACGTTGCAAATTCACAGAACAGTTATGAAACGTCCCCTTTGAACAATTATACATGACTGTGCTTAAACTGACACACAATATTTTTAGCGCAACGCAATCTGACTTTCAAAAATCCCTACAAAAGAATGGCCCTAACTAACATTAACCTATACCTTTCACAAATCACTTACCTCACAAAAATCTTTGTTACTCGAACTACTGCAATACAGCGAGCGCCACTACTGCCAGCTAAATAAAAGATTCAAACTATGGAAGGCACTAACTACTGATAGGCACCGAGCGAGGTGGCGCAGTGGTTAGCACACTGGACTCGCATTCGGGAGGACGACGGTTCAATCCCGTCTCCAGCCATCCTGATTTAGGTTTTCCGTGATTTCCCTAAATCGCTTCAGGCAAATGTCGGGATGGTTCCTTTGAAAGGGCACGGCCGATTTCCTTCCCAATCCTTCCCTAACCCGAGCATGAGCTCCGTCTCTAATGACCTCGTTGTCGACGGGACGTTAAACACTAACCACCACCACCACCACTGATAGGCATAGTTAGCAAATGAAAGATTTTAATAGAGAACGAACAATGTATTTACCTTAATAGTGTTGAAAAATCATAATATACATAGCAGTTCATGACATCCAGTCTTACAAATTTCCAAACTCCGTCATTTCTCTCCCCACATCCACCACTGCTGGCGGCTCACCTCCAACTGCGCAACGCTACGCGCTGTTAACATCCAGCTGCCGCTGCCCAACGCTACAATGGCAGACAACAATGCAAACTAGCCACAGACTGCACACAGCACAGCCAGTGATTTTCATACAGAGCGCTACGAAACGTTGCCAATAAGAAAACATAAACAGCCTACTTACATAGCCCCCATGCTCCCCACAAAAAAATTTTACAAATTGTTTTGGGCACTGGCCAATACAGATTTGAAAAAAAGTTTTCATAATTACAGTAAGAAAGATACCAAATGCACACACTTCTTGATACAATGTTGGTCAAAAGCTAAAATTTTCTCACAGTCCATAAAGACAGTCCTGATCATTCATCACAGTAACATTGCAGTGTTTTTCTCAAAGTCTGAGCAGTAAAAGAAAATGCACACGGAAGTAGTGGATTTCCATGCAGTCTTGAAGAAGTAGTGTTGTCCTTCCAACGGAAAGACAGTGCTGACTCTTGACATGCAGACAGGTATTGGTCCACAACAGAGCAAACCCACAGCAGAGTCAGTCGAAATTTTGAAGAGTATTGGTAGGTAGGTCATCACAGAGCAGACCCACTGTAGTCCTGGTAGAGATTACGGTATTGGTGGGCCACCAGAGGCGCAGACCCACTGCAGTCCTTGTAGAAATAATGGTACTGGTGAGTCAGCAAAGACGCAGACCCACTGTAGTCCTTGTAGAAATAATGGTATTGGTGGGTCATCAAAGATGCAGATCCACTGCAGTCCTTGTAGAAATAATGGTATTGGTGGGTCATCAAAGATGCAGACCCACTGTAGTCCTTGTAGAGATGGCCAGCAGCTATCTGTTGCGACTGTGCAGGTGCACAATCACCATTGAAAAGTCTTGCGGATAATATAGCAAGTCCATAACCACCACTTGTCCACTCACAAACTTTTCGGAATTGTCCTTAGAACCAGCAATGCTGTTATCCAGTCCCTTGCTGAATCATTAACACACGTGCAAACACTAACAGTCCCTACTTCTCACATATTGTCCATATACTATGACCAACAGAAACGTGTGCAGTGAAATGGAACTTACAAGTTACTTAATTTGATGACCTGGTGTCAATTACAATTTTATAACATAAGAATACAATTACAAAGGTACAAAATACATCATTAAAGAACATAACAATACAGAGAACATTTGTAGTACAGGCTTTACAAAAGAATCGAAAGAACATATACGTCAGTGTTACAGGAATTATGACATGAGTACATACATAAAAGATCAGAATAACTTTCGAAACACCAACTTCACACATGAGCATTAAAACAAAAGAGAATAAATAATGTCTAAACATCTTTACAAAGAAAATAACATAGTATTTGAAAAATTCTACAACATATCTCTTATCAGATAAACACACAAAACAGGAAAAACACAAATATACAAGAGTACAAAAACACATAGCAGAATAACACAAGAGGAAAGGGCAGGGTTTGTTTTCAGTGTAACATTTGGTACTGCAGTCCAACCTAAAACTTCGTTCTGTAGATCTTTCCCCTTATTTCAATATTTGTTTCCACAAAAAAAAAAAAAAATCCTATCCAAGCATGCTTTCTGTATTCTGTTCACATCCTCTTTCAAAATTCATTTTAGCCAAACCATTTTCTTATAGCTTCCCAATGCATTTCTTCCAATTTATCACAACTCGTTCTCACATATAGCCTACCCCATCTTAAGCTAACTTAAATCTACTGAGCTCAGATGCTAAACTAAGGAACGAGGTAATGCAGCAGCACAAAACAATTAACACAAACAGCAATGATAAAAAAATACAAAAGGCAAAGCAAGCAGCATAAATTAGCAAAGCAAATCCAATATTACAACTAATATAAGGCAATGTGCAGCAAACAAGAAAAATAAATTCGTAGTAAAACTGGCTTAACAGAGTAATACAAAGTGAAATTTAGTAGCACTATGCCTGGAAAACAGTAAAAGCAAATGAAATAACTTATATCTAAACATGACATAGCTCAAGCAGAAAAAATATTACAGTAAAGACAACAATGCAGATAAGGGAAATGTCTATTCACATCTTAATATCTATGTCATTAATGTGGTGCACCACAACTATTTCTACAAAAGAAATTACCAAGTACTTGAAAAGAAAATTATATATGCAGTTACTGTTATTAGTCCCTTCTTATTGTTCTTTCCATTCCAAGAGCTCCTTTTTCGAAGAATGTGGATCATAAAATAATTATTTAATAGATCTGTTGACAGAAAGTGTTCACAATAGCAAATGCATTTAATTTTATTTTATAAAACCAATGCTGCAACACAGCTGGAAACCAGATATCAAATGAAATAAGCAATTACGCAAACCAAAGCATAAAAATATCATTCAATAGTCATGTGACATTTCATAAGTTAGTAGAAATTCTCTCAACTCTCGTAGGAAGACGCTTGTCATAATCAGGTGTGCAGATGTAAGTATCTTTCCAAGTAATGAGCGTGTCGTATTTGCAATGCTTTCTACAAAGGAATGTCAATAGCGAGGATAATGGCCTTTTTTTTTCTCCACCTAATGGCTTTCTTTTGTCAGACGACTACCTCTCAGCTGGGCGCTCAAAACGCATTACGTCAAGGTCACTTACCTTTCTTTCTGAAATATTTACGACAGCAGCTTCCGCTACAGTGACAGTCTCATAAAAATATTTTCACAGGTTGAGAATTTGCGTTACAAATGTGTAGAAACAAAATCCTATGAATATAACAGTGTCCAAAAAATTTTCAGTGGCATTGTGATACATTCACACATGTACACACATTTCATAACTCTTAAAATACGATTCTTGGTTTCCAACAACCTTTTTCACAAACCAGAGTCCCTAACCACTACTCATTATTCCTTACCTTATTCGTCGACACTTTTTCAATATTTCATCATAACAGATACGTAGCATACTCAAATAACTCATATAGCATCAGCTTATTGATCATAAACATACCGCAACAGCATAATACACATAGTCATCGTAATACTATCATAACACCTCAGTCAACTCTCAAAATCGTCGTAGCTTCCTGCAATAATTTAAAAAAATTCTCTGCTCATCTCAAAAGTGTCATCTGCCTCAAACGTACTTTAAAATCATGATCCCATACCAAATACATCATTCAAAGCTCTCATAGTATCACAATGGTTCCGAAAAATATGAACAGTTCACAAAGTACAGACAAAATACAATTTCGTAAGTGTGAAGTTACCCAACTGTGTAACTGCGTAAACATGTGTCACTGATGTAGTAAAAAAAAAGTTTATCTCTCAGTTAAATGATCAGATAGCTGTGTAATTTGTGTGTTAGAGAAATATGGTACCGATGTGTAAAGTTGTATAAGCAAATACCATATTAGCTAGGGCTCCTTGTGCTTGCCAAACACATGGTACACAAAGTAAGCGTGTACCCCCCTGAGGATTAATGTAATTATACCCTCAGGTGTTACAGATTACAGCAATGGAATGAATGTATCACGGAAAACTTTCTTTATAATTCAAAAATCTTTAAAAATAAATGTTTTAAGTATAAAATTAATCACTCAAATACGTGTACTGTAGCGCTAAACTGTGCATCTTGTTGCAACATAATCTCTGTGGAAGTGTCATAGTTATCGTCCTCCGAAAGCTAAGTTCTGCAAAAGCCAATGTACTTACCTCATGATAAAACAAAAGTGAAATGCCTTGCGTATAGATATCTTAGTTATTACGCTTATTGCCGTGATGAAGAAAGTACTGTACTGTAACGTATTGTTGTGCTTCGGAAAAGGCAGTCTCATTGTAGCTATACCACAAAAGTTACTACTAAAACATGTTTTACTTTCCAGAATAATACAGAAAAACTGTGCAGATATAAAACAGAAACACCGCAAAAGCAACATTGTAAATTGTCACTCATTAGTAGCGTCGTGATAAAATCGTGTAGCTGTCACATAAACTAACCACTGTGTCATTTGGTATCTCACAGAAAGTACTTTAAATCCAGAATGTATTTTCAAGTAAACCAAAATGTTGCATTAAAATCTCATTAGCAGTACTGGTAAATGTTCTAAGTATGTGAGCCTTATAGTCGTTACGTAATCGTGCAACTAACAAGCAAGAATGTACACACACAATAACACGGTGTCGTCTGTTCGCAATAACAATGCATTCGTAATTTCTGTTTAAATAAGTTCTCTTGGTTCTTGATTGGATATTTAACTTCAAACATTGTTGCATGTTAACAGATTCTAAGTCTGACAAAGCATACTAGCAATGTGAAGCGAAATGTTGTATGGCAAAGACAAAGTTAAAAAGCAGATTATCTTTCAATAAACGGTTTTACATGTAAAATGTGGTGTAAACCTTTACTCGTCCTAGTAAGCAGCATTTCAACTTCGACGCAATTATCATGTGGTATACGTCGGTAAAGAATACTGGAATTTTTCTCAAGGTTAGCGTCTATGTACTTTTTCCCTGAGCCAGCCGGCGCACGTGGCTGCCTGCGGTGCGAGTCATTGTCTGTTCCTTTGTTGGCGCGCGTCGTTATTGGGATTAGGAGACCTAACTTCTACAAATTCACCTTGTCGAGAGAGCCGTGCTCTGTTCGAATCCCGCCAGTTCTGATGCAATTCAGGTCTGTCGTTACGATCATATCGTCTGTTGTCATGTCAGTAGATTCCATAGTTTCTTTCTTGTCGGTCATGTGGTGGAGAATTTCTCCCTGAATCGTAACTGCGCGCTGGACCGTTGCGTCTAAAGTTATTCTGTCTCCCTTGATAATAATTATTTTGGTTCCCAAATTGTCTGTTTCTCTGATTGTCTCTGTGATAGTCACTACCGCGGAGACGTGATCTTCCCTGTAATTATTACTACTCTGCCAACGGTTGTCATACGGGTGGTGTCTGTTTTGGTCACGATATGTGTTGTGAGAATAGCCTTGATGTGTCCAGTTATTATTTCTTTCATCGCGGAATTGTGACAGATGTGACCTGTAATTGTTGTGCTCCTGTTTTCGCGTTCCGCGATTGTCAGTGTCAATTTCCAGTTCTTGTAACAGTCCCTGAAAAGCTTCAATGTCGTCTTTGCAACGTCCTGCTAAAATAATATGTCGTAAATGTTCAGGCAATTTGCTTTAGCAAATGTGGATGAGTTCTGAGGGGCTGTATGGGTTTGAAAGATACTGATTCTTATGCAACATGTCTTCAAAATATTTGACAAGACTGGAAAATTCAGATTGTTCAAAGTGTTTCAACATCATGATGCTATGTTTTACTCGGTCTTGTGTAGCTTGAGACCAATATGCTGAGAGGAAGGCATGGTAAAATTCTCCTTCACTGTGACAATCGTGAATGACCGATCGCATTCTTACAGCTGGTTCATTCTCTAAATAGCCACACATAAATTCTAACCTGTGTTCTAACGACCAGTTGGGAGGAAAACAATGAGAGAATTGATGGAGCCATGCTTGTGGATGAATGTCGTTGCCAGAATTCTTAAATGTTTTGAATTTACGTGTAGTAATGAACAGCTTATAGTCAAAGTCATCATGTCGGCGAGTCGGATATCGGTCATTGTTACGTCGTTTCGGCGGTTCCATTTCAAAATTCGGTGCACCTTGCCAATTTCTTTCATAATTTCCGAAATGCGCTGTGTTATTATTTTGTGGCTGTTCCGTATTTCTATGTCCCTCTTCCCGTATTGGGGCGCGAGTGTCCTCTGAAATACGTAATTCTTGTATTACTTGTGCCAACTGATCTTGCACTTCCCGGATTTCTCTTTTGTACTGTGTATTGATTTGATTTTGGTTTTGTTTGAATTTTCTAATTTCTTCATACTCTTCAGTGTCAGTGAAGGCTACATGTGTTGTGTCATTCAGATCATCATCTACCTTTGTAGATAATTTAGTGAACTGATCTGAAAGTTCGGCTACTTTATCCGATAGTGAAATTATTTCCTGTGTATGTTTTTCTGAACCAAGTTTCAGAGTGTCCATTTGTGTTGAAATCGTATCTACTGTGTCCTTTAAATTTTCCTGAGTTTTTGCAAGTAGCGTAACCAAATCGGTAGATGCAACTGAGTCAACTTAAGCCCACAAGGTCTCTTGATTTTCATGAACAATGGTTTGCAGTTCTTTTATGGCTGCTTCGTGATTCTGTAATGCATTTTCATACCGCGAAAAAATAGGTTGAAAATGCTCAAAACGTTGTGTTTTTACGTCATTACAGAGTTTTTGACATTTCGATTCAATGTTATGTAACTCAGTAGTTAAATCTTCACGTGTTTGTTCAAGTGTGATGTCTAACTTTTGAAGCTTTTGCTGTGTTTGTCTCTGATTTTGTTCCATTGTGTCTAACTGTTGCTGTGTTTGTCTCTGATTTTGTTGCATTGTGTCTAGCTGTTGCTGTGTTTGTCTCTGATTTTGTTCCATTGTGTCTAACTTTTGAAGCTTTTGCTGTGTTTGTCTCTGATTTTGTTCCATTTGTTGCATTAATTGCAATAATAATGTATTAGTGTCTGGAATGTGTTTCTCTATGCTTTTTGGCAGTGCATTTTCACCGGCAACATTCACGTTTTGACAAGCAGAAAATGTGTCTTGACTCATTTGAGGAAACGGTGAGGACCCAAAACCTGAGTCTACAGTATTTGCAATATTGTGTTCTGTCATTTCGGATTCCTGAGGCGAGCTGTTGCCGACCGACCGATCGATCGATAATCCTTCCCTGTTCACTAATTGTTTCACTGCCTACACCATTATTTGCAGCCCGCTCCATTTCCCTATGCACAATTATCAAATGACTACTTTGAACATTAGTTAATTCATTACTCTGCGGCGCTAACACATTGCTTTCGTCTTCACTGTCATTTCTCAGTTTACTTTGAAGCCTAGTATTACGTTTTTCACACGCCATTATTGTCACAATATTTCACATGACAACACAGAAAAGCACAATTTGAAGAGAAAAATAACAAAACACATTAACATAGCATTGAAAATAATATCTAGTTAATTGCAAGCGCAGCTGCGAAATACTTGGTGCAAATCTACATGCATGCCACAACTGCGTACAACAATGAAAAACTACAACTACAAAGGAAATTCTCTCTATAATTACGCGCTAGCAATAAACAAAAGCTACACTAATTACACAAACTACAAAAAAAATCAGAAGATTCCAGTGAGGTATCCTCGGCTAAGTGTCGACATATGAAACGTCCCCTTACAAAAATTATACAAGACTATGCTTAAACTGACACACAATATTTTTAGCGCAACGCAATCTGACTTTCAAAAATCCCTACAAAAGAATGGCCCTGACTAACATTAACCTATACCTTTCACAAATCACTTACCTCACAAAAATCTTCGTTACTCGAACTACTGCAATACAGCGAGCGCCACTACTGCCAGCTAAATAAAAGATTCAAACTATGGAAGGCACTAACTACTGATAGGCATAGTTAGCAAATGAAAGATTTTAATAGAGAACGAACAATGTATTTACCTTAATAGTGTTGAAAAATCATAATATACATAGCAGTTCATGACATCCAGTCTTACAAATTTCCAAACTCCGTCATTTCTCTCCCCACATCCACCACTGCTGGCGGCTCACCTCCAACTGCGCAACGCTACGCGCTGTTAACATCCAGCTGCCGCTGCCCAACACTACAATGGCAGACAACAATGCAAACTAGCCACGGACTGCACACAGCACAGCCAGTGATTTTCATACAGAGTGCTACGAAACGTTGCCAATAAGAAAACATAAACAGCCTACTTACATAGCCCCCATGCTCCCCACAAAAAAATTTTACAAATTGTTTTGTGCACTGGCCAATACAGATTTGAAAAAAGTTTTCATAATTACAGTAAGAAAGATACCAAATGCACACACTTCTTGATACAATGTTGGTCAAAAGCTAAAATTTTCTCACAGTCCATAAAGACAGTCCTGATCATTCATCACAGTAACATTGCAGTGTTTTTCTCAAAGTCTGAGCAGTAAAAGAAAATGCACACGGAAGTAGTGGATTTCCATGCAGTCTTGAAGAAGTAGTGTTGTCCTTCCAACGGAAAGACAGTGCTGACTCTTGACATGCAGACAGGTATTGGTCCACAACAGAGCAAACCCACAGCAGAGTCAGTCGAAATTTTGAAGAGTATTGGTAGGTAGGTCATCACAGAGCAGACCCACTGCAGTCCTGGTAGGGATTACGGTATTGGTGGGCCACCAGAGGCGCAGACCCACTGCAGTCCTTGTAGAAATAATGGTACTGGTGAGTCAGCAAAGACGCAGACCCACTGTAGTCCTTGTAGAAATAATGGTATTGGCCTTTTTTTGAGTCAAAGCATTAAAAAGTTTATTCCATTCATTAAAGTCATATTGCTGACCCAGTTACAAATTTCAAATGTGGTTTTAGATTAATGGGACAGGTTATTGTGTATGAGGTTACTTTCACATGATCAGAAGTATCCGTGCAGAGGCAATGCGGAATTGACTTACACATCACGAGACTCGGACCCACCGCGCCGGTATAAAAAGAGGCGGCGAGTATTGTGTTGCCAGTACAGGAGAATGGGTCACTCAGGAGAGCTCAGAGATTTCGAACGTGGACTAGTCGTTGGATATCACCTGCGATACAAATCCATCAGGAACACTCCAAAGCCGAGTGGGGTGGCACAGTGGTTAGCACATTGGACTCGCAGTCGGAAGAACGATGGTTCAAATCCGAGTCCGGCCGTCCAGATTTAGATTTTTCGTGATTTCCCTATATCGGTCGACGCAAATGCCGGGTTGGTTCCTTTGAAAGGGCACGGCCGATTTCCTTCCCCACGCTTGGCACAGCCCGAGCCCTTGCTCCATCGATGTCGACGGCACGTTAAATCCAATCTTCCTTCTTCTTTTAGGAACACTTCAGCTCTTCCAAGAGAGCCCAATTCGACTGATGTTGGTGTGACTGTACAGTGGAAACGCGAAGGAACAGCCACAGTTAAACCAATATCAGGCACACCTCGTGTAATGACAGACAGGTGTCGTGGACCATTTTGGAGGGTAGTTTGAAAAATCGCATATGAAATCAGAGGAAAGAACCACCCGTGAGTTACAAAGTGCTACCAATAATCCAGCTAGCATTCTGACAGTGCGTAAGGAGTTAAAAAGAATAGGTTACTATCATCGAGCAGGGAGTTAAAGAGAATGGGAGACTACTATGGTCGAGCAGTTTTTCGTAAGCACCACATTTCCATAGTCAATGCTAAGTGACCCTTGAGGTGTGTAAAGAGCGACGCGACTGGACAGTGGATGAATGGAAACGAAAGGTTTGGAATGATGAATTGCGCTATAGTCTGTAGCAATCTCATGGAAGAGTCTGGATTTCAGTGAATGTCTGGAGAACTTTACCTGTCATCATGAGCAGTGCCAACAGTGAAGTACGGAGGATCTGGTGTCACGTTATGGGGTAGTTTCCCGTTGTTTGGGTGCCGTCCCGTCATTGTGCTTAAGAAAATGCTAAATTCGGAAGGATATGAGCAGATTTCACAGCAGTGTGTTCTGCGTGCAGTATCGAAACTGTTCAGAGACGATGACACGTTTAAAATGTACTGGCAGGCCCAGAGTCGCGACTTGAACCCAATGGAAACTTTTGGGATGAGTTAGAACGCAGAGCCGGCCGTTGTGGCCGAGCGGTTCTAGGCGCTTCAGTCTGGAACCGTGCGACCGCTATGGTCGCAGGTTCGAATCCTGCCTCGGGCATGGATGTGTGTGATGTCCTTAGGTTAGTTAGGTTTAAGTAATTCTAAGTTCTAGATGTGAAAATTACCGAACTATTAGTTTAATAAGTCACGGCTGCAAAATACTAACACGAATTCTTTACAGACGAATGGAAAAACTAGTAGAAGCCGACCTCGGGGAAGATCAGTTTGGATTCCGTAGAAATATAGGAACACGGGAGGCAATATTGACCCTACGACTTATCTTAGAAGATATATTAAGGAAAGGCAAACCTACGTTTCTAGCATTTGTAGACTTAGAGAAAGCTTTTGACAATGTTGATTGGAATACTCTCTTTCAAATTCTGAAGGTGGCAGGGGTAAAATACAGGGAGCGAAAGGCTATTTACAACTTATACAGAAACCAGATGGCAGTTATAAGAGTCGAGGGACATGAAAGGGAAGCAGTGATTGGGAAGGGAGTGACACAGGGTTGTAGCCTCTCCCCGATGTTATTCAATCTGTATACTGAGCAAGCAGTGAAGGAAACAAAAGAAAAATTCGAAGTAGGTATTAAAATCCATGGAGAAGAAATAAAAACTTTGAGGTTTGCCGATGACATTGTAATTATGTCAGAGACAGCAAAGGACTTGGAAGAGCAGTTGAACGGAATGGATAGTGTCTTGAAACGAGGATATAAGATGAACATCAACAAAAGTAAAACGAGGATAATGGAATGTAGTCGAATTAAGTCGGGTGATGCTGAGGGAATTAGATTAGGAAATGAGACACTTAAAGTAGTAAAGGAGTTTTGCTATTTGGGGAGCAAAATAACTGATGATGGTCGAAGTAGAGAGGATATAAAATGTAGACTGGCAATGGGAAGGAAAGCGTTTCTGAAGAAGAGTAATTTGTTAACATCGAGTATAGATTTAAATGTCAGGAAGTCGTTTCTGAAAGTGTTTGTATGGAGTGTAGCCATGTATGGAACTGAAACATGGACGATAAATAGTTTGGACAAGAAGAGAATAGAAGCTTTTGAAATGTGGTGCTACAGAAGAATGCTGAAGATTAGATGGGTAGATCACATATCTAATGAGGAGGTATTGAATAGGATTGGGGAGAAGGGAAATCTGTGGCACAACTTGACTAGTAGAAGGCTCTGAGCGCTATGGGACTTAACATCTTAGGTCATCAGTCCCCTAGAACTTAGAACTAGTTAAACCTAACTAACCTAAGGACATCAGACAAATCCATGCCCGAGGCAGGATTCGAACCTGCGACCGTAGCAGTCGCGCGGTTCCGGACTGCGCGCCTAGAACCGCGAGACCACCGCGGCCGGCGACTAGTAGAAGGGATCGGTTGGTAGGACATGTTCTGAGGCATGAAGGGATCACCAATTAAGTATTGGAGGGCAGCGTGGAGGGTAAAAATCGTAGAGGGAGACCAAGAGATGAATACACTAAGCAGATTCAGAAAGATTTAGGTTGCAGTTGTTACTGGGAGATGAAGCAGCTTGCACAGGATAGAGTAGCATGGAGAGCTGCATCAAACCAGTCTCAGGACAGAAGACTACAACAACACCAAGTTCTAGGGGGCTGATGACCTCAGATGTTAAGTCCCATAGTGCTCAGAGTCATTTGAACCACTTAGAACGCAGACTTCGCTCCAGACCCAACGTCGAATTTCACTACTTCGTCTGGTTCAGGCTCGTGAGGAAGGACGGACTGCCACTCCAAAGACATTCAGACACCTTATTGAAGGTGTCTCCAGCAGAATTCAAGCCGTCATATAGACGAAGAGTGAACATACCCCATATACTCGTAAAAGTCCACGAATACAGTGCGGATGCTTTTGATCAGATAACATGCTGCATCCTACACAACATGAAATCTACAATCGAGTCACAAATTTCGCTTGATACCGCATATGATCTTATTATATGCTCCGTTGTAGCTTTTCGGAAGTCAAGAAATAGAGCATCCACCTATTTGCCTTGCTCCTTCGCTTTCAGGGTCTCATGTGTGAACAGCGCTAGCTGGGTTGCACATCAGTGATGTTTTCAGAACCTATGCTGTTTGGCACGGAAGAGGTCATTCTGTCTGAGTTGACTGCTTCGGCAGTTGGCGAAGTGCGTCGTCTCAGAAGCAGCCCCTTAACAGAATTCTGCCCAACAGCAGCTTACGCGCCTTCTCTGGAGGAGGAGGAGTTTAGTGCTTAATGTCCCGTCGACAACGAGGTCATGAGAGACAGAGCTCAAGCTCGGATTATGGGAGGATGGGGAGGAAATCGGCCATGCCCTTTCCAAAGGAACCATCCTGGAGTTTATCTAAACGAGTTACGGAAATTGCGGAAACCTAAATCAGGATGACCGGACGCTGGTTGGAACCACCATCCTTCTGAATGCGAATCCAGTGTGCTAATCACTCCGCCACCTCGCTTGGTGCCTCTATTCTGGCGTCGGCGTAGGCGGAACCAGACGAGATGCTGGAGAGACAGCGCGGCGGCGGCGGCGGCGGCCGCTGCCTGCTACGCGTCGCGGTGTTGTGTTGCGTGTCTAAGCTGGTCACAGCTGCCGCCTGATGACTACGCGCCTCAGCGAATATTCTAAACACAGTTCCCTTTTTCCGCAGCTTCTCAAACTATTCCTAAACAATACACACCGCTATTCATCTGTGTCCTCGGTGGCTCAGATGGATAGAGCGTCCGCCATGTAAGCAGGAGATCACCGGTTCGAGTCCCGGTCGAGGCACACATTTTCAGCTGTCCCCATCGAGATATATCAACAAAACCTGTCGGCAGCCGAGGGTTTCAACTAATTATCATTAATACAAGATCTGTTAACATAAAATCACGGGACCTCAAAAATGTCTGAAAACGCCAAGCCCAGAATCTCGGTTGGGTGGGGAGTCTTGGGGCTCGGTTCCTATTTAAGCTAGGAACTTGGGATAAAAAGTTTTGGTTTGGTCCGGCCCAGCGGCTGTTTGTACAGCCTTCCGAACTTATTGTAGCTGTGTTACAGTATATTAAGTAAGATTTGAACGACGAACCGGACCTAGCAACCAGGAAAATTATGCGAATCGATTAACTCCTTTGGCAAAAGATTTTATTTGGGCAGAAATTATTAATGCTCAGCCAATGACATCATTTGTACGTGCGTAACTGCATCGTTCGTATTTTACGGGAAAAAACAGTCTCCCTTAAATAAATCCAGAATGGAGCGAGATGATGGTCCAAATTTGATCCACTTGTGTATCCAAGTTTGGTCTAATATAAGTTTCAATCGTCTGAAAAAATCTTGCTTCGTTTGGTTTTAACGGGCAAAAAAATTTTTCTGGGAGGTTTCTGATGCGCAGCTCTTCTATGCTTTAAACCTGTACGGAGTTTAAACTTTGCACGAATGTAGGTAAGTGGATAATGTCAAAGCGAATTTTTTAAATCCTATAATCTTTCTCTGTTGTCGAAATACGATGATTTAATTTTTTTTTCTGGAAGGTTCCTGAAGCGCGCCTCTTCTGTGCTTCAAACTTGCACGTATCGGTACAAACTTCGCACGAAAGCAGATAAATGGATAAAGTGAAAACGAATTTTTTTATCCAATATCCTTGGCGAGATACGATGGTTTAAAGTCTATCTAAATGTGACACGTAAAATTCGTTCTTACGTGAATTGAATTCGTGGGAACGGTTTAAACGGCATCAAATAAATAAAAAATGTATTCTTACGGTAAAATTGGAAACGCGCTTTCATTCGAACTTTACACGTAAAAAACAAATTTTTGTGAATTTTTTCACGCGCACCACTTCTACGTTTCAGACCTGTGCGAATCGGTTCAAATTTTGTAAGAAAGTGGACAAATATATGTAATTAATTATCGTCCTGTTGTTTTGTGGAAGCTTTAACCGTTGACACGAAATAAGCAACATGCTTCGAAACACTAAAAAGAAACCGATACCGGATCAGTCGTCGGCCGAACCAATAAAAATGTACATCTGTTGTTTAACGAAATCGATGCTGAATGAAATTTCGTTAAAGAATAATAAATTTTGCTTTTAAGTTAATTTTCTTTACCTTTACCTTACTTTCTTTGCGTGCGAACTTTGTTGTAGAACCTCACTCTTATTTACGTGTGGTAATAAAAAAATTCACTTTCAAAAGAATTACGTACATTTAAGAATTACGTGAACTCATATTAACTGATTAAGCATATGTAGTTGAGAATTAAATCCTTTGTATCATTCGGCCTTGGCACACATTTTCTAAATGCAGTGGATTTTTTGTTAAATAATTACTGAATTATATCCCGGCGTTAACTATAGAACACAAGATTATCTCTATTAGCAGAAAATGGTTAATTATTGCCAAGCCGACATTTAATTATCACTGATCAAACCTACTTCGCTATACATTTAAGTTATTTGCAAGAACCAAAATTATTAAATTTCAACGTTAACTATCCGTCTAAGAATGCACAAATGTGTAACTATTTTTAAAATCTCAGTCAGTCTCTGGATCTCTTAATTCACAGTTAATTTTTATCTATCTGTTCCCGATTTACGGGTTTGGTTGATTTTTTCTTTTAGCGGAACAATTTTTTAAATGTGCCGCCGCTGCAAATCGATCGGTCGCGGCACAGCCCAGCAACACCGCTAAAAATGCTGAAAATTCTTTAAAGAAATAATATAAATGACATGGGCAAGCTAATTTACATTAATAATACACACTTTTGATAAATTCTGATATATTTAGATCAAACAATAATTGAACTCACATTAATTCGTAACGCCTCCTCTAATGGCGGCTAAGTCTAGACAGAGACAAAAGACATCTACCCTTTCATGAATCGCATCGACACAGCTTCTTCTCGCATGCGCCTCTACACAGGGAAGACCAAAGAATACGCTGTACATGGTTCTTTTATACGACTGATGACTATTAACATTTCTTTGTAATTTGACAATATTATTCTCCTCTGGCTAAATTCCACATCTCTGTTATCGCAGATACTGACACATTTTACAATCACATAATAAATATAGAAAAATTACTATCCTAAATACAGAAAGAATATTACTACAAAAAATATTACGATAGTAACAAATGTCTTTTACACAGAATTCAATAATATTTTTGTTCAATAATTACGTTATATACAACTTGCTCAGAGCGGTAATATGGTACAAATAAATTTTAGTTTGTTAATGTGTGAGTTTGCCAGGGAACGTTACATTGCCCCCTGGCAGCATTTGGCAAAGAGTTTCTATACTTTGACACAATGGTGCCAGTAACGTTCTTTACAATTCTGTATTTTTTATGGAATGGCTCTTTTAATTAGTCCCAGGGTTATATATGTTCATGGCTCCCCCATTTGGGCGAAGGCAGACAGGAAACCTGGGCAAAACTGTGCCGGAGCCCAGCCATCCCAGTTGGTTCATGATTAATATTGTCTCTGTCACTAACGGTTACCTAATATCACAGTCACCGGATCACTTTTCATAATGTTTCCACTACCTACGTGTTACAAATTCATCTCTTGCACTTATTAGTGTTCATTTTCTCTTATCAGTTCACGGACATACATAATAAATGTTCAAAGTTTGAAATGGAATCATTGACATGTTATGCAGTTGTGTAAATATTTTGGAAAATGACAATAATGCTGTAGTCGGTGAGCGGTGCGGAGTGATTGTTGAGCGGCGCTTGGCGCGGTGCGTCGGCTCCGTGTAGGTCTCCGCCCCCGATGTTGACAGCTACGGCGCGGAGGGGCGTGGCTGTCTGGTCTGCTACGGGCTGCTGCGGCCGCTGCATGGCTGATGTAGCCGGATGCGCGTTGTATATCAGCTCGCCCGTGTGACATCTTCTTGCAGTGCTCCAGCAAACATGCAACAAGTTCACAAACAGTGTACTATCCTTATGGGCATTTTTCCTGCTGTGGGGAAAAAACGCACACAGTTATTGGCAGTTATTATTCAGTAGGCCTTCACTAGTCTGGTTTGCACAATGTTTCGTTGTCACAGTAACATGTTTTATGGGCACACAATATTTTTCACCACGTCATGACTTGTCTTTAGTCACACGCAAGTTTTCACCTTAGGACAAAATGTATCTCTGTAGTCAATGCGCTTTCCTAGCGTCCCTTGACACACAAAGAATTAAAGTTTGACACTAACTTGGTCCACCGTCCGTTATCGGCTCACTGTTCGTGTCGTGCTAGTTCCTTGTCCACTTGCACACACGGTGATGATACAGTTTTTTATTACTTATACACAACAACTTCGTGACGTATTGCTGCAGATTTAACAGTCACTGTCTGTCTCTGCCACACAATACTGCACTTTTGTTTAAGTTCCTTATTTTTATTTACAATGTCCGTTGTGCAATTTTTGTAACAGCACATTCGTAACTCTTTACCAAGGTGTGTGATATTTGCGTACATGGTAACAAATATTAAAATTTCGTATTAGTTTGCCCAAAAATCATCTATATTCGTGTTCGAGTAGATTTTATTTGTGCATTCCAGCCGGATTCAGGCATATTGTTCAATAACTCCTTTGAAATCATGTCACACTTTACTATCAAGGTCCTACGTAACTACAGTGTAGTCTCTGTAGGTTAAAATTGACTTGGACTGTATCTGGCTAGCTCTCTTTTTATTGATTGAATCTGCACATGCTTCAATTGAAGCTTCTTTGTGCGTAACTTTATGCTACTTAAATTTGCAATGAGTTTGCCTCCCATGGTGCCCTCGGGTCACTACTGGGTGCATTATTCTCTCTGATAACATTGGTTAGATAATAAAGTTCTCAGGGCCTCATATTATTGATATTATTCTGGGTTCGAATCTGTCAATCTGACAGCTACACATATATACATATATACACATATAATAGAAAAGATTGTACAAGAAATATTTCAATTTTGACACACATATAGAAAACTATGCAGTACACTAACTAATCATTACTAAAATGTTTCTCTTGACTGAACTCTGTCACAGCTTAACACTACAAATAATTGCACTAATCAGGTTATCTGTGCAGACATTTAGAGCATGTTTTAGATAACACAAATTAAAAAAGGACATGACACAAATATTCATAAACACATGAGAAAGTCAATAATATTCTTATAACTAAACACTTCTACACTAGTACATTATGTCTACAGATCACACATCATTAATGTTCATTATTTACAAAAGAATGGTGTCCACATAGGACTATTAGTCTTTTACTGTATGAACATTTTTACATCCTTACGCGGATACAGTCCCCGTACTCTTCCTGACTGGGGATCTGCTAAGAGATAGCTACACTCATGTGGCACACTTACTACTCTAAAAGGTCCATTGTACACCAATTGCCACTTGCTATTCTGTTTCAAGGATGCCGAGGACTTAGGATGATTGCGTAAGAGTACCAAGTCCCCAACACTAAATTTTTGGTTATTCGTCACATGTCGATTATATTTTTCTTTCCTGTTCTGAGCGCACCTGGTAAGGTTGCACCCTGCCTTTCTTATCTTCTCTTCCTTAGGCTCAGGAATGACTGGGACCTTTGGCAAAGGTGCCAGCCACTCATTCAAAACTCTATTATTATTCATTATAATCTCTTTTGGTGGGTACCCCGTAGAAGCATGCGGGGTTGCGTTGTGAATTTCCAAAAACTTAGGTATCAGATCTGGCCATCTTGTGTGCTTATATGCAATGTATAACCTGAAAAATTTATTTAACTCTCCAAATGTTCTCTCTACTAAACTTGCTTGTGGGTGAAAACGGGAAATTAGTATGTGCTTTATATCTTGTTCATGTAAATAGTTTTTCCAGGTATGGCCTGTAAAATAGGAAGCATTATCCGATATTATCGCTTCAGGCTTACCCACTTGTGTAAAATATTCTTTCCCTAACCATTTAATTATTCCACGAGCAGTGGCTGATTTAAGGCAGTATATTTTTAAGTATTTAGAGAAAAGGTCATACACCGCTAAAATGTACTTTAATCCACCCCTGGCTCGTGGGTAGGGTCCTGCTATGTCTATAGATACTAACTGAAGTGGCCGATGAGGCACTATAGGATGCAGTTCAAACCTTGTGGACTTATTTTGAAACTTAGCTTTTTGGCACAGAGGACAAGTCCTGATAATGGTGCGAGTCTGCTGGCTTATTCCCTTAAAGTAACGGAATCTGGATAAAATCCTTATTGTTTTGCCTATCCCAGCGTGACCCCATGCTAAATGCGTGTGCCACACTACAGCTGGGATAGCCTTTTGCGGTATACACACGACTCCGTGGTCATTTGACACACCCGTTTTATAATACAGAATATTATCTACTATTTTGAAATTCTGAACACTTTTAAGATTGGTTCCTTCTTTAATTTTGCTAATGATATCTCGCCAAATCGGATCAGTTTCCTGCAATATAGACATATTCTTACACATATGTAAAAAGTCCCTCCTATGTACCTTATCTTGTACTAAGAGTATTCGATATTCCTCCGATTGTTCCAAAATCTCTGACATTGAGGATTGCCCTAGTGGAAGCCTCGACAAGGCGTCAGCTACAACATTATCTTGTCCTTTTAGGTACATAATCTTAATTTTATATTCCTGCAATGCTAACCTCCATCTTAGCAAGCGGGTATGGTATAATTTGCAAGACATTAAATAGCTCAGAGCCTGGTGGTCACTGAATACTTTGACTTCTTTACCATAGATGTAATAATTGAATTTCTTTACCGCCCAAACCACTGCAAGAGCCTCTAATTCGGTGGCGGAATATGCTCTCTCACAGCTGTTTAGTGTGCGGCTGGCAAATCCGATTACATTGATTGTTGTGGGGTCGTTGCTCCTGTCCCACTGAAATAAACAAGCGCCCAGACCGTATGAACACGAATCTGTCGCTATGCAAAAATCTTTTGTCATGTCTGGGTGTCGCAGTATGTTTGCATTCACCAAGGCGTTTTTGATAGCGTCAAATGCGCGTTGACATTCTTCTGTCTACACCCAGTGCGCATTTTTACGCAACAGGCTCAATAAAGATTCGTTATTCATTAATTGGTTTGGAACAAACCGTCTAAAAAAGGATGCAAGACCTATAAACGCTTTGAGTTGTCTCTTAGTTCTCGGACTAGGAAACCCTCGAATTGCGTCAAGTTTTTTGCTGTCTGGTTTGATGCCTTGTGGTGTTATTATGTGACCTAGAAATTTAATCTGATTACGTCCAAATTTGGATTTCTCAAGATTCGCTGTTACTCCCGCTTGCTTAAACCTTTCTAAGACTCTACCCAGTAGTTCTACGTGCTCCTCCCAGGTGGCAGTGGCAATCACCAGATCGTCTACATACACTGTTACCCTTTGCAGCAAATCCGGACCTAAAACCGCGTCGAGGGCTGTTATGAAAACTCCTGCACTTACATTTAAGCCGAAAGGTAGTACCCTAAATTGGTAGCTCCTTCCCCCAAATATAAATGCAGTATATTTCCTCGACTCGGGTGTGAGCAGGATTTGCCAGAATGAACTTTTCATATCAATAGATGTCAAATATTGCACTCCATGGAATTTTTGAATTTGCTCATCTAAGTTTTCCGGATGAGTCCTGACAGGTACAATAATTTCGTCTATGTCTCTCGCATCTAATACTAACCGTACCTGTCCGTCTGCTTTTGCTACCGCCACCAAAGGACTACTATAAGGGGACAAAGACGGTTCTATTATTCCCCACTCGATCAGTTTTCTTATTTCTTTAGCTACTACTTCCTTCTTGGACCAAGGAATGGAGTATGAGGCTCGACAGTAGGTTTTGTGAGGTTTCACCTCGATATTGTACTGATATCCCTTAACAATTCCTGGTCGTTCTGAAAATACATCTGCATAATTAGATAATAACTGTACCAAATCCTGCTGTTGCATTGAATTCAAATATTCGGACTGTGATACTTTGTTCACAAGTGCGTCTACATTTGCTTTTAATTGATCACTTTGTACGTCTGGATAAAAGAGATTTTGTCCTATAGAATGATTGTCTAAATGTAGTATCCACTGATTCCTACATTTTATGTTAATAGTATTACAATTAGGCACAGGTACCTCTTCAGATCTGAGCATGGACAATTCTATCCTCCTACCAGCGTTCATCAAACTTAATTTTCCCCGAGAAAGGTCGATTATTGCGTCCCTTTCTCTCAAAAAATCTACCCCCAAAATGCAGGCTACCTTCAAACCCTTTACTACCAGGAATGAGCACGCTATGGCTTCTTCCCCTATATACATCTCTACCCGCACTTGGAGTTTAATTATTTGTCGCTGTGCACTTATGGCTCCAGAGACTTTACAATTATTCACGGGAAAAGTCAGCATACGCTTTTCTTTCCCCAGTACTCTGAATAAGTCCATACTCATGACACTGACAGTAGCACCTGTATCTACGATTGCTTGCACGTCAATATTGTTAATTTTGATCTCTATTATCGCTTGTACTTTGTCTTTGTGCTCCTTTATGCACGTGGATGGTTCAGTTATTAATTCATGTCTCATCTGTACCCCGTCATTATACCTAAGGATACAGATTCCCGATGTTTTGTTTTGTGTCGGGTTGCTCTCACTCCAAACCTCAGCCGACGATGGAGAGCGTATCTCGGCTGAATCTAGTTTGTTGGATTATTGCTGGTGGATGGGTGTAGCTGCTCTGTGTCACTGACCTCCACTATGTGTAAGTTGTGTTGCGTCGGCCGCCACGGTTGCGCAATTGGCGCATTCTGTGGTGGCGGTCGGTTATTGTCATATCTTTCACTGTTTTGCCGGTCCGGACTGGGCCTCTGGTTCTGTTGCCAAGTTCGGTTTGCATCATTATAAGTATTAGTGTTCCACGGCCCCCTGGCATTTTTCCATCTACTATTGCTTGGTGGGTCTGTTTCATATCGGTCATCAGACCTCCTTTTCCGGTCATTATTCACCGGCGGACTATTGCCGTTCCGGTCTCTACCTCTATTCCCGTTTTGTACATAATCTTGTCTCCTATTGTTGCCTCCGCCGTTTCCATTACTTGGTGGAGGCGTGTTATTTCTACCATTTCTGTAACCGTTTCCGTTACTTCTAGCCTGTTCAGTGGCTGCCTTAACATCCTCCTGAATCGGGTCAATTGAGTTCAGAACAGACAAGAAATGTTCCATATGGTTTTCGGGCACGTGTATAAGTTTTTCCTTTACGTGTATCGGCAAGTGTGATTTCAAAAGTCTGATCAAATCCCGAGATGAAATCTGCTCGTCCCAATAACGGGTCTTATTAATGTACTTCTCAAAATATTTTCGCATATTGCCTAATCGTGGAGAATACGGCTCTGGATTATATACCTCCTTCCGTAATCTCTCCTGAATGCATGTTGACCAATATTTGGCCAAGAATGCCTTTTCAAATTGCTCATATGTATCGCAACTGTCAGCTGCTTCGGTTGCCCATAATGCAGCATCTCCTTGTATGTAAGACATAACGAACTGTATTTTCTGTGTATGACTCCAAACGCTAGGCAAAATGTTTCTAAATCCCTTGATAAACACTACAGGGTGAACAGATTTCTTCTCCGTTGTAAAGATCTGAAACTGTCGGTTTCTAATCAGACTTTCTTCAATCACTACTTTGGAATGACATTTATTTGTTTCGCTTACATTGGTTGCCTGTTCTGTCTCGCAGTCGCAATTTTTTACTGCTGTATTTATATGCCTATCATTGTTGGACCTGGCTGGCGTGACACACGCCTGCGCGTCGCCATGCAGCAAGCTGTTTCCTAGCTCGGCAAGACGACGGTTGACATTCCGCTGCCATAGCGGAATGTCAGTGTGCACCGCCTTTTTAAGGTCCTTTATTTCCGCGTTGGAGCCCGCGTCTTTGGCTTCAATCGCGGCGTGCACTTGTTCGGACACTTTGTGCTCAATTACTTGCTTTGTGTCAATCTCTAGTTGTTCCACCCTGTTGGTCAGTACACTGATTTCCTCTACGATACTGGCGTTAGCCACTTGGATACTATCTACTCTTTCGCTTAGTTCTTTCACCGTTTTGGGTATGGTTTCATAGTTTTGCTTCATACTAACAATCGCACTTTGCATAGCTTCTAAAGATTGCATTAACTGCAAGTCTCTCTCATGTATGCGTCGATCACGCTCTGCTTGTTTAGCATCACGTTCACTATCGCGTTCTGCTTGTATACATGCAAATTCAGCTACCAATCTCTGGTCACGCTTTGCTTGTTCAGCATCACGTTCTCTATCACGCTCTGCTTGCATGCATGCAAATTCAGCTACCAATCTCTGGTCACGCTTTGCTTGTTCAGCATCACGTTCTCTATCACGCTCTGCTTGTTTACATGCAAATTCGGCTACCAATCTCTGGTCACGCTCTGCCTGTTCAGCATCGCGTTCTCTTTCACGCTCGGCTTGCATACGTACAAATTCAGCTTGGAAATTGAGCATGCGCTCGAACATAACTCTTAATGATTGCACTTCTGACACCTCACCACTCCCTGGTCCGTGTCCAGTGCTTGCGGGTGGCACAGTATTTCCGCTATCAACTGAATCACTGGGTAGCAGTGGCAACATTTCTTGCCCTTCTGCCCCCAGATTCTCACATTGTACTTCCTGAACTACGTCACTAACATTACTTTGTGTCCCACTTTCTAACTCGGTATCACTACTTACTGACTGTTGTTCATTATCCATGTTGATATCCTTCTGACTACGCAATCTAACCATAGTAAACAAAAGAAATAAAATCTGAACTAAATATCCTAACACTCAGGTTTCACTGACATAATCACACAAGAAATGGTCATTTGTTAATACACACTTACTATATACTACAATGACTAACCACTTAAATGTCCTGTTATTTTAAAACAAAGCACTAACAACAAGCACACCACTAATGATCCGAGATCACTGCACTGAGGCTACTTTACTACCCACAGGACAACTACACTGTAGCTTTACCTTTTGGTGATCTATCTTGGGTGCAGCTGCCCCCTGATATTGTGGTAGGTAATTAATTTTTCGAAATAATGAGCTCTCTTCTTCAGCTTGCCTCTGGGTATATAGTGTTCTCATGCAAAAAATCATATACAGGTATTACCACACAATATTGGTTATGCAATACATACAATACATGGAAAAAATATTAAATGTTCTCCAACAAAGTTCGACTATAATAATTCCCTAGTTATCTCATGGGTATTTAGTGGCCACTGCATATTCGAGCCCCACGTTGGGCGCCAATTTAACGAAATCGATGCTGAATGAAATTTCGTTAAAGAATAATAAATTTTGCTTTTAAGTTAATTTTCTTTACCTTTACCTTACTTTCTTTGCGTGCGAACTTTGTTGTAGAACCTCACTCTTATTTACGTGTGGTAATAAAAAAATTCACTTTCAAAAGAATTACGTACATTTAAGAATTACGTGAACTCATATTAACTGATTAAGCATATGTAGTTGAGAATTAAATCCTTTGTATCATTCGGCCTTGGCACACATTTTCTAAATGCAGTGGATTTTTTGTTAAATAATTACTGAATTATATCCCGGCGTTAACTATAGAACACAAGATTATCTCTATTAGCAGAAAATGGTTAATTATTGCCAAGCCGACATTTAATTATCACTGATCAAACCTACTTCGCTATACATTTAAGTTATTTGCAAGAACCAAAATTATTAAATTTCAACGTTAACTATCCGTCTAAGAATGCACAAATGTGTAACTATTTTTAAAATCTCAGTCAGTCTCTGGATCGCTGTAAAAGAAGAAGAACATTCTCTTAATTCACAGTTAATTTTTATCTATCTGTTCCCGATTTACGGGTTTGGTTGATTTTTTCTTTTAGCGGAACAATTTTTTAAATGTGCCGCCGCTGCAAATCGATCGGTCGCGGCACAGCCCAGCAACACCGCTAAAAATGCTGAAAATTCTTTAAAGAAATAATATAGATGACATGGGCAAGCTAATTTACATTAATAATACACACTTTTGATAAATTCTGATATATTTAGATCAAACAATAATTGAACTCACATTAATTCGTAACGCCTCCTCTAATGACGGCTAAGTCTAGACAGAGACAAAAGACATCTACCCTTTCATGAATCGCATCGACACAGCTTCTTCTCGCATGCGCCTCTACACAGGGAAGACCAAAGAATACGCTGTACATGGTTCTTTTATACGACTGATGACTATTAACATTTCTTTGTAATTTGACAATATTATTCTCCTCTGGCTAAATTCCACATCTCTGTTATCGCAGATACTGACACATTTTACAATCACATAATAAATATAGAAAAATTACTATCCTAAATACAGAAAGAATATTACTACAAAAAATATTACGATAGTAACAAATGTCTTTTACACAGAATTCAATAATATTTTTGTTCAATAATTACGTTATATACAACTTGCTCAGAGCGGCGTATATGGTACAAATAAATTTTAGTTTGTTAATGTGTGAGTTTGCCAGGGAACGTTACAGTTGCCAAGCTGTGGTGGCCTTATGTCAAAATTATGGTAGAGTAAAATTTGGATCCAGATTGAAAACTGCTCCTTTCGTTGCACAAGTAAAAGAGAATATATACTGGGCAGAGTTAGGGATGTAAAAGAAAGAAAGTAGCTTTTCTATTTATCTGACAGCTTCAAAGACATTTAAATCAAAACATCTTGACATAATCGTACTTTTTTACGTGTTAAGCCTACTTACCAAGCGAACTGACTCTTTTAGACTAGCCTCCTTGTACATGTATGGTGAGGGGTGTAAGAACAAATAGACACAAATTTATGTGCTTCTAGAGAGTAGGTTGCATCTGCAATAGGAAGTATCCGAGAGTGGGTGTGCATTTATGATAGAAGTATTCAAGAGTGGGAATGGATTCATCCCAAACTTTAATGACAAGTTGTATCATATTGCACGACATGACAAATGCCACGTTGGATGACATGGGGCATATGTCGTGTTATACGACATATCATGTATCATGTTGTAATCTCCCCTGTCCTTCCTTCTTCCATCTGCTGTCCACATTAAACAATGCCCAGTCCAAGTAATTAATAAGCAAAGTCTTTTATGAAGATGTGAGGGGAGTGAATATTACAATAAACTTTCAAGTTTACTTAGCTTGTCATGCTGAGATGGCTCCAGTTCTTCTAGTCTAGGGGTCTGATTCTTGAAGTTGAAAATCCAACATCAGGTCCTCACGGTTGGTTTGAACTAAATAAATTGGAAGATTTTTTTATGTAAATATATTTTCCACTGATTTTCTCACATTTTAGTGTATCATACAGTATTTCGATTTTTCACATTAACAAAGCCGGAATTACATTGTTCGCACCTATTATACAAAAATACGTCCGATCACATCAGAGGCAAGCTTACGACTCTCACACCCTGCGGAAATCACAATACTCCAAAGGGTTTACAGTTTTTATTAACAAGTTAATTCGTACTAGTTTTCGTTACATTGTTAATTTCGATTATTATTTCATAGATGAATCCAAAAATAAACACAGTTAACAGTATAGGATTGCGTAATTATTAATAGAAATTTTAAGTGTGCAAATAATTCGAAATTTCAAAAGTTTCTAAAAAATATTTTAACTGTACATTCAGAGCTAGTACTTATCGATTGTAACATCGAAACTAAAATATTTTATAAGGTAATTTCTTTTCACAAATTTTAGCATGGAATATAACATACAGTGTATAAAATTATATGAAAATTATCGGAAAAGTAATTGAGATAATACTGACCTGTACAAAATCCGAAAAATAATACTGGTAATGACAACTACTGTTGAGGAAAATTAATGCGAGAGGAGTATGTCCCGTTACAATGTTACTTTATTTTACACGATGTCGTAGATTACATGATATGGGTACTAATGTCAGCAAGTAAAAAGCGCGAATATGTAAAGATATTTTGATTTAAATGTCTTTGGAGGTGCCAGATAAGTCGATAAGCTAGTTCCCTTCTTTTACATCCCTACTTCTGCCCAGGACATATTCGCCTTCTTTGTGCTAAAGCAGGACATCTTTCATTCTTTTTAATAGAGTAAATCGCCGTTCTGGTGAGTATTGTTATACTTTCGTACCATCCAGATTTCGGCTTTTATGCCGTTATCAAATTCAATGCTAAATGCTGTTAGACCACTATTAAGTCACGTCTGTTATGGCAGTCCAAAGCAGGTAAACAAAGCTAATACATGTCTTTAAGATGTAACTGTCCAGTTATATCTTAAAGACATGTGTTAGCCTTGTTTACCTGCTTTGGACCGCCTTAACAGATATGACTTAATAATGGTCTAACAACTTTTAGCATTATACTTGATAATGGCATAAAAGACGAAATCTGGATGTGTAAAAGATAAATACCATAAAACACAGTCAAACGGCGGTTTACTTTTTCAAAAAATATTACATGGCTGTGCCTCATTACCATCGAAAACTTTTTATTTTTCATTCTGGTTTACTTACGACGAAGACTTTTCCATGTAATAATACTTAACGAGGATCACTCCAAAAGAAATGCACATTGTTTTCTTAAACTTCGAATTTATTTTCCGTATGTTTGCTATTTTTGCAGTATGTTAATACATTCTTGAGGGACAAAAATTATTTTTGTATATAACATCAGTCCGAACATGGAAATGAGGCCCAGTCTACCTGCTCGGTAGAAGTCAGGAGCAGCACGTTTGAGCCACTGTTTAGCAGCCTTCAGGAGGGGTCATTATCATCCAGCCTCGTTTCTCAAAGGGATTCCTTCTGTTAACCGAAGACTTGGTAATCACACGGTGCCAAATAAGGACTTCTGGGTCCCAAAAGTTCGTTGCACACAATTTTCCGTGTTTCTGCGTGGGCATTTGTCAACATTCTCGTAACCCACCTAGAACAAACTTTTTTCAGCTATAACCGTCTCAGTATTTTGCACACACGCGCTTCTTCTACTCCCACTCCGATTGACAGTTCGTTCACCGTTGTGCATTTGTTAGCCAACATCGGATTGTGAATATGCTGCACGTTGTCAGGAGTGTATGCAGCACACGATCTGCCGTCGAGCGACCGGTCCCGAGTATGAGCGAGCACACTTTCACCAGATAATCTGCTTGATCTACTTACAATTCTACAGCATCATCACCAGACGCCTTCTTCAATTCCTTCTTAATGTTTGCCACTGTCTGGGTCTCACAACACAGAAACTACAACAATAACACAACGACAATCAAGTGCAGCAGCCATCTTCACGGGGTGTTACGACAGCGCGATTTGCGGATGGGGTGAAAATTAGATTTAACTGAAGCGGAAAGAATGTTTCTGTAACCTCAGTGAAAAGCAAGTATGAAGAACAAAATTTGGATTTTTGAAAAAAAAGTTTGTGGATTTCTTTCGGAGCGACCTTTGTACAAGAAAGAGAACATCGCTATTAGCTGTTTAGGTTCACACAGTCTCATTCTCTTGTTAGAGAACACTGAACTGGCTACCTGACAAGTTAACACCTGTGACTTCTGGTCGGAATTGTATTACAGAATCATCGAAAAATGTCATGATGTAAAAGGACGCCGGCCGCTGTGGCCGAGTGGTTCTAGGCGCTACAGTCCCGAACCGCGCTGCTGCTACGGTCGCAGGTTCGAATCCTGCCTCGGGCATGGATGTGTGTGATGTCCTTAGGTTAGTTAGGTTTAAATAGTTCTAAGTCTAGGAGACTGATGACCTCAGATATTAAGTCGCATAGTGCTTAGAGCCATTTGAACCATTTGTAAAAGGACATTAAATAGAGGACTTCGGTACTCAATGTTGTGAACAGTGAGGAGTGCGGGGATTGATTGTTGTCATTGCATCGGATCCGCATTAAAATCTACGTGCGTCCTTAGTCTTCATCTGGTAAATCCGGCTATATTCCAGAATTTTTATTCCTTCTTTTCATTCTGATTTACATTCAGAGAAAAACAAACATAAACCACTATTTACCTTATGCATTTACACACGGAATACTTTATCACAACAGTAATAGAGACGGGTACAAATCTTTTTCTTCTGACAGGCACGTCGCCGAAATGAGGCCACGTGGAAACGTTTGCATTAAACCGTCTGGCGCCAAAAGATTTTCTCGTCCCGTCCCTCAGCCTCTCTCTCTTATTCGCAGTGTTATTTTGGTTTGCCTCTAATGTTATCCACTTCTACAGTTTTACACTTGTGCCTCATCGTAACTTATACTCGCACATGTGTTTCCCGTTTACATGTTATCTATTCACAGTTTGCTATTCATAAGTTTCAGGTTAATTCTGTTCGTTTCTAAGATCGAAAAAGATCTTTTTTGTTGTTACTGCTACTTTTGGCTTTGTCATTCGGAAACTAATTCTTATTACTCTTACGACGATAGTGGTCAATTCTAAATCTATACAGAAGCCTCGGTACTTCAGCGGTGCTCATCTACTGCGTATCTCTATACTCAGCAAGTCACCAGTCGGTGTGTGACCGAAGGTACTCAGTATACCAGCGTCTCTTCTCCTTATTCCTATTCCAGTCGCGAATGGTTCGCCGGAAGAACGATTGCTGGTAAGGCGAATCTCTCTGATTTTACACACATCGAAAAGAGTTTTGCATCACCTCGGTTCCGAGAGTTCTGGAACCTGTACAGAAAATTGGAATAGAGGTCACCATAAACATCATTTCTCTCCTTTTTATTGCTCATGAAATTACACATTGCATGTTGTAGCATCATCTCCATCTGAAATCATAACATGATCAGGAAATTTAAGCGAAGTACTCTCCAAGGCAGTGGGTTTATGAAAAGTCTATGAAAGCATCCAGTGACCATGTTTGATCCACCTTCGACACTTATTTTCATCCTCTTTCTTTCGCATTCTGAATCTGCACTAATTTCATTAGATATTATCGTATCTTTATGGCTATAAACACACCTCCACAACCAGCTTCCAACCTGTCTTTGCGATATCGATTCCAGTCGGAATTGAGAGTTTCATTGCTATTAACATCTAGTTTCAGCCAGCGTTCTGTCCCTAGTAATATATAGACGTTGTTACCGTTTATAAAGCTCCTGGACCGTTCCTTAGAGGTTTCTGCAGTTAACTAATACTTTATTAACATTTTCTCTCTCCGAACTGCTATGGCGAATGTTTTCAGATCTGCGGAGGGGTTTTCGATCCTAAAAAAACCACATGTTCACCCCAAACGTACTCCGCTACCCTAGTAGTCGCTTCCTGCGTGTACTGTACGGCTGACGGTGTGATCTATTAAGGGCAGTCCATCATTTCTCCATCCGACAGCGGAAGTCGAGAAACCCCCATCAAGATCGTCACAGAATCATCTGTACCTCTTGTTTAATACTTCCACTCGACTCCAAACCAGAGGACCGCGATCGGATCTGTGTATGATGTAACAAAACGATAGCTCTGCTTTCACTCCGCGAGTGAGGCTAGTTGCCTCCGCCAAATCAGTCAGCTGCCAATGAAACGCCTTTGGAGAAGCCGAGAGGACGCGCCTGGGGCGATAAAAATTTCTGTTTTATTCACAATATTTAGTTTAGTTTCTGTTTTCTCTTACTTCCGTGAAAAAGTGAATTGTACCTGCTGGTTGGTTGGTTGGTTGGGGAAGGAGACCAGACAGCGTGGTCATCGGTCTCATCGGATTAGGGAAGGATGGGGAAGGAAGTCGGCTGTACCCTTTCAGAGGAACCATCCCGGCATTTGCCTGGAATGATTTAGGGAAATCACAGAAAACCTAAATCAGGATGGCCGGACGCGGGATTGAACCGTCGTCCTCCCGAATGCGAGTCCAGTGTGCTAACCACTGCGCCACCTCGCTCGGTAATTGTACCTGCGTATTTTACTGTGTAGATTAGTATTTACTAACATACTCCAAGTTTGGTTTGCATAAAATTTTCGTGCGTTAGTTTTGGGTGAGCCGTGCGTTAGTTTTGGGTGAGCCGACTTTGGAGTACAGTATAAACTAGAAGTATTGCAGCAGCACAACTTGGACTGCACTCAGCGGCTTCTTGATTTAGTATTACATTATTTGTGATATTGACAAAAACTGATAAACGATGGATAGTGACTGCGCCTGTTATGTACAGACACAGTGGGGATTGACCATTGTCTGTAAACAGCTGGAAGCTGTGTTGGCCACTCACGACGGGCTTCACGCTGCTACTCTGGCCTGTGGTGACGTCTGAGCACCTGAGACAAATGCTTTGGCGACTCCGGTGCCTATAGCGTCGTCTCCTGGGATCCCTGATGCCGCTTCGTCTTCCGATTCGCATGTTTCAGCCAGTCAGCACATACCTGATGATGACTGGCAAAGAGTGGTGGGGTCGCGAATTTGTGCAGAAGGCGAAGATTGTCCACGTACGCCTTAAAAAAACAGATTTGAGGTATTGCCCACAGCTGGAAGTAAGAGGCAGCACGAAATGTCTCTCGTGTTGGGATTGTGACAGATCTTCCTGGGAGGACCGGACAACTACGAAGGGTGCTACTGCTTGTCATTGAGAGCTGCAATTTTAGGCGGGTGATAGAGCTCCTAAGGGGAATAGGGGCCAGGTCGACAAATAAGGCCAGTGTCCACTGTTTTTGATTGCCGGAGGGGCTCGTCCGAGATGTGGAGGAGGCTCTGCGGGCGGCGATTGAGCGTACCTCGGTGCACCCAGCTGCAAATCGTGGTTCATGTTGGCACACTGCAATGCCAGAGCGACTTTACTGACGGCCTAGATAAAAATACAATGATTATTCAGAGAGATTCGCGATCAGCAATGCTGCTCATACGGAATCGTGTCGTCTATAATACTAGTTATTACTTTGTGTAGCACGTTATAGACCGTATTGCAGAATTACCGCGTTGTAATAAACGGATCACCATGCTATGTGTTACGGCGTAAAGTCAAGCGCCGGCACGCCAGTCGGAAACGAGAGACCAGAGAGGGCCGTGAAGAAGACGTCAGGCAATTGCACGCTGACCAACCCCACTCCACGACCAGAACATTGGATCCCATCCTCGTCGTCAGCGTGCAAGTGGCTGACGTCTTCTTCACAGCCCCCTCTCTGATCTCTCGTTTCCGACTGGCGTGCCGGCGCTTGACTTTACGCCGTAACACTATGGGTAAAGCGGCACAGTGGTATCAAGGGCAATAAAATTTTCGACGCTCTCGGTAAGACAGCCCCTAACATGGGGCAAAGACGTATGAACATGTTTCTTACACAAAACTTCTGTAAAATGTACGTACGGTAGCAGGTCAGAACCTTGTGGAACATTAAGTGGCCAAAAATGGGGAAACATTATGCAGCTATATTACTAGGTATCCCTGTACGACCGTGGTACTCCAGCGGTATGTACTCCACTGTGTTTCTGGTCACCATGATCCGCCTCCGTTCCCGTTTGGCCCGTGTGGGACAGGCGAGTTACAGAATGCCACGGGCACGATGAACACGGCCCCGACATAACGACTGAGTGATGACAATAATACTGGCCAACTTCTCACACAAGATCCTATTTCTGTGGTTCAAATGGCTCTGAGCACTATGGGACTCAACATCTGTGGTCATAAGTCCCCTAGAACTTAGAACTACTTAAACCTAACTAACCTAAGGACATCACACACATCCATGCCCGAGGCAGGATTCGAACCTGCGACCGTAGCAGTCGCGCGGTTCCTGACTGAGCGCCTAGAACCGCGAGACCACCGCGGCCGGCCTTCCTATTTCTGTATCACTAACAAAACAACAGTTCACTATGACAACTTGAGACAAGCTGAAATTGTAGTGGAGATTTCATGCAACGTGTTGTTAACTTGATTCACGTCCGTACTGCCAACTGTTGATGCGTAATACATTGAGAAACAGCTAACACTCGTATCTTCGTGTTGCTAAGCATCTGCCTAGGATCGAAAGGAAATCAGGAATAGCTGTGCAGCTGCTGCCAAAAGACGTCGTTCTCTGGAAAAGTGTGTGTGTGTGTGTGGGGGGGGTAAGAGCTTTCGCCCTCAAGGTGGGCAGCGTCAAGTGCACATATCCTGCGCCTCAGAACAAAGAAAAGACTTGATTTTTTTTCCAGACAGCCAGGCGTCGTATTGTGACATTAGTTTTGTAAGTTCATTCTTTACAGGATGATCCCTTATCATTTAGCTACAAAATAGCAGGTCAGCAACTGGAAGCAGCTAATTCCATAAATTATCTGGGAGTACGCATGAACCATGGACCTTGCTGTTGGTGGGGAGGTTTGCGTGCCTCAGCAATACAGATGGCCGTACCGTAGGTGCAACCACAACGGAGGGGTATCTGTTGAGAGGCCAGACAAACATGTGGTTCCTGAAGAGGGGCAGCAGCCTTTTCAGTAGTTGCAGGGGCAACAGTCTGGATGATGGACTGATCTGGCCTTGTAACATTAACCAAAACGGCCTTGCTGTGCTGGTACTGCGAACGGCTGAAAGCAAGCGGAAACTACAGCCGTAATTTTTCCCGAGGAAATGCAGCTTTACTGTATGATTAAATGATGATGGCGTCCTCTTGGGTAAAATATTCCGGAGGTAAAATAGTCCCCCATTCGGATCTCCGGGCGGGGACTACTCAAGAGGACGTCGTTATCAGGAGAAAGAAAACTGGCGTTCTACGGATCGGAGTGTGGAATGTCAGATCCCTTAATCGGGCAGGTAGGTTAGAAAATTTAAAAAGGGAAATGGATAGGTTAAAGTTAGATATAGTGGGAATTAGTGAAGTTCGGTGGCAGGAGGAACAAGACTTTTGGTCAGGTGAATACAGGGATATAAATACAAAATCAAATAGGGGTAATGCAGGAGTAGGTTTAATAATGAATAAAAAAATAGGAGTGCGGGTTAGCTGCTACAAACAGCATAGTGAACGCATTATTGTGGCCAAGATAGACACAAAGCCCATGCCTACTACAGTAGTACAAGTTTATATGCCAACTAGCTCTGCAGATGATGAAGAAATTGATGAAATGTATGATGAAATAAAAGAAATTATTCAGGTAGTGAAGGGAGACGAAAATTTAATAGTCATGGGTGACTGGAATTCGTCAGTAGGGAAAGGGAGAGAAGGAAACATAGTAGGTGAATATGGATTGGGGGGAAGAAATGAAAGAGGAAGCCGCCTTGTAGAATTTTGCACAGAGCATAACTTAATCATAGCTAACACTTGGTTCAAGAATCATAAAAGAAGGTTGTATACCTGGAAGAATCCTGGAGATACTAAAAGGTATCAGACAGATTATATAATGGTAAGACAGAGATTTAGGAACCAGGTTTTAAATTGTAAGACATTTCCAGGGGCAGATATGGATTCTGACCACAATCTCTTGGTTATGAACTGCAGATTGAAACTGAAGAAACTGCAAAAAGGTGAGAATTTAAGGAGTTGGGACCTGGATAAACTGAAAGAACCAAAGGTTGTAGAGAGTTTCAGGGAGAGCATAAGGGAACAATTGACAGGAATGGGGGAAAGAAATACAGTAGAAGAAGAATGGGTAGCTTTGAGGGATGAAGTAGTGAAGGCTGCTGAGGATCAAGTAGGTAAAAAGACGAGGGCTAATAGAAATCCTTGGGTAACAGAAGAAATATTGAATTTAATTGATGAAAGGAGAAAATATAGAAATGCAGTAAATTAAGCAGGCAAAAAGGAATACAAACGTCTCAAAAATGAGATCGACAGGAAGTGCAAAATGGCTAAGCAGGGATGGCTAGAGGACAAATGTAAGGATGTAGAGGCTTGTCTCACTAGGGGTAAGATAGATACTGCCTACAGGAAAATTAAAGAGACCTTTGGAGAGAAGAGAACCACTTGTATGAATATCAAGAACTCAGATGGCAACCCAGTTCTAAGCAAAGAAGGGAGGGCAGAAAGGTGGAAGGAGTATATAGAGGGTTTATACAAGGACGATGTGCTTGAGGACAATATTATGGAAGTGGAAGAGGATGTAGATGAAGACGAAATGGGAGATAAGATACTGCGTGATGAGTTTGACAGAGCACTGAAAGACCTGAGTCGAAACAAGGCCCCGGGAGTAGACAACATTCCATTAAAACTACTGATGGCCTTGGGAGAGCCAGTCATGACAAAACTCTACCATCTGGTGAGCAAGATGTATGAGACAGGCGAAATACCCTCAGACTTCAAGAAGAATATAATAATTCCAATCCCAAAGAAAGCAGGTGTTGACAGATGTGAAAATTACCGAACTATCAGTTTAATAAGTCACAGCTGCAAAATACTAACGCGAATTCTTTACAGGCGAATGGAAAAACTGATAGAAGCGGACCTCGGGGAAGATCAGTTTGGATTCCGTAGAAATGTTGGAACACGTGAGGCAAAACTAACCTTACGACTTATCTTAGAAGAAAGATTAAGAAAAGGCAAACCTACGTTTCTAGCATTTGTAGACTTAGAGAAAGCTTTTGACAATGTTAACTGGAATACTCCCTTTCAAATTCTGAAGGTGGTAGGGGTAAAATACAGGGAGCGAAAGGCTATTTACAATTTGTACAGAAACCAGATGGCAGTTATAAGAGTCGAGGGGCATGAAAGGGAAGCAGTGGTTGGGAGAGGAGTGAGACAGGGTTGTAGCCTCTCCCCGATGTTATTCAATCTGTATATTGAGCAAGCAGTAAAGGAAGCAAAAGAAAAATTCGGAGTAGGTATTAAAATTCATGGAGAAGAAGTAAAAACTTTGAGGTTCGCCGATGACATTGTAATTCTGTCAGAGACAGCAAAGGACTTGGAAGAGCAGTTGAACGGAATGGACAGTGTCTTGAAAGGAGGATATAAGATGAACATCAACAATAGCAAAACGAGGATAATGGAATGTAGTCAAATTAAATCGGGTGATGCTGAGGGAATTAGATTAGGAAAAGAGACACTTTAAGTAGTAAAGGAGTTTTGCTATTTAGGGAGTAAAATAACTGATGATGGTCGAAGTAGAGAGGATATAAAATGTAGACTGGCAATGGCAAGGAAATCGTTTCTGAAGAAGAGAAATTTGTTAACGTCGAGTATAGACTTAAGTGTCAGGAAGTCGTTTCTGAAAGTATTTGTATGGAGTGTAGCCATGTATGGAAGTGAAACATGGACGATAAATAGTTTGGACAAGAAGAGAATAGAAGCTTTCGAAATGTGGTGCTACAGAAGAATGCTGAAGATTAGATGGGTAGATCACATAACTAATGAGGAGGTGTTGAATAGGATTGGGGAGAAGAGCAGTTTGTGGCACAATTTGACTAGAAGAAGGGATCGGTTGGTAGGACATGTTTTGAGGCATCAAGGGATCACCAATTTAGTATTGGAGGGCAGCGTGGAGGGTAAAAATCGTAGGGGGAGACCAAGAGATGAATACACTAAGCAGATTCAGAAGGATGTAGGTTGCAGTAGGTACTGGGAGATGGAGAAGCTTGCACAGGATAGAGTAGCATGGAGAGCTGCATCAAACCAGTCTCAGGACTGAAGACCACAACAACAACAACAACAACAACGCATTAGGAGTGATTTAAAACGGAATGATCATATAAAGTTGATCGTCGGTAAAGCAGATGCCAGACTGAGATTCATTGGAAGAATCCTAAGGAAATGCAATCCGAAAACAAAGGAAGTAGGTTACAGTACGCTCGTTCGCCCACTGCTTGAATACTGCTGAGCAGTGTGGGATCCGTACCAGATAGGGTTGATAGAAGCGATAGAGAGGATCCAACGGAGAGCAGCGCGCTTCGTTACAGGATCATTTAGTAATCGCGAAAGCGTTACGGAGATGATAGATAAACTCCAGTGGAAGACTCTGCAGGAGAGACGGTCAGTAGCTCGGTACGGGCTTTTGTTAAAGTTTCGAGAACATACCTTCACCGAAGAGTCAAGCAGTATATTGCTCCCTCCTACGTATATCTCGCGAAGAGACCATGAGGATAAAATCAGAGAGATTAGAGCCCACACAGAAGCATACCGACAATCCTTCTTTCCACGAACAATACGAGACTGGAATAGAAGGGAGAACCGATAGAGGTACTCAGGGTACCCTCCGCCACACACCTTCAGGTGTCTTGCGGAGTATGGATGTAGATGCAGATGTAGATGACGTAAATAGGTGTTCTTACATTTATACGGTACTAAAATATAGCTGTTACATAGACGCTTACTATGCCAGAAGCTATAGTATTAAATGGTCAAAAATGACCACCTATAGGCTTTGCAAGTATCTGGTTTTAGATTTCAGGAAAAAAACAATATATGCTCTGATTAGAAACCTTCATTAGCACTGTAGGTAATCGGGAATATAATGTATAAAGCATTTGGCGACAATCTGATTGCCATAAAAGCACACATGGTTATCACTAAGTAATAAAACGGGATATACACTGGTGTGCAAAACGTAAGGATGAAAATAACTTTCGCAGGATTCGTCACTGCCAAGTGACTCGATGAAATTTGGACCTTACACAGAAAAAGCTCTGCTGGTGGCCGAGCGGTTCTACGCGCTTCAGTCTGGAACCGCGCGACCGCTACGGTCGCAGGTTCGAATCCTGCCTCGGGCATGGATATGTGTGATGTCCTTATGTTAGTTAGGTTTAATTAGTTCTAAGTTCTAGGGGACTGATGACCTGAGATGTTAAGTCCCATAGTGCTCAGAGCTATTTGAACCAGGAAAAGCTGCTGCAGTGCAGTACAGTAGAGCACAGTAGGCAGCTGAAGGAAACACGCAATGAGACGAACAGAAATGACACTTTTATTCAAAGACAATAATTACACTGAGGTCATCGCTATTTGTGATGGTCTCCTGGAAATTACAAAATGCGCGACATGGTTCTTAATATGGTGTATCGTCACCACGGACTGCAGTGTATGCTCTGCAACGAGATCTTATGCTGGCCACAAAGTAGGTGAGAAATTCTTGTGGTTGGATGTTCCAGTCCTTCGCCATTCCGGTTGAGACCTGCTGGATGGTCATTAGTGCATATGGAAACATAGTACTTGAATGAGTCAGAACTGTTTATATTAGTAAAATGGTTCAAATGGCTCTGAGCACTATGGGACTTAACATCTATGGTCATCAGTCCCCTAGAACTTAGAACTACTTAAACCTAACTAACCTAAGGACAGCACACAACACCCAGTCATCACGAGGCAGAGAAAATTTATATTAGTATTACGATATTATAAAGTTTTCTACAGAATGCTAAGCGAGGTGCCGCAGTAATCTAAATCTACCATTTGGCTGTTGATTTTACTATTTCGATATTAGAAAGTCTGTCTACATAATGCCAAGCGCAGTACCACAGTAGTCTGGTAGTAGAACTGATAAACTGTCCACAACAGACTTAAATTGACCACCAAGAACTTTGTTAAAACTGGGCAGAACAACGAGTCGTTGTGAAGTGTAGTTCGCCCCTTCTTCTTTCTTTTTTCCCCCCTCTCCTTTTAACTACAATTACGAATAACTTAATTTTCAACCGTTGTTGTTGTTGTGATCTTCAGTCCAGAGACTGGTTTGATACAGCTTTCCATGATGCTCTATCCTGTACAAATCTCTTCAATCTCCCAATAACTACTGCAACCTACATACTTCTGGATCTGAAACCAATCCCTTCTTCTAGTCAGGTCGTGCCACAAATTTCTCTTCACCCCAATTCTATTCACTCTCAGTAGTTACGTGATCTACCTATCCAGCCTTTAGCATTCTTCTGTAGAACCACATTTCGGAAGCTTCTATTCTCTTCCTGTCTAAACTGTTTATCGTCCATGCTTCACTTCTATACATGGCTACACTCCATACAAATACTTTCAGAAAATACTTCCTGACACTTCACTCTATACTCGGTGTTAACAAATTTCTCTTCTTCAGAAACGTTTTCTTTGTCATAGGCAGTCTACATTTTATATCCTCCCTATTTCGTCGATCATCAGTTATTTTTTTCCCCAAATAGCAAAACTCTTTTACTACTGTGTCTCATTTGCTAATCTAATACCCCCAGAATCACCTGATTTAATTCGACTACATTCCATTATCCTTGATTTGCTTTTTTTGATTAATCTTATGTCCTCCTTTCAAGACGCTGTCCTTTTCATCTCTGCTTGCTCAGTATACAGATTAAATAATGCTGGGGATAGGCTACAACCCTGTCTCACTCCCTACTCGACTACTGCTTCGCTTTCATGTCCCTCGACTCTTACAACTGCCATGTGGTTTTTGTCCAAATTGTAAACAGCCTTTCGCTCCCTGTATTTTACTCCTGCCACCTCCAGAATTAGAAAGAGAGTATTCCAGTCAACATTGTCAAAAGCTTTCTCTAAGTCTACAAATGCTAGAAACGTAGGTTTGCCTTTCCTTAATCTATTTTCTAAGATAATTCGTAGTGTCAGTATTGCCTCACGTGTTCCAACATTCCTACGGAATCCAAACTGATCTTCCCCACGGTCGGCTTCTACCAGTTTTTCCATTCGTCTGTAAAGAATTCGCGTTAGTATTTTGCAACTGTGACTTATTAAACTGATAGTACGGTAATTTTCACCCCTTTCAACACCTGCTTTCTTTGGGATTGGAATTATTATATTCTTCTTGAAGTCTGAGAGTATTTCACATGTCTCGTACATCTTGCTCACCAGATGGTAGAGTTTTGTCATGGCTGGCTCTCCCAAGGCTGTTAGTAGTTTTAATGGAATGTTGTCTACCCCCGGGCCTTGTTTCGACTTAGGTCTTTCAGTGCTCTGTCAAATTTTTCACGCAGTTTCATACCTCCCATTTCACCTTCATCTACGTCTTCTTCCATTTCTATAATATTGCCCTCAAGTACGTCGCCCTTGTATTGACTCTCTATATACTCCTTCTACCTTTCCGTACGCAGCTCGTGGTCTCGCTTCGTGATCTCACTTCCCGAGCACAGGGTCCCGCGATCGATTCCCGGCGGGGTCAGGGATTTACATCTGCCTCGAGATGACTGGGTGTTTGTGTTTTCCTCATCATTTCATCATCATTCATGAAAGTGGTGAGATCAGACAAAGGAAAGGTCGAGAATTTATACGGGCGCTGATAACCGCGCAATTGAGCGCCCCACAACCAAAGGTCTCTTTAATTTTTCTGTAGGCAGTATCTATCTTAGCCCTAGTGATACATGCATCTAAATCCTCACTTTTGTCCTCTTGCCATCCCTGTTCAGTCATTTTGCACTTTCTGTCATTCTCATTTATGAAACGTTGTATTCCTTTCCGCCTGCTTCATTCACTGTATTTTTATATTTTCTCCTTTCATCAATTAAATCCACTATCTCTTCTGTACCAAAGAATTTTTAGTAGCTCTCTTCTTTTTACCTACTTGATCCTCTGCTGTCTTCATTATTTCATCTCTCAAAGTTATCCTTTCTTCTACTATTGAATTTCTTTCCCTTGCTCTTGTCAATCGTTCCCTAATACTCTCTCTGAAACTCTCTACAGTCTCTGGTTCTTTCAGTTTATCCAGGTCCCATCCCCTTAACTTCCTACCTTTGTGCAGTTTCTTCAGTTTTAATCTACAGTTCATAACCAATAAATTGTGGTCTGAGCCCACATGTGCCTCTGGAAATGTCTTACAATTTAAAACCTGCTTGCTAAATCTCTGTCTTACCATTATATAATCTTTCTGAAATCTTCCAGTGTCTCCAGGCCTCTTCCATGTATACAACCTTCTCTCATGATTCTCAAGCCAAATGTTAGCTGTGTGCAGAATTCGACCACGCGGGTTCCCATTTCATTCCTTACCCTCAGTCCATATTCACCTACTTCTTTTCCTTCTCTTCCTTATTCTACAATCGCATTCCAGTCACCCATGACTACTAAATTTTCGTCTCCCTTAACTATCTGAACAATTTATTTTATCGCATCATACATTTCTTCTATCTCTGCATCATCTGCGGAGCTGGTTGGTATATAAACTTGTACTACTGGGGTGGCGTGGGCTTCGTGTCTATCTTGGCCACAGTAAAGCGTTCACTATGCTGTTTGTAGTAGCTTATCCGCGTTCCTATCGTTTTATTCATTATTAAACCCACTCCTGCCTTACCGTTATTTGATTTTGTATTTATAACCCTGTATTCACCTGTCCAGAAGTCTTGTTGCTCCTGCCACCGAACTTCACTAATTCCCACTATATCTAACCTTAACCTATCCATTTCCCTTTTTAAATTTTCTAACCTACCTGCCCGATTAAGAGATCCGACATTCCACTCTCCGATCCGTAGAACGCCGGTTTTGCTTTCCTGATAACGACATCCTCCTGAGTAGTCCCTGCCCGAAGATCCGAATGGGAGACTAGTAAAGCAGCATGCTCTCGGAAAAATCACGGCTGTAGTTTCCCCTTGCTTTCAGCCGTTCGCAGTACCAGCACAGCAAGGCCGTTTTGGTCGATGTTACAAAGCCAGATCAGTCAGTCATCCAGACAGTTGCCCCGGCAACTACTGAAAAGGCTGCTACCCATCTTCAGGAACCATACGTTTGTCTGGCCTCTCAACAGATACCCTTCCGTTGTGGTTACACCTACGGAACGGTTGTCTGTATCGTTGAGGCACGCAAGCCTCTCTCCGAATGTTGATCCATGGTTCAGAGGGTTGTGGGAGGGGAAGGAATTCTGAACCATCGCACATAAAAGGTTGTGTCGGAAGGCAAAAATAACACTTACAATGTTCAACTAATATACCTACACAGAGAGAAATGAGCGTTTTGGTACAATAAGACAAATCAGAGCACTCAAGGAAAGATTTGTGTGCTCATTTTTCCAACTTGCTATTCGAGAGTGGAACGTTAGAGAAAGAATCTTAAAGTGTTTCTGTGAATCCTCTGCCAAATACTTAAGCGTGAATTATAGTGTAAACATGCAGATATAAAGGCAGCCACGATTCGACGTAAAACAGCGAGAGCAGTGAAGTATTTTTGCACGATAACGTAAACTGCGCCGACGCCAGGTGCGATAGTCGACCCCCCTGAACAGCTGCCTGCTTTCCTGACCCAAATAACCGCTGCCTCATATCCATCATCGTCAGCCGCCAGCTCTCCTGACGCGAAAATTGTTAGTTTGCCGCACACTCTATATCGATTATGCAAGCCGTAGGATTCTTTCCTCGTCTGTTGTCGTTCTTCACAGAGCAGACCTGTTTTAAGTTCCAGCCTGAATTTTTCATAACTTACACTTAGTAAGGTAACAACTCAGCTAAGGCTTTCAAATAAGGCTACACAATTTGACGAACTGGAAAGTGAACATTCCCAATAACTCAATGCTGGTGAACATTAAAGTTTTGGAGACTACAATGAAAGAGTCAACTTTCACATATTTCGTAACGGACGTTCTCCGGTATGCAGGCAATAAGTTTGAAAAGGCATGTCGTTACTGGGACAAAGGCTGCAATGGTAGGTCTTTTAGGTAGCACTCGCATATCGTCTGCATCTTACGTTACTTTCATTTCGTCGGCTGCCTTCTGTATTAAATCTCCTCAGTTGCACGTAATAGTTTCTCGGTTTGTTAAGGATTACGGGCGACAGAACAAGTGAGATCTGATAAATAAGAGCAGACTTCCGTTCTGTTGCAGGATGGATTCTTGTTGCTAAAACAACACGTGATACTTGGTCACATATGCAGTTTTGTACTATTACTTTCAACGGTCTATATGGAGTATTAATCTCTCTCATTTGCTTTAAACATATGTAGACATGTGATACTTCAAATGTTCAAATGTGTGTGAAATCTTATGGGACTTAACTGCTAAGGTCATCAGTCTCTAAGCTCACACACCAGTTAACCTAAACTATCCTAAAGACAAACACACAAACACACACACACACACACACACACACACACACACACACACACACACTCATGCCCGAGGGAGGACTCGAACCTCCACCGGGACTAGCCGCACGGTCCTTGACTGCAGTGCCTTAGACCGCTCGGCTAATCCAGCGCGGCTGTAATATTTACATCTGATCTCTACACACATAAACGATTTTATTAATATTTGGTACGTATATACAGTATTCTAGCATTATTTTTCGGTGAGCTTCCTTCCTCTTTTTGATCCACTTTTTGTCTGTGTTCTTCTTAAGGATTTCTTCGAAAACTATTTTATCAAGTTTCGTCTTTAGAGCGGCACATTTCTTCTAGTCATCATGTGATGTAACGTTGCACAACTTCTGTGTCTCAAGATCTTTTAGGTAGATATAGTAGATAAAGATTTGACTAAAGAACCTCACTGATCGTATTCCTATCAGATGGCCATAGAAAGAACTGGGCCTTTTCTGAATCTGAATGTAGCTCGTGGTTGGTCTTATTCTGTATTCCCTGTTTAGTTTGAGCTGGACCAGGATATTCTTCAGTAGTTTTTGTGACAGACCTCTGGTATTCTTCATGACGCATTTTACTGAATACACAGTTTTCAAACAAAGTCGTTCGGTACCGTTCTGAGTTGTGCTTGGCATTGATGGGCACTGATAGTTTGTTATAAACATCTTTGGCAAGGTGATATGTTATTTACACAGTATTGATCTCTACTTAAAAGCACCTGTCTCAGAGATATTACGTTCTATGCATTGCAGTATGTTTTGAGTTTTTCAATTAGCTTCATTTTTCCCCTGAATCATCAGTAATTCTCCAGACACTAATTGGATGATCTCTACTAAATGTGTTCGGTTGGCTGATTTGGAGGAGGGGACTAAACAGTGAGTCATCGGTCCTGTCGGATTAGGGAAGGATGGGGAAGGAAGTCGGCTGTGCCCTTTCAAAGGAACCATCCCGGCATTTATGTGAAGCGATTTAGGAAAATCAAGGAAAACATTAATCAGCATGGCCGGACGCGGATTTGAACCGTTGTTCTTCGGAACACGAATCCAGCGTGCTAACCTCTGCGCTACCTCGCTCGGTGAAACTTGTTTCGCAAGTCACATGAGCAAGTTCACTTTTGTTGCTATCCTGTGAAGTTGGTTCATCTGTTTAGAAACTGTGTGAAGAGCTCAGAAGATTTGCAAGATCATCTCTGACAGCTAAACAGTCAATTTTTAGTTTTCTATTATTATAGCCTAATCGGGTGCAATTTTGAACGTATTTTTTATCTAGTTCCTTGCGCCATTCACGAATAACGTGCTACAGAACGCATTAGAAGAACAAAGATGTATCTTCGTCGTCTTGTCTCACCCGCGTGCTAATTTCAGAGAATATCCAAACCCCTTCCCTAATTTCACTTTGGGTATTTAGCTGAATATGCTAGAATGAGATTTTCACTCTGCAACGGAGTGTGCGCTGATATGAAACTTCCTGGCAGATTAAAACTGTGTACCGGACCGAGACTCGAACTCGGGACCTTTGCCTTTCGCGGGCAAGTGCTCTACCAACTGAGCTACCCAAGCACGACTCACGCTCCCTCCTCACAGCTTTAATTCCGCCAAGTTCGAGTCTCAGTCCGGCACATAGCTGAATATGGTTTGTTCAATGCTTGTCCCTCTTTTATTGTTCAAAGTAATTTTCTTTAGAACTTGTATTAAGGTATCTCGACCAAGCGAGTCCTAAGCCTCCTGAAAAATATGAAAATCATCACGAAATTCTTACTTGTTAATTTTAAAATATGCATTTTCGTGTTTAGTTTTGCAATATTTCGACTTATTCTGAGACCAGGATCTCGTCTCACATAGTTCGAATTGTAAGCACACCACTTTTTCAGTAGGAGTTTCTTCGTTCACTTTAACCATAGCGCTCTGTGTACTTGACAGCTCTTTTTCAGTAGGTTTTCCCGCTGCCAGTGAGTTGTTATATTCAAGGTCGGATTGCTGTTTACCTCTGGCTCTCGAGTATCCTGCTTCCATAACTAACACATCACCAACAGCAATAGATTTGATATCAGTTTATTTCTTTGGTTTATTCCGAGCGTACCGAATGGAATGGTATGGCGCTTAAGATATTTGAGTTGCATAAAAAGCAATGAGGTTCAAAGTGTCGACAAGCCATCCCGATTCTAGTTTTTGGTAGTCGTACCTTAACAATTTCAGAAGGTTTTCGAAATCGTTATTTTAACAGTGCCACCAATTCTTTCTCTCCATCCATGCTTAACTGGGCTATTGCTTTCCCTCTGACAATCGCAACTCACGCGATACAGCCAATCATTCGACGCATGAACCACAGACCATTAGAAGGTGAAAGGCATATCAGCTGTAGCAAGACCAAGCAACGAGAATAAGATGAGGCATCACATTTCAAGGTTTCACACTGACACTGAGTGTCTACATTCGTTAGACTAGATGATACGACTACTGCACATCAATCCTCGGCACCCACACAAATGTATTTCAAGTGGTTTCTACAACACGTCCAGGGGCAACTCTTGAGTTAAGTGGAGATACTGTTAACAGAAGCCGTAAGGAAATCACACGATTATCCTCACTAATGCAACAGTCATTAGGAACTTCGCTCAGAAGTACCTAACGGGCCGAAGAAGACTGTTAACTGAAATTTCTATCACTTCCAGCAGCATTATTCAACAGTCGATGAAACCAGATGATACTTTTCACTATTTAAAGATCTGTAGTACTACCTGCAACACAGCTAATTTTACCAAAACGATGACGACGGGAAAATAACTTATGGCGCATCTTAAATCAGTTACCAGTTTGTTAAATGTTCGTGTTGATTTTCTTTGAAGTCCCCACACCATTCATTGTACAATGCTTTCAAAACTTAAAAGACTATCTTGATGGACCCAGTCACTATACACTCTAAGACAAAAGAAGCGTTACACTGCGAAGGAATTATTCGAATAGGGCAGAAATCGGTAGAAGTTATGTACACGTACAGAAAAACAAATGATTACAGTTGGGACGGGGAATCGCAGAGTGAGGGTGCGAAGCGTGCTGGGTATTTCGACATGAACAATAATAGCAGGAGACAATTTTTATTTTCACAGCAGCTAAATTAAAATTTACACTCCGCTCTGCTGAGCATTTGAAAATCCTTAAAACACACACCTGATATTGTTAAACAATCTTAACACATTAAAAAATTGTACAGATAGGCCAAAACAGATCAGGTAGTACAATAATCAGTTTATCTTTCTCAACTAACTTCTTAATCAGTTTAATTGACAAGAAGTAAGTGTACCAAACAGTAGTGAATTGCGCTTCGACCGCACGGAGCTTTTTAAGAAACAGTTGTACACTATTCCAGGCATGCAGTTAACCTTGCGTGCAACAGAATTTTCGTTCACTTAATCAGATTTGAATTTCTTACCATGCCGTCAGATTACATAAGAGAAATCCTTATACCAGTACATCAATAACATGAATCAACAGTGGTAATGTTTTCCTTAATGATGTGAACCACAGTTGTGGTTTGTCCAACAAAAATTTTTTTGTTAACCCAGCCCAGCACCCATGAGTATACTAACATATAATAATAACAACAGCATTCACACAGTTACTATATGTAGTTAGTTCTTTACAACTATTATTTACCTAAGAGTCCTCATAATTCAGAAATAACTATAATCTCTTATTGTAAGGCTTAGCTCTAAATGTTACACTCAACAGTCTTTTAAGTTACTACTCCCAACAGGACAGCAACAAATACGTAAAAATCTCTTAATGTTAATCTGCCACGGAACAGTTTAACAATAATTTACTTCGTCCAACAGGGTAAAACCTGTCACACACTACAACCACAAATATGTAAAGCTCCTTTAATCTTGATGTGCCACAAGATAGGTCCACAGTGGTGTATTACATTCAACAGGGCAGGTTTGCATGGTCATCTTACGGAACAACTACTTCATATAAAAAATGGGTGTTTTGAACAACGCCATATGCAAAATAGAGTTTATTCCCTTTTATTCATCGACACATTTTTCGACACCTATTTGTCATATTCGGTGGGTCAAATTTATGTCTATGAAATATAATACAAAGCTCACGATTGTTTATCTATAGTAGACCTAAAAATTATAAAATATGCATTTTGTTTTGTTTCGATTGCTCAGTTAAAATTACATTGTTAGTGAAAACGCGTTTTTTGTCGTTTTGACGGTATGTCATCTGCAAAGCAGTCGTGAAGAGATTCGTGCGTTTTTAAAATACATATTCTTGGGCAATGGTTATGTAAGTTACTGTACTTACATTTTCCTTCCTGTTGTGTATCTCTAATGGATAGCTCTTTCTATCACAATTGTGTGCACTGTTTTCACACTATTTTTTACATTAATTCACCCACACCCTTACTTTCCATAAAACATGATTAAGAAATAGTTCTGTCGTTTCAAGTGTTCTCAGTCTCATCACAGCGTTTCTGTTTATTTATTCGTTTTTTGTTCGCGTGAGTAATACAGAGAGAGATTAGTTTCAGAAGGGCAGAGAGAAAAGAGAGATAGCGGGTTGGTGTCAAGTCTTCGAATGAAACACTTGGAAAACGGTTTTGGGTTTACGACATCCAGAAATATATGGCACTGGCTCTCAATATCGTTTATTTTTAAGCTATGCAAATGTGTTCTAAAGATGACATAGTGGAATGCCGAAACTGACAGTGAAAATAAAATAAAATAAAATCTAAATTACATGGCTGTTGACGAATTTTATTGATAAAAACGCTGATACGATTCCTTCGAAAAAATCATGGCCGATTCTCCCCCCCCCCCCTTCCCCTCCTTTCTGGCTCAAGTTGTGCTCGGTTTTTAACTTCACTGGCATAAATAGTTCGTTATGCTCATACGTTCCTTACTTAAATTGCAGCGTTCACATCTCTACGACGTCACCACTTCAAGAGAAATTTAAGTTTAGCTAAACACTATACTTGTGTAGCTTTTATGGATGCACTATTCACTGTTTTCGAGCTGAACAATTTTCAGTGAGTTCTAATTTTGTAGCTGCGTGTTGGATGTCTTCGCTGTATCCTGCTTCAGGATTCGGTACTACCTTTACTCTTAATATAGGCCGCTTCCGACAACCGTGACAGTAAAATGAAATGAAATGATCATTAGGCATTGAGGGCCGGGAGGCCGTGTCCGGGGGAGATCGGCCGTCATGTTGCAAGTCTTATTTCAGGTGACGCCATATTGGGCAACTTGCGTGGTGGTGATGACGAGGACAACATAACATACAGTCAAAGAGCGAAGAAAATCTCCACCGTGGCCGGGAATCGAACCCGTGCCTGCTGCATGGTAGACAAACACGTTACTACTTAACTTTTATTAATATATCTCATTTTGTTCTTTATTGGTCGTTGTATTTGTTCGGGGTGGACGTCTGATGACACTTGTTCGTCGTTGATCCATTCACTCAGTCTTCTTATTACAGAACACGCTGAGCTACCGTGCCGCAAACTGATTTAATGAGCCATTCGCGGTTTCACCTCTCACCTAAGTAGGCAGCCACTATTATATTTCTTGGAAATGAAATGAAACAAAAATAGTGCATTCAGTTTAACAAACAAAGATGTCTATTAGTAGTGAACAGGCATTCGTGCTGGACGTAAACTACGAAATTTTTAAACTAATGTACTGCTAAGTTTACTGAAGTGCTCATTGAGGAAAAAATCGATTGTAGATGAGAATATGACTCTAGATTTCACAGTTTATTCCATATCGTTATAAAATATCTGTATTCTATCTAGCTACTGTGGTTCCACTTGAAGAGCACAGATAAGAACCAGTAGAGTACTGTTTTATCGCTACCGTTCTCCTGATGACTGATACTTCAAACTCTGAAGTGTTATCCGGGTCGCTGCTGCTTGTGGCATCCAAATAAGTCATTGCACGCGAAATGTTCTTTGAATATTTATACTCCAAACATTTTTAAAAAATCTACATGGAATATCCGCCGAGTTAGAAATTCTGTGTTGTAACATGCTTATTAAAGTTCTTCAAAATATTGTGAATTAACAATGTTTTAGGTTCAATGGAACTGGACTGTAATTTCATTTTTCTCTGATAGTTTTTGCGCCGGTAATCAGTCACCGTAAAGAAGTTACGATACAAAACGTCATGCACTCTCTCGATGACGGGCAAATTTTTCAGTGGAGCGTGATTTCTGTGCGGTTATCGAAATGGGGTGCTTATAAATCAATCTTTAACAAGGACATTGATCATTCGCACATTTCTCTCTGTGCCGTGAACTAAAATAGGTTTTCTGTTTTCGAGGGCAGTGGAAGACGATACACGGAAAAACAGGAATCATTATTAGAGTAAGAAAACTACCGATGTTTCGAATCACGTTATCAATGAGCAAATGATTATTTGCGTGCTCCAACAGTCGGTTGTCATTTCAGTGGCTGCAATATACTGACTGACTGTAGCACGTATTCGTCCCCTCGGCAGGCTAAGGTAGTTGAAACTTTGGGCTTTTAACGCGAACCTATTCTTCGGGTTCAGTTGTTTGAAGACAGTACATCGCAAATTTGCCAGCACGGCACTTAGAGTGAAAGGAATTGTATTCGAGTCGATAGCAGCTTACGCGATTGGTGGCTGTATGTATCATCGCATAGTAATCACTAGTGATAGGTGTCACCGAATATTGAAGCAGACAGTCAAATAATCCACAGCGCTAATGCACCACACATAACTTACAAATTCATTCAGAATACTGGACAATTTGTATCTGCAATCTGAGTCCGGAGGGAGACAACTACGAAATCGAAAATTCCCGAAGGAGAGGCTTTCTCCAGTTGACTGAAGCCCCGCGAGCACGCAGAAGTGCCGCAGCACGACGTGGCATGGACTCGACTAATGTCTGAAGTAGTGCTGAAGGGGATTGACACCAGGAATCCTGCAGGGTTGCCCATAAATGCGTAAGAGCACCAGGGGTTGGAGGCATCTTCCGAACAGCAAGTTGCAATGCATCCTAGATATGCTCAATAATGTTCATGTCTGGGGGAGTCGGGCAGCCAGCGGAAGTGTTTAAACTCAGAAGAGTGTTCCCGGAACCACTCTGTAGCAATTCCGTACAGCTGGAATTGCCCAAGTGGGCACGTGAATGGATGCAGGTGATGAGACAGGACGCTTACGTACGTGTCACATGTCAGAATCGTATCTAGACTTATCAGCCGGCCGGGGTGGCCAGGTGGTTCTAGGCGCTACAGTCTGGAACCGCGTGACCGCTACGGTCGCGGGTTCGAATCCTGCCTCGGGCATGGATGTGTGTGATGTCCTTAGGTTAGTTAGGTTTAAGTAGTTCTAAGTTCTAGGGGACTGATGACCTTAGAAGTTAAGTCCCATAGTGCTCAGAGCCATTTGAACCATTTAGACTTACCAGGGGCCACATATCACTCCAACTACAGACGCCCCACACCATTACAGAGCCTCCACTAGCTTGAACAGTCCCGTGCAGGGTCCATGGATTCACGAAGTTGTCTCCGTACCCGTATGCGTGCAGCCGTTCGATACAATTTGAAACGAGACTCGTCCGACCAGGCAACATGTTTCCACATCAGTAGTCCTATATAGGTGTTGCCGGGCCCAGACCAGGCGTAAAGCTTTTTGTCGTGCAGCCATCAAGGGTAAACGAGTGGGCCTTCGGCTCCGAAAGCCCATATCGATGATGTTTCGTTGAATTGTTCGCAGCCTGACTCCTGTTGATGACCCATCATTGAAATCTGCAGCAATTTGAGGAAGGGTTGCACTTCTGTCACGCTGAACGATTCTCTTCAGTCGTCATTGGTCCCATTCTTGCAGGATCTTTTTACGGCCGCAGCGACGTCGGAGATCTGCTGATACTCACGGTACACTCGTGAAATGGTCGTACTGGAAAATTCCCAGTTCATCGCTACTCGGAATTGCTGTGTCCCATCACTGGTGCGCCGACAGTAACACCACGTTCAAACTAACATCTTGATAACCTGCCATTACAGCAGCAGTAACGCATCTAACAACTGGGCCCGCCGTTTGTTTCTTATATATGCGTTTCCGACCGCAGCGCCGTATACTGCTTGTTTACATATCTATGTATTTGAATACGCATGCCTATACCTGTTTGTTTGACGCTTCAGTGAGCCTGAAGCCGGTTTTAAAGCAGATTCACCATGATTAGTTACTTTCCTCGGCGTATTTAGGAATTTATGTTGCTCTTTAATAGTTCAAGAAGCTAATAGTGGGTCAACTCGCGTTCAAGAGTTCCCGTCAGTTTCTTCAGTATTCTCAACAATCGTATACCTCATGCACTACAAGGATTTTCAGTAGGAGAAAATATCTCGTGATTCCTTAGTGAATGCTGTGCTAGGTACCCCTAATTAAAGAAGTGCCATTTCGCTGTCTAAGCGCATGTGGTTGCTCACTTGCGTCTGTACTCTTAGGAAAGCTCGTACGCTTCGTCACGCTAAAAGATCCCCCTCTGGTCAAAGAAATGAGATACACTCCACCTGATTCTTCTGTCAAAGCGTGACTGGCTTGTATGGCCCTACTGGTAGCGTCTTTGAACTAAATACGTACTTTCTTTGCCGTCTGCCACTGAAGGTGTCCCTAATAAAACAGTGTCTTACTGGAGCCAATACATCTAGATTTGACATAAACTTGAAATGATAGTAATGCTGTTGAGGAGACTGATTGACAGTAGCAAGGTCAAAGAAGCAACTGTTACTCGTATGCCTATTAAAAATTCGTGTATACATTTCTAATATTACGAACCAAATTTCCAGCGATAGCGATATTGCTAAATACGGCCATCAGTTTGCTTTTGCTGGTGCTGGAAGAGCCGGTCAGTGTGGCCGAGCGGTTCTAGGCACTTCAGTTTGGAACCGCACGACCGCTCCGGTTGCAGGTTCGAGTCCTGCCTCGGGCATGGATGTGTGTGATGTCCTCAGGTTGGCCGGCCGAAGTGGCCGTGCGGTTAAAGGCGCTGCAGTCTGGAACCGCAAGACCGCTACGGTCGCAGGTTCGAATCCTGCCTCGGGCATGGATGTTTGTGATGTCCTTAGGTTAGTTAGGTTTAACTAGTTCTAAGTTCTAGGGGACTAATGACCTCAGCAGTTGAGTCCCATAGCGCTCAGAGCCATTTGAACCATTTTTGGTGCCGGAAGAACAATAAGATGTGGTTGTAATGAAGGATAACTTGTTTTCGCCTGCAATAAATGACGATTCAGATTAATCAAACTAGAGCTGGAGTGGATCTCCTCATGAATAAGAGTTCATTTTCCAGGACTTACTGCTACTCAGTCGGGATTCGTTTGAAAACGACGGTACACATTTCACAAGGTGTGCTAGACTGAAGGATGGAGGTTAAGATACGCTTTGCAGTGATGCCACTAGAGATCCCACCATGTTCAAGAGAAACTGAATTATCTTCTTATCTACAAGAGAAACACGCCTGTGGTGTGATACCATGTGCTACATTTCATGGAAACAAAATGTTGAAATTCGTGTAAACGTATAACATAGGCATCTAGAAAAATCTTCATTTGCAACTAACAGACTATCTAGCATTTTAACTACGACCAAGACCCAATTAAGGAACGTTAACCAAAAAGTTTCTTAGAATACGAGTCGCAGTCTGTGCATTGAATGCAAGTGAAGGCTTAAAGGTGTGCGCCACTTTAAGATTCAAACGCTAACAGCTGTCTTTCACTAGCAAAAAGTGCCTGGAAAAGGCCTGTGGCAGATTTCAGTGTCCCTTTCTATCGCATAGCTGAAGGCTGCCATGAAAGGTGTTAAATACACCTGGCATTACACACTAGCTGAACAAAACTATCCGGACGCATGGTAGAGCACATTAATGTGGGTCGTGTGCCCTCTTTGCCTTTATGACAGCTTGAACTGTGTTGAGGAGACTTCCAAAGAGGTGTGTGAACGTCTGCGGAGGACTGTCGGACCACTGTTCCTCTAGCGCCGAAACTAGTGAGCATAGTGATGTAGAACTCTAGGGTCTGGAGAGAAAGCGACGTTCTAACTCATCAAAGGTGTTCCATTGGGTTCCAGCAGAAGAACAGCGTCCGTTAAAAATTAAGTCTACAGAGCAGCATTTCACATGTAACATTGTTTCGAAATGTTTCACTCGACAAACGCAAACATGTACAAAACTGTGGAAATACAATGTGTTGCGCCACCGTACAATAAAATAAATTCACAGATGAAGCTTAGAACATTGTAACCTGCATTACGTAGCCGAAAACCATACGCTACAAATATCGGTCTGTATATACCACCGCCGTAATGCAAAAGTTGAGCAAGCTGGTTGTGTACAATTAACATAAACTCTCTGGTCAGGTAAATTACGAGATTAAACAGCAAGACATATCATTTCTTGTTGAACGAGTCACGGCCCTAGCGACAAGCGTTTTGTTTGAAACTACTTCACAGAGCTTAATAAAGTATAATGTAATACAAAAACCAATAATATTAATAAACTATATCAAATATCCAGCGATTTTTCGGCCGTTCGCTGATGCAAATCTAAATATTATACCAAGTTATGAAAATGATTTTGAAAAGACATAGCGAAAATACAGGCTGAAATTACAACTGCTACTTTTACGAGTGCTGATACACATACGTCATGCATGTAAGAGGTTATTAATGCCGTTAAAATTAATCTATATTAGCGTAGATTAAATGAACTAATGAGACATGGTTCCTCTTACGTTTACGGTGATTACGGTGCGACATATGGAGAGGAACGTATTTACAATTTACATGTTCCAGAATACATACATACATATTTATTTACAACATACATATTTATTTAGAATATATATAATTGGTATATGCACTTATTTTCGTATAGTCATGAACGTAAGAAATTTAAAATTTCATGGACGTTCTGTATTCAAAAAGGACGGCAACAGCAAAACCACTCTTGTTGACACCGCTGACATCACAAACGCGTAGCCCTCGGCTACGTAACGTGAATTAGGTTATAAGTTAAATCTGTGGATTTATTTTAGTGTACGGTAGTGTAACATATTATATTTCCACAGTTCTGAATATGTTCGCGTTCCTCAAGTGAAACATTTGAAAATAAAGAAAAATTACATGCGCCTTGTGGCTGTTCTCCAATTTTAATTTTAATTGAGGAATGTCATTGGCAACAAATTATTGCCACACAAATGCTGCATGACGAAATGTTGCACTATCATCGTCTTCGAACTATTACTGTACTGTATGTAGTATACTACGAGGTGCGACAATAAAGTAATGAGACTGATGTGAAAAAAAATGTTGCTTACCGTTTTAGTTAAGTTTAGTGTTGTCCCTTCAAAGTAGTTCCCTTCTGATTGCACACAATTTTTCCAGCTCTTCTGCCATTGATGGTAACATTTCTGGAACTCACCTTCTGTAATATCCTCGAAGAGCCTCGTCACAGCTTTTTGGACATGTTGTGTTGTTTAAAAATGGTGTCCCTTAATAGCCCTTTTGACTGTTGGAAATAGAAATAAGTCGCACGGAGCGATATCTCGTGAATAAGGTGGCTGTGGTAGTACTGAAATTTGTTTTGAGGTTGAAAATTGCTGTACTGACAGAGCAGTATGGGATGGCGCATTATCGTGATGCAGAATCCAACTAACAGCAATGTTGGCACGGACACGAAGAACTCTCTTACGAAGTATTTCTAAAATTTCTTTGTAGTAATATTGGTTAACTGTTTGTTCAGGGGGCACCCACTCTTTATGAACAATTTCCTTGCAATCAAAGAAGCACACAAGGATGCATTTCACTTTTGACTTTGACATGCGAGCTTTTTTTGGTCTGGGTGATCCCTTTGAGCACCATTGCGAACTTTGGCGTTTTGTCTCTGGATCGTACTGAAAAAACCAACTTTCATCACCAGTGATAACACGGCTCAACAATTCTGAATTGATTTCCGTTTGCTCTGACATATCGGCTGCCACAATTTTCCGTGTTTCTCGCTGTTGTGGTGTGAGATTTTTGGGGACCATTTTTGCACAAATCTTTCTCATACCAAGATCTTCAGTTATTATTAGACAAACCGTTTCTCTATTGATGTTCAGTTCTTCTGCAATCATTTTCACAGATAATCTTCGATCAGCTGGTACGAGTTCACGCACCCTGGCCAAGTTGACATCCGTCCGTGAGGTTGATGGTCGTCCACTGCGGTCTTCATCTTCAACATTCGTTCTGCCTTCACTAAACATTTTATGACAATGAAAAACTTGAGCTCTAGACAAAACCTCCTCTCCAAAAGCCTTCTAAAGCTTACCGTAAGTTGTCGTTGCGTTTTCACCCAATTTACCCCAAAAAGAAATGGCATACCATTGCGCAATATTGTGCGGTTCCATTTCCGTGACGAGAGACACAAACACTTCTTAAGTTATTAAAGCACAACTCACGAATGAGCAGTTGCATCGATGTGCCGCTTGGACAAGAAGCAGCTTACAGACCTAGGTCAAAGATATTGTGCCTACGCAAGCCTGCAGGGTTGCAACATCTTGCAAAGAAAATCAGTCTCATTACTTTATTGTCGCACCTCGTATGTTGTAAAATGTGTTGATATCCTTCCGAATTTAGCGATTTCTTAACTGCAGTAAGAGGACCACATCCTAACCACGTAAAACAATCCCTGAACGTAAAGCCATCTCCTCCGTTTTTCATTGATGGCACTACACATGATGGCAGGTAGCGTTCTGCAGCCATTCGCGAAACCCGAACTCTTCCATCGGATTCGCACCGGGCATCATATCACTCGTTTCCAATCATCCATCATCCATTGTCCATTGCCGTCGCTCTTTACGACAACTCGAGCGTCACCCCCCACTGACAATAGAAATGTGTAGCTCATGAGAAGCTGCTCGAACATTGGACCCAACTCTTTGTAGCTCACTACGCACAGTCCTTGTGCTACCTGGCCAGCTGGTAGTACTTGAGCACTCACGAGTGATTCCTTCCGCTGATTTCATGCACTTTCTTACAACGAGCCACCGCAGTGATCGACGGTACCTGTCCGTCAGTGCGTGAAACCTGCCTGGTGTCGCTTTAGCTGTCGTTGTTTCTTCGCGTTTCCAATTCGCAGTCTCATCACAAAGTCTACCTGTGCAGCTTCAGAAAGGTTGAAATGTCCCTTATGGATGTATGACTCAGGTGACATCCAATGACTAGTCCACGTTCGAAGTCACTGAGCTATGGTGACCGATACATTCTGCTGTTACTCCTTATCTGCTGTCAACGCAACACTCCTCCCCTCCTTTTATACTAGCTGAACCGTTTCTCATTAAATTTAGTGGTCAGTTCCACATTACGGATACTTCTGACCAGATAGCGTGCACGCTTATTCTGCTTGCAACTGACGTAGACTTTAAACTGCAGTTCGAATACACAACCCTTTGATTGCCATGTGGTGTTTCCAAACTACGTACAGGGCGACAATTACTGAACTACATGAAATAAAATCGTCATAACTTCTGAAAGGTTTGCGATAGGATGTTGAAACTGTACGGTTGGTCGCGTGGTATGATGGGAATTAGTACGGTTTGGTTTAGCGACGAAGCCCGTTTTCATTTGGATGGAACGCCAATGAGCAAAATTGTCGCATTTGGGGGACTGAGAATCCACATTTCACGATCGAGAAGTCTCTTCATCCTCAACGGGTGACTGCGTGGTGTGCAATGTCCAGTCACGGAATAATCGGTGCAATATTCCTTGATGACACTGTGACTACCGAACGCTACTTGACGGTTTTAGAAGATGATTTCATCCCCATTATCCAAGATTTCGACAAGATATGGTTCATGCAGGACGGAGCTCGATACAATCGAAGCAGGAGAGCATTTGATGTCCTGGAGGAGCACTTTAGGGACAGCATTCTGGCTCTAGGTTACCCAGAGGCCACTGGCGTGGGCCTCGATTGGCCGTCATATTCTCCGGATCGGAGCACATGTTACTCCTTTTTGTGGGGCTACATTAAAGACAAGGTGTACAGCAATAATCCCAAAACTATTCCTGAGCTGAAAACAGCCGTTCAGGAGGTCATCGACAGCATCGATGTTCCGACACTTCAGCAGGTCATGCAGAATTTTGCTATTCGTCTGCGCCACATCATTCGAATGGTGGCAGGCATATCGAACATATCATAACCTAAACCCGAGTATCTGTAGTGACGTTTACATGTTGAATAAAGGGTGAGTATTCCGTAGTTTGTAACTAATTAAGGTTTTTTCATGTAGTTCAGTAACTGTCACCCTGTATGTGTATTATATGTGATTCACTGATATTGATGAAGAGCAAGAGTAACAAATGTCGTACTGTTGCTCGTTTTGTAATCAGAGTTTAAATGTTTTTTTAGCGACATTCAGAAGTAAATACGCATCAGATGGGCTTTCCATTAACATTTATCTCTTCGGAAACTGAAAAGAGTTTAAGTATTTAATTCCTTCAAATATTTATTTCAGAGCATCAATTACAACTGAAACTAGCAACGCAGCACCTAAATGGATTTATTTTAACTAAATCTGTTCATCTTCTTCATTAATGAGTTTCTAGCCTCGCCACATGATTTAATAAAAAGGTTTTCCTACTGTACTGATCTTCGATGAGACTTTGCACTGAATTATATCGTCTGAATGAAATTATGTTTCTTAGGCATTTCGTTGGAAATAAGACTTATATCAAGTGTTGTAGCTCAGCTGTCCAACAAATAACTGCGTAGAAGTGCATCAGTTATGCTATTACGGTAAATCAGACCTCAGTTAAGATACGGTTGACTCGGATTCATCTTTTGTTTTATCTAGATATGTGGGAACTTGAACGCCTCGCGACAGTTTTTCCTGGAGATGTAGATCAGTATCATAGCTTAAAAACATTGCAGTTCAATGTGCAACCTCTCTCATGCTTTCATGCTTAATCTACGGGAATTAGCTGCCGTTTCCCAAAACGTAATATCATCAAGATCAATCACAGCCACGTGAAACGGCATTTAAGTTTTAATAGGTGATGCTATTCATCATTATTTCTTTTACTTTCCCATTTGCAAAATTAATCAGAATATCGTAATATTTTATACGATGATATACCACCAGAGATACCACCAGAGAAATTCTATTCACATTGACAAAAATAAAATATGACCGTTTCGTATTTTTTTTTTTTTTTTTGTGATCTTTCCCAGGCATTTGATTGTGTAGATCATCTTATCCTCTTAGAAAAACTCAAATTTTATGGAATTAATGGCTTTATGCAACGTTGGTTTGAATCACACGTAACAAACAGAATGCAAAAAAATTGTACTGAGTATTTCAAGTAATATTGGAAACGTAGAAAATGTTAGTGCCTGGAGAGAAATCAAATAGGGACTTCTCCAATGTTAAATTTTGAGTCTTCTCCTATACCTTATATAACGTGAATGACATTAACATTCAAGAAGCAGAATTGATACTTTTTGTAGACGATGCTGATGTTAGAATAAATCCCATTAGGGAGAAAACAACAGAAGAGATTGTAAATGATATTGTACAAAGAATTTTAAGAGATTAAGAGAAAATGAAGTCTCTCTATATTTTGAAAAAACACAGTACATTCAGTTTTGTACAACAAACAGAGTCATGTCAACAAATGATGTAGCGCATGAGCAGGAGTCAGTAAGTGGGATAGATAGATCCTTGGGCGTACGTGTTGATAAAAACTTCAACTGGAGTAGCTTATTGCTGAGCTTCTCAAAGAATTAAGTTCAGCTACTTTTGCTCTTCAGGTAATTGCTAACCTTGGAAACAAACGAATTGACCTCTTAACAAATTTTACATATTTCCACTCAATAATGTCTTGTGGAATAATTTTCTATTGTAATGCGCCACTTAGAAAGAAAGTATGTATAGCACAAAAGCGATCAGGAAGGATAATATGTGCTATTCACCCACGGACGTCATGTTGGTACCTCTTCAAGGAACTAGGAATTTTAACTGCGCAGGCACAATACATACACTCCTGGAAATTGAAATAAGAACACCGTGAATTCATTGTCCCAGGAAGGGGAAACTTTATTGACACATTCCTGGGGTCAGATACATCACATGATCACACTGACAGAACCACAGGCACATAGACACAGGCAACAGAGCATGCACAATGTCGGCACTAGTACAGTGTATATCCACCTTTCGCACCAATGCAGGCTGCTATTCTCCCATGGAGACGATCGTAGAGATGCTGGATGTAGTCCTGTGGAACGGCTTGCCATGCCATTTCCACCTGGCGCCTCAGTTGGACCAGCGTTCGTGCTGGACGTGCAGACCGCGTGAGACGACGCTTCATCCAGTCCCAAACATGCTCAATGGGGGACAGATCCGGAGATCTTGCTGGCCAGGGTAGTTGACTTACACCTTCTAGAGCACGTTGGGTGGCACGGGATACATGCGGACGTGCATTGTCCTGTTGGAACAGCAAGTTCCCTTGCCGGTCTAGGAATGGTAGAACGATGGGTTCGATGACGGTTTGGATGTACCGTGCACTATTCAGTGTCCCCTCGACGATCACCAGTGGTGTACGGCCAGTGTAGGAGATCGCTCCCCACACCATGATGCCGGGTGTTGGCCCTGTGTGCCTCGGTCGTATGCAGTCCTGATTGTGGCGCTCACCTGCACGGCGCCAAACACGCATACGACCATCATTGGCACCAAGGCAGAAGCGACTCTCATCGCTGAGGACGACACGTCTCCATTCGTCCCTCCATTCACGCCTGTCGCGACACCACTGGAGGCGGGCTGCACAATGTTGGGGCGTGAGCGGAAGACGGCCTAACGGTGTGCGGGACCGTAGCCCAGCTTCATGGAGACGGTTGCGAATGGTCCTCGCCGATACCCCAGGAGCAACAGTGTCCCTAATTTGCTGGGAAGTGGCGGTGCGGTCCCCTACGGCACTGCGTAGGATCCTACGGTCTTGGCGTGCATCCGTGCGTCGCTGCGGTCCGGTCCCAGGTCGACGGGCACGTGCACCTTCCGCCGACCACTGGCGACAACATCAATGTACTGTGGAGACCTCACGCCCCACGTGTTGAGCAATTCGGCGGTACGTCCACCCGGCCTCCCGCATGCCCACTATACGCCCTCGCTCAAAGTCCGTCAACTGCACATACGGTTCAAGTCCACGCTGTCGCGGCATGCTACCAGTGTTAAAGACTGCGATGGAGCTCCGTATGCCACGGCAAACTGGCTGACACTGACGGCGGCGGTGCACAAATGCTGCGCAGCTAGCGCCATTCGACGGCCAACACCGCGGTTCCTGGTGTGTCCGCTGTGCCGTGCGTGTGATCATTGCTTGTACAGCCCTCTCGCAGTGTCCGGAGCAAGTATGGTGGGTCTGACACACCGGTGTCAATGTGTTCTTTTTTCCATTTCCAGGAGTGTATATTCATTAATGAAATTCGTCGTAGAGAATCCATTATACCTGCAACACTACAGGGAAAAGTGTCCTCCCTTACCGACCGTTACAGCTGTCATTGGATCAGAAAGAAATTCAATTTGCAGCAACAAAAATCTTTGATGATTGGCCGAATACCATAGAATGTCTGACAGGTAGCAAAGCAAATTTTAAATCTAACTTAAATTCATGTTTGCATAAAAAGAGAAAAATTTTTTAAGTGTAGTTAGTATAGAGATGGGGCCCCTCCACGCCCGCACCAACGTGGTGACCAAACCAAAAGTTCTACTGTCACCTCCGGTCCAGCCAGACACCGAGGTATTTGACTTTCTCGCGGAAACGTATTGGACGTGCATGTAGAGTTATTGGTCTGCAGCAGCGGTGTTTGCGTAGTTGCTTCGGTCTTCTAGTGAACAGAACGGCTTCGCACTTGTCGACGTTTACTCTAACATGCCATTTCTCCAACCAAGGCTCGGCCACTCTGAGTGCAGTCTGTAGGCGTGACGTAATGTTTGATGGTTTCCAATCTTGCGCAAGGATGGCTGTGTCATCCGCGTAAATTGCCATCATTGTGTTGTGTGTGGTTGGGAGATCGTTTATGTAGAGGTTAAACAGTAGGAGCCTTAGGATGCTTCCCTGGGGTACTCCCGCGTGTATACCGTGTCGTGTTGATTGTTTTCCCTGCACGTCAGTGTTGAAACTCCTGTCTGTGAGGTATGAGTGTATTAGACGCAGCAGCCCGTCGGGGAATCCCGCGTCGCTGAGTTTGCGGATGAGGCCGTTGTGCCATAGACGGTCGAAAGCCTTTTCGATGTCCAGGAACACTGCCCCTGTAGCTTTGTTTATGTTGAAGCCATGTGTTATATGTTCAACGACCCGTAGGAGTTGTTGTGTTGTGGAGTGGAATGGTGATTCCTGAAGCCGAATTGCTCCGGTTTCAGGGTGTCATTTGTTATGCAGTGCATAGTGATGCGGCTGAGAATCACCTTCTCAACAATCTTACTGAGCGAGCTCAGAAGGCTGATGGGTCGGTTATTTTGTGGGAGGCTGTGGTCTTCCCCCGGCTTCCTGAACATCAGGACCTTGGCCGTCTTCCAAAAGGCGGGGAAGTGTTGGTGTTTTAGTATGGCATTCGTTATGTGTGTTAGGTACTCAGTTGCTTTATCCGTGAACTCCTGGAGGACACGGTTTTGAATGCCATCATGACCAGGAGCTTTCCTAGCAGCGGAATGCATTATAGCCCAGGAGACTTCGGCTGTGCTAGCATGTCGAATGTCGTCGCGCGATGGTTGGGCTAGAATGCGTGTAACCTCTTGGTCAGTAGCAAGTGTGAACACTGGATCTGATGGTACCAGGTTCGGTGTGAATGACGCTGCGAGTGTTCGAGCCATTAGTTCTGCTTTCTCTTCCGCTGAGTATGCAGGTCCGTCAGGCCCTTGAAGCGTTGGGGTGTATATTTTCTCCTTGGTGAAGTGTCGGGATAGTTGCCACACGCCAGGTCGTGCGGTGTCCAGCCCTTCGAGTTTTTGATTCCACTGTTGTGTTCTATGTGTTTGTATTTTATCGTGTATGATGCCCTGTAGTCTGTTAATGTGCCGTTTGAAGTACGGACGCCTGGTGCGCTGCCATTGTCTCCTGAGGCGATTCCTCATTGAGATTAGGCCCAGGATTTCCTGGGGCAGGGCCGCACTACGTTGTTGTGAGTGTAGTTGAACGATTAGGACTAAAAAATAATGCGCAACACTTGTCATGCATACATATTCTGCAAACTAACTCGCTTGACATCATTTAGAAAAAAGAACCGTTCAATTGATCTATGGAACATGTAACTGACTCTGGTAGCGTATAATTCACATTTCAATCCCAAAAGTTTAAGGATAAATCTAATATTTTTTTGGCGCTTAATGTGACTTACATATAAGGCAAAGCCTTTTATTTTTCAGTGCTTAGTTGGAATTCAGCATTAATCTATATGTCGCTCCTCAGTTGTTTCACACGTCGGAAAAGACAATGGCACACCAGCTCCAACAGCACGCAATAAAGCCTCGAGAAGCTCAAATCCACGTCCCAGTCATAATTGCCTAGATTTATGTAAGCCATCCCTAAGTAAACTTCGTGGACATCAACGATCTCTCTGAAGAAAACATCCCGTGTGGGAAATCCTTATAAAATAGCACAGAGTGCATACAGTTTGCTAGCCAAAAAGTTTCATTGTTCTCAAACGGTTAATATAAGTCACTGTTTCGGCTGACGTAATCGAGTGATGCGGACTAGAGCTTAAGGATATCACATGTCGGTTGTATAAATACTGTTACCTCATTACTCTTTCTGCTTTTTTGGGGGCTGATTAGCTCGAGGAAAACGGGAACTAATAAAAAATAAATGAAAGTAAATTTAAAAGTGGTGTTTGTGGTAGTTAAATTAACATGAAGTTGTGAGGCCGAGGAAGGTGTCGTAAAGAAGATTAAAATTATTGCTTGTGAGGAACGGAAGTCGACGCGGAACCAACGCATGGACTCTGGAGTCTGGGAATTTGCAGCCAAGCACAAAATAATGACATGTCCACACTAAAATTCGAAGAATACATCACTCGAATTTATCAGCTAAGTACAAAAAAACATTTAAAACCAATCTTAAAAACTGATCACTAAGTATATTTCAGAAATAAAATGAACCGAAAAATTCATGACTTTTTACTTAGCCGCAGAGACTATCGTTATATGAAAATTAATATCAAAATTGTTTTTCGCGCCTAAAAAACCGACAGCAGTCTTTACTTAGTTAGAGTATGATCACCAGAAGAAATCACCAGAAGAAAAAGAAGACGCGACCAAGTCACGGAAGAAGGAATTTCTGGAATGCTCATGAAATCTTCGGTGGGAATATTAATATCACTGAAAGAAAATCCCCACAATTTATAATATTCTGTTTACATGTTATCATTACTCGTCAAAGTTACTTATTGACTGGAAGACCATTATTTAGTAAATTTTTACGCATAAAACTCTTGAGGTTTCACCGACTGCATACTACACCATTTAATCGTATGTTTAGATTGATCATTTCTGGAATACCGAATTTTTTAAATTATTTTATATTACAGTGCTGCTGTCAGTGAAATCATTTCATCAACTAACCAATTGTTTTAGTGGTATGTGTTTTTGCTATATTTGCTATTCCAGTGGATTACTCTCCTTCCTAGCTGGGATAATTACGCATAACAGTCGCACGGAGAAACTTTCCGGAAGCACAGTTTAGTAAGCAGAGAGAGCTCTTCATGTTTAGTTTTCTAGAACACTATTCTCATGTCAAAAATTCTTGAACCTGTGAATAAGGTAAATAAATTTCCGAGCCATATAAAGTACAAAACTATATTTTTCTTCTTGTTCGCTTCTTCAAAAAGAAATCCAAACCACATTTTCGTCATTTCTCATTTTCATATGGCCTTTGAAACAGGAGGAAAGGAGTCATTGCATGAAGGGTAGTTTGAACAAAAAAGTGCCATAGTGGCCATGGTCTTATAGGTGATTATACTCGCCGGAATTGTTCTTACATGTGACATAGCGCGACCAATCGGTTATGAGCGGCGCCTACAACTTAAGGGTCAATCTCAGTCACAAATCAACTAAGTTGTTGCTACAAACGGAGCGAATGACAGATCTTAAAGTCGTGTTGGGTATTAGAAAAATCCTACGTCAGCTCAGGCACCTAACACTGAACTTTCTAATACTTTCTGAAACACCCGCCATTGTACAATGATTACATTGTTGTGTAGAACCCGTTGCCAGCGATGTGGAAGGCGTAATATACCGTTAGCAGAGCCTGTTCTGTTGATGGTGCGAATGGAGCGGTCTACTGCCTGTCGAATCTCTGGAACAGTTCTGAAGCGATTGCCACGAAGTGATTCCTTCATCTTCGGAATCAAATCAAAGTCACAAGGACTTAAGTCGTATTACTGTTCGTTTTTGGAACATCACCTGCATCATACTTGTACCCAAGAGTATGAAAGTAGAAGTAAATATTCTATAGGGTGACGCAGATAAAAGGAGCCCGTGTAAATATAAAGCAAATGCAGTGAAATTACAGAAACGGGTTGAAATGGGCTTACAGTTATTTACAATGAATAATACAATGAAAAATACATTTATAGAAGATGTTGAAAGTGACCCACTGCAACATCAATACACACAATACACAGCTGTGCACGTCTAAGCATATTCAGATACACCCGGTGTAAAGTTCGGATATCGGTAGCAGCAACTTTGCGGCTAATGTCTTTCAGTTCCTATATTGTGTGTGGACTTGTTTCACAGACATTGCTCTTCAAGTGTCCTCACATGCGCCGGACATGGTGGCCACAAATATTTGCTGACAGTTCTTTCCTCACTGAAGACATCATGAACTCGTTCCACGGGTACGTTAGAAGTGTGGCCTGTTGTCTCTATCATAGTGAATGGAGCACTAAATGTATCAAAAATTTACATATATGCAACCATGTTGAACGTAGTGTGAAAAGGTATCGGTCCAATGATGTGCGTTCCTGCTACACCGCACCACACATCGATTTTTTCATCCTGTGGTGGTTGCTGACACACAATGTTAGTATTCTCCGTTGCCCTGTACCTCGTGTCCTGTGAATTCACATGACCGGAAAGGTGCAGTCATGCTTCATTACTCATGATGTAATGAAAAGCGGCTAACAAACCATCGTTGATGTTATTCAAAAGCCACGTGGAGTAATCTGCACGCTTCTGACTGTCATCATACGTAATTGCTGCACAACCGTCACTCGATATGGCTTCAAATTCAATATCCGCTGGCAACTCCTCCTCCTTACGTGCGGGTATTAGGCCAACTTACGTGCAGACATCTTCGGGCTCTCAATAATTCTCCGGGGAAAGTCTTCAATAACTTCCAGAGCGCGAACTGAAGGAGTTCTTCGTCGTTTTGCATTTTGCGCAGATCCGCAGGTGCGCCAGTTTTTATATAGACTCTGTATTGATCTCTTTGCTGGTAGTCTTCTGTCCAGATACTTGACCCTGAAAATTTCGCATATGCTCCCACAATTTCAAATCCTTCTTCTATCTGATGAAACAAACTGAAACGCCGATGGAACAACAATCGATTACTGCATAAAACTGCTCGTTGTTGTAGCAGTTCACTCTGTTTCACATGTCGAAACATTGCGTTCACATTCAGAGGGGAGGCGGCCTACTTTTCACTGCGCCACCGTGTACAACGCTGTGTAATTTGAACAGTAGCATCATTATTTCATTTATCAGATACAGCACTTCGATTAGTTGCAAAAAACCCAAAGATACAGCGTATAGTTTTTTGGTTTGGGAAAGCAAATAAGTGCCATTAATGAATATCTTCATAGTCAGCTCCAAGCATTCACCGCGGGACACAAAGAAATTGCGCATCTTTGGTCGGAATTTAAAGGTATTGTCCACTACGTGCTAGAGAAATATGTGCCTAGCAAAAATATAGGGGAGGGAAAGGATCCTTCTTGATTCAACAAACATGTTAGGAAGTTGCTGAGAAAGCAAAGAATTTTGCACATTCGTTTTAAACGTTGTCACTGCCCCGCTGACAAACAGAAATTATGTGAAATGAAAGCAGCTGTCGCAAGGTCAATGAGAGATTCTTTTAACGAATTTGAAAGCAATATTTTATCTGCAGATTTTAAAAATAACCCCAAAAAATTTAGTCGTACGTAAAATCTATGAACGCTACAAATAATTCTATACCTTCTCTTGCTGACAGTACGGGTAATGTAACGGATGATGATAAACAGACGGCCGAAATCCTAAACCTAGCTTTCGAAAAATCGTTTACGGTACAGCACTGCAGCACCCTTACCCCTTTTAATTATCGAACAAACGTAAGGATGGTTGACATAGTGTTTAGTGTATCTGGGATTGTAAAACAGTTAAGATCCTTCGACGCCAGGAAGGCATCTGGCCCAGACGATATCCCCGTAAGATTTTATGTTGACTGTGCTATAAATACAGCACTATTCTTATCCATCATCTATCAGAGATCACTGGAACAGCGGAAAGTTCCACGGGACTGGAAGAAGGCCCAGGTCATATCAATCTATAAGAAGGGTAGAAAATCGGATGCACGTAATTACGGGCAATGTCACTGACATCGATTAGTTGTAGAATCATGGAACATACTTCGTGTTCAGACATAATGACCTTTCCAGACTCTGAGGAGCTCATCTGCAGAAGCAAGCACGGTTTTAGGAAACAGCGGCCATGAGATACACAGCTGGCCCTCTTTGTGCATGATATACAACAGGCTCTAGATACCGGCTCCCAGGTTGATATCCCATATTCCTCGACTTCCGAAAGGCGTTCGACTCAGTTCCGTACTGTCGCTTGCTCCAAAAACTGCATGCTTACGGTCTATCCGATGACATGTGTTGTTGGATAGAAAGTTTTCTAACAGAGAGCAGTATGTCGTCCTTAATTGGGAGACTTCAACAGAAACAAGCGTAACATCAGGTGCACCCCGAGGCAGCGTAATAGGTCCGTTTTTACGATTTGCATAAACGATCTTGTTGATGGTATTGACGACGGCATTAGACTGTTTGCCGATGATTCTGTAGTCTACAGGAAAGTAGTATCACACGAAAGTTGTGAACAAATCAATGAGGATTTGCAGAAAATAAATGCGTGATGTAATGACTGGCAGCTATCTCTCAATATTAGAAAGTGTAACCCACTGCGTATAACAAGGCGAAAGTCCCCATTACTGTACGAGAACAAAATAAATGCCCCGTCTTTGGACCGTTAACATCCGTCAAGTATCTGGGTGAGACTATTCGAAATGATCTCAAACGGAACGATCAGATTACACAAGTAACGGATAAGGCGAACTCTAGATTGCGGTTTATTGGTAGAATCCTGAAGCGATGCAGTCCTTCAAGAAAGCAATTTGCTTACAATACTGTAGTTCGTCCAGTCTTATAGTATTGTTTGTCTGTACGGGACCCTTACCAGTTGGATCTGATTCAAGAGATTGAGAAGGTCCAAAGAAGAGCGGCAAGATTCGTGACTGGTACATTTAGCCATCGCGAGAGCTTTACAAATCTCATAGAAAGTTTGAAGTGGGACACACTTGCAGATAGACGGCGCTAAACGGAAGGGGCTGCTCACTAAATTCCAAAATCCGATCTTCGCCGAGGATGTGGAGCATATATTATTAGCACCAACTTTCAAATCGCGCAATGATCACCATTCAAAGATAAGGGAAATTAGAGCTCGTACTGAGGCGTTCAGACAGTCGTTTTTTCCTCGCGCGATCCGCGAGTGGAACAGAGAGAGAGAGGTGGGGGGGGGGGGGGATATGATTTTGGCGCGAATAGTGCCCTCCGCCACACACCGCTTGGTGGTTACTGGAGTACATATGTAGATGTAGATTACGCATTAAAACCATGTCAAGAATTTTCCAGTCCTTTTCATCCGTTATTAATACTACAGAGAAAATCTATTCGTTGTCAAGAATTAAAAGTGGCCCTGAACAGCTCTGACTCCCTTTCCCAAAAACTCACCGGTTTTTTTTAAAAATTAGGGCTACATTCAACGCCTGAAAATCTGATTTCACAGTGAACTACTTTATTTTCCTCTCACGTGGTATTATTCCCTACGTTTTGAAAGCAAGGCGGTCGCTGCTGTTTGCCTCCTGTGTCAGAGAGAGTGTGCTCCGGAAATTACTCGTAACTAACAGACATCGCTCAATTCGCATTTTTTGCAGAAGACTGTGAATGTGATTCGTGGCTGGCTGTCCGGCTCTTCGTGCTTCTCTTAGAAGTCGTCGTTCCAAAACACGCAGCTCGGTGGTGACCACAATGTCCAAGAAGTCAGACAGGTAAGCCAGGCTTCACTCAGTATTTCAACACTAAAGCTGTTGATTTCATGACCTTATGTAGCCGACATTCCGCTAGCATTCTCTGAAACGTCATTGAAGCTACTGCGCTCCGTCTGCAGCAGCGCTTGTACGTAATGTTCCATTCATGAAGCACTTATTACAAGAACGAGTATGGTGCTGATAATTTGTTTTAGTTTCTGGATGTGAATTTCCATGTGTTTCGCATTGCATCCTTCATGTGAATACCAACGGCAATAGTTGTCAATTCAGATTATGAACTGCTGCTTTATAACTCTTTTTAGTTGCGCCCTGATCTTTTCACGAAATGACACCCACCAAATTTCTCCTCTGAATCCCAAAACATTATGTTCACTGCCGCCTATGCAGGAAGAAATGACCATCGTGATCAAATAAAATAAATCACAGCTCGCAGGGAAAGACTGAGGTACTCATTTCTGCGACGTGTTATTCGAGAGCGGAATGGTCGAGAAATATAGTTTTAAGTGTTTCTCTGAGGCCTCTGCCAAACACTTAAGTGCGAGTTGCAGAGTAATCATGTAGATATAGAACGAGGAAATAATTTCTGGGTGATACGATGTAATTAAATCTTCAAAGGCTACCAGCAATGTCCAACAGGTCACAAGAAGCACAGGTGGTGATATAGTCGGGTAGGTGTCGGTGATTGTCAAGTGGTGGCTGCCTGCTTAGTCGCAGGCCACCGCTTTTACTGCGGGTATCCACCGCTACTCTAAACACGACCAGCACCACGGTTACATAACAATGACGCCAGCAACTAGTTTTTACTCCAGAACGACTGAGGAGTACTCTGCGAAAGGTCGTGGAATTACGGTCACCTGACACGGCTGCAAACGCAAGCATATAATATTACTCTTGTGTGCAAATAAACGGACGAAAGTAACTTTAGTATGATGAGTCGCTGCCAAGTGAGAAAGCTCGATGAAACGTGGACCATAGCAAGACCAGCTAGAGTATAATAAAGAAGGTAACTGAAAGAAATACGCATTGAGATGAACGTAAATTACACTTTTATTTCAAAGACAATAATTATTCTGAAGTGACAGCGCTTCATTAAGGACAATACAAAAGGCGGGACATGCTTCTTAATAGGGTGTGTGATCACTACGGACGCCACTGCATGCTCCGCAACTGTCTCCCGTTCTGGCCTCAAGGTTGGTAAGAGTTGTTGTGATAAGGGGTTTCACATTTCCACCAGTACGGTTGACAACTGCTGGATAGTCGTTGGTGCAGTGTATGTGCTGCAATATGTCTCCGCAACGCCTCCCACACATGCCCTGTGGGATCTAAGTAGGGCGAACGGGCAGGTCAGCCCGTTCGACGAATATTGTCTCGTTTCAAGGGCTCTTCCTCCTCCTCCTCCTCCTCCTCCTCCTCCTGCGCAGTTCGATGCGGTCGCTCATTGTCATTCGTGAAAATGAAGTAAGGTCGAATGTATCTCTGAAAAGACGCACCTAAGGAAGAAGTACGGAGTCATGGCAACGTTGGCCGGTAAGTGTACCAAAGATTTGCAGCTAAGAATGCCCACAAAGGACTTATCGGTATAGGATGTAAATCGGTAGATGTGATTATATTCACAGACAAACAGATGATTACAATTTCAGAAAAATTTGATGACTTATTCAAGAGAAAGAGCTTCACAAACTGAATAAGTCAATAACGCGTTGGTCCATCTGAGGCCCTTATGGAAGCAGGTATTTGGCCTGGCATTGATAGAGTTTCTGTATGTACACTTGAGGTATATCGTGTCAATTCGGTCCAACTGGCGCGTTAGATCGTCAAAGTCTGGAGCTGGTTGGAGGGCCCAGTCAATAATGCTCCAAATGTTCTCAATTGGGGAGAGATCCGGCAACCAAGTAGGCCAAGGTAGGGTTTGGCAAGCACGAAGACATGCAGTAGAAACTCTCGACATATGCGGTGGGCATTATCGTGGTGAACTCTAAGCCCATGACGGCTTGTCATGAAGGGCAAGGAAACGGGGCATAGAATATCCTCGTCTCACGGTTGTGCTTTAAGGGTGCCACGAATGACAACCAAAGTGGTCCAGCTTTGAAAAGAAATGGCACCCCAGATCATCAACTTGTTGGGCCATATTGCAGGCGATGTTCAGGTTGGTATCCCACCATTGTCCAGGGCATCTCCAGACACGTCTTCACTGACCATTGAGACTCAGTCCGGAGCGGGAGTCATCACTGGCGACAATTCTACTTCAGTCAATAAGATTCTAGGGATAGGACACATCTGGAGACACCCCGGGCTGTGGTGGGCTATCAGCCTGGCTGTCGCCCGCCGTACGGCTCGACAGTCATGGTGGTAAGTTCCTATGGGACCAAACTGCTAAGGTCATCGGTTCCTAGGCGTACACACTACTTAAGGTAACTTAAACTAACTTGCGCTAAGGGCAACACACACACACACACACACACACACACACACACACACACACACACACACAGACACGCACACACCGATGCCCGAGGGAGGACTCGAACCTCCGACGCGGGGAGCCGCGGGAACCGTGGCAAGTTGGTTTAAACCGCGTGGCTACCCCGCGCGGCCGCGACAGCCATAAGCGATTGTATGAGGTGCCAATTCTTTTCACAGCAGAACCCCTTTCGTTGTCAATCCGCGCCATCCTTACGGCACAGCGGTACGTCGACGATACTCTACGCCCCGTTTTGTTCCCCTTCATGGCAAGCCATTCGGGGTGTACATTTTAGCAAGATAATGCCTGCCGCACACGGCAACAGTTTCTACTGCTTGTCTTCGTGCTTCGCAAACCCTACCTTAGCCTACGAGGTTGCCGCATCTCTTCCAAGTTGCGAACGTTTGGAGCATAATGGGCAGGCCCCATTTGTAATTGTTTTGTTTGACCGCACATGTACATCACATCTACGGATTTCCGTCCCATTGGATAATTCCTTGGTGGTGCTTTGCTTTTTTTTCTTAAAGCGTGTATGCAACTAACGTTACGGAGTGACACCACAGGGAGCGCAAAATAACTTGCTGTCGCCTCTCTTCGGAAGCGTGTGTTGCTTTCAAATATACTGACTCAGCGTTACGGTTGGGAATTTGTAGGATGCCGTGAGCCTTATCGATCAGTAAGCCGTTGGTAATCGTCGATGACGGTACGTACTGAAACGGAACTGCTCGGTACTTTCAAATAATTCTAGAGAGTTAGAGCCATATCCTGTAAAATCTTGTCTGCTACTTCAAAGCAGTGGTTTTCTTGCATCGGGCTGTTTCTTATTTTAAATAAATAATTTATTTTATAGGCGATTAATTTTTATCCCCTGTGCATTATCAAGTAAGTTGTTGATGCGAATAAAAACAAAAGTGGCGGGAAACCTAAAAAAAAAAATACGAATTTCATGATCCACACTACTGTTTACGGGCTACCGCGAGACTTTTACCCGTCTGCATTATACACAAAACAAACGGAGCACATTGCCCAGTAAAGGCATTTACTGCGACACCAAGTATAAACAAATTTAAATAACATTCTCCTCCTTGCAGCATCCTTGCTTCGACACTATGTAATTTTAATCACACAGAGTGTTTCGACTATCTCCATTTTAATGAAATTACTACATTGGACAAATGGCGTCCATTCGCAGCTGCACAGCACTCGAGGTGTTTCACCTGGCGTTTGAACACATCTTTCGTAACTGCTGGAAGAATTCTTGAAATTTCATCGTGAATTCGATCTTTTCACTGTTGCAATCTTCTAGGCCGGTCGGAGTACACACTCTCCTTCAAATAATCCCATAGGTATAAGTTAAATCAGGAAACCGGGGCCGTCATTCGCCACAAGACCGTTTGGAACTTATACTGTTGCCAAACGCTTCACGGAGAACTTGCAAGGACTTATAGGATGTGTGGCACGTTGCACTGGCTTGTTGAAACGTTTTCGTAACGAAGGACGAGGGCTTGCCTGTAAAGTACTACGCACACGTTCGGTGTTCTCGGGAGTTCGGACGGTTTTCCGAGGGCCGGTTGACTTTCGATTCGATGCACTGGCAGCGTCATTGAAGTTTCTTACCCAGTTCAATATTGTTCTACGAGCAGGAACTGGATATCGCGGCCGAGTTTTGAAATGATTATGAAAGGGACGAACACACACGACAGATTTGCCGTAGCGAAAATAGCTCTCCACCACGAACGCACGATGTTGCTTGGACCATTTCGAAATGATTACAGGCTGTTTCAGAAGTGATGGTCAATAAGTCACACGTGGAAAGTGTAGTCCAAAAGCAGCTAAGTAGCTCCAATAAACATGGGTCCGCAAATTAATTGTCGCCGAGGTATCGCGTTAATTCGAGTTGGGATCCAACTGTAAACGCCGCTGCATACCACGGTATTTACGTTGGTATGTCAAGGTTCGGGATCGCCTGTCTGTTTACGCATTCGTAACTACTTCTCTTTTCCCCTCTGTGCACTGTGCCATCTCGGCCTAACAAGCAGTTACGAACGTGAAGGCACCACGGATAGAAGTTACACCAATAAAGAGTACGCTGACATGCACTTCATGTAAGGGAAATCGAATGGCAGTTCCTTTGAGGCTGCACGTTGTATGAAAAAGCTTCTCCTCTCCGCAGGCAGCCAGACAGGCGTACATTTATCTGGTTACATCAGCGCCTTAGAGAAACCGGGAGTTTTGCACATCATGTTCGAGAAGGTCGACCCACATCCACAACAACCGATGTTGACGAAATCGTGTTACGCATTGTACACGAACGTACAAGTCCTTCAACAAGGAGAAATGCTACCCAAGAGCGTGTGCTGACTCATAACAGTGTGTGCCGTCGACAAGTACTCTATCTATATGATCTCCAGCAAGTACAAGCCCTCAACAATGCATACTTGCCTTCTGGAGAGAATTTCTGCCAACGCGTGCAACAACAGTGTACCCTGAGTCCCCTGTTTGTAAGCAGTATTCTGTTCACGGATGAGGGTGGATTTACCTGTGATGGTATTTATAACTGCCACATCTGCCACATGTGGGCCGATGTCAATCCTAATGCAACACACGTATCACGACAACAGCAACGTTATTCGTTGAACGTCTGGGCAGGACTGCTCGGAGACCGCATAACTGGACCACACTTCCTATCACAGAGACTAACCGAACCACAGTACATGCAGTTTCTGAGGACTGCACTTCCAGATGTACATGATGATGTCCCATTGAAGCAACGTCTGAACATGTGGTTCATGCATGACGGTGCTCCAGCACATTTTCATTTACGAATGCGCCGGATTCAAACTAGTACGTATCGCCATGGCCTCCAAGGTCTCAGGATTTAAATCCCATGGATTCCCGTGTGTGAGTTTGCGTCATAAACCTGGTCTATACTACCGAGATCCTCTCTCTTGAGGAATTATGTTTGCGGATTGAAGCAGCCTTCCAACATTTACAGAATTCCGCAGGACTGCTTGAGAGAATTCGCAACTCATTTAAGAGACGAGTTCAGGGTTGCCTTCAGACGCGTATACAACATTTAGAAAATCTACTTTAACGTTTAGAGGTGCCATGTGTTCCTAGGCACTGATGAACCGCAACAGAAATTGTGGTCTATCTCGACAACGATTGATTTGTGGTCCCATATTTATTGGAACTTCTTGGCTACTTTTGGCCTGTAGGTTCCATGTGTGAATTATTGACTATCACATCTGAAACACCCTGTATGAGATGAAACTTTACACTCCGCACTAAGACGTCGCCACCTTCGCTGTATCTTGTTTTTAGCACTCTTTATTCAAATTTGGAAACATTAAAACATTGCGAAAAACCCTGTATATTAATCATTGCGCTAATGTCTGTTGGAAAATATTTAACTCGTTTGCAATTTCGGCGTTTTGTCTCTTTCGAAATCTACACTCCTGGAAATGGAAAAAAGAACACATTGACACCGGTGTGTCAGACCCACCATACTTGCTCCGGACACTGCGAGAGGGCTGTACAAGCAATGATCACACGCACGGCACAGCGGACACACCAGGAACCGCGGTGTTGGCCGTCGAATGGCGCTAGCTGCGCAGCATTTGTGCACCGCCGCCGTCAGTGTCAGCCAGTTTGCCGTGGCATACGGAGCTCCATCGCAGTCTTTAACACTGGTAGCATGCCGCGACAGCGTGGACTTGAACCGTATGTGCAGTTGACGGACTTTGAGCGAGGGCGTATAGTGGGCATGCGGGAGGCCGGGTGGACGTACCGCCGAATTGCTCAACACGTGGGGCGTGAGGTCTCCACAGTACATCGATGTTGTCGCCAGTGGTCGGCGGAAGGTGCACGTGCCCGTCGACCTGGGACCGGACCGCAGCGACGCACGGATGCACGCCAAGACCGTAGGATCCTACGCAGTGCCGTAGGGGACCGCACCGCCACTTCCCAGCAAATTAGGGACACTGTTGCTCCTGGGGTATCGGCGAGGGCCATTCGCAACCGTCTCCATGAAGCTGGGCTACGGTCCCGCACACCGTTAGGCCGTCTTCCGCTCACACCCCAACATCGTGCAGCCCGCCTCCAGTGATGTCGCGACAGGCGTGAATGGAGGGACGAATGGAGACGTGTCGTCTTCAGCGATGAGAGTCGCTTCTGCCTTGGTGCCAATGATGGTCGTATGCGTGTTTGGCGCCGTGCAGGTGAGCGCCACAATCAGGACTGCATACGACCGAGGCACACAGGGCCAACACCCGGCATCATGGTGTGGGGAGCGATCTCCTACACTGGCCGTACACCACTGGTGATCGTCGAGGGGACACCGAATAGTGCACGGTACATCCAAACCGTCATCGAACCCATCGTTCTACCATTCCTAGACCGGCAAGGGAACTTGCTGTTCCAACAGGACAATGCACGTCCGCATGTATCCCGTGCCACCCAACGTGCTCTAGAAGGTGTAAGTCAACTACCCTGGCCAGCAAGATCTCCGGATCTGTCCCCCATTGAGCATGTTTGGGACTGGATGAAGCGTCGTCTCACGCGGTCTGCACGTCCAGCACGAACGCTGGTCCAACTGAGGCGCCAGATGGAAATGGCATGGCAAGCCGTTCCACAGGACTACATCCAGCATCTCTACGATCGTCTCCATGGGAGAATAGCAGCCTGCATTCCTGCGAAAGGTGGATATACACTGTACTAGTGCCGACATCGTGCATGCTCTGTTGCCTGTGTCTATGTGCCTGTGGTTCTGTCAGTGTGATCATGTGATGTATCTGACCCCAGGAATGTGTCAATAAAGTTTCCCCTTCCTGGGACAATGAATTCACGGTGTTCTTATTTCAATTTCCAGGAGTGAAAAAAAAAAAGTTTTTTTCAACAGCCGTAAGTGAAAGAACTACAAAAGACACCAGAAGGTTGGAGTTTTACAGGCAGGATGATAGTGGACAAGCGGTGACCTGCGGTACAAGAATAGATGACGTCCCTTGCGGCCACGCTCTTCGTTGGTGGGTTTTGGGTTTGTTTTGAGGGAGGAGACCAGACAGCGACGTTATCCGTCTCATCGGATTAGGGAAGGACGGGGAACAAAGTCGGCCGTGCCCTTTCAAAGGAACGATCCAGGCATTTGCCGGGAGTGATTTAGGGAAATCACGGAAATCAGGATGGCCGGACGCGGGATTGAACCGTCGTCCTCCCGAATGCGAGTCCAGTGTGTGAACCACTGCGCCACCTCTCTCGGTTCCGCTGGTGGCACACGAAAGCCAGATACAAGTGTTTCGACGATGACGAATATCGTACAAAGAAATTAATTAATGTGTGCACAATCCACGTATAAGAAAGAAGTTCGGTAAAAGATTACCTTTCTGTTCTGTGTGCTGGTGAGAAGAAGGTACTGTCTGCTTACTTTCCGGATACGCCTAATTAGCTGTCGATCTCCCTGAGACGGAGTCTCGAATTCCTTGATTTTTCACACGTCAGTCTGTTGAGGTGGAGCTCTGCGCGCCGATTACTCACGGTGCATCTCGGAGCGTGCGCTATGATAAGGACGTCCGTCACACCAGGAAAGTTTCAGTGAGGCGAAAGCGGCCAGACAGCGGCCGACCGGCGCCGGCGGTGGAAGTTCTGCGTCTTGGGTGCAACAGGTGAGTTCAGAAACGCCTGTGCGTGGCAGAGTGAGCAGGGCTTGTCTGCTGGTGCTGCCTCGTGTGCCAGCAACTGCTGGTGCGCGAGTGTTCCGGACGTATAGGACGTCACGTCGTATCGCTCACAGTGCACACACAGTCCTATTTGCCAGCGTGACACTGCTGGCAACTGGAATGTGAGACAGGGTATTTGTAGAAAATTAGTTTTTATTGCGCTGTTACAGCGAATTCTTTCTTGTGGGTATTTTAGTCTAGTATGGTGAACTCGTCTGTTCCCTAGTGACACTCAGAGCAACATCTTAGAGGAGACAGTTTCCCATTTTCTCCTTCCAACCAGTGGGCAACATACCACACCTCTATCGCATACTACAAGTGACTGAGATGAATGCTTATGTGCCGTTGTGAAGTATCTCTGTCTTGTGTGATGATGGCACGAAACGATCGTCACCGGACATGTCACACAATGGAGACCTCCACTCTAATCCTGGTAACGTCAAATGTGGCACGCATTTTAATATTTTTGCCGACTGTCAAGACTCTGAGCTAATAAATGGGTTGCAAAGCAGCAGGTGTATCTATTTTTAGCTTAGTGTTCAGCCACATCTGTTACTGTATTTTTTTTGTGTCATCCCCTCAATCTCTCTTGTTTCTTTACTCTACCTTTTAGGAAAAGTCTGATTTAACGACTTCAACTGTCCTTCACCCACATCCTCTTCTTCCAAACTACTTTGTGTGTGTGTGTGTGTGTGTGTGTGTGTGTGTGTGTATGTGCTGGAGAACTGTTGCTATAGGTACTTTTGTGGGAACTTCTAAAGTCATGTCAAGTTTAACCACAACCATTCTTAATGTCGAGTGCCCCACACCTAATTATCATCTTCATAGCAATAATAATGATCAGGGGTCACCTAAAACATTGCTTTATGTTGATGAAAAGGTCTTGATTCCAACTGGATGGCAGTGTTGAAAATCAACGTCCTTTTGTCGAGTGTCAAACTTGTCACTTCATTAGAAGATGATGAATATTACACTAGTCGAAAAGTTACAATTTTCAACACTGTCAACCGGCTGGAAACTTGAAAGCTCTCATCAGCAGTACACTTTGTGGAAGTCCTAGACTTACAGTGCCTTATTTTCTCACTCAATGCAGTTCCCCTAGAACACTGGAATTTAATCAAATACTTTGGCACACTCTCAGTGGTATGCACACTCTCAGGAGCCAAATTCACGGGGTGTAGATTTTCTACACCATCAGGATTCTAAACAACCGTATACAGCTCAATAACGAGATTCGTAACCTCTTCCACAAAAAAATATATGTTTAACTTGTGCGCTGCACTGTTTACCCAAGTGAAGAAGATACACTTTTGTCGAAAAACTGACAGTGTTTCTGTAGACACCGAACCAAACTATGTTCTGATAGTTACAAAATTGAAATCTACACTGTCTGAAGGGCTTATGCGAGATGTAAAGAAGATAATCAGAATCTGTCTTTTTTCCTTATTTGTTTATATTTGTCGGAGTTGTAAGAGCACTGGTGATTCTCTATTAATTGCAGACGCACTTCAATGGAACATCACGGGCGCACTAATGTCACGCAGCATGTGTTAGTTTATTATGTTCCTTTCTCAATTCTTTCACCTTGGCTCAGCTATGTTAAAAAGACGATGAAAAATTGAATTATAGTGCAAAATAGTGATAGAGAGGAAATCAGAATTATGGTATAACATATCACAAGACGTGCTGATTAAAAGGATGTGACAAATAGTTATTACATTATAAGATTTGAATGAAGTTGCTTAACAAAAATAGCAACAATTTGCTTTACCTGTGCTTTTAGCTGGCAGTTCAGTATTTCCTATTACACTAGACGTTCTACTTAGCTATGTCCTCTCTTGCCTCTCAATTTCTCAAAAGTTAGCGAATTTTAATCTAAAGTGTAAAACATGGTAAAGCATTATGTAAATTTCCGGCTTTCTTATATAAGAGAGATTCATTAGTGCAGGCTTTCCCTTACTTATGACACTTCTCTGAAACATCAAGATCTTGCTCCTAGAAACATATCATCAGAATTACTTGTTCAGGATAGTGACATTGTGGGAGAACTACCTTTGTATTACAATGCGAACAAGGGTATATAACTTCTTTATTGTTTTTGAATTTTTGTAAAATATAACATTGTTTTTGTTTTGTCATGTTATACTGAATCTAAGTAACATCTGCTGGAGATCATTTATCAGATATTTCTTTTTGTGTTTTTGTGCCTTGGTTATGCATTGAATTACGCAAATATGTCAAATAAACTGGCGGTGGAAATTCGGGATTACTTCCACGTATCTCATCAAGATTTTGTGACAGCCTGCTCCAAATCGACGTCTCGAGCGTACTTCGTACGCTTACCACCTGATAAATTTTAATAACAAAAACATTAGTTATGTTACAATGTATCGAGCCGGAGTTGTATGTCAGCCTCGCTGTGAGATATACCTACGGCATGGGAAAAGCATCATAACCATTTTGCTGTCAGACAGCAAACCAACCTGAATTTCATTACAAATGAGCGAACAAAGGTTCACAAATTTATCATGAAAATATATTGGGTTGGTGACTAAGTTAGTAACGTAAACACACAACAGAAACACATAATACGAGGGCTATTCGGAAAGTAAGGAACGATAGGTCGCTAAATAGAAACCACATTGAAAATAAAAACTGTTTTATTTGCAACGGTTAGGTACACCTTCCAGCTACTTCTCTACACAGTCTCCGCTCAGACTTCGACATCTGTCGTAGCATTGCACCAACTTTTCAATTCCCTCGTTACAGAAGACAGCCGCCAGTGCTTTTCGACAATTTTCTACTCTGGACTGCAGTTGGTTGTCTGTGTCAAAATATTGTCTTCATAGCCAGCGGTTCATTTGAGCAGAGATGAACCTCAGGTTTAGCCAATTATGGACTGTATTGTGGGTGATCAAACACTTCCCATCGAAAACGCTGCAGGAGCATCTTCATTGCCCCTGCAGAGTGCGGCCGAGAATGGTGAAGAACGAACTGCATGACAGTTATGTAATGTGGACTGCATAGATTCAGGCGAAATCTTTCGCCAAGCCCTCATACTTGGCGGGAGAAGCTAATTTCTAGCCATCTTTATGTTCTCACTGCGAGCTCAGAACTGAAAAGAGCGGCATGATGCGATCGTCAGGCGTACTAGACACAGTGCCCAACGCATCTGTGCAAAGCTTCATCAGATTTTCACTGTACTTTCCATTTCACGACCGATCGTTCCTTACTTTCCGAATAACCCTTGTATACTCTCCTTCACTGTTTACAACAGTCTGCTAGAGCTGTGGTAACTTCTCGATTTCCCGACCGCAGAAATCACGTGGTTTTGAGACGAAGAACTCGTCGAGCCATGTTCAGAGCATATTTTCAACTGAAAAGGAAGTTCCTTGGAAGTTGTTAGGAAAAGGTGAAAATCTGAGGGCGCAAGATTAGGTGAATAAGGTGAGTGCGGAAAGTCTTCTCAACCCAGCCCCTGTATGGTGTTTTTTGTCAGTATAGCAGAATGCGGGCGGCCGCTATTTTGGAGTAGCATCACTTCACGCAGTCCTCTTGGTCGTTGTTCTTGTACTACGTCTGCAAGGCGTCTCAGTTGTTCACAATAAATGTCACCAGGGGAAACAATCAGTGGTACACCAAACCGCCGCTGTTCCACCAGATGCAAAACACTATCTTTTGTGGAAATGCGCAGGTCTTTGTACGGAGACCTGCTGCTTTCTTTTGGCTCAATTATTCCTTTCTTTTCCTTATTAGCATAAAGACACTATGTCGCGTCTCCAGCAACGGTACAGGATAAGAATGGTCGGTGCTGTTCACGAGACAATTGATGAGGAGCAAGCAGAGATTCACATCTTGCCCTCCGCTGTTTTTATGATTTTCGCTTATAGCATGGGGTACATCCGACCACCCCTTACACCTTAACATGCCAAATCCGATTAACGATGGCTGACCCTGCGTAACTGCGGGACAAGGCTCAAGCGATAGAATAGCTTAGAGCATGGGGTACCTACACGCCCGATTTCTGAACCTTCCCCATTGCATGCAGACGTCGCACGATGGTGTAATGATCACAGTTCATCTCATTTGCCAGTTCTAGAGTGCAATGACGTGGATCATTGTGTATTAATGCGTTTAAACGATCTTCATCATATCTCTAAGGTTTTCCGGAACGTGGAGAGTCTCTCAAACGAGAAAAATCATTTTCTCGCCGTGCTCTGTCCAATGACATTATACTCATACACGATGCAAATGTTTCTAGTTGCCTCCTCTGATGGCACACCTCTATTGAGCTCAAGCAGAAGAAAAAGTCGGAAGTGTTCCGATTTACCCATTAATCACTACCATTTTCTAGCGTCCACAGCTCCAGTTATTATCTCCAAAAAGCAAAATGACAATATGTTAACTCAAATAGCAGCAGTGAACGACAAATAAAAATGACAGTCGATAAATAAACCCACAGAAATTGGAATATCAACATCCAAAAGAAAAACGCAACGAACTTAATACACCAACCTAATAATTCCTTTGATAAGAAAGTTCAAATGGTAATATAAGACGCTTTTTGCCGAAACTGAGTTCTTGACGGCTACAGGATGACTCTCTTATTGCCCTTCCAGCAACGGCAAAATAGTTTGTCGTCACAGTTCCTGAGCTTGTATTTCAAGAGTTGAACAAACCCTCAAATGCATCTCTAATATTTGACTTCAGTGTCCGACAGACTGGAAGTATCTGAGGTGTCGTCTTCTAGGGTACTGCTCTGCAGTACGGGATCCTTACCAGATAGGACTGACGAAGGACATCATCGTAGTTCCAGTAAGGGTAGCACTTTTCTTACTATCGCGAAAAAGGGGAGAGATTGTAACGGATTTGACACGCGAGTTGGGGTGGCAGTCACTAAAATAAAACTGTTTCTTCTTGCGGCGAGATCTTTTCACGAAATTGCGATCACCAGCTTTCTCCTCCGTATGCGAAAATATTTTATTGACTCCTACCTACATAGGGAAAAATTGCCATCGTAATAAAACAAGATAAATCGGAGCTCAGATGGAAAGGTTCAAGTGTCCGTTTTTTCCCACGCGCTATTAAGAGTGGAACGGTCGAGAAACAGTCTGAAAGTGATTCGACAAACCTTCTGCCAGGCGCTTAAGTGTGGATTAACGAGTAGTCACTAGATCTAGACGAGGTAAATGAACAGTTCGGTATGCACACAATTCGGAGTTGTGAATATAGTGAAACTAAATACTGCTCGTGTATTGAATATACCCATCGCGCACTCGGGCGGATGTTACACTTCTTATATCAGAGTAAACAGACCGACTTTGTAAGGGAAACGGCGCGGAATGTATACAGATGGACGGTCAGCTTGGTGGCCGTCAGAGGTTTGAAACTCGGTGATTAGGATTGTGTCGGAGTCTCCGTCTACTTAACAAGCGAGGTAGTGCATAGTTAAGATACTTGTTTTTCTTTCGGGAGGAGTGGGTTGCAAATCCCCGACCAAGGATCCTAATTTAGATTTCACGTGCTGTCCCTAAAACACCTCAAGTGTATGGTTCAACAAACCCTCATCGATTTAGGCTTTATGGTCTTATGTTAAACAGAACTATCTTTGTGAACACGTTACAGAAGTGACGTTTATCTCTAACTTTCATTTCTTCCCACTGCTTCCGAAAGTATTTCACTTTAAATTATCTAGGATACCGAACAAAACGGCAGTATTTTTAATTCGGACTACCGTTGCACAATTTGACCTATTTTGTATTCTCCTCGGATATCTATCAGTTTCAGTACCACATTCGAGGTGACAATATTTGTTTCCCGCTTCATATATCGACCATTAAACGTTACGAAGCTTTTGGTGTCCAGTTCTACCCACAACCTTCTATTACGCTCCATCCTTCAAACATTTACGTATGTTTTGGTCCCTAGTTGCCTGTTAAATAACACACTTTCCTAGTGGTTAAAAGGACTAAAGATAAATTTTCATTTTATACTATATACGATTTTGCATAAAACGTCATCCGTGAACTAATTCACGTTTTTGGCTACAATTATATTTCTTCATACTGTATTATCTACGTGAATTTTCTGAGATTGACAAGAGCCCCACAAACTGTCAATTTCTTATAAAAGCTTCTTTGGTTTACAACACTTTATCTAACTCGTCTATTTCAGATGTGCCATATAAGTCAAACAATCCAACTGTGCGAAACCGACCTGTATTTATGACAGATTTATAACGAACAGACGAGTCAACAGCAACAAAGGTGTAGACGCTGCAAAAAGGAACAGAAACGGCATCTCACTGAAAAAATCTGTAAGATATAAAATAAGAACTGTTTTGGTAATGAAACCGAAACGCGTATCACTTAAAGTATTGAGTCGTACTCCCAAAGCAATCTAGTTATCTAGTGGAACAAAGAAAATAAGTTTTACCGCCCAAGGTTTCTGGTAACCCATGATTTTGTCCCCCGTCTGCTCCAAGAAGTACACACGCATCAGTTGCATTGCACCGTCTAAGTGTTGGAAAAGAGAAAATCACCGACTTCCTCTCTGGTCCGTGTAACTAGATGACGTCATGTTTCCCAGCGCGACCGCTTCTCATGGCGCGATGCCAACTAAGAATTTCTGCGTCTTATCGTTAGAAATTCAGCGATAACTTAGTCTTATCAGTGGCAGTATCAATAGCGCCTCATGTGTTACACAATAAAATGGTAACCTCAAGCCCGCACATGTGAATAACTACATCCTTTAAGGTTTTATAGGAAAAAAGCTTTGCCAACTGTGCTAGTCTAAAGTGTAAGTTCGGAAACCCAGTTGGATAGTAAATCTCGGAAGTAAATAATATGTTATTTGCGTTGAGGGACCTGTACTGTTTGAATATGTAATAATATTGGAAAGCAAAAGATTTGGCGAAGTGCAGCGGTAACTGCCTCATACTTTGCTCAAAAAAAACATTACAAGAACAACCTTTTAAATACCTGCATTTTTTTCAGGAATGTATGGAGTGAAACAGACTTTTTTGTGGAAAATGAAATCTCTATTTAACAAAATGTTCATATTCTGTTGTCTTCTCGTCACACATTTTGGTGCTGTGACCAGAAATTCAACACAGTGTCGTAAACCAAAGTAGAAACTCCTTCATTTAAGTCACATAAGACACAAAAAGAAACGTTTCAGTATGTGATAGGCCCTCCACGTGCCCATACTACTACCTTACATCTTAGAGGCATGCCCCGGAAAAGTCTGCGAACATTATCTTGAGGAATTTTTCCCACTCTTCATTAAAGACCTTTGCAAGTTGTTCAAGAGTCTGAGGTGCTACAGGACAGGCCCGAAGTTATCTGTCCAGCATACTTCCATAAATGCTCAATAGGACTGGGTCAGGATTCAGAGCAGACCAATCTAATGTTTAAATCGCGACATCCTGTAATATTTCCTTGGTGGCTGCTGCTTAATACGCTCTCGCAGTATCTTGTCGCAGGATAAAATGGGGACCCTTTGCAACTGCAATGACATAACATGACCCAGTACAATCTTATTGATGTCCCTCTGAGCACGAAGTCGGTCTGTATCTGAAGGTCCGATCGGCCATCAACTGTGATGGCACTCCACACCGTTACTGGGTCGCAGCCAAATCTGTACATTTCCTGGACTGCTGCTTCAGTATAACGTTCACTACGACGATAACATACACCTATACTTCGATCACACCGTGTTAGACGAAAGCGGGACTCGTCTGTAAACAATACATTGCGCCAATGATGCAGCTGCCAGTACCTATGTTTCTCGGCAAATGGAAGCAGATTTCTCATGCGCCGAGCAGTTAATCGATGGACGTGATGTTTTCTTGGTGTTAATCCTGCCGGTTGCTGCTGTTACGTTGTTCCGTATGTCCCAGGCAGTCGCAATGCGCCGGCGGAGGGACCCATAGGTCGTCTCTGGCGGATGTTTTCCGTTGTTTCCTTTGCCCTGGCTTTCATGTATATGTACAAGTTTCACAAATTTTTTTCCAAACTCTCACAACACCAGATGAAGCCACATTAAGCTCTGTAGAGATTGCACGAATAGTCCAACATTCCTGCAGTAATACTGTGAGTGTGTGGGTTTTATTTTTGTCAAGTTGCGCAATGGATTGATCCAACAAGTACCCTTTGGCTCCTGCAAGAAACAATTTCCACCCCACACGACTACAGAAGTCAGATAGACACTCCTAATGTACCAACAAGAATTGCTTGAAAAACATTCAGCAAGAAATATCTTCTGGAGTCGTCAGCTGTAAGGAAAAGACACAAAAAATTCTATATTCTTAGATAACTAGTGAATTACTTGGGTACTGGAGTATTGCTAGTTAGTGAAGAAAAACATTAAACGAACGAAAAATATTATTTATTGCAAAAAAATTCTGAGAAATCAAGTGAAACTTTTTCTTATAAACTAATAAATTTCCGGGTTCTTTTTGGAACAGTAGATTGCCTCTTATGGATGGGAATGATGTTGTTTTACAAAGTATGGAAAGGTTCTTTTCTCCCTTTTCTTTAAGAATGTTTTTTACTCATCAGAATGGCTGAGAGCTCCGCCTACACAACTTGAATAACTTTTCTAGGTATGGTCAAGGCTGTTGCATGAGAAATGTAATGGAGTCTACTGTTAGGGAGGAAAGATGGGGCTCACATATGCTGTAGCGCACAATACCCTGAGCTGCAACGACTGCTTCCTGCTTCGCTCGCTGCTGACAAATAACACAACTATCTCTTTCTATCTGGATTGATCTTCGCAAATCTAACTCTCCCTACACCTTGATTAAGTCAAGGACTCCTGTCTGCCCCTAGACTAACTATTGGCGTGGTACACCGCTCAGATAACCAGTCCACCACGATGCCACTCAATATTCGCTCACACGCGTTTGTGAACAATGCTTAATCGCGAGCGACTCAATATAGAGTATAACTCCGATTCGCTAACGACAGAGGTGCTCTCCCAGTGAAGTACTGAGGAGAGACTTTGTTCCTCGCTCTTTGCGTACACGTACGCTCTCGTTATGTGTTCCCGCTCCAAGAGTGACAACGGAACAGCCCCATTTTCTGGAAAAATTGCAAGGGTATATCATTCTCTGTCTTCCCTCACTCCTCTGGATCTTTGCGCTAGAAATATTCCGCCAGTCAGCGTTGCTCTTTTAAGCGGGAGAATGACGTTTCGTTTAAGTCGACCAATGCGAAAATATGTAGCATCTCCGTTAGGCGTATACAGTCCTCGTGTGAGAACTCTGTAACTATGCAGTCGGTCCGTCAAAAAATGCGTCTTCTGGGTGCTCCCACACAATGTAGCAGAATTTGCTTTTAAGTAAAAAATGGGAGTCGTTATCCCTTCGCTCTGGCAAAAGCTGTCCTCTCTCTGGGCAGTCGCTCTGGCCGAAGTAGGTGTCTGTTGACTCACCCCTCTGAAGGGACGGGCCTACCAGCAGGCTGGTTGCCTCCTTAGAACGAAAATTTCTGTGGCCATCATGTTGTGTATACCAGTCTCGACTTTTTCAACCTCGGTGTGCACTTGCGATTTACTTATTAGATTTGCATATCTCTTACATGAATTCATACAAAATTGACTCTACCTTACCGAGTTTGGGTTCGAATGAAGCGTCTTGATGTGCAGAATACGATTGTGAGGACGGAATATGTAAGAAATGAAGGTCTGGAGACCATTCCACCTTACAATACAATAAATGTATTCACAGTTGCGAATATGGACAACCACTTCGCTATCCGAGCACGCTGCGTGGCCGGACAAACTTACATATATCGTCAACCAATGTCTGCAGTTTGCACTCGTATATTCATTACGTATTTTTCAGTACAGGGGAGACATTTTAATTGAAAGTCGCTTGCCCGGTGTTGACAGATAAATGTGGTATTGCAGTACCTTCTTTATTCCAAATTATGATAAGTTCTTTGAACATGCATGTATGTTAGAAGGAACAGGCAGAATGGGGCGACTGCAGCCTTTATACAACATGTTAAATGCATTCGTAGTTGCGAATCTGGATAACCATCATTTGTATAATGGAATGACGACAATGGAAATTTATACTGGACCGGTAGTCGAACCTGGATTTCCCACTTATCTCGAGGGTTCGCCTTACCATAGGGTATCAGTAGACACATTATTGGCGACATATGGAAGTTTGGGTCTAGCTGTAAATCGTGCTCAGGTAGCCAAATGATAAAGCGACCGCTCGAAATAAGCAGGAAATTCAGGTTCGAGTCCCGGTACGACACAAATTATCACTGTCGTCATTCCACTATACAGCTGATCGTTGCCCATATTCGCAACTGCTACTACATTTAATGTATTTCATAACGGCCGTAGCCGCTGCAGTGCCTGTTCCTTCGCACGTGCATGCGTGTTCGCTGGAACTTAATATCGTATTTCTGAATAACGCAGACACTGCAAGACCATATTCCTGCAGTAATGTAACTGCCCAAACACGTTATGCCTCACTCAGATGCCTCATGTTGACTGATGAAACACACACAGGATGTAGAGACGCACTCGTTCCCTAAACTCACAAGATGGCAGAGTGAGTCTTCGCTCGTCCATTTCATTCTTAGGCATTGCACCGTACATTTGAAAACTACCACTAAACAATGGCTTTCAAACGTGTTGTAGAGAAATGTTCTTATTATTAAAACACGTCAGAAGACCAAGAGCAACAATATATATCTTAATCACAGTTTACGTTCATGGTACACCCGATAAATATAAAACGCTGACGAGAAACGGCAGGCCACGTCATCCGAAATTGATAAGTTACGCACTTCTGCTTCTAAAGAGGTGTCGAGAAAAGATGTTGCTTGAACAGGTATAGCATGAGAAGGGGACAAATGGTTAAGATTGTGGGAGATGAAAGATCAAATGAACGTGACGACATTATGACTTAGACTTCTTGTTGTTTATGTGTTATTTGAGAGAGCAACGTGACTGAAAAGGCGAAAAAGTAGTCAGGTTTCTAGATGAGTTTGTACAAGGAGATACTATGTATCTATTTGTGGGAGAAATTATTAGTATTAGGACCTGGCAATAGAGTTCCCGAAACGCGTCTTGTATGGATTTGAATTATAATAAAAAAGTGCAACAGAGACGGAATTTTTAATAGTTGGCAAAACAAGATTATGGAAAGAGAAAAACGCTGTTTCCTATTTCCTTCTCTATCATCACCCGATTGACATACTGCTCCATGCCTTATAACATCCCCCTTCTCTGATAACGTGCGTCCACGTCGTAGATAAAAGGACAGAGAGAAAAGGTTGTTCGTGAGAAGATTATGGGCAAAGTACTAGGGCATTCAATCTCGGTCAGTTCCGGTTGAAAAAATGCGGAATTTGTCGTGGGACGATGTGGACCATTCCCGCGTCAACCCCTACAGTTTCAAGAAGTATCGATAGGAGCGGTGTTATACGTAGCCTTCAAACTGGTATCTGTGACGGAGGTGTGTTCCAAGCAGAGCGCTGTCATTGAATTTCTTTTGGCGGAAACCCAGAGCATTGCAGATTTGCACAGGCGACTCACTTGACAGTGAACAAAAGCACGGTGAGTCGTTGGGCGATCATCGCAACAAGATTGGGCAAACCTGTCCGAGCTCCCGTATGCAGCTGTGACTCGTGCGTTGTTGAACGTGCGGACACTCTCATTCGAAGTGATCGACGGACCACAACGACACTCTACCCTGTACAACTAGAAGCTCTGTTACCAGCGCTGACACACTTTTCTGCCAGTTGGGATACTCAAAGCTTTGTGCCCGCTGACTCCCTCGCCGCCTAACGGAAGACTATAAAGAGCGACGAAGGACCATCTGTGCGGCATTGTTTGCTGGTTACGAGGTTGATCGTGACAATTTTTGTCGAACATCGTCATAGGCGATGAAACATGGTTTCATCACTTCGAACTGGAAACAAGACGGCAATCCATGGAGTGGTCACCACACCAGTTCTCCTCCGAGGAAAAAGTTCACAGCCGCACCTTTTTTTTTTTTTTTTTTTTTTTTATGTCCTCCCTCATGGTGCAACGACCAACTCGAAAGTGTATTGTGCTACCCTCAGGAAATTGAAGAAATGACATCAGCGTGTTCGTCGCTACAGAAATGCAAACGAACTTCTTCTCCATGAGAACGCATGCCCTCATACAAGTCAGTGCATGCGAGAGGAGGTCACAAAACTTCCTCACCCGCCCTACAGCCCGGATCTCGCACCTTCCTACTTCAGTCTGTTTGACTGAATGTAGGATGCAGCCCGCAGGAAGTAGTACATGGATGGTGGGGCGGTTATTCGTGCAGCAAGACGTTGTTACTGACGTCGACCAGTAGAAGGTATGATGTGGAACCCTCCTAGTAAGGTGGCGTAGGGCCGTCACATTCTACCGAGGCTATTTCGAAAAATAGTGTTTTTTTAGTGAAAGGAGTGGAGGATAATATGGTCTATGGAATCCTGAATAAAACCAAGGTGATTTCAGAAAAAAAAATGTGTTGCATTACTTATTGAAGCCCCTCGTACATTATACACATGCTGCTAATATACGCACATCAAAAAAGTTTTGCATCACCCCAGTTCCCAGAACTCCTGAAAATAGACGTTGACTGTGGATAAATTGTATCACAGACACAGTCCCTTTGACTGTTCAGAGATATAACTAAACCCGTCCGAAGGTGTAAACGACCATTCGCGAGCAGCGCGTTTGAGACTGAGGGGGTCCGACAGTCGATCACTTCCAGTCATTCCACCAGGATGGAGGTACACGGCTCGTGCCTACACGGTCAATACCGCGCTTCGATCGCGCCCTGATTGTTACTTTGTGCCAGGAAGGGCTCTCAACAAGGGAAGTGTCCAGGCGTTTCGGAGTGAACCAAAGGGATGTTGTTCGGAGATACAGGAACTGTCGATGATATGCCTCGCTCAGGCCGCCCAACGGGCTACTACTGCAATGGATGACTGCTACCTACGGATTATGGCTCGGAAGAACCCTGACAGCAACGCCATCCTGTTCAATAACACTTTTCGTGCAGCCACAGGACATCGTGTTACGACTCAAACCGTGCGCAATAGGCTGCATGATGCGCAACTTCACTCCCGACGTCCATGGCGAGGTCCATCTTTGCAACCACGACACCATGCAGCGCGGTACAGATGGGCCCAACAAGATGCCGAATGGACCGCTCAGGATTGGCATCACGTTCTCTTCACCGATGAGTGTCGGATGTGACTTCAACCAGACAATCGTCGGAGACCTTTTTGGAGACAACCCGGTCAGATTGAACACCTTAGAAACACTGTCCAGCGAGTGCAGCAAGGTGGAGGTTCCCTAATGTTTTGGGGTGGAATTATGTGGGGCCGACGTACGCCGCTGGTGGTCATGCAAGGCGCCGTAACGGCTGTACGATACGTGAATGCCATCCTCCGAGCGATAGTGCAACCATATCGGCAGCATATTGGGGAGCCATTCGTCTTCATGGACGACAATTCGCGCCCCCATCGTGCACATCTTGTGAATGACTTGCTTCAGGATAACGACATCGCTCGACTAGAGTGTCCAGCATGTCCTCCAGACATGAACCCTATCGCCGGCCGAAGTGGCCGTGCGGTTCTAGGCGCTGCAGTCTGGAACCGCGAAACCGCTACGGTCGCAGGTTCGAATCCTGCCTCGGGCATGGATGTGTGTGATGTACTTAGGTTAGTTAGGTTTAACTACTTCTATGTTCTAGGGGACTAATGACCTCAGACGTTGAGTCCCATAGTGCTCAGAGCCAGCCACGAACCCTATCGAACATGCCTGGGATAGATCGAAAAGGGCTGTTTATGGACGACGTGGTCCACCAACCACTCTGAGGGGTCTACGCCGAATCGCCGTTGAGGAGTAGGACAATCTGGACCAACATTGCGTTGATGAACTTGTGGATAGTATTCCCTGACGAATACAGGCGTGCATCAATGCAAGAGGACGTGCTACTGGGTATTAGGGATAGCGGTGTGTACAGCAATCTGGACCACCACCCCTGAAGGTCTCGCTGTATCATGGTACAACATGCAGTGTGTGGTTTTCATGAGCAATAAAAATGGCGGAAATGATGTTTATGTTGATCTCTATTCCGGAACTCTCGGAACCGACGTGTTGCAAAACTTCTTTTGGTGTGTGTGTATACAACACAGGGCGGTTGCAAAAAAAAAAAAAAAAAAAAAAATGGCTCTGAGCACTATGGGACTCAACTGCTGTGGTCATAAGTCCCCTAGAACTTAGAACTACTTAAACATAACTAACCTAAGGACATCACACACATCCATGCCCGAGTCAGGATTCGAACCTGCGACCGTAGCGGTCACACGGTTCCGGACTGCGCGCCTAGAACCGCGAGACCACCGCGGCCGGCACTGCGGTTGCATGTAATGTAGCTACACTCCTGGAAATGGAAAAAAGAACACATTGACACCGGTGTTTCAGACCCACCATACTTGCTCCGGACACTGCGAGAGGGCTGTACAAGCAATGATCACACGCACGGCACAGCGGACACACCAGGAACCGCGGTGTTGGCCGTCGAATGGCGCTAGCTGCGCAGCATTTGTGCACCGCCGCCGTCAGTGTCAGCCAGTTTGCCGTGGCATACGGAGCTCCATCGCAGTCTTTAACACTGGTAGCATGCCGCGACAGCGTGGACGTGAACCGTATGTGCAGTTGACGGACTTTGAGCGAGGGCGTATTGTGGGCATGCGGGAGACCGGGTGGACGTACCGCCGAATTGCTCAACACGTGGGGCGTGAGGTCTCCACAGTACATCGATGTTGTCGCCAGTGGTCGGCGGAAGGTGCACGTGCCCGTCGACTTGGGACCGGACCGCAGCGACGCACGGATGCACGCCAAGACCGTAGGATCCTACGCAGTGCCGTAGAGGACCGCACCGCCACTTCCCAGCAAATTAGGGACACTGTTGCTCCTGGGGTATCGGCGAGGACCATTCGCAACCGTCTCCATGAAGCTGGGCTACGGTCCCGCACACCGTTAGGCCGTCTTCCGCTCACGCCCCAACATCGTGCAGCCCGCCTCCAGTGGTGTCGCGACAGGCGTGAATGGAGGGACGAATGGAGACGTGTCGTCTTCAGCGATGAGAGTCGCTTCTGCCTTGGTGCCAATGATGGTCGTATGCGTGTTTGGCGCCGTGCAGGTGAGCGCCACAATCAGGACTGCATACGACCGAGGCGCACAGGGCCAACACCCTGCATCATGGTGTGGGGAGCGATCTCCTACACTGGCCGTACACCACTGGTGATCGTCGAGGAGACACTGAATAGTGCACGGTACATCCAAACCGTCATCGAACCCATCGTTCTACCATTCCTAGACCGGCAAGGGAACTTGCTGTTCCAACAGGACAATGCACGTCCGCATGTATCCCGTGCCACCCAACGTGCTCTAGAAGGTGTAAGTCAACTACCCTGGCCAGCAAGATCTCCGGATCTGTCCCCCATTGAGCATGTTTGGGACTGGATGAAGCGTCGTCTCACGCGGTCTGCACGTCCAGCACGAACGCTGGTCCAACTGAGGCGCCAGGTGGAAATGGCATGGCAAGCCGTTCCACAGGACTACATCCAGCATCTCGACGATCGTCTCCATGGGAGAATAGCAGCCTGCATTGCTGCGAAAGGTGTATATACACTGTACTAGTGCCGACATTGTGCATGCTCTGTTGCCTGTGTCTATGTGCCTGTGGTCCTGTCAGTGTGATCATGTGATATATCTGACCCCAGGAATGTGTCAATAAAGTTTCTCCTTCCTGGGACAATGAATTCACGGTGTTCTTATTTCAATTTCCAGGAGTGTATTTCAGTAGCGTTGCCCAATGACTCATATTAATAAATGTACACTGGCCCTGCAAATGCACTATTAGGACATTATGGAGAGTGGAACAGTTGTGTTGAATTGGATGTATAGTGAATAGTTGACGCAACCTAAACTGCAAGCCAGTACCAACCGGTCGTTGATTCACAAACATGTGCAACGTTTCACTGTCGACAGGTCGAAGATCTGCTTATTCCAAAACAGTTCAGTTATGTTGTTGTCTGTCATATTAGTTACTGACTAATTATGTGTTCATTGGGACCCGCGAAGAAAGAGAAGCGTCTTGTCAATGCAAAAGCGCTCAGACGTGACAACAGCCAAAATGGGGTTAGCAGGCAATGTCATGATGGTCTCTCCCTCACATGCTAAGAGTCCAGTGTTGTCTTTTCCTGTACCCAGAGGGAGAACTGGGGTTTCCCACTGGATTGACGAAATGTGGGTTGCAGAAAAACTGTTCATAGGGCAGCAGGAATGCATCCGTTGATTGTGGCTGATAGATACCGGATGCAGGTGGGAGACAAGTTAATACTGCTCAGCAGCCGTGAACCACTGGTGAGGCCCTGGAGGAACAGTATATGAAAAACACAAATTCATGTCCGAGGAGTGTTCACTGAAACATTCTGACACTGTTCAGGAGTGATCGGTTGATTCTCTGTCATGCTAAGTGCAAGGGTCGCCGCTTTAGACCTGTGGGAAAGTGGCAGAGGGGCATGAGTGCCGTGTTATCCCATGAAAAACCGCTCCTACGCTAAACTGTACGCCATTACCAAGACGGATCAGTTGCCTCAAGTGTTGCACATTATGTGTTACAATGTTGTTTCACCTTATATGTGGAGCATTCTGTGTCGCTGCTAATTCGCTAGTGCTGTTTTCTGTGTCATGACACGTTTTTACGGAACTTTTTAAAAATTCTATTATTTGGAAGATGTGAACCGGACTCTATTCAATACACAGGAAGTCTGAATAATAACGCCTTCAGTCGCAATATTTTCGTGTCTTATTAAACTACACGATGCATTTCGGATCCCGTTGATCCATCTTCACGTGAAAATCGTCTAATATGTAAATTGCATTTACTCTTGAGTGAGGTGAAATGCATTTTTCTGTTATGAGAAAGTTAGTTGTCAGGTTTCGTATTTCGTAAATCAAGTGCGGCAATATGTGAAACAGACGAAAAATAAGTGGTGGCTGCTGTGTAAGAGCACAAGAGCAAGTGAACACCCATACTTTTGACACCTTGCGGATTTATTGGTTATTTTTCTTTGAATGCTGTTAAACGTAATGCCGATCAAGTAATCTGAAATGCACGGTACCCAATCTAACGCGCTGTGCTACATACTGCTCTTCTAGAATCGGAGCAACTTGGCATCAGGGTCGTAGCACACCTTCACCTGTGCACATTTTCAGGAGCTTCTGCGTATGCACAGCTGATGTGACGTAATTTCCTTACGTGTCAAATACATATGTATTTAATAAACAATATGCACGGCTTACGGCCCTACCACTCAGCTACAAGCTTACGTCAATGCCATCAGGACACTTACCTACGTTCGTTAACTTCACAGATCTGCGAATTCACTCACTTTAGAGTAAAATTAGATCGGACATTATGTTGTAGTTATACTGACAGAAAAACCTATTTTGTGGAATTCTGAATGAGATAAGTTTTGTATTTTATCATAGAGTAATCCATTTGGGGCGCTGAGAACCATTAAGCACATCATTGTCGACTTGTGAGACTCTGGCATTTATTCATGTTTCTGACATCTGTTGATCTTATAGTGAGTCACGTTTATCTGTACTGTAGGCCCGCTTTGTACGTATATCTGAACATTCGCGAAAAGCTGTCTCAGTGGTTTCTCTGATTTTCACTTAAATATGGGGGTCGAAGACGGTGTACTTTTGGCCCTTATGGCTCTCAGCGCCTGATTTGTATTCTAATCAAAGTGACGTTGTTGGTAGACAGTACTTTGAATTCAATAATTTCCGCAAACGGCAGTTTGTGTTTGGAGTTGGTTGTCTACTGTGCAGGAATCGGCTTTTCTGTCGTGTCAACATGAACTCAGTTAACCTCTATTAAGCGCTAACAGAAACGAAAATTACCAGGAACAGTTAGCCGCAAAGAAACTAGAGCATTCCAGACCAGATCCGTTGTCTGAGAAAGTGACGAAATCGAATAAGCGTGACTACAAATGAACTTGTAACAAAGAGGTATGTAATAAGCTAATTTGTTGTGTAGGTGCAACATAAGAATGCCTTATTTTCAGCCTAGAATTAATTCGTTAACTAATACACGAATTAGGAATATTGTATATTTGTCCGAAAAAATAAAAAAAGCACGAAAACTCACACTTACACAAAAACGCGAAACGGAGAGTAGCGAAAGCTTAAACATTATTTCTACTTAATTCTGTACAAAACAACAGAATTCCACAAAAACAATTCTTTCTTTTTTCAGACAAGTTACGCATATTATTATTATTATTATTATTATTATTATTGACAGTGGATGAAGTTGTATAAATTTGTTGATAAGTATAACTATTACATGGCAGATGCTATTAATTTCGTGCTTTCAAATTTATCTGAGTTTAAAAATTTGTGAACAAATGGTTCAAATGGCTCTGAGCACTATGGGACTCAACTGCTGTGGTCATTAGTCCCCTAGAACTTAGAACTACTTAAACCTAACTAACCTAAGGACATCACAAACATCCATGCCCGAGGCAGGATTCGAACCTGCGACCGTAGCAGTCGCACGGTTCCGGACTGCGCGCCTAGAACCGCGAGACCACCGCGGCCGTTTTGTGAACACCTAGACTGTTAACCTACGAGCCGTCACTGGGAAAAATTGTGAAAAATTTCCGAATAATGCTTGGGAACTCATATCCAAATCGCTAGAGAGAAGGAGACTACTTCCTGTAAACTTACTGTTGTCAATGATATCCACATTCATTGGACTCCACTTCAACCACGCCTCCTTTCCTTTATATTTACATCGAGTCAACATTTACGGTACTCCTCCATGTCAGCGTGATTCTGAGTCGGAAGCTGATGGAGACTCATCTTGCTTTCGTGGCCCAAATATGAGTGTGAACGATAAAACTTGTCGAAGACATTGCTGAATATGGGATACCATCTCCAACAGTCAGCATGTCCTCTTTTGTTTACTAAAGACATTCGCCTCTATCAAATTATTCTTATTTTCATTAAGACTACAGGGGAAAATATGTAAGTTCTAATGGTACGCGTATTTTATTTCAATGTGTTGCTTATGATTGAGTCTGATACATGATGTACGTGGAAAAATATGTAGGTTCTAATGGTATGCATATTTAATTTTTAAGTATTGCTTATGATTAAGTTTGAGATTTGGTGTAAGTTGATAAATGAAACTTTCTAATTTACCTCTAGATCTTCTTGCCAACAATTTATGGCGGACAAAACTGTGACCTTGAGTTTTCATAATATGCATTTATGTATTATCTTCATACAACTCAGTATACATTGCAACTATGTATTTTAGATGGCCCAATAGATTAACACTCTGGAAGCAAAGAAATGGTATAACAGATCACACGTTTTCCTCCGGAAATGAAATGTTGAGTTATCCGTAGTACTGTGGTTTTTTCTGTTATTTTACTTGGTTTCAGACACAGCCCATTTTACCGTATACAGTTGCACATAATGATACAAACAAGACATTGATCTCATTCCATTACAAAATCTGAGACATAATTAGACGAGATAAGGAGTCAACAAAGTATGTACGTCTGACTGCTCCACTACAGTAAAAGCCGTGAAGTTTTAACATAAAAACCCAATTGCATAAATACATAAAGAAGCATTAACGATATCCTGAAATTTTAAAGTTTCCTTGTACCAAGACGAATGAAATGGAAAATACATTTGACAACGAATCTATTGATGGATCTAAGAAATACTCTAAGAGAAAAATAGTAATTAATTTGTAAAATATTGTATAATGTAATTCTTCTTAGATGATGGTGTTTACCACGTTCTATGAATGTAATTACGTACAATGTCTCGTCAATGAGGTAGCAAACACAGCTTGGAGAAGGAATTAGTTTTAACAAATATTTCGTTTTATTGGCATTCGTATGCCATGCTCTTAGTATGTTAAGAGTAACAATTTCTCTTCTCGTGAGCGCGAAGTTGAGAAACGAAGGGTGACGTGTAATCTGTCGCTGAACCGCTCAGTACTACGTGTCTTTAATGTTAAGGTCTATGTCCACTAGCTTTGTCCATTCCGTTTTTGTCTTCCAAGAAAATCAGTATATGGTACGGACATGTCGATGGGAAGTAGATGGAGAAAGATTTTCACCAGTTGAATGTCACCATATCCATAGAAGATGAGTCCGTTGATGCAGCTCCTTTGCTCCATTGATATTTCGCCGTGTATCGTACGCCAAAGGATTAACAATTTTTCCTTCGTTTGTCGTCGTAAGACACTGTAGGGCACTCGTCGAGTCCTAGTCAGTAAATAATAGGACACTGTCGACTTGTAAGCCGTAAAGACTTGTAATGTATAGTTTGACGAATGGGGACTCCGCTTTTAGGTCAATACCGGACGCTTCAGTAGGCAACACGAAAGATTGCCCACGTCGTTTTCGACAGTCAAAAATTCCGGCTTGCGCAGAGACAAATACTTTAGACCCAATCATTTATAATTTGTACCAGTCATTCCAGTTACTATCCGATTTTGACGGTACAGAAGCTCTCAGTCGACTTGGAGTTACGGATGTTTGACGTATGTGACTATCATATACAGCACAGTGAAAATTCTGAAGTGATAACTTTTGCTTGACACCACATGTCTCACGCGATGATAACATTGTGCTGTCGGATGTTCCAGTAGTGCACGACACAATAGGATATTGGTAAGAGGAGTTTGGGTTTCTTCGAACAGTATGACAGTCTGTATCATATGCAGTAATCGAGGTAAATTACAGTATAATGGATGACTGATAGAAGATGTGAGCCCCATTTTGTAAAGACCATTTAAGAACTTTCGTCTCGTGCCGAGTGGGCGTACAGCAAGATGTAGATAGTGGTGTGGTTTGCGCGTCGAAAGTTGCAATCCCAGCTATCCGCCGTCATCACTGTTGTCCACACGTCAACCAAGGCGGCAGCGGTTTCTCTCGAACCGACTCCTGGAAACAGCCCTTGACACAGTGGCCCGTGAAAACGCAGTACCAGCCCGACTTCAGAGAGGTGGAGTAACCTCTGTGCCTGGCCCCAATAATGTGGTCGCTACTGACTGCTCTGGTGACTCTTGTCTTTCGCATCTGCATCCACATCTACATCTCAACGCCGCAAACAACCTTACGTTTAGTAAGGGAGGGTAAATAGTGTAGCACATAAAGTTTTCCCTTTCCCTCTTCCTATTCAATTCAGGGATGATATGATCGAAGAATGATTGTTGACACCCTCCGTATAAGCCTGAAGATTTCTAATTCCACCATCATGGTCACCATGCAAAATGTAGTTTAGAGTACGTAATATATTTTCTGACTGGTTCTTGAACGTGGATTCCAGGAATGTTATGAGTAACGCTTTCCGTAAGACATAAAATCTTTGTTGTGGCGTCTTCCACAGTAGCTCGTTTATTTCTCATGATGACAGAATGTATCTGTGGTGAAGCACGGAGCTTATCCTTCAATCTTCACTATCTTTTCCGTTAATTCAAACTGGTAAGAGACCCTGACGTCTAACGCATCTCAAGATTTGGATCAGCGAGGGCTTTATAAGCGAGCTCTTTCCATCTTCAATTGCATAGTCAGACGGTATCATATCTCTTCTACTATTTACACGAATTAGTTTGCACTTGTTTATTTAGAGATCAGTGGCAGCCGGCCGCTGTGGCCGAGCGGTTCTAGGCGCTTCAGTCTGGAACCGCGCGACGGCTACGGTCGCAGGTTCGAATGCTGCCTCGGGCATGGATGTGTGTGATATCCTTAGGTTTAAGTAGTTCTAAGTCCTAGGGGACTGATGACCTCAGAAGTTAAGTCCCATAGTGTTCAGAGCCATTTGAACCGTCAGTGGCAACTCTTGCATCACATACTGTCGTCTTAAAGTTTCTGTGTTTCGAAGCAGCTTCCTAATGATGCCAACTCTTTGCACATAAATCTGCTGTCTGTGAAATGCCTCACAGGAATTCATACCTTCTCTGCCAGGCCATTTATACAGGCTGTTTGGCCATTATACATACAGGCGAAAGCGGCGAGTCGAGATCAATGAAATAAGTAAATAATCTATAAACACAGGTCCGCAAAGCAATGATTTTCGCAGCAGGACGTATACACAAGTGCAGTCATGCCTATGTTAGAACACTGTTAATGTCTAGGGCTACGTTTTGAAACACTGCAAATGAGGCGTAAACTGAAAAGTGATAAACTGCCATCGTTTGATTTTGTCATCATTCTGCATGCCTAGGTATGGAAGAAATGAAGCATATCGGTCGTGGTTCGTCAATACCAGGTCCTCCCAGGTTACCCAACTCGGGCCAGTTGGCTCTTTTTAATTGGGGATGTTTAAAAGCTTTGATGTATTAGAGCCCTGTCGATAGTGTCGAACAACTCAGTGAATGCATTGTAGATGGTTGTCAATGCATTCGGAAGACGCCTAGAATTTTGAAGTGTACGGGCCTCATTAAGAAGACGTGCTAAAGCCAGCCCAGGGTGCATCGATCGAAGGCTTTCTGGAAGCCAGGAAACATGGCACCGACCTACACTCGATACTACACTGTCTTCTGGAACTCACGAACGAAAAGAGCAAGCTGGAATTCACAGTGTTGGTCCCTGGGTAAGATCAGCTGTTGCTCACACAAGAGTCTCCTGTTCTTCAGAAAAGTCATCGTACGTGAGAACAAACACGTTCACCACACAAAATATTAGTTGCCCCATTAGAAGAGCGCACTGGTCACCTTGGATGGCAGTAGTAAATCCAGACTTGGTACCAGGCGGTGACGTAGCCCTTTACGGCTGATTTAAGTCATAACAGTGCAATGGTTCGTATGTATGGAATCAGCGTAGTAAAATTGGTCGCTGTGGAAAAGTGACATAATAGTAAAAAGAAGCTATCATGTTTGGACATGCTCGGTGAATGAAGCTGCTCGATTTGTTGGTCTGTCAACGTGCACTGTCCAACCCATGTAACATGGGATAAGAACAGTGGTCGTAAAAAGGTCCCAGCCGACAGGGGCAAGAGTATCTCGCCTTGTCAGCGACAGTCGGTTCCAAACCCGACGGAAATCGCTGTTTTCAGTGAATGCAGGCGCTCTCATCTAGTTTCTGAGCGAACTTTTTCGAACTCAAGTTCATGAAATGGACGTTAGGAGACGAGTATCTCGCAAAAGGCTATTGCTAATAACAGCACATGAGGCTGCATGTATTCAGTAGACCAAACTACACAGAAACTGGATAGTAGTTGACTGGAGCCTTGTTGCGAGTCTCAACAGGTTGAGGTACCTATCTCAAATTATGTAAGGTGTCGATTGCTCTGGTGGCCCAATGAGACAGGTATGCTACAGTGTGTGGAAGGTGTCGTTCAGGCAGGAGTGTTTTTCGTACTGTGACTTGGCCCACTCTTTCAGGTGTGTGTGAACATGAAGTAGTATGTTATTTCAACTTCTTCTTTAACACATTTATGAGGAACCAGCTGTCACCTGTGTGTACACTCACTGTTATGATAGGTGATGGTGAGTAAGTAAGCTACTCAACATGTAATGAGGTCAGCTGCCCTCACGTATCTATCTTTTCGGGCAAGTATAGCTCTTGATGTGGGCTTCCTGCCCCTTGCCCCCCCCCCCCCCCCCTCACTTCCCCCAAATGCTCCAATGTACGACACGGTGGTGCTAGAGGACGAGTGTGGGCAAGATTATACATCCATGCATCAGGCTGCAGAAGTAGCTATATAGTATACAATGTGTACATTATGAAAAAAATATAATAATTCTGTAACATGGTTTATGTTCACCGACGTAAAAAAATAATCCATTCTCTACTGCATCCCCTTAGTGGTTTATTGCTTTCTAATGTAGTCTAAATTCTTCCTCAGAGTTCAAGATATCCCTGTACCGAATTTCACATAAATTGGTTCAGCAGTTTAACCTTGAAAACGTAATAGACAGAACTACTTTCGAATTCATAATGTTAGTATGGAAGTATCGACTAAACACGTTGAATAGCATTATGTGCAATATATCAATGAATAAAAGCTTTTTCAAAAAACTGGCCTGCGTACAAACTGACACGAACGCAATTGAAACGGATGTCACGATAATTTGCCAACTCGAACTCTTCTACATACTGAGGCGAGAGGAGCGTCATTCTACCATAATGGCAAAAAATGGTTCAAATGGCTCTGAGCACTATGGGACTTAACTTCTGAGGTCATCAGTCCCCTAGAACTTAGAACTACTTAAACCTAACTAACCTAAGGACATCACACACATCCATGCCCCAGGCAGGATTCGAACCTGCGACCGTAGCGATCGCGTGGTTCCAGGCTGTAGCGCCTAGAACCACTCGGCCACTCCGGCCGGCCCATCATGGCAAGTATCTCGAATTCAGCAAAGGTCGAACCACAGATTCAACGTAAGTTTGGTCGCGGGTATTTTTCTGGTATAGAGAAAGATTAAGGCTTAAAATAGCATCTAGGTCACTAAAGGATGTGATTAATATGTGGTAGGATTTTTCAAAGTAATCATCCCGGCGTTCGTTGTAAGTGATTTTAGAAAACCAGCACCCATAATCTCAGTGGCTCGACGCGGATTTGATTCGTGCTCCACCCAAAGCAAGATGCAGAATCTCAACCACGATGTTAAATCGCATGGTATCTACCATAGAGATTTCTAACTACAGAAAAAAACAGTTTTTTATGTTCCTGGGCAACAGTCATACAATATATTTTTTAAGGAACACACCGCCTTTTGACTGTTTTATTGTTTATTTAAGTACAACCCAGATTTCGGCCTTTTATGCCGTTGCAGGACACTTAACATAAGTGTCCTGCGATATATTTTAAGACATAAAATCAAATACTTGAAAATGGCATGAAGAGTCGAAACATGGGTTTTACTTAAATAAACAATAAAACCTTCAAATAGCGGTGGGTTCTTTTAGAAAACTACAGAAGTGTGTCAGGAGCCTATAACTTACAAAGAAAGGCGTAATAATCAGCAGTGCATTGACTTCCCTCTCAGATTCAAACAAATATTCGCTTACTTAGAATACCTACAGCTGTAATGAACTACTTGTTGAGACATCTATCAAACACTGTTTAAATGGGTGGCAATAACGTAAAGACGATGTCTTCTCTCACTACACAATGATAGAAATGTCGTTATGAGTAACTATATCGCCCACAGCCAGACACATCCATGTGGTTAAAGTTCTGTAATCGCAACTCATGTCCATGAGTGTAGAAAAATCCGTAAAACTTCCAAATAATTGTAGTGAAGATAACTTTCTTCGATCTATCAATGATCATCCATATTTGAACTGCGTCTGCAGCCTCTAATGACATTGTCGTCCACGAGATGTTTAACCCGAATCTTCCTTTTCTTCGAATATGCCCGAGGCAAGGCTCGAGTGCCGTGATCTCAAATTAATGGATAGTGTACAATAAATATTAAATTTAAATACTAGGAGTTACATATCGTTAATGTATATTGATTAAGAAACTTCAATTAAATATATTCTCTTAATTTTCGTTATAATGCTAATTTCCAAAAATCGGCGATTTTCTTAAGTTTCCTTTTGTCCAAGTATTTCAGCTCAACGTGACGTGTCTCTTATTTTTCGTAATTTCTGATTACTATTATTTCAAGATTCTCATTACTGGTTTCAACTGTTCAGTCATGTTTTGGCTGAAACATCATGTTTGCGTAGTTTCCGGAAGTAAATTTCTTTCTAGGAATATCAAAGCACTCGAAAATTTTACTTACAGTTTCCTGTGGACTCAGTAGTTCGTAGCCGGTGTGGACGCCGCGAAATCTTAATTCGCATACTTAGGATCCGCTTATGAAATGGAATCAGACAGGAAAATTTAATAGGTACGATATAGGTGAGAGAAGTTTAGGTTAAAACTGAGAGACCAGTTAAAAATAGAGCATACCGTGTTTTCCAAACTGCTATCAAGGACCATGACAACTGGCTAAGTTACAAATTAATCACTTTGCAGCAAATGTAAACCGTGTCAGTTTAGTGGTATTCACTGATGACACATCTACGTATTTTTCTCTTTTTTTAACTGTTTTATCAACATATTGCTTCATCTACGGATTATTCCCAGTGAGAGTGGATTACTAAGATTGAGCACCACCTAGATTCCGATATGAATGGGGAAAGCATCTCTACGGCTTTATTTATGTAACCATTGCGGGGCCCGTGACGCTTAATCTGGTGACCTCATGTGAGACCTTGCTTAATATCACGGGATATGAAAGCAGTTATTACCAGTTATGAGTGCAGCAATGCCACGTCGTTTCATTGTGATACAGCCATTGTTGCATATGTGCTCCAGGTATTACACTACAAGTACCTTCGGAGCTATCTGCGTTTCGTCAGGACTCTGTCACCTATTTCCTTCATTACGCAATAGTCATATGACAGTCGGCAAATAACGTCACAAAGATAACCATTTATTTTTTATATTCCGCTTTTTGTGGTAGACACAACGCGTTCCAAAAAAAAAAAAATATCTCATTTTCAAGTGCAAAGATGTCTACACTTAACATCATGATGACGATGTCTACATCGTCATCTTAATGAGAAGGTGTAAAGTCGTCATCAATTGAAATGTAGGATTCATTTTCAAAATGCGCTTTGCATGGCACAACTACTTCATTACGTTGGGATGTTGCGAAGTGAATCGCTTCGCAGGTTCAGAAAGAAGATGATCTGGTACCCACAGCTTAGCCATTTGCAGTTGCATTGTCATTTGTGCATAACCAGCTACTTCTACATTTCTACATTATCTAAAACGTACGCCTTACGACTCGCGATTTTATAATCTCTTATTCTAATTGTAATGCTGGTACAAGTTACTTTGCATAATCAGTATTATTATGATTCATTTGTTGGGATCAATCTGGACCGTGTTAAGACGTGTTGGATTTGGGTAATCTGCGCCCAAAATCTCTTCATTCTCCGAGTGCGGTCGTTGAACTCAAGGGGTGGTCATAACTGGGCTTAAACGTGGAAGGAAACGAAGATTACGGACGCAAATACACACTGATCAAAATATCTGAGATCAACTACAGAAAAGGATACATAATAGTTAGCAGTGGAACAGACAAGAGAAGAAGATACCGAAGATCTCAGAAAAAGAGCGCAAGAGAAGAGGAGAAAAGACAAAGACGTTTTGGCAGGAGAAGGATAAAATACAATCCGTGAAGAGGCTACCTGTCATCCTACAGACCCAATAACGGAAGAAGAAGTGGGGACTTATTCTCGTCCACTGCCAGGGACTCTAGCTTCTTAGTATTGGTTGTCCGCCCAAATTTGTAAGCATTTTTTTCAATACGTTTCCAGCATAAAGCTGTCTTCACAGCTCCACTCAGAGTAAACGATGTCATCAGGATGAAAATTCTTCTGTACATTGGACTTAGACCTACCTTCGTGAGAGATGGAAGGCTAATGTGTTACTGGGATTGATTGGTGCGTTCGAGTGGCGTAGTAGGTGCATACACAGTCAATTGGCAAGCGCGGAGAGCGGTGTTCAAATTCCCACCTGGCCATCATAATTTATTTTTTTGTCTTTTCTTTACATCACGTTGGCGATTGTTGGGATGTTTCCTTCAATAAAGAAACACTTTCTTCCCACGTCATTGCCCAATCTGAGATAGTACTGTTCTCTGATCACCTCGATGCCGACGGATCGCTAGACTCCAAATTTCATTCGGTATTCTTTTTTTTTTTATCGGTAGGGTAGATGTAGTGGTGGTGGGGGGGGGGGGGGGGGCTGGTCTGTCTCAGTCGGAAGAGAGGTGCCAGCGAAAAGCAATGATCCGATTACAAGCCTACAGAAGAGTAGTGGATTCCAATAATATCATCTTTAGCTGTAAGAGCCGCATAATTGGGCAACGTTTGTTACTGATAGCCAACTTTTATAACAGTAACGTTACGCGTAGATGCCTGTAGGACGTATTACCCATTGCACTTTTGCTTAATGGCAGTGTCAACGGTAGTGCAGACCAGACGTTAATGTGCTCATTTTCAAACTTTTTTTTAATATGTGTGTACATCTGTTAAGCACAATAAGGGAGATTACACTTAAGAGAGTAGACTTTCGCGCCTGGACACAATCTCATTAAAACTCCTCAGCGGGTGAGATCGTGTCGTAGTTGACAAAACCACCTACGGATCGGCGTCTATTCATGAGGCCTGCCTGAATAACAATTTCTCATTGAAAAAGAATAAATCTAGTACCTCTCAAGATACTGTTTCTCTGAACTGCCCGCCGTAGCCGCTGTTAGTGACGTCTGGCAGTTGACTCCTGTTATCAGACGAAGCAACGGACCGGCTGTCGCTGGAACTGCTCGACAGTCAATGGTCGCGACGTCGTCGATTCGTTCTCGTTAAACACTGCGGCTCAATCGCCGAAGGAATAGTGTGGCAATCACGTGTCGACTACCGGGTATGGCAGACACTGTGCTCGTCATGTCTTATTTCAGATATGGCGCTCAAGTAATATTTTGAGGTGAACTACTAGGAGTACTAGGGTACGTTTGTAGCTATCCTACTGTCCATCACCATAAGCATAGAGATCATAGAAATGTGTTGCAATGGATAACGTATGGCAGATTTTGGAATATGCTACTGGAGCTAGAACTGCTTACCATAATCATAATTTCCTGTTCTTCCTCTTCCAGCAGAAAAGCTGTAATGATAGTACAGTCCACGTTTCAAATTCGCATGCTTCATTTCACAGAGGTTAGTAATATGCTGAATGGTGTCGCCCGGCGGTGAGCAGTTTCAGTCAAATACACAGGCAGCAACGTTTGGCAGTTATGGCGGGAAGTTGCAGCAAAAAACTATCTTCATCTGTACGAGGGGCGTTCAATGAGTAATGCAACACATTTTTTTCCGAAAGGAATTTTTTTTTAAATTTCTATACAACACATTTGGCTACAAAGCCCTATTTTTCAACATAACCTCCGTTCAATGCGACGGCCTTACGCCACCTTACTGGGAGGGCCTGTACATCGGCATGGTACCACGCTACTGGTTGATGTCGGAGCCAACGATTTGCTGCATCTCCATTATCCACCTTCTGCTTCCCGCAGAGTACATCGTTTATTGGGCCAAACAGATGGAAGCTCTTTATGCTCTTCTGTTAGGTGGCGAGGAATCCAACGAGTATGCACCTTTTAGTATCCCCAATTGGTGGGCGAGTGTGTCAGCACTACCAGCATAGACGTGCAGTTGAACAGCGAGGTTTCTGATTGAGATCCGTTGATCACATTGAAAGAGTGTGACCGCACTTTCTTACAATTCAGGAGTCACAGCTGTATGCGGCCGGCCCACACGTGGGAGACCGGAAAGCTCGCGCGAGCTTCTTGCGATGATGACAGACGCCTCGCCCAACGACTCACCGTGCTTTTGCCCACTGTCAGGCCTCCGCAGGCATTCTGCGACTCTACAGGCAGCTATGTATATCTGCCGCTTGGAACGCACCCCCGTTACAGGCACTATTGCGAAGAGTACGTAAAGCACCGGCACCTACCGTAACATCTTGAAACTATAGGGGCTGAAGAAGAAATATTCCCCGATGCCCCACAACAAATTCTGATTGTATGAGAAAAAGTACCACCACAGCTGCATTTTCAGACTGCATTTATTGTCTCACACGATTAGTTTCGGCGGCTCATTACCGCCCCCCTCAGGTCCATTGGCTTTTGCATTGGGAACAACACGGTATGGAGTAGAGACCAATTAGGAAAGCTAGCCCACGTTTACTAGTAACAAGGACTCCACAATAAATGCGCCAAGGATGTCTAATACTCTTTTGGCAATGCAGCATTACGATATTACTGATGAATTTCAGTTTTTTGGTAACAAATATGGCTCTGTAATTATTAATAAAATTGTAACATATGTGTATAGGGTTAATGTCAGGATTGAAAGGCTAACTCTTGCTGATAAAGCTAACTATAAGATTTTTGAGGACCAGGGTGCATTCGAGAAAGTACGTACAGCATGTAGTAATAAAATGGGAGCTTTTCATTTGAATCCGCAGAAGGCATCCGGTGTGCCTTGGCGGAAATATACTAGAAAGAATAGGTTTAAGTTTGTAACGTATTCTAAGCCAAAACAAAGTGCAGATATAACGAAAGTTAAGTCTTGGACAGATCTTGAAAAAGAGTGTGAAGTTAAAAATAGGTTGTTTCAAGGCACGAATCCTTTTTATATTGGTCTACAGATTGCTGGTGATGAACCGGAAAAGTGAAGTTAAATATGTCACATTTATTGTAAGAAATAGAGTGTATATGACATTTTGTAAAAGGAAGGGTGATTTAACGTTCTGAATAAAAGTATTTGTTTACAGCTAATGTCTGCGTTGGAGTTTTTTTATGCCAATTGGGACCATATCAGTAATTATCCGGACAACCTACGCCTGGCTTTCTTTGTTCCTAATAGTCAACAAAGGATTGATGAACTTGCTATTACAGTTTATGGCAACAAGACTAATTATTCTGCAGCTGTTATAGTGTTGGAAGAATTGTGGTATTATAAGCCTAATTTGGAACAATTGGTGTGTCAGTTTCGGGACGCTTATAGAGAGTATGTATTTATGCCAAACGGTATAAGGTGTGCAAACAGGTACTTTGATTTTAGGAAAGGCCGTTATAGGCCATTGTGGTACAATTATTAGAACCTCAATAAAATAAGCTCAAAAGTCATACAAAAAAATGGTTCAAATGGCTCTGAGCACTATGGGACTTAACTTATAAGGTCATCAGTCCCCTAGAACTTAGAACTAGTTAAACCTAACTAACCCAAGAACAACACACACATCCATGCCCGAGCCAGGATTCGAACCTGCGACTATAGCGGTCGCGCGGTTCCAGACTGTAGCGCCTGGAACCGCTCGGCCACTCCGACCGGCCAAAGTCATACATCAGAATGGTGGTAATATGTCGCCGAAACTAGTCGTGCGAGACAATAGTCATTCTCCTGAAGCTGATACGAAACCGCTGTAGGAGACTACAGCCGAAAGTTGATATTCATTCCGAACACAATACGAGCGTCAGCGCCTCTGCTAATTTATTCTTTCCTGCACGTGAGGTCGAACAGCGCACGCCACGTCCGTGGCTGGCGGGTGAGCCCGTATGGAGGAGCAAGGTGAGGTCCCGCAGGGCTCTTCGTGGAGCCCGGCCTCGCTGTTCAGCGCCTGCCGCCGAATGCTGATGACGCCGCGCCTGTCGAAAGCAAGAGTGCGGAAGCGCCGAGCGCCGCGGAGAGGAGGCCGTGTTGCGTCACGCCACGTCACGGCGCCGTGGGCACACTTCCATTAGAAAACGCTGGGCGCCCGCCAGCCGGCAAGCAGGCGTTGTCACCCCATCTCCGCCTCCCGCACGCGACTCGTGTTAGTTCACAAGTGGCAGTTCTCTCTCTATCTGCCACTAACATAGCTAACACGGAGGGAGTGGAACGTCAGCATTGCAAAAGGGCCATTATTCAGAGGACGCGGAACACACACGTCCATTAATTCGAGAAATCTTCGAGATACTGCACTGGCACGACATTCTTAATGTGGGGTAACCTCGTTACTCAGCCATCAGAACGTATTTAAGACAATGTGCTTAGTGAAACTTCCTGGTAGATTAAAACTGTGTGCCGGACCGAGACTCGAACTCGGGACCTTTACCTTTCGCGGGCAAGTGCTCTACCATCTGAGCTACCCAGGCACGACTCACGCCCCGTCCTCACAACTTTACTTCGGCCAGAACCTCCTCTCCTACTTTCCAAACTTTACAGAAGCTCTCCTGCGAACCTTGCAGAACTAGCACTCCTGAAAGAAAGGATATTGCGGAGACATGGCTTAGCCACAGCCTGGGGGATGTTTCCAGAATGAGATTTTCACTCTGCAGCGGAGGGGCGTGAGTTGTGCTTGGGCAGCTCAGATGGTAGAGCACTTGCCCGCGAAAGGCAAAGGTCCTCAGTTCGACTCTCGGTCCGGCACACAGTTTTAATCTGCCAGGAAGTTTCATATCAGCGCACACTCCGCTGCAGAGTGAAAATCTCATTCTGGAATGTACATACTCTTCATTGGATCGCGAGCTACACCCCCGAAGACAATTCAATGATTGTAGATTCTTGTACACTCTAACGGTCGGAATGTGGACATTATTTTTATAAAATACCAAGTAAATTCTGCTATTTTCAAAACCATTTTTAACCAGCTGCAACGAATTCGTTGCTTTTCTGTTGCTATCTCAACATAGAGATCACGTTTAACTACATTTGTCTAACCGGCCGCCCACTTGGTTGGTCACAATGTTTTGTTCTCTAAAAACACTTATTTAATACGTCGTCAGTTTCTTTATGAACACTGACTACTCACCTTGAAATATTCTACACTTATACAAGATATATGTGCCTATAATTTCATAAAACTACAAATATTTCAACTTCTGATTTATGTAATGGGACCCATCTTACAAGCCTTTCTGCAAACGTGATGTCATTTTGACGTCACACGCAATATCAACTATCGAGGCGACAGGCACCACACTGATTTTGGCAAATTTATATGTTTTCCTCTAAATTTCTTGTATTCCGCCTCAGAGCAACATCGCATTGAAAATGTATCACATACCCGTCACCGTTATCATAAATGCTAGTTAACAACGCATCATCGATATAAACCTTGAAGAGATACTGTAATAAAAAGACTGGTAACTAAAATCACAAGTCCAGCCGCGCGGAATGGCCGCGTGGTTAGAGCAGCCATGTCACGGATTGCGCAGAGGTTCGAGTCCTCCCTCGGGCATGGGTCTGTGTGTTGTTCTTAGCATAAGTTAGTTTAAGTAGTGTGTAGGTCTAGGGGCCGATGATCTCAGCAGTGTGGTCCCTTAGTAATTCACATACATTTGAACATTTTTCACATGTCCAAAAGCTAGCTTAGTGGATAATGTCGGGGATTACTGAGTCCAACGATATAGGATTGCGTCCCGCTATAGGTTAATTTTTTCCCCATCTTAGCGTTGTTAAAACACTTTGGGACTTCGTTATGAATCTAATATAAGTACGTTCTGCAGTATTCGATTTTATTTCCGTTACCGACAGATTAGAGAATGAAGGATGAAATAAATATTTGGCGATTACCGAGTGTGGAGTTAGACAGAAATCTAGCAAGATAGCTTTAACTGTTGCGACTGAAACGAGCAACAACAAAATTCATATTCTTCCTTGTTTTAATATTTGGCTGCATATTTCCGAATATGTGACTATTTACAAGTGTTTGGTTAGGCAGGAACCTAAGAGGACAGCTTAAATTCCTGCGAATAAATGAGGAACAATAACATTCACATTCTTCCTTTTAGCAAATATTGGCTTTTTATTTCCAAATAAGTGGAGATTTCCCAGTGTGTGATTATATGCCGGAACCTAAGAGGAACCTAAATTGCAGCGAATGATACGAGGAGAAATAATATTCATGTTCTCCCGTGTCACGAAGTCGATAGCAATTCCTGCGGTTGTCTATATTGCGAGTGACATCAAAACGATATCTCGTTGGCACAAATTCTTGTGAGGTGATTTGTATCCATTTGTAACCGGCCTAATTGGTTTTCGCCAGAGATCTCGACTATCTCCGAGCAGTGGAATAATTTACTCTTTGATATTTAATACCTATTTTCAAATTAAAATCTAATTGGCCTCGAAATTAGGCACTCATTTCACTGAAACTTCTAGAATGTTCTAATTAAAGAATACGTCAATATCAATCATCATCTTGGTCCGATCTCCTATCACAAATCAGGTTATTAAAGTTATAATGCCCACTTGTTTAAGTCTTTACCAATCAAAGAGAAATTTTTCATTAGGCACAATATTAATTTTGTCTCTAATTATGTATTTTCTTAAAATGACATTAATCTTTCCATTGCTAACTTTTCAAATTTTCTCTTCGCAAAATTATAAACATAACTCAGAACAAGATCTTCAAATTAATTTGAGCATTTCACAAAAGTTTTATTGCAACACTATGTGTACAGCGTCATGCTACGTAATGTTTTTAATGTATCCAATAGATGTGGCCATTAAGATATTATAAAACCAGACTATAACTCTTGACCTTCCTATATCTAAAAAAAGACAAAGTTTTACTATAGAAATCACATTTTTTTCTTTATTCATTGTTAACAAAAATCGGCACAGTAATAACTCGACACTATGGGAATCTTCCCCATCCCTCTGGCCGCCGACTTGACGGCGAATATATCCGGCGCTGTTAGTTGCTCTGTCGGATGTTTGGTCCCATAGAACCTTACCACAAATTTCCAAACTTCTTTCACAAGCGGTTAAATACGTGTATTAAGAGATAACCAGTTCGTAGAAAAATACAAATTGGCCTTTACAAAACAAAAAGTACCACGTTACAACGCAGCTAATCAATAATCGTAGTGAAATAGGACTCCGATGCTTCATCTCACTAAGGTAAAATATTTTGCACCTGCAGACGTGTCCTGCAAAGCACATAGTCAATGAGATTTCATCATGAAATACGAGGGGAGCTAGGAGGGGGTGGGGGGGGGTGGGGGGAAGATGAAAACTTTGGTAAATTTTTACAACACAGCGGATAATTTAGTTAAGGACACGACTTCTGGTAAGCGTAATTCTACAGAGCGCAACAAAATGAAAGGACCACTTTCTCGAAACCCCGAAATTGTCTCCTATTGCGACGCATAAGTTTGAAATTTGGCTCAAAGGTGCTTCAGCATTCCTCTGAAACGGTGCCAAAGTGTGACACCCTGTGACGTCACCTCGGGCTCGACGACGCTTCAAACAGCAAGGTGTCGACACATGACAAAAACGGCGTCAGCTCGGAAGTTAATGTGGGCTATTAGGTGATACCAAAATTCACCACAGTTCCGCCTAACCACCGTGGACGTGGCACAGCCCCCCTTCCACACAGTTCACCCCTTCTTTTGACGTCTCTGCTATGGAAGTCAAAACCACGACACCCAGCATTGAAATCAAGCGCTTTTCTTACGGGTGGCAGACACACCACAGCTCAGAATCGATACTAAAAGGCCTCAGGGGTGAATAAAAGGGCGTCAATGAAACCACCCCTTTCCCTGAAGCGTTGAGTCCCACACATTTCACGGAAGAAAACGACAGTTCAAGGTGCGATTACCAACAGGAAGATGTTATTGCCACTAATGGAATCGGCACCGTTCGAAACCATTCAACGAAATTTGAAACTGATCCGAAGCAGCAAAGAGTACTTGCACTTTTTGAGTTCTCCTGTGACCATGATCAAGTGGGAGTGCAACATAAGATGTGCGTGAATAACACGGCAAATGGTCCCTCTAAAGACCCCCCCCCCCCCCCCCCCGCTCGGCAAAATCCGCGGTGCCACCCACGCAACTTTGTTGAGCTTCTTACAAATGTAACTGTCAGAAACTTCGACGCCAGTTCAGCCTGGCGGCTGTTCTAGCCCGTGAAGGTAGGCAAACTTCACCCAAGGGCTATCGAAGAGGATGTCTGCCTCCAGGCGCTAGACCAGCCGTCCCGCTGAGCTGGTGTCGAAATTTCTGAAGTTACGTTTGATTGCACTGCTAACAGTCCTTTCGACAGCGAAATGTGTGGGAATCAACACCGCAGGGAAAGAGGTGGTTTCATTGACGTCGTCTGCAGCTCGTGGTCTCGCGGTCGCGTTCTCGCTTCCCGAGCACGGGGTCCCGGGTTCGATTCCCGGCGGGGTCAGGGATTTTCACCTGCCTCGAGATGACTGGGTATTTGTGTTGTCCTCAACATTTCATCATCATTCATGAATGTGGCGAGATTGGAATGAGCAAAGATTGGGGATTTGTACAGGCGCTGATAACCGCGCAGTTCAGCGCCCCACAAACCAAACATCATCATCATTCACGTCCTTTATGCCGTCCCCTGAGGACTTTTCTTGTCGATTCTGAGCGGCGGCGTGTCTGAAATGTTTTCCTCAGTCACCCATAAGAAAATCGCGTGATTTCAACGCAGAGTGTTGCGGTTATGACCTTCATCAAATGTTCAAATGTGTGTGAATTCCTAAGGGACCAAACTGCTGAGGTCATGGATCCATAGACGGACACACAAACTAACTTACGCTAAGGACAACACACGCGTGAGGGAGGACTCGAACCTCCGTGACATAGTGCCCTAAACCGCGCGACCACTCGGCGTGGCATGGCCTCCATCGCAGAGATGTCAATAGAATGGGTAAAATATCGGTAAGAGGGGATGTGATGACATTCTCATCGTGTGACACGGTGCACTGTGGCAATGGGCAGAATTGGGTTGAAAATGTGACATCATTAACCCACCTTAGTTTACATGGACTTCCGAGCTGTGGCCTTCTTTTCACATGTGTTGTTTGAAGCGTAGCAGAGTCCGAGAATGACATCACAGAGCGCCAGCCTTTTGTACCATTATAGAGGAAGGTTGTAGCCACCTTATAGCCCAATTTCAAACTTACGTGTCGCAACGGGGGACAATTACGGGGTCTCGAAAAAGTATACTTATATTCTGCTGGCGGTATAGTAACAGTTTAGTTCAAATTTTGCAAGGGACACTTTGCGCCGTTGGTTTTTGGTATTTATCTTAAATAATCGGTGTCGCCTGGTCTGCAGAAATCGTAGAGACGAGTACCATGCTGCGGCAGAACCTGTCCATATAAGAAAGTGAACTGCAGCCCAGTTACGAACAGAGCTGAGGAGGGATTACTTCTGGAACAAGAGACGATTTACTACTGGGTAAATTAATGTAAATGCGGTCGTACGAGCAACATTACTTTGCATTGTGGTTTGTTGTGAAGGATAGTCGACCAAATTCGTGATACAAGACCATCATTTGAAGATTCTTGATAAGTTTGAGATGCTAGGTATCTGATATGAAAGTGGAAACAACACCATAGAAGAATTTCTGCTTATTAATTAACTGAGTGTTCGATGGGGGCACAGTTTGTTAGCTTCAGACCAAAGCACTCGAGAAAGGACATACACTACTGGCCATTAAAATTGCTACGCCACGAAGATGACTTGCTACAGACGCAAAAATTTAACCGACAGGAAGAATATGCTGTGATACGCAAATGATTAGCTTTTCAGAGCATTCAGATAAGGTTGGCGCCGGTGACGACGCCTACAACGTGCTGACATGGGGAAAGTTTCCAACCGATTTCTCATACATAAACAGCAGTTGACCGGCGTTGCCTGGTGAAACGTTGTCGTGATGCCTCGTGTAAGGAGGAGAAATGCGTACCATCACATTTCCGACTTTGATAAAGGTCGGATTGTAGCCTGTCTCGATTGCGGTTTATCGTACCGCGACATTGCTGCTGCGAGATCCAATGACTGTTAGCAGAATATGGAATCGGTGGGTTCAGGAGGGTAATATGGAACGCCGTGCTGGATCCCAACGGCCTCGTATCACTAGCAGTGGAGATGACACGCATCTTATCAGCATGGCTGTAACGGATCGTGCAGCCACGTCTCGATCCCTGAGTCAACAGATGGGGACGTTTGCAAGACGACAACCATCTGCACGAACATTTCGACGACGTTTGCAGCAGCATGGACTATCATCTCGGAGACCATGACTGCGGTTACCCTTGACGCTGCATCATAGACAGGAGCGCCTGCGATGGTGTACTCAACGACGAACCTGGGTGCACGAATGGCAAAACGTCATTTTTTTCGGATGAATCCATGTTCTGTTTACAGCATCATGATGGTTGCATCCGTGTTTGGCGACATCGGGGTGAACGCACATCGGAAGCGTGTATTCGTCATCGCCACCCGGCGTGATGGTATGGGGTGCCTTAGTTTACACGTCTCGGTCACCTCTTTTTCGCACTGACGGCACTTTGAACAGTGGACGTTACATTTCAGATGTGTTACGACCCGTGGCTCTACACTTCATTTGATACCTGCGAAACCCTACATTTCAGCAGGTCCTGTACGGGCCTTTCTGGACACAGAAAATGTTCGACTGCTGCCCTAGCCAGCACATTCTCCAGACCACTCACCAATTGAAAACGTCTGGTCAATGGTGGCCGAGCAACTGGCTCGTCACAATACGCTAGTCACTACTCTTGATGAACTGTGGTATCGTGTTGAAGCTGCATGGGCAGCTGTACCTGTACACGCCATCCAAGCTCTGTTTGACTCAATGGCCAGGCGTATCAAGGCCGTTATTACGGCCAGAGGTGGTTTTTCTGGGTACTGATTTCTCAGGATCTATGCACCCAAATTGCGTGAAAATGTAATCACATGTCACTTCTTGTATAATATATTTGTCCAAAGACTAGTTTATCATCTGCATTTCTTCTTGGTGTAGCAATTTTCATGGCCAGTAGTGTATTAAGATAGCGTTCGGAAACGCTGAAGCATAATTTAAAGGAATCTTGGCATCGTTCATTGCAGACAACACGTAGTTCAACTATTACTATGCGAAAATAAAAGTGAAGTGAAATCAGTTTGTCGTGACAAAACTGCGCGGGAAGACCGAGGACCGTTTTGCTGATAGAAAGAGCGATGACATATTTTTTATTCATTTACAAGGTGTTACCATGAGGACTCTTTGGAACAGTTTAATACAGAACATGGCTCGTAATAGGCAACCGTGTTGGACTGCTTGCAGAGTGACTTGAATGATATGCAAACCGGATAAGCGCGCACCAGGATAGTGGACTTCTTACATAGAGGCCGTTAAAATATTTCAGCTTGACTTCGAAACGGTTCACTTGTTGCTCAAACGTGGCCATATGTGACTTTTTCTGTTTCCCAACCTCAAAAAATGGCTTTGAGGAAAGAAATTCTAGACGCATCAAGAACTTATCAGTGCTGTGAACGATGCATAACCGAAAAAATGTTTATCGATGGAAATATGAAAATTAATCTCGGTGGATTAAACGCACTGAGATCAATTAAAAAGCACTGTTTTTGCAAAAAAAGTTATTTAGTAGCTTTATTTATATATAAACAATCCATTCTCGTCTACCACATCCAGGAGGCTGGCTTCGCCGACTGCATTTCACCTTCGTTGTTGACGAAAAAGTTCAGTAACGAATGCTCTCGGTGTTGAAGTTGGTCAGGGGGAAACAGCGGTGTGTATGCTCTATGACGGGGCGCGTGGCCTGATATTGGAGTACCAGATAAGAGGCCTTTGACCCTGACACACAACCGCCTGAGTAAACGTAAGAGTCTACGGCTATCAATCTTGCGGTATCATTCAGACACCGCGCAGGTGTTGTGAGCTCCGCACGAGCGATCGGCACCACCACAATACAGCCGTGTTCGCCGACTGCTGATAACTGACAATGAGATTTGCGTTTTATTTTTTATTTTTTTGACTCTTCGGTCTTCTGCTTGGTTGGAAGCGGCCCGCCAATAATTCCTCTCAGAGTAACGACTCCAACCTATGTCCTCAATTATTTGCTGGGTGTAGGCCAATCTCTGTCTTCCCCTACAGTTTTTACCCACTGCAGGCTGGTATGGGAGGCTAAAGCCAGTGCGTCATGAACACCTAGCCTTTAGAAACCGATGTCGAAACATCGCTCAGAAATTGTATATATATAGTAAATGGTGTGGAATTCCTCCACGCCCACAATTGCATAGTGACCGTTATAGTGTTCTGCTGTCACCTCTGCGAAAAGGTTAGTAATTCTATCGAGGAGCCACAGGATACTGTCCGATACTGCTAATACGTGTCGATGCGATCAACCGCTAATACGAAAATGGTTCAAATGGCTCCGAGCACTATGGGACTTAACATCTGAGGTCATCAGTCCTCTAGAACTTAGAACTACTTAAACCTAACTAACCTAAGGACATCACACACATCCATGCCAGAGGCAGGATCGAACCTGCGAACGTAGCGGTCGTGCGGTTCCAGACTGTAGCGCCTAGAACCACTCGGGTACCCCGGCCGGCCAACTCTTAAGTGTACCGTGCTACCCTAAAGAACTTGAAGAAACGACTTCAGCGTGTTCGCAAACGAACTTCTCCTCTCCACGACAATGGAAGGTCTCACACAACTGTGCGCACCAGAGGGAACTCACAGATCTTCACTGGACTGTTTCTCCTCATCCACCGCACAGAAGGTGGCGTAAGGCCGTCGCTCTGAACGGACATGTGTTGAAAAATAAGGTTATGTAGCCCAAAGGGTGCGGAATAATATGGTGTATTCGAATGCTGAATCGAACTAACCTGCTTTCCGGAAAATGTGCTGCATTATTTATTGATCGACCCTCGTATCAGCCTCCAGTCGTCAATGCTGATAAAATGACAGAATGTGTTTGAGGCGTGGCAAGGAATTCCTCAACGTATCATTTGGCGGCTGTTTCATCACACGCCACAAATAAAACAAAAGTGTATTCGTGCCCCTGGGGGCAACATTCTGATATTGGCGATGGACGTCAATTCCAAGTGAAATGAAAGTTTAATGATTCAATTCCGTTATTGATGAATATCTCAGAAAAGTTTGATAAATTTCGGACAATTTTTGCATGATGTAATATTTTTCACTTCTGTTTGTGTAAAAACAGTAAATCAGCAATAAGGAGAAAGTTTTAAAAATACGGTGGATAACGCATTCGCTAAAAGACTTAGTAAGGAAAACAAAGAAACACTATTTCTGTTTCTGTTTTTTGGTACAAAATGTTTAAAATGGTTCTGAGCACTATGGGACTTAACTTCTGAGGTCATCAGTCCCCTAGAACTTAGTAATACTTAAACCTAACGAACCTAAGGACATCACACACATCCATGCCCGAGGCAGGATTCGAACCTGCGACCGTAGCGGTCGCGCTTTTGGGTACAAAATCTATACTGTGCTCTTTATTCGCACGAAGTAATGGCCGCTATCGACAGGGGATCTCAAGTTGATTCCGTATTTCTAGATTACCGGAAAGCGTTTGACACCGTTCATCACAAGCGACTTCTAATCAAGCTGCTATGGGGTATCGTCTCAGTTGTGCGACTGGATTCGTGATTTCCTGTCAGGAAGGTCGCAGTTCGTAGTAATAGACGGCAAATCATCGAGTAAAACTGAAGTGATATCAGGTGTTCCCCAGGAAGCGTCCTGGGACCTCTGCTGTTCCTGATCTATATAAATGACCTGGGTGACATTCTGAGCAGTTCTCTTAGGTTGTTCGCAGATGATGCTGTAATTTACCGTCTAGTAAGGTCATCCGAAGAGAAGTATCAGTTGCAAAGCGATTTAGAAAAGATTGCTGTATGGTGTGGCAGGTGGCAGTTGTCGCTAAATAACGAAAAGTGTGAGGTGATCCACATGAGTTCCAAAAGAAATCCGTTGGAATTCGATAACTCGATAAATAGTACAATTCTCAAGGCTGTCAATTCAACTAAGTACCTGGGTGTTAAAATCACGAACAACTTCAGTTGGAAAGACCACATAGATAATATCGTGGGGAAGGCGAGCCAAAGGTTGCGTTTCATTGGCAGGACACTTAGAAGATGCAACAAGTCCACTAAAGAGACAGCTTACACTACACTCTTTCGTCCTCTGTTAGAATATTGCTGCGCGGTGTGGGATCCTTACCAGGTGGGATTGACGGAGGACATCGAAAGGGTGCAAAAAAGGGCAGCTCGTTTTGTATTATCACGTAATAGGGGAGAGAGTGTGGCAGATATGATACGCGAGTTGGGATGGAAGTCATTAAAGCAAAGACGTTTTCCGTCGCGGCGAGATCTATTTACGAAATTTCAGTCATCAACTTTCTCTTCCGAATGCGAAAATATTTTGTTGAGCCCAACCTACATAGGTAGGAATGAACATCAAAATAAAATAAGAGAAATCAGAGCTCGAACAGAAAGGTTTAGGTGTTCGTTTTTCCCGCGCGCTTTTCGGGAGTGGAATGGTAGGGAGATAGTATGATTGTGGTTCGATGAACCTTCTGCCAAGCACTTAAATGTGAATTGCAGAGTAATCATGTAGATGTAGATGTAGATAACCTCATCGCTAGGACCATATCGCTCACTCTAGGATACTACCCACGATTTTCTCAAATAGTCATCACCGCCTTTCCAGTATCAGAATTCAAGCATTTTCACAGATACTAAGCACCTGTTCTTTTACGCAGAAGCAGTTGCACAGCGCAACAAAACAGTCTGGTTGACCAACATGAGAAGCGACTTGCGCGTCTTTTCCTATTCAGACTCTCCTCTGCCAGGGCCTTAAGTAATCTGACGGACATTGAGTAAGAATCGCCGTATACGATTTGTACATACGCGAGATTGTAATCGTGAGCGGGCCAGCGTGGCAGACTTGACGCCGAGCCAGGGTGCGCATCAGCAGGCCGTGTGGCGCCGACCTCAGGGCGGGCCAGCAGCGCGTTGTGGCTACAGGCGTGTTGTTCTGAGGAGGAAATCCAGAACTACTATCTTCGTGTTTACTTCCAGTTGAATTGGTTCTCTTATCATGAAAAATGACACGCTTTAACGCCCTCGGTTCACGAGAGACTCAGATATGTTTACTTTACGTCGAGTTTACTGTTTCACACGCACACTTTCACAAGAGTTATATGTTTTTCACTGGAGTATAACTGTTCTACGTCAAAATTAAAATTAGCTCCAGCCTTCCCTTCCCTTTCCGTTCCAACTAAGATTTTCACGAGGCTTCCTCGTCCAAATGTTCCAACTGGGTAACCCATCGTATCACTTTCAGTCCGCTAGGGTTTGATTGAGAGAAGCAGACATCTACCGTGGGTCCAATTCTAAAACAGTACGCTCTGCCCATTTGACTCTTTGTTCATCATCAGAAACGCGCGCTTCAGAACTGAAGTACGCCTTATTACACGTCATGCAAATCATCGACGTGAACTTTTTCACATCTACATACAGTTAAACAATAACGCATTATGATGAAACTGTTTTGCGTGGCACAGTGCGGTTCCGGTAATAAATGAATGATAATTCCCAGTGTCCCGATCACAGTCGTGGTTTCTTCTGGAGGTTACATGTGGTTATGAGAGGAACTTTCACGTTATGCCCCATCTGGAGTAACCATTCATCATAGCTGGCTGTCATGTGAGTGACAGGAACTGAGATTCAATGACATTACATAATACGCTCTTTAGTTAGGCAATGAAACTTGCAAATAATAAAATTATTATTATTAATCTTACATATATTACAGGGTGTTACAAAAAGGTACGGCCAAACTTTCAGGAAACATTCCTCACACACAAATAAAGAAAAGATGTTATGTGAACATGTGTCCGGAAACGCTTAATTCCATGTTAGAGCTCATTTTAGTTTCGTCAGTTTGTACTATACTTCTTCGATTCACCGCCAGTTGGCCCAATTCAAGGAAGATAATGTTGACTTCGGTGCTTGTGTTGACATCCACATCAGTACGTAGCACCAACAGGTTAGTGTTCATCACGAATGTGGTTTTGCAGTCAGTGCAATGTTTACAAATGCGGAGTTGGCAGATGCCCATTTGATGTATGGATTAGCACGGGGCAATAGCCGTGGCGCGGTACGTTTGTATCGAGACAGATTTCCAGAACGAAGGTGTCCCGACAGGAAGACGTTCGAAGCAATTGATCGGCGTCTTAGGGAGCACGGAACATTCCAGCCTATGACTCGCGACTGCGAAAGACCTAGAACGACGAGGACACCTGCAATGGACGAGGCAATTCTTCGTGCAGTTGACGATAACCCTAATGTCAGTGTCAGAGAAGTTGCTGCTGTACAAGGTAACGTTGACCACGTCACTGTATGGAGAGTGCTACGGGAGAATCAGTTGTTTCCGTACCATGTACAGCGTGTGCAGGCACTATCAGCAGCTGATTGGCCTCCGCGGGTACACTTCTGCGAATGGTTCATCCAACAATGTGTCAATCCACATTCCAGTGCAAATGTTCTCTTTACGGATGAGGCTTCATTCCAACGTGATCAAATTGTAAAGTTTCACAATCAACATGTGTGGGCTGACGAGAATCCGCACGCAGTTGTGCAATCACGTCATCAACACAGATTTTCTGTGAACGTTTGGGCAGGCATTGTTGGTGATGTCTTGATTGGGCCCCATGTTCTTCCACCTACGCTCAATGGAGCACGTTATCATGATTTCATACGGGATACTCTACCCATGCTGCTAGAACATGTGCCTTTACAAGTACGACACAACATGTGGTTCATGCACGATGGAGCTCCTCCACATTTCAGTCGAAGTGTTCGTACGCTTCTCAACAACAGATTCGGTGAGTAGAGGCGGACCAATTCCATGGCCTCCACGCTCTCCTGACCTCAACCCTCTTGGCTTTCATTTATGGGGGCATTTGAAAGCTCTTGTCTACGCAACCCCGGTACCAAATGTAGAGACTCTTCGTGCTCGTATTGTGGACGGCTGTGATACAATACGCCATTCTCCAGGGCTGCATCAGCGCATCAGGGATTCCATGCGACGGAGGGTGGATGCATGTATCCTCGCCAACGGAGGACATTCTGAACATTTCCTGTAACAAAGTGTTTGAAGTCACGCTGGTACGTTCTGTTGCTGTGTGTTTCCATTCCATGATTAATGTGATTTGAAGAGAAGTAATAAAATGAGCTCTAACATGGAAAGTAAGCGTTTCCGGACACATGTCCACAGAACATATTTCCTTTGTTTGTGTGTGAGGAATGTTTCCTGAAAGTTTGGCCGTACCTTTTTGTAACACTCTGTATAAATGCGAAAGTTTGTTTTTGTGCTATCATGTTCATTACTGCTTCAGGTTGAAATGGTTGGACGGATCTGGGTGGAATTTGGTATGAAGATGAATTAAAACACAGGCAACCTGACACATATACCTACCTATCAAAGGGGTGGGGGTTGGAGTGAAAAAGAAGCATAGCCCTCGACGAACGAATACCCATACTTAATTCATCCCTTATTTGAGAATGAAAGCACTTAGTGACTTGCAACAAACTTTACACGTAAATTTTTATCGCTGACAATCCCCAAAAAATGATGAAAGGGAAAAAAAAGTTTATCGCTTACTACATTTCCTTTGTTCATTCAATAAAACTGCCGCATGAAGCATGACGTTTTGGTACTTCTTTATTACTGTTTTCACGACCCATTTTGCAGACAGTATTCACATATACCACTGAATGTACCAGCAATGTTATATCATTTTACGCTGTCTGCCTACTGAGCTGGGTGGTAACGTGTTCGTCTCTCATGTAAGCGGGCCCGGGTTCGATTCCCGGCCTGGTTGGAATTTTTCTCCGCTCGGGGACTGGGTGCTGTGTTGTCCTCATCATTATTTCATCCTCATCACCGGCGCGCAAGTCGCTCAACGTGGCGACCGAACTTCCCCGGATAGGGGCCTTCCGGCCAACTATGCCATATGCCCATTTTATTTCATTTCATTTTACGATTCATAGTTCGGGAAATATGTCATAAACACTGAAATGCGTGAAAATCTGTCGTATCATGCATAATTTTAATTTATTAGTTCTCTACTACTAACTGTATTCGCAACACGTTTCGCAGACAGTAGCTACATACACCATTGGATGTAACTGCTAAATTGTACCATTGTGCGGCACATAGCTCAAGAGATACGGCATCAAAAAAATTGAACTGCATGAACATCAAACTGCAGGGAGAAATTCACTAAAAATTCATGTGATATATATGTACGATAACATGTAAAATATGTTAAATACATGTGAAATATGTTTAACATGTGCGGACGCCTACAAAGCCACGCGTCACAAGCTCGTCTTAAACCCCTGGAACGATTTCTACCAATTTTGGTACACATTTTAATTGCGATATGGAAAGAAATAAGTGGGGGTAAGATCCTCCAGCCTTCTATTGGGATGGGGGTGATAACATGGAGAGAGAAGGGGGAAGAGGAGATGGACAAACAGAGCGGGGAATGTAGGAGATGGAGAGAGGGGGAGGATGAGATGCAGAGAGAGAGAGAGAGAGAAAATGGATAATGAAATGTACGAGAAGGAGATGGACAAGGAGTGAGGAGAGGAAGAGATTCACCAGGAAAGAGGAGAAGAGGAGGTGGACATAGAGAGGCAGGAGGAGGAGATTGAGAAAGAGGAGGAGAAGATGGACTGGGAGAGGGTTGAGGAAGAGATGGACAGGAAGAGGGATGGAGGAGGAGCAGGACAGAGAGAGGAGGCAGGAAGAAATGGACAGAGTGTGTGGGGCGGAGGAGACGGACAGAGAGAGTGGGTGGAGAAGATGGACAGGAGGAAGGAGGAGATGGAGAGAGAGAGAGGCGGAAGCAAGAGATGGACCAATAGAAGATTTGAACAAGTACATACCTAGGATTTTTTTTATAAATAACAATTTAACCGCTAGTAGCACCGCGGGGCACAGCTAGTATTACAACAACATAAAAAAGTCATAATTTCAAAAATGAACTAGGAAATGATTAAGCAAATTGCTTTGTACGTTTGATCAAAAAAGATGTTTAAATGAAAAGTCAGGCCTGAACTGCGTCAATATTCAGAAAAATTTGAAACAATGACTAAAACATTTAAATAACCACTGGCTGCATCCTCCATTTTCTTAACTCAGATACGCACTTACTGAATGGCTGACCTGTCGGGAGCACAGTCGTGAAAAGCAGTGTCAGCACTGTCAGCGTGGAGTTGAATTATAGAAAGGAATCGGACCGTAACCTTAGTGATAAAGTTATCACGGTCGGTCAATTTCGTCCCTGCTGAACACGAAGCTACACTTTATCACTAAGCTATCGAAGTCACTCTGAAGAAACATTATAAATGGCGTACAGGCACCATTATTTGGATGGAATGATTCATTACAAGGTTTAAAAATGTGCTGAAAAGGGCTAAAATTATATAATTATGCTCAAAGTTGACCAAATAGCATGTCGTAACAAGAAATATGATACTACTTCAGCACAAATTTCCAATTTACAGCTCCGCCAATGCGCTGCCCATTTATGCCTTGCGTATGTGATACTACCGCTGTCTATATATGTGCATATCGCTACGCCATGCCTTTTGTCACCTTAGAGATTTTTCCCAAAGCGGTAGTTACGTGCTGAAGTGTGGATGCGAGGACGCCAAACAGTTTGTCTATATTTACAGGCGTAGTCCACTTAATAGTGGAGTTACGATCGTGCATAAAACATCAGGTCATAAAGTTTGTGATGCGTTTGTACGGAGACTGTTTGACACAGAGAAAAAACAACGAACACACTGGTGTGTGTGCATCTTATGATAGGGCAGACACTCTGGTGTAACAGATGTAAGTGTAGGTATTTTCATATGTGCTAAGATTCGTCAGGTACATTGTCTCTTGTGTTTTGGAGATATTATAATTTTGTATATGCAGAGGGTAGCTTGAGACAGTCAAAACAACTATTTATTACTCATCGCGTGTTTTAAGTGACACCCAATTTCGCTGGAAACCGACTGTTCCTTTCTCGTTACAAGCAAAATTATTTTTGCAGTGGAATTTTACCTGGCCATTCGACAGAGCGGTTCCAGATTAGTCTTGTGCGATATTCGCTTTATCGATGAATATTAATAGGAACAGTAGAACACGAAGGATAAGGAGTACTCCAACAACGATAAGACCTCCCTGGTCCACGCTGATTGCTATAGCCATGCAGAAGCGCTGCTCAGTCGCCGCTGCAGTACTTACCATGCTTCGTATTATTATGTTACTTTTGCTACGTATCGATAAAACGATTAACGTACTAGACTGGTTTAAAAGCGCTCTATCGAATGGGAATGTAAAATTCCGATTTTAAAAATTGATTTTTTTGTAATGGGAAACAAACCGAAGCTTTCCCCCCCAATGCTGGGCGTGGTATGAATGACGCCATGAGCGTTATTTCTTTGGGCTGACTCCAGCTACACACTGCAAAATGGAAATCGCTAATATCTGCCGGAACACCAGAGAAAATGCGCCTGATGTCACATAGGAGAAACACCTGGCGTATATGTTGAAGCGCCAAAGAAACTGGTATAGGCATGCGTATTCAAATACAGACATATGTAAATAGGCAGAATACGGCACTGCTGTCGGCAACGCCTGTATAAGACAGCACGTGTCTGGCGCAGTTGTTAGATCGGTACAGTGGCAGGTTATCAAGATTAAAGTGGGTTTGAACGTGGTTTTATAGTCCTCGCACGAGCTACGGGACACAACATCTCCGAGGTAGCGATGAAGTGGAGAGTTTCCCGTACCATCATTTGATGAGTGTACCGTGAACATCAGGAATCCGGTAAAATATTAAATCTAAGACATCGCTGCGGCCGGGAAAAAATCCTTCAAGAACGGTACCAACGACGATTGAAGAGAATCGTTCAACATGACAGAAGTGAAATCCTGCAGATTTCAACGCTGGACCATCAGCAACTGTTAGCGTGCGAACCATGCAAAGAAAGATCATCGATATGGGCTTTTGGAGCCGAAGGCCCACTCATTACCCTTGATGATTGCACGACACAAAGCATTACGCCTCGCCTGGGCCCGTCAACACCGACATTCGATTGTTGGTGACTGGAAACATGTTGCTTGGTCGGTCGAGTCTCGTTTAAAATTGTATCGAGCGTACTAGGTATGGAGATAACCAAAAAATGTTCAAATGTGTGTGAAATCTTATGGGACTTAACTGTTAATGTCATCAGTCCGTAAGCTTACACACTATTTAACCTAAATTATCCTAAGGACAAATACACACACCCATGCCCGAGGGTGGACTCGAACCTCCACCGGGATCAGCCGATGGAGATACCCTCATGAATCCATGGACCCTGCATGTCAACTGGGGACTGTTCAAGCTGGTGGACGATCTCTAATGGCGTGGGGCGTGTGCAGTTGGAGTGATATGGGACCCTTGACACGTCTAGATTTGACTCTGACAGGTGCCACGTACATAAGCATCCTGTCTGATCACCAGCATCCATTCATGTCCATTGTTCATTGCGACGGACTTGGGGAATTCCAGCAGGACAATGTGGCACCCCACAAGTCCAGAATTGCTATAGAGTGGCTCCAGGAACACTATTCTGAGTTTAAACACTTCCGCTGGCCACCATATTATCCAGACATGAACAATATTGAGGATGTTCAAATGACTCCAAGCACTATGGGATTTAACATCTGAGGTCATCAGTCCCCTAGACTTAGAACTACTTAAACCTAACTAACCTAAGGACATGACACACATCCATGCCGGAGGCAGGATTCGAACCTTCGATTGTAGCAACAGCGCGGTTCCGGACTTAAATGCCTAGAACCACACGGCCGGCAATATTGAGGATATCTGGGATGCCTTGCATCGTGCTGTTGAGAAGAGATCTCAAACCCCTCGTACTCTTACGGATTTATGAATAGCCCTGCAGGATTCATGATGTCAATTCCCTTCAGCACTACTTCAGACATTAGTCGAATCCATGCCACGTAGTGCTGTGACACTTCTGCGTGCTCGTGAGGGTCTTACACGATATTAGGCAGGTGTACCAGTTTCTTTGTCTCAAGATACTGTTGCAGGGAGGGCGTGCTTTCTGGTCCCCATCTGTTGGCCACCAGAGCGTTTTATGCGAAGGGAACAAGCTGCGCGCCACACTGCTTTCGTAATCTGCAGTCTGACTAACACCATCCCCCGTCTGGTAACTGTACGCTGAAGATGAGCTCGCGGTTGATCGAAATCGTTTCTGCCGCGCAGTACGCCTCGTCTCGGCGGTGATGTTCGACGCCGGTTGGCGCGTTTGCACACGCCTGCGTGGTGCCAGGTGTCTGACAGTCGCAGCGGCGGCCGCGCTGAATGGGCGTTGCGCAGCCGCGGGCCACGCTTTCACCGGCCGCCGTGTATCACGCCGCCAATTTGACGTCTGCCCCGGCGTGGCGCGGCGCGGTGTGAGCTCATGCGCCTGGCACGCCGGCCGGCAGGAAGGATGCCCGCCTTGCGCCCTGCCCCGCACTCACGCCACTGGCCGGAGGCGCTGAGGGCCTGCCACGCCGACGGGTAACAACCCGGCGACCGACAAACCTGCCTGCTGAACATCCCTCTCATAACACTACAAAATACCCCCTTACTGATGTATATTGCCAAACATCTCGGAAAGTACTTGCCGATTTACTTCAGAGTTCTTGGCCGATTTACTCCAAATCGCTACAATCAGATGAAACGGTGAAGGAAATCCGACATCTACATGGATACTCTGCAAATCACATTTAAGTGCCTGGCAGAGGGCTCATCGAACCACCTTCACAATTCTCTATTATTCCAATCTCATATGGCGCGCGGAAAGAATCAACATCTATATCTTTCCGTACGAGCTCTGATTTCCCTTATTTTATCATGATGGTCGTTTCTCCCTATGTAGTTCGGTGTCAACAAAATAGTTTCGCAGTTGGAGGACAAAGTTGCTGATTGGAATTTCGTGAGAAGATTCCATCGCAACGTAAAACACCTGTTTTTAATCATGTCCATACCAAATCCTGTATCATTTCTGTGACACTCTCTCTCATATTTCGCGATAATACAAAACGTGCTGCCCTTCTTTGAACTTTTTCGATGTACTCCGTCAGTCCTGTCTGGTAAGGATCCCACACCGCGCAGCAGTATTCTAAAAGAGGACGGACAAGCATAGTGTAGGCCGTCTCCTTAGTAGGTCTGTTACATTTTCTAAGTGTCCTGCCAATAAAAAGCAGTCTTTGGTTAGCCTTCCCCACAACAATTTCTATGTGTTCCTTCCAATTTAACTCGTTCGTAATTGTAATATCTAGGTATTCAGTTGAATTTATGGCTTTTAGATTTGACTGATTTGTCGTGTAACTGAAGTTTAACGAGTTCCTTTTAGCACTCATGTGGATGACCTCACACTTTTCGGTATTTAAGGTCAACTGCCACTTTTCGCACCATTCCGATATTTCTTCTAAATAGTTTTGCAGTTTGTTTTGATCTTCTGATGACTTCATTAGTCGACAAACGACAGCGCCATCTGCAAACAACCGAAGACAACTGCCCAGATTGTCTCCCAAATCTTTTATATAAATAAGGAACAGCAAAGGGCCTATAACACTACCTTGGGGAGCGCCAGAAATCACTTCTGTTTTACTCGATGACTTTCCGTCACTTACTACGTACTGTGACCTCTCTGACAGGAGAGAGATTAATGATAATTTAAATGTATAACAGACGAAATACATCGTCGTAAACTGACTGTAATCCGCTTGGAGATAGTACCATCACACATCAGTAGATCGCAGGACGAGTGAAAAACCGAACAGAACCCGAGTCTTCCCGAACTGTGACGTAAACTGTTCGAACAGTTCAAGACGTGCTCAAACACAGCCCTACTTCAGTGAAAACTGAGCTGGAACAATGGTAGACGAATTTTCCAAGAAGACAATGAGATACTTAACGCAAATTCTTCATTTGTGTAGCCATATTGTCCGTACTTGCTTTTGGCACCCTGGACTCGCATTGGGGAGGACGACGGTTCAGTGCGTCCGGCCATCCTGATTTAGGTTCCCCGTCCTTCCCTAATCCGAAGAGACCGATGACCTCGCTGTCTGGGCTCCTCCCCCAAACAACCCAAACCCGTAGTTGCTTTACAGTTCGTGAGCGTATTTTTGTTCTGTCGTTCCAACTACAAAAATTCACGTTTTTTCCACTAGAAGCGTTTCGCTTTATTGACGCAAAGGATCATCAGCGGTCTTTAATTAAATAATTTACATTTTGATTTGCCCTAAGATCGAAAACAGTTCGTTAATAATATTTTGGTTTGCACTTACGGCGATTTTCGCCTGATTTCTCGCTTACATCGGGAAATGCCGTCAGCTGAAACATCGTTTTTGTAGTTGCAACGACAGAACAAAAATACCTTCAAGAACTTGTCGCAAAATGTAACAACAGATGGCGCAATTAATTATCTTTTCACACGGCGTATTTTAGAGTCAAGATATTTCTTGCAGAAAATCAAGTGTATTGAAATCATAAAAGTATGTACTCGTTCATCACAGTTAGATTTTACGTATATTATGCATTACAGATGCATTACTTTAACCTGTAATTTAAAAAGAAATCCAAGCATAATCTACGATGTAATTGTTATTAATAAATATTTGGTATGAAACTGGTGTATATTTACAAAAGTCAGACCGGAAGCCTAGAACCTGATATTCACGAATGCCGCAGATCAAGACGTATTCGTTCCTCGCATTCTATTGACACCTAGTGATCCAAACATGCCCTTCGATTTAAAGCGATTGCAGTTTCGCATAATGCTTTCATTCGCTATGAGTATCAACAAGCCAGAAGGCGAATAACTTTGTGCGGCAGATGTTAAACATCTCGAGCACTGTAGCACTGTAGCTAGTAAATTTTTAATTATCACCTCAAAAAATCTAGCTGTGCCCATCAGACTTGCTGATGCTGTTAGTTGTTCTCTTTATATTCACCCTTCAAGGTGCGCCATATGAGGTCGTCCGAGTGAATATGGCACCGAAGACCACCTTTTTGCTGGTGCCCAGATAGTGTGCTAACGGACCCCCACTTAAACGCGCTTCCTCGGCTTTTTGTATCACCCCAATGACCCACTGACTTAAGGCTGGAGTCCTGAACCGCCTACCCGCATGTCGTTCACAAAAAGCGCTCTCTCCATCGCACAGGCAAGTATGGAAAAACATTTGCTTTCACTACGGTAAGGTTTTTATCGATAGGACAGTTAGAACAGATTTACCTCCGGGCAGGAAACACTGTCTACATAGAAGAACTGTGGCTTACTAAAACAATGCAGAGAACAGAGCACTTCACCAATCACAACTGCGCCGGCTACCAGAGCAGAGGGAGCTAAAGCTTGATCCTGGCATGCGAATCTTAAATATTATTTCTCGACCCGCAAAATCTAAAGTTGCTTATGGGGACCCAGCTGTCCTTACTAATTGAAGTATATGGCCAAAAAGACTCTAACAAGAAGCGCTAGTGAGTCGAAAACTTACCGTGTGACGTGAGCCAAGTTGCGAAGCTGCGTCGCATCTGTAACACCAAGAGATGGCGTTACGTTGACAACTGGAGTGATTCGCTGACGCCGAATAGTGCACGATGGAGTACAGAAGAGTCTGGCAGATGCTCTGAACGTCTTGTAATGATAACCTCAACAACGTCTGCCTCAGTTACGCCGCTGTTCTCGTCCAGCACTCTCACAGACTTCCGTCGAGTGCCAGGTCACAACGTCCTCTGTCCGAAACCCAACAGGCCTGTTCAGTGAGGAGCAACTATTGTTTTGCCTATATCTTTTTCTGTTGGCGTCTACGGAGCTTAGCCGGCCGTGGTGGCCGTGCGATTCTAGGCGCTACAGTCTGGAACCGAGCGACCGCTACGGTCGCAGGTTCGAATCCTGCCTCGGGCACGGATGTGTGTGATGTCCTTAGATTAGTTAGCTTTAAGTAGTTCTAAGTTCTAGGCGACCGATGACCTCAGATGTTAATTCCCATAGTGCTCCGAGCCATTTCAACCATCTACGGAGCTTAACATGGTTACGTCATGTACCTTGGCGGTTCAACTCCAACAAGAGTTATGGAACTAGCTCGTAATGCTCTACTACTCTCCATCTTCCCCCCCCCCCCCCCTCCCACCTTCACCCCAGCCTGTCGGATAAATGACCAGTCCCATTCTTACAGGGCATGAGTGTCCTCAGATTGAAACAACATACGAGGGCAGTTCAATAAGTAATGCAACACATTTTTTTTTCTCGGCCAATTTTGGTTGAAAAAACCGGAAATTTCTTGTGGAATATTTTCAAACATTCCCGCTTCGTCTCGTATAGTTTCATTGACTTCCGACAGGTGGCAGCGCTGTACGGAGCTGTTAAAATGGCGTCTGTAACGGATGTGCGTTGCAAACAACGGGCAGTGATCGAGTTTCTTTTGGCGGAAAACCAGGGCATCTCAGATATTCATAGGCGCTTGCAGAATGTCTACGGTGATCTGGCAGTGAACAAAGCACGGTGAGTCGTTGGGCAAAGCGTGTGTCATCATCGCCGCAAGGTCAAGCAAGACTGTCTGATCTCCCGCGTGCGGGCCGGCCGTGCACAGCTGTGACTCCTGCAATGGCGGAGCGTGCGAACACACTCGTTCGAGATGATCGACGGATCACCATCAAACAACTCAGTGCTCAACTTGACATCTCTGTTGGTAGTGCTGTCACAATTGTCCACCAGTTGCGATATTCAAAGGTTTGTTCCCGCTGGGTCCCTCGTTGTCTAACCGAACACCATAAAGAGCAAAGTAGAACCATCTGTGCGGAATTGCTTGCTCGTCATGTTGCTGAGGGTGACAATTTCTTGTCAAAGATTGTTACATTCGATGAAACATGGGTTCATCACTTCGAACCTGAAACGAAACGGCAATCAATGGAGTGGCGCCACACCCACTCCCCTACCAAGAAAAAGTTTAAAGCCATACCCTCAGCTGGTAAAGTCATAGTTACAGTCTTCTGGGACGCTGAAGGGGTTATTCTGTTCGATGTCCTTCCCCATGGTCAAACGATCAACTCTGAAGTGTATTGTGCTACTCTTCAGAAATTGAAGAAACGACTTCAGCGCGTTCGTAGGCACAAAAATCAGAACGAACTTCTCCTTCTTCATGACAACGCAAGACCTCACACAAGTCTTCGCACCCGAGAGGAGCTCACAAAACTTCAGTGGACTGTTCTTCCTCATGCACCCTACAGCCCCGATCTCGCACCGTCGGATTTCCATATGTTTGGCCCAATGAAGGACGCAATCCGTGGGACGCACTACGCGGATGATGAAGAAGTTATTGATGCAGTACGATGTTGGCTCCGACATCGACCAGTGGAATGGTACAGTGCAGGCATACAGGCCCTCATTTCAAGGTGGCGTAAGGCCATAGCATTGAATGGAGATTACGTTGAAAAATAGTGTTGTGTAGCTAAAAGATTGGGGAATAACCTGGTGTATTTCAATGCTGAATAAAACAACCCCTGTTTCAGAAAAAAAAATGTGTTGCGTTACTTATTGAACTGCCCTCGTATTAAGCAGCCGGCAGCCGTGTTCGCAGGCAGGAAAACAAGCAGTAGAAACGCTTGCCGTGTGCGGGCGGGCATCATCTTGGTGGAATGTAAGCCCAGGCTGGCTCGACATGAAGAGCAACAAAACGGGGCGTTGAATACCGACGACGTACCACTGTCCTGTAAGGGTATCTGCTATGAAAAGAAATCGCAGCCCCACACCACAGTTTCTGGTTATCGGACTGCACGGCGTGCGACAGTCAGGTTGGCATCCCACCGCTGTCTGCGACGTATCCAGACACATCTTCGGCCTCGAATCTCGTTGACTCATGTAGACCTGTCTTCAGTGATTAGTCCCGCTTCTAACTCCGATCCGATGACCAGCAGTAGGGCACCAACGTGACTGTCGCCCGCCATACGGCCCAAGAACCAGGAGCGCTGGTCTCGGGTGCCATTTGTATTCATGGCAGGACCCCTTTGGTTGTCATCCGTGGCATCTTACAGCACAGCGGTACGTCAGCGATATTCTATGCATCGTTTTACTAACCTTCATGGCAAGCCATCCTGGTCTTTCATTTCAGTAACTTATTGTCAGCCCGAGCACTGCTTGTCTTCCTGCTTGTCAAACCCTAACCTGGCCATCAAGGTCACCGGATCTCTCCCCAGTTGAAAAAGTTAGGAGCATATGGCCAGGGCTCTCCAACCAGTCCGGTATTTTGATGATCTAACGTGCCAGTTGGACAGAATCTGGTACGATATCCCTCAGGAAGACATCCAATAGTTCTGTCGATCATTGCCAAGCCGAATAACTCCCTGAATAAGAGATAGTGGTGGGCCAACACACAATTGCGTGAAGCTCTCTCTTGAAAAATCATCATCTTTTTTCTGAAATTAGAATCATTTGTTTGTCTGTACATATACACCACATCTATCGATTTCCGTCTGATTCGGATAATTACTTCGTGGTGCGGCGCGACGTCTCTCTCTCTCTCTCTCTCTCTCTCTCTCTCTCTCTTTTAAGTGTATTTCTATGCAGGACGGACACAGTTATTATAAGCCGACAGGACAAGGTTTTATACTTTGCGTACCACAATTCACAATTAGTAGCGAAAACTGCCAGGAGTTAAAGTCTGAAAGAAGGATGGAAAATTGGTCGACGAGGGGGTGGGGTGGGGTGGCTAAATGATGTGTCACTTGCGTGGAAAACGCTCTCGAACCGGTTCTACTTCTTTTATCTCACTGGAAACGTCTGCGCCACCTGACAACTACGTTAATATGATGATGCATTCTTGCCATGCCATCCACCACGTCAACATCTAGTTGTAACATTGTTCCCCTTCAAATGCTGAAAATGAATTACTGCTCGCGTTCTAGCCCGCTGTCGGCAGTGATACGGAACTGTGACAGGGTGATTTAAATGTGTACCAGGACTTCAGATATATACCTGCAAACAAACAATAGTTGAATTACGTAAATTTATATTTTTGAGGTCATATTAAATACTTGAGACTACCCTTCGTACTGATCATATGACGTCAAATATGAAGATCTGTACGTCTCAGACAGACATGTAGATGGTACTCTATCTACACTAAGTGTTCAAAAGTATCCAGACACCTAGCTGAAAATGACTTTCAAGTTCGTGGCGCCCTCAACCGGTAATGCTGGAATTCAATAGGGTGTTGGCCCACCCTTAGCCTTGATGACAGCTTCCACTCTCGCAGGCATACGTTCAATCAGGTGCTGAAAGGTTTCTTGGGAAATGGCAGCCCATTCTTCACGGAGTGCTGCGCTGAGGAGAGGTATCGATGTCGGTCGGTGAGGTCTGGCACGAAATCGGGGTTCCAAAACACCCCAAAGGTGTTCTATCGAATTCAGGTCAGGACTGTGCAGGCCAGTCGATTACAGGGAGGTTATTGCCGTGTAACCGCTCCGCCACGGGTCGTGAATTATGAACAGGTGCTCGATCGAGTTGAAAGATGCAATCGCCATCCCCGAATTGATCTTCAAAAATGAGAAGCAAGAAGGTGCTTAAAACATTACTGTAGGCCTGTGCTGTGATAGTGCCACGCAAAGCAACAAGGGGTGCAAGCCCCTCCATGAAAAACACTACCACAACATAACACCACCGCCTTCGAATTTTACTATTGGCACTACACACGCTGGCAGATGCGTTCACCGGGCATTCGCCATACCCCCACCATGCCATCTGATCGCCACATTGTGTACCGTGATTCCTCACTCCACATAACGTTTTCCCGCTGTTCAATTGTCCAATGTTTACGATCTTTACACCAAACGAGGCGCCGTTTGGCATTTACCGGCGTGATGCGTGGCTTATAAGCAGCCAAGTTTTCTCATCTCTCGCCTAACTGTCATAGTACTTGCAGTGGGTCGTGATGGAGTTTGGAATTCGTGTGTGGTGGTCTGGATAGATGTCTGCCTATTACACATTACGACCCTCTTCAACTGTCGACGGTGTCTGTCAGTCAACAGACGAGGTCGTCCTGTACGCTTTTGTGCTATACGTGTCCCTTCACGTTTCCACTTAACTATCACATCGGAAACAGTGAACCTGGGGATGTTTAGGAGTGTGGAAATCTCGCGTACAGACGTATAACACAAGTGACACCCAATCACTTGACCACGTTCGAATTCCGTGAGTTCCGCAGAGCGTCCCATTCTGCCCTCTCACGATGTCTAATGACTACTGAGGTCGGTGATATGGAGTACCTGGCAGTAGGTGGCAGCATAATGCACCTAATATGAAAAACGTATGTTTTTGGGGGGTGTCCGGATACTTTTGATTACATAGTGTATGAATTCGTGATTCTTTTGTGTTGGTACATGTTGGCAGTAAAGTAACTCCAGTGTCAACTTTATCTGCACAATAGTTTATATGGATAAAGTAAAACTGCTTGCTGTTATAATTTTTGGTCGCTTTGTCTCCTATGGTAATACATCGATAGCTGGCTAAGATTGTTGTCAGCGCTCCTTATCAGGTACATTTGAGTTTTAATTTTGAAAATCGTATTTACGAAGGTGTACTGAAAAGTAATGCCTCCGAATTTTTTATTCTGTTCTCATAATCGGTCGATTGTGCCGCTTCGCTGACGCAAGTTGAAATCTGCCGCTAGAGGACTCCGAATTGTGTGTAAAATGGCGGTGTGTGATGTAACTATGTCAGTGCGTGAGGAACAGTCTGATGTAATCGAGTTTCTAACCGTAAACTGTTCGTCCACACATGGAGCACCGAATAGGGATGTAGAATGTTTTACTTAAGAAGTTTTGAGAGTTTTCACATAATAAATTCGGAGGCGTTACTTTTCAGCGCTCCCTCGTACTTCACCAGGTGACTTTTACAGTTCTGTTTGTTTATTTTGTATTGATCAGCCATAATTTCAGAATTTCATCAACTGATTCTATGGCTTCATTCTGAGATTGTACTACTTTCTTTTTCAATACATTGGTTGCATATTACTTACATATTATTTTATTGGTTTTTCAGGCCTGTTTTCAACGTAGCTCTGTTAACTATTCCCATTCGTCCCTGAAGTGTCTCCGCAGAGAGCTACACTGCCATCAGCAAGACGAATGTAGCTGATGTGTGTCCTGTTAACACGTACTCCTTCCTCGTTTTCCCGGTTTAAGGATCCGAATTTGTCTTCGGGACGGCTGAGAAAAGTTTTGGAATCTCTTTTTTCAATTTTGAAATTTTGTCACTTAATGGAAGCTGTAGCATTCAATTAGATGTTCATCAGTTCGTCATTGCCTGTTTCTTAATAGTTGAGAGTACAGATTCCTTGAAACTGATTGCAAACCGATGATAATTAATACTTACTGCTTCCTCTTATAATTATATTCACGTTAGTGGTCCATTGTGCTGAACCAACTCCCCGATCCAGCGCGTTCAACTTTAAGAACTGTCGAATTTACTTTCTTACAGTCACGCATGAACATTAAGCTTACAATCTCAGGAAGCACACAAACAAAATGAAACAGGGAACTGAACTGCGGCTTCCTTTGTTCGTCCTCTTACGGCTCTCTACGCTCTCAAGCGAGTCTGTCTCACTTTCGCTTTTGAAGTCGTCTTTCTCTTCTCTCACACACACTCTCGCTTTCAAGCTCAGCTTCCGTTGAATTTCCTGAAGTGCAAAGTTCTTAGAAATATTTTTTTTTTTTTGATAAACGATCCATCAGCGCTGTAGCTGAAGACATTTGGTTGACGTCACGCTTCATACATCATCATACACTCAAAAGCATTCGGTACGCGTAATCACAGTCATTTAAAACCTCCTCACCATCTGCTATCAAAAATGATACATTAATCATTTCACAGGTCTTAACTGTGTAGTGTATTAGATGTAAATTGTTATCCAGTCAATGACTACACTCTCATTGCAGCAAACATTCTAAGTAATCTGTTTTAACTATTCCAGTCACTGGCTGTCGTTCCTATGTAAACCCTCTACCGCACCTTAAATTGTCAAATAAAACTCCCTCTCAGTGCGTCAAAACTTACTAAAAGACCTGTCGCTTCTTCTTGAAAGAGCTTTTCATGGACTTCTTACCTCGTCTATTCATCACAGATCTCTCATCTTCGTACTTCTTTTGACCATTTAATATTTAGAAATCTTCTGCATCACCACATTCCAGATACTTCCACTCTGTTGTTCTCCGTTTTGCCCACAGCCCACGTTCACTTCCTCACAATGCTGCCAAACAGACGCGCAGACGTAGAATATTTTTCATTGTTTTTGTTTCACAAGTTGATATCAGTAGAACTCTTTTACAGAAATAATGTTTCTTCACGTGCAACAGACAGCTTTTACCCTTCTTCGGCAGTGTTGTAAAATCTTGTTTCCTAGCTAGCACACTTTCTTTCATTTCTTACACTGTGCCTCACACTAATTTTGATGTATAATCTATGGTTCTTCTCCTTTCTTTTACTCTTCATCGTTTCCATTTTGTGTAATTTATTCACAAACTAAATTTTGCAAATGTAGCTTGCAAATTCTGTTCAAGAATATTCTCCGAGCCCTTTCTTACATTCAGCTTGAAAGCCCGTTCCGTCTGCAAACATTAGTAATTCTTTTGTCATGCACTTTTATTTATATTTTGAAATTTTATTTCACTTCCTGCATCGCTTGTCCGACTTTCAAGTGAAACTACAGACCCGAAAATTCTACGTCGCGCTCTTCTTAAGAGCTTGTCACTTTTTATGTTCCACTTTCATTACTCACATCTGTTTGTCCTTAATACATTAGATTACTCGAATATGTGTGTACTTTTCCCCCTTTAAACAGGGTGTTTGTCTTAACCCGAGACAATTAAATGGCCGGCCGCAGTGGCCGAGTGGTTCTAGGCGCTTCAGTCTGGAACCGCGCGACTGCTACGGTCGCAGGTTCGAATCCTGCCTCGGGCATGGATGTGTTTGATGTCCTTAGATTAGTTAGGTTTAAGTAGTTCTAAGTTCTAGGGGACTAATGACCTCAGATGTTAAGTCCCATAGTGCTCAGAGCCATTTGAACCATTTTCGTATTCCGTCGGTAGACGGGTAGCGGCAAGTGTAAGATCTACGGCAGTTGGATGGAAGCACACTCCGAAATCAGTCACTATGATTGTGGGGTTCGAGGACAGCCACCGAAATCAAGCATTCCAGTTGACCGGGGACTCCGCACAATCAACACTCTACCACACAAGCGGCTTGTAGTGAAATTGCGTGCTTATGCAATATCGTCCCAGTTATGTGGCTGGATTTGTGATTTCCTGTGAGAGAGGTCACAGTTCGTGGTAACTGACGGAAAGTCATAGAGTAAAACAGAAGTGATTTCAGGCGCTCCCCATTATAGGCCCTCTGCTGTTCTTCATCTATATAAACGATTTGGGAGACAATCTGGGCAGCCGTCGTATGTTGTTTGCAGATGACGCTTCGTTTATCGACTAATAAAGTCATGAGAAGATCCAAACAAATTGCATAACGATTTAGAAAAGATATCTGAATGGTGCGAAAATTGACACTTGACCCTAAATAACGAAAAGTGTGAGGTCGTCCACATGAGTGCTAAAAGGAACTAGTTAAACTTCGGTTACACGACAAATCAGTGAAATCTAAAAGCCGTAAATTCAACTAAATACCTAGGTACTACAATTACGAACGACTTAAATTGGAAGGAACACACAGAAATTGTTGCGGGGAAGGCTAACCAAAGACTGCGTTTTATTGGCAGGACACTTAGAAGATGTAACACATATACTAAGGAGACTGCCTACATTACGCTTGTCCGTCCTCTTTTAGAATACTGCTGCGCGGTGTGGGATCCTTACCTGATAGGACTGACGGAGTACATCGAAAAAGTCCAAAGAAGAGCAGCACGTTTTGTATTATCGCGAAATACGGGAGAGAGTGTCACACTGAAATAATACAGGATTTGGGCTGGACGTCATTAAAAGAAATGCGTTTTTTCATTGCGACGGAATCTTTTCACGAAATTCCAATCACCAACTTGATGTAGATAAACCTCGTAGGGGACAGAAAACTACGTTATCACACAAGTCACTTTTTTGCGAGGAAATTCAACACCTAGCCTTATTATTTCTACTGTACAATCACATTTGTAAAACTCAAGTATCGTTTGAATATCAGTATCAGCAGTTGGCTCTGAGCGCTATGGGACTTAACATCTGAGGTCATCAGTCTCCTAGAACTTAGAACTACTTAAACCTAACTAACCTAAGGACATCACACGCATATATGCCCGAGGCAGGATTCGAACCTGCGACCGTAGCGGTCTCGCGGTTCCAGTCTGTAGCGCCTACAACCGCTCGGCCACCCCGTCCAGCATCAACAGTTGGAATACAAAGATTTCCATTTATATCGTACATGGAATGTAGACACAAATGCGTCGAGTCTTGATTGCAAAAACACACACTTGATATTTATCGATTACAGTGCCATCTATCACGAATGGGAAACAATAGTGTGAGTACACTGTACCTATTTTTTGGCGCAGAATGTGGACATGCAATAAAATGGTAGTGGGGTGGGGGGTGGGGGAGGATTTCCTATTTGAAAATACGAAGTTGACACGTCCCATGCAGGGGGGGTGGTTAGGAGATGTCCATTTATAGCACAGACAGAAGTCCAATTTACTAATACTAACTTTTCAGCTAGTACATTCTTTTTCCGAACGATGTGTCTTTTTCGAGATATTTAGTTGTCTCAAGTTGAAACAAACACTCTTTATGATTCAAAACATGTTACTCCACGTTTCTCTATCTAGGTCGACAAATAACGTAAGCATATTCTTTATTTATGTTGTAGATACTAACAGCAAGGTGAGATTTATTTCTCTGGTACCTTTACATTTGGATAAGGCAAGCCTGTTTAATGACTTTATCATGAAGTTTCTTTTGCATTCTTCTGAATATTATTACAGAAAGTTAATTTACAAGTGCATATAGTATAACCACCAGCAAACAGCTCCATTCCCACGTTCAGATGTTTACATTCGTGCTGAACACAAAACTGTCAGAAAGAAGGCGCACACTTTTTATGAAACACTCTGGGAATGGAAGCGGTCGGCAGTTCTTTTGAACGGGCGTGAGCTGCGGCCAGGAGCACGGCGGACTGTGTCGCTCGGCGCCCTGCAGTGGACGGCGGGCCCCTTCTAATGGACTGACCGTGTCGGCAGATAAGCGGACACCTGCTACTGTGCGCGCTGCCGCCCGCCGCACATCTCTCTCCAAGACGCCTGTCCCCATTCTCCGAGCCGCCTTCCAGACTAGCACTTAATTCCCCACAGAATATAAGAGGATGTGCATTTCATGAACATACTTGTACACTTAAAAAAAAGAATAAAAATACGCACCAAGAAGTAATGGGATGGAAATAGGCTGATGTTTGTACAGAAAAATACCGGGTGATCAAAAAGTCAGTATAAATTTGAAAACTTAATAAACCACGGAATAATGTAGATAGAAAGGTAAAAATTGACACACATGCTTGAAATGACATGGGGTTTTATTAGAACCACCCTATATTGCTGGACGCGTGAAAGATCTCTTACGCTCGTCGTTTGGTGATGATCGTGTGCTCAGCCGCCACTTTCGTCATACTTGGCCTCCCAGGTCCCAGACCTTAGTCCGTGCGATTATTGGCTTTGGGGTTACCTGAAGTCGCAAGTGTATCGTGATCGACCGACATCTCTAGGGATGCTGAAAGACAACATCCAACGCCAATGCCTCACCATAACTCCAGACATGCTTTACATTGCTGTTAACAACATTATTCCTCGACTACAGCTATTGTTGAGGAATGATGGTGGACATATTGAGCGTTTCCTGTAAAGAACATCATCTTTGTTTGTCTTACTTTGTTATGCTAATTATTGCTATGCTGATCAGATGAAGCGCCATCTGTCGGACATTTTTTGAACTTTTGTATTTTTTTGGTTCTAGTAAAACGCCATGTCATTCCAAGCATGTGTGTTAATTTGTACCTCTCTATCTACATAATTCCATGATTTATTCAGTTTTCAAATTTATACTGACTTTTTGATCACCCAGTAAATACAATTACGGAAAAATTGGATGATTTATTTTTAAAAAAAGCTTCACAAATAGCCCTTCTGCAAGCAGTTATTCTGCTTGGCATTGACTGATAGAGTTGCTGGATATCCTCCTGAGCGATATCGCGTCGATTTTGCCCATTTGGCGCGTTAGATAGTCAAAACCCCGAGATGGGTGGATAGCCCTGCCCGTAATGCTGCAAGCGATCCGGCGAGATTGTTGGCCAAGGTGGAGTTCGGCAAGCACGAAGCCAAGCTGTAGAATCACCCGCCGTGTGCGGGCGGGCATTGTCTTTCTGAAATGTAAGCTCAGGATGGCTTGCTATGAAGGACAACGAAACTGGGCGCAGAATATCGTCGACGAACGGCAGTGCTGTAAGGGTGCCGCAGCTGACAACCAAAGAAGTCCTGTTATGGAAAGAAATGGCACCACAGACAATCAGTTCTGGTTGTTGGGCCGTCAGCCGGGCGACAGTCAGAATGGCATTCCACCAGTGTTCGGGGTGTCCCCAGACACGTCTTCGGACTGGAACCTCATTAACTAGACCAGCGAAGACGTATCTGCAATTGTCCCGGACATCAGTGGGATATCAACCCGATTGTCGCCCGCCAAACGGCTCGACAACCGGAGTGATGGTCTGGGGTACCATTTCTTTTCATATTAGGACACTTTGTCATCCGCAGCACAATTACACCACAGCGGTACAACGACGATATCCTACGTCCCGTTTTGATACTCTTCAGAGCAAGCTATCCTGCGGTTACATTTCGGCAAGATAATGCCCGCTCACACACCGCGAGACTTTGTACTGCTTGTCTCCATGCTTGCCAAACCCTACCTTGACTAGCAAGGTCGCCGGATCTCTCCACAACTGAAAACGTCTGGAGTACTATGGGCAGGGTTCTGTACCCAGCTGTGGGTTTTTACTATCTAGCGCACCAGTTGGACACAATTTGGCCGATATCCCTCAGGAGGACTTCCACCACCACCGAATGTGCCAACCCGAATAACTGCCTACATAAGGGCCGGAGGTCGACCAACACGTTATTGTCTTGCTCGACTTATAAAGCTCTTTCTCTTGAATAAATCATGCAATTCTTCTCACATTGTAATAATTTGTTTGTCTGTTCATGTAAGTCACATCACATTTACCAATTTACGGCCAAATCAGGGTTCGCGATATTATATATATGCGAACCCTAAATTATATATATATATATATATATATATATATATATATATATATATATATATATATATATATATATATATATATTCTTAAAGTGATAGTTCTTGTGTTCCTCTTTCCGAAGACTAATTTTATGTGTAATTATTGCAACCCCCATCAATGTGAAACTACGTGCTGTAATCAAGCCTTGGACTCCCTCTACAATATTTACGCTCCCCTCCCCCCCCCCCCCCGCCCCCTTTACACACACACACCACCACCACCATTTTGCTTGCAGTACCAAATTGACGATTGTTTAACGCCTCAGGATGTCTCCTATCTTACGCTATCCCATCTTTTAGTTACGTTGTCGCATAAATTTTTTTTCTTCCCAACTGCATCTCAGTACCTCTTCGCCGGTTATCCGATCTACCCGCCTTCAGTGTCCTTCTCCAGCGTCATATTTCACTGCATTTTACCGTCTTCTTGTCGTGTATTTGCATATCTCTTCTGTACAAGGCTACGCACCTAACAAATGTCTTCAGAAAAGACTTCGTAACACTTAAATTTATATTCTATATTTAAAAAAATTCTCTTTTTCATAACCACTTTCCTTACTGTTCTCATTCGAGGTTTTATATGCTCTCTACTTCTGCCATCGCTACTTATCTGCCCAAATAGTGAAACTCATCTACTTCTTTTAATGTCGCAATACCCAAACTAACTTCCTTAGCATCACTTAATTTAATTCCACTGCATCTCATTACAAGTCTTTTATTCCTGTTGGTATTCTTCTTATAAACACTTTTCAAGATACTATCCATTCTGTTAACCGTTCCTTCCAAGTCTCTGACAGAAGTACAATGCCATCGGAAAAATTTTAAAGCTTTATTTCTTATCCCTGAATTTTAAATCCCTTTCTAAATTTCTCATTGGTTTTCTTCACAGATTGCTCAATATGCAAACTGAATGACATAGGGGATAGGCTATAAAACTGTCTCATTCCCTTCCCTAGTAGTGCTTCCCTTTCATGCCATTCGACTCTAATAACTGCGCTCTGATTTCTGTAGAAGTTGTAGATGACCTTTCACTCCCTGTACTATATACCCACTACCTCCACATTTCAAAGAGTGTATCCCAGTCAACACTGTCGAAAGCTTTATCTAATTATACGAATGTGAAAGACGTTACTTAACCTTCCTTCAGTCTGTCTCCCAGAAAAGTCGTAGAGTCTGTATTCTTCACGTACTCCAACTTTTCTCAGAAACTTACAGTGATCTTTCCCGGGGTCTGCTTCTACTAGTCTTTCCATTTTTTCCTTTATTAATTCTTGCCAGTTGCAGATACCGCGTCGAATCTCTTCTGAACAGCCAATTTCTGTATGCAACAAGTACGTTACGTATTGAAAACTAATTTTATTCCAGTATTATAGCGTCTTTCACCTTTCTGAATCATTAAGAAACCTACACTGGTCTCATAAAATTAGGGAAAACTCACAAAAACATAGGTAACTCACGCAAATTTCAAGAAATTGGCATGACAATTGAGTTCGTAGTAATCACGATACAGCTACACAAATCTATAACGTGGAAAGTAACGGAAGTTCTACACGCTTGCCTTGTCTCGACACAATAAACGATTGTACGGTTGGGGGTAGGGTGATAAATGGCTCTCTGAGAATGAGAGAAGAGAACACTTCCAGTGAATTTTGTGGACAGCATCTAAGCATCATTTACTGATTAATACAGAATGTACTATATTTACTCTACTACTCGGTATAACTATGAAATTCTTTGTTATTCGATGATAGTTTTATCTTCTCAGATCATCCAAAAGCCAGTAATAAACTGGCACAATTCACATTAGAATTAATGCGATGACTGATAATTCGTCCAACCACACTCTGTGCACAACTGGCAAGTAGAACTTTGTGATAACTACCTTATTACACTCCTGGAAATGGAAAAAAGAACACATTGACACCGGTGTGTCAGACCCACCATACTTGCTCCGGACACTGCGAGAGGGCTGTACAAGCAATGATCACACGCACGGCACAGCGGACACACCAGGAACCGCGGTGTTGGCCGTCGAATGGCGCTAGCTGCGCAGCATTTGTGCACCGCCGCCGTCAGTGTCAGCCAGTTTGCCGTGGCATACGGAGCTCCATCGCAGTCTTTAACACTGGTAGCATGCCGCGACAGCGTGGACGTGAACCGTATGTGTAGTTGACGGACTTTGAGCGAGGGCGTATAGTGGGCATGCGGGAGGCCGGGTGGACGTACCGCCGAATTGCTCAACACGTGGGGCATGAGGTCTCCACAGTACATCGATGTTGTAGCCAGTGGTCGGCGGAAGGTGCACGTGCCCGTCGACCTGGGACCGGACCGCAGCGACGCACGGATGCCCGCCATGACCGTAGGATCCTACGCAGTGCCGTAGGGGACCGCACCGCCACTTCCCAGCAAATTAGGGACACTGTTGCTCCTGGGGTATCGGCGAGGACCATTCGCAACCGTCTCCATGAAGCTGGGCTACGGTCCCGCACACCGTTAGGCCGTCTTCCGCTCACGCCCCAACATCGAGCAGCCCGCCTCCAGTGGTGTCGCGATAGGCGTGAATGGAGGGACGAATGGAGACGTGTCGTCTTCAGCGATGAGAGTCGCTTCTGCCTTGGTGCCAATGATGGTCGTATGCGTGTTTGGCGCCGTGCAGGTGAGCGCCACAATCAGGACTGCATACGACCGAGGCACACAGGGCCAACACCCGGCATCATGGTGTGGGGAGCGATCTCCTACACTGGCCGTACACCACTGGTGACCGTCGAGGGGACACTGAATAGTGCACGGTACATCCAAACCGTCATCGAACCCATCGTTCTACCATTCCTAGACCGGCAAGGGAACTTGCTGTTCCAACAGGAAAATGCACGTCCGCATGTATCCCGTGCCACCCAACGTGCTCTAGAAGGTGTAAGTCAACTACCCTGGCCAGCAAGATCTCCGGATCTGTCCCCCATTGAGCATGTTTGGGACTGGATGAAGCGTCGTCTCACGCGGTCTGCACGTCCAGCACGAACGCTGGTCCAACTGAGGCGCCAGGTGGAAATGGCATGGCAAGCCGTTCCACAGGACTACACCCAGCATCTCTACGATCGTCTCCATGGGAGAATAGCAGCCTGCAGTGCTGCGAAAGGTGGATATACACTGTACTAGTGCCGACATTGTGCATGCTCTGTTGCCTGTGTCTATGTGCCTGTGGTTCTGTCAGTGTGATCATGTGATGTATCTGACCCCAGGAATGTGTCAATAAAGTTTCCCCTTCCTGGGACAATGAATTCACGGTGTTCTTATTTCAATTTCCAGGAGTGTATATACGGTACGTCCTCGCCATCAGAAGTGAGATGAATTAGGATTAGGAGCTGTAGCTTTCGAATTATGCATTTTGGCTGCGTATCTTTTTTTGTATTTGTTGTGCACAAGAGAAAGATATATCCGTACATCAGAGGAAATAGGAATGTTAACGGTATGCTACAAGTAATGAAATAGTGGAGACAGCAGAAGATCAAAAAGATAAAAAGACAAGGCTTAGCAGAAATCCTTGGATAACATAAGAGATATTAAATTTAACTGACGAAAGAGGAAAATGAAGCTGGCGAAGGGCAATAGAGGCATTTAAAAAATTTAGACAGTAAATGCAAATTCGCTAATCAGGAATGGCTAGAGGACAAATGCAAGGCTGTAAAAACATGCATCAGTAGGGGAAAGATTACACAAATTGAAGGAAGTTCTCATTTGAGTCTTAAGTAAAATGATGAAATCTCCTTCTTGCTAGCGTTGTTCTGTACTTACTTTGCAGACAAACATCCACAAATTCTAGTAAGACTGTAATCAATTACAGTATAACTGTTCATCCCTTAGAACTTCTCATTTGTAACCGGAGACAGCAGATTCATCGTACCTTCAGAAACTGGAGACCATCATACAAACAGTTTTTCGTGTTTGCTCGTTGCTGCCTGACCGTGGGATTTCGAATGATGTGGCATGCCATCATGTACAGTCATATAAATATAGTAATCTGCAATGTACCGTAATTCACTATGACATTCACCGGGCACGTATTTTCGTTTTCTGCCGATGGACTTGTGTAATTGAGTAGCGTCTGTGGAACAGTTACAGGAATTTCGAAATTTGCTTTGACATCTCACATACTATACTGCTGTGAGGAAGCTCTTTATCGTCACAAGTAAGAATGTTAGGTTTTTGGGATTATCAGATCTTTCGTCAGAAATAAAATGAGCTTTGATTGTGTAATTCTTTCAGAAACTGTTCATAGAGGACGTGAAACTAGAGCCTCATTTCACATTATCTGTATTCAAATCTTCCAAAAGAAAAAAAAGGCCTGAAAATTCTTTACAAATGTTCTGTGGTACATTTGCTATCGAAGGAAACGTTCTGTTATGGTCAACTGAGTACAGTTTAAGTGTTATCGAAGGATAAACGGCATAGTTTCCAAACTAATACTTAGGAAAAGTGGGCATCCGCAACTTGGAGGATTCGGGGGGGGGGGGGGGGGAGAGGCCTCCCGCCGGAGGTTCTAGTCCTCCCTCGCGCATGGGTGTGTATGTTGTCCTTAGCGTAAGTTAGTTAGTTTAAGTAGTGTGTAAGTCTAGGGACCGATGACCTCAGCAGTTTGGTCCCTTAGGAATTCACACACATTTTGAAGGAGAGAGGCAGGTGGCGAGGAGTTTCAAGATTCAACTTGGGAAGTACTTTCTATAAAGCAGTCGTCTTAGCTGAGATCAAATGTGTTGTACGATTCTGTAGTCAGGTATCTTTGGTTCCCTTTGCTCTTGTTTCTCTTGGCTTCTTTCGAGGCGCTGGCATCAGTGAGAGGTCTGTATTCTTGCCTGTCGTGCACTACAGTGAGTTTAGTGCATTTATCGTTCAATCTATCATAGTTGGTTCGGAGCACCAACCACCAATCTCCTTTATAGATGAACCCGTGTGGCTCATGTGGAGGCCATATCCTTTGAAAAGGATAAGTACACGGTTAAGGCTGTGATGCCTGCCTTCTGGTATGTAGATGGCACCGTTTGCTCCAAAACCGGTTTAACCCGATTTAAAAGAGAAACGTGAATTTTCCGCTTAAGAGAACATAACAAGCAATTAAAGGGTTCCCGACGGCCAGAGCAAATTGTTTCCTGTTCGTGTACTTATTTTGTCAGGTGGCTTGTACTTTCCATCGGAAGTTGATGTGGTCCACTACGGGCACCAGAACGCATTTATTTCTTGACGTGCACTTCATAACAGATGTGCTGTATGCAAACACTAATTCGCTTAGGTAGCGTAGGTAGACTGCATGTAAGTAGAAATACATCTGGTTTTGCGGTGTGTGGGTATGTTTGCAGAGGGGAGGCAGCGGGGACACCAGTGGCGTAAAACCCTCGATAGCTTCTTTGTGCTCCTCAGAATCCTCTCTCTTTTTAAAATACCGTTGCGTCAACAGACGCAATCGGCAATACAGTGTGCGCCGCACTCGTATCGGACTTCAAATACCTCAGAGTTTACAGTTTTACAAGAATGGTTGCTTCATGAGGTGCAATCAAAAACCAGGGCGTAATCATTGGCATAAGCATGTTACGGACTTTAGCAATCTTTCGAGAGGAGGGACGAGAGGCTCTTCAACTAGTCTCTCCTTCTCTCGTGAAGGCAATGATCAGGTTTAGGCTACTTGATTTTTGTATGCAGGTTTCTCAGGATTATTCTATTGGCAGATGTTCTCAGAGCATTCCACCAGCTCGAGCTCTTAGAGACCTGCAAGTCGCATTGAGGGGACCGAACAACATAGCTGTGAACAGTCTTCTGAAACATGCTGCATACAGATGCACGCCGTGCGATGCTACCTCTGGTAGTCATATTCCTTAATAATTTGTTGGGGTAATGACTGATCTTATCATTCAACCATACTGCTCCAATAATAGCATTCTGTTGTTTCGTTGTTTGATGTTTAGTTCTGGTGGGAAATTCCTATCATTCTGTACAATAAAAAATCACCACATATTCTAGTTGTTTGTATAGTCTTTTGAAATCTCTGCACCGCCTTCTTCTTTTAGTGTTCGCTCCTGAGGTTGGTTTGCAGTAGAGTGCAATTCCTCTCTCCTGTCTGCCTTCCTCTTCATTTCCACGTATGTGTTACATCCAACGTCATTCATGATCTGTTGCATTTATGATATCCTTGGTCGACCCCGCCGATTCCTTCCGTTAATATCTCCTTCTGCTATTGTTCCACTGACGTTGTCGTGTCGTAGGACGTACCCTACAAGTTTGTCTCTTTTTGTTTGGATGTGCCTCCACAGACAACTGGTTTCCTGCACTCTTCTAAGAACGTCTTCATTTGTTACTTTGTCTCTCCAGCGGATCTTCATCATCCTTCTATAGCACCACATCTCCAGGGCCTCTTGCCGTCTTCTCTATTCTCTTCCAGTTGTTAAGTTTCACATCCGTATAGGGCCACACTCCAAACGAGAGCTTTCATGATACGTTTCCTTATTTTCAGACAGATGTTCTTGCTGGTGAGTAAGTTCCTCCTCCGATTAAATGCAATTTTGGCCTTTTGTATTCTGCTCGCCATTTCTTTCCGGCTTCTACCATCCCTCGTGATTTTGCTTCCCAGGTACGTAAATTCCTCTATCACTACCAGCTCCGCTCTTCCAATTCTCATTCTCAGAGTTTCATATTATGCTCCTGTACTGCATACCATCACTTCAGTGTTTTTCTTGTTTATTCTCATTCGGTACTGATTGCATAGAATCCTTTCCATTGTTCTGAGGACTTCCTCTAGATCTTCTTTTGTCTCCGTGACTATAGCAATATCATCCGTGTTGTGTCTAGACCATACAGCCTAGACACAATGCTGTAGCCGATAGGGCACGCAATGCTAACGCAGACGGGCGTGAAGTCTGGAACATGAGACTTATAAATGAATAAGAAGAAAAGTACGTAGATGCTTGTTACTTAACTTTTAATTAGTCCTTGGAATACATCTCTCTTGAATATTAGTAAGCTATAGGCACTGATACAAATGGCGCCTTGCTAGGTGGTCGCCAGTTAACTTAGCAGAGGGCTATTCTACTGTCTATCTCTTGGCAAATGAGAGCAAGGCTTAGCACGTCCAATCGCTAGCTATGTTGTCCGTACAACTGGGGCTGAGGTCTCCTCAGTCTCTCGAGACCTGCCTTGTGGTGGCGCTAGGTTTGCGATCCCACAGTGGCGACACGCGGGTCCGACATGTACTACAGGACCGCGGCCGATTTAAGTTACCACCTAGCAAGTGTGGTGTCTAGCGGTGACACCACAATCCGCATAATGTAGCATGTATATCTTCTGCCCATTAATTTTGATCCCCACGTCAGTAGTTTCTCGAACTTGATCGATAGCTTCCTGGATGCAAGCGTTGAATATAAGAGGAGAGAGAGCACAGCCTTGTCTTACCCCTTTTCTGATATTTGCTTCTTGTTCCTGGTGACAGTTCCTAATCACTGCCACCTCAACATTATAGAAACAGAGTATCACACGGATGTCTTTGTACTTCATTCCACTTTTCCTCAGCACTCTGAACATCTCTTGCCAGATAACGTTATCAAATGCCTTTTCCAGGTCTACAAAGGCAATATAAGTTGGTTTATTTTTCTGTAACTGCTTTTCTATAAGGAGTCTCAGTGCCAGAACCGCTTCTCTTGTTCCCAATCCCCTTCTGAAGCCAAACTGATCTTCACTCAGCATATCCTCCACCTTCTCTTCAATTCTCTTCAGAACTATTTCTATGAGAATTTTTGATGCATGTGATATTAGGCTTAAACGTCGGTACTGTAGCTGCTGCCTTCTTTGGTATAGGAACAATGATGCATTTCTGGAAATCTGTCGGTATCTCTCCTGTGTTATGGATGGACCCAATATGTTTAAGGCCTCGCGGAGTGGCCACGCGGTTTGAGGCGCCATGTAACCGATTACGCGGTCCCTCCCGCCGAGGGTTCGAATCCTCCCTGGGGCATGTGTGTGTGTGTGTGTGTGTGTGTGTGTGTGTGTGTGTGTGTTGTTCTTAGCACATGTTAGTTTTTTAATTAGTTTAAGTAGTGTGTAAGTCTAGGGACCGATAACTTCAGCAGTTTGGTCCCTTAGGAATTCACGCACACATTAATATGTTCAAGCAGGATCATTTTCATGCTGTCACGAGCATTCTTTATTAGTTCTGCAGGGATATCATAAATACCCGCTGCTTTGTTGTCCCGTAGTTCTTTTATAACTTTGTCAATTTTTCTGGCAGAATGTCATCTCCCTTGTCTACTTGCTCTTCTCTTCCTATTACTTCCTCCGAAAGAGGTGTTCCGACATACAACTCCTCTATGTACTCTTTCCCTCTCTTCACCATGTCTTCACCAATCAATATTTTCCCCTATTTATTTTATATTGTGCCTGAGAGTGTTGTTTTAAGTTTGTTAAAAAATTGATTTGCTTATTCTGTAGGATAAATCAGTTCTTCAGTTCTACATATTTTCTTCCACTTCCCTGCATATTTTCTCAAGAAAATTTTCTTTTGCTTTCCTAGCTTTTCTATTGACTAAATTCCTTAGTCTTCAATATTCAGCTTTTCCTTGTTCATCAGTCGCATTTTTGTATAATCTCCTGTTTTCTATAAGCTCAATAATATCCGCTGTAATACATTTCCTCTTGTTTTTGGGTTTAGCTTTTCCAACTATCTTTTCTGCTGCTTTATATATACCAGATTTAATTTGATCCCAGTCTTAATTTACTTCACCATGATGAAAATTTTTAGCTAGGTTGTCTGTTTCATGAGCATAGCGCTTTGCCAGTCCCTCAGTTTTCAGTTTTTCTAGTTCCCATTTAAGTTTTACTAGCTTCTTCTTCAAACATTCGAATCTGAGTGAACTTTTCATCAGGACCAGGTTACGGTCACTGCCTATGTATGCAGATGGATAGCTCCTGCAATTATTTACCAGGTTCCTAAAACGTGCTTTCACTAGAATGCAATCAATCTGTTGTCTCCTCAGGTCTTCAGGAGCCTTCCATGTGTATCTTCTTCGTTTGTGATATTGGAAAAGTGTGTTTGCAACAACTAATTGGTGCCTCGAGCAGAGCTCAATTAGTCGATCTCCTCTTTTATTTCTTTTTCCAAGTCCATATTTGCTAACAGTTCCTTCCTCCGGTTCTTCACCCACAATCACATTCCAGTCCCCCTTGGCTATAAAGCTTTCATCTCCATTAACATTTCTCATCGCATTACTTATTTCTTCGTATATTTCGTCAACGACTGCATGTTCTTCTTTGGATGTTGGCATGTATATTTGTATTATCGCACAGTCCTTTGGTTAAGTTTCAAGTTTGACTAGTATTATTAGAGAGATAGATTGAACATATCCCTTGACACGTGAGCCATAGTTTTTCCTCAAAATTATTCTAACTCCTCCCATTCCTGGCCTATCTTGGTCAGTTCCGCTGTGAATGACTCTGCATTCTTCAGACCAGAAATCACCTGGTTGGGGCCATCTCATCTCCGATATGCCTAGGATATCGATTTCCACTCGTTCCATTTCAAGTTTTAGATTTTCTAGCTTGCTACACTGAAACAGTGTTCTCACATTCCAAGTTTCTATGTTAAAATTGAGATTTTTTTCCTTCACCTAGTCTGTATCTTTTGCAGTCCCCGCCCCGAGATCCGATTGGGGTGTTATTTTATCTCCAGAAAATGGCATTGTTTACTGCTGATGCTTGGGATAACCAGCTCTCAGCACCTTTCAAAATAAAACTACAATGCAGTATATGGCATAGTGATTCCTAAGGAGTGTAATAGATAGATATCGTATTGTGAGCCAATTCTTTCAGATGCAAGCCTCAATATAGATGTTATGCAGGACTTTTTCAGCTTGAGCCGCTTACGTGACTTGGAATATCTTTGAGAGCAGAAAAGAAGTATTGCTTAAACTGTCGAGGGCTAAGAAATGATTCTGCGCCACTGCCAAAAGCAAAAAGTACTAAACGAAATATATGTTCCTGCGGTGGGCAACTGCACACATACGATGAAAAACCAGTTTGTGGATTGCTATCTATATGTTGTTGTGACTGGCGCTCCTCCAATAGGTCGAAAGAATAAGAATGACGAACCTCTTACAGAAAAATGAGAACATCGCCCTACGTACCGAACTACGACAGCCATCTTCATATCGGGTTATTGCTCTACTTCAATGACAGAAGGATTAACATCGAATTATCTGAACGGTTGCTGTAATCGCGCTGTGATGGATTTGATTTGTTTGGTTTTCTTTGGCGTGACCTGAAATTGCGTCTGCTGTAGTCTGAAGAGGTCGCACGGGAAGCTAAATATCGTGCTGATTAATATCTTTGACTGATGAATACTCTGTTTGTCACAGTGGAGTGTATGTTACAACGAAGATCTCTGACCAGTTGCTAACTACTGACAATTTGAAGGTCCTGCATCGTACTGGTACTTCTCGAATGGTAGTTTCTCATTTCAAAGGCGGGAATGTTTAATTTATAGATTTATTTTTTCCATAGCGAAACTTCGTATCTGTTTATTCAAATGGTTCAAATGGCTCTGAGCACTATGGGACTCAATTGCTGAGGTCATTAGTCCCCTAGAACTTAGAACTAGTTAAACCTAACTAACCTAAGGACATCACAAACATCCATGCCCGAGGCAGGATTCGAACCTGCGACCGTAGCGGTCTCGCGATTCCAGACTGCAGCGCCTTTAACCGCACGGCCACTTCGGCCGGCATATCTGTTTATTCAAAACACTTTAAAGTCAATCAAAGCAAGAACCAAATCAAAATGTACGTCTCAAACATGGAGTGAAACAAGTGCATCAATGCCCATAAAGACGATTATAGTCGCTCAATGTTTCTGGTTTACGTAGTGTTTCATAAACAGATCGAAGACGACCAAGCAATCCTTCAGACTGAAGTGTTTTCTTACAAGATTCCGTTCAGTTCTGATAGCTTGCAGAGCACTTATCATAAATGACACCAAGAGACAATATTAGCGCCTAACGATATGTGCTGCGTGATTTAAGGAAGCCTTCTTAGATCGCAAAGTCATCTGAAGATCAGGCACATTGGACGAAACTGATGGTAATGAACGTTAAATAAAATAAAACATACTGCGAGGGATTAATATTATTATCCGTTTCCACACAGCCACACGGAAGAATACCATAAAACGAACACGTATTTAACTTGAGGTAGCGCAGGTGCAAATTCCATTACAATATCACGAAGGAGACGTTAATTTCTTTGAACGTTTTTCCTGTCAGCTGTTCAAAAGTAGATATTATTACTTTTTCAGTAACCTTCTGCGGATTAATATCTGAGTGCGCATTAACTGTTCTATTACTATTTTATGCCGTTCGATATATCCTTCTTGATCTCCTCCTCCCTCTCCCAACAACAATTTCGAATGATCTCAAAATTCTGCTCACAGATACAAATTCGTTTCATATTTGTTGCTGACTGAAGTATTTCTTTGCTTAGTTTCTGTTTGTGATACCACTAATTCATGACTACAACTAATGCATGCATCCCTGCGCTAATGGAAGCTGCATATTTCGAATTATGTATTTTGGCTGCGTACCCTTTTTGTATTTGTTGTGCACAAGAGAAAGCTATATCCGTGCATCAGAGGAAATAGGAATGTTAACGGTATGCTACAAGTAATGAAATAGTTGAGAAAACAGAGGATCAAAAGGGTAAAAAGACAAGGCTTAGCAGAAATCCTTGGATAACATAAGAGATATTGAATTTAACTGAGGAAAGAGGAAAATGAAGCTGGCGAAGGGGAATAGAGACATTTAAAAAATTTAGACAGTAAATGCAAAATCGCTAATCAGGAATGGCTAGAGGACAAATGCAAGGCTATAAAAACATGCATCAACAGGGGAAAGATAGATTTCGCCTACACGAATATTAAAGAGATCTTTGTAGAAAAGAAAAGCACCTGTATGAACATCAAGAAGTCAGAACGCAAGCCACTACAAGGCAAAGAAGGAGAATCTCAAAGATGGCAAGAATATATGGAAGGACGGTACAAGGTAAATGAACTTGAAAGGAATATTATAAAAAGGGAAGATGAAGTAAATGAAGACGTGATTGGAGATATAATATTGCCGGAAGACTATGACAGAGCACAAAAACAAAAAAAAGATGAAACACGGCTACTGGACTAAACGACATTCCGTCAGAATTACTGATATTCTTGGGAGAGCCAGCCATGACGAAAACTTGTGTGCAAGAGACAGGCGTAATGCCCTCAGATTTCAAGAAAAATGTAATGCTTCCAATTGATTGGGGCGAAAACTACCGAATCATGAGTTTAATAAGTCATCGCTGCAAAATACTGACACGAATTATTTACTAAGAATAGAAAAATTTGATGAAGCCGATTTCGAGGAAGGTCAGTTTGGGTTCTGGAGAAATGTAGACGCGAGGCAGTACTGACTCTCCAACTTAGTTTAGAAGGTACAAGTATGTTGAAGAAAGGAAAACCCACTTTTATAATAGTTGTAGAATAAAGATAGCTTTTACAATTCATGGAGATGTATTCCGTCTTTGCAGCTAAGCGAAAAGTAATTTGTTTCTTGCCACATGCGTTTCGCTTCTTTTGTTTGTGAAGGATCTTCGCTGGTGAATTCTAATGTTAATCTTTGTGTGGCGTCCTGGAGATTAATTTTCTCGGACCGCATAAGCCAGATGGCCGAGTTTCGGCGTCCTTACGACCACATTTACTTCAAAATTTTACTTCCACTTCTCAGTGTGTATTAAATGTGCTACACACACAAGGCGTGAGTTGTGTTACACGCTATTAGCATCTCCTGCGGTTGCAATTTTTTTTTCTGGAGTGCTTATTTTCAATAGCAATGTATGCGGCTTTGAATGATATGCAAATAAACATGATTATCGTACTCGCTGGTTTTCATTTCGTAGAAAATACACTCCTGGAAATGGAAAAAAGAACACATTGACACCGGTGTGTCAGACCCAACACACTTGCTCCGGACACTGCGAGAGGGCTGTACAAGCAATGATCACACGTACGGCACAGCGGACACACCAGGAACCGCGGTGTTGCCCGTCGAATGGCGCTAGCTGCGCAGCATTTGTGCACTGCCGCCGTCAGTGTCAGCCAGTTTGCCGTGGCATACGGAGCTCCATCGCAGTCTTTAACACTGGTAGCATGCCGCGACAGCGTGGACGTGAACCGTATGTGCAGTTGACGGACTTTGAGCGAGGGCGTATAGTGGGCATGCGGGAGGCCGGGTGGACGTACCGCCGAATTGCTCAACACGTGGGGCGTGAGGTCTCCACAGTACATCGATGTTGTCGCCAGTGGTCGGCGGAAGGTGCACGTGCCCGTCGACCTGGGACCGGACCGCAGCGACGCACGGATGCACGCCAAGACCGTAGGATCCTACGCAGTGCCGTAGGGGACCTCACCGCCACTTCCCAGCAAATTAGGGACACTGTTGCTCCTGGGGTATCGGCGAGGACCATTCGCAACCGTCTCCATGAAGCTGGGCTACGGTCCCGCACACCGTTAGGCCGTCTTCCGCTCACGCCCCAACATCGTGCAGCCCGCCTCCAGTGGTGTCGCGACAGGCGTGAATGGAGGGACGAATGGAGACGTGTCGTCTTCAGCGATGAGAGTCGCTTCTGCCTTGGTGCCAATGATGGTCGTATGCGTGTTTGGCGCCGTGCAGGTGAGCGCCACAATCAGGACTGCATACGACCGAGGCACACAGGACCAACACCCGGCATCATGGTGTGGGGAGCGATCTCCTACACTGGCCGTACACCACTGGTGATCGTCGAGGGGACACTGAATAGTGCACGGTACATCCAAACCGTCATCGAACCCATCGTTCTACCATTCCTAGTCCGGCAAGGGAACTTGCTGTTCCAACAGGACAATGCACGTCCGCATGTATCCCGTGCCACCCATCGTGCTCTAGAAGGTGTAAGTCAACTACCCTGGCCAGCAAGATCTCCGGATCTGTCCCCCATTGAGCATGTTTGGGACTGGATGAAGCGTCGTCTCACGCGGTCTGCACGTCCAGCACGAACGCTGGTCCAACTGAGGCGCCAGGTGGAAATGGCATGGCAAGCCGTTCCACAGGACTACATCCAGCATCTCTACGATCGTCTCCATGGGAGAATAGCAGCCTGCATTGCTGCGAAAGGTGGATATACACTGTACTAGTGCCGACATTGTGCATGCTCTGTTGCCTGTGTCTATGTGCCTGTGGTTCTGTCAGTGTGATCATGTGATGTATCTGACCCCAGGAATGTGTCAATAAAGTTTCCCCTTCCTGGGACAATGTATTCACGGTGTTCTTATTTCAATTTCCAAGAGTGTATGTTGCGGAGAGTGGAATATGTGCATCGCTGGCTTAGTATGGGGAACTGAAAGAGACATAGTGTTGGCAATGAGACGGACAAGCAGACAGATATGTTCAAAACACAAAATTAATTAAAAGGAGTCATGGACACTTCTGCCTGTAGATGGCTTCTAGCAGTAATCATTTAATAATCGAGCTTAAGAGACAACTGACGCCGGCACGGTAGCTCAGCGTGTTCGGCCAGAGGGCTGGCTGCCCTTTGTAATAAAAAAAAATAAAAATTAAAAATTAAAAAAAAAGCACTGAGTGAAGTATTCAACGACCAACTTGAGCAAGTTTCATGCGACGACCGCCCAAACCAAATACCGAGAACAATAACGACCAAAATGAAGGGAAAAAAAATAAAAATGAGAAAGTGGTCAGCACAGCTGACTACCAGGCAGGTACCGCCAGGGACTTTAACTTGGTTAAGAGGAGTGGCGCGGTGTGCACTCAGCCTCGTAAGGCCAACTGAGGAGCTACTTGACTGAGTAGTAGAGTTCCAAGCTCAAGAAATCCGACAACGACCGCGATGGCGATGTGCTGAGCACGACGTCCTCTATACTGCATCCAGTGACGCCATTGACAGAGGATGACACGGCGGTCGGTCGGATCCGAGTGCTCCGTTTAGGGCCAGAGCGCTGAGGTTCACTTTACTTACTTTACATAGTAGGCATGTGTGATCAAAGTCTAAATTCTTTTTAGAAACAGAAAATGACTAAACATTGTCGTACAACTATGCTTTGAAGAAAGAATGTTGACAAATAAGAAGCAGCCTTCACCTTAACGACACCCAGCGATAAAGTGATTGTCTTATATCTCTTGTCCCATTAAATGTCCGGTCTGCCTAGAGATAAGCGTGAAAGCTGCCCATCATATTAATCAGCTGACTGGGTGGCAGTTAGATTTCAGCTGAATACATCAGCATGTTTTGTCGAACATAAGCGTCAGTACTTTCATCATCGGTGGTTTCACAGTTATGACAGCATTGTGTGATTGATGGTCTATTAGGTATCGCAGGCAACTCACGCATGTTTATTGAATGGTTGTGCTAGACTGCGTCAGCATTAGTGTGTGATAACGTCTGGAATGGTTAGTAAGGAATCAAAGGCCGTAATCTTCACTGCTTTCCTGTACTTCGGAGATTGGAAGTAAGGCTATCAGACCCCGTTGTTGCAAGCTGTTCGATTTTATTCTTATGGTAAAGAGTAAATTTGCATGGCATTCCTCGTTGGGATGCATCAAGTTGTTGTCTGAGGCACCTACTTCTACAATTTTTCATTCTTTGCGCATAATGGCGATATTAATTACGAAGTGAGAATATGAAGTCTCCAGAGTAATTAGTTAGTGAGTCCGCGTGGAATGTAGTGTAGCTTTGGTGTTACTGGTAGATGTAAGCTGACGAAACCCGTTTTTAGCACTAGCCTACTTCTCTCTATCCGTGCATGTTGTTAGAGAGCTTAAAGAATGATATACTTAAGTAAATGTAAACGATATTTTATAGTTCGTATCTAATTGACGTAAGCGATGGAGCTTAATTGTGCCCTTTAGTGGACTTTACAATTTTGCGCGCTTTGAGAAATACGCTAAAAAGATAGAAAAGAAAATAAACACTACAGTAGTAAACAAACAAAACATAACAACTGTATGTATTCGATTTCTAGGTGACATCTTTAAAAAACTTCAAAGAATTAGAATCTGCAAATAACTTACGCTCATGGAGACCGCTGACGTAAACAATCGACGATATTTTGACAGGCGCAAACCCTGCCATTTTCAAGGCATAACCACAGCAAGTAAGCGCTGTGCAAGGGAATTGCAAACCTCAGTCTGCGGAGAAACTTCACAAAGATAACACACACACACACACACACACACACACACACACACACACACACACACACACACACAGTAAACACTGGGGCCATCACAAACCAAAGATGACGGACGTCAGAAGAAATCGATAGAGTACTCAATGGGCGAGGCAGCATTAACTCTGTCCTCTGTTTTTTGACAAGGGAGGGAGCAGGATTCCACGAAAAATTCAAACAAAAACCCCATCCCTATTTATGAGAATGTGATAATCCGTTCAAATAAAATAAAATGTGACCAATAGTGAATTCTCCGAATTATTTAGATATCAAGGTCACCGATCTCCTACAAAGCTCAAAGCGTACTGTGCGTCTCTATCTTTTTATGATCTGATGATGCTCGTAAATATGAAACACAATATCTTTTCAAATAAAATAAAATGTGACCAAGGGTGAATCCTACGAATTATTTAGATATCAAGGTCACCAGCCATTCGGCATGATATGTCCAGCTGACGAGTGAAAAGCTGAAGATGTCTGTAAGAACAGGAATTATAAACTCAGTAACGTTTTCAATCAGTCCTATGCTTATTCTATCAAACCTACAACTCCAGTAAATATTCCCATGGTGGCTTCGTATACTGTGTTTCTACAAACGTATTCTGATACAAACGCGTTCGTCGTGGTCTTGATGACGCTGCTACAGTGGTGCCGAACATTTAGCACACAACTGCTACGGCAGCCCAGATCGCGTCCAGTGCGCACCACTCTGGCGTCTTCCCGGACAGCAAGTCGGTGCTAAGTCCGCTAAGAGACTGGAGGCCTTCGCCGTTGTTCCCGCTAATCAGTGTGCGAGATGAATGGCTCGTCCACCATTTCGGCTGCAGGGCCTTGCAGAGCCATACGACGGTGCTCCTCCAGCCACACACCAGCCAAGAGCCGTCGTACAAACCGAAGGATTGCGATGCGAAGGCGAGGCGTCCCGAGCGGACAAAATTTGTCAGGCTCTTACCGGTGCAGCTCGTAACCAGCATTGAGATACTACCATTCGCGCTGCCGTTTGCTGACGTTCTAGAGGCACGTCTCTGACTGTTATGATTGACAACAGTCGAATTGTGGTTCCAAAGTCAAGCTAACTGTTCCTGGATGCCGTAACAGACTGTCTATTTTTCTAGTGAGTATCTTGCATGGACGTCTACCTTCCCTTCATGATTTCTTCTTGCTACTCCTTTAATTAGTACTTTATCTGTCAACTTACTCTTTAATATTTGTTGATACCACCACAGATTCTGTAAGACTTCCCTACATCTAGGCCAGAAGGGCTACGTCATATGTCGTTGCGAATTTACATCTGCATCAATACTCCAAAAGCCGCCTGGCGGTGTGTGGCTAAGAGTACTTCTGGTACCGCTAACTAATCCCCCCTCTTGAACTTCTATTCCCGGTCTTTCACTTTCTTTGTTGCTTCTTTGACGTAAACCTGTTCAACAGTCGTGATAGGCTACAGTTCTGCCGTAGACGAACTTGTCTTTATTGAACATCTTCCACTTCCCTTATTCCCACCCAGGTTTTGCAAATATTATAGTTTATTCGTCTGTCTCTGAACTTAGGCCTCAATCCTCTAAAGTTTGCGAACATCTTATTTCACCTTACACGATCGAAGGTTTTCTAATCCTCCTCCAGCACGATTTCAGTATTTCTTTAGTTTCTTCTGTATATTTTTTTAATCAGCAGTTTACCACCGTGGCATGTTTGACTCATCGTCTCAGACTCCTCGCAATGACCTTCACCTGCAATCATTCTTAATGTAGTGACAACATTTTTTCAGGAAATCTGCATCTACTACCTCTTCATCTATACTCCGCATGTCATCTTAGGATATGTGGTGGAGGCCATTTTGTGTACCACTGTCGCTTCCCCGCTTTTCTGTAACAGTTACGAATGGCCTGCAGGAAGAACGGTTGTTGGTAAGCTTCTTTGGGAGACCGAATCGTCCTAACTTTTTCTTCTTGATCTTCCCGTGAGATTTATCTGCGAAAAAGCAATATATTGGTTGACTTTTCTGAGAACGAACTCTCTCGAAATTTTAACAGTAAACCATACTGTGATGAAGAACGCCTCTCTTACAACGTCTGCCGCCTGAGTTGGCTAAGCGTGTCTGTGACGCTTTCGGGCTTGTGGAATCTGATGCCCTATTATGATCATCCGTTTCATTGGCTTTTTCTTCAAAAAAAATGGTTCAAATGGCTCTGAGCACTATGGGACTCAACTGCTGTGGTCATAAGTCCCCTAGAACTTAGAACTACTTAAACCTAACTAACCTAAGGACAGCACACAACACCCAGCCATCACGAGGCAGAGAAAATCCCTGACCCCGCCGGGAATCGAACCCGGGAACCCTGGCGTGGGAAGCGAGAACGCTACCGCACGACCGGCTTTTTCTTACTCCAACTCAAATAGCCTTCTAGTTGCTACACCACCCCCCAGATTTTTTCTACTCATGCAGACTTGTTTGAGCTGAAATCATTAAGCGCTCTGTCAAATTTTGAACGCAATACTGCATCACTTTCTTCCTCTACTTCTTCCTCCTCCTCTGTCGTGCTTTGGGACAGATAATCTACATCATTCAGGCCTTCCACGTAGCAACTCCTGCCATGTTAGTGCATTTAACAGAAGTTTTCCAATTGCACCCCGTAAGTGCATTTCTCTCCTCTGTTTACTCTTTTAGTACGACAGCCGACTTTTGGTATATTTATATATTTTTACCTGTTCTCTGTTTCGAATTATCCTGTGAGCACTTCTTAAGCAAGCTCTATTGCTGCCTTCCTAATCATTGACAGACCCCTCATATGTTCTTCTTTCATCCATAAGCTCGAGTATTTTCTTGGTCGTCCATGGAGTCTTCACCTCTTCTTTCGCTAAACTACAGCTTCCTGTCTTGTGTTATTTCCTTCTTTATTATATTCCACTTCTAATTAACTACCCTACACGATTTTGCTTAGGACATTTGTCACTGCTACAAAGAATTTCCATTTTGTGTCATTCTCTCCTAAATTCTCAATATCTCATTTCATTGCAACTCCTTTTTCTTTATCCTCTTCAGTTTCAGCCCGCTGCACATCGTTACTAATATGTAGAATGAGTCTATGACCGCATCCGTGTATTCTTTGCAGTCCTGAAGTTGATTCCTTTATCCAACGTTGATGTAATCCAGTTGACAAATCACAGTGTCTCCCAATCTTTCCTGAGGACCAGTTCTTCTTCTGTGATTTTGGAAGATGCAGTTCGCTACAACCAATTCAAATGTATGGTCTCTCACCCCTCTTATTCCTTTTCCACATATAATAGCATTCCAATTGCCTAAGCCTTTTACTTTTTCATCCCACATTTCGAATTTTATCAGTACTTTTATTTCCTCTTATAATCTATTTCATAATCATCAGCTCGAGACGTGGGAATGTAAACTGTAGAATGGTGGTTGGTGCTGGCTTTGTTGCAGTCCTCAGAAGAATAATCGATCAATGAGTTCCTTATAATTCACCCAGTTACCTACCTTTTTATTCATAACGATTCCAAAACCTGTTACATCATTTACTGCGACTGATGTAGTTATTACTGCTTAATCATTTGACTAGAAATCTCTAACCTGAAGCATTGTATGAGATTAAAACTGTGTGCCGGATCGGGACACGAACCTAGGACCTTAGCCATTCGCGGGCAAGTGCTTTATCGACTGAGCATCAATGCTGTGAGGGCAGGTTGTGAGCCGTGTTTGGATAGCGAAACGTCAAAGTCCTAGATTCGAATGCGAAGCAGCACACAGTTTTAAAGTGCAAGGAAATTTAAAATGAGCGCACACAACACGTTCATGGGCGACCGATCCGGTACCGCGACTGTCTCATACGACACTAGTATCGTCTTTGTCATCGGTTTCATCCTGCTGTTTATGAGCTGTGTCAGAATTTAAAAATAAGAGTTCAGGAGAGTAATCGGCCTGAAATCTTTAATCATCCCCCGTTGAGTTTTTTTTTTTTTTTTTTGTTTACATTTCGGTGGTTAGTTCACTGCCAATTATATCCTGAAAGCCTCTAGACCAGCATTTTACGAATATTTTATAAGCTTCGAATAGTTCAGACTTTCTCTGTTGAAATAAGAAATGAGGGATCAATTTTGTTTTGGTTACATATTTTAAAACAAAGTACTTTTAATAATTTCTTGAACAAAATTTAGACACTTCATTGTTTACATCACAAAGAACTAAATATACATCTCTGAAACTTGTAAGTACACCATCTGAAGCCATACTTCTTTAAGATCACACTATTTATGACTCCATTCAAGCCATTTCTTTGTTGGACTGAGAACTTCTAGAAGCATCCCCATTTTTCATTAATATTTACATTGCGATTCTGCTGACTGAGGTATATGAGACACGAGACTTGAGTCACCCAAAAAATATGAGGAAGTCGATACTGGAGGAAATGCGCCTATTACAATGGGAAAGCCCACGTATAACGCTTCGTAAAACTGCTTTGACTGGGGTTACTACGAGGAACGTACAGCTCCATATATGCGGGTTTGTTAGATAACGGGAAGATAAGATTAGACTAATAACTGATCACACACATGCATATAAACAATGAGTCTTCCCACGTTCCATCTGCGAATACAACGTTAAGGCTTTTAACATGTATTTTCATTGCACGGCATATCAAAATATTACAGAAAAACCTAGCGCAACGTGCAGACATATTCATAACCCCTAGCTTAACCAAAGAGCAATGTTAAAACACACACGCACACACATTCGCCAGATTTGGCATACTGTTGATTTTCACTTCTTCATACATCTACAGACGCTGTTAAACGATTTGAGGAACGTACTCATTACATAAAGTTGCACAGTCACCTCGTAGAAAATATATTGGGTTTCGGCCGAGAAATGTAAAAATTACTACCACGCTGAGAAATGTTCTTCTTGCCCTTCTACTGCTGCAACAGTTGTATTGTATGAAAACGGGGACCTACAAACGACGAAGAGGCTTCGACCCACCGTAGCCCTCAGTGGTACACAACCCCACAATAGGCCACAGTAGTCCACCCGCCCCACGCCGAACCCAGGTTTATTGTGCGGTTCGACCCCCACTGGACCCCCCCCCCCCCATTAATATGGTGTGCGTGCACGCGGAAACGATGTTTGTGCAGCAATCGCCGGCACAGTGTAACTGAGGCGGAATAAAGGGAACCAGCCCGCATTCGCCGAGATAGATGGAAAACCGCCTTAAAAACCATCAACAGGTTGGCCGGCACACCGGACCTCGACACTAATTCGCCGGGCGGATTCGTGCCGGGGACCGGCACGCCTTCCCGCTCGGGAAACATGGCGTTAGACCTCGCAGCTAGCCGGGCAAGCTGCTCCAACAATTACTGCTTCCCCGAGCTGTTAATGTGTCAACCATAATTCGTAACTGATACAGAGCAGTGGACACGTTGGCGGTGGAGAGAGCCATTATAAGTCCGCCAACCACTGTAAAGTCTTCTACACTCTAATGGCACCAAAGAGTGTGAAAACTTGCCATACTGCGCCATTCGCGCGCGATAATTCCTGACGTGTGAATGCCGTTCCTGAATGGATGACGTAAGAAGCGAATTCTTCTCGGCGATCTCGCGTGAAATGCCAGTCACCAAACACGAAAAGAAGTTGGCGGTGCGCCGCAGGCAGAGAAATGAAAAGACGGCGACAAGGCGGCGGGTTGCGCCAGTTGCTTAGATTGCTGTGCTCGTGGCGGGATGAGAGCTTTCTCCGCGTTTTGCCAAGCAGTCTGCGGGCGTCGTCGCAGCTTGTGTAAGCCGGCGCGAGGCCAGGACCACCAGGGTGGCGCGTGCGTGCGCCTCTTTACAGTACACGTACACGCTGGCGCTGGCAGCTGCGACGTGCCACATGCTCTCTAGTCAACGCATTTGGAGCTGAGCTAGCAGACGCATTCCAGCCGCTGCATGAGGGGAAGTGGCCATCAAACCGGACAAAATGTTAACCACTCTTTAAAAGAGAACGCGGGTCACTTTGGAGTGCTGTAGAGTGTAGATGGTACAGAAGCGGTACTAGGATGTCGTGCGGTTCTCCGTCGCCGAAATGATCTATGACAGTGAAGCAGTATGCATACCCGCCAGGTTAGCCACTTGGGTAGGCGCGCCGGCCCCGCACCGAATCCGCCCGGCGGGTTAACGACGAGGGCCGGTGTGCCGGCCAGCCTGGATGTGGTTTTTAGGCGGTTTTCCACATCCCCCTAGTTGAATACCGGGCTGGTCCCTATGTCCCGCCTCAGTTCCACGGCTCGCAGACATCTGAACACTTTCACACTATTCCATGGATTACACTAGTCGTAGACAGTTGGGGTACACTCATTCCTTCCTGGGGGGTACGGGGTGGCGCCAGGAAGGGCATCCGGCCACCTCTTCAACTAACATTGCCACATCCGATTAACCATGCCGACCCTGCGTATCCGTGGGGAAAACGGCACAAGCAAAAGAAAGGAAAAAAAAGTGAAGTAGTATGTATGTGCCAGTGGGTTGTAAAGCAAGATGAAAGTTTAACGTCCTGTCGACAACGAGGTCGTTAGAGACGGAACAGGAGCTCAGATTTTGGAATGGCGGGGAAGGAAGTCGGCTGTGTTGTTTCAAATGAACTGTCCCGCCATTTGCCTTACGATGTAGATAAATCGTGGAAAACCTAAATCTGGATGGCCGGATGAAGGGTTTAAACAGTCTTCTTCCCGAATACGAGTCGAGTGTGCTAACCATTGCGCCATTTCCTCGGCCGTTGGGTTATATGCTGTCAGTGTAGTAAGATGGGTCCATGTGGAGAATTGTCGAGTTTGGACATGCCCATGACTACACCGTTAATCTAGTTTGTTAATGTATAAACGCAGACTATCCAATGGCTCTGCAGGGACAGGTATACTATTTACCACTGTCCAATGGCTCTACAGCGTGTGGTATAATATGCATCACGGCATTAGAAAGTGTTCGTAATACGAGGGTCTTTCCGAAAGTAATGCTTCGTATTTTTATTCATGAAAACGGCATTAGATACATGAATCACAACAACACAGCTAAATGGAGTAATATTTCAGTTACAGACGGTCATTTTTCCACATAGTCACCACCATTCGTTATGCATTTCTGCCAACGATGAACCAGAGCCCGCATGCCGGGCTTATAAAAAGCGGAACCGTCTGAGGCTAACCACTTCCTTACACCTTTGACAAAAGCATCCGTGTCTTGAAAATGTTCGCCATGTAGTCCATCTTTCAGAGGCCCAAAGAGACGCAAATCTGAAGGCACTAAATCGGGACTGCACAGTGGATGTGTTAAGACAGTCCAGCCGAATTTTGCAGTGAGTTGCGTGGCCGCAAAACTGGTGTGGAGCCTTGCGTTATCATGTTGCAGGTAAAAGTTAGTCTTCTTCTCTGGCCTTACATTGGAAACTTGGGCTTTCAGTTTAGTCAGTGCTGTTTTGTAGCATGCTGAATTGACACTTTCTCCAGGCTCCACAACATTCAAAAGTACCACACCCATGCTAACACAGAAAACCGTGCACATCGCTTTGCCTGCAGGCGGCGGTGTCTTGAATTTCTCCTTTGACGGTAAATTCGCTTGTCGCCAATCCATGGATTGTCTTTCGGATCCCGGCTCGTGGTGACACTACGTCTCATCTCTGGTGATGATGCTATTCAGAAAATTGTCAGTGACAGCTTCATATTGGTCCAGCAGGTAACAAGTTTCCATTCGACGAGTCTTTCGTTGTTCTGTGACCATCCGTGGGACCCATCTCGCACAGACTATGCGATAATCAAGATGTTCCAACATTGTTTCCAAGGTATTAAAGTTGAAATTCAGCTTTACACACAATTCTCTGGTTGTTATCCGCCGATCAGCACGGATGAATTGATCAAGACGCTCAGCATTTGCGAGGAATGACAGCTGTGCAGAGTCGACCGAGCCGTGGCTTGTCTTGCATACCTTTTCACCGCCTTCGAAATGCCATACCCACCGCCTCACATTATTCAAGTCTATTGTATCGTCTCCATACACCTTTAGCAAGCGTCAAAGGATTTCAATCGGCACAGTTTCTTCAGCAATGAGGAATTCAATTACAAGTCGCTGTTTTAAATGCGCGTCCATAGCAGACTCCATTTTGGAACACTTCTCTGCTGGCGCCAACTACCGCAGAACAACGGAACCACCTGCAAATGAAGAGGAATGTTAAAGCCCAGATCACGTAAGAACGTTTCTTACGTGATCTGGGGTTAAAGCATTAGCACTACACCAACGACATCTGGCGCGGACATCCAAAGTCACCACAAAAAATAGGACGCATTACTTTCAGAACGACCCGCGTAAAATCCCAACTGGCAGCGACCAGAGGAGAACGTCATTCCTACTTAATGACAATTGGTTTGAAACGCGACACGAACTGCAGCAGTCAGTGAGTGCAGTTCATGTCAGCCACTTTCCAAGTGTATGTTGGAAAGGGAACTGCATGAATCCGGCATTTGGAGTCGGGTTCCTCGCAAAAGGCCGTGCCATATGTTGCATTCCACACGCCGCAGCAGTTTTGCCCAGAGGCGGCTGGAATCAATGGAACACAGTGTAAAGACTTACGAGTACACAGTTGAAAAATGTGCAACCTTCATATCTGTCATCATATTCATAAAGGATGTCATTTGGATTCAGATGGAGGACTTCAAAGTTTTACTAATTTTTGAAAAAATTATCTGCATCAACTGTCAAATGAACAAAGCGATTTCGGTAATCAAACATTTCCTACATTTTTTTTATCTTTTATGATATCTGTTATCCTTGTTTGTTGCCTTTTATCTTGTTGAGGTTCTTTTTTCTTCCGGCTCACACTTGTCTAATAGTAACTTGATTTGTCAGTTCTTTTATAATAGCGGTTTAGAATATACCTGGGGCAGCCAGGCTACAATTTGGCAACTCGCGAATCGCATCTGCACGTAGGCGTCATCGGTCTTGTTTCTAGTGCACATCTAGCTTTCCAAATTAGCAGCTAAGTAAACTATTACTAATTTTCACTTTGATAAGGCATTATCTCATTACCAATCTTACACTGTGAATAGTCTTATTCATACATTTGCAATTTAAGAGTCACCAACTTGATTGATCTACTGAGTACAACTTACACTCTAACACAAAAAAATAAAATCTTCGTATTTGACGGAAATCGCTAAATGTAATGTACATGCACAGACAGACAAATGATTACAATTTCAGAAAAATTGGATGATTTATAGAGGAAAAGGGCTTCACAAACTGAGCAAGTCAATAACACATTGATCCACCTCTGGCCTTTAAGCAAGCAGTTATTCGTCTTGGTCTAGATTGATAGCGTTCTTGGGTGTCCTTCTGAGGGATATCGTGCCAAATTCTGTCCAAATGACGCGTTAGACAGTCAAAACCCTGAGATAGTTGGAGGTCCGTGTCAAAAATGCTCCAAACGTTCCCAAATGGGGAGAGCTCTGGAAATCTTTCTGACCAAGGTAGGGTTTGCAAGCACAGAAACACGCAGCAGAAACTCTCACCATCTGCGGGCGGGCATTATCTTGCTGAAATGTAAACCCAAAGTAGCTTTCCATGGAGGGCAAGAAAAGGGGGCGTAGAATGTCGTCGACGAATCGCTGTGCTGCAAGGATGTTGGGGATGACAAACAAAGGGATCCTGCTATGAAAAGAGATTGCACTGTAGACACTCGTGGTCGTCGGGCCAATGGCTGGCGACAGTGAGGTTCGTATCCTAACGCAGTCCAGGCCGTTTCCAGGGACGTCTTCAGCCTCGAATCTCATTGTCTGGAGTAGAATTGTCTTCAGTGTTGAGTCTCATTCGAAATGAGCCCCCATAACCAGCGAAGACGTGTTAGGAGACGCCCTGGACAGCTGTGGGATACCAACCTGACTCTCGTCCGCCAAGCGGTCCGACAGCCATCAGTGATGGTCGGGGGTGCCGTTTCTTTACGTAGCATAACCCCTTTGGTTGTCACTAGCGGTACCCTTACAACACAGCGAAACGTCAACGACATTCTGCGTTCCGTTCTGTGCTTGCCAAACCTACCTTGGCCAGAAAGGTCGCCGCATCTCTTCCCAAATGAAGTGTCGAGCATTATGGAAAGGGCCCTCCAATTATCCCAGAATTTTGACGATCTAACGTCCCATTTGGCCAGAATTTGGCACCATAGCTCTCAGGGAGACATTGTAATCTCCCCCCTCTTTCCTGCTTCCATCTATTGTCCACATTAAACAATGTCGAGTCCAAGTAATTAATAAGCAAAATCTTTTATGAACATCTGAGAGATGCGAAGATTACAATAAACTTCCTAGTTTACTTAGCTTGTCATGTTGAGATGGCTCCAGTTCTTCTTGTATAGGACCGAGCGAGGTGGCGCAGTGGTTAGGCACTGGACTCGCATTCGGGAGGACGACGGTTCAATCCCGCGTCCGGCCATCCTGATTTAGGTTTTCCGTGATTTCCCTAAATCACTCCAGGCAAATGCCGGGATGGTTCCTCTGAAAGGGCACGGCCGACTTCCTTCCCAATCCTTCCCTAATCCGATGAGACCGATGACCACGCTGTCTGGTCTCCTTCCCCAAACCAACCAACCAACCTTCTTGTATAGGAGTCTGATTAATGAAGTTGAATATCTCACATCAGGTCCTTACGGTTGGTTTGAATTAAATAGATTTGAAGATTGCTGTTGCAGTATTTTCTACGAAAATATATTGTCTCGCATCTTATTGTATCATACAGTATTTTGATTTTTCACATTAACAAAGCCGACCCGGCGGAGGTTCGAGTCCTCCCTCGGGCATGGGTTTGTGTGTTTGTCCTTCGGATAATTTAGGTTAAGTAGTGTGTAATCTTAGGGACTCATGACCTTAGCAGTTAAGTCCCATTAGATTTCACACACATTTGAACATTTTGAGCAAAGCCGAAATTACATTGTTCGCACAAAAATACGTCCGATCACATCAGCGGTAAGCTTACAACAGCCCCACTATAATATAACTATCAACTTTTCAGAGGATTTACAATTTTTCTTAACAAATGAGTTTCTACTAATTTCCGTTACATTATCAATTTCGATTGTTATTTCATAGATGAATCCAGAAATAAATATAGTAAACAGTACAGGATTGCGCAATTAATAATAGAAATTTTAAGTGTGCCAATAGTTCGTAATTTCAAATGTTTTTCTTTTAAATAATTTAACAATACATCCAGAACTAGTACTTATCCATTATGACATCGAAACTAAAATATTTTATAAAGTAGTTCCTTTTCATAAATTTTAGCTTGAAATATAACATACTGTGCGTAAAATTATATGGAAGTTTTCAGAAAAGCAACTGAGGTAACAATGATCTGTCCAAAGTTCGAAAAATAATACTGTTACCGTTAACTACTGTAGAGGAAAAGTAATGCTAGAGGAGGGTGTCCCATTAGAAGATGCAACAGGTCTACCAACCAATGCCAAGCCGAAAAACTGCTTCTATAAGGGCCAGAGGTGGAGTAATGCGTTATTGACTGTTTCAATTTGTAAAGTTTTTTCTTTTGAATAAATCACCCAATTTTTCTGAAACTCTGCCGGCCGGTGTGGCCGTGCGGTCCTAGGCGCTTCAGTCTGGAACCGCGTGACCGCTACGGTCGCAGGTTCGAATCCTGCCTCGGGCATGGATGTGTGTGATGTCCTTAGGTTAGTTAGGTTTAAGTAGTTCTAAGTTCTAGGGGACTGATGACCACAGATGTTAAGTCCCATAGTGCTCAGAGCCATTTTTTCTGAAACTCTAACTGTGCATGTACATCAAAATTGGTTCAAATGGCTCTGAGCACTATGGGACTTAACTTCTGAGGTCATCAGTCCCCTAGACTGTCCCCTATTTAAACCGAACTAACCTAAGGACATTACATACATCCATGCCAGAGGCAGGATTCGAACCTGCGACCGTAGCGGTCGCGCGGTTCCAGACTGTAGCGCCTAGAACCGCTAGGCCAACCCAGCCGGTTGATGTAAATCAAATCTAGCAATTTCCGTCCCGTTCGAATAATTACTTTGGTGCGTCTTTTTTTTTTTTTTTTTTTTTTTTTTTTTTTTTTTTTTTTTTCTTAGAGTGAATTATGTAGTCAGTTGCAGTGTTCACTTCAACCAATCGAAGTGCAGGTATATTCATATTCCGAGTGGCTCTTTGGGACTTTCCAGTAGATGAGTTACTATGTAACGCACTGAAGTACGTAGAGTACTGCAGTTCACTGAAATCCATCAAATATGTAAAATGTGAACAAAGACAATGACATGGCAGTATTTCAAATAGCCAAAGACAGCGAACAGCAAAACTGAAACGACGAGATCCTCATGCACCAAATGGAAGATACATCAACAGTAACGTTGCAGTGTGGCGGATTGTAGGTTTTCCCGTACACGAACGCGAAACAATCGCGCAACATCTAACAGTACATGTGGAGAACGGACAGAATTTACTTCACAAACGATACCGCCGGAAAAACTGCCAACGAAACACCTCAGAGCACAACAATAACAGCTTTTCACAAACTGTGCCAAACGGATCCATTCGCGAAAACATTACTACATGTCGACGTCTCTACCTATTATGCGTGGAACTCAACAAGAAAAGTCTTTCAACGATGAAAACAAGCAATTCCAGGAATCATAAAAATTGGCGCACTAGGCTGATTATACACAGTACATCCGAACAACGCCGAATGTTTCTGTCTCCGAATGTTGCTACACGAAATACGGGGACAAACAAGTTTCACACATCTCAAAGCTATTGACTGTTGCCTGTGCCAGACGTACAGAGAAGCATGCCAACGCTTAGGACTGCTGGAAAATGACAACCACTGAGAATTAACACTACAAAAAGCCTCACTCACACTCTCAGCTGATCAAATGAGAGACTTATTCGCCATAATTCGAACAATATGTAACCCACCGAATCTAAAACAGCTATGAGACTCCTTCAAAGAATGTATGAGCGGTGACATAGTGTACCAAGTCCGACAAGCTCGTCCTGAACTGACCATCGAATTCAACGACGACATCTTCAATGAAACACTCATTCACCTAGAAGATAAATGTTTAGCAATAAACAACCAGACCTCAGTACAACTTGGGATGCGAGCACCAGGAAAAGATGCCATCAGAAATTAAAAAGCTACAATAGCTACTTCACTAAATTGCAGACAAAAAACCATTCCTCAGTGACAATCAATAGGAAATTTACAACGTTATCGTGAACCGAACCGACAACAACATTGGCGGAGTTATTTACTTGGACGCACCAGGTGGCACCGAGAGAACGTTTTTAATAAATCTATTGCTGGCGGAAATACGTGCTAACTAACACATCGCACTTGCACTGCCATCATTCGGCACTGCAGCCACACATATGAAAGGACGAACTGCCCATTCCGCCTTATAACTACCGTTAAATATAGCCGGTATGTAAAATATTAGGAGCAGTTGGACAGGGTGAGCTTCTAAAGCAAGATAAATTTATTTTCCGGGACGAATGCCCAATGACACATAAGAAGTCAGTCCAAGCCATGGAAAGAACATTATAAGACTTGCGAGGAAAATCTGAAGTGATGGGAGGAGCTCATACTCTCAGGAGAGTTTCGACAACCACTTCCAGCAGACGAGATTAATGTATGCTTAAGAAAAGATCACACCTCTGGCCACACATACAAATACTGCAACTAACAAAAAAAAAAAAAACTGACAGTTGAACTATCGAAAGGCGAAACAACAGCACACATTACCCAAAACCATTTATAAAAAGGCGAAGGCGCATATCTTATTGACCAGACGACTGGCCTCATTAAACTCAACAGCGATTTCTGCAAAATAGCCACCACTGAACACGAACTCATCGACCACAATCCGGACCGGCTATTTGAAAGGGAAATTTTGGCAACTGAAAACACGAGGGTTGTCCAGAAAGTAAGTTCCGATCAGTCGCGAAATGGACACCACAGTGAAAACCCGATGAAGCTTTGCGCATACATGTTGGGTAGTGTCTCTATTATGGCCGTCGATCGCATCAAGATGCTCTTTTCAGTTGTGAGCGCACTGTGAGCTAGTAAAGGTGCCTAGAACAACGATGTCTCCCACCAAGTAGGAGGGCCCGCTGAGAGGCTTCGCCGTAATGAATGCAGCCCACTTAACACAACTGCCACCCACTTCCTTCTCATGACAATTCTCAGCCGCACTCTGCAGGGGCAGTGAACACGCGCCTGCAGCCTTGTCGATGGGAAGTGTTCGATCACCCACGACACAGCCCTAATTGGCTCGTCCTGAGTATCACCTCTGTTCATATGAAACGATGGATACGAAGACAACACTTGGGCGCAGGCTACGCGCTATAGACCAGCGTAGAGAATTATCGGAAAGCACAGGCGGCTGCCTTCTATGACGATGGTGTTGGAAATTTGGTATAACGCTCCGACAAATGTCTATGTAGAGAAGTATCTGGAAAGTGTAGCTAACTCTTGCAAATAAAATGTTTCTGATTTTCACTGTGGTTTCCATTTAGTGACCGATCGGAACTTACTTTCTGGACAATCCTCGTAATATTGTTGACAATATCAACATTAATATTCAAAAGAAAATACCCGGTGAAGAGAAAATATACAAATCAGTCGACACGGTGGCAAACGTTGAAGAAAGTGTAAACTTCCCTACAGAATTTCTAAACTAATTGCAGGTACCAGGAATGCCATTACACTGCCTTCGACTTAAAATTAGATCTCCGATCATACTACTGAGAAATCTCAACTAATGAAAACAATGTAATAGAGCAAGGATGGTCGTCAAACAACTATCGAATAACATCATCGAAGCCGAACTTATGACTGGAAAGTGCAAAGGACACACACTATTTATCCGCAGAACACCACTGATCTCTACTAAACTGCCATTCAAATTTGTAAGACTGCAATTTCCAATCAGATAAGCCTACAGTTTTATAATTAACAAAGCGCAAGGACAAGCTTTAAAATATTGCGGCATCGTCCTCTGACTTATGCTGCTTCTCTCACAGTCAAATGCACGTAGTTTGCTCTCGAATAGGAGATTCGAAAAATTTGTACATATATTCCCCGGGTAACAAAATGAAAAATGTTGATATAAGTAAGTACTGTAAATAATTGGAATATGTTTCCAATACAATTTTTTACCTTTTATACTTTGAGTATTTTAAATAGCTAGAATATGTTTTCAATAATATTTTTTTACCTCTTATACTTTAAAATTTATCCTTTTATTCCAACTATCACATAATCTCATATCAACTCCCTGAGCGAAGCCGGGTACCCCAGCTAGTATATCATATTTCACACTATACGAACAAAACTCGTAAATTAAAAAAAAATTGAAAAATCTGTCAAATGTTTTGTGAAATTATTTGTCTAAAAGTAAGAAATTCTCGTAAAATAGATTAGGGAAATATTTAACGCACTTTTGAATGATTCTCGGAGTCATGTACAGCAGCTGAAATGCTCACATGTTTGTGACGGAAGGACACCATTTAGTGAAATTTCACCAGAAAAATATCCTCTAGAACCCTGCAAAATTCTGAGTTAAACATCAAACTTCAAATCCTCAACCGGATCCTCATTTGCTGTATGCGATGTCGAGTATCATTCAAAGGTGCGTGAAATTTTTCTTTAACCTATAATATTTCTTTCGTTTAGACAAATCATTTAACAAAATATTTGATAGTTTTCCAGTTTTTATTAACGATAAAGGACCTGCGATAGTGTCGTTATCTGTACCGTAGGAATAGACTGCTTACGAACATTCTCTAGAAATCACATACACTGCTGCAATGTAGCCTAGTATCTGGAAACCTCTTTGTGCCCTAGGATTTGCTATGCACGGTAGGTACAGTACACCTAAACCATCACACCTAGAATTTTTCTCTTTCGTTAAGTAACAGAACAAGAAGAGGAAGAAAACGTGAATTTTTAGTTCCAGCTAGATAGAAAAATACAACAGACTACTTGCTCGATAACTGAAGAGAATGTAAAATGACAGATTGTCACTGTTCATTGAAACCGCTAGCAGAAGGGGAAGACCTCTTTAGTCGTTACCCGTATTCTGATCTCCGCATCCGAGTACGTACACAACTTTTTTGGCTGTTATCGTATATTGATTTCCTGTTATTCGTGCAGGCACTCGCTTTTGCTTACTGTCGATCATCGGTTTTACGAGGACATCTACACAAATACACATGCTTATCATAACTAATAACGAAAACTGACGCGGGTTAAAGTGTACGCTAACAGACGCAAAAACATTTCACTAACCGCGGGTTGCAAATGAACCAGTTGGGAGATAATTGTGACTGTTTGATTGTGAACTGTCACTGACTTCACCATTAAATGCTGCCCTAGTTAGTACAAAAGTATCTGATATGTAATATTTTTGATTAATCCTCATATAACTGGGCTCAAATTTCACCCATACGTCGTGTGTTACAAATTGCTGTACACCAGTGCCAGTTTAAGGAGGCGTTCCATGTATCGTCCTAGCATTTGGATGGAATACTGCTCTCGTTTCTGCAATGGCTTGCGTATTACTTCATACACGAGGATAATAATGTAGCCTATAAACTATAATGTAGCCTATAAACTATAATACCGGTTGGTTATAATTGAAGCGCATTTGCTCACAGAGGTCCAGTGTGAGCTGTAATTATTGTACGGTAGCAAAACGTGGTAGATATGATAATGCTTTAATAGGGGAACGGTTCACACTGGAAAAAATTAGTTCTAGTTTTGGTCACCAGGGGCAAATCTGACGCTTTGAGCGAAAAAGGACGTATAGAAATGTTACCGCACTTCATGGATTAGGAACGGGACATGGGCAGAAAATGTCAAACAAATGAGAAACACATAATTTTGATTTTATTATTTACCGCCGCTTACACAATTTGATTTTATTATTAACCACCGCTTACACAATTTATTCAATATGACCACTGGAGACGTCGACGAGACGCTTTACAACGCCAGATTTGCACATGGTGGCCAAAATTGGAACTAACTGTTTATGCATCAACGCATTAGCATACATATCAAGTTTCGCTGCCATACGATAATTACAGCTCACACTGAACCTCCATGAGTAGGTGCAATTTAATTGTAACCTCCCAGTACTCAACGTTCCATTTTTTATTTACAGTAACGTTAGGAATATAAGCGTTCTCCCTCCGAGCCATAGCACAGAAGAGTGCCCCCCTCATCGAAAGTCACACACGTTGGTCCATCTCCACGTTGAAACATACTTATTAATGCAAACTGACGACCCAGATATTTTACAGAGAACATGGCTTACTTTTCTCTCTAACGGATAAGAAGCATATGAAACGTCCCCTTTTGAACAATTTATACATGACTGTGCTTAAACTGACACACAATATTTATAGCGCAACGCAATCTCACTTTCAAAATTCCCTACAAAAGAATGGCCCTGACTAACATTAAACTATACCTTTCACAAATCACTTACCTCACAAAAATCTTCGCTGCTCAAGCTACTGCAATACAGCGGGCGCCACTACTGCCAGCTACATAAAAGATTCAAACTATGGAAGGCACTAACTACTGATAGGGATAGTTAGCAAATGAAAGATATTAATAGAGAACAAACAATGTATTTACCTTGATATCATCATATATATAGCAGTTCATGACAAATTTCAAAACTCCGCCATCTCTCTCCCCACATCCACCACTGCTGGCGGCTCACCTCCAACTGCGCAACGCTACGCGCTGTTCACAGCCAGCTGCCTAACACTACAATGGCGAGTATTACAACAATGAAAAGCAGCCACAGACTGCACACAGCACAGCCAGTGATTTTCATACAGAGGTGGCGTTACCAATAAAAAAACCTAAACAGCCTGCTTACATAGCCCCCATGCTCCCCACAAAAAATTTTACAAATTTTTTTTGGGCACTGGCCAATACATATTTGTTAAAATTTTTCATAATCGTAATTACAATAACAAAGAAATCAAATGCACACACTTATTGATACAATGTTGGTCAAAAGCTAAAATTTTCTCACAGTCCATAAAGACAGTCCTGATTCATCACAGTAAAATTACAGTGTTTTTCTTTTTTTTCAAAGTCTGAACAGTGAAAGAGAATGCACACAGAAGTAGTGGATTTCCATGCAGTCTTGAAGAAGTAGTGTCCTTCCAACGGAAAGACAGTGCTGACTCTTGACATGCTGACAGGTAATGGGCCACAACAGAGCAAACCCACAGCGGAGTCAGTCGAAGTTTTGAAGAGTATTGGTGGGTAGGTCATCACAGAGCAGACCCACTGTAGTCCTGGTAGAGATTACGGTATTGGTGGGCCACCAGAGGCGCAGACCCACTGCAGTCCTGGTAGAAATAATGGTACTGGTGAGTCATCAAAGATGCAGACCCACTGTAGTCCTTGTAGAGATGATGGTACTGGCGGGTCATCAAAGATGCAGACCCACTGTAGTCCTTGTAGAGATGGCCAGCAGCCATCTGTTGTGACTGCAGGTGCACAATCACCATTGAAGAGTCTTGCGGATAATATAGCAAGTCCATAAACCACCACTTGTGCACTCACAAAGTTTTTTTTTTAGAGAACAAACAATGTATTTACCTTGATATCATCATATATATAGCAGTTCATGACAAATTTCAAAACTCCGCCATCTCTCTCCCCACATCCACCACTGCTGGCGGCTCACCTCCAACTGCGCAACGCTACGCGCTGTTCACAGCCAGCTGCCTAACACTACAATGGCGAGTATTACAACAATGAAAAGCAGCCACAGACTGCACACAGCACAGCCAGTGATTTTCATACAGAGGTGGCGTTACCAATAAAAAAACCTAAACAGCCTACTTACAAGTAACGTTAGGAATATAAGCGTTCTCCCTCCGAGCCATAGCACAGAATAGTGCCCCCCTCATCGAAAGTCACACACGTTGGTCCATCTCCACGTTGAAACATACTTATTAATGCAAACTGACGACCCAGATATTTTACAGAGAACATGGCTTACTTTTCTCTCTAACGGATAAGAAGCAAGTCTGTAAATCATGTCGCTGCATGCACTAATGTGCTATCTGGTGGTGGTGGTTAGTGTTTAACGTCCCGTCGACAACGAGGTCATTAGAGACGGAGCGCAAGCTCGGGTTAGGGAAGGATTGGGAAGGAAATCGGCCGTGCCCTTTCAAAGGAACCATCCCGGCATTTGCCTGAAACGATTTAGGGAAATCACGGAAAACCTAAATCAGGATGGCCGGAGACGGGATTGAACCGTCGTCCTCCCAAATGCGAGGTGCCATCTGGTATCTGAATATTCTTCAGTTGACTAAACGAATTATGCGAAGTTACATATATCCTGTGTCAAGTCTATAGGAAGAGAAGACCCTTAATATGTCTTGTCTCATCATTCCAAACGGCAAAATATTCACTGTTTACGCCCTAAATGTCGATTAAAGAATGGCTCCCTTTTGTTATGCCTTCATGGTTGGTAAACTTTTTTATTACAAGGATCGTATAATGAATTTCAACTATATAGAGAGTACAGTTAATTTCTGACAGCCGCCTGCTATTGAAAATAGAGAAAAGCTACTTTCGTGCTGTTATTAAACATTTTCATTTGAAGTGTTGGACTGCAACGCAAATCAAGACAGAACTGTGGGAAGTTCACTCTGCACCATCATTGAAAACCAATTGCTTTTGGATTAATGATTTTAAACGTGGTTGGACAAGCACAGGAGACGAAGGGCAATCCGGCTGTCCATTTGAGATCGCCACAAAGGAAACCATTGACAGAATCCATATATGGTTATTCAAGATGGCCGAATAAAAATCTGTGAGACTGCTGAGACTGTAGGCATCTTATTTGAGCGAGCACGTAACGGAGAACTGGCTAAGAAGAAGGTGCGTGCGAGGTGGGCGCCGCGAGTGGTCACAGTCGACCAAAAGCGCATCCCGCATAACATTTCAACACAATGCCTTGCAATGTTTATTCGCAATCCGCAAGACTTCCTGCGGCGATTTGTGACTGCTGCTGAAACCTGGATCCATCATTACATAACAAGAGTCAAATGTTCAAATGTGTGTGAATTCCTAAGGGACCAAGCTGCTGAGGTCATCGATCCATAGACTTACACACTACTTAAACTAACTTATGCTATGAAGAACACACACACACACACACCCATGCCAGAGGGAGGACTCGAACCTCCGGCGGGAGGGACCAAGAGTCAAAACGGACTAAGCCTGGTGAACGAGCACCGAAGCAGGCAAAAACCGTTTTGTCAGCTGGTAAAGTGATGGCCACTGCTTTTTGGGATTCCCAAGGAATAAGTCTTATAAATTACTTGGGAAAATGTAGAAATATAATTGTACTCTATTATGCTTCATTTTTGTAACGTCTGAAACTCGTTTTGGTTGAAAAAAGACAAAGACTGGCACGCAAGAAAGTGCTCTTTCACTGGATAATGCATCATCCCACACATCAGCTATAACAGCCGTGGAAGTGCATGAATTGGCTTTGAATTGGTTCTTCATCCACCCTAATCACCAAATGTAGCCCCAAATGACTTCTTCCTATTCCCTAACTTAAAACTTCGACATGCTGGGAAGATATTTTCATCAAGTGAGGAAGTGATATTTGCAGTCAACAAGCATTTTGCAGTTTTACATAATCTATTTTTCCGATTGAATGGAAAACCTGGAGGATCGCTGGACCAAGTGTTTATCCCTCAAAAGATACTACGTCGAGAAGTAAGATGAGCTATTTACAAAAAAATTGTTGCATTTTTATTACATTTGTCAAAGCACCCTCGTTGGTTCATGGCTTGGTAATTGGCACCTGTCTCAGCCAGTGAAACAATCCTTAGAAACGATGCAATTATGACGAAGCTTGAGTAACTTTATACTGGCATTCCGACATAAATACATTTTGTTGCACTCGCAGCTGTGAGCAGATCGCGGTAAAGAAACACATGGTGACACAGAAGCTGAAATCATTGTGGTTAATCGGTTCTCAATATCTTAAACTCCTCAAATATTATAGAAACTGGAGCACTATGGGAACTCTATGGCTGTGACATTACGGTGAATCACTGACCAACTGTCTTGGTTTTGCAAGTATATATCAGGCGCAAAAGACCACATACCCATGAAACAGGCTGGATGCTGCAGCATGATAATGCACGGCTGCATAATACAAATGTTTTTACTGAATATCTTCCAGTATCAATGTGAAGTGCATCCCTCACCCACCATGCAGACATTTTTCTATTCCATAATGCACAGAAACACAGGCACTTCAGTACGGTATAGCATTTATCGATACCTGTACTGAAAATGTTAAGCTGTGGCCATAGTACTCATTTCGAATCCGGCTTGACATCCAGAATAATCTACTTTGAAGCAATGTGCTTCGTAGAACCAGTAGTGAAGGCTGCGAGAAGATTCTGATGGACCTTTCAAAAAATGGTTTGCAGACTGCCAGAAACGCTGGGAAAAATGTGACGCAGCCAAATGAGACTATGTCGAGGAGGACCATCAAAATTGTGAGGCTCAGTAAAGGTATGTTGTCAAAAATATTATGATCTTTATTGAACAGCACTCATAGTTTCCCCTCATCACATGTAGTAATTATTTTAGCAAATCGAGGGAAGTAATAAAATCGACGTTCACGATGCTGCATTCACAGGACCGTGTACGCCTGACATGTACAAGTGGGGAAAAGCGCGGTGTTTTGTCTAAGCGCGACGGCGTAATCATTCGCGAGACAAGTTATTATCTTGGCTGCTCCAGTGATAATATTGTCTCGTAGCCGTCCGAATCGCCAAGTCTACATAGTGTATCAGGAGAGCACCAATGACAAACAGGCTGCAGAAAGCGACAATGTTTTATTCGCCATTTGGTAGTACATCATTCTTCAGTCTTAGCGTTCCGTATATCTAAACGATGCAGAAACTTTTTAATAAAGAAATTAAATTATTTCCTGGTGCTCTAGATTATTCTGGATGTCAAGCCAGAGTTTAAGCAAGTGGATTCGAAATGAGAACTACGGCCACAGCTTAACATTTTCAGTACAGGTATCGATGAATGCTATACCGTACTGCAGTGCCTGTGTTGGTTCAAATGGCTCTGAGCACTATGGGACTCAACTGCTGTGGTCATTAGTCCCCTAGAACTTAGAACTACTTAAACCTAACTAACCTAAGGACATCACACACATCCATGCCCGAGGCAGGATTCGAACCTGCGACCGTAGCAGTCACACGGTTCCGGACTGCAGTGCCTGTGTTGTTAAGAAGTACGAAGCAATGTTCATTAGGACGTGCATGCAAGTCTGAAGCGACAGGCACTGCGGCGACTACAGACATCATGAAATAAATGGAATGTATTCACAGTTGCAACTACGGAAACCATCAGCTGTACAATGGAATGGCGACAGCAAAAATTTGTTTCATCATTGTCGCAGTTTCATTTTTTGCGCAGTTCATGGTTGTCCATATTCGCAGTTGCAAATACATATCAACCATCATTAAGTTAGAAGGCAATGGAAACCATTGCATTAAAGACACATAATGTGTATCCACAGGACATATGGCCTTTAACTGAAAAAGTGTCATAATGATCTCTCCGTTGACAAAAGATTCCATTCAGATCTGCGGGAGAAGACTGCCAAGGGGGAGGTGACCATCAGAGAAATACTGAATAAACATCGAAAGGATAACGTTCTACAATTCGGTGGGTGGAATGTCACAAGTTTGAATGTGCTAGGGGAGATAGAAAATCTGAAAAGCGAAATGCAAAGGCTCACTCTACAAATGGTGTGGGGTCAGTGAAGTGAAATGGACAGAAGACAATTATTTCTGGCCATATGACTATAGGGTAATATCAACAGCAGCAGAAAAAGATATAATGGGAGTAGGATTCGTTACGAATAGTAAGGTAGGGCAGAGAGTGTTGGTTGGTTTATTTGGGGCAGGGGACCAAACAGCAGGTCATCGTTCACGCAGAGATAGTGTTAGCGTGAACACTTCAGAGATAGGGTTGTTCTCATCAGAATCGGCAGCAAACCAACAACGGCAACGATAGTTCAGGTACACATATTGACGTCGCAAGCTGAATATTAAGAGACAGAGAAACTATATGAAGATATTGAAGGGGTACTTGGGTACATAAAGGAGATGAAAATCTAAAAGTCGTAGGGCACTGGAATGCAGCTGTAGGGGAAAGAGTAGAAGAAAAGGCTACAGGAGAATATGGTAGTAGGAATGAGAGAGGAAAAAGACTAACTGAGTTCTGCAATAACCTTCAGCTAGTAATAGCGAACACTGTTCAAAAAACAAGAGGAGGATGTGTACTTGGAAAAGGCCGCGAGATGCGGGAAGATTTCAGTTACATTACATTATGGTCAGGTAGAGATATCGAAATCAGATATCGTATTGTAAGGCGTACGCATGAGCAGATACAGACTCAGATCCCAATTTAGTAATGATGAAGAGAAGACTGAAGTTTAAAAGACTAGCCAGGAAGAATCAATACGCAAAGAAGTGGGATATGGAAGCATTAAAGGATGAAGAGATATGCTTGAAGTTCTCTAAAGCTATTGACAATGCGATAAGCAACAGTTCAGTAGGCATTTCAGTTGAAGGGAAATGGACATTTCTGAAAAGCCCAATAACTGAAGTCGTAGAGAAAAGCATAGGTACAAAGAAAGGAACTGCGAAGAAGCCAGAAAAAGTACTTCAATTGATCGATGAAAGAAGGAAGTAAAAATATCTTCAGGGAAATTCAGGAATAGAGGAATACAAGTTCCTTAGGAATGAAACAAACAGGAACTGCAGAAAAGCTAAGGCGAAATGGCTGCATGAAAAATGTGAAGAAATCGAAAAAGAAAAGCATATGGAAAAGTCAAATCAACCTTCAGTGAAATGAAAAGCAAGGGGAGTAACGTTACGATCACAATGGGAATTCCACTCTTAAATGCAGAGGAGAGAGAGGATTGGTGTAAGGAGTACATTGAAGGCCTCTATGATACGGAAGACTTGTTTGATGATGTGATGGAAGAAGAAACATGTGTCGACAGGGAAGAGATGGGGGATCCAGTATTAGAATCAGAATTTAAAATGGCTTTGGAAGACTTAAGATCAAATAAGGCAGACGGGATAGATAACATACCATCAGAATTTGTAAAATCATTGGGGGAAGTGGCAACAAAACAACTACTCACGTTGGTGTGTAGAATGTACAAGTCTGGCGACCTACCATCTGTCTTTCGGAAAAATGTCATCCACACAATCCCGAAGACTGCAAGAGCTGATAAGTGCGAGAATTATCGCACAATCAGCTAAACAGCTCATGCATCCAAGTTACTGACAAGAATAATATACAGAAAAATGGAAAAGAAAATTGAGGATATGTTAGATGACGATCAGTTTGGCTTTAGGAAAAGTAAAGGCGCCAGACATGCATTCTGACGCTCCGGTTGATAATGGAAGCAAGAGTAAATAATAATCACGACACGTCCATAGGATTTATCAGCCTGGAAAAAGTGTTCGGTAATGTGAAACCCTATAGAGAGAGAGACGGATAATACAGAATATGTACAAGAGTCAAGAGTGAATAGTAAGAGTGGGCCGCCAAGATCGAAGTGCTCTGATTAAAGAGGCTGTAAGACAGGGATGTAGGTTTTTCGTCCCTACTGTTCAGTCTGTACATCGAAGGAGCAATGATGGGAATAAAAGAAAGGTTCAGGAGTGGAATTAAAATTCATGGTGAAAGTATATCAATCATACGATTCGCTGATGACATTGCTACCCTGAGTGAAAGTGAAGATCTGCTGAATGGGGTGAACAGTCTAAGGAGTACAGAATACGGATTGAGATTAAATCGAAGAAAGACGAAAGTAATGAGGAGTAGCAAAAATGAGAACAGCGAGAAACATAAATAAGGATTGATGGTCACAATGTAGATGAAGGAATGCTGCTACCTAGGCAGCTAAATAGCCCTTGACGAACAGAGCAGACAAGACGTAAGCAGACTAGCACAGGCAAAAAGGGCATCTCTGACCAAAAAAAGTCTGCTAATATCAAACATAAGCTTTAATTTGAGGAAGAAATATTTGAGAATGTGCGTTTGGAGAACATCACTGTAAGGTGGTGAAACATGGACAGTGGAAAAACCGGAACATAAGAGAATCGAAGCATTCGAGGTGTGGTGCTACAGAGGAATGTTGAAAATGTGTTGGGTTGACAAGGTAAGGAATAAGGAGGGTCAGCACAGAATTGGCAAGGAAAGGAGCAAATGGAAAACAGTGATAAGAAGCGGGGACAAGATGATAAGACATCCGTTAAGACATCGGTGAACAACTTCTATGGTAGTAGAGGGAGCTGTAGAGAGAAAAACTATAGAGGAAGACAGATATTGGAATATACATAACAAATAATTGAGAGGTTGCAAATGCTACTCTGAGATAGGTTGGCGGAGGAGAGGAATTCGTGGCGGGCCGCATCAAACCAATCAGAAGACTGATGACTCAAAGAAAGAAAGAAAGAAAGAAAAAAGTTCACAGAATAACAGGCTCTGACAGACAGAACAACTTACCAATTAGGCGCAAAGCTGAAGAACAATACAACACAGGCTTTTCTGATGGTAGTGGGAAAAACACTTAAGAGGCCTAGAAGCTGACTGTATGAACTTCAGTTCAAAAGACCACAAGTAACACTGCAAATATCGATTGCTCTCCTGTGACTGGCTATCGAAGACCAGAACAGTTATCAAATACAGAGAGATTCCCTGTGTCTTCAGCGGGCTACTCGGTTTGTCCTAAGCATTTTGCAGAAACTATCTGCCACGGTAACGATGCGACACCAAGGAATTCCTACGGCTTCTTGATAAGCTGACTTCAGTTGGAAAACACAGCGGAAACTGCATATGGTTCAAATGGCTCTGAGCACTATGGGACTTAAAGGAATTTTTCCTTGGTAGGAGGATTGGAACATAGTGGCCAGCTGCGGAGCTACTCGACCGACCGATTAGTAGCGGTTGCAAGGTCAAGAATCCCGACAACGACCGGTTGAGCGGTGTGTGATCATGTGTCCGATGACAACATTGGCGGAGAACGACACGGCGGTCGGTCGGGTACGACTGATTCGTTTATGGACAAAGCGCATAACTTCACCTTTGCCTTTTATAATCTACCAGTTATCTGCAACTAATGAAATTATGTACCGAACGATCAAAAAGTTCCCGTTCGGAGATCGTATAATCCAGTAACGGCATGCCAATCAGGAAAAATCGCCGTGAGTATTGAGACAATTATCCTGCCGTACCAAACTAAAGATACCCGCTTGGCAAAACACCGTGTCCTGCTGCGTGAAAAAGTGCGTAACTGCCTGCTGCAAATTCTCGACCGACAGGAACTGTCAACCCTGAAGGTTGTTTTTAAGGGAACGAAGGCATGATAATCGCACGGGGAGAGGTCACGACTATAGGGTGTGTGCTCGAGTTTCTCCCACTTGAGTTGGCGTAACCTTTGCCTTACGACAACTGCAATATGGAGACGTGCGTCTTGTGTCGAGTCGTGACCAACGAGGAACTTGGCGCACCATTCCACAACGCTGGTTTTCGACAGACTTGATGCCCTATACACATTTTTCATTCTCCAGTGGATTCAGTCGTTGTTTGTCCTTCTGCAGCCAAGAAAAGACTAACAGAACGTTGATCCTGTTTGGATGCATTTGTTAATAACGTCGATGTAGTTCATGTTTCGACATTTACCACTTACACTTCGGAAAGACACGAATACCACTCTAACTCCCTTGCCTACATGTCAGTGCTTATATACACGCATCAGAGTCACGCTATGTTGCGTTCACGCTGCAACAAAGCGCTCAAATGGAAACTTTTTGATCACCATTATATATACATATTTATCAACATGTTTTTAGTAGGTTATATGTTTCTCATTTTCAGCCGAATTTCTCTGAGTTGGTACAAATTTTCCAAACGATATTCGTAATTTATATATTCTCTGTATCTGATAACTCAACCTAGGTCAGTAGTCGCGACATTGTATACAGAAAATGGAGTTGCCAAACCGACTGGGCACCTGGAATACACTTTATGTTTTATATTTTTCATTTCCTCGAAATAGTGGATTACATGCAACCCATGAGGCTCGGAATTTAATAAATGGATGTTTGGTGAAATTGGGCTATATATATAAACTCCGCAAACCACTGTCAAATGCCTGGCAGGGGCTGCTTCCCACTGTGCAGGTAATTAGGGATCTTCCCGCAGCACTGGCGTATGGACTGCGGGAAGAATAATTGCTTCGGTGCAGCTGTATGCGCCGTAATTAGCGTCGTACTGTCATTCCTATTACTACGGGATCGAAACACAGGTGGTTCTAGCATATTCCTTTGTAGGCTGATTCTATTGTACTAGAATTCTACAAACAGGCTGAAGTCTGTCTTTACCTACGACCGAGCGTAGAGATCATTCCATTTTATATCCCAACAAATTGTGAACACATGTGATTGTATCACCTCACGATTCCTATTGTAACTCACTGATATTGTAGGTATGGGATAATACACTTCAAATGGTTCAAATGGCTCTGAGCACTATGGGACTCAACTGCTGAGGTCATTAGTCCCCTAGAACTTAGAACTAGTTAAATCTAACTAACCTAAGGACATCACAAACATCCATGCCCGAGGCAGGATTCGAACCTGCGACTGTAGCGGTCTCGCGGTTCCAGACTGCAGCGCCAGAACCGCGCGGCCACTTCGGCCGGCGATAATACACTATTTCGCTTTGTAAAGTGCTCAGTTTTACATTTCTGCAATTGATTATAGACAACAGCATCTGCAAAACGCCTGAGGTTACTATTAGCACTGTCTGCCAGTGTCATTAACATACAACATGAACAATAAGGGCCCAACACATTTCCCTGGGACGCGCTTGCAATTACTTCAACATCCGTTGGCGATTCTTCATCCAAGATAACATGCTCCACCCCCCCCCCTCACCCCCCTCCCAAATCAAGTATTCCTCAATCCATTCACGAATTTAGTTTGATACCCCATACGATCGTCTTTTTATAATGAGTGAAAGTGTGCTACAGAGTCAATTGCTTTTCCAAAGTCAAGAAATATTACATCTGCCTGACTGCCTTGATCCACGGCGCTCAGGATGTAATGTGAGACAAAGTGCGAGTTCTGTTTCACCTGACCATGTTTGCGGCATCCTTGCTGGTTGGTTTGGAGGAGAACATACTGTTCTAGATACCTCACTAGGTTTGAGCTTAGAATATGGTCTACCGTTCTCGTACGGATGAATATCGACGACCTTTAAAGATAGTTTCATGTATCACTTTTTGTACTCTTGCTGAAGAACTGTGTGAGAAGTGCGCAGTTTGTTCGAGCGATGTACGGTGTATTAAGATTAAAAGAAAGGCTAACTCAGCCGAAAATTCTGTATAGAATACTACAGGGCATCCATCAGTCCCTGGATTTTTGTTCAGTTCTCGCGATTTCACATGTTCCCCAACTACAATGACACTAATATCTATTTGGCTTATCTTTTCCGTGGTGCGAGGATGAAATTGGGGCAGTACTCCTAGGTTTTAATTTGTAAAAAAGCAATTTAAAACAGAGTTCAGCTTTTCTGCCTTTGGTTTGCTACCCTCGTTTTCAGTTCTAGTCTCATCTACCAGTGTGAGGACGATTATTTCGTTGCTGCTACCGGTCTTTACAAAGGACCAGAGATTCTTTGGTTTTTATGAGACGTCTTCCGCTAAGATTGTACAGCGGTAGTCGTTGAAATCTTTGCACATTTCCTTTCTGACAGCAAAATACTTTTCATTCAGGATTGCTCTATCGATAGCCGCATCCTTTGTTTTGGGCCTGTTGTGCAGTAGTTACTGTTTCTTTAGAATATTGTTTCTTTAGAAACAGTAACTGCTGCACAACAGGCCCAAAACAAAGCAGTGACGTTTAGAAACGTCTTTAGAAATAGTGGATAATGAACATACTGTGGGGAAAACGTCAACTGTACTAAAGTTTTCGCTTGTCTTGTGTGATGCATATCGTTTACAATCAGAGCGTCTTTTCAAAACCGTTTATTTCTGTAAGAAATACCTATAGCTAGGGCCTAAGTGGTTCTTGTTCTGATACACTTTCTCGGCGAAAATTAGGAACATTTGTTATCAGTATTTTAAACATAGCTGCGCTACAGCAACGGTTCCACGTGATAAGATTAAAAGCAGCCGACCAGTTGCAAAGGATAAAGTACTCTTTACCTAGGTTTCGATAGATTTAAATCTATCTTCTTCAGAAGACGGCCTGAGGACAATGAACATCGATGTTCATTGTCCTCAGGCCGTCTTCTGAAGAAGATAGATTTAAATCTATCGAAACCTAGGTAAAGAGTACTTTATCCTTTGCAACTGTTCGGCTGCTTTTAATCTTAACATTTGTTATGTCTAAAAATCTGTGAATTTGATTAGATTGTGGCTGTTACTGTATGTTGGTTCATTTTATGGACTGAATCAAGACCCAGAGTGAGAAAGAGAAGAACACGAGGAGGCAGGCCGCAGAAGGCGACGTTCCTAGCTGAAGAAACAGCGGCTCTACGGCGTTGTCCCGGCCGTCGTTTCGCAAGCCCGGGCCTTAGTCAGCTGCGGTATATAAAACGCTTAATTACTTCGCGAACGAACAGGTTTTTCGCGGTAGTGCACCGCAGGCCCGCAGTACAATGTAGGGCAGGCGCGCGCGTGGGAGGCGCCGGACAGCGGCGAACACACACACACACACACACACACACACACACACACACACACACTGCAGCAGCGCGCCTCACACTGACACCCAACACCTCTGTAGTCCAGTCACGTGTGAGCAGTCGGCTTCCTAATATTTGGTCGATTCATTCAGTCTTTTTTTTTTTCCTTCCAAATTAATATTTAAATACAAGGCAGGGGAACCAGATCTGTCATTGACTATATAATAACAGATCAGGAATTCAGGAAGGCTGTGAGGGACACACGTGTATTCAGGGGATTCTTTGATGACACTGATCACTATTTAATCTGCAGTGAAATTGGTATTGTGAGGCCGAAAGTGCAGGAGGTCTGGTCCATGTGTAGGAGGATAAGAGTGGAGAAACTTCAGGATAAGGAAATCAGACACAAGTACATAACAGCGATCTCAGAAAGGTACCAGTTAGTTGAATGTAGTCAATTGCAGTCACTGGAAAAGGAATGGACAAGGTACTGGGACACAGTACTAGAAGTGGCCAAAGAATGTCTTGGAACAGTAGTGTGTAAAGGTAGGATGAAGCAAACAGCTTGGTGGAATGACACAGTCAAGGCAGCCTGTAAAAGGAAAAAGAAGGCATACCAAAAATGGCTACATACTAGAACTCAGGTAGACAGGGAAAGTTATGTTGAAGAAAGAAACAAAGCCAAACAGATAATTACAGCATCCAAGAAGAAATCTTGGGAAGACTTTGGAAACAGGTTGGAGACCTTGGGTCAAGCTGCTGGAAAACCATTCTGGAGTGTAATTAGCAAAGGGAGGTAAGAAGGAAATGACAAGTATTTTCGACAGGTCAGGAAAACTGCTGGTGAATCCTGTTGATGCCTTGGGCAGATGGAGGGAATATTTTGAAGAGTTGCTCAATGTAGGTGAAAATACGATCAGTAATGTTTCAGATTTCGATGTACAATGGGACAGGAATGATGATGGAAATAGGATGACATTTGAGGAAGTGGAGAAAATGATCAATAGATTGCAGTGCAATAAAGCGACTGGGGTGGATGAAATTAAGTCGGACCTCATCAAATACAGTGGAATGTCAGGTCTTAAATGGCTACACAGGATAATTGAAATGGCGTGGGAGTCGGGACAGGTTCCTTCAGACTGGACGAAAGCAGTAATCACACCAATCTTTAAACATGGAAACAGAAAAGATTGTAACAACTACAGAGGTATCTCTTTGATCAGCGTTGTGGGTAAAATTTTCTCAGGTATTGTTGAAAGGAAAGTGCGAGTATTAGTTGAGGACAAATTGGATGAAAATCAGTGTGGGTTTAGGCCTCTTAGACGTTGTCAGGACCAGATCTTTAGCTTGCGGCAAATAATGGAGAAGTGTTACGAGTGGAACAGGGAATTGTATCTATGTTTTATAGATCTAGAAAAGGCATATGACCGGGTTCCTAGGAGGAAGTTATTGTCTGTTCTAAGTGATTATGGAATATGAGGCAAACTTTTGTAAGCAATTAAAGGTCTTTACATAGATAGTCAGGCAGCAGTTAGAGTTGACGGTAAATTGAGTCCATGGTTCAGAGTAGTTTCAGGTGTAAGACAAGGCTGCAACCTGTCTCCACTGTTGTTCATATTATTTATGGATCATATGTTGAAAACAATAGACTGGCTGGGTGAGATTAAGATAGGTGAACACAAAATAAGCAGTCTCGTATATGTGGATGACTTAGTTGTGATGGCAGATTCTATTGAAAGTTTGCAAAGTGATATTTCAGTGCTAGATCAGAAATGTAAGGACTATGGTATGAAGATTAGCATCTCCAAAACAAAAGTAAAACGGATTGAGTGCCGAAGAGGAGGAACAAAGTTAGAACAGGTGGACGGTTTCAAGTATTTAGGATGCATATTCCAAGGAGAAGGTACCTGGATTCGGTTAAGAATGATTTTGAAGTAATAGGCTTAACATCAGAAGAGGCACCAATGTTAGCACTGAATAGGGGATCTTGGAGGAATTTTATAAGGGGGTCTATGCTCCAGACTGAACACTGAAAGGCATAATCAGTCTTAAATAATGATGATAATGATGATGATGATGATAAAAATCCGTGCTGTGCTTCTCTACAGCCAGAAGCACTATCACACGCGCTTGTTCAGAGAAGCTGTAGAAATCCAAAAACACGCGAACAGTTTCAACAAGAAAGAGGAAAGCCTTAAGGTAAACGGATCCTGGCTTCCCGTACTGCAGCGAACGACCGTCGCAGGTAGCAAGAGGAGAACCGCACCGGAAATGACCGCGGAGAAGCCCTCGGACGTTGGCGCGCCAGGTACATATAGTCTGCGGCCGCGAGCTCGCTCGCCTCCAGTTCACCACCGGTAATGGAGGGTGAAGCTTTGACAATGCCAGCCACTCGTGCTGGCGAAACGTCAGAAAAATCATTAGATGAACGTCGGCCGAAGAACCCGAGACAGAAGCCAATAGGCAATTTGTCAACAAGTGGCCACGAAAGCCTTAACAATTTTGTATTATTCCCTATTTTTTGGCTACAAAATCTTATTTTTCACCATAATCTCCGTTCAACGCGAAGGCCTTACGCCACCTTACTGGGAGGGCCTGTAAGCCCGCATGGCACCACTTTACTAGTCTACGTCGGAGCCAACGTCTTGCTGCATCAATTACCTCCCCATCAGCCATGTACTGCTTCCCTCAAACACGTGGAAGTCGGAAGGTGCGAGATCCGGGCTGCAGAGTGGGTGAGGAAGAACAGTCGCCGGCCGCGGTGGCCGTGCGGTTCTAGGCACTTCAGTCTGGAACCGTGTGACTGATACGGTCGCAGGTTCGAATCCTGCCTCGGGCATGGATGTGTGTGATGTCCTTAGGTTAGTTAGGTTTAAGTAGTTCTAAGTTCTAGGGGACTGATGACCTCAGATGTTGAGTCCCATAGTGCTCAGAGCCAATTTTGAAGAACAATCCAACAATTTTTGTGAGCTCCTCTCTGGTGTGCAGACTTGTGTCAGGCCTTGCGTTGTCATGGAGAAGAAGTTCGTTTGCATTTTTGTGGTGATGAACATGCTGAATTCGTTTCTTCAGTTTCCTGAGGGTAGCACAATAGTTGATCGTTGCACTATGAGGGAAGATATCAGAGTCCAAGAAGACCGTCGCAATGGCTTCACCGGCTGAAGGTGCAGCTTTGAACTTTTTTTCGGAGGAGAGGTGGTGTGGAGCCATTCCATCGATTGCCGTTTTGTTTCCGGTTCGAAATGAAGAACCCTTGTTTCATTGCCTATGACGATATTTGACAAAAAAAATTGTCACGATCGGATTAGTGGCACGCATGCAATTCCGCACAGATGGTCGATCGTTGTTCTTTATGGTCTTCTGTTAAGCGGTTAGAAACCCAGCGGGCATACACCTTTCAGTATCTCAACTGGTGGACGAGACTGTCACCACTACCAACAGAGACATCCAGTTGTGCAATGAGGTGCTTGACTATGATACGTCGATCATCTCTACTCAGAATGACCGCAAGTTCCAACATTGCAGGAGTCACATCTGTGTGCCGCCGGCCGGCACGTAGGCGATATGACAGGTCTGCCCGACCTTGTTGCGATGATGACAGGTACCTCGCCTAACGACTCACCGTGCTTTTGTTTACTGTCGGGTCTCCGTAGACATTCTGCAAGCGCCTGTGAATAGCTGCGATGCTCTCGTTTTCTACCAAAAGAAACTCGATGGCAGCTCTCTCCCTGGAACGCACGCCCGTTACAGATGCCATTTTGGAGGCTACGTGTACCGCCACCACTTATTGGAACTTCATGAAACTACAGGGGCTGATGCAGGAATATTCCACGATGTTCCACACCAAACGACGCATTTTTTAACAGAAGCTGGCTGAGGAAAAAAATGTGTTGCATTACCTATTTAACATCCCTCGTATAAATCACTCTTAAGGTGCATCACCAACACATAGGGCCCAAGACTATCGTCCTAGACCCATGAAGGCTACTGACAGACTCAGAGTTCTAAACAACTCCCGAAACTGTCTAAACATTCAGACGTTTTAGCCAGTCATCCCAGAGGGGCTTCTTATTTACAGACGGATATTCTCGTTGGACATTTGCTTACCCGATTTCTCAAAGCGCTTCTCTGCTGTGTGCTACTTCCAATTTCATCACTTCCTAATGTGCGCCCGTCTCATGCGTCGGTTCGAAGCAACGGAAAATCACTGCCTCGTTTATAATATAAATCACATAATTACTCCTCTGAACATTGGACAGACTAGGAAATGATATATTATAGAACGCACCAAATGGCAGCTGCGTGTAGTATTTGACAAGATTCAATAAAAAATACTTGGTGGATGATTAATAAAACAACAGTTCCTTCAATGTATGCGTGATTTAGCAGAAATGTTTCTGTACATGCACAAAAAATGGTTATCAAATTTACTGCAGAACTCTGGCGGCAGCTCTCCAAATCCCTTTTTTTTCGCATAAAACAGTAATTCATTATTTTCGCTGTATTCGAATCGCAAAATTTCCATTTCCTTGTTTTTACTGAAAGCTCGCTGGGAACAATTAAATGACTGCTGTCATCAAATAATACTCAATGGTCATGTAATGGAACATTTCCTTTGTCCGTATTTCGGTCTTAAACATTCGTTGGTTCCCGTTGCGTTCTTCTTCTTAGTGAGATCTTTTTATACGACCGCACCCTTCACAAATGGGCAACAGGAGCTGTTACCTTGTCAGTGTTTCATTATAGCATATATTACGTTTGTTAACGTTTGAGAGTCACTTATTCGGGGTATCGTATCCGCAGTGTATTCTGACGAGAGTTGTGAACAAAGCAGTGCTGGACGGTGGGAAAGCGTCCCGCCTCACCGTCTACCTTCCCTCGAGTCCTGCACTGGCGGAAATAGCGCAGCAGCTCGCGAGATAGTTACGGGGAAGCTGTGTAAAGAGAAAATCCACAGGTCAACTCTTAAAACATCAGTCTACAAGGAATCCCACTTTGTGCCAGTTCGACTCATTAAGCGCGGTACTGGTCGACGTAGCTATCTGTCACAAGGACATCCATCTTGCGCCAAATACAAAAGGAATATTTGTTCCAATTAACTTGAGAACTATAAATTAACTGGTGTGGAAACCTGAGTTGTCAATGGAAAATTCCACGCGTAATGATATGCGTCATTGCATTCCTACTGAGGACGGCTCCTCCATAGGAAAGGTCATGGGCCGTATTCAGGTCACTTCGTTCTGGTATAGGTTAACCACAGTTCTGTAACTCATTGTAGGTGGCTGATAGGATGATTTTTTTCAATAATAATGCCCGATTAGCTTCTCCTTTCCTGAGCTAGTGTTTCAGCTCCAATTACTTTCCTGTGGAAAAGTGGACTGTTCTAGCCAAATTGATCATATTCACCTGATTGTTGATTCTTTCTGATTAAATGTTTTAATCATAGTTGCTGGCTCTCACTCTTAAATTTACACTCCTTTTCCTGGTTTTGAGTGTATTGCTACGCCGAGTAAAACGGCATTATGGCAGGTCAGTGAATTCACATTCGGGAGAATGGCTGTTCAGATTCCTGTACGGTGATCCAGAATCAATTTTTCCGTTGTTTTCGTAATTGAGTTAAGGCAAATTCCGGTATGATTGCGTTGGGAAAGAGACAGCCAATCTCTTTTCCCAATTTTCTTTAAGTACATCTGGTGGCCCACCTCTAACGACTCCGTCGCCGATGGGACGAGTCTTTATTTTCCTTCCTTCTTGTATTTCTGTAAATAACATCTCAGCTGACTCCATTAGCAGCATTGTTATTCGTCAGATGCTTCTAGCAGTTATGGACGCTGAACCGATGGTGCGAAGATGTTCCCTAGAAATAATTCCATGATTCTTGCAAACACTCACAGCTGTGCTACGTACAGACTGTTTGTCTCGTATTCAGGATTATAACCCGAAAGCACTGTTCAAAAATGGTTCAGATGGCTCTGATCATTATGGGACTTAACATCTGAGGTCATCAGTCCCCTAGAACTTAGAACTACTTAAACCTAACCAACCTAAGGACATCACTCACATCCGTCAGGATTCGAACCTGCGACCGTAGCGGTGGCGCGGTTCCAGACTGAAGCGCCTAGAACCGCTCGGCCACAACGGCCGGCAAAGCACTGTTCGACACACTAACATACAGTCTTAATATTTTCTACGGGGATGGGGAGGGATTCTGTGTAGAACGTAAACATTTCTTTAAAAAATCTTTTCAGCCACAGCTACTAAGGTAGAGATCTGAAGTTTCGCATGTATAAAGCAAAAGTGCTGTATGTTAAGAGAAGGACATAATAAAAGACTCATGATTCATATTTTGCCATAAATATTAATTTTTAGAAGTTTTTATTGTCGTCTTTTGAAAAGCCACAACTGCAATTCTAATCATGCAATGGGTCTGAAATTTTCTTGCACGGTCCTAATTTGGTTATAAGATCACTGGTGTAGACTCATTAATTTGCATTTAAAATTATATTATTTACGATGGTTAGAAATTTGAACAATCAAAAGTACTTGTTTTTTGCTAACATACAATTCTATAAGTCAGAATTTAACTGAAGGTATAATATTTCCTTTGTTCCAGTGAGACAGCAATATGTTTTGGACAGCTCATGAAAATTTTATGTCGTTAGTTCATAGCCTTTTTGAGAAAAGGCTTGTGATAACGTAAAAAATGTGGAACCGGAAAAAGCAGTTCAGCCCTTTGGTCCATATGTTTCAATATGTAACAGTTCAGCTGTATTTTAAAATCCTCCATATTGATCCTCCTCATACTCCGGGTTTCTCTTCTCTTCTAATCTGTCTCGTCTGTATTAGGAAATTAGGCAGCACTCTGTCAGCTTTGTCCACCCTACTCTGATCGATGGTGTGTTTGGTGCAAAAGCATTTTACGCCATGTCTCTTCAGCACTTATATATATATATATATATATATATATATATATATATATATATATATATATATAAGTTTCGCATTACTTCGGTTCCGTGAGTTCCAGAACCTGTACAGAAATTGGAATAGAGATCAACATAAACATCATTTCCAACCTTTTTATTGCTCATGAAAACGGGACATTCTATGTTGTATCACCATACAGCGAGACCGTCAGAGGTGGTGGTCCAGATTGTTGTACACACCGGTACCTCTAATTTCCAGTAGCACGTCCTCTTGCATTGATGCATGCCTGTATTCGTCGTGGCACACTATCCATAACTTCATCAAGGCACTGTTGCTCCAGATTGTCCCACTCCGCAACGACTATTTGGCGTAGATACCTCAGAGTGGTTGGTGTGTCACGTCGTCCATAAACAGCCGTTTTCAACCTGTCCCAGGCATGTTCGATAGGGTTCGTACCTGTGCACGATGGTGGCGAGAATTGTCACCCATGAAGGCGAATGCCTCGCCAATATGCTGTCGATATGGTTGCACTGTCGGTCGGAGGAGAGCACTCACACGTATAGTACAGCCGTTACGGCGCCTTCCATGACCACCAGCGGCGTACGTCGGCCCCACATTATGCCACCCCAAAACATCAGGGAATCTCCACCTTGCTGCACTCGCCGGACAGTGTGTCCAAGGCGTTCAGCCTGACCGGGTTGCCTCCAAACACGTCCCCGACGATTTTCTGGTTGAAGGCATACGCGACACTCATCGGTGAAGAGAACGTGATGGCAGTTTTGAGTGGTCCATTCGGCATGTTATTGGGTCCATCTCTACCGCGCTCCATGGTGTCGTGGTTGCAAAGATGGACCTCGCCATGGACGTCGGGAGTGAAGTTGCGCATCATGCAGCCTATTGCGCACAGTTTGAGTCGTAACACGCTGTCCTGTGGCTGCACGAAAAGCAGTATTCAACGTGGTGGCGTTGCTGTCAGGTTTCCTCGAGCCATAATCCGTAAGTAGCGGTCATCCACTGCAGTGGGTGGCCTGAGCGAGGCATGTTATCGTCAGTTCCTGTCTCTCTGTATTTCCTCCATCTCCTCCATGTCTGAACAACATCCGAGAACCCTGGACACTTCCATTGTTAAGAGCCCTTCCTGGCACAAAGTAACAATGCCGACGCGATCGAACCGCGGTATTGACCATCTAGGTATGGTTGAACTACAGACAGCACGAGCCGTGTACCTCTTTCCTGGTGGAATGACTGGAACTGATCGGCTGTCCGACCACCTCCGTCTAATAAACGTTCCTCATGCATGGTTGTTTACATCTTTGGGCGGGTTTAGTGACTCTTTGGGCGGGTTTAGTGACATCTCCGAACAGTCAAAGGGGCTGTGTCTGTGATACAATATCCACAGTCAACGTCTGAGTTCTGGGAACCGGGGTGATGCAAAACTTTATATACGAGGGGCGTTCAGAAAGTAAGCTCCGATCGGTCGCGAAATGGAAACGACTATGAAAATCCGATAAAGCTTTGCACAGATGTGTTGGGTAGTGTGTCTAGTATAACCCCAGTTAGCATCACGTCGATCTTCTCATTTCTGAGCTCGCAGTGAGTGCGTAAAGATGTCTAGAAAATAGTGTCTGCCGCCAAGTACGAGGGCCTGGTGAGAAATTTCGCCTGAAGCTATGCAGCTAACATTACATAACTGTCGTGCTGTTTCTTCTTCAAGACAATTCTCAGCCGCATTCTGCAGGGGCAATGAAGATGCTCCTGCATCGTTTTCAAATGGAAATGTGAGATTACCCACAATACAGTCCGCAATTGTGTCTATAAAATAATTTCTACTACTGTCATACAGATTCTTAATCCCATAAGGACAATTATGAAAACTTATGATGGTTCAAATGGCTCTGAGCACTATGGGACTTAATATCTGAGGTCATCAGTCCCCTAGACTTAAAACTACTTAAACCTAAGGACAGCACACACATCCATGCCCGAGGCAGGATTCGAACCTGCGACCGTAGTAGCAGCGCGTTTCCGGACTGACGCGCCTAGAACCGCTCGGCCACAACGGCCAGCCGAAAACTTATGACTGTGAATTTTTAGTATCTATGGAAATACATGTAAGTAAAGTGCATCGCCGGCCGGGGTGGTCGAGCGGTTCTAGGCGCTACAGTCTGGAACCGCTGCGACCGCTACGGTCGCAGGTTCTAATCCTGCCTCGGGCTTGGATGTGTGTGATGTCCTTAGGTTAGGTTTAAGTAGTTCTAAGTTCTATGGGAGTGATGACCTTAGAAGTTAAGTCCCATATTGCTCAGAGCCATTTGAACCATTTTGTAAAGTGCATGCTGCACGTAACTGATGCATGAATAGTTCACTTTCTTACTATAATTTATTGCATGTGCCCAACGTTTTTAGTTATAAATCTTACACTTATTTTCATAGCCATTACAAAATTCACAAATTTTCAGAACCATCTTCATGGCATTAGGGCTCTGTATGGCCTTGAGAAATTATTTTAACAATGTAGGAAAAGATACCGTAAAAAAGACATATTAAATTGCAGACAGGCACAATTAAAAGACACTTACATAAAGCTTTCGGCCACAGGTTTCATCAGCAAAAGGGAAACACACACTTTCATACACACAAGCAAGCACACCTGATGCACACATGTCCGCCAACTCCGGCAGCTCGGGCAAAAATTCCAACGTTTTTGTACGATTTAAAAACATGTGAAACAAAAATTTTTATTTAAATACTTTTTTGAGTTAACGAAGATAATTGTCACACAACATATAAAGGCTGCACTCAGAACGAGCAGTGTTTCTAATCTGGTCAAACATTCCATTTGCGTTCCAGCCGGTCCATAGGCCCTCGTGTGGTACAAACAGATCTTCAGTCATATTTAAAGTAAATGAAAACAATAACGTAGTTTTAGTGGATATTTCTGTCACAATGAGAGGAGGCAGAAAGCAGAGTGATTGTAGAGACCTACACGTTAGCATACTAGTACGCCAATCAAATCCGGCTACTGCTTCTTCTCGATTAATTATTTATCACTGTCGTCTCTATCCATAAGCGCATAGAAAGTCATCTGCGGGATTATGTTACACGAATCAAGCGCTACATATCTTCGTTAACTATAGCAAAGCACAAGAAAGAAAGCTCTTCATCGACAAGGTATGGATCAAAAGAAGCAATTATTCCCATGTGACATCTAACCAGATGTGTGACTTTATCGAAAATGCTGCCTTTTACCCTCGCTGAAGAACGATCTAGAGAAAATGAAGTAATATCTGGTAAGCCCCAGGGGAGTTGGCATTCAGACTCAGATGAAGGTGAAGGCTACGATTCATTCGTAGGATTTTGGTAAATTGCAATCCACGACGGATGAGCGAAGAGTGCCACGATGCGTGGTGTCCGTGACAAACACTACAGTCAGCCCAGCCAGCGAGCAGAGTGGCCGAAATCACCGTCAGGGACAAAACAGAAATACAAGAGCGCGATAGCGCGAAGGATTCGCAAACACGAATGCAATCGAGCGTAAGCTGAGTAAACAAGAATCCGGGCTAATGCTAGCATCGGACTGCCTCCGAAGTCCGTGTGGTCAGACAAGGAAAAGTTACGACTCCAGAGATAGAACTACTGTCCAGTGCATGCCACACTCAGGCCGCGTACAGTGGAGTCGCCGGTCACTCCGATCCTCGACAGCTAACGACTGGAAAAGAAATTGAATACAAAACACTTTCGCGGACCATATTTGAATATTGGTCAAGTGCATGTACTAAAAGGAATATGGAGGGTGTACAAAGAATTTTCGTGGAACTAGTCTCGGACTTGTTTCACTGGCGAAAGAATGTAACACAAATATCTTAGTTTTAACTGGCAGACACTCGAAGAATGATACCGTCATTCTCACAACAATTGACTTAGAAAACGTGAAAAATCAACTTTCAAGACATCAGCTGCGAAGCCTCGTAGATACCTATCTCGTATGGAGAGAAAATGTATAATGTGTACAAGAAACAGCTTTCACAGAGCTAGACAGTCATACTTCTCGTGCTCCATTCGTGAACATAACCAGAAGAAACTTTAATGTACGAGGGCTATTCGGAAAGTAAGGAACCATTGGTCGCGAAATGGAAACCACAGTGAACATCAAAACCGTTTTATTTGCAACAGTCAGCTACAACTTCCAGCTACTTATCTCCATAGTAGCCGATCCGACTTAGATGTTTGTCGTAGCGTTGTACTAAATTTCCAATACCCTCGTTATAGAAGGCAGACACCAGTGCTTTCCGCCAATTCTCTGCGCTGGCCTACAGCTCGTTGTCTGTGCCAAAATGGTGTCTCCATAGCCAGCTGTTCATGTGAGCAGAGATGAAACTCAGAGGTAGACAATTACGGGCTGAATTGTGGGTAATCAAACATTTCCAATTGTAGACGATGGAGGAGATCTTCATTACCCCTGCAGAATGCGGCTGAGAATTGTCTTGAAGAAGAAAACGCGCGTCAGTTATGTAATGTTGGCTGCATAGCTTCAGGCGAAATTTTTCATCAGGCCCTCGTACTTGACGGGAGACACTACTGTTCTAGGTATCCTTATGTGCTCCCTGCGTGCTGAGAACTAAAAAGAACGACGTAACGCGAGCGGTGTTCATACTAGAGACACTGCCCGACACACCTGTGCGAAACTTCATCGGCTTTTCATTGTGGTTTCCATTTCACGACCGATCGTTACTTATTTTCCAAATTACCCTCGTATGTAACAATAAGAGGGATCCTCTGCCATGAATTTCACAGAGATTGGTAGCATACGTATGTACATGTGATAACTGGAGGTCTATAATGTCTGACCTACTGAAGTCACGGTAACACGCCTTTGTACACACGCAGAAACGGGCACCAAGATGGTCTGGACAGAAAGAACGTCGAGTTTCCAGTGGTGATATAATTCGCTCTAACTTGTTTTTCCTTTACACAAAGGTTCCACTAAGTTGACAGCAAACCCTCCTATGTAACAACAAGAGGGATCCTCTGCCATGAGTTTCACAGAGTATCGTGGCATACATATGTTCAAATGGTTCAAATGGCTCTGAGCACTATGCGACTTAACTTCTGAGGTCATCAGTCGCCTAGAACTTAGAACTAATTTAACCTAACCAACCTAAGGACATCACACACATCCATGCCCGAGGCAGGATTCGAACCTGCGACCATAGCGGTCGCTCGGTTCCAGACTGTAGCGCCTAGAATCGCACGGCCACTCCGGCCGGCCATACGTATGTACATGTGATACCTGGAGGTCTATGATGTCTGACCTACTGAAGTCACGGTAAGACACCTTTGTACACACGCAGAAACGGGCACCTAGACGGTCTGGGCAGAAAGAACGTCGAGTTTCCAGTGGTGATATAATTCGCCCTAACTTGTTTTTCGTTTACACAAAGGTCCCACTAAGTTGACAGCAAGTTCCATTGTCAGACTAACTTATATTTCCCTATCTACAGCAATAGTTGGTATAGATATGTAAGAACGACCTGAACAATGATGCTCCCTGTTCATACCACCTGTGAACAGCAACCTTTTAAAAATCAGGATGTTTTTGTGTCCATTACTTCATCAAATTGTGACTTCCTAGTAACGAAATTAACTCCTTACTGTGTGACAAACAGTTGTAGTGCTCCCGAAATGCCTTGCTGTATACTAAACGGCTTTGTTTATCCGTATTTAGAACTACATACACAGTACAGGGTAATTCCCACTGCGCCTCAGGGTTTCTTCCCGTTCCATATGAAGTGCGGAAAGACTGACCGCTTAAGCTCCTCTATATGCCCTATAATTGAGACTTTCTCTGGCTCAATGACTTTGCCGAAATCCTAATCAGTCAGTAATTATAACATATTACGTTGCCACGTCATACATTCTGAAAATAAAATAGTTTGTTTATAATTGACTGAAATTAAATCCACATATGAGAGTTTGAGATGAGTAAAAAACTGTTTAAAACATTTGATGCTCTGTACCTCGATCTCATTATATAGGATATAATGGATATAAGAGCAGATATTTCTGTTGGTGACAGAGGACGGTGTACTGAAAAACATTACTTCAGTATTTACATCATTTGCAGACTAATAATTGTAAGTATTACAAGCTGTGCGTTTTTAGGTTTGTTAGTATCTACATACGCATGTGGCAATAACCATGAATACTTATTTTCCCCTGGGCAGCAGGTCAGGTATTGGAGTCGTGCGCGTGGACGCAAAATGGAAAGTCTATACTGACAGGCTCGGCGGTGCAGTTACAACCATGCAGAAAACATCACGTCGTAAAGTTTGTGACTTGTTTGTTGGAAGGCTGTTCGACACAGGGGAAAAACAACCAAGACACTGATGTCTGTACGTATTAAGGGACCACACAGAAAAATATGTGCACTTGTACCCGTTACAACCGTATATTTCAGTTTTGTCGTTGTTCCAGACAACTCATCAATTATTTTAATTTTCCCTCTGCATTCACTGCGTGAGCGATACGTAAGGGGCTGTTGTATATTCATAGATTCCTCAATAATGGTTCTTGAAACTTTGTAAGCAGGCTTTCACAGATAGTGGACGTCTATCTTCAAGCGTCTGACAGTTCAATGATTTCTACATTTCCATGGCGCTCTCTTCAGTCCAACAAACATGCGACCATTCGTGAGTCCTTTCTTTGTATACATTCAATAGTCTTTGTCAGTCCTTTGAACAATATACTGGGATGGAGAGCACAACTGCTTTGAGGCCACTTGTGACAGAAGTCATGATTTTAATATCTGCCTGAAGTTCTTCAGGCATTTTCTGCTAGCCCGTAAGTCTCTGTAAGCAGCTTGACACACATGACGTGCCAACCTACATTCGCATGCTGGAAATTGTCGCAGTGATCCTTCAAAAATTCTACAAACACCTTTTCGTAACAGCCTCACATTGCGTATCGCGTATATCGGTAATTAAGCACCTATAGATCAAACTGATATTTGCCATAATTACTCCCAAGTTCGCGAAAGCCGATTGGTTACTAAATTATTTTCTATATTTTTTCCTCTACTTCGCTGATTACATACTAGCGACTTGAATTGAGAACACAGCTATACGCTCCGTCGTCATCTTTGCGGTTCCGTGTGCACTGTAATTTTAACAAAGAGAATAAAACTGTGCACATTTCACTGTTTCGTCTTGCACTAACGCTATTTCGGCAATCGGCATTTCAGTCTCACCTAAGATGATTGTTTACCGCTCTTTCTGACAAAATGTCATTCTCATAAAGACTTTCATGTTCATAAAGATATTGCTAAAAATATTCTAAGTCTACAATTTCTTATTTGTTTTATTTCAAGGAATACATATGCCTTATGCTCCGGAGCACAACATTCATTGGCAGCGACACGCTTCGCCTGGTGTTCATAGGGAGAGCTTTGTCTCACTGTCGCGCTGTACCTTTCTAGTCTGTTAGTGGATCAGCCTTCATTGCCACACGTTCTCCTCATTGATCGGGTCTTTCCAGCCCCACTCTAATTTCCATTAGCGACCAAATAGTGCCTACAAGGTGGTAGTCGTTTTCGGTTCCTTCATCTGTCAGGGCTAGGTACCCTCAGCATCAGATTCCAAGAGCTTCCTTTATCACTTAACTTCACATTGCCTCCGTTTACCAAGAATCGGTATTCAGAGAGCAAAAACTACTGTTGAACAAATTATTTTATTAACACTAACAGACTCAATCTATCCGCCCTTTTCCAGAGACTTATTTGTTGACAGGATATCGGACTCTAATTTTCCTCCCGCCTCATATTATTGCTCACTTTCGTTGCAAAGAATTACTGATTTTGATTCTGCTATGCAGATCACTTTGACAATGTGGGTGGGCAAGTCATATTTTGTATACTGGGTGCGGCAGCTGGGACAGTTACCTAAGATATATGCAGAACGAGTAAATAAATCTAGTCGCGGGTTTAGATAGGTTGTGGCGAACAATGCGATGAATTTTCTGACGTATGTTAGTAATTTTTGGCATTTATTGCTACCAAATTATGACACCGACATCTTTTTTAATGGAATTATATACCTTTTCTGAGGAATTGCAAAGAGAATTGGAGGAGGACTTCAACGACGTAGCAGGTTTGGAACTCGATCAAATAGTACCAAGAGCTGTCTGCGATCAGATGAAGAGGCTCCACAAGGTCTACCCTACTGTGCCAATGCAAGCAAACAGGTGTGTAATTAGTATGACTGTCATATCAAGCGCCCAAAATGTTGACCCTGAGCATTAATACGTGATATGAAGTGATTCTGGAAAAATTATTCTGTCCTTAGAATTTAATCTGGAATTATCGCAGCATACGCAGTGTGTTACACAACATTAACTGAAAGTTGCAGTAGTCAGTGCTTCCTTGTAAACTTATAGTCGTATTTTCCTCCAAAGATAAAAGGCCCGAGATGTTACGTCTGATGAATGTGCATGCCATTTTGTGTTTCTCAAAGTACAGATCCAACGCTCTCCAAATGTCCTGTTCAGAAGGTCAGTAATATAACCTTTGAGTAATGAACGAGATATGCGACATGACGGTGTTCAGTAGGGTATCTGCCAATAACTACGTTTTACGAACTGTAGATGCTTGTGGCTGCTTAAGAGAGTCGTATTGCGAATATTGGTTTGCTCATGGTTTGTAAACGATTTTTCATCTGTAAACAAAATTTTGCATAGAAACGCTGCATCATTTTGTGGTTTCCGTAGACAGCATTCGAATAACGGTAACTAATTTTGGATGTCGTGAAGCTCTTGACTGTGCGACATGCAGAAAGTACGAAATGAGTCGAATGTAGCTTTTGCAGAAAACTGTTATGGATGATTCTATTCGCACATTCAAGCTGCCTCGTAGTGACTTGTGAATTGCCTTAGCTGCCTCGTCCAGCAGTGTGTACTCTGCTCAAATCTACTCTCTGTTGAGAACTAGAAACAGCCCAGGAAGCAAATGAAAACTCAGTTGGAAGGAGTGGAAGTGCTGATACCGCTAGGGTTCTGGTCTGAGATCCAGTCTAGCAAACATTCCAAATTAACACAGGGTATGTTGCGCCAAAAGAATACCAACACACTAACAGCGGATTTTCTGAACGATGAAATATACTTTAGATAATATAATTTCATGCTTAAGAGCACAAAGAAGTATCCACCTCTATGGAGGACTAGGAAAAAAAGAAAATCACATTCGTGCTGTCCTTGATAAAGGCATTTATAACAAAAAACGAAACTGTGTTGTATTTAGGAAAATATCACACGTTTTAGTCAATTAAAGTAAAGTACAGTTACTTACTGATGACACCAGCAGACATTAAAAATAAAAACTATACGTAGTACAGACATATAAAGTACCTGCGGCCAGGAGAAGTTAAAACTAGGGACAATGAAAGTAGATCCATGCTGAGTACCAGTATGAGTCTGTCCCACTTCTGTCATGCTTTGATCACATGTAAATGATACATGAAGAACGTATATCACAAAGACCACTGTACCATGCAACATAAAGAAAACGTGAAGATCAAGGCACTAAACCCGACAGGTGGAATAAGGAAATTCGAGGAAAGAAGAGGCTTGGAAGGATAAAGCTGGTGAAATAGAAACGCGTAGCGCTTATGACACGAAAAATTACATGAACATCGTTAAGAATTTAATAATACGGTGCAAAATGCAGGAAGTCAATTTATTAATAACTTCAGCAATAAAGAATAAGACTCGACCTAAACAAAAAATTATGCAGAAGTACGAATTTCCGTAATTCGTTCGTATTTCGGGTTTGCGTGTATCTCCTTTGATGAAAGTAGTACATTACTTCCGTTAAAAACAGTTGGCTCGCATAGCTGACTGCCTAGAGGGAAGATGTACGATAGCAAATCATGAGCTGGATTTATGAGCAGGAAGTAAGCTCCGTAAGGCATCACTCCCGCTCAACTTTTAAGGTTCAAATCTGTTTGGTGTGATAAATTGTGACAAAATGGTTTTCCTTTCATTACTGACAGTGTTACGTTTTCTTGTCTTAGCAAGACATATTTCAGAATAAAGTTTGAGCCCCTTTAATTAAATTTGCTTCGCAATCACAATCTTTTTTTCCCATATGGACGTGTCCCTCCTTTAACGTCCACCAGCTGTTTCATCATAGCCTAAATTTAACTGTCTTTAGTTATTACCTATGGATCCAGAATCGATGCTGCACTAACTGCGTGGGCGAGATCTTTTCTTTTACGGAGATAAGGAACGTACCATTTTCAAGACATTTCTTGGAACTGATCTCGTATCCAAGAAATGCTCATCTTCTCTGACGGCAGACAGATCAAGATAAAGCATTGTAAGCAGGTGCTTGTGGATTCTCTGTAAGGTAGCCTGCTATTGAAAACAAATACCAGAATATAATAGATTAATTTCACGCAAAGATTATGACAACACGTTTAAATACAACATATGAAGTATTTACTATCTCTCTAATGAACGTAAATGAGAAACCACTTTGAAGTTTATCTGCTGCATTGATGCATCTACTACAACCATCTGTGTTACGACCATGCCAGTTTTCCGCCAAGGAATGGCGTGGGTAATCCTGTGGGAGGAATTGTTCCGAGAATACTAACGTATGTTTTGTGCTTTCATTGGCAACAGTCAGTAGAAGAGAGTTTGTTGGAAAACGTTGTAAACAGTATATCGACTTATTAGCCAAATTTTATTGTAAGCAATGAGACAGAAGCATTTCACTTCTCAAGTAATGATTACAATTGAGTTAGCAACATAACAGTGCACTAACAGTTAACATTTTCGCAAAAATTTAATAAGTGGAATACACACCACCGCACTACCGGCATGCGAAAACAGAGATACTTAGAAACTAGATAGGGTCGAGTTGTTGCCTCTGCTTGTCCTTAAAATGTAGCCACAACTGACGAAAATTGGAGCGCTGAGCCGAAATGCGCAACCCCTGCCGAAAATCAACAAGAGGATCTCCGAACTGACACCACCTATCTGACAGGTTGATCCCAGTTAATGCTACCCTACAAGCTCCTTTAATGAGACATCGCGTAGAGTCTTTATATTGAGTCACAAGGAGCCGACGAGAATAGTACATTTCATCCTTACCCCTGTTTTCCGGTACGCCGGCCGGTGTGGCCGAGCGGTTCTAGGCGCTTCAGTCCGGAACCGCGCTGCTGCTACGGTCGCAGGTTTGAATCCTGCCTCGGGCATGGATGTGTGTGATGTCCTTAGGTTAGTTAGGTTTAAGTAGTTCTAAGTCTAGGGGACTGATGACCTCAGATGTTAAGTCCCATAGAGCTTAGAGCCATTTTTCCGGTACGCTCTGGAAATGAAACTGCTCTTTCCTACCAATACTCTAATGGTCAACCTAAGGAGGGCGTAAAATTACTTTGGTCAGATACGATGATTGTGGGCACGAAACTGGTTGATATCTTCGAAGATGCCTGCAACTGTTACACGAGGTTTTGGAAACGAAAACAAAATGAATATCCCGTACCGTACCATACCGTGCCGATAGCTGCAAGACATTCAAAGTAGAATAGTAAACACTGCCACATCCAGTAAGAAGTGCCAAGTAACGCACGTGACCCGCAAACAAAATTAGTCACGCACGTGCCACCTAGCTGCCGGCAGGAACGGTCGAACTGTCAAAGGTGTCTTCTGTCGTTGTATCCTGTTACTGTCGTCAGTGCACCGTAAGTACATTTTTTTTTCTTACGTCAATTTATACTTCGTCGTTCTGAGCCTCATTGCAATCAAACGGAAATGAAACCGATTGATGACATAGCTACGTTGAAGCTCTTTCATTTGGAAATTGCCTACTTGTTACTATTTGAACACGTAACAGGAAAAGTGACGGTGTTGACAAAAGTTGCTGAACGACTTCACCGTATATTGATTAACTAGATCGAAACTGTTACTGCGAGAGTGATTAAACATACGACGGAAAATGTAAAATGAGGTTTCCGGTTGAGAGTTCGTATTTTATTGCTCCTAATGACGAATCGAGAATTTTATCAGCGTGACAACCTTGCTCTGTGTTGTGAGAATAACAGATCTGAATAATTGGATACAGTAATCAATTTTTATAGAAAGTACGAAATATTTTCTCTTCAAGTTTTGGCAATTTTGTAGGACTATGACAGTCTATTCAATGCAAGCAAACGAACTGGACAATCACGCGAAATCTTAGTTGAAAATTACTAACAACTCAATCTCCGTTGCAGATGTGGTAACCAAATTATTTTATTTCAACGGTAAAATTTATTTAATGAATTTCTACAAACTGTCTATTGCTGATAGTTTCCCAATTAAGTTATTGGCTAGGATGAATCGCTACATATGATCTCAACAACATTTCTGTTCTCCCTTTACATCATCAATTTTTTTCATTTTTTTGTATTCTGATGTGAATTCAGTGTTCAGAAATAATCATGTTTTCATATTGAAATGAAGATGTTCTATAGGTCATTCCAATTTCAATTTATAGTTTATCATAACATTAGGCAATCACAATTCATGCATTACGGACAAGTGTTGTTTCTTGTTACGCATAATGGATATTAAAAAGACTGCGTATCATAGATAGAAAGTGTCTCACAAAATCAAAATTGAGCTGAATGATCAGTCAGACCTAGGATATATTCCCTATTTTATCGCTTTTTTACCCTTTTGGGATGGTTTGTATACGTGTGAACTGCCAAGTTGCACCATGGCTCAGAGTCCATATAAAACTGTAGATTAAACTGGTTGATTAAGTCATTACATACATCGGTAGACAGTAAGGACCATCTTCAATAGGTTCGAGCCTGCTAAAGCTATTTGATGTTCAAGTTGAAGTACGTGTTGAGAACAGTTTACCTTTACATTAGTGATCGTCCAAAATTTAGCGGACGTAAACGCCAAGGAGAGGTTTCGGGTTCTGTGATAACACTCATCAATTTTTTCTGCCTTTATCCTACTTTCTTTCCAATGTCTGCACTTGGTGAGTCTTTTCTCGCAATGGATCTGGCATCTGTTTCTATTGGCGAACCCCCTTCCTGGCATCACAATGTCATATTACGAGGGCCTGCTGGAAAGTAATGCCTCCGAATTTCTTGTGTGAAAACTATTTAAACCTTTTAAATAAAACAAACATTAATATCACTCCATAACTTCATTCTTCTGGTTTCTCTGCCGCTAGAGGGCTTCGGATTGTAGCGCGTAACAACTAACAGGGCGGTGTGTAACAACGTAACTATGTCGGTGCGTGAGAAACAGCGTGCCGTAATCGAGTTTCGAATTCGAAGAATTCTTCCGCACATGTAGCACCATCTCCAACAGCACAACAATGGCAGACCACACATGAGAGCTGCTACATGCGCAGCAATCCGACGCCTTGGGTTCATTGTCACAGATCCTCCTCCACACAGTACCGATCTGACTCCATCCGATTTTTATCTGTTTCCAAAACTTAAAGATCACCTCCGAGAACTTCATTTTGATAGTGATGAAGCGGGGAAGGCAGTAAGTAAGATTGTGGCTCAGTAAAACATTCTACAGTGACGGTATCAACAAACTGATCGCTAGTTGGGAGAAATGTGCTCACCACTAGGGTGACTACGATGAGACGCAAATATCTAGACATGAACAATAAAGATCTAGAATGTTAATAACTTTCACATAAAAAATTCGGAGGCATTACTTTTCTGCAAGGTCTCGTAATTTCCGCGGAGGAATACTGCATACTCTGTTCCAAACGTTTTCGCGTTTTAAATGTCCGTTATTTCTCCGTAGTCCAACATTCTAAATTAGCACCACACTACGAAATGATCTGTCCTGGAAACTCCAGCACAGCTATAATGCCGTAGTTGTCATCCTCGTTTTAAAGCTTGTCTTTAGCGAGTAATGCATTTATCACCTATACTGAACTATGATGACTACACGAGATACTTCCAAAACGCACCAAATGAGACAATAGAGTTTCAGTTATTATTTACTTATTCAGACGATATGCTGAAGTTTTTGCTGAACCATGGTTACGTAAGCCCGAAGTACCCTCAAGATACATAAATATCTATGCAGTGTCACATTAGTTACCTAAAGTCAAGATATGTACTTAGAATTTCGATTCATCACAGAATGATACGTTTGCCTTGATACCAAGTGAGGTACTGTAGCTACACGTTAACCTGATGCAGAGAGATAGCTTGGCAACATCAGCTCCAAATTGAGAACTTTTGGGAACGGATTTCCGTTTACAGCAATCGCCTTATACAAGTAGGGAAACATCCCTGAAACCTTCGTAGGCCCCGTGAGATTATAATCATTTTTAATTTGTTTGTGGGACAATGCCTAATAATGTTATCCATTGTTTCGGATAAATTTAAAAATGACGGTGGTCTTTTTACGAGCCATATGCATATTCTTAACATAAAATACTCGTACGCTTATAGGTGCAAAAGAGATTGCCAATTTTTGCTACTCTTGGATTATTTCAGTATAAAAGTTATACGACCGAGTGAGAGCGACAGTGACTGGTAGATATTACGGTTGTAACCAAGATGAAATCAAATCTCAGGCAATCCATCCTGACTTAGGTTTTCCTGTATTTCTCTAAACCACCTCAGGAAACGTCCTGTGCGCCTCCTTGAACAACGCCACAGATGTTTGGCTTCTCCTTGGACGTTAAGCCGAACGAATCCTTCACCACAAACGAGCTCGGAGTCTAAGGAACCACCTGCGCAGTTTTCATCACAGAGAAACAGTGAAAATGCTTCGTACACAATAACAAATAGATCCTTATTGTGCTAGAAGAACGTGTACTACGCAGCATAATGCCATCGTAACTGAACAGTACAGCTACAGTTCGAATAATCTTATGATACTGGGTGCTGGCCAAAAATTATCCTCAGAAGTTACATTCCCTGTGGAGCTTCTGGCTGACCGCGTGCAACACGAAGAGTAAATCGCCATATAAAATTGAAACTGGATACAGATGGGTGGGTCTCTAAACACAGTCTCACTATATTGCAGGCGGGGTGTATCCCGTTACGCCTCCCGATTATCAAAAGCGATGCTGCTCTAGCAAGAAGCATATCGAAGGTTAGAAAGTCGCAATAATTTCGACATTATTTGGAACAGATCCTCTCTCTCTCTCTCTCTCTCAAAAATGGTTCAAATGGCTCTGAGCACTATGGGACTCAACTGCTGAGGTCATTAGTCCCCTAGAACTTAGAGCTAGTTAAACCTAACTAACCTAAGGACATCACACACATCCATGCCCGAGGCAGGATTCGAACCTGCGACCGTAGCGGTCTCGCGGTTCCAGACTGCAGCGCCTATAACCGCACGGCCACTTCGGCCGGCCCTCTCTCTCACTCTCTCTCTCTCTCTCTTTTTTTTTAGTACGTATGATGCTGCTGCTATTCGTAAAAACGAATAAAAAAATTACAGTGCCAGTTACGAGAAGTGCCGAGTGATAAGTCATCTGACTTAACATTGCGACTTTTCATATTTACGTTTGTTATCAGGAGTCAAACGGCAATACCAATCTGTAGCTAAATGACGTGGAAAACTGCGGCAAGATCAAAGAGATAGTCAGCGGGTGGTGGAAAGAAAGATAAACGTCCCAAGAATAAGAACGGAATGTCATCTGTTAGAAACACTGGTCTCAGGTAAACGTATTTACCTGTTTTATCTGTGTCACTGAGTTTAACGACGATGCGGTGCATCATCTGCTTATGACATCCACTGCATGTGGCGTGGATAAAAACTTCAAATGATTTACTTGTAGGCGTTCTCACCTCTCCTTTCTTCCCATTTCGCCACAGTACATGCCCATTACAACGATCAAGAAACGCAACATTCGGTATCAGTTGCCACACTATTCACATGTTCCATGTCACAGCAACGTATATATGATGATGCCTGTTGTGAAATGATTTAAATACTGATTGTGTCAGTTACTAACTCATAAATGCAAAACGCCTCTGTTTTTTGACATCGTTCAATTACACTGACCACGACGATCAAAAGCCGTTTTTAATTATGTCAGCTATGGACGTTGTTATTTTAAGAAAGATTTAAAAGATATTTGAACCCTTAATGGCACCAATGCAAATCAAGAATGTTTTAGGATCTGAAGATGACTACATTGTTAGCCGAAACTAGTAATCAATCCGAATAAAGATTATTTCATGTGCGATCTAAACTTCATGGGTTTTCATTCCTTAACATAAATAAAAAGTTTACAAAAGATTGCGCATCTCTTGGATGACAACGTACTCTCGAGCTTATTTCTAATATTCGTATAGTAGCACGTCTACGAGACAAACAACTCCATATGTTAACATATCTGCATTCACTAATAGCGTGTGAAGTAATAATTTAATGTAACTTAAGTACCCGAAAGAAAGTTTTCATCGCGCAAAAGCAACGCAAAAAAATTGGTGTTCATCATGAATTATCTTGTAAACGTTAATTTAAAATGTTAGACTAGCCCAACTTCAGAGGACGGCTTTTTTAAAACATGTTGTAAAAGTTCATAAATACAACACTTGCAAACGACGTTCAGTACTCTTCTTCAAGGCTGACGTGAGCTCAGTACGGTGCGACTTAAGCCGTAACAAAAATGTTCCATCGCCTGCCAAATAATGTGAAACGCCTGAGAGTACCCCAGTCACTTTTACAAACAAACGATGTGTTTCATCTTGAACACTCATACCTCTGCACAGAAGAATTCTTAATGGAGTGGAAGCCACTGAGTAGAAGCTAGTCGTTGTGCACCAAATGAAGACAAGTAGACTTCATCTGAAAGAAACACTGTGCCCTAGTCTACGAACCGAAACGGATGCTTAAAACTGGTTACCTAGGAAAGAGTAAAATGACAACTGCAGAACACTTTGCAAGTCTTCTGACCCAACTATACGACAAAGTACTCGGGGACAGCGCTATATTCAAAAGAATCCAACATCCTACAAAGATGCCATGACATTGGGGAAATTCAGAGATTTTAAGGACGAATTGCTGGAACATCCACCTTGTTCATCAGATTGAGCCCCTCGCTGACTTCACTTATTCGCATAAACAAATAAAATGGAAACTACTCACTCGAAAAAGAAATGTTAGCCACAGCACAGTGGCAAAGAGGGAAGATGAAATGAATGCTTTCCACTATTGTACAAGAGACTGGCAGAACAATTTTGGTATAGAAACCTGATTTGCTTAGATTGTTTTTCGTCTTATTTATAACACACCTGCGTTATTCCATTTGCTGCAGGCTAGCAGTGTTATTGCAATCGTGTCGGTGTTATCGATTACCTTAATATCGGACCTTTTATAGTTGCAACTGACGACTATCAATGCTGTCTATTTAATTACTGCGTTTGCAAGAGTCACAAATCTGCTATTAGTATCTAAGCTAATGTATCTAGTGGCATCATGAGAAAACTTACTGTGTCAAAAACTATCGCGGAATAAAGGAACACGAGGTACTACAGAACTTTTTCAGCTGAAATGAGAGTGACCGCTGAGCTAAGTATGAGTCTGTGGAACATGATATCAATGAAACCTGTGCGTCTGGAACTGCAGAAACTTTTATTTAAGGTGGAACTGCTGTTGCGAAACCACTTGTAAACTAGACGAACATAATGGAAGGGGCTGCAGTGGTGCAATGTGTACACATATTGAGCTACTACCAAGAGGCACATATAATGTGTTTCGACGTGTTTTACGCTGTTTCATGCAATAGCATGGACAACGCCAAAGAAAGTTTGTTATCAGAACTGTCTTAGCCTGCTTGTGAAGATGTTGCGGATTCTGTATAGATTTTTGTCATTATAGTTTTCAGAAGTTCTCAGGTCAGACAGACAGGAAAGGTAAACATTAAAGTCTCGTAAATGTTTTCAGGAGACCAAGGAAGCAAGGATTGCTGCTAGGACTTCCTGTTACCCTCCTCCAACATCTCAGAAAAAATTACAACAGCTTTATTAATTGCTAGGAATGGTACAATTGTAAAATAACACTGGCTATCATGGTGGATTTATATAAATGTATCTTACTTGGTTTCCAGCTGTTTTGAATGCTAGTTTTGGACTGTACCGTATTACGTCGCAGATTCTGTGCCACCTCTTGTAAATGTTGTTACTCAAGGTGAGAGAGTAAACTAGAATTTATTAGGCCAGCGTGTGTAATTTTTCGCTCCTTGAGGACAATTAATAATAGCTTACCCTATATTTCTTTGGGCATCGTGTGTTGGCAGTACATTAATAACATTTCTCACCTCGCACGCATTCCACACGCTGTCCATGTGGGATCTCCTTAAGCCGTATTAGCAGTTCCAGTCTGCATACATTCCAGGCAATTAGCGGTAACTTACGTTTACAGCCGCTTATTACGGTCGCGGCACGTCTTTCGTACCTTAATAAGATGCTGACTACTTGTCACACTGATGACGTATTAATGCGACGTAGTTGACAATTTTAGAAAGCAGAATCCGTTAAAATTTAAACAGACTACAATTATGTCCATCGTATGACGGGCAGGTAACTAAGTTCTCAAGAGTGAATCGTTGGGGACCCATGAAATGAACGCAAATAAAATGAGTTGATCTTTCTTACCCTTTGGACGAAAATATAATGAGTGAAATACATGGTCCAATCACATTAAAGTAACCACCGTCTATGTTCGACGCCAACGTACAGTAATCACTCACAGACGGCAGGTGGCAGGACTAACAGTGTAGGGCATATAAAACGTCTCGGGATGATTCGCAAAACAGTGCAGTCGTTGTCGTATGGCGGCAACGAAACGATTTATCTGACGTCCAAGATGGCGTGATTATTGGCTTTCGGGTCAAGGGTGGAAGCGTTTCCGGAACAACTGATGTTTGTAAACTGTTCTCGCGCTGCTGTAGTTGAAGTATACCGTGCATGGCAAAGTGTCGCTATTCAAAACTGGCGCGAGGCAACTGTGGTGCACCACAGACCATGGATGATAGGGGTGAACGACTGCTGCGGAGATGTATACTGGCGAACAGACGTGCAACTGTTGAGCAACTATCCTCCCAGATGAACCGAGGGGCTACCAAAGTGTCTCCTCAACGACCGTTCAGCGAAAGTTGCTGCATATGGCCCTCCGCAGCAGACGCCTGGTTGACGCACCAATGCTGACTACTGTTCATCGGTGACTAAGGCTGGTACTTGCACGTCAATACTTCACTGAGAGGCGGTAGGTGGCCTTTTCAGATTAATCACGTTTCGTACTTTATCGGGCAGATGGCCGTTGGCGTCTACGGCTTTGCAACAATCGTCGGAAAGGTTCAGGCCGGAGGAGGGAGCGTTATGCTCTGGGAAATGTTTTCGTGGCATTCGCTGGTGATCTGGCCATTCTGGAAGGCACAATGGACCAACACAAGTATGCAGCTATCCTCGTGGACTATATCCACCCCTACATGCAATTTGTTTTTCCTCAGCACGATGGCATCTACCAGCGGGGCAATGAAATGTCACACAGCTTTCAGTGTTCGTGGGTAGTTCGGAGAGCACCATGTTGAGTTTACCGTACTCCCCAGGCTACCAAACCCCCTTCCCCCGTTCCGGATTTAAACGCAATCGAGACTCTGTAGGACAACCTCGATCGGGCTGTTCGCGCCATGGACCGAGAAACGTAGCGCAGCTGGCCACGCCACTAGAGTCGGCATGGCTCCACGTCCCTGTTGGTACCTTCCAGAACCTCACTGATACTCATCCTGCACGTCCGCGCTACAAAACGTGTTTATCCAGGCTTTTGACACGTGGTCACATTAATGTGTCTGGACCGTATATTTGTGGTAAGTTAAAACTGTGCACTGGACCAGTATCTGGAACTCGACATCGGCTTCTCACAAGCTACTCTTTTTCAACTGAGTCGTTCGAAATCAGTTCACAGACCATCAAAGCTTCAGCTTGTAGCCGCGCGCCGGCCAGGCCGGCCGAGCGGTTCTAGGCGCTACAGTCTGGAACCGCGCGACCGCTACGGTCGCAGGTTCGAATCCTGCCTCGGACATGGGTGTGTGTGATGTCCTTAGGTTCGTTAGGTTTAAATAGTTCTAAGTTCTAGGGGACTGATGACCTCAGAAGTTAAGTCCCATAGTGCTCAGAGCCATTTGAACCATTTTTTTTTGTAGCCGCGCGCTCTAGGGCGTCTTGTCGCGGTTCACGCTGCTCCTCCCGTTGAAGGGTCGAGTCCTCCATCGGGCATGGGTGTGTGTGTGTTGTCCTTAGCGTAAGTTAGTTTAAGTTAGATTAAGCAATGTGTAAGCCCAGGGACCGATGACCTCAGCAGTTTACCACAAATTTTCAAATTTCTTCAGCTTGTCTCTAACACTTTTTCATTCTTACTAATACCAGTGACCTGAGCACTAAGAAAGAAGATCTGCTTCAGAGCATTACATAACCAGTTAGTTCCACTAAAAAGTCGAGCTTCAAGGAAGGAATGGCAGGTTACGTACAGTTTTCTTGACAAAATCCTAGACACATAGTTCGCGGATTACTCTCCTATCTGTAAATGATGTGTCACAATGTAACATCGCACATCCGGTAATCGATAACTATCGTAAACCACACGAAATGTAGCGTTTATTGTCTGAATTTCGAGAAACTGTAGTCGATCTACCTTATCTAACTACACAATTCTGTCAGTCTTGATGTTACTCTGTGTAATGAATATTCCAAGAAGTTTCGTGATTGTACCCGGATAATGTCTTCTTACCACGATACTTCGACTGAAAATTATTCAGCCATCTACAGGTTTGAACAGTCGTTTTTGACCAAAATTGACGCGACATTTCATGTTTTATAATTCTGCAAGGACTTTAGTGCACAAAGTAATGTTTATATTTCAACAGAGCTGCACAAGGTTAGTATGAATGTTGGGTTTGCTATAATCGATACACTCCGTTCAATTATTTTATTGCATGTTCGTCGTTCTTTCGTTCGCTTTCAAATCCACAGTACTTCAGACCACTTGTGCGTCAAGAGTAATTGGAACTTGTCACGTTTCTTGACGTCCTAATATGTTTTTCGGTTGAATTCTAGTTTCGTAATGTACATCCCGTTCTTGTAATTGCTTCTTCAACTTTACTTTCTAATAAGAATAGATTACGCGGCATACTAAAAGCCATTATTATTGACAGTTGTACCTTTGCAAACCTTTAGTCGGAGAAGGCACAATCCACCAATAATGAGTGCTAACGGTGAAATTTCTTAATTTAATTCTGAAACTGCTCAGTGAAACTGAACGTACTGTCTCTTTGCTATTTTTTATCATTTCTTCTCTGACCTACAGAATTATTCCTGACAAATACAGCTCAAACGTATTCATTTATTTCCCACAACATACAAGGATAACGCAATCTGACTATTAATTAACACAAAAGAATGGCTCTGAATTAGAAGAAATCCTAACAATAACCCATACATTTCGTAAGTCACTTACCTCACAGAAAATGTTCATGACACGGAAATCTTCAAGACAGAGCAAGTATACAGCCATCTAAATAAAAAGATTCTAACAACTGTAGTCTCTAACTACGAATAGGCTTGTGGTTAGCAAAGGAAGATTTCGTTGCAGAGCAGACAATGTATTTAGCAGATTTTACCTTAATCATGTGACATCCCGTTCGAAAAATTATGTAATCGTCAATAATTCCATTACCCACATTTTACAATCTACGTCCAACCAATATCAAATCTCCATGACGGACACACGTCCAGACCGTCCGCTAGCGCTAACACTGCTTCTTATCTCCATCACTGTCAACTATTAACTACCAACCTCCATCAATGTTGACTACTAGCTTCTAACTGCGAGCTCGACCAGCCACAGAGTCTCTTACAGAGGGCGCACAGCACTGTCAGTGATATTAATGCAGTCTAAAGCGCTGCCAACATACAAACATATAAACGGGCTACTTATAATGGTAATATTCTTCAACCGCAAGTCTTGTGTTAATTATTCCTTCATTGCCCCATTTCGTTACTTTGTTTGACATAATGCGGCAGGTATAAAGGGTCTCCCGGGAGGAATCGACAGTATTCAGGGATAGGACGGAATAAACATTCGAAACAAAAATTCTTCTTCTAAAATGTAGGTCTTAAGAGATATGACGATTTCTCCATCTTTGATTCTGTGAAATAAATCTCTTCTACTGCAAGCTCTTTGATTTCCATATTTTGGGAGGAGGTGGTACGGGAAAAAACAGGAAAAAAAGTCTAGTTGTATGGGCTCTGAAATGCATTCCTTAAGAGCTATGATCACTTGTTCAGTATTAGAGATTTATTTCACGGTAACGAAGATGACCAAGTGTTCGTAGTTCATAAGGTACGCACTTTAGAGCCTATGTTTAGTGGACTTTTTTTTGTTGTTTTGTTCCACACTACCATCTCCCAAAATATGGAAATCAAAAAGCTCACAATAGAATAAATTTGTTTCATGCAATCGAAGATAAAGAAGTGCTCGTAGTTCTTAATGTATGCATTTTAGATCCCGTGTTTACTAGACTTTTTGCTTAGATTGTACCTTCCTGTCATATCCCTGAATATTCGTCATTCTACCTGAGGCACCCTGCATAACATATGAAAACTAAATTAGAGGTTATTCGTTTGTTATAATATAACTGATAAGGCTTTTTTGTGTGGAAGTACGGCACATGGCAACACTTTCCATATTCTTGAGAGACCATCAGACGTTGTTACCTCAGTAGCGAGGGAGATAACCTTCGAGTACTCTTATCTGCTACACATGCATCATCGTTCAGCGAGGAAACTTGGCGTGCTAGAGGTAGCACAATGACTCGCGTTTATGAAACGAAGTACGACTTATGGGCCTACGTTGAGTTCACTAAGGAGCAGGGTGTTGTAGTTGATGCTCCATACTCCACTCTTCGTCGACTTGCGGCTAATTAGCTTTTATCGCAAATATTATAAAGTTTTTGCTGGTACTTAAGTCATTTGCAGTGTGTCCCACAAAATATGACGTAGGGGATTAGAAAGTGATTATTTGCTTTATTTTTCAACTTCTGTTCTGATTACGTAAATAAGAGCGAAACCAGTGGTATGTCTTATCGCAATTTCTTAATGCTGGAATCTGTTTAGCAATTCAGTATTAAGTCGAAATTCTTTGTTAAATAACAAAAGATATTTTAATGGCCATAATAATTTTATCAAAACTGTTTCCTTCCTTCAGGTACCGAATGATTTAATTGTCTTGATTACTGTTGAGCAGTTACTAAGGGAAAATGTGGACGTCTTCATTAAATACGAATACCAAAGTAAGTAAGTACCCTCTTTTACAGTCCCCCTTCACAAATTTTCGTGACATGACATTTTCCCTTAGATGACGAAGTCGTCTGCGTTTCCTTTATTACTGAGATATGTAACGGATATACTGGGAAAATCACACCTGAAATGTTAAGCTGTGTAAGCAATTAAATACAATGCAGGTAGTGAACGAAGGGGAGTTCTGCTGCCGACAAAGAATTTCCGTATTCCCTAAAGCTAACTTCTAGGTACACCATCCCAGCCAGTCTGTTCGCCCTTCAGGGGTTAAGAGAGGATGTGGTGTTGTGGGGGTGACTGCAAAATCGAGTCAGATATACAGAGAATTTCGCAGTACGAGATCACTTAACAGTGTGGCATTGCATCCCGTCTCCCGACTCCCTACCCTACAGTGGACTTGATGCATGCATTGGTTCGACTGAGAATGGCGTCATAAAGCCATTATAGCAAGGTGGCCCACAACTTTTGTAACTGGTCCTTGATATCTGATACTGGGCTGTGCACGACTCCTTTTAAAAAGAATAGCCCGATAACGACGTACCCGCGCGCGTCTGCTTTCATGCCCAGCAGCTAACTCGCTACAAATAGTAGTTTGTAGCTGTGATCCCGCAATGAAATAGTCTACTCGTTGACTAGATTGAGAATTAATGAAATAAACAGAAATATTAAATAAAAGATAAATGAATAATTAATAAAAAAAGTTTGATTCTAACGTCTGTAACTGATGTAGATGACACAAGAGGATTACACTGAATAATGTTTACTCGAGGAGATAAATGGTCCTACGATAGAGACGGCAAGATAAACTTATAAAATTCAATAAAGCTGTGTTTAGAGCTTTATGAGAATGGTAGCATAATTCCCGAGCTAAATACGAGATCTGTTCAAAAAAAAGACGGAACTTTGTCCACAAAATTTTTTCCACGCTTATCTTTTAGTTATAACGCATGGTCTCTTTCGAAATACTTTCCTCCACAATTAGTACACCGCCCCCAACGCGTTTCCACTTCTGGAAGCAGTCTTGGTACGCCTCTTGTTGGATTGCGCGAAGCGTCGTTTGCGAATTTTCTTTTATCTTGTCTATCGATGAAAAATATTCGTCCTTTCAGCGGTATTTTCAAATTTTTTTTATTTCCATTTCTGCATTTATTATTATAACCAGCGTTACCACAGATTTGCCTTTTACCAGACCTCAGAGTCCCGAATCGCTCCCTTGAGCACACAACTCAAAAAGTATATCTGTCTACACTCGACTCAAGCAGTGTTCCACCATTGCCCAACTCTCAATGGCTGAAGGCCATCCTCACCAAAAATACATCGTTCTTATGTTCTACATACATGATTCTGACTCAATTTCACCACTTTCCGTACGAAACTTATATATTACAACAATATTTAATTAAATAAATGTTATAAATATTGTCACACTCAGACCATGCGCAGTAAATATAAATAAAAGTTTGTTTACAAATCAATAAGCTAGCGTTTTTTGCACAAGTGCGCTCATATTAAATGACAACAAAATGACGTTAAATATCGTTTAAACAGTATATGCTTGACCAAAGCGTCTTTTGGTACTCTTTTTCAATACTGCTGGCAATTAACACATGTGACTAACCACTTTTAAATTGCACTGTTTTTTTTATATCGAGATTAGATTAGATTAGATTAGTTTTTCGTTCCATAGATCCGTGCTGAGGAGATCCTCGTGGATGTGGAACATGTCAAAAGTGTAATCATATTTAAATAACTCAATTGGCAAAAATAGAGGATGTTGCAAAAGTACGTAAGCACCCTCATAAAATTCAAACGAAGTAGCAAACAGTAAAACAAAGTCCTTACACGTGAAGAAGGGATGGGGGAAACACTTTTAGCCTATGCCACTAACATGGCGGCCACCTTGAAATTAACCATTTTGGATTCAACTCAGAAATTTCCAATGGGAACGGGGTCATATTATACGTCAGACAGCTAGAGATTTTCAAGCCAAAAACGCTGATGTCGTTATTTTGAACATAGCTTTACTCATTCTAGAGTTATAACCAATCATGTGTGGCTGCAGTGTGAGTGTTACATAACGAAAAGGCATTAAGCCGACAATACACACTCCCGAGAGAACACCAACAGTCATAACAACGGTTCGATATGCTGTCCATTACGTCAGTGTTAATGCTATCCTCCGAACCCAGTCCTGATGAACTTTGACTAACGCACCCGGCTGAATTTGATTGCACGCGTCAACAGCGAGCTGCTTAAGATGAACAAGATACCGTACTTTTACGGTATAAACCAGTGCTCTGACATGACCCCACAAGTAAAAATCCAAAAGAGTTAAATCTTGTGAACGTGGTGGCCACTCCGCTTCACACCGATGGCCAATCCACTTTTGGAGGAACAGCACTTCCAGGTACCCACGCACACTGCGTCCACAATGCTGCGGGGCTCCATCGAGCTGGAAGAATTCCAGAAATATTCCGTCCTCCGTTAACAGCGAAGGAAACACCTCTTCATCCAACAACCTCAGATAACCATTGGCTGTTAATGAACCTTCAATAAAAGCTGCCCCACCACTTGGGTAGGCCACACACTACACCAGACGATCACTTTTTGGGAGCCGACCGTTTTAGATGCGCCAATCCAGTGCGAATTTGCGTCCGACCAATATCTGTGATTCTGCTTGTTCACCTCACCATTGATGAAGAAATTGGCTTCATCACTGAACAGCACCTGACAGGCAAAACGAGAGTTTATCTGCAGTTGTTGCCTCACCCTTCCGTGAATAGCACTCGACGGTCTGGGTCATCCTCATTCAGATGAATTTAGTGTGCGTGCCATTCGTCCTGCGGTAAAATTCGCAGAACTGAGGTACGCCTAACCCCACTTTCTTGCGACAGGCGACGATTGCTCCATTGCGGACTCTCGCTAAATGATGCCAGCACGCTTACTCTTGTTGCTTCATAGGTGGCGGTCAATGTTGTTGCTTCATTGGTGGCGGATTTTGGTCTTCCAACTTTCGGTTTATCTGCGACGGGACCTGTGCCCGAAATTCGGACAAAATTTTGGCAACTGCACTGTGAGAAATGGGTTGTCTAGTCGGGTGGCGACTGTTGAAATCCTCAGCAATGATCCGTGTGCTTCGTTCTCCTGACATCAAGATGATTTCGATGTGATCTTCTTGCGATAATGACATTTTCGTAACCTGTAAATGAGGAAACAACGGTTAAACCGAGGGCATGAGCAAATATTACCTAACATTTAAACATATTAACAAGTCAGGCAGGGTGTTTGTACTTCACATCGTTTAAAACTCCATTTGATTCGTTTTCGGTATGTAACACTCACGCCACTGAGCATATCCCTGCTGCCACACATAACTGGTTATAACTTAATAGCCGGCCGGAGTGGCTGTGTGGTTCTAGGCGCTACAGTCTGGAGCCGAGCGACCTCAGAAATTAAGTCCCATAGTGCTCAGAGCCATTTGAACCATTTTTGCCATATTGGTGACATAGGTATAAGTTTTTCCTCAACCACTTTCTCACGTGTAGGGATTTCGTTTTACTGTTTGCTACTCCGTTTGGACTTTACGGAGGTGTTTCCGGACTTTTGAACCACCCTGTAGTACCATAATCCTTAAATATGTTCACATGTATGACAATTGGTATTCAGGCTGCATTCAGTTACTAGGGGATACGATATTCTGACAACCATTTGCTTAGTGAAAAAGATATAGAAATGTGTTAAATCAATAAATAAAATGGTTACAGATACACGGCTTTCAGGGATGATAGCCATAGTGCAATGCTATCATCTGAGATATCATTTGGTGAAATCTCACGAGGCATTTAAAAGCTGTTAATTCGAATGTTCATTGCAACAATATTTAATGACTATAAAATATTATCTTCTGAAGTGTTTAAGTTATTAAAAATATTATAGTTTCATTGCATGCATGTCATTTTTCTGAGCTCGCAGATGTATTCAGGGTTGCTTTATTACGTAAATGTGATCTACTATAGAATTTCTAAGAGCTGTAAGAAACCATATTTCAGACTGTCTTATACTTCGCCATTTCTGGTTCATCCTCTGGTCTTTGGCTAAGAGAGAAACTATCGTCCAAGTTCCCTGTACTGGGTTTTACCTGTTTCTGGCGAATCGCTGCATTCCTTCGTAGCCTGTGCAGTGCTGTACCAGTCGCTTTTCTAATTTAGTGTTCAGCTGTACAAACAACTCGCGGCCAAACAACTCACCTACGTAATTCTTGCTTTGCAAGGCCCGAGTCATAGTACGAATGGGAACCCAGAAACATAACACAATCACTTCTGGCCTAAACTAGACCTTCTACGGGTTAAGTAGCTCACTCGACCACCAATGTTCTCAACACACTCTACCATTTGAAAGTATTGATTCGTCGGGCCACACAACCGCCTCTAATAAATTACTGCTTGGTTTCTGTGCTCTTTGTCCTACTGAAGACGAGCAGCTTTGTGTGCCGCGATGTGTAATGACCTTTAGCGAGGTGCCCGACTCTCAGTGTCATGCAGTTCGCTCGGAATTCTCTGAGAGCAGAAATTCCCGTCGTATTTGAAAACGTTTGTTGTTGACAAGGCGTGACACTCGTCCTCGGTCTCTGACGGGTAAATTCCGTTTATAGCCATTGCTGTTACGTCATTTTACGTGGCTTGAGTGATACGATATCCCTGTACACACGTTGGACAATACACGTCGATAAATGAACAAATAGAGGAATTTTATTCGCGGAGTGATCTTTAGCACGTCCGAACACAATTGTTGTTTTCTGCCTCAAAGGGGGCCAACTCGCTTCAAAACCTGAAAAGAATAGGAAAAAAAGGGTACCCGTTCCGAATTTACTACCGCGAAATCTTGTGTAGATTGCACTTGTGCATACTTGCCCGATGCTGCGGTGTCATTCCAGTCTCCAGTTCATATGATACGTGCCGTGACAGCTGGCGCTAAACAGGGAATCGGACGACGACACATTTCTCAGATATTGTTGTGGCGTGTTTAATAAATATATGACAGCGATTCTGCCTGGTTACGGGGATAAAATAACAAGGGTAACACTCCAGAAGGTATGTTTATGACATTTTTAACAGGTGTAATAATGTATATCGGCTTTAAACTACTATCGATATTGTTCGAAATAGTTGTCTACAAAATTTCCTCTACGTGGCTCCACTTTTATAATTGGCTCCGCTACAACCTTAATAATACAATGAGGAGCCAAATAAACTCGTACACCTGCATAATAACGTGTAGGACCCCCGCGAGCACGCCGAAATGCCGCAGCACGACGTAGCATGCACTCGACTAATGACACAATGAATCCTGCAGGGCTGTACATACATCCTTCATAGTACGAGGGAGTGGAGAACAAAACGTTGCAAGGCATCCCAGATATCCTCAATAATATTCATTGTGGGGAGTCTGGTGGCCAGCGGTGGTGTTTAAGTTCAGAAGAGTGTTTCTGGAGCCATTCTGGACGTGTGGGGATGTCGCATTGTCCTGCTGGAATTGCCAAAGTCCGTCGGAATGCACAATGGACATCAAAGGATACAGGTGATGAGACATTATGCTTTCGCACGTATCACCTGACAGAGTCGTGTGTAGACGCATCACGGCTCTCATATCACTGCAAAGGCACATGCCCCACACCATTACAGAGCCTCCACCAGCTTGAACAATACCATGCTGACATGCAGGATCCATGGATTCATGAGGTTGTCTCCACACCCGTACACGTCCATCTGCTCGATACAATTTGAAACAAGGCTCGTCCGACCCGGCAACACGTTTCCAGTCATCAACACTCCAATGTCAGTGTTGAGGGCCCAGGTGAGGCGTAAAGCTTTGTGTAGTGCAGTCATAAAGTGTACACGAGTAGGCATTCGGCTCCGAAAGCCCATTCGATGATGTTCCGTTGAATGGTTTGCGCGCTGACGTTGTCCTCGTATTGAAATCTGCAGCAAATTGCAGAAGGGTTGCACTTCTGTCACGTTGAACGAGTCTCTTCAATTGTCGTTGGTCCCAGTCTTGCAGGATTTTTTCAGGCCGCAGCGTTGTCGGAGATTTAATGTTCTACCGGATTCCTGATATTCACGGCACACTCGGGAAATAGTCGTACGGGAGAATCCCCACGCCATAGCTACCTTGGAGGTGCTGTGTCCCATCGCTTATGCGCCGACTATAACACCACGTTCAAACTCACTTAAATCTTGATAACCTGCCATTGTAGCAGCAATAACCGATCTAACAACTGCGGCAGACACTTGTTGTCTTATATAGGCGTTGCCGACCACAGCGCCCTTTTCTGCCTATTTACATATCTCTGCATTTGAATAAGCATGCCTATACCAGTTTCTTTCGCGTTTCAGTGTATAATTAACGAGTTCAAATTTATTTTCGTGTACATATTTGTACGTTTTTAGTGGAAGGACATTTTTCCGCTGCCACAAGGTGAAAATGGGTCTCTCATTATTGCAACTGTCTTATAAACTACTATCTCTCCAAAAAAATGTCATTCAGGTTTTCCGCACAGTTCTTGGGGATTTATACGGAGCTATAATCATACGTTTTTTCGCAAATTGGCATTTTTTTTACTAAAATTAAAATTACGCCTAGTATTTTTTTCTGGAGGCATTCAAATTTTGTACGGAGAACTTCAGAACTCTGAAAAAATATACAATATTCTGCAGTAATGTCCGATGCCGACATCAGTCCACATAGATTTGATGCATGGGTAGGCCATAATTGAAGCTGTTCCGTTGCCGATTGGTCGGCTACTTCAAGATGCGCAGGAAACTAGTTACAAGGAAACCCGCCGTTACCGAAAAGATTTTACACCCAAATATTCCCGCGAGAAAACGATGCATGTCGTATTCCACTGGCTTCTGGCATCTTCGGCTCCATTCATTTCGAGAGACCAGAAAATGACACTTGAAGACGATAGATGGCATCTGCTTTTCGGACCATCTCCCAGTGTAAAACCTGACAGCCACTTTTCTGAAAGCAATGTTGTCACAAGCGACGAATGTGACTATGATTTCGACTGAAAAATGTAAAAACCATATAAAGTAGTTCAGTACTGCAATTTCGACCTCTAACTCGTTATCAGGGATCTCACAATACTTTACACTTTAAGTTTTACACGATTTCTCCAAATTAATAATTTTTGATCCAAAGTGGATCCCCATTATGAATTTTGTAGTTCCAACATCGGATTCCTAATCAGCGATCCAAAGATTCTAAGAAAGAACGCAGTTTTGCACGATTTTATATCCATTTTTGTTATTATGTCCATGTTTTGATACGTGTTGACGCATTGTGCGGCTCCACGCCCATTGCTCTTACTACAATGATTCCATACAACCGAGGGGCATATGGACACCACTGCACTGCTACGATTTACGTCAGCGGTAGAGCTAGAAATGACCTCCTGTTAATAGTTCCACATCATCTACAACGCTCCAAAACGGATATTGTGCTCTTTTAAAGAGGTAGGTGATAGTTTATGCGTGGAAATTACACTGAGGTGGCAAAAAGTCCACGGATACCTTCTAGTGTCGTGTTGGACCTCTTTTTGCCCGGCGTACTGCAGCAACTCAATAAGTCGTTGGAATCCCCTGCAGAAATATTGAGCCATGTTGCCTCAGTAGCCGTCCATAATTTCGAAAGTGATGCAGGATTTTGTGCAGGTACTGGCATCTCGATTATGTCCCATAAATGTTCGGTGGGATTCATATCGGGCGTTCTGGGTGACCAAATCATTCACTCGAATTGTCCAAAATGTTCTTCAAACCAACGACGAGCCACTGCGGCCAGGTGACATAGTTCATTGTCATCCATAAAAAATCCGTCGTTATTTGGAGACATGAAGTCCATGAATGGCTGCAAACGGTCAGTCGAAGTAGCCAAACATAACCATTTCCAGACAGTGACTGGTTCAGTTGGACCACAGGACCGAGTGTATTCGACGTAAACAAAGACCACACCATTATGGAGTCACCACCATTTTGCACAGTGCCCTGTTGGCTACTTGGATACCGAGCGAGAGGTGGCGCAGTGGTTAACACACGCGACACGCATTCGGGAGGACTATAGTTGAAACCCGCGTCCGGTCATCCTGATTTAGGTTTTCCGTGATTTCCCTAAATTGCTTCAGGAAAATGCAGGAATAGTTCCTCTGAAAGGGCACGGCAGGCTTCCTTCCCCATCCTACCCTAATCCGATGGGACCGATGACCTCGCTGTTTGGTCCCCTCCCTTAAATCAATCAACCAGTCCATGGTCTCGTGGGGTCTGTGCCATAGTCGAATCCTACCACCAGCTCTTACGAACTGAAGTCGGGACTCATCTGACCAGGCCACGGTTTTCCAGTCGTCTAGGGTCCAACTGTTATGGTCACGAGCACAGAAGAGGGGCTGCAGGCAATGTTCTGCTGAAAGGAAAGGCACTCCCGTCCGTCTCTTCTGCCATAACCCATTAACGCCGAATTTTGCCCCGTTGTCTTAACGCATACGCTCATCGTACGTCCCACATTGATTTCTGTGGTTATTTTCCGCAGTGTTGCTTGTCTCTTAGCACTGACAACTCTACCCAAACACCGCTGCACTTGGTCGTTAAGAGAAGGCCGTCAGCCACTGTGTTGTCCGTGGTGAGAAGTAATTCTTGAAATTTGATATTATCGGCACACTATTGATGCTAACGATTTCCGAAATGGAATGAGCCATGCGTCTAGCTCCAACTACCATTCGGAGTCCAAAGTCAGTTAATTCCCGCCGTGTGGGCATACTCACGTCGGAAACCTTATCACATGATTCACCAGCGTACAAATAACAGCTCCGTCAATGCACTGCCCTTTATACCTTATGTACGCGATACTACCGCCATCTGTATATGTGCATATCGCTATCCCATGCCTTTTGTCACATTGTATTTCCGACTCTCTCTTTCCAAGCATTAATCTCGACTGGCGGGGTCTGCTGGTTAATCGGATGTGGCATGTTAATTTTAAGGGGTGGCCAGATGCCCTTCCTGTCACCGCCCCATACCCCCTGGGAAGGAATTAGTGTACCCCAACTGTCTGCCTCTAGTGTAAGCCATGACCTAGTGCGAACGTGTTCAGATGTCAGCGAGCCGTGTAACTGAGGCGGAACGTGGGGACCGGCCCAGTATTCACCTAGTGGGATGTGGAAAACCACCTAAAAACCACATCCAGACTGGCCGGTACACCGGCCCTCATCGTTAATCCGCCGGGCAGGTTCGATCCGGGGCCGGCGCGTCTACCCGAGCCCAGGAAGCAGCGCGTTAGCGCTCTCGGCTACTCTGCCGGGTCAGTGTATTTCCGACACTGAACCAGAGAAACTGGCGTGAGACTACAAGTCACACTTGTATTACAGTCTACTGTCGCACGTGGCACAGTTGCTGAGTGTCGTCGCTGGTGTGTTACAGACGGGCCATGTCGGCGGCGGGGCTGGAGCTGCTGACGAGGACGAGCCTCAGCCAGGCGGAGCAGAAGCCGCCCGACCTGCGCTCCTCCTTCGCGACGCCCATCAGCCTGGATGAGCGCTCCTGGTCCTGGAGGCACCTCAGGGTACGTCCACATCTCCAGTGTCCTAACAATACCCTGCAGATCGTCCAAACTACGACAGCAACAACAAGCGCTACAGTGGCCAAGTTCTTAGAATATGACAGGACAGGGGCATAGTTTGTTACCCACCCAGACACATAGTCATTATTGACTACACAGTCACATCCTCGTCCATAATTTCAGTCGTGTCTAAACGCACACGCACACACCCACAAGCACACACGCATACGCACGCAAACACACACACACACACACACACACACACACACATACACACACAGTTTTAGTCGCTGTCTGAAGTCTCGAGGTATCTTGTGGCGAACATCGTTTCAGATGTCCTTTTGCCCCATCTCAGAGCTCATGTAGCCAGAATCCAAACACTCTTAACGATGCGCGCCGTGCGATAGAAATTACGCCACTTACTGCCCCGCTGATCTGATTAGTGGATTGAGCCGTCCAGGATTAACCCCTGCACTGCTACAACATAAATTAGTCTAAATATGGGTCACCACTTTCGCTTTTATCTACCACACAGGGTTAAAAATGCCTCCACTGATATTTCACTCACAAATGCCCTTAGCAATGGAAATTCTTTTGGAAGACTCTCAGAGCCGACCGCTGGATTGGAAAACGAACATCACAAACAATCACAACACCGTCTTGGTTTCGTTTCTATTCTATCGCACCACTAATCTCTTTCATAAATAAATCAGGATTACAGTATACACAAAAAAGGACCTGACTCCAAATTTGAACTAGAAGAAACGGAATTTATTATAGTCTAATAGAGCCCGGCAAGTCTACATCGGTAGTTAACACCACCCAAATAGCTAAGGGCTCCACGCTCTACTACGCTTGCTCTTCCTATACAGTCTGAGTACGCAAACTAAACCGACATATCTTAAAATCCGAGAAATGATTAAACCAATTCACACACCCGACGACGGGAACACACTAGCGAACGTTTCCGAACAGAACAACTTCATTGGTGCAATAAAATCTTGACAGGTTTCCTCCCGCATAAGATCGCAGTGTGAAAGGCTACTCTTTCTTTCCATCTTCTGGTGAAGTGTTGCTGTATCTCAGTCCATCTTCTTTTGCAGGTATAAGCGGAGAGCATTTAAATCTCTCTAGGGCCGCTCCAAAAAAGTTTAACAGATACCCGGCTTACTGATTTATTTTTTACAGGCAACTCGTACCCGCTCTCCAGCGTTGCACTAGGCGATGCAAATGTCTGCCCTATCCCGTCTCAATACTTCAAAACTGGTGACCAAGCTGCCCTGAGGTCAAACCTCTTATCTCGATATACAAGATTCTATTGCTCTCGTATTTCGATTGTCTCCTTAATAGTGCTGTCCCGGAAGCTATTAGTCGAGCAGACGACAAATATCTTTTCGAAATCGAACATTCACCGTTAATCTGTCTCAATCTGTGGAGACTTATTATCCTGCCCGAGTATTAAGCTGCGTATATCTCCTATGCAACGCAGGGAGACACAGAGCTGCGTATGCCCGCTGTGAGATTTCTCACATTCGCTTGCGACAGCATCGTTGAGGAAACAATCCAGATAAGAGTGTTGACGAATCTTGTTAACCGAGATAAGGATTTTCCTCTTAATGTTGCTTGGCAATCAGCCTTTGAAGCCATAAGACGGGAGGGGCTCCAGTTTACTCGGCGTAGTGCAGCGGTGAACGGGAACAGTTTGCCAGCTACGTACCGGCCGCACCACGGTTCAACTGTTGGAGCAGCGGCCGTTGTGAGATTTAAATGCCCGCCACCAATACCTCTACAAGGAGACCAACTGCGATACACCGGCGCTTTGATAGAAAATGGAAAAGGACAGTAGCCTTTCCGAAACGTTCTTTCCCTATACTGATCAAATCGCAGAAAACAGGCTTTCTACTGCCACATAACAAACTTCGCTTCTGGTCAATAAACCTACAACACTATAAAACATATGGACCATGCCAAACACATGCAAGAGGCAGTCAAATGAAAATCGAACACCTGCTATGACGGGACCTTGTAATGGTTCCGTTCAAAAGTAATCACCACACGCGGTAAGATATTTACTCAATTGCCAGATGAGGCGAACAACTCCTGATTCGTAGAAATCGGTCGGCCGCTGACGGATCCCCAATCGCACTCAATCTTGCACTTCCTTGTCCAACTGAAAGTGACGTCCACACCGGTCTTTCTTCAAGTCGCCATAGATGTGAAAATCACACGGTGAAGGATCTGGGCTGTACGGAGGATGCTGCAGCGTTTCCCAACCAAAGTGCTGAAGAGTAGCCTTCGTCCTGTTGGCAGTGTGGGGGAGGGCGTTATGGTGTTACAGGATGTCTCCGACCAACGGCATTCCTGGGCGTTTTGATTTTATGGCGCGTTGCAGTTTCTGCAAAGTTTCTTCACGGCGCCGCGCATTGCTGCATATAAGATACTTAATTTGTTCATGTAATATGAACGTTAATGTTAATACTTTGATTGCAACTGTAACTTGCTATCACTGGAAAAGCCTTTTCTACTGTATGAGGTCAACGGCAAATAAAGGATCTCAATTGATCGTGGTTCCACTTTCGAGGGCCCCTATAGTCGAACAAGGAGGTCATCATGACCTTACCGGAAGTTGTGTGAACAGCTTTGGATTTCTTTGGCGGGGGAGATGTGGACTGTTTACACTGTCAGCTTTGCCGTTTGCCCTCAGGTTGTCGGACGGAACCATACTGTTTCACAATAACGCCCGCTCCCACACTGTCAATAGGACGAAGACTATCCTTCAGTGATTTGGTTTGGAAACATTGCAGCATCCTCCATACAGCCCGGATCTTTCATCGAGCGACTCTCATACCAGTGTGGACGTCGGTTTCAGCCTGACGTGGAAGTGCAAGATTGGGTACGGTTATAGATCCGTAAGCGGCTGACCGCGTTCTACGAAACAGGAATCGATTGCCTCGTCTCCCAGTGGGACAAATGTTTCACCACAGGTGGTGATTATTTTTGACGGGAGCCATTTCATGGTGCCATTGTGGCGGATGTACTGTTTCCATTTGACTGCCTATCGTGTACTGTAGAAACTATTTTATATGTAACACGATCACATTTGTAACTTGCTACCTCGCACACATTATGTAAAATCAACATTGAACGGCTCCAGCACATTCTGCGATATCTGATGAACCGCGAAAAGAAATGTGCAACACGAGAAGCTGTTTATACGATGGGATTTTACATGTACTATCATGCTCACAAGTGTCCGAAAGACCTGAATTACATTACGCCTGATTTGTATGCAACCCACAAGAAAGTAACTGTATTGCAACCTCTCTAACTTCCTTCCGGCACAGTGGTTTGACTATACCAAATAATTACTACAACAGACCACTATAGAACTTTGCTCTGTATGCCAATCAATCCAGATGCAAATTGATACCACGATAATGAAAATATCAAGGGGGCACGCTCTTAGAGATTGTAATCTCCCCCTCCTTCCTTCTTCCATCTATTGTCCACATTAGATAATACCCAGTCCAAGTAATTAATAAGCAAGCTTGTATGAAGATTTTAGAGGAGCCAAGATTACAATAAACTTTCAAGTTTACTTAGCTTGTCATGTTGAGGTGGCTCCAGTCCTTCTTTTCTAGGGGTCTGATTCTTGAAGCTAAAAATATAACATCAGGTCCCTACGGTTGGTTTGAACTAAATAAATTGGAAGAGTGCAGAATTTTTTACTTAAATATATTTTCCACTCATTTTCTCACATTTTAGCATCTGTGACAGTATTTTGATTTTTCACGTTATCAAAGCGGAAATTACATTGTTCGCACCTATCATACAAAAATAAGTCCGATCACATCAGAAGCAAGCTTATGGCTCTCAGTGTCTGAGGAAATAACAATATTCCAAAGAGTTTACAATTTTTCTTAACAAATGAATTCCTACGACTTTTCGTTACATTATCAATTTCGATTATTATTTCATAATTGAATCCAGAAATAAACGCAGTAAACAGTACAGGATTGCGTAACTAATAATAGAAATTTTAAGTGTGCAAATAATTCGTAATTTAAAAAGTTTCTGGAAAAAATAATTTTAACTGTACATTCGGAACTGGTACTTATTGATTACATCATCTAAAAAAAATATTTTATAGAGTAATTCCATTTCATAAATTTTAGCTTGAAATATAACATACTGTGTATAAAATTATATGAATGTTTTCAGAAAAGCAACTGAGATAATACCTACCTATCCAAAATTCGAAAAATAATACTGGTATCGACAACTACTGTAGAAGGTAAAGTAATAATAGAGGAGGATGTCCCGTTACAATATGTTACAGTCCTTAACGTTTGTAACTTATTACAATAAATAATGTTTCAACAAACAACTTTCAACTTGAATTTATATGACGAAATGTTTTTGACAGGACCAGGACTCCTATCCAACTATTCTCCCTGTTAACTGACCACGCAAGATTTTAAATATACTGCCCGTCACATGTCTGAACTTGCAATGACGTAGCGTCAAGTTTTGTGTTGGTCGGAGCTTCGAGCCCAGCACCTAATCGATTGTTAACTATGCACAATCAAATGTTAGATATCGAAACTTTTCACCATCAACGAGATGACTGAAACGCAGATGAGAAGCCTAACCGGTATTCGAATTCGGCACTTATCGCCGTTGATTTCTACCCATGAAGAGACATTCAAGATCGATGTGTTACACGAGTGGTGAGATGTGCGTATGTTTGAACTGGAGACAGCGTGAAGAATAGTCCTGTACTGAGTGGGAGGCAAAGACACGCATATCATCGTTGTTGACTACATACAAAGAGAAGTTACCTACGGATTTCTTTCTCACCAGTCGCTAGGAGTGGCATGCTCGACTCTGAATCAGACGCCAGTGTGAGTCCACAAAATGTAGTGTTATGCATCTGGAGGGACAAACAAGGTATTGTGAACTGCATCCCAGAGGTATTTCCATCGCAGTTGGCGTGTGTTGCTGACAGCTGAGACGTCTTGCGGTCGCCGTACAAGAAAAACGAGCAAAGAAACTGCATCAGGTGTAGCAACGGGACGAGAACGCTCGTCGGCATTCTGCTGATTTCACGAAAGAACCAATCCAGGGGCTTGGCTGGAAAGTAATTCCTACAGCACGTATTGTTGTGACCTCAAAAGTTTACTTTTGTCGCTCCATATCGTACTTACACGAAGAAAATTTCTTATGCGCATATACGCATTATAAACTTGTACTGACAGTATTTTAATTTCTGAAGCTGTAGCTTTCTACAGGCATGAAATCCAAAAACTGCCTGAGCATCATCACACTGTTTTAGTTTATAAATATCTTCAACATTTCGCGGACCTGTCAGCAACTGTGTAAATATTAATTTTAATAATTAACAGCCTCAGTTGCACCGTTTGACTAGAATTTACCTAGGTTTCAGTCGGGATAACCCAACCTTCTTGAGAATAACAGTAAGTACCGTTTGTCCATGGTGGACATCGTCAAGCTAAAACTACAAATCCATAAATTGTCGTCAGACATCCAGTACAGCACTCGTGGCTGCCGCATCGCGGTCGCAAAGTGGGGCCGAGGCAGTTCCAGATAAGTTTTATAGTCTGACGGCAATTTATGGATGTTCAGTTTTAGCTTGACGACGTCCACGTTGGTCAAACAGTAGTTACTGTTATTCTGAAGAAGGTTGGCTGGCTCTGAGCACTAGGGGACTTAACATCTGAGGTCATCAGTCCCCTAGAACTTAGAACTACTTAAATCTAACTAACCTAAGGACAACACACACATCCATGCCCGAGGCAGGATTCGAACCTGCGACCGTAGCGGTCGCGAGGTTCCAGACTGTAGCGCCTAGAACCGCACGGCCACATCGGCCGGCTGAAGAAGGTTGGGTTATCCCGACTGACACCTAGGTAAATTCTAAGCAAACGGTGCAACTGAGGCTGTTAATCATTAAATTAAAATTATGTTTTAGTTTATGTGAGAGAATATGTTGTTGATGATTAATTAGCTCATATGTTTTTATGTTACATTCAACATGCCGACAAGAAGCACTATAAAAACATACACTGATCTAATACAAATGAAATTCAACTTACCTTGATAATGTTTCTATCAAAGTCTAATTTAGTAAAACTGATTCAGATGGGAGGGGGGGGGGATGGGGGCAAAGGCACTCATTAAAGAGAGATCACATCATTTCCTGACCACGCCTTTATGCTTGTCATTCGGCTGTTGTGTACTTCCTGTATCCTGGGATGGAACCTGGAGAGAATGAGCTCGTCTTTCCTACATAGGTAGTGGTCTGGGCCGACTATGCTGTTTTCGAGGGCGAGTGGTTACTCCAGAATAGTGGTGTTTTCCAGCATATGTTGGAGATGAAATCTGAAAAGCGCTGGCAGAAGGCAGACCATTGTTAACTGTTGTTGATGGGCCGGAAATGACCAACAAGAGTAATGACCATGTGTCTGTAGCTTTTAGCTTAAAGCAAATCACTGAGCTGTTCTGAGCGATCCAGTCTGCAGTTGCTGCTTCTCCGATTCTCCAATGACAACACAACACAACACATCACATCCTGCTTCCTTTTATACTGGCGTCTTTGCCTCTCGTGACATCTAGTGGTCAATTCCGCATTATAATGGGGTGTCCGGATACTGTTAATCAGATAGCATAGCATATTTGCTAATAACGATGCGCAGAATTATGAAGTGGAACGATCACAGACACTACTGGCCATTAAAATTGCTGCACCACGAAGATGACGTGCTACAGACGCGAAATTTAACCGACAGGAAGAAGACGCTGTGATATGCAAATGATTAGCTTTCCAGAGCATTCACACAAGGTTGGCGCCGGTGGCGACACCTACAACGTGCTGACATGAGGAAAGTTTCCAACCGATTTCTCATACACAAACAGCAGTTGACCGGCGTTGCCTGGTGAAACGCTGTTCTCATGCCTCATTTGAGGAGTAGAAATGCATACCATCACGTTTCCGACTTTGATAAAGGTAGGATTGTAGACTATCGCGATTGCGGTTTATCGTATCGCGACATTGCTGCTTGCGTTGGTCGAGATCCAATGACTGTTAGCAGAATATGGAATCGGTGGGTTCAGGAGGGTAATACGGAACGTCGTGCTGGATCCCAACGGCCTCGTATCACTAGCAGTCGAGATGACAGGCATCTTATTCGCATGGCTGTAACGGATCGTGCAGCCACGTCTCGATCCCTGAGTCAACAGATAGGGACGTTTGCAAGACAACAACCATCTGCACTAACAGTTCGACGACGTTTGCAACAGCATGGACTATCAGCTCGGAGACCATGGCTGCGGTTACTCTTGATGCTCCATCACAGACAGGAGCGCCCGCGATGGTGTACTCAACGACGAACCTGGGTGCACGAATGGCAAAACGTCATTTTTTTTCGGATGAATCCATGTTCTGTTTACAGCATCACGATGGTCGCATCCGTGTTTGGCGACATCGCGGTGAACGCACATTAGAACCGTGTATTCGTCATCATCATACTGGCGTATCACCCGGCGTGATGGTATGGGATGCCATTGGTTACACGTCTCGGTCACCTCTTGTTCGCATTGACGGCACTTTGAACAGTGGACGTTACATTTCAGATGTGTTACGACCCGTGGCTCTACCTTCATTCAGTCCCTGCGAAACCCTGCATTTCAGTAGGATAATGCGCAATCTCATGTTGCAGGTCCTGTACGGGCCTTTCTGGATACAGAAAATGTTCCACTGCTGCCCTGGCCAGCACATTCTCCAGATCTCTCACCAATTGAAAACGTCTGGTCAATGATGGCCGAGCAACTGGCTTGTCACAATACGCCAGTCACTACTCTTGATGAACTGTGGGATCGCGTTGAAGCTGCATGGGCAGCTGTACCTGTACACGCCATCCAAGCTCTGTTTGAGTCAATGCCCAGGGGTATAAAGGCCGCTATTACGGCCAGAGGTGGCTGTTCTGGGTACTGATTTCTCAGGATCGATGGACCAAAATTGCTTGAAAATGTAATCACATGTCAGTTCTAGTATAATACATTTGTCCAGTGAATACCCGTTTATCATCTGCATTTCTTCTTGGTGTAGCAATTTTAATGGCCAGTTGTGTATGTTCAGTTGTAGGTAAAGCAAATGTCGGGCTATGACTCATTGATAGGAAACTGAGAAACCGAAATCTGTCCACGAAAGAGATTCCAGATAACACATCTATGGCCCATTACTACACAATCGTATAAAAGGGCACGTCGATTGTTTAAACAGGACGGCGGTGCGAATGGTCGCAAGCTTGTTTAACTCGCGAGAGGTAACATCCATACTATATAAAATACTGTAATATTTTAAGGAAAGTCATTAAAATGCCAAGAAATACGAACGTCCCGACAGAGATTAATAATGCGGATAGCAAGATTAAAACTATATGGGATGTTGTCTAACGGGAGAAAGGGCAGCCAGTCAGAGTCCAAGATGCCACAACAATTAAACTAAATGACATCGTTGTGACTGATAATTCACAAGTTGAAAATACTTTTAAGAATCACTTTGTAAATGTCGCAGAAAAAATACGAATAGATGGTTCAGTTAAAAAAGCAACAGAACATATTAAAAAATGCCATTCCACAAAACCTTAAGCAACTAGAAGTACCACCGAAATCATTTACTCAAAATAATTATAAAAATTGTAAAAAACAAAATCTCTTTTGGAATTGATGGAATTTCAAATGTAATTCTGAAAATCTGTTCCATAATAAGTAAAGTACTTAGTGATATATGCAACACATCACTGGCAAAGGGAATTTTTTGACACAGGTTAAAATTTGTAATTGTTAAACCTCTTCACATGGAAGGTGACAAAAAACAGTTATCGTCCAATTTCCGTAATATTCAAAAAAGTAGTCTCGCACTTCAGAAGAAAAAGCTTACTTAGTATTTCACAGTTTGGATTCCAGAAGGGCTGCTCGACAGAGAGTTCGATTTATACATTCACTCATCAAATAGTACAAGCTGACGTCATGTAGTAAATCTTCAAGAAGCTAGGCATTTTTAAAATTGCACCGTCACAAAACATATATTCGCTAATGAAATTAGTCATAAAAAGTCCTTCACAACTAGAGAAGAACAGTGAGGTCCATACACGGAACACTAGAGGGAGAAATGACCTTTATTACACATTGCTGTCAGTGACTAAGAAGGGAGTTTATCATGCAGCAACGAAAAACTTCGATAATTTGCCCAATAACATAAAATTTCTGACAGGTAGCAAAGCAAATACTAAATCTAACCTGAAACCATTTCTCCTGGATAACTCCTCCTACTAAATGGACGAATTTCTGTTTAAAAACTAATATTCTATTTAAAAAAAAGCAATAAATGCACTTGTTTTTAGTATAGTTATGTGACTAAGACTAAAAAGATAACGTTTTCGTTAATGTTAACTCTAGTCGTGTATACATATCCATTAAAGTGACTATTTCAACATGATTTCCAAAACTAATTGTTCAAATGATCTGTCATACATTTAACTAACTCAGTAATTTAAAAAATGTTGAATAACCTTAAGTGACAGACGCTCGAAAAATGACGTCTTACATCTCGCATAAGTTGGCTTACAAAACTTCAGGAACCGTCTTTCATAACAAAGATCTAAGAATATTCTTCAGCCCTGTCCTTACTATTCCGCAGAGATCTTTTAGATGTTGTTGTTGTGGTCTTCAGTCCTGAGACTGGTTTGATGCAGCTCTCCATGCTACACTATCCTGTGCAAGCTTCTTCCTCTCCCAAAATTGGTGATCTCTTGATGCCTCAGAATATGTCCTACCAACCGATCCCATCTTCTACTCAAGTTGTGCCACAAACTCCTCTTCTCCACAATTTTATTGGGTACCTCCTCATTAGTTATGCGATCTACCCATCTAATCTTCAGAATTCTTCTGTAGACCACATTTCGAAAGCTTCTATTCTCTTCTTGCCCAAACTATTTATCGTCCATGTTTCACTCCCATACATGGCTACACTCCATACAAACACTTTCAGAAACGACTTCCTAACACTTAAATCTATACTCGATGTTAACAAATTTCTCTTCTTCAGAAAGGCCTTCCTTGCCATTGCCAGTCTACATTTTATATCCTCTCTACTTCGACCATCATCAGTTATTTTGATCCCCAAATAGCAAAACTCATTTACTACTTTAAGCGTCTAATTTTCCTTATCTTGTAGATACAATACTCAAATAACAGCTTGCGCAGAGATACGTGTAGTCATTCTTCCCACTCTCCGTCTGTGTATAGAACGAGAAGGGACCTTATGTATGGTACAATAAAAACATCCTGTTCCAAGGAATTAGAGTGATTCAAAGAATGTAGTCGTAGGTATACACTGCGTGACAGAAAAACTGAAAAACCCGAAAGTGGACGATGTAAGGTAAAACTTCACGGGTTGCAAGGATATATGACGTTGTTTCAGTGAATACATATTAGAGTCAAATTTACAAAGAACTTGGCTGTATGCGCTCACTTATTAGTTCGCGTTCCGTCGTCGTCGTCTGTCGTCTGTAGTTCGCGTTCCTCTCTCGCCTGTATGTGAACACTATTTCGGTTGGGTCGGGTGTGTCAAATCCATTATATCCTCTCCTGAGGGCAAGCTGACCCACAACCGTTATAACTGGTCCTTTATATCATGGATACTGGCACAGGGAGAAGGATGACTTCCGAGACGATGCGACATACACTGAAGCGCCAAAGAAACTGGTGTAGGCTTGGCTATTCAAATACAGAGAAATGTAAACAGGCAGAATAAGGCGCTTCGGTCGGCAACGGCTATATAAGGCAACAAGTGTCTGGCGCATTTGTTGGATCGGTTACTGCTGCTACAATGGAAGATTATCAAGATTTAAGTGAGTTTAAACGTGGTGCTATATTCGTTGCACGAGCGATGTGACAGAGCACCTCCGAGGTAGCGATGAAGTGGGAATTTTCCCGTACGACCATTTCACGAGTGTACCGTGAATCCGGTAAGACATCAGATCTCCGACATCACTGCGGCCGGAAAAACATCCTACAAGAACGGGACCAACGACGACTGAAAGAAATCGTTCAATGTGACAGAAGTTTGAATGCTGGGCCATCAACAAGTGTCAGCGTGCGAATCATACAACGAAACATCATCGATATGGGCTTTCGGAACTGAAGGCCCACTCGTGTACCCTTGATGACTGCACTACACAAAGCTTTACGCCTCGCCTGGGGTGTCAACGCCGACATTGGGCTGTTGATGACTGGAAATATCTTGCCTGGTCGGACGAGTCTCGTTTCAAATTGTATCCAGCGGATGGACGTGTACGGGTACGGAAACAACCTCATGAATCCATGGTCACTGCATGTCAGCAGGGGACTGTTCGTGCTGGTGGTGGCTCAGTAAGGGTGTGGGGCGTGAGCAGTTGGAGTGATATGGGACCCCCGACACGTCTAGATACGACACTGACGGGTGACACGTACTTAAGCATCTTGTCTGATCACCTGCATCCATTCGCGTCCATTGTGCTTTCCGATGGACTTGGTCAATTCCAGGAGGACAATTCGACACCCCACATGTCCAGATTTGCTTCAGAGTGGCTCCAGGAAAATTCTTCTGAGTTCCTGGCCACCAGACTCCCCAGACATAAACATTATTGAGCATATCTGAGACAGCTTGCAACATGCCGTTCAGAAGAGATCTCCACCCCTCATACTCTTATGGATTTATGGACAGCCCTGCAGGATTCATGGTTTCAGTTCCCTCCAGCACTACTTCAGACGTTAGTCGAGTCCGTGACACGTCGTGTTGCGGCACTTCTGCGTGCTTGCGAGGGCCCAACGCAATATTAGGCAGGCGTACCAGTTCCTTTGGCTCTTCAGTGTGTGTTCTATAGGGGACAGAACTGGCGATTTTGCTGGCCATTGCAGGACCTCAACATCATGCAGACAATTCATAGATATGTGCCATGTGTGGACGAGGATTGTCCTGTTGAAAAATGGCACCACGATACTATCGTATGAGAGGTAACACATGAGGACGCAATATGCCACTGACGTGCCGTTGTGCCACCAGCATTCTGTCAATCAATACCAGCAGCGACCTGGTCATACACGATGTCTGCCCACATGATGACGCCAGGACATTCCAGTGCATCTCCGACGATGGCCATTGCGGGTAGTGACAGATCGCGATTCACCCCTGAACCCAGTGCGACGCCATTCTTCAGCACTCCGTACTTCCCGGTCACGCTAGCACTCCGAACACAGCCGTTTGTGTTGGGTTAACGGGAGCCTACGTATGCGACGGTAATTCCCCAGTCTGACTGTTGTTACTCGCAGACCAATAGAGCGAGCTGACAAAAGATGTTGCAAGAAGTCAACTGCTTGTTCTCGGATAGCGGGTGCAAATCTGAAGGAATTTCAAGGTGCCTGGTTCACAGCATGCCGATTCTCGCTTCTGATGCTCAGGCGTGGTCGATCGGAACCTCACGTTCCCATGCACTCCAATATAGGCCCAATGACACATCCCAATGTCGCATAAACCTGCATATTGCGCGATTAGAGCAGAAGGCCGATTGGAAACCCGCAGTGAAGTATCCTTTCAAACTCTGTCAGGTGCTGATAACGCTGTCTCACACGATACGCGGCAACTCCGTGCCCTTCACAGTGAGCATTCAATGTCTGACACTCTTCACGTCCCTTGAATAACCCGCCAGGCCTGGTAACAACACTAAACACAAGCAACACTAATACATTTTGTTGACCATCCTACCTCCTACATAGAATTTACATAGCCGCTGATGGTGTGTTCGTGTACGAAGTTGCATCATGTCTTCTAGGTGCTTCACATTTTTTATCAGCCAGAGTACATGCAAAACCAAAGGCCTTGCGCAGTGGTAACACCGGTTCCCGTCACATCACCGACGTTAAGCGCTGTCGGGCTGGGCTAGCACTTGGATGGGTGACCATCCGGTCTGCCGAGCGCTGTTGCCAAGCGGGGTGCACTCAGCCCTTGTGAGGCAAACTGAGGAGCTACTTGATTGAGAAGTAGCGGCTCCGGTCTTGGAAACTGACATACGGCCGGGAAAGCGGTGTGCTGACCACATGCCCCTACATATCCGCATCCAGGGACGCCTATGGGCTGAGGATGACACGGCGGTCGGTCGGTACCGTTGTGGGCCTTCATGGCCTGTTCAGGAGGAGTTTTAGTTTTAGAGTACATGCAGATGTATTCCGCAGTTTTAATTTCCATCTGATTTCATACCGTTGAAACCGACATCGTGAGTTCTGACTGCTAGGAAGTCCTGAATCCTGTCACAGAGCTTGTCTGTTATTCCATAAGCTCGCAATTTTTCGTTGAGCTATAGTGTCTTCCGAAAGTCAACGGACTCTGCATCAACAGCTGTGCAGTTAGCAACCGTCTGCTGGATCTCATGGACCGGAAACAACTTTATTCTCAGTTCGTCGGATTTTCTTTGTCCAGAAAATTAAATCCCTCCAGCGTCGATTACCTTCTCAGCTGTGTATGTTCGTTGTACGAGTCACAAAGAAGCAAGTAACAACATCATAAACGTGCAACCACAATAGTGACATAATGTAAAGAGGGCTTCAAACTCAGTTCCAGAAGGTCTTCGTAGAATTCCATGATGATTTTCTGAGGAGCCAGCTACGGATTCGACGCTACAAGAATCTTCTGAGATTTCAATTTGATATGAGAGCTCGCATATCATTTGCATGCAGTGTCTAGCAGTTAATTCATTTAGTGGTATTTATGCCTGGTCATGTAGCAAGGACCTGCATAAACATACAATGAATGAATCCGAAGGTGGACCATCATAATATTAGCTGAAACTTCCTGGCAGATTAAAACTGTGTGCCAGACGAAGACTCGAACTCGGGACGTATGCCTTTCGTGGGCAAGTGCTCTACCATCTGACCTACCCAAGCACGACTCACGCCCCGTCCTCACAGGTTTACTTCTACCAGTATCTCGTCTCCTACCTTCCAAACTTTACAGCAGCTCTCCTGCGAACCTTGCAGAACTAGCACTCCTGAAAGAAAGGATATTGCGGAGACATGGCTTAGCCACAGCCTGAGGGGTGTTTCCAGAATGAGATTTTCACTCTGCAGCGCAGTGAAAATCTTATTCTCGATAATTTTAGCTGTGTGATCATAATTTTCTGGCCGATCACTGAATGTAGTTTTCTGGAATTTGTACAATCACTTTCAGCAGTCATCTCAATGATGCAACTTGAATTTACTTCGACGCCACTTTACCTCTTAACAACGCTGACATTAGTTTAACACATTTACTCACAAGGATTATACGGGACATTATTTTTATCTTACATAACGCTGAGCATTTCGCCTTAAACACGCTTCGTTACTAATGAGTCTGAAAAGTTACTACGTGTATACTTGGCATGGAGAGAGGCAGCAACGCCTTCATCGGCTGTCATACACACTACGATCGCTGACATTAGTAAATAATATAAATTTGCAAGCAAATATGAACCATTCAAACTTCAAAATTAGTGCTCTGTTTCAAGTTTTACTCATTTAGCACCAGAGAAGAACTCCTCTACAACGTTGCTATTTGCTCGCTTCGCGAAAATCATGTTCTCAAAAGTGCGTTTTCCTTGTGAAAGCGGACCACTGCGGCGGACTTAATTTCGTAGGCACTCGAGCAGTGTATAATGCAGCATTTCGCGGAATTAGACATTCTGGAGCGTGAAGAGGCCCACAAGTGTTATGTACGCGCGGCGTAGAGGTTTAAAAATACCCTCCAATGTCCGACCAGCTGGCGGCTTTGGCGAGCCGACATCCGGGACACACGTCTCTCCACTTCTAAAATTGCGGGTCCGTCTTGACACTGAGTCAGCCGCGCTGCACCCGTCAATACAGAGACGACCGGATGAGAGAAGAAAACACCGACTATTTCTAATAATAGTCAGAGCCCTGATACATAATTAGTTTGGTTTATCCTAATTTTATCATCAATAAACATCAAAATATAGTTTGTCATTGCAAATTGGTGGATAAGTGGGTGTCAGACTACAAATCAAAAGGTTTGGGTTCAATCCACAGTCCGTCCTAGACTTTTATCTGTCACCTAACGTGCCATTCGCCTCTGGGAATGAGTTGTGTATTTGAAAAGCGCTGAACTAAATTAACAGAGTACTCGTTAAACTGTTGGTCCCCCAACAAATGGTCTGGTAAGTTAGGTCAAAGGACGCAGGAAGACAAGGACACACGACCTCCAATAGGACCATGGCTAAGTAAGTGCTTACATTGACTTTGGGGTTGATGATAGGTTTAGTTAAAATTTGGAAAGGTTTAACAACATCTTTTGACGGAATACCTTTTTACCCAGTGGAGCGCGCTAGATACCGACACAATAACACCATAGTCTGGTTCAAAAATGGTTCAAATGGCTCTGAGCACTATGTGACTTAACAGAAAGAGGGCATCAGTCCCCTAGAACTTAGAACTGCCTAAACCTAACTAACCTAAGGACATCACACACATCCATGCCCGAGACAGGATTCGAACCTGCAACCGTAGCGGTCGCGCGGTTCCAGACTGAAGACCATAGTGCCGGCCGCGGTGGTCTAGCGGTTCTAGGCGCTCAGTCCGGAACCGCGCGACTGCTACGGTCGCAGGTTCGAATCCTGCCTCGGGCATGGATGTGTGTGATGTCCTTAGGTTAGTTAGGTTTAAGTAGTTTTAAGTTCTAGGGGACTGATGACCACAGATGTTAAGTCCCATAGTGCTCAGAGCCATTTGAACCATTTGAAGACCATAGTCTGGTTCATCTATTCGTCTTCATAGAGGCGATCGCTAACACTCGCTACTGCCATTGGCGGCGCTTCACCTGCAAGTAATTGTTTTGGAATCCTAGTGGTGGGAAAATACTTCAGGACCAGAATATTGTCGTAAAGTGAGGAGTGGTCGTGACGTACAGTTTAAGAGCACGGAGAACACCAGTATACTGGGTTGAAAAACTGTGACCCACCTGATAAACACTCGCTTTAAGAACCGTAAATTGGTCAAGGATCGTAATCGCTACATGAGGTATGTCTGAGGCACAGGTAACACATGGGCCTCTCATGGTGAGGCCGGCCGGAGTGACCGAGAGGTTCAAGGCGCTACAGTCTGGAACCGCGCGACCGTTACGGTTGCAGGTTCGAATCCTGCCTCGGGCATGGATGTGTGTGATGTCCTTAGGTTAGTTAGGTTCAAGTAGTTCTAAGTTCTAAGGGACTGATGACCTCAGCAGTTAAGTCCCATAGTGCTCACAAGGGAACCTCCCCATCGCACCCCCCCTCAGATTTAGTTATAAGTTGGCACAGTGGATAGAACTTGAAAAACTGAACACAGATCAATCGAGAAAACAGGAAGAAGTTGTGTGGAACTATGAAAAAAAAATAAGCAAAATATACAAACTGAGTAGTCCGTGGGCAAGATAGGCAACATCAAGGGTGATGTGAGCTCAGGAGCGCCGTGGTCCCGTGGTTAGCGTGAGCAGCTGCGAAACGAGAAGTCATTGGTTCAAGTCTACCTTCGAGTGAAAAATTTAATTTTTTTTTCAGTTTATGTGACAAACTCTTATGTTTTCATCACTTTTTTGTGAGTGATTATCATATCCACAAGAAAACCTAAATCGGGCAAGGTAGAAGAATTTTTTTACCCATTCGCCAAGTGTACAAGTTAGGTGGGTCGACAACATATTTCTGTCGTGTGACGCATATGCCGTCACCAGTGTCGTATAGAATATATCAGATGTGTTTCCTGTGGAGGAATCTGTTGACGTATGACCTTGCGATCAGATGTTTTCGGTTCCCATTGGAGAGGCACGTCATTTTGTCTACTAATAGCACGGTTTTGCGGTGCGGTCGCAAAACACAAACACTAAACTTATTACAGTGAACAGAGATGTCAATGAACGAACGGACAGATCATAACTTTGCGAAAATAAAGACAGTAAAGTTTTCACTCGAAGGATGACTTGAACCAAGGACCTCTCGTTCCGCAGCTGCTCACGCTAGCCACGGGACCACGGCGCCCCTGAGCTCACGTTGACCTTGATGTTGCCTATCTTTCGCATGGACTACTCAGTTTGTATATTTTGCTTATTTTTTTCATAGTTCCACACAACTTCTTCCTGTTTCGTCGATTGATCTGTGTTCAGTTTTTCAAGGCCTACCCACTGAGCCAACTTATAACTAAATCTGAGGGGGGTGCGATGGGGAGGTTCCCTTGTCAGAACCATTCGAACCTCTCATGGTGAGATTGTGCGGCACGCGGCCTTGAGTGATAAGTTTTCGGTATGAGCACCATTTTACAGTGTGATCAGCTGGTGCATATTTATGTACATGTTAGTACGTATGGGGTGCAGAACCCGGCAATCGTTTTCCCATCAGTTATTTGATGTTCCTCACATTTGTGTTGAGGCTTCGTTGATTTCACGTGTTGACACCAGATTCCGCAGACAACTCTCGAACATCGCATAAATGCAACCTGATCTATAAAGAAGATCCCCCCCCCCCCCCGCCCCGCCCCAACCACAGCCCCCATGTCCCAGATTTTGCCCTAATTTCTTTTCATCATTACGGTGAAACGCCCATTACCCACTGACTAACTGGTTTCGTCATTATGCGCGATGGTTGCTGGAGAGCGTCACGTACCCACATGATACATCTACATCTACACTCCGCAAGCCACATTATGGTGTATGGCGGAGGGTACTTCTGGTACCATTATTATTTTCATCCTTCTCTGATCCATTCACGGATGGTACGAGGGAAAAACAGCTGTCTAGAAACTTCCGCACGAGCCTTAACTTCTCTGATTTTCTGTTCGTGGTTATTTCGCGAGATGTATGTGGGATGAAGCAGTATATTGCCGAACCTTCTTCGAAAGTATGCTGTCCAAATATCAGCACTAGCCCTCTCCGTGGTAAACAACGCCTCTCTTTTAGTGATTACCATTGGAGTTTGTTGAGCACCTCCGTAACGCTCTTGCGCCGATTATACGATCTCGTGATGAAACGCTACGCTCTTCGTTGTATTTCCTCTCTCTCTCCTTCCTTCCCTCCCCCCTCCCTTCCTCCCTCCCTCCCCCTTTGTGTTACTCATAATTAGTAAGGGTCCAAGACTGATGAATAACGCCAAAGATTTAGTTAGACAAGTGTTTTGTAAGCCAGTTCTTTCGTTGATGAAATACATTTCTTTAAGATTCTTCTAATGAATCTCAGTTTGGCCAATTAATTGTGTATACACCTCATCGAATGTCTTTGGAGCGACGACAACATGAACTAATAATGGCGTTAAACACGGTAAGGAAAAATAGTCCTACAGAGCCTTCTCGACATGGCGCTCTTCAGTCTCAGAGTTCTCAAACAAGCCATTTGGCGACGTGAAGTCATACGCTTACACAAACAATGGCATCTGGTAACTCCAATGCCTTGAGTTCATAAGCTGTATACGATTATTCCTCTTCCTCTGTCCGTGAAGACATGGAACACCCTTACGACCGATGGCTGCACAAGAATATAACCAAAATTCGATAGACCACGTCTCAGGACCTGTGTCCGGCTTTGACGTACAATGTATCAGTAACTGCGTACCATTGCATGAGAAGAGGTTTAGGTAAAAGACTTGGAGATCAGATGAGCTTCGTGTAAACGAGCACAGCTTCATCAGAAAGATGGACTACAGCTCCTCTTTCTGATATTACTACTCGGTGCGGCGTAATCTAATCGTTAATGCACCGGGCTCACATCTGAGGGCAGTTCTCGGGCAGCCATCAAGATTTAGATTTCACCAGGTGTCTCTTGAAGGATTAATCCAAACGCTGAGATGGTTTCTTTGAAAGGGAGATGGTTTGTTTCCATGCCCAATCCGAGCCAGTACTCCAACTCATCATCGTTAAATAATGGTTCCTCCCCTCTTACAAGTGCCCTTCGTGTTGTTTTGCATTATGCATCACATAGCTCAGAGATCCCCGACATCTCCTCACACTGAACAGCTAGGAGCCCCCTGTGAGGACGTAGATTTATCACAAACGGCATGTGGCAAATGTTCCACCCTCAGCACATACAATAGTCTATTTGCATCAGGACGTCACTGAGAGTACATCCTAAGACGAAAAAAGACGATGCACTACGAAGGAATTATCCTAATGGAAAGGAAATCGGTAGATGTGTTGTATATGTGCAGATAAACAAATGATTACAGTTTCAGAAAAATTGGATGATTTATTCAAGAGAAAGGCTTCTCAAACTGAGCAAGTCAATAACGCGTTGTCCACCTCTGGCCCTTGTGCAAGCAGTTATTCGGCACAGAGCATTGGTTGACGAAGTTGCCGGATGTCCTCCTGACGGATATGGTGCCAAATTTTGTCCAACTGGCGCGTTAGATTTTCAGAATCCCCACCTGATTGGAAGGCCCCGTCCATAATGCTCCAAACGTACTCAATCGATGGTCATCGGGGTTCAGTCCGTAGCGGGACTTATCACTGACAACAGTTCTACTCCAGTCTGAAGACCTTAGGACAGCGGTGAGATACCAACCCCACTTTCGCCCGCCATACGTTCTGACAACGAGGAGTGATGGCCTGCGGTGCCATTTCTTTTCATAGCAGGGCTTCTTTGGTTGTCATCCACGGCACTCTTACAGCACAACAGTAAGTCGACGATATTCTACGCCTCGTTATGTTGCCTTTCATGGCAAACCATCCCTGGCTTATATATCAGCAACGAAGATCACTTATTAATTCTCTACGTACGATACACTTTGCAGACAAAGTATTAGATGTTAAGGTTTTTTACACGACTCTGGATACGGAATGATGAATTTATACACTAGTGGAATAGCTCATTCACTGCAACGTCTGATATTATTTCACAACTGCAATTATAGATGGGTTCTAGAGGAATATTTTCTGTCACTGGAGAATTGTCATGGATGCTAGTCTAATACATTACTGGCCATTAAAATTCCTACACCACGAATATGACTTGCTACAGACGCGAAATTTAACCGACAGGAAGAAGATGCTGTGATATGCAAATATTTAGCATTTCAAAGCATTCACACAAGGTTGGGGCCGGTGGCGACACCTACAACGTGCTGACATGGGGAAAATGGTTCAAATGGCTCTGAGCACTATGGGACTTAACACCTTAGGTCAGCAGTCCCCTAGAACTTAGAACTACTTAAACCTAACTAAGGACATCACACACATCCCTGCCCGAGGCAGGATTCGAACCTGCGACCGTAGCGGTCGCGCGGTTCCAGACTGAAGCGCCTAGAACCGCTGGGCCACCAGAGGCCAGCTGACATGGGGAAAGTTTCCAACCGATTTCTCATACACAAACAGCAGTTGACCGGCGTTGCCTGGTGAAATGTTGTTGTCATGCCTCGTGTAAGGAGGAGAAATGCGTACCATCACGTTTGCGACTTTGATAAAGGTAGGATTGTAGCCTATCGCGATTGCGGTTTATCGTATAGCAACATTGCTGCTCGCGTTGGTCGAGATCCAATGACTGTTAGCAGAATATGGAATCGGTGGGTTCAGGAGGGTAATACGGAACGCCGTACTGGATTCCAACGGCCTCGTATCACTAGCAGTTGAGATGACAGCCATCTTATCCGCCTGGCTGTAACGGATCGTGCACCCACGTCTCGATCCCTGAGTCAACAGATAGGGACGTTTGCGAGACAACAACCATCTGCTCGAACAGTTCGACGACGTTTTCAGCAGCATGGACTACCAGCTCGGAGACCATTGCTGCGATTACCCTTGACGCTGCATCACAGACAGGAGCGCCTGCGATAGTGTACTTAACGACGAACCTGGGTGCACGAATGGCAAAACGTCATTTTTTCGAATGAATCCAGGTTCTGTTTACAGCATCATTATGGTCGCACCCGTGATTGACAACATCGCGGTGAACGCACATTGGAAGCGTGTATTCGTCATCGTCATACTGGCGTATCACCCGACGTGATGGTACAGGATGCCACTGGTTACACGTCTCAGTCACCTCTTGTTCGCATTGACGGCGCTTTGAACAGTGGACGTTACATTTCAGATGTGGCTCTACCATTCATTCGATCCGTGCGAAACCCTACATTGCAGCAGGACAATGCACGACCGCATGTTGCAGGTCCTGTACGGGGCTTTCTGGATACAGAAAATGTTCCACTGCTGCCCTGGCCAGCACATCCTCCAGATCTCCCACCAATTGAAAACGCTGGTCAATGGTGGCCGACCAACTGGCTCGTCACAATACGCCAGTCACTGCTCTTGATGAACTGTGGTATCGTGTTGAAACTGCTTGGGCAGCTGTACCTGTACACGCCATCCAAGGTCTGTTTGACTCAATGTCCAGGCGTATCAAGGCCGTTATTATGGCCAGAGGTGGTTGGCTCAAAATGGCTCTGAGCACTATGGGACTTAATATCTGAGGTCGTCAGTCCCCTAGGACTTAGAACCACTTAAACCTAACTAACCTAAGGACATCACACACATCCATGCCCGAGGCAGGATTCGAACCTGCGACCGTAGCTGTCTCGCGGTTCCGGACTGAAGCGCCTAGAACCGCACGGCCACCACGGCCGGCTAGAGGTGGTTGTGCTGGGTACTGATTTCTCAGGATCTATGCACCCAAATTGCGTGAAAATGTAATCACATGTCAGTTCTAGTATAATATATTCGTCCAATGAATACCCGTTTATCATCTCCATTTTTTCTTGGTGTAGCTATTTTAATAGGCAGTAGTGTAGTAACATGTTTTTCATGCAAACACCAGGCGTGCTTCAAATTTGAAGAGCACGCGGTCCACGTTAATCTAATGATATGTTCGGCTTGTCTCTTAATATCAAGTAGCTGATTTCGATAGCAATGAGTATTGACCATAAAGAAGAAAGAATTGCGAATATAAGTAATGTACAGCACGAGCCGTTAAATATTTCAAATGACATGGAGGCCCATGCGGCCAACCGTGGCAATTCCTCCACCGCATCATCAGTCCGCAGTCACGATAATGTGCTGAATCGTGCATAAATATGGGATTTTTTGACTTCTGAAAGTGTCTAAAAATAAGAATGCGTAGGATATCAGGTTCGGTACTAAATTGTGACTCGTCACAAAACAAAACATGTCAACATGCGGTATATACCTGTCCTAGATGATTCTTCGCCCAGTGCCTTGGGGAATCATGACGTTTTTTTTTTTTTTTTTTTTTTTTCAATGAGCTCACACAACGGGACTTCGTGCTTAGGGACGTCAGGGTGTAGTTTGGATTTTGTTTTGTGGCCTGTTGTTGTTTATAAGGAATGTTGCAATTGATTTGGATTCTGCCAGTATGGGCAGTGATTATGTGGTAATAATCATCTGTGGTTTGATTGATTGTTGATGATATTCTCCAGTTCTTTTCAGTATACATCCTGCTGTTGTAAAGGAAGTTGCATTGCGGGCTACTCCAGTGACATCGGTTGTCTCTGATTAGCCTCTGCCCTATCAATGGTTGGTCGCTGTAGAGTTTATGGTAAATCATGTAGCATCAGGTCTACTCGTAAAGATGTGATGGTCGGATACCGATCAGACCTGGAACGCCGATAGTGCTCACTGTATCCAAAATCTGGAGGGGACTGTTTCAAGTTTCATTTCTGACCTACTGAATCAGGTTTCCCATATTTTTTCCTAATCACCTGCGTGGATAATTCCTTTGAACAGACTAGACTCGATAAGTCGGAGACATGCTATACTCTAACCTCCCAATTTTCCTCTTTCAATACTTGAGCAATGCTTATCAATTGCCTATCTGAAAGAGCAGAGGCGTGTGATAATCTAGAGTGAGACCTTGCAAATTTATTTGTGCTCTCTCCGCAAGCAGTCAGTGGAGACTCTTTCGAAACCACACATTGCTTGGCAGTTGCTAAGGAATAATAATTATTATTATTGACATCATTATTAATTTGCCATAAACATGTGACAGAATTTTGACGGTAGGCTCGTCACATAGCCTGTCACCAAGCATTTTAGAGCTACTGCCAACAGGAGGAAAGGCAGCTCCTGACATGGAGAACAGACGCCTGATGCAGCCGCTCCTAACATGGAGTACAGACGCTGCTGAAGTTGGTTCTTCCATCTTCCTCGCCGTTGGGTATCCAGACCTCGTCCGCCGTTGAAGCTTTTGACTAACTTCAAGAGAAATGGAAAGAGAAAGAGCTCTGACAGTCGAAGAATGAGCTATTCGGAAGCACTAGGGCAAGGGCCAAGAAAGGCAGAAATGAAAGACTCCCTAGGCCTCGGATACCCTAATACCGCAGGGGTCGGAAGTGGGCAAGAGTTGACCGAGGGTGGCCGACAGGAAAGAAAACAGGAGGGACATGGCACAAGTAAGTGGAAGCAATGCCAGGCCCAGCTTGAGGCCCCGTGCTCGCCACGCACGTCACGCAAGATGCGTGCCTCTGAGTAATAATGGAAACGAAGATGCTAAAGTGGACAGTGGGCCTCACTAAGTTAGATCATGTTTCTAATGACAGCATTAGGAAACGGTTTGGTTCAAAATGGCTCTGAGCACTATGGGACTCAACATCTTAGGTCATAAGTCCCCTAGAACTTAGAACTACTTAAACCTAACTAACCTAAGGACATCACACACACCCATGCCCGAGGCAGGATTCGAACCTGCGACCGTAGCAGTCCCGCGGTTCCGGACTGCAGCGCCAGAACCGCACGGCGACCGCGGCCGGCTGCTAGGTAGCCTTAAAACGGTTTGGTGTTGCACCGTTCCAAGAAAAGATGCGTGAGAGTCATTATCGATGGTTTGGGCATGTTTTACAGGCCGGTGATGACTATTGCCAAGGCGGGTTACACACCTGAGGTTGTCGGCAGTAGACCCAAAGGACGACCTAAGCAACGTTGGGCTGATAAAATTCATAAAGGCCTTAAATGAGTGAACATCCACTCAGCTGCATCCCGTGATAGAGCGAAATGGCGACAACGGACCCATGTAGCGGATCCTGCAGGCACGCGGGACAAATGCTGAAGGAAAAGAAGAAGAAGAAGAAGAAGATCATTATTAATTTGAATAACAAGCATAAAAAACAGTGCGAAAATCTAAAAACAAAATCCGCAGTCACAGAACAACAAATAACAAACAGCTATATTCGGAGCAGTATCGTGATACGTCTGGCGATTAACAAAAACATGCTACGAGGTCAATAAAAATGTGTACCCACCATGAACTTCAATGTATGACCTACATCTTTTTGGGGCACCGACGACGAACATGTTCAGCGCTGCTGTAGGCATTTCCATAACACCTTCTCCACAACACATCTCCATCAGAAAGACGTGGCACAGTAGTTAAGACACTCATCTCGCATTCGTCAGGTGCGGTATTCAAATCCTTGTCCGGCATTCGTGATCTAGGTTTCTCGTGGTTCCCCTAAATTTCTTGAGGCTAATTCCGAAAGAGTTTTTTTTCAACAACACCGAGACAATCTCCGGACTTCGTACAATAGGTGGCAATACTCCTGACAACGCGTCTTGCTTCACCTAGGCGAGTCGAATATGGTGGGTGAATCGCGCGCTCTTCTAACCCTCCGTTAAGCATAGTTCCGCGGACCAGCCGTTTCCATCCACTGAAAATGAAGAAAAGACCTACTGAACCACGGAAATTTCGTGATAAACCATACTGACCGTGGTGCCGGGGATCTGTCACGTGCCAGTGCGTTTTAGAAACAGTAATAACTTCCTCCTTTCCCCAAACCGAATAGTGTCTATAATCACTCGTTACCTTGGATCAATATTAATCTGAAAACCGAATCCAAATTCAGTCATCCGTTAAGAAAACCCCTGTGAGTATGAGATCACCACCTGCAGTAAGCTTCTGTGAGAGCACACAGGCGTACACAAACGTAACCATTGTAATTTCATTCGCGCGGGATGAGGTTGGGCTAGCAAAGCTCAACCAGCCCAGAGCACGCGGTCCAGACGGTATCCACCATAAAATTCTAAGGCTAATCCCAACATTGCTGCCTTTACGTGACAAATCGTCACTGCAACGTTTTACGGCTACGGCTGGCATCGTAGCTCTGAAGACAGCCTATGGAGTAATTTCACAAATCAGCCGCGGGCCAGAATCGAGGAGCCACGTATGCAGAGAGGTTCAGGGAGGCAGTCAGTTGTCACTTCGTCTTTTACAAAAAGGATATAGAAGATGCAATGATTTGAGCCCTTCAAACAGCAAGGAGTACTCATTACAAATGTGAAACTGCCATTACGATAACCGCTGGTGTCAAGTTTGATAAACTGTTGTGATTCGTGCGACTATGAACACCAATATACTTCAACAACTTTGCTTTAGCGTTCTCTTGACAGTTTAACACTGTAACAGTTACTGAAAGCGAGAAAATAATTTGGAGTGGTTCCGTTTATTCAAATAACATTTTACTAATATCAGAGGACTCCATTACTCGTTGTGGAGAAATGAGCGTGTGGGATACTTTCATATACGCAGTGGTGATGCACAGGCGATATGTTTAAACAGATGCTCACCAAACTACCCATATATTTAAACTTCCTGGTAGATTAAAACTGTGTGCCGGACCAAGACTCGAACTCGGGACTTTTGCCTTTCGCGGGCAAGTGTTCTACCGACTGAGCTACCGAAGCACGACTCACGACCCGTCATCATAGCTTCAATTCTGCCAGTACCTCGTCTCCTACCTTCTAAACTTCACAGAAGTTCTTCTGCAGAAGAAGGTGGTAGCTCAGTTGGTAGATCACTTGCCCACGAAAGGCAAAGGTCCCGAGTTCGAGTCTCGGTCCGGCACACAGTTTTAATCTACCAGGAAGTTTCATATCAGCGCAAATTCCGCTGCAGAGTGGAAATCTCATTCTGTACCCATATATTGTTGATGGGGTCATCACAGCATTACAGGAATCGAACAATCCTACTAGGTCGCAACACACTGAATTGAAACGCCATTCGTGAATATTTAGTAGAAAATACAGTTATGTTTAACTTTAAAAGAATTTAAGAACTGCAACATAAAAGACAAAAATACGGTGCGCACAAGCGCTGGTAATTACAATTTACCGCTGCAAACTACTAGGGCCTGCCACGATGGGAATATTTACGTCTATAAACAGCTGTGCAGTCAGCAGTTGCTTCCACAAGTTTTTACTAGCCTTGCAGGAATACCTTAAGGCGAGTACCACGGGAAGTGTTCCTGTACCTAGCTGCAGCTTCCAGTACCACTCCACTAGAAGCGTTACATCTCTTACAACTCACCCTGAAGACTGTAATACAGGGTGAATTCGACAAAATTTTGGATGTCGTTAAGATAAATTTCTGAATTTTTGGTATAAGAGTCCCGTGGTGTCCTATAGCTCGTTTCGTTTGACTTTTACCCTCTTTATTTTTGTATCTTTGAAATCATCTACGCAGCAGTGCAGATACGCTATGAGCTAGCTGTGAGTCTTCTTTGGAAAGGAAATTGTTCCAGTCAGCCATGGTAATAGCTGTTGACAATAGTAATGTTCACCTCACTATTCGCCCACAATTCAGTATTGCTCGGATCTGTGTTGCGTTCATTTTTCTGTTCGTGTTAGTTGTAAGTTACCAGTGATCCAAAGCAGTGGGGCTAAATTTACTGATGAAGAATTGGAAGATTTGCACTCTGTGCACGGTTTCAGAACACTATGGAAGAGCACACAGAGACACTCTACTGAGCAGACCCATAGCAACGGTAACCACATCACGGAACTTTGGCATCTGTACGTAGGCGCCTATGAGAAAGCGGATACTTCCGTGTTAGACTGGAAGATACTGGCTGTGCAAGACGTGGCAGAACATTCGATTTCAAAGATAACAGTCAGTACCACAAGTAATCGGCGCATTGCACGGGCTCTGACCGCAAGGCAAACAACTGCTTTGAAAATCTTACATGAACAACAATTATACCCGTGTCACCCACGCAATCTTAAGTCATTGCAGGCAGATGACTTCCCATTCCGAGCCCAATTGGTTCCTATACACACTACTGGCTATTAAAATTGCTACACCAAGAAGAAATGGAGATGATAAACGGGTATTCATTGGACAAATATATTATACTAGAACTGACATGTGATTACATTTTCACGCAATTTGGGTACATAGATCCTGAGAAATCAGTACCCAGAACAACCACCTCTGGCCGTAATAACGGCCTTGATACGCTTGGGCATTGAGTCAAACAGAGCTTTGATGACGTGTACAGGTACAGCTGCCCATGCAGCTTCAACACGATACCACAGTTCATCAAGAGTAGTGACTGGCGTATTGTGACGAGCCAGTTGCTCGGCCACCATTGACCAGACGTTTTCAATTAGTGAGAGATCTGGAGAATGTGCTGGCCAGGGCAGCAGTGGAACATTTTCTGTATCCAGAAAGGCCCGTACAAGACCTGCAACATGCGGTCGTGCATTATCCTGCTGAAATGTAGGGTTTCGCAGGGATCGAATGAAGGATAGAGCCACGGGTCGTAACACACCTGAAATGTAACGTCCACTGCTCACTGTCACAAGAGGTGACCGAGACGTGTAACCAATGTCACCCCATACCATCACGCCGGGTGATACGCCAGTATGACGATGACGAATACACGCTTCCAATGTGCGTTCACCGCGATGTCGCCAAACACGGATGCGACCATCATGATGCTGTAAATAGAACCTGGATTCATTCGCAAAAATGACGTTTTGCCATTCGTGCACCCAGGTTCGTCGTTGAGTACACAATCGCAGGCGCCCCTGTCTGTGATGCAGCGTCAAGGGTAACCGCAGCCATGGTCTCCGAGCTGATAGTCTTTGCTGCTGAAAACGTCGTCGAACTGTTCGTGCAGATGGTTGTTGTCTTGCAAACGTTACAGTCATGCGGATAACATGCCTGTCATCTCGACTGCTAGTGATACGAGGCCGTTGGGATCCAGCACGGCGTTCCGTATTACCCTCCTGAACCCACCGATTCCATATTCTGCTAACAGTCATTGGATCTCGACCAACGCGAGCAGCAATGTCGCGATCCGATAAACCGCAATCGCGATAGGTTACAATCCGACCTTTATGAAAGTCGGAAACGTGATGGTACGCATTTCTCCTTCTTACCCGAGGCATCACAACAACTTTTCACCAGGCAATGAGAAATCGGTTGGAAACTTTCCTCGTGTCAGCGCGTTGTAGGTGTCGCCACCGGCGCCAACCTTGTGTGGATGCTCTGAAAAGTTAATCATTTGCATATCACAGCGTCATCTTCCTGTCGGTTAAATTTCGCGCCTGTAGCACGTCATCTTCGTGGTGTAGCAATTTTAATGGCCAGTAGTGTAGATATAGAGGAAAACCATAATTTTCCTGTTTTCATGTTCTTTACGGACGAGAACATTTTTAAAAGAGAGACCATGCTCATCAGTAGGAACAGCCATGTATGTAATAATGAACATCCATATGTGCTGGTGTGTCCAACGTGTAAAGACAAATTCGCTGTAGATGTATGGGGTGATAATGTCAACGATTGTAAATGACTGTAACTCCCGTACTTCCCCGTAAAATGAACTGCGACGAGTACAAAAATCTCTTCAGCATGACCTTCCCACATTTCCCAGAAGATGTGCCACTGATAATTCGTCAGATTATGGGATTTCAGCACTACGAGGCATCAGCACACTTTCCAGTCAATATTAGGAATCAATATGATGTACAGTTTGGACGGCAGTGGATTGGTTGCAATGGCCCAGTTTCGTAGCCAGGATGGTCACCAGATATGACACCAATGGATTTCTTCTTACGGGAGCGTGTAAAGACAATAGTTATCGAGACTTCTATCGATACTCGCATGGATCTGGTGGCTAGGAATGTCGCAACCGAGGAAGGAGTACACCAATCTCCTGGAATCAATGAGCGTCTAAGGCAGTTGAAAATGTTTCGGTATACACTACGCTGTGATAATCGTGTTCGTTATTTTGAACAATACCTGTAAGTCAACATTCCTGCACGTGTTGCGTACTGCTCTGTGCACCGACAGAATAGAACGGTTCAAATGTCTGTTAGTGACTTAACATCTGAGGTCATCAGTCCCCTGGAATATAGAACTACTTAAACCTAACTAACCTAAGGACATCACACACATCCATGCCCGAGGCAGGATTCGAACCTGCGACGGCAGCAGCAGCGCGGTTGCGGACTGAAGCGCCTAGAACAGCTCGGCCACAACAGCCGACAGAACAGACTGAACTCACTGTGATAAAAGTGTACGTGTTTCACTTGAGGGCTTTTTCATACTCTGCGCGTGACCGCTACGGTCACAGGTTCGAATCCTGCCTCGGGCATGGATGTGTGTGATGTCCTTAGGTTAGTTAGGTTTAAGTAGTTCTAAATTCTAGGGGACTGATGACTACGGCAGTTAAGTCCCATAGTGCTCAGAGCCATTTTTTTTCATACTCTGCGTTTTGTTTGGTACGTTTCGGTGACTGCGTATTACAGGTTTTTTCCACTGTTAAGAAGGTATTTTCACAGAAACAAAGATAATTGGTGTAATAAGCCGTATAAATCGTAGCTATTATGTTACTCTCTAACGAGCACTGGAGACCACGGGTGCCTTACACCAAAATTATCGGATAATATCCCTCGTATTATGTCTTTTAACTTAAGAAAAAAGCCGTTAAGCAACAAATATGAAATTTGTGTAACATAATTTGATTGGTGAGATGAAGCAGCTGAACTGGCCATTCAGGTGTCTCGACACGCTATCTGAAAACTTTGCAGGATAATAGGAAAGAGATAGTTCTAGTGTGTCACTGCACTGATGGACTTCGGAGTAAACACAGATACTAATCTCCATCAGAGGGACTTCACCTCAGCAGCGAGTTCTCTCAAGAGTTTACACGTTTGCGCAATAACAGACGGTGGCAGATTTTCCGTTAACGCTGAAAGTCCCCGTCTGTGAGAGCTACAACAAGCCAAAACATTATGATCACTACGCACCGCGAGACTGAATGCCACCTGTTGCCACTGTGTGCACGTGACGCGATAAGGAAAGTATATACGAGAGGGGAGGGGGAGGGTGGAGGAAGAAAGCACAATCACCACTTTGCACGCTATCTCTCCATCACCTTCTCTGTCTCAGACGACCCTAATTTTTACTACTCATTGTTCCCTACCACTCATGAAAGCACTAACACCACTGACCCCCCCACCCCCCACCCCCCTTACTTGGATTCCAGCTTCCAGTACTTGGAAAGCACACCACATACAAAAAAGGACGCACCACGAAGGAATTATCTAATTCGGACGGAGCTCGGTAGATGTGAAATACATTTACAGACAAACAAATGAGTGCAATTTCAGAAAAATTGGATGATTTATTCAAGAGAAAGAGCTTCTCGAATTGAGAATTGAGAATTAGTCCACCTCTGTCCTTATGCAAGCAATTATTCGGCTTTGCACTGATTGATAGAATTGTTGGACGTCCTCCTGAGGGAAATTGCGCCAAATTTTTGTCCGCCTGGTGCGTTAGATTGTCAAAATCCCGAGCAGATTGTTGGACCCCGCCCATAGTATTCGAAACGTTCTCAATCGCTGGTCGTCAAGGTCAAGCGGATCTGATCAGTGACGCCAGTGAACGATAATCCAGGCTGAAGACGTGCCTGGTGACGGCCCGGGCAGCAGTGGAGTACCAACGTAACTATCGCCTGCCATAAGGCCCAACAAACAGTGATGGTCTGGGGTGCCATTTCATTTCATAGCGGTCCTCCTTTGATTGTCATCGACGGCACCATAGCACAGCGGTACGTCAACGATGTTCTACGCCCCTTCAGGGCAAGCAATCCTGGGCTTACATTCAGCAAGACAACTTGAGCAGGCACAAGGCGAGAGTTTCTATTGATTTTCTTCGTGCTTCCCAAATCCTATCTTGGCCAATGTGGTCACCGGATCTCTCCACTACTGAGAACGTATGGAGCATTATGGGCAGGGACCTCCAACCAGCTCGGGATTCTGACGATCTAACGTGCCAGCTGCAGAGAATTTCGCACGATATCCATCAGGAATACACCCTATCAATCAGTGCCAAGCCGAATAACAGTTTGCTTGAGGGCCAGAGGTGGACCAGCGCGCTAGTGATTTCATCAATGTGTGAAGCCCTTGCTCTTGAATAAATCACCCAGTTTTCTGAAATTGTTGTCACTTGTTTTTTTTTTTTTTTTTTGTATATGCACGTCACATGTCAGACACAACAGCTACCACTCAAATACGTACATTTCTGTAAGCGCGCGACGGCTCCTTGACGTTTGTTTCAGTGCAGATGCACTTAGGCCATCCGAACTCCTACTGGAATCAATGCTTTGTGAGTAGTGGCTTAGTGGACGCTTTGCAGCGGAAAGTAAAGTCTATCGGGGACTGTGCCTGGATGGCCGATGCGGCTAAGGAAACCACTCAAGAGAAGCGATAAATCCTGGATTGAGTCACGGTCTGGCACAAATTTTCAGCTTTCGTCACTGCCATTACCACAGTGCCCTGCACAGCTGGAAGTCACGAATTCTCACCCATCTCTTCCCTTTCTTTCTCCATTCCCATTTGATGTAAAGAGGTGACATAAAATAAATACTTCACAGAAAACGCAACACTTCCTCTGGTCACGACCGCGTTACTTATAGACACCTCAAGGAATGAGCCCTCTTCTCTCCATTCATCCTTGCAACCCTTTATATCACTATCCTACCCACAGGTTACTATCCTGAACTGTGGAAAACCTTAAAAATCCTATTTTTTCCCAAACAGCAAAAACCTCTGATTGACACCTCTTTCTGCCACCCCATCTGCCACACATCAGTATTTAACAAGGTCTTTGATGGACGCGTCGGGAGAACATGGATTCAAAGCCTGAACCAACACCAACACCTTCTTGTTCATCAGCGTGGCTTCTCTCCCAACTGTCTGTCTGATGATCAGGTCCTGCACCTTATTCATTTCCTTTGCCGCCGGATCATCACCCGTACATCCGCTATTTTTATTTTCTCCCACCTACAGAAAGGACCTGACCGTGTACGGCATTCCGGTCTCCTTTTCAGACTCCAAACTTATGCACTTCCAGCTAACTATGCCCGCATTATCGCATCCTTCATCTCTACTCGCCCATCCTTTGTTACTATTAACAATACCAATTCCCATACTTTCCATCCCAATGCCCTGAACTCTCTCCTCTCCTTTATCCTCTACAAATCTGACATGCCCAAATCACCTCTTCCAATTCACCCCTTCAATATGCTGATGGCACGGCTTTCCTCGTCCTCGATCCTGCACTCCAGAAATCCCAACCATCTCTCCAAATCCACCGCAATCAGTTTACCTCCTGCTGTAACCAAAGGCACTTCAGGATCAACCCAGGCAATAATTATAGGACGAACCAGCAACACCTTCCGGCACCATAGACTTTTACCACGTCATTTACGACCATCCTACCCTGCTAACTAAACTACTAAAATATCTTGGACTAACCTTCGACTGGCAACTAACATGGAAACCTCAGCAACTAACCATCCAAAAGAAAGCCCACAATAGGCTAAAACTACTAACTCGCCGAACCTGCAGCACTCCACTGTTCTCCACAGTTGCAAAACCTTGATCCGGCCCACCCTTTTGTATGCAAATGTTACATGGATATCTCCCCCACCTAAGTGCAGTAACTCCATCCAGATCATTAAACGTCACGCACTCCACTTCGTTTCCTACATCCGTCTACCTTCCCCTACTGGGATCCTCCGCCATCTTATTATTTTCCCATTCCTCTTCATGTACATCAAACACCTCCGCCTACTCTACACTATCTACAAATTAGTTTCCAATTATCCACGTGCTTCCCATCTAACCATTAATCCCAGCATGCTGCTACGCCTCACCATCCCTATGCCTACACACAATCCAGATACTATCCTAATAGAACTTCAGCCGACTACTTCTTCCAGACCATGAGACCCAACGTGATACCTATCAATCTTACCAACTACAATTTGCCACCTGTCTCACTTTCCATCACCTATCTCATTTCCCATCCATCTGCCCCTTCCCCTCTCTGAGAGAGAAAGTTTTTTGACTTTTGATTTTAAGTTTTTACAGTTTTTATGTGAACGCTGACAAAATTCACCTTCGAATTTTTTTAAACAGCTGTAAACTTTTCACCTTTGATAATATTTGTTTTCGTCCCTGTTAGGGGTTATGTGAAAAAAGTAAAGCGACTATTCTTTTATCTATCACAGTTTTATTTTTTTCCAAAAACTGTATTGTCCTCTTCAAAGTAGTTCCCTTCAGAGCTATTCACCGGCGGAGTCATTCTTCTCAGTCTTGGTAGCAGCGCTGAAGGGCCTTTAACTTGTCGGTCACATTCTTTTGAATGTTCTTCAGAGTCCGAAAATGACGTCTTTTTAAGATATTTTTCAATTCCAGAAAAAGAAAAAAGTCATAAGAACTCAGATCAGGTGAATAGGGGGATTATGGAGTAACAGCAGTGCCTTCTGATGTCAAAAATTTCGTGATGGAAGTGGCCGTGTGACATGGGGTGTTCTCACAACGCAGCATCCACTCATCTGCAATGTCTGATCTCCCTTGATTCATCCTTTTCCTGAGCCTTTAAGGACGTTTTTGTAAATCACTTGCCGGCCCGGGTGGCCGAGCTGTTCTAGGTGCTACAGTCTGGAACCGCGCGGCCGCTACGGTCGCAGGTTCGAATCCTGCCTCGGGCATGGATGTGTGTGATGTCCTTAGGTTAGTTAGGTTTAAGTAGTTCTAAGTTCTAGGGGACTGATGACCTCAGAAGTTAAGTCACATAGTGCTCAGAGCCATTTTGTAAATCACTTGGTCTTGGAGGAACAAATTCTTTGCGTACGATATCCCAACTGTCAAGAAAGCAAATCAGCATTGTTTTGATATTTGATTTGCTCATTCGAGGTTTTCTCAGTCGAAATGTCGCAGTGCGCCACTCCTCGCTTTGCCACTTTTGTTTAAGCGTCTTACTCAAAAATTCAGGATTCATCACCTGTGATCATATAAAACATTCGTGGTTATTGGCAGTCCTCTCAAGAAGATCAACACACACGTTTCTTCGGTTGTTTTTCAGCTCAGTTGTGAGGTTTTTCGGCACCATAATGGCACAAACATTTCGCCTATACAAATATTCGGTAAAAATTTTATGTACGGTGAAAGTGCCTACGTTTAAGAAGTCACCCATCATCCTTACTGTTAAAGGTCAGTCTGATCTCACAAGAGCACGTACACGCACACGTTCGACGTTTTCGTCGTTTTTTGAAGTTGAAGCTCTCCTTATCTTCAACGTGCTCTCAGCGTTCCAAAAATGATTTGTGCCAACGAAGAACTTGTGCTCTTGATAATCAATGTTCCCCCTAGGCCTGTTTCAACTTTTCAGAGGTCATACTCACGGAATCCCCAAATTTAACGTAAAACTTGAGTGGATAAAGTTGCTTTAAATTCCGCTGCCCATTTTCTTAGCACACAACTAAAACACGACTTCACCGATGGAGCTCTGAAAAATCAAGTGATGGCTGTACGGAGCTGAAACTCGGACTGAGCATCTGCAAGGGATGAACACATCGGTCTACACAAGTTGAACAACACAGCGTTCCGAAGTCGCTAGCAGGGTTGTCAGTATCATTACTTTTCTCATATACCCCTTATATTTTAAAAGCTCTTGGCTGAAGAGCGGATTGTTGTATCGCTGACAACCCTCTCTACCTCCCTCCACATATGGGGCGAGGAGCGTGAAATTACAATAAAGAAATAAAGGGGGCAGGGGAATCATTCTAGCAACAATACCGGCCGCAAAGCGACTTTGACGACGGGCAATTCGATATGGATCAGCACCTGAGAATAAGCATGTCGGAAATGCCAAAGCTGGTCTGCTGTTCACACGTTTCGGTCGTGAGCATCTATGGGAAGTGGTTGAAGGACAATGAAACCAAGAGTAGGCGACAAGGTGTTGGACATCCACACGTCATCATACGAGGGTAATCCCAAAAGTAAGGTCTCCTATTTTTTTATATGTACATAGACTTGTTTATCTCTGCAATGGTTTATATCAGTTTACAGCTTTAACATTTAGCTATTTTCCGACATAATCACCATTTCTGTCTATTCATTTTTGTAGACGCTGTGGCAGTTTTTGTCATACCAGCTCGCAGCCAGCTCCGCGGCTTTGGCGAAGAAGGATGCCGCCACTGGCGTGGTTGTTGCTTGGCCTCAGGTGTAAAGTGTTATGCCCAGGTTTCGTCTCCCGTGACAATTGAGTCCAGAAAGTTGTCCTGTTCGGCTGCAAGGCGATGAAGAAATGCGCGGGAAGCATCAGCTCGTTGCCGCATGTGGTCCTCAGTCAGCATGCGTGGCACCCATCTTGCGCACACCTTCCGGTAGTTCAATGTTTCTGTTAAAATTCTGTGAGCGGTGCTGCGGGAAACCTCAGTAACCAACTTGCAGAGATCATCCACGGTGATCCGCCGATCTTCACGCATGCTTTGCTCAACCTTCAACACTGTCTCCTCAGAAATTGATGGTCTCCCGCTCTTTTGTTCGTCGTGAATTTCGGTCCGACCAGCTGCAAACTCTCTACACCACTTACGAACATTTTTGACATCCATGCACGCCTCACCATACACTTCCGTCAATTGGCGATGGATTTAAATCGGCGCAGTGCTCTTTGCGTTCAAAAACCGAATAACTGCGCGCAATTCGCACTTGGTGGTAACATCCAACGGGAGCTCCATTCTCAACGGCTGCCAAGCCAAGACAGCACCTCAGCGCGGCGTGCGCGCGCTTACACACAGCGCGTGAAGCACTCTTCGTAACAACGTGACCAGAGTTCTGTACTTAAAAAAAAAAAAAAAAAAAAAAAATAGGAGACCTTACTTTTGGGATTACCCTCGTATAATGTGGAAGTCGGTGGCTTGTGCCCTGTTAAGCAGGTCAGGCGGCGATCTGTGCCAGATCTGACGACAGAGTACAGTACAGCACTGCTCAGCGCACATTGTCTAACATGGCTCTCCACAGCAGACGAGCCCTACGTTCCCCCAAGTTGACTCAGTGATACCGTCGATTATGACGGCAATGGGCCCGAGATCATGGAGTTGGATAGTGGATCTTTTAAAGCGTGTCGCCTGGTCTTGCGATTCGCTTTCTTGTCACACCAAGGCGATGGTCATGTCTGGATATGCCGTCATCCTGGAGAAAGGCTGCTCCAAACATGTACCGTGCCGTGTACGCAGGCCGATGGGAGCAATATTTTGCTACGGGGGAAATTTACCTCAACTTCCGTGGGCCAATATGACAGTTGTGAAGTACAGGGTGGTGCACGAAATGTGTTACCAATTGTTTCTTTCACAATTTACGACGCATATTAGATATCCCGCTGGGATCTCTACAGCAGTACCAGCAGAGCATGGGAAAACAAATGAGTTACGAAATGACGTGTAATTCACGATACCGCCGCTAGGATACTAGTAAGCAGCAATGGCTGACAATGGAAGACTGACGACACAGCAACGATCGGCAATTATGTTACTTTTTCGTGAAACTAAAAGCCTTGTTGTGACTCAGAGGCGTTTTCGACAACAGTTTAACATACGATGAGTCCCGTGGAAGAAGGTTGTACGATAAATTTGTACAGGAAGGAACAGTATTGGAAGCGAAGCGAACTCGGCCTAAGCTTGTTTGTTCGCCAGAGAATATTAAAGCGGTACGAGTTGCTGTACAGAGAAGTCCCGGGAAATCGTGTAGGAAAAGGCAGCAGTGCAACTGGGAATATCCAGACGCTCCGTTCAACGCATTCTTAAAAGTGAGCTCCATATGTACCGACACAAGATGACCTGTGCACAGAAGCTCACTGAAGAACACAAGCAGCACAGACTACTGCTGGGGCGGAGGATAGGGAAGAAACTCTCAACAACGTTTGGTTCTCAGACGAGGCGCATTTTCATTTAGACGGTGTGTTTAACAAACAAAATGTACGCTTTTGTGCCACTGGAAACCCACAAGTGCTTCGTGAACGACAACATTATGCTCCGAGGATTACAGCGTGGGCAGCAATTTCCAGTCACGCACTTATTGACCCCTTTTTCTTTGAAGAAACTGTGAACAGCGAGCGTTATTTGAGCATGCTTCGCAATAGCTTCTTGCTACTGCCTTGCCCTTCAACACGCAGGGGTTTATGCGATATGGAGCAAGGCCACATACTGCAAACACTGTGTTGGAGTTTTTACTCGAGCATTTCGACATGCAGATCATTTCTCTCGGGTTTCCAGGTCGCTTCAATGACGGACAAAATTGGCCCCCTAATAGTCCAGACCTCAATCCAGGTGACTTTTTTCTTTGGGGGTACCTAAAGGGAAAAATTTTCCCGAAACGTCCACGCGATTTAATGGAGCTCAGAAGACATATTCTTCAAGCTTGCAGTGAAATACGGACGACATGTGCCGTAGGGTAATCACTAACTTCAGTGTTCGTTTGAAGGAAGTTAGGAAACGAAATGGTGGACATATTGAGCATGTGTTGAGTTAGAACAAATCTCCATCGACGGCTCTTCATTGTAGTATATGTTCCTTTCAGACTGTATTGACAATAAAGTTTATATTCAAAAACAAAATGATAACACATTTCGTGCGCTAGGCTGTATTTGAAAATTAATGCTGGGCCCCTGAACCCTTTCATGCTTGATATCTTCTCCGACGGCGCTGGCGTATTCCAGCAGGATAACCGCCCGTGTCACACGGCCATATCCTTAATACAGTGGTGTGAGGAGTGTGATAATGCACTGATGTTGATATCTTCCCCACCAACGTCGTCTGATCTGAAGCCGATTCCACACATCTGTGACGCTATGGGCGACAGCTCATAGACCGAAATCACTTACCTGTAATTTACGGGAACTGCGCGCTGAGTGGGTTCCCATACCTCCGAAAGCCAATGAAGGAGTTACAAGCTGCATGTTATGTGGAACTGCTGATATGTTTCAAAGGTGAACGAACATGCTATTAAACAGGTGGTCAAAATGTGTAAGACCCAACTCGCTTTATTTGTTCGTGAGGCCCAGAAAATATTTGATTCAGGCTTCCAGGTAGATGCCATTTTCCTTGACTTCCGGAAGGCGTTCGATACAGTTCCGCACTGTCACCTGATAAATAAAGTAAGAGCCTACGTAATATCAGACCCGCTGTGTGGCTCGATTGAAGAGTTTTTAGCAAACAGAACACAGCCATGGACGTTAAAGTAACCTCTGGCGTGCCACAGGGGAGTGTTATGGGACCATTGCTTTTCACAATATATATAAATGACCTAGTAGATAGTGTCGGAAGTTCCATGCGGCTTTTTGTAGATGATGCTGTAGTATACAGAGAAGTTGCAGCATTAGAAAATTGCAGCGAAATGCACGAAGATCTGCAGCGGATTGGTACTTGGTGCAGGGAGTGGCAACTGACACTTAACATAGACAAATGTAATGTATTGCGAATACATAGAAAGAAGGATCCTTTATTGTATGATTATATGATAGCAGAACAAACACTGGTAGCAGTTACTTCTGTAAAATATCTGGGAGTATGCGTACGGAACGATTTGAAGTGGAATGATCATATAAAATTAATTGTTGGTAAGGCGGGTACCACGTTGAGATTCATTGGGAGAGCCCTTAAAAAATGTAGTCCATCAACAAAGGAGGTGGCTTACAAAACACTCGTTCGACCTCTACTTGAATATTGCTCATCAGTGTGGGCTCCGTACCAGGTCGGTTTGACAGAGGAGCTGGAGAAGATCCTAAGAAGAGCGGCGCGTTTCGTCACAGGGTTATTTGGTAAGCGTGATAGCGTTACGGAGATGTTTAGCAAACTCAAGTGTCAGACTCTGCGAGAGGCGCTCTGCATCGCGGTGTAGCTTGCTGTCCATGTTTCGAGAGGGTGCGTTTCTGGATGAGGTATCGAGTATATTGCTTCCCCCTACTTACACCTCCCGAGGACATCACGAATGTAAAATTAGAGAGATACGAGAGCGCACGGAGGCTTTCCGGCAGTCGTTCTTCCCGCGAACCATACGCGACTGGAATAGGAAAGAGAGGTAATGACAGTGGCACGTAAAGTGCCCTCAGCCACACACCGTTGGGTGGCTTGCGGAGTATAAATGTAGATGTAGATGTCGCCTCATCAGTGTACGTAACGAGTGCCGATTCCCACAGCCGCCCAGCGGAACTGCCAGCAGTCACCTGTGCTGACGAATGACCGGTTTTCAGCTGGCAACGACACGCGCTTCAGCATTCCCGTCATAGTCCCCTTGACAATGATCCGTGAACCTCTAAGTAATTATAACTAAAAAGCGTGGAAACTCGCCTCAGAGATTTCCAATAATTTAATGAGAAATATTGGAACACGTGAGGCAATACTGACCCTACGACTTATATTAGAAGCTAAATTAAGAATAGGCAAACCTACGTTTCTAGCATTTGTAGACTTAGAAAAAGCTTTTTACAATGTTGACTGGAATACTCTCTTTCAAATTCTGAGGGTGATAGGGATAAAATACACTGAGCGAAAGGTTATTTACAATTTGTACAGAAACCACATGGCAGTTATAAGAGTCGAGGGACATGAATGTGAAGCAGTGGTTGGTAAGGGAGTAAGACAGGGTTGTAGCCTCTCCCTGATGCTGTTCAATCTGTATATTGAGCAAGCAGTAAAGGAAACAAAAAAATTCGGAGTAGGTATTAAAATCCACGGTGAAGAAATAAAAACTTTGAGGTTCGCCGATGACATCTTAATTCTGTCAGAGACAGCAAAGGACTTGGAAGAGCAGTTGAACGGAATGGACAGTGTCTTGAAAGGAGGATATAAGATGAACATCAACAAAATCAAAACGAGGATAGTGGAATGTAGTCGAATTAAGGAGTTTTGCTATTTGGGGAGCAAAATAACTGATGATGGTTGAAATAGAGAGGATATAAAATGTAGACTGGCAATGGCAAGGAAAGCGTTTCTGAAGAAGAGAAATTTGTTAACATCGAGTATAGATTTAAGTGTCAGGAAGTCGTTTCTGAAAGTATTTGTATGGGGTGTAGCCATGTATGGAAGTGAAACATGGACGATAAATAGTTTGGACAAGAAGAGAATAGAAGCTTTCGAAATGTGGTGCTACAGAAGAATGCTGAAGATTAGATGGGTGGATCACATAACTAATGAGGAGGTATTGAACAGAAATGGGGAGAAGAGGAGTTTGTAGCACAACTTGACAAGAAGAAGGGACCGGTTGGTAGGACATGTTCTGAGGCATCAGGGGATCACAAATTTAGCATTGGAGGGCAGCGTGGAGGGTAAAAATCGTAGAGGGAGACCAAGATATGAATACACTAATCAGATTCAGAAGAATGTAGGTTGCACTAAGTACTGGGAGATGAAGAAGCTTGCACAGGATAGGGTAGCATGGAGAGCTGCATCAAACCAGTCTCAGGACTGAAGACCACAACAACAACAACAAATATCGATGTAAAGGATTCTCGATATTTTTAAAACGTCAACAGTCCTACACCACAGTCATAGATCTTACATTATGGTTTGCGTGTTCGATGTAACTAATACACTTACGAGCCGGGGTCCTTGAGAAAATGAACCGTGTTTTTACTGGGGTTCATTTGCTTCATTCTCAACCGCTCTTTGTTGTGTTATATCCTACGGGAGGTATCTCCCTGATACCCCAGTGACGTTACCACTCTCCCATACAGCTTTTCTTTTGAGACTTTTGTCAGTGATTGTATTTTGGCTTCTAGCAAGGATTCGTTCGAAGTTGACCACCTGCAACAAATGAATAATAATAAAGAGATTTTTTTGATTTATTATTAATTTGCAATTAACACGTGGTGCCGTTGGCGCCAGTCGGTTCTCTGTATTCATTTAAGATCTTTGTGATCGACTCTGTATCGCGTGGCCGCGGTTTTCCTCGTTGGTCCCTATTTATGCGCACTACGCTGTGGGGAGAGGACTGGTTTTTAGGTCGGTTGGTTGGCGCTCCGGTGTGCAGTCTGGTTGTCGGCGGTCGCTCTTTGCGCGTGCGCTGCCTCTTTCTGTCACGTGGGCAGCGGGGCTGCGGACGGGGGCGTGTTTGCGGCCGGCGAGGGTATACTGCGTCTAGTGAGAAGGCCATGGTCTCGTCTGTGCTGCTAAACATGTGACAGTGACTTTGGAATTTATCAGCCTGTAATCGGATATGCTGCAGAATCAAACGGCGGGTATTATTCAGGTTCTCAAGGTCATGCTGTATGTATGTAGTATACGGGGTGTAAACGGTATAAGGCGCCAAAATTATACAGATGACACATCTCGCAATGCTTGACAAAAAAGTCTAGTAACGTGTTTGCGTATTTCCTTCGGTTGTCCCAGAAAAAAACAGTTCGTCTCAGGATAATGGTTTTGGAAGAGTAGATACTTGGCCGTGCACGTACGTGAGCAATCGGTTCCTGTTATTGCCCGCTGCGCGTATTGACATGGCGAGCGTAAATCCGGGCATGGATGTGTGTGATGTCCTTAGGTTAGTTAGGTTTAAGTAGTTCTAGGGGACTGATGATGACCTTAGAAGTTAAGTCCCATAGTGCTCAGAGCCATTTCTGAGCGTAAATCGTAAACACATAGGCAACTGCGGCCTGAATGGCTGCGTCATTGTAATACACCGAGCGACGAAAGTAGGCGAGTAACCTGTGCAGATGTTATTGCAGCTCTGTTAACTGTTAGGATGGAAAGGAGATTTACTATAGCTGAACTATGCTGGTAACTATTACCGAACGTTTCTACAGGAAAATGTTTACCAACGTTGTTAGAAGATATTCCATTAGGCATACGTCATAACATGTGGTTCCTCCACGATGGTGCTCCACCCCACATTGGTCACAGAGTACGCAGATTTTTGGATAGTCGATTTCCAGGACGATGGATCGGGCGTTCGGGTCCACGTCGATGGCCAGCACACAGCCCTGATTTAAATCGACTGGATTTTTACTTTTGGGGCCATCTGAAGGAACTTGTTTATGCTGAGCCAGTAAATAATGTGGACGAACTGACGCAGAAGATTTTAGATGCTGCCAATACCATAAAGCCCAATGTGCATGTGTGTGAACGAGTGCGACAAAACTGGGTTCGCCGTAATGAAGCATGTGTAGAAGCGAATGGTGGTCATTTCGAACATTTATTGTAGTATTGGTGTAAGAGGAAACGAAGTAATGGGTTTTCTTTTCGTTACGATGTTGTTGTACAGAAGGAAAATAACGTGAATTTAGTATTCGTTATGGCATTGCCGTAAAAAGGTGAAATAGTTGATTGTAATTAATGCACAACTATCTGCTTGGTGATTGATTGAATTTGTACTAATGTAAATACATTGTGTTTGATATTAGCTTGTCATTACTACTACGACCTTCGTTGTCGACTTGTTGCAACAGACTGGTTGTATTCAATTCACGTAAAGCGAATTACACATTCTTGACAATCCAAAAACAGTTAACATTCCTTTTTTCGGTACCAGCTGATTATCACACCACGTCGTTGTACACGTCTAATGATTTCAATCCTCTGGTCGACTCGCTGCCTTTCTCTGGCCGCCCCGTCATTGTAGGCAATAAGCTCGGTACGCCGTGTACTGTCGGTTGACTACGTAAACAGAAATGGGTATACTATCTATCCTACGAACATTAGGTTTTAATAATACAATAATAAAGTACATGATACAAGAAAATGTCATTAGACTTTTTTGTCAAGCACACCGAGATGTACCATCTGTATAATTTTGGCGCCTTATTCCGTTTACATTCTGTGTATTGAATTTCGTGCTGTTTGCAGTTAACGGCTCTCCCAGTGTTTGGACGCCCATGTTATCTGTTTCGTATTGACCACAACTCCTTGCACAGTGGTGTGAAATGGTGGATTTGCGGAGGACTAGAGACTGGCTACTCCTACCAAACCGACATCAGATTTGTAGCAAGTGGAAGTTCTTTCCATTCAGTATGTTGAGAACACAGTCACCACCAGGAAGCTGCAAGATGAGCAGGTGATGGTATGGAGGTGATGAGAGAGGAGCAGGAATAATTTAAGCTGTTTGTTAGAAAAAGATTGTCTACTCCTACAAAAAGCTCATTGCGTGATAATGTTTTGCGCCCGATATACTGTTTCAGAGTGGATGAAGTTGAAAGTTTGTCGGTCCCTTGTAGTCGCACTCCTGTTTTGAAATTTTTTCCAATGTTTTAAGGATTGTGTTAGTCTGGATACTGCCCAGTTTCTGTTTAATGTTGTTGTTTCAGTGGTATAACCAGAGGTGCGCGTCGTCCGCTGTAGCTGGTCGTCTAACTGGGAGACGACGCCTCGGCGGCGGCCGGTTTGAATGTAACCGATAGCGCGGTCGCTGTGTTTATCGCTGAACTCCAGTTCCCCGGCGAATTTGAGTATTTTATTATTTGTTCGTGGTGACGCCGAGGCGTCAGTCTACCCAATGTCAGCGTTCCGTTCAGTTTTCATTCAGACTCCATCTGAATAGTAGTTTCCGCACACCCCTGATGTGCCATTACATGTCACTTAAGTTTTGTAATACATGAAAGATGCCTTTCAGTGTACTGGGTTTTTAATATCTTACTGGGAGAGAAGTTGTGAGTTGTTTCTGGTGTTAATCTTAAAAGGTGTCGTGCTTCTGTGGAAGTTTTTCTCAGTAAACCATTTATTAAAATTTTTGAAAACACTAACAGCGATCTCATATTAATATAATAATTAAAAAACACAGTTTTTATTGCAAATTTCTTTTAATCCTTAAGGATTAAAACCGGTCACTCCGATTAAAAGAAATTTGTGATCAAGACTGTGTTTTTTAATTATTAAACCGTTTATTGACATGTGGAATAATCGGGTTTACTGCCGGATGTTTCTGTCGCTTTGGCACAATATTTCAGCCACGTAACTCGTTGCTTTCTTCAGGTGCTACCTCAGGTAGCACCTGAAGAAGGCAACGAGCTACGTAGCCGAAAACGAGTTACGTGGCCGAAATATTGTGCCAGAGCGACACAAACATCCGGCAGTAGACCCGATTATTCCACATGTCAAGATCTCGCCGGGAGATTGTTTGTATGGTTCTTAAGATTTATGTAAAGAGGGTTTCAAAATTATTTATTGTTTGGGGTGGGCTTTGACGCCCGAAGACATTTCGTCTCTTTAGCAATGTTTCGCCGGCCGGTGTGGCCATGCGGTTCTAGGCGCTTCAGTCTGGAGCCGCGTGACCGCTACGGTCGCAGGTTCGAATCCTGCCTCGGGCATGGATGTGTGTGATGTCCTTAGGTTAGTTAGGTTTAAGTAGTTCTAAGTTCTAGGGGACTGATGACCACAGATGTTAAGTCCCATAGTGCTCAGAGCCATTTGAACCATTTTTTTAGCAATATTTCAGATTCTAGGGCAATTATGTATATTATTCTGGGGTACCAGCAGCATGTTGGTGTCGTACAATTGCTAAATATAATCTGTTGGAAATTACAAGCCAGAGTTTGTGTTTGATTGGTAATTATTGCCTTGTCTTTATCGAGTTGAAGTATCCTTGTCCCACGTCTCAGCAACATTACATTACAGTGTAATTAATAAATGTAACCGTGAAGAAATTCCGTCTCTACAGTTAGCGCCCAGATGGGGCCTAAAAGTTCAATTAATACAAGACTAATCAGTAAGTCAGCAAGACGTACTGTGACTGGAGAATCGCAGTTACCCTTATCAAAACATATTTACAATTAAGTTAACATATTTTCCATCACTACTGTTGAAATAATGTAATGTGCTCGTTGTTGTTGTTGTTCTCTTTATCCTGAGACTGGTCTGATGCAGCTCTCCATACTACTCTATTCTGTGCAAGCTGCTTCGTCTCCCAGTACGTATTGCAAAATACATCCTTCTGAATCTGCTTAGTCTATTCATCTCTTGGTCTCCCTCTACGATTTTTACCCTCCACGCTGCCCTTCAATACTAAATTGGTGATCCCTTGATGCCTCAGAACATCTCCTAGCAACCGATCCCTTCTTCCAGTCAAGTTGTGCCACAAACTCCCCTACTCCCCAATTTTATTGAGTACCTCCTCATTAGTTATGTGCTCTACCCATCTAATCTCCAGAATTCTTCTGCAGCACCACATTTCGAAAGGTTCTATTCTCTTCTTGTCCAAACTATTTATCGTCCATGTTTCACTTCCATACATGGCTACACCCCATACAAATACTTTCAGAAACGACTTCCTGACACTTAAATCAATACTCGATGTTAACAAATTTCTCTTCTTCAGAAACGCTTTCCTTGCCATTGCCAGTCTACATTTTATATCCTCTCTACTTCGATCATCTTCAGTTATTTTGCTCCCCAAATAGCAAAACTCCTTTACTACCTTAAGTGTCTCATTTCCTAATCTAATTCCCTCAGCATCACCCGACTTAATTCGACTACATTCCATTATCCTCGTTTTGCTTTTGTTGATGTTCATCTTATATCCTCCTTTCAAGACACTGTCCATTCCGTTCAACTGCTCTTCCAGGTCCTTTGCTGTCTCTGATAGAATTACAATGTCATCGGCGAACCTCAAAGTTTTTATTTCTTCTTCCTGGATTTTAATACCTACTCCGAATTTTTCTTTTGTTTCCTTTACTGCTTGCTCAATATACAGATTGAATAACATCGGGGATAGATTACAACCCTGTCTCACTCCAACAACTGCTTCCCTTTCGTGCCCCTCGACTCTTATAACTGCCATCTGGTTTCTGTACAAATTGTGATATGTGACGAACCCGAACGACGGACACCTTTTATTGTGACACTTGCATGCAATTACCACCGTTAGCGAAGTGGTTATCGCCAACAGAGAACGTGCATCGTTTTCCTTTCAATTCTTGCTCCAAGGAGGATTTATAAAATATCATTATAGGCCCTCGATACAGCGTAAAGACCATTGTCTTCATTTAAAGTATTATTCATCATTTCTAACAACTGGTTTTGAAGAATGCCGATGATAAAAAAATTGCACACTAGTTGCGTTAAAAATTGTTCTTTAACGTAACTGGTGTGCTATTTCTTCACATCGCAAATCTTGTTATTCCATTCACACCACCAGCCCTCAGTGAACTCGCACTTGTGTTGTGCCACATACACTTGCTTCACATAATCAAAGAGAAAGATTCGACGGGATGAAGCCTAAAAAGAAGTTAGGCATCTTCACACAGTGAAAGTAAAATTATGTTCTACTACTATTTCAAAAGAACAACTTCAAATATTTACCGAAAATTGTGCAATAATATGATATAAAATAAAACTATCGCCACATGATATTGCCATTTTGATATTGATATATCGGTGAAAAAAGTGTACCCGACGTTTATAGATGTTTATTGGGAAAAAAATATCGATACATCAATATTTCATCAACAGCCCTACTATGGAGACTATAGTTTCCTGAAATATGAAGTCTTCAGCTGGCCTAAAGTATAGTGTCATCAGGCACTCTGTGCACCCGCTACCCTTCTCACACACACACACACACACACACACACAGGACTATTCGGTGGCACGGTAAGCTATCTCCAGACACGGGACAGCAAAAAATACCCCACTGAACAGGACATCGGAGCTCAATGCGAAGCTATCGTAAGGCACAAATGGTGACCCACAGGTCGTGCTACAGTGCTTGTCAAACAGCGACGAAGGTGACATCGAAACCGCCAACGCAGTGCAGAACTCACCGAGCAACAGCATCCCCCAGCCTGGCCGGGCTGGCGCCGCTGCGACATTTCAAGGCACCAGCTGTCCCAGCAGCCGCAGCCGACGCCAGTCTGCGACGCAACTCATCCAAGACATAGCAGTTAGGCTAAGTTTTCTGTATTCTTGCTTATAGTTTGCCCTGCTAGAGGGCTATAGCTCGCTGTTCCTTGGTAGTCACAGCCATACTAGTGATAGTTTACGCTTCGGGTGTTTAGTTAGACTGACATGGCCCTGCACCGGAAGCAATAGCTTAAGTTTTGTCAAGACAACTTTCACTGAGAGGATCCGTTAGTTGTAGTACTAGAATATAGAACGTGTAGTTTAGGAAACTCGATGGCAGTGCATTCTACGACTTCCAAAAACCAGAGAATGCAAGTACTTCAAGGTAGACTTTCTAGTTGTGATTATCCATTTATATGTGTGCCTTTATTTTCCAGTTTTCTCGTGTTCAGTCCTTGTGCGCTTTGGTATTATGATATTAAAGCTTTATTACTTACTCATGCTAAGTTAAATGTCAATTCCAAAAGTTCCCATATCATACCTCCACGATATGTATGTGTCTTAGTGTTGGTGTGTGCATTGCCTTGAATAGGTTAATGCCTGAACTTCGGAAACTCGCCCTGAAGTGTTTGCAATGAACACTGCTTCTTTACCACTAGCATCTCTATACATATTTGTAGGTGATAGTTCTTCAAATCAGTTTTAGTAGCAATTTTGCTCTGAGAAAAAAGGAGGTGGTGTACATATGGAGACAGGTACAGTAAGCAGAAATTTTATTGTGGGAAAGATACCAATGCGTGATTACATCTTCGGACAAATAAAAGTAAGCAAGTGAAGCGCGGCATATGGAAAATCGGTGAACGCGAATTCTTATGGTTTACGATTTTCGAACAGAATACCAGAGCGTAGACTCTGACAGCTCATAACTTCTCAGCTTGAAGACAATATTCTCTCTGATCTTCATTATTCTCTTCTAATTACTTTCTTGGAAATACCACTGCAAATGAATTCAATTGATGATAGCTTCAAAAAAACTGCACAATTAAAAATTCGAATTCTCCATATAATTTTCCACAATGTATCCTTATCTTGTGGTAGTAACTCCACACCCTTCCTTGTCAGTATCTAACAATATATTAATAGCCCATGGCTCATTAATTACTTTGACCACTGTGCCTGTACGGCTAGTTGAAATAAACGAATAAAAGACAGTTGCCAGAGAAACGTTACTCGACGATTCCTTCAAAAAACCACTCACATTAATTTAAGTAATGTTCACACAAATTCTGTGGATTAACACCATCACTTCCATCCAACTTACTGAGTTTAAGAGCAATATTGTGACTGTGAAACGATTCCAGAGGCGTAAGATAGCTGGGGATAGCAACAGACTGAGGGAGAGGAGCAAGTAGACAGAGAGAGAGGACTAGGGTGAGGTAGGTTGGAGGTATACAGGGGGAGGAAGATATTGTCAGAGAGAGGGGGTGAAAGAAATGGACAAAGAGAGGCAGAGGGGAGAACAGAAAGAGAGTTGGAAGGAGGAGATACATACAGATGCACAGACAGAGGGAGGAAGAGGTGGATACAGAGAGAGGGAGGAGGAAGTGTGTTTAATATGCTGTATGTGTTGAATGTTTGTGTGGGCGAAGCCCCTAGGGAAAAGGGTAGTCTTCAATCAGTTTCAATGAAGAAACCGTGGTGAAAACAAAGTGCAGAAATCCATTCAGCTTGGGAGAAATCAGAGGATTAATTTCACCAGGGTTTTGATACACACCGAGAGATTATCTGCATACTGTAATGTGCTTTGCAGCAGCGACAATGAGTGCCACTGGGGCGTGGACTCCAGAGTCAGGTGCGGCACAGATGTTGTTGGAATGCCAGCAAACGCATATGGCACATTTACGAATCGTTATGGGAATTTCGGTAACTATTTCAAGTTGAAGTTACGATTTACTTTAATAATAACCTTTCAATCAGAGGAACATCGTTTTTGGAGACCACTATGCGACACCTCTCCTTCTCAGCACTGTCTGTCAAGAGGTTACCTTCTGATTGACCACGAAAGCCTTTGGCATTCTTTTCGCGGTTGACTTCGGAGAGAGTCTTCTGATCTCGGCTCCTTCCAAGATGCCAACTCAGCTGGTCTCCACAGCTACGCCCCTCCTCCATCAAAGACAAGAATTTGTCTCTGTTAAGTTTCCTGTCAGTGGATTTCTCCACGAGGTCTGTGACTGGCATCATTTTCCGCCCTCCCGCTGAGTTCGAACTCAACGGCCTCCCTCTCACTTGCTGTCTCAACAAGCGGCCATTGTGCAAAATCGTGCCGACATGGATCCAAGGGCCATGCATCTCCCAATGTGTGGCGTGCTACTTCTCTGCTGCCTTTTTCGCGTATATCTCTGTTTGTTTTAGACCGTAATAGCACACGCCTGTCCGTGTGAGAATGAACCAAAATGTTCGTATTTTCAGCTTTAGGAAGCAAACTGTTACTGGAGCTTATCAGCACCGTAAGTCAGCTATTTTTTGTTATGAAACTTATCACTCCGAAACTACACTACTGGCCATTAAAATTGTTACACCACGAAGATGACATGCTACAGACGCGAAATTTAACCGACAGGAAGAAGATGCTGCGATGTGCATATGATTAGCTTTTCAGAGCATTCACACAAGGTTGGCGCCGGTGGCGACACCTACAACGTGCTGACATGAGGAAAGTTTCCAACCGATTTCTCATACACAAACAGCAGTTGACCAGCGTTGCCTGCTGAAATGTTGTTGTGATGCCTCGTGTAAGGAGGAGAAATGCGTACCATCACGTTTCCGACTTTGATAAAGGTCGGATTGTAGCCTATCGCGATTGCGGTTTATCGTATCGCGACATTGCTGCTCGCGTTGGTCGAGATCCAATGACTGTTAGCAGAATATGGAATCGGTGGGTTCAGGAGCGTAATAAGGAGCGCCTTGCTGGATCCCAACGGCCTCGTATCACTAGTAGTCGAGATGACAGGCATCTTATCCGCATGGCTGTAACGGATCGTGCAGCCACGTCTCGATCCCTGAGTCAACAAATGGGGACGTTTGCAAGACAACAACCATCTGCACGAACTGTTCGACGACGTTTGCAGCAGCATGGACTATCAGCTCGGAGACCATGGCTGCGGCTACCCTTGACGCTGCATCACAGACAGGAGCGCCTGCTATGGTGTACTCAACGACGAACCTGGGTGCACGAATGGCAAAACGTCATTTTTTCGGATGAATCCAGGTTCTGTTTACATCATGATGGTCGCATCCGTGTTTGGCGACATCGCGCATTGGAATCGTGTATTCGTCATCGCCATACTGGCGTATCACCCGACGTGATGGTATGGGGTGCCATTGGTTACACGTCTATGTCACCTCTTGTTCGCATTGACGGTACTTTGAACAGTGGACATTACATTTCAGATGTGTTACGTCCCGTGGCGCTATCCTTCTTTCGATCCCTGCGAAACCCTACATTTCAGTAGGATAATGCACGACCACATGTTGCAGGTCCTGTACTGGCCTTTCTGGATACAGAAAATGTTCGATTGCTGCCCTGGCCAGTACATTCTCCAGATCTCTCACCTTTGAAAACGTCTGGTCAATGGTGGCCGAGTTACTGGCTCGTCACAATACGCCAGTCACTACTCTTGATGAACTGTGGTACAGTGTTAAAGCTGCATGGGCAGCTGTACCTGTACACGGCATCCAAGCTCTGTTTGACTCAATGCACAGGCGTATTGAGGCCGTTATTACGGCCAGAGGTGGTTGTTCTGGGTACTGATTTCTCAGGATCTATGTACCCACATTGCGTCAAAATGTAATCACATGTCAGTTCTAGTATAATATATTTGTCCAATGAATACCCGTTTATCATCTGTATTTCTTCTTGGTGTAGCACTTTTAATGGCCAGTGGTGTACATTAACCCTAGAAACTTTCGTAAAATTTACCACCGCAGTAGAGTGTAAAACAGGACAGTCAGTACTTAATTCGGTATGTAAAATACTATTATAGATACAATAATGGTAATTTACTGAAGCATAACCCATAAATGAAAACTTTCTTTGAATAAAATGCGGAGAAGTAAATTTTACGATGGTTTAGTAGCAGTGTAACATTCTCCTCCTCAGTGTTCTCGGCCTAGAGTTCTAGGCCGCCTGCACACTAGATGGCAACATGTCCACATACACTCTTAAGACTATAGAAACGACGCACCACGAAGTAATTTTCCGAATGGGACGGAAATCGAAAAATTGATGTACACCTACAAGCAGACAAACGGTTACAATTTCAACCGCGACAACCCGAGGGATGGTCTGGAGTGCCATTTCTTTTCATAGAAGGATTCCTTTGGTTGTCATCCGCAGCATCCCTACAGCACAGCGGTACGTCGACGATAATCTACGCCTCGTTTTGCTGTCCTTCATGGCAAGTCACTCTCAGGTTACATTCCAACAAGATAATGCCCGACCACACAGCGAGAATTTCTACCGCTCCTCTTCGCGCTTGCCAAACCCTACCTTGGCCAGGAAGGTCACCAGATCTCTTCCAGTTGAGGACGTCTGCAGCGTTATGGGCAGAGCCCTCCAACCAGATCGGGATTTTCACGATCTAACGCGTCAGTTGGACATAATTTGGCACGATATTCCTCAGGAGGACATCCAACAACTCAAAAAATGTTCAAATGTGTGTGAAATCTTCTGGGACTTAATTGCTAAGGTCATCAGTCCCTAAGCTTACACACTACTTTACCTAAATTATCCTACGGACAAACACACACACCCATGCCCGAGGGAGGACTCGAACCTCCGCCGGGATCAGCCGTCCAACAACTCTCTCTATCAATGGCAAGCCGTGTAACTGCTTGCAGAAGGGCCTGAAGCGGACCAACGCGTTACTGACTTGCTCAATATGTGAAGCTCTTGAATGAATCATCCAATTTTTCTGAAACTGTAATCAATTGTTTGTCTGTATATGTACATCACAGCTAAAGATTTCCGTCTCATACGGATAATTGCTTCGCAGTGCGATTTTTTTTTTTTGTCGTCGTAGAGTGTATTTACACTTCAATTCCGGCAGTAGGTACTCTGCCGTGGCACGCACACCATATGACATTGTGTGGGCAGCAGCGGCGCAGCCCAGCAGTGCACATCGTGAGCTGCGACTGGAAACACTAAGTGATGCGAGCACTGCACAGGCCGGCACAATACAGAGATATGAAAGCACGTCACGTGATATTTAATGGTCCACTACAAAGATCCAAAAGGCCAAGTTTACATTTGTAATATTGTGTAATCTTCGCTATTTTACAAACCGGTTTTCGGCTGTTATGCCATCTTTAGATACAAAGATAAATATGTGTGGCTTTGAAACTTTTTGCGATCAAAGATTTTCAGATAGTCCAACTACAGAGTACCTCAGGTGGTTTACGAAGGAGACGGTTCTTAATGTTTGATTTAGGATTAAGACGAGAGATTGTTTCAGTGAAAATGAGATGTAAGAATATTTAGAGTACATAAAATATGTGATACGTTAAATAATAGACTACATGGAAAATTACAACAACTGTTCTGAGACGAAAAATTATCTGCACAACAGAACTACAGAATCACTTTTTCTAAAGCCCATATTGTCTCCAGTTACGACGCTTAAGTTTGAAATTTTGCTCAGAGGTGCCTAGAATCTTTCTCTGTAATGGTACAAAATTGTGGCGCCCCGAGACGTCACCGAGGTGCTTGGCGAAGCTTCAGGCTGCCAACACATGTGAGAAAGAGGCCACAGCTCGGAATTTTATGTGAGGCGTAGGATGGGTTAATTTTGTCGCATTGGTACCAAATTTCACAACAATCCTGCCGAACGCCATCGTGGATGCGTCACACGATGAGAAGGCCGTCACAGCCCCTCTTACCCATATTTCACTCTTCTCTTGACCTCTCTACGATGGAGGTCAAGAACACGACACCCAGCACTGAAATCTCATGGTTTTCTTATGAGTGGCCGAGAAAAACATTTCAGACAGATCACCGCTCAGAATCAACACGAAAAGACCTCGGGTTACCGTGGGGTGCGGGGGTGGGGGCTGCCATAAAGTGCGTCAATGAAACCACCCCTTTCCCTGGTGAAGCGCTGATTCCCACACATTTCGCAGTCGAAAACGACAGTTCTCTGTGCGAAGAGCAACAGGGAGACGTTCTTGACAGTCTTTGACACTGCTGACACCCTCAAGAGTTTCAACCCTTCTCTAAGGACATCGTGGGACTGCATCCTCACTGGACGAGATCGCATCCCTCTGGAGTGCAGCGCGGCCGCAATTTTTGCTCTCGTGTACAGGTTGGAACTATTACGGACCGTTCAAAAACATTCGACGAAAATTGAACGTGATCTATAGCAGCAAAGGGAACTCGTACTTTTTCAACCTTCTTGTTGTCCGCCCCTCTGTAGCGTAATCACGCGGGAGGGCAACGTAAACATGTTGCATCAATAAAACAGCAGAGTATCCCTCTACGACCCCTAGTTCGGGAACTCCACGGGTACCTTTATTGTTAGAAATGTACCTTCAGAAATTTCGACACCAAGTCAGCTTGGCGGCCGCTGTAGGCTCTGACAGTTGGGCGATCCCTTCGACTCCCCTTGGGTGGGGTTTGCGCACCTTCAGGTTTTACAGCAGTCGCCAGTGTGACTTGGTGAGAAAGTTTCTGACAGGTACATTTGTAACGTGCTCAACAAACACACATACCTTACAGTCAGGCAACAATCGCTGCGGGGGTAAGAACCAAGTACGTATCACAGTCCAGGAGATATTACATCTTAAACAGAGAGATGCGTGAAAAACTGCTACATCATGGATGAAGTTTTAATACATTTATTTTTTATTACTAACAGATTCTTACAGTCGAAGCAGCATAAGGAAATCCCTGACACCTGGCAGCACTTGCGACAGCTTTCAAGTGTGAAGCGCAAACGGCTGTGGGCGAAAACAATAATAGCCATCTATAGAACTACGAATAGACGTCGCCATAGAGACGTTTACAAACTCGCGTTGTAGAGACGCGAAGCAGCTGCGCTCACTGTACTGAAACTGTTTCATAATTTCAAAGGCGTTTTCACGAACTTATGGAAATGAAACTTTTTCGATATTACACAACAGCCGGCCGGTGTGGCCGAGCGGTTCTAGGCGCTACAATCTAGAACCGCGCGACCGCTACGGTCGCAGGTTCGAATCCTGCCTCGGGCATGGATGTGTGTGATGTCCTTAGGTTGGTTAGGTTTAAGTAGTTCTAAGTTCTAGGGGACTGATGACCTCAGAAGTTAAGTCCCATAGTGCTCAGAGCCATTTGAACCAAGTTCAACTCGATTTCTAAACTGAAGGAAACACTTCACGGCATTCGCTCAGAACTGCTAGAAATTCGTCGGGCAATAGACCACGCCTCTCGACCTTTCACCACAACTGGCACTGCTAAGAGTATCCTACGACTTGCACATCGCCGGCAACGGGTTATACACAATGCTGGTGACTACTCTGAAGGTCGACACACGAATCTATTTTGTACGAGCTGTAAATAAATAGTTGCCACTATTAAACTTCTAACCCTCGTATCATTGTGCACTGAACAACTTCGTAAGGGCTTTAACTTCAAATTCTTGTCTAACCTAATCGACCTGTATACCTACGGTAACTACCTTATAGGTGAGACTAACTCTAACAGACGAAATTCTTGTATCTATAGGATAGTAAGTATTCTGCAAGGATTTTCTCAGACACTGGTGAAGCAACACAGAGGATAAGCCGGTAATTACTGCCGCCTTCTAACAGTTTGCTTCGCCCCGTTACCAGTCCTGAAGGGCGCTTCTCACACAGAGACTCTAATCCGCAGCGCACGAGAGAGATGTGATTAATGTAGACGTTACCATGTCGAACATCGCCGACAATCATATCAGGCGGATGACAACGTTACTCGTGTTCCTGCTAGTCGATATCTTTAAAGTGCCGTTATCTGCTGATTCGGGTATTCCGAGAGTCACACGGCCTTCTCTGTCGTCAGTCGCGGTAACGTTTTAAGCCATGAGGCACAGCGTCAGTCACCAGCCTGTAAGTACTGCCGTCGTTTTCTAACACGTAACGAGCTTCAAACAGCTTAAAAAACTGGCCCTGGCTAACCCTCCCGCTTATTCTATTTGTGTGTGTGTGTGTTTAGTTGTCAGTCATAAACTGTTTTTCGCGTTGTTCATAGGCAGTAGGAAGTAGAGGCAAAAAACGATTGTTAACCAGGCAATGGCGCAGTCTTAAAAGACAGTTCAAATTGTTGCATTTCTGCATAAGGGAACTAAAAACACAGTTGACGAGATAGTAAGGTATTAAAAAAGTAAGGTATTAAAAAAATAAAATTAAGAAAGACAGTGTCTCAAGCTCTTTGCGAAGCGCGTGTATTTTATTTCCATGTATGTTGCGTTTCCTCACAAAAAAAAAAAAAAAAGCGAAACGCGAAGGGTTTGAAGTATAGTACATTATTTGTATATCCGAAAATTTCTTGGCTGTTTATATGCTAGAACAGTCATTCAGAGCCTAAAGACACACTATTTGACTTTCGCTTATCGTAACGTTAGGTGTATTAGTAAACTGCCATCACTAACGCCTGCCCATTTCAGCCAATACCATTCAAAAGAGAGGGCTGTATGTACTGGATGAGAGGCTGGGTCACACCATCTATTAACAGCATACTAAATAAAGCACTGAAAGACCCTAGAGACGCGACCAGTGAACAGCTGCGCAGTTCGCCTGGTCCTCCGGGTTTATGATTGCGTTTTTTGTGGGGAAAAAAAGAAGACAAGAGAGACACCAGCACAAAAACGACAGCAGTTACACAAGCTGTATGAAATATTCGTGTCAGTCTTTCCTTGCTAGGCCATCGCTCCAGGAGTTTGGTTCCGACTGGCGACCTCAACGGATCGCTGTTAACTAGTAATTGGCGAAACATTGTCTACAACTAGAAGCGCGACGCCCGTTAGCATTGACATGCAACTACTGTAAAGGGAGTGAATAATAATCAGTTTGAACTGAAACGCTGTGATTCTTTTTCATGTGTCTTGGTGAAACATACCGGAATGATAAGACAGGATACCTCTTCTATTTTCAATGTGTATTTGTGACGCTGTGTTGAGTCCTTATGAAGTGTGGTTTTGTGTTCGTGACGTTACTAGTAATTATAGAAAGGAGAAGGTGAAATCCGGAGTCGATATGTAACTTATTACTCGCATAAAGGGCGTCGTCGAAATAACGTTTCCATTCGAAGAACGAATGGGGATGCAAGGCCCACTGAGCTCATTGATACATTGAAAAGACAATGAGCCAGAATTTCATTTTATCCTTCTTTATTCCTCTTATTTCATGAAGAAATACATTCATTACACCCATCTACTCCAAAAAGTTGCACTTTGCGCAGTTCACGGTTATTCGTGATCGGAAATCTGGCAGTGAACAGGAATAAAGAAAACACTTCCACTTAGTCGGTTGAAAATATTCCTCAAGATATGTCACCGGAGGATGCTCGACTCTGTAGTATAATAACAAGTCGAAATTCCTTGCTATTTTGCGGCCTGCCTCTGCCGCATGAGACTGCGTTTAGAAGTGTAATAGAGAGAGGAGAGAGGTGGAGGAAGAAGAGAGATCGTTCAATGTACGTTCGCTTTGTGTACGTGTAACCACACGTCACACCCGGTATCAACAAATTCGTTCCCCACGTAGCAATACAATACACATACTCGTCACTTTTCAACATAATGGCGCCATCCGGCGGCCACTGCAACTTTCTACCTTACGTCATCCTGTATCTGACATTTAACCGTGTCCAATAAGAGCGTACCTTACACACGCCTTTCTGTACGTTTTTCCTTCAGCTAGCTCACAATTATGAACTGATATAGGATATTTTGAATAGCGCTCATCTTTTTTTGAGGGGGGGGGGTGCAGAGGGAGAGTTTTGGGGGCAAGGCGTAATTGCATATGCGTCGTTTACCATCCGAACGTCGAGCCATGCTGATCATGCTGACCATAACCAACTACTAACTACTCTTGTATCAGGATTTATTTTCCAGTTGTCTTATTTGGCCCCTACTGTTTAGCTCGCACGACCGTAACCAACTACTAACTACTCTTGTATCAGGATTTATTTTCCAGTTGTCTTATTTGGCCCCTACTGTTTAGCTCGCACTTTCCCAGGGCGCACTACAAAAGAAGCATGTCGAAATCAAACGACAATTGCGTCATCCGTGTGCGTTTCTACATCGCAGTGTACATGTTAATATGATTTCCTTACCAACTGTACACCGTTCAGGTAAGTTTGCGTTACTTATAACAGTTGATTGACCTGCGTGTATGCGTGACATTGTTCTAAACCTTTATTTTCGAGCCTTCATAAATTGTAATCAAATTTCAGTGTTCAAATTTACTGTTTTTTCTCAGCCATATTACACGATCTAGTTTTACAGTAATCTTAAAGTTTTAGCTGGAGGAAGTAAAAAATATATCTCTGCGTTTGCTTAAAAAATGTTATTGGCCGTTTCAAGAAAAAATGAAGGAAGCAGTAATTAAGTAGTTCCGCGTTGATGGAATATGAATCCAGAATCCTAGCATAGCACAAATTCTATCGTTGATTTAACTAGTCAGCTTGATAATAATAAGGAAATCAGCGAACTACATGAGAAACCGTAGGAGTACCGTGAAATGATAAGCTCTGAAATATGTGGAATACACCCGAAACGCGTCTAAACATGTTGTTGTCGTGGTCTTCAGTCCTGAGACTGGTTTGATGCAGCTCTCCATGCTACTCTATCCTGTGCAAGATTCTTCATCTCCCAGTACCTACTGCAACCTACATCCTTTTGAATCTGCTAAGTGTATTCATCTCTTGGTCTCCCTCTACGATTTTTACGCTCCACGCTGCCCTCCAATACTAAATTGGTGATCCCTTGATGCCTCAAAACATGTCCTACCAACCGCACCCTTCTTCCAGTCGTGCCACAAACTCCTCTTCTCCCCAATCCTATTCAGTACCTCCTCATTAGTTATGTGATCTACCCATCTAATCTTCAGAATTTTTCTGCAGCACCACATTTCGAAAGGTTCTATTCTATTCTTGTCCAAACTATTTATCGTCCATGTTTCACTTCCATACATGGCTACACTCCATACAAATACTTTCAGAAATGACTTCCTGACACTTAAATCTATATTCGATGTTAACAAATTTCTATTCTTCAGAAACGCTTTCCTTGCCATTGCCAGTCTACATTTTATATCCTCTCTACTTCAACCATCATCAGTTATTTTGCTCTCCAAATAGCAAAACTCCTTTACTACTTTAAGTGTCTCATTTCCCAATCTAATTCCCTCAGCATCACCCGAGTTAACTCGACTACATTCCATTATCCTCGTTTTGCTTTTGTTGATGTTCATCTTATATCCTCCTTTCAATACAGTGTCCATTCCGTTCAACTGCTCTTCCAAGTCCTTCGCTGTCTCTGACAGAATTACAATGTCATCGGCAAACCTCAAAGTTTTTATTTCTTCGTCATGGATTTTAATACCTACTCCGAATTTTTCTTTTGTTTCCTTTACTGCTTGCTCAATATAAAGATTGAATAACATCGGGGGAAGGCTACAACCCTGTCCCACTCCCTTCCCAACCACTGCTTCCCTTTCATACCCATCGACTCTTATAACTGCCATCTGGTTTCTGTACAAATTGTAAATAGCCTTTCGCTCCCTTTATTTTACCCCTGCTACCTTCAGAATTTGAAAGAGAGTATTCCAGTCAACATTGTCAAACGCTTTCTCTAAGTCTACAAATGCTAGAAACGCAGGTTTGCCTTTCCTTAATCTAGCTTCTAAGATGACTTTTAACGTCAGTATTGCCTCACGTGTTCCAGTATTTCTACGGAATCCAAACTGATCTTCAAAAATGGTTCAAATGGCTCTGAGCACTATGGGACTCAACTGCTGAGGTCATTAGTCCCCTAGAACTTAGAACTAGTTAAACCTAACTAACCTAAGGACATCACAAATCCATGCCCGAGGCAGGATTCGAACCTGCGACCGTAGCGGTCTTGCGGTTCCAGACTGCAGCGCCTTTAACCGCACGGCCACTTCGGCCGGCAAACAAACTGATCTTCCCCGAGGTCGGCTTCTATTAGTTTTTCCATTCGTCTGTAAAGAATTCGCGTTAGTATTTTGCAGCTGTGGCTTATTAAACTGATTGTTCGGTAATTTTCACATCTGTCAACACCTGCTTTCCTTGGGATTGGAATTATTATATTCTTCTCGAAGTCTGAGGGTATTTCGCCTGTCTCATACATCTTGCTCACCAGATGGTAGAGTTTTGTCAGGACTGGCTCTCTCAAGGCCGTCAGTAATTCTAACGGAATGTTGTCTACTCCCGGGGCCATGGTAGTCGAAACATATCACTAATAAATTCACAACAGGATCAAGCAGCAAATTTGACAGTCGATAGAGATTTTTTTTTTTACACTGCTCACCATAATGTGTTAGATGCATCTACATGTACATCTGAAATGATGAGTTCTAAAAATTTTTTGCGTATGGCATCGTGCGAGATACAGTTAGTGAGCATTCTGAAGGAGACCACAGTAAACATTTCAAGTTTCACTTAGCGAGTAAATCTTTACGTTTGCAATAATAAGGATAATTATGTCGTTAGAATATGTAGGGATGATAGTCTTTAGGGATGAAAGTCTTTAGTTAGTTCACGAAGACAATAAAACAATAACTGACGAAATTGAATGCACTTTGCGTCATTTGTGTAAGCGTAACTAGGTCTAATCATCTACAGTCGGACAACTTGTCTGGAATAGTGGTAGTTTAATAAATTATATACACAAGCCTTCCTCGTGAATTAGTCTATCTATTAGTGTAAAAGACGTTTCAAAATCCCTACAATAGATCATCGGATTAATCGTCACATTCAGACAGAAAAACGCGGGGCGAGGGGGAGGGGGGAGTGCTTAAATTTACAATGTGTATAGATGGAGACCACATCCAGCAGCACGGTCTTACCACGGCCGTATCATTGAAGATGATGGAAGGCTAAATTTTGAGTCTGTGTCTCCGCTGGTGCTCTGCGCCCATTCCTTCTATTTTCTGTCCGTGATGGACACACGCAGAAAGTAGCGTTATCGTATCTTGGCCTGTACCTATTTAAGGTCTGAGACGATTAGTTCATTCTGTAAATTCTGCATCCGGCTCATCTACATCTACATTTACACTCCGCAAGCTATCCAACGGTGTGTGGCGGAGGGCACTTTACGTGCCACTGTCATTACCTCCCTTTCCTGTTCCAGTCGCGTATGGTTCGCGTGAAGAAAGACTGCCGGAAAGCCTCCGTGTGCGCTCGAATCTCCCTAATTTTACATTCGTGATGTCCTCGGGAGGTATAAGTAGGGGGAAGCAATATATTCGATACCTCATCCAGAAACGCACCCTCTCGAAACCTGGACAGCAACCTACACCGCGATGCAGAGCGCCTCTCGCAGAGTCTGACACTTGAGTTTGCTAAACATCTCCGTAACGCTATCACGCTTACCAAATAACCCTGTGACGAAACGCGCCGCTCTTCTTTGGATCTTCTCTATCTCCTCCGTCAACCCGACCTGGTACGGATCCCACACTGATGAGCAATACTCAAGTGTAGGTCGAACGAGTGTTTTGTAAGCCACCTCCTTTGTTGATGGACTACATTTTCTAAGGACTCTCCCAATGAATCTCAACCTGGTACCCGCCTTACCAACAATTAATTTTATATGATCATTCCACTTCAAATCGTTCCGCACACATACTCCCAGATATTTTACAGAAGTAACTGTTACCAGTGTTTGTTCCGCTATCATATAATCATACAATAAAGGATCCTTCTTTCTATGTATTCGCAATACATTACATTTGTCTATATTAAGGGTCAGTTGCCACTCCCTGCACCAAGTGCCTATCCGCTGCAGATCTTCCTGCATTTCGCTACAATTTTCTAATGCTGCAACTTCTCTGTATACTACAGCATCATCCGCGAAAAGCCGCACGGAACTTCCGACACTATCTACTAGGTCATTTATATATATTGTGAAAAGCAATGGTCCCATAACACTCCCCTGTGCACGCCAGAGGTTACTTTAACGTCTGTAGACGTCTCTCCATTGAGAACAACATACTGTGTTCTGTTTGCTAAAAACTCTTCAATCCAGCTACACAGCTGGTCTGATATTCCGTAGGCTCTTACTTTGTTTATCAGGCGACAGTGCGGAACTGTATCAAACGCCTTCCGGAAGTCAAGAAAAATAGCATCTACCTGGGAGCCAGTATCTAATATTTTCTGGGTCTCGTGAACAAATAAAGCGAGTTGGGTCTCACACGATCGCTGTTTCCGGAATCCATGTTGATTCCTACAGAGTAGATTCTGTGTTTCCAGAAACGACATGATACGCGAGCAAAAAACTTGTTCTAAAATTCTGCAACAGATCGACGTCAGAGATATAGGTCTATAGTTTTGCGCATCTGCTCGACGACCCTTCTTGAAGACTGGGACTACCTGTGCTCTTTTCCAATCATTTGGAACCTTCCGTTCCTCTAGAGACTTGCGGTACACGGCTGTTAGAAGGGGGGCAAGTTCTTTCGCGTACTCTGTATAGAATCGAACTGGTATCCCGTCAGGTCCAGTGGGCTTTCCTCTGTTGAGTGATTCCAGTTGCTTTTCTATTCCTTGGACATTTATTTCGATGTCAGCCATTTTTGCGTTCGTGTGAGGATTTAGAGAAGAAACTGCAGTGCGGTCTTCCTCTGTGAAACAGCTTTGGAAAAAGGTGTTTAGTATTTTTAGCTTTAGGCGTGGCATCCTCTGTTTCAATGCCATCATCATCCCGGAGTGTCTGGATATGCTGTTTCGAGCCACTTACTGATTTAACGTAAGACCAGAACTTCCTAGGATTTTCTGTCAAGTCGGTACATAAAATTTTTCTTTCGAATTCACTGAACGCTTCACGCATTGCCCTCCTTGCGCTAACTTTGACATCGTTTAGCTTCTGTATGTCTGAGAGGTTTTGGCTGCGCTTAAACTTGGAGTGAAGCTCTCTTTGCTTTCGCAGTAGTTTCCTAACTTTGTTGTTGAACCACGGTGGGTTTTTCCCGTCCCTCACAGTTTTACTCGGCGCGTACCTGGCTAAAACGCATTTTACGATTGCCTTGAACTTTTTCCATAAACACTCAACATTGTCAGTGTCGGGACAGAAATTTTCGTTTTGATCTGTTAGGTAATCTTAAATCTGCCTTCTATTACTCTTGCTGAACAGATAAACCTTCCTCCCTTTTTTTATATTCCTATTTACTTCCATATTCAGTGATGCTGCAATGGCCTTATGATCACTGATTCCCTGTTCTGCGCTTACAGAGTCGAAAAGTTCGGGTCTGTTTCTCATCAATAGGTCCAAGATGTTATCTCCACGAGTCGGTTCTCTGTTTAATTGCTCGAGGTAATTTTCAGATAGTGCACTCAGTATAATGTCACTCGATGCTCTGCCCCTACCACCCGTCCTAAACATCTGAGTGTCCCAGTCTAAATCTGGTAAATTGAAATCTCCACCTAACATTATAACATGCTGAGGAAATTTGTGAGAAATATATTCCAGATTTTCTCTCAGTTGTTCTGCCACTAATGCTGCTGAGTCGGGAGGTCGGTAAAAGGAGCCAATCATTAACCTAGCTCGGTTGTTGAGTGTAACCTCCACCCACAATAATTCACAGAAGCCACAAGAACGGAACACCGTGCTTATCATCATATGGCAGATGGTTAAGCTAGGTCCATACAGCTGTGGGTCATGCTATGGAGCGAGGCAGGGCCATAGTCCAGCCACTGAACTCACATTTGGGAGGAGAGCGGCTCAGATTCCCGTACGGGCATACTGGCTTTATGTACTTAGACCAGATCACTTCAGGAGAATCTGAAGAAGATTTCTTCAACAGGCTACTACCGTAACATATCTTATTTTTGGATTTAGACCCGCCAGACAAATTTTGAACTGTCAATTCTCAGCTTAAAGACGTTAGGGAACCACATTCGGTATAAACGAAGCAACGCTGAGCATCTTGTTCTGCACATCGTCTATACAGTATACAGGCCCACAAAAGTTAAAATAATTATAATACATGCTTACATACTTGCGCGCTGTGGTAAATTCCTGACAAAGAGATTTTTGCTCGAAATGTGCTGTAGATTTCATAAAGAAGTCTAATAATTTAAAATCAATGACTGCCAGTGACTAGAACAAAAATCAGCCATTGATTTTCTTTTTAATATTGATTTCCTTTTTAAAAATATCTACCGTACGTTTACTTTTGTCTTAAAAACAAAATTTTGATTTTGTTCATTTTAAAACAAGAAGGAAGGAAGATTAAAATTCCCGTTGACTACTAGGTTAATAGCGTCGGATCTCATTCTGTTAGAATAAACCTGATCAGTCTGACGTGCATTTTCATTCTATTCTAATAAACGTCTTCAGTATGAAGTGCACAGTTACAAAAAACAAAACAAAAAAAAATTGTTTGTGTCCGAGATGAAAAGCAAATTATGGGAGAGTTAAACTTTTGCGACCTTCAATTCTTATGTAGCTAGTGGCTAAGAAGCGTGAAAGGCAGCTTGGAAATGGACAACGGCTTCTCCACGGTACAGCTTAGCAACTATTCAGTGCCATTACTTTGCAGCAAGACAGTTCTCCATGAGTTTAGCTGCGAGAGCCGCACCACGACTTTACGTAAAAATACAGCGAAGACGTGGAGATTATGTATACAAATTGCTTCTTAAAGCAGCCGAACCTGTTCCCGTGTGGAGCTAATTGGCCGCTGATGGCCGATTAGGCTCTGCGTGATTTGTACCGTGCGAGGCAGCATTCATCACACGGTGTTTCAGCGCAGGCGACACAGAGCCCCCGCACTTGGCTCAAACCACAGCTGTTCCAATTTCCGGAACGCCATTTCACGACAAGGGTTGGTGCACTGTTTCCTGCTTAAAAAATAAAATAAAAAATTTTAAAAACATTTTAATGTAATTTGTATCTTATTTTACATATCAACTGCAGCTAGAGTTGTAAAACTACCGTTGTCTACCGTAGACTATCAGAAATATGAGTAGATGGCGTTACTTTCCCCAGTAGCTTTTGTCAGTTAAGATAGAACGCGAATTGCCTGTACATTGAGGGTGTCGCAAATCTGTCGGGCGCACCCTCATTTCGATCGCTTTCTTTGCACGTGTCATCAGTGTCTTACTAGATACTTCCAAAAACCGGAAGCGGTGAACCGTCTAGAGACTGAGTGAGGATATGTAAAGGGCTGGGCAACCTATACAACATTTTTGTTCTACGTAGTCTCCTCCTAACTATTACTTAAAAATAAAAAGTATTTATAGCAAAATTGAAATTGTCAATGTTCAGTTCAGGTTTTACTCGAAAAACGTTGTTGTAACGTGAAACGGAGGGATGTTGTACAGAAATAAAGAAAACAAGGCAGATTTATCATATAGCGCTAGAAATGCAATTTTCTCAACAAGAAGGTAATTTAAAAAAAAAAACGCAAAACAAAAAAACATCAAACATTGCTTCAATACTTCGTCGAACTTGTATAAAATATGTTTTTTGGTTATTATCTGTTTTTCGTCTTGAGCTTACTTTAACTTGATTAAAGAGAAACACCAGACCCTACTACAGTAGTACAAGTATATATGCCAACTAGCTCTGCAGATGATGAAGAAATAGATGAAATGTATGACGAGATAAAAGAAATTATTCAGGTAGTGAAGGGAGACGAAAATTTAATAGTCATGGGTGACTGGAATTCGTCAGTAGGAAAAGGGAGAGAAGGAAACATAGTAGGTGAATATGGATTGGGGGGAAGGAATGAAAGAGGAAGCCGCCTTGTAGAATTTTGCACAGAGCATAACTTAATCATAGCTAACACTTGGTTCAAGAATCATGAAAGGAGGCTGTATACATGGAAGAAGCCAGGAGATACTGACAGGTTTCAGATAGATTATATAATGGTAAGACAGAGATTTAGGAACCAGGTTTTAAATTGTAAGACATTTCCTGGGGCAGATGTGGATTCTGACCACAATCTATTGGTTATGAACTGCAGATTGAAACTGAAGAAACTGCAAAAAGGTGGGAATTTAAGGAGATGGGACCTGGATAAACTGAAAGAACCAGAGGTTGTAGAGAGTTTCAGGGAGAGCATAAGGGAACAATTGACAGGAATGGGGGAAAGAAATACAGTAGAAGAAGAATGGGTAGCTCTGAGGGATGAAGTGGTGAAGGCAGCAGACGATCAAGTAGGTAAAAAGACGAGGGCTAATAGAAATCCTTGGGTAACAGAAGAAATATTGAATTTAATTGATGAAAGGAGAAAATATAAAAATGCAGTAAATGAAGCAGGCAAAAAGGAATAGAAACGTCTCAAAAATGAGATCGACAGGAAGTGCAAAATGGCTAAGCAGGGATGGCTAGAGGACAAATGTAAGGATGTAGAGGCTTGTCTCACTAGGGGTAAGATAGATACTGCCTACAGGAAAATTAAAGAGACCTTTGGAGAGAAGAGAACCACTTGTATGAATATCAAGAGCTCAGATGGAAACCCAGTTCTAAGCAAAGAAGGGAAGGTAGAAAGGGGGAAGGAGTATATAGAGGGCTTATACAAGGGAGATGTTCTTGAGGACAATATTATGGAAATGGAAGAGGATGTAGATGAAGATGAAATGGGAGATAAGATACTGCGTGAAGAGTTTGACAGAGCACTGAAAGACCTGAGTCGAAACAAGGCCCCGGGAGTAGACAACATTCCACTAGAACTACTGATGGCCTCGGGAGAGCCAGTCATGACAAAACTCTACCATCTGGTGAGCACGATGTATGAGACGGGCGAAATACCCTCAGACTTCAAGAAGAATATAATAATTACAATCCCAAAGAAAGCAGGTGTTGACAGATGTGAAAATTACCGAACTATCAGTTTAATAAGTCACAGCTGCAAAATACTAACACGAATTCTTTACAGACGAATGGAAAAACTGGTAGAAGCTGACCTCGGGGAAGATCAGTTTGGATTCCGTAGGAATGTTGGAACACGTGAGGCAATACTGACCTTACGACTTATCTTGGAAGAAAGATTAAGAAAAGGCAAACCTACGTTTCTAGCATTTGTAGACTTAGAGAAAGCTTTTGACAATGTTGACTGGAATACTCTCTTTCAAATTCTGAAGGTGGCAGGGGTAAAATACAGGGAGCGAAAGGCTATTTACAATTTGTACAGAAACCAGATGGCAGTTATAAGAGTCGAGCGGCATGAAAGGGAAGCAGTGGTGGGGAAAGGAGTGAGACAGGGTTGTAGCCTCTCCCCGATGTTATTCAATCTGTATATTGAGCAAGCAGTAAAGGAAACAAAAGAAAAATTCGGAGTAGGTATTAAAATTCATGGAGAAGAAGTAAAAACTTTGAGGTTCGCCGATGACATTGTAATTCTGTCAGAGACAGGAAAGGACTTGGAAGAGCAGTTGAATGGAATGGACAGTGTCTTGAAAGGAGGATATAAGATGAACATCAACAAAAGCAAAACGAGGATAATGGAATGTAGTCAAATTAAGTCGGGTGATGCTGAGGGAATTAGATTAGGAAATGAGACACTTAAAGTAGTAAAGGAGTTTTGCTATTTAGGGAGTAAAATAACCGATGATGGTCGAAGTAGAGAGGATATAAAATGTAGACTGGCAATGGCAAGGAAAGCGTTTCTCAAGAAGAGAAATTTGTTAACATCGAGTATAGATTTAGGTGTCAGGAAGTCGTTTCTGAAAGTATTTGTATGGAGTGTAGCCATGTATGGAAGTGAGACATGGACGATAACTAGTTTGGACAAGAAGAGAATAGAAGCTTTCGAAATGTGGTGCTACAGAAGAATGCTGAAGATAAGGTGGGTAGATCACGTAACTAATGAGGAGGTATTGAATAGGATTGGAGAGAAGAGAAGTTTGTGGCACAACTTGACTAGAAGAAGGGATCGGTTGGTAGGACATGTTTTGAGGCATCAAGGGATCACAAATTTAGCATTGGAGGGCAGCGTGGAGGGTAAAAATCGTAGAGGGAGACCAAGAGATCAATACACTAAGCAGATTCAGAAGGATGTAGGTTGCAGTAGGTACTGGGAGATGAAGAAGCTTGCACAGGATAGAGTAGCATGGAGAGCTGCATCAAACCAGTCTCAGGACTGAAGACCACAACAACAACCAGACGCTTGTTCAGCGGAGTTCGTACAAGGCACCATGACAGCCAAGGAGTATTGCACACTGATTGCAGACCACATACATCCCTTTATGACGATCATGTTTCCCGACGGCAGTGGCATTTTTCGACAAGATAATGCCCCATGTAACAAGGCCAGTAGTATGTTGGAGTGGTACGAGGAACACAGTGGCGGATTTCAATTGATGTGCTGCCTCCCCCCCCCCAACTCGCCAGATCTGAACCCGATCGAGCACATCCGGTATGCGATGGAACGTGACGTCAGAGCTCTTCGCCCCGTCCCCGGAATTTACGGGAATTAGGTGAGTTGTGTGTGTAGATGTGGTGCCAACTAGAAAGGGGCAAACTCGTTCATCCTTGGAACTAGTTCACTGGTGATCGCTCTTTTTTATTTTTGGGAACCTTTCATTTTTACTCGTTCACCGTTCATTTGTGCTTGGTATATGGTTCTTATGAAAAACTGAAAATTAGTAGCGTAGGTGACTGAAGACGGAAGGCGCCAAGAGCGAGCACTTGCATCCCCCCTGGAGTACAGAGTTTTTATTCATAACAAAATTCTCACACACTTGTAATTTTAGTGATTCTGCAAAACCTCTCGTTTAGCCAACTGTAGCGTTACGTGGCTGATCGCAGTGAAATAACATAAGGTGGCGCACGAAAAACCGGCCCGAGTACAGACTGTTCGCCAATTACACACGATTTGTTGACCGCTACAAGCAGAATAGCTAAACATGGAATAATTAGGCAGTGAAGAAATAACAAATAAGCTAATGCAAACAAAAACTTCGGAACAGTAGATGACGATTGGAGGGCGACAGTGAGCAGTCTAGTACTCGGGGCCGATTTTTCGTGCGCTACCCCGTACCACTGAAATAATATTGTAGAAGTTATCATATTCTCTTTACAGAATGTGACACCAGACACTTGATTATAGAGCGCGGGCTTCATTCGGTTCTAAGTCGGTCTGCCTTCCATAACAATGGACATGCACTTTTACCTTGGATAAAAAAAAAGACTGAAAATGGCCACTCTTGTATGCCGTATGCCGATTTCCTTTGCATGTGTAATAACAAAAAAAATCTTGCCTTTTTACATTTCTTCTGCTGTTTATCGAAATAGTGAAGTAAGCTGATAAGCCGTTCTGCTATCTGAAAAAGTGTATGTATTATATACCACGTAATTTTTATGTAATTTAGGTAATTATAAAATACGTTTTCATTACCGGTCGTGAACGCTGAATAGAATATGAAAAGAACCTTCAGAGTTCAAAAAAGGTTTGGAAGAGATCTAGAATGGGCGTGAGCAGCGAACTAAACGAACAACTCGATACTGAAGTAACTATGAGTAGTCGGCAGTTGAACTGTGACGAGTGGCCACACGAAGAAGGATGACTCCGGCCGACCGAGACCGAGACGGAGACAGACGGGAACGGGACCGAGGCTGGAACGAGACCGACCATTTCCCGTTCTCTGGAACTATAAGTAGAAAGCCGTGACCGAAGTGAACTGTGAAAGGCCGTTCCTTAGAATTAGTTCCTCGCTCCTTCCGTTCATCTTAGTGAACCGTTCCTTTGGACCCGTTACTTCGCAAACGACCCATCTCTAGTGCCAACTCTCACCAGTAACCTACCACGGCATCATTTCATTCATGACACGACGCGTAGCCGCTGTTATCTGTGCCAAAGGTGGACATACCGGCTATTAGGTAGATGGTCAAAATGTTCTGGATGGTCAGTGTTTGTCATTCGTTAACATCACTAATGTATGCATATTATTTCTTCATGGTTTCGCTAAAGCAACTAATGTTTATCCCGATATGGTTTCTCTGAAGAGAACACTACCGGATTCCTCTCTCATAATTTTTGTAGCCGAACGTATGCTCAATTTAATGCGAGGCGGTGCTGTGGTAAGACAATGATGTCATATTACGGGGCACGGGAATTCAAATACCCGTGCGGTCGTGCATAGTTTCCGCGGTTTCTTTAAAACGCTTAAGGCAAATGCGGGACGGTTCCTCTGAGAAACTCACGACAGATTTCCTTCCGGATTCTTCGCTAATCCCAGCCTGTGCTCTGTCTCGAAAAACTTCTTATCTTCCTTCCGTCGACGGGACATGGAATCTTAACCTTCCTGATTAAGACTTGACGTGCGTTCTACAGTTCTGCTCTCGAGGATTTATATGGCGAGATAGCAGTCGATTGTATATTTTCCTTGACGGATCTTCGATGAAGAAACAGGAAAACAAAATGGTGATAGTGTATTTCTAAGAAAATTCAGGCGCACCTTTTTAGAGGCAGCCGCTGCAGACCTGTCGGTTTGGTAGAGGCGAACGCTCCTCACGTACTCCAAGCAACTCTGCAGTATGGATAGCTGCGTCTGGCCGATGTACTGCGTGCCACACTCTTACTGATGTTGTAGTTGACTGTCTTATTACAACCAAATTCCCGCAATTATTTTTTTCTTTCGCCACCATGATTTGAACCGCCTAGTCTGAGTCTACTATGTCATGCGATTGAACAGCATGGCCAGGGAGATCGTCACTGTGCTGTGTACATAATTTAAATTCCTTACCATAATACTATAAATGTTGCTACGAAAGCTATATTGTACAACATAAAAGTATTACTTGTTTTTATTTGTATATCAGGCATGTCTCCGTCTACGCACTGCACAATATCACTAGTGCAATTCCGAAATGTTCTTACTTTCATTATTTGTTGGTATAGATTTTTTTTAATCCCCTGTCCCAGTACTTTACTCACGAGCGGCGGCATATCACATTTGTTGCTGGTACTGGATGAATTCACGTACATTAAAGAATCTGTTTCTGAAATCTCCAGTCGCCTATTGAGGCTGCACCAAGAATATGAGATGTTCGCGGTGCATGTTATTTACAGATTCATGTTTCATCAAAAAATGGTTCAAATGGCTCTGAGCACTATGGGACTCAACTGCTGAGGTCATTAGGCCCCTAGAACTTAGAACTAGTTAAACCTAACTAACCTAAGGATAACACAAACATCCATGCCCGAGGCAGGATTCGAACCTGCGACCGTAGCGGTCTTGCGGTTCCAGACTGCAGCGCCTTTAACCGCACGGCCACTTCGGCCGGCCATGTTTCATCACTTTAAACTCATCAAATGTATAGGCTATTAGAAAAAGTGTAGGATAACTCGGGCAAGGTTGTTTTAATTTGCAGTGGAAACCAAGTACGCATCCTGTGTTTGTTACTATTATGGGAGGAAAATAAGTTCATGGTCAGTGTACACTTTGTTCGTTACAAATCTGTAACTCGTGAATATGCCCGCGGAATTCATATTTTTATTGTCCATGTTTTCTTTTGTCAAAGTTTTCATTTTTCTGTAATGATCTCATGCAGTGGAGGGACGTGTAATTTAAAAGACAATAAATTTCAAGCAGATATCACCTCGCATTTGAATGAAGAGTCTATTCATATCCATTGAAAACTGCAACATCAACATCTATTGTTCTGCTGTACACTACAGAGCTATACACTCAAATTGTTCTATGAGTATCGTCACTAAATCCAACTCTCTCCGGATATTATCATTTTCTCAGAGGAAATCAATCCAAATTGTTATCATACATCTCTCTTCTCTGGGTTTTTATTTTTATTTATTTTATTTTATTTTATTTTTACAGTACATAGTATTGATTTCCATAAAGTGTGTACCGTTCTCGCAGAATTTCAGTATCATATCTGGCAAGACTGAGTCTTCAGGGTTCACTTCACTACACTCACAGCAGTATCTCTTCGCCAATTCAATTCGATTACTTATGTAGGAATCTCCTCTTTCTTGGAGCTGTTCACTTAAGTCTTTCTAGATTCTTAGCTAGTTCATCCTCTATTAAAGCTGTTCAATGCCATGTCTTTTATTACCTATCACTTAACACCAGAAGATCTGTATGAAGTCAGTTATCGTATGAATAATCATTTGGTAACATAAACTTTCTTAATGGGAATGCCACGTGCGGTCTCACGTAAACGTGGCGGCACTTGTGATCTTTGCCTATCGCCTGCTTCAGTGGGTGTAACTGAAAGCCCTTTATTCTCTTTCCAGTAGTCCTCTGATTCAAAATATCTTCCCGCATAAGTAATACCATTTAGCCGGATTTGACTCACTACGCCAAACGAAAACTGCGTACAGCGGATTACGAATTTGGAGTACGTGACAGGCCACTAATAATCGACATATTGTGTGAAAGAGGACAAATACATTGATTAGAGACTCCAAGCATAAGCAGGTCACCCACGTAAAGTAGACACCCATGATACTTCATAGACTGTTCAAGACAACGAAACTAGGTTTTCGGCAATAATGAAGTTCACAGGTGCGAATTTTTGCAATTGTTTGTCTACCGAAATAATGAAGGAGCTAGGTTTATGAAATGAAAAGAATCTGCATCTTTAACGGCATTCGGTAGTCTTTAAAATCAGAAGTACGCAACTCTTGTTAACGTTTACAACAAAACTTTTCACAAAAAAACCGTCAAGTACGTTAAAGTACGAAAAAGTTTGTCGATAGAACATCACTTCAGATCTTTAGGCGGCACATAAATGTTTTGGAGGTGTAACTTCAGTAGATAAAGAACTGTAAGTAATAGTTACATTGTAAAATACTCGCCTATTTCTGGTTCATGTTACTTGGACACACTTTGCAGCTGAAAAGGTAACATGAAAGGAAGGTCTCAAAAAAGAAAAAAAAAAGTTAAACCCTAATCTCACTTCTTTCAAGCGAGAACGAAGCGTACCGTTTATGATGAACAGAATAAAACACGGATTAAAGAATCATGAAACAAAAAAAGTGCAGACATCTGATTCATTATAATATGACGAAAGCATATTGATCCAAATTTATGCTTAGTTTTCATAAACCTCACTTAAATAGACCTTCATATTTCTTCATTTCTTTCTCCTTTTCTTTTTATTCGAGTTCTCAGTTCATTCATTACTCGTAAGAATGGCTGTTGTGAAGATTGTCCATAATTCGATGATAGCTTTCCTCCTGCTTACGTCTCTGATTTTCAGTTCTATTACATACGCTCTGCTACCACAGATTCGCTGCATACATTATTTTCTCGACTTTACTGTCCCCTACTTACTCTTTTTGTTAGAGAATTACATACAATTTCCCACGCTAGGTATTTGCAGAAAGTACCTTCCCTGGTAAAAAAAAATATAGTCCTGTGTTTACAGTCTGCAGTCGTGAACACACCCTTGATACGTGCGGCTGACAAGAGCCGGCTCCTCTCGCCCGCAGGTGTTTGCGAGTGGCCGTAAACCCGCCAGTGGATGGGGGTTAGTCAGCATTAGCTCGCAGGCGCCTGGTGCTTGGCTTTGACTGGCCTCTATCCCGCAGCGCTGACTTCCTCGTCCCCCTGTCACACATTACAACTGACTCACACGGAGAGTTGATGCCGTAACTGACGAAGCTCGTGGCAACACTCGTAGCACCATTAATACATCACTGGCCATTAAAATTGCTACACCACAAAGATGACGTGCTATAGGAAGAAGATGCTGTGATATGCAAATGATTAGCTTTTCAGAGCATTCACACAAGGTTGGCGCCGGTGGCGACACCTACAACGTGTTGACATAAGGAAATTTTCCAATCAATTTCTCATACACAAACAGCAGTTGACGAGCGTTGCCTGGTGAAACGTTTTGTGATGCCTGGTCTAAGGAGGAGAAATACGTACGATCACGTTTCCGACTTTGTTAAAGGTCGGATTGTAGCCTGTCGCGATTGCGGTTTACCGTTTCGCGACATTGCTGCTCGCGTTGGTCGACATCCAATGACTTAGCAGAATATGGAATCGGTGGGTTCAGGAGGGCAATACGGAACGCTGTGCTGGATCCCAACGGCCTGGTGCACGAACCTGGGTGCACGAATGGCACTTTGAACACTGGACGTTACATTTCAGATGTGTTACAACCCGTGGGTCTACCCTTCATTCGATCCCTGCGAAACCCTACATTTCACCAGGATAATGCACGACCGCATGTTGCAGGTCCTGTACGGGCCTTCCTAGATTCAGAAAATGTTCGACTGCTGCCCTGGCCAGCACATTCTCCAGATCTCTCACCAATTGAAAACGTCTGGTCAATGGTGGCCGAGCAACTGGTTCGTCACAATACGTCAATAACTACTCTTGATGACCTGTGGCATCGTGTTGAAGCTGCATGGGCAGCTGTACCTGTACAAGCCATCCAAGCTCTGTTTGACTCGATACCCAGGCGTATCAAGGCCGTTATTACGGGTACTGATTTCTCAGGATCTATGCACCAAAATTGCGTGAAAATGTAATCACGTGTCAGTTCTAGTATAATATATTTGTCCAATGAATACCCGTTTATCATCTGCATTTCGTAAAATTGTCGTACGGAAAGTCACGACTTCATCGCTACCTCGGTGGTGCTGTGTCCCATCACTCGTGCGCGCCCGCATCTCGTGGTCGTGCGGTAGCGTTCTCGCTTCGCACGCCCGGGTTCCCGGGTTCGATTCCCGGCGGGGTCAGGGATTTTCTCTGCCTCGTGATGGCTGGGTGTTGTGTGATGTCCTTAGGTTAGTTAGGGTTAAGTAGTTCTAAGTTCTAGGGGACTGATGACCATAGATGTTAAGTCCCATAGTGCTCAGAGCCATTTGAACCATCACTCGTGCGCCAACTATAACCCCTCGTTCAAACTCACTTAAATCTTGATAACCTGCCATTGTAGCAGCAAAAACCGATCTAACAACTGCTCCAAGCACTTGTTGTCTAGGCGCTTCAGTCCGGAACCGCGCAGCTGCTACGGTCGCAGGTTCGAATCCTGCCTCGGGCATGGATGTGTGTGATGTCCTTAGGTTAGTTAGGTTTATGTTGTTCTAAGTCTAGGGGACTAATGACCACAGATGTTAAGTCCCATAGTGCTTAGAGCCATTTGAACCATTTGAACTTGTCTTATATAGGCGTTGCCGATCGCAGCGCCGTATTCTGTCTGTATTTGAATACTCTTGCGTATACCAGTTTCTTTGGTGCTTTCGTGTATATCATAATATTCGAAATATTGATGCAATTGATGTAACGATCTGTTAGTGATACAAGGACGCATAGGTTTTAACGTTTTGTTAACGACGAAGTCATTACAGACAGAGCACAAGCTCTGATTGGGCAAGCAAGGTAAAAAATCGGCCTCGCACCCACTCTAATCAAGTGAGGAGACCAACAAAAACCTAAACCTGGATTGTTAGACAGGAGGAGATGGGCAGCGATGGGAAAGGACAAGGTGGACACAAATAGGAGGGAGGCGGAGTTGAAGAGAGAGAGGAGAGAATGAGTTGGACAGGGAAAGGAAAGAGGAGCAGATGGGTAGAGACAATGGAGAAGAACGGATGGGCAGAGAGAAGAAGGAGGAGGACATGAGCAGAGGAGGAAGGGGGAGATAGACAAAGGGGAGCAGGAGACGGACAGAGAGAGGAGAGAGAAGCAGACGGTCAGAGAAAGGAAAGAGGAGGAGATGGACAGACAGCGGACGGAAGAGGACATGAACAGCGAGAGGGAGATAGACAGGGAGAGAGGTGAGCAGGAGGTAGAATTAGAGGGGAGAGGAGAAGATGGACAGAGAGGGAACAAGGGGATGGACGGCGACAGGGGGAAGGAGTTGATGGAATAACAGAAGACTGGAATAAATACATACCCTGAAAAGCTGGGTACTCTGCTACTCACTCATAAAACTCCTGTTCCCTAAGCTTTATCTGCCAGTTGTGCCCACTCATCGTTCTGCACCTGCATAAGCTCTTCACTCTTGAAATAAACAACCCTCACTGTCAAGTGCTCTTAATCTGCAAGTAATCAGAGTCGCACGTGCCAAAGCCGGACCTAAAAGAATGGTACACGAGAACGTTGAAATTTACTGCTGATAAGTAGTCAACGCAAATTATGACCGATGTGCTGGTGTGTTGCAATGACGAATAAAACAACTGTCGACTCTCGGTCAAGAATATATCGACAGATAAGAGGCAGTGAATAGCACATTGAACTCCCATTGAGGAGTTATCACGTTATTACCCTCACTCCAATAGGAGGTTGGTAGTTTTTACCCCCACAGTTTTCTTTCCACATCGTGCCTAATATGTGTACGAAATATGACTGAAATCGTTTCAGGGGTTTAGGATGAGCGTCTTACCGATGGATGTGCCGGCGTATGCAAATGTCCAATATATTTCACTTATATTTAACATATTTCTCTTGCATCTCTAGCGAATTTCGCCCTGCAATTTCACTATCCCGCATCCGAATGTTTATGACGTCGTCTCTCCTGTACTATGAGTCGTACAGTGATAATTTTCCAGGTACATCCAGTGGTACATGTGGCTACTGTTTCGAAATGCGTTGTGAATGGAGTTAATAATAAAGAAATAATAAATTAAAACGTCCTGCATGATGCGGCTTATTCTCGTGTTATATCTCCTCAACTAAGTGTCGCACAGTGATATAATCTTGTTGGTACATTCAATGGTGTACGTGAATACTGTCTGCAAACTGTGTCGTGAATACGGTTAGTAGTAAATAAGTAAGAACATAAAACTTCATGTCCCATGTGGCAGTTTTACTGCATGAAAAGCGCAAATGTAGTAAATGATAAACTTTATTCATTTCGTCATTTTGTGGGATCTGTCAACGAGAAAAAGCTTCGTAAAGGTTTGAAAGACGTAGAAAGTTCGTTGCAGATCACTAAGAGATATCATTCTCAAATACTGGGTGAATAAACTATTGTATTCTTGCGTCGTGGGCTACACTGCATTTTCACCCCCACATCTTTGATAGGAATGTGGTTCTTACCCCCACAGCGATTCTGTCCAGGCAATAAGCGTCATGTGTACCACCTTTGATTGACTTTGGTCCAGTGCTTTAGTAGCAGATGTGGAACACACACACACACACACACACACACACACACACACACACACACAAACGTTTTTATAAAAAGTATGGATCTCGAAGAATCAGGTAGCTCACGAGGGCAGAGGAGTTTATTATGAATAGTCAAATAAATGGGGACGCACTGCAAAAACTTCTCAGTATTGTTTGACAAAACCGTTTTGGCAATATACAAATTGTGTAACATTTTAACGTACGAGTTTGGTTTAACTTTTGTACCAGGGTCCCTTGCGAAACTTTCGCACTTTTATAATTTTAAACAGCTACGACACTATTTGGAAAATGTTCAGATTTGTTTGAATTCCTAAGGGACGAAACTGCTGAGACTTACACACTACTTAAACTAACTTATACTAAGAACAACACACACACACACCCATGCCCGAGGGAGGACTCGAACCTCCGGCGGGAGGGGCCGCGCAGTCCGTGACATGGCGCCTCAAACCGCGCGGCCATTCCGCGCGGCTCTATTTGGAATAAATGTAGTCGTTGGTACAAGGGCAGTTGCGGGAACAAAGAGAAAACATATTTAAAAATGAACCGACGTGAAATACTAATCATGAATTTATGCTACATCCTCGTATATACATTTCCATGAACATAATTTTGAACAAAATTCTTTCAGAGCATTACAATACCTCGGTGTAAACGATATTTGACGTAAGAATGTAATTTTCGTATACTTTTTGTTTTTCATTTTCTTTAAGGTATACAAAAATGTTACTTGATTTAGTTATCCTTGGAAAGGATGCACACAGTCGTCCGTGAGTAAAGACGGGATTAGGTAAAAACAGTCCTGCTCTCGGAATTGTTTGTCCCTGCGACTTGTTCGCAGTGGTCGCAACTGCAATTTTAATAGGCAACTGTCAATAAGACAGTTATGATATGGTGGGATCAAATGGTGTTAAATTTATCCGTGATATTAAAACAGTTTTCCCATTGTCAATCAGCTGATCATTAATTCAAAACAGGGGGCCCATATGAAACTTTCTCACGTTTATTGTTGTAAATAAAGACAGTATTTGGAATAAGTGTAGTCGATGGGATAAGAGTAATTGGCGACAATGACACACATGTTTCTTGTTTCGGGGAGTAATATTCGTTTAGAAAAGTCAGCTTGCACGACGCACAGAGATGATGGACTACCGGGGTGGTCACTATGACAATACTGCATACAAATTATCCTGTTAATAAGTACTTTAAAATAAATAAATAAAGTATTTCTAATAAGATAATATGCAAAAAGAGTCTCTTATTCGTGATTAAAAAGTTAGCATCGTAAAATATGGGTGTCCATGACGCCCTTTTATCTATGATAGTCAAAAGTCTCCCTTGTGTTAAAATTTTCCGCATATGGTAAGTTTTAGTGCAAAATCTGTATGCAGTGTGAGGAGCCGATTAAAAAATCTTTCTAACGATAATTTTTAACATTTTTATGCAGCGACAGCAACAATATCAGTTGCTGTCGCTGCATAAAAATGTTAAGAATTATATAAATATTTCTAACGATACCGCATTCATCCCTGTACGATTATTATGTGTTGAGAAAAAGGTATGTTGACTTGAGAAATTAGTGTAAATACTAAAATCAGCCACAACTCAAGAATAATAATACATCCTTATAACGAAAACAAAGCTTCCATAACGAAATCGTTTATTTTTCTCGCATCAGGAGATTTTTAATGACATTTTATTACCTTCAGATCATATCGCACAAGCTTGTATGTATGTATGTATATATGTAGGTCTTTGGGTATGTGGCGAGCAGGAAAGGAACTATATCGTTGCTGATAGCACTTGACTATCCATAAATCGCCGATATCGCTTTATTATCATCTCCTTATGTCGAACCGTCTGCATATAGATCGTCCATTTACCACGAGGTGAAAATTGCATTCATTTGCGTTGGTGTGAGATATAGCTCTCTTATCCCCTTAACACTCTGCTGCCATCGCCTATGCATCGATAACGCTTCGATTGTGGAGTAATTAATGGCAGCAGATGGTACACTATTTAAAAGGAAGCGATAAGCCGATACTTTTATATTATCTCCGTATCTTGTGACGCTATTACTCACTTGCTATGTTTTCCCTGAATCCAAAGCTCAATAAAAATTTGGGTAAAATGTTTCCCGTTACTAAAAGGAGCAAATCTGTTGAACAGACCAATATCCTAAACATCGGTTTGTTGCAGGATTCTCGAACATATTCTCAGTTCGAATATAATGAATTTCCTTGAGACAGAGAAGTTGCTGTCCATGCATCAGCACGGCTTTAGAAAGCATCGCTCCTGCGAAACGCAACTCGCCCTTTTTTCACATTACATCTTGCGAACCATGGATGAGGGGTATCAGACGGATGCCATATTCCTTGACTTTCGGAAAGCGTTTGACTCGGTGCCTCACTGCAGGTACGAGCATATGGGATTGGTTCCCAAATATGTGAGTGGCTCGAAGACTTCTTAAGTAATAGAGCCCAGTACGTTGTCCTCGATGGTGAGTGTTCATCGGAGGTGAGGGTATCATCTGGAGTGCCTCAGGGAAGTGTGGTAGGTCCGCTGTTGTTTTCCATCTACATAAATGATCTCTTGGATAGGGTGGATAGCAATGTGCGGCTGTTTGCTGATGATGCTGTGGTGTACGGGAAGGTGTCGTCGTTGAGTGACTGTAGGAGGAAACAAGATGACTTGGACAGGATTTGTGATTGGTGTAAAGAATGGCAGCTAACTCTAAATATAGATAAATGTAAATTAATGCAGATGAATAGGAAAAAGAACCCTGTAATGTTTTAATACCCCATTAGTAGTGCAGCGCTTGACACAGTCACGTCGATTAAATATTTGGGCGTATATTGCAGAGCGATATGAAGTGGGACAAGCATGTAATGGCAGTTGTGGGGAAGGCGGATAGTCGTCTTCGGTTCATTGGTAGAATTTTGGGAAGATGTGGTTCATCTGTAAAGGAGACGGCTTATAACACACTAATACGACTTATTCTTGAGTACTGCTCGAGCGTTTGGGATCCCTATCAGGTCGGATTGAGGGAGGACATAGAAGCAATTCAGAGGCGGGCTGCTAGATTTGTTACGTTAGGTTTGATCATCACGCGAGTGTTACGGAAATGCTTCAGGAACTCGGGTGGGAGTCTCTAGAGGAAAGGAGGCGTTCTTTTCGTGAATCGCTACTGAGGAAATTTAGAGAACCAGCATTTGAGGCTGAGTGCAGTACAATTTTACTGCTGCCAACTTATATTTCGCGGGAAGACCCCAAAGATAAAATAAGAGAGATTAGGGCTCGTACAGAGGCATATAGGCCGTCATTTTTCCCTCGTTCTGTTTGGGAGTGGAACAGGAGAGAAGATGCTAGTTGTGGTACGAGGTACCCTCCGCCACGCACCGTATGGTGGATTGCGGAGTATGTATGTTGATGTAGATGTAGAACTCAAAACCTGATTAGTAGAATCCGGAGAGCGAAAACGATTATGCGTTACGCTGCTGCAGTCGACAGCCATGCTGGAGATAACTGTATTAGAAAATGTTATTGTGTTGTTTTACGTTTGTAATTATAATTAACAAACACAAATTTGTGTGTGTCCAAATGTGTACAGTGAGTAATAGTAGTAGTAGTAGTAGTAGATAGATACTGACAATATGAGAACTAATATAACATAGTGTAAAAAGTTTTGGAGATATATATATATATATATATATTTTGTGTGTGTGAGTACTATGTGATCAAAAGTATCCGGACACCCCCAAAAACAAATGTTTTTCGTATTAGGTGCATTGTACTGCCACCTACTGCCAGGTACTCCAGATCAGCGACCTCAGTAGTCATTAGACATAGTGAGAGAACAGAATGGGGAGCTCTGCGGAATTCGCGGACTTCGAACGTGGTCAAGTGATAGGGTGTCACTTGTGTCATACGTCTGTACGCGAGATTTCCACGCTCCTAAACATCCCTAGGTCCACTGTTTCCGGTGCGACAGTGAGGTGGAAACGTGAAGGGACACGTGCAGAACAAAAGCGTATAGGCCGACCCCCTCTGTTGACTGAGAGAGACCGCCGACAGTTGAAGAGGTTCGTAATGTGTAAAAGGCAGACATCTATCCAGACCATCAAACAGGAATTCCAAACTGCATCAGGATCCTCTGCAAGTACTAGGACAGTTAGGCGGGAGGTGAGAAAACTTGTATTTTGTGGCCGAGTGGCTGCTCATAAGCCATGCATCACGCCAGTAAATGCCAAACGACGCCTCGCTTGGTGTAAGGAGCGTAAACATTGGATGATTGAACAGTGGAAGAACGTTGTGTGGAGTGACGAATCACGGTACACAATGTGGCGATATGACGGTAGGGTGTGGGTATCGCGAATGCCCGCTGAAAGACATCTGCCAGCGTGTGTAGTGCCAATAGTAAAATTCAGAGGCGGTGGTGTTATGCTATGGTCGTGTATTTCATGGAGGGGGCTTGCACCCATTGTTGTTTTGCGTGGCACTATCACAGCACAGGCCTACATTGATGTTTTAAGCAGCTTCTTGTTTCCCACTGTTGAAGAGCAATCCGGGGATGGCGGTTGCATCTTTCAACACTATCGACCACCTGTTCATAATGTACGGCCTGTAGCGGAGTGGTTACACGACAATAACATCCCTGTAATGGATTGGCCTGCGTAGAGTCTTGATCTGACTCCTATAGAATACCCTCGGGATGTTTTGGAATGTCGACTTCCTGCCAGGCCTCACCGACCGACATCGATACCTTTCCTCAGTGCAGCACTCCGTGAAGAATGGGCTGCCATTCCCCAAGAAACCTTCCAGCACCTGACTGAACGTATGCCTGTGAGAGTGGAAGCTGTCATTAAGTCTAAAGGTAATCCAACACTATATTGAATTCCAGCATTACCGATGGAGGGCGCCACGAACTTGAAAGTCATTTAAAGCCAGGTGTCCGGATGCTTCTGATCACATAGTGTATATATACAATATTTCTTATCTGTCCTTATTTAAACATAGTTAACAGACACATTTGTAGCACTCACATGAACAGCCTACAGTTGTTGACTGCTAACAAGAAAATTTATAGTTGTGTTGTTGCTCTTGTTTTTTATTTTTTTTTATTTATGTTAAACTGAATCAAGAAATACAAGATTGTACATACCCAAATGCGATTGTCAATAGATTTCAAACCAGAACAGAAACAAAGTGATCGATTTTTTAACCATGACAATAGGCTTTTAGAAAAATCCCGCACAGCCTTGTGACACATGGCCGTGATCCATTCACCGGACAGAGACATTAAACTTGAAATTGCTCGACACAGTAGCCTGTGTACAGACATCTGCTTTTTCTACTTCTCGCTTTCATTCATTTCTATCATCATTTAAGATGTAAACACAATATAACGATACTTAACAGTCGTCACACGATACATTTAGACATCTGATACACCATCGACAGGCCAGAGGAAAATGAAAGGCAGTGGCACACCATAGTCATTAAAATCTCGCCAAGAGAATACTGTCGAATGCAGCACATTTCCACTACCTCCAATAATGGACATACTCATTCTCTCAGTTACGTATTTCACAGACTGTACTACATTTTGAGACTATGCTAACATCTCTTGTAGACCGCCTACTTTTGTTTTCACCAAACACAATAACCTTTTATTTTTATTTTCTGTTACTGGTCACTTTTACGTTTTACGTTTAATTTAATGTAACGTAATGCGTTTCGAGCATTTTCTGACCTCTTCAGGAGTTTAACCATACAGATAGTTATTACCTAAAAACAAATTGTCTTAAGCTAGAGTCATATAGATCTTTTTGTTTACTGTTCGCTTTGTGCAAAATCGGAAAAAGTAAAATAAGGAATATCATGGAAGAAATGGAAATTTTCATTCATAATACAAAGTATGGAGATAATATTTTTGATTGGAAATTTGTGGTAAGGTCTTATGGGACAAAACTGCTGAGGTCATCGGTCCCTAAGCCTACACACTACTTAATCTAACTTCAGCTAACTTACACTACGGACAACACTCACACCCATGACCGAGGGAGGACTGGAACCTCCGACGAGGGATCTCGCACGAACCGTGACATAGCGCCTCACACCACGCGGCTGGAGATAATATTCTTAGTGAGATAACCGATTTCAAAAACTCAAAATTCAGTAGTCTCAAGCCGGTTCTAATGCAACAGATTTAAGATGCGCCATTGTAAACGAACGACTACCAGACTGTCAATATCGTGAATATCGCTGTAAATGCAATAATCGATTCTCATCCACGCTACAAGGCCGCCGTATGGTATTAAGTGTATAGTGTTCACATGTATGTAGAAAAAAATTACGCAGCAAACAATGTCAAGAAATAGTGACAAAGTAAGTAGCACAAAGTGTAATGTTATACAACAGATCCGCCAGTGTACCATGGATGAAAAACGAAACTTTGGGACGCCAAACAACTGTCATATATACATATATATGAGTAGCACTCGATTTTCGCAATATAATGACTGATGCAAAACTCCCTGCATCCAATACAATCTGTGGTATCAGTCATAATAAACTCTGAGACACTGCTCCACACAAGCAGAAGACGTCACTGGATATCAATTGTTGACCAACCATTGCCCTCCATCCTTCCAAAATCCTCAACAGACCCTCCAGCAGCAGACAGTAAATAAAAGTTCTACATTAATATTCTTTAAGACAATTTCTTTTTAAGTAGAAAATGTGCAGAACACTCTTTAACGGTGTTGCGTTACGTTAAATTAAACATAAAACGTACATTCAGTCCCACAAAAAAGTGATCGCCGTTATGTGTGGGAAATCACTATTATATAAACACTGAAGAGGCAAAGGAACTGGTACACCTGCCAAATATTGTGTAGGGCCACCGCGAGCACGCAGAAGTGCAGCAACACCACGTGGCATGGACTCAACTAATGTCTGAAGTAAGGATGGAGCTAACTGACACCGTGAACCCTGCAGGGGGTGGAGATCTCTTCAGAACAGCTCGTTGAAGGCATCCCAGATATGCTCAATCATGTTCATGTCTGGGGAGTTCGGTGACCAGCGGAAGTGTTTAGACTCACAAGAGTGTTCCTGAAGCCGCTCTGTAGCAATTCTGGACGTGTGGGGTGTCGCATTGTCCTGCTGGAATTGCCCAAGTCCGTCGGAATGCACAATGGACACGAATGAATGCAGGTCATCGGACAGAATTTTTACGTACGTGTCACCTGTCAGAATCGTATCTAAACGTATCAGGCGTCCCATATCACTCCAGCTGCACACGCTCCACACCATTACGGAGCCTCCACCAGCTTGAACAGTCCCTTGCTGACATGTAGGATCTATGGATTTATGAGGTTGTCTCTACAGCCGCACACGTCCATCCGCTCGATACAATTTGAAACGAGATCAGGCAACATGTTTCCAGTCATCAACAGCCCAATGTATGTGTTGATGAGTCGAGGACAGGCGTAAAGCTTTCTGCCATGCAGTCATCAATAGTACACGAGTGGGCCTTCTGCTCCGAAAGCCCATATCGACGATGTTTCGTTGAATGCTTCGCACGTTGTCACATGTTGAGGGCCCAGCATTCAAATCTGCAGCAATTTGCGGAAGGGTTGCACTTCTGTCACGTTGAACGATTCTCTTCAGTCGTCGTTGGTCTAGTTCTGGCAGGATCTTTTTCCGGCGGAGATTTGATGTTTTACTGGATACCTGATATTCACGGTACATTCGTGAAATGGTCGTACGGGAAAATCCCTACTTCATCGCTACCTCGGAGATGCTGTGTCCCATCGCTCGTGCGCCGAGTATAACACCACGTTCAAATTCACTTAAATTTTGATAACCTGCGATTGTAGTAGCAGTAACCGATCTAGCAACTGCGCCAGACACTTGTTGTCCTATGTAGGCGTTGCCGACCGCAGCGCAGTATTTTGCCTGTTTACGTATCTCTGTATTTGAATATGTATGCCTATACCAATTTCTTTGGAGCTTCAGTGTATCTTTACATGAAAATAAATGTTATTAGTAATTGCACAATTACCTAATAGTTAATCCAGTCGCCGCCATTATCGATTGCATCTTGGCACCTTAGCCTTCTCTCCGGAAAATCATCGACGTTTGCCGGCCGCGGTGGCCAAGCGGTTCTAGGCGCTTCAGTCCGGAACCGCGCGACTGCTACGGTCGCAGGTTCGAATCCTGCCTCGGGCATGGATGTGTGTGATGTCCTTAGGTTAGTTAGATTTAAGTAGTTCTAGGGGAATGACGACCTCAGATGTTAAGTCCCATAGTGCTCAAAGCCATTTGAACCATCATCCACGTTTCCAACATCTAAATATCGTTTGACCCACTTTTCAACGAATGTTTTTGACTTTCTAATAACTTTAGCAGCAGCTCCATAAGAAAGCTTTGGTCCCTTTGCATGATTCACAGGGCACAGGGAACAATGCTTTGCGACGCTTCAGATATTTTGCACTCATTTTGAACTGCAACCGACAAAAGCGCATTGATTCACACACACCCATGCCTGAGGTAGGACTCGAACCTCCGCCGCAACCAGCCGCGCAGTCCGTAAATTGCAGAGCCCTAGACCGTTCGACTAATCCCGAGCGGCGGTACATTTACAATCATGGCGTACACTTTCTTGTGGAACTGACTGTATAAAAGTGACTGTTAGCAGAAAATACAAGTAAACAATCATTCGACAAAGTCACGGGTCCCAAACGTAGCCAGCATGGCCACAAGTAACTTTCTCGTACCCGAAACAAATACTGAGTAGAATTAGTGTGACAAGAGTCGGCTCGGTGTCCTACAAACACCTGCAACACTGGTATGAGTCACTGTATTAGAATTAACCGGAATGGCGGTCTTCGTGTTGCAGCACCAGTTCCGGGTGAAGAACCTGGAGGAGCTGTTCGCGCGCTACCAGCAGCGGCTGCAGGACGGCTACTTCTCCATGCTGGTGTTCGTGCAGGTGCTGCTGTGCGCCGCACACATCACAGCGCTGGCGCTCGCCGTAAGTACGCCTGCGTCTCCGCCCCAAAGCTAGCAGCTTCTCACCTTCGAAGTTATAACTTTATCTAAACTCCTACGCAAAGCAAATTGTTGCTTGCAAGGAAGGGGCGGGGCTATGAACCAGAAAAACAGCATACCGTGCCACAGTAATATAAATTGTTACACGCAAACGCTCCCCTATGATCCATGGACCTTGCCGTTGGTGGGGAGGCTTGCGTGCCTCAACGATACAGATAGCCGTACCACAGGTGCAACCACAACGGAGGGGTATCTGTTGAGAGGCCAGACAAACGTATGGTTCCTGAAGAGGGGCAGCAGCCTTTTCAGTAGTGGCAGGGACACCAGTCTGGATGATTGACTGATATGGCCTTGTAACGCTAACCAAAACGGCCTTGCTGTTGTGGTACCTGGAGATACTAAAAGATACTAAAAGGTTTCAGATAGATTATATAATGGTAAGACAGAGGTTTAGGAACCAGGTTTTAAATTGTAAGATATTTCCAGGGGCAGATGTGGACTCTGACCACAATCTATTGGTTATGAACTGTAGATTAAAACTGAAGAAACTGCAAAAAGGTGGGAATTTAAGAAGATGGGACCTGGATAAACTGAAAGAACCAGAGGTTGTAGAGAGTTTCAGGGAGAGCGTAAGGAAACAATTGACAGGAATGGGGGAAAGAAATACAGTAGAAGAAGAATGGATAGCTTTGAGGGATGAAATAGCGAAGGCAGCAGAGGATCAAGTAGGTAAAAAGACGAGGGCTAATAGAAATCCTTGGGTAACAGAAGAGATACTGAATTTAATTGATGAAAGGAGAAAATCCAAAAATTCAGTAAATGAAGCGGGCAAAAATGAATACAAACATCTCAAAAATGAGATCGACCGCAAGTGCAAAATGGTTAAGCAGGGATAGCTAGAGGACAAATGTAAGGAGGTAGAGGCTTATCTCACGGTGGGTAAGATAGATACTGCCTACGGGAAAATTAAAACCTCTGGAGAAAAGAGAACCACTTGTATGAATATCAAGAGCTCAGATTGAAACCCAGTTCTAAGCAAAGAGGAGAAAGCAGAAAGGTGGAAGGAGTATATAGAGGATCTATACAAGGGCGATGTACTTGAGGACAATATAATGGAAATGAAAGAGAATGTAGATGAAGATGAAATGGGAGATATGATACTGCGTGAAGAGTTTGACAGAGCACTGAAAGACCTGAGTCGAAACAAGGCCCCGAGAATAGACAACATTCCATCAGTACTACTGACGGCCTTGAGAGAGCCATTCCTGACAAAACTCTACCGTCTGGTGAGCAAGATGTATGAGACAGGCGAAATACCCTCAGACTTCAAGAAGAATATAATAATTACAATCCCAAAGAAAGCAGGTGTTGACAGGTGTGAAAATTACCGAACTATCAGTTTAATAAGTCATGGCTGCAAAATACTAATGCAAATTCTTTACAGACGAATGGAAAAACTGGTAGAAGCCGATGTTGGGGAAGATCAGTTTGGATTCGGTAGAAATGTTGGAACACGTGAGGCAATACTGACCTTACGACTTATCTTAGAAGAAAGATTAAGGAAAGGCAAGCCTACGTTTCTAGCATTTGTAGACTTAGAGAAAGCTTTTTACAAAGTTGACTGGAATACTCTCTTCCAAATTCTAAAGGTGGCAGGGATAAAATAAAGGGAGCGAAAGGCTATTTACAATTTGTACAGAAACCAGATGACAGTTATAAGAGTCGAGGGGCATGAAAGGGAAGCAGTGGTTGGGAAGGGAGGGAGACAGGGTTGTAGCCTCTCCCCGATGTTATTCAATCTCTATATTGAGCAAGCAGTAAAGAAAACCAAAGAAAAATTCGGAGTAGGTATTAAAATCCACGGAGAAGAAATAAAAGCTTTGGGGTTCGCCAATGACATTGTAATTCTATCAGAGACAGTGAAGGACGTGGAAGAGCAGTTGAACGGAATGTCCACTGTATTGAAATGAGGATATAAGATGAACATCAACAAAAGCAAAACGATGGTAATGGAATGTAGTCGAATTAAGTCGGGTGATGCTGAGGGAATTAGATTAGGAAATGAGACACTTAAAGTAGTAAAGGAGTTTTGCTATTTGGGGAGCAAAATAACTGATGATGGTCGAAGTAGAAAGGATATAAAATGTAGACTGGCAATGGCAAGGAAAGCGTTTCTGAAGAAGAGAAATTTGTTAACATCGAGTATTGATTTAAGTGTCAGGAAGTCGTTTCTGAAAGTAGAAACTGAAACTCTTAAACAGCAAAAGACTGTCAGAAATTTGTAGTATTTTGCATGAACGTCGTGGAGAGCAGATTACGGATTGTCAGTTGGGTCCTGTTGGACAGCACGTTTAGATGTGTCACCACATGGAAGGACCTCAGAACACGCAAGAAGTTATGCAATGTGTGCCTTCCCGGCTAGCCGCGCGGTCTAACGGGCTGCTTCCCGAACTGGAAGGAGGGGGGCCCGCGGATTCGGGTCGAGGTCGGGTGTGTCAGCCAGTCTGTGGATGGTTTTCAATGTGGTTTTCTATCTACCTCGGCGAATGCGGTCTGGTTCCCCTTATTACGCCTCAGTTACACTGTGTCGGCGATTTCTGTGCAAACACCGTTTCCACGTACGCCTGCACCATAATTATTCTACCAAGCAAACATTTGGGGTTACGCTCGTCTGGTATGAGACGTTGCCGGGGAGGTCCACTGGGGGCCGAACCGCTCAGTGACCCTCGGTTCTGCGTGGGGTGGCGGTGGGGTGGGTGGACTGCTGTGGCCTGTTGTGAGGTTGTGAACCGCTGAGGGCTACGGAGGGACGAAGCCTCTCCGTTGTTTCTAGGTACACGGTTTAATACATACATACGCAATGTGTGGCGTAGATGCTTGCCAAAAATGAAAGTAACAGTATCATTAAAGTGTTCCATGTTTGCACACGTAATTCAGAGGATAAAAAAAAAATGTGTGCGATAGTTGTGACTTCTGAAATTTTCCCGGCTATTTCTTCTTCTAATAATTTCCGGGTATGTAGCCGGATCCCGTCGACATTCGGCCACGATATTTCGGCCCAGAGACGTCCAGCTATCATCAGGTGAGTACACAACTACGGAAGAGCCCAGGTGCAGTCGCGGTATTTATGTCGAATCTCGCGCATGCGAAATGTACTGGCATCCTACAGCGCATGCGTCAGGTGTTGACATGCGCAGCATAGCCGAGTCGTACGTGCTGCCCTCGGTAGTGAAAGTAAAAGATCATCTAGTCACTGAGTATCGAATGACGCCGTCGATTCCGCTGTGATTGTATAATTTTAATAACAGGATTCCAATTTTTATGCAGTTGAAAGCCGTTGTTAAGATTTATAAGATTATCGGCAAGACGTATTTCCACTGATTCTTTGATTACAGAATCCCAAAATCCGGAAACCGGAGCTAAAATTTTTGTTCCATTGTATTCCATTGAATGTCCCAAAGAAATACAGTGCTCTGCTACTGCCGAATTTGAAGGTTGCCGCAGACGGGTGTATCTTTCATGTTCTGTACATCGTTCATGGACAGTTCTTGTCGTCTGGCCATTGGAAAGACGCTTCACTTTTCTGTAATCATGCCATAGTTCCCTCCCAATTTAAAAATTATCACGTCAATTGCTACAGCGTCGCTCATGTTAAGCTACAGGGCGTATTCGATATCGTCCTACATGTAATGAAAATGTAAGTTGAGAACTACAACAAAGGTAGCTGCGGATAGAGAGAGCCGTTGCGACATATAAAGATCTAATAACGATTAGATATATCAAACAAAATTGATAGTGATGATGATGAAACTAATGATTATCAATTTTTTGTAATTTTTGCGAACCACTCTTTGAGGTTTTTGTGTGTTATCTGGTATCTCGGCGACTGTGATGTGTAAATGATTGTTCAGTTCTGGAAGTTTACCTCAAAATGTGTAGGCTGTAATAAGAGCAGCTGGTAAATCTGAATGTAATGACGCGATTTACAGTTTATCGTGGAATCCTCTTCATTGCATGACGTAACAGTTTGTGTATGTGGCTCTTCCAAGTGTCGAAGTCATTTTTAGCATAAAGAAAGAACCAGCCAAGATACGTACCTTGGATCTTGGGATGCAATCCTTATGCCTGTCTAAACTGCTTACGAATAAATGAGAAACATTTTTCCATCACAAAATGAGTGGAAAGAAAGCCGCTCTGATTAACATGCAGGGACTTAAAACAGTATTTATTTTAGATGTAGGCAACGGACATCTATGGGATGGCGGCAAATTCGTTCATTTCGCTCGATAAAGGAAATATTCGCCCTCATAGCAGGGAACTGGTAGCCTAGGTTCGCACACTCATTACGACATAAAAGTGACCAAAGAACAGATAAAATCGCACGGAATAAAGGCTATCTGATATTGCGCACAGGTCAGTCACTACGATTAATGACAAAAATGTTCTCGATCAGGGCTACTTTGTAATTCTTGGGTAGCACGACTTTCGATTTTCCTTTATTGGTCAACAGAAGGAAACTATCCTTATATTCTTCTTTATTTACTGCATCGCTGAGTTGAGTGACAGACTTCGTATTTCTAAAAAGTTTTCAAAATTCTATAAATTTTTTCTCTGTTGTAGACCCTATCGTACTGAAAAATGATGAACCAATCGTTTGCCCTACGAACACATAACTTTCGGAAAGTTCTAACATTCTGCGTGGTGTCTGTTTGTTCTAAGTCGTGTCTCCCTACCACTTTCGCGCAACGACGCTCTGAGCTTGTTTTTTAGGGAATTGACTAGTTTGAACCTGGGACCAGTTGTTGGTAAGGAGACGCCAGACCACGCATGACATGTAGAGTTCGGTGAGACTAGCGTTGATATAATCAAATACTTAATGATTTCAGCGTCAGATCCACTGCACTCCCTGTAAAAGAATCTTAATACTAACTAAATTTAGTGGAAGGGGTTCAAGGCTTTCCTATTTTTAGTTAGCTGGTAAAATAACGTCGAAAAAGCAGTTAAGTTTACCGTTGGAATTTTTATTCTACTCACAAAACATTGTTTATAAATTGCGCTATTGATAAAAGGAAATATTTTAATACAGGATGATAAAAACCAACTGCGTTCAACAAAAATGTGAACGAATATTCCCTGAATGGGTTTCCAAGTTCTATAATGGATCGAAGGATGACCTATGCCATATCACATCTATAATCTAGGTTTTAAGTTAAGTTTCATAAAAGAGAAAACTATCAAAATGGTAACTATCAAAATGGTCTACAGTGACCCTCAATTATCTTTAATTACTTATTTAACTTGTCGTAAATTGCAGTGGCTGATGTGGCTTCACGATAATTATATAACAGAAAATTCATCGCCTTCAGATTTTAACTTCCAGTAGCAAATGTGAATACCACGAAGTTTAATTGGCGATCGACACTAGTATTACGCAAAAAGGGGGTGTAACAGATGAGACTTCTGCAGTTCTGAGTGAAGCTTTATGCGCTCTTATGCGGCATCGTGTGCGTTCATTACCTTGTCGGTGGTTAGTCAGCGTCAGGGGGCGGCGGGCGGTGCAGCTCCACACACCTCGCCGTCTTGGTAGCAACTCTCTCTAACCTCTCCTTACTACAATTTCCCGAAGTTGGTTTAAGAAAAAGGTATCTGGCTGTGTTTTAAACTGACCAATCAGGGTCTCAATGTTAACCTTAAGCTCCACCTACAAAAATTCTGTCTATCCAACGAGAAACGTTATACTTTTCGTGGTGGGGCAATGTTTTTAATGTTTGCAACGTAACAGAGTCGCGTATAGTCTCACGCTAAAACTTGCAGCTGGTGTGGCCCATTTAGTGTTATCGTAAGATCTATACTGTTCTTCTGGTGGGCTCTATCTTTTAACATGGGCTGGGGGGTGGTTTTGGCGGTCGGCGGGTGATGTGGGTGTCCCTTATCGTAGGGCCTTCTAGCTTACACGACTTTGCTCTCTGCTTCTGTTCTCGTTTCTCCCCACGGAACTGCGTCTGTTTCACGGTGGGAAGGTATGACATGCATTTAGGCGTTCTTGTGTTAGTCTGTGGTATTCCATTTGCTCACTCGTTGATCTTAGTACTTTTGTTAATTTAATGTCACGATTTATTCGGAACTATGTGACATACTGCCGGATCTGCTATCATGTCAGGGTTTTCATGGAAGGTGTTGGATTTGCCTGACACCTTACAAAGTTCACGTACAAACCTCATTTTTGCAAAACAAACTCAACTAACATGGGCTGTAGTAACTCTTCGCTGCTTTAGCGAACATATTTTCTTTCAATCATTTGTCCTCTTCACTAAGATTCCATTAATACTGCCGCTTGGAGTAGCCGCGCGTCTCTCGCGCCTTGACACGATGCGTGCGGCTGCGCCGGCCGCGGTGGTCTCGCGGTTCTAGGCGCGCAGTCCGGAACCGTGCGACTGCTACGGTCGCAGGTTCGAATCCTGCCTCGGGCATGGATGTGTGTGATGTCCTTAGGTTAGTTAGGTTTAAGTAGTTCTAAGTTCTAGGGGACTAATGACCACAGCAGTTGAGTCCCATAGTGCTCAGAGCCATTTGAACCATTTTTGCGTGCGGCTGCCCCCGCGGACGTTCGAGTCCTATCTCTGGCATGTGTGTGTGTGTGTGTGTGTGTGTGTGTGTGTGTGTGTGTGTGTGTGTGTGTGTTGTCCTTAGCGTAAGTATTATTCGTGATAATAAACGTGCGGAAATATAGGAGTAATATTTTAACTAGCAGAATTTAGGTCAGCAAAAGCATTTCACATATTTTTAAATTTTTTACCAAAGAATGACAAAATTAATTTCAGGGAAAAAATCCCTCAGTATCGACTCTTGTCTCTTAAGCAGCAGCCTCCTTATGATCAGGTATTGCAAAGTTTTACAGTAAAACTTCCTCTGCTTCAGTGGAAGAAATGGCAGTATCGTCATTATGTCTTCCTGTTTGGCCTCTGATAAACATAGCTGGTTTTTAAGAAGCATGGTGTGGCCTACATCAGAAATGATCTTTCTTCTTTTGAATACATCGACATTTTTCCATTCTTCTGTTTCAGAGTAAGAGTATTTAATAGCTTTTTGTGATGGATGAGTGTAAGACACTTTGATCAAACTGCCCTTGGAAATTCTACGTTCCTGCATTGACAACAATGTTCGAGTAGCATCTTTAAAATCAAAGGAATCAGTTGTATGCATTGCATTTACATGGAATGGATCCATAATTTTAGCTGATTCAACAATCTTGCGTAAATCTTGTGGAGCAAAGGCATTGCTAACCTTTCTTCGTTTCTCTGTAAGTGCAAAATCTCTGCCACAGCTCAAAAAGCTGTGCGCACTCATCAAATCCTTGTGTGTTATCTCTTCAAACCATCTCACACTGTGCATCAAATATATGGAAGAGACCTTGATGCTTGACACTTGGAACTTCAGTGGGAAGCAATGCTTGTGTGTGTGTGTGTGTGTGTGTGTGTGTGTGTGTGTGTGTGTGTGTATTCCTAAGGGACCACCCCTAGACTTACACACTACTTAAGCTAACTTACGCTAAGAACAACACACACACCCATGATCGAGGGAGGACTCGAACCTCCGGCGGGAGTAACTGCGCAGTCCGTGACAAGACGCCTTAAACCACGCGGCCACTCCGAGCGGCGAAGCAATGCTTGGCGCAAAGGCCATGCGCCCTCTAGTAATGAATCTTTGAAACGTTTACTCCATGATATGGCTCTTGGAACAAGTCTAGGAACATGCACCACAGTGCCGGGAACACAATAGCACTGAAAATGCGTTGTCAGTGCAAAAAATGCCAATGAGGACGTTTGACATCTCTTTAATTGTTCCTTCTCTTTAATTGTTCGATACGCGAATGAAACACGAAGGACCCTCCGCTAAGCACTGTAAAGTAGCTTGCAGAATGTATATAATATGTAGATGTACTGAATGGGAGTTCTTAAAACTGGCACATTTCAGGTACCTATAGAAATCAATTTCTACAAAATCATCACGAGACGGTGTTCAATGTTGTGATTATAGAGGACCAATTTTAGATAGTTTGTCGCTTAGTCTGTGTATATGTACTTTCATATAATTTTATTATCTTTGAATGCGTTACTTAAGACACACAGCCAACTCAACTACTAGAGGGATATGCTACGGAATTACTTAGGGCTTTGCAAAAGAAACGTTCCTGTATCAGCATGTATGGAAGAACTTCAATATACTGTGTATTATCCGCTAGCTACAATGCAGATCTGCAGTCATCCTAGAGACCATCACAGAAGTTTTGGGTATTATTTTGGTAGATAGTGACCCATGCTAATTATAGCTGTTATACGAACTGAATGAGTACACAGTATGGTTTGAGAGTAAATCGGAGAAAGACGAAGGTAATGAGAAGTAGTAGAAATGAGAACAGCGAGAAACTTAACATCAGGATTGATGGTCACGAAGTCAAAGAAGTTAAAGAATTCTGCTACCTAGGCAGTAAAATAACCAATGACGGACGGAGCAAGGAGGACATCAAAAGCAGACTCGCTATGGCAAAAAAGGCATTTCTGGCCAAGAGAAGTCTACTAATATCAAATACCGGCTTTAATTTGAGGAAGAAATTTCTGAGAATGTACGTCTGGATTACAGCATTGTATGGTAGTGAAACATGGACTGTGGGAAAACCGGAACAGAAGAGAATCGAAGCATTTGAGATCTGGTGCTATAGACGAATGTTGAAAATTAGGTGGACTGATAAGGTAAGGAATGAGGAGGTTCTACGCAGAATCGGAGAGGGAAGGAACATGTGGAAAACACTGATAAGGAGAAGGGACAGGATGATAGGACATCTGCTAAGACATGAGGGAATGACTTCGATGGTACTAGAGGGAGCTGTAGAGGGCAAAAACTGTAGAGGAAGACAGAGATTGGAATACGTCAAGCAAATAATTGAGGACGTAGGTTGCAAGTGCTACTCTGAGATGAAGCACAGGAAAGGAATTCGTGGCGGGCCGCATCAAACCAGCCAGAAGACTGATGACCAAAAAAAAAAAAAAAAAATACGAACTGATCAAGGGGTGATGCTGGTAACGCAGACAAGAAAATGCCCAGAGCTTAATGTACCACCTTTAATCGCAATTTTTGAGAAATGATTACAGAGCTGGCTGGTTGGCGTCGTACATGTATCCTGCACTGCACGGATTCGCTCAAGCAGCAATCGTTGTAGATTTTGGCTCACAACACCATGAAGTGCATACGTACTCTTGTTTGTCGCTGCCTGATATAATTTTCTATTTACCTTTCCCTTCCTCTACATCCTGTTCGCAAACGTCCATCAATTTCGCCGAAACACAACATGCTCTGAATATTAACCAGAACATTATCCTAGTTATCCATTCAGTCATATTTTTCGCGACGTCATCGGAGATGAAGTGCATGGTGATTTGGTGTGAGAGAAAGCCTTGAGAGTGGCACGCTGATTCGTAGCCCAGCTTCCAGAAACTGTTCGGAGTGGTCCCAGATGGCACTGTTGGTGCAACACTGTTCCCAATTTGGTGGCAGTAACCATGCGAACAGCAATGGTAACTCGTCTGAGGTGACAATCAAAGTTTTTACCTGCCTGCCGCTGCCTCTTGTAACCAGAGCGACTAGCTATGTTGGACCATCATCAATGGCACAGCTGAAACGTTTCGTCCAACAGGCTGGCTATTTTTCCATCCTTCCGCACGTGCACAACAGGATCTTGCTGAAAGTCAGTTAAGGGGGCAAATTGTATTGCTCATCGACACATACTCGTATATATACCATGTTTCGTAATTCAGTTCGCTCCTCGAAGAAGATATCATTCTGCATCAAGTGAAATACGGTTGTTACGAGCTTGCTGTTCTTATTGAGAGGGCGTAGTTCCCGTTCGCCCATGGTACAATTTTCTGAATCATTGCGTTTAGCGTATTAGTGCTTCGTGCCAGCGTTCATTTTTCATTTAGTATCAATCGGTGATAAGTTATCAGAAAAGGCAGTAATTTAGATTCATTACGATGTTTAACAAATAACTAGCAGAGAAATCCGGCAATGCCCAGATATTTATTTATAGCTGTGCGCCCATACACACTCCACGTAACGTCTGGCCTTGTGTTTCATGTTTATGACGACAAATCTCCTGAACTGTGGGTAGTACAATTATATAATTCTGTAAACACATTCAGCGGCATATGTGAATACTGTCTGCAAAATATGTTGCGAATGGAATTAGTATTAACGAAGTAATATATTTAAACGTCATGCACGATGCGGCTTTTTTCGCTCAGCTCTAAGTTTACGACAGCATATCTCCTAAACCACGTGTCGCACGACGACATAATTGTGCATTTACATTCAGTGCTACATGTAAAAACTGTCTGTAAAATGTACCGCGAATACTATTAGTAGTAAAGAACTAATTATGACGTCATGCTCCATGCGGTACTTCTACTGTATGGACAGCAGAAAAGTATTAAGCGATAAACTTTTTTCCTTTCATCATTTTGTAGGGATTGTCAGCGAGGAAAAAATTTCGTAATTGTTTCAGATATATAATTTGTTTGAAATATAATTTGTATAATTCGTTACAAGTCGCCAAGTGCCCTCATTCTCAAATACTGGATGAATAAAGTTAGGAAATTCATGCGTCTCCGGCTACGCTACCCTACCCCCACCCATCAGATAGGTAGATGGTTCTTCTTACCACCATACCTATTGTTGCCTGACATTAAAGTATGTGTCTACGAAGTCTGGTTGAAATCGCCTGGGGATTTAAGAAGGGGTGTAGAACACACACACATCCATTTTTATAGTATTTATGGACATTAGCAGCAGTTCACTATTTATTGTAGAAATAGGAACTTCCTTCTGTCTTCCGTTACGTATGGATAGCTACTAGCAAATTTTTAAGTCGGTTGTTTACAGCACGTTTACAATAAAAGAGACAATTTTAAGTACATACCGTAAATTATTCTTTTAGTTTTGTCTAGCCATAGAAACATACCAGAAGACAGCGTTCCTTTATGCTGTGCTTAAGTTCTGGTAAATTTCTGCGGCCACAATTTGCAACTGCTTCACGAAACGATGCGTCTTCAAAAATTAACCGAACGTGGCTATTTAGCTGTATCTACAAAGAAACTAATGTAGAATGAAAGACTGAATTAAAAGCCGCGAAGAACATAACCAAAATCTATCATTTTTGAGGTGTTAGTGCAGTTAATGAAACGTTTTACATTCCTACATTGTTTTAGCTAAATGGAAGTCACTTCCTGGAAGATCAAAACTGTTCTGGAAACATCCCCAGGCTGTGGGTAAGCCATGTCTCCACAATATCCTTATTTCCAGGAGTGCTAGTTTTTCAAGGTATGCAGAAGAGCTTCTGTGAAGTTTTGAGAGGTAGGAGGAGAGACACTGGCAGAATTAAAGCTGTGAGGACGGATCGTGAGTCGTGCTTGGGTAGCTCAGTTGGTAGAGCACTTGCCCGCGAAAGGCAAAGGATCATTGGATCTCGACCAACGCGAGCAGCAATGTCGCGATACGATAAACCGCAATCACGATAGGCTACAATCCGACCTTTATCAAAGTCAGAAACGTGGTGTTACGCATTTCTCCTCCTTACACGAGGCATCACAGCAACGTTTCACCAGGTAACGCCGGTCAACTGCTGTTTGTGTATGAGAAATCGGTTGGAAACTTTCCTCATGTCAGCACGTTGTAGATGTCTCGACCGGCGCCAACCTTGTGTGAATACTCTGAAAAGCTAATCATTTGCGTATCACAGCATCTTCTTCCTGTCGGTTAAATTTCGCGTCTGTAGCACGTCATCTTCGCGGTGAAGCAATTTTAATGGCCAATAGTGTATCTTGGCAGAGTCGTACAGACAGCTCAGGAGCATGGTCAAACTTACGTCTGATACAGAACAAAAAAATTTAAGGCTGGAAAAGCAGATTTTTCATGAGAGAAATGTGTGGTGATTTCCTACATCTTCAACATCTAGCAATAAACATCATGTTATCTGTTGCAATTAATGAATGTAAACTCGAACGTATCGAAACTCCTCACAGCACAGTAACCGCTCGCACATCTTTTCTTTCTCACATAAACTGCCTTATTCATTTCTGACAAAAATGATGAAATGCAAAAAAAAAGAAAAAAATCATTGAAATTACCATTATTCTTACAAATGATGCCGCTACCTGAAGGTATAAAATGAGCACCTTTCGTTTATGTTAACTTTTTTGTAAAAGAAATCAGTTGTACGTGCAACTTGATATTAATTTTTTTGTAATCTACCTAACAAATTGCGCTTGATTCTAAACATTTCGAAAATAGCTGACTGTGATTTTCTGTCATGATGTCAACTGACTGTTTTATTTCTGGTAAAAGAAACTTGGTAACTACTAACAAATCAACTTTTTTTTTTTCATAGAGGAAATAATGGGTCACTTGTTACGGCACAGATTAATATACGCGACGTTGCAGTTATATAAGTTAAGTGTCGAGCAGACTTTACCTGCTGAAGTGGATGTTGCAAGCTCTAGTGCGGGAAAACCGCACGTACTTGCAACTATTTTCCCTGACGTCAGAGGAAGTTTCAGGTACTCCGACCGCGATAGCTGAGAGCCCGAGCTGCATTGCCTGCTGCATTTTAGTTCTGCAGAAAAATAGGAACACCTGTTACCTCAAAGGACTATGGTATTTGGAATAAGTAGGAACGTGTGCTCTGACCGAGAAACTGTCTTGACTTCGTATTTTAGATTTGGCGCTGTTTCAGATTCTCTTGTTTTTCACTTCCTCACATCGGACCGTCTAGAATGCAGTAACTAAATGCACATTCGTTGGTGAAGCCATCCTGCAGCATGTCTAGCTCCAGCTCCCTGCCTTCCTCCTTTTCCACCCCCTCCGCCTACCCTGTTTCACTTTCAGTCTTTCATCAACTCATCAATATTTACAGTTAATATACGTATGAGCGGTAAGAGAAGCATAGTTAAAGTCATATGTATTTGTTAACTGGGAGTTCCGTAAGAGTACTTCAACGGCCGAATCGGAGCGACTGTGTATATTACCGCTACAATTCCTTACGAAGTGTATAGTGACGCTGTGTTTTAATGGCTCAAATGGTTCAAATGGCTCTGAGCACTGTGGGACTTAACATCTATGGTCATCAGTCCCTTAGAACTTAGAACTACTTAACCCTAACTAACCTAAGGACATCACACAACACCCAGTCATCACGAGGCAGAGAAAATCCCTACCCCGCCGGGAATCGAACCCGGGAACCCGGGCGCGGGAAGTGTGTTTTAATGTGTTGCAGATGAGACTCTGAAGATTGCACGACAGCGCAATGTTTTAGTGACGATGAGGGTGGGAGAGAAGAGGCGGAAAAGGGGAAAGTTCAGAACGCAATTGACATGCAGCTGCTCCTGACATAAACACCTAGTGTCCTGTGCCCTAGCATCCTCCGCAAACGAACGATTTACGATTCCTGAGCATTTACACTACAAAGCGCTGAAAGAATGTTTTAAAATACAATCCAAGATAATGTGCTTCTGCGTCTTGGTTGAATTCCATGACCCGAAATTCACTTTAGCCGTCACTACAGGTGGTACTGAGCAAGACTGGTAAAGTTCTGGCATAGTTGCATTACAAAAATTCCACGTAATATGATAAGGTTGTAACAGAGGAAGACATCAGAACTGCTATCTGCTATGCCCCAATTACGTACACTGATGTAACATCTCTAGTACCTTAGATTTAAGCACCGCAGGAATAATCACTCGTGTCTTGTCTGATACTGAATGTACAAGAATGAGATCTTTATACATTGCAAATGCATGCCTCATGTTCCGGTTAGATTCAATCTCTGTTTGATTAAGTAACATCAAATCGTTAGTTCGGCAATTAAATTTGAGTATACTAGTGTCTTGACTACTAGTACTTCGTGAAAAACGAACGTCAGCTGATGAGTCAAACATTTTATGTTGCCCTATTGACAGAAGTGAAAGCAAATATAAATTCCCGGGTTGTGCTGTGGATCCGAATATAATTTCACAGTCGTAATTCGGCAGAAGTTGCGCCCACCGCTGCTAACGTTGAGCTGTCCGTGTAGGAATATTATTGTTGGGTTCAAAGATAAAGGTTTTTGCTCTTTGGGCTGGGTAAATTTACGTCCGTAAATATAATGAGACATTTCTTGACTGCAAATACACTATGTGATCAAAAGTATCCGGAACTCCCAAAAACATACGTATTTCATATTAGGTGCATTGTGCTGCCACGTACTGCCAGGTACTCCATATCAGCGACCTCAATAGTCATTAGACATCGTGAGAGGGCATAATGGGGCGCTCCGTGGAACTCGCGGACTTCGAACGTGGTCAGGTGATTGGGTGTCGCATGTGTCATACGTCTGTACGCGAGGTTTCCACACACCTAAACATCCCGTGGTCCACTGTTTCCGATATTATAGTGAAGTGGAAACGTGAAGGGACACGTACAGAATAAAAGGCCGACCTCGTCTATTGACTGACAAGAGACCAGCGACAGTTGAAGAGGGTCGTGATGTGTAATAGGCAGACATCTATCCAGACCATCACACAGGAATTACAAACTGCATCAGGATCCACTGCAAGTACTAGGACAGTTAGGCGGGAGGTGAGAAAACTTGTATTTTGTGGCCGAGTGGCTGCTCATAAGCCATGCATCACGCCAGTAAATGCCAAACGACGCCTCGCTTGGTGTAAGGAGCGTAAACATTGGATGATTGAACAGTGGAAGAACGTTGTGTGGAGTGACGAATCACGGTACACAATGTGGCGATATGACGGTAGGGTGTGGGTATCGCGAATACCCGCTGAACGACATCTGCCAGCGTGTGCAGTGCCAATAGTAAAATTCAGAGGCGGTGGTGTTATGCTATGGTCGTGTATTTCATGGAGGGGGCTTGCACCCATTGTTGGTTTGCGTGGCACTATCACAGCACAGGCCTACATTGATGTTTTAAGCAGCTTCTTGTTTCCCACTGTTGAAGAGCAACCCGGGGATGGCGGTTGCATCTTTCAACACTATCGACCACCTGTTCATAATGTACGGCCTGTAGCGGAATGGTTACACGACAATGACAACCCTGTAATGGATTGGCCTGCATAGAGTCCTGACCTGACTCCTATAGAATACCTTCGGATGTTTTGGAATGTCGACTTCCTGCCAGGCCTCACCGACCGACATCGATACCTCTCCTCAGTGCAGCACTCCGTGAAGAATGGGCTGCCATTCCCCAAGAAACCTTGCAGCACCTGATTGAAACTATGCCTTCGAGAGTACAAGCTGTCATCAAAGCTAAGGGTGGGCTAACACCGTATTGAATTCCAGCGTTACCGATGGAGGGCGCCACGAACTTGTAAGTCATTTTCAGCCAGGTGTCCGGATACTTTTGATCACATAATGTATCAAGGCGAGAGGGTCCTTCTCGATCCGGCTGTTATTTCTTTGTGCCACTGTCAATCTCTGAAACAAACGCAACTGGTTGTTCAAAACCATGATGTCGATGGGACAGAAGAACGCCTGTGGAATAGTCTCATATATCGGTAGCGACTGTGAGCATTTTGTTCGGATCATATGTCGTGAAACATTTGGTGTCTAGCGAACACTGTTTTTGTTTGTTAAAAATTTTACAATTCCGATTGGTACATTTACGTAATAACGAGTGCATTGGTTCACTGGTGGAAACTGCACGAGGGAGAAACTTCCTATTGTAATTAATTTGTCCTAATACGACACGACACGTAACTGCTTGATGTCCTTGGGAGCCAGAAGGTTTTCATTGGTGTCTGTATGTAGCATCATCGGTCTGATGCCGTGTGCAAACAGTATGCAATGAAAGAACATGCATGTGCTTTTGTTGCATTTCAAATTTGTCACCTATAGAATTTAGAAAACAGACGCCAAATCCTGTAAGAGTTCTGCTGGAGTTGTTCGTGAGACAATTGTGTCATAAAGGTATTCATTGCTTTTGGAGCCTTCCGAATTAATTATTCTCAATGCCGCTGGAACAAATTCGGTGCGCTTGCTATTCTAAAGCGTAACCCTTTGTAACGGCCTAGACCAAATTGCATAATTATCACCATACATTTCTGTGTGTCTTTGTCCAAATGGATTTGCAAATAAGCTTCATTAAGATCCAGTCTGGCAAAGTACACACAGTCGGCTAATTCTGACGTCAGTCCTTCCGGGCTGGGAATGGTATATGAATCAATAATAGATTGAGCGTTAACCGTCACGTTGAAATCTCTGTAGATGCTTAGTGAGCCTTTCGGTTTCTGCACAGCTACGATCGGTGTCGCCCTTAGTCTACTGGTTACGGCCTTCAGATCCTCATTCTGTTCAACTACTTTTTTTTTCTTTTAACGGAAAACGAAGGCTGTGTGCTTTGTAGAACTTTGGCACTGTATTTAGCGTGAGTGTAATGTGTGGTTCATAAACTTTAATACTGCTTGTTGCTTCAGAAAAAATGTCATCCTATTTTTTCAACAGCTGATTTAACTTTCAATTCGGAATGTCAGCTTGAATTCTATTCGCTCCCTCGTGAATAGTGAACCCAAAGCATTGAAAATATCCAGTCCTAGTAAATTAACTGCTTTATTTGAATTTACAACTAGGAATGTAGCCTGTTTCATAGATTATTATAGGTACCATCTGCGAAGACTTCTGCTTCCCAGCAATCTTCTGATTGCTGTAACTGAACAGTGAACTTTGAAAGTCTGTTAATTTAGCCAGTCCTAATTTCGGTACACCTGTAGGTTAACGATTGAACCTGACGATCCAGCGTCAGTTTGAAAACTGATTTTTAACCTGAACAGTTACAGGTAACGACTTGTTATTGATAGAAAAGATAATATTCACATGACGCATCATCCGCGAAAATTTTTGAATTTGCACATGTACGTTATGAACATTACTTGACTTTTTATCATTAACCACTGGCGTATGCTTAAATGTCTGATTTTTTTGCCAGTTGTGCTTCTTTCTGCACACCTGAGCCCTATGTCTGGTCTATTTCCAATGGAAACAGTTGTCTGTACTATGGTTTAGCCACAGCATGAACAAGATTGTAATTTAGTGTTTCGAAACTTGGGTATTGACTGTTTCAGTCGAGCACCATGCTCTCACTGTATTTTGAGTGTTAGACCGCTTGGTCGTGCCAGTAGTTGAAGCGTAATAAACACGCCAGCCTGCTCCAATCTACAATTTCAGTAGAAACGTCTTTGATTGTACGCCCAAATCAATGTCAGACAGTCTTGCGAAGATTAGTTTGTTAGGTCCTTCTTTGACTTATTGTTAGCGAAGTACATGATGAGCATACCGCGAATTAGATTTCTTAAACTGGTCATTTTCAAAAACAAATTTACATTACCTACTTAGGTTCTGTAATTCAGTAATCCGATCCTTATAACTTTGACTGACTTCTTTAAAGATTGAAAAAAATCTATATCTGACAGCAGCAACATGGACTTGTGAGACAAAACATTTCTCGAAAACAGCTTTAAAGACAGACTAAGATAGTCACAGGTACACAATAGTTGTAATTTGCCAAAAAGATACAGCTGATAACAGCCACTGGAGAACGCTGCGATCCCATAACCATGGTGAGGCACAAGTCGCAACGTTACTGAGCGTTCAGCAGCACGTTGAACTCAGATCGCTCAACGCTGACATTCAAAAGCATGGTCTGTGTGCCAGTGGGCTTAGGCAGCTGGCAACACTATCAGTTGAGTAATGTGATACCCAAAATGGACATGGCGTGAGAGCAGAAAGTAGTCCAAATTTGTGAGCGCCACCTGGAGGCTGCTGCTCGGAACTAGAAGGCGCCCGGCGAGTAATGTGCCCGTGCGGTCTGGCCTCTCGTGGTATTGCTGTGTACCTCTTGAGACATCTATACAACATGTTTAAACACTTACTACTTTAAATCTCTGTTCTCCTTTGCGGCAGATAATTTTTCGTGAAGAAGAACTTGTTTCTGCGTTTATTCCCTCCTCTTCAGGGCTTTAATCATGTATTTTATACGCAATCACTACAGAGGATATGCATAGTATTCACTTGTTATTCTACACGTCACAACATTGCTTTGTAATCAGTACGATAATTTCTTTTATGACCCAGAATTATATGTTATAACGTTTCCAGCAGATGAAATAGACGACATCTTTTATGGTGTGAAACCACTCATTGCTTTGATTGCAGTTTCTTTTCTGGCCTGGAATGATGGGCCCCACATCTCATGCCGGCCGCGGTGGTCTCGCGGTTCTAGGCGCGCAGTCCGGAACCGTGCAACTGCTACGGTCGCAGGTTCGAATCCTGCCTCGGGCATGGATGTTTGTGATGTCCTTAGGTTAGTTAGGTTTAAGTAGTTCTAAGTTCTAGGGGACTACTGACCACAGCAGTTGAGTCCCATAGTGCTCAGAGCCATTTGAACCATTTGAGCCCACATCTCATCGACAGCAAGAAGTCGAGGCACAAAATCAGTATGGTTCAAAACATTGGCAGTCACATGTGATCTGTCAGCATTCAACAAAGGCTGCAGCCACGTAGCATTAAGTTCTCTCATTTATTGTTGTCAACGTAAAATGTTCCTTACTCTGTTTTCCCATGTGTCTCTGGTGTCATTTATTTTCATTAATAATCTTTAGTAATTTCCGAGAATGATTGCCTTTCGAACGCGCGGGCTCCTAACGAAATATATATCGAAATTGCGACTCTGTCGACTACCCAACTAGCGCATTATGGAAAATGTTCAGTACTTTGCCAGGAGTACACAGTGTATCGTTGTGAACAGAAATAGGTGAATCTTTACAGTTTCGAGTGCCGATAGCTTTACACCGCGAAATCTAATTCCTCTGTTACGTAGTGTGGAAAATTGTTTGAAATTTTAGTTTCTTGTTCTATATGAGACTATATGTTACAAGCGACAGCTTCTGAAGCACGATTGTCCACGAACAGCGTGTGTGACTATTGCAGTTTCTGCCGAGAAATTGTTCTAATTGGACAAAACAAGGTTTTCGAAATAAGATGTATCGCATATACCTACTAGGAAATACCAAAATGACGACAGTTGAAAAACGTAATTGAACTCATTTGAGTATTTGGCGGCATTGAAAGAGAATTCCATAAGAGCTTTATTGTTCGCATTTATTCAAGGGGAAATAAAACTTTAGCTCTCTGATAAAGCAATTTATATGGCCGGGTATTAAAGTGATGACTGACGGCTTTCAGTTACAGAACACATTGAAGATAGAACGATTTCAACCCCAATTTGTGAATCATTCTGTTGAATTTGTATCATCGGACGATCTATCTGTCCACACACAGAATGTCACCCCTGACGCTCTCCCTATATTTCTCACTGACATAGCAAAAATGTATTCTGGTTTTGGGAAAAAAGTATTGTTGCCGGCGGCTTATACAACACGAGGAATTGTGCTTGAAGAAGACGTGTCTGACGAGTGAAGTAAGTAATATTACTTCTTTCATTGCCGGCCGGGGTGGCCGAGCGGTTCTAGGCGCTACATTCTGGAACCGCACGACCGCTACGGTCGCAGGTTCGAATCCTGCCTCGGGCATGGATGTGTGTGATGTCCCTAGGTTAGTTAGGTTTAAGTAGTTCTAGGTTCTTGGGTACTGATGACCTCAGAAGTTACGTCCCATAGTCCTCAGAGTCATTTGAACCATTTGAACTACTTTCATTTGTAATTAGTTGTAACTTGGTAAAGGTTCGTCTTTTGTTGAGGCTCTAGTGAACGCTGTAAAAAGGATCCATAACTTGCGATACCAGAGTCGTGTAGTCGACATACAGTCGCACTTTCGATATATATCGTTGGGAGCCCACGCGATCGCTAAGCAATTATTCTTGGATCGCTGCACTTCAAATATCGTATTGTGTACTCTCGTTATGTTTTCATCTTTGGTTCTAGTTTCGAGGTGTTCTGCACGTTTATCACCTTCAAAGTGAAGTACAGCTTCGTTTGAATTCTAATTCCTATTTCTGAAACGTCGAAAATTAAGCGTATCCCACATAAAGTTTCGCAGACTTGATAAATTTCCTTCGTAACAAACCATACAAAATAAAGAATTTTACGATGTTACAGTAGACTAAGCTCACAGGACGAATATTAGTCAAAACCTTAAAAGAGCGCAGTGGTAACTTTGGAGCGCTGGAGATGGCGTAGAACTGCCGTCTGACGGTCATGTGACCCTCCACCGTGGACGTACTTCTAGGTAGAGAATTGTTGCGCATGTGCTTGTCGGTGGTATGGAATCAATGCGTTAAGACGTGTCAATGTGGAGACGTGACAGAATAGGAGACTGCAGCTATCGTGTTTGGACGTCCCCTTTGCCGCACAATGAATGCAGTTGCCCTATTTGTAGTTATATCAGTGCGTAATGTGCAACGTGTCTAGAAGAAATGGTGTACCATTCGTGGCTATTTAACATGGCATAAGAAAAATAGTGTAAAGAGTTTTCTAACCAACGAGGACCGGACGAGTGCCACGTTTTGTCAATGACAACTGGTTTGGAACCCGACAGGAGTTGCTGCTTCAGTGAATGCATGTCAATATTAACCAGCTTCTGAGAGAATGTTGTAAATGGAACTGCACGCAATGGACATTTTGAGTCAGGTGTCACGTAAAAGCCACTGGTCACAGCTGTGCATAAAGCTACACGTCTTCGATGGGCCAACAACACAGAAACTGGTTGGCCTGACGAGTCACGATTTTACCTCTTTTCAAATGACGCAAGGCGGTCAAATGAGGCATTTGCTGCACCTTGAGTTGCGACTTTAGTTCAGGTTGCAGGAAGCTCTGTGATGTTCGGGGAGTGTTTTTCGCACCATTACTTGGTCCCGCTCATTCGAATGTTAATTTCAACGTTCTCGCCGGCGAAGTGTTGTCTTTTCGCGTACATCTTCATGATGAATACGCTGTGGACACTCAAGTCTTCCAAAGATGACAATGGCAGTTTTCAAAGGACTGCACGCACACGTCCTTAGTTTAACGAACTTTCAGGCCCCTTCGCATCTCGAGTAACTCGCTACATCACCCCATCTTGATCCCACAGCAAGGGCGCCCATACCCGGAATGGAAAAGGCATAGTGTAGTTAGGTGTTTTCCTTTCAAGAAAATGATTTAAAAGTCGGTATTACGCAGCTTTATAACAGGGTCGCAACTGAAACATTTCATGGGTACTTAAAGTCACCATTCATTTTCAAAATCATTGAAAATACTCCATACTTCTAAGTCTTGGCTCCCCCCCTGCTAACTAACATATGGACAAGGAGCGACAGCATAGTGCACAGTTCAAATAGCTAGTTTCTCTGGTGCGGAGCGTGCCCGCGTTGTGTTTTGGTTTTCATGAAACGAACTCTGCAACAACTTTTCGGCTTGAATTTCGCATAGAATACGCTAAAGAACCTCCAACCAGGCCTGCAATTTATTCTTAGAACAAGAACTTTGTTGAGACGGTTGTACACTGCTACATTATAAATCAACAGGTCGCCCGCGTGTTGATGTCTATGTCTGGCAGGTTAAGGAGAGTTTTTCCTGCAGTCCACAAAAATCAACGCGACATGAGTCTCGCGAGACTGACTTTCCACAAAAGACGGTTTGGCGAGTACTGCGTAGACATTTACTCTTGAAACCAGATATTCACAACGGCGCAACACATTAGCGATACAGATAAGGTTGCTTGCGGGAAATTCTGAGAGGAAACGCTGCATCCGATAGAAGACGATGAGGCGTTCCTGAACACAATCTTCAGCAATGAGTCAACATTTCATGTCAATGGTATGGTGAACATCCATAACCGCAGAATATGGGTCACCGAAAATCAGCAAGCAACCCTGGAACACGTTCGCGACGGCCCCAAAGTTAATGTGTTTTATGCCCTCAGCAAACTGAAAGTGTACCACCTTTTCTTCTTCGTGGCGAAAACTATCACTAGTATTGTGGATCCCGATATGCTTGAAAACTTTTTAATTGCTCAGATCGATGAAGGTGACCGATATGGGCTGGTTTACTACCAGCAAACAGGTGCACTACCTCATTTCCTCACTGAAGTTCGAGGTTTCCTCGGTAATCGCTTCCCACGTAGGTGGAATCGCCGTGAAGGGCCCATCGCACTGCCATCTAGCTCCCCAAACTTGACACCATTGCATTTCTTTCTCTGGGGTTTCGTTTAAAGACCGTGTGTATGTTCCTCCCCTACCAAACAATTTAGCCGACCTGAAAAATCGAACCTACGCTGGCGCTGCACAAGTTACGCCCGATTTGCTGTAACGAGTGCGGGAAGAAATTGATTACCGGTGGGATGTTTGCCGCGTTACAAATGCTAAACACATCGAAACAAAAAGACACTTGGCACTTTTACGTTAAACCTGAGGTTGCTTGCTACAAAATTACATACCTACCCATTCTGTAAGTTATCTCAATAAATTTCTATTTTTTCGTGTCATGTAATGATCAGTTCGACATCACATAGGGGCGCTCGGATACTTTTGAGCAAATAGTGTATTAAACGGATCAAGCTGGCACTTGAGGTAGGTCACTGCGCAAGATGTACTAACAAGGGGAGCCCACGACGTTGGGGTCGCAGATTTACTTCACCCTTTGTACACCTTTTAAAAAATGGTTCAAATGGCTCTGAGCACTATGGGACTCAACTGCTGTGGTCATCAGTCCCCTAGAACTTAGAACTACTTAAACCTAACTAACCTAAGGACATCACACACATCCATGCCCGAGGCAGGATTCTAACCTGCGACCGTAGCAGTCGCACGGTTCCGGACTGCGCGCCTAGAACCGCGAGACCATCGTGGCCGGCGTACACCTTTAGTAGGCCATTAAAACAACATAATGTGCAAGTAGAAGACTACTCTGGTACTTCCGAGAAAATCGCAAGACAAGTTTTACGCGTCTCTTATTTGCCTTGTGCATAGGTGCCGGACGTTAGAGTTCGTGGTGGTGAAGTGATTACTGTTCAAGGTGCGTAAGAAGGGCAACAGTTCGACTCCCGCTCAAATTGAATTATTAATCTATTTAATTTATGTAACATTTGAGAGGTAATATAGTTAAAAAGAAGCATACTTGCATGAAGGTTTAGTGAATTTCATGTTATTTGACTACTTACTACTTTTAATTAAATTTAATTATCAGAACAAACATATTTATGACTATCGACAAGTTAACGAAGAAACGCATAGAGTTTTCCTGAAAATGTATAACCTGCTGTCATTTGCGTAATTCCCTATACATGCAGTCTGGTAAAGTACCCGGAACTACTTTGCACCTCGACGCTTCGAACTGCAGACACAGAGGCAGGCCCCACTTGACAGTTAACTTGCGAAGTGGCGAGAAGTCGTTAATGTAGCAAGAACGAATAGTGTAGGCGCAAATTATTTGAATATTGCAGAATTTACACATGTCCTACTAAAATGAAGGTGACTCCCTGTCTGACTTGGGCTCTCCAAATCTGTCTCTCGTCCTTGGAAATTTAATTAGAAATAGTAAATAGTCAAATAACATACGAAATTATATGAAGATAGTAACTGTTCCGAAAGAACGGATACCAATAATGACCATAGAGCTTCTCTAGAAAGAAATGGTAATTAATTGAAACCCTCAACTGCCAACAGGTGTTGTTGATGTACCTCAACGGGGACAGCTGAAAATTTGTGCCCCCAACGGGACTCGAGTCCAGGATCTCCCATTACATGGCAGACGCTCTGTCCATATGAACAACCGAGGGCACAGAGGAAAGCGCGACTGCAAGTGCACGCTTCCCGTGAGACCCACATTCCCAACTGTCCACAACCTACATTCATAAAGTTCCTAAAGGAGATCCCGGGTTCGAGTCCCGGTCGGGGCACACATTTTCAGCTGTCCCCATTGAGGTATATCAACACCGCCTGTTGGCAGCTGAGAGTTTCGATTATCATTACATACGAAATTCATGAAAATTCAAGTGGTTTTTTTTCATTATATTACCTCTCAAATGCCACATAAAATAATATGACCAGTGATGAAAAAAATATAGTTTAATAAAATAAGTGTTAACGGGATCCGACCCACCGCCTCGTCCACGAACGTCTTGCATAGCGCGGACGCAAAACTTTTTTTTATCTCATTTTGTTCGTTATTGGTCATTGTATTTGTTCGGGTCGGACGCCCATGACGCTTGTTCAAGTTCATCGTTGATCTATTCACTGTGTTTTTATTACAGAGGGCAGCTAACCCTCTTTATTTTAAAAAAATCTCATTTTGTTCGTTGAGGTGGCACAACGCCACCTATGTCACACGCACGGCGTCTCCCTTCAGTACAGAGTTGTAAGGCGCCATATTGGCATTCATTTCAAGTCTGTATGTATATATGTCGATTCTGAGCACCACCTTATTGAAAATCACTGAAAAGCCCTTGTTAACTGTGTAATTCATTTCAATAAAATTATGAGAAACATCATATTCGTGGCAAAAGAATTATTGTAACTTGCGTATTATGAGAGTAGGCTATTTGAAGGCAACGACGCACTGAAGATCCACCCAAAACGCATTGCACTTGGTCAGTTTGTTACAATTAAATTTCAATTAGTAACATATCTACGATTAAGGTTTTCAGCAAGGGGTAAAATAAAATGATTAGATACTAAGTGTGTGTCGTTGTTTTAAGCCGGCACGGTAACACAGCGTGTTCGGTCAGAGGGTTAGCTGCCCTCTGCAATAAAAAGACTGAGTTAATGGATCAACGACGTTCGCACCGAGCAGATGCAACGAAAAAAAAAGCGTAATGACTAGCGTCACTGTCCTGTACAGAGATGTCTGTTGGGGCGGTGGTTCGCATCTTGACATTTCCATTTTTTTTCATAACATTCGCGTTTCTATTAGGTTCTGATACTTTATTATTAGTTTAATGTAAGTATATAATATAATATTTGATGTTATTTAAAGCTTGCGCTACTTGTGTAAAGATATTTTGCTCCTTTTTCTTTTACGCTTCGTAATTCACATGTTGCAAAGATTCTGCTACTGGGTAGGAACAGTGATCAAGTAAAACTGACCTGAGGGTTTTACTAATACGTGGGAATGATGTAACAGTGTTTATCTTATGCGGAGAAGTATTCCAAATTTGTACCGCGCTGTTTGTAATGGAACTTTTATAAGCCTGTGTCCTTATTCATTGGAAATGGTACCTTCTTTTTTGTGGACGATGCAGGAAATGTGCGTGTTAATAGAGATAACGTGGGAATTTTCGCAAGGCCGTAGAGTAAACAGTGTGATTTACGAACTAGAAACATCCGTCAACTGCCGCTGGAGAGCGCTGCGATACCACGTTGGGGCCCACGTACCGTATGCACAAGTCGCATCGTTCCTGAGCGTTCAGCAGCACGTTGAACTTGGCACGCTCAACGTTAACGTTCGACAGCACGGTCCGTGTGCCGACGGCTTAAGGACTTCTTACAGCCACCACGTTCGCACAGGTACATAACAGAGGCGTAAGACTTCTCTCGGATTTTCTTCTAATTGGCAGACTAGTGCACCTTATTACTTGCACATTATATTGTTTTAATGGCCTAGTAAAGGTGTACAAAGTTTGAAGTAAATTCGTAATCCCATGGTCGAGGCATCCCCGTGGAAGATTAACAATAACCACTGATATGAATGCCATCTCGTGTAGTTTCTAAGTTTTGTTGGACGCACGCGAGTGTGACGTTTGAAATGTGTGCGCGGGCGCGGTGTGACTGTGGCAGGACGGGCTGTCGGAGACATGGCAGGACGCGGTGAGCTACTCGTGCGCGCTGCCCGCGCTGCTGGCGCCGGCCGCGTGGAGCGTGCGCGTGCGCCGCGCGGGCAGCCCCCCTCCGCCGCCCTGGACGGCGGGCGCCGCGTCGCTGGTGGCGGCGGCGGCGCTGGTGGCGGCCGACGTGCTGCCCTGCGCGCTGCGCGCCACGCGCCGCCTGCGCCCCGCCTACCCCGCGCACGTGCTGCTCGCCGTCTACGTCTACCTGCCGCTCGCGCACGACCTGCAGGCCGCCGTCCTCGGCGTCTCCGTCACCGTCTGCTACGCTGCCGTCTTCGCCACCGTCACCTACCGCGACGTTCCGGATATCTCTAACAGGGTACGTCGCCTCGTCTGCTGCGAACCTGCGCGCTTCTTTGCCTACTCCAACGTCTCTTAATACCCACATCAAAAAAAAAGTTTTGCATCACCCCGGTTCTCAGGACTCCTGAACCTAGACGTTGACTTATTCTATCACTGACACAGTCCCTCTGACTGTTCAGAGTTGTCACTAAACCCGCCCAAAGATGTAAACAACCATGCAGTTGAGCGCGCGCGATGCCGGTGAGTGCGGACAACGGAACGCGCGCGTCCGAGCCAGCCGGCTGGCCGCTGGCCGGCCGCTCCCCACAGGACGGATACAACGGCGACGACCCCTGCAACGACAACGGATTCTGAAAGGCAACATAATGAGGACAGGACCACGACGAGCGATATGCGAATGCAGAGCGGAGGACAACATACGTCAAACCCCTATGACGAGAGGCATCAGCTAACACAGAACGATCGGCAACGACGGGAACTAAGACGTGAAATACAACACATGATTCTGCAAAGTCAGGAAGTATACGACAACCGGACTAGTACAGTTCCTCCTTCAAAGCCTGAAGAACAAGTAGACGACGTGGAACAATTTTCTCCAGCAGACGACGACGACGAAATGCAGGGAGTCTCCTCTGAAGAAGTTTGGACCTTGCAGCCCACCGACGGAGAGGGCGATTTTACACTAGCTCGCCAAAGAAAACGACTCAACGCTTCTCCTAAACGGAACAACTCTCGGAAGCGACAACGTCCAGAAGAACTGAAAACTTCCAACCGTTATGCGGCTATTGCGACGGAAGATACTACGGATGCTCCAGAACGTATGGACCAGACGAGTGACGTCAATCTCGAAGCAGATAAAGAGGGGACAGATGGCTCTGGCCGGAACTTACTACGCAACGTCCCGCCCGTTACTATTTACCATACCAAGAACTACATGGAACTCAACAAGGCGCTGAAAGCGAATATTGACGGCAGTCTCAAGGCCATCTACCAACGAGACAGGATCAAATATCACTTTGACTCCTATGAAGATCAACGGCGGGCCATCAATTTCTTTGTGTCGAATGACATCCACTTTTTTACACATCAGGCCGCGGAGGACAAGGACCTTAAAGTGGTTGTCAAACGTCTACCTGCCGAAGTTACGGAGGAAGAACTGAAAGACGCACTGATAGAGAAGGGTTTCCCTGTCATCAACGTCCACCAGTTTAAAAATCGAGACGACACCACGAAGGAATTACGACCTCAAGATGCTTACTGTGTCACGTTGCCAGCTCAAAAGGAAAACTACAAGATTTACGACATCAAATACGTTCTATATACTAAAGTCGTTATTGAAACCTACAACAGACAAGAAGGACCTGTTCAATGTCGTCACTGCCAGCGATTCGAACATACGGCTAATTATTGCAGCTTGCCTGCTCGCTGCGTTCGATGTGGAGGGCAACACCGATCTTCAGCATGTACTCATTCCCGAGGGGCTCCGCCGAAGTGTGCGAACTGTGAAAAGGACCACCCTGCCACGTGGCGTGGCTGCCAGAAGTACCAGGAACTTCTCAGGAAATACAGACAACGGTCTTTCCCGCAGCCCTCTCAACGGAGGACTCGTGTAATACGGAACTCCAACCTGACGCCACACCCTCCGCCCCACCGTCAACAAACGCCACAAGAACAGCCGGCAGCGACACGGCAGCCAGTAACACAGCCTCCTCCTGAAGCACTTCCACCTCGACAGCACCGCCAGCATTATTCATACGGCCACGCAGCATCACCACGCCGACCGGAACCGAAAACCTACGTCTCACCAGCTCATTTGATGCAATCTATAGCTCCAGCGCTCTCTGATGTCGCGAAACTTCTCACCGCCGTGCAGCAACAACTAGTGGGGATACTTTCTTTAATCGAAAGTGTATTGAAGGCCTTTGGAACAACTTAAGATGGATCGCCCTGGGACCACGAGAAACCTGAAAATCTGTATATGGAACGCCAACGGAATGAAACACAAGAAAACAGAATTCACTGAATTTGTACAACGTCACAAAATCGACATCGCACTTGTATCGGAGACGCACCTTCGTCCAACAACTGAGCTCAGATTTCGTAACATGTACGTCTATAGAACGGACAGGCAAGGCCAACGAGGTGGAGGGACCGCAGTTCTGCTTGAAAGGGAACTGCGGCACCATCATGAAACACAACCACACCTCCAACATCTGGAGGCAACAGCAGTAACGGTTCGATCTACGGCATGCAACATCACTTTCATTGCGGCGTACAACAGCCCCGGTAAAAACCTGGTGCCAGACGACCTACGGAGTATCTTCACCAATTTTGACAAAATCTTCCTGGGAGGTGACCTTAACAGCAAGCACGTCGCGTGGAATTCCCGGCGTACGAACCCTCGTGGACGAACTTTGACTGCCATGGAAGAAGAACTGGGCATCACAGTCCATGGCCCACGAGAGCCCACACGGATTCCTTACGTCGATCGGCAAGAAGCAGACGTCCTAGATATTGCTGTCATCAAAAATATTGAGACGAACCTCCAGCTCCGCTCCGTCGACGATCTTTCGTCTGACCACCGACCTGTTATCAGTATAGTGGAAAATGCAACGGCCAATCTTCCGCCCCCAACCTCACAAACTCTGAACTGGGGTCAATTTCGGACATATCTTGACAACAATATCTGCCCGACGCAGAACGTTTCAACACCGGAAGCCATCGACATCGCGGTACAAACTTTGACGCAGAAGATAAAGGTAGCCAAACGGAGGGCAACTACTCACACGGTCTACCCTGTAGTAGCTTTCGACGAGTTCCCGCCTCTACTCCAAGAACTGAAGACACAGAGAAACAGGAGCAGGCGACGTTGGCTCCGCTATAGAAACCCGATCGATCGACGAGAAACACACGTCTTAACTCGAGAACTGCACAGGAGAGTGGCCGAGTGGCGACAGCAGGTCTGGGAAGATAAGATGGATGAATTCTTACTTCGAACCAAGAACGAATGGCAGGTAGTCAAGAACATACGACACCAACGGCCACCTAAACGAGCCATCAGAGGACCAGATGGCCTCCTCTATGACGAACTCGCCCAGGCGGAGCTGTATGCTACGACTTACCATGAACAGATGTCTACACCAGCGACCCCCGTGAACGACGTCCGCCTGCGAGAACAGGAAGCCGTCGTTACAGCAGAATGGACTGCTTTTCGTGCTGCGCCTGTGCAGAGCCGCCCACAACTCACCACACCAGCAGAGATCCGTAAAATTATCCGGAAGACTCGGAATAATGCGCCGGGCAACGACTCCATAAGCAACACCGATTTGAAACAGTTGCCCAGGAAGCCAACTGTGCTCCTTACCCGAATTCTCAACAGCTGCCTTCTGCAGGGATATTTTCCTACGGCATGGAAGACGGCTCGAGTAGTTCCAATACCCAAGCCAGGTAAAGACCCAGCAGAACCCAACAGTTACCGGGCAATTAGCCTCTTGCCGACCCTTGGCAAGGTGCTCGATAGAGTGCTGTTGCAGAGGCTCCATGACACGCTTACAGCGCATGATGTTATACGACCCGAACAATTCGGTTTCAAAGACAAGTTATCTGCCGAACTTCAACATCTACGGATCACCGAACGGATACAAGAAGGATACAACAAGCAGCACTTTACGATTGGTGTCTTCCTTGATATCGAAAAAGCTTACGATAAGGTGTGGCGGCCCAACCTTATCGTCAAACTGCATCGCACTACCCCTATTGCGGATTGTTACATTAGACTCATAGACAGCTTTCTGCAGGACAGGAAACTGTATGTCCGAGTCGAAGATAAAAACTCCGAAATGAAACTGATCTCCGCAGGAATTCCGCAGGGCTCTGTCATTTCTCCTCTACTTTTCAACTTATATATAAATGACATCCCAACAGTCCCCCTTGTTACGGCGAGTTTTTATGCGGACGATACGGCCTTTCTGACAACTGGACGACACTTGGACCAGCTAATCGCTAGGATGCAACGGCAACTTGCTGTAATGGAACGCTGGGCGCTGCAAAATAAGATAACGATCAACCCGACGAAGGCGGCAGCCGTTCTGTTCACACGGAGGAAACCAGTTCTGAACGACAGACTCCAAATCGCTGACCAATTTATCCCATGGTCGCCGGGAGTGAAGTATCTTGGTGTCTACCTTGACAAAAAATTACTCTTTACGCAGCATATTGACGACAAGAAGGCGGCAGCCCAGAAGATGGCTAGGTCATTGATTCCGTTCCTGAAGAGTAAGGATCTCAACCCTAAGACTAAACTACAATTGTATAAGGCAACAGTGGAACCCACAATGTTGTATGGCTCCACCTCGTGGGGCACTACGTGCGTCTCCAACTACAACAAACTCCAAGCGCTGCAAAACATTTGCTATCGATGGATCACAGGAGCTGCATGGTGGACAAGAAACGTCGACATCCGCACCGCACTCCACGAGACCACTATACAAGAGAAGGTCCATGACAAGGCTCTACGAGTTTTTGACAAGATCGATGCCCTTAGGGACGAAGTTCGACAATTACAATCGGTAGGAACGGTAAACCCTGCAAGATGGCACAAGTATCGAGTACCGAACTCAATAACGTTTCACCCCCCATAGGCAATCTGCCATAGCACGAGGAAGCAGTCACACATAACAGCCTCGCCACATTTCACTCTCCACAGGAGATAGACATCACCAAAGACAGGACCCATTGCGTGCCAAAGCCTAACTGAATGTGTAATAAATAAAGTGTTTTCCTTTTATCCTTACATCCCATCCTAGAAGAATAAGTCATCAAGGATGATCTCTTCAGTCCACACTACACACTATATTTAAAAAAAAAAAAAAAAAAAACAACCATGCACGAGCGGCGTCTATTAGACGGAGGGGGACCGACAGCCGAAAACTTCCACTCATTCCTACAGGAAGGAGGTACACGGCACATGTTCTCTGTAGTACACGGTCAATACCGCGGTTCGATCGCATCCGCAATGTTACTTCGGGCCATGAAGGGCTCTCAACAACGGAAGTGTCCAGGCGTCTCGGAGTGAACCGAAGCGATGTTGTTCGGACATGGACGAGATACAGAGAGACAAGAACTGTCGATGACGTGACTCGCTCAGGCCGCCCAAGGACTACTACTGCAGTGGATGACCGCTACCTATGGATTATGGCTCGAAGGAACCCTCACAGCAACGCCACCACCTAGAGTAATGCTTTTCTTGCAGCCGCAGAGCGTCGTGTTACGACTCAAACTGTGCGTAGTAGGCTGCATGATGCGCAACTTCACTCCCAACGTCCATGGCGAAGTCCGTCTTTGCAACCGTGACACCATGCAGCGCGGTACAGATGGGCCCGACAACATGCCGAATGGAGCGCTCAGGTTTGGCATCACATTCTCTTCAACGATGAATGTTCCATATGCCTTCAACCAGACAATCGTCGGAGACATGTTTGGAGGCAACCCGGCCAGCCTGAGCACCTTAGACACATTGTACAGCGAGTGCAACAAGGTGGTGGTTCCCTGCTGTTTTGGGGTGGCATTATGTGGGGCTGACGTACGCCGCTGGTGGTCATGAAAGGATCATTAACGGCTGTACGATACGTGTGAATACCATCCTCCGACCGATAGTGCAACCATATCGGCAGCATATTGGCCAGCCATTCGTCTTCATGCACGACAATTCGCGCCCCCATCCTGCACATATTGTGAATGACTTCCTGCAGGATAACGACATCGCTCCACTGGAGTGTCCAGCATGGTCTCCAGATATGAATCATATCGAACATGCCCGTGATAGATTGAAATGGGCTGTTTAAGGACGACGTGACCCACTAACCACTCTGAGGGATCTACGCCGAATCGTCGTTGAGGAGTAGGACAGTCTGCACCAACAGTGCCTTGAACTTGTGGACAGTATGCCACGACGAATTCAGGCATGCATCAATGCAAGAGGACGTGCTACTGGGTATTAGAGGTAACGGTGTGCACAACAATCTGGACCACCACCTCTGAAGGTCTCGCTGTATGGTGGCACAGTATGCAATGTGTGGTTTTCATGAGCAATAAACAGGGCAGAAATGATGTTTACGTTCATCTCTATTCCAATTCTCTGTACAGGTTCCGGAATTCTCGTAACCGAGAAGACGCAAAACTTTTTTTGATGTGTGTACTCTCGATACACATAACCCTTTTTAACGTTCGTTTTTATCGTGGAATTGTTTATTTCTGTAGTATGTTTATATTATTTGTTTTATTTACACGAATGGTTCCATAGGACCAAATTAGAAGCAAATCTCCAAGGTGTTGGAATACATCAGTACATGAAACTACAAAATAAAAGTAATAACAGATAAAATAAAATGGCTATGAACCCAAAAATGTCAAGCCATAAGTTTAAGCAAACACAAGCAACAATATAACATACGAATTAGCGTAATTCTTCAAGGAACTCCTCATCAGAATAGAAGGAGTGACCCACGAGAAAATTCTTCAGTTTCAGTTTGGAAGCGCATGAATTACTGCTAACATTTTTGAAATCTTGTCGTACCTTATTGAAAATGGGTGCAATAGTATACTGCACACCTTTCTGCACAAGAGTTAAGGAAGTGCGATCCAAATGCACACTGGATTTCTGCCTAGTCTTAACTGAGTGCAAGCTGCTAATTCTTGGGAATAAGCTGATACTGTTAACAAGAAATGACAGTAAAGAATATATATATTGAGAGGATAATGTCAAAATACCCGGACTAGTGAACAGGGGTCGACAAGAGCTTCATGAACTTAACTACTTATTGCCCGAACTGCTAGTTTCTGAGCCAAAAATATCCTTTTAGAATGGGAAGAGTTACCCCAAAATATAATATCGTACGAAATAAGCGAATGAAAATAAGCAAAGTAGACTAATTTTCGTGTCGAGCGATCATCTATTTCAGATGGAATAGTAAAAATGGCAGCATTAAGTCTTTGAACAAGTTTCCGAATGGGAGCTTTACACGGCAGTTTACTACCTATCTGAACACCGAGGAATTTAAGCTTTCTGTTTCAATAATCATATGCCCACTCTGTGAAATTAAAATGTCTGGTTGTGTTGAATTGCGTGTTAAAAACTGTAAAAACTGAGTCTTACTGTGATTTTGCGTTAGTCTATTTTTTACAAGCCATGAAGTTATGTCATGAACTGCACCATTTGATACAGAGCCAATGTTGCACACAACATTCTTTATTGCCAAGCTAGTGTCATCAGCAAACAGAAATATTTTAGAATTACCCGTAATACTAGAGGGCATATCATTTATATAAATAAGGAACAGAAGTGGCCCCAACAGTGATTCCTGGGGTACCCCCCCCACTTGACTGTACCCCACTCAGACTCCACATCACAGCCATTCTCAACACTGCGAATAATGACCTTTTGCTGTCTGTTGTTAATGAACGAGGTGAATCAATTGTGAGCTACTCCCCGTATTCCGTAATGATCCAACCTCTGGAGCAATATTTTGTGATCAACACAATCAAACGCCTTAGTTAAATCAAAAAATCTGCCTAGCGTTGGAAACCTATTGTTTAATCCATCCAGTACCTCACAGAGAAAAGAGAATATAGAATTTTCAGTTGGTAAAAGATTTCTAAAGCCAAACGGTTTATTTCATAGCAAACTATTAATGATCAGTTATCATTACATACACAGCCTTTTCAATAATTTTAGCAAACACTGATGGCATAGAAATAGGTCTAAAATTGTCTACATTGTCCCTTTCTCCCTTTTTATAAAGCGGCTTTACTACTGTGTACTTTAATCGTTCAGGAAATTGACAATTCTTAAATGAAAACTTACAAATATGACTAACAAGAGGAGGCCGCCAATTGTGAAATTCAGATTCGATTCATACTGCGCAAAATAAAAGCTTATGGCCAGAGGTGTAACGTGGCAAAGCACCAAGATGCACTTCTCAGCCGTTGTCGAGAAAATCGGCAGTTAAAAGAAACCGTTGCGGTGAAATATTCTCTACGATTGGTAATTTTCTACAGCGTCGTGGTGCAGCGGTAAGCGCTCAGGTTCGTAATCCGAAGGTCGCCGGATCGAATCTCGCGCCATTCAACCTTTTTTTAAATTTTTTTTATATTTCAAATATATATATATATATATATATATATATATATATATATATATATATATATATATATATATATAAAATTCCCGGCAATCAGTTGCAACAATTATGCCTATAATAAGTTGTTGAAAGTCGTTTGTCATGGAAAAACTGGCGACTTCGAACATCATTATGTTTTCCGCAAACAAAGTTGTATTTCACAAATGTTATTAATTGTATTCATAATGTTAACCACGTATAGTTAACGGAAGACGTAGAAACGATATTCCGAAACGAATACGTATAGCGTAAGTCAAACGTTCGAATTAGAATAGAGACCCCACGAACACAAACTTGCTGTGGCAGGTATGAAATATTAACTCCGTTACTCGCTCGTTACACTTGAAGGACAGATGTTGAATGGGCCGAAACGAGCCGCCGCATAACAGCGTAGTTGCGTGCTAACTTCGAAAGAAGGTAGATGCGGTCCCTAGCGCAACTTATAACATCGTCGAAAATCAGTGCGGACGGGAGAGCTTTGGTACACCCTGTCAAACAAACGGAAAAGTGGAGGTGGTTGAATTACAAAAGAATAATAATAAAAAAAATTGCATGGCGCGAGATTCGATCAGGCGACCTTCGGATTACGAACTCCAGCGCTTACCGCTGCGCCACGACGCTGTAGAAAATCATTAATCGTAGAGAGTATTTCACCGCAACGGTTTCTTTTAACTGTCGATTTTCTCGACAACGGCTGAGAAGTGCATCTTGGTGCTTTGCCACATTACACCTCTGGCCATGAGCTTTTATTATGCGCAGTATGAATCGAATCTGAATTTCACAATTGGCGGCCTCCCCTTGTAAGTACAGGGCTAACATGTGCAGCACAGTACTTCAATGTTCTGCTAGGCGTTCCATCATGTCCATGAGAGACCTTAGACTTCAGTGATTTAATTGTTAACTCAATCTCCCCCTGGTCAGTGTCACAGAGGAGTATTTCAGACGCTAGTCTCGGAAAAGCACTTTCCAAGAGAGTTATATGATTCCCTGTGGAAACTAAGTTTTTATTTAATTCACCATCAATGCTAAGAAAGTGATTGTTAGATGCTGTACGTATACCTGATTTATCAGTAACAAATATTTTTACTGTGAACTGACTTTATATCGTCGACCTTGTGCTGCTAACCAGACACTTCCTTCACAACTGACCAAAATGGTTTTAATTTTATCCTGTGAATTACCTATTCTTTTGCGTACCACATAATCTTTGCCTTCCTAATAACATGTTTAAGCACCTTACAATACTATTTCTAACGGGCTACTGTAGCCTGATTGTGACTACTTCTAACATTTTGATATAATTCCCACTAGTCAGCCACACAGGCTGCCTTTTACTGCTAGTTTCTAATGCACCTTCATGTAAACAATTTTTTTGTAACAAAAATGAAAACGTTATTCAGTGTGAACATTAATAAAACTGACAAACCGCAGGGACGGATTCCTGGCTGAAAATAGAGGAAAAAAGGTCCTATGAACATTTGTCCACAAACGGACGGTGTGCGTGCAACGACAACAAATTGTCCCGGAGTGCAGTACAGAACTGCATCGCGTCCATGTCGTAACTGATGTTCAAAGTGGCCTCCATGGAATGCAGTGTGATGCAGGATACACATAGTCATACTTTGGCTTACACCATGTTGCCAGGCCACTTCTCTGGAGTTTTCACTAGTAATCAATATCCTGTAGGACCCAGTCCTCTAAGTCTGGCGCACCCACAGTGCGCCACACAGTGGCAGCTCGTGAGCATACATTCTGGGTGTTCACAAAGTTTTAGACTGAGATAAATATGAGAATGTGAAATTAATGGCATCTCCTGCATGACAGTTATGCTTACCAACATATTTACACAACTACAACCATTGCCAGTAGTAATAATAATAATAATAATATATAATAATAATATACATAACTTGCCTGAAATAAGAAAGCATTGTTTTTATGTAATTTTGTTGTTTTGTACATAATTATGTACAGTTTTTGGCAGAAAAGAAATAACGTGTAAGCTTCCGTTATTCTCTGTTTCGTATTTATGTGTAAGTGTGAGCTCTCATGCTTTCTCATTTTTTCTGACAAATGTACAAGATCTCTAACACACATATTAGTTAACGAACTAACTTGCGGGCTGAAAATCTGACATTTTTACTTTGCACCCACACAACAACTTACACATGTTATACTCTTCTTTGTTCGCTTGTAGTCACGCACATTTGATTTCCTCACTATCTCAGTCAATGGATCTTGTCTGGGCCGCCCTAATGTCAGTCTATGAAGGAAAAACGGAGGATACAAGTGATGTTTCAGTTCTGGGACTTAGCAGATCAGTTGTGTTGAATACGATTTCTTTTCTGCAGACTCCTGAACTTCACAAAGTATGTTTTGATAACTTTTTCATGAGCTTCCGTTTGATAAATGAGACTAGGAGCAACTGGAATTGTCCTTAACTGCCCAATAGAATCGGAGAACAGCATGAAGAAGAAACGAAGAGGAGCGTATGACTGTAGGTTTGACAAAAATACAGAGATAATGGCAGTAATATGGAAGGATAACAATTGTGTAAAGCTCTTGCCCAACCATGAGACAGTGCATCCAGTAAGCCAAGTAAAGAAATGGAGCAAAGCTGAGAACAAAGAAGTGCGAGTTCCACAGCCAAGAATGATTTCAGAATACAAAAATCATATGGGAGGTGTGGACAAAGGGACTGAAATGTTCAGAAAGATCGTGTGATAATTCGAGGTAAGAAATGGTACTTCCCATTGTTCACCAATGCATTAGATGTAGCGTTGGTCAACATGCACATCATCTACTGCCTCTCGAATAAAAATATTCCATTGCTTCAATTCCAGAGGATGGTGGCAAGGTCATATCTTGTTCAATCATCTCTGCTTCTGATCCGAAAAGGGCAGGAAGTCCATCATACCCACAATCATCCTCTCCACATGTTCCAATCGAGCTCAGGATTTCCGGAAATGGATATATGATTCAATGCACAACAGTGTGGAATCAAAGAAAGCGAGCAACTTGCAACAAAAATGTGAGGAAACAGTGTTCTGTGTGCAATATGGAACTCCATATTGATTGTTTTTTTTTCTGGCACAAAAAAATAAAAGAAAATGTAAAAAGACAGTGGCTTGTGTCGTATCCCCATTTGGGGATCGACTGAAATAAATCATTTATTTCAAGATTATTGGATTTTTTATTTTATATTCCTTTTCCACATCTCTATTTCAGTCATACAACACAGAAATAAATGTAGATCAAAGAAAAAATTGGTACTTAATGAGTTAATTGAGTCAAGAACAGTGAGGAAATTGTTCAGATTGCTTACATTTTATTTGCAAAACACATTAGTCCGTGCAAATCGACACATCTGGGAATTGTAATTTTTTTTTTTATTTTTAATCTGCTCTGCTTCAAGCCTCAACACAAGACACACTCAGTACAACCTTAAAACAGAATCCTCATAGGACTATAATCACATGTAGTGTCTATACTGAGGCATTAACATCTTACGCTAGAATCTGTGATGTCATACTTTCAGTTTTCCAAATTGTACAGTTGCCTGTGATGACAAGTCATTTATATATTAATATTCTGTTAGACCACATTCTGAGATAAAAGAAATGTAATTAAATTGTTTCAGGTCGCTACAGAAGTCATCTATATGGCCTGCATAAATCTCATAGGAATATTCTTTCGATTGCTCAATGAGATAGCCATTCGGAGGACATTTCTGGATCACCGTGCAAACATCGAAACAACATTCAAACTACAATTTGAGAAAAGTCAAGAGGTGAGTTGTTGAACACTATTAATTGTCGAAGGATTGTCAACAGAAGTTTACCCTTTAATTTCGAAATATGACTGATTTATGATTGGTTTTTATTTCAAACTTTCAGGAACATCTGATGCTTAGCATTCTACCAAGGCATATCGTAGATGTAGTAAAGGAAGACATATGGAGTATTTTTCAACACATTAAGCTCAATCAGTCACCACTGAAGAAGAAGCCTTTCAGGTAGACATCTGGTTCAAAATCTTAATTTTATTTATGCTATAACTCTATAGAACTAATGAGTATTTGCCATAGTATTTAACGAAATTGTCGGAATATGAATGGAATTGATTGATTTTTCGTTAAAGAATAATAATAAATTTTATCTTTTGCTTTTAAGTTAATTTTCTTTCGTGCGAACTTTGTTGTAGAACCACTCTCTTATTTTCGTGTGGTAATAAAAAATTTTACTTTCTTAAGAATTACGTATATTTAAAGAAAAAATATTTACGTGAACTCATATGAACTGGTTAAGAATATTTAGTTGAGAATTGAGTCCTTTAAATCATTCGGCCTTGGCATACACTTTCCAGATGCAGTGGGTTTTTTTGTTAAATATTTTTACTGAATTTTATCCCGGCACTAGCCATAGAACACAAGATTATCTCTATCAGCAGAAAATGTTTTAATTATTGCCAAGCCGATCTTTATCACTGATCAAACCTACTTTACTATGCATTTGAGTTATTTTAAAGAACCGAACTGTTTAAATTTCAATGTTAACTAACATTAACTATCCGCCTACGAATGCACAAACGTATAATTAATTCAAATTTTATCAGCCACGGGATCACTGAAAAGGAAAACAATTTCTTAATTCACTATTGATTTTTATGCATCTGTTCCCGATTTACGGGTTTGATAATTTTTTAAATGTGCCGCCTCTTCAGATCTGTGATTGTTGGTCGTGGCACAGCCCAGCAACACCGCTAAAAAATGCTGAAAAATTCTTAAAGAAATTTTATAGATGACGTGGGCAAGCTAATTTACATAAATAATTCACACTTCTGATAAATACTGATATATTTAGCTCAAACAACAATTCAACTCACATTAATTCGTAACGCATCGTCTAATGGCGGCTAAGTCCAGACAGAGACAAAAGAAATCTACACATTCGTTAAAAGCTTCTTCACACTGACCTACCTCGATAACGTCTGAACAGAGAAGAGCAAAGAATACATAATGCATTGTGCTTAAATAGCAGTACTGATTATTAACATTTCTTTGTAAATTAACGATATTATTCTCTTCTGGCAAATTTTCATATCTCTGATACCGCAAATATTGACACATTTTACAATCACATAATAGATACAGAAAAATTCCTATTCTAAATTCAGTAAAAATATTTAACAAAAAAAAAACCACTGCATCTGGAAAGTGTATGCCAAGGCCGAATGATTTAAAGGACTCAATTCTCAACTAAATATTCTTAACCAGTTCATATGAGTTCACGTAAATATTTTTTTCTTTAAATGTACGTAATTCTTAAGAAAGTAAAATTTTTTATTACCACACGAAAATAAGAGAGTGGTTCTACAACAAAGTTCGCACGAAAGAAAATTAACTTAAAAGCAAAAGATAAAATTTATTATTATTCTTTAACGAAAAATCAATCAATTCCATTCATATTCCGACAATTTCGTTAAATTATCCTTCTCAAAATATTTTCGCAAATTGCCTAGTCGTGGAGAATACGGCTCTGGATTATATACCTCCTTCCGTAATCTCTCTTGAATACATGTTGACCAATATTTGGCCAAGAATGCCTTTTCGAATTGCTCATATGTATCACAACTGTCAGCTGCTTCGGTTGCCCATAATGCAGCATCTCCTTGTATGTAAGACATAACGAACTGTATTTTCTGGGTATGACTCCAAACGCTAGGCAAAATGTTTCTAAATCCCTTGATAAACACTACTGGGTGAACAGATTTCTTCTCCGTTGTAAAGATCTGAAACTGTCGGTTCCTAATCAGGCTTTCTTCAATCACTACTTTGGTATGACATTTATTTGTTTCGCTTACAGTGGTTGCCTGTTCTGTCTCACAGTCGCAATTTTTTACTACTGTATTTATATGCCTATCATTGTTGGACCTGGCTGGCGTGACGTACGCCTGTGTCTCGTCCTGCCGCAGGCTAAGCTCCATCTCGGCAAGACGACGGTCCACACTCCGCTGCCACAGCGGAATGTCTTTTTGCACAATCTTTTTAAGATTCTGTACTTCCGCTTTTGAGTCCACATCTCTGGCCTCAATTGCGGCGTGCACTTTCTGATTTATTTCCTTTGTGAATTTACGTTCTACTTTGTGCACTTGTTCGATCACTTTGTCCTCAATTACTTGAGTTGTGTCCAGTTCTAGTTGTTCGACCCTATGTCAGGACACTGATTTCCTCTACGATATTGGCGTTAGCCACTTGAATACTATCTACCCTTTCGCTTAATTCTTGCACCTTTTTGGGTATGGTTTCATATTTTTGTTTGAAACTGACAATCTCACTTTGCATAACTTCTAAAGTTTGCATCAACTGTAAGTCCCTCTCATGCAGGCGTCGGTCACGCTCTGCTTGTTTAGCATCACGTTCTCTATCGCGCTCTGCTTGTTTGGCATCACGTTCTTTATCACGCTCTGCTTGCATACGTACGAATTCAACCTGGAAATTGAGCATGCGCTCGACCATAACTCTTAATGATTGCACTTCCGACACCTCACCACTCTCTGGTCCGTGTCCAGTGCTTGCGGGTGGCACAGAATTTTCGCTATTAACTGAATCACTGGGTGGCAGTGGCAACATTTCTTGCCCTTCTGCCCCCAGATTCTCACATTGTACTTCCTGAACTACGTCACTAACATTACTTTGTGTCCCACTTTCCAACTCGGTATCACTGCTTACTGACTGTTGCTCATTATCCATGTTGATACCTTTCTGACTACGCAATCTAACCATAGTAAACAAAGGAAATAAAATCTGAACTAAATAACCTAACACTCAGGTTTCACTGACATAATCACACAAGAAATGGACATTAACTAATACACACTTACTATATACTACAATGACTAACTACCTAAATGTCCTGTTATTTTAAAACAAAGTACTAACAACAAGCACACCACTAATGATCCGAGAACACTGCACTGAGGCTACTTTACTACCCACAGGACAACTACACTGTAGCTTTACCTTTTGGTGATCTATCTTGGGTGCAGCTGCCCCCTGTTATTGTGGTAGGTAATTAATTTTTTCGAAATATTGAGCTCTCTTCTTCAGCTTGCCTCTGGGTACATAGTGTTCTCATGCAAAAAATCATACACAGGTATTACCACACAATATTGGTTATGAAATACATACAATACATAGAAAAATTATTAAATGTTCTGCAACAAAGTTCGACTATATTAATTCCCTAGTTATCTCACGGGTATTTAGTGGCCACTGCATATTCGAGCCCCACGCTGGGCGCCAATTTAACGAAATTGTCGGAATATGAATGGAATTGATTGATTTTTCGTTAAAGAATAATAATAAATTTTATCTTTTGCTTTTAAGTTAATTTTCTTTCGTGCGAACTTTGTTGTAGAACCACTCTCTTATTTTCGTGTGGTAATAAAAAATTTTACTTTCTTGAGAATTACGTACATTTAAAGAAAAAATATTTACGTGAACTCATATGAACTGGTTAAGAATATTTAGTTGAGAATTGAGTCCTTTAAATCATTCGGCCTTGGCATACACTTTCCAGATGCAGTGGGTTTTTTTGTTAAATATTTTTACTGAATTTCATCCCGGCACTAGCCATAGAACACAAGATTATCTCTATCAGCAGAAAATGTTTTAATTATTGCCAAGCCGATCTTTATCACTGATCAAACCTACTTTACTATGCATTTGAGTTATTTTAAAGAACCGAACTGTTTAAATTTCAATGTTAACTAACATTAACTATCCGCCTACGAATGCACAAACGTATAATTAATTCAAATTTTATCAGCCACGGGATCACTGAAAAGGAAAACAATTTCTTAATTCACTATTGATTTTTATGCATCTGTTCCCGATTTACGGGTTTGATAATTTTTTAAATGTGCCGCCTCTTCAGATCTGCGATTGTTGGTCGCGGCACAGCCCAGCAACACCGCTAAAAAATGCTGAAAAATTCTTAAAGAAATTTTATAGATGACGTGGGCAAGCTAATTTACATAAATAATTCACACTTCTGATAAATACTGATATATTTAGCTCAAACAACAATTCAACTCACATTAATTCGTAACGCATCGTCTAATGGCGGCTAAGTCCAGACAGAGACAAAAGAAATCTACACATTCGTTAAAAGCTTTTTCACACTGACCTACCTCGATAACGTCTGAACAGAGAAGAGCAAAGAATACATAATGCATTGTGCTTAAATAGCAGTACTGATTATTAACATTTCTTTGTAAATTAACGATATTATTCTCTTCTGGCAAATTTTCATATCTCTGATACCGCAAATACTGACACATTTTACAATCACATAATAGATACAGAAAAATTCCTATTCTAAATACAGAGAAATATTACAACAAAAAATATAATGAGAATAACTAATGTATTTTATACCACATTCAGTAATATTTTTGTTCAATAATTACGATATATACAACTTGCCCAGAGCGGCGTATATGGTACAAATACACTCTTGTTGTTTAATAACGTGAAAATGCCAGGGAACGTTACAAGTAGGAGTGTAAGGGTTGAAATTTTGTTAAATTTTATTATTTTTTAATAAAATAATTGCAGTATGAACAATAACTGCAAAATATTTCAAGCACATAAGATGAACCATTTTCATCATAAAGTGGAGAAAAATAATTTTGTCTTCTTCTTTCCATAAAAATGATTAATGTTGCTAGTTTCCATAATGATAATGCTGTGCTTATATTGCTTCACTCTCTTTCTGTCCATTTGGCCCTACATAATTAGATATCCACCCCACAACATGAGAAATATTTTTCATTCTTGTCATCAATGAATTCCTGCCATATGTGATCTATTTTTGTTTATAACTAACATATTCCTGTTTATGCCCAAGCAACATTAAATATTCTTTTTACTCTGTGCTCTCTAGTTTATTTTGTTACTTCGTAACGATAAACAAAAGTATCTTCTTTTTAGTCACTGAAATCTACTCTCTGCACCTGGAAACGATTTATTTGCTTATATATTTTCGGTTATTTCTAGGATGATGACCTACATAGCTATTTGACAAAAGTTGATAATCAAAGTTTGCCATTTTTTTCCTATAGGAATTTTTCATTGTTTTGAGTATGTGACTCATGCCTTCATGCACTATTCTTTGTAAGCTGTCCGCATCCTCTGAATCATTAAGACAACAGGTACTGTTCCTCAGTCCTTCCATGAATCTAATAACAAAACTGATGATGTTCAATGCCCTCATCCTTGATTTTTTTCTATCTCCCTTTCTATGCTTCCCAGTACCATGTTTTTTCTGGTGTCTTCAATTATTATGACATGCTCAGAGCAGTTTAATTTCATCCTGCTGTATCTTGCCCCAGAGTGTGTGTATATACACTCCTGGAAATGGAAAAAAGAACACATTGACACCGGTGTGTCAGACCCACCATACTTGCTCCGGACACTGCGAGAGGGCTGTACAAGCAATGATCACACGCACGGCACAGCGGACACACCAGGAACTGCGGTGTTGGCCGTCGAATGGCGCTAGCTGCGCAGCATTTGTGCACCGCTGCCGTCAGTGTCAGCCAGTTTGCCGTGGCATACGGAGTTCCATCGCAGTCTTTAACACTGGTAGCATGCCGCGACAGCGTGGACGTGAACCGTATGTGCAGTTGACGGACTTTGAGCGAGGGCGTATAGTGGGCATGCGGGAGGCCGGGTGGACGTACCGCCGAATTGCTCAACACGTGGGGCGTGAGGTCTCCACAGTACATCGATGTTGTCGCCAGTGGTCGGCGGAAGGTGCACGTGCCCGTCGACCTGGGACCGGACCGCAGCGACGCACGGATGCACGCCAAGACCGTAGGATCCTACGCAGTGCCGTAGGGGACCGCACCGCCACTTCCCAGCAAATTAGGGGTATCGGCGAGGACCATTCGCAACCGTCTCCATGAAGCTGGGCTACGGTCCCGCACACCGTTAGGCCGTCTTCCGCTCACGCCCCAACATCGTGCAGCCCGCCTCCAGTGGTGTCGCGACAGGCGTGAATGGAGGGACGAATGGAGACGTGTCGTCTTCAGCGATGAGAGTCGCTTCTGCCTTGGTGCCAATGATGGTCGTATGCGTGTTTGGCGCCATGCAGGTGAGCGCCACAATCAGGACTGCATACGACCGAGGCACACAGGGCCAACACCCGGCATCATGGTGTGGGGAGCGATCTCCTACACTGGCCGTACACCACTGGTGATCATCGAGGGGACACTGAATAGTGCACGGTACATCCAAACCGTCATCGAACCCATCGTTCTACCATTCCTAGACCAGCAAGGGAACTTGCTGTTCCAACAGGACAATGCACGTCCGCATGTATCCCGTGCCACCCAACGTGCTCTAGAAGGTGTAAGTCAACTACCCTGGCCAGCAAGATCTCCGGATCTGTCCCCCATTGAGCATGTTTGGGACTGGATGAAGCGTCGTCTCACGCGGTCTGCACGTCCAGCATGAACGCTGGTCCAACTGAGGTGCCAGGTGGAAATGGCATGGCAAGCCGTTCCACAGGACTACATCCAGCATCTCTACGATCGTCTCCATGGGAGAATAGCAGCCTGCATTGCTGCGAAAGGTGGATATACACTATACTAGTGCCGACATTGTGCATGCTCTGTTGCCTGTGTCTATGTGCCTGTGGTTCTGTCAGTGTGATCATGTGATGTATCTGACCCCAGGAATGTGTCAATAAAGTTTTCCCTTCCTGGGACAATGAATTCACGGTGTTCTTATTTCAATTTCCAGGAGTGTATATATATATATATATGTGATACGAATATAATAGAGGGAAACATTCCGCGTGGGAAAAATATATCTAAAAACAAAGAAGATGTGACTTACCGAACGAAAGTGCTGGCAGGTCGACAGACACACAAACATACACACGAAATTCTAGCTTTCGCAATCAACGGTTGCTTCGTCAGGAAAGAGGGAAGGAGAGGGAAAGATGAAAGGATGTGGGTTTTAAGGGAGAGGGTAAGGAGTCATTCCAATCCCGGGAGCAGAAAGACTTACCTTGGGGGAAAAAAGGACAAGTATACACTCGCACACACACACCTATCCATCCACACATATACAGACACAAGCAGACATATTTAAAGACAAAGAGTTTGGGCAGAGATGTCAGTCGAGGCGGAAGTGCAGAGGCAAAGATGTTGTTGAATGGCAGGTGAGGTATGAGTGGCGGCAACTTGAAATTAGTGGAGATTGAGGCCTGGTGGATAACGGGAAGAGAGGATTTATTGAAGGGCAAGTTCCCATCTCTGGAGTTCGGATAGGTTGGTGTTAGTGGGAAGTATCCAGATAACCCGGATGGTGTAACACTGTGCCAAGATGTGCTGGCCGTGCACCAAGGCATGTTTAGCCACAGGGTGATCCTCATTACCAACAAACACTGTCTGCCTGTGTCCATTCATGCGAATGGACAGTTTGTTGCTGGTCATTCCCACATAGAAAGCGTCACAGTGTAGGCAGGTCAGTTGGTAAAACACGTGGGTGCTTTCACACGTGGCTCTGCCTTTGATCGTGTACAACTTCCGGGTTACAGGACTGGAGTAGGTGGTGGTGGGAGGGTGCATGGGACAGGTTTTACACCGGAGGCGGTTACAAGGGTAGGAGCCTGAGGGTAGGGAAGGTGGTTTGGGGATTTCATAGGGATGAACCAAGAGGTTACAAAGGTTAGGTGGATGGCGGAAAGACACTCTTGGTGGAGTGGGGAGGATGTCATGAAGGATGGATCTCATTTCGGGGCAGGATTTGAGGAAGTCGTATCCCTGCTGGAGAGCCACATTCAGAGTCTGATCCAGTCCTGGGAAGTATCCTGTCACAAGTGGGGCACTTTTATGGTTCTTCTGTGGGAGGTTCTGGGTTTGAGGGGATGAGGAAGTGGCTCTCGTTATTCGCTTCTGTACCAGGTCGGGAGGGTAGTTGCGGGATGCGAAAGCTGTTTTTAGGTTGTTGGTGTAATGGTTCAGGGATTCAGGACTGGAGCAGATTCGTTTGCCACAAAGGCCTAGGCTGTGGGGAAGGGACCGTTTGATATGGAATGGGTGGCAGCTGTCATAATGGAGGTACTGTTGTTTGTTGGTGGGTTTGATGTGTGAAGCTGGCCATTGGACAGATGGAGGTCAACGTCAAGGAAAGTGGCATGGGATTTGGAGTAGGACCAGGTGAATCTGATGGAACCAAAGGAGTTGGTGGAGAGGTTGGAGAGGAAATTTTGGAGTTCTTCTTCACTGTGCGTCCAGATCATGAAGATGTCATCAATAAATCTGTACCAAACTTTGGGTTGGCAGGCTTGGGTAACCAAGAAGGCTTCCTCTAAGCGACCCATAAATAGGTTGGCATACAAGGGGGCCATCACGATTAATGAGATTTTCCGCTAAACGTATTTCGACGGATTCCTTCACAACTGAGTCCCAGAAGGATCTCAATGGGGCCAAGATTTTCGTGGCCGAATAATCCATAGTATGTCCTGTGGATATACAATGTTCGGCTATGGCCGACTTACTGGGCTGTAAAAGGCGAGTGTGGCGCTCATGTTCAACGCAGCGGTCGTGTACTGTGCGTGTGGTTTGACCAATGTAGGCTTTCCCACACTCGCAAGGTATTTTATAAATTCCAGCCTTCCGTAATCCCAGATCATCCTTGGCTGAGCCCAGAAGAGCACGAGTCTTTGTAGGTGGCCGGAAGACTGCTTTCACACGATGTTTCTTTAAAATTCTGCCTACTTTCGATGAAATGTTCCCGACATATGGGAGAAATGCTCTGGACTTAAACACCTCCTTATCCTCTTGATCTTGTGGGTGGTCACGATTTTTCCTCCTTAAAGCAGTACTGACCTGATGTGCAGAATATCCATTATGTTGAAATACCGATTTCAAGTGCTCTAATTCGTCTGCAAGGCTGTCTTTATCAGACACGACATGTGCCCTATGCACCAACGTTCGAAGAACACCCATAGTTTGTGACGGGTGATGACAGCCTGACGCCTGTAGGTACAGATCTGTATGCGTGGGTTTTCGATAGACAGAATGCCCCAATGACCCATCCACCCTGCGTTTAACCATGACGTCCAGAAATGGTAGGCAACCATCCTTTTCAACTTCCATCGTAAACTGAATGTTTGTGTGGATGGAATTCAGATGTTGTAAAAACCGTGAAAGCTCTTCTTCACCGTGAGGCCACACTACAAAGGTATCGTCCACGTACCGCCAGAAGACTGTTGGTTTCAACATCGCCGAATCGAGAGCCCTCTCCTCAAAGTCTTCCATATAAAAGTTGGCTACCAGAGGGGACAGAGGACTGCCCATGGCAATACCGTCAAGTTGCTCAAAATATTCATTATTAAATAGAAAGTAAGTAGAGGACAGGGCATGGTGAAACAGCGCCGTTATATCGGCCGTAAACTTATTGCCGATAAGTGACAATGAATCCAAAAGAGGGACCCTCGTGAAGAGTGAAACGACATCGAAACTTACTAACAAGTCCGAATCCTTCAGCTGTAGTGTTCTCAGTCTATTGATAAAGTTCGCAGAGTTCGTTGGCAAATGTATGCACCATATTCGAACGTTGGTGCATAGGGCACATGTGTCTGATAAAGACAGCCTTGCAGACGAATTAGAGCACTTGAAATCGGTATTTCAACATAATGGATATTCTGCACGTCAGGTCAGTACTGCTTTAAGGAGGAAAAATTGTGACCACCCACAAGATCAAGAGGATAAGGAAGTGTTTAAGTCCAGAGCATTTCTCCCATATGTCGGGAACATTTCATTGAAAGTAGGCAGAATTTTAAAGAAACATCGTGTGAAAGCAATCTTCCGGCCACCTACAAAGACTCGTGCTCTTCTGGGCTCAGCCAAGGATGATCTGGGATTACGGAAGGCTGGAATTTATACCTTGCGAGTGTGGGAAAGCCTACATTGGTCAAACCACACGCACAGTACACGACCGCTGCGTTGAACATGAGCGCCACACTCGCCTTTTACAGCCCAGTAAGTCGGCCATAGCCGAACATTGCATATCCACAGGACATACTATGGATTATTCGGCCACGAAAATCTTGGCCCCATCGAGATCCCTCTGGGATTCAGTTGTGAAGGAATCCGTCGAAATACGTTTAGCGGAAAATCTCATTAATCGTGATGGCGGCTTTTTATTGAATAAGGCCTGGGACCCATTGATTTCTTTAATTTCAACCAAAAGAAAACTTTTTATGGCTTCTGACATGTCGAGCAACAAGTAATTTTAAATTTAATATTGAAATTTTCCTTTTTATTGTTTTGGACACATCTTTGTGCATGTTTTACTTTTTTCATGCATTCGTTGGCGCTCCATAGATGCAGTAATATTGTAGAGGGCCTTGGAATCGACAGGTGGCGCGCATGCTACGGTAACTTGCGCATGCGCGCCTGCGGCACTTTTAAGTATAAATAGAGTGACTTGCACTAGCAATCTCCAGTGTCAAACACTCGCCTGAAGATGGCTGTAAGGTTGGCAGCCGAAATATCGTGGCAAGAAGTCGATAAGATCCGGAGTATGGATGAATGATTGATCTACCATTGGTACATTAGCCAAGATGGTATTGCATATGGCTAAAAGCAAAGGGAAACCACAGCCATAATATTTGTCAAGGACATACAGCTCTACTGTACAGTTTAGTGACAATGGCATCCTCTTGGGTAAAATATTCTGGTAGTACAATAGTCCTCCATTCGTATCTCCTGGGTGGGGACTACTCAGAAGGATGTAGTCATCCTAATCATCAGTGATCTGCCAAAAGGAAGGTTTTCACATGGTAGCTCTCCAGGCTGTCTGATCTTCTGCCATCCTCTTCAGGTCTGCATAATTTCCTCTTCCCTTTATGTCATCTATCATCTTGTATCTCTTTCTTCCTCTCAGTCTTCTTCCACAAACCAATCCTTCCAAAGCATCTGCTAGCAAGCACTCCCTTCTCAATGAATGTCCCAACCAGTTCTTTTTCCTTTCTCTTACAACCTTTAGCAGACAACTTCACTCACCAATCCTTTCCAACACTCTGTCATTACTCACTCTTTCCACCCAGCTTATTCTCTCCATTCTCCTCCACATCCACATCTCAGATACTTCTAACCTTTTTTCATCCTCTCATCTCAGCATCCATGTTTCTGCCCCATATAGTGCCACACTCCAGACAAAACATTTGCCAAGCCTTTTCCTTAGATCTTTATCTAATTTTCCACGTAAGAGTCTCCTCTTTCTGTTGAATGCCTCCTTCACTATGGCAATGCAAGTTTTCACCTCCTGGTGACATCTCAAGTCATCAGAAGAAATATAATTGGTGTGCTGTGAGTCAGAGCATTTAATGTTACACCTCTTATTCTGATAGATTGGTTAGAGAATATAAAAAAGGGAAATGAGAATTAGAGAAGTGCCGGAGCAAGATGAAAAGCAGATCTGGTCTGGTGCATACAGGGGTATCAACACAATATCAGATATGGTAATGCACGAATCAGTCTAATAATAAATAGGAATGTAGGTAAGCTTTTATGAACAGCATGGTGAACACATTATAGTACCCAAGATAAACACAAAGGCAACACACACCAAAGTAGATCAAGTTGATATGCCTAGAAGGGCTGCAGATGATGAAGAGACTGACAGAATGTATGATGAGATAAAAAGAACAAATTCAGATAGTAAAGGGAGGTGACAATTTTAATTGCGATGGGGACTAGAATTTGGCATTAGGAAACATACATGCAGGAAAAATTGTTGAACTTGCACTAGCATGGAGAGCTATATCTAACCAGTCTTTGCACTCCAGTCCACAACAAAAACAACAGGATTATCCATCCACCCTCAAACAGAGCACAGGGAAAACAATTACTTAAATTTCTTTGTAAGCCCATTTCTCTTATTTTATTATGATTATCATTTCTTCCTATGTAGGTGGGCATCAACAAACCATTTTTTTCTTTTGGAGGCGAAAGTAGGTGATTGAAATTTCTTGAAAAGATCTCTCCACATAAAAAAATGCCTTTGTTTCAATGATTGCCACCCCAACTCAAGTATCATATCCATGACACTCTCTCCCCTATTTCACAACAGTACAAACAAGCTGCCCATCTTTGAACGTTTTCAGTGTCCTCCATTAAACAGACCAGGTAATGATCTGCTACCATATAGCAATACTTTCGCAGAGGATAGAGAAACATAGTGTAGGCAGTCTCTTTAAGGTATCTCTTGCACCTTCTAAGTGTCCTCTCAATAAAAAGCTGTCTTAGATTCACCTTCCCCACAACATTATCTACGTCATTGTTCCATTTAAGTTTGTAAATGTTATTCCTAAGTATTTAGTTGTATTGATAGGCTTCAGATCTGTGTCATTATCATGTGCCCAAAATTTAATGGACTCATTTTAGAACTCATATAGATGACGTCCACTTTCCAATATTTAGAACCAACTGCCACTTTTCACATCATACAGATGGATATCTTATCTAAATCATTTTGCAGTTGATTGGTTTTGATCTACTGATAACTTCACTAGACAGTAAATCACAGCATCATCTGCAAACAATGTAAAAGGGCTGCTCAGATTGTCTCCTAAGTCTTTTATACAGATTAGGAAACACTTCCCTGGGGAAACACCAGATATCACTTCCATTTTTCTCAATGACTATCATCAATTACTATGAACTGTGACCTTTCTGACAACGAATCATGAACCCGGTCGCACAATTGGGATGATACTACAAGGGCATGCAATTTTATTAGAAAGTGCTTGTGAGGAATGGTACAAAATTCTTCTGGGAGTTCATAAATATTATATAAATTTGAGATCTCCTATTGATAGCACTCATTACTTCATGATAAAAAAAGAGCTAGTTGTGTTGCACAAGAGCTGTGTTTCCTGAATATGTGCTACGTTTCACCAGAGTGTTTTCTTCAAGGTAATTCATAATGTTCAACCACAGCATATGTTCCAAAATTCTACTGAAATTCAACGTTGGTGATGTGGGTCTGTAATTCAGTGAATTACACTTATTCCCTGTTTTGAGTACTGGTGTGACCTGTGCAACATTCCAGTCTTTAGATATGGATCTTTCATCAAGCAAGCAATTTTAAATGACTGCTAGGTATGGAGCTATATGTCAGCATATTCTGAGGGGGATCTAACTGGTATACAATCTGGACAGGAAGACTTGCCTTTATTAAGTGATTCAAGTAGCTTCACTGCACAAAGAAAATCTACTCTTAAGTTACTCATATTAGTAGCAGTTGTTGATCTGACTTCAGGAATATTTACTTCATCTGTTTTGGTGAACAGCATCTCCAGATTGTCTTTTTTTCACAATTTTGGCGAAAAATATTTTTTTGAAGGAAATTTTGGGGAAACTGAAAACTTGGAGACATTTTTGGGGAAAAAAATTCTGGTACCAGGGAAATTTGATAAGTATTTTACTTACCTAGTCGTACTACTAATGCCACTCTGATATTTTAGTTCAAACAACACATTTATTTTTCTAGCTGTTCACTTGATGTCTGTCTCTCTTCAATGCAATCGACACATCTTGCTTTTATGGAAGATGTCAGACTTACCACAGTGATACCTCTCCGTAACATCTCTATGATGTGTACATGTCCAGTTTTGACCATTTAGGACATCTATTGACCTTTGCGGTCATATCGAGTCCTGAGAAGATGCCATATTTTATTTCGTCATTTTAGGTGAAACTTGTATTGATAGGTTTTATATAATAATGTATTCCTATGAATATATACTGCTTCAAATATTTATGATCTCTCAAAAGCACTTCTGTATTGCTATGAATTGTTATAATTAGATGTAAGGTAATGACAGATATGCGGTTAACAGTGTTCAGGAGGTGTAAGTGAAAAACAGTCATGGATTTTGCGTGTTCACAGCAACAGTGGTTTTGAACTGTGAAGTGAAATGTTGCTGGTGCACTAATAGTAAATCAGTAGAATAATGGAAAAAAAGCATAAAGACAGCAAATGTATCATCTGAGTCAGGGGTCAGTCCACCGACATGAGTGCATTGGAAAATACATTGCCCTGACACATGCCAATCAGTCTTTGCTGATGCACTGAAGCCTTAGATTTCCACTATTGATTAGTGCAGAGTGTTGAACCATTCCTGTATCAATTTTGATTCATACTGCTTGCAGGACTGTTTGTGTACACTTATGACAATTTTTCCCATAATGTGGACTTTGATTTTGGCTAGCTTTTTACTTTGTGAAGTCTGTCATCACCACCCTCAGGATCCACCCATCATTTCACCATTCTTACCAACTGTCTGAGTGGTCATAAAGTATGTTCTTCCTATGCAGAATAAAATAAAATACCTAAGACATAAGTAATCTGAACATTTCCAACATTAAGTAATGATGTTGAATTTAGGAAAAATGTGGCCAAGTATTAAATGCTCTGGTGTGTGCATTAAAAGTTTGTGGGTTTGCTTTTGAGGAAATTTCATCTCCATAAACTTAACAACAATTTGTCGCTAAGTAATTCACTACAAGTTTTAATAAAACCATTCTTTAGCACATGCAATGTAAAATCATCATCAGTATTCTCTCAGAACACATTTCCTTATTTTCTCTGCAGGAAGAAATTTCAAGCATTTACTGCTAGCTCTGAGTAACACATAATACCACAAAACAGTGTTCAAGTCACTGATCTCAGTAATTTCTGCTTCTAGACTTTTTCGTTCTATATAACTTGTAAGACAAGTAACATCATGGGTGAAGTTTAATGCTTGCCACTGATGTGTCAGATTGTGGCATTTGTGCTGTGCTGTCACACAAATATACCAAAGGCATCGAACAGCCCATTGCATTTGCATGTAAAACATTAAATGCGGTGCACAGAACTTATTCACAAATAGACAAAGAAGCACTGGCTATCATATACAGCATCAGGTAGTTTCACTTACATCTCTCTGGTATTAAGTGTCAACTGATCGTCAGTCACAGAGCCCTCATTTCATTGTTCAGTCCCCATTCAAAACTTCCTGATAAGATCACACAGCAGTTGCAATAGTGGGAGTTGTTCCCACACTTAAATGATCCATTATCAGCCACCATACAGAACTCAAACATAGACACATTTTTCTGCTTGCTGTATAGCCCAGATGCAGAATTTAACAGGCACTGTGTTTTGCCTTAAACACAAATCAGCAACACACCCTCAGTGAATTCCTGACTATGGTGTGTGAAGTAGCAGCAGAAACAGGCCATTATCTGTTACTCCATTGGGGATTATCTGGTATGTGGTATGGTTGCCTAGAGTGTCTGTGTACGGGCTCTGACCTGGAATGGCACACCTACTTTTCATTGCGGCACAGGCTGTACATCACTGATGGTGTCATTTCGTTAAAAACAAATGATTCCAAAAGATGGTTGCTAGTTCTTTGCACACTCTGCCCCAGCGTACTAAAACTCCTCCACACTGCACATTGGGGAATGAGCAGAATGAAGGCAATAGTGTGCCATCATGTGTATTGACCTGGTGTTGACACCACCATAGAAAACACTGTCTGGAAGTGCAGACCTGTACCCAAAATCAGTCAGCCTCAGCACAGTGTTTCAATTCTTGGGCATATGCTGACCACTCCTGACAAAGAGTGCATGTTGATTTCATCAGACCATTCCAAGGAGCAATGTGGTTGCTAGTTGTTGACGCCCTCCCTAACTTTCCATATGTGGCACGGATGGATACCATCACCACAGAAGCTACCACTCATGCCCTCTCATCTCATATTTGCAACAGACAGGGTGCTTTCCACTCTGGTTTCTGTCGTATCGGCCACCGTCAACTCAGCGCGGCGTGCTACAACATGTGCGGCACACAGCGAGTACCGCTGGCGCCACACGCGATGTCAACAACTGGTGCAAGTGAACGCGTCATCGCAGGGTTAGCGGCAGCGTACACACCACTATTGATACGGATTACCCTGGCAGCGCTGCCCTTGCCACCAGAGTCAGCAACCGTATAAGGGTGCCATCTACCAACACTCTGATTGGCCAAACCTGCAGATTGAAGCAAGCTCGCTGAGCCCGTTTAACCAGTTCAATCTTCGCCGATGACTGTGTTACTACCCGGCTGCTGGATTTGTGACGACCGAATCGCACTGTGGCCTCCCTGGCTGCAAACTTGCGATGCGTCAGTATCGACTGGCTGGCAGTGGTTTGGACTTGTATTCTCTACTAGTGACTCTGATTTCTCCTTGGCGCTACAGCCAGCGAAGTGTTGTGTAGTCGAACTTAAGTTTTGTTTTGAGTGACAGAAGGTCAAATAAATTTGGTTATCACGGAATATTTGTTGTGGTATAGTGCGGACATAACACAACAGTTTCTGACAATGTCTCTCAGTTCATGGCACTGCATTTCAGAATTTTTATGAACACAATGGCATTGAGCACCTGACCACTGCCCCTTTCTACCCACCATCCAATTTGGAAGCCAAGCAGAAGATCAGAACCATCAAAATTCAGATGCATGAGTTAATGACAGCTCACTCTGAAGAAGCACTTGACAATTTCTTCACTATCTACCACACCCGTAAATGGACATAGCCTGACCAAAATTTCACATGAGCACAAACCCTGCCCCCTTTCAATCTGCTGTGCCCAACTGTGGGGGCTCCCATGTCTGGGCTCATACTTTTGGCCAGGACCCCTGGTGGACCCAAGGCATCGTATCTGCAATAGGGGGCAGCAAATGTTTGAGGTTGCAGTTGGCCAGGAGCATCTAGGCAGGCATTGAAACCAATCCTGGCCACAATAGGACGTACACCCTCTCCCCCTCCCTCAGTTGTCGACAGTGCAAGATCTATGCAACCATCCCTGGGACAAGCCTGTCCAGTGGCCTACTTGCTACCATTACAACTGCTGCCCTTGTGTTAGGCATCAACAGAGTGTTGACAATGACTGTCAATGGGATCTAATGGACTTTGAGCCACTACCAGCTCCCACCAGCACCAGTGACCTCCTTGCCACACTACTGATGGAGGATGAGTGTTTTTGGATTGCAGTGCCCTGGAGGCCAAATTCTTGTCCCCATCACCACCATGGCCAGCAACCACTCCCCAAAAGGCAAGACACCCATTCCCTAGAAGGCAGGACCAAGCTATGCCCAAGAACCCATTGATTGACTGTGACTCCCATAGGCAGTGCTGATAAATGGCCCAGCTGATCACCTTTCTGGTGGGGATTCCAGCACCTCTCTTCTCCCTTCCTCAACAAAGTCAGCGCTGGGTGGCCCACTCCAGCCCTACATGCTGATCAGAAGCGGAAAACTTGAATAACTTCACTTGGCAGTCTGCGACCAATAATGTAAAAAACACTAACTTGTTCCATTTCATAGCAACTATAATGACATTGGGATCAAAGGAATGCATGATAAAATAAAATATGATCAACCAAGTGAAGGCCTAGCTCCTAATTAGGCAAATAGCTTGGATTTACTTCTCTACAACTTATCTTCCTAGTCAAAATGGGTTTATTTCCTTATTTTCATATGACAAATTAATTATTTGTGTGCCATACATGTATCAGCATACAAAACATTGTTTGTCTAATACATACACATTTCCTTTCAGTGGTATGTATGTCAGGGAACATGACAATGTTACTATTCTTTATGCTGATGTTGTCAATTATGCTTCACTGACAGTATCATTACCAGTAACAAAACTGGTAGAAACACTGAATGAACTTTTTGGGAAATTTGATGAAGCTTCAGAGGTAAGTATAAACAAAGTATGATGTAAACATTTTTGTACATTTAATTATGTAATAAAATCTGGACAAAATTTTCTTTTATTGTGGCATTGTGTAAAAAAAACTTTCAGTCTTATTGCTTTATGAATATAATTAGGAATAAATCACATTACACTATTTGAGAATAATGTGTGCCCATATAATGAACATAATGAATACTGAATTGAGAGCAGTGTTTCACAGGAAAAGAACGTCCTAAGAATAAAGTTCCTGGGTGATTGCTACTACTGTGTGTCTGGTGTGCCAAATCCTAATCCTCATCATGCAAAAAACTGTGTAGAACTTGGACTGGAAATGATTGCAATCATTAAAGAAGTCCGGTGAGTGTACAAACTTGCGTCTTCAAAGATATAGTGTTACTTTTTGTTGTGCTATTACACATATGTATAAGATTTATTTATGTGGTGGCAGTTGTCATATTTTATGGAGAAACTGTACCTAGATCAATCAAAATTTTAGGGTTTTTATTTATTATTTTAATTGTATACAGCAGCATCATGACACAAAAGAGGGATGTTATTGCACTCATAAGTTGCATTACTACAGTAACGGATTATATTTGTTCAAGCCTTAATAACCTCATATCAAGCATTAACTTATCATTCCTGATCGCAGACTAATCTTCTGCACAAATTAAAGTTTTGAACTGAGAACTAATGTGTTTAGAGTAGTTCATCTATACAACAGAAAAAGTAGTGAAAGCAACCAAAGAACCGGTTTATTGATCACTTACCACATATTTTAAAAAGTGGTATTTTGTTTCCTAATTTTGGAAATATAAACTTTCACAAATATTTTGTTTGTATTACTATACTATTGAATAAATCTGGATACATAACTAGTCTGTCATCTGCATAAAATGATTTAAAGTGAATTTCATTGTTGTCTGCACTACTTAAGATTCTTAGCAGTGCTCACAGTCTCTTATTTATAAAACTCAAAACTTTATTACCTTCATTTAGTAATGTACATGGTCTTACTTATTTTCTTTCATTTTCTGTAGGATGAATGGTTGTACAGTACTGACATTTTAAACATGAAAATTGCTACAGACAACCCAGTAACAAGTTCACCACACAGTCGTCCTACTGCAATACTTAGATTTATTTTCTGTCATGAATTTAAGTGATACCAACAGAATAAATTAAAACTTATTAGACCTACTTGGTCTAGGCCTCTAAGCTCCCTAATTAAGCCTCAGCTTAAGTAGGAAGAAGAAAGAGTGTTTAAAGTCAAGCACTGCATCAAGATTGAAGTTATTAAAGTAGAGGACTACCCTCAATTGGATGGAGGAGGAGCAATACATCAGCTACATATTTGTTGAGGGTGCCATCCTAGCATTTATCTGAAGTAATTTGTGGGACCCTCCAAAAAACAGAACCATGATGGTAGGATGAAACTAGGTCCAAATCATTTTGAATGAAAGCCCAGTGTCTTAACCATTGCAGCAGCTAACTTTGTAAAAGTCAGAAGACTGGGCAAATAATATATCTATTTTAGCAACTATCAATACAACTTCAGTAATGTAGAATTTGTATCAGTCTCTGATTACAATAATTTTTAATATTTTATTTGATAACTAGTTTTGGTCAATTACGATCATCTTCAGATTGGTCATTCAGAAGACTGATCTGATGCCTAAATTGGGTATAGGCAATAATATTGTCTCACTTCCTTCACAGCTTCTGTGTAGCTTTCATGTCCTTCGACATGACATAATTCTGAGGGATTATTTTTTAATCTAGAAACCTTGTTTTAGCTTAGGTATTTCAGTACTCTGTCAAATTCTTTTTGCATGTCATACATCTCATCTCAGCGTCTTCTACTCCCTTCTCTTTCTATGATATTGCCTTAAAGTTTAAATCTTCACACTAGTGGTAATGCAGAGACTGGTGAAACAATAGGGAGTTCCTGAGATTGATGAAAATTTAGATTTCTCTACATCACTTAAGGCAAACGGCAAGACAGTGTCTTTGAAACTGGCATACCTGCTTTACTGCCTCAGTCTTGTTCATTTCAGGCTTGAGCTCCATCTCTAATGATGTGGGAGTCAATGGGACTTTAAGCTGTAATCAACCTTCCTTTTTGTCTTACAGTTACCCATTCTCTACAATGGAACTGCATTCTCTCTTGTAATAACAAAATACAGTACAATATATTACAACATCCCAAAGAACTCCTAAAAGAAATTCTTCTCCAGTTTGATTCGGATTGTACTGTAGAACCCAAAAAGAGGGAAGTGAATTTGGAATAAGTAAGTCCTAGAACAAAATTGTGATGCCACCACACCAAATAGGATGTTTACATCAATTAATGTTGACAATTATGTGATGGAGCATCAGTGCTACAACACATTTGCTAGAGATAACACAAACCATCTCTAATGGCTAAAATAAATATAAATAAATAAATGAAAATGAAAACAAATAAAAAAGATTATGCTTGCCCTCCCCACGGCTACTGAAAGACTCATTTAATTTGTGTTATCTGATATAAGCAGAATTTTCCAATCATTCACTGCAATTATATTTGTTCATGCAGCATGCAAATTTGAAATAATACTTATCTGCCCAGACATTACATCAAGAACGCTCTATTGTAGAAAGAAAGTAAAAATAAACTGGCACACTGTAATGAATGTCTGGATCACTTGCCAAAAGACTGTAACAGAAGTCTACATTTCATTTACTTGTTTTGCGCTGAAAGAACATTTAAAGCTACACTGTACTCTTAGGTTTTTCACACTTCCCATGAAAACCACAGTTACTCTTACCTCTTTCTCTCCTTGACCTAATATGTATGGGAAGCCAGTTTTTGGTGCATTTACACCTGGACATGTAAGCCAAATTTATGAGGCACAATAAACTGTGAGATGCGATCATGAAAACATTAAGATAGTCATTCTTCTTCTTGTTTCTCACTCTCTCAGCTGTCTTTTCAGTTTTTCAGTTTTCCAGTACTGTTTTGTAATCTTTTCTTTTTTTGGTTTGTCTCTTGGAATCCTTACTGTCCTTTCAGCTTACAATTTCTGTAAATAAAGTAAAATGACGTACATGAAATAAAATGAATTCCAATGCCAGTGTTTTAAAAATTAGTTATATACAATTAATAATTGTTGGAAATGCAGCTATAACATATAATAAAATAGAATATAATGCATAAAGCCTTTGACATAACCTCCTCATTGATGATCTCAGATTTTACGAATGAAAAGTTTATTTTGGTGGCAAAAGCAGTATTCTTAGACAGAATAAGACTTAAAAGAAAACACATTGGAATGGTTCACTAAACTTGTAAGACAAGCTCGAAGTAAATACTATTTATGTTAGAATATAACTGAAAAATGTGGAAAATATACAATATTCAGTAAATTCAGTGCCAGACCAAGACTCAAACTTGGGACTTTTGCCTTCTGCAGGCAAGTGCTCTACCAATTGAGCTGCCCAAGCATGACTCATGACCCACCCTCACAGCTTCAATTCTGCCAGTACCTCATCTCCTATCTTCCAAACTTCACAGAAGCTCTCCTGTGAACCTTGCAGAACTAGCACTCCTGGAAGAAAGGACATAGCTTAGCCACAGCCTGGGGGATGTTTCCAGAATGAAATTTTTTGCACTTGCCTGTGAAAGGCAAAGGTCCTGATTTCAAGTCTCAGTCTAGCACACAGTTTTAATGTGCCAGGAGGTTTCATATCAGCGTGCACTCCGATGCAGAGTGAAAATTTTATTCTGGAATATAAAGCTGTATTGTTGATATGAAATAAGCAATCACTTATAACAGTAGGGTATATTAGCATATTATATATTAGCATATTATATATTAACATATTATATCATATTCTAAACACATTCTAGGTAGTCCAAAATTACTAAAAAGTCTCAGTCTAGCACAGTTTTAATGTGCCAGGAGGTTTCATATCAGCGTGCACTCCGATGCAGAGTGAAAATTTTATTCTGGAATATAAAGCTTTATTGTTGATATGAAATAAGCAATTACTTATAACAGTAGGGTATATTAGCATATTATATATTAGCATATTATATAATATTCTAAACACATTCTAGGTAGTCCAAAATTACTAAAAAAAAAACAGTACCTCATCTCCTATCTTCCAAACTTCACGGAAGCTCTCCTGTGAACCTTGCAGAACTAGCACTCCTGGAAGAAAGGACATAGCTTAGCCACAGCCTGGGGGATGTTTCCAGAATGAAATTTTTTGCACTTGCCTGTGATAGGCAAAGGTCCTGATTTCAAGTCTCAGTCTAGCACACAGTTTTAATGTGCCAGGAGGTTTCATATCAGCGTGCACTCCAATGCAGAGTGAAAATTTTATTCTGGAATATAAAGCTGTATTGTTGATATGAAATAAGCAATCACTTATAACAGTAGGGTATATTAGCATATTATATATTAGCATATTTTATCATATTCTAACACATTCTAGGTAGTTCAAAATTACAAAAAAAACATAAATTAACTTTATTACTCAAAGATATCCTGACCCTGTGATAAACAGCTTTCTTTGTGCAGCTGCTGTCATCTGCTGGGAATATGTAGAAACAAAAACCATTGATGCTCAGAAACCACAGGGTTTGGACACATGCTACAATTAGGCACAGTGAGTTTAGCTTATGCCCTGAACTAGAAAAAAATATAACTTGGATATAGCATTTACACTACATAAAGACCAAACAGGATGAACACATCTCCTCTAAAAGTATCTTGTATACATAATAAAAAGCCTTTGAGAAACCACACAAGACACCACTCAGATTTATTACTGTTTAGGGATTCTAACACATCACTGGTAAATGAGAAGATTGCTTGATCTTTTTGATAAACAAACTGTGTACTCTTAATGGCCAGTTCCATGAGCTGTGTCAGTATCCTGTTATAGACAATTTTTTCAAGAGCTTTATAAAATGTTAAGATTGAGACTGGGAAATAGTTTGAAACGCTTGTGCCATCTCTAGTTTTGTAAAGAGGTCTAACAACAGCACAATTCATTCTATTGGAAACACAGCTTGTTTAAGGGAGGTATTGCAGATATGAGCCAAAACTTTGCTTACAGGTTTTCATCACAGCAGGCTTTCAGCAGCTTACTTGAATGACAATCTATGCCAGTACCAGTTTTAAATTTAACCAGCAGTTACAGGGACACAGTTATTTGGTAGTGCAGTTCAGGGAAGCTATATTTCAATTAATCTGAAACATTGTCAGCAGAACCATTGCAACCTTTTGGTGCAGTAACAATAAAAAGGTGATGGATAAAAATTTCAGACACTTCTTTGATGTCAATTATTTCTGGGTTATTAACAATTACAACATCCCTGCCTGAGTTAGCAATTTCAGATGCTATGCACACATATGAGGGTTGGAACTTTTTGAACATTAATAGTGGCAACTATTTACTTACAGCTCATACAAAATAGATACATATTTCAAATTTTTACTGACCTTCAAAGTAGTCACCAGTGTTGTGTATAACCCATTGCCAGTGATGTGGAAGTTGTAGGATACTCTTATCAGTGCCAGTTGTGTTGACAGTTCGAGCGACGCAGTCTATTGCCCAACGAATTTGTAGCAGTTCTGAAGTGAATGCCATGAAGTGTTTCCTTTAGTTTAGAAATCGAGTTGAACTTATGAGGTCTTAAGTCAGGGGATTGCAGTAGGTGGTATAGCACTTAGCAGCCCCATCAGTCAAACAAATCAGTAACAGCTTGCACTATATGTGCTTGAGCACTGTCCAGCAAAATGATGGTCAGGTCCTGCAGAAAGTGTCATCAGTTCTGTCTCTATGCTGTTCATTTTTGGAACACAACTACAACCAGCTTAGAGACAGAAGTAATGACACTTTCTGCAGGACCTGACCATCATTTTGCTGGACAATGCTCAAGCATGTACAATGCAAGCTGTTACTGATTTGTATGACTGGCGGGGCTGCTAAGTGACTTCATAGCATTCACTTGAGAACTGCTACAAATTCGTCAGGCAATAGACCGCGCTGCTCAAACTGTCAACACAACTCGTACTGCTAAGAATATCCTACGACTTCCACATCAATGGCTACAGGTTTTACACAATGTTGGTGACTACTTTGAAGGTCACTAAAACTTTGAAACACACATCTATTTTGTACGAGCTGTAAATAAATAGTTTCCACTATTAAAGTTCCAACCCTTGTACTTGGATTTTTAATGACTTTGGCTATGATTTCACAGAAGGGTTTGTAATGACTTAACTGTGAAGGTTGCACAGAGTGTTTTGATATTTCACAGAGTGTTCTTTTTGTTTCACAGGATACCCTTTGCAAAATGAAACATTCTATTACTTTGATGATTTTCTTCATTATTTTGTATTACGAGTAGCATTGCAAGTAAAATAAATACAAATTCTGAAATTGCAGAGAGGAGCGAAGGCTGAACCAGTTGTTGGATATGAGGATTGGAATTCACACAGGAAAAATTCTCAGTGGTCTCCTGGGAGTATGCAAGTGGCAGTACGATGTATGGTCAAGAGATGTCATCATTGCCAATAGTATGGAGCAATCTGGGAAACCAGGGTAAGAGGCAATTGTGCTATTAGGATACAATAAAGTAAAATTTTGAGCAAATGCCATAATTGAGGATAGGGTTTTTTTCCAATTTCTATTAATTCCACAACATTTTGGGTAAGAGTGTAACTTTTTTGCTCCACACCTATATAAAACACACAGGAGACACTTGGCACTCAACTTACCATATGGCATCAGCCAGACCAGCTTGCAGCAGACTATAGTAAGTATATCCTTACACACACACACACACACACACACACACACACACACACACACACACACACACACACACACTCACACATTCTTTACTACTTCCACTGGGAAACCAATAAGCCAATGTCTTTCACTTTACTGGCTCAATCTCCCCCCCCCCCTTCTCCCCCCAAGCATTTTCTGATCTGTTACATGTGACTGTTTGTCACTTTTCATTCATCTGCAACTGAGTGGTTGTCTTTCTTCATATTTGTTTGTTGTTTCTTATAGCTGAACTTCAATTTTACATTCTCCGATTTTACATTTTTCGCAATTCTACATATTAATTTGTGGCCCCTGTGAAAACCGGTAAGATCATTGCTTAAAATTCCCTGATTTTACCATTCTTCCTGGTAAGGCTTATGTTGATTCTAAGTTCTTATTTGACATCTTGCTTGACTTCATCCCATTTTCTTCCTATTGACATTTGATGTGGTTGAATAAGTTATAAAAGGCTCAAAAGACAGATGGTTTATACGATGTGTGGTGGCAGAATTAAGGAAATATTTTAGGCCAATGTGGAGAGGGGAGATGTGAGAGAGGCAATGCTGTTGTAATCCATGATTTGTGTTGCCAACGCAACTTGAACTACTGCTAGGTTGCAGTGGTAACGTAAAAACAAGACAGTTGATGTGAAGTGTTTCGGACCAAGCCAATACATGATAAAGGGGCCCATCCACTACCTTTCTTGTGCCACTTATAAGTCAATCTCATCTTCTTGCATGTATTTCTGGTGTACTGAATTCAGCAACAATATCAATCATCAACCATTTAAATTCAAACCCTGAGTCTCAGAGAATACACTCAGTCATAATTGAGGAAATGTCGCCCATTTCTGGCTAGTGAACTCTTATTGGGTGGTGGCAGCACAGCCACCACACCACACTAACACATGTAAAATGAGCTCACCTACTGGATTTGTGGAGAGGGGGAGTGGCCCTTCTAAGATGGGAATGCAGGTAGGGGTGAAAGCACTTTGTGAAGTGCTGAAAATATACTTTTTGTGCAGATGATGTGCTATGACTGAGATTTCATATGGAAATAGAACAAGGGTTTTGTGATAGCACATTTTAAAGACTTTCATGTTCAAATCTGACATGATACAGTTGCAACAACTACATACACTACTCATGTATATACTTTACACCATACATTGTAGATCATAAAGATTGGCAGCAGTGATTGAGGGCATGAAGCGAAACTGTAGCACCTGAGCTACCTTTCAAATTTACATTTTGCACTGTGTACGGAAATAAGATTGCAACGTCAAGTGGGGAAGTAAACTCACTTTTCCATGTCTCTGTTTCTTTCATCAAGGCTAAAATAATACTTTAATTATGGTGAGGATATGAAGTGTGGTTCATAAGAAAAGTATTAAACAATAACAGCAGTGGTGACATAGTATATCATTAAGCAGCTGCATTTTAGCTTATTTAACCACTTAACTGTCATGTTTTTGGTTTAATTCAACATGTTATCACTTTTTGCTTTTTTCTGGGTAAGCACAAAGGATGATCTCGCAAAAATGCATGCTTTGGATGTATAATCTGTAGTCATAGCATGTCAGAAAACTGCTTGATTACCTTGTACCCAGATACAAATTTCAATTTTTTGATGTGTTTTTACTTGCTGTTACACATCTGTAATTTTTTGAGAACTAATGATGATCATTAAGACAAATTATTGTATAAAAATTGTATTGTAAATTTAATTTCTTTCTCTTTGATAGATTTTATACAAAGTGTTGGAGAGAATTGTGAATGGTAATCGTATACACCAATTACATGTGTTTTTAGTCATATTTTGGGGGGGGGGGGGTGTTCAACATTTTTCTCAGGTCTCTATTTTCCTCAATTTTGTGTTTTTTAGGTCTGGACCACATGAAATCGTAAAATAGAGGTTTCACTGTATTTCATCCTGTAATTTTCATTATTATTTCAATGGAGAAATGTCCTGACTTTTATACATAAATTTGTTGTGAAACCTAAGTACAATAAAATCTTCATTTTTATATGCAAAGCTTAGTCATGTTATAAATGGACCATTCTATCATGACAACAAATAGAGCAAATAAGTGTATTGGCATAGATGATCATAACGCTAGATGAGAATATTATTACTTTAAGCAAATTACCAAATTAAAGATGACAGACTGACTGTTTGACTTGGTTTAGCAAACTGCCAAATTTGCTACAGATCTAGGAGTAAAATTTCAACACATAATTTTTTTAAAAAAATTATAGATAACGTTTTCGTTCAAATAATTTTCAGTGGGATTTCTGATCTATGATATTGCTTGTATCATGAATCATTTTTAAGGACTAACATATGAAATGCAATTTAATGCATACAGTAGAGAAATGATGCATCACTTTTTATGGAATATATAGTTTTCAAGTATAACTGTTATGTCAGACATTTGAAAAGTTCATTGATGTATTTTCTATGGAAAAACCATACAACCCCCTGGGGTTGTGGGAGTGTGTGCCAGAGTTATAGTGTAGTGACATCCACATTTATATTTATTATGTGGTCACAAACAAATGCCCTCTTTAGGCAGTCATATCTTCATAACTTACCCCTGCAGTTCCAAAACAAAATCCCCTTCATGGCTGGGGGATGGAGGGACATGATACCACACAATACCCATGGAGTTGTCAAATTTGTGTGTGAAGTTTTGGTGGCACACACAGACATTCCACACTTATACGAGGTGTGGCTGGAAAAAAACCGGACTAGTACTGGTGAAACAATAAAACGAATGCAATAAGGCTGAAAGTCGCGTGGCCTGTCACGTGACTCTCGCTCCGCCTACTGCTCGAGTTTCATCTGCCTCCTGCACTCAGTCTGCCTGTGGCGTCTGTTTTAAGTAGTTGATGTTTTGTCTGTGCGTCAGAAAATGTTGAGTGTACAGAAAGAACAGCGTGTTAACATCAAATTTTGTTTCAAACTAGGAAAATCTGCAAGTGAAACGTTTGTTATGTTAAACAAGTGTACGGCAATGATTGTTTATCGCGAACACAAGTGTTTGAGTGGTTTAAACGATTTAAAGATGGCCGTGAAGACACCAGTGATGACACTCGCACTGGCAGACCATTGTCAGCAAAAACTGACATCAAAGGGATTGTGCACATTGATTGGGTACCAGAGGGACAAACAGTGAATCAGCATTACTACATTAGCGTCCTGGCTACCCTACGTGAGCGAGTACGGAGAAAACGGAACGATTTGTGGAGAAAAAAGTCATGGATCCTTCACCAAGACAATGCCCCGGCTCACAGTGTGTTGTCAGTGAAGACGTTTTTGGCAAAACACAACATTCCCATCTTAGATCATCCACCCTACTCACCTGATTTGGCCCCCTGTGACTTTTTTCTTTTCCCTAAAGTCAAGTCAGCTTTGAAAGGAACTAGATTTGAGACTGTTGAAGCAGTAAAAGAAAAAGCGACGGAAGTAATGTATGGACTTATCGAAAATGATCTGCAGCATTGCTATGAACAGTGGAAAATTCGTATGGAGTGGTGTAGAGACCGAGGAGGAGAGTACATTGAAGGAGATAACATGAAATTGTAAATAATTGTAAATAAATGTTTTTTCCAGCATCAGTCCGGTTTTTTTCTAGCCGCACCTCGTATATGTTTTGATTTAAGACAGCAGAAGACTGTCTGATTATCAGGTGCTGCAACAGCTGAAGAATGGCTGATAAAAGAACAAAAGTCAGTTCTTTAGGTTTCATAAGTGTAACTAGTCCATTCATCAATTAGAAGATAAATTTAGGAAAAAGAAAACGTATAAGATTTACGGGACCTGAAAAGGAGAAAGTCTCTCCAGAGATTGGCTCAGGAGAATCACAAGCTACAGTAAAAGAGTTGAACAAGTAGTGGACTAGTAGCAGAGATTCAAGTTCCAGATACTAATAATGTGTTTCCAGGAATAAAAGGGAGACTGACACTTATACAGATGAAGAAAGTAAAATTAGAAAAGGAAAACTCAAGAAGGCGATGGATAAGAAGGAAAGGGCAAGAAATTAACATAAATTAAGAACAGCTTGGTGACACGAACCAGAGCCAGTTCTTGCCTGTAGAATTCAGATTCATTTTTGTTGGGTGAGGCATTTCAAAATACCAAAATGAAGAAACAATAACACTGTATTGCTCTGTAAAAGGACTGTATAATTTAATAATTTCAATCAGCATACTCGTCAGTAATTAAATAACGTAAATTGCTCTTTTTAAAATCTAGTCACCTAGTGGTGGCAGGGGAACACACATACCAAAGGATTTAACTTTCACAAGCTTTCAGAGCCAGTGGCTCCTTCTTCTGGTGGAAGAGTTGAAGGGGAAGGAAGAGGGGTAAAGGAAAAGGACTGGAGAGATTTAGGGAAAGGGTTAAAGTTCAGAAATGCCACCCAGAACCCGGAACACCGGACAGGATGAGAAGGAAAGACTTTCCCTCTCATCCCATTCAGTAAGTCTCCTCTGACCTGAGTGTCTAAGTGACTTTTCTAAACTGTACCCCTTTCCATAAATCTCTCCAGTCCTTTCCCTTCACTCTTCTTCCTTTTCCTTCAACTCTTCTGCCAGAAGAAGGAGCCACTGGCTCCGAAAGCTTGTGAAAGTTAAATCCTTTTGTATGTATGTACCCCTGCCACCACTTGGTGATTAGATTTTTTATCTGTCCATTTACATTACATTACCAATAACCAATTATTTTTGTAAGAAAATGTTTGTAACAGTATAGCTAAACTTTTATGGTTTGGAACAGAGTTCTTAATGTACTGCCTAAATATCATTTGGTATCTATAACAGTGAAGTGTAAGAAAAATACATGTAATTTATACATTCGAGTTCTCAGCAATTTTTTATTATTGTTATAATAATGTTTTTTACAGCCGTGTCCACATTACCCAGCAAACAATGGACCAGTTAGGAAATGCTTATCGATATGAAGAAGGACACGGAGCTAGTCGAAATGCCATACTTCAAAAATATAATATCATCACATATTTTGTAATTTCCAATGAGGTGAGTCTACTTTTGTTTGATTTAGAAAAGAACACTGCTTGTCAGTGTGGCTTCTTTCTAATTATGTGATGCCACATGAGTCATGTTGCAGCACAGTCAAGAGGAATCTTCCAATGAACTGAGACCCTCATACAACCGCCGTTTCAGTGGTGGAGTGAGAAGGCTCACATTCAATAAATCGGTAAGACTTTCTTTTCCTTTCCATTAACTCATCTGAGGATGTGAATGTTACACACTAATCCTGACAAACAAACAGAACAGTGTACCATAACTAATAGCAAAAAATCACACAGGTGCAAGTACATGAAAATATAAGCAGAAACATTCCCTGTTTAGAGAGATGGTTGCAAATGTTTCATTACCAGCTGCCACCAACTTTTCCTTTCCATTAACTCATCTGAGGATGTGAATGTTACACACTAATCCTGACAAACAAACAGAACATGAAAATATAAGCAGAAACATTCCCTGTTTAGAGAGATGGTTGCAAATTTTTCATTACCAGCTGCCACCAACTTCAGTATGAAATATTGTCCTAGCTGGTACAAAGTATTTGAAATTTAAACTTTGCAAGAAGTTTCCCTCTAATTGGACTCAAATTTCACCCATGATCTACCTCAACAAGAAATAAAATACGTCTTCACCACATTATACATTACAGTTTACTGTACATTTATACCTGTTAAGGGAAGTGTTCTTTCTTTTATGTGTGTGTTCTGCCGCCACTCGGTGAGTAGATTTTTTACTTATCCAATTAAATAATTTTATCAATGAAAGTGCTGTACAATTAACTTTTGTGATTATCCCAGACAGAAAAATTCAGAAGACTAAAGTTCACGAGGTGATCTTGGAGGTCGAGGTTTAGGTCCTGCTCTCCCTCTGCGTCTCGTATCATACTGGCATGTCAGATGTCTTACATCAACAGCAACAAAATGTGTCAGTGCCCTAGCATACATCTACCATGTTTACCAACCATGGGCCAAGGGTAAAATTTGAGTCCAATTTGACGGTGCTAAGTAAAAAAGTTTACATTTCAAATACATTTTCACTGGTTACAACAATAGTTCATATCGAAGTCAGTAGTGCTCATGCCTGTAAATTTGCAATTGCCTTACTAACGGTTCATTTGCTTTTACTATCATATACCTCTGCCTGTCAGTTTTTGTTATTAATAAATTAATAATGATATACCCTATGTATGCAGCAAATGTTTTCTCTGCAAGAACAAGGACAAAACAGATTCTTTTAAAATTATTACTCATGTTGCACACTACGGGACTATGTGATTTAAAACTATGGGAATTCTAGAATTTTGTTTCAGCCTTTCTTTGTGCTTATGTTACTTTTATTTTATCATAATGTGCTCTTTTCCCAACATCAGACCAAGCTGTTTCAGTATTATTGAGTCTTCTGACAGGCCAACTGTTCAGTTATGAAGTTTATGACTAATTTTTTTTGATATATATATCTAGTATCTTATGGTACTTTCAGGCCTTCTTTTACTGTACCAATCCATTTTATTGTTTCAATTTCATCTATACAGTCACTTTTGCAGAATTCCACAACCTTTCTAGTAATCTAGTTGGTTTCATTTTTTTAATATGCCGATAGAATTTTAACCTGCATCTTTTCATATCACAATAAAAGTTGGGTTCAGCAGGGGTTCAGAAGTAATAGGGGAACAATAGACCTCATTTTCTCCCTCCATCAGTTAATGGAGAAATACTGGGAAAAAGGAAAGGACTCGACAGTAGTATTCATGGATTTGGAAAAAGCATATGACAGTGTACCAAGGGATAAAATATGGAAATGCTTGAGAAAACATTATGTTCCTGATTCATTAATTTAAAAAGTCCAGATGCCGTATGATGGTTGTGAGAGCAGTGTACAAGTAGGAGGTGGAAGATCAAAATGGTTTAAGACAAAGAGGGGTGTTCAGCAAGACAGTTTGCTCTCCTCTTTACTCTTTATCACACTTATGGATACAATTATGAAAGAAATCAAGGAAGAAGAAAATAAAGATCTCAACGCTTTTGTTTTTGCTGATGACATTGCCATTTGGGGAGAGATGGAAATGGAGGTTCAGAGGAAACTAGATTACTGGAACATAAAGTTTAAAAAATTCAAATTAACTGTTAGTAGGAACAAGGCAGTGGCAATGAAGATGAACAGGAAACCCACACCTTGTCACATCATACTGGAGGGGGAGAAGGTTGAATGTGTGAAAGGCTTCAATTATCTGGGTAGCATCGTATCACGTGGTGGAAGTTCCAAACAAGAAGTCTTAAACATAATAACAAAAGGATCTAGCTTCTTTCACCAAGTACAAATTCTAATCTGGGACAAGGAGGTCCATCAAAGAGCCAAACAGACCATGTGTAAAACTTATCTCCTACCAATCATGATGGGTAGTCTAGAGGCCTGTTTCATAAATAAGAGAGAAGAGTGTAAATACAAGCATGTGAAATGAAGTTCCTTAGGTCAACTCTACAAAAAGCTAGGAGAGACAGAGCCAGGAATGATTATCTAAGGAGAGACCTGCAGATGACATTGACTACAGACGAAAGAATGAGTGCTTTGAGATTGAAGTTGTTCAGTCATGTGAAGCGAATGCACTCGACTCAAACTCCATGCCAGTATTTGGGGATGGAGGTAGCAGGAAGAAGACCAATTGGGTGGCCTAGAAAGAGATGGACGGACCAAGTTAAGGAAGATCTCAAGAGGAGAATAGTAACATGGGATATAGTGGAGAGAGAAAAGCTATACCAGGGCAGAAACCAATGGACGCATATTGTTCACAAAGTTCCTACCCAGCTTATTGGAAGGAAATCCTGATGATGATGATGAATAAAAGTTTGCATACTTTTTGGTTCCCTCATTTGCTGTTAGTCTGTGTGTTCCTTGTACAGTGTAAGCTGGTCCTAAAATTTAACTAAGCTCAAATCATGTTCCATATTGCACTTTGGGAATAAAAATATAGCAACTCCTCTATAGATGCTTAATTGTCAGAGATTCTAGTGGTAGCAAAAAATATGTCTCATGGGCTGGTCCATGTGGTTGATGATTGTATAAAAGAGTGCTTCTTTGATCATTTTCACTTGTGAAACATGCAGAGTGAAGGAATCATATCATTGCAAGTAAATGCTAAATATATGTCAATATTCAGAGGAAGAGTTGTGCATACATCAAATTCCATAGATTGCATTCCTAAGGAGAATGATGAGTTGATGTGGAATGAGGCCAGGTATTAAGCAGTTCTCACACTGATTTGGTAGAAATTTCACCACAGCTGCAACAGCATGCTTGATTTTTGTAACATGTGGTGTATAATGCAGCTTCCCACACTGAGATAGTAGACTGCAGTGTGGTGCTGCCACAGTTTCAGAACAGTGCAGCATTTCCTGCCATGCCACTGCATGATGCACATGTTCTTGATACACACACACACACACACACACACAAGAATTACCTCTTTCTCAAACAATTTTCAGTTAAAAAATTTCACGAATTTCACTTTTTAAGAGCCAGACATTGCTATTTGACTACTGACTAGCAATGTTTTTGTTATTGGTCATAGTTATTATGATGTTTCAAATTTAAATAATCCATTCATCCAGTCTGCATTGAAAAATGTAGTTGCTGGCTACTTTATGTATGGTACACTTTAGGTTACATATTGTTGCATACGAAATCCACCTAACATAGCAAAGTTATCTTTAAAGCAGAAAATAGTGACTTATCTATTTCCAGTCTAGACTAAATACATCTTAAGTGGTGGAAGGATGCCACACTGTACTCTGATCATGCTGCAGGCACTCATATCATGTGGTATATTTGTCTATACTTCAGGTATACCATTGTATTGTCTGCTGTGTGAAAGCCTTATTCACAAAGCAACATTTAGTAATTCTTACTGGTGCTGATATATTACCAGCAATTGAAAGAAAGACTTTAATAGTGTTCAATACATGTTCTGTCTAATATTAAAGGGAAAAATAACATTAAAAGATAGGAACATCTAGGACTATTGCTTCCTTTTATTGATGTCATTTACAAAGGATCAATCAAGCTTTTGACTAAGTGATAGAATATAAATTTAATTTGTAATGTAATGGCTAGTGATTTAGTTAGAAGTTATTGATTTACACTAATTTGTATTCTGTTTACAATGTTTCTAACTAAATTCCAAGTTGAAGTAAAATAACACAAGTCACTCTGAAGCAAATATAAAACCATTTCTCTACTTAATGAATTGTTTCCCACGCTGACGCAACAGAAAAAGCACAGCAGCCCCTGTGGCACACTTGAGACTTTCATGACACACGACATCTAAGGGAGATGCCCACAATGACTCTGCTGTTGCCAGCCAGTGTCACTGCGGTGGTACAATATTTTCTGACACGGTGCAGCTCATTCACTGCAGACTGCATTTGCTGCCGTACACATGTACCACCTTAGAATCATGCCAGGTAATGCATATACGCATGTCCTCAAAACGGGTACAGAGAAACTTACTAAATCACTGAAGCAGTTTCCTCTTCTGGTCGACGTGCCACACAATGGTAATAAAAATACCAAAAAGTATGATGACATTTGGAATGTAGTAATGAAGGAACTGAGAAGCAACAGCAGTAAATGAAAGACGTGAGCATGTTGGAATTCCTACCATCAGAGACGTGAAGTGTATCAGAGAGTGAAGTTCTTGTGATAATAACATCAGTGTTCTTTGATGAAGTGTTTTTTTCTTTGTCTTTGTTCTATATGTACCAACTTCCATCTTGTTATAAATTTGCTATCAATAAAGCAAGTGTATCAATGATCGGTGTATCTGAACATTATTCAGTACACTTTCCGTACGGCGTTCCTACAGTGGTGACCCCAGATAGCACAACAAGTTTTGGCTTTCTCTTCAAAATGTCCACTACAGACACAATGCCAATACCAACAATAGGACATCTACGAGAACATCATCTTTCAGACAAACTCTTCAGAACAGTGTTTCTGACAATGAACCTCTAAACATTCTCACATCCCCTGTTCAACAAGCAATGGAAGTGAAACATGAAAGTGTCATTCCAATGAATCATGAGGCCAACACAGCTGATGTAACCCATGGACCCAAACAACATTTGCACCAACTGGATCTGCCTGGCAATTTCTTCTTCGATGACCACAGTGCTACAGTAGTCATGATTGTACTCAAACAACCAGACCTGAGCTGAATAACGAATACTTGCACACATTTCCTGGTTCTATCATGCCAGTTATGTGCCAGTAGAATCAGTTTGCTGCATATTTCATAGGCCAGCTATCTGGGTCTTGTGTGATGGGTTCAGTCTTTCCACCCACATTGTGAACATGCCCTGAGCTCAGACCGAATCTGCCTTCACAAAACAATCAGACTTAAGTGGAATTCCATTACAACTTAGATCCACACCTAAATTACTGACATTCCAATCAGAACACATGGCAATGTGTCTTAAAATTGCTGAGCTCATTTTACAAAGTCTTAGCATCATGGAAGATACACCTAAATTTGTGACTTTATTTAGAAACATAGCAAACTATGCTCATGTAATCAGTGACACCATCCATGCACCACAACCACAGGAAAATTCAATATCACAAAGACACCACTAATACAACACCTTGGAAAACACAAGAACAACAGCTAAGTCAGCTTATTAATAAAGGATGGATTGGTAGCAGAATGCCTTCACAACTATGGCAGCATAAATGTGAGCCTCTTTCTCCCATAATTATGCCAGATAGCACATTTTGGTACATGTATCTGCTCTAATTACCTCAACTAATTCAGTGCACTTGATTTCAAGAGAACATGGTCTGACAAAGATAAAATTATGTTTGGCTGACAGACTTTATGCAATCCCACAGTAAGTATGCTACAGCCTACGCTTACACTTGCACACAAAGCAAGCTTCCACACTGTTAGAATTGCATAATTTGTACCGTTCCACAGTATACTACAGTATGGAATTATATTCTGGGGTAGCACAGGTCTAGCTCAGTAATCTTCCAGACCCAAAAAGGGCTGTAAGAGCAATGCACCATGCAAAACAGACTGACTCATGTAGGGCCCTCCTTCAGAAGTCTTCCGTCCTCCCTCTTCCCTGTATTTTTATTCTAGAAAATTGTAAATATGTGAGGAAAAGCATCAAAGAGATGAATAAAAACTGTAATGTAGATGAACATAATATCCGGCAAAAAGGCAAACTCCATGTTCAGTCATTATGGACAACAGCCTATAAAATCTCCAGTACAAATAGTGAAATACAAATGTACAATAGTCTGCCACATAAAATTAAAGTTATTTCTTCATTTTCTCTGTTTCACAAATCCCTAAGGGCATTCTTATTAGATCACTGCTTCTATTCAGTGGTAGAATTCTTAAACCATGTGAAGTACAACATACATGAAGCAAGAACATGCAAAGTTGCTACTGCTGCTAAAGCAAGATCAAATATAATTAATTTATTGTACTATTAAAATAAATGTTGAAGTTATATGTAACCTGTGTGTGTGTGTGTGTGTGTGTGTGTGTGTGTCTCATGCAAATGACATCTGACAATCTGTAGAGATTTACTGGATGAATAAATAAATAAATAAAAAATAAATAAATAAAATAAATGACAGCGGACAGAAGCATGATGCAATTATGCACCCCACACTGATTCAGTTACCACGTGGGGGTCATGGCACATGCGCAGGGACTCTGAACCCCAAATGCTCACGAACACCACTGAGAACTCCCAACTGGGGTGCGCTGACCTGCAGTCAGCTGGGGAGATCACACCCACAATAATAAACAATGACACTCCATACACCAGCAAGAAAGCATGGCTGCAGTTGTGCTGGTTTCACACTCACTTCAACAAGAAAGTATGCAACTGAGTGCAGCCATGCAACTACCCAAACTCCAGAAGTGGCCCACTATAAGTGCTCTATATCATGACAAGCACTGCAGTTACCTAAGGAATGAGACAAGTGGCCAAACTAGTTTGACCATGCCTACAGGATTAGGATATCATACCCACAACCATGTGTTACAGTGACACCTCTGTCAGCTATTTCAGAACAGTGAACAGACAGTAGTGCATTTCTCAGGCTACATGAGAGATACACTTGTCAGTTTGACATCCCTGATGTGTGTGAACCAGTGCTGGGGCAGACTTCTTATGAAATTGCCACCTCTTGTCTGACTTGGCAGCGGGGTTACTTCACCAGACTAGTAACAGGGAATCCATTCCTGAACGTATCAGCAACCCACCAACATGCAATGTAGACAAAACTGTTCAGGGCAGTCAACAGGCCATGGAACACTCTCATCTCATCTAATAAAAAGGCTAAGGATATGCAAGGGAATATTCCCAACTTTACCAATGAAGGATGTGAAACCCTACAACTGATCAGTGCAACATTTGTTGCAAAATATGTGCAATCATTCACCAGAAATCAATAACAATCCATAATATAGCTCTGTCATTTAAAGTGTCACTTAGCTATTTCTGTGTTCAGTACAGTTCATTTGTAATTTTATAATTAAAAAGTGTTTCTGTGCACATATGGTTACAGCATCATTTACAGTAAAGTGATGACCCGTTCATCAGGGACAGCTGATTCACAAGAAGCTGTATCCTGTTTTCCTACATCCTCTTCAATGAGATCTAATATCTGATCAAAACATTCACTGGTCATTCTAAAGCAGATGAAAAATTGTTCCTCATCTAAATACAGCTGCAACATTTGTGTACGATATTCAACAAACTTAAATCTTTCCACACTGATATCACACACTGACTTCTGTTTTCTGAAAGAATTGTAACAGTAATTATCGAAACTTACAGTTCCTGGCCTCAGACCTGATGTTTCAAACTGAATGTTTACCTCACTCTTTGTTCATCCTCTATGAGATCTAATGATAGAAGCACCTCTTCTTCATCAGATGACATCATTTGCTCGACTAGCTGCAGATAATTATGTCACACCATCTTGGTAGACTTTGCTCTAATGTGGACAGCTGAGAGAAAGTATGTCTCTGCCATTCTGGTGCTGCAGGGGCATCACTGTGAATCCACTGTGGCTAATTTCACCTGCCAAGAAATCAGTGTGGGGACTGCTTTATGGCTGAAAGTTCTCTCAAGCACTGACAGAATGTGGTGCAAGGGGTAAAGGAAGCACTCTGAATACAGCACAAGGAAAGCTGTGAGGAGATGAATGGTGAGGGAGAAACATGTTGTGCATTCCTCACCAGAACTTTGACAGTTGTAAACTTTTCCAAATTAATACTCCTCACCTAAAGCTTCGGAAAATGTCTGTTTCTGCTCAGATACAAATGTGCTGTGTAAATCCACAGCAAATCTCAACAATGTCTTCATTCCTTGCAGTGATGCCATCAGCCTCATGCACATGTGAATTTTTCAGGCAGCATCGTCCAATACCAACTAATGACTACTTTAGACAACAAATGGGTGTAACTTCTGTCACACAGTACCACTGATCTGGACTGCATCATCAATTTTCATAACAGACCTCTGATTTTATGAAGTTTTTTTTTTTTTTTTTCTCTCATCTAGACATCTGTTTTTCCTTTATCTCTGACTTGTCAACTGGCTTGTCTGAAATGTGTAGCTTAAGTTACTAACTGATTTCTTATCTTTCCCTGGTGTGCCTTTGTTAACTCAGGATCATGGAGGTTGTTCATCTTTAATCCTTAATCAGTATCAATACTTTTTTCTCTGCTGTCAGATGAAGAAATATTTACTTGTGAAAACTAGTACTTCATGTTACCATGTGTATCTGTCCCTGCTGTCATTTGATATGTATCTATGTAAGTGAACACTGCCTCATCTTGCTAACACTGTTTTTCGAGACTATTTTAGTTCACTGTGTAGCACTGTTCTGATACACTTCCTTTCAGCACACATATTTAATAAAAGCACAGCTATTTCCAGTTCTATAATTATCAGTTTGATTGTTTAATACTCAAAATTCTGCATGTGCTTTCAGGAATGAGAAAAATTAATATTATACTATCACAGCACAGTCATAATTTTTTATTCTTCATAAATTGACATATATATTCTCAGTTGGTAAACTTAACTTTATTCCTACTACAATTTTCTGCATTTTAAATGGTGTTTGCCATAAATAACAATGACAGGTGACAGAGTTGTTAAGACGGTGTACTTAAATTCAAGAGATGGTTCAAATCCTCATCTAGCCATCCACATCTAGGTTTTCCACAGTTTCCATATATCACTTAAGTCAAATGCTAGGATTGTTCTTTTGAAAAAGGTGTGACTAATTTCCTTCCCCAACCTGATCTTGTGCAACATCTTTAATGATTTCATCATCGACAAGTTGTTAAACTCCAATTGCCTTGTTTTGAACTGTAATAATTATGCTGGCGAAGCATCATGAAAAGTCAGAATGCAATAGATACTAAGAAACAACAACAAATCATTTTCCCTTGAGTGCGAAGCATGAAGTTTGGGCATTTGAGTCTTGAAAGTGTGAACAAAACAGTCAGCTTCGCTGTTTGATTGAGGAGAGAACGGTGCCATTTGGATATGACAAATCCCATTTTGTTGGCAAAACTGTTGGAATTTCAGTGAAGAAAACTGTGGACCATTGTCTGAAGCAATGGTTTGTGGAAAACTTTCTAAACAAATGACAGAAGCAAGCACTTTTATGGTGCTAGTGCTAGTTTTCAAATGCACTGAAATGAAAAATGGATACAGATGAATATCTACTGTACACATCGATGATAATCCGTAACCATGTTCCTGAGTGGACCAGCAAAATTGAAATAGATGCATTGTCAAGTACCGTCAGGTAGAAGCTAATTGAAAAACTTTGGCCCAGAGCTGCTTGGTTATTTGCGTGTGCATGGCAGTGGGCAATCATCGTTCTATTTGCTTGTCAAGTTCGAGTCGCACACAGTGCGTGTGCACTAGCTGCCGAGTTCTAACAATTACCTAATGTCCCCTATATAACAGTTACAAAATATGTTGCCTGCAATAATGTGGGAATCATGATGCTTGCTGTGGTGTGCACAGTATTTATGTAGTAATGCATCTGAAATAGCTTTTGTATTTGAGGTTAGCACATTTGAATGTAATACTTGAACAATCATACGGATTGATCCTGTTCAGTAACTTGTGTGATCCACCAACATGCCATAGGAAAAGCTAGCTGTGCTTGCAAATGATGCTAATCAAACAAAGACAATAAGCTTCTGATGCTTTGAATTCCAGAGAATTTGCAATAGGTAAAAACAGAATATATGCATTTGCATGCTATAGTGTAGGTTGATAGAGAATCTCATACAGGTAATTTGCAAGAAGTAGTGACAAACATTGCAGCTTCCGTGCTGTACGATCAGGCATATCTTTTCTCAGATGGAAAAGTGCAGTCAACAGCCTTTTTCTGTTTGTCCATTTGAGAATAACTGATTTGAATTAGTCAAGTATTACACAGTGTGGCGATTCACGTGCTTTCAGCAACAGTTCCTATGGGTATTGCCAGGAGGTGCAGGTAAAGATTCAGAATGTGAGATCATATTAATTCCCATTTGTTCAAATCTAGACTGAACTGTAGCATAGTTTTCTTGGCACTTCTTTCGCACACACACTTGCTGTGTGTGCCCTGATTTGTGACATTGTCAGCATTCCGCATAGTTGAAGAAGCAGTGTTTCTGATAATGTGTCACATAACATATGACAGAATACTTGGGACCATGTGAATGTACAATATAACTGGCCAGGTGTCTCATGCTCTCCTTAAGCCATCGTTTGTGTCTTCTGTCAACCTATGTGGAGCAGAGCTCGTTTAGTACTAGCCATAGTGGATGTTGCAACAACAGGCACATTAAAGTCATGTTCCGTGAAATCTTGTTCTCCCTGAGCTTCAATTATTTTACATCGATGATTGAGACAAGGATTGTGATGCTGTAGAATCTCAGCCTATATTCTGTTGTCTGAAAGGTTCTGAATAATGGCATCGTGAATATTTTGTCTTGAAAAAGAAGCTCCAGAACTGCACTTAAATTTAGAGTTCCTAGCCATTCCCTTGAGTACACCAATCCGCTGCTTGTAAGATTGATACTATGACATCGGGTACAAAAAAATTTGAAATAGGCAGCAGCTACATAAATCTGAGCTTCAAAAAATTCATCTAATTTCCAAACAACTACATCATAATCTAGGATTTAGGGCTCTACTTGAGGGAATGATTTCCTATACAAACAAAAAATATGCTCTCCTACCCAAGTAAAGAACATTGTGAGTCACCTTTGATTTTGTACACTGAAAAGTGCCGCTTGAGCTGTAAACTGTAATCCATCCAGTCCTCTTGGTTTTCCTCAGAAGAATGGAAGGGAGGTGATGGCAACTGGCCGCTGGCATTCTGTGCTTCAGTTATCTTTGCTTGTTGGACTTCCACCAGTTTGGTACTGCTTGCTAACAAAGTTTGGATTTGTTGGACCTGAAACTGAGTAAGTGTAGTGGGTGGTTGCTCTCTACAAGTTACTGATGCATACAAAATTTAAATAACTTCAAGAATAGATATAACAAATTTAGGAACACTGTAATAATACTACAAAAATCTTGACACTCTCCAGTCTTGGTTGTTTCTAGAGAAGAAAAATTTCAATTAGTTCCACCAACATAAAAAGAAATATTGATTAGTTGATTAGGCACAGATGTTGAATGTCCTTCTGTGGATCCAAATAGTTATTAACCACAAACTCATTACCAGAAGTCTGTTGTGTCCATCAGTATAACAAAATGGATGAGCACTTTAGAACACATCAAATGCTGTATAATGATTAAAGTATAAATGCATTTATTTAGAGTGTATACATATTAAGAATATCCTTGAGTCACTCCTCAGTCTCTCTCTGATCCACTAGTATTGGATTACAACATTCCTAAGCAGTCAGAGTAACAACAGTGTTTTGCTATGTTTATAATGAGACACTGCAAGTCTTTTGTAGGCTTGATATGATCTGAGAGTAATCTAAGGGTAATCTGAGGCAGAGCTCTGAGTGCAGTAGCTTAAAAAGATGCACATTCCAATCATAACTGCAGACAATGAGGTGATGAGAATTCAGGTCTTCTGGTGGCATGTGTAGCACCACCGAGTGCCATATGGAAACCCCTATATAACAGTGGCTCATGGTGACTGGTTTAAATGTCTCTTCTGCAGAGATGTTAATGGTGCGCAGCGTGCCTTGTGCAGTCGACGAAGACACTGCTGATACTGGAAACATCAATGAGACACAATCGATAAGGCAGCACACAGTGTGAATCATTTACGGTTTGGTAGAGTTCAAACACTAAGCAATGAAATCTGCACTCAGCATCTGATGAAGACAACTAGGGAAGTACTCAGACTTTTGTGTAAAGATAAAATGATTACTCACCTACAAACACAAAAAATTTAAATGGTTAATTATTGTGTCCCACAAGATTCAGTGCATGATTTACCAGAGAAATAGCAGGACACTTAAAAAACAATTACGTTTGTTAATTACCCAAGTATATTGACAAACAGTCCATACACATCCATATGAAAGCCAGGAAATATAGTGGAACAGGTTTACAATTGGCACATAACCAACAGCTCAACTCCTGATTTGATGAAAGCTCATACTATGCATAACAAATGACTTACAGGTGTAAGAAGTAGAGATAAATAGGCATCCAGATAGACAAAAAACTGATGTGGTGCCAGCCCCTTGGTAAGTTAACCAAAATCTTCAGTTCAGCTTTGTTTGCACCCACTCACAGTGTGTTTCTGCAGATGGGATTACTAGCATACTTTCACCAATTACTGTCCTATGGTGTAATCTTATGGGGCAGTGCAGCTAAGGTAAACATTATTTATTTTACTGCATTATCTATTTTACTGAAGTATGAAGTAAGACTGTTATGCAAAATCAATAACTGAACACTTTGTAGAAGATCTTTCACAGACCTTGAATTTCTTAGACTAGTGTACCAATACATTTACTCCATACTGGCTTTTGCTGTTAGTAATAAGAGTGAACTTGGTCTACAAGAAGTCATAACCACAAAACTGTAAGTAGTAAAAACAATTTCGATATGGACAATAACTGATGCATCAAAATCCTCTTTTGATGCATCAAAATAGTGTTTTCTGTACTGGTTACAATTCTTTAATACAAAATTGGAAATCGGCAGATATGCAAAAACAAAGTAAAAGAGAATCTGATTAGCCAGTCCTTCTGCAATATATCCAAATTTTTGGACTCAGGGATGTAAATTCCAGTTAACATGAATGTCCATGTTAAAGAGGTTTCAAATTTTCTAGTATGTAGAGAGCAGATGGTATTCTGTTAATCAGTAAAGTTACTTGGGTGCTTAGTATGAAGAAGTAAATAAACACAGCAGTCAAGTAGTGGAAGTGGAAGAGCGGTGTTTTTCTATAAAGTAGCTATTTTTCTCCTAACATTGTAATCTAGGTGTAATTGTCATAATTGCCTATGAGGGAAAGCCGGAAAGTGAAGGGATATTTTAAAAAGAAACTTTTTAATTGGGAAAACAACATTGCAAGTAACATCATTTCTGTACATGACTCCCTTGATCTCTATGCACTTGGTCCATCTCCTAACAAGCTTCCTAATTTCCTGGAAACTGCTTTGTTAGAATGTGTACATTCACTCTTACACCATGTCCACAACCTTGTCGTTAATGGAAAATATAGACTCAGGCAGGCGCTCCTCCACTGGATCAAAAAGATGAACATTTCATGGAGGTAGATCAGAACTGTGTGACAGGTGCTCCAGCTGCTCAAAACCAAGACTTTGCATGTACTGATTGTTTTCTCAGTTGAATGAAGACATACATTATCCTGAAACAAAATCATGCCTTTTGAAAGCTTCCTTCTCATCTTCATTTTGATGTTGGATTTCAAGTCTCACAGTAATTGTCACCATTTACTGTTTGACCTTTCATATTCCAAAACATTGAAATTTCAAATTTCCTGCAGAATCTTGGCTTTTGTTGTTTTTTTGTTATAGGTAAAGATGGATGTTCTCCTCAGCATGTTCTGTAGCTTATTCTGTGGTTTCTAATTGTAAACCAACATCAGCTGTTACTAAGCAACTGAGAAATATTCCTTCTTTCACTTCACAAAGCCTTAAATTTGATTTTGACATTTACAAACTTTCCCATTTGTGTTTGCATGTCAGTTGATGAGGTACCCAACAAGCTCAAAGTCTGAAGCAGTTTAAGAGATTCAAGAACAATTTCAAATGCTGAACCATGGCTAATATTCAATTTGTGTGAAATATCAACAATTCTTGCATGATAATTATGGCAAATCATTCGCTCAGCTGTCTCAGTGTTCCCGTCCATTTGCAAAGTGGAAGGCCTACCTGAAGCTCTTTGTTGCAGACAGATATACACCCACTTTCAAAGAAATTTATCTACTCATAATGTTTTTATCACTAAGATACCTGTTACCACACCGCAGCTATTTTGTGTGAATAATCTCCAAATCTTTAGTCCCTTCAGAATACAAAAAACAAATCATTCCCCTATTTCTTCATAGATGCACATGGACAATGAGGCACATGCACATGCATGTCATTGTTGTGTCAGTTCTGTCAACCTATGGAACAGGAAAAAAATTTCCTTTACTTACTGACTTGTCCACATATGTTAGTAGATAACCACTAGTTATAAATCACTGTAAATATGCTTTATAGAAGTAGTGTGCATTGGCTGCTTCTCCATGTTAACGTATAACTTCACTCATTCTACATCTGTAAAGGTGCTCTTTTATGAGATTTACAGAACAGAATGTGTGGATTAATGAATGAATTACATTCCATAAGGATTTTTGTCCAATAAATAGTGAAATATGAAAGTTTCAAAAGACAAACAGTTTCCAGATTGTCAATAGCTCTCAAGTCTATAAACAACTGTTTCTCTTTTCCAATAGCTAAGTGGCGTGTGTCACATTAACACATGTCACACTGCAGAGACATAACTAAGGTTTTGAGCTATTGAACTTTTTGTGCTGAAAATACACACTCTCATACAACACACAGACACACACACATACACGAACATGAAGCAATGGTAACACTGTTTATTGTGTCATCACAAAAATTCCATTATAATATTACTTACCCTGTCTTTTAGCAAACACAATACAGTCAAAAAAAGTTTGGTGGATGAACAAGTTTCTTATCTTCAGTATACTCCACTTCTCTTAAAATATTTGCACTTAATGTAAAATAAGGTACATTCTGTTTCAGTGTCTCCATCACAATACAAATCTACATAACACATCTACATACATACTCTGCAAACCACCATAGTGTGTATGGCAGAGGGTACCTTGTACCACTACTAGTCATTTCCTTTCCTCTTCTGTTCACAGACAGAGCAAGGGAAAAATGACTATCTATATGCCTCCATCTGCAGAGCTAGTTGGCATATAAACTTGTACTACTGTAGTAGACGTGGGCTTCGTGTCTATCTTGGCCACAATAATGCATTCACTATGCTGTTTGTAGTAGCTTACCCATACTCCTATTTTTTTATTCATTATTAAACCTACTCCAGCATTACCCCTATTTGATTTTGTATTTATAACCCTGTATTCACCTGACCAAAAGTCTTGTTCCTCCTGCCACCAAATAGAAGCTTTCAAAATGTGGAGCTACAGAAGAATGCTGAAGTTTAGATGGGTAGATCACATAACTAATGAGGAGGTATTGAATAGAACTGGGGAGAAGAGGAGCTTGTGGCACAACTTGACTAGAAGAAGGGATCAGTTGGTAGGACATGTTCTGAGACATCAAGGGATCACCAATTTAGTATTGGAGGGTAGCGTGGAGGGTAAAAATCGTAGAGGGAGACCAAGAGATGAATACACTAAGCAGATTCAGAAGGATGTAGGCTGCAGTAGGTACTGGGAGATGAAGAAGCTTGCACAGGATAGAGTAGCATGGAGAGCTGCATCAAACCAGTCTCAGGACTGAAGACCACAACAATAACATATGCCTCCATACGAGCTATAATTTCTATAATCTTATCTTTGCAATCCTTATGCAAAATGTATGTTGGTGGCAGCAGAACTGTTATGCAGTCATCTTCAAAGGCCAAGCTGAAGAATGATTCACAAAAAGGATGTCATCTGCCCTCCAGGGATTTTCATTTCAGTTCATGAAACATCTTTGCAATGCTTGTATGTTGATTGACCCTACTGGTAACAAATCTAGCAGCCCATTCTGAACTGCTTTGATGTCTTCCTTCAATCTGGTCTGGTGAGGGTTCCAAACACTGAAGCAGTACTCAAGAATGGGTTGCACTCGTGTTCTATATGCAGCCTCCTTTACAGATGAATTACACTCTCCTAGAAATCTCACAATAAACCAAAGTCAATCATTTGCTTTCCCTAATGCTGTCCTTACATGCTCTTTCCATTTCATATTGCTTTGCAACATTACATCTACATATTTAATTGACATGACTATGTCAAGCACAAGACACTACTAATGCTGTTTTTGAACATTATGTGATTATTTTTCCTACTCATCAGCAGTAACCCACATTTCACTATATTCAGAGCCAGTTGCCGGTCACCATGCACACTAGAAACTTTGTCTAAGTCATCTTGTATTCTCCTGCAGTCACTCTGTGACTCATTCCCATACACCAAAGTATCTTTGGCAAACAGCTACAGATTGCTGCTCATCCTGATTGTCAGATCATTTATGAATGTAGAGAATAGTAAGAGAGGTCCAATTATAATTTCCTGGTGCACCCCTGAAGATACCCTTGTCTCCAATGATTACCCAACATCAAGGATATCATATATGGTTCTATTACATAAGAAATCTTTGAACCACTTACATATCTCACATATCTGGGAATCTATTCCATGTGCTCATACTTTACTTACAGTCTGCAGTGGGATACTATGAGAAAAGCTGTTCAGCAACATAGGAATATGGAATTTGTCTGTTGGCCTTCATCCATGGTTCACAGGATATCATGTGAGAAAAGGTCAAGTTTAGATTCACATGAGTGATTCTTTCTAAAACCATGCTGATTTGTGGGCAGAAGCTTTTCTGTCTCAAGGAAATGTATTGTATTTGAGTTGAGGCTATGCTCAAGAATTCTGCAGTAAACTGATGTTAAGGATATTGGTCTGTAATTTTGCAGGTCTTTTCTTTAACCCTTCATATTAGAGGAGTCATCTGCACATTTTTTCAATCACTTGAGTCTTTGTGTTGAGTGAGGGATTAATGATACATGTATGCTAAGTAAAACTGAATTAGGATGCCATCCAGACCTGGTGACTCATATGTTTTCAAATCTGTCAGTTGTTTCCCAATACCAGTGATGCCTATTACTATGTCCTCCATTGAGAAGTGCATGCAAAGGTCAAATGACAATATGTTTGTACAGTTCTCCTGTGTAACTGATATCTTAAATGCAAGACTTAAAACTTTAACTTTCATTTTGCAGTCTTCTACTGCCACACTATAACGGTCAATGAATGTCTGTGTAGAAGCCTTTGACTCGCTTAGTGATTTTACTTAGGACCAGAACTTACTTGGGTTCTCAGCAGGCTCTTTTACTAAGGTATGATGACGGTAATCATTGAATGCTTCACACATCTATCATTTTACAGATGCACAAATTTCTACTAACTTTTGCCTGTCATCATTTGCATATTCTTTTTTGAACCAAGTGGGCAATCATCTCTGCTTCCTCAACATTTCCAGTTTTGTTATTGAATTGTGGTGGGTCTTTTTTGACCTTAATCCACTTACTCAGCACACATTTCTCCAGAGCTTGATCTACAATCCGTTTAAACTTTGCTCATAATTCCTCTTCCTCCATCATATTGGAGCTAAATTATGTCCAGTCATTGTCTACGTAGGATGCTAATAAAAGCTTTTGCTTTTTCTAGCAAAAATACTCTCCTAGCGTCCTTTTGGATTTATTAACTTTAGTAACCATTGTTACTGTAATGATGTCATGATCACTAATCCCTACCTCTATACTGACACCGTCGACAAGGTCCTACAGGGTATAAAATATTTCCGCAGCATGTGTGCTGTCAAACTAGCTGCACTGGCCAGTTTTCAGAAAACATTTTGAAAAGTAATTCACAAGACTGCCTTTGCATACCATCTACAATGAATCCACAGACGTACAAATACTCAGTAGCTTAAAATTTCTGCTAATTAATATTGCATGATCTGGGTATTTCCAAGCTACAGAGTGTATATTATCTTTGAATGAATCTAAAGCTGTCACAGAATAATCAGGTGACCAGTAAAAAGATACAATAATTAACTTGAGTTTATCTAGACCTGTTACACATGTCCAGATACATCACAGTTACACCTCAATAGACACAATATTTTTCTTGACTGCAATGAACACTCCCCTACCTAAGGCATCTAATTTGTACTTTCATTATAAATTCCATGCCCTGCTAAATATTTCAGATCTTTTGACTTCAGGTTTCAGCCAGCTTGCAATTTCGAGAATAATTTTAGCATGACAGCTTTCCTGGAGTGCAGTAAATTCAGAAATTGTTACAAATACTTTGTCAACTTACTGTCAAAATTTTGATGGTCAAAGTGTCTTTCCTTTGTACATGGTCTGGTTTTGATCTCTGCATATCGAATGCCAATCATTCATCAGAGGACTTGAAGCTCTCATTTAACCTCAAAAAAGACCCTTGTGCATTCCTGAGGTACCCCAATACCAGAGTAGCTGTTTCCTTTGTACAGTGCACCCCTCACCTATCAAGGGGAGTCCTATAATTTTCCACCCTATAACATAAATCCAGAAATATGCAGCCAAGACTTTCATAGAACTGATGGAATCTTTGTTTGAGATCCTCTACGCAGCTCTATACCAAAGGACTCCAATTTCTCAGAATGATGCTGTGAATTGTGGGCTCTAGGCCAGCCATCTCCACCACCTCTTCCAGTCATCCGAGTAAACTGAGGGTGACCTCTGAACCCAAGCAACAGATGCTGGTGTCAATGTGAACCTTATCTTGCAAATGACTGCACCTTGCATACTCGATAGCTGCACTTAAGGTCTCCTCCACTTCTCAGATGAGCCCCCTCCTTTCCCCCCCGCAGAAGTACCAAGTGCAAAATGGATTTCTTTCCTAACATTGGAGCTCCCAGAATCCAGCATACACCTCTCCCTCGATGTGCCTGCTTGTACCCTGCTGAAGGAGCAGCCATGTGTCCAGTCACAGGGTGAACAGGCAAGGCCAGCTGGCAACCCACCACGTTAACTGTGCACGTCCAACTTTGCAAACACGTTACCACCTGCCAGTCATATTGTGGTGAGAGCAGATCCTCCACATTGAAGACACAGCAAGGTGCCTCAGCAGCAGAGCCTATGGATGAAACAAGTGACCCCTTAGTGTCCCATGTGACACACCAGATTCTCTGCCACCTCTACACACCAAGGCAGCAGCCTGAAGACAGATGACTGTGGCAAAAAGCACCTTCAGCTGCTCATGAACTGCAGCCAGCTTCTCCTGCATCCACACACAGCATGCAAACATTCTACCCATCCCCTGTATTACTAACTTAAGAATTAGCTATACAAGCACACAGAGGAAAGTAAATATGTAACTTGCTAACCTCCTGATGCATCACCAGTGGAGATTGACACACTGAGCTGTGTCACTTAAATATTATTTGCATGGAAGAAACAAGGAAGGCATTCGAAAAAAAATGGCACAGATACAGAAAGAACTCACCTACATTTACAGCACACATCTGAAGTACCTCCATCATATGCTTACAAAAATTATGTGGAACTATCATGAGCATTATCAAAATAGTAAGCAGCAAATATTTTCACATATTATGATCTGATTCTTCCACTGTACAGTACCTATTCTCTTTACTTCCTGTCATCCCTTCCATTCTGTTTCACAATGGCTTACAACAATAACTGACTTTTGCATAAAATCATAATACAGACATTCTGTAAACAAAACTGTAGACTGAAGCTGTTACTATTAAAGTAGTAGTTTCAGTGACGAGTACCATAAGTACAACACTTGCTTTCTTACAAATAGTTATAATATAAAATGCACAACAGGTAGCAGCAACATAACATAACAAATTTTAGAAGTGATATTTTGGTTCTGGTGATTATTGTAATATAACAATTTTATCTGAACTAAAACATGTCATGAAGCAATGTAAATAACTATTGCAGCTTAGAGCAAGGGACGGTATTGCTGTTGCATCACGAAGAAGAACTGCTTTCATGGACAACAATTTGCATCAGTATCAGCAGGCATTACTCAAGGCCAATGAAGAAATGTCAAAAGCAATCGAAAACATGAAACTTGGACTGTATGAGTATGTATATTTTGTAATACATAATGCTGTTATTCATATAATAATAGGCATAAAATATGCTGAAATAGTCAGGGAGGGAATTACCCTTGAAAAGTGTATTAGACACTGGAAAGAACAAAAATAACTGTGTGGGTTAAATATAAAATTCTGAATGCTGAATACTGAATACTATTTTTTAACTTACTGAATCTGAAAGTTTCATCTCCAACAGATATGTACATATTTACTAAGCATAATAGTTCATTTTATCATAAGTTAACTGCAAAGCTGCTGGAAATATAACTTAATGGTAGCAGACTCACACTCCACAGTAGGATGATATTTTATAATGAGTTACATATTCTTTCATTAAGGGAAACAAAGCTATCTGATGAATTGTACAGAATGTAGCTGAAAAAAATAATCTTTTAGAATGCTAAAGACCAGATGAATTGATGATGTGTAGCTAACTGAATGAGAAAGCATGCTATATGGTATTACATTTTATTGATATGCCTTACATTTGATAAATATAACATATTTAGGTATTAATGTCAAAAATCTATTCCTTGGTCAAAGAGTTCTCTACAGTTTAAAGTTGATACAGGTAATATGACATAAGTTATATAACATTTAATTATTCCAACAAATTGTTTCCGCAGCAGTATTTTATGAAACAATTCAAATTGAAAAAATGAAGTTACCTGAAAAATAAACTGTTTAACTAGTTACATGGCATACAAAAGTCTGGGTAACAAAATCAAGATCTTAGTTTTGCTGTATAGAAATGCATTTTTGAGGTCTGTTACACCATGTATTTATTCTTATTATAAGAGCCCAATTTTCATGAATTGCTTTTGTTTTAATTTCTTGCAATTGCAGTGGGTTCTTGATTATTTTTGTGTGTAGCGCTTGGTCTGCAAGTTATTCATACATTTTCTGTACATATGAATTCAATTTTTAACATTAAAAATTTAATAAATGCAATAAAAAGAAAAGTGGCCAGTATGAGATTACAAACATTTTCAAGCAGAATCCATTTGAGCTAAAATATATCTAACTTTCACTGATGGCAGAGAAACAGACATTACTAACCCATTAAATTACTCCTCTCTGCAGGACATGATGGACTATACAATAATACCTTAAAATGTATATCTGTGAAACTCTGTCTGCAACAGTTAACAGGGTAATTGAAATAGGTGTAAGCAATATAATATTGGAATAAGTGGTATTTCTTATGACTTAATAAAATCATATCCTAACAGGACACAGCATTTCATTATTAAAACTTTAAGAAGTGTACATAGATCTGAAACCAATGACATTAAATATGTTGTGTCTCAGTGTTCCATTCTTATTTTCTGTATTTTTTATTTGTGTTAAAGGCATTCTCTCAGTTCTAAAATAGTTTTGTACACAGATAATATGTGTCTTGTTTACAAATATAATCTATGATTAATTAGAGATCTGTGCTGCTGCTGATTTCCAAATGCTTGAATGCATTTCTAAATGGTTGAATGGTTCTTGGGTATATCATCAAATGTTGTCATGGAAAGTAATTCAATATTTAAACAACACTGCTGGTCTTCATCTTAAAGTGCAAATGTGGGTTAGTTGTAGAGGTGAGCCAATTTATACACCAGCTCATAAGAGCAAGTACTTAGAGGAGAGAAGGGGCTTTATGTCATCACAGGGGAAGTAGAATTCCAGAGCCCGCACTGGGGCAACAAGTGACTGATCCCCCACTGTGCAAGTAGCCCAACCAAAAGCAATGGTTTGACATTTCATAGGTTTCTTGATGGATGTTGGTTGTGAGACAGGATATGACATTATTGATGATTGCCTGGGAGCTGTTTCAGGTCTTTCAGAACAGTTAGTGTTGATCGGCACAGTGAGGCTCGACAAGATGATTTATGACATCAGGTGTACCTTGTTGGTATCAAGCCTAGATGTTCTGACTTTGAACCCATTTGTTGTGCTCCCACTACATTCATTTATATGCAATCTACAATGTTTTAGCACCACCAGTGTTGATTCCCATGATTTGATGGGCTGAAATTCTGCATGTCTGTTGATTAAGGTGTCCTCAGTAAATGGTTTGACTGTTTATTTCAGTGATGGGTCCCACAAGGAATGTTTTAAGTTGAGTAATACAGAATGCATTGGACTATACTAGAGTATGAAACTGTAAACTCAAATTTGGTGTCATGCAAATGACATCTTCTATAATGTAACACTCTATGTCACTTCTGCTATAGAGAAATAGTAGGGAGTCATTCAAAACAAGGAGAGACAGAGTAACATGAATTTCATATCAAAGGATTCTAAATGACTACAAAATGAAAATGGAATGATTAAAAGTACTATGGTCATGCCACAAGAGGTCTGCTGTCAGAGGACTGCGGAGTGCAGTAAAAGGAAAGAGTCCTGTGTGCTGGGCACACCATGAGTAGCAAAGTTTTAGTGGCATGCACCACCTGTCTCATTGTTAGTGTGGTAAGTGGGTCAATGTTGGCAGTTCAGGCTGTAGCATATGAGCTAACTGCTGCAACTTTTCCTAAGGGGATGGTAATGCATGTTCTTTCCAGCTCATGTAAGATACTATTGTTTCTTTGTTTCTATAAATGAAGAAGGTAAATAATGATATACTTCACTACAGAAACTGATATACAATCAGTTTTTAATGTTTCCTTTTACATCTTTTACCAGAAATATCTGTCTGCGACATTTTGTTGGTGACATCAGGATAAATATTTTTATTGGCTTTAATTAACAGGAAGTTATGCCAGTATTTTTTTTGTGTCAAAAGTCAATGTTCTTGTAAATCTATTACATTCCTATTTAATATTTCTTTACAGTCGGTGGTGTCAGAGTGGAAAGCTTAATCCTCTGTGCCTGACCTTTGAAGAATTAAAATGGGAAATACCTTTTTCTCAACAACCAGATCCATTATTCAAGTACTATATACTATGTTCATTGATAGTACTTATCAGCATTCTTGCAATGCAGGGTGCAAAACTCTCCAGGTAAGGTTACTCCAGTTACAAATTTTAGCATAAGGGATATGGCTGAAGGAAGTAATGCACACTGGGATGAGAGCATTTGATGATTCTCTCTCTCTCTCTCTCTCTCTAGAATTAGCTGCAAAATGCTGTAAAAACCATCTATATTTTATACCAATTATCACTCTCCATATTTCAGATTTTTAATTAGTAAAAACACAGTCATACATAACCTGCAAGTTATTTGAATGTAATCAGATCCTGATTTACATTAAGATACGATGGTAAGTCAATTATTATCCATAATTTAGATTTTTTTTTTTTTTTTTGTTTACTTTGGCAGTACTGTCATTTGATGTTGATGAAGCATGCTTTGTCTATTTGTTGTTATATCATTACAATTTTCGAGCTGCTAGGTTAGTTTCATTAGTGCTGCCGTGCTGTCAGTCATGGCTGCTCCACTGTCTATTTGCACCAAAGAAGAGCAACGTTCAGTGATCCATTTTTTGTGGTCAGAAGGCGTATCAGAGACTGAAATTCATTGAAGACATTCAGTACAGTAAGGGAACAGTGTTTTGCCATAATGAGTGTCTACAAATAGATTAAAAAATTCCAAAATGTTTGCACAAGTGTTACACATGATGAAGGAGCTGTACGACCGTTTACCACCACAAATGAAGAAACCATTGAGCATTCATGTGAAATGATTCTCTTAGACAGTTGATTAACTATTGACAAAGTGTCACATCATCTGCAAATTCTGCCTACAAAATTATCCACAACAGACCTTGGATTCATAAAGTTTGTGCAAGATGGGTCCCAAAACAACTCACACAGGTGCATAAATAAATGCGCTTTGACATCTGCAAAAAGCATTTGGATCACTATGGTAATGAAGGGGACAACTTCTTAGACAGGATCACTACTGGTGATGAAACATGGATCCATCATTATGAGCCGGAGAGTGAACGGCAGAGTCTGGAATGGAAATATCAAAATTCGCTTTGTAAGAAAAAGTTCAAGACCCAACCATCCGCAGGAAAACTGATGCTTACGGTTTTTTGGGATGCACAAGGTCCCATACTGAAACATTATGGAGAAAGGGCACAACATTAAACATTGTACATTACAGTGAGATGCTTACTGCCAGGCTAAAGCCTGCAATTTGAAGCAAATGTCGAGGTTTGCTGTCAAAAGGTGTTCTGTTGTTGCACGACATTGCCCATCCACATACTGCTGCCCACACTGCTGAGACACTCCAGAAACTCAAATTTGAAGTACTGGATCATCCTCCATATAGTCCCAATCTTGCCCTTTCTGATTATCACTTGTTTAGTCCATTCAAACAAGCATTAAGAGGATGTTGATTTGCCTTGGATGAAGCAGTGAAAGAAGCGGTGCATTCCTGGCTTGCAGCTCAACTGAGAACCTTTTATAAGGGTAGCAGGAAGCTTGGACAACAATGAAGCAAGTATGTTGAAATGCAAGGAGTTGTTGTTGTTGTTGTTGTTGTTGTCTTCAGTCCTGAGACTGGTTTGATGCAGCTCTCCATGCTACTCTATCCTGTGCAAGCTTCTTCATCTCCCAGTACTTACTGCAACCTACATTCTTCTGAATCTGCTTAGTGTATTCATCTCTCAGTCTCCCTCTATGATTTTTACCCTCCACGCTGCCCTCCAATGCTAAATTTGTGATCCCTTGATGCCTCAGGACATGTCCTACCAACCGGTCCCTTCTTCTTGTCAAGTTGTGCCACAAACTCCTCTTCTCCCCAATTCTATTCAACACCTCCTCATTAGTTATGTGATCTACCCATCTAATCTTCAGCATTCTTCTGTAGCACCACATTTCGAAAGATTCTATTCTCTTCTTGTCCAAACTGTTTATCATCCATGTTTCACTTCCATACATGGCTACACTCCATACAAATACTTTCAGACATGACTTCCTGACACTTAAATCTATACTCGATGTTAACAAATTTCTCTTCTTCAGAAACACTTTCTTTGCCATTGCCAGTCTACATTTTATATCCTCTCTACTTCGACCATCATCAGTTATTTTACTCCCCAAATAGCAAAACTCCTTTACTACTTTAAGTGTCTCATATCCTAATCTAATTCCCTCAGCATCACCCAACTTAATTCGACTACATTCCATTATCCTCGTTTTGCTTTTGTTGATGTTCATCTTATATCCTCCTTTCAAGACACTGTCCATTCCGTTCAACTGCTCTTGCAAGTCCTTTGCTGTCTCTAACAGAATTACAATGTCATCGGAGAACCTCAATGTTTTTATTTCTTCTCCATGAATTTTAATACCTACTCCGAATTTTTCTTTTGTTTCCTTTACTGCTTGCTCAATATAGAGATTGAATAACATCGGGGACAGGCTACAACCCTGTCTCACTCCCTTCCCAACCACTGCTTCCCTTTCACGCCCCTCGACTCTTATAACTGCCATCTGGTTTCTGTACAAATTGTAAATAGCCTTTTGCTCCCTGTATTTTGCCCCTGCCACCTTTAGAATTTGAAAGAGAGTATTCCAGTTAACGTTGTCAAAAGCTTTCTCTAAGTCTACAAATGCTAGAAATGTAGGTTTGCCTTTCCTTAATCTACACTCCTGGAAATGGAAAAAAGAACACATTGACACCGGTGTGTCAGACCCACCATACTTGCTCCGGACACTGCGAGAGGGCTGTACAAGCAATGATCACACGCACGGCACAGCGGACACACCAGGAACCGCGGTGTTGGCCGTCGAATGGCGCTAGCTGCGCAGCATTTGTGCACCGCCGCCGTCAGTGTCAGCCAGTTTGCCGTGGCATACGGAGCTCCATCGCAGTCTTTAACACTGGTAGCATGCCGCGACAGCGTGGACGTGAACCGTATGTGCAGTTGACGGACTTTGAGCGAGGGCGTATAGTGGGCATGCGGGAGGCCGGGTGGACGTACCGCCGAATTGCTCAACACGTGGGGCGTGAGGTCTCCACAGTACATCGATGTTGTCGCCAGTGGTCGGCGGACGGTGCACGTGCCCGTCGACCTGGGACCGGACCGCAGCGACGCACGGATGCACGCCAAGACTGTAGGATCCTACGCAGTGCCGTAGGGGACTGCACCGCCACTTCCCAGCAAATTAGGGACACTGTTGCTCCTGGGGTATCGGGGAGGACCATTCGCAACCATCTCCATGAAGCTGGTCTACGGTCCCGCACACCGTTAGGCCATCTTCCGCTCACGCCCCAACATCGTGCAGCCCGCCTCCAGTGGTGTCACGACAGGCGTGAATGGAGGGACGAATGGAGACGTGTCGTCTTCAGCAATGAGAGTCGCTTCTGCCTTGGTGCCAATGATGGTCGTATGCGTGTTTGGCGCCGTGCAGGTGAGCGCCACAATCAGGACTGCATACGACCGAGGCACACAGGGCCAACACCCGGCAACATGGTGTGGGGAGCAATCTCCTACACTGGCCGTACACCACTGGTGATCGTCGAGGGGACACTGAATAGTGCACGGTACATCCAAACCGTCATCGAACCCATCGTTCTACCATTCCTAGACCGGCAAGGGAACTTGCTGTTCCAACAGGACAATGCACGTCCGCATGTATCCCGTGCCACCCAACGTGCTCTAGAAGGTGTAAGTCAACTACCCTGGCCAGCAAGATCTCCGGATCTGTCCCCCATTGAGCATGTTTGGGACTGGATGAAGCGTCGTCTCACGCGGTCTGCACGTCCAGCACGAACGCTGGTCCAACTGAGGCGCCAGGTGGAAATGGCATGGCAAGCCGTTCCACAGGACTACATCCAGCATCTCTACGATCGTCTCCATGGGAGAATAGCAGCCTGCATTGCTGCAAAAGGTGGATATACACTGTACTAGTGCCGACATTGTGCATGCTCTGTTGCCTGTGTCTATGTGCCTGTGGTTCTGTCAGTGTGATCATGTGATGTATCTGACCCCAGGAATGTGTCAATAAAGTATCTCCTTCCTGGGACAATGAATTCACGGTGTTCTTATTTCAATTTCCAGGAGTGTATTTTCTAAGATAAGTCGTAGGGTCAGTATTGCCTCACGTGTTTCAACATTTCTGCGGAATCCAAACTGATCTTCACTGAGGTCGGCTTCTACCAGTTTTTCCATTCGTCTGTAAAGAATTCATGTCAGTATTTTGCAGCTGTGACTTACTAAACTAATAGTTCGGTAATTTTCACATCTGTCAATACCTGCTTTCCTTGGGACTGGAATTATTATATTCTTCTTGAAGTCTGAGGGTATTTCGCCTGTCTCATACATCTTGCTCTTTTTGACTATGTCAAAAAATGATGTTCTTCTAAGTTTCCTAATTGATTACAATAAAATTTTATAACTACTTTGTGGATAATGATTGACTTACCCTTGTATAACTTATATTGTTTTCTGCCTCATGTGCATGATGTGCTTTGTTGTGATCCATGATTTTTACTATTCTTCTTCATCATCATTATCATGATAATCATCTTCAAGGATTAGGCCTTTTGATATGTTCCGCCTCAGAATATTGTTTACAACTTGTTTTTAAGGGACATCCAATGTTTCTCTTTCCTATTAGATTATTCAGAACCGCAGCTTTCGTTATCCTATTATTAGACTTATGTTGGACATAGTAAATCCAGTTCAGTCTGTATTTTTCAGTTATCGTTGTGATCAGTTCTACATTTAGTTCCTGTCTAATTTGTGGTCCAGTATTGAATATCCATCTGCAAAGAATCTCTGATGATTTGATTTGTTATAAGTGATTTGATGATAGGGTCCAACATGTGTTATCATGTAACAGCAATCACATGTTATTACTTCACAAAGTTTTCTTAATAACATTCCTTTCCCTGTGTTATATTTTAATATGTTGTACAGTTCCACACAATGTCTCAATATTTTAAACCCACGTCACCTGGCCTAGAAAATATAAAATTGCACCCTAGATATTTAAAATGTTTTGCTTGTTCAATTACTTGTCTGTCTATAACTGTTTTGGCTCTAAGCATTATAGTCCTTGAAATGCCATCACTTTTTATCAGTCGATATTCTCATTCTGTACTTAGCGACAACTTGACTCACCTAAAATACTGCAATTTGAACCTTTCTTCAGATTTTCCTATTACAAGCTGCTCAGCAGCCAACAGCAATGTCATTAAATTAAAATTGTCACTTCTTAATGTTCAGTAGCAGATAGGCACAATGAGAAAGAATACTAGACATGTTATCTGCTTTTGGACAAAGTCCTTCTTCACAAGTAGAACTCTCTCACTTTCACACAACAGCAATTCAAATACATACGGCCACTGTCTCCAAGCACTACGGACTGACTGCAGCTGGGTCTGAAATTAGGAAAATCCAGTGGAAGCACAGGGCAAGCAGGGGAAGAGATAGCAGGATAGGTATGGAGGAAGAAGGTAGTGTTGCCTGTGGAAGGACATATGGGATAGGTCTTGCATTTGGATCTGTTGCAAGGATACGAGCCATGAGGTAAGGGTTAGGGGGCAGGAGTGGAGGAGGGATAGACAAGGGTGTAGCATAGGTTTGGTGGACAGCAGAAAACCACTGTGGGAGGCTTGGGGACAATAGTGGAGAGGACATTTCTCATTTCAGGGGAGGATGAGCAGTAACTGAAAGCCTGGTGGAGAAAGTGATTACATTGCTCCATTCTTGGGTGATACTGAGTCAAGGGGGATTGCTCCTTTACAGCTGGACTGTGGGTATGAAGGAGTGGTAGGTGAATGATGAGGCAATGCATGGGAATTCAGTTTCTGAGCTAGGCTGGGAGGGTAATTTTGGAGACCTCAGACATTTTGGGGAAGGACTGCTCATTACTACAGATGCAATGATCTTGGGTGACCATGCTGTATTTAAGAGACTTTGTGGTGTGGAATGGGTGGCAGCTTTGAAAGTGGAGATATTGTTGGTGGTTTGTAGGTTTGATGTGGGTGGAGCCACTGATGTAGCCATCCTTTAGGTGTCAACATTGAGAAATGGGGCTTATTGGGCTGAGGAGGACAAGGTAAAGCTAATGGGTGAGAAAGTGTTGAGGTTCTGGATGAATGTGGATAGGGTGTCTTCAGCCTTGGCCCACATCATCAGAACATCATCATTGAATATGAAACAGGTGAAGGGTTTGAGATTCTGGGTGCTTAGGAAGGATTCACCTAGATGTCCCTGAGTAGGTTAGCACAGCAAGATGCCATGTGGGAGCCTCATCATAGGTTTGTTTGTAGGTGATTTCTTCAAAGGAGAAGTAATTATTGATTAGGATATATTTGGTCATGGTGACCAGGAAGGATGTTTCAGGTTTGGAGTCAGTCAGACATTGGGAAATATAGTGTTCAATAAGAGCAAGTCCATAGGCATTGGGGATGTTAGGGTGCATGTATTCTGCCACCTCATTGCTTGCTGCTCATAACATGGCCCAGCGATGATGCTTCAAACCTACTGCATCTTACTAGTCTATTTAAACTGTACCAACACTGCTCGCCATGCTGCTCACTACTATCCTCACCAGGTGGTGACATCCAGCTGGTTTGTGTTTTACACTGTAGCCATCTCAGTGTGCCCTGAAATTTGAGCATGACTGGCTGCTTCAAAGTCACTCCAACACTGCCACATTCGAATCTGCTAGCACTCAGCTAGCTATAAGAACAGCTGTGCCATAATTACTGCTGGTGAGCAGTGATGCTGCAATATAAATGCAACAATGCCACTGGCTAGCAGCGATGTGTGATGTGCAAGCAGCAATGTGCCAGCAGCGAGATGCCTGCAGTAAGGCTGCAGCAAAAACTTACACTAAGCGTAAAGGGAGGTGGCATTGAAAGTGAGGAGGAAGGCACAAGGTTCGTAAGGAACAGGAACAGCAGAAAAGCAGTGGAGGAAATGGTTGGTGACTCTTATATGGGCGAGTAATATGCTGAATGTGTTGATCCACAAGGGCAGAGAATCTTTCTGAGATTCTGCTGGATTTCTGGTACTGGGTCATTGTACCAGGGCTTCTAGTTGAACATATCTGACACCTGACAGAGTACTTCTGCCAGGTAATACCTACAGTTCATAACCACCATGGCAGAGCCTTTGCCAGTAGGCAGGTTCATAGAGTGGGATTGGCATTTATGTTGTGGATTATAGGTCTTTCTGCAGATGTAAGGTTGGTTTCCATGTTGTGGGATTTGGGGAATGATAGTGAGGCAAAGTTTGAGGCTAGGAAATTCCGGAAAGTTAACAGGTGGTTTATTTGGGGGCACTGGGGATGAATCACTGTTGGAAGAGTAAACTGAGTCATTCATGGTTCAATTTTGGCTTTGGATTGAGTCTGATTGGTAGTTTTAGTGGAGAAAAAGTGTTTCCACTGTAGTGAGTGGGAGAAGGAGAGAAGGTGTTTAACAAGCCCAACATAACTGAATTTGGAAGTGGGGCAAAAGGGAAAAATTGGAAGGAACTGATACTTCTGTTGGACTGAGACTTTTGAAGAATAGGTTCATGACAGTGTTGTGAGTCTGTTTAGGCTCTGGGGTTCTGTTGGGTGGGGGGAAGGAATATCTGAATTGTGGAAAATGTTGTATACCTGCAAGGCAGGATCTGGAGGCTAAAAGGGGATATGGGGAAGGTTTTAATTGGGGCTCCTGTAGCGATGGTGGATAGTGGTATTCCAAGGCAGGAGTTCAACAGATTGGATAGCAATTTGAGGTGGTATTATGCATGCTGCTCTAGTTCAAGGAGTGCAAGAGTTTTAATCAGGGGGATAGGATGCAGGAATTTGGGACTGCAGAGCAACAGAATTAAACAGATGGAAAGGAGGGTCCAATTGATATGCTTTTGCAGAACTAGGTTGGTGAGGGCTATCGACTGAAGGAATTTGAATACACAGAGTTAATTGTGGACCAGTTAGGAATGAGTAATTTGATGGTCAGACCATTTGGAGGGATTCCATGAGCTAGGAACTAATGCATAAACAGTATGTGGGACTGGGTTCTGGCTAAAGATAGGGAAACTTTTCTCTAGGAGTGCATCTGTCAGATATGTCAACCTACAAGCCCTGAAACAGTGGCCATGTTCCAGAAATTCAGCAGTATCTCCAGCCCCTTCTCAAATCATTATGTCCATCCCAGAGCCTCTCACCTGAGTCTGTCACTCTCCTTACACCCAGCACTACCTGCACTCCTGTCTTCTACATGCTTCGTAAAGTACATAATCCAAACTGTATAGGATGCCCCACCGTGGCTGGTTACTCTACCCCAAGAGAGATAATCTCTGCTCTTGTGGACCAACAACCTTTCCCATATAAAAGACACCTACCATCTCCTCTACCAATTCTTCACAGTTCCTGTTTATTCACAGCCCTGTGCCCTCTGTCACTGTGGCAACTTCCTCTTCACTAAACATCCCCAATGTCCATGCCATTGCTGAGCACTACCTTTCCCGATTCCTGACTTACTCCAAATTTACAATCTCCTTCCTGGTCACCATGACCAGCTATATCCTCATCCACAATTACTTTTCCTCTGAAAACATCACCTACAAACAAATCTCTGGTACACTAATGGGCATCCCCATGGCACCATCCTAGATGGCCATTACCTGGTTCAGAGTTACTGATAATATCTTCATGATCTGGACCAAGTGCAAGGACACCTTACCTACATTTCTCCAAAACCTCAATGCTTTCTCCCCCATTTGCTTGGCTACATCAGTACCCCTGTCTACATTAAACCTACCAACCACCAATAATGCCTCAACTTCAACAGATGACACCCATTCCACACCAAGACATCCCTTCTATATTGTCTAGCCACCAATGGATGTCACATCTGTAGTGATGAGCAGTCCCTCACAAATATGCCAAATGTCTCACTGGGGCCCTCAAAGACTGAAATTACTCTCTGGGTCCAGAAACAGATTTCCTGTGCCTTGTCTCATCAGTCAACTACCATCCCCCTTATACCCACAGTCTGCCCACAAAGGAGTACTCGTCTCATGATTCAGTATATCACAGAGCCTCATGGCTCATATCCCTGCAATAGACCCAGATACAAGACCTATCCCATACATCCTCCCAGTACCATCTACTCCAGCCTTGTTACTGGTATGTCCCACCCTTTCAATAGCAGGGCCACCTCTGAAAACAGCCATGTGCTCTACAAACTTAGCTGCAACCACTGTGCTGCATTCTATGTGAGCAAGAAAACTAACAAGCAGTCTGTCAACATGAATGGCTACCAACAAACTATGAGTGACTGCTTCACAGCTTGTGCCATCTGGAATTCTTCCCATCAACATCAGCTTTTCTGAACTGCATAAGTGGGAACTAACCCTACAACATACCTTATCCTTTGTGTTCATAAATCATATGGTCTCAACCTTCACCGATCCCCATCCTTCTCTTGGCTATTCCCCAGTAAATCTCCTCGCCCCATCACTTACTGTAATAATCAAGCTAAGAAGGAAATAAAATATCAGTATCTTGTATTCCTGAAACTGTTAAAAGAGCATGCAAAAAACTACAGAGCTGTATAACACAGAGTGCATACAGCATTTCTTACCAGTTCCACGCACACTACATCAACACTAAGCAAATTTCTAGCAAATAAGATGGTAAAATACTGAATGTGAGATAAAACTTGAAATGTAAAATTGTCTAGTTCAACATATATTGGCTAATGATGAATATAAAAAGAAATAAAATATATTATCAGTGCCTGATGACTTTTTGTTTCTTGGATCATTTTTTTTCTGTTCTTCCTTTGCTATCAGATCTACAGTCATTGCTATTGCTTTTTGTTTTTGGTTTTTCTTTATTATCAGTCCCTAAGCATTTAAAGAACTTCAACTATTCCTTTTCAGATATTATATTTAACTATAAAATATCTTGTTCTTATTTATGTAAGTGCTTAATAATTTTTATGTTGTGTTTTGTCTCACCTGAATATCATGTCCTTTATCACTCAGATATTGGTTCCAATTCCTGTTTAATTTTACTTATTTCTTTCTTCACTAAAGCAGGTTTACTTTTATAATTCTCTCTATAATCCATATTATTAAGCAATGGCAATGTTTTTAGATACACCATTTTTTTTTTTCCTAGTTTGCAGATATGATCATTCCATATCTACATTCCTAGCTATCTGTTTCATTTCACATTTTTCATTTAATCTCTTTTGATATAATAGTTTGATCCTCATCTATATTTATATACTGGTAGATCTTCATTCCATTCTTTACATGCCATGATTTGCATGAAATATTTTTCTCAATGAATTATCCATTATTTAACAACACTTCAGTCCTCTGTAACTCTTGAGGAATGAAATGCTAGTATTGCACATTTTATACATACTGAACTCCATTTTCGTACCTTCATCAGTACTGAAGACGAATCCAAACCACATAAAATGTGCAAGCCTAAGAGATGAAATCAAAACACATGGGAACTGGACAAAAATATGGAAACACTATCGAATGCATGCTTGATCATAAACGCAGATGCTAACCAACCCTGCAGGTTGCACTGTTGAATTTGACTATGAATGGCTCCTGTGCAATGTCTTCAACTTGATGCAAGAGTTAGTTGTGATCAGGACAGTGTTCTGTTTAACTGTGATTGCATTATGTTGGAGCTCATGACTTTGAACATTGGCAAAATATTGATGCAAATATGGTAGGTGCTTCTGTAACCAAGGTATCTGAACTGTTTGGTGTTGCAAGAGTCACCGTATTGAAGATTTATACCACGTCAAGAGATAGTGAGGGAAAAAAATCACTCATCTCAACATGGATTAAAGTGTGTGTTGAGTGACTGTGACAGATGGTCACTGAAAATTATTGTGACAAAAAGATAAAAAAAGAGAAAAACAGCTGCAAGAAGTCACTGTAGACCCTGTCAGCACCAGGAATTCCAAAACTACTCATCAGTGATGTGTATACCTGTAACTGGAAATCATGGTGCTGAAGCCATAAAACCTGGAAAATGAAGCAATGGAAAAAAAGTTCTTTGGTTGAATCAGTCTTGCTGCACACTGTTTTCACCTTTTGGCCAAGTTTGCATCCCAAGAGTGAAATATGGCAGGCATTCAGTTAGGATTTGGGCAGCCATATCATTCTATTCCATGTGGCTCTTGGGTACTCTGGGTTACTGGCACGGATTATCATCATATTCTTGCTGATCAGGCCCATCCCATGGCACAATATTTTTTCTCAAATGGTGGTACTGCACTCCAAAGCAATAGGGCCCCTCTTCACACAGCTTGCATTGTCCATGATTGGTTTTGTGAGTGCAAGGATGAACTGTTAGATCTCCCACTGGCTATGTTGTCACTAGATCTCAATATTATTGTGCCTCTGTGGTCTACTTCAGGGAGGAGAGTGCATGACTGCTACCCATTTCCATCATCACTACCTGTACTTGCTACTGTTTTGAAGGAAGAATGGTACAAGATTTACTTGAAAACCATACAGAATCTGTATTCATCTCTTCCAAGACAACAGAAAGAAATATGAATCAGGTAAATGAGGAATATCTTTGAGTGACAGTTTCCACCTATATGATTTATATAAACTGATGTTTGGAGGTTGGAAGTGGAAAGAGGGGTAGTGGGGTTTAAGATGACACAGGCTGTCTAGCAGGTACTGAATTTGACCACAATGCTCATCAGCATGCTCATCAACCAGGTAGTCAAACTTGCCCTTCCCCACTGTTGGTTGTGGCAATTTGCACTGATATACATCCATGCAGATATAGTTGCTTAGTAAATATGCCCACATAAATACTTTTCAGTGATCATAGTCAAGCAAATATACAATATGACTGCTTTTGCAACTGACCTATATTCAAAAAGAATAAGATAGTCTACATTATGTCTTTCTTTCCCTCTTATAAATGTCACCATTTATTACTTGCTTTCTCTTGTATGTTCAACTAAAAAATATTTCATATTTCGTAAGTCATGTTTTTGCCAGCAGAGTTAACTGCTCATTACCAGTTAAATTTTATTTGTATGCAAAAAATTTAAATAAATCAGTTAACTTAAGAAAGCTGTAAGCCTCTAAATAAAGTCAGCTATTATGTACTAATATTTCCTTGAAAAAATTTCAAATATTAAGTTGGTATTCTTTGTGCAGGACACACTGGCTGCCATGGATAGGCTATGGAATGGTTGGAGTTTTTCTTTTTATTCTCCAGCCTACAACTTGGACTCATTTCCTGTGGAATAAATACTATGATCCCCATGGTGATGAAGGACCAGTTACACCCCCACAAAACTGTATCATGAAATTCTTCTATACAACTTCAGAGAGAATAGTTGAGCAACCATGTGTCAGAACGTGCCTATACGTTGTAGTATGCACGTCTTTGTCACTCTGCAACATGCTTGAACTGGTAAGAGCACAGTAATCTCAATATATGTACATATTTGTTTGTTTTCTAACAATTTTAATTATGTTTTACAAATTATGAATGATTGTTACAGGCAGAGTGTTATTTACAGTCAGTATCAACGGATTATTCTCCTTGGGAGACAGGGTGTGTTGCAGGATGGGTTAGTATAAATACAATCTACTATCTATTTATAATTATAGATCTTTTAGCCATAACTAAATACATCTAAAATATTATTTCAAAAAAACAGTGACCATTCACTTTTTATTTATGAAGGGCAGTCAAATCAAAACTGAACATCTGCCACAATGGGACAATGGAATGGTTCTGCTCAAGAGCAATTGTCAAATGTGATAAGACATTTATCCCACTGAGACATGAGGTGTCAGTTCCTGTTTTGTAAATTATGATTGGCTGTTGATGGATCCACAACTGCACCCACTCTTGCACTTCTTCGTCTGACTGAAACTGATGTCCATGTATGTCTTTCTTCATGTGAATATAATAGAGGGAAACATTCCACGTGGGAAAAATATATCTAAAAACAAAGATGATGTAACTTACCGAACGAAAGCATTGGTATGTTGATAGAGACACTAACAAACACAAACACACACACAAAATAAACTTTCACAACCCTTGGTTGCTTCATCAGGAAAGAGGGAAGGAGAGGGAAAGACAAAAGGATGTGGATTTTAAGGGAGAGGGTAAGGAGTCATTCCAATCCCGGGAGCGGAAAGACTTACCTTAGGGGGAAAAAGGGACAGGTATACACTCACACTCACACACACACACACACACACACACACACACACACACACACACACACACACACACACACACACACACAATTTTTTCATTTCTAATTCTTCAGTTTAAAATGTGATATAACATTTCAGACAACACCTGGCAAGCATAGCAATCACACACTTTCAGTCGGCAATCCCTCATGACCATTTTGTGCACTTTTGCAATGATTTTTGGAGTAGTGACACATCTTGGCTGACCACTGCGCGGGTCATCATCTAAGCTCTTCCGACCGAATTTAAACTCATTTGTCCACTTTGTGACAGTTGAATATGAAGGAGTAGAGTTCCCCAGTGTATTCTGGAAATTGGCATGAATGTCCTTTGTTTTCATACCTTTCTTTATGAAGTACTTAATCAATGCTCGCATCTCGATTTTGTCCATCTTTGCAAATCACTATGCGGGAACAACAACAGAGCCCCATCACCACAACAGCTCTCTACCAAGAGCACTGATGTGGCATGTGTTTACAGTGTTACAGTCCAATGAATATCATGTGAACAACTTGTTGTGCTAGCACTGACCTCTTATGGTGATTGTGAGAACTTTTCAAGCCACCCTCGTACTATGGATACTGGTCATATCTCACTATGTAGATGGGGAGTCAACAAAATATTTTCATGTTAGGTGGAAAAAGTTGGTGATTGAATTTTTTTTTAACTTTCTTGATATCTTCTGTCAAACCATCCAGCAGTACTCCAAAACAGGACAGACCAGTATAGTGCAGGTACTACTAGTAGATCTGTTGCATCATGTAAATGTGCTGCCAATAAAAGGCAGTCTTTGGTTGGCCTTGCCCATAATTTTGTATTTGATGACTCTTCATAACTGAAATCCATGAGTGTTTAATTGAATCAATAATCTTTAAATTTTTGTGATTTATTGTGTAACTGAAATTTAATATATTTTTTTTTAGTTTTTATGTGGAGCATATCACACTTTTCATTGTTTAGGACCACTTTTCACTACCTCGTCTAAATCATTTTGTAATTCATTTTAATCATCTAATGATTTAACTAGAAGATAAATGAAAGCTTCATCCACAATCCTAGAAGTGTACTCAGATGGTATCCTAAATCATGTATATAGATCAGGAACAGCAGGTGGCGTATAACACTTCCTTGGGGAACATTAAATATCACTTCTCTTTCACTTGATGGCTTCCCATTGGTTACTGTGAACTACAATTTTTCCATCAGGAAATCACAAAGCAAGTCACATGACTGAGACGATACTCCATAGACATCCAATTTGATAAGAAGCTATTTGTGGAGAGTGGTGGCAACAAAAGCTTTCTGGAGATCTAGAAATAAAAAATCGACTTGAGATGTCTTGCCAGTAGCACTCATCAGTTCACACAAATAAAGAGCCAGTTGCGTTTCACAATAATGATACTTTCTAATTCTGCACAGGCTGCATGCAATAGATCTTTTTCTTCAACATTTTCACAATGTTCAAACAAGTATATATTCCAAAATTCTAGTGCAAATTGATGTCAGTGATATGGGTTGATAATTCAGTGAATTACTTCTATTTCCTTTTCTGTGTGTTAATGTGACACGTGTGACTTTCCATTCTAAGTACAGATCTTTCGTCACATGAGTGATTTATATGACTGTTAAAAATTAAGCCATTTCATTAAAACATTTCAAAAGTAACCTGTTGGTATACAGTCTGGGCTGGTAAACTTGCCTTTATTGAGTGACTTAAGTCACTTGAGTGTACCAACTCCTGAGGCACTCATGTTGGCAGCCATTCTTGATTCATATTCTGGAATTTTTACTGCATCTTCTTTGGTGAAGGTATTTTAGAAAGCCATGTTCATGTTTCCTATCTCAGCTTTAGTGGTATTGATTGTGTCTTTCTACTGGTGTATTTTACATAGGACTAGAATGTCTCTGAGTTTTCTGCAAGAATTCCAAAGAGGGTTCCATTGTGGAAACCCTTAGAAGCATCTCACATAGAATTCCTTGCTAAATTTTGAGCTTCCATAAAACATCACCAATCTTGGAACCTTTTGCATTCTTTGAAATCTGGTATGTTTGTTTCATTGTTTCTCCAACAGTGTCCTAACCTGTTATGTATAACATGGGGGATGTGTTTCATTTGTTATTAATTTACTTGGTAGGAAACTTTAAACTGTGCCAGTACTACATTGCCTGACACAAAAGTAAAGCACCCAGAAGGGGAGGTGGAAAAGAAATAAAACTTCACAGATTGAGGGGTATTTGATTTTATGTCAGTGCTGTAAAATTAAATCAAATTACAAAGAAATTGGCAATGTGAGAACATTTGTCGGTGTGATGTTGCACTGCCTCTGGACTGGATGCAGGCACTGATTCAGTTGGGAAGAGTGCCACAAAGCTATTGTATCCTATCCTGGAGCAAACTGGCCCACAGCTGTTGTAACTGGTCCTTGGTGTCATGGGTACTGGCACTGGGATGGAATTGATATCCAAGCTGGTCCCACACATGTTCCATCAAGGGCAGAACCCATCACCTTGCTGACCACTGGGTTACCTCAGGATCATGCAGACAACTTCTATTCTTTGGGGCCCGCAGTACAAAATATGTCTTTTAATGACATGATTGTTACAAATAATAGCCAGCTACATTGCTGTGTAAAATGTTTTTATTTTATATTATTCATGATGAGGCTGTTTCAGCATGTTGCCATTATCAGTTGCTCTCACCTGTAACATCATTGCTGTTATGTCCCATCTTATTTAGAATTATTACTTTCTCCTTGGCATACACTGGACTGTATATTTGATTTTAGTTGGCTTCCATGTACGCTGTCAGAAAAGCAGCATACATGGGAACCAGAACAATTAGACATACATCTCCAGTGTACACCTAGGAGAAACTAATAATTCTAAAAAAAACAGGACATGAAGCATTGATGTTACTTGTGAGAGCACCTGATGATGACAATATGCCAAAATGGGCTCATCCGGAATGATATACAATTAAAAAAAAATTACAGAGCAGTGTAGCTGGCTATTATTCATAATAATCAAGCAGATAAATTATAAAAATGTGTGCCATGTGTGGATGAGCATTGCTCTGTTGAAAAATCGCACCGGGAGACTGTCGCAAGAGAGGTAACACATGGGGACATGTGATGTCTGTGATATGCTCTCAGAGTTCCTCCAATCAATATCAGCCACAACCTGAAGTCATACCTGACAGCTTCCCCATCATGTTGTCAGGTGTAACTCAACTGTGCCTCTCCAAAACACAGTAAGAATGGGACCTCTCCTGAGATTGATGCCACACTCATTGACGATGGTCATCAAGGGTAGTGCAGAATCAAGATTCATTGCTGAACACAGTGTGACCCCATTCTTCAGCAGTTCATGCTAATTAGTCACAGCACTACTCCAAATGCAGGCACTTGTGTTATAGTATTAGTGGCAGCCTGCACATGGAACAGTAATTCCTTATTCTGGCTGCTGATACTCTTTGACCAGTGGCACAGTATGATACAGATTGATGCAGGGTGTCCATTGTTTTTTCTGTGCTTGGTACACAATGTGGTGATCCTTCCTTGTGGTGATCAATTATGGTCAACCTGAAGCTTGTCGATGAGTATGCCTGCCCTCACATTCCCATGGATTTCAAAATTGGGCCACTGTCTCATCCAAATGCCCCACAAATCTGCATGTAGCACAATTTAACCAGCTGGCTAAACAGAGATTCACATTGAGTCTGAAACTCTGTCGGGCGCTGATAATAATCTCACACACAAGTATGCAACATCTCAGTCTCCTTCACAGAGGTTTCTCAACATCTGATACAGTTCAAGCCTCTCACATTCCCCGTCAGGCTTGGTAATAAAACTAAACACAAACACCACCAATGCACTCTGGTGGCTACTCTGTCACACAGAATTGCCACTCCTCATCATACATACCCACCCATGGTGTGTATGTGTATGACATTACTTTGAAATCTGACTGTGTCTTCTGGGTGCATCACATTTTTCATCATGAGCTGTAATATTTGAAATTAAGCTGCAGCTGGTCTACAACTTACATAGCTAGTAGGGATGTATGGAAATGGACTCTTAGGAAAGTGTCAAGAAAATTTTAATCTGTTTTCTTTCTTACATAGATACACATGTGTTTATTTTTGTTGGATTTGGATGTTATGGTATTCAGTCTTGTTAGAATGATTGCAACTATGTTCATTTCTTGTGGGCTCCCGAACTAATTGCTGACAATTATTTTCAGAGAAATACTTGGTACAATTTCAGATGATGTTTTATGCCTATCACCAACTTCAAACATATACTTTTGCCAACACATCAAGAGTAGACTGATAGATACATGAGTTGGGTACCTATTTTAAATGAGAGTCAAATTTTCATTGAACGTTTCAGTAACTATATCATTTGATTTTGGGGGGAGGGGGGCTGTTGAAGCCATCTCCTCACGTTACACTTGTTTTGATGTGAAATGATTCTGATATCTCTCCAAAGAATTTATTTTATGACTGTATGTTTCTTAATGTTTGTTGTCATCTGTTCCAAACTCTTCCAGCATTTTTATAAGTGTGTTTTGGTGTATGGAATTACATGCCTCTGATCTCCTGCTAGCCTTTTGGTTTCTATCAAATATCCCTTATATGCCTGACAGTCCTATTCTGAAACCTGCTCGGTACTATCCTAGTTGCAGTTCTACATGACATGCTGTTCTATTCTGTAGTGCTCTAGAGAGTATTCTGTACACAACTGGAAAAGGTGGTATGCCTCTGTAATTGTTGACACCTACTTTCTTGTGTAATAGGTAAATAATTACATGTTCCATTCATCTTGGATCTTTTCTGTTAAATGATTTTCTTTAATTGTTCTAGTACATTAAATTCTCAGTAATCTGGCCATTCCTTGCACATATGGGTGCTGGATTAGTGAAAGTACTGGATTATTAAGTGTGTCTTAAATTTATTACAAGTACATAGGGATTATGTGTTATTAAGTCATAAGATGCAATCATTTTCATGGAAAACTTAGTCCTTGAGTGTGTACATATACAGTAGTATCACTCACTGTCAAACATATCCCAAATTTTTAGTTGCCACAATGAGAATACGTGATTATGCTTTATCACACAACAGCTTCACAAACATTACATTGGTATTGCATGTTTCTGGTTGTTGCATAATGTACTCCAGGAAGATGTCTGCAGCTTCAGCACCAGCAGCATGAGATATCTTCATGTCTGTCCTCCTATGTCCTCTTCTTCATAACTTGCATCTTATCTTCCCTATACACTTTTGATTACCTCTCTGTCAAAGTTTGGTTGTAAATAGTTGCTTGTCCATCAATGTACTCAGCAGTAATGGCTTTCTGTGAAGAATCTCAGTTCAACAAATATCTAATTTTGAGTTTATGCTTGAGGTCTATAAAAGCACATTTCCTTTCAGAAGCCATGATACTGAACTGTAAAAAAAAGCCACAATTTCAAACATGTATAGCATTGTTTAACAATATAATTAACTAACAACATTCCCGCACATGAGAATTCATTACTGTGTGTGTCATTTCTGCATTAGGCTGGATGTGGGCCAGATTACTAAGAGGTTTGACTACTGAGGGCCAGACTAATGAGAGTTTAGTGTATTTCATACCCAGAAGCTCCATAGTGAATGAGTCCCTAACAGATGTTTTATTTTTGAGGCTTTTTATGATATTTTTCATTTCTATTTAATCTGGTGAGCTTCAGTTGGGAAGTATAATTATTAGCTCTTGGAAAATCAGATTATTATGTGGTGGTTCACAGTTTAGTTGGTGTCTGAAATATTTTGCTACATAGTCACAAATTTATTTGTTGATCAAAATTAATCTCCAAAGATCATTCTTAAAGCAGAGGTTTGGTGATGAATAGCTATAAAGCTTTGACTTAAAGATTTGCTACAAGTCTCTTAAGTTATTCTCACTTAAATGTTATTCCATTTCCACAGTTGATCTTTCTCAAATTTTCGTTGGCGTTCCTGATAGTCTTTCCTATTCTTTTCCTTTCGTTCTTGAATTCTACAAAGTTCACTCTAGCAGATTTAAAATTCTCCCAAGCTTCAGAACATTTTGTTAAAGTAGCTTCTCATCATTTGACTATGGGTACCTTCCCCTTTTATCCAGAAAATTTGTTTGTTTTGTTCCTTCTTAGATTCTTTGAGCTACCGTGTAACATTCATTAGTCCAGTGTGCCCATTTCTTTCTGATATTTATATCCTAGTTGCCGTTCACTTGGTCTATCCTATACTGCAGTATCTTGAAAGGTTTATTATTAGTGGTTTTAGGAATAGGTTGAGTTTTAATTTTTGTCTGAGTGGAAGTTGGCTTCTCTCTGTGGTGGTTCCTACATGATCAATTTGAAACTCTTAACATAGAGCTTGGTGACCACCATGTCTTTGTTTTTTGGTATCTTTTTGCACTGTTGGATATAATTTTCATATTGAATGGTACACATACATCTCTCAGTCTCTCACATGTTCTGTTAGTTATTTCATGGGCTGGAAAATTTCCTCTCTCTCTTCCAAAATTCTTTTATTATGTTATATATTATACTCCTCTTCAAGTAATAATTCAATGATAACTTCATCCACATTCTGTCCTTACCAAGATCCTGTATTCCCTGTGTTCCAATCACAACAGGAAACACTTCAGGATGACTCTGCAATGAATGTTGCTTTTGGACAGCATTTAGTGTATACTTTTCAAACTATTTGTGAGGCTAAATGTTACGTAAACTGTTCAGGGTGCCTTCATGTACCATACACAGCTCAGCACAGAAGTTACTTTTATGGCTCTTATGACTCCTGGACACTCCACATTATAATGTCTGAAATAAACTAGATGAAACTTACCATTGTGTGAAGCTCTCATTACAATACAGCATTTATTAGTAATGTCACTAGAGATGTAATAAGTCTGCTTATCCTTACAAAATAATTTATGGCTCATCTCTGTGGAACATATTATAATGTTTCACTTCTTTATTAGTATGATGTCCCAGTGCAACAACTACCATTTTGATCACTGTTGTAAGATACACCTAATGGAGTAATGTCTATAAAAATTAACCCCATCACTGACAGAGATTTTAGTTGAGCATTTTTCAGATTTATGGTCAGAAATGAAATTACAAAAATCCAGCTTTCTTACCAACAACAAAAGGAACTCCTGCTGACTGCCATTAGCTATTCTGGTTTACACATTTTGGACAGTGTACTCACAAACAGATGTTTCCTTCATAATTTTACTCCTTTTCCCACTTTCCATCATCTTTGAACGTTTGTCCAATCATTGTGGAAATACCTTCCATATGCACAAAAGTCTGAGAGTGCTAAAAGTTAAATAACTTCATTTGCCATTTCATTTTAGTTTAAGAATGTATTTAAATCTCTCAAAATAAATATTTTGTGTGTTTCAGCACATCACAGAAACATGTGCACTTGTGTTGCTGATGAGTTTTCTTTTCCTGAGAATGCATTTTCAGCTCAAACTTCTTATTGGATGCCTCATAACAGGTGCATACGGTTGTGTCATCTGGGTACTGCAACCATCAGTATTTCAAGTACGTAGAGTTGTGTGCTTTTGTTGAATAAGTATATCAGATAATATTAAAACATCTCTTTCATTAGTACACAGTTACAAATATAAACAATCACTTACTTACCAGTAGTGTTAAGGTACCTGAATGGTTGTAGAATGTTCTAATAAAGGTAATCATAAGAATATAATGATATTTTGGTAATGAAAATATGGCTGTCAACAGCTGACCAATGAAAACATGCAACAGGAAATCATACTAGCACCAACTTTTGAGCTCTTGCTCTTTCCCCAGCAAAAATGCACATACAACCATGCAGACACCCAAACCACACACTTATGACTGCAGCAAGATGGACTGTTGATTATCTGTTATTGAGAGAAATAGTTGCTTGGGCAGATGGGAGTGCGAAGGGGGAGGGAAGGACACATAGGCAAAGAGGTGGTAGTGGGATATTGTGAGGCAGGTCTTTCAACAGGTGACTCAGTGGCTGCACAGTAAGGCAAAATGAGTTCAGAGGGTGGAGCATACAAGAAAAACAGTGGATGGGGGGATGAAAAGAGAGGAAAGTGGAGTTGAAAAGGGAGACAAGGATCAGAGAGGGAAAGGCAGAGGATGGAAAAGGGCAGACAGGCAGAGAGAGAGAGAGAGAGAGAGAGAGAGAGAGATGGAGGAGGGTTAGAGACAAAAAGATAATGCCCAGATAGGAGGGTGGGGGGGGGGGCGGGGGGAGTGAGGTGGAAGAAGGCAGTACATGATCTGGGTGAAGAAGGAGTGGTGTGTACAAGTTATTTGTGCTGTGATGTACACCATTTGCAGCAACTGGATGGTTAAGTTTGCGATTTGCTATGGTTTGGCAGTGGCCTTTCATGTGAGAAAACAATTTTGATGCTTGTCATGCACACATTGTATGATGTACTGTAATTGCAGCATTGGTGATGGATCATATGGCTGCTTCACTCATGGGTCTGCCTTTTATAGGGTAGGGCAGAGTGTTTCAGTGGATCATTTTGTTTCAGTTTATTTGTTGAGCTGCAACCATGCAGAGAAGTGTTTGGACAATCCATATCTACTTTGTTATATCTGTGGACGTTTTATGATCACCACACAGAGACGGAACATAACCTCATTTATTAAATGTATTTATTTTGCTTGTTTTGGAGGGGAATGGGGGAAGGGATCGGGGATCAGGGTAAATAATGGGCCTCTCATACTGTGTGTAGCATTTGGATTGTGGAGTTAAGAAAATGGCGATAGGAAACTTAAAGTCCCTTAGTCTTGGAGTTCCAATGGTGTGCTGTTCAACAAAGAACCACCTTGATGACTGCTACTTCTGCATTTTCAGAGTAAAAGACTTCAACACAAAAATCAAGATGAGAATTATTTATCCTGATTTGGAGTCTGCTAGAAGACTGTGCCACATGGTGCTTATGTTCCTGTAGCTATACCTCCTAATAACCTTAAGATACTGCTTTCCGAATTAAATTGTACATCAGATGAGCCTTCTGAAGATTCTGGTTGGGCATATATACAAGACATGCCCCAACATTTCCCATGACTTGAACTATATGATTTGGGCACAGATTTAAATGTCCCAAAGGATATTCAGCACTTCTAGCTTCAAGGCTGAAAGAAAAGAACTTACTACACTCCGGGAACAAGTGTAGCATTTTACACATACAGAGAGAGAAATAAAGACATGGAACAGCGTTTTAGGCAAGGAGACTCTTTAGTATACTGCACTGACATTCCAAACATAATGAACAAGTTAGGAGCATATTACAAGACAGATGACTGGAGGCTCTTCAGTGACTCAACTAATAGAAGTTAAAAACGCATGTTACTACATAACAGCAACATTCTAGAATCATTTTCAATGCAATAGGGTCTGCAGCTGTGAAGAATTTTTTGAAAGATTTCATGATGCCTTCAGCTACCATTCTCTTTATTTCAAGTATGAGTGTACAATTTTTCAACTAATTTATGGATGATTTTTAGTAGTAAATCATGTTGTGAATGTTGTTGCTCCTATGACTCCATGTTATGCTCATAAAATAAATGTGCGATGTTTATGCTATTTTTGGAGCATTTTACTTTTGAGCTGTTGTTGCAACAACTGCTTGAAGGTAATGTGCTCCGAAAATAGTGTAAAACATCTTGGGTTTATTTTATGAGGTTAACATGGAGTCATAGGAGCAACAACATTCACGGCATAATTTACTACTAAACTATGTAAACACTTGAAAATGGCCTAAGGCTGAAATTGTACAACCATACATGAAATAAAGACAACGGCAGCTGAAGGCATCATGAAATCTTTCAAAAAATTCTAGCGTCAGACTCAGTCAATCATTCTGTCCATCTCAAATCCTTGATCTGCTACTTGAAAAAGTAAATTACAACAAACATCAATGGATAATCTTCAGTGTTTTCAAAGTTCTCTTTATGTTGTAAGGACAACAACAGGGTTTTACCAGCTGTCCATGTTATTTCTGTGAATGGGACAGCCAAGATAGAAAGAACCATTGAACAACATGAGAATAGCCTCTAAGAAAAACCATTGATTCTAGGATCCAACAATATCATTGGTAAAACATTAGCTGATCCTCAGAAAATTCTAGTACCCTTGCATATTAAATTGGGACTAATGAAGTGATTTACATTGGAGAAAAAAATGTTTTAAATACCTCACCAACAAGTTTCCTGTGCTCGCAGAAACAAAAATGAAAGTGGTATATTTTTAGGTCTGCAGACCATGTAACTAACTAAAGATAAAAGTTTTGAAAAATGTATGACTCCTCAAGAAAAGAAAGCTTGGATTGGTTTCAAAGAAATTGTTCAGAAGTTCTTGGGAAATACGGATTCAAACTATGTGGAATATATGAACAGCATACTGGAAAAATATAAAGCCTTAGATACAAAATAAGTCTGATGGTACAATTCCCTCACTCACAACTAGATAAGCTTCTAGAAAACCTCATGACAGTTAGTGAAGAACTGAGGGAGAGATCTCTCCAAGACATTAAAGAAATGGAAAGGAGGTATGCGTTGTAGTAAGTCTAAAGGCTAATGTTTTTCAATTATTTTTTGTGCATTAATTTCTGTCCCTTGTATGAAAATAGTGCAATAGAATAAACATTTAATTCTTGTTTAGTACATTATACTGGTCTTATTACAACTTACACAAAATGTGGAACTGCAACTTTAAAGCATGATGTAAAATTCTGTATTAAGCGCAATTTTTAAGAATCCTGATGTGATACATGAAAATAGATTTCTGTTATGCTGATCATACATTTTCAAAACACAAAATAAGCTGCTGGATTTCAAAATGGTCCCAAAATTTTGTTGTTGTTGCCCACTGAAAGTGATTGTATTTGAGTACCTGTGTGGTTGTGTGTGTGAAGGTGTGTGCTTTTGTCAGAGAAAGAACAAGAGTTAAAAAGCTAGTGTGAATACTGTTTCTGCTGAATGCTTCTATGTGCCACACATCACTCAGCTATAGATGAGTTAGTAAGTTAGTTGATTAGTTAGTTACACATTCCATAGGTCATTTGACCAATTCTTTACAAAATGATGTGGAATGACTCATTTTATATGTAAATGTTAACATTAATGAACACATTATTATTATTATGATTAGTTTTTAAGTAGAAATTCATCAATGGAGAAGGAGGAGTTGTCCAGGAAAATTAATTTTAAATTAGATTGACAATTTACACTATCAGGCATTTTATGTTATTGGGAAAATTGTCAAAAAAAATTTTTTGCTGTATGTTGAACTCCTCTCTGAACCACTGACAGTTTTAACAATGGCTAATATGCCATTTTTCCCTCTAGTGTTGTATGTATGTACATCACTGTTCTTCTCAAGTTGAGATGGATTGTTTATGACAAATTTCATTAGTGAAAATATGTACTGTGGTGGCACAGTTAAAATTCCTAGCTCCTTTAAGAGGTGTCTACATGATTTCTGTGGGTGAACATTACTTATTATTCTTACTGCTACTGTTTGGCAATCAATGCTTTCTTTCTAAGTCATGAGATACCCCAGAAAATTATTCTGTGCAGTGTCACTGACTGGAACTATGTAAAAAATGTCAGATGATTGATATGTTTGTTTCCAAGTTAGCAACTATATGAAGAGCAAAGACAGCTGAACTTAATTGTTTGATAAGCTAAGTAATAAGCATATTCTAGTTGAAGTTTTGATCAATACGTGCAGCCAAAAATTTGCAGCATTCTACCCTACTTACTGACTCCTGCTAAGGTTTTACATGAATCGTTCGTACAATACTATCTGTTTTAGAGTACTGAATGTGGTTGTTTTTTCAAAATGTAGGGAGAGTCCATTTTCAGAGAAGCACTTAATAATTCTTGGGAAAATACTCTTTTATTGCTTTCTCTATAAAGGGATTTATTATAACACTATTATCGTCAGCAAAAAGTACAAAAATTGCTTGTTGAATGTTAAGTGGAAGGTCATTCACATATATAAGGAATAGGAGTGGACCGTAAACTGAACCCTTTGTGATTTTACTCCAGTCACTAAAATTTTCTAACTTTCCAACATTGTCTGAATTATTCAGTACAACCTTTTGCATTCTGTTTGTCACATATGACTCCAAACAGCTGTGTGTAAAGCCATCAGTTCAATAAAAGAATATCATTATTCATAAATATATCATGATCAATTGTGTACAAGGCCTTGGGGAGATCACAAAAAATAGCAACTGGCAATATGTTATTCTTTAAGGCTTGTATTATTTGATGAGTGAGTGTATAAATAGCATACTCAGCAAGTGTGCAGTTACTCTTTAATTTTTCAAATATTTTGGGATAAGATGGCAATAAGAAAATTGGATGATAATTGTTTAATAATTGTATTAATTTCAGTGAAGAATGTTGGTGCTACATCTAGTTGCTTAAAGTTTTGTGGAATGACATTTTTAATATATTCTCTTGCGTCTTCAACTGAACCATTTAATCCTATATTTGCTGCTACATTTAGAAAGTGATTGTTAAAAGTACTTCCAATTTATGAATTATATGTCACAACACTGTCATTTAGTTTGGCTGTTATGTATTCTCGTACATTGACTGGCTGTCCTGTCTCCCGTTTGACAATGTCCCATATAATTTGCTACTTATTAATGTGCATTATTTATTTCTGTTACAACATCCATACTTTTGAACATTATAATGACTTTCCTTAAAATACTACAGTACTTTTTCGTAGTATGCTAGCAATGTAAGATCTTGACTTTCCCTGGCCTTTATATTAATTTCCCTCTTCCTGTTCCCCTAGTTATCCACGGCTTACTTGTGTTTTAATGGATCTTTTGGATAATTTTTTAGGAAAGCAACTTTCAAATGTTGCACAGATTTACAATGGAATAAACTGAATCTGACATATCCAAATAAAAAGTGAGGGTCATCTTGTTAGCAATCCACAAATACTTGCAGACACATTAAACAAACATTTTTTTAAGTGTAACAGAAAAAATAGATTTACAAAGCTCCATGAACCAAGCCATCAATCTCCTAAAAGCCAGTGTACCTACATCAGTACAACACATGAAGGTAACAACAGCCACTGTTCAAGAAATTGAAAGAGTCATTAAATCCCTGAAAAGTAAAAACTCTACTGGAATTGACAATATTTCTAACAAATTACTTGTATGGCTGCAGCAGTATTTTAATAAAGTCCTTTGCCACATTGTCGATGCATCACTTAGCAAGAAATAGTTCCTGAGAGGCTTAAGTTTGCAGTTGTAAAACCACTGTATAAGAAGGGAGATAAGGAGGATGCTGCTAACTATCAGCCAATATCACTACTGACAAGTTTTTCAATTGTTTTAGAGAAAATAATGCATACCAGCATAGTTAAGCATCTCAGGGAATAAAATATCCTCAGTGAAAGTCAGTTTGTATTTCAGAAAGGTTTGTCAACGGAAGATGCAATATTCGCATTTGCTGGCAAAGTCTTGGAATCTATCAACAAAAAAAACTGAAAGTGGCTGGGATTTTTTGCGGTCTAACAAAAGTGTTTCAGTGACCAGATTCTTTTATAATTAGGCTGCACATCTTGGTATAAGTGGTCCATGGCCTGACTCATACCTATCAAACAGGAAACAGAAAGTTGTAGTGGATAGTCAAAATGGAATCCCATTATCTTCAGAATGGCATACCATCACATGTGGAGTGCCCCAAGGCTCACTTCTAGGCCCTCTATTTTTTATTATCTTTATAAATGATCTGCCTCTCTGCACGGAATATTGTAGATTCACCATTTTTGCTGATGATACTACACTACTTATTGATAATTCAGTAGATAAACCTGAGGAAATGCCAAATAAGGTTCAGTTCCACACAACATTCAAAGATGAAGAAACAGTAGTAAAAATAGGTGAGCAGGTGATAACCAGGGTGGATACCTCAAAATACCTAGGCTTGCTGATTGACAGCAAACGGAACTGGTCAAACCACGTACTGGACCTATACAAAAGACTGAGTTTAGCAACTTACACATTACACATTGTTCCATCTTATAGAAGTATGGAAACCATAAAGTTAGCCTATTATAGTTGTTTTCATGCCATTTTGGCATATGGAATTATATTTTGGGGAAATCACTGGCTAAAGAGTACTGTGTGCACAAAAAAGAGCCATAAGGACCTATGTGTGGATTCCATCCTAGAGCCACATGCAGGAACCTTTTTAAGAAACTTGGAATTATTACCTCCACTGTGCAATATATACTCTCTTTGATGTGCTTCATAATGAAAGAAAAATCCATTTTTAAACTGAATAGTGAGTATGATAGACATGAGATGAGAAGAATACATGATATCCACTACGAACAGGCAATTCTAAGTATGAACAGCAAGGAGTCCATTTCACTGGCTGTAAGATTTTTAATGCCTTTCCTTCAAGAAATAAGTGTTTTGTAGAAGAAGAGCTCTTGTTTTAAAAAAAAGTTTAAGGCAGTTATATGACAGAAGAGTTCCTGAACTACAGTGTGTAGCATTTCTTGTGTTGTTAACTGCAAATGTATGCTCAAATCTGCATTTGTAATCCTGACTATTCTTTATTGTAAACACACATTTTGCAATATTTATTTTCTGTAACACTTATTATTTTGTAATATTTATTTATATCTCAAAACTGATCTTCTGTATTAGAACCTAAGTTACTGTTTGCTGTAATTTGAAATCATTTTGTTTTGTTTTTATATACTACCATAGATTTCTGACACGTTCCATGTCCTGTGATACTGTCACAACATGGATCACCGGAACGATAAATAAATAAATCTATATGTACCTCATCCCATACCACCCCTTTCAGCTTACTCTTAAAACATTGTATCCTGTTCTCATCAATAATCCTCGCTGTTTCTGTTCTGTTCAGAAATGCTACACACTGTAGTTCAGGAACTGCTCCAGGTTGTAAGGTGCAAAACTGTTTATTTCCAATATTTGTGCATCATGACCAGACAGTCCACAGGCGAATGGGTACACATTAATTGCTTCAGCCTGAGCACTGTCTATAAAAATGTTATCAATCAGTGTCCTACTGTTTTGCAGTGCATGAGTAGATGGAAACGTCTAAATTATAACTCTAGTTTGGAAAATCCAGGATGGAATGTAACAATACCAGAGATGGAAAGTTGCTACTCACCGTATAGCGGAGATGCTGAGTCCCGAATCTTTTTGTTGTGCCTATTGCGACTCAGCATCTCCGCTATATGGTGAGTAGCAACTTTCTTTCTCTGGTATTATAGCTCTAGTTCGTTTTTTCTGTCTGTGTCCTAAGAAATCTACACGGAAATCTCCACAAACTACTAACTGTTTCTTCTTGTCTGACAGGTAGCTCAATACTGCATGTAAGTTTCTCATAAACAGCTGAAAGTTTCCTAGAGGGGATATGTGGACTGTTACAATTATCAAAGAAGTATTCTGAAGTAACAGCTCACAAGTACATGCTTATAGGTTCTGACACTCAATCTGTTTATTTCAATATTTGTGACTTTGTGTCCAACTTTTACATATGTCAAAAGTCCTCCTTTTTTCAAGTTAATCTTCATAAAAATGATGCAAGTATATAATCCTTGATATTAAACCTCTTCATCCCTGTCATTACATGGTGTTGAGAGAGGCAAAGAACATCTATCTCTTCAGAATTTTCAGCATCTCCATGGCAAACAATAAGCTCATCTATCTCATTTTACAACTCTTGAATGTTCCGATGTAACAAATTAATTTTATTTTTCTGGAGACTGTTACAAATATTATGGTCTTGCACTGCTTTAATTTCTTTCAGTACTCTCTGTCTGTAACTTGACTCTAGCATAAAAAAATCTGCCCATTTGATTACAGTAACCACAGGGATTTTGTCTTGTGTGCTTGTGGACCCCCTTACACTTTCTGCAAGGTGCTCAGCTAATGCTGATGGAGGCCATGATCAGTGTATGGTGTGACTGGTTGTCCTTCCTTCATTTTATGTGCAAACTAGCTTACTGTCCATTGCTTCGCTTGTGTAGATTGTGTGGCTTGTGGAGATTTTTTTTGTTTAATCAAATTTTTTACGTTGTTCGCAAATTGCAACACCTTCTAAGCTTTTCACACTAATTAAGCCCACATAATCATGGTCTTTTCCAAATGTACTCCCAACCACAAATTGATTCTCTAGCTGGAGTCCAAGGTTTTTGTTAATCATACCTTTTGTGTTCTTGTAGAGATATTTCCATAGCAACTTTCATCCCCTAACAAACATTTCTTTATATCTAGCCAAGAAGTGAAATACTAGTTTTCATACATTTAGCTGTAAAACTGTTCTAATGTAACAAAATACTTTCTTAAAAATTTTCGTCCCCTATTGCACTTCATTAGGGGATGAATTCTCCGAAACACTGAAAGACATATATATTTTTTTAAATTTCTAAACCAAGAAATCAGACAACACTTTTCATAGATGTAGCCTTAAAAATCCTTTAGTAGTTCTTTAGTAATTATTTATTTTTTAAAAAAAACTTTCACCCACTATTTTACCCCCTTAGTGTTTGAATTTCCAAAAATGCTGAAACATATATTTTTTTTATTTTCTGAGTGAGAAAACAAATACTAGTTTTTGTAGTTCTAGCTCCAAAATTCCTGTAATAGTGACGTACTTTCAAAAAGCCTTTCATACTGTATTTCATCCCCTTAGCAATGGAATTTCAGATGATCTCTTCTTAAACAATGCCTACAGTATAAGATCCACATCCTCTTCATCTTCAAGTTCTTAGCAAATTTTGTCTGGGTGATGCTGAATTTCAAAAAAGTGAAAAATGTATTTTTTCATCTCTAACCAAGATGCCAAACACCAATTTTCAAAGATTTAGCTTTAAAAATGCTTATGTGTGGAATTTCCATAAACAGTGACGTGTATGTATTATTTCTAACAGAGAAGCCAAATACAAATTTTCATAGATTTAGCTTCAGAAATGCTTGCACAATGAAATATTTCCGTAAAAACTTTCATCCACCATTTCACCCCCATAGGGGTTGAATTTCCAAAGACACTGAAACACATATTTTTATATTAATATAGAGCATGAACAAGTAGGGTCCCAACACACTTCCCTGGGACACATCCGAAGTTATTTCTACATCTGATGACAATGCACCAAACCAAGATAACATGCAGCATCCTTCCTGCCAAAAAATCCTCAATCTAGTCGCAAATTTCACTTGATACCCCATATGATCATACTTTTTGACAATAAGTGTAGGTGTGGTGCTGAGTCAGGAGGTCAAGAAATACTGCATATAGCCAACTTCTTTGGTCCAAAACTTTCAGTATGTCATATTAGAAAAGTTTGAGTTGGGTTTCACGTGATCAAAATAGTTTTTTGTTTGTTGGATCTTTGATAGATTATTGTTAGAAGAGGGATTAACGCAGCCACAAATTGAATATAGAATGTGATATGAAATCCATCTCAGGCCCTGGAACTTTGTTCAGTTTTAACAGTTTCACCTGTTTCTCAACATCACTGACACTAATACTTATTTCACTCATCTTTTCAGTGGTACAAATATTAAATTGGGGCAGTTCACCTGCATTTCTCTTTGTAAAGAAACAGTTGAAAAAGGAGTTAAGTATGTTAGTTTTTGCTTTGCTACCATCAATTTCAGTTTCTGTCTCATTTGCTAGGGACTAGACACTAACTTTGGTGCAGTAACAGCCTTTACTTTCAACCAGAATTTCTTTAGGTTTTGTGAAAGATCATTTGATAATATTCTGCTATGGTACTCACTAAAGGCTTCACGCTTTGCTCTCATAACAGCCAGCCTCATTTCATTCAGTGTCTCACTATCTATAGCCCTAAGCTTTGTTTTACACCTATTATGCAGTAATCTCTGTTTCTTTAGAAATTCCTTTTCAGTGATTGTATTCCATGGATGGCTCCTCCTATTATCAGCTGTCCTACTGGGTACATATCTATCCAGTTGCATGGTCAATTATTCTTGTAAACTTGAGCCATAGTTCCTCTAAGTGCTCCTGCCCTGTGCTGAAAATTTCAAGTTCCTCAATGTGGTATGACACTGCCACTTTTTTATCTCCTTTACTGAACATATATATATCTTTCTGCTTGTTTTAGTTTCCTTTGTACTTTGGTAATCATTCTTGCCACAACCACAACACGGTCACTGATGTCAGTTTCGATGTAGACATCTTCAAAGAGGTCAGGTCTATTTGTTGCCATTAAATCCAATATATTCCCATCATGAATGTAGTTTCAAACTATCTGTCCTATGTAGTTTTCAGAGAAGGCATTTATTAATGTTTCCTCACTAAAAAAAACTATAATTTTCCCAATTGATTGTTGAATGATTAAAGTCTTCACCGATGATTACAGTACGATCGGGGGACTTGCAAGTCAACTGAAGTTTTCTCTAAAGTTTGCAGTTACATCAGGAGATGAGTCTGGTGGACGACAGAAGGATCCAGTTATCATTTTATGCCCACACCTGATATTGAGTCTTGCCCAAACAATCTCACATGCAGCTTCAATTTCTATCTCAGTGGATTTGAGTTTCTTATCCACTGTGAAATATTCACCACCTTCATTTCCTATTCACTTATCCTTTTGATATACACTTAAATTTTTCCCAAAAAAGTCACTGCTATCAATTTCAGATTCCAGTCAGCTTTCTGTACTTAATATTATGTGAGTTTCATTGATTTTCAGGGGCACTTCAAACTCTGGCACTTTGTTGTGAGTGCTTCAGCAGTTTACCATTAGGATTTTAATACCCTCACCTGTGGGAAGCATTTCTTTCAGATCTTACGCTGATACTTCAGGGTTTCCTATAGCTAACGTTATCTGGATTGGATGGAGAGTCACCCAATTCAAAAGACCATTGTGTGCACCACACACATTCAGGTACATGATAGGAGCCTCTGATGTGTAGTGTGCACCTGACCCATTTAGGGGGGCCCTACAGATCACAACCCTATGGCACAAGTCCAGGGAGTCACAGCCTAGCCTGTCACAAAACCTTCAAAGTCTCTGGTTCGGCCCTTCATTCAACTCAGAACCAAAGGGCAAATGATCAGTTTTGGGGACAATGTCACAAATTGTAAGCTTCACCGAAACACTATATGCAGGTCTGGTCTTCTCAACCTTGTCTGCCAGTCGCTGGAATGACCCAAGTATGACCTCAGAGCCCAGACAACAGGTGTCATTTGTTCCAACATGCTCCACAGTCTGCAGTATCCACAGGAATGGATAGTACTTGAGATACTCTTATTACCAGTATCACAGGTACATGACTATCGGGAGCTTTTCCAACACAATGATTCACAGCAGCTGCCAATTGTTATTTTCTTTGTGATGAATGGTGATTGCTCAAGGAGTAGTAATAGAAGTCAGTGAGAATGTGTTTTCTATACACACTGCAATCCAGGAATGCTCTGTTTCTTCTCTTAACTAGCACATTGAGGAAAGGTAGCTGTCCATGATTTTAAAGTTCCATCGTGTATTTTATGTTAGCATAGATAGTTTAAATGTTCCAAAACTCTTCAGATATTTTGGCCATATGACCAAACTACAAAATGTCATCAAAATATTCATAGCAACATATTAGCTTGAACTAAATGGATTCTAGTATATTTGCTTCTAGTTCCAGGTATAGATATGTTATGACAGGCAATCGCCACACTATTAGTTTGTTCATAACATTTTCGATCAATTAGGAAGCAAGCTGGTCTAGGAACATGCCGTAATAATTCAGTGAAAATAACTGTCTTATTTTCTGCAATTCCTTCTGAGGTTTCATAAAATAAGGTTCTCATAAAGAGAAAAACCATGTTGAAACTGATCATAATATCCAAATCCCAGAGTCATAATTGACTAGGATGGTATGCAAATTGAGCAGAGTTGCAAGAGTTGCAAATGTTTTGTTTCCACTTTCCCACATTTCAGGTATTTTGTCAGCTGATAGACTCCTATGGAATCATGGCATCCAATCAATGTATTTGGCTGCCATCAACAAAAATGAAAAGCCTTCTTTGTGATGTTAAAGATGATCTACACTGACAAAATTTGAGAGTGTGCCACTTTCCAAGCAAATGTGATATGTCTGTTAGAACAGTCAAGGAGAGGCACAACGAACAACTGTGAAACATTGAACAAAAACATCTTGCACAGCACTTGATGCTGAGCTATGCCTAAAATATAACATGAAATGAAATACAATGAGAACACTAACATGGTGTAAATGCCAAGTCTGTGGGACATTGTAATGAAAAAGTCTACTGAAATAAAGATGTTGGAAGACTTTATAAACTGTAATTGAGGTTTCAACTTAAGTAAGGCTTGGAATTTAACATTATGTTAGATCTCGCTGCCCGTGGAAAACACAGAGGGACTGTGTTTCACATATTAATGGTGTGGGCTCGAAAAACAAATGGTCTTCAGAAGGTATATCTTTCACATTGTGGTTGAGGCTCAGGAAATAAGTAGACATAATAACACAGCTCACAGCACCTGAGGAATATCACTGGATGGTCAATGAAATATCAGGCAGAAAAATGAAATATCATGCATAAAAATGAAATCAGTCACTCAGCTGTACACCCAAAGGCACAACATTAAGAATGCCAGCATTTGTGCTGTAACCCTATAGTGTGAGCATGGGTAATCAAATAGAGTATGAATACAAGTGCCTCCACAGTCAGCCTAGAGAGGTCACCATACAACCTGGACAGATGATGCTGCAAGATATAAGTCGATATAAGCCCAGCCCACTGGGCTCTCGGCATCACTTATGCTTATTTGCTTATTGTATTCTCACATATGAGACTGAATATTGATGTGTTCTATAGTTATGAGACTTCGTACTGTTCTATACTGCATTCAGTGTTATTGTGAAGCTCTTCATGTGGAAGCAGAATAAAATTTGGTTGGTGTTACTTCTAATATTGTGTCTGTACAGTGTTACAACAATTTACATGTAGTGATTGCTGGTAAATCCTCATCAGGATAACTTAACAAGAATGAAAATCTCGGTTCTATATATGAGTCCTGTGTTTTTACTACTCATTATATTGGACAGTTTCCAGCCTCTGGCCGGGTCTGTATGGAACATATGCCTCTCCATCATCTTCTGTCTTGCCACCTTGGTCCAGTCTTTTCCTTTCTTCTGAACGCATTCTTCTACTCCTTTCAGGCATCGATCTCTTGTTCTCTCCTCCTCTATTGGTTCCACCTCTTTGGTCCTCTCATTTCTTAACCTGCCTATCTTTGTCACTCCAATACTGTTTCTCAAGAATTTCATCTCACTGGCTTGTACTTTGCTTTTCTCTCTTCCTTTCATAACCCAGGTTTCTGATCCATATGTCAGGATTGGGACATAGTATGACCGGTATATAAGCTTTTTACTGATTTGGGATACATCCTTGCTCCATATCAGGCTTCTGACACACTTCTGGAATGCTTCTGCTTTTCTCCCCTGCCCATTTATTTCTCTGTCGTTTTTTCCATCTTTCTGTATCAGGCTTCCTAGGTACTTGAAATTCTCCACTCTCATCAGTTGTTCCTCACCAATTGTTATTTCAGTTGTTCCTATCTCCTTCTTTCTTGTTGTGATAATCATCTCACTCTTACTTATACTAAATTTCATCCCATATTCTTGTACTGTTCGTTCCCATACATCCAACTGCTCTTGTACTTCCCCCTCCTTATACCCCCATATCATCAGATCATCTGCAAACACCACAGCTTTCATCTTCCTTTCACCAATTACTTGTGCTACTGTACTCATTATATCATCCATCACTACAATGAAGAGTAATGGTGAAAGTGCACTTCCCTGCCTCAAGCCATTCTTCTGTTCAATCCAAGCTGATCTCTCTCCTCCCACTTTCACACAGCTCACACTTCCATGGTACATTTCCCTTATCCTCCAAATAATCTGCTTCGCAACTCCTCTGTTCTCAAGGGCTTTCCACACTTTGCTTCTACATACACTACCATAAGTTTTTTTTGATATCCAGGAAGGTCATTAGTAGATCTATTCCATATTCATAGTGCTGTTCCTGCAGTTGTCTTACAGCAAAAATTAGCCACCGTGGACCTTCCTGTTCTGAAGCCATGTTGCTCTTCTCCCATTCTTCCTTCTAATTTTGCCTGAATTCATGCTTCCAAAATTTTCTCAAATATCTTTGCACAATGACGCATCAATCGTTCTTGCACTCTTTTCTATTTCCCTTCTTAAAGATCGGGACAATTATTCACTTCTTCCAGTCTTCTGGGATCATCTTCTGTATCCACACAATTTCTATTACTCGATAAAGCCATTGTATCCCCACCTCTCCTGCTGCTCTCACCATCTCTACTCTTAGCTCATCCACACCGGGTGACTTCCCTCCCTTCATCTTGCCCAATGCCTCTTCCACTTCTCTCCATGTAAGGTCTTTTTCTATTTGCTGTTCCTCCTCTTTTTTCTCCTTGGCTTGTTCCTCCTCATCCAGGTCCCCATTCGGGTTCAGGAGTTCTTCAAAATACTCCTTCCACATATTCATGAGTTCCTCTTTATTCTCTACATATTTTCCAATTTTGTTCACCATTCGAGCATAATCTGCCTTGCCATTCTTCCTCTTACTTTTAACCGTCCCTTTTTTGAACCCTCTCTATCCTGTCCATCATTCTGGTCAACTGTTCCATCCACTTACTTCTTTCCTCTGCCACCACTCTTTTTGCTTCTTTCTTTCATGCCTGATACTCTTCCCTTGTCTCTACTGTTCTCTTCTGGAACCATACCCTAAAGACTCTATTCTTCTTTTGTACTATATCTTTTGTTTTATCATTCCACCAGGGTGTTTCTTTCCATCTCTTTTTGTTGCTTATCCTCCCACATATTGCTTCCACTGCACTTACTAATGTTCCCTTGAATCTACCCCAAACCTCTTCTACCATTTTTTGTTCATCCTCTGGGATGCTTTCCTTTACTACCTGTAGATACTGTAACCTGCTTTCTTCCTCCTTCAACTTCCACACCCTTATACGTCTTTCCTGATTTTCAGTACCTTTATTTTCCTTAGTCCCTCTTAAGTTCATTAACAGCAAACGGTGGTCACTTTCCAAGACCTCTGATGGTAATACCTTAATGTCAGTGATGTTCCTATTCATCTCACTATCGTACAGGAAGTAGTCAACTATCAACTTCCTCTTTAAGTCTACCAACTCCCTTTTCTTGAACCAAGAGTTCCCAACCAGCAAGTCATTCCTTTGACAGAACTCCAATAGTGTTTCATCTTCCTCATTTCGGCAGCCCCAACCCTCTGGCCCAAGCACACTTTTGCAGCCTTGTCTATCTCTTCCAAAGTGTGCGTTTAAATCCCCCATTACTATCATATTCTTCCTTCCCATCTGCTTCTGCATTTCCTCTTCAAACTCTTGCTTCTCCTCAGAAGTGCAACCCACCTGCAGCACATACACTTGTATTACCTCTATGGTCATCCCCTTGAGTGATATTTTGGTCTTCATCATCCTATCACTTATTCTCTTCACTTCCTCTTTTAATCCATTCCGACTCTGTTTCTCCTTCCTCCTCATTTCCACTCCAGTACAGTTGGTAGCCTTTCCTCAGTTCTCTCCCTCCTTCCCCTTTCCAGCTCGGTTCAGCTAACACCAATAGGTCTAACTTCCTTCTTTCCATCATGTCTACCATCTCCTCCACCTTTCCAGTCAATGTTTGTATATTTAATGTTCCAAATCTTAGTCCTTGTTTATAGCCAGTTCATTGTTGATTAAATCTGTCCTTTCCAAGGCCCATTCTATTTTTGAAAGCAGAAATCATAGTCCACTACTGGCTTGCTGGCCTATCATAGCTTCACCAGAGCCCCGTTAGCCGTCACTTTTCAGGGTTCCTGTAGGACCTTCACAGCTACTGTAGCAGTCCCGGGGCATACACAGTCCCCAATGTACCTCGCTCCTACAGGCAATCCCCTACTTCATGCCATTGCCCATCCCCCATGACTTGGGCCAGGGGTTGGACTTGTGGGAGACTGTTTTTTTACTACTACATGTATTAGTGTGTTTTTTACTACTACATGCCCTTATCTCATTCCATTTAACTGCAACACGCAATAACTTCTACTGTATCAAGAATTTCTGTTTTCTTCAGAGATACAAATAAAGATGATAGTCAAGGTAAAGGAAAATATAAGAGAGAGGACAGTTCAGGCTAATATGATGCCATTGGTCTGTGCCCCATGTCACCAGAGCATTCGCAGGATTTTGCAAAGATAGGTTCATGATCCCTCATACCTGCACATCTGTATTATTTAAGAAAATTATTAGATCAATATGAATACCAGTTTCACCATAATAATTTTTCACTTTGGACATGTTAGGCAAGATAATAAATAACATGTATATTGCATATGTTTGATCTGTGTATACTAAAAGAGTTGCAGTCTACATCTGATGTCTCCTTGCTGTATTCTTCTTAATGGCCTCCATTCAGCCTTCCTGTTTAGACATCAGAACTTGATGAAAGAACTTCACTTCAAGTGCAATAAAACAACTTATTTGTTTATTTTGTTGAATTAAGAGTGATCACAGACATCAGTACTTCCATCATTTCTGCACACTGAAATCCTTTCTACAACAAAAGTTGTGAAAACAGCTTGGACCCTACCAATATAATTAGTCATTCAGGTGATATGGATGTGAGATCTCCTTTGGTAATTCCAGTAAGCGAGTAATGATCCACGATTTCTTTTGCAGTTGGCTGACAACTTCTTATTTGACGTTCCAATGAACTGTTGACATTTATGCACTTTACGGCAATGTAACCTGCCAGATATTTCAATGAATGCAGTGCCACATCTTCATTGGAACATTTTGAACAGTTGAAATTAGCCTTTAGCAGCAAGCAGTCTTCACCTCTATCTAGAGCATTATTATAACACAAATCACCAGTTAAATTGGTGTCTAGTTTGATATGTAACTTGAATCAAAAGAAGATTTTAAAAGAAGATTTTCACTGTCTTCATTGGTCTCTTCTGCTAAAGTACTCACATTATGACCACTTTCTCCAAAGCATACATTTATTTGAAGAGACAGAAGAATCCTTCATCCTGGCATTCAACAGCCCAAAAAATGGATGAAACAATCTGAGTGTAGCTCAACATTTTAAAAAAGGCAACAAAATTAATTAAAGCTGGGGAAGAATTGATTCAAGCCTTTGATGAAGTATCTGTTCTTACTTTTGATTAAACAGACATTGACAGTCACACAAGTAATCATGTAATACTTCAGATGATAATGGTGCATGGTTCATTTGAGACATGGAAGCAGCCAATATATTATTGCCTACAATGTCAAAATGTTTAACAAGCTCTTGGAAATAATAAAAAAACAGCACTGGAACGAGGAAGACTATTAAGAGATTAAACAGACATAGATAGTCAAATAAGTTACGCCTGCTCATGTGATACTTCGGATGATAATGGTGCATGGTTCATTTGTGACATGGAAGCAGCCAATATATTATTGCCTACAATGTCAAAATGATTAACAAGCTCTTGTAAATAAAGAAAAAAAGTACTGGAATGAGAGAGACTATGCATTGTAGCTATTACTTGACCCAAAAATTTGAACATATGGAAACTTTCAGCTTGTTCTACCCACACATAAAACATGTTTTGCAACCTCTGGAGATCACGGCAGGATACTATGGGTATTTGGTAAGGTGTCTGTTGCTGCAATTGCTAAGGAACTGTTACTAGATGAAAAACTTGCTTTACTTGATTTCATAAACACGACAAAAGATATGATCACAAGGGCTATCTTTCAACTGTGATATGCATTTCAGAAGTATATTTGAATATAACTGGAGGTTTGTACCAAATGTCACAATGGCTACACAAAACAAAACAATGGAAAATCCAGGATGAAATAATGACAATATTATGAAAAGGATAATTGCAAAATTTTATCTACATGACAATGTGGCATGAGGTCCAATTCAGAATGAACACGTTTCACAGCATAAATTTTTGAAGACCTGATGATGGCTGCAAAGTCCGTCGAAACTGGTTGTTTCTGAATAAATAAATATTTATGTGATCTTGGCTTTAGAAAGTTTTTACCAAGTAAAACAGATCACTTCTTATACTTTCTCAACATGAGAAAATTCAATTGATTTAACAATGGTTGAAAACCTTGCTCCACAGAACACTTAATGAGCATTGAAATATCCTGATGTGAAAAGTTGTGACAAAATAGCCTTTATGTCCTTCCTAACAGTCTCATGTTTCATTTTAGAGACTTCTGTAAGATACAATATAGCCAGTAGTTGTTTCCTGAGATCCTCATTTTATTTCTCTCCCACTAATATGACTGAATCCTGAATAGATTCAATACTAACTACTGGTCAAGTTTTTCACACAGATTTTGTATACAAGTGATACTCTCTTTGTGTGGCAACTTACTGTTAAAGATAAATCGTAATCATGTGCTTATGATTTATTGATCCATCTTTAAGCATTTTTCATGCAATTGATGTCATCATTCCACATACATTATGATGATGATGATGATGAAGTCCCATACTCCGTGACGGAGCGTAAGGGAACGATGCGGGTGACCCGCACCGCCGTACTAGGCAAGGTCCTAGTGGAGGTGGTTTGCCATTGCCTTCCTCCGACCATAATGGGAATGAATGATGATGATGAAGACGACACAACAACACCCAGTCATCTCGAGGCAGGAAAAATCCCTGACCCCGCCGGGAATCGAACCCGGGGCCCCGTGCTCGGGAAGCGAGAACACTACCGCGAGACCACGAGCAGCGGACTAATAATTACAAAATAAGTCATACATTTTTAACATTCTGAATGAGTAAATATGTTTTATACCGCACATGTTTAGTAGTCATTAAACATAAATGAATCATGCAGAATGACAAAAGGAGATACTGTATGTGTAACACAATACACATGCTAAGAAAAACATTTTAACACATCTAAATGAGACAGGCTTAATACATGTTAACCATTGGGGAAAATGCATTCTGTAAATAAAGCACAATAGCATGGTACAATAACATTTTCAGAAGAACTTATGTAATAGGGTGGTCATGTCATACAGCAGTTAACTATTGAGTAAAAATACATTATGTAAATAAAGCACAACCGCATGACACAATAACATTTTCAGAAGTGCTCATGTAATATGGTGGTCATGTCATACAGCAGTTTTAATAGAATATATCATTTTTATTACATACTTTAAATTCTTCTATTGTATAGAATGCTTTTTGTCCAAGTCACCTTTTTGCAATATTTTTGAAGACATTCAGTGATACACTGAGTGCTGTAGGTGGTAGCATGGTAAATAATTGTATCCCTGTGTATGTGTAACTGTTTTGGGTTTTTTTAAGCCTAGTAACTGGGATGACCATCATCTGCCTTTGGCGTGTGTCATGGCTATGTACAGACTCACAGAGTTTATAGCTTTCTTGGTTTTCCTTTATATGCACTAAGCAACTGAGAATAAAGAGTGATGTAAGTGTCAGTATTTTTAACTCTATGAAATAGTCTCTACATGATACAAGGTTTCTCACTCCAGCAATACACCAAATGGCCTTTTTCTGCCAAAGAAAAATTCTTTTTGCCCCAGAGGTGTTGCCCCATTACAGCACTGCATACGTGAGGTGGCTATGAAAACAGACATAATAGGCATTTAGCAGTAGCTCTTCCATCACACAAGTCCTGAGCTTAGTTAGCAGATAGGTGACTCGGGATAACTTTTTGCATACATAATTGGAGTGAGTTTCCCAGGTTAATTTTGGGTCCAGATGAATGCCAAGAAGCTTAACTGAGGAACTACAGTTGTCATTGTTATATAGGCTGAATAGAATATTTACAGTTTTAGAGTAGTTAATTTGTATTTAATTTGCTCTGAACCATCCACTGGATATTCTGAGTTGTTCTGCACTTTTGTGCTTGAGTATGTCCAAGGCCCTATCTACTGTAAGAAAGGTGGTGCTGTCTGCATATAGTATGGACTTACAAGGCATCATATTGGACAAATCATTTACATAAATTATGAAAAGCAAGGGTCCAAGCATGGACCCTTGTGGCACACCTCGTGTTACACCCAGTGTGTTTGATTTGTTTCTGTTAAAATGTACTATTTGTTTTCTCTCACTCAGATAAGACGTAATCAGAGATAGTACTTTGCCTTCAAAACCATACGAGCAAAGCTTATTTAAAAGAATTCTGTGGTTGACAGAATCAAAAGCTTCACTTAGATCTACAAGTGTGGCATTTACAGAAAGTTTGGATTTGAATGCAGACAAAGTGAAAGAAATAATATTTTCCACTGAATCCATATTGAGAATCACTAAGGAGGTTGTTGGCAGATAGATGCCTATGGATTTGGAGTTGCATGCAATGCTCTATTACTTTAGATAGAATGGGTATAAGAGAAATTGGTCAATAATTACTTGGACATGACTTGTCTCCTTTTTTGTGTAGTTGTGTGACCACTGTCATTTTTAAACGTGTTGGGAAACAATCACTAGTAAACATCCAATTTACAACTACACAGAGTGGAAATGCAATTATATCACCTATTTTTTAATTACAAAATTAGAAAGACCATAAATGTCTTCTGCTCTTGAACTTCTTAATTTTGCAATTGATCTCATGATATCACTTAACTGGACCTCTTTCCATTCACATGTAGGAGAAATGTGTTCCAAATGTTGTAGGAAAGATACAGCTTCCTTTAGGTCCTGTTGACATTTATTATTTGACTCAGCTGCAGCAGAGGAACTTATGTCACAAGCATTAACGAAATAGGCATTGAATTCGTCTAGTGTGATATTCACATTACAGTCATCACTTTTACAGTTCTTACTTCCCCCCAGTTCAGTCTTTACAACATTCCATGCAGCTTTACATTTGTTGTCAGAATTATTAATCTAATTGTCATTTGCCTCACACTTTGCTAACCTGATTTCTGATCTGTATTTACTCTTTAACTTAATATAACTAGCTTTGTCTGCATCATGATTTTTATATTTATCATAATAAATCATAAACAATGCTCTAAGCCTCTACAGAGTGGGTGTGAACCACTTGGGTGTAGAGTCATGTTTTCTGGTTGTTGCCGTATGTCTTTTCAGAACTTTTGGACAACAGGTCTTAAAAATGTCTGCGAGTATATTGATAAAAACTGTAAATGCATCCTCAACACTTTCACTATCAAGTAGGATGTCATTCCATCTAAACATCTGCAACTGTGTCCTGTAGTTGTCAATATTTTGATCATACAGTAGCCTGATATGCTTTGCTTTGGGGCAGTTAGATATAGGTTTATTGATTTTTAATTTTAACCATATCCCCTCATGGTCTGAAAGAAAATAAGCACTGAACAACTCTAGCTCATACAGATCTTTTTCAACATTGGTGATAACATTATCAAGACAGGATAACTGCCTTGTTGGATTGTTATTAATGCAATGTAGATCATGTGATCGTAACATATTCTGTAGATAAAGCTGCTTTGATGTCTTTAGCCTTATATCAATATATATGTCTCCCAATTTTTAATATTCTATATTTGCTTAACTTTTCAAAGTGTCAGATCATTTTTTTCTAAGACCTGTGTAAATAATTCACTGTCACTATCTGGAGTATGGTATACTGACACTATTATGAGTTTTAGTGTTGGAAGTAGCATTGCGGCAGCTTCAAGCACATTCTCTATACAGTATTCAGCAATGTTAAAGACACTATATTGCAAATCTAGATCACTACTAATATAAATTGAAACTCCACCACGCTGTTGTGTTTTTCTACAGAATCCTGTACCTAAATCAAAGCCCGGTGGTAAATACAAATCCAACTGACCTTCACTTACCCAATGTTCATTAACACATAGTATGGTGGTTTTGTTCTTTCCTAAGAGAATACTCAAGTCATCAATTTTATTTCTTAAAGACATGATATTTATATGCATGAATAAAAGGGACTCATTGTTACATGATGGCAGGTCTAAATTGTTCTGCAATTGTACATCAGTTTGTGAACTTGCCGTGTGAAGTCTTCTGTTACTTGGAGTAGGCTTACTCACACATGCTGCTAACTCCTTGTTGGTGCTGGATCCAGGCGCTGGTGATGCAGATTCCCTGGAGCTAACCATAAAAAATCATTTCTTCTCTTTGGTAGCTTTCTTGCCCTAGAGGAAACCCGTACTGCAGTTTGTTTCATGCTACACATGGTCTGGCTGCTTGCTTTTTGCACCACCTCAGCAGAGAATAAAGATGTATCACAGTTAACATTTGCAGGTTGTGTGATGGCTTTTGCAGACATTCTCCTTTGTTGGGAGTTCTGTAATGAACCAGGGGGCTGGGTAGTAGTCCTACTGCATTCCATCAACTGAGTACTTTGCCTCAGATCCGATTTAAACCCATTTTTTGAACTGGGAACTGTTTTCATTACCTCTGTTCTATTCCATGTGCATTTAACTGAAACAGCAAGGCTTCTACACAAATTAAGTTTTCCTCTTGCATTGAGTTGTAACCCATGTTTTGTGTAATCATACCTCTGTAAAAGATAGTTGATATCCACTACTCGGACTTTGTCACTCGTAACATCCATTAGAATGCTATTGAGATTAAATACAGATTTGTTCAAGTATGGCTTGTCATATCGGTATGGTATTGTACATAGTATCAGCTGTGTATGGTTCATCACCGAGATTAGCTTCTGAGCAGCTGCACTGAAGTTTCTTCTTTGTTGGTTAATGTCATTAGCGCCTGCTACAACAATCACTGAATCATTCATTGTGAAGTCACCAGTGAGTTCAGTTGCTTCCTTCACAACATCTTCAAAACGTGCATTTGGTTTAACTATCGCTGATGCTTTGTAGTCTGAGGTTAACATCTCATTAATGACTGATGCACAGCCATGTCCGTGGCTATCAGTCAGCATGAGTATTTTATTACTACACTTTGACTTTGTTTGCCGTAGTTTTGTTATTCTTGGGAGTTCTACTAGTTTTATCCGCAACGTTTTTAATCGTGCTTGTGAAGTGGCCAACTGTTTTCTCTATGATATCAGCTGTGCCTTTAGCAGCATCGTTTACGTTTTTCATTGGCGTCAGCTATTTTTTTCCTTGGCCAGTTTGAAATTATGCGAGCAATGTTTGGTAGCACCTTGCAAATTACACTTCTTTATTGTTTCACGTTCATTAAGTCCATTTTTCTCCAATAATACGTCATATTTATGATTCAAAACTTCTATCTTGTCCAGTAGTATGGAGAGGACAATGTTTTTGCTGTCAACATTTTCTAGTTTTAGACCTAAATCATTTTTGCAGCACTGACGACAGAACCAGATTTTTCGCTTTGAATTCGCCTTTGCACACGTCAGATGATAAATTTTTATTATTTAAGGCACTGAATGCCTTTACTTGCAGGCTTATGCATTCTCAATAATACAATATTAGTAGCAACTACATAACGCACATAACGGCTAAAAAAAGATAGACTTTGTACTGTGAACATCTCTTTAACATCTTTAACATGCTCAAGAAATTAATTTGTCCTCTTAGGCCCAATATTGCTAGAATTTATTACAGCATTCAGAGCTTTGTATCCTATCTTGTTTTTTCTGTGAAGTGACAGCTCTTGGCTTCTGTGGGCAAACCTAAGAGCCCATTTTACAAATCCCACACATAATCCTCAGGGAGGACATGTACTGTGCATATCCTTCCATCAGAAATATTTATTTTACTAATTTGTTTGCAATAAGATATCCACATGTGATTAACAATAAAGTATTTTGGGACCAGATGATACATGACATCCAGAGTTTTATAGACAATGTTGTTGCAACAGCACAAATATGCCTGACCTCATTCATTTCATCAGCAATTCAATATTAACTTGGAAAGTAGCAGTCACAACATAAACCACAGCACTACCTGCACACAAAACCAATACTACTTGGAGACAGCAGTAACAGACAACATATGGTCAGCTGCAACACCTCAACAGTGACCTCACTGTTAGTAACCTTGGCTTACCAAGTTTCACGTGAGAAGCCAGAATAAAGCCCCCAGGATGGTAGTAACTGGTAATGTCAACCAGGATGAGGAATGCAGTTGCAGATTCCACCATGAAGAACAATAAATGTGTATGACACTTCCACACAGAATATTTTCACAGTTGTTAATGACAAACTATTTGGGAAATATAACTGCCTTCTCAGAAACCAGTGACTTCTGAAGTAATGGTTAAGAAGATAAAAAGAAGGGAAGCATAGATAGAACAGCAAAGAAATGCAAAAAGAGCAGAAAAAATAATGAATGACAAGGAGAAACAAATGAAAATAAAAATTAGAAAGAGGGAAGATAAACAAGAAACACAAATGAATATTTTAAATAAATTTGGAAAAGTTTCATTTTGGAAATTATTAATGAGAAAAAGACTCTGGTTCTATATGGAGGAAAGAGAAAGAAAAAAATGCTAGTCATATATTGTTGAAAAAGAGGGAGAGCGTGAATGTGACCAGTAAGAAATGGTAGAGAAACTTGGCTTCCTAAACAAGTGACATAAATGACAGAAAACATGACCTTTTTAGGAGAATACCTCACAGAGAAACTTTAAAATGTATCTGCAGTAGCAATATGAGTGAAACAGAGCTCCACAGATTAAGTATATAAAGGCCACTAAATCACCTGTACTTCTTGTAAAACTGTCTTCCTTACAACCCCATTATCATTCTGGACTAATGAAGACCTTTTATCTTGATCATTTCTATCCCTTCCCCTAATACATTTTTCTCATTTCAAAAAATTGATGCCTCAATTCATTTCTGTTTTTCTACTACTGTTTATGAAGCCACTGTAAGAGAATAGTAGGAACTTATTAGTTGACAGGTGGGCAGTATCTTCCTACCAGTTTAGCAAAATATGGCTCAACCAGGTATGTAATTGTCTCTTCTCATAAAAAATTCAGAAATTTTGACTTATTTTCTTTGTTAGTTTTGATAGTTAATTGGTTTATTTTCTTCTGGTCTATGACATTTTGACCAAAATCAGCCACATATTATTAACTACATTCATTACTTCTTCTAACATATCATGATTCGATGATACATGGGTATTTTAAGGTCTGCTTGTGCATCTGCCGACATATTAAGAGTCTTTCTTAAATTGAAAAAAATTCAAAAAACTGTTTTTCTCTTGTATTTTATAAACTTAATAATATAACTGTGATGGACATCATCTGTTCATATCAAAACTTAATTTCTATTTAGATGGAAGGTATTAGTTCACCGAACAAATACAAAATAAAACAATTTAATATTGTACTTTATTTTTAAGAAGTCATATTAAACAATAAAATGTGAATATCAGTTTGTTGTCAATATTATAATGAGTCTACACAGGATAAACATATTCATTTCATAAACAACACTGCATTATGTATGTATGTTCAACTACACAATGATTCAGCCTATCACAAGCATGTATATTAACTTAAGACGTACTTTCACATTTTCGTATTATACATAATTTAGTGACAGTTGGCAGTTAGTAAAGTTACTGATAAGAATTTAAATAAATTTTTAAACAGTTTTCTCTTTTCAACAGAACAGTGAGACATCAAATCCAAATCTAGAACCTCAGGTAGCTCACATCATGTACATTGTGTTCTTAACATTCTCACTTCACCTGATAGATAGACAGGTAAGAAAATTAACAGACTGTCTGTCTTTTTATTGCATAGTTCTGCCTGGTTATGTTTCTAACAAAGGAAATCACTGGTTCTTGCAATTTCACAGTCAGAGTACATGAATCGCTTGGACTATCTTTGGAAACGTCAACTTTCAGAAGAGCAGGATCTATCAGCTACAACTCGTCTAGTGAACAAGATGCTTCTGGAGAACATCTTGCCATCTCATGTTGGTATGATTATCCACATAAAATATAAATAATTGATTTATCAACTGTTCTAAAAATATTTTCTTAAATTTGGTTTTCTTTGCAAATCTTAACACAGTTTCATGACCTAAAATATTCAACAAACATAATATCACACACTGTAATCATAAAATAACTCGTACGTGCTAGTCACAATAATATTAACACTCATAAATGTACATTGAGTGTCACGCAACTGCAATGATTATTTCCTTCCACTCAATAGTTTCAACCATTTAGTCAGAGGCAATGTAAAAGAAGATGAGATGAAATAAAGAGACAGTGAAAGACAGCATCAAATCTGTGACCAGACACAATATAGTGAAAATTCCTGTAATGGTAACATCAATGAAAACAACAACAGTCGTCAAACTAGATGGTCCCTAGCATACAATTTGTTTAAATGCAACACCACCAAAGCCACCTTCTCATGTACTGTTCCCATTATCATCACTTTTACTACTAATGTTTTATGTCCACTCTTGCCTCCAATGACAACCATAATTTTAACACAAGTGGGAATACATATCTGCAAGATTTCAGATATTTGTAATATAAATCTTACGAAACAGAGTTCAGTGGGCTACCATGACCAAACTGCCTCCAATTTCAGTTTCTACTTCCACTAGTAGTCTGTGTTCTTCCTCCTCCATTTCAGCTTCAGTTGCTCACATTGTCCAAGAATAAACCGTGCATAGAACCACTATTTGTTTTCATGCTTGACACCTTGTCTGTTTTCATTGCTACGGCAAAATTCCCTAGGTTGTGATATGTCACTCGCATGATCTTTCCAAACACATTTAGCATTCATCGGTAGGACTCTTTCCACCATGCCCTTGGCTTATATCCATCATGATTGCATTTGACATAAGATTTACTCCAACCTTGTTGCCTGTTATCCTGATGTTGTGTACAATTATCATACACAGTGGTATCTTTTCGTTGAAAAAATGTGAGAGTTGTGTGTTTTAGTGTAACTGATAAGTGTAGTTGACTATAATGGGTGTATGTAGTGCCATGTTTGAGTTGGATGATGAAGATAAGAGATGGGAGAGGATGAAGCCCAGTGCTGGCACATAGCCTACTCCTCTCAAATAGCACTAAGGTGACTACTGAGGCTAATGTCCCCATCTGATGGTTACCCATTAACAGTGTCACATGCACTCCCTTCATGAGTTGCTGCAGAGATGTTTGGAATTTAATCCATGGCATTGGCACAGTGTCTAGTGATCAGAAACTTAATGCCACCAAACCTCCTCCTCTTTACCATAACAACAAAGGGAAAGCAAGCAACAGTACTTGGCGTACCCTGGAGGTTACCCATCCAAGTACTGGCCACATTCGATATTGCTTAATTTTGGTAATCTAACCAGAACTGGTATATTCAACAAGGCAAGGTCGTTTCCAGATTATAATTAGTGTGACTGACTTCTGGGCCCCAACCTAGTCTTGCAGTATTCTTCAGCTGCCTGTTTGAATACACTTGCCACTTGACTTCTAAATGGTCTTTGTGTTCTATTACTCTGCACACCATTATAACTTTGTTACTATACCAACTAACTGTACATATGCTGATCCTCACCTTCAGATTCATGGTTTTAGTTCAATTGTTTCTTCACGTGCATCTTCCTTCTTTTCTAGCTGCCAAAATTTATAACAAAATAATTTCTTCTTCTGTTTTTCTCCTTTCTCCTTTATACATACTAAATCACAAAATATTTTCATCTCCACTTCTTTTCCCCAAGTAAATTTCACCATCTGAGCTTATTTTGTCATGATAAGCATTTGCCTGTACACACAGGAAACAATACAGCTCTCTCCCTCTCTCAAGATACCAACTTATTAAAACCACACTCCTTTGATTTGCTCCCTATTTTTATTTTTAATGCATTACTATTCCCTTCACCTCATGTTCTCACTACAACGATATCACAACAAACACACTGTTACTACCACTGCTGTTACAATACAACATCTTATTCTTGGCAACTAAATTCAGACAAATTAATTTCTATCTGCCAGTATTGCTTGTATCTAGGTATATTTTTACAAGCTGTTGCTTTACAATATGCTCATGTACAACATGACTACAGCATTGCAACTGCTAACAGTAACATGCAATTTGTCATCATCTTCTGGTATTGAATGTACTATAACTCACTGGTTGCATACTCAGTCTCTGCTCTACTAAAACCATTGTACTATTTCGTCACATCATGCCTTTTCCACATTAATTCCCATTTTATTATTTTATTCAATGCATCAATCTTCAGATCCTATAATCAAATCATCCTGTCACAGGCATTATTTTTAAGTGTATGCTGGCTACTTGTTTCAACATTGGATCCTATACAGTGTGCTACAAAAAGGTACGGCCAAACTTTCAGGAAACATTCCTCACACACAAAGAAAGAAAATATGTTATGTGGACATGTGTCCGGAAATGCTTACTTTCCATGTTAGAGCTCATTTTATTACTTCTCTTCAAATCACATTACTCATGGAATGGAAACACACAGCAACAGAACATACCAGCGTGACTTCAAACACTTTGTTACAGGAAATGTTCAAAATGTCCTCCGTTAGCGAGGATACGTGCATCCAACCTCCGTCGCATGGAATCCCTGATGCGCTGATGCAGCACTGGAGAATGGCGTATTGTATCACAGCCATCCACAATAAGAGCACGAAGAGTCTCTACATTTGGTACCGGGTTTGCGTAGACAAGAGCTTTCAAATGCCCCCATAAATTTAAATTCAAGAGGGTTGAGGTCAGGAGAGTGTGGAGGCCATGGAATTGGTCCACCTCTACCAATCCATTGGTCACTGTATCTGTTGTTGAGAAGCGTATGAACACTTTGACTGAAATGTGCAGGAGCTCCATCGTGCATGAACCACATGTTGTGTCGTACTTGTGAAGGCACATGTTCTAGCAGCACAGGTAGAGTATCCCGTATGAAATCATGATAACGTGCTCCATTGAGCGTAGGTGGAAGAACATGGGTCCCAATCAAGACATCACCAACAATGCCTGCCCAAACGTTCACAGAAAATCTGTGTTGATGACGTGATTGCACAATTGCGTGCGGATTCTCGTCAGCTCACACCTGTTGATCGTGAAAATTTACAATTTGATCACGTTGGAATGAAGCCTCATCCGTAAAGAGAACATTTGCACTGAAATGAGGATTGACACACTGTCGGATGAACCATTTGCAGAAGTGTACCCATGGAGGCCAATCAGCTGCTGATAGTGCCTGCACACGCTGTACATTGTACGGAAACAACTGGTTCTCCCGTAGCACTCTCCATACAGTGACGTGGTCAACGTTACCTTGTACAGCAGCATCTTCCCTGGTGCTGACATTAGGGTTATCGTCAAATGCATGAAGAACTGCCTCGTCCATTGCAGGTGTCCTCGTTGTTCTAGGTCTTCCCCAGTCGCGAATCATAGGGTGGAATGTTCCGTGCTCCCTAAGATGCCGATCAATTGCTTCGAACCTCTTCCTGTCGGGACACCTTCGTTCTGGAAATTTGTCTCGATACAAACGTACCGTGCCACGGCTATTGCCCCGTGCTAATCCATACATCAAATGGGCATCTGCCAACTCCGCATTTGTAAACATTGCACTGACTGCAAAACCACGTACGTGATGAACACTAACCTGTTGATGCTACATACTGATGTGCTTGATGCTAGTACTGTAGAGCAATGAGTCGCATGTCAACACAGGCACCGAAGTCAACATTACCTCCCTTCAATTGGGCCAACTGGCGGTGAATCGAGGAAGTACAGTACATACTGACGAAACTAAAATGAGCTCTAACATGGAAATTAAGCATTTCCGGACACATGTCCACATAACATCTTTTCTTTATTTGTGTATGAGGAATGTTTCCTGAAAGTTTGGCCGTACCTTTTTGTAACACCCTGTACAAAAAGGTAAAATCTTACTATCATCTGCAGTTTTATCTGATTGTGGATTCAGCTGCCAGAGGCTGCAGTCATGTGTGTGCATTGAGTTTGTGTGTGTGTGTGTGTGTGTGTGTGTGTGTGTGTGTGTGTGTTTGTGTGTGTGTGTGTGTGTGTGGTCTATTTTTGGCAAAGACATTTGATGGCCAAAAACTTGTATTGTGACAGGCTTATATTGTGACAGTCTTTTTGTTGTGCCTATCTGTGACTCAACATGTCCACTATATGGTGAGTAGCAACTTTCCTTCTCATAATATTGTTACATTCCATTCTGTATTTCCCATTGTTTGATTGGTATCTACTTTTTACAAAGCTCATACTATCTACATTGATTACTGTTCAATGTGAGGCTCTTTCAAATGAGTTCATTTCACTAACAGCTGTCTTGGTCCCTAATCATGTTATAATTCTACAATTTCATAGTTTACATTGTCACACCAGAACCTTTTTACTGTATTCATGATTCTTGGTACAAGGTGGCTACTCAAACTTGAAATAAAAATTCCCTGAGAATTCCAGGTAGGAGAGGAAGATGATACGAAGATAATTTTGTAACGAGCTCCTGAGAAATTAACCATGAGCTGCAGGGAGAAGGACCAGTATGGGTTGAGCATCTCTTTTTTTCCCTCTTGGCTGTATTTTAACCAAAGTTTTTAATCATCAATAACTTATATAATCTAATATTCAAATAATTAACACACTTGGAAATACTAAGCATTTTAAAATATATGAATTATAAAGCTTAGTAAAACTGAATTACAATGTTAGGTTAAAAACTCAGAATTCCCCAAGATTTTATATAATTCCTGAAATACCCTGAGATTTCCCTGAAATGTAATTCCCTGAGAAATATAGGTTTTCCAGAAGAATCGCCACCCTGCCACTTTGTATTGCTATGTTAAAATTCATTATTAAATTGCGTTACAACTTATAACTCTCTGACTCTTTCTATTTCACAAATGTACATTTGTCATGGTGGCTAGTATGCTACTCTCCTTTCGCAGCTGGCTGGTCCTTTACTGCTTCAGCACTGCCTAAGTGGTAAGCCAAATTCCCAGATATACTAAATGTACAAAATGAAATAAAAAATAAAATAATGGCAATAAATGGACTCCTATCACGATAAAGAAAGCTCTGTTTATTGCCAAATTAGGCACAATATGTTTATGAGGTACAGACTGGAAAAAAAATCAACCAAATAATTTGAAGAGCGAGATTAGAATAACAATAAACAGAATTATATGCAAGTTGTGTAAACTGCTTGCAACTGAGTGGAAATGAGTGACAGGCTGCAATTGAAAAACAGCGTGGGAATGGTGTTACAATAAAAAAAAATTAATATGAGCACAAGTGTTTGTAATGAGCAGTGAGATCTCTCTCTGCTTCTCATCTTTTCCTTCCTATTGAAAGAGACCAGAAAAAAGCAGATGTTTTTGAATGACATAATTCACACATAGGTACACTGATCAGCCAGAACATTATGATCGCCTACCTACTATAATATAAAACTGTCAGGCGATAGTAGCATCATCTGTCAAGGAATGACTGCTTTGCAGACACATGCACGGTTCATGTAGTTTCAGTGAGCATGCTGTCCATGTATGGAATGGGAAAGGCATGTGATCTAGCTGACTTTGACTGAGGGCAGATTGTGGTGGCCCAGAGACTCGGCACAAGCATTTCAAGAACTGCATGACTTGTCAGGTGTTCAAACAGTGCTGTGGTGAGCATCTTCAATGCATGGCGAAAACAATGTGAAACCGTGTCCAGATGTCATGAGTTTGGGCAGCCACCCCTCATTAGACATGTTGGACATTGTAGGCGGGGCACACAAGTAAAACAGGACAGGTGGCAAACTGTGGCAGAACTAACCTCAGTCTCGAATGCTGAGCAGAGTAAAAGTGTGTCTGAACACACAGTGCACTGAACACTCATAATGATGGTCCTCCGCAGCCGGCAACCTGTGCATGTGCCAATGTTAACACCATGATGTCGGCAATTATGACTGAAATGGGCCTGTGACCATCAGCACTGAATGTTGGCACAGTGACAGAGTGTTTCATGGTCTGATGAATCATGATACCTTCTTCTGTCATCTCCTGGAGCAACAGTTCCTTGACCCCTATACTGCAGAATGGAGACAAGCTGGTGGCAGCTCCATTATAGTCTGGGGAACATTCATGTGGGCATATCCATGGGTGCAGTGGAGCTAATGAAAGGCACCATGATGGCCAAGGAGTATCGTACACTGGTTGCAGATAACATACAGCCCTTTGTGATGATCACATTTCCCAAAGGCAGTGGCATTTTTCAGCAAGATAATGTCACAAGGTCAGGAGTGCGATGGAGTGGTTTGAGGAACAGAGTGGTGAGTTCCAGTTGATGGGCTGGCTACCCAGCGTGCCAGATCTGAACCTAGTCATAAACATCTGGGATGTCACTGAACATGGTGTCAGAGCTCTTCACCCCCTGCTTGGAATTTTCAAGAATTAGATGACTTGTTTGTGCAGATGAGGTACCAACTTCCTCAGCAACCTAATAAGGCCTCATTGCTTCCATGCCATGATGCATCACTGTAGTTACCTGTGCCAAAGGTGTAACATACTGCCTATTAGGTAGGTGGTCATAATGTTCTGGCTGATCAGTGTATATAGACTGAACCCATAATACTTCATACATGGAGTAAGATATCAAAAGGAGGTTTTCTGCCAAGTAATTTTTCTGAATGTTTAAAATCTCCTGGCAGATTAAAATTGTGTACCAGACCAGCAGTCATCTACATCTACATCTACATCCATACTCCGCAAGCCACCTGACGGTATGTGGCGGAGGGTACCTTGAGTACCTCTACCATTTCTCCCTTCTATTCCAGGCTCGTATTGTTCGTGGAAAGAACGATTGTCGGTATGCTTCTGTGTGGGCTCTAATCTCTCTGATTTTATCCTCATGGTCTCTTCGCGAGATATACGTAGGAGGGAGCAATATACTGCTTGACTCTTCGGTGAAGGTATGTTCTTGAAACTTCAACAAAAGCCCGCACCGAGCTACTGAGCATTTCTCCTGCAGAGTCATCCACTGGAGTTTATCTATCATCTCCATAACGCTTTCGCGATTACTAAATGATCCTCTAACGAAGCGCGCTGCTCTCCGTTGGATCTTCTCTATCTCATCTATCAACCCTATCTGGTACAGATCTCACACAGCTGAGCAGTATTTAAGCAGTGGGCGAACAAGCGTACTGTAACCTACTTCCTTTGTTTGCAGATTGCATTTCCTTAGGATTCTTCCAATGAATCTCAGTCTGGCATCTGCTTTACCAACGATCAACTTTATATGATCATTCCATTTTAAATCACTCCTAATGCGTACTCCCAGATAATTCATGGAATCAACTGCTTCCAGCTGCTGACCTGCTATTTTGTAGCCAAATGATAAGGGATCTATCTTTCTATGTATTAGCAGCACATTACACTTGTCTACATTGAGATTCAATTGCCATTCCCTGCAGCATGCGTCAATTCGCTGCAGATCCTCCTGCATTTCAGTACAATTTTCCATTGTTACAATCTCTCGATATACCACAGCATCATCCGCAAAAAGCCTCAGTGAACTTCCGATGTCATCCACAAGGTCATTTATGTATATTGTGAATAGCAATGATCCTACAACACTCCCCTGCGGCACACCTGAAATCACTCTTACTTCGGAAGACTTCTCTCCATTGAGAATGACATGCTGTGTTCTGTTATCTAGGAGCTCTTCAATCCAATCACACAATTGCTCTGATAGTCCATTGCTCTTACTTTGTTCATCAAACGACTGTATCGAACACCTTGCGGAAGTCAGGAAACATGGCATCTACCTGTGAATCCGTGTCTATGGCCCTCTGAGTCTCGTGGACGAAGAGCGCGAGATGGGTTTCACATGACCGTCTTTTTTGAAACCCATGCTGATTCCTACAAAGTAGATTTCTAGTCTCCAGAAAAGTCATTATACTCGAACATAATACGTGTTCCAAAATTCTACAACTGATTGACGTCAGAGATATAGGTCTATAGTTCCGCACATCTGTTCAACGTCCCTTCTAGAAAACAGGGATGACATGTGCCCTTTTCCAATCCTTTGGAACACTACGCTCTTCCAGAGACCTACGGTACACTGCTGCAAGAAGGGGGGCAAGCTCCTTTGTGTACTCGGTGTAAAATCGAACTGGTATCCCATCAGGTCCAGCAGCCTTTCCTCTTTTGAGCGATTTTAATTGTTTCTCAATCCCTCTGTCGTCTATTTCGATATCTACCATTTTGTCATCTGTGCGACAATCTAGAGAAGGAACTACAGTGCAGTCTTCCTCTGTGAAACAGCTTTGGAAAAAGACATTTAGTATTTCGGCCTTTAGTCTGTCATCCTCTGTTTCAGTACCATTTTGGTCACAGAGTGTCTGGACATTTTGTTTTGATCCACCTACTGCTTTGACATAAGACCAAAATTTCTTAGGATTTTCTGCCAAGTCAGTACATAGAACTTTACTTTCGAATTCATTGAACGCCTCTCGCATAGCCCTCCTCACACTACATTTCGCTTCGCGTAATTTTTGTTTGTCTGCAAGGCTTTGGCTATGTTTATGTTTGCTGAGAAGTTCCCTTTGCTTCTGCAGCAGTTTTATAACTTGGTTGTTGTACCACGGTGGCTCTTTTCCACCTCTTACGATCTTTCTTGGCACATACTCATCTAACGGATATTGTACGATGGTTTTGAACTTTGCCCACTGATCTTCAACACTATCTGTACTTGAGACAAAACTTTGGTGTTGAGCCAGCAGGTACTCTGTAATCTGCTTTTTGTCACTTTTGCTAAACAGAAAAATCTTCCTACCTTTTTTAATATTTCTATTTACGGCTGAAATCATTAATGCAGTAACCACTTTATGATCGCTGAGTCCCTGTTCTGCATTAACTGTTTCAAATAGTTCGGGTCTGTTTGTCACCAGAAGGTCTAATATGTTATCGCCACGAGTCAGTTCTCTGTTTAACTGCTCTAGGTAGTTTTCAGATAAAGAAGAAAAAAAAATTTCACTGGATTCTTTGTCCCTGCCACCCGTTATGAACGTTTGAGTCTCCCAGTCTATATCCGGCAAATTAAAATCTCCACCCAGAACTATAACATGGTGGGGAAATCTACTCGAAATATTTTCCAAATTATCCTTCAGGTGCTCAGCAACAACAGCTGCTGAGCCAGGGGGCCTATAGAGACATCCAATTACCATGTCTGAGCCTGCTTTAACCGTGACCTTCACCCAAATTATTTCACATTTCGGATCTCCGTCAACTTCCTTCGATACTATTGCACTTCTTATCGCTATAAACACGCCTCCCCTTTCACTGTCCAGCCTGTCTCTGCGGTATACATTCCAATCTGAGTTTAGGATTTCATTACTGTTTACGTCGGGTTTCAGCCAACTTTCTGTCCCTAGTACTATATGGGCATTGTGACCGTTTATTAATGAGAACAGTTCTGGGACCTTTCTATAGACGCTCCTGCAGTTTACTATTAGCACATTAATATTGTTATTCCCTGTTGCATTTTGCCCACTCCTACCTTGCCGCGTCTCAGGAGGCGTCGTGTCGGGCCTAAGGAGGGAATTGGCCTCTGGTTTAAGCATTCTACTCGGCCCCAAACCAGAGGACTGCGATCGGTTCTGGGAACGATACTACAAATAGTTAGCTCAGATTCCACCCCACAAGCGAGGCTTTCTGCCTTCACCAATTCCGCCAACCGCCTGTACAAACTGAGGATGACCTCTGAACCCAGATGGCAGGAGTCATTGGTGCCGACATGAGCAACAATTTGCAGTCGGGTGCACCCAGTGCTCTCTATCGCCGCCGGCAAGGCCGCCTCCACATCTTGGATGAAACCCCCTGGCAAGCAGACAGAGTGAACACTGGCCTTCTTCCACGACCTTTCCGCTATTCCCGTAAGGGGCTCCATCACCCGCCTAACGTTGGAGCTCCCAATAACTAATAAACCCCTCCCCCCATGTGCCTGCTCAGACCTTGCTGAAGGAGCAGCCACATGTCCACTTACAGGCAGAGCGGGCTATGCCACACGGCCAGCTTCCACATTGACCCTCCGCCTCGTGCACTGTGAACGCCACTGAACCTGCCACTCCCCTTGGGGAGAGGGTGGCCCAATCGCGCCCTGTACCCGCGAAGATGTCTCGACAGCAGGGACAGTGGGTGAAGCATGTAACACCTGGGGTGCACCATGCAACGCACCAGATTCCCCACTGCCGCTACACTCCGAGGCAGCAGCCTGAAGATGGCTGACCGCGGCCATCAACATGTTCAGCTGTTCGCGAACAGTGGCCAGCTCCTCCTGCGTCTGTACACAGCAGTCACACATCCTATCCATCCTAAGAAATCAATTTACTGTAGAGAGTTAATCAACTTTTAACTAGACTGCTAATTCACTGAAGGCGGCTGATTGTTGACTAAACTGTGGTTGCTAGACATTTCTTGTAGAAAACAATGAAAATAGCACTAACTGTCTCTGGACTGTATTGAAAACAAACACTAGCACTACTGGCACTATGGTTGACTAAAGGGACTCTCTCTGACAGTATTCAAAACAAACACGAAATCTATGGAACTCTGTTACTAGGACTCGACAATTAAAGCTTCCTCAAAGCAAAAACACACCTAGAACCTTGCCTTTTGTTCCAATGTATGTAACAACTGAGCAATCCGGGTGTGACACAATTCAAACACACAATTTCACCTGTGCCATTACTTCTCTCCTACTTTCCGGATGTCACAGAAGCTCTCTTGTATACCCTTTGGGACTAGCACTCCTTGAAAGTAGAAGAGAGGTACAAATAGAAGCAAAACTATGAGGATAAATCATGTGTCCTACCTGAATAGTTTGATCAGTAAGAGCACTGCTGGATTCAAATCCCAATTCAGCACATAGTTTCAATTTGCTAGGAAGTCTCAAAGTAGTGCACACTCTGCTGTAGAGTGAAAGATTCTTTGTTCCTGGGGGTTTATTTTATTTTATTTTGTTTTCAACAAAATGATGGATTTTTTTAGTGGCTGAACTGTTCCCTTTGAAAAAAAAGCTATGTTTGAATGACTCTTCTTTAAGCTTAGTTGGTAGTGATATCATCTGACCTATTATCTGCAACCAAACATGAAACCTCAATGGACCAACAGTCTCGACATTTAAATTTCCCATCACATTTCTCAAATATTTATTCAAGAAGTCTCACTACAAGCATTAAAAGCATCACATCATTATAACCCACTTCTCAAGAGTTCTTGTATGCCTTTTAGAAAAACATATAAACTTTTTAATATCTTAATTACACATGTCACTTTTAATATGACTCATCCTGTCATCCTGATTACTTCACTTGAATGAATGAATTAACAGCATTAAGTCTAAGTCAGTATTCATTATTTCCAGCATAAACAGTGAAAGATCTATGTCATTACTAGCCAGCTTCTCCCCCCCCCCCCCCCCCCCCAATGAAACATGGACCTTGCAGTTGATGGGGTGGCTTGCGTACCTCAGCAATACAAATAGCCATACCGGAGGTGAACCACAATGGAGGGGTACCACTGAGAGGCCATACAAACATGTGATTCTTGAAGAGGGGCAGCAGTCCTTTCAGTAGTTGCAGAGGCAACAGTCCAAATTATTGAGGGATCTAGCCTTGTAACATCGACCAAAACAGTCTTTCTGTGCAGTTACTGCAAATGGCTGTAAGCAACAGGAAACTACAGCTGTAATTTTTCCCAAAGACATATAGCTCTAATGTATGGTTAAATGGGTAAAATGTTCCAGAGGTAAAATAATCCCCCACTCTGATCTCTGGGTGAGGAGTACTCAGGAGTATGTCGTCATCAGAAGAAAAAAACTGACCTTCTATGGGTTGGAATGTGGAATGTTAGATCCCTCAATGGAACAGGTAGGTTAGAAAATTTAAAAAGGGAAATAGAGAGGTTGAAGTTAGATACAGTGGGAATTAGTGAAGTTTGGTGGCACGAGGAACAGGACTTCTGGTCAGGTGAATACAGGGTTCTACTCGTAAATACAAAATCAAATAGGGTAATGCAGGAGTGGGAAAATAGGAATGCAGGTAAATGACTCTGAGCACTATGGGACTTAACATCTATGGTCATCAGTCCCTTAGAACTTAGAACTACTGAAACCTAACTAAACTAAGGACATCACACAACACCCAGTCATCACGAGGCAGAGAAAATCCCTGAGCCCACTGGGAATCGAACCCGGGAACCCGGGCGCCGGATGCGAGAATGCTACCGCACGACCACGAGCTGCGGACAATGCAGGTAAGCTCCTATGAGCAGCATAGTGAACAAATTATCATAGCCAAGATAGACATGAAGCCCACACTTACTGCAGTAATACAAGTTTACATGCCAACTAGCTCCACACATGGTGAAGTGATTGAAGAAATGTAAGATGAGAAAAATAAATTATTCAGGCAGTTAGAGGAGATAAAAATTTAATTGTGATGGGGGACTGGAATTCAATAGTAGGAAAAAGAAGAGAAGGAAAAGAAGGAAAAATAGTAGGTGAATAAGGACTGGGGAAAGGAATGAAAGAGGAAGGTGCCTGGTAAAATTTTGCACAGAGCATAATTTAATTGTCACTAACACTTGGTTTAAGAATCTTAAAAAAAAGGCTGTATACATGGAAGAGACCTGGAGACACCGGAAGGTTTCAGATTGATTATACAATGGTATGACAGAGATTTAGGAAATGTTAAATTGTAAGACATTTCTGGGGGCAGATGTGGACTCCGAGCACAATTTATTGGTTATCAACAGAAGATCAGAACTGGAGAAATTGGAAAAAGATGGGAAATTAAGAAGATGGGACCTGGATAAGTTGAAAGAAGCAGGTGTTTCTGAGAGTTTCAGAGGGAGCATTAGAAACACTTAACTAGAACAGCGAAAAGAATACAGCAGAACATGAATGGGTAGCTTTAAGAGATGTAATGGAGAAGGCAGCAGAGGATCAAATAGGTAAAAAGACAAGGCCTAGTAAAACTCCTTGCCTAACACTAGAGATATTGAATTTAATTGATGAACAGAGATAATTTAAAAATGCCGCAAATGAAGCAGGTAAAAGGCAACACAGACATTTAACAAAGTGAGACTGACACAAGTGCAAAATTGCTAAGCAGCAAGCTACTTAGAAGCATATTTCATCATTGGAAAGATGCATACTGCCTACAGTAAAATTAGAGAGACCTCTGGGGAAAGAGAAACAGCTGTATGTAAGAGAACCAGCTGTATGTACATCAAGAGGTCATATGGTAAACTAGTCCTAAGCAAGAACGGAAAGCTCAAAGGTGGAAGGAGTATATAGAGGGTCTATGCAATGAAGATGAATCTGAAAGCAATATTATAGAAAGGGAATGGACGCGGATGAATATGAGATAGGAGATACAATACTGTGAGAATAGTTTGACATAGCTCTGAAAGATCTAGGGAGTAGACGATATTCTGTCAGAACTACTGATGGCCTTGGGAGAACCTACCATAACGAAACTATTCCATCCAGCGTGCAAGATGTATGAGACAGGCAAAATACTCTCAGACTTCAAGAAGAATGTAGTAATTCCAACTAGACAGAAAGAAGATGCTGACAGGTGTGAAAATTATTGAATGATCAGTTTCATAAGTCATGGTTGCAAAATATTAACATAGATTCTTTACAGAAGAATGGAAAAACTGGTAAAATCCGATCTCGGGGAAGATCAGTTTATATTACTTAGAAATGTTGGAACATGAGGCAGTACTGACCCTGTGACTTATCTTAGAAGACAGGTTAAGGAAACACAAACTACATGTATAGCATTTATAGACTTAGAGAAAGCTTTTGACACCTGTACAGAAATCCGACAGCAGTTATAAGAGTCGAGGGGCATGACAGGGAGGCAGTGGTTGAAAAGGGAGTGAGATAGGGTTGTAGCCTATCCCTGATATTATTCAATATGTACATTGAACGGGCAGTAAAGGAAACCAAAGAAAATTTTGGAGTAGGAATTTAAGTTCAGGGATAGGAAAAAAAAACTTCGAGGTTTGCCGATGACATTGTATTTCTGTCAGAGACAACAAGGGACTTGGAAGAGAAGTTGAGCACAATGGACAGTGTCTTGAATGGAGGATATAAGACAAATATCAACAAAAGCAACACAAGGGTAATGAAATGTGGTAAAATTAAATCAGATGCCACTACGGGAATCAGATTAGGAAATGAGATACTTAAAGTGGTATATGATTTTTCTATTTGGGCAGCAAAATAACTGATGACAGGTGAAGCAGAGAGAATATAAAATGTAGACTGGCAATGGCAGGAAAAACATTTCTGAAGAAGAGAAATTTGTTAGCACCAAATATATATTTAAGTGTTAGGAAACCTTCTCTGAATGTATTTGTCTGAAGTGTCGCCATGTATGGAAGTTAAACATGGATGATAAGCAGTTTAGACAAAAAGAGAATAGAAGCTGTCAAAATGTGATGCTACAGAGGAATTCTGAAGATTACATGGGTAGATCATGTGACTAATGAGGAAGTATTGAATAGAACTGGGGAGGCAAGAAATGTGTGGCAAAACTTGATCAAAAGAAGGGATCAGTTGACAGGACACATTCTGAGACATCAAAGGATCACCAATTTAGTGCTGGAGGGAAGCGTGGGAGGTAAAAATCATTGAAGGAGACCAAGAAATGAAACAGTAAGAAGATTCAGAGAGATGTAGGTTGCAGTAGTTATTTGGAGATGAAGAAGCTCGCACAGGATAGAGTGGCATGGAGAGCTGCATCAAACCAGTCTTCGGACTGAAGACCACAACAACAACATCCAGATTCTGTACAATGAGCTTTTAATGGAAATGTGTGAATCTGACTTACTTACCCTGACCCAAGGGAGAATCATGTCACACTGCTTATTAATAGGGACTAGTCTTATGTAATCACTGAGACTTTCATAGCCACTTGATAGACATATCACCTGGCAGCGGGTGTTTGAGGTATTTTAACCGATGGCTCTTTGACTGATAATCTGACATCTAACCATCATAAGTATTGGACACTCGCAACTAATTATCCTCTGTTTCTCAACTTCAGTACTCCATGAACAATAAAGGATAATTCTTTGAGAACACCAGTAACTTATGCTGGCAAAATATCAGATTACTTATCAAACAGCCATCACACACAAACAAGAGAGGATAATTCTTTGAGGATTCCTGCCAGTTGCAAACAGCTATTGGTCAAAATACCTAAACAGCTGCCAGCAGGCAATATGTCAACTAGTCTGCATGGTATGTCGCACTGCTTTGAGAGTCTGTTGTATTAGCTTTATTGGTAAACAGCTGCCGGAAATGTCAACTAGTCTGCATGGTATGTCGCACTGCTTTGAGAGTCTGTTGTATTAGCTTTATTGGTGGCTTATGTTCTAATGTTGATACAGTAATAAGAAACTTCAGCTATAAGACGCTATCATTTCTGCGAATTAGCCCATGATGGTCCACAGCAAAATTTAAAAATGTATGCTGCATGCACACACAAGGGTCTGTTTATGTAAGTCCATGACAAAACTTATTTACAATGTTTCCCAAACCAATGAACACAAAATGATATAATTAATGGTCCACATAAATGTTAATGCATCAGCTGCCACCTTTTCCTATACATGAGTAAATTTCGATATCTCTACCTGATTAGTTATCACTGTAAGCCCTTCCTCTCCTCATTTATTTTCTGACACACTTTCAACTTTGAAGACTTGCTCAAAATTCTTTTCCTAGCCAGTCTTCTATTTTCGTAATGATTGTCTATAATAGATAAAATACATTATATATTGTTACCAATTTCCCAAGGATAAACGGAACAGATTGTACAAAAGAACTGTGACCCCTTACTAAAGTAGCATGGTCCTGTGTACTGAATCATCTGCAAGGTCAGGTGATGACGATGATGATGATGATGATGAGGTCCCATACTCCGAGGAGCATAGGGGACGATGTGGGAGACCCGCACCACTGTACTAGGCAAGGTCCTAGTGGAGGTGGTTTGCCATTGCATTCCTCCAACCGTAATGGGGATGAATGATGATTATGATGAAGACGACACAACAACCAGTCATCTTCAGGCAGGAAAAATCCCTGACCCCACTGGGAATCAAACCCGGGACCCCATGCGTGGGAAACGAGAACACTACTGCAAAACCACGAGCCGTGGACCTCTAAGATCAGATATGTCATACCAATACAGACCACCAGAATAATGAAGCATTTTGGCCTTTAGTATCCAAAATGTTATTGATCTCAGTGTTTAGATCTTGGTATTTTGGACTGTTCCACTGCATTTTATCATCAGTATTGCATTACATAGGACTTAAGTATTACTCAAGACTTACTGCAGAAGGGCTCTGCCATTAGTATTGTCTTAAGTGTGCAGTTGTGTTTCTTGTGAAGAGCTGTGGTATTAAAGAATTTTATTAATAAATATCTTTTGATAAATTATTTTCCATTAGATATGCTGTCTAATACTCTATGGACACTTTTGTGAAGTCACATCCCTTGAATTTGATAAATATAATCTATAAAATATTTTTACCATCACTTTGACATTTCTTGCTTGTGGGCCAGTTTTATATGGCAGTTATGTGAGTATTCAAATTTTGCTATCAAATTTCCCACTTTAGTCACACAGGGTTTCCATAAGCTTCCCAAAGTGAAGATCCCTGATTTCCAGACAATTTCTGAGATCTGAAGGGCAAGAATAAATCATGGAAATCTGCTGATTCCCATCACACACTAATGGACCTGGTGTGTGAGCAGATCAGGCAGACTAGATCCAATGGGTTTGACCTGCACATTAGTGAGAAATGATGGGCCTCAGATTGGCAGGCTTGATGTGTCAGATGTATCCACAGAACTGGCCCACCACGGAAATACATTCAGCTGTGGGTAGCTATTCATACCCACAGTCGCGAGGCACTAAAAGTGTGTTGATGAATTGAGACCATGATGATCAGTCCTTGCAATAGATAATTCGTGCGAATACACTGAGTTCCAGACAAACTACTCCTCATGCCTCCATGCCTCTCTCCGATGAGGTGCTCAGCTAACGACAAGTGCTGGTGATGGTACTGACTGCAAGCTGAGGGGAGCAGTGGGGAGAGGAGAAGTGGCAGGAAGAGTGGAGTAGGGAAGGGGGTGCACGACACCCAGCAGCTACTCAGTTGCACCCAGCCAAAGAGAATGCATGGCATCTCCTAAACAAACTTGGTGAAATTCTCATTTCCTTGTACAGCATGGAAATGCGTAAACAATCAATGAAAATAAATCATCAGCATCTTGATGTTGTGTCAACTTGTCTTTCTCTCTGTGTAGGAGAACATCTTTCCCCTTTCACTAACATGGCTGCATCTTTGTGTCTATTTCATAGTCATAAATTTGTGTCTCATTTCCTGTCATTATGTTGTTCAAAATGTTTTCAGTGGCAGTTAAATTTTCAAGCATTTTCTGAATGAAAGTGGCCTTTTTTTCAATTTGTCCAGTAGCAACTGAGGGTTAATTTTTGCAGTGATGTGATTCATGTGAAGTCTGTCCATTACAACTATTAGATATGATGCTTGGTTCACTAAGAATCTATAACAACTCTTGGCACTCTGTACAGATCATATAGTCTTCCCCCAATGCTTTCTGAATCCATTTGAACATTTCTGTACTTTACAACCCATAGTAGAGAATTGCTCATTATTTCACAAGATCAGTTTCTTCATTCCTTCATCGCTCCTCCCCCTCCCAAATATATTTGGTTCTTAAGACGATCGATTGCATGGTAGAGGAGAAATCTAGGCCATTCAATCATGTTTCAGATCATATCCAAGTATCCGTACAATTTTCATGGGCTAATGATGTCACAAGTATATAAAAAATTATTTCAGCATTGGTGTTAATGAACATGCAGTGATAACTGACAATTCTGTCTGTATCGGGACCTGAACCGAGATTTCCTGATTAGAGTGGTTCATGTTAACAATTGGGCAATGTGAACATAGGCACAGGCCTTACTAAAACTTTCACTGTCATTGTTTCCACATACGATTTCCAGACACTACTAACAGAGATTCTCCCAAGGGGTATGTGAAAAAAGCATCACTGGGGAAAAGAAATTGGTAAAGGACCATGGCTTACACTGCCACAAGGAACAGATACAAAATGAATTAAATGGATTGAGAATGAGATAAACGGATCTATGAGTATGAAATTGAAGATGTTATGAAGTTACTCATAAATGATATCTCAATGGGAGGAGTATGAGTGACAATGAAAGTGTGAGCCATGTCTGGAAGCATGCTCAACTAACCTAATGGTAAAGACAACTCCTTTCCATATGCATAAAACCTAAATTCAGGTTCCAGCCTGGTATGAATTTTCAGTTGTCACTACACACTCATTACTTTGCAAATTCAACATATCTCAGTAGTTGTCACTGATATTATTTCATGTCACTGCACTTGATTAATTTCATTGTTATCAATCCATGCATTCCATTTCAGGGCTTTTAATTCATTTATGTGTCAGAGACTATTAAAAGTTTGAATCGGGCCTGTAGGCATGCTCACATAGTCTAAAAGGTAAGCTGACTGGATGCAATAAACAGGAAATCTGGGTTTGTGTCCTGGTGTGTTACGAATTCCTGAAAAGACTTTTAATCAGGAAATTGTTAGGTAAATAAAGATCAGAACATGCAAAAAGATTACTGAGGATGCTGGTTTCATAGGTATCCAAAGACGAGAGGAAGAGATTTAGGATGGCATCAAACCAATAAAAAGAAGATTTGTTTTGGGAAGGGAGTCTTTTTATTAGACAATGTTTGTGTTCATTAATTGCCGGTCCAGCATATCTGAACAATTTGCACTGGTTACATCAAAAGCAAAAGTCTTAGCCAGTTTGCACTAATATCATTTCATGTAACTGGATCTTAACTGATTTCATCCCCATTGATCTATGCATTTAGTGAATTTAATTAATTTCATTATACTGCTGGGAAACAAATACATGAACAACTATTGATAACAAATATCGATATGGAATTGAGGAAAATCTTTGTGAAATTATATGAACAGTGTACATTACTATAACAAAAACAACCAAAGGCCATCAGAAAAGTAGAGAAGAAATTGATATATCGAAGTATAGTGATACAGAGGGATGTTAAAACTAATGTGAAGATACAAAATGTCAGGTGAAGTACTTAAAAGAATAAGAATTGAAAAGTCTCCAGACTACTCTTACCAAAAGTAAGAACAATTAGTGGTGCATGTGCAAAGACATCTATGAAAGGCTAACTTCATTCTGAAAAGACTTTTAATCAGGAAATTGTTAGGTAAATAAAGATCAGAACATGCAAAAAGATTACTGAGGATGCTGGTTTCATAGGTATCCAAAGACGAGAGGAAGAGATTTAGGATGGCATCAAACCAATAAAAAGAAGATTTGTTTTGGGAAGGGAGTCTTTTTATTAGACAATGTTTGTGTTCATTAATTGCCGGTCCAGCATATCTGAACAATTTGCACTGGTTATATCAAAAGCAAAAGTCTTAGCCAGTTTGCACTAATATCATTTCATGTAACTGGATCTTAACTGATTTCATCCCCATTGATCTATGCATTTAGTGAATTTAATTAATTTCATTATACTGCTGGGAAACAAATACATGAACAACTATTGATAACAAATATCGATATGGAATTGAGGAAAATCTTTGTGAAATTATATGAACAGTGTACATTACTATAACAAAAACAACCAAAGGCCATTAGAAAAGTAGAGAAGAAATTGAATATATCGAAGTATAGTGATACAGAGGGATGTTAAAACTAATGTGAAGATACAAAATGTCAGGTGACGTACTTAAAAGAATAAGAATTGAAAAGTCTCCAGACTACTCTTACCAAAAGTAAGAACAATTAGTGGTGCATGTGCAAAGACATCTATGAAAGGCTAACTTCATTCTGAAAAGACTTTTAATCAGGAAATTGTTAGGTAAATAAAGATCAGAACATGCAAAAAGATTACTGAGGATGCTGGTTTCATAGGTATCCAAAGACGAGAGGAAGAGATTTAGGATGGCATCAAACCAATAAAAAGAAGATTTGTTTTGGGAAGGGAGTCGTTTTATTAGACAGTGTTTGTGTTCACTGTACATTTCAGAATACAGACACTTGAAACAGGAAGAACCCTAAGTTCTCTAAACAGTTGGCTGTTTTTGAAGTCTGAATACATGTCTACAAGGTTTTTTTCCCAATTTCTCAATGGCATATTCCATAGTTTATTGAATGTAAGTATGCAAAGATGGATTTTGTTTTCCATTAGTTTGACTTTCCTTCCTTATATTTTTTTCCACTTGGGCTTGTACTCACAGTCTCCCCCCCTTACATTATTTTGTCTAGTGTACTGGGAAGCTTTTCCTCAATTTTGAAAAAAATATTCCAATTTGATAGCTTCTTTAATTTCATCTTTTATTTATTTTTATCAGTGTCTGTTGCCTCTTGGTAGCAGAAAAATTTCATTTGTATACATATAATTTTTTTTATAGCTGAGCTCTACCTGAACATAGAAAGGACCTCTGATGAACTGTATCATGAAGAATATGACTCAGTAGCTGTCTTGTTTGCTACTGTTACTGATTACACTCTTTTTGACTTTGATCATCCTGAAAACAGCAATGAACTAGTTAGCCTACGAGTACTCAACGAAATCATATGTGACTTTGACAAGGTGAGTTACTGACTTTATCTTCAATTTGTACCAGTAATCAAATCTTGAAAAATTCAAGCAGAAGGAGAAACAAATGGAGGTCACTGATTTGTGTGAATGGAAAACCAAGTTCTTTTTCTCTTTGAAAAATGTTCATAAATCATAGTGTGGAAAACAGAAACTTTTTCCATATTAACAAGAAAATTGTGTACGTAAGCATGCAGCAGATTGTTCGATTTCTTAAGCCAACTATTAATATTTCACATGTTCTTTCACCATCCCACTGCTTTTACATAAACTTCAGATGAGAAATTATTTTAAATGTCTGTTAAACAGTGTCATCATTGGATTCACTAAACATTATAACACTGATTACTAATACATAATGTGAAACCAATTGTGCATATTTATGGAACTACCAAATAACAGGTGTTTATTTTATTATAATGCAGCTACTCTTTGAACCAAGTTTTCTGCGTGTTGAGAAAATAAAAGTAGTTGGCTGGACTTATATGGCTGCTTGTGGCTTGGATCCTGGACGCAGGGACTCAACAACTTCCATTAGCAGGCAAACATTCCCCCAACATGTTGTGTATGTGCTTGCTCATTTTGCAACAAGGATGATGGCTGCACTAGAAAAAATAAATGCCGAAGGTCAACAGTCATATAGGCTGAGAGTGGGTAAGTGTCCAAATTCAATAGTAGTTATGATGAACATGATGATAAGAAGTCATGCAAGGTTTTTTACCTTCCTATTCATATACTCTCCTCACATTTACATTATTGTATGGTTTATGAACTCATCATTTTTAGGCATTTCACATGGTCCAATTACTGCTGGGGTTATTGGAGCACAGAAACCTCTGTACGATATATGGGGCGATGCCGTTAATATGGCGTCAAGGATGGATTCAACTGGAGAAGCTGGGAAAATCCAGGTGAGTTAATACTTACTTTAACATATCATTACAATTAGTATGAATACTGTAGCTTATCATATAGTTTACATTATTTTGCATGCATCAAATTGTACTTGCCAACCTATAACTGCATAAATTGCAATTACAGGTAAATAGTAATACATTGCTGTAAGATAAGTGGGAGCTATGCCTTGAAAGCAATGGCTTTCCACATTACATGATAATATAATAATTAAATATGTTATTTAAGCATTTCTGTAAAAGAAAATTGTTAATTCTGAATATAAATGCAAGTGTTGTGGTTTACATTTTCTGCATATGTCAAAATGTGTATCCCTGACAGTAATGGCATAAATCATAATTACAGATAAACAGTAAATCACTATTGTAAGTGAAGTAGTGGCTCTATTTCAAAAACGAAGACAAAGTGGGAGCTATCATTTGAAAGCAATGGCTTTTTACATTACATTATAATATATTAAACAATTATGTTAGCCCGCATCTCGTGGTCGTGCGGTAGCGTTCTCGCTTCCTACGCCCGGGTTCCCGGGTTCGATTCCCGGCGGGGTCAGGGATTTTCTCTGCCTCGTGATGGCTGGGTGTTGTGTGCTGTCCTTAGGTTAGTTAGGTTTAAGTAGTTCTAAGTTCTAGGGGACTTATGACCACAGCAGTTGAGTCCCATAGTGCTCAGAGCCATTTTTGACAATTATGTTATTTAAGCATTTCTGGAAAACAAAAATTCATTAATGTATAAATAAATTTAAGTCTTACAAAGTCTTTTCCGAAGCTATTTGTCTGAACTGTAGCCTTGTTGTAAGTGAAATGAGGGCAATAGCAATTCACACAAGAGGTGGATAGAAGCTTTGGAAATGTGGTGCTACAAAAAAATGCTGAAGATAACTAATGAGGAACTATCAAATATCAATAAGGAGAAAAGAACTGTATGGCACAGTTTGATTAAAAGAAGGGGTCATTTGACTGGATGCATTCTGAGATGTCAAGGAGTTGTCAATTTGATGATGGAAGTGTGTAGACAGATACCAAGAGATTTATCCAGGATAGACTAGTGTGGAGAACTGCATCAAACCATTCTTTGGACTAAATGACATCACTACCACCACCAACAACAATAACAACAACAAGAATAAAGGAGAGGAGACAAAGGCATAGAAAACTCAGTGAAAAGAAAACAAGAGGCAGGTACTAACAGAAAAATCAGTGATGATTAGGCCATGCAGATGAAAGGAATATAGGATGTACTGTGGAATTTTTATATAAGGCTTTATAATATATATTTTTTGTTTATTTGTACCTATTCAACTGCTGGAAGCATTAATACTGAACACAGATGACACTATATAATAATATTTTAGTGGGGTGCATTCTTTTAGTTATTATAGTCCCCTTCAATGAATTCTTAAAATTTTTCTGTAAAGTCAAAGTCGATGGTTGGTACAAGGCTGCTCTATGTACAAGACATGGTAGTTATGTAGTTTATGACTGGAGTAATTTGTCAAATCTAGTAGGGAAGGAAAATCATCAACAAAGTTAGATTCTGTAGCCTCCTACAAACCACTAATATGCAATGCTAAGACTTAATAACAAGAGCAGAAGTGGATTTCAGTTATAAATTAGACATATCAAATCAATTTTAATTTAAGTCTCACCACATATGTCAAGTGAGACATTTATTCCTCATCCACAATGTATTCACAATCAATCAGAATTGACAAGACGGCATACTCAAGCCAGAATTGTTTTTCACACCTCACAAGGGAACCTCCCCATCGCACCCCCCTCAGATTTAGTTATAAGCTGGCACAGTGGATAGGCCTTGAAAAGCTGAACACACATCAATCGAGAAAACAGGAAGAAGTTGTGTGGAACTATGAAAAAAATAAGCAAAATATACAAACTGAGTAGTCCATGCACAGATAAGCAACATCACGGCAAGTGTGTGTCCAGGAGCGCCGTGGTTAGCGTGAGCAGCTGCGGAACGAGAGGTCCGGGGTTCAAATCTTCCCTCGAGTGAAAAGTTTTATTTTTTATTTTCAGACAATTATTATCTGTCCGTCCGTCCATCCGATGCGAGGTAACTGTGCCGTAGTATGGGGACGCTACACCTAAACGAAAAAATCTGAAAACGTTAAAAACATATGTTTTGACAGAGCACAGGGAAAACTGTGTGACTGTGAAACTGTTGCATTCATTTGTTGTAGTTTATGTGACAAACTCTTATGTTTTCATCACTTTTTTTGGGAGTGATTATCAAATCCACAGGAAAACCTAAATCAGGCAAGATAGAAGAATCTTTTTACCCATTCGCCAAGTGTACAAGTTAGGTGGGTGGACAACATATTCCTGTTATGTGACACACATGGCGTCACCAGTGTCGTATAGAATGTATCAGACGTGCTTTCCTGTGGAGGAATCGGTGGACCTATGACCTTGCGATCAAATGTTTTCCGTTTCCATTGGAGAGGCACGTCCTTTCATCTACTAATCGCACGGTCTTGCGGTGCGGTCGCAAAACACATACACTAAACTTATTACAGTGAACAGAGACATCAATGAACGAACGGACAGATCATAACTTTGTGAAAATAAAAAAGTAAACTTTTCGCTCGAGGGCAGATTTGAACCAAGGACCTCTCGTTCCGCAGCTGCTCACGCTAACCATGGCCCTCCTGGGCTCAGAGTATCCTTGATGTTGCCTACCTTGCGCATTGACTACTCAGTTTGTATATTTTGCTTATTTTTTTTTCATAGTTCCACACAACTTCTTCCTGTTTTCTCGATTGATCTGTGTTCAGTTTTTCAAGGCCTATACACTGTGCCAACTTATGGCTAAATGTGAGGGGGGTGCGATGGGGAGGTTCCCTTGTCAGCACTATATCAATTTTTTATAGAGCTCACTCCAGCAATCTCTTCTTTATTCATGATAATCATACCAGTCACAAATGACAGCCACATGAAAAATACCATGGAGCACAAAAGATACTAAAAACATGTTATCCTACAGACCCTAGCTTTTGAAGTGCTATGTCTTACTGTGATAAAGTAACCGATATGTAAATTACAGTCCTACACAGTGTTAACATATCCTCTTACAAAATATCAGTTTCAAAAGCTGCTTTCATTTATGATTCATCAAGTGATTAATAAAGGCATGTTTCTTTAAACTGACATATATTGCGATCTTCATTTCATGTCACCTAAATTAATCGTGTATAAAGCAGATATAATTATTTACCTTTATCATCATCAATAGCCATCTGAAACCCATTGCCAGAATAAAGCATTCTGGCAGACTTTGTCAAGCATTAGGGTTTACAGCTACTCTGATCAATGTTGCTCTTGCATGTTTTCTACCATCATCTATCCACCTCCCATTTAGTCACCCTCTGAGTCTTTTTCATCTCTCGTAATTTAGTGAAGTTGTTCCTTGGTCTTCTGACAACTCATTTCCTGACTATGTGTTCTGCACGTTTCTATTTCATTTTAGTGCACCCATAATTCCATGTTTCACTCCAGTCTGTTCCTTATCCCCCTTTTTTCTCCTCTCTTTCCTAGAAAATCCCAGTATGCATCTTTCCATTGCGCACTGAGCAATACTGTTTTTGAATGGTTTTTGTGTCCTGCCAGAAGTCAGAGCTGTTAATTCACATTGCACACTGACTGTAACTTTCTGTTTCAGAAAAATTGGAATCTTCATTTCAAAAACTCTATTTGCTTTACCAAAAGCACTCTACATCATTTTTACCCTGGTGTTTATTTCTTTGACTGTCCTTGAGTCATCATTGCTTTCACTGTCTTTGTTTCTGATTCATCTCGTCAACCTAGATACATTTAACAAATCTTTGAATACTTGTATAATTTACTTCTGTTGTTAGTTACTGTGCCATCTGCCATCTACACTGATGAACAGTGATGTCTACCGAACCAAAGTTTCTAAATAAAATAGAAAGAAACATTCCACATTCTACATTCCACATTCTATTCTATTCTATTCTATTCTATTCTATTTACATCATTAATTTGAACCAAACAAAAGTTTCTATTTGATTTCTCACATTCTCTTGAATTTACTAAACAGTTTTTTTAGTTCAACATATTTTGTCACATTTTTATTATTATTTACTGATCTTGCGTCCTCTTCAATAGTTGCCCTGTTTCATTTGAGATACTGGTTCTATGAATACTCTGCCAAACACTTAAGTATGAATTGCAAAGTAATCCTGTATGTGTGGAAGAAGTAACTCTACCTCACCGTTCTGCAACACATGGCTTCATACTTCAGCAAGTGGACCAGCATGTCTATGATGCCTGTGGTGTACAAATCACTACATGCCACATTTCAACTGAGAGCATCTTATATTGTGATGAGGAGCAGGAGCAAATTAAAGCAGCAATCTGTCTTCAGTTTTAGTTGATGATGAGACAAATGTGGTAATTACTTGCTGTGTAATGTTTGGACTCCATTCTAAGCTTTTAGGTGGGAGGTTTTGCAGTGTGATTGGCTCACCCTTGTTTCTCCAGTAATCAGCCAGTCACAGTTTTCTGCAATGCTATTTTAAGTCTTTCCACTGAATTTCTCTTTTTATTATTAGTTTTAGAACTGACAAACCATATGATTTTAATATGTGCTCTGAAGACCTTCCACTTATGCAACCTAAACACATAGTAATCGTCATTATCATCATGATCATCATCATCACCATCATCATACACTTGGTCCTTGCCAAGTGCATTTTATTTTTGTTTTGTACTGACAAAACGTGTTAAGCAAAATCATTTTGTTCCTCTTGGCAAATTCTATTTATGTATCTTCTCTGTTCAATGTATGCTATAAAGTGGTACCATTAAGTTCCTCCTAAAATAACAAACTATAGTGTTACTTGTTAAGATAATACATTGTACAACACTTTTAAATCTTTCTGATTGTAATAGCTCAATTCTACTCACTACTGTAAAACTATCATCAAAAAAGTTGTACCCTTCAGATTATCTCATAGGTAACCTGAATTGTCCTTTATTTCTTTGTTCCTCCGTACAGACAAAAGAAGAAAAGAGGACCAAAAAAGTTCTATAATACACTATGCTAAAATTAATATAGTGTGTTTGGAAATGAAAACAATATTTCCTGGAAGTTACAAAGTGGACACCCAGACAAAGGTTTATACATCTCCCTCTGAAGACAATAATTATACTGTTCTTTAAAACTTCAACACTCGGTAGAATAGCAAATAATGAAATTTTACTTATTGTATGTGTCAGAATAAAACAAAGAATACATAATTAAACTTGCTGGCAATTTGAGGACAGACAGGGTGCAAAATTAAGTTCACAGAGTTGTTACCCCTTGCAGAACTTATGGTTCTAACACAACAGCATCAAGTTCAACTGAGAGTGAATGACAGATATGGATTTGTCATTCCATGCTGCTTCAACTCTATACCACAGCTCTTGGTAACCCATGACCAGATGTTTTCAATGGGTTAGAGACATGGAGAATGTGCTGGCCATAGCAACAGTGTAATACCCTCTGTATAGAGGTAGGGCAGGACATTACGACCAACATGTGGCCTCGTGTTATCTTGTTGAAAGATAGTGTCACAAAAACCTGGAAAAAGGGCACAGCCACAGACTTTACATGTTGGAAATGAAATGGCTGCCATCAAAATTATGAGCTATGCAAACCAGACTTGATTGTGATTATGTAGACTTTCCCAACATAATGACTGATGATACTCCTCTTGGGTATCAAAGAGGATAATTTAGTCGCCTTGAGATGATATTTCAACAGACCAACTGGCCGCCATCTTCAGGTGTGTATGCTGATGCACCATCTTGCCTGAACTGAGTTTCCAAGCAAATCAATGGCACCTTTATACTCTGCAGCCAGCCCGCCATATGTGTGTGAGCACCATCGCTGCTGTTCTCAAGTGCAAAGAACTAGTAGTGCACCAGTGGAAGCAATAGTCAAAATGATATATCACTAGCAGAACATTAACTAAAAGAATCTGCTGGTCAAAATGAAGATCGTTGTAGAATAATATCAGATAAAATCAGATTCTGTGTGTTATGTAAAGGGAAACTTTTATTCGTATTAATAGTATTATCAGATAATTGAATTTAAGTAGATTTCTGTAGAATATATTACCAATAGCGGGAAGCAGGAGTGATAATTTGCATCTCATTATATAGTGTCTTACATCCCTCATTAAGACAGTGTTCTGCCACTGCAGATTTCTCTGGCTGGAGCAAATAAGTGTGATGGTGTTTTCTAGGTCCTGAATAGTACAGACAGTTTAGTGAATATAAGCCATCCCACAATGACAAGGAATTTTGCGAACTCCAGGTTTCCTCAGACACAAGTCATCCTTTAGGAATCGGAGAAGGGCTCTAATCTTAACCAGTGGCATAAATACACTTTTGTTGTCATATCATCTTAAAATTTTTGAAATTTTTGATGAAATTCTCCCATCAAAAGGCAAAAAAAGCAACAGATTGACAAGAATCCTCCGATTGGTTCCCCAGTGGTCCAAACTGAAGAGCATGACATATTTGTTGGTCACTATAACCACTCTGCTTAAAAACAATTTTAAGATGGTCCAATTCCTGTATCAAATTTTCTGTGTTGGTAATGGCATAGGCTCTCTTCAGCAAAGTCTGCAAAATCGTTGTGAGATGGTGTGATGGATGACAGCTGGTTGCATGATGAGAACGGTCAATATACGTATGTTTCTGATATGCACTATGTTCCAAAGTCCCATTGTCATTTTTGTGAACCAAAACATCAAAAAAAAGAAGGTAGGGGTGCGGGGTGTCGATGGGGTCAGGAGGTTGATGGAGTCAGGTGAAAGGTTTTGTAGGGGGCCTAAGGTTCTGAGGATTCCTTGAAGCTCCGCCTGGACATCAGGAATGGGATTACCTTGGCAAACTTTGTATGTAGTGTTGTCTGAAAGCTGACGCAGTCCCTCAACCACATACTCCCGACGATCAAGTACCACGGTCGTGGAACCCTTGTCCGCAGGAAGAATGATGATGGATCGGTCAGCCTTCAGATCACGGATAGCCTGGGCTTCAGCAGTGGTGATGTTGGGAGTGGGATTAAGGTTTTTCAAGATGGATTGAGAGGCAAGGCTGGAAGTGAGAAATTCCTGGAAGGTTTGGAGAGGGTGATTTTGAGGAAGAGGAGGTGGGTCCCGCTGTAACAAAGGACTCTTCCCGTTACCCACCAGGCCTCAACCTCCACTAATTTCAAGTTGCCGCCGCTCATACCTCACCTGTCATTCAACAACATCTTTGCCTCTGTACTTCCGGCTCGACTGACATCTCTGTCCAAATTCTTTGCCTTTACATATGTCTGCTTGTGTCTGTATATTTGCAGATGAATATGTGTGTGTGCACGAGTGTATACCTGTCCTTTTTTCCCCCTAAGGTAAGTCTTTCTGCTCCCGGGATTGGAATGACTCCTTACCCTCTCCCTTAAAACCCACCTCCTTTCGTCTTACCCTCCCCTTTCCTCTTTCCTGATGAAGCAACCTTGTGTTGCAAAAGCTTGAATTTTGTCTGTGTGTTTGTGTTTGTTTATGTGTCTATCAAGATGATGTTGGGAGTGGGATTAAGGTTTTTCAAGATGGATTGAGAGGCAAGGCTGGAAGTGAGAAATTCCTGGAAGGTTTGGAGAGGGTGATTTTGAGGAAGAGGAGGTGGGTCCCGCTGTGACGAAGGACTCTTCCCGTTACCCACCAGGCCTCAACCTCCACTAATTTCAAGTTGCCGCCGCTCATACCTCACCTGTCATTCAACAACATCTTTGTCTCTGTACTTCCGGCTCGACTGACACCTCTGTCCAAATTCTTTGCCTTTACTTTCATTTGGTAAGTTACATCATCTTTGTTTTTAGATATATTTTCCGATGATGTAACTTACCAAACGAAAGCGTTGGTATGTTGATAGACACACAAACAAACACACAAAATTCAAGCTTTCGCAACCCACGGTTGCTTCATCAGGAAAGAGGGAAGGAGAGGGAAAGACAAAAGGATGTGGGTTTTAAGGGAGAGGGTAAGGAGTCATTCCAATCCTGGGAGCGGAAAGACTTACCTTAGGGCAGGGGTGGGCAAACGTTGCACGCGGCTCATGAGCGCACAGCGGTGCACATGTGCTGCTCGCGTGCAATCGTCGACGGGGCAGTGGCGACAGCCGGCAGGTTGCGGCAGAGTAGTGCCAGGCTAAGCTGCGGACGCTGATGCGACACAGTAAAAGTTGTTGGATCTTAGCAGGTTTTGAAAATGTGTGACAGTTGGTGTTTTTTGTAGAATGTCAATGTCACCAATGTATACTATCTTGTGGTGCATGTATTTTACCAACAGGTACTTATTTAGGGAGTCTCCATTTGATCAATAAACTGATTTGTATCAGAGTTTGGGGTGTGATAAATAAACATGAGCACTAACTTTTGTTTTGGAAGTAGCACTACAACAATTTCAAAAAGTTGGTCTTTGCAAAACTGATCAACTTTCTGTGCTACATATTCAATGACAGAGTTTTTATTTACAAAAATTGCAATTCCTCCATGTCTGCTTTTGTTTCTACAGTATGAACTTGCTGACTCAAATCCTTCAGGGATATACAGAGCAGTCTCATCAGGTGTGAGCCAGTGTTCATTTACACAAAAAATGTGGCGTGGGTTTGAAATTAGGAATACATCTATTTTGTTTCTGATTGACTGTACATTTAGATGCAAAATTAAATTCTGTTGTCTGCGAGAACAGGCAAAGAATTTGATACTTCTGTATTTACAGTTTTTGTGGTGCTGACTGGGGCATAATAATTCATAAAAAATCTTCACTACAGCTAGTCACTTTCCTGCATCTGGTAGATGAGCGAGTGAAGATGGGATGTGCCATATTGTCTTGGTTTCTCTAGTGGCATGTTACAATAATGTGGTGCAAGGGTTTTAACATGCACCAGAACTGCAGACATGTACCCGCAAACAAACAAAAAATTATTTCCATTACTTTTTTGTGGTGTTTATTAAAACGATGACTAACATTTGTAGACCACTCCCTGCGTGTTATTGTTATTACACCCTTCCATATAACAAACACTTTCTTCCTCAATGAAGAGTTGCCCAAGAATATTATGCCTTAAGAAATTAGTGAATGATAAAAGGAGAAGTCTGTTAACTTCTTCAAAGGTTCATCTCCTAGGGTCCACTATTATCCATACTGCAAAAATTGCTGAGTTTAGACATTTAGAAGATTTTCAGTCCAGGTCCTTATTAATATATACACCAAAAAATTTGGAACCTTCTGTTTCATTTATTGATTTTCCTTTATGCAGTATATTTAATAATGTGACAGTCCTTTTGCGGAGTGTCAGTTAGTATGAAATATTGTATAAAAACAACATCTGAGTAGTGTAAGACAAAAGCAATGGTACCCCTTTATTAAAGAGCCCAATTTTCTACTAAGTACTGATCTACAAGTGATTCCCTTAATTATCTATGAGAGTAGATCAGCACTACAGTAACTAGTTGCCAGTAAACTTTACAGAGTAACTTGCAGTGGCTATTACTGCCCATAAATGTTTTGTATGACTGATTCCACATTCCTGAAGGAACACAGTGTGACTCAAAAGCAAATTAACAATAAATAAATGAAGGAATCAATCAGTCAAAGAACACCCCAACATGAGTAAAATTTATATTTTATCTGTTTTATACAATGCCTGTTAGCACTTAGAAAATCTACCACATTTAGTAATTAAAGTAAATATGTATTTTGGTACCGCTCTGCAAAGCATATCATGATTAAATTTAATTTTCAGGTCACTGAAAACACTGCAGAAGTGCTTGAAGAGCAAGGTGTATGTTGTCAATATCGAGGGCCCACCTATGTAAAAGGCAAAAACTACATGACAACATACTTTGTTTGCATGGGCGACAACTATGAACTTCTTTTAAAACCAAAGTCTCCCGATATTATTAATGAAGGAATTATGCCAGAAAATGCTCAGAAAGACATAACTAATGTTATTTCAAATAAAGAACTTAATGGTGTAATTAAAAGTGGTGAAACAAATCATATTACGAGCAACTGTATCAACAGAACACAGCACAGTGCAGCTGGTAATAGTGAAAGGACTGAAGAGAGTGAAGAAGAATACAACACATCATTATAGTTTCAGATAGCTGGTGCATACTTCCACAAAAAGAAGTGCTTCAAAACTTCAAAACAAGAATATTAATTGTCAATAAACTGGAGAACATAATTTTTCCAGCATATGTTGAAATCATGCATGTAAATATGTAAAATGTAATGATAACAAGACTGACTGAGTTAAATGCTTTGCATATTAAATCTCAGACCAAAACATATTCCATAGCGAATTAACATTATATGACCTTGACAAGTAGACTGGAGGATTTATCAAGATTTGAAAATTCAGCTAATGCCTGTATAATCTTGATCATTCCTTTACTATTACTATTGTATGCTTATGTTGCCTTGCTTTATATCTTTTAATGAGTAGCTCAGATCCAATGTATTGTGTGCAGCTGTACACACAATGAAACTCTAATGAAATATTTAGATTCACTCTCCTTTGTAACCACTGTTTTCTGAAAATATTGAAATTCAAAATGACATGACATACAAGGTGCTGTGCTTCCAAATGGATCACCAGCTAAGTATTTCATAAGAATGAAACAAGCAACAAAGAAAAGGAACATGAAAATCAGCTTCTATTTCATAATGCAGAGGGACATCATGACAGATGGAAATCTGGTTTCAGTCTCCTTAACAAAATGTTATTATTCTTTTTGTATTTAAACTACACTGATTGTACAAAGTAACAGCTAATTTCCAACAAAATAAACTACCTAATTTCTTGTCAGCATGCCCGTGTGCACATAACATAAAGTATACAGACACACAAGTGCTGACAGTACACAAAAAAATATTTCATTCATCATAAAAATTTATCATAAGAAAATATATGAGTTGAAGTAATCTACTTGTAACATCTCACATTTTTAAATTTATCACCCCACAAAGAATGTTGGCCAATTTCATTTCTATTTTTACTACAATAATAACAAAGCATTGAAGATCTGAGTAATAGATTTTATCCGATTTGTAAATATAGTAAGTGATAATTATGCCATTGTGACAAAACCATAGCTTTATTATTATAGAGTTGTGTAAATCACCATTTCATACACAGCGGTGTAATATATATACTCTGTACATACAGTGATATGTATATTTTATAAATACTTGTTAACTATTGAAGACTGTTTCAACAAACAGAAACTAAGACTATATATAATGTGTCTTGCAATTTGTATTAAGAAGTTTTCCGTGCTAAAGCAAAAAATCTTTACAACTTGTATGAAACAAGGTAATTTTACATACGTTATTTCTTACAAGCCAAACTAGTCATAATGTTTGAAAATTACTTTTTTTCATAAAATGAAGAATTCAGTGTTTTGACATTTGATTTTCTTAAGCAGATTTCTGGTTTCAGCTTTACAGCCACTATCAGGTCATAAAAAAGAATAATAATGTACAGGATGCACAGTCATAAATTGACGTATTTAACAAAATAAACACTGCTTAATCAGCTGGTAAAAGTTACAACGTGGTGCCAGTGGCACTGGTGGAAGGTATGGTTATGAACATCACAGATCTGACAATGGCTGAAGGCAAATATGGTAATCTGTTTAACTAAATCAAAAGTAACCTAGACTATGCATTTTCCAGTTTATTTAGATATTAAGTCACTGGCGTCCTCCAAAGACCTAAGTGACTTCATTTAATGATACTTCTTTCCACTTCCCCTTCTCTAGCAAATCCTTAATTCACAACTAACAACCATTTCAAGTCTTATAATTGACAACCTCAATATATTAATGTACAAATTCCACAGTATTGCATAAGCCATCTATATTCAAACTTTTGTTTTCCATCCTATGTTGACAGTCCTGCTCTTTTGCCCTTCCTGCACAAAATGTGATTCTTGTACAAAGTTTGATATTGTAATAACATCTTACCTCATGAATTAAAACATTTTTTAAATATCTTTTGACAGGCTATGTTGTAATTTATTATATTTATTTTTTGTATTATTGTTGTATTTCATTGTCAATAAACATCTTTTACTTTGGAATAGATGCCAAAAAGAAACAGCAGTGTGAAGTCTGTAATTCTGTTGGAACGACATTTAATACAACCCATGTTTGTTAGATACACGAGTACCTGATATGAAACGTGCAATGCGATTTATGCTTCATTTCCTTTGATAATCATCTAGGAATCTTTACTCCTGTAACTTGGTCATGAGAGATAGTTTGCATTCTGATATTTTATTTTCTCATACATTACTGTTCCAAATCAAAGCATGAAATTTAGCGCAATATCACATCGCAATGTGTAAAACTGTAATGTTTTTTTTACATGCTGAAAAATACTTCATGCAAAAATATATTATGAAACATGAAGGCAAAGAATAGAAACACAAACTACCTGCTGCGATGTGTCGCTATGGTTGTAAATACAGAACAAATCCAATGTAAAGCTCAAATACCACCATTAGAGATCAAAAGGAACCACAATAACTGTTCTTGGATCTTTATTGTCCGAGGGGTTGGTTGTATCTGCTGCTATCTGTTTAATTAATAAGTGTTGCACTCAATTACGTAAGAGTGTCCCCCACCCCAGAAAGAATCTCTGCTCTCATAGACCAACAGCTTTGGCCTATTGCCATAACCTACCCTCCAATAAAAAAAGTCGCCAATCATTTCCTCCACTGATTCTCCACAGTACCTGTTCCTTTACCACACAGCATACTGCTCATCACTGTTGATGGTACCTCCTTCTACACTAACATCTCCAGTGCCCATGGCTTTTTTGCTATTGAACACTGTCTACAACCTCTGTCCTCGTCATCATGACGAACTTTATCTTTACCCACAATTACTTGTACTTTGAAGGTATATCACCTGCGAACAATTCTATGCTACAGCAATGGGCAATAACATGGCACCATCCTATGCTAGGCTATTCATGGGCCAGCAAGAGCAATCCTTTCTTTACTACCCATGATCTCAAACCATCTTATGATGACTTGTTCATGGGCCATCTAGAGAAATCCTTCCTAATCACCCAGAGAACCAAACCCTCCACCTGATCCAAATTCATTGATGACAGCTTCGTTATATGGATGGGCGAGGACACCCGATCCATATTCCTCCAAGACCTCATCACCTTCTCTTCCATTTGCTTCATCTAGTCCTCCTCAACCCAACAGATCACCTTCCTCAATGTTGACCTCCATCTCAAGGATGGCAACACCAATACCTCCATCCATATTAAACCTACAGACTACACCCAACACCTCTACCTTCACAGCTGCCACCCATTCCATACCAAGAAGTCCCCTTCTTACAGCCTAGCCAACTGTGGTTGTCACATCTGCAATGATGAGCAGCCCGTTTCCAAATATACAAAGGGTATAACTGAGATCTTCACAGACCTAAATTACTGCCCCTCTCCCCAATATCTGTACAGAAACAGATCTCCCATGCTTTGTCTCTCTAGTCACCTACTACTTCCTACATACCCACCATCTGGACGCAAAGGACCACTCCCATCATGACTCAGTACCACCCAGGACTGGAGCAACTGAATCACATTCTTTGATAGTGTTTAACTACCTCTCGTTGTGCCTTGAAATGAGGAATATCCCACACCTCCCACAGTGGGATTCCACCGCCAACCAAATCTCTACAATCTCCTTGTCCATCTCTACTCCACCCCTGTCCTCAACCATTGTCTCATGGCTCATATCCCTGCAATAAATATACACTCCTGGAAATTGAAATAAGAACACCGTGAATTCATTGTCCCAGGAAGGGGAAACTTTATTGACACATTCCTGGGGTCAGATACATCACATGATCACACTGACAGAACCACAGGCACATAGACACAGGCAACAGAGCATGCACAATGTCGGCACTAGTACAGTGTATATCCACCTTTCGCAGCAATGCAGGCTGCTATTCTCCCATGGAGACGATCGTAGAGATGCTGGATGTAGTCCTGTGGAACGGCTTGCCATGCCATTTCCACCTGGCGCCTCAGTTGGACCAGCGTTCGTGCTGGACGTGCAGACCGCGTGAGACGACGCTTCATCCAGTCCCAAACATGCTCAATGGGGGACAGATCCGGAGATCTTGCTGGCCAGGGTAGTTGACTTACACCTTCTAGAGCACGTTGGGTGGCACGGGATACATGCGGACGTGCATTGTCCTGTTGGAACAGCAAGTTCCCTTGCCGGTCTAGGAATGGTAGAACGATGGGTTCGATGATGGTTTGGATGTACCGTGCACTATTCAGTGTCCCCTCGACGATCACCAGTGGTGTACGGCCAGAGTAGGAGATCGCTCCCCACACCATGATGCCGGGTGTTGGCCCTGTGTGCCTCGGTCGTATGCAGTCCTGATTGTGGCGCTCACCTGCACGGCGCCAAACACGCATACGACCATCATTGGCACCAAGGCAGAAGCGACTCTCATCGCTGAAGACGACACGTCTCCATTCGTCCCTCCATTCACGCCTGTCGCGACACCACTGGAGGCGGGCTGCACGATGTTGGGGCGTGAGCGGAAGATGGCCTAACGGTGTGCGGGACCGTAGCCCAGCTTCATGGAGACGGTTGCGAATGGTCCTCGCCGATACCCCAGGAGCAACAGTGTCCCTAATTTGCTGGGAAGTGGCGGTGCGGTCCCCTACGGCACTGCGTAGGATCCTACGGTCTTGGCGTGCATCCGTGCGTCACTGCGGTCCGGTCCCAGGTCGACGGGCACGTGCACCTTCCGCCGACCACTGGCGACAACATCGATGTACTGTGGAGACCTCACGCCCCACGTGTTGAGCAATTCGGCGGTACGTCCACCCGGCCTCCCGCATGCCCACTATACGCCCTCGCTCAAAGTCCGTCAACTGCACATACGGTTCACGTCCACGCTGTCGCGGCATGCTACCAGTGTTAAAGACTGCGATGGAGCTCCGTATGCCACGGCAAACTGGCTGACACTGACGGCGGTGGTGCACAAATGCTGCGCAGCTAGCGCCATTCGACGGCCAACACCGTGGTTCCTGGTGTGTCCGCTGTGCCGTGCGTGTGATCATTGCTTGTACAGCCCTCTCGCAGTGTCCGGAGCAAGTATGGTGGGTCTGACACACCGGTGTCAATGTGTTCTTTTTTCCATTTCCAGGAGTGTAGATACAAGACATGACCCATACAGTCCCGCACCACCACCTACTCCCATCTAGTCACATTATCTTCTGTTCCATCAAAGGCACAGCTGTCAGTGAAAGCAATTACGAGATCTATATACGAAGCTCCAACCACTGTGCTGCTTTCTATGTTGGTATGACAGCTAACTAGCTGTCTTTTCACGTGAATGGCCACCGGCAAACTGTAACCAAGAGACAGCTGGATCATCCAGTTGCTGAACATGCTGCCCAACACAATGTGCTTCGTTTCAACAGCTGCTTCACAACCTGTGCCATCTGACTTCTTCCTACCAGTAACAGCTTTCTAAATTGCACAGGTGAGAATACTCTCTGTAATATATCCTGTTTTTCCATCCCCAGCCTCTAACATTCGCTAGTCCCTTTCCTATTGGTGGAATGGAAAGCTGTATTGTGCTGAAGTGGGAACAGGGAAGGAGGTAGGTAAGAGGAGGACAGGGACTAGTGAATGTTGAGGCCAGGAGTGGTTTTGGGAATATAGGATATATTGCATGAAGAGTTCCCACATGTGCAATTCAGAAAATCTGGTGTTGGTAGGAGTGATCCAGATGGCACAGGCTGTGAAGCAGTACATGGTATTGGGCAGCATGTTCAGCAACTGGGTGAGCCTGCTGCCTCTTGGTTACAGTTAGCTGGTAAACACTCATGTGGCTGGACAGTTTATTAATCACCATGCACATTAGAAAGCAGCACAATGGTTGCAGCTTACTTTGTAGATCACAAGACTGCTTTCATTGGTAGCCCTGCCTCTGATGGCAGGATGTACCTGTGATTGGGCTGGAGTGTGTAATGGTTGGAGGATGTATGGGACATGTCTTGCATTTAGGAGGTGTGACCAAAAAGTGATGAGAATTTTTGTTTTTCTTAAAAAATCTTTATTTAGTCATCACATTCAACTTTGTCCCCTTTGAAGTAATCCCCCTCAGATATAATACACTTGTGCCAGAACTCAGTTTTCGTTATGGTGTTCAGCTCCTTCAGTGATTGCTTTTATCTCATCAATGGTGGAAAAATGATGTCTTTTCAAGGTTCTCTTCAGCCTTCGGAAAAGAAGAAGTCACAGGTCTTCTTTTGTCAAAGGCATCAATTACAAAGGAATTAACATTTATAAAACATGTAAGTAGACAATGGAAATTAATGAAAAAGGGCAAGGAAATCTATAATTAACTTGCTTTTGCCCAAAAATGAGCTACGTTCAAAGCATTATAGTTATCATACAGTTAGAAGTAATTATACGTAAATGAAAATTCATAAATACACTTAAGTATAGGCTAACAGACATTGAATTAAATTGTCTTTGCCCAGAAACAGGCAACATCCAAGGTCTTAGAACTGGATAGCATCAACTCTTCTTCTGTGCATAATGACGGGCACAGAAAGCAGTTGTGCAGGTGACATCATCTGCTCCTCTCCACACTCACAAGTCGAGGGTCCTCTAGCGTATTCCCATTTTTCAAGAGTTTCTTTACATCACCCAACACCAGTTCATAATCTGTTGAGGGACTTCCAGGTACACCAGCTCTCATTATCACTGGGAGGTAGTTCTTCTTTAGGTTGTCTCCAGCCTAGAGGAGCAGTATCTACTCTCTTTCTCCACATGTCTAGCCTTTGGTTTGTGTTGTTGTTATTTACATAGGCCCTTAGAAAACTTTTTCTGGACTTCAAGCGAGACGGTGCTGGCGAATGGCCAAATAATGGGCGAGTGTCAGGCGTGAAGGCTCTACATACTTTCGCTTGAGCAAGTGCTTCATACCTGATGTCGGAAATAGCAGTACCTGCTAGATAATACAGCTGCTCCACTTAAGTGTCTCAGGCATCCAGTGATTATGCGGTACGTCTCATTCAGAGCGATGTCCACATGCCTAGCATGGCAGAAGTTATGCCAGACAGCTGTTGCATATTCACCCGCAGAGTAGCACAACGCCAAAGCCGAAGTCTGAATAGTGACTGGCTGTGAACCCCAGTTAGATCCCCCTAGTTTTCATATGATATTATTCCTTACGCACACTTTCAATTTGGTGTTTTGAACATTAGGGTCCGGTCTATGGTCACCCCAAGATACTTTGGGGAAAATGAATGTTCAAGTTGATTGCCATTCCATGAAATATTTAGTTGTTGGTTGGCCTGTCAGTTTTGTAAGTGGAAAGCACAGACTTGCATTTTCATAGGGTTAGGCCTTAAGTTATTATTTTTGTAGAACCGTCCTACTTCTCCAGTGCTTCAGACAGCTTATTTTTGATGTCATGGAAATCCTTTCCCTGGATGGCCAATGTGAGATCATCCGCATACAGAAAATTCCTGGTGTACAGCGGGAGTGGTTGATCATTAGTATACATATTAAAGAGTATAGGGGGCCAGAACACTGCCCTGGGGTAGCCATTCCTCTGTAGTCTCCAACTGCTGTGCTGTACTTGAAATTCCACGAAAAATCTCCTGTTGCTAAGGAAGTTGGCTATTAAGGTGTTTAAAGTAGAGTCATTAGTGACATCATAAAATTTTTTCAGGAGTAATTTATGGTTCACAGTGTCGTACGTAGCAGACAGGTCAACAAAGGCCACACCAGTTACCATACATGATTCAAAACCATGTACTGGGTGAGACTGAGGATCTGTGATGTGCAGCTTTTACCCGGTGTAAAGCCAGCCTGTTGATGTATGAGTGCAGAGTCAATTGCTTCTGTCAAACAGTTCAAAATCATTCTCTCCAAGATCTTATACAAATGGCAAAGAAGAGAGATGGAATGGTAGTTCTTAGGGTCATTGTTCTCTTCACCGGATTTAAGGATAGTGATGACATAAGCTTTCCACCAGACTTCTGGGATCCTACCAGAGCATAAGCAGTTGTTAAAAAGATCTAGAATCCATTTTAGTGTTACAGGACCAAATCATTTTATTTTCTCATTCCTAAGATCATTTTTTTAAAGAAACAGTGGGTCATGTATAGTGAATATGTTGGCTGAGGCAACATAACAGTTTTGTCTTTTGTCAAAAAATTATGAACAAGCATTGAGGTGCAAGTTTCCACAAGAGGTTTTGCCACAATTCTGGTCATTTTCTTTGGATTGGTTCAAGCAAACAGCGCATAACTCCCAGATAGCATTCCTTACTGATCATATGACATTAAGGCAGGAAATCATGGTGCACTATCCCATTGCAATTGAAGAAAACAGTAAGAAGAACCTTCATATGTGATCGAACTTTCAAATTGTTTTTGATCTTGGCTCTTCATGCAGTTTCCATCGGGACAATTAGGCTTTGGTTTCAATCTCATATACATATATCCATGTTTTGTCACCTGTTATAACCTTCTTTAGAAGCTCTGGGTTGTTGTCGATTTCATTCAGCAATTCCTGAGGGATGTCTATGTGACAATTTTTAGTCAAAATTCATCAGTTTTAGAACAAACTTTGTTGCTGCACATATCATGCCAAAAACAAACAAACAAATTGCTTGGTATGAGATGAAGGATATGGCAACATCATCAGCAACCTCTCTGATGGTGATTCGGCAGTTTTCCAGAAACATTTTCTTTACTTCTTCCACATTGTCATCATTAACTGATGTGTTACAGGGTCCAGGATAGTTGTCATCTTCAAGGTCTTCTCAATCCTCTTTGAAACATTTATACCCCCTGTAAACTCTTGTCTTAATCATAATAGATTCACCAAAAGCCACAGTCAACATTTTGAATGCAGAGCTGCACTTTTTTCCATGTTTCCAACAAAATTTAATGAATATTCTTTGATCCATCTTTTTTCTGAAGTAAAAATTTGCTGAGCTCTTGAAAACAGGTATAACCTTTCCGACTATCAACAACAAATTAAATATTTAAAACAGCTGAAAATGCAAACATAGGAGTAAATCATGAACATATGTACCAACAAGATAAAAAAAATTGACAACCGGATGTATAAAGCTGGGTAAATTAAAAAATTCCTGTTACTTTTTGCTCACACCTCATATATCTATTGCAGGGATATGATCCATGAGGCATGGGACTGGGGGCAGGGGTGGGGTAAGAATGAGCAAGGATACTGCATAGGTTTGGTGGGTGGTGCAAGGTTGGGAAGGACAGTGGAAAGGATATTCCTCATTTCTAGGCACAACAAGAGGTAGTCTAAACCCTGTTGGGTAATTTGATGCAGTTGATCCAGTCCTGGATGTTACTCAGTCATGAGGGGAGTCTGTTTTGTGTCCAGATGCCGCTGTAAATTTCAGTTTCCCTGAAATATGCCAGCTCTAAACATTTTTCTTTAGGCTATTACAAATGGAGGTTCTTTCTTCCAAAATATTCCTTTTTAGTTAACTTCCATTTCCATAGCCATCTGTTTGGTTTCCAGATTGTAGTGACTCTTTCTCAATATTTTTGATTGCAAGTTCAATTACCATTTTCAGAAAGGCAGCTAATTCAGGAAAAAAAAAATTGCTTCCTGTTACTGCTGTAATGTACAATGCAGTCCACATTATTTTGCTGATATTTATTTTCAACAATGTTAAACTTCACCCAACACAGTTGATGAACTTTTTTCTTTAAACAGTTTCAAAACAAAAATATTAACATCAGTTAAGGGCAGTGGATATGGAAAAAAATTGAATGTATTAAGAAATAACACATTAAAATACAAAATGCATTAGTTTCATAACATACTGAGTTACAAAACATAATAAAAATTCCCATTACCTCTGACTGTATGAGTGGCAGAACTACAAGTGCTGGTAATTTTGTGACACTGTAAGTGGAACCAGCAACACAATTGCAGAAACTTATCAGCAACTCCATAACAGAGAAAATTCAGAGGATTATTAGTGTGCACACCTAGCTTTTGACCTGGTGAATGGCAGTGTAAGAAGTCATGAACATGAGGTGCTCTGTACATAATTCCATAAAAAAAATCAGTGTACTTATCACAGTATAGTAACTGGATAGACAAAAAGTCTACTCACCAAGTGGCGCAAGGGGAACACACATACACTCCTGGAAATGGAAAAAAGAACACATTGACACCGGTGTGTCAGATCCACCATACTTGCTCCGGACACTGCGAGAGGGCTGTACAAGCAATGATCACACGCACGGCACAGCGGACACACCAGGAACCGCGGTGTTGGCCGTCGAATGGCGCTAGCTGCGCAGCATTTGTGCACCGCCGCCGTCAGTGTCAGCCAGTTTGCCGTGGCATACGGAGCTCCATCGCAGTCTTTAACACTGGTAGCATGCCGCGACAGCGTGGACGTGAACCGTATGTGCAGTTGACGGACTTTGAGCGAGGGCGTATAGTGGGCATGCGGGAGGCCGGGTGGACGTACCGCCGAATTGCTCAACACGTGGGGCGTGAGGTCTCCACAGTACATCGATGTTGTCGCCAGTGGTCGGCGGAAGGTGCACGTGCCCGTCGACCTGGGACCGGACCGCAGCGACGCACAGATGCACGCCAAGACCGTAGGATCCTACGCAGTGCCGTAGGGGACCGCACCGCCACTTCCCAGCAAATTAGGGACACTGTTGCTCCTGGGGTATCGGCGAGGACCATTCGCAACCGTCTCCATGAAGCTGGGCTACGGTCCCGCACACCGTTAGGCCGTCTTCCGCTCACGCCCCAACATCGTGCAGCCCGCCTCCAGTGGTGTCACGACAGGCGTGAATGGAGGGACGAATGGAGACGTGTCGTCTTCAGCGATGAGAGTCGCTTCTGCCTTGGTGCTAATGATGGTCGTATGCGTGTTTGGCGCCGTGCAGATGAGCGCCACAATCAGGACTGCATACGACCGAGGCACACGGGGCCAACACCCGGCATCATGGTGTGGGGAGCGATCTCCTACACTGGCCGTACACCACTGGTGATCGTCGAGGGGACACTGAATAGTGCACGGTACATCCAAACCGTCATCGAACCCATCGTTCTACCATTCCTAGACCGGCAAGGGAACTTGCTGTTCCAACAGGACAATGCACGTCCGCATGTATCCCGTGCCAACCAACGTGCTCTAGAAGGTGTAAGTCAACTACCCTGGCCAGCAAGATCTCCGGATCTGTCCCCCATTGAGCATGTTTGGGACTGGATGAAGCGTCGTCTCACGCGGTCTGCACGTCCAGCACGAACGCTGGTCCAACTGAGGCGCCAGGTGGAAATGGCATGGTAAGCCGTTCCACAGGACTACATCCAGCATCTCTACGATCGTCTCCATGGGAGAATAGCAGCCTGCATTGCTGCGAAAGGTGGATATACACTGTACTAGTGCCGACATTGTGCATGCTCTGTTGCCTGTGTCTATGTGCCTGTGGTTCTGTCAGTGTGATCATGTGATGTATCTGACCCCAGGAATGTGTCAATAAAGTTTCCCGTTTCCTGGGACAATGAATTCACGGTGTTCTTATTTCAATTTCCAGGAGTGTATAAAAAAGGTTTTAGGTATGCAAGCATTTGGACCCAGTGACTCCTTCCTCTGGCAGAAAGGTTGAAGGGGAAAGAAGAGAGATGGAGGAAAAGGACAGGAGAGGTTTGGGAAAAGGGTTAGAGTTCGGAAAAGTTACCCAGAAACCCGGGTCAAGAGCAGACTTACCAGACAGGATGAGAAGGAAAGCACATACCAGCTGTTATGTAAATACTGTTCTACCTTTTAAATCAGCATGACTACCACCAAGTTATCAGTTAGGATGAATAGGCATAGGCAGACAGTGTGTACTGGTGACGCACAACATTCTGTTGGAATGCGTGCTCCACAACATGACAGCTGTGACCTTGGTGGCTCTTTCACCTCATGCGCCATTTGGATTCTTCCCCCAGACACCAGTTTCTCAGAACTCCACATGTCCTTGGTTCTCGCCACCCATCTGGCCTTAATTTAGGTTACATTTCTTCAGTCTCTGCATTTCTTCACAATAACGACTCCTTTCTTCACTCTTTAGTTTTCTACATCTTTCATGTTCTGCCCTGTCTAGTTTTTGCCAGCCCCCTGCCATCTCAATTACATATAATACACTTAGCACTCTTATTAAATTGTGTATGATGTTTTAGCAGTAATCTCTGTCTTGCATATTATCCTGTCTTCCACCTTTAAGTTCTCAGGTTTTCAAATCCAATCCAGTGCAGTCCCCAGCAGTCTGTCTTTCCTTATTCCGTCTGGTGAGTCTCCCCTGACCTGGGTTTTTGCATGACTTTTCCAGACACTACCCCTTTTCTAAAACCTCTTCAGTCCTTTTCCTTCACCCATCTTCCTTCCCCTTGAACCCTTCTGCCAGAGGAAGGAGCCACTGGCTCCAAAGCTTAGTTACCTAAAACCTTTCTTTTTATGTGTGTTCTCCTGTTGCTGCTTGGTGAGTAGATTTTTTATCCATCCAATTACACTATATTGTCAAAAATTGATAATTTTTGTTGTTATATCACAGTATACTGATGTTAGTCCCATACAAAGTGGTGACACAGACTCAAGGACAGAAATTTGTGAGCATGTAATTCAAGTGTTGAAAATCTGTGATATGAGAAAGTTGAAAATCCAACATTGGAGTCTTGAAGGTCCACTATCATCGAAAGTGACTTTGGAACAGCTGAATGCACAGCTACAAGTTACATCAATAGTAAATGTAGACCAATCAGTTACAGAAGCAGTAGCAACTACTGCACTGACAGCAAGAGTTTGTCCAGGAAGAAGTGTTTGTCTGGGATCAAGAGTAACTGTAGCACGATAATGTCACCTCCTAACGCAGGAAATATCAAGATCAGTGGCAGATATTAACGAACCACCATTAATGTGAAATTTCTCTGCAGGAACAAACTCAATTATGTCCAAGTCAGCAACAACTCAACACACCACATGCAGGTCCAGCCACCATAATTACAGACCACTTGCATGCAAGTCAGTTGGATTTTTTGTGCCATTCAGGCGAGCAGCACACCTTGTGACCTTCAAAGAATCTCAGCTCTGAACTGAATACCTATCACTGACTTAGTCACATCAAGAGTCATTTCACTGCAACAAGCAAATAGCAGGATGCATGCAACTATACTCATTGTGGTGCATTAAAACAGCTGCACCACTCTCAAACTGTATGAATCAATTACAAAACCCCCTGTGACCAGCTGATACAAAAATGACTGACAGCTTTCAAACTCACACATGCAATGTTTACAGCAGCTATGGTAAAAGGAAGAGATGAAGTAAACAAAACCATGTCAATTTCTCTACCATCTGTATCAGCTGGGGTTGTAAAAGATCCCAAAAGATTCCTGTGGTCCATAAGGATGTCATGTTTGGCACCTTATTTTTGGTACCACATGAACTAGATTTTAACAAGATTGAGTAAACAGCTGACCAATATCATAGGTCATATCCCACCAGTGTTTATCACATTTGGTGTTTCATGGATGACATGGCACTGCAGTTGATTGATCTCACATGTCAAGTTGTTACCATTCAGCATATAATGGATGGTGATGCCCTAACACAGCAAAAAGGAATGCACTGCTTTATCCAGAGCTAACAGTGCAAGATCCATTTCCATGCTAGACTGGGAGGAATATCTCCATCACATACACTTCAGAGGCAGGGTACATACTGCTGTTTGTGCAATGCAAGTGGTGGAATCTTGCAGCTGGGAGGTGAATTGGCCAGCAACAATAACTCCACCAACAACTGTGACAACTAAGAGTGATGGATAAAGCCACTGTTCTGGAATTCCTATAAGAAACAAACTCTTCATATGTGTTCTCACATGCACTCTCATGGTAGCAATGTGGATTTTCAGTTGCATAGCACCAAAAGGCTTCCCTACAGAAAATTACTGTTGGCAACATTAAATTTGAATCTTGGGCTTATCTAGAGTTTCTGAGTGGCCCTTTGTCATCTCCACTGTCACATATCAGATTACAGGCATGGACATTTTTTCTTCCTACGGCGTCTTGCTCAAGGTGTGAAATTAGTTGCATCTTGTACCAAAAAACTTCTGCTAGAACACCTGGCCAACTAATTCAGTGCTTTGATTCGACAGCATATATTCTCTCAGAACAACCCTCATTTAACTACCTATTAATGGAATTCTCACTGGCTGCATGTTCAGTACATGTGGCAAAACCTCCCCCCTCCCAACCCATCTTCCATGCCACACAACAGTGTACTACATATGGCCCTACATATGTACTGGCCCTCCTCTCCTCCACCCAACAAACTTTGAATCATTAAGGCAGAGTCTGAAATGATTGTTGAGGCAGACATAGCATGACCCTCAGAATGTGCGCACATTGTCACTGCAAGTGGTAGCAAAGAAACCAAACAGTTAAATCATGCAGAAAAAACAGAGCACAGAATGCTTGAACAATCCTCAACAGCTATACAAAGTGACACGTTAGAGACTTAGTATGTCTTCTTGCTGTTTGTATGGTTTTCCCACCATAGACCTCATCAAGGTCTATGACAAGATACAAGTGGTACCTGAGGAGATACACAAAATATTAATTACTATACTGTTTTAAGTCTCCTTTATATAATAGGGGTTATGCAATGTTGCACAGGCCTTCCAAAGATATATTGATGAATGCTAATGAGTTTAGACTTTTGTTTTACATACATTAATGATTTGGTGGTGTCTTCTTTACCAGAAGACATGATCATCACCTTTGAGGAATCTTCTGCCACTTCACTGACTAGGAAATCCACTGAAATCGGCAAAGTGTGTTATAGTCACTACAAAAGTGATGTTCACTGAATTCAAGGCATCTGCTGTTATTATATGCCTAACCCCAGCAGGCATTACTGTCATAAAAGAGAACCAGATCACAAAGACACTGAGAGAACTGTGGCAATACCTGCATAAAATAAACTTATTACTGGCTCATAAACAACCCTGTGAACGATGCACCACTCCATGTGGTTGTTATACATCCTGTCACCAGAGCATGCTAGTCAAAGTTTTCAGATGTTTCAACTTGTTCTATGGTTGCCTATCAGGTCCTAAAAACTTTAGATTTATGGTTGAAGGCCCACTAATTACCATCTAGACAGACTGCTAACAGTCAAAATTCACATTTATGCAGCCCCTGGAACAACTATCTGCCAGTACAGCTGAGCAATCTAAATTTCACAACTGACACATCACTGGCACCAAATTGTGTTACTGATACTCTGCCTACAGTCGAAGCTCTCTTGCAGTCACTAAATTTAAAAGAGCTGTTAATTGTGCAGATTACTGATACAGCTCTGAAGGACCTGCTGCAATGAATACTGGCACTTCATTTGCGATGAGTGTACTGATGCAGCAATGTATGATGAAAAAGTTATAGGCTGGAAGCAATTGTAGTATCCCAATGAACACTGGCACTTCGTTTGTCATGAGTGGTACTGATGCAGCAATGTATGATGAAAAAGTTACAGGCTGGAAGCAATTGTAGTATCCCATTTACTACACCACTGCATATTCAAGTCCTTGCATGAACAAGTCATACAAGTAGCCAATACATTTATATATGGTGACTATTTATTTATTCAGTCTTCACAATTACAGCCTATTTTTTGGGATGCTAACATAGGCCATTCCAGTTACATTTTTGTGGATAATGGTAAGTGTATATATTAATTATTTTTACCTGTTACTTGCAAATAGTAGGAAACAAGATAATGATTACAACAAAACTACAGAAACCATTTAATACTACAACAAAGAATCAAAAATAGAAAAGAAACTTACTTTTTACCAATACCAAACTACTATAAACCTCTTAACAAATTACCCAACTACTTTTACTCTTTCTGGTATTACAGATTCTCATTGGTGCACTTCTGTTTATGTTCCTTTATTAAGGTAAATATAAACTGTAGACACATATTCCTGCCACTGGATCTGCCATCAAATTACCTCAGTCAACATTGACTGTCTGCTGGATCTTTTGGGCAGAGAAGCAGCACAGCAGCATTTCCAGTATAACAATTGATTTATTGAATCCCCATCACATCTTAGATACCACTCTTCCATAATAAACATGATGGAAAGTCTTGAAAACTGTTTCATTCAGTGGTCACTGGTCTCACCTGTCTCCCCTCAGTCTGTAGATAATATTAACTTACCAGGCTAGCAGCATGCTGACATGTGGTTAAATCTCTCACAAAATTGTCCTTGGCCTTCTTCAATACTGCAGCTACAGTATCGTCCGCGATGTGCCATATTAATTTGTTCCTCTGTGCTGTTTTGGGATCCAGCATCATGAATGCCTGATAACTATTACTAGCAACATCTTCATAGACCACAGTCACATAATGTTTGCTTTGGAGTGCCCTTACTGTCAGAGACACAGCTGTCATTTACCTGACCTTTGATTTTCTACAGATATGTAGGCCTAGCATACAACTCATGGCCAGTTCGACTGTGTATCAGTCCACTTGCCAAGTGAATAAATCTCATTTTTAGACTCTCCCTGATATTAGGGAGGAATTCAAATGTTCTCCTGCCCGTACTTGAAACGCTCCATTTGTTTTACAACAGTTGTAACGCAATCTTGTATTAACTTCTTCATACTTGTCTCAGTTCCAGGTATCCTTCATACTTCTGCCTTGCCTTTCTTTAACCAATAAAGAGCTCCTCTTGTGCTGATTTCCAACTCCAATGGGAATATTTCTAGAATTACTAACAATTCATCATTGGGGGTCATACAGTAAGCACCCGTTAATCTCAGTAACACTCCTCATTGAACTCCTGACTATTGAAGCTGCTTCCCAAGTTGATGCTAATATACACTCCTGGAAATGGAAAAAAGAACATATTGACACCGGTGTGTCAGACCCACCATACTTGCTCCGGACACTGCGAGAGGGCTGTACAAGCAATGATCACACGCACGGCACAGCGGACACACCAGGAACCGCGGTGTTGGCCGTCGAATGGCGCTAGCTGCGCAGCATTTGTGCACCGCCGCCGACAGTGTCAGCCAGTTTGCCGTGGCATACGGAGCTCCATCGCAGTCTTTAACACTGGTAGCATGCCGTGACAGCGTGGACGTGAACCGTATGTGCAGTTGTCGGACTTTGAGCGAGGGCGTATAGTGGGCATGCGGGAGGCCGGGTGGACGTACCGCCGAATTGCTCAACACGTGGGGCGTGAGGTCTCCACAGTACATCGATGTTGTCGCCAGTGGTCGGCGGAAGGTGCACGTGCCCGTCGACCTGGGACCGGACCGCAGCGACGCACGGATGCACGCCAAGACCGTAGGATCCTACGCAGTGCTGTAGGGGACCGCACCACCACTTCCCAGCAAATTAGGGACACTGTTGCTCCTGGGGTATCGGCGAGGACCATTCGCAACCATCTCCATGAAGCTGGGTTACGGTCCCGCACACCGTTAGGCCGTCTTCCGCTCACGCCCCAACATCGTGCAGCCCGCCTCCAGTGGTGTCGCGACAGGCGTGAATGGAGGGACGAATGGAGACGTGTCGTCTTCAGCGATGAGAGTTGCTTCTGCCTTGGTGCCAATGATGGTCGTATGCGTGTTTGGCGCCGTGCAGGTGAGCGCCACAATCAGGACTGCATACGACCGAGGCACGCAGGGCCAACACCCGGCATCATGGTGTGGGGAGCGATCTCCTACACTGGCCGTACACCACTGGTGATCGTCGAGGGGACACTGAATAGTGCACGGTGCATCCAAACCGTCATCGAACCCATCGTTCTACCATTCCTAGACCGGCAAGGGAACTTGCTGTTCCAACAGGACAATGCACGTCCGCATGTATCCCGTGCCACCCAACATGCTCTAGAAGGTGTAAGTCAACTACCCTGGCCAGCAAGATCTCCGGATCTGTCCCCCATTGAGCATGTTTGGGACTGGATGAAGCGTCGTCTCACGCGGTCTGCACGCAGCACGAATGCTGGTCCAACTGAGGCGCCAGGTGGAAATGGCATGGCAAGCCATTCCACAGGACTACATCCAGCATCTCTACGATCGTCTCCATGGGAGAATAGCAGCCTGCATTGCTGCGAAAGGTGGATATACACTGTACTAGTGCCGACATTGTGCATGCTCTGTTGCCTGTGTCTATGTGCCTGTGGTTCTGTCAGTGTGATCATGTGATGTATCTGACCCCAGGAATGTGTCAATAAAGTTTCCCCTTCCTGGGACAATGAATTCACGGTGTTCTTATTTCAATTTCCAGGAGTGTAGTTTGGTGGTATACTCTGATTTTGTTTCAAGGGACATCCGAATTGCCTATTTGTGATGGTTATAATTTTGCACATCATGTTCATACTCTTCCTGTTTGCCTTATCAACATGACCAGGCTCCAGCTCTCACCTGTGATATGAGTGCATCTACAGGGCAGCAAGTTCAGTGTTTATTCTTTTCCGTGTTTTCCGCGTAGTATATTTATTAAATTTCATGTATGTTTCTCTGTTTAAGAGAGTTAATCTCATGTTTTTGTAAGTGTAAATTTATCCACTCTTTAGCGCAATAGATGCACACTGAATGGCCAACTATGTAGCTCCTTAATGCACCAGTGTCCACTGGTGACACATCAGGAAGGTAGCAAGTTGCACATCTATGATGTCTGCTTTTATAGTTCACTTGTTCAGTTAGTCTTGCTAGGATCAGCAGGATGTATGCATTCTGTGTGCGGATGCAGGAGAAGCTGGCCACAGTTCACAAACAGCTGAACATGCTGTTGGCTACAGGCAGTCACCTTCGGGCTGCTGCCTCGGCATGTAGCGGTTGCGGAGAATCTGGCATGTTGCATGGGACACCTCAGGTGTCACTTGTTTTACACACAGGCTCTGCTTCCGAGGCACCTCCTGACTTAGTGCACACAATGCAGTGGTTCCGCCCTCACGGCAGGGCGAGTGGTGGGTGGTAATGCCTTCACGTCGCTCGGGACAGAGAGTCAATGTGGAGACTGGCTGCCTGGCCTCACCCATTCATCCTATGACTGGACAGGACCCTCCTTCGGCAGGGTCTGAGCAGGCACACAGAGTGGAGGGGTTTACTGCTTACTGGGAACTCCAATGTTGGGTGTGTTAAGGAGTCCCTTAGGCAGACAGCATTCAGAACTGGAAAAAAAAACAATGTTCACTCGGTATGTCTGCCAGGGTGCCTCGTCCGAGAGGTGGAAGTGGCCTTGCTGGTGGCTATTGAGCATGGAGGGTGCAGTCATCTGGAAGTCATGGCTCACATCGGTGCCAACGATGTCTGTCCTATGGTTTATGATATAATCCTCAGTTCATACAAGTGGCTGGTGGAGGTGCTGAAGGCTGATGGCCTTGCCCGCCAGGTGAAAGCAGAGCTCCCAATTTTCAGCATCATTCCTAAAGTTGATCAGGGTCCTTTCATTTGGAGCCAAGTGGAGAGTCTCAACCAAAGGCTTCGTCAACTCTGTGATGGTCTTAGCTGCAGATTTCTGGACCTGTGGGAACATGTAGGACTTCCCTTGATAGGTTAGGGGTGCACTACACAAAGGAAGTAGCTACTTGGGTAGCGGAGTCATTGTGGAGTGAACATGAGGATTTTTTAGCCTAGGCTGATGAACACTCGTCACTCGATTCACAGCAAGGGAAGTCAAATGGCATTCTGAATAAAGACACTTTGACTGTCACAATTTTATCAGTAAACTGTAAAAGTATTCGCAATAAAGTTCCCGAATTTACTGCCCTCCAGGAAAGTTCTTGAGCTCAAATTATTCTTGGGACTGAAAACTGGCTCAAACCCAAAGTGGAAAGCTCTGAGATATTTAGTGAGTCATGGAACATCTATTAGAAAGACAGATTAGAGTCCATAGAGTTGACTAAAAATATTGTCTGTGTTGGGGTCCAAGATGAGAGCAACAGTGAAATCATCTGGTCACATATAAAGGTGTAGGTGAAACTAAGTTAATTGTTGGATGTTTTTACTGGCCATCCAATTCTGCTGTGGCAGTTCTAGAGTCATTCAAAGAAAGTCTATGGTCAATAGAGCATAAATACTTAGATCATGCAATACTAGTTGGAGGCGACTTTAACTTACCAAGTATAGACTGGGATGTCTATGGATTCATTGTGGGTCGGGTAAAGACACACAGTCATGGAAAATATTGTTGAACATGTTTTCTGAAATTTGTCTTGAGCAGATAGCTTGGCAGCCTACACAATGGAAATATCTTACACCTAGTAGCTACAAATAGGCCAGACCTTATCGAAAATGTCAGCATGGAAACATGGATTAGCGATCATGATGTCATTACAACAACTAAGATTATGAAAGGCAATAAATCAGTCAAGAAGGCTAGGAGAGTGTTCCTGCTAGATAGACCAGATATCCTAAGCAGTTATTAACATCTTACTTAGACAGTGAATTATCATCACTTCCTACCAGTAAGATGAATGTAGAGTAGTTATGGACAAAGTTTAAGCAGATTGTAAATTGTGGTCTAGAGAGTTGTGTGCCTAGTAAGTGGACAAAGGATAGAAAAGACCCAGCATGGTTTAATAACAAAATTCGTAAGATGCTGAGGCTGTTGCACTCCAGGTTCAAAAGGGGATGCACAAATGATGGCAAGCAAAGGTTAGCAAAAATTCATACATCTGTGAAAAAATCTGTGTGTGAAGCATACAACAATTACCACCATCACACCTTAGCAAAAGATCTGGCAAAAAACTTGAGGAAATTCTGGTTGTATGTAAAATTGCTCAACAGGTCTAAGGCTTCCATTCAGTCCCTTGTTGACCAGTCTGGTGTAGCAGTTGAAGATAGCAAAACGAAAGCCGAAGTTTTAAATTTCACGTACAAGAAATCGATGATGCAGGGGTACTGTAAAAAATACCATCATTTGACCAGCAGACAGACTCCTGTATGGATGACATAGAAATAAACATACCTGACATAGAGAAGCAACTTAAAGATTTGAAAATAAATAAATCACCATGTCCAGATGGAATCCCAGTTCAATTTTACAAAGAATATTCTACAGCATTAGTCCCTTACCAATCTTGCATTTATCACGAATCTCTATAGGAATATATGAGATGGCTTCGACGAAATTCCTAGGTGGAGTGATGAATGCCAACTTGGGCTGTGTGTGGAAAAATCTAAGTACAGTGGAACCTCGCATAGAGATCATAATTCGTTCCAGAATCTTACTTGTAGTGCGAAACACTCATGAAGCGAAAGAATTTATTGCATTTAAATTAATGCAAAATACGACAATGCATTCCACGCAGAAAAAGTAAAAAAGGTTTATCTTACTTATGCCATTTAGTCAAAGAAAATTATACATACAGTATTATGTACTCTACTATTCACGACACATAACATTTTTTTTTACTAGGAAGCTATCTAGAGTCATATGTATCTGCCGACGCTTCAGTGCTTGGGGAAAATGCGACATAGCATTATCGTCACATAAATTTGTAGTGCGCATATAGGGGTGACGATTTTCAATGTATGATGCAATCGAGTCCCACGCTTTCAGCATTTCTCTTATTGCGCCAGAAAATCGCTGTTTTGCTGTTACCGCCTCCTACTCCTTCTCTGAAGAACTCCTCTCCACGATTTCCTGCCGTCAAACACACTGCATCTCCATAAGCTTTTCTGTGATCATTTCTTGCCTGTGGTCTTCCACATGTTCACCGATGACATTGTTACCCACTCCTAGTCCCATGCTCTGGGCAAAGCCACAATCTCGTTGACTACACGCTCCTTAGGTACACAAATGCCTCAGAATTACATTCGACAATGCGCTCCAGCCAACGCTTCTTCCAAGTAGAAGTCAGACTTGTCTTGGTAACCCGTTCTCACGCCTTTTCGATCATCTTGAAGCAGACAACGATGTTGAAGTGATATTTTCAAAACTCTCTGAGAGTGAGATGGTAGCTTCAGTCAATTCAAATCAATGCTTTAGTGTAGAGCTTATTGAAGTTAGAAATAATTTGTTGGCCAATAGGCTGGAATAACGGGGTAGTTAGTGTTGGGAGGCAGATATTGGATCTTGATGAACTGAAATTCTTCAAGGAGGTGGTCTTGTAGGTCTGGAGAATGGGCAGGAGCGTTGTCCATAACAAGCAAGACATTGAATTGCAGGTTCATGTCAAGCAACTATATTTTCACCGAAGGAGAAACAATTCATTGATCCAATCACAAAAATGATCATGTCACCCAAGCATTGTTGTTGGATCTCTGCATCACATTTAACCTGCACTTCTAGTCTTTCCCTTCTTGAAGGCTCGTGGAATTTCTGAATGGTAAACAAGCAGCGGCTTAATTTTCAAATTGGCGCTTGCTTTGGCACAGAATAACAGTGTGAGACGATCTTTCATTGGCTTGTGACCAGGCACTGCATTCTCCTCTGCTGTTATAAAGATATACTTCGGCGTCTTTTTCCAGAACAGACCTGTCTCATCACAATTAAAAACCTGTTGCAGCAGATAACCCTCAGAATCTATGAGTATCTTTTCTGTCTTTGTGTTGGAGCTGGGTGCTTCGCCGTGCCTCACAACGCTGTGGATGCCAGTTCTTCACTTACTTCTCGAACCACCCATGGCTTCCCTTAAACACTTCTCCGGCTGTTGATGATCCTGGCGTCTTCTTAACGAAGTCGGCGAAAATCGTTTTCACCTTCTCACGAATGATGTTCTCGTTAATAATGTCGCCTTGCAATAGCGTTTCATTTATCCGTATAAGGGGCAACCTTTCGACGCCGACCAGAGTACGAAACTGTTCTTTAGATACTTTCGTCATTCCCTTTGAAGCATCTGTGTCTTTAATGTTGTCCTTGTTCTTGAGAATAGTGCAAATATTTGATGCAGACCGACTGTATGTGTGTAAAATGCTCACACCATGTTTGCATTTTTTAATAATGTTAGATTTCATTTCTAAGATCGTTTTCTTTCTCGTATAGTTATAATAGTTGTCTTCGTGTGGCTTTATCTTTGGGACATTTCTACAAAGATTATTAAAATTTGCACACAAAAATCGCTGTGTGAAAACAAGTTTAGAAAAATGTGTACCCACGAGCTGCACTAAGATCGTAGCAGAAAGAGCGTTAAGCCCAGACTGCAGTATGTACTGAATACACTGTTTATATGTCGCTGATGACTATGTGTTCATGTTGTTGAACGTTTCCCCCGCCGAGAGCGAACAACTGGTGACGTCACACTAAATCGTCGCCACTCGTTATGCGAAACATCGCTGGCTAAACGTGTCTTTTTTTACAATTTGTTTTGCTTATTATGCTAACTGCGCGTTATGGTAGGTGCTCGTTAAGGGAGGTTCCACTGTAAATGCGGATGAGTAGGAAAAACTACCCATAACGTTCAAATACAGCATTAGTAGGGTGTTGCCTGACATAGTCACTTCAGATAATTTCTAGGAGTAACACTGCAAAGCAATACGAAATGAAATGGGTACATCAAGTTGGTAGTAGAGAAGGCGAATGCTCGACTTCGTTTTATTTGGAGAATTTTGGGAAAGTGTAGCTCATTCAGAAAGGATGCAGCGTATAGAACGCTAGTGTGACCCATATTTGAGTACTGTTCGAGTGTTTGGGATCGCTACAAGTTCGGATTAGCACTAGAACCGCTGATGTCTGGGCTTACCTAGAACCATGGCTGGGTCACTAATGGCCCCATGACTTTCCGTTTTATTATTCTGTGTCAGTGGATTATTGTTACTACTGATCAATCTATTCTTTGAAGTGCTGGAAATTTTACTATGAAATCAACAAAAATAAAGTAGCTTTACACAAATTATCATTCATTATTTTAAAAAACTTATACGCATTTGCTAGGTGCCTTTACTGGCTACCATCACACAATGATCACAAATAACAGTCTTTTGATGTATATTTGTTGCAGAGAGTTTTCTTGTACATGTGACACTTTATAAATGATTTGTTTTCTTCACAGTTACACTTTACCAGGCAACGTGTTCGCTTTTCTTGTCCCTCAGGAATGTCTTCTGGTGTGATGAGGATACTAGTCTTCTGGTTGCTGCATACTTCTCAGCAAGCTCCTCCCTCAGGGGCAGTATGAAGTCTCTTCGTTTCAATTTTTTCTCGTTTACAGCATTGTACAATTATCCAGGCATTTATCCTAGCCAAATCCAGCAAGTTCCAAAGACAGAGGATTTGCGAGCAATTCGTCCACCATGTCCACTCCATATTTAGAGCCATTATAAAATGTTACTGCATGTAGGTTCTTTTTCAAAACATCTTCAAATTTGACATAAGGATGCATAATGCTGCGAATCAGCATATTCTTGTTGCTCTTTCCCTAGTAAATTGCCACTGTGGTACCATTCTCCTTCAACAATATTGTGCTGTATAACACTTCTTTTGCCTTCTTCATACACACTGGAATTTTCCTGAGAGATAAATTTATGGTGCCCAAGAGGCTTGTAGCATTTGCTTTCAAGATTTCTGAGAGAGCCAAGGAGATGAAAAAATTGTCACACGTGACATTACTTCCTTCACTGAGGTAAGGTTGCATCAATTTTTTCACAACACAATCCCCAAGACGCTCATCTTTTGGCCTAGTGTCATCCTTTCCTAGATATGGGAAAGCAGTTACAATACATTTTTGAGTCCATCCAATATTTTTGCCCGTATTTGTCCTGTTTTGAGGCCAGGAACTGTGTGAATCTGCAATGGCAATTTGAAGGAAAGAGCTGTTCATCGCTTGTTATATGTGGGCCCGGTATGTAGCTACTTGTGCATTCGCAATGAACTCAGACCATGTCTCTGATATCAAAGTAAACGTGTCCTCTTCCTGTCGTTTTGATCTTATGGATCTAATGTCAAATCTGAGATAATGCGTTATCTCTCTGAATCTGTCATGAGCCATTTTCGACTTCACAAAATTATTTCCCCACTTCATTGACCACAATGTGTCTAGTTCTAAGCTCTTCGCTCCTATAGCAATATGGGCGTTCGATATAGGTATAAAAGCTTCCAGTTCTTGAACTTTCATGTTTCGGTCACAGTGCATTTTGCATTGTGTTTCAAAATTTATCCCTTATCATAAGATGCCAAGCACTGTAGCAGGTCTCACATTTCGCTTTGCATGCAGAGAGAGTCCTGCATGGTCTTTGAAAACATTCTGTTGTCACTATTTGCCAGCTGAACAGTCGTCTATAACTCCCACTTCCAGGTCGTTTCATCTAGTGCTACTATATCTCTACCTGAAGGAAACTGAAATAGTCCACAAACTTGGCCATTTAGTTGTCCACAACACCCATAGCCATGAGTTGACCTAGCCTTTTTGGCAGCTCTTCCTGTAATAGTAGTGATTAGTATTACAACACAGTATTTGTATTCAATATGTTATGAAATATTCGAACAAAAAACGCTCCTTCATATATGTAATGTAAGACTCGTAAAAACTCATGGAAGCACCAAAGTATAAACATAAGTGTTGCAATTGAAATCTGTGTCTATGCAGCATACACATAAACAATAATTATTATAAAAACAAACACATAAACATGCATACCTTCCTCATCAATATTCAGTAGAACATCCTGAGGAATAACATCATCTTCTGATGAAAAATGTGGAATTACAGGTACTTCCTGGATGAAGACACCAGTGGCTCGCCCTCAGGTTCATGATCCAAAATTTCAATTAGCACATTGATAATGTCCTCTTCTGTTCGTAGATGTTTAGCCATAATAAATTTGTAGGCTGCAAGAACTATTTACACAGTTTGAATATACTACTAAAACTGTATTTAATGAAACAAAGCATTGGTTATGCAATATGTGCATGCCTAGTCAGGCGCGTTTCAACCTGCTTTCCCTCTCCTCGCTTACTAGAAAACTGCAACGTCATCAGGCAATGAGATTCAAGGGAATTTTGCCATTGTTGACCACACACAGTCTAACAGTAAGCATGAAGCTACATGTACAATGCAAGTATTATAGTGGCTGCAGCAGAAGGGTCAGAACTTACCTGTCTACGGTTCTGGGTGAATCATCATATTTCACTTTTGCGGTTTTCCTATAAAATGTAAAATTAAGTGTAATCGCTAATTGCCTTATTTCATAAAAAGTCACAGAAACTCAGCACTCTAGGCAATAACGCAAAAGAGTGGCCAATGAAAGAATTAAGAAATGGGTCACGAGTGACCTGTGTTATCTTACTGTAAAAAAAAAAAAAAAAAAAAAATCTTTAAATTCTAATAGCAGCTCCTCTGTCTATGTCCTTTTTGCCCCATTCAGATGCTGCAGCTTTTCACGAAATGCAGTCCTAGCAACATCCTACAAGCTCTCACAGCCTATACCCTCTGTGCAGCCATCTTCCTCATCCAGAACCTACAATGTGGCCAAAGTCAGTCTCTGCAGTCACCCATAGGAATTTTCCAGTGCCTCTCCATACACAGTAATGCCAATTATTCCTTAATGTCATTGTTTGCAGTCTAACTGGATTGTCCTGTACACTAGATGCTCCTCATTACAGACAAACATTGAGAATAGCCTCCCCTATCCAGAATGTCTTCTCACTAAGCTCCACTGTACATAATCAAAGGTCAATTATGGCATGATGTTGATGCAGAAAGTCTAACCCTAGGATAATGCTGTAGCCCTCGCTTACATGAGACATCACTTTCACACATCGCCTGAACTTAGTCCTCTCAAACGAAAAACTCATTGTTACTGACATCATTGGTTGTACGTCACTATTCACTTGTCCACACAACATGTAACATGATGGGTTCCAATGCCTCCTATCTCCTAACTCTTTTGAGGCCACTGACACATGTACCTGTGTTTCCTACAAAACATTATATTCCCTACCATCTAACACACCCACTATTGGATACTCTAGCTTTGCAGTCATTTTTACTGTACTTTATTGGGAACTTCTTTCTACAGCTCTTAAGTTTAACGGACATTACTTACCACCCAGACCACTTCTCCAATTACTCCTACATCCCTGCCATTGGTCCATTTACATTAAATTGTAGAGAGTCCACTCCATCCCTATAACACCTGTGGCAGGTAGCATTACTTCTGTACATGTTTTGCACATCCACAATTGAAAAATTTTACATTCGTCACATACACATTTCTTTGGTCTCTCACCTGCTGTTGACTGTGGTTACAGAGATTTTAATGGTGGTTGTGAAGCCAGAGGGCATAGTGAAGACAATGCTAACATTAAAGAAGGCTTTCATTCAATCTCTGTACAGGCTTCAGCCACACTCAGCGTGGCAAAAAACGCTGTTGATCCTGGACAGCTCTGATTTATGGGTGGCGGCTTCTGCCCTAGTGAGAGGATGCTGCGTAGGCACCCCACAGTGTTGACAGAAGGCTGATGCAGGGACGGTGGCCTTTGTTGGCTATGGTCGCGACGTCAGAGGCGGAGACCACACCTGGGACGGACTCTCAACATCACATGTGGTCACCATGACAGCGAGTGGAGACAGCTGTGCAGTGCGATATTCGACCCTCTGCTCGTTGGCATGAGTCGGACGGCAAGTCGTGCTGCGGGACTAAATCCCAGGGAATGAACTCAGTAATGGCAGCTATGTATTTGCGGTGGAAAACGGAATCTATAAACATTCATATTCGATTAATGAGTGCATGCAATGGCACTGATTCCACAGTGAGTGAGTGGGATCTGTACAGATGTGGCTGTGTTAATAACAGACTTGTAAGTACTCTTTGGTATTTGCCTGCTTGTAACAGTCGTTCTCTGTGGCTTGGGCTGCATTGTACCATGTTGGAATGTGAAGTGTCAGCGTTTGTGACAAGTGGAGTGCAGCAAACATCAGCAGCAGCATGGACACCAGCTATCACACCACCAGCCACACATGACATCGGCTTCGTTGGCAGAGAAGATGTGTGACGTTGGCGACAGTGCAGCGAGGCCCAAGAGAAAGACAGGCGCGTACATCACAGCATGTCATACTGGGGGGGGGGGGGGTGTTGTGAGTGGCAGAAATCATCTCAGGGGAGGGGTGTCAGTAATTATTTCAGACTAGTTTAATAATTCCTGACTATGCTTTAACATGCTCACGATCTTTAGTGGGTACCATTTCAATTACGTACTGATTTCAAAAGGGCCCTGCATGAAACCAAGTGTTCAGTGTGGTGGATGAGTCGACTATTGTGGCGTCTCAAGTTCGGTGTAATGGCGTCTGTATGTGAGTTCAAAAATATCAAGGCCTAGGCATCTCATCCATGCATTATGATACATGCATCAGGCTAAAAGAGACATAAAGTGTGCAACAAAGCGCTCCACAAAAACTTCAGAACACTAAGAGTCAAGTAGTGTAAAGCCAGACGAACTTGAGACATCGATGAGGAATTATGTGTAACCACAAAAATACTAGAGTAGGTGCAAGAACTCACTCATTGAGCAATATCACATGCAAAACTGACTGGGTGCATAGGACAATTACAAAAATAAAATGCAAATTTTAGAGAGGAAGACAAAAACCTTCGCTAATGTGGCAGCAACTGCTTCACTAGCCCTCTAGGGCTACCACAAAATCAAAGACTGAGGCCACACAAGCCAAACAAGTTAGCACACTAGTCATAAAATCGAAGGACAAGAAAGACTCTAAGCAAATACCGAAGAATTTCACAAATCTAACTGATCCAAAGAAAGAAAAGATAAGAATCAAGGAAATGAAGACAGGTAACAAAGTTCTGGGCTAAATAAAACGATTTGTGAGCCACTAGGGAAATGGATGCCGAAAGTGATAGTGTATGATGTCCCAGTTACGATGGTAGAAAATGTATTAATTGAGTCATTGTATGAGCAGAACTAGGAGGGAACCTTAGATAGGAAGCAATTCTTAGTAACAAAAACCAAAAGTGAGGTTTTAAACATGTCCACCGGAGAAACTGACAGTAAATTATGTGCTGGAGGTAGAGCCAAAAGTCAAAGCACACTTGGTTACACAGAAAAGAATACACGATGGATTTCGATCAACCACTGTGAAGAGCTACGTTGCAGTATGCTATAACTGCCATGACTATGGGCACACTGCAAAGTACTGTAGGGAAAACAAACCAAAATGCCCTCACTATGGAGAATGTGACCATCTAAAAAAAGGACTATGAAAATAGCAAGCGAGCTCCAGTGTGCATTCTATAAGCAGAAAGGAAGAAATAATGCAGCCAATGAGGTAAACACTGTGTGACATACCAAATGTTCTTGGAGTTGAAATTCGAAGAACAGAATATGGATTCTGAACCATTGTGTAATCTGCTAAGGGACATCACACGAAACCGTAGAGTTAATACAAACGCAACAAATATCAGGTCAACAGTCAAAGAAGTTGGAACATTTTTTAGGAAGAAAAGCTATTAAACATGACTCATTGATCAAACAGATTATAAAATTAGGTTTCATCTTTGTAAGAAATGGAAACCTTGGCGGAAAAGAAAGCGAGATCCAGAAAGAGCCAAAATATTTTGGCCCAGTTTGAAGCATAAAACGAGAAGAGACATGGTGACATAAAACAAAAATGTGCCCGACTGTACAGACAAGAGCGATAATGAGATGGACAGCAAAAAGGCCAATAATAAGAATAATAGAGAGAAGGAATGGAGTTTCAGGGAGTGGTTAAGGAGAAAGGAAAATCAGGAATGGACAGCATACGTATCCCTAGACAAGGAAGACAGAAGAAGAACATACTCTCAAATTGAGAAAAAGTTGAACGTGCAATGAATGCAAGGTGTGGCAGCATGCAACACATTATAGCAGCAGAGTGTGGTCGCACGGAACAGCTAATGAAACACACATCACAGAAGATCTGGATGGCAACAGGAATCGTGAAAATAATGCAAACCTGGATGCAGTTAATTTGAAGAATGGGAGAAGTCTATGGCCGAATCTGCGGCCTGAGAGACGAGACTAACTGAGCTGGAGGATATGCATGTCTTAAAGTTAGCAATAAAACACTTGGTAAGACACATTCATCCAAAAGCCTGTACTATAATTGTTCCTGCCACAGTGTCGACAACCTGAGATCATCTTTAGAGGGAGGCGGAAGACACTTGAGATTTAGCATCTGTGCAAGCAACCAGCGATGGCACATAGACGAACTGTATATGATTACACATTAGAATGGCTGAATAGCTATGTGCACACTAGATTTCCATAGCATTCACTTACAACCAAACTACACCTCATCGGTAATTAAACAGAGGCAAATGACTAAAATTGGCCAGATAAATGTGATGCACAGTGCTATGGTGGTGCAAGAACTCTGGAAAGTGTTAGAGGAGTTTGACCTAAGCATACTATGTGTACAGGTGCCATATTCTATAAATGTGGCGCTACCCCACTTGCCAGTTTAGCACTGATCACAACATCAGGTCATCACCCAATGGCTGCCATTGAGGTGTCCAATAAAGCTATAACAGTGACCAAGGTACATCAACTCTGTGACGAACACAGGGAGACAATAGAAATAATGGCTGCCTTAAATTTTACCTAGCTAATCAACGTTTTAGATACAGTCAGGAGAGGCAACCACATACAAATGGGCCATTTTAGAAAAAGCATACCTCCAAATGCATATTTTTTCAGGAAACATAGGAAACTATTTTTAAAAGAATGTTCAACATATATCAAAACTTGCTTCATCATTTTTAAGGTGTATAGTTAAGTGAGTAATTTAACATATAATATAATCTCCAGTTCCTAGTAGACCGGGCCAAAACAGTGATCAAAATGATTGGAGTTAAGTTTTTTTCTAAAATTAACTCAAACACTTATGAAAATTCGTCACTGAAGTATGCTATTGCAATCAGTTTAATAATAATTTTACTTCCAAGAGGACTGTGAAACATATAAAAACTGATTTATACAGCAAATCTACACAGAAGTATGACAGCAGTAATGCACTGCGTTTAACATTAGCGTTAATTTGAGGAATCTAACTTTTTTAAATTACACAATAAAAATAGCGTTATAATGTTACGACTAGAGACCGAACTACATGCATCATAAAAACCTTAAAATACACGCAAATATGCATTAAAAATGCTTAAAATGCATGAAACTGTCGAAGCAAGCGAGATCAAATAATAAATAACATGGTAGTTACCGTGTGCATTAAATCTCAGATTCGAACCTTGCATATCAGTTACGAGGAAGATGCCGACCATTTTCTTAATACTTTCTGGTAGAGGTTAGGAAACGGGCCTTTCTGGGATTATTTCCCAAATTTTGCAAAATGGGGACGAATACCGTGTTTTGTAATTGTTCCTTTTTTGCTACAGTTGTTGGTAACAAGTGGATGCGGTGCGAGTGAGTCGCAGTGAAACAATCGACATGTATAGGACCAACTTCGAGATACATCGCACGCAGAGGGCCACGCGCAGAAACTCCGTAATATATTATTAAAAAAACAACATACAACCATGAAGTTTTTGAACAGCATTAACTTTTAATTGATAGTATTGGACCAATGCATCACTTAGGATTTATTTTACATTATTCTGCTATTGTAAACATAAACGACCATGTACTGTTCTAAATGTTCATTAGTAAGATTATGTCTTTGATCACTCAAAACATTTTTATAAGCACAAAAAGATTCTTCTACATCAACTGAGGTAACTCGGCAGTATTTGAATTTGGGCGCTATGTTGGCACTTACAGTTTCTGGTAAAAGTTCACCAGTCGTATTAATAAACTTGTCAGTTTGTCACAAGGGTTCAAAGCCTGGGTTATTGCTTAAATTTTTTTCAAGTTTTTCTTTAAGTATTCTTGGGAATACCTCTGGCAATGAGGAGTTCACTAGAATAATTTTATTCATTAACTGAATAGATTCATTCAATGCCAAACCTTGAGAGTCAAGCTTTTTAATAATTGCAGGTATATGGGAAAAATGAGTGTTAATTTAAGCAATGTCTTTTTTCATTACAAAATCATTAAAAGATTCCTTCCACTGGCAAACTGCCAAAGCCTCTACACTATCGAAGTCGTTTACTACCCCACTAATGGCTTCGAAATGTTCATTGTAAAATAACACAATTGCGACACACGTACCCCAACGAGTTACCATTAGTTCCGGAGGTAAATGCACATTTGGTGGTTTTTCTTTGTAGGCCTTGATGCTAGCAGGAGCCTTTAGAAAAACAGGAGCCTTTGTGGATGAAATCAGTTTATTTACATTCACAAACGTGGAACGTACTTTTTCAACCATGCAATGTACTCCATGAGCAAAGCACGCCACATTTATCAAATTGGGATGAAATACTCAGAGGGCTTTTCCTGTTTTGATCCTATAGGGAGCAGCATCTGAAATAAACACAAACACCCTTTCATCTGCAGAAGATTCTGGAAATATTTTTCTAATATAATAATTCAAAAATGTGTCAATCGTCAAATGATTTACTTTTTCAAGTTCTTTGCAGTTCGCTAAATAGGAAGAAGAATGCTCTTCTTTTGAAGCACCAACAATTAAATTTGTAGTGTTAACGGCCATATGTGTCTGTAGTTTTGTCAACTGAAATCCAGATAATGCTGTTCTTGAGTTCATTGCGTAATTCTTCCATAACATTTACGTAAATTGTCGGTATGTAATTTTTACTCAACGTTGATTCATCTGGTATATTTTGATTTAAGCAACATTTGCGCAGGAGGCCTCTTAGGATAGGGTTTGTAAGTTTGTGAAGAGGAATATTGCTTGAAACTAATGCTTCACATAGATCCATGATAAACCGACTTTTTTGGTTCCTTTTGGAACTGCTACTGCAACTTGCTGTTGTCAGAAGTTGTTGTTGTGGTCTTTTCTTCTGTATTCCTGAGATACACATATCAAAAAAGTTTTGCATCACCTCGGTTCTTAAAGTTCCGGAATCTGTACAGGAAATTGGAATAGAGACAACATAAACATTATTTCAGCCCTTTTTATTGCTCATGAAAACCACACATTGCATGTTGTACCATACAGTGAGACCTTCAGAGGTGGTAGCCCAGCTTGCCTGATTGCTGTGCACACCAGTACCCCTAATACCCAGTAGCACGTCCTCTTGCATTGATGCATGCCTGCATTTGTTGTGGCCTAGTATCCACAATTTCATTAAGGCACTGTTAGTCCAGATTGTCCCACTCCTCAACGGCGATTCGGCGTAGATCCCTCAGAGTGATTGGTGGGTCACATCGTCAATAAACAGCCCATTTCAGTCCATCCCAGGCATGTTCGATAGGGTTCATATCTGGAGAACATGCTGGCCACTCTAGTCGAGCGATGTCGATATTCTGAAGGAAGTCATTCACAGTATGTGCACGATGGGGGCGCGAACTGTCGTCCACGAAGACGAATGCATCGCCAATATGCTGCCGATATGGTTGCACTACTGGTCGGAGGGTGGCATCCACGTATCGTACAGTCACTATGGCGACTTCCATGACCACCAGCAGCGTACGTCGGTCCCACATAATACCACCCCAAAACAGCAGGGAACCTCCACCTTGCTACACTCGCTGGACAGTGTGTTTAAGGTGTTTAGCCTGACCGGGTTGCCTCCAAACACGTCTCCGACGATTCTCTGGTTGAAAGCATATGCAACACTCATCTCTCCATGGACGTCGGGAGTGAAGTTGTGCATCATGCAGCCTATTGCGCACAGTTTGTGTCACAACACATTATTCAACATGGTGGCGTTGCTGTCAGGGCTCCTCCGAGCCGTAATCCGTAGGTAGCGGTCTTCCACTGCAGTAGTAGCCCTTGGGCGGCCTGAGCGAAGCATGTCATCGACAGTTTCTGTCTCTCTGTATCTCCTCCATGTCCGAACAACATCTCTTTGTTTCACTCCGAGACGTGTGGACACTTCCCTTGCTGAGAGCCCTTCCTGGCACAAAGTAACAATGCGGTCGCGATAGAACTTTGGTATTGACCATCTAGACATGATGGAATTACAACAACACAAGCTGTGTACCTCCTGCCTGGTGGAATGACTGGAACTGATCGGCTGCTGGACCCCCTCCGTCTAATAGGCGCTGCTCATGCATGGTTGTTTACATCTTTGGGCGGGTTTAGTGACATCTCTGAACAGTCAAAAGGACTGTTTCTGTGATACAATATCCACAGTCAACGTCTATCTTCAGGAGTTCTGGCAATCGGGGTGATGCAAAACTTTTTTTGATGTGTGTTTGAGGACTTGTCTTGACATGCTGGTCTATTTGAAACTTTTTTTTGCACGAAAAGTTTTTCTGGCAAACTGGACAACATAAAACATTTCCGTCAGCTGTAAACGTTCCAGGATGGTCAGCTATTCACGAAACGACGTTTCTTCTTTCGGACAGCGTGGAGCACAACACATTAGACATTACATGCTATAAACAGGTACAAGTAAATAGAAAGATAAACTGAAAGAATGGATGTGCGACTAAAAGCTTGCGTAGTTCAGTTTAATTGTTGCTGATGTGTACGGTATGACAGTGGAGGGGATTAAACAGGGACATGGGCACAGGAGCATTGACTCTGCCTGCTCCTGTTCCTCTTCTGTAATGATTTCGCTAGGCAATGGCCGCTCGGTTAGCGACTGCAGGCAGTTCTAGGCCACGATCAATCTGTGAGACATCAAAAATAGATCGAGCTATAGACCGACCATCGAAATTTTTAAAATACTGTAAACACAAAGTGAAAATATGCATTGTCACTAGTTTTTAGTTAAAATATGCAATAACCAGTGAAAAGGAGCCAAATATGCAAATGCATATGCAACATGCATATAACCTGACCTCTAGTTACTACTTAGCAATACAAATGTAAGACTGAGAACAATTACTTCATATTACCAATGATTATCCAAAATTTCAAGGTAAAATTGCTGATATTCTTCAGAAATACAATTACGAGGGCATTTGAAAAGTCTGTGCAAAAATAAAAACGACTTACATGTTTGGAGTAAACCTTTTTTATTTTTCGACATAGTCTCCTTTTAGACTTATACACTTCGTCCAACGATGCTCTAATTTGTTGATTCCTTCCGAATAATAGGAATTGCCCAAGTCTGCAAAATAGCTATTAGCTGCTGCAGTCGCCTCCTCATTTGAATAAAATCTTTTTCCCACCAGCCATTTCTTCAAATTGGGGAACAAATAGTAGTCCGAGGGAGCCAAGTCTGGAAATTAGGGGGGATGTGAAACGAGCTGGAATCATGTTTCCATTAATTTTGCCTCCACAACTGCTGAGGTGTGTGCTGGTGCATTGTTGTGATGGAAAAGGACTTTTTTGCGGCCCAATCACCGGAGTTTTTCTTGCAGCTCGGTTATCAAACGATCCAATAACAGTGAATAATATTAAGACAATCGCCATAACCTTTCCAGCCAAAGGAATGGTCTTCGTCTTTTTGGTGCAGATTCTTCCTTGGTAACCCGTTGTGTAGATTGTTGTTTGGTCTCAAGACTATGGTAATGTATCCATGTTTCATCCACAGTGACAAAAGAAGCTTAAAGTCCTGTGGATTCTTCCTGAATAGCTGCAAACCATCCTTGCAACACTTCACACAATTCCGTGTTTGGTCAAGCATGAACAATCGCGAAACCCACCTTGCGGATAGCTTTCTCATGTCCAAATGTTTATGCAAAATATTATGTTCCCATTCATTCGAGATGCCCATAGCACTAGCAATCTCACACACGTTAACTCTTCTGTTATCCGTCACCATATCATGGATTTTGTCAATGATTTCTGGAGTTATAACCTCCAAAAGGCGTCCAGAGCATTCAGCATCACTTGTGCCCCTATGGCCACTCCAAAAATTTTGAACTCACTTATAAACTGTACTAATCGTAGGTGCAGAGTCACTGTAATCTTTATCTACATTCTCTTTAGTCTCCTGAGGTGTTTTGCCTTTCATTAAGTAATGTTTAATCCCCACACGAAATTCTTTTTCGTCTAGTTTTTGACAGTCACTCGACTTCCTTGATTCACACGAATGACAAACACAAAGAACTAGACGAATATGGCTGAAACTTGGTGTGCGTTCTTTCCAAAGATGCTACTAACTAAACATGACCTCGATACGCCACAGTGGTGCCATCTATCGGACTTTGCACGGACTTTTCAAACGCCCCTTGTATAATGCAAGATCTTATTCAGGTCAGTATGTTTAGCTTCAGTGGTTAACAGCTATCTGTTATATGCCCTTGTTTGCTTTAAACACAGATTTCGCTTCCCATTACCCCACAGGATGAACTTATGTTCCACTGCTGTGTTGATGAATGGTGAAGTAACTATTGCCCTGGATGCCGAGATGAGTGCTTGAAATGTCTTAATGTTAATATCTGGAATGCAGTACGCTTGTCTCTTGATAGATGTTCGCTTTCCACTGAATTTACTATCTTCTTATATAGAGGAGGCCGCCAATACTTGGAGTCAATTATCTCTTCTATGCCTACCACAGTAACCATGAACTTCTCAGGGAGATTTGATTTCACTGTTATCTCACATACTTCTACTGGAAGACAAATTCGATCATGCTTTGACACAAGCCTCTCACAACACCAAAATCATAGTCATTGGGAAGAAAAGAATGCCCTCTTAGGGGAAAGAAGACCTGGATTTTATCAAAAGGCTTTGTTTCTCCAGGAGCCATTAGAAACATTACTGTCGTATGATTTCCCTTTTGACCACCACAGCTATCACAAAAGAGGTGCAGTTCCTTCACATACTTCAGAATGCAATTATCTATGTAATGTAGAAGAAAAGAAGCTACTTCATTTGGTCATTTATTATCCTGGTTTTCATCTTAGAGGTAAAAATGACCTCACGATTTTGCATTAAGAATTTTAAAAACGTTGAGGATTAACTGTCGAAGATAAAACAACTCCTGTACTGGAATATTAGGCATTGAAATGTTCGGCATTTAGTTAAATGTTATAACGGCCAGATCCTCCCTTTCTTTGCACAGATTGAAGAGTATTGTAAAATTTTCAGCTCTTGTTTTCTGTATCATTAATTCTGCTTCAGCCACCTTCTTTGCCATCTCGTTGAGGAATGGGGCTTCAATTTCTGTTCCAGAACGTTGCATATACAGCAGGTATCTAGCTGAGGCATACCAAAACTTAGATGAAAGTATATGGCATAGTACTGATATGTGATGCCTACATCAGGATGTTCTTTCTTAAACATCTGAAACATGATTTTCACATTTAACTTTGCATAAAGGTAATTTTTCACCTTGGAGGAATAGTGAGTCTGTTTTCTTGGAAAAGAGTCAATGTGTTAATGAATGAGCACCTTACTTTCGGCAGGCTTTGAATCTACTGTGGAGTGTTTCCCATTAAATCAACTAGAGACTTACCAGATATCAACAATTATCTTAGACGATGGAGTCTACTGTCACCCTTACGAGCATGGAAAGCTGACAGACCTCCTTCCTTTCATAACTGAGTATGGTGAAATAATTAAAACTGTGACTATGTTTAATGGATGACACATGTTTAGATGGATGAGGTCTTTGTACATTGATACAGGCGATGAGATCTTGTAACTATATCTCCTGTTCATCTTTGCTCTTGAAATTATTAAATCGATCTAACAAAGGCGTCTGATGAAATATATCAATGTTAACAAAACATACTTTCTTACAATTGTATTTCTCACTCGTTTTTCTTTCCGGAATTGTTTTTACTGTATATTTTATGTATTCACTTCCTTAAACACACGCTTTTTTAATCGCGTCACTCATGTATTTAGCTTCATTCCTCATACCACTCTTTCATTTTGTAGAGTTTCCCATTATCACAGAACTTTAAAATAAAACTGCTACCAACCTGCACCTCATAATCACATGAGATAAGGAGAGGCCAAGGACAACCACTCTTTAAAAATGACAAATCTTATTACTAGAATAAACAGAACACACAGCACTGCCAACAGAATCAACAGTGCTGCCACATTACTATTAGAAACAACAGAACTCCAATAGTTACGGTGTCTAATCTAACACAAACTTCCCAGACACAAAAACATACACATATAGATGGAAATTACGTCTTTTCTGTACAGAACGCTGTGGCTACCCTTAAAGAAGGCTTAGACATAGATAACTCAATTTGAATAAAATGAGAAGTTACGTTGTTTCTAAAATAACCGATGCATATAGAAAACAGCAATAATACTGGGTCGACACAACAGACACATTTTCGTAATGGACGCAAATACTATATCAAAGTTGTGACATGAAGAGTAATGGTTGAACAAGGATTCTGACTTCAGGGCGGTATACAAGAACTTGGCCTTCATGTGATGAAGAGTCCTCTCAACTCTGCTATTTTTCAAAATCGCACAAGTATGAGAACAAATATACATATCATCCTCGCAACCTCTAAAGTCAGTGACTACATTGCCAACTGCAAGGTATGTAACGGAGTTACAACAAGTGATCATGATCACATTTACTTCAAAATTACAGACACAGGTAATGGCTTAGACGCTAGTATCCATCACGAACGACTGTACAATCTAAGCAAAGCGAATGGGGAACTTTCAAAGGCAGAATTCAAATTACAACCACTGCAAGGAAGCGGCTCTGATTTTGACGCCAAAGCCGACGAATTGTTGTGCGCGTTGCAGACAGCGCAAGAGAAGGCGATCCCAACGTTTATTAGAAAGTCAAAACGGCTTAAAATCCCCTGGAATCCAACCCTACAGTCTTACAGACGCAGAGCAACCAGGCAAGAAGATACTACTAAAGATCTTTAGGGGTACAGAACGACGAAGGAGATTGAGTTTCAATCAAACAGTCAAACAACATTATAAGTGTTGGTAGCCCTGCACAAGGCCGCACGTACGGAGACAGAGCTCTCGTGGAAGATAAGTAATTTAGGTTGTAATTAATTGTAGTTGAACACTTTTAACTAATTAAATACGTTCCTTAGTGTATTCTTCAAGCTCAGCGTTAAAAGCTTTTCTCTTACTTGCGTAGTGTTCTAGTAATCGCGAAAAGTTCGTTTTGTTTATATTTCGCGGCTTTGCCTTACTTTCCGAGTGTGCATACTTAGCGTAATCTTAAGTACATTTGGTATAGATTAACTAATTAAATACGTTCATTCTTCAAGCTTGCCATTAAAGGTTTTTCTTTTATTTACATATTCTTCCACTTATCGCAAAAAGTTCATTTGGTTACATTTGGCTGTTTAGGCCTAATTTTTGATCGTGTATATTTAGCGTTATACCACAAATTTCAGTGCATTTGGTAATAGTTTACTTACATATTAGTTTCCAAAACATATTTAGTGTCCTTTTTCATCTGTATTTAATATATTATCGTTATCAGTTAGTGAATCTCTTAACTAATTTCCAAACTACCATGGATACTAAGTGTGTGAGCTGCAGCAGGAAAGTTAGTTCAGGGGTTTTGTGCAGCTGTTGTGACAGGTGGTTTCATTGGGGAAATTGTAGCGGCGGGGGAATTGGGGAAGCAAACGAGACTCTTCCATTCTTTTGCAGGGTTTGCTCAAGTGATTTGGACAGAGCGAGGGAGGAACTGAAGAGGTTAAGGGGGGAGGAGGGAGAACAGTGGTGGGAAGTGGTAGCTGGGAACAGGGGCCACAGAAAGAGGACATTGTCTGACAGTTTCCCAACTCGCACAACCAATAGATTTGCCTTGCTACCATAGTTAAGTAAGGAAGAGGCTCAAGTAGATGTAGTTAAGATGCAACAGAATCTCACTAGGAAACCAACTGTTTAAAAAAAAGTAGAAAGTAAGAGGAAAGTTCTGTTGCTAGGTAGCAGCCATGGAAGAGGTGTGGGCCAGATTTTGCAGGAAAAATTAGGTGACAGGTACCAGGTCACAAACTTTTTCAAGCCAAGTGCAAGTCTTAGCCAGGTGGTAGAGGGTATAGGTTCCTTGTGCAAGGGATTCACAAAGCAGGATCATGTGATGATAGTGGGTGGAGAGGGAAACAGTATTGATAGGGATCAGGGCTACAGTATTGAGTGTGACCTGGTGAAAATAGCCTCGGCAATGACCCATACCAATGTTGGGCTTGTGCCTGCTTTTGTGCGGCATGACCAGCCCCAGCTGAAGCGCTCTGGAGGGTAAATATGGAGTTGGATCAGTTGCGTAGGGCAGCCACTCTGCCAGACATTGGATTGGTTCCTGTCGAGGCTATTGATAGGGGGGATTTCACAAGGCATGGCCTACATCTCAGTAGGAAAGGGAAGGGTAAACTGGCAGGGTTGTTAGCGAAATCCATAAGAGGGGACACTAGTACTCATGGATGTACCTCTTTTTTAGACTAATATCAGTGTCCAATGAGAAGTTCAGGAAGGCAGGTCCTAAAGAGGTCCAAAACTCACAAAATTCTCACAGCAGGAAAGTAAATAATAATGTTACATTATTTCACCAAAATATTGATGGATTAAAGAAAAAAGTAGATTCTCACAAAAGTAAAGTAAAAAATAATGTTACAATTTTTCACCAAAATATTCCGGGACTGAAGGATAAAATAGATGAGCTCCTGGTTTGTTTAGATGTCATTGAATCTGATAACGTAATCGATATACTATGCCTGTCTGAGCATCACATTGTGTCTGATATGCAAAAGGTAAATATTAGTGGTTATAAACTAGCTGCACATATGAGTAGAGAGAGTAATGTGGGAGGAGAAGTTGCCATATGTGTCAAAAGTTGTCACTGTGTAGAAAGCATAGATACAAAAACGTTTTGTCTAGAGCAACATATAGGAGCATGTGCCTGTCAACTTAAACTGAAGGAGGGCTCTTATGTAATTGTAACAGTATATATCTCCCCTTCAGAAAACTTTTATTTATTCCTGGTTAACTTGGATGCCTTGTGCTATCTGTCAGATAGGGGAAAGCAAATTATTATTTGTGGGGACTTCAATGTTGATTCACTGAAAGAGTTCTTGAAATACCAAGTAATTGGTGATATACATCTGAGTAAATTAGCTTACCACGCCTATTTTCATTCTCTGCTTTCGTATGGCATCATATTCTGGGGTAACTCATCATTGAGTAAAAGAGTGTTCAGTGCACAAAAGTGTGTAATCAGAATAATTGCTGGAGCTCATCCAAGATCATCTTGCAGACACTTATTTAAAGAGCTAGAGATCTTCACTGTAGCCTCACAATATATATATATATATATATATATATATATATATATATATATATATATATATATATATTCACTTATGAAATTTGTTATTAACAATCCAAACGAATTCAAAAGTAATAGCAGTGTACATGGCTACAACACTAGGAGAAAGGATGATCTACACTTCTCAAGGTTAAATCTAACTTTGGCTCAGAAGGGGGTAAATTATGTTGCCACAAAAGTCTTTGGTCACTTACCTAATAGCATCAAAAGTCTGACAGATAGCCATATAGCATTTAAAAGGAAATTAAAAGAATTTCTTAATGTCAACTCCTTCTACTCATTAGATGAATTTTGGATATAGTAAGTGGGCAATATCCCCAACCCCCACAAAAAATTAAAAATATCGAGTGTCATGTAATATTTTGTGTAATGTAATATCTTGTATAGACACTTTTTATTAACCTGACACGTTCCACTTCATTACGAAGTGTCGTATTCATGATCTATGGAACAAGTACTAATCTAATCTAATCTAATGTAATCTACTATACCAAAAAAGAGTAAAAACGTAGGAGTAATACATTAATGACCAAATGGTAGCAGATGTGTGGGGATTTCCGTACAAACTTGCAACGAACAAGTTTCCATCACCCACTGTATTATCAACCCTGAGACGATTGATAGCACAATGATGACAGAACGAGAGACATCAGTGCACTGCCTACTCAGAACTCTATTACCGGGTGATATGACGATGGCAGAGACAGAATACCATCAGCATCTTCGCTCTAAATTACTAGCACAGCATACGAATAGTAGTTTGTGATTCCACTGCGCAGTAGGAAGTGAGGATGAAAAGAAGGAAGCTAAAGAAGATGAAAACACCAGGGCCTGATATAATTATGGAAGAAGTGTTGCATCAACTAGTCGACCAAATTGTGCCATGTACATAGTCTTATTAAACGAACGTCTTTTGCAGGGTGCCTAAAATCTGGAAAATCTCGAATACAATTATATTAAAAGAGGGAGAAGACAAAGCTCAAGAGAACTGAAATCTTACAGGACCCAGTAAATCACGCAATAGACACTGTGAACACTTCAGACGACTATTATGTTGTAGGCATGGTGACTGATGTAGCTACGGCGTTTGATAATTTATGGTGTCCTGCCTCATTCAAAAGAACGAAACAGATGGGCTGTCCAGGTGTGTATATAACAGCTTACAAGATTATTGCACAAACAGTTAGGTGCAATTAGAATGTCCTGGATAGGAAATTGTTGCCCAGAGGGCTATGTTTGTGGTCCACAGTTCTGGGATTTTGGTACAGGACCATTACTAAACCAGCTTCAGAGTATAACAAACACTAGAGGTTGCATCGTCTATGAAGACGATCTGCTAATTGTAGCATCAGTCAATTCACTGCTAAAATAGAGGAAAACAGTAGTATAGTTCTTGAAATACCAAGTAATTGGTATGTAAGATAGCAGCACATAAAAAAGTTTGTAGGCTACTAAAAGGAACATTATCAAGAACGAGCAACCCTGCAGTCAGAATAAATTACCAATCTTACCAACCTGTGAAAAAAGGAAGTATACAGGTACGTTGGTATATAAATTGACGATAAGCAAAACTTTCATGCACTTATAGAAATCGTCTGCCAGAGCGCATTAAAATCCTGAATAACATATCAGCAATTGGCCGAAGAAGTTTTCAGCTGCCATTAGGTGCCACAAAAACGTACCACAACACAATCTTAGTTGCTATTGTGGCCTAGAGGTCGAGCGTTTGGGCTTATAGAGCCAGGAGGTATGGGCAGCACAGGCTCTCCATCGAGCACAGACAAGGGCACTCCTTTGCCTGACAGTTCTCTATAAAACAACACCGACTGAGGTGTTGCTGGTGCAGTAAGATAGGTACACAATATTGGCTCCAAAAGGGCGAATATGATAAGGCAAGGATACATGGGGTCAATAGCCATATCGAATAAGAAAATAAAGGCTTGCATTGATAGAGAATGGCAATAAATCCAGGATGTGGCTGAAACAGGGAAGATAACTTACAAGTTCCTTCCTAATGTGAAAGAAAGATCAAGAATATCATACTTTTTTCCAACCTAGGGAGCTATACACTACCATGGACCATGTCCCAGCTTCTTACTGAAAATACAACGTATCACAGACACTTGTGAATGTGGAGCAGTAGGCACCCCTGACTATATTATCTGTGAAAGTGTCTTTAGACAAGAAATCAGAGACCAGGGCAGGAATGTCTTTGGTAATATGGCAGTCTATAACATAATACAGAATGAGGAATTGTGTCATAATCTGACCTCGCTAACAATGTGGCAAAGCCAGAATCGCCTCATCCTACAATGTTGCCACATTTATTCAAGATGGAGGATCCAAGATGGAGTTCATAGATGTGGCAACATCGCATTGAGAGCATAATGGGAAAATCAAATTTAGTACGGCAAAGCTAGCATCGCCTCACTATTCATTGTTGCCAAATTTATTCAGGATGGGGTATACAAAATGGCGGCCATGGAAGTGGCAATGTCACACTGACATCATGGTAGGAAATTTAAATTTTGGCGGTAAAACAGGTAAATTGGACTACCTCCACTAACATGGCTTCCCCCTCTTCCACCATTACATAATCCAAGATGGCGCCCATGGAAAAATTGTGGTTAATTTCAAATTTGTTGGCAGGAATATCAAATTTTGTGTGTTCACCTTGAGATTCAGAGACCAACTGACCTAGTTTGCAACAACACCACCACCAGAGGGCACTGTTGACCCATCTTGAAATTGGCAGGAAAAAGGACTCAGTCTGTGCTGGGCTGCTGCATAGAACAGGTGCGTCTTTATTATTTTGTATGCAGTGCGAAATATTGTTTATTTAAACATTTTGAGCTGCCACTGATGGATCATTAGACAGTAGCTACATCACGTTTTGGCAATAACTGCTAGATGTGGAGTGGATATTTTTGCTGTTAGTCTAGTACTGGAGAGTTTCTCCAGCCAGTCTATCCAATAGCCTTATATGGGATGGATGGGTGATGGTGGTAATAGGACAGCAAGCTATCACTGAAGTACAGGGGGGTAGCGTCCTGCTGATCTACTAGTGAATAGCTGCTGCTGGGAAGAATATAAGATGGGTAACAACAATATTAGGACAGCAGACCACTGTCCCACTGCACCTCTTTTTTATTTGTTATGAGAAATTCGATGTGTGTTGACAAAACAACGTTACAGTTTCGGAATTTTTAAATTGAGGTGTCTATGTCAGGGATGGGGCTGCAGTTAGCCGAAGTCGGGCCACAGTTTACCGCGACTGGTGGGAGTGCTCCGGGTGGTTGGGTAATCGAGGAATAGCTGGGCTTTTGGCGAGTGGCAGCTCTCCGGCTGGCCGCCTCTTCAGGTGCACAATACAAATTCGGTATATGGCGCTAGAGTACACTGGAGGTGACTACAGGTGGCTGGTCAGTTTTCTTTTTCGTCTTGAGACACCATGTGCAGGTAAGATAATGAGCATTACATTTGTAAAAGATATCGTACGATATATTTCCCTTGTTTCTGTTGGCCAGGATGTGACTTGCAACTCGTAAATAGGTAAGTGTGTGTTTTGTTTTCAAACGATGTTCCTACATGAGTCTTGTATGTTGGGGCAGGATGATAGAGGTGCAGTGGGATGACTCCTTTGCATCAACCCTTCGGAGACCTGGGCAAACATCATAGGTCATACTAACCCCTCCTTCTGGCTTCACGATTTTTACCTTACCATTTATGGTCACCCTATCCAGCTCACTCCTACCCTAAAATACCTTGGACTCACCCTCGACTTTTACCTGACTCCCCATCTCCTTACAATACAACACATACCAATAGACTCCACCACCTGAATCTCCTGTCCAACCAGACATGGGGACTGCATCCTCCCACCATCATTCACACCTACAAATCCTTGATCTGTCCCATTCTCTGCTATGCCAGTGTCGCCTGGATTTCCCACGCCACCCAGATTCTATAACGCCCTCCAAATCCTTGAACGCCATGCACTTTGCCTCACTTTCTGTGTCTGCCTCCCCTCCCCCTACATGAATCCTTTATGATCTCATCCCCTTCCCACGTTTTCTCCTTTTTCTTCAACACATCCAAACTCCATACATCGTACATAGACCCGATCCCCATCACCCCCTGGTGTCTTCTATCCTCTCTACCCCTGCTTGTTGCCATGCCTTTAGCGTTGTGTCCCACCCTGTCTCCATCTCCGTACTGTCCACCTCCTTTACCATTGCAACTCACAGCGCCTACCCCTCCTGGATGATGAGCTTCACCCTGACATCTACCCTTCCTATCAGCCTTAACCCCACCTTCCCCTCTCCTCAGGGCTCCCTTTCCCATACTTTTCCCTTTCCCTGAGCGGTTTTTTCCTTCCTCCTACGCTGCTTACCTTTCCAGCGAACTCCTTTCACGTCTCTGCACTGCCTCCTGGCTTGCTTTCCCTCTCCAATCCTGTCTGTCTCCTGCCCCTCAGCGCACCATATTGGAACTGGAAGAAGAATGAGGATTTTGCTACTGCAGTGTAGTGTGTTTCCAAACTACATACAAGTACTACAGTCTGAAGGAGATCTGTGCCCTTCAGGATGCGTTCATGTGTGTCACCCAAATATTCTCTCAATCCTCGTTATTTTGTATCATCAAACAGATAAAAACTATGACCTATAAAAGCTTCGCTAACATCATCTGGTGCCGAGCAGAGTGGCCATGTGGTTAGAAGCGCCTTGTCACGAAATGCACTGCCACTGCCAACGGAGGTTCGAGTCCTTCCTCAGGCACGAGTGTGCGTGTTGTCCTTAGTGTAAATTAGTTTAAGTTGTGTGTAAATCTAGGGACTGACGACCTCAGCAGTTTGGTCCCTTACGAATTCACACACATTTGAACATCACCCAGTAGAAAACTCAATAACATATTGCCACCTCTGTCCCTCCTGATATATCGAAAACAATTACCATCTTCATGCTGCATCGAGCCTATGTGATGATCCTATTAAATATACAGATATTGGTCCCTTGGAGCAGGAGGGCAATAATCGAAGTCGCTTGCACAGACCAGTGTAAAGTTTCGCTGCCCATATTGTAGGAGGTCCTTATCCCACAGATTATAAATTGCAAGAGAGGCTCCCTGTGTTACTCTTTCATTAGCAGTTTGATACATTGTTTTTTCTGCTGCAACATACGGAAGCATTGTATGACTACAGTTTTGTACACTGCCATACATTTTGTTTTTTTCTACCATGACCTCCAGTCCTGTGTGAACTTCCACATATCACTGTTACCCAATAGACTGCTGTCTTTGATGCTTTCGTGGAAAGAGAACCATCTGGCTTTAAATTGACTTCCATCTGCGTTAAAGGATGACAGAAAGTGGATGGAGTGATCGGTCGAGATGTTGTAACGATGTACGATTTAATGATAGACTGACGATGTAGTTTAGGTCATTTATCGCGCATTTAACCGTATTTCTCCGTTGTTCTTACGGTGTATATCAGTTGTGTGGTATAACCTGCATTCGACTCATATACAATAGCGTGTTATATAGGTGATTTAGAACACTATCTCCCTGTGGTCGTTAACAGCAGACCTCTCTATACCAAAGTCATCAGAGGACTTCCAATTCATGTGGGATGAAACATGTCCACCGATGGAAATCTGTTTCAGAACCACCCTCTAGAAGAACGAAGATTTATGTGACATACTCCATTCCCCTCTGCATCTTGGACATAAATCGAATCTTCATGCTCATAACTATGGTGATTCTAAGTTAGTGGCAGGTGTTTGTGAGGTACTGCCATCCCTTTGTATATATCTGCTTGACAGTGGCAGCATAGTGTGTAATTTCACATATCAAACACCACTGCTATGATTTTGTCTGCTTCCTCATAAGAGGCGTCCTCCATCGCTGATGATCATTTTATAGGGCTGATGTGAGCGTAGTATAATTTCTGAATTGTGATCGGATTTGAAAAGTGGGTGCCATACATCTATGGTAAGCTATATTGTGCATGTATCACAAAGACTCTATGAGTTTTTCCTTGGTATAGAAGGAAGTAGTTTTATCTTCTTAAAATTTGTCATCATAGTGAGTGGGATAGAAAACTTGCATGTTGCATCCATGTCAGATGTCGGACATATATCTCCTGCATGCACTCCACATGAATAATATCTTGGAAACCATCTGGCTTTAGCATCATAGCATGTCAAGTGTAGAAACCTATAGCCTTATGAGTACATGTGTTTAAGTTCTATGATCTTTTTTATCTTACTAATACCTTCTTGGTACTGACCCCAAACATTAGAACAATACTTTATAATTTACAGAGCAGTTGATTGACATAAAATGCTCCAAACTCCATCCATCTGGAGCTCCATCACGCATAAACCACACTGTGATGTCACAAGTTACTACAGGATAACATTTATTGCAGTAAGATACCTAGACTTGAAGCCTGGTGAATGTAGAGGAGGCTGCAAATTTGTGTCTTAGCCATGACTCATAGCACATCTGTCACTACTAGCCAGTGTGAGAATGGGGTTCTGTGTCACTTAGAATGACCATATATTTATACCCCCTACGAATCTAAATAAAACATATTAAATATTAACTGATTAATTTCAAACTTGGTATACTATTTTTTGTTATTCAGAAGAAGATCTCCTCCAAATTTCAAAGATGTACATATAATAGATTTGGAGGTTCATAAAATTACCTAAAACCTGCCAAACCGACACTCAGGGTTAAAAATTCAGTTAGGAACGATTACAGTTTGTCTTTTGTTACCATTTGAAATCATTCACAGAGTCCTCCATATATCAAATCAATTAGTGTGGATTTTTATTTTCAAAACCTTAATTAATCTTCTTTTTGTAGTATAAAAATTCAGAAAAAATTAGTATCTGTGTATTATGTTGTTTGAATAAATGAGAATGAGTGAGAGTGTGTATGTGGGACATACGAAAGAATTCGAGATTATATTATGTACAAAATTACATAACTGGAACGTGGGAAAGATGTAATATACCCACATTGCTGATGATGTATGTGTAGGGGTGACTGATTTTGTAACAAGGCAGTCAGAATATCAGTTTAAAGTGCAATGGTTTTCTAAATTATTTTCAAGATTAATTTTATTTCGTTTTGTTTTATGAAACATTGTGGTAGTATTTGCATTTTGAGATGACGTAAATTACTTTCTGAACAGTGATTGGCTTAGGCGAGTTTTGCCATGAGAATGATCTTGAATGATCATTCGGATTGGCCCATCACATTGGTGAGCCAATCAGAATCAAGTAGTTCCCGTGCACAGCTAGTTAGATATGCTGTGAATGAGGCAGTATCGGTAGAGTCACTCGCCAGCTTCATACGTGGAAGGACATGTTAAATGTAATGATTTTCATTATGTGTAAAATGAAGGAATATTGAGTGCCTCGCGCTTAATGCATGTAGTAGGACAGATATTAGGCGGCATTTTCTTCAACACTGCTTTTTCGCCATCTAGTATCTACGCTTGCAGAGTGAAGGGACATCGAGCAGAAGCCATACTGAGGTAGGTGGCCGTTTATTTTGAAAAGTACGACGAACGATCTTTTTTTTTAACCTACCCCGCTGCAACACGTTTCTTCTTAACCATCTGTTATATCATCAAAACGCTCTCATATCTACTATACACCGATAAGGGATGCTATCCTTCGCGACTTGAGCGCATCTCTGGGGATCTTGTGCACTTAGATGGGTGCCGTGAGTAAGAATGGTGTGAAAGTCTTCGCTGAACAGCAGTTACGGACTCGGCTTGTTCTATTCCTTCACGAGACGTGGAATGCAGTCCATATAGTGCCCTCCTACTTCTGGTCAGCTCCAAATTACACTGAAGAGCCAAAGAAACTGGTACATCTGCCTAATATCGTGTAAGGCCCCCACGAGCACGCAGAAGGGCAGCAACACGACGTGACATGGACTCGACTAATGTCTGAAGTAGTGCTGGAGGGAACTGACACCATGAATCGGGCAGGGCTGTCCATAAATCCGTCAGAGTACGAGGGGCGGAGATCTCTACTGAATAGCACGTTGCAAGGCATTCCAGATATGTTCAACAATGTTCATGTCTGGGGAGTTAGGAGGCCAGCGGAAGTGTTTAAACTCAGAAGAGTGGTCCTAGAGCCACTCTGTAGCAATTCTGGACGTGTGGATTGTCTCATTCTCCTGCTGGAATTGCCCAAGTATGTCGGAATGCGCAATGGACATGAATGGATGCAGGTGATCAGACAGGATGCTTACGTACAAGTCATCCATGTAATGGTTCTCTATTTATGTGATCATTACGGCACTCCAACCCCAGTTCTCGATACCAGTAATATCGTACTACTTTACTGCGAAGTAACAGACATATTTTTGTGACAATATTCACATTTGGTTTTATTAATGTATAGGTACTCCGATGTATCGATATATTACAGTGATGTGATTCTTGTGTGTATTCATTTCTGTGAGATTGTCATAATCTTTGACTTACTTGTAACCGTTTTGGCGCGATTGCGCACAGAACAGTGTTTGTTTCACTTTGGCAGAAGTTAAGTTGTTATTCCGCTTTGTAAAAGAACAGTCAAGTCTTGTGTTTGGTTAAAGTGGAAATTAAATATATGAAGATTGGTACAAAACTGTTTTCTTGATGTTGTGACAATTAAGAAGAAGTATATGTGAATTTACAAGAAGTTTAATAAAAATGTGGATCTTGACCACCAAGTCAAAAATGATTTCTACCATACCATTGTTCTGATCTGGGATTATTTGATCATTAAGAATTTCCTGAAAAACGCATTTGCCAGGTCTTCAAACATTGCTAAAATACAGATCTGGACCTTCTAGCAGGCAAATTGCAATCACCCTAGAATCAACAAGATGAGTCATAACGACTTCGACGAAATCTACGTGGGAATCCATTCAAGATAAGTGCCAAATTAATGACTTTTTCACAGTGACCTCATTACTTCCATTCTGATGGTGCCATCCACAGTCAATAACTTTGTTGTTGCCCGATAAAGTGATCATATGCTGCATGAGCAACATTATTAATCTGATTTCTAACCTACTTTGCAAGTGGTGGTATTGTTAGGGGTCTCATATAAATCCATCTGCACAACTACCACATCATTACAGAGCCTCCACCAGCTTGAAGAGTCCCCTGCTGACAGGCAGGGTCCATGGATTCATGAGGTTGTCTTTATATCCATACACGCCCATCCGCTCGATATAATTTGAAACAAGACTCGTCTGGCCAGGCAACATTTTTCTAGTCATCAACCATCCAATGTCAGTGTTTATGGGCCCAGGAGAGAGGTAAAGCTTTGTGTCGTACAGTCATCAAGGGTACATGAGAGGGCCTTCAGCTATGAAGATCCATATCGATGATGTTCTGTTGAATGGTTCACAGGCTGACACTTGACGGCCTAGCACTGTAATCTGCAGCAACTTGTGGAAGGGTTGCACTTCTCTCACATTGAACGATTCTCTTCAGTCGTTGTTGGTCCCGTTCTAGTAGCATCTTTTTCCAGCCACAGATTTGATGTTTTACTAGATTCCTGATATTCAAGGTACACTTGAGAAATGGTTACGGGAAATTGACCACTTCATCGCTACCTCGGAGGTGCTGTGTGCCATTACTCCTGCGCCGACTATAACACCACATTCAAAGTCATTTACACTCCTGGAAATTGAAATAAGAACACCGTGAATTCATTGTCCCATGAAGGGGAAACTTTATTGACACATTCCTGGGGTCAGATACATCACATGATCACACTGACAGAACCACAGGCACATAGACACAGGCAACAGAGCATGCACAATGTCGGCACTAGTACAGTGTATATCCACCTTTCGTAGCAATGCAGGCTGCTATTCTCCCATGGAGACGATCGTAGAGATGCTGGATGTAGTCCTGTGGAACGGATTGCCATGCCATTTCCACCTGGCGCCTCAGTTGGACCAGTGTTCGTGCTGGACGTGCAGACCGCGTGAGACGACGCTTCATCCAGTCCCAAACATGCTCAATGGGGGACAGATCCGGAGATCTTGCTGGCCAGGGTAGTTGACTTACACCTTCTAGAGCACATTGGGTGGCACGGGATACATGCGGACGTGCATTGTCCTGTTGGAACAGCAAGTTCCCTTGCCGGTCTAGGAATGGTAGAACGATGGGTTCGATGACGGTTTGGATGTACCGTGCACTATTCAGTGTCCCCTCGACGATCACCAGTGGTGTACGGCCAGTGTAGGAGATCGCTCCCCACACCATGATGCCGGGTGTTGGCCCTGTGTGCCTCGGTCGTATGCAGTCCTGATTGTGGCGCTCACCTGCACGGCGCCAAACACGCATACGACCATCATTGGCACCAAGGCAGAAGCGACTCTCATCGCTGAAGACGACACGTCTCCATTCGTCCCTCCATTCACGCCTGTCGCGACACCACTGGAGGCGGGCTGCACGATGTTGGGGCGTGAGCGGAAGACGGCCTAACGGTGTGCGGGACCGTAGCCCAGCTTCATGGAGATGGTTACGAATGGTCCTCGCCGATACCCCAGGAGCAACAGTGTCCCTAATTTGCTGGGAAGTGGCGGTGCGGTCCCCTACGGCACTGCGTAGGATCCTACGGTCTTGGCGTGCATCCGTGCGTCGCTGCGGTCCGGTCCCAGGTCGACGGGCACGTGCACCTTCCGCCGACCACTGGCGACAACATCGATGTACTGTGGAGACCTCACGCCCCACGTGTTGAGCAATTCGGCGGTACGTCCACCCGGCCTCCCGCATGCCCACTATAAGCCCTCGCTCAAAGTCCGTCAACTGCACATACGGTTCACGTCCACGCTGTCGCGGCATGCTACCAGTGTTAAAGACTGCGATGGAGCTCCGTATGCCACGGCAAACCGGCTGACACTGACGGCGGCGGTGCACAAATGCTGCGCAGCTAGCGCCATTCGACGGCCAACACCGCGGGTCCTGGTGTGTCCGCTGTGCCGTGCGTGTGATCATTGCTTGTACAGCCCTCTCGCAGTGTCCGGAGCAAGTATGGTGGGTCTGACACACCGGTGTCAATGTGTTCTTTTTTCCATTTCCAGGAGTGTAAATCTCAATATCCTGCCATTGTACCAGCAGTAATCTATCTAACAACTGCGCCAAACATTGTTGTCTTATATAGGCGTTGCCGACGTTATTGTTGTTGTTGTTGTGGTCCTCAGTCCTGAGACTGGTTTGATGCAGCTCTCCATGCTACTCTATCCTGTGCAAGCTTCTTCACCTCCCAGTACCTACCGCAACCTACATCCTTCTGAATCTGCTTGGTGTATTCATCTCTTGGTCTCCCTCTACGATTTCTACCCTCCACACTGGTCTCCAATGTTAAATTGGTGATCCCTTGATGCCTCAGAACATGTCCTACGAACCGATCCCTTCTTCTAGTCAAGTTGTGCCACAAACGTCTCTTCTCCCCAATCCTATTCAATACTTCCTCATTAGTTATGTGATCTACCCATCTAATCTTCAGCATTCTTCTGTAGCACCACATTTCAAAAGCTTCTATTCTCTTCTTGTCCAAACTATTTATCGTCCATGTTTCACTACCATACATGGCTACACTCCATACAAAAACTTTCAAAAATGGCTTCCTGACACTTAAATCTATACTCGATGTTAACAAATTTCTCTTCTTCAGAAACGCTTTCCTTGCCATTGCCGGTCTACATTTTATATCCTCTCTACTTCGACCATCATCAGTTATTTTTCTCCCCAAATAGCAAAACTCCTTTACTACTTTAAGTGTCTCATTTCCTAATCTAATTCCCTCAGCATCACACGACTTAAATCGACTACATTCCATTATTCTCGTTTTGCTTTTGTTGATGTCCATCTTATATCCTCCTTTCAAGACACTATCCATTCCGTTCAACTACTCTTCCAAGTCCTTTGCTGTCTCTGACAGAATTACAATGTCATCGGCAAACCTCAAAGCTTTTATTTCTTCTCCATGGATTTTAATATCAATTCCGAATTTTTCTTTTGTTTCCTTCACTGCTTGCTCAATATACATATTGAATAACATCGGGGAGAGACTACAACCCTGTCTCACTCCCTTCCCAACCACTGCTTCCCTTTCATTTCCCTCGACTCTTATAACTGCCATCTGGTTTCTGTACAAATTGTAAATGGCCTTTCGCTCCCTGTATTTTACCCCTGCCACCTTCAGAATTTGAAAGAGAGTATTCCAGTCAACATTGTCAAAAGCTTTCTCTAAGTCTACAAATGCTAGAAACGTAGGTTTGCCCTTCCTTAATCTAGCTTCTAAGATAAGTCGTAGGGTCAGTATTGCCTCACGTGTTCCAACATTTCTACGGAATCCAAACTGATCTTCCCCGAGGTCGGCTTCTACTACTTTTTCCATTTGTCTGTAAAGAATCTGCGTTAGTATTTTGCTGCTGTGACTTATTAAACTAATAGTTCGGTAATTTTCACATCTGTCAACACCTGCTTTCTTTGGGATTGGAATTATTATATTCTTCTTTAAGTCTGAGGGTATTTCGCCTGTTTCATACATCTTGCTCACCAGATGGTAGAGTTTTGTCAGGACTGGCTCTCCCAAGGCCGTCAGTAGTTCCAATGGAATGTTGTCTTCTCCAGGGGCCTTGTTTCGTCTCAGGTCTTTCACTGCTCTGTCAAACTCGGCACACAGTATCGTATCTCCCATTTCATCTTCATCTACATCCTCTTCCATTTCCATAATATTGTCCTCAAGTACATCGCCCTTGTATAGACCCTCTATATACTCCTTCCACCTTTCTGCTTTCCCTTCTTTGCTTAGAACTGGGCTTCCATCTGAGCTCTTGATATTCATGCAAGTGGTTCTCTTATCTCCAAAGGTCTCTTTAATTTTCCTGTAGGCAGTATCTATCTTACCCCTAATGAAACTCGCTTCTACATTTTTACATTTGTCCTCTAGCCATCCCTGCTTAGCCATTTTGCACTTCCTGTCAATCTCATTTTTGAGGCGTTTTTGTTCCTTTTTGCCTGCTTCATTTACTGCATTTTTATATTTTCTCCTTTCATCAATTAAATTCAATATTTCTTCTGTTACCCAAGGGCTTCTACTAGCCCTCGTCTTTTTACCTACTTGATCCTCTGCTGCCTTCACTACTTCATCCCTCAGAGCTACCCATTCTTCTTCTACTGTATTTCTTTCCCCCATTCCTGTCAATTGTTCCCTTATGCTCTCCCTGAAACTCTGTACAACCTCTGGTTTAGTCAGTTTATCCAGGTCCCATCTCCTTAAATTCCCACCTTTTTGCAGTTTCTTCAGTTTTAATCTACAGATCATAACCAATAGATTGTGGTCGGTGTGGTGTCACCGCCAGACACCACACTTGCTAGGTGGTAGCCTTTAAATCGGCCGCTGTCGGTTAGTATACATCGGACCCGCGTGTCGCCACTGTCAGTGATTGCAGATCGAGCGCCGCCACACGGCAGGTCTAGAGAGACGTGCTAGCACTCGGCCCAGTTGTACAGCCGACTTTGCTAGCGATGGTTCACTGACAAATTACGCTCTCATTTGCCGAGATGATAGTTAGCATAGCCTTCAGCTACGTCATTTGCTATGACCTAGCAAGACGCCATTATCATTTGTTATTTATCTTGGGATGCATGTACAGTCAGACTGATGTTCACCAACTATGGATTAAAGTTAAGTATTGCACCATCTGCGTCCGTTTTTCTAAGTTCTAATTTCCTTGTCATTTTCCAGACCTCACGCCAGCCTGCGTGAGCTTAAACGCGTGCCTTTCGGCTTCCTCCAAACCCCGTGAATTGGCTCTTGCCAATTCACAACAGTCAGAGTACACATCTGCTCCTGGAAATGTCTTACAATTTAAAACCTGGTTCCTAAATCTCTGTCTTACCATTATATAATCTATCTGATACCTTTTAGTATCTCCAGGATTCTTCCATGTATACAACCTTCTTTTATGATTCTTGAACCAAGTGTTAGCTATGATTAACGTATGCTTTGTGCAAAATTCTACCAGGCGGCTTCCTCTTTCATTTCTTAGCCCCAATCCATATTCACCTACTACATTTCCTTCTCTCCCTTTTCCTACTACTGAATTCCAGTCACCCATGACTATTAAATTTTCGTCACCCTTCACTTGAGAGGCACCCACATGCCTTGCTCATACTGTGGCATCAAGCAGTCAGGCCTGCAAGATGAGTGGTATGCCAAGCGAGTGGATTCATTCTTATTTATCGAGCAACATGAACTCTCGTACTCACAATTTAGTTACAAATTATCCTCCTGTATGAATAATATGCAACGGAAACATGCATCTGACTATCAGTAATTTACAGAACTCTGACTGTTCACTACGCACTGGCAATACCACATTTTCTTTTTGTCTTTTATTTAACGGCTTTTATCAACACGTGGCCATCGCACTGAATATGAATGGCGCACACATTACAAATTCGGGACATCATGATAACATACAATTCGAAGGAAAAGGCCACCAATCTTTTTCTTTTCACTATCTTATTTATTCCAATAAATTCAATAACCTAAACACACAAATTCTATAACCTACAACAATAACACATGAGAAATTCCGCCCAGTGGGCATGGCTTTACATTGGTGAATCTCTATATTATGGTCTCGTAATTATTTAACGCTACAGTGCACTTTCTGGATAGGATGGTGGATCTTTTATTATATCTCACACTTCGACTCTCACAATCATCATCACGAAACGTTCCTCCAGATCGAGCGGTACAGAAGGAACAAGCATAACCCACTAATCTTTTGCAACTACCTTGCTACTCCCCCATGCAAACCATACATACCCAAATTACATGACATACACCACACTACAATATGAAATACTACACAGAGAATAGTCACAACATTATCACTTTCAGCTTTCCCACTTCAATTAATATTTATCCCAGTTTCACACGACACTGCCCCACTTCGTAGTTCTACTTTCCTACTATGAACTCTGGAGATATTTCCACGTCTTCCTGTGCAATGCAAGCCAAGTGGCGTTGCTGGATAGACGGCCGACTCACCTTGCTTCTCTCTCAGAGTTTGAATCTAGCGTCACACGGAATCATATCACGCAAAGTAATATTAAGAACATATTCATCACACACGCGAGTCCTCAACTGATACCATGGACGAGTACTTCTCTTTATCCGTTGTCTCATACACAGATTGAGACTCACACAGTACTCACCATGTGGAAGTACTCGTCTCTAATTTCAAGTCCTGCACACGCCATTTCTTAAATATTTCAACTTATGGTACACACGCTATTTCTTAAATATTTCAAATTATTGTACACGCGCTAGTAATTCAGCTTAACTTAAGCACACGGAAGTATTTCAACTTATTGCTACACGTGGTTTCATTGTGACCGTTGGTCACTTCCGAAGATTACTACAATCCCATTAATATTACCTGCCTAACACTTAATTCTCCCCACAAAAGTTCCTGAAATAGAGAAATTATTATTTCAAACTACTCTTAAATATTCCACATGCATACCATGTCTCCACTCTTTTGTCATTACGGAGCACAACTAAAAAAGGTCTTAACAGCACAAGATCCAGCGGCAGAGTGCTGAAACATGGCCGTTCTCCAGGTCCTCTCACACCTCTGTCGAAGTGGGGGAGCACCTTGCTACCATATTGGTCAGCCACATTTCAGGCGCTCAAAGCTCAGGTAAATTTCATCTCTTTGGTCCCAGCAAAGGTGGCCAAAGGATCGTCTCAAAGATGATCATATATTCACATTCACTATCTGCGGTTAGCAGGCGACCATACAGTCATTCATTTCACAGATCTCACCAAACTGGATGTAGGGATTTACTTTGTGGGAGTGCACATGTGATCAATTAAATAGATAAATTGTCATTCTTTCCCACACTGGTATCCGGCTTCGCTGTATTAATTGAAATTGAGTTATTTTACAAAAAAAATGTGTTGTTCTGACAAAAATAATGAAGTATGTTGTACCTATTTTCAATGTCGGGCGGTACTGTACCCTTTCACACTATCTGAATAATTTCTTTTATTTCATCATACATTTCTTCAATTTCGTCATCATCTGCAGAGCTAGTTGGCATATAAACTTGTACTACTGTAGTAGGCGTGGGCTTCGTATCTATCTTTGCCACAATAATGTGTTCACAATGCTGTTTGTAGTAGCTTACCCGCATTCCTATCTTTCTATTCATTATTAAACCTACTCCTGCATTACCCCTATTTGATTTTGTGTTTATGACCCTGTAGTCACCTGACCAGAATTCTTGCTCCTCCTGCCATCGAACTACACTAATTCCCACTATATCTAACTTTAACCTATCCATTTCCCTTTTCAAATTTTCTAACCTACCTGCCCGATTAAGGGATCTGACATTCCACTCTCTGATCCGTAGAATGCCAGTTTTCTTTCTCCTGATAACGACATCGTCTTGAGTAGTCCCCGCCCGGAGATCTGAATGGGGGACTATTTTACCTCCGGAATATTTTACCCAAGAGGACGCCATCATCATTTAACCATACAGTAAAGCTGCATGCCCTCGGGAAAAATTACGGCCGTAGTTTCCCCTTGCTTTCATCCGTTCGCAGTACCAGCAAAGCAAGGCCATTTTGGTTAGTGTTACAATGCCAGATCAGTCAATCATCCAGACTGTTGCCCTTGCAAATACTGAAAAGGCTGCTGCCCCTCTTCAGGAACCACACGTTTGTCTGGCCTCTCAACAGATACCCCTCCGTTGTGGTTGCACCTATGGTATGGCTATCTGTATCGCTGAGGCACGCAAGCCTCCCCACCAACGGCAAGGTCCATGGTTCATGGGGGGGGGGGCGTTGCCGACGATAGCGCCATATTCTGCCTGTTTACATACCTCTGTATTTGAATATACATGCCTGTGCCAGTTTCTTTGGTGCTTCAGTGTAAATCAGTGACGGTTTTACAGGGGGGATTGATCAAAGAAAATGTGGGGATACCTTTCAATGTCTAACTATATCCTAATAATGCGAGAAGGCTCTGTGACTCTCAACCACATACGGAAAGATCAACAATCATAATCATTAATTACGCACTATGATCGAAGTGCCAGAAATATGTAGTTAACTTAACTACATCGGTATACGATGTTGTCTGGCATACTTTGATATGTATGTTCGGGAATTTACAATGAATGTATGTACTGCACAGTGATCTATCTGCTTTCGCAATGTAGTATATGGAGCTCACAAAGTAGTGGAGGAGTGGTTTAGCGATGATACAGAAACTGGGAAGCATACTGCCATGTCACTGGTCGGTGTAGAAATTATGTAAAAGTTGGTAAAGTTGCTAAAATTGATCGCAGTATCAACTGTGATGCTTATCACAGGACATTGTCCCATATCGAGAATGTCTTATACATCTTACACTGGTACACTGTTAATAATCAGTTTTTATAGTTCATAGTTCTTCTCTGCTGGATTGTACAAAATAACGAGGGCAGAGAGAATGTTTAGATGACAACGTGAATGCATCCTGAGGGACACAGAACTCCTTTGGACTGCAGTAGCTATATGTAGCTTGGAAGCGCACCACACTGCAGTAGCAAAATCCTCATTCTTTTTCCAGCTCCTACATGATGTGGAGTCTTCCTAAGTTTCCTGATAAGAAACACCACAGAGACTACTTGTACTGACTTTTCTACTACCTTATGTTGCAGGAGAAAACTTCATTTGACGTTGGCCTTACATATTGCACACATTTGACTGAGCTACAACAACATGTTCTCATTTCCATGGACTGATCAAAACGCGGTCCTGTCGCATTAACTCAGCTAACCCTGTTTCTCCACTGGATGCAGAAGGTGGTAGATACGGCGCTCTCCAACTTTCACTCAGTTCAGACTTTAATTGGACCAATGCCATTGATAAAGCTGCAGAGGGCAGGGGCAGAGACTGAGGAACAGTTACAAGATGCAAAGAGACTGTCTAAAACAACGCTGTAGTTCTGCTGTACGGAGTTCTTAGCAGATAGGATCGAAAAAGGTGACTCGTTTTGAGATATGAGAGTGCCACGAATATGATTCAACAGTAGAATCCAATGCAAGTATGTGGATGAATGGAGAGACTCGATTCCAAATTGCAGACAACGTCACACTATAAATTTGAAAAGCCAGTGTCTTGGTTGTAGGATTTTGTACATTTGATACTCGATTTGGTCTTTCTCCAGTACGGGTAACAAAACATTGCACAGGACTGTGGAAGTGGCTTCGATTACTGGTTGCCTGCTCCTGTGGACCAATGCGTATATATTTAATGAGATCACCACATGTGGTTGATGCCAACAAGTAGATGGTATTTGTTTCCCATTATATCAGAAGAGAGAGAGATGCAGTAAAATCTTATTGAGTTCTCTTCCAGGTGATGTTAGCGAAGCTTTTATAGTTGGTTGTTTTATTCAGTTGTGTGTTACAAAAAAAGTAACGAGAGAGACACTGTGCCATCAACGAAGACTTGGGCACCATTGAACTGTCGTTTTTCTAGCTTGGTAATTATAGGTATACGATAAAGGAGACTAGGTCATGTACAGGATGGATATTTATAGTGAGTCATTCGATCTCGATGAATTGTAGGTTGTAACGTTCCCTGGCAGCACACACACTATTAATAAAATGAAATGACATTTAATTGTACTATGTACACTATGAAGCAATTCGTATGTACTGCAACTGTTTAACAAAAAATATTGTTTAATTTTGTATAAAGGACATTCGTTATTATTGTAATATTTTCTGTAATAATATTCTTGATGTTTTTTTGATTGTAATATTTCTATACTCATAATGTAATTACGAAATATGTTAATATCTGCGATAAGAAAAATGTAAAATACAGCCACAGAGGGGAGTAATGTTGTAAGATTGCAAAGAAACATTAACGGTCGGCAGTGGTATAAATAGGAATACATAATGTGCATTCTTTGTCGTCTTCCTCGAGAGCTGAGAGAGAGGAACCTGTGACGTAGCATTTTATGAATGAGTGGACTTCTTTTGTCTGTATCAATCTTTAGCCGCCATTAGAGGAGAAATTACAAATAATGTAAGTTTAATTATTGTTGTGGTCTAAATACATTATAATTTATCAAAATTGTGTATTACTAATGTAAATTAGGTTGCCCATGTCATCTATAATATTTCTTTAAAGAATTTTCAGCATTTTTAGCGATTATCGTTGGTGTTGCTGGGCTGTGCCGCGACCGAACGATTTGCAGCGGCGGCACATTTAAAAAATTGTTCCGCTAAAAAAAAAACTAACCAAACCCGTAAATCGGGAGCAGATAAAATTAGCAGTGAATTACGAAAATATTTTTCTTTTACAGCGATCCTGAGACTGACGGAATTTATTACTGGTTTCACATTTGTGCATTCATAGGCGGATAGTTAACGTTGAAGTTGTTAATCTGTTGGTTCTTTCAATTTCTAAAGCAAATAACTTAAACGTATAGTGAAGTGTGTTTTGTCAATGATAATTAAACGTTCAGGTCGGCTTGGCAATATTTAACCATTTTATGTTAACAGAGACAGTCTTGTGTTCCATAGCTAACGCCAGGAAAGAATTCAGTAACTATTTAAAAAACCACTGCATTTAGAAAATGTGTGCCAAGGCCGAAATATGTAAAAAAATTTATTTTGTACAATTTTCAACTAAATGTTCTTAATCAGTTGGTATGAATTTATCAGCATGAGAGGGTTGAAGGTTCACGTAATTTTAAATGTGCATAATTCTGTCTAAATGAATTTTTATTACCACATGTAAATAAGGGGTTCTACAACAAAGTTCGTACTGAAAGAAAAAATAACAAAAATATATAAAGCAACATTTCTTCTCCCCATCTTCAAATTCGTTTTATTAATTTTTTACATAATAAAATTACATAAAAATTATATATATATATATATATATATATATATATATATATATATTTCATTAAAAGGTGCTAGGCTTCTGAATTTCTTTGTGCAGTCTTTGTGTACTCTGCATGGTTATAAATTTCCTCCTGTACGTTAGTGCGCTTTTTCTCATTATGATAGCTCTCCACCTAATGAGTGACAAGCAGAGGACTAGACGGTCTTCTAATTAATGGACCAGTATTGTCAAAGCGTGATAAGATTTTGAGAGAGTTAGCGGGCGTATGTAACTTGGACGGGGGAACTCTCTTGCTCGTCAAAATCAGGTGGATTTAAATGATGTACATCGACGACTGAAAGATTCATGAGAATACGTCAGGTAAGTGATACTGTGATGCCGGCCGCGGTGGTCTCATGGTTCTAGGCGCGCAGTCCGGAACCGCGCGACTGCTACGGTCGCAGGTTCGAATCCTGCCTCGAGCATGGATGTGTGTGCTGTCCTTAGGTTAGTTAGGTTTAAGTAGTTCTAAGTTCTAGGGGACTGATGACCATAGATGTTAAGTCCCATAGTGCTCAGAGCCATTTGAACCATTTTTTTGATACTGTGATTACTGGGGAAGTTTTTTCTAAGTGGTCTGGATAGACATATAATACAACCTCTCAAATGGAGGTAGGGGTGTAAATGTGGAAGCGTGTGGGTAATGTGGAAACGTCTAGTATCTGGCCTGGAGAGTGCTGCACTCTAGCGGGACAGCCAGAAATTGTTGCAATAGTTCCTATTCGTCACAGTAGAGGGTTAGCAGTCAGTTGAGCAACAGGCGCCGTGATAGTGATGTAATTTACGTTTGCGCATTTTTTAAACCTTTTTCGAGGTAACTTGTGGTACTATATTTATCTACATACTTTGTAGTTATCTTTCTCTACGTCTGATAGCTTATAAAGGGAGGTGCATAGAAGGTTTTAGCAGTCCTTTGTCAACCTTAAATGGATAGTTGCTTAATGTAATCTACCGAAATTTAAAATGGCCATTGTGTAGGTGACGTGGAAGCATACATACGATAACATTGTGGGAACGTTTTCATAATACCAACGTCAAATACATTACTTCTAATACGTTTTGCGTCTGTTTCAAGGTGCCACGAAAACTAACTGATCGGAAACCAAGAGCTATTGTGAATAAGTGGGATGCTGAAAACATGATTAAGGCTATAATAGCCTTAAGCGGCTCCGGAAAGGCTCAAAATCATGAAAAGTTCAATTTTTACTTTTTTGCGTTTTCTGAATCTGCAGACTATTACCTTTTAATAGATATATAATTTATTCAATTCCGAAGACTACAACTATTTTTAAATTTTTTTGAAATGTGTTCTACATGGGCGTGACCCACTGTGGCGCTGTTAAACTGCTGTCAAATGGTGTTATTATTAACGTCCGTGTTCATCAGGTACATTTTAGTGATGTGAAATAAAGTATGTGTTGTGGCTAACCTGTGATGGTTCAATATATATCGCTGGTGTGATTGTCGATTGTTTCATGTTTATTTACTCTGTCGTTATCTCGTAAATATTTGTAATTAATTCTGTTTCTTGAGTCTCTGTTTTGTTGAAGTATAATAATGAGTAAAAGCAAAGTTATTAGAAATCCTCTGAAGGCTTTTAAGAAAAGGAGAAATGTTGGAAAGCCAAAGGTATGTGTTATTATTGTAAACAATAAAGACGATAACCAAGTGAGTGAACCTAACCACTCAAGTACACCTGCCCATAGCAGTCAAAGTGGGAAAGAAAATACTTCACAGAAGAAGCTTGGTTCAATGAGTGAAAACTATGAATGTTTTATGGGCGAATCGGATGTGAATGAAATATTTGATATGTCGGTTCTCAAAGGAATTTTTTCAAACTGTGTAAGATGTATTCATTGTAGTGAAGTTGGTCTGGAACTCTCCATAATAAAGCACGTAGGACTTGCTAGTGAAATACAACTGAAATGTGATAAGTGTTCATACATGACCACCTTTTGGAACAGTGTTGCAGTAACTGCAACTGAAGAAAATGGTAGCAAAATCTACGAACACAACATTAGATTTGTTTATTCCTTGCGTTCAGTTGGTAAGGGTGCTACTGCAGGTGCAATTTTCTGTGGCATCATGAATCTTCCAAATCCCCCAACCAAGTTTACGACCTATAATAAATTAATAGGGTCTAAAGTAGAAGATGTCTGTATAGAATCTATGAAGAACGCTGTGGAAGAGGCAGTAATGGAAAATAATGGTAACAGAGATTAGACTGCAGCGTTCGATGGTACCTGGCATAAACGGGGACACACATCTCTTCATGGTGTAGTATCTGCCACCAGTATGTATACAGGGAAAGTTTTACATGTAGCAGTAATATCAAAGTATTGTAGATGTCCACAAAAATATAAAGGTACACATGAAAATAATTGCAAAGCTAACTATAGTGGCAGTAGTGGAGGAATGGAAGTGGCTGGTGTTGCCAGTATATTCCAGCGTTCTGAGGCGTGTGATAAAGTGCGATATGTTAATTACCTTGGTGACGGTGATTCTAAAAGTTTCAAACATGTTCAAGGACTGAAGCCCTATGGTGATGATGTTGTAGTGCAGAAATTTGAGTGTATTGGACACGTACAGAAGCGAATGGGAACAAGACTTCGGCGACTGAAAGCTTCGTACAAAAAACAAAAACTCAGTAATGGTAAAGGGTTGGATGGGAAGGGAAGGTTAACTGACAGTGTAATTGACAAAATACAGAACTATTATGGAATGGCTATTAGGCAAAATACACAAAGTGTTGACGAAATGAAGAAGGCTTTTTGGGCTCTTTTTTTCATACTTCTTCAACCGATGAAAATCCCCAACATAGCTTGTGTTCCAAAGAAGAAGACATTTGGTGTAAATATAACAAAGGATTGCTAACTGGTGAAGTGTACACTCATAAGCATAGTCTGCCTCATGCAATAATGGAGGTGATAAAACCTATTTTCAGAGACTTAGCAGCACCTGAACTGTTGAAAAAGTGTATTCACGGAAAAACTCAAAACCCCAATGAAAGTGTAAACAGTGTTATATGGTCGAGAATCCCCAAGACTGTATTTGTTGGAATAGAAACACTTCACTTTGGTGTGTATGATGCTGTTGCGACTTTCAATGAAGGCAACATTGTAAGGTGCAAGGTATTTAGAAATATGGGAATGAAGATAGGTTCTAACATGGTACGAGCAATGCTTGCTTTAGACAAGGAACGTCTTCGGGCTGCAGACAGGGCTGTAAAGAGTCTAGAAATACAAGCAAGAGTAAACAGGAGGAGGAACAAGAGGAAGCTGGAGGAGGAGTTTGCAGAGGATAAAGATAATCCATCCTATGGACCTGGAATGCACTAAAAAGTTAATCCAATCTTTGTCGCACGATTCCCAAAACTTTTATTTTCTCATACTAATTACATGTTTTCTAAGGATCTTCCAAACATATTTGTTTCAAACATTCAGTAAATGTTACACAGTACCTTCTGCATAATTTAACACAGCCTTTTTCCAAAAAAACTGTATATTTTTGAATATATAAATAAAAAATTGCAAAAAAATGTTGTGAATTTTCATTACAATTGAAAAAAAATCATCTTTAATAACTGAACTAAAATTTTGTAAAATCCCTGTGTTAAGTTGTAGCCCATATTCCAATAAATAATCTGTAAAAAGTTCAACTTCCTACCTCAAATACTTTGTGAGGAAAGATGTAATTTATAAGCGTTATTTTAACATTGCAAGTATAGGGCGTTCCGGAGCCCCTTAAGGGAAAAGCAGATGGGGTTAAGAAGAGCAGTAATAGCTTTCAGTGTACCTCAAACGACACTTCAAAGGTTTTTGCATAGTGATATGTCACCTGAAGAATGAGTTTCTTTGAGACTTGGACGTAAGCCTGTACCACCTGATGCTATTGAGAAACAGTAGGTCAGTATCTCATTGAAATGGATAATCTCTACTATGGCCTTACCAGATTAGATGTCAAGAGAATGGCATACCAGATAGCGGCAAGAAATAACATAAATCATCCTTTTACTTCAAATGCTGCAGGTAGAGCTTGGTTGGACCTTTTTATTAGATGACACAGAAATAAACTCACAATCCACAAACCTGTGGGGACCTCATTCTCAAGAGCAAACTAGTTCAACAAATAAGCTGTAGACAAGTTTTTTGATATTTTGGAAGCTGAGTACAGTAAACACTCCTATAGTGATCATAGTGTGTACAATGTAGACGAGACTGGGCTCTCTGTCGTCCAGAGCAGAATACCACATGTAGTTGGACTGAAAGGTAAACGTCAAGTAGGTGCCCTCACATCAGCAGAGCGAGGATCCCTGGTGACTGTCATATGCTGTTTGAGTGCTGGCAGTACTTTCATATCACCAATGATGTTCTTCCCCCGGAAGAATTGGACTGATACTCTACTGCAAGGAGCACCACCTAGAACAATTGCTAAATGCCGTCCTTCAGGCTGGATTCAAAAAGAGCTCTTCTCCGAGTGGTTTGACCACTTCATTTCTAAGGCACATCCCTCAAAAGAATCTTCTGTGTGGTTAATTCTTGATGGGCATAACATTCATGCCAGAAACCTTCAAGTTATAGAACATGCAAGGGAGAACCATGTTACAATCGTGAGCATCCCGCCTCACACCTCTCATTAAAACTCAGCCACTTGATAAGACCTTTATTGGCACGCTAAAAACCTATTACATCGAGTATGTTCGCCAATGGTTGCGGCACAGCAGCCGGCCCTTAGGACCATATGACATATCTGAGTTGTTTGGGGAAGCCTACCTAAAGTGCCAGACTGGCTCTATTGCTGCAAAAGGATTTTTGGAGACTGGAATTTTCCCATTTGACAGGACCGTTTTTGCAGAAATCGACTTTATAGCTGCCACGTCGACTTTAAACGAGGCCAGAAGTCTGAGAGGAACTTACAAGAATCCAGCATCTCCAGGTGGAAGTAATGGCCTCAGACAAGAAGACACTCAGAACGCATTCAGACCTGTGACAACTGACAGCCCAAGTGAAGATGGCCAAAGAGGAAGCAGAATGTCAATATTGTTGTCAAATACCTTTAAAGAGGACGGTTTCCAACAGAGGTCGTAAGCCAGGTTCATCAGCTGTTTTGACATCTTCGCCTTATAAAACACGCTTTGAAGACTCCTTATTGAAGGGTAAACAGAAGCTTCATAAGGCACTGCCAAAAGCAGGAAAACACGTGAAGCTCCTCCTAGAAAACCATGCAAAAAACGGCTTAAGTTATCTGAGGATTCAGATGAAGTTCACAATGCACCAATGTCTCTTCAGGCGAGTCAGATTTGGGGAAGAAGAACCTAATGAAGAAGATTGAAACTGTATGTTTTGTGGAGGCGCGTTTTCCAAAGACGTTCAGGGACAATTGTGGATTAAGTGTTTAGTGTGTGTGGAGTGGAGTCACTCTTTGTGTGCCGGAAATGAAGGAGATATTTACATACGCGATTTTTGCAAGTAATCTTTGCTTATGAAGCATTTTTCTGTTACAGTTGCGTTTAAAAATATTTGTGTAGTTTAACTTTAATATAAAATAAAATACTTCCTAACATTTTTAATAGTTTTCGTTTGAAGTAGTCAGTTTCCCACAATTTTAAGGCGTTTCCACATTACCCGAACTTCTTGAAAAATTAATGAGTTGTTGTGCAAGCAGAAAATGTTTTTTTTAATTTTTTACATATTTAGTTTTTATGTTTCATAATATTACATTTATTGCTAAAACATTATGAATTAGCTTTGGCTAATTTTTGAAGCTGAAAGAGAAGTAAACATTTCTTTTATACAGCAAAAGCAAACTGGGTTTCCACATTTACACCCCTACCTCTACGTCTCACGAAGTGACCGCAATGAAAAAATTCAGGTCTAATATGAAGATTTCTACAGAGAGACAATCAGCAGCAGCAGAAGTTCCAACTTTTGTTTTCTCGAGAAATAAGAGGCAACACTCTTCTGTGAGTTTTGCGTGCCTATAAATAGATTGACTGACATTTTAATAGGTAGCCTAACTTATATCTATACGCTTACTTCGTAAGCCATCGTATGGTGTGTCACGGAAGGTATCCTGTAGCAATACTATTCATTCCCTTTCCTATTCCACTCGCAAATACAGCAAATCCCTATGAGCTCTAATTTACCTATCTTATCTTCGTGATCCTTATGCAAAATGTACGTTGGCGGCAGCAGAATCCTTCTGCGGTCAGCTTCAAATGTCAATTCTCAATAGTGTTCCTCAAAAAGAACATTGTCTTCCCTCCAGGGAGCCCCATTCTAGTTTTCGAATTATTGGCCCACTAATTTGCCTCTATAGAACTGTATTCTGAGGGAAACCTAGGTCTGCAGACTTGTACGCATTTGGGAAGAGGTGGTCAGTATACTGGTATTTTGTTATTGCTCACTGTGTCAGACTTTCCAGGATATTTCGAAAAAACATCTCAGAACGTTTCGGTTTGCAGGAGGGATGAGAAGGAGCATATTATTCAACACCTCTGTATTTAACCCAGCGACATTTAAACGTCCGGTCCTTCTGGGAAGGATAGGACAAATTTTGCGAGTCTGGAATCATAACAGCTGTCCGGAATGACAAACGGTACAGCAATCACACGCGGGCTGAGGTTCGCATCCCGGTGACAGCTGTTCACATACAACCTGGGGGTGGAGAAGAGAGTGAAGCAGCCTACTGCCCCCATAGATCGACAGGTCTCAGAAGGATTCGTTTGGGTGCAGTATACCAGAATTCTAAGTGATGACAAGACAACTGAGAGGCAGAACGCAAATTGTGTTACATGTCTCCAGCTATTTGATGGCAGTTACCACCCATTTCAGTATCAGAGTAAGTGCTTACCTAGCCTGCAGAAAGCCTCCAGAGACGTCATAGAAGCGTGTGTAACGGTTACCTGGCTAGAGTAGTCTGATTGCAGGAAAAAAGTTACTCACCATGCAAAGGGGCTCTCATCATGAAATTAATTATTTAGCCTATCGATTTGATATCAATGACATGCAATCGCATGGGTGGATATTAGGTGAGAGTACCATGGATATGATTCAACAGTTGGAGCTTTAATCAAATGTTTCTTCGTTGTGGTGAGATCTTTTAATGGCACCTACACAGGAGAGGGCACTGTGTGAGGTTGGGGAGGGGGAGTGGGGAGATGGGATGGGGAGGAGTGAGGGAGGAGGGGGAGGGAGGATTGATAAGGGGGAGGGGGAGGACCAACAGTGCCTTCTGACGGTGGTGGTATTGTAAACTAGATCAGTTGGTTTCCAGACCACAAGGTGAACATAATGGGAGGAGCTACTGAGTGGTCGATCAGTGGCAATTCAAATTGTTTAAATAAACAGTGTACCACACTGTGTACAGAATAAAGATGTCCATCCTATCTGGCAGCATAGTACAGACTGAGTACTTTTCCTGCCAGTTTCCAGATGGATTAGAGGCGGGGATGGAAGGGGGGATGGGGTAATAGTGGTGGAGTTCTGTTAGTGGAGGTACCTCAATTGACCTGTTTTCCCACCAAAATTTCAGTTTTTCACCATGACATCAGTGTGACATTGCCACATCTATGGCCGCCATCTTGAGTCCGTGATCTTGAATAAATTTGGCAATAATATGGAGTGAGGTGATGCCAGTTTTGCCCTACTTCCCTCGCTGACAGCTTAAATATCAGCTTATGAATTGCAAGCCTACATGGCTGAGGGACAAGCAAGAAGACACCATACATCATGACAACAAGACACACCATAGTAGAACATCCACTTGCATCAATCTTTCAGAAGCTGTGAGATGATACTTGGAGAGGCCCAGGAAGGATTTACTGATATCCTGCAGCCATTCCCAATCTGTACACCTTGCGTGGCGAGCAACACAGCCCCTTAGAATCCTAAACTTTACCTCTGTGCACCAGAGGCTAACCATCCAAACAAATGAGAAATTTGGATTACTTCTGATACCAAGTATATTAGAGTAGCATAGTGCTGTATAGTGTGCTGTTGTACAGTGGTGTAGTACAGAATCATAAATTACAAAATGTGTCATCCAATAATGTGGCTACAGTGGCAGACCAGTAGCACGTGGGTTCTGGATTCCAAGTGAACATATATCTGTGTGCCAGATGGCCCAATGGAGTATGTAGACTACTCTTTCTTTTTAAAAAAATATTTTTTTTGTAAATAATTTATATAGATTTTGCCTTGAACACCATAATGCTTAGTTATTATGTTAAAATATTATGTGCTTTATTCATGGCAATTTATGTGCAGCATTTTGTCTGTTCTTGTATCTAGATAACAGACTAAAAGTAAATAGCATATAAATAAGCAAATAAATAATTGCAACACTAGCTAAGGCTAGTAAGTCTGTGTGCAGTCGATTTACATGCCATAGATACCACAGTCATCTCCCCCCCCCCCCCCCCCCGCCACCCAATTGCGCACTGTCGGCACATAATGTTGGTGTGCATGATGCCAAGGGAGATAAGTCTATGCTGTGGTGCTGTTGATGGGGTTGGTTGTGGCGCGATGGCAAACTGTGCCAACTAAACCACGTCCCCACATCTGTCTTACGAATGATCAGGAAAATCTGCTGAGGAACTGGAGCTAAGAGATCCATCTGACAGTACAAGTGGGCGCAACGCTGGCACAGCCAAAGGCGCTGAAGGCTGTACAGCTGATGCAGGCTCGTTGTTCGTGACTGGCATAATTGTAAATGGTTACAAGTGCGACAGCTGTGGCTGTGGAGAAGGGCAGGGGTCAGTGACCATGGCAGAGTCGTCAGAAGGCCTATGTGCCCAGCCATCAGACACTATTAGGATCTGCTTGGGGTAGCAGGCTGGGTTGCAGCACCATGGCTCAAAAATTAAAATCTGTGGCAGGATCACTATAATCAGGGAAACAAAGTTGGTTTTGGAGCCGTTGGTAGGTGCGATATGCACCTTGAATTATATAATGAACAAGCCGAGACGTCTCAGTGACGACACCACATTCCCAGGTGTGAAGCTTGTTTTAGATGTGATAGAAAACTTTGTCCTTTGTGTGGAATTTGGTTGCGAAGTTAGCATCAGAAACAGAATGGTCAGGGTGAAAAAGATGCAGCAGAGTGCAGTGGCAACGACTGTGTAGGAGTTCTGATGACTAAGCATCATGAGCAGGCGTAGGTGCTCACCAACAACGACCAAGCATTTTATCTCAAATGCAAGGCACGAAGTTTCGACATCTGAACCTTGACAGTGCGAACGAACTGTTCGGCTTCACCGTTCATTTGAGGGGAGAACAGTGCCATTCGAATACGTTGAATTCCATTTTGTAGCCAAAATTGTTGACATTACGACGAAGAAAACTGCGAACCATTCTCCGAAACAATTGTTTGTGGCAAACCTTCAAACAAAATAAAGAAGCGACTGCTTTGATACTAGCGATAGTAGTCGCATCCATTGGCACGACAAAAGGATATTTGCAGTATGTATCGACAATCATACGCCATCTTGTGTTTCAGAAAGGACCAGCAAAATCATTAGGGATATGTTGTCAAGGACTGTTAAGTCGAGGCCAATTGTAAACTTCTTGGCGTGGTGCTGCCTTGTTATCCACACATGTGGGCTAGATGCTTAATTCGAACGATTCTCCAATGTGCTCTACGTAATAGTTTACACACATTGTTGTAAAGATGTGGGAATCAGGACTCCTGTTTGTTTTTTAGGAGAATGTTATTAAATTACATCATTCTGAAGAGAAAAGCTGTTGCGTTTTGCATGGTATTTGCAGAATTGTGTGTATGAGATTGATTTCAGATTGTGAGGCCAACGCAGCTGAATACAGTACTTGAGCAATTGTGGTGACTGATCGCATTTAGTAGCCTGTGTAATCCGTTGTGAATCAGTGGGAAAAGCTTGGAGTGCTTGTGAATCAGAATGATCAATTTGAAGACAAGAAATTTCTGATGCATTGAAATCCAGATCATTTCCCACGGGTAAGCGAGACAGGGTGTCTGCATTTGCATGCTGTGAAATAGAGCGATAAGGAATTTCGCAGTGATAATTGGAAAGAAGAAGTGACCAACGCTGCTGCTCCTGCACTGCATAATGAAGTATATCTTTCCCTACGTAAAAGAGAACAGTCAGTGGCTTATGATCAGTCACAAGAAGAAATTTTCGACCATGTAGATGTTGTTGAAATTTTGTGACACCGTAATTTATGGCTAAAGCTTCCTTTTCCAGCTGGACTCTAGTTGACTGGCTATGTGTTCAAAGTCTTAAAGGTGAATGCTATAGGACGTTCAGTGTTGCCACCCTTGTGAGATAAAACTGTCCCTATTCCATGTGATGATGCGCAAAGAGCTAGCACTGATGGTTTTTATGGGTGAAAATGCATAAGACATGGACGACTAAGCAATGTATGTTTCACTTTCTGAAAAGGTTGTTCACATTCTCCACTTCAGTTAAAAGGAACATTTTGCCCACAGGCAATGCAAGGGAGCATTTAGTATGGTAGTTCGTCAAGAACAGCTTGGAGCTCCTATATACAGGGTGATTCAAAAAGAATACCACAACTTTAGGAATTTAAAACTCTGCAACGACAAAAGGCAGAGCTAAGCACTATCTGTCGGTGAATTAAGGGAGCTATAAAGTTTCATTTAGTTGTACATTTGTTCGCTTGAGGCGCTGTTGACTAGGCGTCAGCGTCAGTTGATGCTAAGATGGCGACCGCTCAACAGAAAGCTTTTTGTGTTATTGAGTACGGCAGAAGTGAATCGACGACAGTTGTTCAGCGTGCATTTCGAACGAAGTATGGTGTTAAACCTCCTGATAGGTGGTGTATTAAACGTTGGTATAAACAGTTTACAGAGAATGGGTGTTTGTGCAAAGGGAAAAGTTCTGGACGGCCGAGAACGAGTGATGAAAATGTAGCACGCATCCAGCAAGCATTTGTTCGCAGCCCAGGAAAATCGACTCGCAGAGCTAGCAGAGAGCTGCAAATTCCACAATCAACTGTATGGAGAGTCCTACGAAAAAGGTTAGTTATGAAACCTGAACGTCAACTACCCGAGGCGATGGATCGGCCCCCAGGCAGCCCGTGACAGAGCACTTCATCACTGGCCTCCAAGAAGCCCTGATCTTACCCCTGCGATTTTTTCTTATGGGGGGTATGTTAAGGATATGGTGTTTCGGCCACCTCTCCCAGCCACCATTGATGATTTGAAACGAGAAATAACAGCAGCTATCCAAACTGTTACGCCTGATATGCTACAGAGAGTGTGGAACGAGTTGGAGTATCGGGTTGATATTGCTCGTGTGTCTGGAGGGGGCCATATTGAACATCTCTGAACTTGTTTTTGAGTGAAAAAAAACCTTTTTAAATACTCTTTGTAATGATGTATAACAGAAGGTTATATTATGTTTCTTTCATTAAATACACATTTTTAAAGTTGTGGTATTCTTTTTGAATCACCCTGTATTTGTAGGTGGAGGTAATGTCTGAGTAGCCTCTCAATGCTTAGCCGAGGGATCAGCACTGTGGGCGACAAGGACATGTCCCTAATATTCGATTTCAGTATTGATGAATATTTCTGTAAATTACACTTGAACCCTAAGCCTGGTAAAACTTGGCAAAGAGACTCTATATTTTTGATATGCGGTGTTTGTCCATATGCAGTGATGTCAACTAATTAATTTGGAAAGGATGAAACTTTCGACGAAACTTGTCCGAGAAAGCGTGAAATAACTCCAGGAACAGCGGCGCTTCCGAAGGGAAGACGCCAATATTGATACAAGCCGACGTGCATGTTAACCACCACACAGTTTTCTATTTTCTCAGTCAGTGGATGTTGAAAATAAGCTTCGGCTAAATCAATTTTTGAAAAGAATCATCCACCTTCTAGCGACCCTTAAGCTCATCAATACGCCAGTCGTTGTTTGAGAGTTAACTGTACCAGTAAAGTAGGCACAAAGTCTAATTTTCCCCTTCGCTTTCCTTGTGACCACAAGGGGAGATGCCCACTGACTTACAGATTCGTTTTTCAAAGCTCCAGTTTGTTCTAGTCTGAGTTAAAAAGCAGCTTCATCACGAATGGCGTGGACTATCGGATGAGCGCAGTAAAATTTAGGTTTTGTATTGTTCTTCAGAGTAACATTCGAGCGAAAATGCTTCGCATGACCCAGTGTGCCATCGAACAAATCTCAACATTTTTCACTCATCTGATGATTACTGGCATGGGAAAGTTGCATATAATTGGCGTGCACATTGTCTTGGGTAACTAAACCAAATAAATCAAATACAAATGTGCCAAAAATATTGAGACTAGAGCGTAATTGAACTACTGTGAATGACATTGACATAGTCGTATTTCTGTATCGTACTTGCATAGTGCACGTTGCAAGAATAGGGATACTGTTGCCCTTGTCTGCTGTGAAGTGTAGGCGTGATTTTTGTAGTTGATGGTGTTCCAATTGCTCATAAGTATTTTGATTAACCAGAGCGACTGAAGGTCTAGCATCTAACTGAAATGGTGCAGATTTATTGCAAATCTTCAGAGAGATGTACAGTTCAGTCTTTGAAGGTGCCTACCTGTCCTAATTTGTGGAAGACTGTCTATGTCTGAATCACCAAAGCTTTTACCTGTACATGATTTAGAGAAGAGCTGGTTCCCCACAAAAGGCAAAGTCCTGAGTTTGTGACTCGATATGGCACACAGTTTTAATATGCCAGGAAGTTTCACAAGTTTCTTGCTTAAAATTCTGTTGATGATGATGTTGTTCAAGATAGAGCTCAAGGCCAGAGCAGACAATGATGAGTTAGGAAACTAATCATATGCTTTTCAAAGAAACGACCTTCTTGTTTGACTTGAATGGCTAAGGAAAAAATGGAAACACTGTTCTTTAATCTTTCCTTCATGGAACTAAGACTGTTTAGGTAAAATGTGTTACTTGAAGAAATACATGTTGCAGTAAACAAGAAAATTGAAAAGTTAAGTGAAGGAGTAATGTGTTCACAAAATTAACCTACATTTAAATTTTCTGGTGTCATATTAACGTGGCTCAATGCTATTACACAAATAATTTTATGAAATCAACAATAGTGTGTCAAGTGTATGGGACCTATAAATTAAAATGAATTAGAAAGGAATGAATTATTTCCTACACAAGTCTAGCTTTAGTTTGGGGGGAATATATCAAGTATTTATAAGTCTGTAGAATGTCTTGTGAGACCAATACACATCTATTTCATACAAACATAAGCTGCTATAAATGTTTTTGCATTGTCTTGTTTGGATGGCACATATGTCTGACAAAGGTTTCTGTTGATATACTACAACCATGAAATCCAGTTTATTTGCTTCTTAAATTATTTATTTTTTATGTTCTCTGATTAACTTTTGTGCAAAATACACATTTTGTGATATATATATATATATATATATATATATATATATATATATATATATATGTATATGTATAACAAGTTATGATATGTGATGAGTCAGATTACAATATGATGAAAAACTTCATATAGATGAAAATTTCTAAAACAGGCCACAGTTATTTAAAACAATAATTCATAACCAACTTTTGTTCAGGTACATTTACTGAGTATTTTGCTGTAAGGAACTCATAGCCATCTGCACCATTTTACACAATAATAATACAATTACTATTTATTCACTTTGTTACTTAAAATTAGTTTGTTTCTCTTAAAATACTTTCAAAACAGCTGATAATATAGCTGATAATATAGCTTTGATGGCCTGGAGTCCCCATCCAAGGAAGTTCAGCCAACGAGGTGCAAGTCTTTTCAGTCAACGCCACAGTCGATGATGATAAAGACAACACAACACCCAGTCTTATATCGGGGAAAATCTTTGACTTGGCTGGGAATCGAAGCTGGTCCCACTGCACTGCTTGGCAGACATATGAGCTGACCACTCAGTTAAGAGGGTGGACGAAAGCGCCTGAAATTTGAAATCACCAAATCATAACCCTCAATATAAGGTAAGAATCCTAACATATTTCATCACAGTGTGTATAATCTATTCTTTCAGTGTACAGTGCAGTACATAACAAATGCAGGACTGTATTGTTCAAAATGTTGATAACTGTGATCACATAAGAGTGTACAGTATTGCACCATTATTGTCTTCCATTCTCAAGAACTCCAAGAATATGGAATACTGCTTCAGCAGTTGTAATAATCCTAGCAACTAGGTCTCGTGAGTATCGACTGGGATCTCATAAACCAGGCTATCCACAGGCCCCTTGAAGAAATAATGAAGGTTGTTCATTGGGCTCATTTGGAAGACTCCCGTCGGAAGTCGAACTCCGCAGTGTTGTATAGGATCTAGCATCCGCAACTTGGATGACGATGATGAACCATACACCAGGCTCCCATAGTCAGGACGGGACTGTACCAGGCTTTCGTACAGTGGCAGCAGTGTAGGGCACTCCAGTCAGTGTGACTCAGGCATCGAAGAAAGTTTAGATGCCAACAGCACTTTCCTTTAAGCTGACGAAGATGGGGAAGCCAAGTTAAATGGGCGTCGAAAACAAGTCCTAAAAAGCGTAAAGTCTGCACTGCGTTTATTAGCTGGTCATCGAGGTAAAGTTCCAGATGTGGGTAGACAGTTCAGTGACGTCAGAAGTGCATGACACAAGTCTTGCAAGCTGAAATCTGAAAGCCATGACTGAGGGCCCATGACAGCACATTTCGTATGGCTCACTGAAGACAACATTCAGCTACACCAATAGAAGAGGAGGAGAAGGATATACAAAAATTGTCAGCATATAAGAAGGGGGATACTGAGGATCCCATCGCAGCTGCGAGGCCATCAATGGCCACTAAAAAGAGTAGGATGCTCAGTACAGAGACCTGTGGGATACCATTCTCTTGGATAGGGGGTGAACTGTGTGAAGCACTGACTCAAACTCTGAAGGTCCGTAGCTACAAAAAGCTCCATATAAAAATCGGGAGCAGGCCCTGAAGGCCCCTCTCGTGCAAAGTAGCGAGGATATGACGCCGCCAAGTGGTACTGTAGGCTTTTGTCAGGTGAAAAAAGACAGCAATAAGATGCTGAAGGCGGGAAAAAAGCTGTTCGGATGGTAGCATCCAGGTATACCAATTTGTTAATGGTGGAGCGACCTTGGCGAAAACCGCCATGGGATGGAGCTAGAAGGCCCTAGACTCAAGGAGCCAACACAACACAACTGCAAACTCACCATCAATTCGTGCAGCTTGTACAGAACGTTGGTGTGGCTGGCAGGACGGTAGCTATCCACATCTAGCGGATCCTTACAGGGTTTCAGTGCTGAAACAATGATACTTTGTCGCCAAGGAGATGGAAATTCTCCATCGCTCCAGATGCGATTGAAGATGGTAAGGAGGTGGCACTGGTAATCTGCTGACACATGTTTAATCATTTGGTAATGTATGCCGTCTGACCCAGGGGACTTATCAGGAGAATTGGCAACGGCACTGAGAAATTCCCACTCACTCAATGGTTCATTATATGGCTCAGGATGGTGTGGAGCAAAAGATGGGTGTTGTCTTTCCACCCACTGTTTGAGGAGATGAAGGGCGGGGTGGTAATCCTCAGATGCAGAGGTATGAGCATAAGCTCAGCAAGATGCTCTGTGATTACGTCCAGGTCGGTATATACAGCTCCATTTGTGGAAATTTCAGATATACCTGTAGGGTCTAATATCTGTAAAGACATCTATGCTTGGTCCAGACCTGAGAAGGAGAAGTTTGTGTTCCAGTGGTGGAGGCGAATCGTTCCCAACACTCCTGCTTTCATCAGTTGATGAGTTGACGGACCGGGGCACAGAACCGTTTAGAGGCAATGAGGTGCTCCAGGGACAGGAGCCACTGATGACATTGGAGGGCCCGCCTATGGTCTCTAATGGTGCAGCAATTTCTGGGGACCACCAAGGCACTGTCTTCTCTGGGGGGCAAATTGATGAAAAGGGACTGCCGATTCAGTTGCGGCAACAATGGTATTAGCGATGGTCTGGATCATCTCATCGATGTTGCCATGCAATGGAGATTCAACGGTGGTAGCGGAGGTGAAAGCATCCCAGGCAGCCTTACTAAGAGCCGATCTGGGCAAGTGTCCATGGGAATGACACTGGGGTAGGGACGGGAACACAGAAAGTGGTCACTAACACATAAGTCGTCATGAGCTCTCCAGTGGATAGAGGGTAAAAGGCCAGGACTGCAAATGGAGAGATCAGTGGCCGGCTATGTGCCATGTGCCACACAGAAACTTCCACACTTCTCACATATATACCCTATTCATAAATTTTTGACTTGTTCTTCACAGTTTTCCTACTTTGAAACTTACTGTATCTTATTGTTTACAGAAATATGATTGGAAACTTTTTATCTAACATGTGACGCTCAGGACCACACATAGCGAAGTTTTATTCAAATAATATTCAGAAGCAGCATTCTGCATGACTTTTTTCTTTGTCTGTGCCGTCGATAAACTTAGGTGTTCATCCCTTACAGTCAGCAGATATTATTGCACATAAATCGCTTTACGGCAATATCTGAACACACTACACAAGCAAACACACATGGGCTTCAGCTGCCTGCTGTCTGCTAAAAAGCGCAAAGATTCCACAGACGATAGGTAGCAATACATTTCACACACGGCCTCCATTTCCAGTAAATTTATGCATGCACAAATGCACATGTGTAGTTGCGCTGTTGGAAATTCATGTGCATGCCCATAGTTGGAAACAAAAAGGGCATCTTACTGACACTCCTAAATTCTGATACTACTAAATTCTGATACACTCCTAAATTCTGATACTCCTAAATTCTGATACTATACTACTGGTATCTCGTAACTTCACTTTCACTGTTCTGTGCCAGGCTGAACGAACTGACGTTCTGCTGACGTTCTGTTTAGGGTGAACACATCGCCATTTGATGGTGATGTTGTTTGACGGTCCTTGCCGTTGCGTTAACGTCTATTGTGGATCGGTCTTAACATTGCCATGCGAAGCTCTCATGCCAAGCACCTTCGATGTAGTCAGCAGGAAGGCCTACACTAGTAAGATAAAACTTATTTCTCCTTGGCCAACTTTATTCGACATACATACAGATTAGCTACGAATTTTGTAGTAGTAGTAGTAGTAGCTTTATTCATCTGTAGATCTCTTTTTACAAGGATATAGGACATGTCAAAGTATTTACAAGTTTAGACCAATTTAAAATAAACTAATATGTATACACATATATTTACAGGCTTATAGTTAGACATAATCAATAGACTTACTCCTGGGATACAATACTTTTTTTACAAATAACTTCTTAAATAATGTAATGCCACACTGTTCAGTCATATCTCACTATCAGTCACTGCACACACTGTACACACAGTGTATCATAACACTTCATTCACTGCAAACAAACAAACACACACACACACACACACACACACACACACACACACACATATATATATATATATATATATATATATATATATATATATATATATATATACACTGGTGATCTCTGTGCCATTTTCTGTAGCGCAACTTCCCATTTGCTATCCTGAAAAACTAAGTCGGCATCCCTCCATAACGAGTGAGATGTTGAGCTCAGAAAGAGGGAGTGGTGTTAGTAATGTGCTATGCATAGATTGGGGGTAAGTATTTTTAGAAAGGAAAAAAGAAGGAAAAAACATAAAGTGAAGGCGTTATGTGGAATGTTGGATGCTTTATAATCTTTATTATTATTATTTATTTGTACAACTTTTTTTATCAAACCTCTACTCTGTTGTATCTAAGTAATCCTTCAATGTATAAAATGTATTGCATTACAGGTACTTTTTAGCTGCCTTTTTAAATAAGTGTATTTTTGCAATTTCTTTAATTTCTTTTGGTAATTTAGTGTACAGTTCTATTCCTTGGTAGAAAATACTGTTTTGAGTTTTATGTTTATTTTTCTTGGTAAATGTAAGTTGAATCTATCTCTTGTTACATGGTCATGGACAGAGCTGTTTGTGCAGTTATTACCAATGTTATTTTTGAAGTGTATAACTGACTGGTAAATGTATTCACATGGAGCAGTTAAAATCCCCATTGTTTTGAACAGATCTTTACAATGAGCTCGACTAGTATTTTTGGTTATTGTTCTTATGGCTCTTTTCTGGAGTTTGAAAACTGTGTTCATATTTTGTGCATTTGTTCCCCATAAGAATGCCATAGCTAAGAATTGAGTGTACATATGAATAATATGTAACTAAAAGACACTACATTTTACACTCTGATGATAGGATTCTAAGAACATAACACGCTGATGATATTCTGTTTAAAAGTATCTTTGTATGATTGCACCACTTCAACTGAGAATCGATATTCATTCCTACAAATTTTGCATTTGTCATACAGTCTATAGAGGTGCCATCTACATTTAATTTAACACTGTAATTTTTCCACTTCGAACTGAAGTTCATTCCATTAGTTTTCCTTATGTTCAATGTCATTTTATTGCTTATTGACCAATCATAAACTTCCTTGAGAATTTTATTTGCTTTCTCGGCAAGGTTTTCTCTTGTTTTCTCAGTGACTATAATATTGCTGTCATCAGCAAAGAGAATTTTTTCACCATTGAGTAACACTAGTGGGAAAGTCATTGATGTATATCAGGAATAGTATTGGTCCTAATATGCTATCTTGTGGAACCCCTATATTAACGCAGTTTGGTTCTTATAAGTGTTTTACCAAATGTTTAGATCTATTTGAAGTATGTGTTACCTCTACTCTTTGCACCCTATCTGCTAGGTATGATCGAAACCAGTCATCAGCTACCCCTCTTATTCCTAATACTTCTAATTTATTTAATAGAATCTTGTGGTCGACCGTATCAAAGGCCTTGGAAAGATCCAACAATATGCCTGTGACACACCCATCTTTATGAAGAGCGTCAAGTACAACTTCTGTGAATTCTACTATGGCTGACTGTATTTTTGCCACTTTGGAAACCAAACTGTGATTCACTTAAAAGAATCTCTTTATTCAGGTAATTCATTAATCTGTCTTTCATAATGCTTCTATTATTTTTGACAATGCTGGCAGCAGGGAAATGGACTTGTAATTTTCTTTGTCTTCTGCATTACGTTTCTTAAGCAAAGGTACAACTCTTGCCTGTTTTAACTGCTCTGGAAATGTCCCTGATGTGAAGGATTCATTTATTATATTCGTTAAGGGACCTTGTATAATCAGTACAAATTCTTTCAGTACACACATTGGTACTTCATCTAAGCCTACTGAGTTTTTATTTTTTAGTTTTTGAACAGTTTTATTGACTTCATTCTCTGTGGTTGGAAGTAACATCATAGTATTCAGTGCAATACTATTTACAGGTGTTATATTTGTTTTGGGGAATTTTTGCTGTAATTTGTCTGCAATACTTGAAAAATGCTCGTTTACATATTTTACTAAGTGTTGTGGATCATCCCCCTCCCTTAGCAGTATGTTATTCTGCGAGTTTTTGCATCTCCCTGTTTTTCCTTTTTTATAACATCCCAGACTGCTTTGCTTTTATTTTCTGCATTATATTCTCTGCATAAATGGAACTATATGCTAACTTCTGGCGTTCCAGGAGGCGTTTAAGAAAACGTACTGCTGTGCAAGTGGACAGCTTTTGTGGGAACAAACAAATAATCTAAAGCCTGTTTCCAGACCCCTTGCCCTTCAGTGATAACACATTTCTTAGATAATGTTGCGGCAACATTAATAAGCATTTGTATTGCTGTACTCGTCTTTTCAGGAAATTCCGAATATCGTTAAAAAAGTATATCATTCCATTAAAAAACGCGCTTAATTCAATTTGTCAGCTTATACAGGAGTTAGGACCATTAAACATTTTCCGAAATCTTCGTTCCGTCATTTTGAAACATTCACGAAACAAATAGGGTGTTACGTCCAACGCGTCTCACACTGTACATCTCGCATACGTTGAAAAAAAAAAAAAAGACATATGTAGTGCATAAACCACAAATTTATTTTATTTATTTAAATCGTATGGCTAGGGCCCCCACTCCATGAAACCGTTCGCCAGGTGCCAGTCTTTCAATCTGACGCCACTTCGGTGACCTGGAGTCCATGAAGATGATGAGCACAGCACAACACCCAGTCCCTGGGCGGAGAAAATTCCCCGGCCTAGCCGGGAATCGAACTCGGGCCCAGAGGATTGACAATCCGTCACGCTGACCATTCAGCTAATGGGGGCGGACATAAACCACAAATAAGAAAGACAGATTCCTGACTTCTATAAACGAAGGTAGAAACTTAGAGCTCTTTTTCTGTATCTGCGGGCAAACGGCTCTACATCTGAATAGATTGATGAGTATTCAGTTGCACAGAGATGTGGCAATGGACTTTCATTTGTTATAAGAAAAGAACCATATCTGATGACAAGTGGCTGTACTTCTGAATAGACTGATGAATATTTAGTTATGCAGATATCTGGCCATGGAGTTTCATTTGCCTCATCCGTTTTATACACTTCCCTCTGTATTTCTGCTGTTAGAAAAAGAGTGAAAATTTTGTATTCTCAGTGCTGTAATTTTTTATTTTAAAAATTCATCTGTTTCCATATTCTGAGGGGACAACATTAGGAAGGGAGATGACTTGGTCACAGTGGTCACTATAAGCAGTATTCACATGGACTATTGACTGAAAGAGCTAATTTTCGATATGTAGTTTACATTTATTTTGGAACTGTATTTATGTCTTGTAGGCAATTTTAATGCATCTTTGAGATTAAATGAGAGCTTGGGATCCACTGTGGTTTCCGACATCCAGCACTCGAAAATCAGCACTGTTGTCGCCACACATTCTGTCACATTCCCCTAAAAAAAATGATTTTAGGATCTCATTACTATTAAGTTATTCGTAGCGTTTCCTTCGCAGTAGTATGGAAGATATAAACTTGTCTCGGTTTGTTGCAGATTGCAGAGATGAGTACGTCGCAATTGTGGTCACGAGCGTCAAAACATGAAGTCATATGACATCTTTGCTTGTGATCAATATTCTGGTGCAGGTTAATTAGATCGAGACGAAAATGTGTTTTGCGGAAGTCATTGTGGATTCTGCGTAGAGGGAGCCAAGTTTTGTATTTTATTAGAGTAGGCGGTCGTATATTTTAATTAATTTTGGCGCTGTGAAACTTCTTGGCCATTTGTGACAGGTAACACTCTTCCTCATGACAGTTGAAGCAATGATAGTATTGCAGTTGTTAGTTTATGTTTGTCAGGCGTTCTATTAGTGTTGTTTATGTTTTTGAGCAAGTAATATGACGTACAGCTTACATGAGAATGTTGCTGACTATTTGTAACCTCTTTACATTTTGTAGGCGTGGGCCTGTGCGCTTAAGATGGAAAGCAATTACGGGTTTTCATCATATCATAATGGAGGGCCAACAAGAGAGAAAGATTTCCAAAAGCTGGCACAGACAATTGGCACCAACATACAAAAGATATCAAAAAATGGTTTGTACTAGCTAGACTACTTGACAATTGATTTAGGTAATATATAACCTAATGTTAATGTATATAATGTTATGTAGTGTCATCCATGCAGAAGATGGTTAACCAACTGGGGACACCTCAGGATTCTCAGGATTTACGCAACCAGTTGTGAGTATTATCTTGTAGTATCAGGTACATAATGGTAATGTGTAACTCGTTGGCAGAAGCCATAATATAGTCATTATCATGCATGTAACACTCCGTGTGGAGCAGTAATACCTTGTGCTAAATATAGTATTACTTAGCCCAAAAACTTTTCATATTTTTTTGCTCTATTTGATGTCAAACTTCATGAATGATTGAATCATGTATGTGTCCGTAAGCTTTTTTTAAAATGCTTATTCACTTGGTCCAGAAACATGTGCTGTGCTTTGGCTTATAATTTACTGATTGTGTTGACAAGTTCTAAATACAATTGATACTTATTCTCATTTTTTCAGACATCAGATACAACATTACACGAGGCACCTTGCTAAAGACACTAGTTCAAATTTAAAGGAACTTGCAGGTTTACCAGCTCCAGCTCTATCATCTGAACAGGTAGATGTTTCTTTTACTAACAGCAAGCAATCTTATTACACATAACCAAATTAATTTGAAGTTGATATGACGAAGTGATTTAGACTGTAGATAAAAACCACATTTTCCATAGGCTACCTTAAGAGCTGTGTTTTATACAGTTAACAACTATATATATTTAATAACTCCATTTTGGTAGTAAATGGAGAACAGAAATTAGGAAATTGCTGAAAATGGAAGTGTGGTAAATTTCTACATATGGGCTGTTTGAGAATGACATACAATAATCATAAAACATTCAGTGGAGGATAAAAAAAAGAACTTCAGTTTCATCTTCACATAGCAAAATCTCACCAAACATTTCTCAAAAATTAAGTCATGAATCATTCCTATGATAAGCCCTTGACCATTGTGGCAATCTCGGCTGTCCTGTGTGATGATCCTGGGTAAGTGATAGCTACTGATACCATCCCACCTTACAATTTTTTGATTTTATGTACAGTATATATTCATAATATGCACCAGTGTACTAAAATATACACTGGATATTCTGTTATATAGTACAGTTGTCTCAGTTAACAGCTTTAGTTTTTATGAAGAAAAGTACATTAAATATGGTGAAAATGTAGACATCCAGCTACACTACAGATCAATGTTTTGCCAAACTTTTGTTTTACATTTATATACATTGACTTCAACTCTCATAAATTTTCTCTTCAAACCTAACCTAGACCTTGGACTATGCTACAGATCAGTTTGTCACAATAGAAAAAATTTCAGTGGGCTAATATCACACCCTGGCACATTGGGTGCCATCTACATTACACTTTGTGTAGTGTAACAACCCAGATGACTTTGGCTGTTAGTAATACTGCAGTGAAATAAGTAAGTCTGAATATTAATTTGTATAAATGAGGAAAATTATATTTTAGCATTCAAGAATACATAGAAGTTGTGGGAAATACATAAGTTACCAAGGCTGCATCACAGAGTTAAGAGAACATTGTCAGACAGAATGAGATTTCACTCTGCAGTGGGGTGTGTGCTGATATGAAACTTCCTGGCAGATTAAAACTGTGTGCCTGACCGAGACTCGGACTCGGGACCTTTGCCTTTTGCGGGCAAGTGCTCTACCATCTGAGCTACCCAAGTACAACTCGCACCCCGTCCTCACAGTTTTAATTCCACCAGTACCTCATCTCCTACCTTCCAAACTTCTGACGAGTTACTGGCGGAATTAAAGCTGTGAGGACGGGGCGTGAGTCGTGCTTGGTTACCTCAGATGGAAGAGCACTTGCCCGCGAAAGGCAAAGGTCCTGAGTTTGTCTCGGTCTGGTACACAGTTTTAATCTGCCAGGAAGTTTGTCAGAGAGGTCTGTTACACTCTGTGCAGTAAACTTTGCCACTGATACATACATATGAGAAATGTTGTTTGTATATCCCAGACATCACCTTTGGAAAAGTATATTTTGGATGTCACTTTCACAATCAAACAATATTGTTTGACAACATTCTGAAATTTGTCCTTGTTCAAGGGTTGTGATAAATCAGCCAACATATCTTCTGTGCACAAATAATCTACCTTAGTATTCCTTTGCTCTGTGTTCACTTATAAAATTGTGCTTTATATTGATTGTTTGGTTCTGGTACCAGTGACATTTTTGGGTAAGTTTATAGCTTCCTTGACGTCACAGAAAATTCTGACGTGCTAAGTGTCTGTATCTCACTTATTAGTTGCAATCCGCAACCTTCCTTGCATTACGTGTGATGGAGCCACGTACTCTTCTTCTACAGTGTACAGTGTTACTGTTTTCTATCTTTAGAATATAAGTCCTCTCATTAATCAAAAACCATATCCAATAGTGGACTGTGTATTCTTAACTCACTTCCCCAGTCTGCATTACTATGGCTCCTGAGTTTTATATTTCCTCTTTACAGTATCTTTATAGTCAGTGGTACCTTTCAGATATCTAAATATTTTAATTGCTTTCAGTATTTCTCATTTGGGCTGCAGCATTTGTGCACTTCACATCAGCTTCATTGGCCATCTGGTTCATCGCTGTGGAAATTAAATGGGATTACAGTTACTCATACTAGTTATCTTCATCCTCATCTTCTTCTCCTCCTCCTCCTCCTCCTCCTCCTCCTCCTCCTCCCCTCTTTTTCCCCAAATACTTTCTGTGTGTATGATGATTGGTCTGTAAATAACTCTTCTGCCTTGTATTTTTAATGCCCCCCATACCCTCCCAGGTAATGCATGTTAAACTTGGTTTGGAGATGCTTCTTAAAATTGTGCATCTGTCTTTCATCTTTATTTATAAATGATCCTCTTAGCCATTGTTTTGATTGCTTCCTCTATCATAGATACTGTGGTCTGTCTTGGATTGTTTCATACCATCTTTATCCAAGATTTTATGGCAACATCTGTTCCAGTAATATCCATGTGAAGAGACATGTATGCATTTAAACAACCATCAAATTTTGCCTTTTTGTAGATGAGATTTTCTGACTGTTTCTGGGGGATCACATGTATTTCTTCCTCTTATTTCCCATTTAAGCAAGCTCTCTTCATGTCCATTAAGTGGATTTGTAAATTTTCTTTCATTGCTAGGGCTAGAAGCATCTACTTGATGCACATGTCTATTCAGCCATTTTATTGAATATCCCTTGAATGCTAGCCATGCTTTATATTTTGGTGGTGCGCTTTGAGGACTTCTTATGTTAAATACCTGTTGTGCCTTTAACAGTTTCTTCCATTCTGGCATTTCAGCCTATTCAAAAGTTTCATTTTGAAGAAATAACTCCGGTTCTTTTTCCATAGCTTTTCTCAGTTGTTGAGAATTTAGACCACTACTAGCCTCTTAACTGTTGTGGGTTGATCTTGAAAATACTGGACTATGTACATCTTATAAATATAATATATAATAGGTTTAAGTGCTTGAGAAGAATGTCTTAAAATGTTTTCTTCCTCTTTTTCTCTTCTAGAACTTCTTCATAGAATGTATCTGTGTCTTTGGCCATCTTATTCTTCCTCTTCTTCAGTTTGTTTCTTCTCCAGAATTAATATTTCTTAAACTTGGTGAAGTTAATAAAGTGATTATAATCTCTTGGTGGCTCTCTTCTATTTTATTTTTATAATTCTCGGAGAATACATCTCTGCTGGTTATTGTCTCCTTATTTGTAGGATTCATGGGCTGGTAAGCCTTTGAGCCTTTATGATAGCCTACCAAAATATATATTTTGGACTTTGAGTCTCATTGTTCCTGACGTTGTTTCAGGACTTGTGCCATAGCCTCGCATCTAGAAATTTTAAAGTTCCTTAGGTTTTGCTTCCCCCTGTGCACACTTTATATGTACTTCAGCTTTTTGATTGTTTGCTCAAATACATAACAGTTGACGTCACCTCTGCCCAAAAACATTTACATAACCCAGCATTAGATAATATACTTCTTGCTTTTTCAGCAGTAGTCCTATATATTGTGTATAATTTGTAGTTCCTTATAATATTTCTTTTGTTCTTTTTGATTGAGATACTGTGTCCTGTAATCAGATCTGACAGTTGTGATCTTCTTTTGTGATTTTCCCTCTTCTATGTTGCAAAACTTCTCAGATATGTCCCTCACTTGATCTTTAGAACTTTTTTAAAAAAGGTTGTATGTTGAGGAATTAATTATAAAGGTAAGAAAGTAATGAATTCCTCCTGTAGACTGACACTCCATCCATCCATCCACAAACATCCCATACGTACTATCTGCAAGATTTATGTGATACTGCTTTTATTAGGGTTAAAGGGTAATCCATTCTGTTTCCATTGTATACACATTTCACTGGATTCCTTGCATTTACCACAGTCTTCCATTCCTGTTATCATATCCTTTATTAATGACATACCTTTTCTGTTAGGTGCCCAAGCCTTCTCTGCCATAAGAAACCTTTTCTGCAACACACAGGATGATTTACATTTTCATCTAGGCCTAAATCTTCAGCAGTATGTAATTTGAAAAAACCTCTTTCATTTGTCACTGTTGCTACAATATTTCCATACTGTTTAACTGTTTGTGCTCTGGTTTTATCAAAGGTTACTCTCTTTGTCCTTGACTATTTAACTTTTGGATAACAAATTCATTGAAGCATCTTTCACATAGTAAACATTATGCAGTTAGTATTGATTTGTGATCCTCTGTTTACAGTTAGACTAAGCTCAATTTTTCCAGCAAAGGGACATAGTGGATGACACACCGAAGCCCCCTCAGCAAAATTATGCAAATTAGCATATGAAGACAAGATCAAAGTTGACATTGTTGGCTGACCCAGTGAAGTGTGTGTACAGAGAGAAAACTGTGATGTCAAAATAAATTTGCAGTAACTTAAGGAACACATTTGAAGGTGGGGGGTCTTACAAGAAAAGTATGATTACTCCATGAGCTTATAATCTCTGATGGCCGAGCGGTTCTAGGCGTTACAGTCTGGAACTGCGCGACCGCTACGGTCGAAGGTTTGAATCCTGCCTCGGGCATGGATGTGTGTGATGTCCTTAGGTTAGTTAGGTTTAAGTAGTTCTAAGTTCTAGGGGACTGATGACCACAGCAGTTAAGTTCCATAGTACTCAGAGCCATTTGAACCTTTTGCCATTATAATCTCTGAACTGGGTAAGTGTAAGAATGTGGAATGTTGCGTGGAACAATCCACTGTAGGTATACACATATGTGTTTTATTAGTAACTGTCAAGCCTTGTGGTCTAGCAATAAGGGAAGTGCCTGGAAGTGAAGAGATCATGGTATCGAATCCCAGTTGGACCATAGATGTTTTAGTTTGCATTTTCATTTAGTCCTCGCCTCTCAAGACACGAGGAGCTGCCAGAAATGACACATGGTATGGATTCCATGTTAAACTGTAGGTCTGCTTTCTCCAGTTGATAACTGGCTTAGGTTAGGGACACACACATCATCGAAATGGCACCCAACTGAAAGACTTGAACCAGGCCATCTATCCACATGAAATTATTATAATTATTGGTGGTGGTGGTGGTGGTGGTGGTAGTAGTAGTAGTAGTAGTAGTAGTAGTAGTAGTAGTAGTAGTAGTAGTAGTAGTATCATCATCATCATCATCAAGACGTAGTTGCCTACAAAGGGTAGAGACTCGTGGCTGTAAGTAATCACATGACAAATACGGAGGTTGGGGGGGGGGGGGGTCCAGGCACCTCCATCTCCTGCAAAATTTTAAAAATCAGATGCCTTATTTGGGCCTTGAAAGTCTGTTTCAGACAACTATCGACTCTAAATGAAGATGATTTTCCAGGAATAAAAACAATTGTAAACATCAGGTTAAGCAGAAAAGGCTAAAAATTAGTTTAGTAAACATCAAAGGTGCATTACATACATTTCTGTAATTGTCACATACTGCAAAATCAGTATACATATACACCACGAATTATTAATGAAATTAAAAGTGGAACACTTGCATTATTAAATGAGGGGCCTGTCTTCAGTGTTAATATTCACAGCCCTTCCTCATCCATTGTTTCTCCTTTCATGGATCTGGCTGTTATTGTATAATACAAATGTGGACTTTCATTGGTGACTGAAGGTAATTTTCTCTTGAGTGATAATTGTCTTGCACTCTTCAGACTGGATATGAACCTTTGTGACATTATTTCGTAACATGCTCTTCCTGAAGACAAATAGTTCATTTTACTGGTCATCAAAGCACTTACGATTGCTGTATTCATACTACACCGACATTCAGTATTTTTTTTTTCATAATGATACTAAACTATCTCACAGGCAGCACTACTGTGAAGATCAGTGATGCGAGCATACGTTTGCTCAGTGACTGATATTTTGTAATGCCTGATATATAGCAAAATTTTGCACCAAGCAATATCAACTCTCATCTTTTACTGTTGGAAAGTCCTCAAACTAGTACCTTGAAAATTCCAATTGTAATTTTTGTTCCACTCTGAACATCAAGAAATAGCTCATTCAAATTGACAACAGATGAAAAAGATTTACTACTTCTAGATCCAATATCTTACAACTTTCTTATGAAGTCATCATCTAGTGGAAATCTTTGATATACGAGGTCTGTTAAATTCCGGAACATTTGTAATTTTGCGCCGATGGTGTGTTGGAACGGAAGGCAGCTGGCATCTCTGCACACGACTCTATTTAATGTGTAACTTCTGGAAGTTTCATTGTTGTATGTCTGTTAGTTATTGTTCATTGTTGTATTGAGTAGAACATTGTGCCACGCAGTTTGCAAATTTCGAGATGGCAGAGTTAGAGGAGCGGTGTGTCTGCATTAAATTTTGTTTGAAACTCAAGGAAACCTTTATGGAGACACACCAAATTACTCAGGAAGCCTATGGTGATGAGTGCTGAAGCTGTACTCAATGTTAACAGATTGTTCACATGGTTTAAAAATGGCTAGACAGAAGCTAAAAGTGACCCTTGTTTAAGAAGCCCTTAGACATCTACAAATGTTGCTCATGGCAGGAACGTCAAAGAAATTGTGAGTGCCAATTGAAGACTTAATGTCTGAGAGATTGCAGAAGACAGTAACATTTAAGTTGGATCATATCATGAGATTTTGACACATCGTCTTGGAAAGCGTGGTGATGCCACCAAGTTCATCCCACGGCACATGTGTCAAGACCAGAAAGACATTTGCCACACAATCTGTGAAGAGCTTTTGGAGTATGACATGTTGCTTAAGAGAATCATAACTGGCGATGAGACGTGGGTCTATGGTTATGATATGGAGACCACGGTTCAATTTTCGCAGTGGGTCAGGATAGTTTCTCAAAGGCCAAAAGAAGCTCATCAGGTAAAATATCAAAGCCATGCTGGTATTTTTCTTTGACTTTGAAGGATTAGTTCATATTGAATTCTTGCCACAGGGACAAACTGTTAATAGATGGTACTATTGGGACGTGTTGCGATGCCTGCGAGAAAATGTGAGAAGGAAATGGCCTGAAATGTGGCGAGACAATTCATGGCTCTAGCGTCATGGTAACACATCCACACATGCATCGCTGTTGATTCGTGTTTATTGCACAAAAAACGAAATCACTGTGATGTCTCATCCACCATATTCTCCAGACATGGTCCCTGCAGACCTTTTTTTTTATTTCCAAAGTTGAAAACCACATTGAAAGGATGAAGATTTACAGTGATGAATGAGATAAAAGCAAATTTGCAGATGGCACTTTGTATGATCCAGCAAGAGGCATACCAAGGCTGCTTCCAAAAGTGAAAACGGTGTTAGGAGTTATATGTCAGTTGTGGGGGAGAGTATTTTGAAGGAGGCCATGCACAAGAAGTAAAAGGTAAGCGTAGAAAAATTTTATGGACAAAGTTCTGGAATTTTTTGAACAGACCTTGTAACTGCATGAGTCAGTGAAGAACAAAAAAGAAAAACTGGTATATTCATAAAATTTAGTAACACAGGCTTTTCAAACTTAGTATGACAAATGCATCTTATAGTGCCTACACCAAGGGCAATATCTTCATACACTTTGTAAAATTTATTTATTTATTTTTGAAATTTCAATTCCAGCTGACAGCCATAAGTAAGTACTGCAGAAAGTTTGATAAACCTCTCTATCACATCTGTAAATAAACACACAAACAAACACAAACGTACACACGAAATTCAAGCTTTCACAACAAACTGTTGCTTCATCAGGAAAGAGGGAAGGAGAGGGAAAGACGAAAGGATGTGGGTTTTAAGGGAGAGGGTAAGGAGTCATTCCAATCCCGGGAGTGGAAAGACTTACCTTGGGGGAAAAAAGGACAGGTATACACTCGGGCGCGCGCGCGCGCACACACACACGCACACACACACACACACACACACACACACACACACACACACACAGACAGACATTTGTAAAGGCAAAGAGTTTGGGCAGAGATGTCAGTCGAGGCGGAAGTAGAGGTAAAGATGTTGTTGAAAGACAGGTGAGGTATGAGCGGCGGCAAATTGAAGTTAGCGGAGATTGAGGCCTGGTGGATAACGAGAAGAGAGGATATACTGAAGGGCAAGTTCCCATCTCCGGAGTTCTGACAGGTTGGTGTTAGTGGGAAGTATCCAGATAACCCGGACGGTGTAACACTGTGCCAAGATGTGCTGGCCGTGCACCAAGGCATGTTTAGCCACAGGGTGATCCTCATTACCAACAAACACTGTCTGCCTGTGTCCATTCATGCGAATGGACAGTTTGTTGCTGGTCATTCCCACATAGAAAGCTTCACAGTGTAGGCAGGTCAGTTCGTAAATCACGTGGGTGCTTTCACACGTGGCTCTGCCTTTGATCGTGTACACCTTCCGGGTTACAGGACTGGAGTAGGTGGTGGTGGGAGGGTGCATGGGACAGGTTTTACACCGGGGCGGTTACAAGGGTAGGAGCCAGAGGGTAGGGAAGGTGGTTTGGGGATTTCATAGGGATGAACTAAGAGGTTACGAAGGTTAGGTGGACGGCGGAAAGACACTCTTGGTGGAGTGGGGAGGATTTCATGAAGGATGGATCTCATTTCAGGGCAGGATTTGAGGAAGTCGTATCCCTGCTGGAGAGCCACATCCAGAGTCTGGTCCAGTCCCGGAAAGTATCCTGTCACAAGTGGGGCACTTTTGGGGTTCTTCTGTGGGGGATTCTGGGTTTGAGGGGATGAGGAAGTGGCTCTGGTTATTTGCTTCTGTACCAGGTCGGGAGGGTAGTTGCGAGATGCGAAAGCTGTTGTCAGGTTGTGGGTGTAATGGTTCAGGGATTCCGGACTGGAGCAGATTCGTTTGCCACGAAGACCTAGGCTGTAGGGAAGGGACTGTTTGATGTGGAATGGGTGGCAGCTGTCATAATGGAGTTACTGTTGCTTGTTGGTGGGTTTGATGTGGACGGACGTGTGAAGCTGGCCATTGGACAGGTGGAGGTCAACGTCAAGGAAAGTGGCATGGGATTTGGAGTAGGACCAGGTGAATCTGATGGAACCAAAGGAGTTGAGGTTGGAGAGGAAATGCTGGAGTTCTTCTTCACTGTGAGTCCAGATCATGATGATGTCATCAATAAATCTGTACCAAACTTTGGGTTGGCAGGCCTGGGTAACCAAGAAGGCTTCCTCTAAGCGACCCATGAATAGGTTGGCGTACGAGGGGGCCATCCTGGTGCCCATGGCTGTTCCCTTTAATTGTTGGTATGTCTGGCCTTCGAAAGTGAAGAAGTTGTGGGTCAGGATGAAGCTGGCTAAGGTAATGAGGAAAGAGGTTTTTGGTAGGGTGGCAGGTGATCGGCGTGAAAGGAAGTGCTCCATCGCAGCGAGGCCCTGGACATGCGGAATATTTGTGTATAAGGAAATGGCATCAATGGTTACAAGGATGGTTTCCGGGGGTAACAGACTGGGTAGGGATTCCAGGCGTTCGAGAAAGTGGTTGGTGTCTTTGATGAAGGATGGGAGACTGCATGTAATGGGTTGAAGGTGTTGATCTACGTAGGCAGAGATACGTTCTGTGGGGGCTTGGTAGCCAACTACAATGGGACGGCCGGGATGATTGGGTTTGTGAATTTTAGGAAGAAGGTACGGGTGCGGGGTGTTTGTCTCCACCTGTCCAATGGCCAGCTTCACACGTCCGTCCACATCAAACCCACCAACAAGCAACAGTACCTCCATTTTGACAGCTGCCACCCATTCCACATCAAACGGTCCCTTCCCTACAGCCTAGGTCTCCGTGGCAAACGAATCTGCTCCAATCTGAAATCGCTAAACCATTACACCAACAACCTGAAAACAGCTTTCACATCCCGCAACTACCCTCCCGACCTGGTACAGAAACAAATAACCAGAGCCACTTCCTCATCCCCTCAAACCCAGAACCTTCCACAGAAGAACCACAAAAGTGCCCCACTTGTGACAGGATACTTTCCGGGACTGGGTCAGACTCTGAATGTGGCTCTCCAGCAGGGATACGACTTCCTCAAATCCTGCCCTGAAATGAGATCCATCCTTCATGAAATCCTCCCCACTCCACCAAGAGTGTCTTTCCGCCGTCCACCTAACCTTCGTAACCTCTTAGTTCATCCCTATGAAATCCCCAAACCACCTTCCCTACCCTCTGGCTCCTACCCTTGTAACCACCCCCGGTGTAAAACCTGTCCCATGCACCCTCCCACCACCATCTACTCCAGTCCTGTAACCCGGAAGGTGTACACGATCAAAGGCAGAGCCATGTGTGAAAGCACCCATGTGATTTACCAACTGACCTGCCTACACTGTGAAGCTTTCTATGTGGGAATGACCAGCAACAAACTGTCCATTCGCATGAATGGACACAGGCAGACAGTGTTTGTTGGTAATGAGGATCACCCTGTGGCTAAACATGCCTTGGTGCACGGCCAGCACATCTTGGCACAGTGTTACACCGTCCGGGTTATCTGGATACTTCCCACTAACACCAACCTGTCAGAACTCCGGAGATGGGAACTTGCCCTTCAGTATATCCTCTCTTCTCGTTATCCGCCAGGCCACAATCTCCGCTAACTTCAATTTGCCGCCGCTCATACCTCACCTGTCTTTCAACAACATCTTTACCTCTACTTCCACCTCGACTGACATCTCTGCCCAAACTCTTTGCCTTTACAAATGTCTGCTTGTGTCTGTGTATGTGCGGATGGATATGTGTGCGTGTGTGTGCGCGAGTGTATACCTGTCCTTTTTTTCCCCCAAGGTAAGTCTTTCCGCTCCCGGGATTGGAATGACTCCTTACCCTCTCCCTTAAAACCCACATCCTTTCGTCTTTCCCTCTCCTTCCTTCTTTCCTGATGAAGCAACAGTTTGTTGTGAAAGCGTGAATTTCGTGTGTATGTTTGTGTTTGTTTGTGTGTCTATCGACCTGCCAGCATTTTCGTTCGGTAAGTCACATCATCTTTGTTTTTAGATATATTTTTCCCACTTGGAATGTTTCCCTCTATTATACATCTGTAAATAAGGTGTTTAGGGTGCGCTGAAGTTTGAGTTACTGGCTGTTTGTTCCAGAGAAGTCCACTTGATTTGGTAAATAGTAAGAAGCAAAATAAAAAGAATATATAGCTTAGGAACTGAATCATTTAGAAGAGGGTGTACTCTAGTCAAGTGAGAGTTATTCATATTTGTTTGTAGCTTCCTCACTGAAAAATTTTCCAGGGGTTTCCACTGTTCAGTTATTCTATTGATTGGAGCAAAGAAAGCCATGTCATACATACATACTTCAGTATTTAATGGAGTTTAGTGCTAAACAGGGTGTTACAAAAAGGTATGGCCAAACTTTCAGGAAACATTCCTCACACACAAATAAAGAAAAGATGTTATGTGGACATGTGTCCGGAAATGCTTAATTTCCATGTTAGAGCTCATTTTAGTTTCGTCAGTATGTTCTTCCACCTACGCTCAATGGAGCATGTTATCATGATTCCATACGGGATATTCTACCTGTGCTGCTAGAACATGTGCCTTTACAAGTACGACACAACATGTGGTTCATGCACGATGGAGCTCCTGCACATTTCAGTCAAAGTGTTCGTACGCTTCTCAACAACAGATTTGGTGACCGATGGATTGGTAGAGGCGGACCAATTCCATGGCCTCCACGCTCTCCTGACCTCAACCCTCTTGACTTTCATTTATGGGGGCATTTGAAAGCTCTTGTCTACCCAACCCCGGTACCAAATGTAGAGACTCTTCGTGCTTGTATTGTGGACAGCTGTGATACAATACGCCATTCTCCAGGGCTGCATCAGCGCATCAGGGATTCCATGCGATGGAGGGTGGATGCATGTTTACTCGCTAACGGAGAACATTTTGAACATTTCCTGTAACAAAGTGTTCGAAGTCACGCTGGTACGTTCTGTTGCTGTGTGTTTCCATTCCATGATTAATGTGATTTGAAGAGAAGTAATAAAATGAGCTCTAACATGGAAAGTAAGCGTTTTCGGACACATGACCACATATCATATTTTCTTTCTTTGTGTGTGAGGAATGTTTCCTGAAAGTTTGGCCGTATCTTTTTGTAACACCCTGTATATATATTTTGGTGAAGTTTAAAAGTAGATTACCTTTTGAACTTTTTTGGAAAAAGTAGTAAATGCCCATTGCAAATTCTTCAGCATAAAAATATTTGAGGCTTTTTGCACCTGTTTGTGAAGCTAAATGAAGCTACTAGCAGGAACAAGCTTTTATTTTTGTGTGGTGTTGAACTTCCACAAAAAAAAAAAAAAAAGAAAAGAAAAACAGCAACTCCCTTTATGTTTCTTGACATTGTATTTGCATTACCTCATGCAAATGAGATGCAATTTTTTCATGGAATTCCTTTCATAGCAGCTTGTCACTTAAAGAGAGTAAAACTTCCTTTGCCAGAATTGTGTTGCACATTTTTGCTTGTTTAACATAAAAGTAATGGTAGTTGGATACCGTTTAACATTTTTAATGTCTGTTCTACCATTTATTACAAGAGAAGAAGGGTTGACTTTTAAATGTTCTGCTGCTATATTCCAACAAGCAGATAGAGTGCGAAGGTGCGCTCTAATTAAGCTGTTTTATTTCTACCATGACTTTTTTACCAGTCTGAGAATTGGGGGAAACACTTTCTGAACAGCTGTGAAGTATGATCTGCACAAGAAATTGGCAAGGAATAAATGAACCAAAAAGCATTTCAGGATCTTCCTCATCAGGTTTTATTCCAAATGCTGACAATGATGTATTTGAAGGCTTAAGGGTTTATAGGTCCACATGGCCTTAAGACAAAAAATGATGATGGCAGTCATCACAACCAACATGCTTTATAGAAATGTCTCATAACACACTGTACAGAATACATGTTGGACATTTTATCAAACATCAGCATTCTGTACTATACTGTTCCTAAATTCCTGTTTACTTGCACTTTTTAATTACACTGACAGTCACTGTATTAACACTTTGGTGTTTGTCCGCCCCCCGGTAGCTGAGTGGTCAGCGCGACAGACTGTCAATCCTAAGGGCCCGGGATCGATTTCCGGCTGGGTTGGAGATTTTCTCCGCTCAGGGACGGGGTGTTGTGTTGTCCTAATCATCATCATTTCATCCCCATCGACGCGCAGGTCGCCAAAGTGGCGTCAACTCAAAAGACCTGCACCTGGCGAACAGTCTACCCGATGGGAGGCCTTAGCCACACGACATTTCATTTCACTTTGGTGTTTTGCAACATTACTATCTGAATTTGCTAAAATACTTAGGCATTCTTTTACAGAACTTTTATTTATTGTGATTGTTTTTCACTTACAATTTTTCATGTTCCTTCTTACTACAATCCATGACTAGTGGTACAGAAGTTTCCACTGTATTATCTTTTTCACTTTGTCTATTTATCATTTGCACTGTTTAATCTTGCAGTATCATTTGTGCCAGGCTTGTTAGAGAAACTATTAACAACTTCCAAAGGAGCAAGAAAACATCTAATTCCTTGCATTTTTGGCAAAATAGCTAAACAAAATCCTTTGCAGCTAACATTGTTTTGAATTCTAAAAAGACAAATAAATCCACCAATTACAGATTGTCACAAAATTACTCCCAGCACAATTTAAAAAAATTAGAGATGATGGCCATTACTAAGATAGTGTCAGTGTGGTGTGTATTAATAGGTATGGATAAATGGGTGAAATGTGCATCTTGTGATGTCGTCCGGTTATAAAAAATGCAACAGGTTTTAGACAAATGTCGTAAACCTTGGGACATCACTTGGTTCAAAAGCAGGTTTATTACTATCTGAAATCATTCATAGACAGGTTTACTATGTACTCAGGAAGGAAATCAGTAAAATCTATAAAACATTTTAGTAGCATATGATTAGTGAAATGTAAACATTACCTTTTTCATTTTTTTTAAACATCAAATTATGAAATGTCTATTTCTGTAATTTTTTAGTAACTTCCCATAACTCTGTAATTAAGGTGATTAATCCATAACAGTTATGATAAAACAGTTGGCAGCCATGTCAAGAGCTTTCGTACCTCTAATAATATGCACTGATGCTCTCGAATCTAATATCCATTCTGGTTCTTTATTACCCATTTTCTCAAAGACATTGATAGATGTAAAATGCCTTCCCTCAGTTAGTAGTACTTTTCTCTTGGGCTATTTGCAACATATATTTTTCCTTTGTACGAAGCCTTTTGCTGTGTAAGGATGCAAAGTGACACATCCTCTGACACTTGTAGCACTTCACTGGTTTCTTCTTTTTATACTTAAAGTGCTGAAGCTGTCTCCTTTTGCAGAGTATAGCTATCTGATGCTCTTTTGACATCCTGCAGAATCATTACTTTTGTGCTGTCTCCTGTTATCAAGCTTTCTAACCCTATACTCGTGAGTGCATATTTTTTGGACAGTCGTGCTAGCAGTAATGTGTCAACCCATTCATCAGGACTGTCTGAGTGCTCCTTAGTCAATTTGATGTAGATATTATTTTTTGATGTACTTGTCCACATTCTAGCACTTATTCAGTTGAGAGGTTATAAGCTCATGGGGTAATCATACTTTCCTTGTAAGACCTCCATCTTCAAATGTGCTCCTTATTGCATACTTATTTTGCCGTCACAGCTTTCTCTGTTTGTTCATAGATCACTGGGTCAGCCAATAATATCAACTTTGATCTTGTCTTTCCATCCGTATTTCCATAATTTTGCCTAGTGGGCTTCATTGTATCATTCACTATGTCTCTTAAATCATCCTAGTGTAACTATGCTTGCACATCAAACTCTCATGTAGCATAGTTGTCCTGACTACCTACAAGTTACTGTATTTGTAGGATTTGTTCCACACTCATTTTTCACAATTATCTTTATTGCTAGTAAGGACAATATTAAATAACGCGAACTCCTGTGCAATCCACTCGTTTGAATAGCCTCTAGTACACATTGCAGTAATTCTTTTCTTATTTATACCAGAATGGTTATTCAGAATGTGTTGTGAGCCTGTAACCTGAACTATATTGTTCATAAACCCAACATGTGGGTACATCTGCCTCAAAATATCTGAAATGACATACTTGGAATTGTGAGCCAATATAATGTAGTATTGTAATAGCTTGGAAAGGACATTGTGTAAATGAGAGGGATTAGAGCAAACTGTAACTTTGTATATGACGTGTATGAAGAAAAGATATTGAAGTTCTTGGTAACATTATTACAATATTCCATACTTTAAAACTCTGTGTAGCCTGAAATGGTTTTGGTTTCATGGGCAGGCACATTATTCCATATGAAAGACCCTTCAAAAACCAATGCTTTGTAATGTTAGAGTTGAAACAGGAGTAAAATTCTATCATATTGCAATTATACTGATAATGTTAAAATTACAAAGAGAAGGAACGATAGCCAGTATTTACCTACATATGGTGCAGTTCCTCATACTGCCAATAGTATCAAAGCAGAAAATTGATAGCCTGGCTTTCAGTTCTTCATCTTTGTTCATTGGGGAAAAAAGAGGCATTGATTGGTGAAACTTGGAAGAAGGAAGGAAAAGGGGGGAGGGGGGGGGCAGGGCAGGTCACTCAGATGTGGAGCTGAAAGGGACCAGTGAGGACGAGGAATCGGAGATGAAAGAAATCAAATTAGTACATTAGTAAACACTAATAGTGTTTCAGTTCAGAGATGATATGATAAAATGGAAATAGTTGGAAATCCCATGTGGTGTAACAGGCATTCATTTTTCTTGAGTCATGCTTAGTGATTGAGCAATGGATGTCCCCAAGGCAGACAGTTACCCTGTATCCATTCGTGCATTAAGTTCATTTGAGGTTTGTCATTTCTGTGTGTGATATATAAAAGCTGTGCTGTGAACATGTCAGTTGATAAACATGAATGTATTCATGTGTTGTTGTGTCTTTAATATTGTATTTACCAATGGTGGGGATGGAATAAGTGGTAGTGGATGGATGCTTGGGACAGATTTGACAGCATGAATGATTGCAGGGATAGGAACCTGGGAATTTCATGTAGTTTAAGGCATTTCAGAGTTCTGGAGTGGGACAATGTGATGGGGAATGGCATGTGGGAAATATTGGGGAGAGATGATCTCGTTTTATGGCTTAATTTGAGAAAAATCGGTATTCTAATTAACTGTTAGAGACCGTGGATAGTAAGAAGTGGTGATGGGGGTGCAGCTCTTGTTTTAAAGGGCAGCTGTGGTGGTCAAATGTCAGTATTAAGGAATTTGATGCTGGAGCAGATAAAATTACCATGAATGCCTAGTGAGTAGGATGGGCAGTGTTTGACATATAAGGAATGACAGCTGTTGAATTGGAGAGATTGTTTCTTGTTGCTTGATTTGACAGAGGCTGAGATTGGTACAGGAGACTCTGGGATGGCTGTCAAAATCTCGGAAGTTTGCTTTGGATGTGGAGAAGAAACAAGTGAATTTAAGTTGAATAGGAGTTAAGCTGTTGTGGGAAATAGACCATTGTACTTCTGCAGGAGTCCAGATCACAAAAATACAATCAGTTAATCTGTACTAAGGCAGTGCACACGACTTGTGTTAGTTGAGGAATGTCAGTCATGCAACCCATGGATAGCCTGGTATAAGATGGAGTGGACATTCCTCGTTCCCTTTGGAGTCACCCAGATTTGTTTGTCACTCAGATCTCAAAGGTGAAGTGCTTAAGGACAACGAAGAAGTTTGATAGTGACAGTGCGTGAGGTTTCTGGGAGAGTTTCTGATGGGTGTTGGAAGAGGTCATGTTAAAGGGCTAACAGACTGTGTGCATGTGGGTTGTTAATATAAAGCTAGGAGTGCATGGATAGGTACAAAGAGGACTTTGAGAGGAAGAGGGCTGTTAAGGGATTTGGGTTGTTATGGGAAGTGGTTGGTGTCTTTTGTGGTGTCACCGCCAGACACCACACTTGCTAGGTGGTAGCCTTTAAATCGGCCGCGGTCCATTAGTATACGTCAGACACGCGTGTCGCCACTGTCAGTGATAGCAGACCGAGCGCCACCACACGGAAGGTCTAGAGAGACGTCCTGGCACTCGCCCCAGTTGTACAGCCGACTTTGCTAGCGACGCCACACTGACAAATACGCTCTCATTTGCCGAGATGATAGTTAGCATAGCCTTCAGCTAAGTCAATTGCTACGACCTAGCAAGGCGCCATCACCAAGTTATATTGAGACTATAATACTGTATCAACAAGACCAATGTTCACCAATTGTGGATTAAAGTTAAGTATTCCAGAAGCTACGTACTTTTCTTTATAGCATTCATTACGTATCCTGTTTCAGACCTCACGCCAGCCTGCGTGAGTTTAAGCGCGTGCCTTTCGGCTTCCTCTCATTGTGTCTAGGCTGTCTTTTCTAGACACAACATCTTTTATGTGGTGTGGGTGGGGTTTTGGGGGGCTACTTGTTATGTGTTTGAGATTTTAGTGTATGAGGACTGAGGTGTGTTTGTTTGGAACTTTGAGGCTTGGTCCAATGAGATAGCCAGGTTTGTATTTTAGGTTCTAAGTAGAAAGTAGGGATGTGTGGGTGAGCAGGTATGAGATATGCAATGGAGGCATGCAAGACCTTATTAGAGGTGTAGGGCTTATAGAATTTTCTACATTTCAGTTCGGGTGGAAGGATTAATCATGAGGAACAATTTTGTGTCAGTGTGTTGAAAAGGTGATCAAGCGCGCCCCCCCCCCCCCCCCCCCCCCAGCCACAACTCCCACCCCCTCCCAACCCCCACCCTAATACCACATTCGAGGAGCCTCTTTATTCAGTAACGATGGTGGTGGAGTGTCAGCGAACAGATCCTATACAATTCATGTCTCAGCAGGAGCAAAATTTGTCAGTATTCTAAATACGTTGTGGGTGAAGGTTTGAATTGTAATCAGTTTGAGCACTTCTTGGTTTAATATAATTTTTACAACATAACAAAGTTACACATACCAAAGTTAGCTTTTAGAAATGTACTACTATGCAGTGGTATCAAGAATGGAATTTTTCCTTTTTCATGGAAACTGAGAAGGGTATTATACTTAGGGTATTCAAGATATAGCAGTTGGTGTGGGCACTTTGAGATGCCTCTTTCCACATAGTCATTAAGTAATTTAAATTCTTTATCATTCCATGATTTGTAACACACATGATTCATGTAGTATATTCCCACGTTGGGTTTATAAGAATTTACTAGATGGTTTCCTTTCCTAATAAAATTGTGAAATTGTGCACTCTTATCTGCCACTTGTGTGTTGTGTTGTTCTTATATGTGAAATATTACATAATTATGGTTTGTTTTACTACATTCTGGAATCATCTGATGTGACTTCTAGGATAGTTCACTATACAAGATCAAGACTGATTAGCTTCCATCCCCATGAGTGATAAAATTAAAGATTTTATCATGAAGATTAGTAGAGTATTTTTGTTCCTTTTGAGGACTTTTAATTTCAGTTCCTACATTACTGAGTTCAGTAGTGGTAACTTTTGTGATAAAAACAATGGTGGTGATTATTCTGGAGTACTTATATAGCATTTCATTTGAAATATTAGGCTTCATTTGAACTCAGAAAAGAGTGGGCTCTGATAGTTCATGCAAATAAAATATCGTTTCAGCTAGTCACTATTGTCAGATAGTTTTTACAATGCAGGATCTTAATTTTTCACTGTGGTTTAATTAACAGATGTACTGGAAAATAATCATGCTGTGTATTGAGAGATAATTCATCATCAAGTTAGGTAATCATTCTCTACTGACCATTGCCCTGAAAAGATTACAATTTTATTATAAAACTGTGGATAACATGAAGAGAATGTGATATAGTCTCCATATGCCTGCTAAAAAATGTTCAGCAGACCTTTTACTGAATGGCATCCACTCTACATATCTGCTATATTTTCTTAGAAACAGTGATAGTTCTGAAATTTATGTATACGACTGTTGTAAATGGGGACAAAGTGACCATGTTAAGTGTAAGAGATGTGTTATAAAACCAAAGGGAAACATGATGAATATCAGCTGGGTCGAGTGGGAGATGCATTTTAAAGGCTTGCTGACATAAGACAGGACAGAGTAAAAGGAAATAAAGTGAGAGATACGGGAGAATGTGGAGGATGAAGAGGTAAGAAAATAACTAGGAAAGCAGTTCAGAAGGTGGCTACACATCTGAAAATTGGGAAATCACCAGTGCCTAGAAATGTACTGTTAGAGTTCATGAGGTATATCCCAAGCATTCTGTATGAATATTGAAGCAAGTTAAGCTGAAGAGCCAAAGAAACTGGTACACCTGCCTAATATCATGTAGTGCCCCTGCGAGCATGCAGAAGTACTGCAACATGATGTGGCATGGACTTGACTGTCTGAAGTAGTGCTGGAGGGAATTGACAACATGAATCCTGTAGGGCTGTCCATAAATACGGCGGTGATCTTTTCTGAACAGCTTGTTGCAAGACATTCCAGATATGCTCAATAATGTTCAGGTCTGGGGAGTTTGGTGGGCAGCAGAAGTGTTTAAACCCAGAAGAGTGTTCCTGGAGCCACTCTGTAGCAATTCTGGACATGTGGGGTGTCGCATTGCCCTGTTGGATTGGCCCAAGTCAGTTGGAATGCACAATGGGCATGAATGGATGCAGATCAGACAGGGTGCTTATGTATGTGTCACGTGGAAGAGTCCTCTCTAGATGTATCGGGGGTCCCAAATCACTCCAACTCCATATGCCCCACACGATTACAGAGCCTCCTCCAGCTTGAACAGTCCCCTGCTGACATGCAGGGTCTGTGGATTCATGTAGTTGTCTCCAAATCCATACACGTCCATCCACGCTATACAATTTGAAACAAGACTCGTCTGACCAGGCAACATGTTTCCTGTAATCAATAGCCCAAATTTGGTGTTGATGGGCCGAGGTGAGGCGTAAAGCATTGTTTTGTGCAGTCATCAAGGGTACACGAGTGGACCTTTGGCTCCAAAAGCCCATTTCAATGATGTTTTGTTGAATGGTTTGCATGGTAACACTTGTTGATGGCCCAGCAATCTGCAGCAATTTGCAGAAGGGTTGCACTTCTGTCCCCTGGAATGATTCTCTTGGTCCTGTTCTTGCAGGATCTTTTTTCAACCACAGCAATGTCGAAGATCTGATGTTTTACTGGACTCCTGGTTTCATGGTACACTCGTAAAATGGTCATTCAGGAAAATCCGCACCTAATTGCTACTTCCGAGATGTTGTGTCCCATCGCTCGTGTGGAGACCGTAACACCATGTTCAAACTCGCTTAAATCTTGATAACCTGCCATTGTAGCAGCAGTAACCAATCTAACAACTGCGCGAGACACTTGGTGTCTTATATAGGCATTGCTGACTGCAGCACCGTATTCTGCCTGTTTACATATCTCTCTCTTTGAATACGCATACCTATACCAGTTTTTTTGGAGCTTCAGTGTATTTTATAAATGTATGTGGTATTGAGGGGGAGGGGGGAGGGAATTCAAGCAGAGTGGAACTTACCATATTGAAGCCCCTTATATAAAAGAAAAGTAGCAACAAAGTTTGTTGCACCAAATCATGAATGGAGAAGTTTGTAAATGAAGTGGAAGAACAAAATGGTTTCAGAACAGGCTGGTGGTTTGTAGGTAACATCATTACCTGAATACAGATCATGGAGAAGTGACTGGAAAGGAATTTAAGCAGTTATTCGGTTCTCACCCATCTTGAGAAAGCACATGACACAATGCCACTAAAGCTGTTGTTCAAAGTTGTGTGGTCAGGGGAACTGCCAAAAATTTATGTAAGAAGCATCATCAACTTCTACAAGTCAGCAGAATGTATCAATAAAGTGGGGAAAGAAATTTCTAGAGAGGCCCTCAGAATAACCAAAGGACTGAAGCAAGGCTGCTGTCTGTCTTCCACTCTCTTGTTAAAGATGTGCAGAAGGCACTGGATCTGTGGTGTAGAAAGTGCAAGATTGAGTTAGAGAACTACACTTTCTTATACTGATGATCAGGTCATTATAGAGGATGATGATAAAAATACCAGACGTATCTTATTCACTTAGGAAGTTGTTGGAAGAGTATAAAAGTGGGGTTTGAAAATTAGTTTTGAGAAGACAGATGTTTATATTGGGGAGAAAGGGAAGTAACTTGGATGATGACGTCTTATTAAATTGTGTAAAGAGTTAAAGTACCTGGGTAACATCATATCACATGGTGGAAGATGTGACAGAGATATCTAACAATGGATGGGTCAGGAAAGAGTGGCTATCCAAAAATTAAATCCAGTAGTTGGGTCCTCAAAAATGAGTTTAGATGTTAAAATGCGTTTATACAAATTGTCCATGGAATCAATAGCAAGCTATGGTAGTGAGTCCTGGGAACTCAAAGAAAGAAATAGAGAGACTTAGAGCTTTAGAAGTGGACCACTTCAGAAAATCATGTAGAATTTCTCAACATGATTATGTAAGAAATGAGGACATAAGAAAAAGGAGACATTCATAGTGTTGTGGCTAGAGCAGAAGACAGACAGCTATGATGGTCTGGGCATTTCAAAATAATGGATGAAGACAATGTCCAAGAGAGTATTTTCATGGCAACCTCCTGAAGGGAGAAGAAGAGGAAGACCATGGAAAGTGTGGCTAAGTGGTATCTGAGGAGCGGTGGAGAGAAGAGGAATAGAAGAGGATGAGGAAGAAAGACGAAATCTTGATGTTTGAAGAGAGAGAGATGGGATGTGGTGTCAGCTGTAGGACTCCCACAACAAGAATAATTTGCACTATGTTAGGTATCTTGATAACATTGTGAAGGGCTGGAGATCCATTATAGTAGATCTATGTGACTGTGAAGGGTGGATGCCATGAGTGTTGGTAATATGCCCTAACTACTGTATTTGCACCAGAAAAAGGAACACCTATCTCTGTTACACTCCAGGCTGGTATCTTTAAGTTCTTGGAAAAGACGCTAAAGATTTGCCAAATGTTAGTGGGAGTACATCCTGAAAACCACAATGTCATCCAGTTAATTGATGCAGGACGGTACAGTTGCAGTAAGCTGTTCCAAGAAACTTCGGAATATCTCTGGTGGCAGCTGAAAGGCAGTTGTTGAATGTGAAACAACCCCATATGGACATTTATGACAAAGTGTATGGACTGGGCTTCTAATGGCAATTGCAGGCAAGCACCTTGTAAATCAGTCTTAGAAAAGAACCAATTGGCACCTAATTTGTCAGGCCTCGGGAACGGAAAGGAATCTACTGCCATCTCTGGATTAAAATCTACACAATGATGCAACCTGCCTGATTGTTTTTTTTAACAATCACAATGAGTTATGCCCATTCACTTACAGAAACAGGGGTAATCACCCCACCATCTTGCTATTCTTGCACTTCAGTCACCATTTTATCATGCATTGCGTGAGGAATAGGCTTAGCCCATGAAATCTGAGTCTTACATTGTCTTTCAGTGTGTAATGTGGGCCACTAAACTGTCTGCTTCACCTGCATATTCCTGAAATAAGCAGCCATATCTCTTATTTAGTTTCCTGACACTATCACGGGGAACAGAAGAGCTCATTTGTGGGACATTATTCTGAATATGGAGTCTAAACATATCAACGGAGTCTATGCCAACAGTATTTGTACTGTCACATGAATCTGGACTGATGTGAACCATATTTGACACACAAACTCTATACCCTGAGAAGACCAACAGAGTGTGATTTATAACACTCTAGCTTCAGTATTTGCCAAGTGCAAGGATTTTTTTTCCAGCCCCTGCCATACAGGCAGCCCAGCATGACAGATGTGTTGCAGAGCAGCCTGCATATTAGGGGCAGGAGACAGTTTTCCAGCCTCCAATGTGTAGGCTGCCCAGTACAACAGGCTTATTGTGTTGGAATAGTATCGGCCTGCTTGGCACGGCAGCCAGCATGCCATGGCAGGAAAGATTTCCAAGCCTTTGACATATAGGCTGTGCTGCCCAAGAGGTAGGTTGTGGGAGTAGTGCCAACCTGCTTTGCCAAGGTGTTTCCCAGGGGGTACACATGTGCATACGTCTGTCTGTTGAGGAATGTGACATAAGTGGTGGTATCCAACTGCAGTCAAACACTGTCATTAGCAATCTGCACATTTACAAAAAATTTGACTGTCTTTGACTGTCTTGCTTCCCACAGAAAGAATATTTTGATTCCTGGCAAGGGCACTCATTACATTCATATGTAATGACGCACTGTGGACAAGACCTAACAGTGCATCCTGTTGCAGTAGCATGCTGACTGCATGGCTAACAATGATGAGAACTGCTCCTGGCTTGCCACATTGTATTGGGGTGCTGCAGACATAGATGGGTACCATTACACTTAATGGCAGAAATAGCCAGATTGTTCAAATCTACCTCTTCACTGTCAAAAGTATCATGCAGCTCTAGGATTTTAAGCACTTTTTCTTGGCTAGGATCTGGCAAGTTTAGAAAGTCTGCTCGAATTCTAGCATCCAACACATTTTGCATGATGGAATCTTGTGACATAGCATCACCTGAAGACTGTCAAAAAGTACTGCATCAGGCCACTAAGCTGTGCTGTCCTCTATCAGTGTGACTGGTGCAGTTGCTTCCGCATATGGAAAAACTTGTATCTAACAATACCATAAGAATTTGTGCCTCAAAATAGGCATTAATCTTATCCACTAGCCATTCATAGTCAGTTTACAAATGAGAATCTAAGAAATGCTTGGAATGCAAGTGATACACATTGATATCTGCAGTTTAGAGAAAATTTACTATACAATCTGTACCTGTAACATTGTGCACAACAAAGTGTGCCTTCAGTTGTGCATGGTACTTGGACCATCTTCCTGTTGACTGTCAAATTCTCTGAATTTGTATGCTGACATTGACATTGCTTGTTGAGATACTGTTACTGTACATTGGAGTTGAACCAGTTGAGATAACTGGAGTAACTGTTACCTCCGCTGCCCCTGTAACTGTAATATCTGAGTTAGTTCTGGTGTCCGGTTAACCATGAGGACCAGTGGCCACAACCACATGTTAACAGAACCAGACAGTGACCCAATCGCCCTCCACAGTCCCTTCAAAAGTAAGCAGCTCACACACACCATCATATAAGTCCATGGAAACTGTTCATTGTCAGACAGTATGGCAGGACTTACTGAAATTCTGTGTGGATGGAAAGTACCTCATTGTCAGCTTTTGTATCCTAGGATTTGTCTGCAATGGGGAAGGAACTGTGAAGCAAACAGGATAACACACATGGAACACACGTTGATATTTATTACTCTAGCTAGAATGCTTTCCTCAGTGTTGTGGCAGCAACAAGATGCATTAACTACTTTAGTCATAATGATGCGGCTCATACCACACTAAAGCCCAATCTATAATTCTCATTAGCAGTCAAAGTCCAGGAAATCATAACTAGAAACACAGGAAATGGGTAGTACATGAATTGACAAAGCTGGCTCAAGATCTAAAACAAGACTGAGACCAGGCACTTGGTGATATATATAAATAGCTGTGCAGAGATGCCACTGCGCTTGTTTCATGGAGGCATTTCCCTGGCCTCAGCTTTCCGTTGGATGCAGGTGTGCTATTCAGCTGGTGTCTGGTGATCCATATGGCACTTGCTAGTGCCAGCTGTTGAGTCTCAGTGTGGGTTGCTAGATGTTGTGTGTGTAACAGAGGACAACACCACAGTTAGCAATCATTTCTTCCATTTTTTCCATGATTCAGCTTTCTTTCACATGCTTATGCCTTTTGTAAACCCTTGTTTTATTCCAAGCAGTCTCACGAAAACCAGTATTTAACATTTATAAAACTTGGGAGCATTTTATTCTGTTGTTATAGCAAAATTTAAAAAAAATTCTCTGATCAATTTTTATAAAAAGCAAATGTAACCATTTGGCAACTGACAACAGACTAAATATCCAGTATGGCTAGCACTGTACAAACACTTATCAAACAATGGAAAATCTAGGATGGAACATAACAATATTATGAAAAGGAAAGTTGCTACTCACCATATAGTGGAGATGCTGAATCGCAGATAGGCACAATAAAAAGATTGTCGCAAATTAGCTTTCAGACAGTATGGCCTTTGTCAAAGCAACTGAAGCCAGCCACAGGCTGCAGGTTCTCTCTCTCTCTCTCTCTCTCTCTCTCTCTCTCTCTCTCTCTCTCTCTCTCTCTCTCTCTGTGTGCGTGTGTGCGTGTGTGCGTGTGCGTGTGTGTGTGTGTGTGTGTGTGTGTGTGTGTGTGGCCGAAAGCTAATTTGTGACAATCTTTTTTTCTGCGACTCAGCGTCTATGCTGTATGGTGAGTAGCACGTTTCCTTTTCATAATATTGTTACTGTACAAATACTTTTCAGCCATGTTTCATAATACAACAATGAAACATATCATGCGAATCAGACTAGTACAACAACTGAAATCAGAAATTTCCTGTTACTTTTTGTACTCTCCCTGTATTTGTCATGTAGAAAGATTGCAAAATCTATCAAAAAGCTGACAGGTTTACTTGAAATAGTGTTGACCATCTCATTATAATGAGTGAATAAGAAATGTATGAAACTTAAAGAACATGTATTACAACAGTGTATGATCCTTAATTTTATGAATGTTTGTCTACAGTTTCAAGCATGTTCTTGTTTAGTTTTAATATTTTAACAATTTTATTTCCATACACAATCACTTTCATGTTTTCACAACTGACCGGTTATGATCATCAGTGGTCTCCTTCAGAACCGTGCACATCAAGCAGCATGCTATGCCATCTTATGTATGCATTGTCATATATAGAGGATATAATAATAATAAAAAAGTGTTCAGACGACAAAGAAAAGAAACATAAAAAATAATCCAGAAAACAACTTCTAGAAATAAAAGAAACTTTCACCAAAAACAGTACTAGAAATTTTGTACCAAACTTTTGAACATGTAATGGCACCAAGCCTTTCTTACAAAGAGGAAAATGGTGAAAAATAGGATTAAAGAAGAGGTTCCATAAATACCAGAAAATATTGAGACCACTAATCAAGTTGTGGAGACTTCATTACAGCAGATGTATTGAAATGGTCAGAAACAAAGATTAGAGTGACCTACACTTACTTTTTGACAACATTTGGAAAACAAAGTTCCAGAAGAATGGAAATAGCATTAATCCACATGCTATGTAAAAAAAGGAGACAAACGAAATGTCAGCAATTACAGGGCAGTGTAACTTCTGCCAGTGGCAGAATGATATTCTCAAAAATTCTCTTTAATAGGATGGAAGAAACTTCAAACACTGGGAGAATATCAGGGCAGTTTTTGAAAGGGAAGATCCTGCACACAACAGATTTTCAACTTAAAAGCAATAATTCAATGCAAAACTTTAACCAGCAAATCTGTAGAAGTATCATTTATTTATTTAAAAAAAACATTTAATTTGATGTGCAGAAAAACAGTAAATAAATCATTAGAGAATTTGAATTTAAAGCAAACTTAATTCATGAAACCCTGTTGTTGTTGTGGTCTTCAGTCCTGAGACTGGTTTGATGCAGCTCTCCATGCTACTCTATCCTGTGCAAGCTTCTTCATCTCTCAGTACCTACTGCAACCTACATCCTTCTGAATCTGCTTAGTGTATTGATCTCTTGGTCTCCCTCTACGATTTTTACCCTCCACGCTGCCCTCCAATGCTAAATTTGTGATCCCTTGATGCCTCAAAACATGTCCTACCAACCAATCCCTTCTTCTAGTCAAGTTGTGCCACAAACTTCTCTTCTCCCCAATCCTATTCAATACCTCCTCATTAGTTACGTGATCGACCCACCTTATCTTCAGCATTCTTCTGTAGCACCACATTTGGAAAGCTTCTATTCTCTTCTTTTCCAAACTGGTTATCGTCCATGTTTCACTTCCATACATGGCTACACTCCATACAAATACTTTCAGAAACGACTTCCTGACACTTAAATCTATACTTGATGTTAACAAATTTCTCTTCTTCAGAAACGATTTCCTTGCCATTGCCAGTCTACATTTTATATCCTCTCTACTTCTACCATCATCAGTTATTTTACTCCCTAAATAGCAAAACTCCTTTACTACTTTAAGTGTCTCATTTCCTAATCTAATCCCCTCAGCATCACCCGATTTAATTTGACTACATTCCATTATCCTCGTTTTGCTTTTGTTGATGTTCATCTTATATCCTCCTCTCAAGACACTGTCCATTCCGTTCAACTGCTCTTCCAAGTCCTTTGCTGTCTCTGACAGAATTACAATGTCATCGGCGAACCTCGAAGTTTTTACTTCTTCTCCATGAATTTTAATATCTACTCCGAATTTTTCTTTTGTTTCCTTTACTGCTTGCTCAATATACAGATTGAATAACATCGGGGAGAGGCTACAACCCTGTCTCACTCCTTTCCCCACCACTGCTTCCCTTTCATGCCCCTCGACTCTTATAACTGTCATTTGGTTTCTGTACAAATTGTAAATAGCCTTTCGCTCCCTGTATTTTACCCCTGCCACCTTCAGAATTTGAAAGAGAGTATTCCAGTTAATGTTGTCAAAAGCTTTCTCTTAGTCTACAAATGCTAGAAACATAGGTTTGCCTTTTCTTAATCTTTCTTCTAAGATAAGTCGTAAGATTAGTATTGCCTCACGTGTTCCAACATTTCTACGGAATCCAAACTGATCTTCCCCGAGGTCCGCTTCTACCAGTTTTTCCATTCGTCTGTAAAGAATTCGCGTTAGTATTTTGCAGCTGTGACTTATTAAACTGATAGTTCGGTAATTTTCACATCTGTCAACACCTGCTTTCTTTGGTAGTGGAATTATGATATTCTTCTTGGTCTGAGGGTATTTCGCCTGTCTAATACATCTTGCTCACCAGATGGTAGAGTTTTGTCAGGACTGGCTCTCCCAAGGCCATCAGTAGTTCTAATGGAATGTTGTCTACTCCCGGGGCCTTGTTTCGACTCAGGTCTTTCAGTGCTCTGTCAAACTCTTCACGCAGTATCTTATCTCCCATTTCATCTTCATCTACATCCTCTTCCATTTCCATAATATTGTCCTCAAGTACATCGCCCTTGTATAAACCCTCTATATACTCCTTCCACCTTTCTGCCTTCCCTTCTTTGCTTAGAACTGGGTTGCCATCTGAGCTCTTGATATTCATACAAGTGGTTTTCTTCTCTCCAAAGGTCTCTTTAATTTTCCTGTAGGCAGTATCTATCTTACCCCTAGTGAGACAAGCCTCTACATCCTTACATTTGTCCTCTAGCCATCCCTGCTTAGCCATTTTGCACTTTCTGTCGATCTCATTTTTGAGACGTTTGTATTCCCTTTTGCCTGCTTCATTTACTGCATTTTTATATTTTCTCCTTTCATCAATTAAATTCAATATTTCTTCTGTTACCCAAGGATTTCTATTAGCCCTCGTCTTTTTACCTACTTGATCCTCTGCTGCCTTCACTACTTCATCCCTCAGAGCTACCCATTCTTCTTCTACTGTATTTCTTTCCCCCATTCCTGTCAATTGTTCCCTTATGCTCTCCCTGTAACTCTCTACAACCTCTGGTTCTTTCAGTTTATCCAGGTCCCATCTCCTTAAATTCCCACCTTTTTGCAGTTTCTTCAGTTTCAATCTGCAGTTCATAACCAATAGATTGTGGTCAGAATCCACATCTGCCCCTGGAAATGTCTTACAATTTAAAACCTGGTTCCTAAATCTCTGTCTTACCATTATATAATCTATCTGATACCTATTAGTATCTCCAGGATTCTTCCAGGTATACAACCTTCTTTTATGATTCTTGAACCAAGTGTTAGCTATGATTAAGTTATGCTCTGCGCAAAATTCTACCAGGCGGCTTCCCCTTTCATTTCTTAGGCCCAATCCATATTCACCTACTATGTTTCCTTCTCTCCCTTTTCCTACTGACGAATTCCAGTCACCCATGACTATTAAATTTTCGTCTCCCTTCACTACCTGAATAATTTCTTTTATCTCGTCATACATTTCATCAATTTCTTCATCATCTGCAGAGCTAGTTGGCATATAAACTTGTAATACTGTAGTAGGCATATGCTTTGTGTCTATCTTGGCCACAATAATGCGTTCACTATGCTGTTTGTAGTAGCTAACCCGCACTCCTATTTTTTTATTCATTATTAAACCTACTCCTGCATTACCCCTATTTGATTTTGTATTTATAACCCTGTAATCACCTGACCAAAAGTCTTGTTCCTCCTGCCACCGAACTTCACTAATTTCCACTATATCTAACTTTAACCTATCCATTTCCCCTTTTTAAATTTTCTAACCTACCTGCCCGATTAAGGGATCTGACATTCCACGCTCCGATCCGTAGAATGCCAGTTTTCTTTCTCCTGATAACGACGTCCTCTTAAGTAGTCCCCGCCCGGAGATCCGAATGGGGGACTATTTTACCTCCAGAATATTTTACCCAAGAGGACGCCATCATCATTTAATCATACAGTAAAGCTTCATGTCCTCGGGAAAAATTATGGCTGTAGTTTCCCCTTGCTTTCAGCCGTTCGCAGTACCAGCACAGCAAGGCCATTTTGGTTAATGTTACAAGGCCAGATCAGTCAATCATCCAGACTGTTGCCCCTGCAACTACTGAAAAGGCTGCTGCCCCTCTTCAGGAACCACATGTTTGTCTGGCCTCTCAACAGATACCCCTCCGTTGTGGTTGCACCTACGGTACGGCCATCTGTATCGCTGAGGCACGCAAGCCTCCCCACCAACGGCAAGGTCCATGGTTCATGGGGGAAGCATGAAACCCTAACAAATACAATATCTAAAGTTAAGGTTGTGGAAGACGTATCTCAACCATTTGAAATAAATGAAAAAAATGGCATTAGACTAGGGGATGGTTTATCACCTCCATTGTTTAACTGCACTTCAGAAAAAAAGTTAGGAACTGGAATTTGGTGCTAAAAAAAATCACAAAATTGAATCAATAATTCTGTTTCCTCTCCCCCACCCTCTCTTTTTTATCTCTGTTTCCAATTACCTCAATTGACATCTTTATGCCATTATTATTTCAGTAAAAGAATTTCTGTAAGTGCTGTCTAACATTTTGTTGCTGCTTTTTCATTTTACACTACAGAGGCAATGGAAGATGCAAAAGGAACGCCTGTCAGATGAATTCACTACAGCTCTTAACAAGTTTCAAGAAACACAGAGAACTGCTGCTCAAAAGGAAAAGGAGCAGGTGCAGAGGGTTCGTGCGAATTCTGGTCTTGCAGATCCATTTGGAGGTAAGCTGTTCAGATGAATGCAATTTATATTTTGTGGCAGATTTTGTAACAGTTGAAAAATATATTCTGAAAGAAGTATGTTCCTAACTAAAATAATTTAGTTAAAGGTATCATGATGACTATATCATCTCAGTGGCAGCTATTAGGCTGGAGTTGAGTCAAACATTGTACTAGTGTTTTTTCTACAGGGGGGAAGGGGGGGGGGGATTGGCCTACATTGTGGGAGAATATGACAATTCATTGGTGTAGATCAGCACCGGCCTTGGCGTGCCAAAAGTCGCGTGTGCAGGCCAAGGCTCGGCCTGTCACTTGGCTGTGCTCGGTCCTTCTTGGAAGTACCTGAAACAGCATGACATTTCATTTACCATTACAGTGCAGCATTTTTCGCTCAGCACAACACCCTAAGTTCGGCAGAATAATGCTGTCAGCACTGTTTAACCTTCGCTATTTGTTCGCGATATGAAGGATATTCGCTGGTCCAGTGGCTGTTTGCCCAAAAAGAGGCAGTCTAGCGATCTATGATCACAATCTTTGTAATGAATGGTATTGACAGAAGAGAAGAATGAGCATTCTCAATTTGCATAAGCAGCAGGTATTGCTTATTTTCTGTAAAACAACATTCCACTATTATGCAGAAAGAATTTAAAGTAGTAGTTGACAGTGTACATCGAAAAGCCCTTTCTACCAAACTTGCAGGCCTGAAGCATGTGAAGAAACTGGTGGTACATGTAGTAAAATTTCTGAAGTCACATGCTTTATTCTATTGTCAGTTGCAACGGTTTTTGACAAACTGAATGAAGAGCATTGCGACTTCATATTTTACTGCAAAGTATGTTGGTTAAGTCAAGGGGCATGCCTGGAATAAGGTTTTGATTTACAGCTCACCATTTTTGACTTAAGGAAAAAGGAGTGTAGGAACAAAAATTAGAACATCCAAAGTAAATTGCAGAATCACATTTTAAGTGGACTTTACTACAGACTGCCCATGGTAAGATGGGGAAGAGTTTCAAAAGAAAATCACGTTGTAGAAGGGTCACATCCTGTCAAAGATAGTCCAGTTCCATATGCTCACTGGTGTTAAAGAAAATGTGAGGGTTTAAGAATGCCTTGTGGCCTTGAAAGAATCACAAGGATAGTTTTTCAATGATTTTGAGGATACTGTCAATCTTACATCTGTTTCCGAGCCTGTTTGCCATGTCAGTTGAAACTGCCACTGTGCATACACAGATGTAACTGACTGATCTGCAAGATAATTCCAATTTTAATGACAAATATTTTTACTTTAGAACTGTCCAGGTCGCCTACATTGTTTTCCTCAGGTAGTTTCTAAGTATCTGCAATGAGGCTGAAAAAGTTGATTGTGTGAAAGACCTGTTTTTGCTTATGAAACGAAATCAGTCATGATTACATGGCAACTTGAATGTGAAAGTCTGTAAAATTGTCTGTCTCTATCTGCATGCCAACAGTTTGTACCAGATAAAAATTATATCTTCAGCGAGCCAAATTTAATTAAATAATACTGAACATTTGTTTTGTTTGTGACCTATGTTGTTGAGAAATGTAAAATATAAAACAAAGTACTATGCAGTCCATCTCCACTGTCGTTTAAATGCTGCACCTTTGCAGTTTTCCCCTCTTTCCCCTGCTTTTGCTCGGAAATGGTGGGGGAAATGTGAAATGAGGCTGATCGCTTTAGTACTCATGACCAGCCAAGGCCTACAAATACTCAAAATAACTTGAGGACCTGAGTGTACAAAATGATGCTCCACAGCAGGTTATGAATTGTTCAGCCCTTGACTGGAAATGCTGTAGGCATCAATAGCTCTGGCTGTTGAGAATACACTGCAAGTGAATGAGGGCCTGAATGAACACAGAAACACTAGGAAGTTGCAGACCAACAACAGCAAGTGAGAGAGTACACGGTGAAACAGCACATGAATGAACCTCCTGAAGTGCACAGAAGAGAGAACATTGCCAAGAACTTGCATCTGCTGAGAAACATGAACACGAATTGATGAGGAATGTCTACCAAAATCTAGGCATATATGCAATTGAACACAGATACTGAATCCAGGAATTGATAGTCTATATTTGGTATATGGGGACATGCTTGCACTTTAGTAAGGCATGAACAGTCCATGTCAAGTACACAGTTGGGCACACTTACACTGTAGTAGTATTTGAATACAGTACAATAACACGAATAGGCTGTCCTATTAAGATTAACGAACACACAAGGAAATTCAGTTGGGTAGAAAAATATGTGAACAGTTGAGAAAGAAGGAAACCCTGCTCCAGCAAAACAAGAACAGTGAAACACATGTGAAGAGGGCCCTCATTGTCCTTGTGTTTTTTAGGCACCACCACCCTCGGGATAGGGGCTGGCCATAACTGCATCATTTGGGTGGAATGTGACATAACACAGTATCATCAGGGTCAGTGTGGCAGAGGGGAGATGGCCAGGTGACAGACGAGACCAGGTGCTTGCACTGCAGCCAACAAAACATGAGTAGGCATTGAAGTGGGGGAATCTTGAGCAGGCACTATACTGAGAGCCCTTGTGACTATTCTTGTCATGCATATTGTGAAACCATTATCCTTGTCAGCAATTGTAGTATGGCAGACAAGGGAAGAGCACTATTTCACAAAACCATTATCATCATCGCCATTTGAAATATTCTTGGCCAAGTACTGAGGTAGTGATTGAGATGCATGCATTGGAATAACAACAGTTTATTGACCATAAACTAACTCAGTACGGCTTTAGAGGATGGAGATCCACACATGAGAAAAACTGAAATATCCTTCTGTGATGATCATGGAGAGTGCCCACTCTGATGAATCTACGAATGTCAGTAGTCGGGATGTGTTGGGAAGTGCTGTGGATGTGTATTGACATGGACGCACAAGGCTGTGAGCACTTTGGCAATCGAGGAGCAGGTCTAGTAAAGCAGCTCCTATTGGAGTGGCAGACAAGTGTACAGTGACTGTGATCCAGGCAAAGTGGAACCTTTTGGAGGGACTGATTGGCATCCAGTGGCTTTAATCCCAGAGAAGGAGCAAGTCGGTTCTGGGTAGCAGCAGCAGGCATTGCGGTCCGGTGCTTAGGCTCGAGGGTGTACGGCAGTTGGCCTGGAGCCTGCTGTTGAACTGCCTGCCAGGGGGTGGAGTGGTGACCCAAATAAGTCAGCAGAGGAAAACACGTGGACAGTGATAGCATGGACGCAAATAGGTGCTCGCACTTTTTACTGCAATCTACATGTCGTGTATTGGCAAGGCTAGTGCTTCCAGATGCTGTGATTGCTGCAGAAGGCTTGGTGGTAAATGCTCAGTGACCTTTCTGTTGAGAAACAACCTCCTGAGGTAAGGCAGGGGCCATACCTGGCCCATGAAGCATATCTGCAATTGTGGTGGTAGAGTTTGCAGGGGCCAGGCCTTGCATGTACTAAATTTTGTTGTCCAAAGATAGTTGTAAGTAGATGTCACGTATCAGACACACCCTTAAAACAGGCAAACTTGAGCACAATTTACAACTCCCACATTATTTGTGAATTCATAACATTCAACACTTGAGCTTTGTCTGGTGTCTACCAACTACCAGTCCATAGCAAAACCAAAGAAACTTTGTTTCCTCCAGAGTCAGCTCATTTTAGTTCAGTAATTGTTAGTGACAATTACAATAAAAAAATTACTTGAGATGTAAAACTACACTCAAATCCAAGCAAATGGTATTCATCTTTGGTATTTTAAATTGACTAAGAACTGCAGTAATCGTAGACCATAGTGAAAAACTGTTAAAAAAGTCTAATGCAACATCTTAAGAGCATGCCATTTCATTGCTAAGGCTGTGATCAAACTGGAACCATGTATTTTGTTTAGTAACACTGTCAGAACTCTCCTTTTTATTTTATGTTGATCTTCAACAGGATTTATAGTATTTTTGAGTTTTTTTTATCGATTTTTTAGACTGCAGAGGAAGAAATTTGGAGACTTTGTTGCAGAGGCAAAAATATCTTCATTTTATTTTGGTCAATTTTTTCCTCCTCAATTTAAAAGAAAACTCTTATAACAGTATGTAACTACCTGGCAGCCATTTAATTATATATGCTCTGGTTATTGTGTATTCCTGTTCCAAGAACCTTATTAAACATACGACTGGCAAAGTTATGTGCAGCTATGAATTCATGTGGACACAGTCTAATCACCCTGCAATTTGAATGAAATTTTAATCTGTTGTTTCCTATACTCATGAAATGTAATTAGAAATGTTGAATGTATTTGAGATTTGTATTGTTACATTAAAAATTTTAAAGCTAAACTTCATACAACAACGATCATCCCCAAAAGATTTGTGTGATTGAAAATAGGCAGATGTCTAGGTGGGGGACTTTAAAAAAAGGTGCTGAATAATATTACAGTTTATCTGTCTGCTATATTTCTTGAAGTATCAACAGGCATTTTAATCTGTGAAGCTTCTAGTATCATATCCTCATTCTAGATGGATCAGAGTTCATAAAAGCCCAAAATTTTAATTTAGAAAAACATTTTTTAGGTATATCCACTGCAGAACAATCACTAACCTGAAGATTGTTATTCTTTGACATTTGTGTAAAATTGATCATGAGACAAATACATGAAAATCTGTTGGTGAAACCTCCTAAAAGCAGCAAAAATATATTTAATGAATGTGAATGGTGAAAGGCGAAGGAAAAACCACAACAGTCCTGATCAATGAGGCACAGTTAAGTAACCTTGGCACATCTGTAAACAGGGCACTTTTTTCGTGCATAGATTCTTCTTCCAGTAAAAGGTCTCCATAATCTAGGGTGCTTCTGGTGTCTGGATTTTTATACTTTATCATATATTGTGAAGAGGGTAGCAACCAGTTTACTCAGTGATTTAGTCACTATTTTAAGCGACAATGAGACAAATGTGGTAAGTGTTTCAAGATTTGATGTCCTGTCTAATTCTGTACCTAAGCTGTTGTGTAGGGAATGTTAATATGTAACATGTTCTCTGGGTGGCTGCCTACCGTAATTTCTCCTCTTCTCCCCCCCCCCCTCCCCCCTTTCTTTTCCATTGAGCAGCCAGTCACAACACCCATGTTCAATAACCATTTATTTATTATTACTTTTTGTATTATTGCAATAATGGAAATTTCTGCATGAAATAATGACATAAAATAAGGGAAATGCAACCACTTAGCTATAGAGGACTGGTACATGGCACACAGAAACATGTAATAGAAAACAGCTAACACTAGCTTTTGAACTCTTGCTCTTTTTCTAGTAAATGTGTGCTTTTGAGTCTCAAGTGTGATTGTGTATGTGTGTAAGAGCAGGAGCCCGAAAGCTAGTGTCAGCTGTTGTCAGCTGTTGTCTATTACATGTTTCTGTGCACAACGCACCAGCCCTCTATAGGTAAGTGGTTGTCTTTCCCTTATTTTATGCATTTATCTTATCAGAATATTGTAATTTAATTTGTAGGTAACAGTGCTTCTTTGTGTTTGTGTTGATTTGTAAATGAAAGTGAAAGAGACTAGTGAAAGAGAATAGATGAGAGTTCATTTAGTAGGTTTATCCTGTTTAATGCAATTATTTTAAAAAATGTTTGCCTCATAATTTTTTTGCAAGGGTAGTTGTGATCTCCTTTACTTGCTGCAATAGCAATATCAAAAATATTTCAATTTATGGCCTCAGCAGTTCACAAATAGTCTCCTGTGCTGTATTCTCCTATATTCATGATGCTTTTTCTGTCTGCACTCACTAACTAGTTACAGAGGAGTACTTTTCCTTACAACTCCAAATTGCTTCAGTATAGAGCAGCTAAAGACACAGATGCAAGGTGAGTCCTCTGCACACACCCGCCACATTCTGTTCTACACCTGTCACAGATACTTCCTATCTCGTAAAGTGGCAGGACTGTCTGTGAAAGCACCTTTGTCATATACCATTCAGCCTACAAATATGACACAGCCTTTTACGTGGCCATCCTTCTTGCTAAATGATAAAAATCACCTGGTCTCAGTTGCAGGTCACCAATTTAAAATGCACTGTGGAGATCAGTAAGACTTTGGTGGTAACCAGAGGAGACAGAGAAGGGAAAGGACAAATCAGTGTGGAAGGACAGTAAATTGAAATTGTGCCAACTTTAAACATTTAAGAAGTGAGATAATGCAGAATGTAAGGATACAGGTAAAAATTAGCAAAAGGGAACAAGAATGGATTGCATTTTACCAGCATGTTTAGGTGCTTAGTCTTGGGAAGAGAGGTGCTAATGAAGTGTAAGAAAGTGCTTTACAAGACATATTTTACACCCATGTTGAAATAAGCAGTGTAGACCTGGACACAACAAGAAGAGAGAAGAGTAGAATCCAAGTCACTGAAATGAAATTCCTAAGAATTGTGTTTGGGAAAATGAGGAGAGACAGAGTGAGAAACTAAGGTGTTGGGAAGGAAACCGGAGTTAAAAATTGAATGGTCCAATTTTTAAGAGTACATTAAAATGGTTTAGATATGTTAAGAGAATGTAAGACAGAGGAATACCAAAACAAATGATGGAGGCCAAGTTTGAGGGCAAGAGGGTAATCCAGAACAAGATGGACTGACTCGATCAAGACCAGTTTAAGTCTAAGGAATCAGGTGTGGAATTCAACAGTTTTAGAAGAAGAATAGTGGTAAGAGATGTGCACATTGTATCCAAATATACCACTGAACGTACCTCAAAAATTATATCATTGTATGAGACATAGTTCAGGAGTTATCTACATCTACATACATACTCTGCAAGCCACTGAGCATTTGATGGTGCATGGTGGAGGATACAATGTACTACTACTAATCATTTCTTTTCCTGTTCCAGTTGCAACTAGAGCGAGGGGAAAAAAGACTGTTTTTATGTCTTAGTATGAGCTCTGATTTCTCGTATCTTATCTTCATGGTCGTTATGTGCAATTTATGTTGGTGGCATTAGAATTGTTTGACAGTCAGCTTCAAATGCCAGTTCTCTAAATTTTCTCAGTACTGTTTCTTGAAAAGAATGTCACCTTCCCTCCAGGGATTCCCATTTGAGTTCCTGAAGCATCTTTGTAATACTTACATGCTGTTCAAAGCTACCGGTAACAAATCTAGCAGCCTGCCTCGTAATTGCTTCGACGTCTTCTGTTAATTTGATGGAAATTTTGCATGGATGGAAAAATGGTTGTATTTTAAGAATCCTAAATGGGAAAAATCATGGGTTAATCTGGGACAACCATCAACATCGACTGCAAAACCAGATCGATTCGGCAAGAAGACAAAGCTCTGTGTTTGGTGGGATCAGAAAGGTGTGGTGAATCATGAGCTTCTAAAACCCGGTGAAACTGTGAATACTAATCGCTACAGACAACAAATGATCAATTTGAACTATTCACTGATCGAAAAAAGACCGGAATGGGCCAGAAGACATGGCAAAGTAATTTTTTTACATGACAATTCACCTGCACACAAAGCAAAACTGGTTCAGGATACAATCAAAACACTTGGCTGGGAGCTGCTGCCCCACCTGCCATGTTCACCAGACTTTACATTATTATTATCATCATCATCATGACCCTTACGTCCCATCACCATATTTCCTAAATCGTATGAATGAAAATTGTCCTTTTAACATATCTTTTGATTTTGCACTCACCCTGACCTGAAAGTCTGCTTGTCTGTCCTCTATCCCCCGTCACCGCTCCCTTTTACTCATCACTCCCCTTTTCACTCTGTGCAGTCAGTGTGCAGTGAACTGTTGTCTTTACTCAGTCCATTGTTTATATTTCACATGGAATTTGCCAGTTTCACTTAATGGCATGATACTCACTGTTTCCTATTTGTAATTCCAATTGAAGATGCTGTTGTGTGTGAAGGACTAATTTTTGTTGTTGTTGTTCCAGAATGGGAACTAAGTGCTTGTGTAAATGATTGGATATGCAGGTAGAGTAATTCAGTGATTAATAATAATAATAATAATAATAATAATTATTATTATTTTTTTTTTCAGAAGGTCGTTTTTCTGGTCAGTTGATAGAATTACAAGATAGTTCGGAAAGACAACAAGCCCAACTCCAAGAAGAAAGAAATCTGCAGCTTATAGAAGAACAGGAACAGGCCATTCGTCAGCTGGAGGTAAACTGTCTTACTATAACTGTTTGGAATGCAAATTTTTCTCTTTGTGACATTGTTTTACAAGTGATTTAATTTTGCAGAGTGATATACTGGATGTAAACCAGATTTTTAAGGATCTTGGAGCTCTTGTACATGATCAAGGGGAAGTTATAGACAGCATTGAAGCAAGTGTTGAAAAGACTGAAATTTCAGTTGGGTCAGGAACAGAACAGCTTCGTCAGGCTGCCACGTATCAGGTAACTGTTGTTAACAGTTGTCTAAATGCTTACTGTAAAATTTTTGATAAATTACCACTTCTTTGCATGTTGTTTAATGATATTTTATGAATAGAAATGAAATTAATAGATGGTAGTGTGAATATCAGTGTTGTAGATTGTTGCTGTATACTAAGTAAGCAGTAGCTGTACTGTTCAGTGGTTTCAGTGCAATTTACTTAGTGGCTGTTATTTATTAGATGATGGAGCTATGTCTCCACTGTCATGATAAGGCAGTTTCTGGAAATGAAGCGATATATTTTTAAAATAAAAAGTATTTGTGAGTCGTCTTCATACAAAATTGGCATTTTTAAGCTGTAAAGTGCCTATTTTGAATTTTCTTATATTATTTCAGTTACAGTGCTTGAATGCATAGAACTTATGGCTTGTTATTTCATTTTAACATAACCATTAGTTGTATGGTGACAGAATTATTCTTCTTCAAACAATAATGAAATTGGTTTTAAGAGACAGAAATTTAAATGCCTATTACAGAATCACATAATCCGAAATATATCAAATATGCAACTATTGAGTATATAAAAGAGAATTAAAATGTGACAGACTAAAAGGTTTTAGTGTTCAGGGGATTGGACTGAGAAACTGAAGGAGAGGTATAAATTAACAGCAAGTAATCGTTGGAATACTATGTAAGAGGTTGCTTGATTGCCAGATACTCTTTTCATAAATGAAGAAATTGCAATCTGTCTGAGGAGAAAATACGAGGGCCGTTCAGAAAGTAACCTCCGGTTGATTTAAAAAAATACACCAAGTTAAATAAAAATATTTTAATATATACATCTTACAACTACATCTTTGCACTATTTTTCTACATAGTCTCCATAGCGATTGAGGCACTTATCATATCTCTTCACAAGCTTTGAAATTCCTTCTGCATAAAAATCACCCGCTTGTGCCTGGAGCCAGCCTGTGACCGCATCTTTGAGCTCTTCGTCGTCATCAAACCGCTGTGACCCGAGCCATTTCTTCAAATGCATGAAGAGGTGATGATCACTTGGCACCAGGTCTGGGCTGTAAGGCGGATGGTTGATAACGTCCCACTTGAAGGACTCAAGAAGGGCCGTTGTTCTGCGAGCAGAGTGAGGACGGGCGTTATCGTGCAAAAAAACAATACCGGAAGTCAGCATACCACGGCGTTTGTTCTGTATAGCCCGTCATAACTTTTTTATTGTTTCACAGTACACGTCTTGATTAATGGTTGTACCACGTTCCATGAATTCAACCAACAACACCCCTTTGGCATCCCAAAACACCATTGCCATCAGTTTTCTGGCAGAAAAATCTTGCGAGGCTTTTCTTGGTTTGGTAGGCGAATTTGAATGTGCCCACATCTTTGATTGTTCTTTTGTCTCAGGGTTCACGTACTTAATCCAGGTTTCGTCACCGGTCACGATTCTGTTTAACAATGGTTCTCCTTCGTCCTCATAACGTGACAGAAAGTCTAATGCAGAGGCCATTCTTTGAGTTTTGTGGTGGTCGGTAAGAATTTTGGGCACCCATCGTGCACAGAACTTACGGTAACCCAATCTTGCTGTCACTATCTCGTACAAGAGAGTCTTAGAAATCTGTGGAAAACCAGTAGACAACTCCGACATTGAGAAACGTCGATTTTCACGAACTTTTGCATCAACTGTCTGAACGAGTTCGTCAGTCACCAATGATGGTCTACCACTCCTCTCTTCATCATGAACGTTTTCTCGTCCACTTTTAAATAAACGTACCCATTCACGGACAACTCCTTCACTCATAACTCTTGGTCCGTACACGGCACAAAGCTCACGATGAATAGCTGCTGCAGAATATCCTTTGGCTGTAAAAAACCTTATGACAGCACGCACTTCACATTTGGCGGGGTTTTCTATTGCAGCACACATTTCAAACTGCCACAAAAACTAAACTAGTGCAGGTACGACGTTCACTCGACCACGGCTTGATGCCGACTGACCTGTTGAGTGCGTGAACGCACAGATGGCGTCGCTACTCCTCCCACAACCCGCACTGTGACCAATCGGAGGTTACTTTCTGAACCGCCCTCGTAGTATTAAACTGGATTGCATCATTGTTATCCAGTTAATCACTCAAGTTGCTTCATATTGATGGGCATCTTGTGAATCACCATACAAAAAAAAAAAGGCATTCCACACACTATCTTGGCAGGTTTCTTGTCTTTGTAGCAACACAGAGGGTGTGAATAGTCAATGTATGTGCCACAGGACTAAAAATCACAGGCAACACCTGTTTCTTGTGAAAAATGTGTAGCCATAAATTCATCAACTGAACCATGCCATCCCCATTTATGTAATAAATTGATTTACAGGGAACAGCTCGTTTCTCCTGGGAAATAGCTTCCAAAAACCATGTGTGATTGTCTTGCAGCACTTTCTTGTTCCATTTCACCCTTTCACTTATATTTTTAATCTATTATCAAGGCTTCTTCAAATGTTTGTTGGTCCTTACAGTCTGTGAAAGTAGAAGCTTCGCAATTTTCATGTATTATTGGATGCTTGGTCATCCCTCAACTATGCTACTGTATTTCAGCAATTTCTTTTCTTATAATATCTTAATCAGTAATTTTGTAATCTTCATTTTCAATATTAGCTTCAGACCTACATTCAGTCTGAGTTGTTGAGTCTTGAAATGCTGTGAGGCGTATCCATTCTTTTCTTAATGGAACAGGCATACATTTCTGTCCTAGGTTTATTGCCATATTACAGTTCATATTGAGATACTCCAGCTACTTTGTAAGGCCCTGTTCATTTTAAAGCATGTCATTTGTCATTTGGCCCAGAGACTCCATGGAATATTAGTGTGAGCATGCATCATTGCTCTAGTTGTTTTCACGTGGAGAAGGATTCTCTCTTTCACCTAAGACATTTTGCCATGGATTGTGGGGCATTGCTGGATGTTGAACTATCTTTTGTTTATGAAGATAACCCTTTTGTTGTCAAACTTTTGTTATCACACAAAAGAACATTAACGCAGTGTCCAACAGTTTTGCTTCAGCTATAAATGGCTTCAATTTATGAACAGCCTCGTGATTGCCTCTAATGAAATAAACATGTTGAAATTTTCCGTACTGTCATATCTAAAAAATGAAAAATAATTATATCCAGACACAAAAAACTTCAAAATCGATCACAAATCTCCGAGTCAGCTGTCCTGGCTTCGTGGCATTTTCTCTTCTGCTGAAGGGAGGTCTGTTAGTTTTTCCATAAACGTAACCTTCACATAAGTCAAAAATCAGACCAAAATTGTTCAACTACTTTTAGGTAATTTTCTTCTTATGATGGTCATTGTAATGTCCAAATCTTTCATGATAAAACTGAAATAACCTGTCTGAATGCATTACTGTGACAAAACAAATGAGAATTAACGCTTCTTCTTATGGTTAATTTGATGAAGCCTTCAAAGTTATTTTGTGCTCCCCCTAGTACCATGTTTGACCCAGTTTTCAGAATATGGTTTTCTACTGATGTGAATTCAGTATATGATTTTTTTTATCATGTGCAGCACGAACAGAATTAAGTCCATTTGAGTTTTTGGAGCTTATCATATTTTGGAACTTATCATATATTTCCATGTGTCTTTTCTGCCAACTTTTGTTTATTGCTGCTTTGCTGCTTCATTATCTATAGTTCCTTCACATATTCCTGCAACAGTTGGCCCATCTGCTGTCATACTATACACTGGCAAAAATAGTTCATTAATAACATGGCATGATGCTCCATTATTTGCAGACAAGTTTTTTCTTTCTTTCTTTCTTTCTTTCTTTTTTATCTGTAACACGGTTGACTTGAGAATTATAAATGATCTATGATTTTTTTGTGGCCTTCCATCTGCAATCCACTTCAGACATTGATCACATGATTTGGCTTGTTGCAGTAATGGCAGATTATTTTCTTCTTCTGCTTGATTTCTGTTGAATATATCTTCTGTTGTTTTGAACCAAAGTGCTTTGTGAAAATTGTATTATTTTATTTTATAAAGCCCTTTCATGAGCACACAGCGTTGTTGTCCTATTAAAACTGTTCTGTCACTTTTGGACATTGGCAGAGTGGATTTGAACAAAAAGTGTTCTCCTGGTAAGTTACCCAAAATCCTGCAGATTAAAAATAAATCAAGTGTGTCAAACAATGGAAAGTCCAGGTTCGAGTGTCAACAGCTATGAAGAGGATAGATAGCTACTCACCATAAAGATAGTGAGTTGCAGACAGGTTCAGTAAAAGGGCATACCCGCTGAGCTTTCAGCCAAAGCTTTCTTCAGAAAAGCACGCGCGCACGCGCACACACACACACGCGCACACACACACACACACACACACACACACACACACACACACACACAAATTCGCACAAGTAGCCATACCTCATGCACACGTGGCTACTATTTCTGGCTGTTCTGACCAAGTTACTCATAGTATCTTTGTTCATTTCTTATTTCAAATTATTCCACAAAATTTTAGGCTGTGCACTTTCTCTTTAGAAATGCCTTCAAATAATCTCAGCTTTGGGAAATTCTTCCAAAGCAACCTTATATACAAATTTTCCAGGCTGACTTCAGTTTTCTGCAACCGGATCTGCTGTCACTAATTTACCACTGAAATGCACCTTAAACAAATACTTCCTTTATTACCTCCATTAGATTTTCCTTGAAGGCAGCCAGACTGGTGAGTCTTGTTGTATGCATTTCTGCACTGTCACTGAAAATGTGTTTCATTACAAATTACAAAAAAAAGATGTGTTGATTTTGCAAATCATAGACACTAAATACTTTAAACAATAAGTGATTGTACCCAAAACCTGTTGAGACACTGGTGCAGACAACACAAGGCTCATTTATGAATTGTCTCTTTAGTGATACACTCTTTCAGCAAGGCACAAAAAGGAAAAAAAAGTAGTTGCTGTGCAGTAAAGAGGAAAAAAAGCATAGAGTTTAGAAATATGCTAAAGCTATTAAAGTAAATAAATGTCTTTAGACATCATTAACAGTGATTTGTGTCGTACTAAAACACTTGTGAAGAATGGAGTAAAATTTGAGGTACCAAATGTCATAATCACTCGAAACTTGACCCAAAAATTCTTTTACTCTATCAGCAGCTGTGAAGAAAAAGTAAGAAGACAGTTACCTGGCTTTGGAGTATGCACTTACTGAAGTAACTGTTAGTGTAAGGAGGGAGTAAAAGGGACAAAAAGTGGTACATTGATGAATATGCAGACAAATATAAAAAAATCTGACAAAAAATCTGGTTTAAAAAATAATTGATGCAATAGTTAAGTGTGTTAATAGATTTGGCAGATATGAGTAAATGTGTTGTTGTCCAACATACTGACAGACGTATCCTGGTAGATACAAATGTTTATAATGTGAATACATTAAAATGATACTAAATAGGGTCATGTTAGGAAAATCTGTGGTTGGATGAAGCAAGTACAGGGTGGTTTTAAACTGACAGTGTTCAGAGTGCTGCAGTGGAGGACACTGAAACATTGTAGGTATGTTCATTAATTGGTGCACTCATGGAGCATGCTGAAAAAAATAATAGTTTCACTATCTGCCACCAGGTGAAAATATGGTGCTGTAAGCAGTCAGTGTGGTGTGGGTGCAGGAGAAGGGAAGGAATGATCACACACATGATGACAGTGGTTCTGGCACGTTTATTAGAAATGGTCACAAGTTAAATCTTGTGTTTGATATGATCTTCTGACTCAGCAGCATGGTGCATCTGTAACATGGCATGGTCAACACTTGCTCATAACGTATTTGGTGTAAGCAGTGAAATATTGTTGTATGCTATCCGTCCAGATACATCCTTGATAGATACGATCTTTCAGATAGCCCTACAATGGGAAGTTGCAAGGATCTATCAGGGTATTTGGGAGGCTACACATCTTGAAATTGCCTAGAGCTGATGTGGTCATTGCCAAAGGCTTCTCAAAGCAGATCCTTCACCAGGCAAGCAACATATGGCATCGTACTATCTTACCTGAAAATAATGGTGTGGACACAGTTGTATTCTTGTAAAGTTGGAATCGCATGTTGCATAAGGAGATCCATATAATGTGCAAATGTTACTGTACACCTAACAGTACTGTTAGGTGTCGTCTCCTCAAAGAAAAACAAACTAAGAATGAAGGAGCTTGTGAAACCATACCACACAGTCACATGAGCTGAGTCCAATGGATGTTCCTACATACCATGTGGCAGAGTAGAACCCCATATGCAACACTTCTGTGCATTCACAGCACTGTGCAGAGTAAAATATGCCTCATCCATGAAGAGAATATTCCCCAGCCACATGTCATCCATTTCCATAATGTTTTCAGCAATTATCTTACCCCTGATTCAGCGGTGTGTCCACGGCAATCTTTGTGACAGCGGCCATTTTCCTATTGTTCTCTCCCTCTCCACTCACAGACATCTAGAACTTGCGCCACGTTGATCACTGTGGAAAGCTGTTTGGCAGGCTTTCTCCTCTGCAGCCACTTTTGCAAGCAGTCATGTGACTGATGTTGACCAATTGGTACAAGATACCACTGATAATATCACTCGTGCTGCAGCAGCAATGATACCCTACTTCTCCAGCTCATCCCAATGACCGCCGGTGGTCTGAAGATATAGGCACAGCTATCGGGGAATGCCGCAGGCCACTTCAACGACACAAGCACCATCCCTCTATGTATAATTTAATAGTGTTAAAGAGACTCCAGGCAAAAGCACGATTTTTAATAAAGAAAGGGAAGCAGGAGTGTTGGGAAAAATATGTCTCAACTACGCGATCCCACACCCTACCACCCCAAGTGCGGACTAAACTCAGCTGCATTAGCAGCCATCCACCACCATGGCTGTTCCTGGAATCCTTGTCAGTGGTAACATCTGCACTGATCCCGTCATTCCCGCCAAATGTTTTGCAGCGCACATCACTGAAGGGAAGTGTTCCCTTGCTGTAATTACCATTCTCATTTCCTGACCGGGAAACACCTCATTGAGTGCCACCTGCTATCTTTCCATGCATACGGCTCTCTATAATACAATGTCCCTTTTAGTGAATGGGAGCTTCACAGCACTTTCTGTGTGTTGCGCTACAGCTCAAACATCATCTTTCCGACAGCATGAAACATGTCCTTGGTCTTTTTAGTTAGACTTGGTGGGAGAGAGTATTTCCCTCTAAATGGCGGGAAGGTATTATTATTATTCCTGTTCTGAAACTGGAAAAGAACCCACATATTTTAACTAACTACCGGACAGTTTCTCTGATTAATGGGCTGTGTAAACTATTCGAATGAATGGTCAGTCACCATCTTTGTTGGTGCCTTGAAGCCGGAGGGCACATATCATGATTCTAAAGTGGCTTTTGAGCTTTCCGGTTAACCACAGGTCAGCTGATTCATTTGGAATCCACAGTGCACAATGCTTTTGTGCATTGCCATCTGATTGCTGTGTTCTTTGACGTACAGATGGCCTGTGATACCACCTGGTGATGTCACATCCTATCTACACTGCATGAGTGGGGTTTCTGGGGTAGTTTACCCATTTTTATCCAGTATTTCCTATTTCTCCAGTTTTTTCGGGTCAGGATAGGTTCGACACTCTGCAACCAGTATGTAAAGGAAACTGGAGTCCCTCAGGGATCGGTTCTGAGTGTAACACTATTTGCTATTGCCATCAATGGCATGGTAAATGCAGGAGGCCCCGCAGTCTCTTCATCAATGTACATGGATGACATTTGTCCTTGAAACTTCCTAGTAGATTAAAACTGTGTGCCGGGCCGAGATTCGAACTCAGGACCTTTGCCCTTCGAAAGGCAAAGGTCCCGAGTTCAAGTCCCGGCCCGGCACACAGTTTTAATCTGCCAGGAAGTTTCATATCAGTGCACACTCTGCTGCAGAGTGAAAATCTCATTCTGGACCTTGTCCTTATTACACCTCTGCATCACTGTGCACTGCTGAGTGTCAACTTCAGGGGGCTGTCTGGAAAGTCAATGACTGGGACCTGAATCACAGCTATCAATTTTCTCCTGCAAAATCACAAGTTATGCATTTTTGTCAACTTCTGACTGTGCACCTGCACCCAGAAATTGATCTTGATGACCAGTTACTTGAAGTCGTTCGAACTTTCCAATTCTTAGGTGTTTTATTTGACCACATTCTAACTTGGCTGCCACATGTCTACTGGCTCAAGGCAACTTGCATGAAGAAGCTGAACGCACTCCATTTTCTTAGGCACTCCTTGTGGGCTGTGAAAGGCACAGTTCTTGTGAGATTTTACAAAGCAGTGATTTTATCCTGCTTGGACTATGGGTGTATTGCCTATGGGTCGGCAGTACGGCCCGTACTGAGCCTGCTGGACACTGTTCACTCACTGGTATGTGGTTGGAAATGGGGGCCTTCCGTACGAGCCCTGTTGACAGCTTCCTGGCGGAAGCTGTTGTCCCACTACTGCGGTTTAGATGACAACAGCTTCTGGCAAGTTACTCAATCACAGTCTGTTAGATGCCTAGCCATCCATGTCACTCAACTTTGTTCCATAACCAGCCGTTTTGACTGATTGTGCATTGCCCAAAACTAGGAGATCAGCTGGGTCCGACTCCGTATTCTGCTGAAGGACCTCCAACAGCATCCATTAGTCTGTGTTCCTAGAGCTCTCTCTATGCATCCCAATGGGCTGTACCTTGCCCTGTGATACGGATGGACCTCTTACGTGGCCCCAAGAAGGATGCTGATCCTACCCTTCTCCTCTGATTATTGTAATTCAGTATGCAGCTGCACAGATGAATTGAAAGTCAAGGACATGGTCAGTTATGCTTTTGCACATGCAAGGGGACACGAGAAGCACTCTCTGCCGAGTACCTGCAGTGTATACACTGGAGAACTGGTTGCCATCTGTCAGGCATTGAGGTATGTCAAATCCCACGTCACGACGAACTTTCTGTTCTGTAGCGATTCCATGAGTTGCTTAGAAGGCATAACCCTATGCTGCCTTAAAATTGTTTTGATCGCCAACATTCAGGACGTACTGGCTGACCTCCTCTGCTCTGGAAAGACAGTGACCTTCATCTGTACACTGAGCCATAAAGGTATTCCAGGAAATGAGCCCAGCGATCATTCGGCTAAAGATGAAACTACAGGAGATCAACTTGATTTAGGGATAATGGGCACAGAGTTAAGATTACAACTTCGATGCAATAATTTGAGACTCTGGTAATGGATTGGCAGGCTACTACAACCAAAAACAAGTTGAGAGCAATTAAAGGGTCCACTAAGGTGTGGCGAACATATTTCCAGGCCCCTCAGAAAGATTCCATTGTGTGTGCCGACTATACATTGGCCACATGAGACTCACCTACAAGTCCCTTCTGTGTCTGTAGGATCCTCCTCACTGCAGCTACGGTAATCTGCTGACGATAGTGCGTAATCTTAGTGAGTGAGCGCTGCTGGCTGATCTGTGGCACACTCCCAGCTTGCCTACCTCACTGCTTCAGATGGTTGCAGATGATGAGACAGCCACTACCAAAGTGTTGCATTTCCTGAGGGAGAGTATAGTTTAATATAATCTATAATAGTTCACTTTCAATGTTAGGGGTGGTTGTGGGGGAGGGGGGCTAGATCGTCCCTGTGGTAGGTACCCACCAAGCAACCGGAGGTTACTTTCTTCACCTCTGACCTTGTTGTGCCTTTCGACACTCTTGTGCAAGATGCTGCCTGGGTTATCTCTGTTTTTATTTACCTATTGTGTTACAACTACTGTCATGCCCTTTTGAACTCTTTGATTTGCTTGTATAGTTTGAGTAGCCAAATCCCCATTTTTTACCTTTTTTACATGTTTCTCTCATGATAGGACGGACTGATGAACCAGTAGTTCAGTCCCTTCACACACATAATCATCATAATCTGTGAGTGCCAAAAAACGAAGATCAAAGTCATAGTGTTGTAGCCTATCTTGAGGGATTCATTTGGTGCACATTGAGTCTTGTAGTAATACCAATGTAAAATCTTTTGAACTGTTAACCAGGGGAAAGGCAATTCTTGTGACACAGATCGAGAACTGACCGCAGAATTTGAGGCATGCACTCTGATTGGCTGTAGCTACAGCAACTTCATCAACAGCTGTTATGGGAATGGGCTGCTGCCCTCTCTGCTGCACCACCTAGTTCAACTGTCTCTTCAAATTTCTTTATCACATTCTGTAGCCCTTTTATTGACGTGGGGCCTCTTTGCAACTATTTCTGTGAGTGACATTGCTGCCTTCCTGATAAAACAACTTTACCAGCAGTGCATGGTCTTCTTCTCAATAACCATTGTGTCCCATACGGGGAATATTTCACACTCTCACTTCTTACAGCACCATATTTTCACCTAGTGGCAGAAAGTGGACCTATTTTTTTTTCTTTTTTTCAGTATATTCCATGAGCACACTAATTAATGAACATACCTTTGATGTTTCAGCATTTTGCAATGTGTACAGCCTGCACTGCAGCACCGGCACACTGTCATTTTAGTTATAACCACTCGGTAGACACATGGAAAAAAGCTGGCATAAGTGTGTCACAGATAGTGTTGGCGTTAATATAAGAGTTTTTGTAGCTGTGTTTGGAAAATAGTATAATACAGAGGTGAAATGAAGATACATACTATTTAATTCAGATGCCCACTTAATCATAAAATTTCAAATGTTTGTCATGTGATAGATTTTATTCTATATTAATTGGCTTGTGAAGCTTACATTCTAGAGGGATCTCTCATCTCTTAGAACATTTTAGCTTGTTAATACCTTATTATTTACACAGGGGTAGCATTTTAAGAGTTTTCATTTACTGATATATCATAATAGTAGAATAATTACTTAATTTATTTATTGCAGATGGTTTAATTTAGTATGCGGTCAATAAAAGTTTGTGTTTATACTTTAAGAGATAATTTTCGTACCTTAATTTTGATTGAAACATGCTTTAAAAGAAAAGGAAAATTACTTGAGGAAATGATTGATATAGAGAACTGACAGATTTGCATAATTAAGAGTTTCTTTGCTAGAGTGAAATTTTCACTCTACAGCGGAGTGTGCGCTGATATGAAACATCCTGGCAGATTAAAACTGTGTGCCGGACCGAGACTTGAACTTGGGACCCAAGTTTGAGTCTCGGTCCGGCACACAGTTTTAATCTGCCAGGAAGTTTCAGTTTCTTTGCTGTTTAGAATGACATTATGAATGTATATCGCTATTCAGAGTAGCAAAATCACAGTTATTGCTAACTTGTAGATAATTAAAATTAGTTTTCATGTTGTTTGCAAATTCCTGTTATTACAAGTAGTGTGTGTTAGAAGTAAAGACCTTTTTTATTTGCCGGTTTTCATTTTTTTACCTCTTTCTGAAATTTTGCAGAATAAAGTTCGAACGAAGAAATGCATCCTTTGTATATGTTTAATTGTAGTTTTGGCTGTCATTATTGGAATAATTGCATGGCAGACATCATGATAATGAGTAAGTATGCTTTAGGATGCACTGTTTTATGCTTGCATGTTATTTATTGATTGTGCTGCCTTCCTGCTATTACACAGACAAGCATTACTAGAAAAATCTTGCATGAAAAATAAAAAAATCAAGAAATGTGAATGTCTCCTCAGGACACATTGTGTTAGTGGAAAGCAAAAGTAACAATGGCATTTAATGTCTTTTCAAGCTTAAATGTGAAAACTTCTTGCTAAACATGTGATGGTGTCAATTAGTGATATCAGAAAGTGTAATAAAGCATAATGTTTCACTTATAAGAAGGCTTACTCTCTCCAAACTTTGATCTCTTCTTTTAGAGGTGAAAGAACAATAAAAGAAAAATGAAAGCTGAATCTTCAGACTTCACAGTACCCAGGTGATAATATAATTTAATTTGTCTTTGGATAGCATACATCTTGAGCAAACAGTTTTTCTCTTTGCTCGAGGCATGTCCAATCCAGAAACAAATTTATTTGAGGGAAACACTGACACAAGCTTCAACCGCAAGCTGAATGTAACACAATTCCACATAGAACATAGGTAAGCACTCGTCAAACAGAAGTGGAACTTAGCAATGAGTGTACTCATAGAATTGATAAACTGATGGGCTTTTGGACATAATCATCTTTCAGAAGCAAATGGGCACACATGGCTGCACATGCAGATTCACAGCCCCCCCCCCCCCACACACACACATACACACACACACAAAATTGTATATAGCTCTACAATATACATCCAGAGTAAGAAACAGATGTAAGAAAAGAAAGATATGACTTAGTTAGGGTGGCAGTGAAATCGTGTAGGGTCACTGTGAGGAATACATAGAGCAGATGGGTGGAATCAATAGGGAGAAGGTTTGTCATCAAGACAAGTGGGAGGCAGGACTTGTGGAGGATGAGGCCAGGTGGATTGTGGAAACGGGGAGTTACCAGCTGTGCAATGAGTGAGTCTGGTGTGTGCTGGGGTAGCGTAAGAAATGTGAATCAGCCACTGAAGTTGACTACTTCATGGTGAGCAGCATGCTTGCAAATGGGTAATCTGATTGGCCCCTGACCACAGTTTGGTTGTTACCATTCATCTGGGTGTATAGTTAGTTTGTTTTCTGACTACCTAGAACTGTGTGTAGTAGTAATGTTTGTAAATGATGTGCATGCTTTCGCAGGTTGCCTTGTGTGATAAGTTAAGAAATTCCAGGGATAGGGATGGAACAGAGGTGCTAGACAGTGTGTGTGGTACAATAATTTTACATGGACTTTCCTCGGAGATATTATCCATAAGGCAAGACATTAGGAGTAAAGATACCTAGTGCATGTTGGACTGGTAGTGGAAAACCAGTTGTGGAGGAACAGAGGGGAGAACATTTATCATTGCAGGATACAATGAGTCATAGTAAAAGACTTGACGTGGAAGGAGAATAAATTTTAGGAATTCCATTTCTCCTAGCACTCTCACACCACTTCTTTCTTTCCTGTGTATGTGCCAGCCACCTTCCTGGTAACTACTGCATGGCCCATACAGGTACAATACCGCTCCCTCCCTGCTCCTCTCCACTGTGTGTGTGTGTGTGTGTGTGTGTGTGTGTGTGTGTGTGTGTGTGTGTGTTTGGGGGGGTGGTGGTGTGGGGGGTGGGGAGGTGGTAGCATGTGTACTAATGCTTTGGGATAAACTGTTTTATTCTTTTTGCCAGTCTCTTCAATTTAGTAGTCATCTGCCCTTTATACATAATCAGAATTTTTAATGAAGGTACTAGCATTAAGGTAGCAACATGGAATGTCAGAGGTTTAGCAAACAAAGAAGAGGAGTTGGCAGAAATTTTAAAGAAGACCAAGGTAGACATAGCTTTCATAATAGGAACTAAGGAAAAGCTACAGAGTAACAGTTGTGTAGGTAATATTTGATGTTATTTAATGGAACATGAAAACAGGAGAGAGCAGGCAAAGGAACTGCCATATACATACATACATACATACATACATACATAAGAGATGGGAAAAGAAAATTATAGGCTATAGTTATATAAATGAAAGAATTATATCTTCAACTTTTGTAGTCCTGTCTTGCTCAGTTGCGTGTAATATTACGGTATATTGATAATTTTTACTTATGGACCGTCTGACAGCAACTGAATAAAACACAATTTTAGTGCCATACGCGTTTCGCCTTTATTTTCTGCAAGGCAAAAAAATAAATAAATAAAAAAAATTAAATTAAATTAATATCACACACACACACACACACACACACACACACACACACACACATAAACAAACGCACACACAAATGCATACACGAACAGACCACAGATACTTCAATAGTTACACTCATAAGTTTGGCAATAATATTCGATCTTTGGCAAAAACATTTGACAGTCGGCAACAGAAACCAAAAAAATTGCATTAAAACAAACGTTCAGTCCATAGTGCTGTGGAATGTGGAAAAAACCGCAAATTGGCGTTCATAAGAAGAAGAAGAACACCAAAAATGCAACAGGAGCGTAATATGTAAGAAACTGTCCACGCAACCTGTAAGTACAGTTCAAAACATTACTACTTAATAGGAAATACCAACCACCAGAACTGTTTGTAACCTATAGGCACAGTGACAAAAATGTAAATAATATAGCTAACATATGTACATATTCCAGGCCACTGATGATGCCTTGCAGAAAATAAAGGCGAAATGTGTATGGCACTAAAATTGTGTTTTATTCAGTTGCTGTCAGACGGTCCATAAGTAAAAATTATCAATATACCGTAAAGAAAGAATTATAGTTTCAACTGTCAAATAAGAGGGACAAAGCACGACTGTGATTGCAGTTTACACTCCTGACAGAGGAAAAAAAGAGGAATCTATAGATTTATGTGACAAACTGCAATAATTTTTGGATAAATATAATAATAAGCAGCAAATAATATTGACAGGAGATTTAAACACACGGGTAGGGAATAAAGCTATCTAAAAGATTGTGGGAATGTTGGGAGAAAAGTCATAAATGACAGTGGACGATTACTTAGATATTTTGTTTCTTTTAACAAACTAAAAGTCACCAATACCTTCTTCCACAAAAGATATGTCCGTAAATATATATGTTAGCTCAAGGATTTAAGTCCATTATTGAAAAATAAGCGGCACTAGAGTACATGGAATATGACAAAGGTTCTGACCTTTTCTTGGTGATATCTCAAATAGATATGTACATGTAATGGAGAAAACAAAAAGTTGAAAGAAGCGATGAAGGAAGAAGTCTACAAAAAATAGTTTTTATTTTCGTTTCCTCAATTTTGTTGCTAATGTATATGGAGAATCTGTAAAGAAAGTACATTATCTTTTTTTTTTTTCTTTTTATCTAATTTGAATTACGGTTTTCCATTAGATGAGTAGCTGTAACAGTCAACAAATGCCACAGCAACAAATGCAACAGTAGGTCTTACTAAACACAATGCTGACGTCTAGCAGGAGCATGGTGCACAGCCTCAGCTTCCAGTATTTCAGTCGGCATGTGGAGCCACCTGTTTGTAAACAGGAACTGATGTTTACGATTGTTTTTTGAACTTTTTTAGTGACTGTGTTATCTGAAACATAAAGACAGAGACAAACAGATGTGCAGATACAAAAATTGTCGCAATGAAACAGCAAAATGAAATAAAAAAGAACTTTGTGGCACAAATTGGATCCAGTAAAACTACATGAAATATATTGTTCTTTTTGCAGCAGTTCTGCTTGTGTGTGTTATGCAGTTACCAAAGCTTGGGGACTATTGGTCAACTGATCCATTTTTACAAACAGGCTTTGCAAATTGATTGTTGAGCCATGATATGTTTTCCAGTATTATGTTCATGCTGCATGCCAATGACAACTCAGTGTACATAAAAAAGAGGAAACCCACAATCCTCTTCATAAAATTAGACCTGTGTTAGACTTCTTTGTCGACAAAAGTAGATCCAGTTTCATGCCATACAAAAATTTGATTATAAATGAAGCTATTTGTCCATTTCATGGCATGTTGGCATCAGGGTTTACATGAAAAATAAACCCAATAAGTGTGGCATGAAGCTTTATGCACTTTGTGATGTTGCAACAGGCTATGTCCTGAACTGTGATTTTTACATAGGATCAGGATAGGGGAATGACAACCGTATTCTAGCGTTAGTAGGAGACACTGTTGTCCATATTATGGTAAAGGCCACTGTATTTACATGGACAGATATTACACCAGTGTTCCTTGACTGAAGATGATACGAGAGAAAAGTACATTGGCTGTTACAACTTTAATGAATACAGAAAGGGCTTACCAACAAGCTTCAAAACAAAGAAACTGAAGCAAAATGAAATGATATTTTTGAGGAATGGGCCATTTTAGCACTGAACTGGAAAAATAAGCATGATGTATGCTGTCTGCCCACAAAACATCAGGCTACTACCAAATTGCTCCAGTACATTCAAAAGATTGTATTACAACATTAATGAAACCAGACCTTGTAATTGACAACAATATGAACGAGACTGGTGTAGATCATGTGGATCAGCTGTACAGTTGCTACCCATTCGCACGAAAAACAATGAAGTAGTGGAAAAAACTTTTTTTTCATATTTTTGTGATGTCTGTAGTAAACAGATTTATTTTGTACAAAGATGTCAGTAAACAGAAAACCTCTTGTGGACTTCATAAAAAAGTTAGTTTGAAATTGGTAGCAACAGGAGGAGAATTTCGATATTTAGAATCAACACTAAGCACTAGCCTGGACAGAAATTTTGGTTGTTATTTTCCAGAAAAGTACCTTCCACTGCCAACAAAATAAATACTATGTGTTATTGCAAAGCTTGCTCCTACAAAGGGAAGAAAGAGAACGGCAAACACATGAGAAAAGAAAACAGATGGGGGTGTAAAGACTGCAGTGTAGACTCTGTGTACCTCAGTGCTTTCAGCATTACCATTTGAAAGTGAATTATGTATAAAATATGTGCAATCATTTTATATCATAAAATATTAAATAAAAAACCTCCTGTGAACCAAATTCTTTTTATTATAAACACCAGAAATCATGTTAGGAGATGTAAAAATTTTTTCCCGGAAGAAGGTTTCTCATGTTTGTGGGAAGGCTGGTACACCTCTACCGATGCAAGCATATATATAAGCTCAAATTTTTTCTAATCTGTAAAGTATGGAATTTCAAATGATGCTACAAATGTGGTTTAGAGGCACTTAGTTATTGTACACTTATTCACTAAAGTTGCTTGAAAATTGCCAGTGCACCTGGATAGTCACGGCACATACATAGTGCTGTGGGATGTGCTAAAAATTGGACACTGGAGTTAAAGTTATAAGGGAAAAACAAGATGCTTATTGTAAATATCTCAGTGAACCAACAGAGGAGAATCAACAAATTTACAAACGAGAGAAATGCAGTAAATAGAGCAGTGAAATGAACACGTCAAGATACTTGGGATATACTTATAAGCGTAACAGAAGATGATATTCACGGGAGTTCAGTGATAGCTTATAAAACAAAGAAAATGCTTGATCAAACAGAAAAAGAAATTGCTCAAATAAATAACATCCAACAAATGAAATGAAGAGAACATTACAAGAACTTGCGGTATGAAGAAAGATGCTCCGCCAAGAAAATAAAGGATAAAATTGAACCAGCTGGAGTGGCCGTGCGGTTCTAGGCGCTACAGTCTGGAGCCGAGCGACCGCTACGGTCACAGGTTCAAATCCTGCCTCGGGCATGGTTGTGTGTGATGTCCTTATGTTAGTTAGGTTTGATTAGTTGTAAGTTCTAGGCAACTGATGACCTCAGAAGTTAAGTCGCATAGTGCTCAGAGCCATTTGAACCATTTGATAAAATTGAAATAGGAAGTGTAGACTATTTATGTATGAATGAATTAAGGGAAGCCCTCAACCCTGCAAAGAACCGAAAAGCTATTAGTGAGGATGATATAAACACTGAACTGCTAAAATGTGGAGGCACCCTAGTACAAAATAAATTACTGCATTAATTAAATATGTGCTGGAGAAGGGATATATTCCAGAAGCATTGTCACAAGCAAATGTGATATCACTATATAAAAAAGGAGATGACAAAAGTTGCGAGTACTGTAGAAGTATCAAATTAATAGGTGCCACATATAAAGTGTATGCACGAATAGTGAACAAAAGGTTGAAGGTTATAGTTGAGGGTTTATTAGATGAAGAACAAATGGGATTTCAGAGGGACAAATCGACAATCGATATAATCAAAAATAATAAAAAGAAGTGAGTATAATAGGGGAACCCATTTAGTGTTCATGATTTTATTGAAGCATTTGATGATGATTATGATAGAAAAAAAACTGTGGAGAAATATGAGGAAAAGAGGATATCCACAATACCTAATAAATGTTTTAAAACATGTGTAGAAACATGTGACTGTAATTTTAGATATAGATGGCACACTAATATAGCGTATTAGCTGCAAACAAAGGAGTAAGACCAGGGTGCAGCATTCCACCCACACTTTTGAACATTTATTTAGATGGTGTAATTCGGAAATGGAAGGAAATTTTTAATGGGAGAATTAAAATCACAGTAAAATTGTCTTGTATATGCAGACGACTCCATGCTGTTGATGGAGAATGAAGATGACCTACAAAGGGGTAAGGTTTGTGAAAAATACCATTTGATGAGTCGAAAAAAGAAGACATTGTCAGTGGCTTTTAAAGCGAAATAGCCTGCATGGATAAAAATTGTGATCACCAAAAAACAGGTAAAGCATTGTAACTAGTCAGGTTGTGACATCACAAGTGAGTGTGATGAAGACATAGAGCATAAATTAGCAAAGTTTGGGAGTATATGTGGAATGATAAACAGATGTCAAAAAAATAAAATAAGGAAATAAAGAAGATTGAAATTTTATAAGGTAATGGCAGTTTCAATGCTTGTTTAGGGAAGTGAATCATGGGTTATAAACAAGCACCAAGAAAGTCACATAAAGGCTACAGAGATGAGGTTTCTAAGAGCATTAGGGATACCCATGAGCTGACAGACTCAAATTTTGGAATTAAGGGAGAACTAAATATACTTAATACCCTCAATAAAAGACAAGAAAACAGGAGAAACTGGAATGAACATTTCAAAAGAATGAGTGGAGTAAGATTGTTTCTCCAGATAAGATTTAAAGTCAGTTAAGGGAAGTAAAGGTCGATCTGGGTGGCCAGATCATTCACTTGAATTGAATTGTCCAGAATGTTCTTCAGACCAAAGGCAAACAATTGTGGCCGAGTGATGGGGCACATGGTCAGCCATAAAAATTCCAACATTGTTTGGAAACAAGTAGCCAAACATAACCATTCCCAGTCTATGATCTGTGCAGTTGGACCACAGACCCAGTCCATTCCAATTAAATACAGCCTACACCATTAAGGAGCCACCACCAGCTTGCACAATGCCTTGTTGACGACTTGAATCCATGGTGTCCGTGCCACACTGAAACCCTAACATCAGCTCTTACCATCTACTATCTGGACTCACCGGATCAGGCCACAGTTTTCCTGTCACCTAGGGTCCAACTGATGTGGTCACGAGCCCAGGAGAGACACTGCAGGTGATGCTGTGCTGTTAGCAAAGGCATTCTCATTGGCCATCAGCCATAACTCATTAACACCAGATTTTGCCGCACTGCCCTAACAAATACCTTCATTGTGTGTTTCTCATGGATTTCTGTGGTTATTTCGTGCAGTGTTGCTTGTCTGTTAGCATTGACAGGTATACGCAAATGTCGCTGCTCTTGATCATTAAGTGAAGGCTGTTGCCCACTGCATTGTCCGTGGTGAACAGTAATGCCTGAAATTTGATATTGTCAGCACACACTTGACACTGTTAATGTGAGAATATTGAAGTCCCTAATGATTTCCAAAATGGGAAGTCCTGTTTCTATAGCTCCAATTACCATTCCGTCTTCAAAGTCTGTTAGTTCCCATCAGGCAGCCATAACAACATTGGACATATTTTGATAGGAGTTATCTGAGTGCAAATGACAGCTCCACCAAACTCCTCAAAGTGATTGTTCCATATATTCAGTGTTTCTTGGACTTCATTTGTGTGTCTCCATATCATAACATCAGTGAACACGATTACTTTAAATTCAGATCCATATTGCTCTTTTGTCCTTTTCATGATATTGTCTATCAAAGTGAAGAAGAGCATAGGAAACAGTGCACTCCCCAACTGCTCTCCAGATTTGGTCTCAAACCGTTCACTCTCTCTGTTTACTACTCAAACACAGCTGACACATCTTCTGTAGAGCATGTACACTTTCTCAGTTCATGCATTGGATACATTTCTATTCTTTAGGCATTCCCAGATTTTGTTTCTAGGTACGCTGTCATAGGCTTTTTCTAAGTGTAGGAAGACTGATGTGATCCTTTTATCCTTTCCCAGATATTTTTTGAGTAATGTTCTTGTTACGAAGATCAGGTAAGTTGTACTTCTGCTTTCCTAAATCCACACAGTTCTTCCTGGAGGGTCCAATAATCCTTCAAAATTTCTCTGAAATTCAATTATCCTTCTCCCAAAATTTTTAATCTATACAAAAATAATCTTATAAGTCTGTAATTTTAAGTTCTCTTTACCTTTTTCAATTATGATTTAGTCATCAGGGATCTTATTCTCTCTCCAGACTGCATTCATTGTTGACATATTTTGCTATTGTTATGGCAGGAGGGAGAAGACAAAAATATTATGTGGAGAGTACTTTAGGTACCAGGATCGGTATAACATAATTTTTTGCTGGAGCTATGCGTGTTGGCTGTAAGCTAAAGTTTCACAGTACGAACTAAAAAAAAAAAAATGATGCATCAGTTCTTGTTCTGTTAGTAGCACATGCTATATTGTCTTGCTGTAATTTGTTAAGTTCCTGCTCAAAGGTTGGAAACGTGCCCTCTTTGCAATATCTTTGACATTCTCAAGATTTTTAGCTTCACCTTGCTGTAATTGTTTAATAAGTGCTCTTAGATCATGTAGAGGAACTGATGCGTCGTAGATAGCCCTAGAAACTTGGGATAGGGTGGTGATATGAGAGTCAGCCCTTGAATGTGTAGATACTTTATATTTCCCGTCTTTTAATTTCTATAGGTAACCAATTGCAGGGTGATTATAATTAAAATTAAACTTTCACATTGCTGTAGGAATAACAACACTGCTCAGAATGATGTCAAATTGCAGCGAAATATTATCGAAGAAGGGGAAAAACGTATGGCAGAAGAAAAATAAATAGTTACAAAACGTAGCGACAGATGGTGCTGTAAGCAACATAATTTAATAGTGGTCAACTACAAATGACAAATGAATCATATAACAATGCCTAAGGTGTTGATGTTAAATAAACTTTACTACTCAGTGTGCATGGGTGTACAGGTGTGATACTGTTAGTTATGTAAGCCCATCCACCAAGGCAAGGTCGCATCACATTGGATGGGAAAAACTGGTTTTTAATTGTCCTGAGGCCAAAAACCACTTAAAAAGCATCAGTCAAAATCAAATCGGATTATTAATTTCCGTGTGACAGGCGCAAAACATGTTCAATATGCTGTCCACCGTTTTCTGCAACAAGTTTAAATCGAGAAACAGCATGTTCCACAACTGATCGAAGTGTTTGCGGGGTCGTATTCAGATTGTTTTGCGCCATGCATGCCTTCACTGCAGTTAAGTTTGCAATCGGAATACTGGACACATCTTTCAGTTAGCCCCACAGCCAGAAGTCACTTGGATTAAGATCAGGTGATCAGGACAGCCAGGCTGTAGGGAAATGGTGGCTGATAATTCTAGCATTTCCGAAATGGCACTTCAACAGCTGCTTAACTGGATTTGTAATGTGTGGAGGCGCGCCACCTTTCATAAAAATGATGCCATCCACACATCCATGCTGTTGGAGAGCTGGAATGATGTGGTTACACAAGAGACTCATAGTGCTTACCAGTGACAGCGTAGGTAACAGGGCCAGAAGCACCTGTCTCATCAAAAAAATATGGCCGTATGATAAATGATGCGGTAAACCTGGATCACACAGTGACCTTTTCAGGACAAAGTGGTACTGGTTGATTTGCATATGGAGTTTCCGTTGCCCATATTCGACAAGTCTGTGTATTGACATATCCTGTCAGATGGAATTGGGCTTTGTCTGTCCACAAAATCTTCCATGGACAATCATTGTCCGCTTCCACGTGAGCAAGAAATTCTAAAGCAGAAGCCTCTCTTGCTGGTAGGTCAACAGGAAGCAACTTGTGCACATTAGTAGTTTTGAGTGGATAGCAAAGAAGGATGTTTTGTAGGATTTTATGCACCATGCTCATGGGTATGTGAATGTTCGGGCAATTCTCCGTGTACTACGCCTTTGCACACCACCACTTGTCCCCTCCTGCATTGCTATGGTCATTGCTTCCACTGACGTTGAATCAATTTGTTTCCTCCCTCTACCAGGTAGCACACCAAAAGAACCCGTCTTTTCAAATTTCTGAATCATTTTCTCCAGACCCATGGCAGTCATTGAACCAATGCCTTTTTTCAAACCCTTCCATGTCAGGAACTACTGCAGAGCGACGTGTGCACAGTCATAATTCTTGTAATACAGCTTTACAAGCAGAGCGCGATCCTGCATTGAGACAATTGTGGCGAATGTTGCAGACGCGAAAGGAGGAAAAGCCGTGTACCCTGCATGTTCATACCAACTTCAGTGGGTTGTGTGCATGACAGGTGTTTTCATTTACATATTCTGACACACACAGTGCCATCTATTGATAAGTTTTCAGACTATTTTTTCTTCTTCTGCCATACATTTTCCCCCTTCTCCAATCATATTCCATTGCAATTTGACATCATTCTGACCAGTGGTGTTATTTCTACAGCATTTTGAAAGTTTAATTATAATCACCCTGTATATTCGTAGACAGAAGTGATCTTTCTTGAACTGTACTAACAGTAAATGGTGCACAAAGAGTAACATTTTGTATTTAAAGGTGTTTATTTGAATATGCAGATTCATTAGCTGTAAAGTGAATTCCAAAACTTGGAGAGTCTAATTATTATTTTTTTCCCCTTTTCAGAGCAAACGTCGAAGGAAGAAAGCTTTCATAGCTTTTGTTATTGGTCTGGTAATTTTGCTTATTGCTCTCATTATCTGGCTGAAAAGTTAAGAGTGCACTGTTGAGCTTGAAAATAATTCCAGTAATTTGATTTATGCTCTGTCCTTGGTATTTTAAGTGAATTATCACTGCTTGTTTCATCCTTTATTTATAACTTCCTTGGTTTTATAAGTATTGTACTCATAATCTTTTCTTTACACGAGGAGCAGCTGAGTTTCAATATCTTCATCTTTATCTTCCAAGCCAACTAAAGTATAATTGACAATTCCTGTTGATGTTATGATTTAGAGAGTTTAAAATCACACATGTTGGCAAAAATTGAGGTATAATATTTGTATATTGTGAAGATCTATTTAAATATTATGAAGATGTTTTTACTCATGATTTTATACCAGTGATGTAATATATATATATATTAAATGAAATCAGTCATATTATGTACCTGTGATTGATGGTATGCTTAATGCATAACGGTGGTATAGCTTTGGGATAGTTCATTCTTTAAGTAAAATACAGATGTACAGCATCTAATGTAAAGTTTATTTTTTCTGTATAGTTTGTACACAATGTCTGTCATCTTTAGTTGTACACAATGTCTGTCATCTTCAGTCACTACTTTATATCTATATATCTTTCTTGCTTAGAGCAAAGCCCAGTTCTGTAAATGAGTGAAACTGTTGGTATAATTTTTCCCTGGAAGGAACAGGGCACTTTGCACGTAACTATTGAGAGCACAGGAATATTCCATTGCTGAAACAGTCGTAAAGCATCTACCAAATTTATATAAAGCTCCACTCATATTTCACTTCAGTCATTTGGCATGGCTGGCTTTGACAAGTGCTTACTTTCTCATTAAGTATACTGAAAATGTTTTTTTGTGTCTTTTTAAATGCCATTGTTTTCAAGTTAGCTCACAAAAAAAGTAGCACTTAAGAAAAGTGTTACAAAGAATGCTGTAAAGATGATGCTGTGCTGTCAAAATTTGTTTACAAATAAAATACTAGTTTGCAATTTGTCTGGTCGTTCACTGAACTTGTGTGTGATCTCTCTGCTGTGTTTATTTAAGTTGATAGGTAAGACACAGTTACTCATTTTTATTTGTGGGAACTAGGAGGCAATTGGAAAGCCACTGAATAACAATGCAATCTAATTACTACATGCAGTAAAAACAGTAAGGATACCATACATCATACAACATTGTTATGAAGCGATTTACATAACAAGTACAGATTGTACTAGACCTGTAGCACCAGAGATCTGTAACTAAAAGTATCCCACAGCAAAAAACTTAATTTACAATGCAAGCAACAAAGTGTAGCACATTTTGTACTGGGTCTCTGAAATAAAACCCACATACATCTGTTTCGTGGATTTAAATATTTAATTTGCAAACATCAAATTTAATTTATGTTATGAAATAAATATTAATAGTTTCCTTCAGGTTGACTGACTCTTTGCTCGGTTGTAATTTCTTACTAAAGGTTCAAATTTGTGACTCAAAGCTAAAAAGAAACTTTGTTGGTCACTTTATAGTCACATATGTTGTGACTTTGTGCAGTTGATAACTCTCTTCTTCATTGTAGCATTTTTATTTGTAAATATGTTCTTATATCAGGTTAATTTGTATATCCTGCTGTAAGTAATAATCCATTCATGTGAAAACTTTTCCTTGATGTGACTTTACATTTGAGAATTGTAGTCCAGGCTGACAAGTTTCATGTATGCCAGTTGGGCCAATAGATTGTCTGTTTCAAGAGTTTAATGTTGTAAATTAATTTTTTTTGAAGTTACATGTGTGCAGAGAGTGTTAGTATCACAAAATTTGCAAAAATGGTTATTACAGCAAGTATTCCACTTAATTGTGATAGCAAATTATAAATGTACTACAGGATTTGCACACACATATAAGACTTTAAAGTATTATTTTTGGATATGTGCTGTCAACTAGACCTAGCGTCCAAATGAATATTGACAAAAGTATGGAAAATCTTTTGTCTTTCATTTAGTGTTCAGTTCATTCTATAGTACGTTATATTGTAAATGACTATATCAATAAACTTATTTTGTTAAATGTGTTTGTTTTTATATCCCCCCCCCCCCCCAATTCATACCCGCATTTATGTTGTACTTTATTACAAATAATCATTTAAAAATGAAGGAATTCATGTTCTTGAGCATTAATCTCCAATTGAAATGCTGAGCTCTCCAATTCAAGATAATACTGAAACACTTTATTTAGGGCACAGTGACTGCTACTCCATCTTGCTCAAGAAAGGTGAAAAAGGCTTATAAGGTGCTTGTTCGCCCAATTCTTTGGTATTGTTCATCTATCCGGGATCCCTATCAGGTAGGACTGATAGAGGAGATAGAGAAGATCCAATGAAGAGCGGCGTGTTAAGTCACGGGATCGTTTAAATAAACTCCACTGGCAGATGTTACAAGAGAGACGTTGTGTATCAAGGAGAGATTTACTATTGAAATTTCGGGTCAGCGCTTTTCAGGAGGAGTCAGACAACATATTACTTCCCCCCACATACCTCTCATGTATTGACCACAAGGAGAGGTGGGGGGGGGGGGGGGGGGGAGGGCGGGAGGAGTTAAAGGGAGAGGCACTGTCATGAGTGATAAAATAACAGTGGTTATAGAGTTCAGAAAAGACTCTTTTTTTTAGGGTAGGGAGGACAGAAAGAAACCAAATTTTAAGAGAGGTTAGGACTGAGACAAACCTTCAGTTTGAGAGAGAAACCAAAAAACTAGCTTATTACATCAGCATAACAGCTATTGTTTAAGAATTTTCAACAGTCAGCAGATATTTCAACTCTACCCAATTTTAACTCAGTCAATGTGAAATGTCAGCTATCTTTATTGCATCAAAATATTCGAGGACTGAGAAATAAAATTAATGAATTAATTATCTGCATAGATGAATTAGTCTTCAAACCCAGCTGACATAATCTGCCTCTCTGAACAGCATGTGAGCACTGGTATAGAACTTTTAAGTGTTACAGGTTTTAGGTTAGCATCTCACTTTTGTAGAGTAGAAATGGAGAAAGGAGTTGCCACATTCATCAGGAACTGCCATAAATTTAAGAACATAGACATTCATAAATTTTGCCTAGAGCAGCATATGGAAGCATGTGCAACAGAAGTAGAATTTCACAAAAATTCCTTCATAATATTAAGTGTATATTGAGCACCTGCAGGTAACTTTAACCTGTTCATAAATCACCTTGAAGCTGTACTGGCCCATTTAACAACCAAAAACAAAGAAATAGTGGTTGCTGGTGATTTCAATGTAGATTTCCTTAAAGACTCTCCCAATAAGAACGTATTTGAGTTAGTAACACTATCATTCAACTAAATCCCCACTGTAAAATTCCGTCAGCTGGAGTGGCCGAGCAGTTCTAGGCGCTACAGTCTGGAACCGTGTGACCGCTGAGGTCGCAGGTTCGAATCCTGCCTTGGGCATGGATGTATATGATGTCCTTAGGTTCGTTAGGTTTAAGTAGTTCTAAGTTCTAGGGGACTGATGACCTCAGCAGTGAAGTCCCATAGTGGTCAGAGCCATTTGAACCATTTTTTTTGTAAAGTTCCCCACTAGGGTAGCTTATTGCTCACAGCCAGCCATTGATAATATCTTTATAGAAAAGTCCAATGAACAAAATTATATTACAAAACCAATAGTCAATGGCCTCTCAGTCCATGACATACAGTTCCTTCTGTTAAATGTTAATACTGAACAGGATATAAAATCTGTTAAATCTGAGCTCAAGAGGGTAAACAATAAGCCAAAAATTGATTATTTTAGGACACTCCTCAGTGACATTCACTGGACTGATGTTTACAGTGCTCATGGCATGAATGAAAAATAAAACACTTTTGCTAATAAAGTGCTTACCTTATTTCAACACTGTTTTCCCCCTAGACTAACCACGGTTAGAGCAAAGTCTACAAAGAAGCCATGGATTACTCAAGGAATAGGGGTACCTTGCAATCTGTCAATCCAAAACAGTTCTGATCTTGATGCTACAGAACATTACAAGAAATACTGCAAAATATTAAAGACTGTAATACGGACATCAAAGCAAATATGTTGGAAGGAAAAGATAGTCATATCAGATAACAAAATAGACAATAGGGGATATAGTGAAGGAGGAGACCGGTAGAACCAGACATGAAGAGGGACAAATAGCATTAAGAGTAAATGATACATTGGTGATAGATGTGTATAGTGTTGCAGAGATTTTTAACAAACATTTTATAACTGTTACTGAAAAGATGGGATTGTCAGGTTCTGTATATGCTGCTGTGGAACACCTCAGATCAGACATTACAAGTAACTTCTATAATATGAATTTGATCCTCACTACCCCAGCAGAAATAATGTCCATAATAAAATCTTTGAAATCAAAAACATCTAGTGGGTATGATGAAATATCAACAAAGTTAATTAAAGAATGTGATTCTGTGTTAAGTATCATATTAAACTGTGTGTGTAACCAGTCGTTTATCAGTGGAATATTTCCTGAATGGTTGAAATATGCTGAAGTTAAGCCACTGTTTAAGAAGGGAGATAAAGAAATAGCATCAAATTTCCATCCAGTATCACTTTTGCCAGCATTCTCAAAAATTTTAGAAAAAGTAATGTACAGTCAGCTTTATAACCATCTTATCTCAAATAACATACTGTCAAACGGGGTGATTTCGGGCAGTTTTGTCATTATTTTGATTGTAACTTTCATATATATTATTAGATTAAATTGATTGTTATAGAAGTGGTAAGGTATATGTGTAACAAATAAAATATCCCAGAACCGGAAAGTGTATGTGTAGGTATATTTATCTGAGGCAGTTAAATAAAGTTTCCGAAGTCACCCCATGGATTGGGGTGATTTTGGACGTGTTTTTTAAATCTCTGTCTGAAGTTACAGTATATAGAGTGTGAATTTGGATATTTACTGCCTTTTTTAAAAATTCTGCATGCTATTTATTTGATTTTGGTGACATTTTACACAGTGATTGTGTTGCTAGGTGGAAAATTTTCCAGCTTTGCCTTGATATTGGAGAAAAATATCTTATCAGTCTCTTTGTTCACTTTTGCACGAGTTCGTTTAGTATTTTCGCTTAAGCGAACTGAAAGAGGAATAAATGCACCCATTCTTCTCCTGGCAAATTATTACGAAATTTCTTCTCTTTTCGGCCAGATTTATCAAGGTAGCCTTTAACTAAATATGTAATATCCAATTTAGTGAACGGAAATCCCCAATGTGTAGCCCTCAAGATAACTTGCTTCAACATTTCTTCTTCTTCTTCTTCATTTAGCACTGGCTGTCCTCCCATTTTTTTCGGATGTGCTTCCTGCACTTTATTTTGTAGAGTTGATTTATGTATACCATACATATCACGCGCTTTTCTATACAATAATTTACCGCTCTGAATATCACAAACAGCTTTATCTAAAGGTTCTGAGTCATAATTACACCATACTGTAGCACCTCTCCTGCTCTTAAACATTCTTGGCATTGTCCGAAATCACCCCAAACAGAACACAGTTTCACAAAAACCGTTGTTATTTTATAACCTTGCATGAGAAACTAGACAAACTTGTACAGAAATTGTCTCGATGTGGTTAGCTACTGAGCGTCAACAATTACGGTTACAGTAACTTCCCGCTCGGCGCAACAATAGAAAGTTTCCACTTTACGATAATGCATGGATTTTTAACACTGAGACTGTTCGTCAATTATTCACCTAGGGAAACAATTGATGCAAAATAAAAGTTGTGGAAAGCAATAAATGCAATTTTGCGCTTAAAATAACTGGCACACGGATGTTAAAATAAGTAACTCTTTGTTTCTATGCAGTGGCAAAGAGCAAATAAGCCATACTGTCCGAATTCGCCCCGGTGTCCAAAATCGCCCCGTTTGACGGTACTGTCAAAGTCGCAGTTCAGATTTCTAAAGGGTTCTGATATTGAGAAAGCTATCTACACTTACAGTGAAAATGTGCTTAATTCATTAGACAAAAAATTGCAGGCAATTGGTATATTTTGTGATCTTTCAAAGGCATTTGACTGCATTTAACTGTGTAAATCACAATATCCTTTTAGGTAAATTAGAATATTATGGTATAACAGGAAATGATGCAAAATGGTTCAAATCTTATATCTCTGGCAGGAAACAAAGGGTGTTATTGGGAAAGAGACATGTATTAAGCTATCAGGCATAATCCAACTAACTACATGTGGGGTCCCACAAGGTTCCATTTTAGGGCCCTTACTTTTTCTTGTGTATATCAATGACCTTTCAGCAGTAACATTACCAGATGCCAAGTTCATTTTGTTTGCTGATGATACAAACATTGCAATAAATAGCAAATCAAGTGTTGTCTTAGAAAGATCGGCTAATAAAATATTTGTGGAAATTAATCACTGGTATCTAGCCAATTCTTTGTCACTAAACTTTGAAAAAACACACTATGTGCAGTTCAGAACTTGTAAGGGGTGTCCCACAAGTATATGCCTAACATATGATGACAAGCATATAGAAGAAGTGGACAGTGTTAAATGCTAGGGATTACAGCTTGATAATAAATTCAACTGGAAGGAGCACACCACAGAACTGCTGAAGTGTCTTAACAAATCTCTATTTGCAATGCAAATTGTGTCAGACATAGGGGATATAAAAATGAAAAAGCTGGCATACTATGCTTACTTTCATTCTATAATGTCATATGGGATTCTTTTCTGGGCTAATTCATCAAGCCAAGCTAAAGTTTTCCAGGCACAAAAACGTGCAGTGAGAATTATATGTGGTGTGAACTCAAGAACATCCTGTAGAAGCCTGTTTAGGAACTAGGGACACTAACTACTGCTTCCCAATATATTTATTCCTTAATGAAATTTGTCATTAAAAATATATCACTTTTTCAAACCAACAGCTCAATTCATGGAATCAATACTAGAAATAAGAATAATCTTCACAAAGATTTAAAGTCACTTACTCTTGTACAAAAAGGTGTGCATTATTCAGGAACACACATTTTCAATAACTTGCAAGCAGCCATAAAAAGCTTAACGACCAATGAAATTCAGTTTAAGAGAAGCCTAAAGGATTTATTGGTGACCAACTCCTTCTACTCCATTGATGAATTTCTCAGTAGAACTAACTAATTATATATATATGTAAATTCTACACAATTTCAGTGCAGTAATCTGTTCATTGTAAATAAGTAGTATGGTAGTTCTATTACATGTTTATTGCCTTATAAATAAAAAACAACTTTTTAATTTTAAATTCAGTGCATTAGTGTTTGTAAAAGATTCTTTCAGATAGTGCTCATTAAAAAAGAAAGATGATCATTCCACTTGGGACCTGTGGAATGGTACATTAGCTTATTTGTTTGAGTTGTAAATATTTGTCATGTATTATTGTTTTTCTGACATGTTCTACATCCTGCAGGACCTCCTCACTACGGATCAATTGGAATGAAAGTAAATCTATTCTAATCTAATACTGTTACCTTTTGCTTATTGGATTAGATATGCTAATAAGAAGCAGCATTGTTTGAATAAATCCTGTAAATGAATACATGAATACATTGAGGTAAATAATATTTATCTTACTAGAATACTCTCTACAGTTCTGCCTGTTAAAATTTATAAAATCAGGGACTTCAGAAACCACAAACCTTTTAATGTGCATATTCATTAGAACTGGAATCATTTAACTACACCATCACATGAAACTTTTTGTAAATATTATGCTCCAGTTAAGAACAAATAACAATATTGTTAGTTACAATTCTGGAAGAAAAAGACTTAAGCTTAGAAAATGAAAAAAAAAAAAAAGATACTGCCAGAAAAGTCTTTGATAACTTACCTGATGATATCTCTGGCATAGCAAAATTAAATTTAAAAGGAAGATGAAGTTTCTTTTAAGGGCAATTACTGTTGCCTAAAATAATTTTTATCTAGAAACATGTAACTCAAGAGGAGAAGGTTGTATACATGGAAGATTTTATACAATGTAATAATGGGAAGACTGTGATTTTGAAACCAAATTTTAAACTGCTAAAATTTTTTAAGGGTCCAGATGTAGATACTGACAACGATCTATTGATTATGAACTGTTAATTAAAAGTTAATAAATATGAGAACCATGGACATTGCCATTGGTGGGGAGGCTTGCATGCCTCAACGATACAGATAGCTGTACTGTAGGTGCAACCACAACGGAAGGGTATCTGTTGAGAGGCCAGACAAATGTGTGGTTCCTGAAGAGGGGCAGCAGCCTTTTCAGTAGTTGCAGGGGCAACAGCCTGGATGACTGACTGATCTGACCTTGCTGTTCTGGTACTGTGAACGGCTGAAAGCTGATTAAATGATGATGGCGTCCTCTTGGGTAAAATATTCCGGAGGTAAAATAGTCCCCCATTCAGATCTCCGGGTGGGGACTACTCAAGAGGACGTCGTTATCAGGAGAAAGAAAACTGGCGTTCTACGGATCAGAGCGTGGAATGTCAGATCCCTTAATCGGGCAGGTAGGTTAGAAAATTTAAAAAGGGAAATGGATAGGTTAAAGTTAGATATAGTGGGAATAAGTGAAGTTCGGTGGTAGGAGGAACAAGGCTTTTGGTCAGGTGAATACAGGGTTATAAATACAAAAATCAAACTGGGGTAATGCAGGAGTAGATTTAATAATGAATAAAAAAATAGGAGTGCGAGTAAGCTACTACAAACAGCATAGTGAACGCATTATTGTGGCCAAGATAGACATGAAGCCCTCGCCTACTACAGTAGTACAAGTTCATATGCCAACTAGCTCTGCAGATGATGAAGAAATTGATGAAATGTATGATGAGATAAAAGAAATTATTCAGGTAGTGAAGGGAGATGAAAATTTAATAGTCATGGGTAACTGGAATTCGACAGTAGGAAAATGGAGAGAAGGATACATAGTAGGTGAATATGGATTGGGGCTAGGAAATGAAAGAGGAAGCCGCCTGGTAGAATTTTGACAGAGCATAATTTAATCATAGCTTGGTTCAAGAATCATGAAAGAAGGTTGTATACATGGAAGAACCCTGGAGATACTAGAAGGTTTCAGATAGATTATATAATAGTAAGACAGAGATTTAGGAACCAGGTTTTAAATTGTAAGACCTTTCCAGGGGGCAGATGTGGACTCTGACATTAATCTATTGGTTATGAACTGTAGATTAAAACTGAAGAAACTGCAAAAAGGTGGGAATTTTAGGAGATGGGACCTGGATAAATTGAAAGAACCAGTGGTTGTACAGAGTTTCAGGGAGAGCATAAGGGAACAATTGACAAGAATGGGGGAAAGAAATACAGTAGAAGAAGAATGGGTAGCTTTGAGGGATGAAATAGTGAAGGCAGCAGAGGATCACAGTAGGTAAAAAGACGAGGGCTAGTAGAAATCCTTGGGTAACAGAAGAGATAATGAATTTAATTGATGAAAGAAGAAAATATAAAAATGCAGTAAATGAAGCAGGCAAAAAGGAATACAAACGTCTCAAAAATGAGATCGACAGGAAGTGCAAAATGGCTAAGCAGGGATGGCTAGAGGACAAATGTAAGGATGTAGAGGCTTATCTCACTAGGGGTAAGATAGATACTGCCTACAGGAAAATTAAAGAGACCTTTGGAGAAAAGAGAACCACTTGTATGAATATCAAGAGCTCAGATGGCAACCCAGTTCTAAGCAAAGAAGCGAAAGCAGAAAGGTGGAAGGAGTATATAGAGGGTCTATACAAGGGTGATGTACTTGATGACAATATTATGGAAATGGAAGAGGATGTAGATGAAGATGAAATGGGAGATATGATACTGCGTGAAGAGTTTGACAGACCACTGAAAGACCTGAGTCGAAACAAGGCCCCCAGAGTAGACAACATTCCATTGGAACTACTGACGGCCTTGGGAGAGCCAGTCCTGACAAAACTGTACCATCTGGTGAGCAAGATGTATGAAACAGGCGAAATACCCTCAGACTTCAAGAAGAATATAATAATTCCAATCCCAAAGAAAGCGGGTGTTGACAGATGTGAAAATTACCGAACTATCAGTTTAACAAGTCACAGCTGCAAAATACTAACACGAATTCTTTACAGACGAATGGAAAAACTAGTAGAAGCCAACCTCGGGGAAGATCAGTTTGGATTCCGTAGAAATATTGGAACACGTGAGGCAATACTGACCCTACGACTTATCTTAGAAGAAAGATTAAGGAAAGGCAAAACCTATGTTTCTAGCATTTGTAGACTAAGAGAAAGCTTTTGACAATGTTGACAGGAATACTCTCTTTCAAATTCTGAAGGTGGCAGTGGTAAAATACAGGGAGCGCAAGGCTATTTACAATTTGTACAGAAAGCAGATGGCAGTTATAAGAGTCGAGGGACATGAAAGGGAAGCAGTGGTTGGGAAGGGAATGAAACAGGGTTGTAGCCTCTCCCCGATGCTGTTCAATCTGTATATTGAGCAAGCAATAAAGGAAACAAAAAAAAGTTCAGAGTAGGTATTAAAATCCATGGAGAAGAAATAAAAACTTTGAGGTTTGCCAATGACATTGTAATTCTATCAGAGACAGCAAAGAACTTGGAAGAGCAGTTGAACAGGATGTACAGTGTCTTGAAAGGAGGGTATAAGATGAACATCAACAAAAGCAAAACGAGGATAATGGAATATAGTCGAATTAAGTCGGGTGATGCTGAGGGAATTAGATTAGGAAATGAGACACTTAAAGTAGTAAAGGAGTTTTGCTATTTGGGGAGCAAAATAACTGATGATGGTCGAAGTAGATAGGATATAAAATGTAGACTGGCAATGGCAAGGAAAGCGTTTCTCAAGAAGATAATTTTGTTAACACTGAGTATAGATTTAAATGTCAGGAAGTTGTTTCTGAAAGTATTTGTATGGAGTGTAGCCATGTATGGAAGTGAAACATGGACAATAAATAGTTTGGACAAGAAGAGAATAGAAGCTTTCAAAATGTGGTGCTACAGAAGAATGCTGAAGATTGGATGGGTAGATCACATAACTAATGAGGAGATATTGAACAGAATTGGGGAGAAGAGGAGTTTGTGGCACAACTTGACTAGAAGAAGGGATTGGTTGGTAGGACATGTTCTGAGGCATCAAGGGATCACCAATTTAGTATTGGAGGGTGGCGTGGAGGGTAAAAATCGTAGAGGGAGACCAAGAGATGAATACACTTAGCAGATTCAGAAGGATGTAGGCTGCAGAAGGTACTGGGAGATGAAGAAGCTTGCACAGGATAAAGTAGCATGGAGAGCTGCATCAAGCCAGTCTCATGACTGAAGACCACAACAATAACAACAAATATCAGAAAAGATGGGACCCATATAAATTGAAAGAACTGGCTGTTGAGAATTTCAAAGACAGCATTAATCAGCGATAGACTAAAACAGGTGAAAGGATTACAATAAAAGATGTAGGGGCAGCCTTCAGAGATGAAATAGTGAAGGCAGTAGAGAATCGAATAAGTAAAAAGACTCAGCACAGTAGAAATCCGTGGATAATACGAGATATTGAATTCAACTGATTAAAGGAGAAAATATAAAAATGCAACAAGTGAAATGGACAGAGGAAATATAAATACACTATGTGATTAAAAGTATCCGGACTCCTCCAAAAACATAGGTTTTTCATATTAGGTGCATTGTGCTGCCACCTACTGCCAGGTATTCCATATCAGCGACCTCAGTAGTTATTAGACATCATGAGAGAGCAGAATGGGGAACTCCACGGAACTCGTGGACTTCAAACATAGTCAGGTGATTGGGTGTCACTTGTGTCACACGTCTGTATGCAAGATTTCCACACTCCTAAACATCCTCACGTCCACTGTTTCCAGTATGATAGTGAAGTGGAAGCATGAAGGAACCACAGAGCACAGAAGTTTACTGGCCGACCTCGTCTGTTGACTGACAGAGACCACCAACAGTTGAAGATGGTTGTAATGTGTAATAGGCAGATATCTATCCAGACCATCACACAGGATTTCCAAACTGCATCAGGATCCACTGCAAGTACTGTGACAGTTAGGCCGGAGGTGAGAAAACTTGGATTTCGTGGTCGAGCGGCTGCTCATAAGCCATGCATCATGCCGGTAAATGCCAGGTGACATCGTGCTTGGTGTAGGGAGTGTAAACATTGGATGATTGAACAGTGGAAAAAAGTTGTGTGGAGTGACGTGTCACAATACACAATGTGGCAATCCAATGGCAGGGTGTGGGTATGGCAAATGCCCAGTGAACGTCATCTGCCAGCATGTGTAGTGTGAACAGTAAAATTCAGAAACGGTTCTGTTATGGTGTGGTTGTGTTTTACATGGAGGGGGCTTGCATCCCTTGTTGTTTTGCATGGCACTATCACAGCACAGGCCTACATTGATGTTTTAAGCACTTTCTTGCTTCCCACTGTTGAAGATCAACTCGGGGATGGCGATTGCATCTTTCAACACAATCAAGTACTTTTTCATAATACTCGGCCTTTGTCGGAGTGGTTACATGACAATAACATCCCTGTAATGGACTGGCCTGTACAAAGTCCTGAACTTAATCCTATAGAACACCTTTGGGATGTTTTGGAACATCAACTTCATGCCAGGCCTCAACGACCAACATTGATACCTCTCCTCAGTGCAGAACTCTGTGAAGAATAGGTTGTCATTCCCCAAGAAACCTTCCAGCACCTGATTGAACATATGTGTGTGAGAGTGGAAGCTGTCATCAAGGCTAAGGGTGGGCCAACACCATATTGAATTCCACCATTACCGATGGAGGACGCCATGAACTTGTAAGACATTTTCAGCCAGGTGTCTGGATACTTTTGATGACATAGTGTATGTAAAAAATGAGATTGGCATGAAGTGCAGAATGATAAAGCAGGAGTGGTTATAGTACAAATGCAACACTGTAGAAGAATGCATGAATGGGGGAAAGCAGATACTGCAAAATTAGACTTCTTGAGAAAAGGAAGCAGCTGTATAAATATCACTCTCTTATATGGAATGCCTCTATTAAACAAGGAAAATAAAGCTAAAATGGGGAAGGAATATGCAGAAGGTCTATACAAGGGAATGAACTTCCAGACAGTTTTTATAGGAAAGGAAGTGGGTAGATGAAAATGAGGTGAGAAATTTTATACACAAGAAAAATTTGACAGAGCACGGAAAGACCTAAGCTGAAGAAGCCCCTTGGGGTAGATGATATTCCCTCATAATTATTGTGATCTTTTGAGGGCCAGACAACAAAATTATTCCACATAGTCTGCTCAGACTTCAAGCAGGATGTAATAATTCCAAAGGAAGCTGACAGCTATCAATATTACTGAAGTACCAGTCTAATAAGTCATTTTTGCAAAATACTGACACAAATTATTTACAGAAGAGTGGAAAAACTAGTGTAACCCGACAATGGTGAAGGTAATTGTAGATTGTGGAGAAACATAAAAATGTGCAAGGCAATGGAGATCCTATCTTAGAAGACTGTTTTATTAAAACTATCTTACATTTATAGCATTTGTAGATTTAGAGAGAACTTTTGAGATAGTTGACTGAAATATGCTCTGTGTTGTTTCCATTGGTGAATTAGATGGCACAGACAATTCAACATTTATTAAATGGTTAAAAGATGATCATATTTAACTGCTTCACACTCTGATAGTTTGAAAGTACTGTGAATCACTGGCTGTCAGTACAATGTTCAGTCTCTTTCTAATTATTACCAGAGTAGCGACATTGTGCTAGGTCCATCTATTCTCACTGCAGGTTCAGAGATCTGGGTTGGCACCCAGTGTGCGGCAACTTAAAAAATGTGCAGAGAGGTACATTTGGTTTCAAAGTGTCTCACGCTCAAATTAGAGGTGATGTGGGATTTGAGGTCATCCGTCTCTGGGACACAAGTGTCTATTTGCCGGGGGAGAGATAGTGACGGTGGTGAAGCTGAGATTTTTTGTTCTTTGTGATTGGAGAGAGTACAAAATGACTCAGATGTCTGGTTAAGTATGGTTTTTCATACAATGAATTATGAAAAGGAGCCAGTTTCCATTTCTGTAATTGAAGCCTTAAGTTCAATTGCACGTCACAATGGAAGTGACAAACAGATACAGGTATGTATTTGCAAACATACAAAAGAAACCTCTAACCACAGTCCGGAGGTGTATACAGGCAAGTTTCACAAGTCCTTTTTAGTGAACAAGCTTAGTTGAATATAATTCTCAAATCTCATAGTTTCTGCTGCTGGCTGTTGGTCGCCCAAGTGCTGGCTGGGTCGAATTTTGTTGCTGGCTGGAACTCTTGTCTTGCTTGACATTTGATGGCCTCTATATAATACATTTGGGGCTGTTTACTTACAGGTGCATAACTGCCTCACTTTTTAGCATCCAATTCGCAATCAGCAAGCATGAAATCAACAGTTTCATAGTGTGTGTGACCTCTTATTGAACTGACAAAAGTTACTAGCATGGTGTCTCGATCTAAGTTACCAGGCTTTACTTTTAATATTCATACTTAGGTGATTTTCTTTTTGGCGACCCTTCACGTTATTCTCATTACAACTATGTATTAATTATCAGTGTCCATTAACCTGCTATACTGCATTCTTGTCAAGGAAGCATATAAATGGTATATGATTATGCAACAAGGTTGTTACTTTGGGGGGAAATCAGCTGTTTACTTATACTAAGCAGCAGATGTTTCATCCCTCACTGCTCCCTTAATATTTACTCGATTGAGAGAATATTGAGGAAGATCTCTTTAAAGTTGTTACTGCCATTAGACTGTTTTTTATTTGCAGTGTTACATTTACATGATCATGATTTTGGCTTGAAAGTGCCATTACCAAGTGTTTTAATGTTATAAGTGCCTAAGATGGCATACTGTCGTATTTAAAATATACTTTTAGACACATTGTCTAAGGGTCAATATTTCTGGTAAAAGCCTGCTGCTTTGTTTTATCACTGAGTATACCATCTTGAAGATGGTTGCCTGATTTCCTTTTTAATTTATAACTTTACCTAAATTTATTTCTTATATCCGCTAGCAGTTTTTAAAGACCATGCATCAGAATATGTGTTCCACTTGTAACATAAGACAAAGAGCCAAAGTTTACAAGGAACTGATTTGTATGATTTTTATTGTCATTTTGTAAATCACAGTTAATCTAAAAGTAAGTTTTATAATTAGTGATCAACTTCATCAAGTAGCCAAGTACAGCCTACATCACTAAACATATGAGATGGAAGCAATATGTATCCCCATGTTCTTCTTTCTCATGGCCAGAGAACAAGTAGGCAAACGGTGTAGTCGTGCTCAGAAAAAAGAGTCAGACACCGCTGGGTGGCTGGACATGGTTTACTTGAATGTAGAAACAAAAGATAAATTCCATAGTGGGTCGGGCATGTAATACTATCTATAGACTGAAGTGGTGTTGACTGGGTGCAGAAGATTTGCTGACCTGCTGCTTCAGAGATTTGGTCAGAACTATTGTATAAAATTTTGTCTTCTGCCTGTTCTGTGATGTCCAACAGATAGTACTGATTTGTAATCACCAGACAGTCTCTAATTGGTGGTTCATGCTGCATAGTTAGTGCAGCATGGTGAATGTTGCTAATGTAGGAATCCCACACCAGTCTTTTTTTTACCATCCTGAATTCTCCTCTAAAATACCTCTTGCTTTTTAAAGTATTTATAATCATTCCATGAAAACTGCAGAATGTCAATAATTTGCTGTCAAGATGTTTCAGTGCAGAATCACCTGGTCATTTTCAGTGTGTGGTGGTGAAAGTACAAAGAGTTGGCTTTTATAAAACTGCACTGGCACATGTTTGGTACAGAGGACCAAGTGAAGACACCTCTGCATGAAATTACGATAGCTGTTGGGAGCCTGTGAAACATCTTTGACATTAGTAACACATTATTAGAGTTTAATCTTTTATTCTCACTGTTTACAAATTGTTGTTCTTCCACACCAACCTTGACTGTTGCTCATTTAGCTGCTTGTTGAATCTAGCTGATGCCCATCAAGTCATCTCTGTGGTTGCATGCCCATGAGAAGGTGTCAGTGACCCTGGCGCCACAGAAGACTGCTAGCGAGCAGGTTCACCCATTGCCCAGTGCAAAGTGGTTCTTGCGCTGGCTGCTGGAGTGTACTTGGCCCCACTCTGAATTCTACAATGACCCAACCACGATGTGCATGGTGCAGTTGTCTTGGGGTCAGCTGATCTCCTCCCTACTTCTGGTAGGTGTCAACACACAGAGACGCCTGAGTGTTGAACAGGAGTGTGGACCCCAAGAGACTCCATTGCTGACTTCTGCATCAAAGTCCAGTGTTGGCAGCACTCTGCAATGTAGTGTTGTTGGAAAATAGCCAGTTCCTCCATCAGAAGATGGTAGGTGGCAAGTAGCTTGAAGTTCACCAAGTGAAGGCCATCATTTCGAGTATATCTTTAGCTAGTTCATGGACTGTGCTGGAGCACCTAGGACATAGATTGACTGCAGTATTATAATCATGGAATCAGCTGCTGTTAATGTGAATGCCTCCAATCTCAATGATCAACTCATGATAAAGAGCTGGAGTATTTAAAGGGAGCTAGTGCGAGGCTATGACGCAAGGCTCGGTTCGTAATGACGGCATGTGTCCTCCTCATTCTGCTATATTCACTTAACAGGCTGTTAACTGCTGTGTCAGTTCCTCATTCCATGCTCTAAGAGAGTAAGTTTCTTGCAACATGTCTTACGAGCTGATGAATATGCTTGTCTTGCTTCTTTGGTCTTCTCTCACAGTCCCCTTTCAGTTGAACCTGTATCTTCACACGAAAGACAGTGTTGTAATCTGTTAATGACCTGACCCACTTGTGACATACGGGCTTGCTTCCTGTTTCCACATTTGTCTCTGTTATGACTTGAGTTTGCCTGTGTTAATGTGGCTGAGCTTTGATAAAAATTTTCTAATTTATACCCCTTACTATTCTGTACCATAACAGTGGTCTACATAGTTGTCACTACGCATGTGTTGCTAGAGTGCATGTTTTATGCGGCAAGTCTATGTGCTGTTGTGAGCAGCCTCAGTCTTCACATAGTAAAATCACAAAATTACACTGGCTATCTGGCTATGCATGCAGAGCACAAAGTTTTTCTACAACAGGATTCCATGCATTATTTAACTGGAAACTACTGTCCACATTGATAAGGGCCTCAGACAGTTGTATTTCCACTGATTCTTTGATAAAAGAATTCCAAAAGTTTTCAGTGTGAGCCACAATTACTGTTTGAGTGTATTTCGTCAGATGTACAGTACAAATACGGTATTTTGCGATAGTGGATTTGCTGGCTTCGTGGAGGTGAATATGCCACTGTTGTTCCACGATGGACTCCTGGAAAGTATTCATTGTTTGTCTTACATACAATCTGATCTGACCCCCCCCCCCCCACACACACACACACAAAAACACACACACACACACAATAACACACATGCACACACACACACACACACACACACACACACAGAATCCTTATAAGTGCTTTTCTAGTGCAGCTCTAAGTCATCTTTGATTGATCCCAGAAGTGCTGAGTTTTTTTTTATGGGAAATGAAAGAACACTTTAACCTTGTGGTTTCTTAGTGCTCTGCCTATTTTCATGAAAACTTTTCCAATATAAAGGAGGTAGGCAGTCATCTTAAAGATCTTGTCTTCTTCCTTGTTGTGCCATTTGTATGTTTGGAGCACTCTCTATATGTACTGATGTGACAATCCATTTTACAGGAACACGCTTTGTACATGTTCCATTTTCACTTTCAGATTATCTGAGAGGGTACAAGCTTAGTGAATCTACTAGGTTCTTTGGAACATCCACTGTTGGGCAAGTAGTTTCTGTAAACACAGCTCAGTATGCGTGGCTTTCAAAATATGAAATGTGAAAGTGTACATGTGCTCTTACATTGCACTAAGATGTCTAAATTGGCAAACAACCTTCTTTAACCATCTCCATAATAACTTTTATATTTTCCTGTACGGAACTTAGATATTGAAAAAACACTCGAAGACTGTCTAAACCATGTGGCCAAAGTATAAACGTCATCGATGTATGACCAAAATACTGTTGATTTTAAAACAGTGGAGCCGAATGCCTGCTCTTCAACGCCTTCTATAAAAATTTCTAGGCTTGATAATTGTTTTAATGGTAGTGTGATGTTGCCTTTTGCTATGCTGCCTACGAGTCCTTACTGCTATCTGCAATTACAGTACCGAAATTGTATGACAACTGTTAAAATCACATACATAGCTGTGTGAGAAAGTGGTGTTAGAGCTTTGGGTGGCCACTGGATTTGTGGTGGCTTATATAAAGGGTGGTCCAGTGATAGTGACCGGGCCAAATATCTCACAAAACGAGCAACAAACGAAAAAACTACAAAGAACAAAACTCGTCTAGCTTGAAGGGGGAAACCAGAAGGCACTATGGTTGGCTCGCTAGATGGCACTGCCATAGGTCAAACGGATATCAACTGCATTTTTTAAAATAGGAACCTCCATTTTTTATTACATATTCGTGTAGTACATAAAGAAATATGAATGTTTTAGTTGGACCACTTTTTTCACTTTGTGATATATGGCACTGTAATAGTCACAAACGTATAAGTACGTGGTATCACGTAACATTCTGCCAGTGCGGACAGTATTTGCTTCGTGATACATTACTCATGTTAAAATGGATTGTTTACCAATTGCAGAAAAGGTCAATATCGTGTTGATGTATGGCTATTGTGACGAAAATGCCCAACGGGTGTGTGCTATGTATGCTGCTCGGTATCCTGGATGACATCATCCAAGTGTCCGAACCGTTCGCTGGATAGTTATGTTATTTAAGGAAATTGTTCAGCCACATGTGAAACGTCAACCATGACCTGCAACAAATGATGATGCTCAAGTAGGTGTTTTAACTGCTGTCACGGCTAATCCGCACATCAGTAGCAGACAAATTGCGTGAGAATTGGGAATCTCAAAAACGTCGGTGTTGAGAATGCTACATCAACATCGATTGCACCCATACCATATTTCCATGCATCAGGAATTGTATGGCAACGACTTTGAATGTTGTGTACAGTTCTGCCACAGGGCACAAGAGAAATTATGGGACGATGACAGATTTTTTGCATGCATACTATTTAGCGACAAAGCATCATTCACCAACAGCGGTAACATAAACCAGCATAATATGCACTATTGGGCAATGGAAAACCCACGATGGCTGTGGCAAGTGGAACATTAGTGACTTTGGCAGGTTAATGTATGGTGCTGCATTATGGGAGGAACGACAATTGGCCCCCATTTTATCGATGGCAATCTAAATGATGCAATGTATGCTGATTTCCTATGTAATGTTCTACCGATGTTACTACAAGATGTTTCACTGCATGACAAAATGACGATGTACTTCCAACATGATGGATGTCTGGCACATAGCTCGTGTTTGTTTGAAGCGGTATTGAATAGCATATCTCATGACAGGTGGATTGGTTGTTGAAGCACTGTACCATGGCCCGCATGTTCACCGGATCTGATGTCCCCGGATTTCTTTCTGTGGGGAAAGTTGAAGGATATTTGCTATCGTGATCCACCGACAATGCCTGACAACATGCATCAGCGCATTGTCAATGCGTGTGCGAACATTACGGAAGGCGAACTACTCGCTGTTGAGAGGTATGTCATTACACGTATTGCCAAATGCATTGAGGCTGACGGACATCATTTTGAGCATTTATTGCATTAATGTGGTATTTACAGGTAATCACACTGTAACAGCATGCGTTCTCAGAAATGATATGTTCACAAAGGTACTGTATTACATTGGAACAACCGAAATAAAACGTACAAAAGTACCTACGTTCAGTATTTTAATTTAAAAAACCTACCTGTTACGAACTGTTCGTCTAAAATTGTGAGCCATATGGTTGTGACTATTACAGCGCCATTTATTGAGTTTGCATATTCAGAGACTAGATCCAATATTCCTTGTCTTGTTGTTGAAGCACTGTACCATGGCCCGCATGTTCACCGGATCTGATGTCCCCGGATTTCTTTCTGTGGGGAAAGTTGAAGGATATTTGCTATCGTGATCCACCGACAATGCCTGACAACATGCATCAGCGCATTGTCAATGCGTGTGCGAACATTACGGAAGGCGAACTACTCGCTGTTGAGAGGTATGTCATTACACGTATTGCCAAATGCATTGAGGCTGACGGACATCATTTTGAGCATTTATTGCATTAATGTGGTATTTACAGATAATCACGCTGTAACAGCATGCGTTCTCGGAAATGATAAGTTCACGGAGGTACATGTATCACATTGGAACAACTGATATAAAATGTTCAAACGTACCTACGTCCTGTATTTTAATTTAAAAAAACCTACCTGTTACCAACTGTTCATCTAAAATTGTGAGCCATATGTTTTTGACTATTACAGCGCCATCTATCATAAAGTGAAAAAAGTGGTCCAACATAAACATTCATATTTCTTTACGTACTACACAAATATGTAATAAAAAATGGGGGTTCCTATTTTTAAAAAATACAGTTGATATCCGTTTGACCTATGGCAGCGCCATCTAGCGGTCCAACCATAGCGCCATCTGGTTTCCCCCTTCAAGCTAGACAAGTTTTGTTCTTTGTAGTTTTTTCGTTTGATGCTTATTTTGTGAGATATTTGGCCCAGTCACGATCAATGGGCTGCCCTGTCTATTTGCTGCTGTGATCTCTTAAACTTTTATGGTAACGCCATTGTCAGTATTAACACTTAGTAAGGAGGCATGTTCTATATTACTACAAATGTAAGTTGTGCATCCATAAACTTAATGGTATGTTGCACCAATTATTTTGCATCTAGATATTCTACTTCTTGATCAAAGTCTGTCTTCACTGTAAATATTAGTTTTTTGAATAACAGTAATTTCCACATTCTTTTCTCTCAAGATGTCGGAGATAATCTTAACCTTTTATTCTGCTGGATCCTTCTTTATTGAGTTTGCATATTCAGAGACTAGATCCAATATTCCTTGTCTTGTGGCTCTGAGAAGAGCCATTTAGATCTAAATTTGATTCCATGTTTATTATAACAAGGAGACCGTACTGGGAAGGAGCCCATGAAGATATTTCCAGGTTGAGAACAAACTGACTTCCTTCCAGAAATCCACCCCTGCAACTAGCCCAGCTGCTTACTGGTAACAACTTCACTGTTGACAGAAAATGGCATGGAATCTGGACTACAAATGTTCCACCTGAAAGGCAGTATCTTATTGATCCTCTACAGAGACCCAAGGTCTTTGAACCCCCACATAATCAATGGAAGAATATAAATCACATCCGAACAGGACACAGAGTGTGTGCATGCAATATGTGCAAATGAGGTAAGCAGCCCACCCAAATGCTGTGACTGTGGAGAACTGGACCAGACTATTTGGTACATTGACAAGGAGTGTACACTGAGAGCTTACCTGGCTGACTCAAACAACATTTTCATGGCCACAGCATCAAGCCTTGACTGGATAAGGAGATTGAACATTAGAATATCACACCAGTTTTTAATGTATTGCCTGTATTTATTTCTCTTTATGTATTTTTGGCTGTATTTCATGTGTAAAGCTACTGTATACACTAAGTGAATAAACAATATTGAAATAACCGGCTTAATTGTTCTGATCTGCGTGTAACTTCTGTGTGTCTGGTACACTTTTTAAAGTATGTGTTAAGCAAGAAAATGTTCTGAGAAGTGAGTGTAAGTATTCCAAGACCTGTGAGACTCTTTGCAAGATCTACTTTACACAACAGTATTGTTTGCTTTCACTGATTATTGAAGAAGTCAGAATGAATGACATATATGGGAGATGGTTGAGCTAGACTGTTAGTGGTCAGGAAGGCCTGTAGTTCACCACCCTGTCTGTGGCTGCAGTGGTGTTTGGTTTGGTTTCGTTTTTGCTTTAGGGCGCAAAAAACAACTGGGGTCATGCAAGCCCAAGTCAAAACTATAGAACACGAAGACAGAGAGGAGTTAAATGACTATACATCAGCCCCGATTGACATAAGAAAATACAGTTAAAAAGAGGGACATGGAGAAAGGGCTAAAAAGACACCATACCAGAAATGAAGGTCCAAAACTAAAAATTAAATGGCCATCACCATACTGCTTTGGTGGATAAAAAGTAAAACACAGTCAACAGCCCATGTGACAGTTGCTAAAACAGCTGATATCTCAGGCAGCAAACCCAAGCTGAAACATAAACAGTAAAAAAAATGGGGATTCTGTCTGGAAGTGGTGGACAATTAAAACGTGGGCGCAATGTGTACAAAGTGGTGGGGTAGCGCCACTTATCAAATGATGATGGCTAAAAAGGCAGTGCCCAATATGCAGCCTAGTTAAAATGACCTCCTCCCAGCGGGAGGGCCGAGAGGAGGTGGTCCAAGCCACTGGGAGAGGCTTAATAAGCCAAAGTTCATTCCCACGAATGGAGAACCATTGGCAATGCGAAAGAGATTCTCATTCCTGACAGATGTCAACACAGAGACCATTGAAGAGCTTGTAGGAACTAGTGGGCTGAAGTAGAAGGGCTGCAGCCTTGGCAGCAGCGTCAGCAGCCTCGTTTCCTGGGAGACCGACATGGCCAGGAACCCACAAACATCACACTGGCTTCACCAAGAGTGAGCAAGTGACAGTTTTGTTGGACCTGCTGCAATAAGGGATGGACGATGTACAGCACTCATAGACTTTGAAGGGTGCTGAGTGAGTCTGAGCAGAGGACACAATTGAAAAGGCTGTGTCACCAGATGTACTCCGTGGCCTGATATGAGGCGAAGAGCTCAGCTGTAAATACTGAGCAGTGTGCCGGAAGCCAATATTGAAAGACACAGGTGCCAGTGACAAAGGCACACCTGACCCCAAAGTTAGTCCAAGAGCCATCAGTGTATACAAAGGTACTATCGCGGAGTTCCATGTGAAGGTCGTGAAACTAAAGGCAATAGAGCGAGGCTGGAGTAGTGTCGTTAGGAAGCAAATGAAGGCCAAGGTTAACATGGGCCGCTTCGTGAAGCCAAGGTGGTGAATGGTTCACACCCACTGGGAAAATTGCAGGTAGTGTGAACTTAAGCTGCTGTAGCAAGTGTCAAAAGTGGACTCCAGGAGGTAACAGAAAAGAGGGACGCGCCCCATACTGGCAATCAAAGGAATCATGGAAGAAAGAGGCATAGGATGGGTGGCCATGCATGGCAGAGAAACGGCATGCATACCTGCTGAGAAGAAAGTCACGGTGGTAGGACAGTGGTAGTTCAGCAGCTTCAGCATAGACACTCTCAACTGGGCTTGTGTAAAAGGTGCCAGTGGCCATACGGATACCATGATGGGTAGTGTTGAGACAGCGTAAGAGGGATGGACATGCAGATGCATAAACAAAGCACCCACAGTCGAGTTTCAAACAGACAAGGGACCGGTACAAACGGAGGAGGGTGGTTCGATCAGCACCCCAGGAAGTACTATTGAAGACATGTAGGATATTAAGGAACTGTGGACAGTGGGCTGCCAGGTAAGACACATGGGAGGACCAAGAGAGTTTCCTATCGAGGATGAGACCCAGGTATTTCATGGTTTCAATGAACAGGAGGGCAACAGGCCCAAGATGTAAAGATGGGAGAAACAAACTGCCAGAAATTCATACAGGTGGCTTTGTCGTGGAAAAGTGAAAGCCATTGTTGATGCTCCAGGAAAAAAAGACAATCAAGACAGCGCTGAAGATGCCACTCAGTGAGACAGGTCTGTGGAGAACTGCAATAGATGGCAAAATTGTCACCTAAAAGGGAGCCAGAGATGCCCGGTGGGAGACAGGCCATTATAGGGTTAATGGTGATAGCAAACAGGACGGCACTCAGGATGGAACCCTGAGGCATATCGTTTTCCTGGATAAAGATGTCTGATGAGCCAGAACCCACACGCACCTTGAAAACTCGGTTTTAAAAATTCCTGAAGGAAACAGGGCAGTCCGCCATGGAAGCCCCCCGTGTAAAGAGTATGGAGGATACCAGTTCACCACCATGTGTTGCAGGCATTCTCCAAATCAAAAAACATGGCCACAGTCTACAATTTCCACAGAAAACCATTCATGACATGGGTGGACAAAGTAATGAGATTGTCAACTGCAGAATGCCATACTCGAAATCCACACTGTGCGTTCATCAGTAAATTGCAAGACTCAAGCCACCATACTAGCTGGCCATGAATCATACGTTCCATCACCCAGCAAACACAGCTGGTAAGAGATATGGGGTGGTAGCTAGAATTATGGTTTTTGTCCTTACCAGACTCAGGTATGCGTATGACAGTGGCTTCACACCAACATCCGGGAAATGTGCCCTTTGCCCAGATGCGGTTGTATGTGTTAAGCAGAAAGTGCTTGCCCGCAAGAGAGAGGTGCTGCAACAACTGAATGTGGACAGTGTCTGGCCCTGGAGTGGAGGATTGGGATGAACTGAGAGCATGATTAGCTCCCTCATAGTAAAGGCAGCATTGTAGCACTCATGATTTGGAGAAGAGAAGGGTATTGCCCGAGCCTCCTCTGCTTGTTTCCAATGGAGGAAGGCAGGATGACAGTGAGAAGTGCTCAAAATGTCCACAAAATGGCGGCCCAAGGTGGTGGAGACTGGAGACAGCAATAGGGTCCATGATGACATCGTCTGCCACTGTCAGGCTGGAAATTGGGGAATGGATCTTGGTCCCAGAGAGCCATCGGAGGTTGGCCCATGTGACAGAGGATGGGGTGGAATTGTTAAAAGAACTAGTGAATGAAATCCAGCTAGCTCTTTTGCTATCCCCAAGGACATGACATCACTTTGCATGCCTCTGTTTATAATGAATGCTGTTTGCTGTCATAGGATGACTGTTAAAACTTGGAGAGCACGTCCCTGTGCATGAATTGCATCACGGCATGCCTCAGTCCACCAAGGGACTGGGACACGACATAGTAAAGAGAAGTGCAAGGAATGGAATGTTCTGTAGCAGTAAGGATAATGTTCGTGAGATGTTCCACCTGATCAACACAACTGGGGAAATCTTGTTCTTTGAAGGTCGCCAGGGAGGAGTAAAGCTGCTAGTCAGCCTTAGTAAGCTGCCATTTGGGTGTGCACACAGATGGGGTAGGAGTCACAAATGGATAGCACATGGGAAATGGTCGCTCGAGTAGATGTCATAAAGAATGGACCACTCAAGATGATGGGCAAGCTGGGCACTGCAGAAGCATAGGTCCAAATGGGAATAGGTGTGTGAGGAGCTGGAAAGGAAAGTGAGTGTTCCAGTGTTAAGGCAGAAGAGGTTAAGTTGGTTAAGAATGTCAACCAAGAGGGCACCTCTCTGACAGGTCCTGGGAGAACCCCAAAGGGGATGGCGTGCATTAAAGTCACCAAGTAGCAAAAATGGGGGGGGGGGGGGTAGCTGCCAAATAAGCTGAAGGAAATCTGCCCTGGTGACATCGAATGATGGACATGAATGGTACAGAGGGAAAAAGTCAGGTGGGGAAGGAAAAGGCGAACTGCAACAGCTTGAAGATGCGTAGTCAGGGAGATGAGTTGACTCTGAATGTCATCCCCATTGAGCAGCATGACACCCCTATGAGATGGAATGCTGACCTCAGGGGGAAGGTCAAAATGAACCGTTAAGAAATGTGAAAGCTTAAAGCCATCATGAGGATGCAATTTCATTTCATGAAGGCAGAGTTACAAGGGGACGTTGCAATGCTAAAAGCAGCTGTAAATCCTCTTTGTGGGACTGAAGGCTGGAAACGTTCCATTTGAGAAGAGTCAAGATGGGGAAGAGATGTAGGAGTGTCACCTCTGTGGCTGCCGAACGACAGCCTGTGAAGAGTCACTACTACAGGGCACAGAAGCAGAAGGATCTTGCTCCACAGGGTTCACAGAAGCACCGGCTTGCTTGTGTGGTCGGTCTCTGGAGTCCAACACTGAAAAATGGTTGGTGGTGTGCACCCTCAACACAGAGGCTGGCCAGGCTAAGGTATCATGTGGCATCACTGTCGAAGAGGATCTTTGAGTCGAAGACCGTTTGTATTCGGTGGCCTTCTTTGAGCATTTCCAGTTAGAGGAAGACTCGGGGTGTTGTTTGGCTGGAGGGATGGAGGAAGTCTTCATGGGAGTACTCCTGTCCTTTGTCCTTTCCGGCCTACCAGTTGTGTACCTGGTGGCTTTGCCCCATGAGGTGAGAGTTTGATGGCAAATTGCGCAGCTGGTTGGGGGGATGGCGATGCTATGTTGACACTGGGCAATTTCATAACCTTAGAGCTGAATTGGAGGTTGTGTGTCTGCATGGCCATGTCCTTCATGGAGCGAGGGGTAACAAGAATGGAACTATAGGTGCCAGATGGGAGAACACAGGGTTTGCGACTGGCCAATAACTTGTGAGCGACTGGGTAAGGCACTTTTTCCTTTACCTGGATCTCTTAGACAGGGGTAGGTATTGAGTGAATGCCTGACATTGTGCAAATATTTATATTTATATATATATAAATTAAACAAATTAATTACAATAGAATCAAATTTGATTTTTATAGATTTTGAAATGAATGAATTGAATTGAATGGGTTACCTTTCAGTCTTAATTCACAACTCTTGTACACTGCAAGTCAGTAGCAGTGTGAACTTATGTCGATTTTTGCATTCTCTATGCCACTGAGATTTTTGTAAATTAGTTAAATATATATTTATGCTTCCACCATTTCAGATGCAGGCAGCTACAGTGACATGATGTTAGCATAATGCACAGAAAAAAAGGTGGTTTTGCACTAAAAGAACTCTCATACTTCATACTTTCACAAAAATTATTATTCAGATAACACAACGTCTACTACCCACTTCTCACAAGAATACGTCTTTGCCCTATGAGAACTAAAGACAGAGTCTTCTAAAAAATTGAACAAAATTTACATAATTTGTCATTCGCCTTCCGGCGTAGCAAAATACATCTTTGCCGATGCTTACAGTGGCCGCGCTAGTGTTTATTGTCATTGGTTTTTAACTTTTATCTTAGTGTGTTGGGGCTTTTCCTTATGTACCTATACAATTGTCCCCACACTGTGAGGAGACATGCAATGGAGACTCACAGTGTTTTGTGCACTCGTAAAGCTTAAATTTAAATTTTGCCGAAAAGGGGTACAAAGACCTTTATTTATTGGCGTATTTTTCTTTGTATATTGGGTTGGAGATGTCAGCTTGTCTTGTTTACACATTATTCTACAGGAAATAAATAACTTACATGCGGAATGATAATTCATTAAGTGTTTACATGAGAGCACTACAAGAGCGGCTGCTTGTGTTTTGGGCAACACTGCCAGTCTCTGCGCATGTGCACAAAATATATTTGTTGGCTGGCCAAGAGCCATTAGTGTTCCACTTATTATTGTGTATGGTTGTTTGCATTTCCATTCGTGCTTTTAGTGTCATTTTCACACTGAGTGTCATACTATCTGTCGAATAATTTGCTGTGGCATTGTTTTCCATTGTGAGTGTGGTGCATGTGCATTTGTTCTTCAAGAACCACTGTGGCAGATAATTTACCTTTGATATGGTCTTGGAAGAAATCTTCTCCACCATATCCACATTTTCAGTGGAGTGGATACTGCACATCAACACCCGACATCAAGGTAAATGATGCTTGTACAACTGTAGATTGCTGATCAGATGTTGCATAGCATAATATTACCAAAATTGTTTCGTTGCACTATTGCACATGCATTTGGATACCACTATAAATTTCATTTTTTTTACAATTTGTTAGTTTTTCAAGTTCATCTTTTACATATGACTTGATATCCAATTAAAATTCACATAGACATTTTGACATAACAATACGTATTACAATGACTTACACCTAAGGCTGACATTCCACCCATTATTTGTACTAAATGTAGAAAATTCTTAAATACTAAAACATTACAAAATTCCTTCTTCAATTACAGTTACTGGTTACTAAATTTGTTTGTTAAATTCAAAATTCCCTCATACACAAATACATGTAACTTTATTTATATCTCATTACATCGTGTTACTATATATGCATTTAATGCATCTACATTTTGTTTTGCAGTCATGCATACATCAGTTATGTGAGTTTAATATTTTCCTAGGGAGAACTAGAGAAAAACATTTACATCAGGATTCTACATTATGCATTGCTGGCTTAACTATGCTCTGGCACTGCCTCCTGCATTAGGGAGGGAATTAGGAATTACTATTATACTGGTTTATGGATCACCAAGGAAATACTGTTCATACTTTCTTAAATCACTTATCAAGGAACTCGTTTTTCATGGAAATGAAACATATTAACGATTCACTCCAGTACTATCATTTTTTATATATTTTTTAAATACCACAGCCTTGCTTATATTTGATTACGTGTAGCTTTGTGTTCGTAATGCAGAAGTTTTTGCATTACCTCATGCTTATCACTTTACAATTACATGTAAATTCTGTCATTTATATTCACATGTGATGTGATAGGAATTGATTAGTTTTATTTGAAGTCACATGCCTCCGTGTTTATGTCCACTTTGTGGTCAGTAGGTACAGGAAAATGTTTTGTAGTTGCACTGCGATGATGTATATTCTTATTCTTCATTTTCTTGAGGACCAAAATATACACATAGACATACTAATAACTAAATCATTTCTTTGAGGTTTGGTTTTGCTGCCGTTAGCATCTTGTTCTTTGCAATTTTGTACTGGTCAAACAGGAAATTTATTCTGTCTTTTTAATTCAGTGCATCAGACATTAAATTAGTCATGGAACCAGTGTCAAGTCTAGCTGGTCTGAATACACAGCTCAGAGTGAGTCACACTGAAGTGCACAGAAACTTACTGTGAACACCAGCACAGACATTGGCAGCTCACAGTGGTGACATATGCTTGCACAGAATGTCAGTCAGCAACAGAAATTGCTCACACAACGTGACTCACAGCAGGAAAGTTTGCCCACACTGATAATGGTGTTTTGGTGACTAGGCAGTCCATGCACGAATCGTGATATCCCGAGGTAAGCAGCAAGTAGCAGATTGAAGTTATACAGCAGATGGCCTGCTGGGTAGTAGGCACCCAGTCAGCAGCATTCAGACTTAATGCAGACAGCAGTAGCTTGATGACCCAATATCTGGCATAGTCTTCCCCTTGTAGACAGTTCATGGTTAGGATGGAACACTGACTGTCTTAAAAGAGTAGTATTTATATGAAATTAGTCCACTGTTGATTCTGAAATGGCTGTACTTCTGCCTCCTAAGCCATAACAGAACCAAGGTGACAGGCATGGCTATATGGCTATTGGACAACCCTTACCTCACCGCTGCCCCCCCCCCCCCCCCACCTCCCTTTTTTTGTCAGCAATTTCCACAACCCTGGCTGTGTTGTAATCGTGTGGTAATTTCTCATTTCAGAAGTCCAGAGTAGTACTACTACAATGTCAGCACAACCTGGATATAGCTTCTTTCATAAAAACATCTTTTCGCTCTTTGATGCTGAGGTTTCTTGCACTAGCCTTGCAATGACAGGACTCTGCTTCTAAGCCAAATGAGGCTATGGCACAACATTACATACCTACATTACCCTCCTCCACGTGTCAACAATCTGAGACATAGTTTTCATTGGAAAACATCGCCAACGGAATGTTTTCACTATTTTATTTATCATCTGACTCAGTCTTAGTGTTTTTATACAGTTGATTCCAACAGAACTTTACATGCTGTATTTCATGTAGTGTATGTGAATGAATGACCATCTCTAGTGCCAGTAGATCATATTTATTCATTTCAGTTGCTTAACATGTGTCTTTGCTTACTTTGTAAATCTTTCCCCAGTGTCCCCAGTTAATTATCTCTAAGCACCAATGACTGAGTTATTCATAGATCTGTGGTTTATGGGTGCTGCATCTTAAATTTGTTTGCTGTTTGAATGATTATAATGTTTATTTTTATGGAGAAAATGTGAAATAAACATGGTTAACTATGATTTACTTGCACCTTTTTTCATTGTCAGCATGTTTTGCATTTTTTTATTTTTTTTCACTGTCAGCACACTTTGTAGCATTTTCTTCTTCTACTGAAACCTTTAACTTTTTCATGAAAGATTTCGTTTATTCCGTTTTTGATGATGATTTGGTTTGTGGGGCACTCAGCTGCGTGGTTATCAGCACCCGTACAAATTCCCAACCTTTGCTTGGTCCAAACTTGCCACTTTCATGAATGATGATGAAATGACGAGGACAACACAAACACCCAGTTATCTTGAGGCAGGTGAAAATCCCAGACTCCGCTGGGAATTGAACCCAGGACCCCATGCTCAGGAAGCAAGAATGCGACCATGAGACCACGAGCTGTGGACTATTCTGTTTTTGAGACCCACTGTAAATGTTTGGGTTTTTGGCTGAAAGAATTTCTCTTGGAAGGCATGTAAAGTTTATACTGCATTTTAGTTTTTGATAAATGGTAAGAGAGATACCTAAATATGTCCCACAGGGCCTCAAGTGGGCTGTTATGTATAAGGGTTATTCTGAAAATTTGCAGGATCTGATAGAAAATCAACATTTTTAATTATAAGTAATGAACTGCAACTCTCAGTGACTTTTCACTGAGAGATGTGTAGAGCACCAGTTTACTTCCTCACACAGCACAGTTATAGGCTGTTTGGTTGACTGTGACAGAGCTGGAGTGGGTACTTATTCCCTGAGTTGCTTACCATTTCAGTACCTCTCTTCTCCATTATATGCTGAAAGTAAGTGACACCATTCTTTGAGATAGTGTGAATGACTTCTCATGCCACTGAGGTTTAGACAAGTCAACAAGACCAAAAAAGGTGGAATGGGGTGGGGGTGGGGGGTCTTCTAGTCACAACTTTTTATTCTGTGATAGGAGGGAGTGTGGAGTGTGAATGTGAGGGTGGGAGATGTTTAAAGAAAACAAAAACAGTGGCTTATAGCAAGAATATTTCCCTGAAAAAATTAAATTACAATACTGGCCATTAAAATTGCTACACCACGAAGATGACGTGCTACAGGTGCGAAATTTAACCGACAGGAAGAAGATGGTGTGATATGCAAATGATTAGCTTTTCAGAGCATTCACACAAGGTTGGCGCTGGTGGCGACGCCTACAATGTGCTGACATGAGGAAAGTTTCCAACCAATTTCTCATACACAAACAGCAGTTGACCGGCGTTGTCTGGTGAAATGTTGTGATGCCTCGTGTAAGGAGTAGAAATGCATACTATCACGTTTCTGACTTTGATAAGGGTTGGATTCTAGCCTATCATGATTGCAGTTTATCGTATCGTGACATTGCTGCTCGCGTTGGTCGAGATCCAATAACTGTTAGCAGAATATGGAATCGGTGGGTTCAGGAGGGTAATATGGAATGCCATGCAGGATCCCAACGGCCTCGTATCACTAGCAGTCGAGATGACAGGCATCTTATGTGTGTGGCTGTAACGGATTGTGCAGCCACGTCTCGATCCCCGAGTCAACATATGGGGACGTTTGCAAAACAACAACCATCTGCATGAGCAGTTTGACGATGTTTGCAGCAGCATGGACTACCAGCTCAGGACCATGGCTGTTGTTACCCTTGGTGTTGCATCACAGACAGGAGTGCCTGCAATGGTGTGCTCAATGATGAAACTGGGTGCACGAATGGCAAAACGTCATTTTTTTGGATGAATCCAGGTTCTGTTTACAGCATCATGATGGTCGCATCCGTGTTTGGCGACATCGTGGTGAACGCACATTGGAAGCATGTATTCATTATCACCATACTGGTGTATCACCTGGTGTGATGGTATGGGGTGCCTTTGGTTACACGTCTTGGTCACCTCTTGTTCACATTGACGGCACTTTGAACAGTGGACGTTACATTTCAGATGTGTTACGACCCGTGGTTCTACCCTTCATTCAATTCCTGCGAAACCCTACATTTCAGAAGGATAATGCTCGACTGCATGTTGCAGGTCCTGTATGGGCCTTTCTGGGTACAGAAAATGTTCAACTGCTGCCCTGGCCAGCACATTCTCCAGATTTCTCACCAATTGAAAACGTCTTGTCAATGGTGGCTGAGCAACTGGTTGCATGGACTGGAAAAAATCCTGTATTATTGAAAATGATGTTGTAATGTTATAAAATTAATGTTTACTCTTAAATGAAGCAGGTTGAGAACAAATATTAAATGAGTGTACTACATTTAAGTGCAGAAGAGCCATATTAATTGATAAATTGTGTCCTGCTGATAACAGGTTGGAGGGGGAGAGGTGGAGGGTAGAACCACGAGGAAAGGAAGGCTGCCCCTCCACACTGCAGCTTATCACTCACTGGTGATGCAGTGTACAGATATGCCTGGCATAGTTCATATTCCACAAAGTGCATTAACATTACATGGAATACAGATGTGATTTACTAATCTTACTAACACAATAAATGCATATGGGCATACGGACAGAATTTACATAAATCTGTGCGCACTGTTCTACACTGCTAAGAGGGGAAACTGATTCTTAGTCATGCGACTGTAGCAGTTATCCAGAGAAGGCAACTTTCCCCACCAGACTGCTGCTCCCTTTTTGTTTTGCAGACTGACTGTACCTCCACAGCATTTGCCGTTCAGCTCTTTTATTTAACAAGAATAAATCAGTGAGCTAGTGTTTACATAATAGTGTTATTTTGGTCCATTAAATGAGTGCTTGTTTATAGTTGTTAAGTGAACTGTTATGTAGAAATGTTGAACAGCTGGCACTGTCAACCTTCTACCACTCTGAAGAGCCTGACTCAAGTGTAACACGTTGTCAGTATGTATTTGTCAATTTCATTGTCTCCACCATCACTGCCAGGAATAATTTTAGTAGCAAATCAAATGTATCACCCTAGCCTCAGCTCTCCCGAAATCTGAAAAGGCCCAAAGGCTTAAATTGTGCCCATGTGCAACAGAAGTAGGTCACTTAGGTGTTACTGAACTTCAGATATATTTAATGTAAATCATTGCATTATAACAGATTACTAATCTAGGCCTGAACGTAATCAGTCATATTCCAACAAAGTTAGTTAGTTATGTGTTCCATAGATAATTTGAACAATTCTGTTATCAAAATAATGTGGAACGAGTCACTTTGCAGGATACATATCCCATGTGTGTGTGTGTGTGTGTGCGAGTGTATACCCTTCCTTTTTTCCCCCTAAGGTAAGTCTTTCCGCTCCCGGAATTGGAATGACTCCTTACCCTCTCCCTTAAAACCCACATCCTTTCATCTTTCCCTCTCCATCCCTCTTTCCTCACGAAGCAACCGTTGGTTGCGAAAGCTAGAATTTTGTGAGTATGTTTGTGTGTCTATCGACCTGCCAGCGCTTTCAATTGGTAAGTCACATCAACTTGCCTTTCGTTTGGTAAGTCACATCATCTTTGTTTTTAGATATATTTTTCCCACGTGGAATGTTTCCCTCTGTATATACCAAATGAAAGCGCTGGCAAGTTGATGGACGGGCGGACAAACACAGGCGTGCACGCAGGGTTTGGGCTTGCGCGGCCAGTGGTTGCTTCATCGGGGGGGGGGGGGGGGGTGGATGTGCGTTTTGGGGGAGGGGGGGGGGGAGTCGTTCCTGTCTTCCAGTCCCAGGAACGGAGGGACTTGCCTTGGCGGGATGGAGGGACGGGTGTGCGCTCGCACACACACACATGGACAAGTGTCCATCCGCATGTACACAGACACAAGCAGACATTTTCCTGCTTGTGTGTGTGTGTGTGTGTGTGTGTGTGTGTGTGTGTGTGTGTGTGTGTGTGTGTGTGTGTGCGAGTGTGTACCTGTCCTTTTTTCCCCCTAAGGTAGGTCTTTCCGCTCCCGGGATTGGAATGACTCCTTACCCTCTCCCGTAAAACCCACATCCTTTCGTCTTTCCCTCTCCTTCCCTCTTTCCTGATGAAGCAACCGTTGGTTGTGAAAGCTTGAATTTTGTGTGTATGTTTGTGTTTGTTTGTGTGTCTATCGACCTGCCAGCGCTTTCGTTTGGTAAGTCTCATCATCTTTGTTTTTAGATATATTTTTCCCACATGGAATGCTTCCCTCTATTATATCCATATCATTAATTTGAATACTCTATTGTAATTTACTAACTTTCATGACACAGGGAGAAGATGAGGAGAGACCAAGTCCATATAAGAGTGTGAGTTTAACAAGGTTATCGCAGCTGTTGTATCCGATTGCATGTGTGAAACTTCATGAAAAATCATAACATCAATGAAAAGCTCATTTGGTGCAACAGAAATAGCTGATACAAAATTTACATCCATATCCGCATCAGGATCATTGTGCTGAATTTTTGCCTTACAAACAAAAGCAGTGTGGCCTTTTCTGTTGCAGTTATGGAGTGGATGAGAGTGGACGCCTGATACCTTACACCATGACTCAATTTGGTTACCCACAGCTCATGACACCTCGAACGACTGTGCAATAGCTAAAACCTTGGAAAGGGATGGATTTTCTCACTGGAGGGCACGCTCTTACATCTCACAATCTGGAGCTAAATGAATGATAGCATCTCTCACCATCTGATCAGCGTATGGTTCTTTATTCATGTCAGACACAAAATGACAATGATGACTTAACACATGGAGTTCAGTCACCCTTGCTCAATAGGGTTGATGCGGTCGCTTCCTACAGCAGTAAAACTCAACATGGGATGCAATAATATGGGTGCACTTTCAGTAGTATATTGGAAGAATTTCACACATTTGGTCAAATGTTAAAGCAGACTGTCCCTGCAAAGGGGTGAGTTGTCGTAGGACTTGATACATTCTTGGTGATATCCATGAAAGAAACAAGGTACTGCATAAAATAGTGTCAATAATCCCAAAAGCTTGAAAGTGTTGTCACAGACATTTCTTGTATGTGTCCTATCCCTCAACAGACACATTGTATATAGAAAAGGGAAGCAGATAAATCATGGTGCCATGGAGGGAAAAACTGCATATGACACAGACTGATGAGCATGCTGACTAGACAAAACAGAAGTCAATGACTGAAGTAGCTGAGTTCAATTGCCAGCACCTGTGATTGGTAGTGCAGTGCTGTGGCAAATGATTCTTGATCCTTGATCAGCTGATGTAAAATATTCTCTGTAACACTATCAACCATAATGAGAATAAATGGAGGACCAACCAGAGTAGAAATGTGTGCAGAGAACAGGATCACACTTGTCTCCAGTCATGTTGTTATTATACATAAGTACAAAGCAACCAGCAGACTGAACAAAACTTTATTCCATGGGAGGATTAACAACATGAACACAGTATTTAAGTAACATTTAGCAAGAACCAATTACGTACACAAAGAGCTGTAGCAATACACATAGAGAACTGAGGCTGAGCATAGCTCGGCTAACTTTAAATAGTCTGGGGTCTTTGGCAGGCTCTGACGGTGATTTCTCTCTCTCTCTCTCTTTCTATGAGGTGCCCTCTGTAGATGACATAGCACTGTAGCACATGGTCCTTTTGAAAGTACATGGACATATCAGTGCACTGACAAGCAGAGCAGAGCTACATTAAATAGTTTGGCAGAACCCCTGAATGGAGAACAGGTGAACTAACTTACTGACTTGTTTTCTTGAGAAAACAAAGAATGCCACTGTGATGCAAAATTTTACAGTCCATATTTTGTGTTATGGTCTCATGGAGCAAAGTACTAATAATGGATTGTGGCTGCTGCTTACAGATTAAGCTTCTCACATGGTATGTGCATTTTTCAGTTTCAAGTTTATGTTGCTTAAAATAAATCATGTTACTTACAGGTGACACAGACTGATGAGCATGCTGACTAGACAAAACAGAAGTCAATGCCAGTCAGTACCAGAGTTCAATTGCCAGCACCTGTGACTAATAAAATAATTAATCTTTCAGTCAAAGTGCTTCTTCTGAAATAGAAAACTCACTCACGTCCACACAAGCACCCACTATCGCTGGCCACTGGGGCCTGATTGCGGTTGTGTCTGACGTGAGCAACTATCTACTGGAGTGGGTGGTAGAGGCTGAGGAGGAGGCATGGGGCTAGGAAGGAGAGAGACAACAGGGTAGGGATGGAGGAAGATGCTGTGTTGCCTGTGGGAGTGTGCAGGGATGTGGTGAGGACACTATAGGGCCACTAGGTGCAATTTCAAGAGACTGTGGTAGGGGTCGTGGGTGGAGGGTGACAGGGAAAGTGAGAGGTGATGGGAGATAACCAGGCAAAATGAAAAGTGGTAGCAGGGGAGGGGATAGACAGGTGATGAACAGGGACTAGTGAAGGTTGAGGCCAAGTGGGTTAAGGGAACAAAGAATATATTGTTGGGAAAGCTCCCATCTCCACATTGCAGAAAAGCTGGTGTTGGTAGGAAGAATCCAGGTGGCACAGGCCGTGAAGCACTCAATAAAGTGAAGCCCATGGTGTTTAGCACCATGTTCAGCAACTGGGTGGTTCAGCTGTCTCTTAGCCACAGTTTTGGTGGTGGCCATTCATACCCTTCGTGGCCACAAACAGCTTGTTATGTATAGAAAGCAGTGCAGTGGTTGGACCTTAGTTAGTAGATCCCATGGCTACTTTCACAGGTAGCCCTGCTTTGGTGAGGTAGGAGACACCTGTGACAGAAATTGAGTAGGTGATAGTGGGAGGATGTGTGGGACAGTCTTGCATATAGGCCTATTGCAGGGATATGTGCCATGAGGCAAAGGGTTGGGAGCTGGGCAGAGTGGGAATGGACAAGGATACTGCATAAGTTTGGTGGGCAGCAGAATACCACTGTTGGAGGGATGGGGCAGATATTTCTCATTTCAAGGCATGATGAGAGGTAGTTGAAACCCTGGCACAGGATGTGATTCAGTTGCTCAAATCCTGGGTGACACTGTGTCATGAGAGGACTGCTTTTTTTCAGCTGGTCAGTGGGTGTGTGGGAGGTGGTAAGTGACTGGAGAACAAGGAACGGGAGATCTATTTCTAGACAAAGTTGACTGGGAGGGTACTTTTGGTATGTGAAGGCCTCAGCGATATACTTGGCTTATTTGGAGAGGAACTGTTTGTTACTGCAGATGTGACAACTATGAGTGGCTAGGCTTTATGGAAGGAACCTCTTGTTATGGAATTATGTTTTTTTTCATCATGCTTTTCTGCAGGTCAGTGCCTCCTTCCTTCCCATACTGTTGTTTCTCCTTTCTGCACTTTCCATTGTTTTATATTCAAAATAATGTCTTTAAATATAGAATGAAACAATGAAATGTCTAAATTGGATGACAGGTTCACATAGTATATATTTTTTGGATTATGGAAATTTTGGAATTCTTGGACAATCATTTTCTCCATTAATTACTGTTTATATTTAATATTTTTAAATTTTTTTAGTTTCAAAATTTCATTCAGTTAAACAGGGAAAGACTTTTTCTGAAAAGTTTGTTTGTGAAGACATTATTTTTACTTTGTATTTTTCTTTACAGATCACTTAACAGTCATTTAAAGTTCACAGACTCAATGTGGACTTAAAATCACTGTATTTATTGAGGATATTAATAATGAATGTAAACTGTTATTGTGTGCCCCACAATGGGGCAAAGTGTACACTGTGTACACTGTGTGTACTACTACAGTGTAGTTTTAGCTCTCTGAGACTGCAGACGTGTGTGAAAGTTGCACTTGCATAAGTGTGTATGTGCATGTGTGTATGTGTGTCTACTGCTGACAAAGGCCTTAATGGCCGAAAACTATGATTGTGTGAGTCTTTTTATTGTGCCTATTACAACTCAGCATCTCCGCTGTATGGTGAGTAGCAACTTTCCTTCTCTTGTATTGAGACAAAATTAACATTTAGAATATTTGAAAATAATTTCAAGTTTTATACAATATTCATTGGAGATTAAAACTTTTTAGATTCACGTAAAATTTAAGGCACCCATGCTACATTTTGGTTTTTCCAAAGCAAACAGATTTTGGTAAAACCATTACTACACTTTTTTCTGACACACATGTTGATATAGAAATATGTTTGGATTTTTGACCCTTTTATGGAGTAACGTTAATTCATAGTCACCATCATAATCATTGTTCCTCATCCGTGTACCAACATATCAAATTAAGTTCTTGCCAAGGGACCCTACTAAAATATAACTGTCTTGAACAGCAGGCCTAGTGTTTACTTCTTTGCCCTCATTTTGACCTTTAATTGTTTTATTGTTGGAGTAATCTAAAAGATCATACATTTTGGCGTACACTGTTCCAGGCAAGTATGATTCTTAGGAAAACAGATTACTCTTGTTAGTTTTAGTTTTCTCTTCCTGTTTCATTTTCCATTGTCTTGTGTGATCTTCAGACACTTTTTTATCGGGGTTATCTATTGCAATGCAACTCACATCCCATTCTCTATTTTTCAGTTGCTCATTCATCATTAGCTTTAGGGGGACCTCTAAAATAAACCATCAAAATTCTGTCATGGTGGATCTTCCTCAGTTGGTATATTTGCAGGATCTTCCTCTGACTCATTTTTACACTTATCATTGTCACTGTCTCCTAGAACAGGGGTTTCACTGCTAAAATCACTGTAACAGTCCGACACTGTACACCACATTAAACTGTTACAATGTTTATACAGTTCATTAAGTTTCAAAAAAGTTCATAATATTATGAATTGTTTGCAATGTAGGATGCTTCATGAGCATCGACTAGGGTCATAATATCAAGAATTACAGCAATGTTTCATGACTATAAACAATAAAGGGAATGTTATTTTACGATAAAAATTTACTGCACATACCTCAAAACACCTACACCCCAAAGATGAGTTTTAATAACTTCCAGAGTAGACTGGCCAGATCTTGTAAATAGGTTAAATGCAAGGCTATGAACATGATAACTTACACAAAAATCCAAATGTTGCATTGTGTTCCATGTTACACTATACCTTGCCCTCCCCTATTATAATTATTTTCACTGAAGTAACATAGTGATCAGAACAGGACCCCTGCTCAGCTAAACTGGCTTCAAATCCTTGACCAATGAATTTGTGTGAAATTCTTTGTGTTTTCACAAATAAATTCCAATGCAGTTCTTAGAACACTGTTAAATGAGACCCCTAGGGACCTTCTTACATAGTGTAGTTCCATTAAAATTGCAAATGTTCTACATATTTTATTTTCAGGGGGCATTTGCATCTCAACAGCAGTCATGGCATAATTGTATAATGTTGGAACATTTTTATGCATTTTTAGCATTAACATTTCTAAATTTTTTGTACAGAAAAACTGCAAGTTTTGTGTGTAATGTACTGAACATTAATTTTCTTTTCATTCACTTTGCATTCTTGTATTGTGGGTTCATACACACAATATAGCACTCAAACAGTAATATGTTACTATTAAATGAAAACATATATACATATTTAGTGAGTGAATGAAACACTAACTTAAGCATGACTGAGATCAATGTTTACAAGCAGCTGAATATTTTGACTCAAGTGGCTTATCTGATTATACTTTAGAAGGCTATATCTTATGTAATGTGTCTTATCTCTTTCTTAAGGTGTGAATAGGACTATATCATGAAACATGACACAATATCATTTTCAGAATTTGAGCAAGTGCACACAAAGGGAGCAGTGGGTAAACATAATTCATTTATAATATATTTGTTAAGATAAGATAATTGTAATGAACTGTAACAAAATGAGAACAACATTTTGAATAGTAGTGATTTCCCAGCAATAAGCTGTAGTATAATTCTCTTTAGTTTTCCACCGCTGTTTTTTGTTATACATTTTTATGAGTAAAGCTTACAGTTTGTTCTAGTGAAGATCAGTAGGTAAAATCCTTGGAAGCGAATTACATAAGAAAGCAGTTAAAGCTATAGCATATTTGTTAATTATTTGCCAGTGATATCAATAGTAAATAATGCAAAAAAGGAAAACATTAGACTGGAAATAACAGTGTGTATAATCATCAGTTCCAAATATATTTACTTCTAAATAGTGTTTGCTGCTGAGAATAAAAATCTAATTTTGCTGAATTGTGAGCTATACAATTACAAGACAAGAAACAGAAAAAAGATTATCATGTGTTACATTATTTTGAGGAGACATTGATTTACAGCTTTCCAATATTTTTCAGAAACCACAATTTCTCACAATAACTGTTACGTTGCTTCACTATTTTTTAAAGAACTACTAAATCATAATTTTTTGTGTAGACTTTGTCACTTTTTCTAGGATTTAGAGTGAGGTTATGTAGTCTGGAGTTAAAGTGTTCAGTGAGCTCCCATCTAATATGACACAAGAAAATGGTAATCTGTACCAATTTAAAAGAAAATTAAAACCGTACATCATTAGCCACTCTTTTTACTGATTACCTGAATACCTAGATTCATGGACTGAAAAGTCATGTTAGCTACACTGCAAATAGAAGCATTCACTGTAAAGCTACATGGCAAATAGTGATGTACTGTGAACATGGCTCTATATTTGTAGATGTAGGCAACTATTCTCTTTTAAAAATACCAGTATAATTGAGTACATATTTAGCTACCAATAGGAAATGAACAGCAGCTATGTAGTACAACTGAGGAGGCAGCAGCATTTTGCACTGCTTTCTAATTTACTTGCTTAAATTTAGTTGGCATAAGGAGGAACAGTAACAGTGCTAGGTTAATGGTGATAGAGAATACAAATTGAGCTGCTAAGATCTGCTTTCCTTTAATTAATGTGCACCTTAACTTGTTCCACATCACTGAGGGTTTTGGTTTTTGATGAGGTCTACACAACCCAATGAATAAATGAATGAAGCATTGAGATGACAAATATCAAAATATTACCCCATTCATTGCCTTCTTTGAGCCAGATAGTTACTGGTTACTGAATTTACAGCCTCATAAGTTGTTGTTGTTGTTGTGGTCTTCAGTCCTGAGACTGGTTTGATGCAGCTCTCCATACTACTCTATCCTGTGCAAGCTTCTTCATCTCCCAGTACTTACTGTAACCTACATCCTTCTGAATCTGCTTAGTGTATTCATCTCTTGGTCTCCCTCTACGATTTTTACCCTCCACGCTGCCCTCCAATGCTAAATTTGTGATCCCTTGATGCCTCAAAACATGTCCTACCAACCGGTCCCTTCTTTTTGTCAAGTTGTGCCACAAACTCCTCTTCTCCCCAATTCTATTCAATACCTCCTCATTAGTTATGTGATCTACCCATCTAATCTTCAGCATTCTTCTGTAGCACCACATTTCGAAAGCTTCTATTCTCTTCTTGTCCAAACTATTTATCGTCCATGTTTCACTTCCATACATGGCTACACTCCATACAAATACTTTCAGAAACGACTTCCTGACACTTAAATCTATACTCGATGTTAACAAATTTCTCTTCTTCAGAAACGCTTTCCTTCCCATTGCCAGTCTACATTTTATATCCTCTCTACTTCGACCATCATCAGTTATTTTACTCCCTAAATAGCAAAACTCCTTTATTACTTTAAGTGTCTCATTTCCTAATCTGATTCCCTCAGCATCACCTGATTTAATTTGACTACATTCCATTATCCTCATTTTGCTTTTGTTGATGTTCATCTTATATCCTCCTTTCAAGATACTGTCCATTCCGTTCAACTGCTCTTCCAAGTCCTTTGCTGTCTCTGACAGAATTACAATATCATCGGCGAACCTCAAAGTTTTTATTTCTTCTCCATGAGTTCTTCTCCATAAGTTAGTTCTTCTCCATAAGTTAAGTTCTTCTCCATAAGTTAGTGTCACAAATTAAATAGTAAGAATAGATACCTAATTTTAACTTGTTTACTATTTGCTAATACTATGTGTTATTGAACTTTTATTTGACCTATCCAATATAAATTGTACAATTTGGGTTGTATGATAAAACTTGACCAATTTTTTAAAAAAAAAAAAGAAAAAAAAACCACACACACACACACACACACAAAACAACAATTCATTCAGTCAATTGTATTGTGAAATGTGTTTTATTCATCTCATAACATACAGAATTTCAGAACATGTGTCTGATGTACACGAGACATGTCAAGGTTACAATTCACTTATTTGAAATTTTGTCACACTTAACAATGTTACTTTGTGAAGAATTTACTTGCTTAAAATTTGTCGATCTTACAGTATTTACATCCACTGTAACTATCAAAAAATTTTATTCCATTTTAGGGATCCAGCTCAAAGTATCACTTTATCCTTCATGAAATCTTCCACAGGGTAGTAACATCATTCAATTAGAAAATTACGTAACTTGCTTTTTAAAATATTTATCTTCAAATTCATTATGTCACATGCTTTTATTGTGCTGTGAATTTTTATGGCTATGTACTGAGGAGTCTGAGCACACAGTGTGAAGTGCTGTGAGGTGAGCATAAAGTTTCCTTTATGTCTTGTGTTGTATGAGTGTTCAAAATGTTTCTTTTCTTTTTTCGTTTAAATAGATCAGCTCTGCTGTGCAGTGGCAGATACAGAAAAACCCCAAGGAGAGGGCACTAAAGGTATCTTGAGCTATCTTTACTTTTAATGTAACAATAATAAAAAAAAGTCACATGCAAACGTTTAGAAAGTTTTATTTAAACTGATTATACACTTATACAAGACAATGCCATCTTATGATCTAAAAAAGTTACATTTGTGTTTCTCTTCCTTAAATGATGAATTCTATGAGCCTATTCTTCCTGGCAAATTGGTTAATTACATCATCAATAGGACAATAAGTGTCAGGGTGAGTATTCAACAGAGCTAAGCCATTAAGTCGATCCCTATGTGCCAGACAGAAACATATAAAACATGATGACACAGATGCGTGTGCTAAATGGGAAAGTACAACTAGTCGATAACTCGATTCAGTTGAGTCGACTGACGAAAGAAACAAATGAATAGCGTGCGGGCCAACTGGTGGGGGCGGCTGTGGTGCTGGAAGCCCTGAAGCCCTGAAGCCCTCTAAGGGGGGGGGGGGCATATGTATCCACCACTGCTGCTGTGTAGGAAAAGAATCACCAAAGAGGGAGCAGTTAATATTTCTATGTCTTTAAATAATGGTTGACATGATGCCCTCGGCTGTATGGTGCACATGTTACAAATGATTCTTTTTTGCAACTTTAAAATTCGTGGAACATTTCCCAAGTTTCCCCAAAGAATTGTGCCATATCTAATAACAGATTCAAAGTAGCTGTAGTATTTTTCTGGTGTCCTTATGAGTGGAACTGGCTAAAATTTCCATAGCAATTGCAAGGCTGTTTAATTTACTTGCTAGATATTCTATATGCGAATTCCAACTCAAATTTCTGACTGTGTATATGCCTAGGAATGTGACTGCTCCTCAAGTTTACTTCATGCTGCAATAGTCACCTTTATAAATAATGTCATGTTATAGGAATCTATATGTGCTTACTTTTGTTGTTGAACACCAACTCAGTTGTGCCCATAAAATATTATTGTTCCATAAAATTTCCCTCAATTACTACTAGCAGTGTTGTGAAGTCATTCTTGATGATTCCCCACACCATGATGCAAGGAGTAACACTGTTGTCCCTCTACAAAGCATTGGAATAATGGGACCTCTTCCCAGGCCGCTTCCATACTCACTGACAATGGTCATTCAAGAAGTGCAGAACCACAATTCATCACTGAATATGATGATGTGATGCCATTCATCAGCAGTCCATGGTTCCTGCTCATGGCATTACTCAAAATGCAGCTATTTGTGTTGTGGTTTTAATGGGAGCCTACACATGGAGCAGTAATTCCCTAGTCTGGATGCTGTTAGTCTCTGACCAATTGTGCAGATGTCGCTGAATGTTGCAGGGTGTTCACTACTTGTTGACAAATGACAGGCACAGACATGAAGCGGTATGATGTGCTTGGTGCACAAGATAGCAATCCTCCATTGTGATGGTCATATGTAGTCATCTGGAACCTTGATGGTGAGTATTCCTGCCCTTTCATTTCCATGCAGACCAACATCAGGCCACTGCCACATCTGAATGTCCCACAAATCTTGATATTACATGACTTTACCAGCTGGCCAAATGGAAACCCACAATGAGGCCCATTTCAGATACCATCACATACTGAAAACACAGTCTCACATGAGTATGAGGCATCTACCTATCCTTCAGAGAGATCACACAACAACTGATGCTGTTCCCATCCCCTTATATAGTCTACCACCCCTTGTAATAACACTAAACATGAACAAACCTAAAGCACTCTGGTGGCTATTCTACATGTTACAGTGAATTGCAGCTCTAATGATTTACTTACCTGCCAGTGGTATGTATGTCTATGAAATTACATTGACAATCAACAATGTATTCTGGATACTTAATTATTTTTGTCAGGCAATATATATTATTGTTAACATTTGACTGTGGTTATTGGATAAACCTTTGACTATTGGTTTTACAACTAAATAGCTAAAGGTTGTTGGTTCAAAAAACAAATTGCCTTTAGCTGTTGCACTACATCCTTCAGTTCTTGTAGGGAATTTCACTGTGAAAATAATCCAGTGTCAGATGTTAATCCTGAATCATTACTATCTGGCAGAAAATCACGCACTAAAGTGTCCACAATCCATGATAACCTTATTGAAATGATTTCTAGCAGTAAAAGTTGACTTTAAAGCTGCTACATCTTTTCCACCATTCATCTACTTTTTATCTACCACTGTTACTTAATAACAACAATATTGTGAAAAAAGATTGATTGCTACTTACCATGAAGATGACACACTGAGTGGCAGACAAGCACAACAAAAAGACTATTACATGCTGATCTTTTGACAAAATCCTTCTTCAGAAAAGAGAGGAAAACAGGTGCACATTCACACAAGGAGCCTCACTTCATACACACCTGGCCACTAACCACTATCTACAGCTGCTCTCTGGCCAGAGATATTGGTCACATGTGCTCTGGCCAGAGAGGCCAGAGATAGCAGTCATATGTGTGTGAGGTGTGTTTCCTTGTGTGAATGTGTGGCTGTTTTCCTCTCTTTTCTGAAGAAGACTTTGATTGAAAGCTCAGCATGTAACTGTTTAGTTGTTGTACTTGTCTGCAACTCAGTGTGTCAGCTGTACAATGAATAGCAGTCTTTCCTTTTCATAATATTGTTGATATTCCAACTGAGGTGCATGGGTTGGTTGGCTGCTTTGGGAGCAGGCGACCAATCAGAGTGGTCATAAGTCTCATTGGATTAGGGAGGGATGGGGAAGGAAATCAGTCATGTCCTTTCAAAGGGACCATCCTGGCAGTTGCCTGAAGTGGTTTAGGGAAGTCATGGAAAACCTAAATCAGGATGGTTGGACATGTCATCCTCCCAACTGCAAGTCCAGTGGGCTAACCACTGCACCACACTGCTCAATGATATTCTCACTGTTACTTAATATTTACGAATACATACCTTCACAAAAAAAAAAAAAAAAATGAAACTGCTTACATTTCTAATGACTTATTGGAGGGATATGTCTACTCTGTGGGAAGTTTCATCAAAACTGAGAAATACAGTTGCAGGGTATGAGCAGTTTACTTGACCCAGGAACAAATCTGATGTAGCTCCTGTGTAGCCTCACACAAACAAAGTCAGTTAAGGTCATGGCCTTGGAAAGGCTAGAACAAATGCAGATGTGTATGAAGTCAGATGGATTTTACTTTGATGGCAATCATCACTAACTAAACATAATTTATAAGTACTTTTTACATAATCAGTCTCATCTTGTTTGTTTCAGACCTTATGCATCATATTTACTGCAAAGCATAAAGACATTTCTGCAGTAAGTGGCTTGTCTAATGCAGCCTAATTGCCATTGAGCATAAGGATACAGTTCAAAGTTATGCTCTAACACACAAAAACCTCATAATTACATTTCTTGTTAGACCTCATAAGTAATACAACTTATAGGTAAAAAAGAATTGTCTTGATGTTATTATAATGGATACATCTTTTACTATTCATATTAATCCATTATTATAGTAACAACTGAAAAAAAATTAATTCACTCATTGTTCCATGTAACGACAGGCGTGAAATTAATATTTGATAGCATTTTCACCTGCATGTCAACATAATAAGAAATTGTACTGAAGAAAATGGAAACTCCAATAAACTGTTTGATTAGCATGTCTGTATATCCATGGCCCTTCAATTTCTTATTTATTTGGATACAAAAGGATTTTACACACAAATTTTCATTTGTTGGATAGTGGTTAATACCTGCCATTACTATTACTTCTAAGTCATTATTGTTTATCTGGAATACATCATATGACTTTTGTAAGATTAACATTTAAGCCGCTTGCAATGTTCCTGTTGTAGGTCTGTTCACCTTTTGTCAGGTTGCAGAAATAAGACAGCATCTACTTAAGACAGGGACTATTTTACTACGGATTACATGAAGGATAAGTTACTTTATCTATGGAAGACACATTCTCATTCAGTGTAGTGGGTGAGACAATATTTCTATTTTGCAAGGAAGCCAGCCTCAGTTGCATTTCACCTAATTCATTAAAGTTTCTATTTTACACAAGTCTTACACGGTGTGGTGTTGTAGTCTCCCAACTCAGTAGGTGAAGCAAACGTACCTAAGAATTAAGTGTGTAAAAGAGTGTGCAAGATCATTAAATTTATATCAAAAGATGCAAATAAGAGAGTTCAATACTTTTCATGCAATGTGACCAACACTTGCAATGGAACCCACACCACTACTATTGTCCCCTGCCCATCCAATCATTTGTGCAGTTACAGGCCAACCCATTTTTCACGCATTTGAGTTTTGACACACATTCATATGCTTTTAAAATAGAATTAAAGGGAACAATAAAATTGGAGTGCAACAAAGTATTGAGGAATGGGATAACATTGCACAGCATAATAAAAATATTATATAAACTTGATATGCACTAAAATTACAATTTGGGAAACATATTTTGGTTCCATATGTTTGGAGCTAATAAATATTAGGCATAAAATGAAGTTACATATCATCATACATCAATAACAGTTGTTTATTAAAATAAAAAAAAAAATACTTTTTAAAATTTTCTGTTAATGTAGTATCTCTTGCTTATCAAGCATAAAGCAGAAATATATTCTGTGTTTACTTTGATATCCTACTATGAAATACAAGCAGTAACTGTGAATAAAATATGATATGAATGTTACGTTTTGCTCTAGGACAGAGTACATATCCTACAAGAAAATGGATTCACCTGATAACCATTTTCAGTCCAATGAGGCTACCATAATAGATAATAATAAGCAAAAAATTACAGAAGAAATTACTAGAACTTTGCAGGAAATCTCCAAAAATGGTAAGTGCTACCATTCTGTCTGACTCATGTTGCTGTATATGTCTAATGTCAGCAGCCAAACAAGAAATAAAAATGAGATATATGGTATGCTAGCAATACAAAACACACTTAAGCATGATGTTCTGTTATCTCTTTCTTTTTTACACCACAGGATGGTATCACACAACCTCGTGGTTGCAATTGCAGAATCTCGTGGAATATCACTATTAGAAATTATAAAATCTTATCTTTAGCTATTGACAATGAAATTCTTATTTATCTCATCACATTTTCCACCATCCTGTACTAAGTGTGTCCATAAATGTAAGGACCAGTAATGCTAAATGATGTTGGGACTGTGTTAAGTCCCCTCTTTTGCTGAACTGTGTGGATATTTAATGACAGGAATGATCATTTAATGACAGGAATGCTAATTTGAAACCAAAAAATCTAGTCAACATGGGCTCTAAAATGCATACCTTAAGATCTACCATGAGTACATGTTGTCTAATTGGCATAGGTTGTGGTTTTTATTTAATCACCATCAGATTTGTGATATTCATTTTCCTCTCAACCTGAATATCTTTCTGACAACAAACAGTTTACAGAACAAAGTATACAACAGATATGACAAAATAAAAAATTTGTTGTAACAGTTGTTGCGGTCCTCAGTCCAGAGACTGACCTGATGCAGCTCTCCTTGCTACTCTATCCTGTGCAAGCTTCTTCATCTCCCATTACCTACTGCAACCTACATCCTTCTGAATCTGTTTAGTGTATTCATCTTTTGGTCTCCCTCTACGATTTTTACCCTCTGCACTGCCCTCCAATACTAAATTGGTGATCCCTTGATGCCTCAGAATATGTCCTATCAATCAATCCGTTCTTCTAGTCAAGCTGTGCCACAAATTTTTCTTCTCCCCAATTCTATTCAGTACCTCCTCATTAGTTGTGTGATCTACCCAAATAATCTTCAGCATCCTTCTGCAGCACCACATTTTGAAAGCTTCTATTCTCTTTTCGTCTTGTGGTAACAATGAAGCTATAATTTTAATGGGTTAATTTGATAGAGTTATGTGGAAATTAATGTTGGGACATATAATTGCAAATGTTTTTGACCTCAGAGACATTAATATGAGTACTTTTAATGGTTGTCAGGAAAGTAATGATTTTATGTTTTACATCCTGACCTGTGGAGCTACTGATTTATTTGTACTTGTGCCTAATGGAACCACTAACAATAGAAATAATTTTATCAAAAATTACTATGAGATAATCTTAACAGATGCCATAAATGGCCAAATCTCAGGTCATTTATGGTAAATCTTGGTCCTTAAATACAGGGTGCCCCAGGAGGAATGGTCAATATTCAGGGACATGACAGGAATTATCATTTAAGGCAAAAAGTCTAGTAAACATGGGCTCTAAAATGCATACCTTAAGATAAATGACCACCTCTCCATGTCTGATACTGTGAAACAAGTCTCTTCTACTGCAATCTCTTTGCTTCCCATATTTTGGGAGGAGGTAGTATTGATCAAAACAAAGAAAAAGAGGTACGAACTCTTCAGTAGAAGAGATTTGTTTCACAGTATCAAAGGTGAAGATGTGTTCATAGCCCTTAAGGTATGCACCTTGGAGCCAATGATCACTGGACAATTTGTTTTTGTTTTTGTCCATACTACCACCTCTTAAAATATGTAAACCAAAGAGCTTGCAGTATTGAAGATGAAGAAATGTTCATAGGTCTTACTTAAGGTGTGCATTATAGAGCCAATATTTAGTAGAATTTTTGATTTGAAAGATTGTTCCTGTTGTATTCCTGTGACATCCTGCTGATGATAACTTTAAATCAAGACCTATGAATACTATTGAAGAATAATGTCACATTCAGGGAAAGTTTAAGAAATAAATGTTGGGACTCAGTCAGTAAAGCTGTTGGAGCCTGCAACAAATAAAACATATCCATTGTGGTTCTGACTTGGCTCATAAAAAGCACTACCCCATTGAAGTAAGTTAATTTCCACAATAATATATCCATACAGTTAAACTAGGTAGCATTTGATGACAAAATTATAGAGCTTGAAATTATTGGAAACCTTGTAGAGTTTGCATAAATAGACCAGTTCAGGTGTGCAGTGCAAGCATCCATTTTGGAAGGAAGGCAGGTGACTAAAAGTAGGAGGAAGTAAAGCACAAGGTATGTTAAAAAAATAGGGAAGTATTTTTGCATAGCAAGAGTGACAGGTTACAAATTTCTGGAGATCTGAATAGTGAAACAAATTAATATATCTTGGTATGTCAGAGATCAAACAGTAATCAGTATTGTTGCAAATGATCAGAATGATTTCTGTAGTTAGCAAATCATTTACATTTGATAAGTTGAACCTTGCAATCTAAATTTCTTATTATCAAGTGCAATTACTGTTTCTGTGTAATGCAAATCATCAAGTATACCTCATATTTTAGTTATTTATTTTGTGTTCAGTAGATCCAAGTAGCCAGTGAATCACAAGGATATGGAAAATGTCAAATTGTACATAGTTTAGATGTAACTTACATAAATACAATAAAAGATACAATGTAAATATAATATCAAGTTAAGAACATATAGGCAATTGGCAGAATGTTGTGTTACGCTGAAGAAGGATCAGTAATATATGCAGTAAGCAGAGTTAAACTAAGTATTACAACCAATAAATAAATGCATGAATACTAAAACCCAAAATTTTGAATGCTAATTGTTAGAACTTCAAGTTTAACACATATATTTCGGAACGACACAACAACACATATAAGTCACAGAGTAAGTTGACAAGCAAGACATGTGTTCACGTTAGCATTCGAATGAGCACTGAGTCCCGGTCTGGCGGTCGCTGTTCGGCTGGCCGCTTAGGTGGCGCAGCTGCTGCATAGCTGGCAGACAGCGCCGCACGTAGAGGACGCGTGTAATTGCGCGGCGGCACTTTGAATGATCGGCGAGTCACAACACTTTTCCCTCCTTTGAAATTGTTGCACTGGTCTTGATGGAGGTGTCCTGGAGATGGCTAACGCCCATAGGTGTTGGTTGACTCGCCGTAAAGTCTTGCGGAGGAGGCTTCCCATACGGACGGAAGTGTCCCCGATGATAACGGGTCGAGATGACAGGAGACGTAGGGGTCGAATCTGCTGGGGCCCCACGCACCAATCAGCCCATTGCGGCAAGTCCAGTTGATATGACAGGAGACATGGGCGATGTGTCGGCGTCCGTTGGATGAGGAAGCGAGTAGATTTGCTCTGACAGAGGATGGTCCTCCGGTTCCTGCATGGGCACGTCTCCTGGTGGCGTCCGTTCTGGTGCTGGCATCGTGATGACGGTGAGAGGGCTGCGTTGTGAGTATTGAGAGATGCCAAGATCCCGAGCATCAGGTAGAGCCAAAGGTGGTGTGGCGGCATTCAGAACAGGCGTTGCTGCACCCGAGGCCGAAGCTGGTCCGAATGACGCACTGCAACACCTGTGTCCATCTGGATTTCATACAGGCGTCTGCCACGGTGTCATAAAATGTGGCCCGGGCTCCAGTTTGGCCGCCTGCCATATCCCCGTACCCAGACGAGGTCGTCGGCGGTGAACCGGCCAAGTGAAGGCACCCGCGGCCGTGAGGTGGGAGGACGCAGAAGATGAAGTAGCGTGCGGGGCTGTCAGCCATGTGAGAGCTCAGCCGGGCTGTGGTCGCCCATGGAGGTGAAACGGTAAGACGCCAGAAACTGGAGAAGCGCATCATCAGCAGCAGAAGAAGTCAGAAGTTTCTGCATCTGAGCCTTAAATGTGCGGACCAGTCGTTCAGCCTCACCGTTGGATTGTGGATGGAATGGCGGGGCCGTGACATGAGTAACGCCGTGACGAGCACAAAAATCCGCAAATGCGGAAGAGGCAAATTGCGGACCATTATCAGTAACAAGAGTAGAGGGGAGGCCTTCCAAAGAAAAAATGCGGGCGAGAGCACTTGTGGTTGCCGCAGTCATAGGCGACGTGCAACGGACAATGAAAGGAAAGTTAGAGTAGGCATCACTTACAAGGAGCCAATAAGTACCTAAAAAGGGTCCCGCAAAGTCAGCATGAATGCGCTCCCAGGGCTTCTCAGGCGAAGGCCACGGTGACAAAGATGACTTCGGGGCAGCGGCCTGTGACGCACAAGGGCCGCAGGCAGCGACCATGTGTGCTATTTCAGAGTGGATGCCAGGCCAGTACACATGACGGCGCGCCAGATATTTTGTGCGAGAGACACCCCAGTGCCCTTGGTGAAGGAGGCACAAGACCAAAGCACACAAAGACACAGGTACCACAACACGCGGCGAAGCATTGTCAGTGGAGAGGAGGATAACACCATCCCGAGCCGTGAGGCGGTAGCGCAAAGTGTAGTAGTTCCGCAACGGATCAGAAGTCTTAGCAGATGGGCGATCTGGCCAACCCTTCTGAATACAGCGTAAAACCTGGGAGAGGGTAGGGTCAGAACCCGTAGCAGCCGCCAGCCTGTCCCCAGTGATGGGGAACCCATCCACAACCCGCTGCTCGGCAACATCCAGGTCGAAACACAAAAGTTCGTCCCTATTGAATGCCTGATCAGGAGCCATGGGAAGGTGAGACAGAGCATCAGCATTCGCACGTTGAGCCGTTGGCCAGAAATGAATCTCATAATTGAAATGAGACAAGTAAAGAGCCCAACGCTGGAGGCGGTGTGCAGCCTTGTCGGGAAGTGACGTTGATGGATGAAACAAGGAAACAAGTGGTTTGTGATCCATAACAAGATGAAATTTTGAGCCATAGAGAAAAAAACCAAACTTATGAAGAGCATAAATGATGGCCAAAGCTTCTTTCTCAATTTGAGAATACTTTTGTTGGGCATCCGTGAGCGTTTTGGAGGCATAAGCAATGGGTTGTTCCGAACCGTCAGAAAAACGGTGCGCAAGGACTGCACCGAACCCGTATTGAGAGGCGTCTGTGGCAAGAACAAGATGTTGGCCAGGTTGATAAGTAGCCAAGCACGGGGCCTGTTTAAGCATAGTCTTCAACTTCTGGAAAGCCGCTTCACATGACGCGGACCAGTGAAAAGGCACGTTTTTATGCAACAGGCGATGCAACGGCTGAGCCACTGAAGCCGCAGACGGTAAAAACTTGTGATAGTATGCTATTTTCCCCAAGAAGGCCTGCAGTTCCTTAACAGATGTAGGGTGAGGAAGGGCATAGATCGCAGCGACAGTTTGTTGAAGCGGACGAATACCATCCCGAGAGAGTTGAAACCCCAAGTACGTGATAGATGACTGAAAAAATTGTGATTTCTGGAGATTACACTTAAGACTGGCAGTCTGTAAGACATGAAAAAGTGTGTGGAGATTTTGAAGATGTTCTTCAGTGGTGGAGCCAGTGACAACAATGTCGTCCATGTAATTGATACAGCCAGGGACAGGGTGCAATAATTGTTCCAAGAATCGCTGAAAGAGAGCAGGGGCGCTAGCAACCCCGAATGGCAAGCGTTGGTATTGATAGAGACCGAAAGGCGTGTTAAGGACCAGAAACTGCCGGGAAGCTGCGTCGAGAGGAAGTTGATGATAAGCTTCTGACAGGTCAATTTTAGAAAAATACTGGCCTCCAGCAAGTTTAGTGAACAGTTCTTCAGGACGGGGCATAGAGTATCCATGAGGCATTGAGCATTTACAGTGGCTTTGAAATCGCCACAGAGACGACTATCACCATTTGGCTTAGCAACTACAATGACAGGAGGGGACCACTTACTGGAAGTGACAGGAAGCAAGAACCCCAAAGCAGTGAGACGATCCAACTCCTGTTTTACCCGATCACGAAGGTCCACAGGAATGGGGCGAGCCCGAAAAAACTTAGGCCGAGCAGTGGGTTTGAGCGTGATATGAGCTTCAAAGTCGTTTGCACGGCCTAACCCAGGAGAAAAAAGGGACGAAAATGTTGTCGACAAGGAATCCAGTTGAGTATAAGGAATAGCATCAGAGACAATATTGACAGAGTCATCTATGGAGAACCCAAAAACGCGAAAGGCATCGAAACCAAAAAGATTTTTCTGTGTTGCACTGGTCGTCCACAAATATGGAAACAGTGCGAACGACGGATTTGTAAGATACCTCAGCATTAAACTGTCCCAAGAGAGAAATCTTCTGTTTATTGTACGTCCATAATTGCCGAGTGACAGGGGACAGGAGTGGAGAACCCAGCTGAAGATACGTCTGAGAATTAATTATAGTGGCAGCAGAACCAGTATCCACTTGCATGCGAACATCTCGCCCAAGGATATGGACAGTGAGGAATAACTTCCCTGAAAGGGAAGAAGTGCAATTGACAGACAACACAGAATCAGAATCAGTGTCATGTATGTGGTCGGATTTGCAAACGGAAGACACATGACTTTTCTTTTTGCAGTTGTGACACACAGCCCAACGTTGGGGACAATCCTCGCGTGAATTTTTCGTAAAACACCGCGGACATGAAGGAAGTTGCCGGGGGTTTTGCTGCAGTTTCTTAGCGGGTTGTTTACGGCTAGGCCGAGGCTGCGCGTGGGAGCACACTGCGGCCAGGTCAGCTGGCGGGGACGCGCCGCACGCGTCTTCAACAGCTCACAGAGGTTGTACTTCCCCGACATCACCCCATGCCTCTAGTTGCGCCCCAGCGGCGCGAGAAATTTCAAAAGACTGCGCAATGGAGAGAACTTCATCTAGAGTCAGATTTGCCAACTGAAGGGCACATTGCCGAACTTCTTTGTCGGGCGCTGACCGGATAATAGCATCCTGTACCATGGAATCGGTATAGGATTCTTTGTGAACGTCAGTAACAAATTGACACTTTCGACTGAGGCCGTGAAGTTCAGCAGCCCAAGTGCGATGGATTGATTCGGTTGTTTTTGACAACGATAAAAGGTAACACGAGAGGCTACCACATGTGTTTGCTTTTGAAAATAGACAGACAGAAGTGAGCACATTTCAGCAAAGGACAAAGATGCAGGATCCTTCAAAGGAGCCAATTGCGACAACAACCGATACATTTGAGGTGAAATCCAGGAAAGGAACAGAGACTTACATGGTTGTTCGTCCGTGACATGAAATGCCAAGAAGTGCTGTCGAAGACGTTTTTCATAATCAGACCAGTCTTCCGCCGGCTCGTCGTAAGGAGGGAAAGGAGGTATAGCCAACGACGAGAAACGCCCCGCATTTGACGCCGCGATGAAATCGCGAATCGCCGCTGTGAGAAGCATTTGCTGTTCAAGGAGATTTTGCAATAGTTGCTCGACAGTAGCCATGGAACCCTGTGAGTCAATAGTGAAAAGGAAAAATCCACTACCTCGTCACCAGTTATTAGAACTTCAAGTTTAACACATATATTTCGGAACGACAGAACAACACATATAAGTCACAGAGTAAGTTGACAAGCAAGACATGTGTTCACGTAAGCATTCGAATGAGCACTGAGTCCCAGTCTGGCGGCCGCTGCTCGGCTGGCCGCTTAGGTGGCGCAGCTGCTGCATGGCTGGCAGACAGCACCACACGTAGAGGACGCGCGTAATTGCGCGGCGGCACTTTGAATGATCGGCGAGTCACAACACTAATGATAGTGCTGAATATAAGATTTGTAAAACAATTATAAGTCTAGTGACAGTATCCATTTTCTCTCAAAAATTCATTGACCTAATAAAAAGGTTTCCCTATTAGGTATTCTTTCAGAATTTATTTGAATTTTTGCAATGATTTATGAAGGGATTTGATATGCAGTGGGAGTGCATTAAACAGCTTACTGCAGGAGGAATAAACTCCTTTTTGAGGCAGATTTAGGCTTTTCAATTCAATGTGCAAACTGTTTATGGTTCTTGTGTTGTAGTCACTTTTCTGTTGTCTTTGTACAGAAAAAGGCTGTTGCAGATAAAATCCAACAGGAAGAAACTATACGGTGACAGGGTGGTAAGGATACCCATCTTTTGAAACAAGTACCTACAAGAGAGTGTGTGATGAACAGCACTCATTATTCTGATAGCCTTTTTTGTGCAGTGAAATTCTTTTTTGTGAGAGGTTGGTTCCCCAAGAATATAATGGTATGTAACATTAATGAATGAAAATAGCCAAAGTGGGAAACTTTAATGGCATGTACTTCAGCCACAGAAGCAATAATTTGTATTGCTAATACTGCTGAGTTAAGTCTTTAAAAAAGATGAAGACCAATACAAAAGTTGAGGACACAGAATTTCTGGGTGCATATATAGACAACAAATGTAATTGGTCATTACATTTGCTGTCTATATATGCATCCAGGAATTCTGTATCCTCAACTTTTTGTATTGGTTGACCTCTGCACTTTATGTTCATTTCCTCATGATTTCTTTGTGGTGTAAATAACCTCATACAATGGGTTTAATCTGCACTGACTAAAGACTATTTGAAAAAAAAAGAAAAAAAATTAAAATTTCAGGGAAAATTTTGTCTGTAGTTTGTTCAAGATTGTTACTGGACAGTTCAGCAATAAGAATTGTAGTATCATCTACATAAAGAGTAAATTTCCTCTTAGTATTGGAATAAAGATGGATGTCGTAATTGAAAATAAGAAATAGCAGCAAATCTAAAACGGAGCATTGTGGCACACCACAAGTTAACACCATCCATTCAGATGAGGCAGGTTCAGCATTATAGTCTGCTCTTGGTCCTTTAAATATGACTGAAGCAATGAATCAACAATACCACCTAAACCACAATATTCTGTATTTTTCAAAAGAATCTGATGTTTTACACAATCAAAAGCTTTCAAGAGATCATAAAAAATACCTACTGGAGAAATTTTCTTGTTAACGGCTTCCAGAACTTGATTGTTAACAGAGAATATTGCTTGTTCAGTACAAAAACAAGCATGAAGCCCAAATTTACTATTGTCAAGGAGATTGTTGAAGTTGAGACAATAGACACTCAAACTGTGTACAAGTTTTTCAAGAATTTTTAAAAGATAGTTAAAAGGGAGACTGGGTGATAGTTTTTTGACATAATTTTTTCACTTTTTCTAAAGAGAGGTATCACTGCAACCAGTTTTAATCTGTTAGGGACATTTCTTATTTGAGAGATGTATTGAATATGTTGCATAAGACTGGACCTATATATTTATAACAATATTTCAGTATTTTACAAGAAATATTGTCCACACCAATGGAATTTTTACGTTTAATGACTTACTTATTCTTTCAGTCTCATTTAATGTAACACAAGGTAAGGATATCTGGGAGTTCCGTTGCTGATAACTTTCTGTAGAAGAGCAATTGCTTCATCCACATATCCTTTACAGCCTGCCTTCTCTGCTCCAGTCAAAAAATGTTTGTTCAATGTTTCTGCAACCGTTTTGATTTCTTTATAATATTGTCACCTTGTTTAATTTCTACCTGTGTCATGGTTCCTATTTTTATGCTGGTTTCCATCTTTATCACATTCCAAATTGTTTTAAATTTTGTCAGTTGAAGTTTTTATGCACATATTTATTACCTTCTTTAGAGTGCTAAAGTAAAGTTTGTAATACTGCTATTTCTTTGGGTCATTCCTAGCTTTGAGGGAACTATGCAGCATCCTCTTTGCACTGCAGGATGTTTACATTCATGAACTGAGCAATTTCTTCTTGTCAGTGATTACATGGCTGTTTATAATTACTTTTTTGGAGAAAGGTAGCTTCAAAGAGAGACATAAATTCATTTAAAAGTTTATTATACTTTTTATTATACTTTTTATTTACATCTGTTTCACTGTATTCTGGACTCCAGTCTATCTCTTGCAAGTTGTTGTTGAAATTTTTAAGGGTCTCATCAGTTATTGTCCTAAACTAGATAGCTATTACAGGACCTCTCATATGTCAGTCTGCCAATTGGCATGGCCCATCAGTGAGAAGTCTGATCTCAGTGGCAGTTCTTTGAGATTGTCTGCAGTGCACTCATGATGGGAGGAAATGGCTGACTTTCCTGAACAACATGCGGTTGTGAAGTTCTGTTTTTTTCTCAGTATGAATGCAGTGGAAACTGCTATGATTATTTAAACAGCATACAAAGAATATGCTCTTAGAAAAATTCAAGTGTATGAATGATTTTCTTTGTTTAAAAGTGGGCAGATGGTCATCACAGTTCAGTCCTGTTCTTGTCACCCTTCAACTGCTCAAACTGAAGAATACATTGGCAAAATCTCCAATATCATCTGAGAAGATCAGCATCAGATAATCAATGGACCTGAAGTCTTATCTGGGTTGTCCTAGGGAACAATCTACTAATTTTGAATATTGATTTGGGAACGTGAAGAGTGGCAGCAAAGTTTGTTCCCAGACTTTTCACCACAGATTAGTATATTCAAGCTTGCGAAATGAAGGACACATTGAAAGATGATCCTAATTTTTTTAACAAGATCATCAAAGGTGATAAGTTTTGGTGCAAGGAGAATGGTCCAGAAAGAAAATAATATGGAAGTTACTTGGCTTGCCTCCTCAAAAAATGTGTGTTAGGTGAAACTGAATGTGAAATTATTTGACACTACTGATGTTTCAACTACCAAAAATCAGATAGTATATCAGCAATTCTGACAGGAGGTTACAAAATGGCCATGGTGAAGTCTAGCACCAATATTTACAGCTTTGTGGAATTCCAGCAAGCAGCTTATACATCATGAAAATGCTTTGTGCACATGGCTTCCAGTGTTCACCCCTTTTTGGCCTCAACAAAGATAACTATCTTGGCCCACGCTCCCTATTCACCAGATTTAGCTCATTGGTACTTCTTTGTGTTCCATATGATGAAAAGGAACTTGAAAGGAAAATGTTCTGACAATGTCGATGATGTAAAACACTGTATCTCAAAGGTCCTTGCAGGTATCAAAGAGGATGAATTTGAAAGGCGCTTCCAACACTGGAATTAATGTTTGGACAAGTGAATTAATTCTAATAGAGAGTACCTTTAGGGACATTAAAGTTGTATTTGACAAAAATAAAGTACACACATTTTCTAAAGGTATTTTGGTTATTTTTCGGCCCCCCTCATATGCACCCTCTGCTACATATCATATAGTGGCTTGTACAGTACAGATACGAATGTAAGTCTTAGAAACCTTTTGTGTTTAATCAGGTTCAGCCTTTTCTGCAGAAATATGAACATAATGAGTGTCAAAAAAAGCCCATGGTACTGTCATTTATTAGTTAACAGAGAATAGATTTAGATTGGATTTGTTTATAAATAACTTGTTTTCGCAGTTGCTGGCTTTCAAAAAACCATTTGTAATGGACAAAATCAGATGCAGATTCTTTTATACCTGCCTGGATAGCCATGCACAATAAAGTGCTACTTCCAGGATGGGGAGGTGCATCATCCCCAGATTGAATCATCCCAGTGGATTAATGATGAGGGTCGATGTGCCAGCCATCCTAGATGTGGGTTTTAGGTGGTTCCCCAAAGCCCACTAGGTGAGTACCAGACTGGTACCCATGTCCTGCCTCACTTACATGATTCACAGATGTTCAGAAAACTTTTGCTCAATTTTATCTGTGAACATTCCAATGTAGTCATAAAGTTTTAACTAAAAAAAAAGTTACACAATTAGTTTTTTGTTTGTTTACAGGTGGCAAACTTCAGTTCATTAGAAGAATAATAGGGGAAGTGCAATCAGTCTACAAAGGAGATTGCTTACAAATCATTCACGTGATCCACTCTAGAATAATGCTCATGTGTGCAACATCCATACCAAATAGGACTAACAGGGGTATTGAATATATACAGAGAAGGGAGGCATAAATGGCCACAGGTTTGCCTGATACATGGAAGAGTGTTAAAAAATAAATAAATAAATAAAATAAAAAAAAAAAAAAACGGAGCTGGCAGATTCTTGAAGAGAGATGTAAAGTATCCTGTAAAGTATGCCAACAATGTTTCAAGAAACAACTTTAAAAGTTGACTTTAGGAATTTACTACAATTCCCTACGTATTCCTCACATAGGGATGGAGAGGACAAGATTAAAATAACTGCAGCATGCACAGAGGCATTCAAACAATCATTCTTCCCATGCTCCTTATACGAATGGAAAGGGGAAGAACCTTGATAAGTGGTACAGTAGGGTGACGATCTGCCATGTATTTTGGGGTGGTTTGCAGAGTATGGATGCAGATGTAGATTAAAATATCTGCAATCCTTGCGCACACTGAAAGCTCTGAGCCACAGAATTGTATAATATTTCTTGAGAGGTTAAAACAAAATGGCACTGCCAGTTGATGAATCTGAGTGCCTTGCAGTAATTTGGTTTTGGAAGCAGCAGAAATGATGCAGCTGTGTCAGGCCAATCCAGATGGCTAATGAAATCATCTGGATTGACCTCAGACAGTTACAAAATTTCTACTGCTGCTGAAAATGAATTACCCACAAACCTAGTTACACATTAGCATCCAAAGAGATATTATTAGTGGTGCTAGTGAGCATACTAAACCCACAGACAACCTTATCTTCAAAAAAGGAAGATTATACTCAGTTATTATAAAAGAATTATTGAAAATTCTCTGTATTTTGTACACATCATTTTCTTATTTCTCAGAATAATACAAAATTGTTAAGGCTTTCGTGGCCACTTGTTGACAAACTGCCTATTGGCTTCTGTCTCGGGTTCTTCGGCCGACGTTCATCTAATGATTTTTCTGATGTTTCGCCAGCATGAGTGGCTGGCATTGTCAAAGCTTCACCTTCCTGCCGGCAATGGAGGGTGAAGCTTTGACAATGCCAGCCACTCGTGCTGGCGAAACGTCAGAAAAATCATTAGATGAACGTCAGCCGAAGAACCCGAGACAGAAGCCAATAGGCAGTTTGTCTCAGAATAATGTTTCCTGAACAATTGTGACAAGTTAAAATTACATGCAGGAGACCATCCTGGATACCTATCTGTTTTTAATAGTTGTCTTCCAATTGATTCATTTGAGAATATACTAACAACCAGTTCAGAAGCTTGATACTAAATCATCTATGTAAAGACCATTCCACAAAGCTCTATAGGGAAAGGTACAATGTGTATTTGATTTCTCTACCTCAGATTTGTCACTGAGATAAAATATTCTTACAGTTTGACTAACTTTTGAAAAAATGAAATGAAGGTAATACTAAGCTTAAGTGTGAAGTTGTTCTCTGATATATATTTTAATGCAATGAAAGGTAAAGGGGCCATTTTCTAATCTCTATCATGTGCTAATTTGTCACAAATATTTAACAATATGTTTTTAATCATATATTAATGTTTATGATGATGATTCACACCTCGTAACATACTTATTTTCTCTGTAATTGATATTTAAGATTAATTTTTATCCTTTTAATGTATGTTACTTATTTTCAGTATCAGAAATGCAAAAGATTTTTTCCAAGATGGGAAGAGCCCAAAATCACAGGGAAATTGAAAACAATTTGTGAGTATGTGCTAGTTTATGATTATTATATAACACATTTATGTGCAACAAATGGTCAGAAATCATGGACCATTATTAACTTAGTTATTGTCTGTCACACACCATCCATTTTAAAAATCCTGGGTAATATATCATACATGTTATAACTTCAAGTTGAACAAATATATTTCAAGGAAGACGCAGTACGTCAAAGTCACAGATCAAGTAAACAGGGTAAGAAGTGTGTACACTTTAACAGTCAAATCATAACTGAGTCCAAGTCTAGCAGCCGCTGGCTGGCGGGCCGCTTAGGTGGCACTGCTGCTACATGGCTGGCAGACAGCGCCGCATGTAGAGGACGCGCGTAACTGCGCGGCGGCACTTTGAAAGATCGGCGAGTCAGAACACTTTTCCACCCTTTGAAGTTTTTGAACAGGTCTTGATAGAGGTCGCCTGTAGATTGCTAACGTCCGTAGGTGTTGTTTGACTGGCCGTAAAGTCTCGAGGAGGAGGCTTCTCATACGGACGGAAGTGTCCCCAATGATAACGGGTCGAGATGACAGGAGAAGTGAGGGTCGAATCTGCTGGGACCCCGTGCACCAATCTGCCCGTTGCAGCAAGTCCGGTAACAGGAGACATGGGCGATGTGTCCGCGTCTGTAGGAGAAGGAGGCGAGTAGAGTTGATCCGACAGATGATGGTCATCTGGTTCCTGCATGGGCACGTCTCCTGGTGGTGTCAGTTCTTGTGCTGGCACCGATATGATCATGAGAGGACTGTGTTGTTAGTAATGAGAGATTCCAGTATCTCGAGCATCAGGTAGAGCCGAATGTGGTGTAGCGGCATCCGGAACAGGCGTTGCTGGCACACGAGGCCGAAGCTGGTCCGAATGACGCACTGCAACACCCGTGCCAATCTGGATTTCATACAGGTGTTGGCCACGGTGTCGTAAGATGCGGCCAGGACTCCATTTTGGCCACCTGCGATATCCCCGTACCCATACAAGGTCGTTTGCAATGAATCGGCCATGCGAAGGCACCCGCGGCCGTGAGGTGGAAGGCCGCAAAAGATGAAGTAGCATGCGGGGCTGTCGGCAGTGTAAGAGCTCAGCCGGGCTGTGGTCACCCATGGGGATGAAACGGTAAGAAGACAGAAATTGTAGAAGCACATCATCAGCAGCAGAAGAAGTCAGGAGTTTCCTCATCTGAGCCTTAAATGTGCGGACCAGTCGTTCGGCCTCACCGTTTGACTGTGGATGGAACGGAGGGTCCGTGACATGCATGATGCTGTGATGGGCACAAAAATCTGCAAAATCGGAAGAGGCAAATTGCGGACCATTATCAGCAACAAGAGTAGAGGGAAGGCCTTCCATAGAGAAAATGCGAGCTAGAGCATTGGTGGTTGCCGCGGTGGTAGGCGACGTGCAACGGACTATGAAAGGAAAGTTAGAGTAGGTGTCAATAACGAGAAGCCAATAAGTACCTAAAAAAGGTCCCATGAAGTCAGCATGAATACGCTCCCAGGGCTTCTCAGGCGAAGGCCACGGTGACAAAGATGACTTCGGGGCGGCAGCCTGTGATGCACAAGGGCCGTAGGCAGCGACCACGTGTGCGATTTCAGAGTGGATGCTGGGCCAGTACACATGACGGCGCACCAGATATTTTGTGCGAGAGACACCCCAGTGCCATTGGTGAAGGAGGCGCAAGACCAAAGCATGCAAAGACGCAGGTACCACAACGCTCGGCAAAGCATTTTTGGTGGAAAGAAGAATAACACCATCCCCAACTGTGAGGCGGTAACGCAAAGCGTAGTAGTTCCACAATGGATCAGAAGTCTTAGCGGACGGCGATCTGGCCAACCCTTCTGAATACAGCGTAAAACTTGGGAGAGGCTAGGGTAAGTGTTGATAAGGCATTGAGCATTTACAGTGGCTTTGAAATCGCCACAGAGACAAATATCACAATTTGGCTTAGCAACGACAACGACAGGAGAGGACCACTCACTGGAAGTGACAGTAAGCAAGACCCCTGAAGCAGTGAGACGATCCAGCTCCTGTATGACCTGATCACAAAGGGCCACAGGAATGGGCCAAGCCCGAAAAAACTTAGGCTGAGTAGTGGGTTTGAGCATGATATGAGCTTCAAAGTCATTTGTATGGCCTAACCCAGGAGAAAAAAGGGACGAAAATGCCATCAACAAGGAATCCAATTGAGCATAAGGAATAGCATCAGAGACGATATTGACAGAGTCATCTATGGAGAACCCAAAAATGCAAAAGGCATCAAAACCAAAAAGATTCTCCTCGTTACTATGGTCGACCACAAATATAGAACAGTGTGAATGACAGATTTGTAAGATACCTCAGCATCAAATTGTCCCAAGAGAGAAATCTTCTGTTTATTGTAAGTCTGTAATCACCTAGTGACAGGTGACGGGATTGGAGAACCCAACTGAAGATATGTCTGAGAATTGATGATAGTGGCAGCAGAACCAGTATCCACTTGCATGCGAACATCTCGATCAAGTATTTGCTAAGGTGGCTTTTTTGAAAATACTATGTCTTTGGACAGTGAGGAATAACTTCCCTGTAAGGGAAGACAACACAGAATCAGAATCAGCATCATGTTCATGAACATCATGTATACAGTCAGATTTGCAAACGGATGACACATGACCCTTTTTTTGCGTTTGTGACACACGGCCCCCCCGTTGTGGAAAATCTTCTCGTGAATGTTTCATAAAATACCGCGGACATGAAGGAAGTTGCCGTGGGTTTTGCTGCAGTTTCTTAGAGCTTTGTTTACGGTTAGGCCGAGGCTGCACTTGGGAGCATACTGCGGCCACGTTGGCCGGCGGGGACACGCCACACGCTTCGTCAACATTGCACAGAGGTTGTATTTCCCCGACATCGCCCCATGCCTCTATTTGCGCTCCAGCGGCGTGAGAAATTTCAAAAGACTGAGCAATGGATAGGACTTCATCTAGAGTTGGATTTGCCAACTGAAGGGCACGTTGCCTAACTTCTTAGTTGGGCGCCGATCGGATAATAGCATCCCGTACCATGGAATTGATGTAGGAACTTCAGTAACAAATTGACACTTTCTACTGAGGCCGTGAAGTTCAGCAGCCCAAGCACGATAGGATTGATTCGGTTGTTTTTGACAACGATAAAAGGCAACACGAGAGGCGACCACATACATTTGCTTTTGAAAATAGACGGACAGAAGTGAGCACATATCAGCAAAGGACAAAGACGCAGGATCTTTCAAAGGAGCCAATTGCGACAACAACCGATACATTTGAGGTGAAATCAATGAAAGGAACAGAGACTTACATGTTTGTTCATCCGCGACATGAAATTCCAAGAAGTGCTGTCGAAGATGTTTTTCGTAATCAGACCAGTCTTCCGCCATCTCGTTGTAAGAAGGAAAAGGAGGTAGAGACAACGACAAGGGACGCCCCGCATTTGATGCCACGACAAAATCACAAATTGCATTTGTGAGAAGCGTTTGCTGTTCTATGAGACCTTACAATAGTTGCTCTAAAGTAGGCATGGAAACATGTGGGTCATCGATGGGAAAGAAAAATCACTAACTCGTCGTCAATTGTTATAACTTCAAGTTGAACAAATATATTTCAAGGAAGATGCAATACATGAAAGTCACAGATCAAGTAAACAGGGTAAGATGTGTGTAAGCTTTAACAGTCAAATCATAGCTGAGTCCAAGTCTAGCAGCCGCTGGCTGGCTGGCCGCTTAGGATGGCACTGCTGCTGCATGGCTGGCAGACAGCACCGCATGTAGAGGATGCGCATAACTGCGCGGCGGCACTTTGAAAAATCGGCGAGTCACAACAATACATGTGATGAATACTGTGTACAAACCTTTTTTTTGTGATTCATTATTAAAGTGTTGAAATGGTCAGTATTCCTCTTAAGGCAGACTGAAGGAAGAAAATTGAGCTCAGAAACTTGGTAAAAGTATGTCTGCTTGTGTCTGTATATGTGTGGATGGATATGTGTGTGTGTGCGAGTGTATACCCGTCCTTTTTTCCCCCTAAGGTAAGTCTTTCCGCTCCTGGGATTGGAATGACTCCTTACCCTCTCCCTTAAAACCCACATCCTTTCGTCTTTCCCTCTCCTTCCCTCTTTCCTGACGAAGCAACCGTTGGTTGCAAAAGCTAGAATTTTGTGTGTATGTTTGTGTTTGTTTGTGTGTCTATCGACCTGCCAGCACTTTTGTTTGGTAAGTCACATCATCTTTGTTTTTAGATATAATAATTTATTTTCAATTTTAACAGTACCTCCACTGTTCTGTTAATGAGTTATGATTATCATGATGTATTAACCCACGATTTTAAGGTGCTTATTCCAGTTCCTTCTGTTTGTTCCTTTATTTCTCACTACCAAGCGTGCTTTCCACATGCATACTAGTTATCCAGTGATGTACAATGAATACATATACTTCTAGTTGCTAAGTATATGAGTGACTGTCATACTGGAATCCACCTACTCTCACAAACGTGGTTTTCGTGTCAGTCATGGTTTTTGTTATTCCTGTACATGATCATTCTGCTTGTTTTGATATTTAATATTTCTTTTTAATCCTCCCTATTGATATATGTTACACAGTATATTTCTATATCTACGTACACATCTACATCTATACTCTGAAAACCACTGTAAGTTGCATGGCAGAGGGTACGTCTTATTGTACCAGTTACTGTGGTTTCTTCCTATTCGATTCACGTATGGAGTGTGGAAAGAATGAATGTCTACATGCCTCTGTATGTGTAGTAATTATTCTAATCTTATCCTTGCAATCCCCATGCAAGCGACATGTATGGGGTTGTATGTATCACTAGAGTTATCATTTAAAGCTGGTTCTTGAAACTTTATTAATAAACTTTCTCAGGATAAGTTACACCTGTCTTTGAAAGTCTGCCATTTCAGTTCCTTCAGTATCTCTGTGACACTCCCCCATCGATTAAACAAAACTATGATCATTCGTGCTGCATTTATCTGTATACGTTCAATACCCCTGTTAGTCCTATCTGGTACAGGTCCCATACACTTGAGCAATATTCTAGGATGGGTTGCACAAGTGATTTGTAAGCAATCTCTTTTGTAGACTGGCTGTGCTTCCCCAGTATTCTACCAATAAATCAAAGTCTACCACCTGCTTTACCGATGACTGAGCCTATGTGATCATTCCATTTCATACCCCTACAAAGTGTTACATCCAGGTATTTGTATGAGCTGGCCAATTCCAACAGTGACTCATTGATATTATAGTCATAGGATATTATATTTTGTTTGTTTTGTGAAGTGCAAAATTTTACATTTCTGAGCATTTGGAGCATATTGCCAGTCTCTGCACCACGTTGAAACCTTTTCATGACCTGACTGAATATTTTGCAGCTTCTCTCAGACAATATTCCACTAGATAACTGCATCATCTGAAAAAACCTGTTTTTGCTTTTAACATTGCCTGCAAGGGCATTAATATACAACATGAACAGCAAGGGTCCCAACACACTTCCCTGGGGTACACTTGAAATTACTTCTACACTTATGATAACTCTCCATCCATGATAACATGCTGTATCCTCCCTACCACAAATTCCTCAATTCAGTCACAAATTTCACTTGATACCCCACATAATCTTTGACAATAAGACCAAATGTAATACTGAGGCAGATGCTTTTCAGAAATCAAGGGGTACTGCATCTATATGACTGCTTTCATATGTCATGTGGGAAAAGTGAGAGTTGGTTTCACATGACAAGTGCTTTTGGAATCCATGCTGTATGGCATGGAAGAGATCATTCTGTTCAAGATATATCATTATGTTTGAGCTCAGAATATGTTCTGAGATTCTACAACAATCAGTGTCAATGATACTGGATAGTAGTTTTGTGTATCACTTCTACTGTCCTTCTTGTAGACAGGTGTGACCTATGCCTTTTTCCAAGAACTAGGGCATGGTTTTTTATTCGAGGGATCTATGATAGATTATAGTTAGAAGAGGGGCTGACTCGGCCACAAATTCAGTATAAACTCTGACAGGAATGCCATTGGGGCATGGAGCTTTGTTCAGTTTTAATTATTTCAGCTGTTTCTCAGCGCCACTGACACTAATATTTATTTCATTCATATTAAATGTGGAACAAGGATTAAATTGGGGCAACTCTCCTTGGTTTTTCTTTGTAAAGAAACATTTGAAAATGGAGTGCAGCATTTTAGCTTTTGCTTTGCTATCCTCAATTTCATTTCCTGTGTCTTTCACTAGGGACTGGATACTAACTCTGGTCCCACTAACAGCCTTTACATATGACCAGAATTTCTTTGGATTTTGTAAGATATCATTTGACAATATTCTGCTATGGTAGTATATTCTGCTGCCAACCCAGCTATCTGATCAGGCATCACATATCCATTTCTTGACTATCTCTTTTTAATTATCATCAGCTACCTATTTTGGGACTGTCATTAGTTTAAACTTCCATCTACACAATATTAACAATCTGAGTACCTTCACAACCATCACAGCACATATTTCTTCAAAAATTATTTATTACATAAAATAAAGGGAAGACAGCCACTTACCTCTAGAGAATGACAGCTAAGCAGGCTACAGAAACACATAATAGAAACCACTAGTTTTCAAGCTCTTGCTGTTTTTCTAGTAAGAGTACACACATTCACACACACGCAGACACTAAGTTTTACATGCCTGTGATAGTAGTGTGACCTTGTTATTATCTATGTTCTATTATTGCCTTTTTCACAATAGAATAACTTTACTTTTACATTTTTTCTGAAGTTCTGGTTCCTGTGTGTCAATGAAACAGATTAATAGGAATATTATACAATTAAAAATTATTGTGCTCAGTTCTGTTTATCAAGAATGGAAATTCATCCCAAGTTAGTGTAGAATTAGAAGTCTGCATCTTCATTATTAACAGTCAAGAAATGGATAGATGCTTTAAAATTTTGAAACAGAAAGGAACCCAGTATATGTCGGATCTGAGGGCCAGTGCTTTCTGCAAATTGTATTTAATTGAAAACTATGTATTGATGGTACCAAGTCTATACATATTTCACATCCTTATGCATGCCAAGATCAGTTGATATGAACACAATATGAGGTCACATATGCAGTCTTATAGAGCCAAGAACAGGAACACTGAATGTTCCCTGGATTAGACTCACAAAAATATGTAAAGCTTTCTGGATATAGGAAAACTTTTTATCAAAAAATTACCAAGTGGTTTGAGGAATTTAAAATTTAATAACTTCAAAAAGGCAAGAGAGTATTAATTGAAAGACAAAGCTCTCTACATTGTTCATGAATTTGAAAATAGTAATGTAAGTGATCTATTAATTTAACTGTAAACAAACAGCTTTTATCCACATTATTCGTAAGCATATGTGTATAGCACCTAGGAATAATGCAACTAAATATAGACAATGGAAAGTCACGGTGGAAATATCAACATTATTATGAAAAGGATAGAATGCTACACATCATAAATATGACACATTGAGTTGCAGACAGGCATACACACTTAGCTTTTGTCCAGAGCCTTATCTAGAAAAGGAAACACACATGTTCACACAAACAAGCCCAGCTCACACATATGCATGACTGCTATCTCAAGCCACTCTGAGCAGAATGCAATGGTATCACAATGAATGCAAGCAGCAACCTGGTGTGCGATGGGAAGGGATAGCAGGGTACGGGTGCAGGGACAGGAGCCAGTGCTGCCTGGCGGAGCATCCAAACATTAGATGGTAACCAGACAAGGCTGCCAGGTGCAGGGGAAAAATGGGGGGGGGGGGGGGACAGGGAGCAGAAAAGGTGAGGCAGAGAAGGGGAATAAAAGACCACTACTGGCATTGGCAGATAGCAGTTGGTGGAGGTGTAGAATGGAGTGTGTGAAACATAGGTTACTGTAGATTGAGGCCAGGATAATTTTGGGAGCATAGAATGTATTGTAAGGATAACTCCAACCAGTTCAGAAAAGCTGCTGGTGGGGGGAAGGATCATCAAGATGTCCCAGGTGGTGAAGCAGCCATTGAAATCAAGCATGTCATGTTCATCTGCAAGTTGTGCCACAGGGGAGCCCACTTTGCTCTTGGCCACACTTTGGTAGTGACCATTCATCATGGTGGACAGCTGGTTGGTAGTCATACTGATATAAAAAGCCATGCAATGATTGCAGCACAGCTGGTGTATGACATGACTGCTTTCACACATAGCATGACCTCTAATGAAATAGCATAAGCCTGTAACAGGACTGCAATAGGAATGCCGAGTGGGTGGATCAAGTAGGTCTTCTATTTGGGTCTTCCACAGGGATGTGGGGTTTGGATAGGGAGTGGCACAGGCATGGACTAGGATCAATAGAATAGTACATTGGGATGGATGGGAGGGATCTTGGGTAGAATGTACCTCATTTCAGGGCATGACGATAGATAAACGAAGCCCTGGCAACGGATGTATTCAGTTGTTCCCATCTGGGGTGGTAATGAGTGACAAAGGGGGTGCTCCTTTGTAGCTGGTTCTTGGGGATGGTGGGAGGATTGGCTGCGTCTGGGGATAAGGCATGCGAAATCTGTTTGTGGACTAGGTCTGCGGTTAGTGCATGTCTGTGAAGGCCTTTGTGAGACCTTTAGCATACTAGGCAAGGGAGTCCTAGTCATTGCAGATATATCATCCCTGGGTGGCCATGCTGTATTGGAGAGATTTTTTGGTGTAGAAAGGATGGTAGCCATTGATGGGAGTTATCCCCACAACACATTCTGTACTCTTGAAATTATCCCTGCCTCAATCTATGGTAACCTACTGTTCCAACACCCTTTGTCCTACACCACCTTCCAATTCAAGTTCCCTCATCCTCATTGTACACCACTGTCAGAAAATGCACCCCCACTGGTCTTTTCCCATTCTTTGGGTGCCCCTCTCCTTTTTTGCTCCCTATTCCCCCTCCCTCCCCCACAGCCTCTTGACACTGCACCTGGCAGCCTTGTATGGCTACTATCTAGCCCCTGCATGCTCCACCAGGCAGTGCTGACTCCTCTCGCCCCACCCGTACCCTACTGTACTTCCCCCTTCCCCACCCCAGTCCAGACTGCTGCTTACATTTGACACTGCACCACTGCATTCTGACCAGAGCAGCCAGAAAAAGTGGTCCTGAGTGTGTGAGAGGTTTGCTTGCTCGTGTGTGTGTGTGTGTGTGTGTGTGTGTGTGTGTGTGTGTGTGTGTGTTTTTCTGAAGAAGGCTCTGGCCAAAAGATAAATGTGTAACAATCTTTTTATTGTGCCTGTCTGCAACTCAACTTGTCATATTTATGATAAGTAGCAGTCTATCATTTTTTAATATTGTTGATGTAACTAAATTTAGTCTATGTACCATATGTTTGATTGAAAAGAGTCTTTCCCTGTGTCAATTACATATTGACCAACACAATCTGTATTTAAATAGGTGCAAAGTGTCATATTTATTTACACAACTGTTGATGATCCCTTTTAAAGCTTGAAACATGTTTACAGACTAATAAATAATAATAATAATAATAACAATAATAACTTCAATGCAGCAGTCTATATTGGCATCATGTTAATCAACTGTCTTCCTGCATGAATGGCCACCAACAGTCTGTGAATCACAACAAATTGAGCTACCCAGTTGCTGATCATGCTGCACACTATAACAATGGTAACTTGAACTGCAGCTGCAATGCACATGTAATAAGGACCATCTCCTGTCATTTTCCACATCAAACCTCTACCTATTCTAACAATATACCCTCTGATTTCTCTCTCTTACACTCTGTTCCATAACTTTCGTATTTGTTACTCATATTAATCCACATTTTGTCATTGCTGCTGAGAGTCATCTGTGCCCCTTTTGGCCTCTCAAAACTTTCCTACTGCTCCTTTTCTTTGGTGTATTTCAGTATTTCCCCTTACCTGCTGTCTTCTCTTACCACTCCCCCCTTACTGCCTCCAGTCTGACCAAACAACTACTCAAAAGACAATGTTGCTCTGACCTCATGGATTACGGCTTGTGTGTGTGTGTGTGTGTGTGTGTGTGTGTGTGTGTGTGTGTGTGTGTGAACGTGAGGTAGACAAAAATATGAAAAAAAATTGTTATCATGCCTAATACAGTGCAAGAAAATTGTTGGCATTCAAAAGAGCTTCCAATCATCTCAGAATGGATAAATACAGAGCCTGCAGGTTTTTCAATGGAATCTTATACTACTGTTCCAGCAAAACAATAGCAAGTTTAGGTAATGAAAGTGGAAGTGCACAGCAATAATGCATCCTTATCTCAAAAATAGACCACAAAGTCTCAACAATATTGAGATTTGGTGACTGTGATGGCCAAGGGAAATGGGACAATTCATACTCATGCTCACAGGACTGGACAATGAGAACTGTATGAACAGGAGCCCTATTGTCTTGAAACACATCATTACCATTGGGGAACAAACACTACCATATTTACTCGAATCTAAGCCGCACTTTTTTTCCGGTTTTTGTAATCCAAAAAACCGCCTGTGGCTTAGAATCGAGTGCAAAGCAAGTGGAAGTTCTGAAAAATGTTGATAGGTGCCGCCACAACTAACTTCTGCCGTCGAATATATGTAGCGCTACACAAGCATGCTTTGTGGGCACAAAGATAAATACTGGAGCCAAAACCTCTGCATCAGTAAATAAATTTAAAAAAAAAGGTAGAAGACGAGCTTTTTTTCTTCTCCGCCCCGAGTTTCGACCACTGCATTTTCATACATTATCCAACGAAGTAAATACAAATTCCGTATTGTTCATCTTCGAATGTAGCAGAATTTCAATGTACTACGAAAATCCGACTGGCAAGACTGTTAGGGATGTTTGTCAATATGGCCAACTCTACGTTCCGAGTTTTTTCCTACCTGTGAGAAGAGATGGTTGCTAATAGGAACCTGATGAAATGTGAATCACATGCAGTATTCTCTTCACCATAAGAATAATACGAATATAAACATTTTGCCATGTATTCTTTCATGTTTGTTGCTATCACATTTAAATCCTGTCTGCGTAATAAACTACGAAACTAGAGTGAGACAACAGCAAACGCGGAAGAATATACGTATCGTGTCATGTTTATATTCGTATTATTCTTATGCCTAATAGTGATACAGTCAGAAATGAAGCATGGCAACTGACTAGATTTTAAATGTAAGATGACTAATTTCTGTGCAGAAATTGATGTACTAAAGAAGCGGCCACAAAGATTTTCAAACGGAGGAAAATTTTCGCAAAACTCTCGTTCAGAACATGTTCTATCATACGCATGTTCTATCATACGCATTTGGTTCTTGTTGATCATTATCAAAGTAAGCAGCAGTGTAAGTAACAACAAATAGCAGTCTCTTGCCATTGTTTCGCTAATGAGAGGATTCCTCTTTTTTTTAAGCGGCCGTAGCGTGCACAAAAGCAAGTCATGCCGCGAGCGGCGACAGGCCGTAAACACGCACTATCAAAATGCGACAAACAATGCATTACACAGTACAGTAATGCATTTTCAGCTTAGAGTGACGTAAACACCTATAACAAAGAAAACGGCACTTATCAGATCAAAGCAAAATAAGCAATCGATTCAAACCAGACGAAGCACGTGAAAAAGGAAGAGTACCCGTATAAATACGGATGGAGCGCCTGACGTATAGCAATGGCTACCTGGTAAAGCTTAACTGCTAAGCTTACTACTCGAACCAAACTACTGTAGCTGTATCATCTTTCATTCGACCTAAATTGTGTCTCATATTACAACGGACCAACTTTGTTTTGATTTGGAGGTGCGGCCTAAAACTTTTCTCTCCCCTTGAATTTCGAGTCTCAAATTTCAGGTGCGGCTTAGGTTCGGGATTTTTTTTTTTCCTTTATTTCGAGTCTCATTTTTCAGGTGCAGCTTAGATTCGAGTGCGGCTTAGATTCGAGTAAATACGGTATACCACAGGATGGACATGATCAGACAAAATGGTCACATAATCTTGGGCAGTATTGTGACCTCACAGGGTAAGCATGGGGCCTATGGAATACCATGCTATGGCTGCTGCAGTCATCACCAAACCCCCATCAAGTTTCATTCTTCGAATGTAAACTCACCAGAGGCTGGAAACAGTGTGAAATAGGACTCGTCCAACCAAATGATTTTCTTTCATTGTTCCATAGTCCATGTTTTAAGGCTTTGGCATAATGTTTTCTTGTTATGGGCATTTGCATCACTGATGTGTGGGTTTGGAATTCCATCTCATTCTGTGATTTACAGCAGATGAAGCTTCCTTTGTATTGTCTTGATGCTGGCAGTGTTCATGAGTATAACATTTAGTTCTGCAGTGACTTTTGCAGCTGGAGTCCTCTTATTTTTTGTCACAACTCTCCTCAATGACCATCTATTATGATCACTCAACAAACAGTTCATCCACAATTTGACTTAGCAGATGATCTTCCTCTGCGTTCCTTGTAGGCAGTGTAAGTCTTCAGTATGGTGATCTCTGAAACACCAAACACTTTAGCTACCTTGGTTATGGAAGCAACCACAGTATCAGCACCAACAATTTTCTCACATCGAAACTCACTTAGCTCTGACATAATGCACTCACACCTACACAGAACACTGTTACCACAACATATTGAGGGCATTCTATAGGTGCTGTTAATGGTCAATCACAACAGTGCAATCTGCAGGCTTGGCTAGCATCTGCATTTATGTTCAAGCACGCATTTCTTGAACTATTTCCATATTTTTGTCCAACCCCTGTATATCACTGACTAACCATATGCAAGTGAGTAGAATGAAATTTTCACTCTGCAGCATACTGTGCGCCGATATGAAACTTCCTGGTAGATTAAAACTGTGTGTCGGACCGAGACTCGAACTCGGGACCTTTGCCTTTTGCGGGCAAGTGCTCTACCAGCTGAGCTACCCAAGCATGACTCACGACCTGTCCTCACAGCTTTACTTCTGCCAGTACCTCATCTCCTACCTTCCAAGTTCATAGAAGCTCTCTTGCCAGGAAGATTATTATCAGTGCACACTTCACTGAAAAGTGAAAATTTCATTCTGGAAACATCCCCCAGGCTGTGGCAAAGCTGTCTCCCATTATCCTTTCCTCCAGTAGTACTAGTTCTACAAGTTCACAGGAGAGCTCCTGTGAAGTTTGGAAGGCAGGAGATGAGGTACTGGCAGAAGTAAAACTGTGAGGACGGATTATGAGTCGTGCTTGAGTAGCTCAGTTGGTAGAGCACTTGCAGGTGGAAGGCAAAGTCTTGATCTGGCTCACACCTTTAATCTGCCAGGAAGTTTCATATGCAGGTGAGTGTTGGCTTCCTGGATTTTTCATAATAATAATAATTATGTCTAATATATTTAAAACTAAATAGAAGCTCATGTGGTCGATTTTATGAAAATAAAAGTTCATAAAATTCTGCTAGATTCTCAAGTATTATTTTATGTTGTTCATTATAGATCCCGACTAATACAATATACAACAGATCTCTGTAAAACAACCAGTACTAAACTGAAAGAACTGGCTGGACTATGTACATTAGGGACATCAGTTGATGAGGTATCTATAAATCTGTAATCATCTTACTCAGATAATGGATCACTTACTAAAATTCTATTGTAAGAAAAACCTCAAGCTTTCAAATAAAAAGAATTTATATAAAAAATCATATGTGTGGATTATCTGCCGCTGAACAATTAATATTACAAAATTTATTGTGTATAATGTACTTTAATAATATATGAAATTTATTACAAATTTCTTATGTGAGTTTTCATTTTTATGCAATAAACAGATATTATTATTAGAAGTTGATAGCAAGTTTCCACATACAGTTCTAGTACTGAAAATTTTTGTCCATTTGGTCTTCATGGTAAAATGAGAATCTGTATCTGCACAATGCACAATGTGTCCCATAAATGTTGTGACAAACTTCGAGGGGTTGTAGAGGGTGTCCTTAGGAACAGATTGAGGATAGGAAACAGTGGTCAGAAACATCATCCAATGATGCTACAGAATGTCAAAGTTGTAGGCCTCGATGCCTACCAATAGTCCATGCCTTCAACAGCAAATGTGACTTTGTACTCTTAACAGAACATAGACGGAATGTCTCACATTGTTGCTGATTGCCATGATTGCCAGTGGACAGGATGGAGCTAGCTGCTGCCTGGAGAGGCCTTGTCTCCTATGAAAGTGATGCTCTGTTGCCTTGGTGATTGATGGTTTCAGACACAGGTTTCCATCTGCAGTTTATTTTTCTCTTGAAATCATTGAAAATTTATTATGTATTTTGTCACACAGCAGAAAAATAAATTTCAGATGGAAACCCATGTCCAAAAGCATCGTCCACCAAGGAAACAGAGCATTGTATTGATAGGAGACAGGGCCTTTCTACACAGCAGCTAGCTCCATCCTGCTCACTGGTGATCATGGAAATCAGACGTGATCACTGAATAACAAACGACATTACATGACTTTCTGCCTATGGTCCATCAGGGTACAAGTCATCTTTGCTGCTGAAGGGGTGGCCTAGTGGCAGGTGTAGCATCTAAAACTTTGGCACTCTGTAGCATCATTGGATGATGTCTCCAGACAAAGGTGCTTATCCTTAATTTGTACCTTGAGACACTCTCTACAACTCCTTGAAGTTTGTCATGACATTTCTGGGACACCCTGTATAGATCATGCTCTGTAATGTTTTATTGATTATTATCCTTATACAGATATGTCTGTTCACTTTCATTGTTGCATATTGCTGAGCTGAAATATAATTAATGAATAATTAAGACATAATGACAGTGTTTTTTTTTAAATCAATGGTAGGACGATGTATAGAATGAGTTCTTCAGTGAATTATTGTTCTTTAGTGATGTTTAAGTCACCTACTAATATAATTAAAGGTGCCCATGTTGCAGTGGAGATGATGGCAGTAAAATGAAGCAAATGAATGAGAGGGACATAACATTACAAAGAAGTGTTGTATCACTTCATACTTAATTTTTTCATCTTGGATAATTTCTCAGCAATAATGATTTGAGGATTGGATTATCATTTTTATGAAAGTTTGTAACCAGTGTTTGTAAAATTACTTTAATCTTGCAAAAACATTATCACAATTAAAAATATTAATATTCACACTGTAACTCAAAGCATGCAATGCCTTCTCCATGGTTGTCTATGACTCAGCTGCTCCACATTTATGCTCTGTTTTTATCAATGATACAGTATTACAGTGGGACACATGGGATAAAAAAAAAGAACTTTCATGATTTAATTTCTCTTAAATATATCTCATTTATAAGGTGGCAGTTTGACGTTGTGAGTTGGGGAGGAGGTTCGAGCATTGGCCTGAGGATGGGGGAGGGATCCTTACAGAAAAAAATGTTAACTCCTCTGTAGTGTAATCTCCATGAGTGGCATTCTCTTCCATACAACCCCTCTTCAGGTAAAACAATTAGCCTCAAGACAAATATTTTTACACAATTAAAAGTTGTTTAGCAAATATAATAGGTTTCTAGTTGTTACTGTTTCCGTTGAGTAAAATTACTTAATCTAACAATACCAGAGAAAGAAAGTTGCCACTCACCATATAGTGGAGATGCTGAGTCATGATAGGCACAACAAAGAGATTCGCACAATTACAGCTTTTGGCCATAAAGGCCTTCGGCAGCAGTAGACACACATACAAACATGCACACACACACTCACGCAAACGCAACTTGCACACACGTCTGCAGTCTCAGAGAACTGAAACCACACAGTGAGCAGCAGCACAAGTGCATGATGGGAGTGGCAACTATGGGGGGTAAAGAGGAGGCTGGGGCAGGGAGGGGGAGGGATAGTATGGTGGGAGTGGTGGACAGTGAAGTGTTGCAATTTAGACACAGGGCAGGAGAGAAGGTGCGGAGGGGAGAGGGGGTAAGTAGTGGAAAGGAAAGAAATAAAAAGAAATTAAAAGACTGGGTGTGGCAGTGAAATGACAGCTGTGTAGTGCTGGAATGGGAACAGGGAGGGATCTGGATGGGTGAGGACAGTGACTGACGAAGGTTGAGGCCAGGAGAGTTACGGGAACGTAGGATGTATTGGGGGGAAAGTTCCCACCTGCGCAATTCCGAAAAGCTGGTGTTGGCGGGAAGGATTCATATGGCACAGGCTGTGAAGCAGTCATTGAGATGAGGGATATCATGTTTGGCAGCGTGTTCAGCAACAGGGTGGTCCACTTGTTTTTTGGCCACAGTTTGTTGGTGGCCATTAATATGGACAGACAGCTTGTTGGTTGTCATGCCTACATAGAATGCAGCACAGTGGTTGCAGCTTAGCTTGTAAATCACATGGCTGGTTTCACAGGTAGCCCTGCCTTTGATGGGATAGGTGATGTTAGTGACCAGACTGGAGTAGGAGGTGGTAGGAGGATGTGTGGGACAGGTCTTGCATCCAGGTCTGTTACAAGAGTATGAACTATGAGGTAAGGAATTGGGAGCAGAGGTTGTGTAAGGTTGGAAGAGTATATTGTGTAGGTTTGGTGGACAGCAGAATACCACAGTAGGAGGGGTGGGAAGGATAGTGGGCAGGACATTTTTTCTCATTTCAGGGCACGACGAGAGGTAATCTAAACCCTGGCGGAGAATGTAATTCAGTTGCTCCAGTCACAGATGGTACTGAGTTAAGATGGAAATGCTCCTCTGTGGCTGGACTGTGGGACTTTGGGAGGTGGTGGGGGACTGGAAAGATAAGGCATGCGAAATTTGTTTATGTACAAGAATGGGAGGATAATTACGGTCAGTGAAGGCTTCAGTGAGACCCTCGGTATATTTTGAGAGTGACTGCTCATCACTGCAGATGCGATGACCACAGGTGGCTACGTTGTACGGAAGGGACTGCTTGGTATGGAATGGGTGGCAGATGTCAAAGTGGAGGTATTGCTTGGTGGTTAGTAGGTTTGACGTGGACCGAGTTACTGATGTAGCCATCTCTGAGGTGGAGGTCAACATCTAGGAAGGTGGCTTGTTGGGTTGAGTAGGACCAGGTGAAGAAAATGGGGGAGAAGTTGTTGAGGTTCTGGAGGAATGTGAGTAAGGTGTCCTCACCTTCAATCCAGATAGCAAAGATGTCATCAGTGAATCTGAACCAGGTGAGGGGTTTAGAATTCTGGGTTTTTAGGAAGGATTCCTCTAGATGGCCCATGAATAGGTTAGCATAGGATGGTGCCATGCGGGTGCCCATAGCCGTACCGCAGATTTGTTTTTAGGTAATGCCTTCAAAGGAGAAGTAATTGTGGGTGAGGATATAGTTAGTCATGGAGACTAGGAAAGAGGTTGTTGGTTTGGAATCCATAGGGCATCTTGAAAGGTAGTGTTCAATAGCAGTAACCCTTGGGCATTAGGAATGTTAGTGCACAGGGAGGTGACATCAATAGTGACAAGCAGGTCACCGTGTGGTAAAGGGACAGGAACTGTAGAGAGTTGGTCAAGGAAATGGTTGGTATCTTTTATATAGGTGGATAGGTTCCAGGTAATATGTTGAACGTGTTGGTCTAGGAGAGCAGAGATTCTCTCAGTGGGGGCACAGTAACCGGCTGCAATGGGGCGTCCTGGGTGGTTGGGTTTATAGACTTTAGGAAGCATGGAGAAGGTTGGAGTGCGGGGAGTAGTAGGGGTAAGTAGAGAGATGGACTCTGGGGACGAGTTCTGGGATGGTCCTAAGGGCTTGAGTAGTGACTGGAGATCCTGCTGGATTACTGGAATGGGATCACTGTGGCATGGTTTGTAGGTGGAAGTATCTGACAGCTGACAGAGTCCTTCTGCCACGTAATCCTTGGTGTTCAAAACAACGGTGGTGGAGCATTTGTCTGCAGGTAGGATTATAAGGTTGGGATCAATTTTTAGATGGTGGCCTGCGGTTCTTTCTGTGGATGTAAGGTTAGTTTGCATGTTGGGGGATTTGGGGAATGATGGTGAGGCAAGGTTTGAGGTTAAGAAATTCTGGAAAGTTAACAGGGGGTGGTTTGGAGGCAGTGGGGGGTGGATCACGGTTGGATAGAGGAGTGAACTGAGTTAGGCAAGGTTCAGTATTGGTCTTTAGTTGAGTCTGATTGGTCGGTTTGGTGGCGAAAATGTGTTGTTGTGCCTATCGTGACTGAGCATCTCCACTATATGGTCAGTAGCAACTTTCCTTCTCTGGTTTTATTATATTCCATCCCGGATTTTCCATTATTTGAGTTTTTCCTGATGGCTTTTCTTCAATCCTAACCCTGTGCTGTTTTCCTTTGTAATTACTTTCTTTTGCATCGCTATACTCAATGGTCATCCTCCTTTCTTTTCTTTCCTGTGTTTCTGTTGTTGCCTTATGAACCGCACTGCGCGTTCTACTTATGAACCACACTGTATCAACTGTCTCAGCCATGCGCAACAGACAGCCTGAAGACCATGCTGATTGTTTATGCGGCATCTTATGTCCCACATTACTCCCACCAATATAATTAAGCCTTTACCTTCAAACTGATCACTCTCCTTGTGCCAGTTTCCATATTTTTGCGTGTTATCTCCCGCACTTTTCCGGTGCCACATGATCTTACATCTCTACCTACGAACCCCTCCCCACCCCCCACACTTTCTCCATCCTATCCCTGTTCGCACCCATTAAATCCACCTAATTCAGTCACATCTGCCATCCCACCTCTTTACGCTTATCCGCCCTCAGACCTGCTACCCACAGTAATATACATATATTTATTAATGATTAGTTATTCTCTACTTTGATCCTTGTGCCTTCTCGCCAATTTTAGTAAGTTTTCGCCTTCCACTAGCATCTTCTTCCTCAGAACAGGGTGTGCTCTTGAGCTAAGATGATTCTTGAGAAATTGAAGAAATAAGTTGGGGAGGTAGCTAAGAATGAAATGTTTAAAGCTAGTAACGGCTGGTTTAGCTGATTCAAGTCATTGTAATTGGAACAGCATCACAGAAAGTGGACAGGCAGTAAGTGTTGATAAAGAGGTCATGTTGCCGTATCCAGAATAACTGAAGGCAATGATAGAAGAAGGTGGCTATACCAGCCAAACCATATTCAGGGTAGATGAAACTGGAAGAAGATGCCTAAAAGGCCTTTTATCATGTTTGAGGGGGAAATATTTCTAGGTATTAAAGCCACCAAAAATCAGTTAACAGTGATGGTTGGTGTGAATGCAGCTGGTGACTGTAAATCAAAACTTTTCTTATTTTATTGCTTATAAAATCCAAGAGCTTTAAAAAATACATCTAAAGCTGGGTTGCTTGTGATTTGCCAGTCGAATACTAAAGCTTGTGTGCCAACTTCCCTTTCTGAGGACTGGTGGTCGTCACTTCATACTTGAAGTCGAATGTTATTGCCAATTAAAACAAATCACATTTAAAGTGATGCTATTAGTTCACAACACACGAAGTCATCCTCCTGTTACTCAAATTAATTTCAGCCCACATGTGCTAGCTGTATGTTTGCTAATGAATACAACCTGCTTGCTTCAACCACTGTACAGGCAGTCATTAAAATGTTTAAAGCTTACTACATGATATGATCATTGGCACATCTACATAAAGCTATGAGGCAAAATAACACTTTCTATATTAAAGAATTTTGGAAGTAATTCAGTGTTTTAAATGCTGTGAGAATTATTCGACAACCTTGGAATGAAATTCTACAAAAAACTTTAAATGGTATCTGGAAAAAAATGTCCATTTTTTTCACCACTGAAACCCAGGGGAAATCAGCACTAGATCCTGATCAAATTGATAATGTGATTGAAGAAGTGGTCAGTCTTGCCAGACAGTTAAATTTAGAGATGGATAATGATGACATTCCAGAACTACTGGATTCACACAGTCAGGAGTTGACAGTTGATGAGCTTACAGAAATGTGTGTGCAAGAGAAAAACATTGAACAACCTGATTCTTTACACCCAGTCCAATCAGAAGATCAAATGGTGGTTGCAAACTTGACAGACGTCCTCACTTCAATTGTTTCCCCTTGTCCTTAAAACAGGTGGGCCACTCTCAAACTGCAGTCTGAGAGGCTTGTCCATCCTTTGTTACCTTCTGCAACATATCCTTCTTGCTCTTCCATGAGGAAGGACTTAACAAACCTGAAAGTTAGGATAATGTTGTTATCAGCACTACCAAATACAGTAATGTCCTGACTTATACTACCCCAATTTACACAAATCGAGAGTTATGTGATTCATTGGTTTGATTGTCATGCACCTCTATGCCCACATGCTGCCCACATGATGTTCAACTTACAAGAATTTCAGACATGTTTCATGTGTGGTCATCTATCTACAGAGATTCTAACTATGTCACCCAAACAAAGCAGAACTGATTCATTACCTTTGTAAAGTAAACTTAATGTTATCAAAGAGCTTGACACAAGAATAAAAATTTGTGAATTGGCAAAGAAGTTTGATCCACCAGACTCAATAGTCAGAACAATTATAAAAGATAAAGAAAACTTTCTCAAAGCTGTGTAAAATGCTCAGTCTTTGAATTCAAGTATCATTTGTTTACATCATGGTACTGTCACTCAGATGGAAACAATGTTAAGATAATGATGTGATAATCATGTAAGAGTGATGATAAATCCAGAAATAGGGAATCAATCTGAAATCCCTTGTCAATAGCACTCAACGTTTCATGCAAATAAAGAGCTAGTCATGTTTCACAAGAACGATGTTTTCTAAACCCATGTTGACTGTGCGTCAATAGACCGTTTTGTTAGAGGTAATTCATAATGTTCGAACACAATATATGTTCCAGAATCCTGCTGCATATTGACGTTAATGATATAGGTCTGTAATTAAGTGGATTACTCCTACCACCTTTCTCGAATATTGGTGTGACCTGTGCAGGGAAAGAGTAGATAACAGTAGATAACTACACATCCTGCAGAATTATTTTAAGAATTCTGGAATTCCTACAGTCACTTCTCGGCACATTTTTCCTTAATGAATTTTGTTGCTGACAAAAACAATCAGTTTCAGCTGTACTGTGATCTGCACAGTTGCACAACAAGATAGACTTTCCCTCCTTGTCCAGGGTTCAGAATGGAGTTATGCACTCTGGTGCTACGATATTCAACATGTTCCCTTCTAACATTAATCCTAAGCCATTCAAAAGGAAATTAAAAACATACATCTTCAGGCAGTCTTTTTCACAGATTACCTGAATATCTAGATTCAAAGCTTATTAAGTTCTGTTAGCTATAGGTAACTGTTTTTTTAAATACCACTGCAATCAAGAAAATATTAATCTATATTCTATAAGCAAGAGATAAGCAGGAGCTATTAAAATACCTGTGGAAGTATGTGAGGTTACTGTTGCTGCATCTTGATTTATATGAGAATAAATACAACCTCCTGGAGATGCAACACTGGTTGGTCAAGCATCTCTGGGTTCGATAGTGAGTTTTGTGATTGCTTGTTTTTGAGCACACACCAGCATGGTAGACATTAATGTGGAGTCTTCAGGTGTGGTTGGTTGCAAACTCCTGGTCATAGAAAAGCAAGTAGTGTACTTAATTTTAAGGTTGCATGTTGGAAGAATATTAAACAGTAATTCACACTTAGGGAATTCCAACCAAGACTGAAAGACTCATGAAACCTGAAGTTTTATTTGAAGCTCATGGCATGATTTCATTACTTTGTTTCAGTAAAACCTCTCAAAAAAGGAATAATAAATGAATAGTGGTATCTCAATCCATTGTGCTTAATGCACTTCACTCAACTGATCATTAAATAATACTAGTGATGAAACAATCCATTATCAAGATGGAGAAGGGTAATTATCATTGAAGTAAGGCAGTGTGGCAGGAGTCTTACAAGCAGCAGCTTTTGTGAAGTAGTTACTTTCTTTCTCATTCACTTAGTTACATTCAAATGGCATATGTGGTACAGTGATAGTTTGTTGTTAATAAAGTGGGGAGATTAAGTTTCTATTACTTGCTTGTCACTTTTTTTTAATGTGTACTTTGTTATCCCTCCCACCTTCCTATATCCAGTTGTTGTCCACAGTAAGCAAAGCCTTTTATGATAAATTTGATGGGAGCAAAGATAACAATAAACTTTCTAGTTTACTTAGCTTTGTGTGTAGAGGTGGCTCCAGTTCTTCTTGCCTACGAGTCTTATTCTTGAAGCTGAAATTCTCATATTTTATGTCATCATGGTTGAATTGATCTAAATAAATAAGCTTTTCCTTGCAGAATTTTTGTTGTTATTTTAATGTATTTTTTCACATTTCTGTATATCATACAGTCTTTTGAATTTTCACATTAACAAAGCCGAGACTACATTGTTCGCCCAAAATACAAAAGTATGTCCTATCACATCAGAGGCATGCTTATTACTGCTTCACTCAGCAGAAAAAAAAAATCTTACTATTTCAACATTACAACAGCTTTTTGACTGATAATTACAGGGAGTAACAATGAACATATAGCATAACGTTGTGCTGACATGCCCATTGTTTTTATTCCCAAAGATATCATGAGATCTGCTGCTCAAAAATCATAGTATTAAGATCAAAGAACATGTTACATAACTCTTCTGAGAGTTTCCCTCACTCAAAGTTCATACTGCAATCACAATTATTATAGCCCAATATCATTACTTATATTACACGAAAATTGCATCCATTTATAGTATCTTAAAATGTATAGCTATCATAACAGTACTTTTACTTTTGAAATTTTATTAATTTCTCTCACTTGTATTGCTGTTGCTACTATGGTGCTCAACAACATGGAATTTTATCTATTTTGTTCCACTCCCCTTCTTGTGATTAATCATATAAATTTTTGCTTTCCTAACCTGACTCATGAAATGATATTTTCTTTGTTTTCATTTATTTGTAGTTTCATACACTTCATCTTTAGACAGCCTGAAGTCTATTCTTTATGTTATTTTACAAGAACTTCTGTGGTATAAGTTTTTTAATCAAAGCTTGTACAATATGATTAACTTTAATTTCCAGAGAAAATGGAAACTGCAGTTGAAGCGGCTGTCAGATGAATTTATGGTGATATGCAAAGAATTCCATAATACACAGAAAATTATAAGAGAAAAGAAAAAGAACCAAATTACATCAGGCTCAGATACAGAAGGTTTGCAGATTCTTCTTCTTCTTCTTCTTCTTCTTTTTTTTTTTTTTTTTACTTAATTTATTGAAAACTGCCTTCAAATCTAAAAAAAATCATTATACTTACAGTGTTTTAGATATTCTGCTATTATATTCATTCATGTGTGATTTTTGTCTGAAATCAAAAAGTTAGTTTTCAATAACAGCACTATTAATATGGTCAAAGGATAACACAAGGAAATTACTAATTTAAATCAACATCAAAACAACATGATGGATGCAGCCAATTATAACCGACTATGTAGGAGTCTCTGTAATATTTAAGTAAAATTATATTACTATGCATTTTATTCATAAATTAGTGAAGCAGTTGGATCAAAAACAACAAAATTTATATAATACATTAGCATTACCCTGCATTAATAGAATTTGTTCAGATGCACTGTATTAGTAATTTCTTCAGAAAATTTGTGTAAGCCATGCTGTGAATCGTACATGAATATGATTTTTTTTTGCATAGAGGCATAGATAGCATGATTGAACTTTATTATTATTTGTGTTATAGGACAATACTCAGAGCCAAGATTAGAACATGAAAATGATGTTGAAGATGAACAGATCCGATTGCAGGAATGGGAACTGAAACTCCGTTTTGTAGAGGAACAAGAACAAGAAGTTCAAAAACTACAGGTACACATACACAAAAATGTGCAATTTTCAGTTTGTGAGTGTGCTGAAGGTAACACAGAATTTTTGGTGGTCACTGGCATTGCTTTTCATAATTTGCACCTTTCTCGCACTACTGTGAATGAGACAAACTACAATAGTGGGTTTAATTTGTGACTAAACTTTTAGAAAGTCATATTTTTTCCATACAGAAAAGCGCCAGGTTCTACAAATTTGTGATTCCTTACACTCTTTGTACATCTCTTGATCTGCTAACAACTGATAAGCAGACCTGTAGTTCATGAACACAAAGTTTGTATTAGATATACTGTTATTACAGGAAGACATACTGGTCATCAATCAACTTATGAGAGAAATTTCCTCATTGATTAATGAACAAAGTGAGAATGTTGACAACATTGAAGCCAATGTGGAAGAAACCACCATACGTGTTATTGAAGGAACAGAACAGTTACAGCAAGCAGCCATTCACAAGGTATCTACATACTTAATTCAACATATTTCTTGCAATTTTATACTGTTTGTTGCACAATAGGTGAGTGAGAATAGAAACAAATGATGTATTGTATACATTCATACTATTAGTATTGTTATTTCAGTTTAAAACAAAAATTGACATGTTCCACATCCACGAGGATCTCCTCATCACAGATCTATGGAACGAAAAACTAATCTAATCTAATCTAAGAATGACACACTAAAAAAGTTACAACAAAGTTATCTAAAAACAAAGATACTGTTATTTCCGGAAGACATACTGGTCTTATGAGAGAAATTTCCTCATTGATTAATGAACAAAGTGAATAAAGTTATCTAAAAACAAAGATGATGTAACTTACCAAACAAAAGCGTTGGTATGTTGATAGAGACACTAACAAACACAAACACACACACAAAATTCAAGCTTTCGCAACCCATGGTTGCTTCATCAGGAAAGAGGGAAGGAGAGGGAAAGACGAAAGGATGTGGGTTTTAAGGGAGAGGGTAAGGAGTCATTCCAATCCCAGGAGCGGAAAGACTTACCTTAGGGGGATAAAAGGACAGGTATACATATGTCTGCTTGTGTCTGTATATGTGCGGATGGATATGTGTGTACCTGTTTCTTTTATCCCCCTAAGGTAAGTCTTTCCGCTCCTGGGATCGGAATGACTCCTTACCCTCTCCCATAAAGCCCACATCCTTTCGTCTTTCCCTCGCCTTCCCTCTTTCCTGATGAAGCAACCGTGGGTTATGAAAGCTTGAATTTTGTGTGTGTGTTTGTGTTTGTTAGTGTCTCTATCAACATACCAATGCTTTCGTTTGGTAAGTTACATCATCTTTGTTTTTAGATATATTTTTCCCACGTGGAATGTTTCCCTCTATTATATTCATTACAATAAAGTTAATATTTTATAATTCAGAATAATCCAAAATCTTTATAATACAAAATTTGGAGTGATTGTGTGGTGTAAATTTAATATTTGGCATCACCTGTGGTCAAGGCACAACACATCTTGCAGATGTCTATATATTCAACACTAGCAACTCAGCAATGCTTTGCAGTTACTAAATACATATGGGAATTGGATATACACCCTAATCTCCTATTCCCAATCTCTATGTCCATTCCTACATCAGGCACATTTTCTCTGGTGTTTCAGCAGATATTTGCTATTTTGTTTTTGCAACATGTAGCTGTTCATCACATCTTTCGCGCAACACCTAGTGTTGATGGAAAGCATTGTTTTATTTCCTGTTACAAACAAAATGATTTTTAAAGGTACCTATTCGAAAGAGCAGTACCAGGTTAGTCTAGTGTGATATTCATTTTACAGATATCTGTCAACAGTGACAGTAAGACATGAGGAATAATGAGTACTCCAGCAGCAACAGCCTTGCCCTGGCTGCTACCACCGTGTAGAAGGGTGCTCCTCTGTCATTGCTGGAGTACTAGTTCTTCTTCATGTTTTACTGTTACTATTATTATTTATTGGTAAAACGAATATCACACTAAACTAATATGGTAATGCTCTATTGAAAGGGCACATAAAATTCTAATTTAAACCATTAGCGCCGTGCGTTGCCATATGGCAACGTTTGTAACACTTTTTTAAAATCGTTGATTCCATGACATCAACTAAGCGAGAGTGTTGGCAGCACTGGATTCTGTTCCGCAAGACTGTAAAGATCACTACAATGCAACAGTTTTAACAATACATTTAAATTCTGCGGCATAAGCAGTGTTGGAAGTTGTCGTTTGCTGAATGACGAAGAAAAATGGAGTATAAGTTCGAGTAAGTATGTTTTAGTAACTTACGATATATAATTTGGTTTTTAGTATGGTTGTGCTTTAAATACTCAAATATATATTCTTTGGAGGTTACTGCTTGCTGTGAAATAAATTATGTTCATTTAGGCCGTTTGAACATCGGTGTTGCCATATGGCAACGCTAGGCGCTTGTACTCAGTAGTTTTAGAAGAGGTTTCTCGCTTGCTGAGGTGCTGGAGATTCTTTATAATGATGTTTATTGAAGGTGATGTGTTTGTTGAGCCTCAAAATTATTTTCCAAGAAAGATCAGGGATATTTTGAGACAGCAATAGAGAAGAATGATGGATTATTGTATGTGCGGTGGCTGGACAACTCAGTTGTCACAATGATCTCTTCTTCATGTGGTGCACAAGAAGTTGGCCAAGTCAAGAGATTCTTGCAACTAAAAAAGTGAAATATAATGATTCCCAGACCAAAACTGGTAGCCAAATATAATATATATATGGGAGGTACTGATCAGAATGATCACAATCTAGCATGCTATCGCATTGCAATAAGAAGCAAGAAATGGTACTGGTGTCTCTTTACTTGGATGTTAGATGTCGCCATACAAAACAGTTGGATTTTGTATAATAATGCAAGAGACCAAACTATTTCTCAGCTTGATTTCAAGAGAGAAGTAGCAACAGTGTACTTGCAAAGCCACGAAGCTTTACCAAAAGGAGCCGGGAGACCATCTGCATCAAGGGCATGTTCAGACAGCCGCATATCAGATTCAATTAGGTTTGATAAGGCTGACCACCTCGTCCAGCACACAGAAGGAAAGAAGAAGAAAAGGTGTGCACACAAGTACTATAAATCTATTGTGAGAACAATGTGTTCAAAGTGTAATGTGGGATTGTGTACTGAATGTTTTATTCCATTTCATGTAAAATAATGCTGAGTTCAATATTTGATTTTTGATTATTAATTGTACTGTGTTATAAAGTATCAATTGTATGATGAAGACTGAATAATAAATTTGCACAAAACCTGTATATGTAATAAGAAATTTCAATAACCTACTTATTTTAGTTGAAGTTGTAATCCATACAAATTTAGGTAGTGAAAGCACCTAGTGTTGCCATATGGCAATATCAAATATCTCGCTAATGGCGGTAATGACTTTCGTCAAAACAACTCTGTTGTGTAATTTATGCCTTTTACAGACATAATAACACAATTTTTTTTAAAAAAAATCATGAAAAAATTAATTCCAGCGCTAATGGGTTAAAATTCACTTTGTTTGAAACTGGAAACAAACCGACTCATTCTGTCAATGCTGAACATCGCATGAAACATGCGTTGATTAGTACTTTTTTGGCTGACACCAGCTACATTTTGCAAATATCTCCCAAAACAGCAGAGAAAATGCTCATGATGTCTCTTATGAGAGACACCCTGTATATGTATATTTATATTTTTCTTCAAAAGATTGCCATCTAATACGTATAAACAAACACATGCATATTCAAATGCAACATTGCACCAAGTTTCAAAGCACTTGGTGAAGAACTTTACTGATTAAAGATTTCGAACAAATGAACATTTATATTTTTATTTATGCAGATTAGTGAAGCCAACAATGCTTCACAATTCCTAAATATGAATGGAAATTGTATATACATTCTAATCTTCTCCCCACCCCCCCTCTCTTCCTTCTGTCCATCCTGCCCTCGCCCCTCTCTTTGTCCATCTCTTCCTGCTCCTCTCCTCTCTGTCTAGGTAGCTCATTTGTGCAAAACTGGTCAATAACTCACAGAAACATCAGTTGTTAATTTCTCTGTTGATGCCTTTAAATTTATTTATTTGTTATATGGCACACATTGTGATGTGTATATATATACTCATATAACAATGAAGTTAATGTAGTTCATATGCACATATGCATACTGTGTAACAAACTCCATTATAAATTAAGCATTGGATATACTTAATCACCTCAACTGTCGCTGCAAGGAAGTCAGTGAAGGGTCTCTTGTGGGCTTGATTTGGACACCTTTCCCCTTTGTGTCAGGTTGTTTGCTTTTTGACTAAGCAGTTACATTTTAGAAATGGTGACTTTCCCCACTTATGGAGAGTGTTGGTTCTTCTGCCATGGTCAGAGTGTATGCAGTTTAGTGTGATTGACTGAAGGCAGGAGATGTGATCATGAAACCTTGAAATTCTGGTGGGGAGTGCTCTTGCCAGTATGGTTTGCATGCATTGTGGATGTCACAGTTGGATTTTATCAGCTCTTTAGCACTGACTAGTGCTAGTATTCTTGTATAAGTCTTCTGGGATCCAGGTCAGCTATGAACTTAGACATGGTTAACTGAGGGTTATTGTTAATTTTGTGACACTCTTTAAGCAGGGCATCTGTGATGGTAGTATATGGTTCAAGGCTGGTAGCTATGCAATAGGAGTGTCTTTTATTGTACTGCTGATAGTGAACAAACTGTTGTTTAGCATCACATCAATCTTGTTCGTATCTGAGCTATTGATACATACAGAAGCATTGTATTCCACCACCGAATAGATGAGCCTAAGTGGTGGTGTATGAAATGTATTTGCGTTGGAGCCTCAAGAGGTGCCGTACGGTTTATGGATAATCTTTCATTTCCAGTCTTGTTCAGGCACACCATGTAAGAGCGTGTCCTACCCATTGTGTTTCCTAAATATTTAGGGTGATTGTTACAACTCAGACATTTCCTTCAAAATTGACACTAAGCTCTCTCCTTGCTGAGCAGTTACAAAGGCAGAAGCATGATACTTCTGTCTTAGTTGGGTTCAGCTGCAGCCTCATTAGTTGGAGTATTACTCAGCAGCTTTTAGTTGGAGCTCAAGAGTCTTTGGTGGCCTTGAATGATTCATATTGTGTTGCTGGTCCAGTCATCTGTGTAGCCAGATTTTGCAGACTGTGTGTTTGGCACATTGGAAATATAATGACTGAAGAAGAGTAGGGCAAGGACTGAACCCTGTGGCAACCTGCTATTGAATCTTCTCGTGGTGATAATCCTTTCTCCAGAAATCACTTTAAAAGTTCTCACTGCAAGAATATTATCAATGAGACAGATAGTATGGCTGCATGGAATAATCCACTTGGTTTATTTTGTGTGTACAACAGCCCATGTCTCCAGATAGTGTCACAAGCTGCACTTCAATCTATGAAAGCAGGTGAAGGTTTCTTTGGCTTTTTTTGATAGTCTGCCTCTATATGAGTTGTCAGAGAGAGTATCCAGTCTATGCAGCTTCTAGCAGATGAAAATCCTGTTTGCTCATCTGGTATTGATTCAAATATTTTTGGGCTCAATCAGTTGTATAGGGGTCTTCCGCGAAGCTTGTAGATGGTGCTGAGCAATGTGATTGGCCTATACCTCTTTTTCTGTTTGCTTGGTTTTTCCAGCTTAATCAACATGATGTTCCTTGAATCCTTCATTATATGCAGATGATGTGGCATCCCTATATATATTACTCAAACAACTTAGGGCAACTATCACCATTTATTTAAAAAAAATAAGAACTAAACCAGGCACGTAATGAACTACATATTCTATAAAACGTTAACTTCTCTAATAGAATATCATACTTGACACAATGAAATGCCTTTGATAAATCTTGGTGATATTTTATCATTTAAAGATTTTTTTTTTTCCCCCACTTCAAATCGCCCATCTTTGTGGTACATCAGATCAATCACTTCTTGATGCTTGTGCTCTCTTTTTCTCCCAATAGTTCTTTATTCTATCTGATCTCTTCTTTCTTTCCTCTTCTGCTACATGAATTGGTTTCCTGTTGTTGATCTTAACTTGGAACCTCTTAGTTTTGTCTTTGGTCACAGTCTTGGCTGTACCATTCTTTAACATGACTTCAGTAATCTGGACTTCAAGGTTGTTCCATTCAATCCATTCCCCTAGGTACTTGAAACTCCTAACCACCTTTATTTTTTGAGCTCCTACTTTAATTCTCTTAGAAGTATATATTATATTTGTCATAATTTTCATTTTTTCATAAGAAATCTTAAGTCCTATCTTCCCTGTCTGATCTTGCAACTTGGCGATTTGTTCTTTAGCTTCGTTTCCGTGAGCAGTGCCATGTCATTCAGCAAACGCCAAATACTTAATCATGATTCCTTTGTGTTTTTTTCCAAGTCTTATTCTCGCTCTTGTTCTTGCATTCCATTCCCTCACAACTTTTTTGAGTGCACAGTTAAACAGCAGGGGTGAGAGACCATCCCCTTGTTGGACCCCTGTTCTGATCTCAAAAGGTTCCGATATTTCACTCATGAATCTGACTTTAGAGGATGTATTTGTGAGCGTCTCCTTCATGATGTTTTGAGTTTTCCTGTACAAGCTAAACTCCTCCAAAATATTGAGCAATGACTCTCTGTCTATGGAATCGTAAGCCTTTCGGAAGTCTACAAAATTCACAAATATGGTTTCGCCCTCTGCTTCTGATATGCTAAAATGCAAGGTTTAAGATCTGTTCAGGGCAGGATCTTCCTTTCCTAAACCTTGCTTGATACTCCCCAATTTGGGCTGAGTGGAGTGGCCATGTGGTTTGAGGTGCCAGGTCATGGATTGCACGGTCCCTCCCGCTGGAGATTCGAGTCCTCCCTCGGGCATGGTTGTGTGTGTTGTTCTTAACATAAGTTAGTTTAAGTAGTGTGTAAGTCAATGGACTGAAGACCTCAGCCATTTGGTCTCTTAGGAATTCACACACATTTAAGCATTTTTTGAACTCCCCAATTTGTTGTTGGGATCAGATTTGGGGCGTTTTTTTGTGAAGAGGATGTATTAGGGCCATTTTTCATTCCTCTGGAATGATTTCTTTCTTCCATATCTCCTCAAAAAGTTTGTGGAGTAAAACAATTGCATTTTTGTTACAATACTTCCATAATTCGGCTGTTATCTGATTTTTCTCTGATGCCTTGAAATTTTCCATATGCATTAGTATTGCCTGGATCTCATTTACAGATGGGCGTTTAGAGTCTGTGTTGGGGGATGACTTCGGTCCACCATCAAACGCCATCTTTTGGTGTGGTTCCTCACAGTTTAGAAGTTCCTTGAAGTATTCTGCTAGTATCTTACAGTTGCCCCTATTACTATATGGCATGTTCCCTTTTTTTCCTGAATTTGGAGATTTGGGGGTCATATCTGTTTAGCTTCTCCCTGAAGATCTGATAATAGTTTCTCATGTTGTTCTTAGCATTATTTATCATCCTGAGCAGTTGGTCTTCTTGCGCCTTCTTAACTTTCTTGATCTCCTTGAACACCATCTTCCTAGTTTCCACAAAGTGCTGCCAGGCACTCTCATCCTTTTTGGTTTGCCAGATGTGCGATGCCTTCTTCCTCAGATCAAGTAGTCTATCACACTCATTATTCCACCACCTGTGCTTCTTCATCCTGGTAACAGGACCAAGCTGCTATGCCTTGGTTATAGGACTATTCTCCATCTGCTTCCAGTCCTGGTCTTCTAGGTCGCTGGCTAACTTGCCCCATTCCTCCTCCTTCTCCTTTATTTTCTCTGGATCATATCTCCTTCATGCAAGGATTTTCCTATGGAAGTTACTCTTGGGGATGATCTTCAGTTTCACTTTAGATAGGTAGTGGTCAGAGTTGATGTTGGCCCCTCTGAGAACCCTAACATTTTGGATTTCCTTATGAAATTTCCGCTTTATCACAATGTGATCTAACTGAAATTCTCCCAGGAGAGGGTTAGGTGAAATCCATGTCTTCTGCTTTCTTGGCAATTTCTTAAGGCTAGTTGACTTCAGGACCAAACTGTGCACCTGGCATAATTTGATGAGCATGATACCACTTTGGTTCATCCTGTTAAGTGCCAAGTATCTTCCCACTGTAAGCCTGAACCTTTTCTCTCTCTCTCTCCATTTGGACGTTAAAATCATCGAGAAGGATGACACTATGTTTTTTGGGGATCTTTTGCATCGTGTCATCTAGTTTGTCCCAGAATAGTACCACCTTCTCCTTATTCTTTTTGTTGTTAATGCTTATAGGGGCGTGAACATTTACAATGGTATATACTCTGTTGGTCAATTTAAACGTGAGTGTGGATAGCCTTTCAGAGGCAGACTCACAGCATATAATGGAGCCTAATACTTTCTTGTCAATTACGAAACCTGTCCCGAGGTGGGGAACATTTTTTGTAACTCTTGTCCCCGTCTTCCCCTTAAGTATCCTGAATCCCCCTGATTCAAAGCTGTCCTCATCCAAGAACCTGGTCTCTTGCACAGCTGTAATGATGATTTTATGTTCATTTAATGTGTCCATTAGAGTCCTAAGTTTCCCCACTTTCAAAAGTGAATTTGCATTAAAAGTTTCTATGTGGTTTGCTTTCCTGTATTTTATATTGTTTGAGGTTCCAAGATGCTCCAATTCCTCTGCGTGGCATTGCAGACTCCCCAGAATCTGAATGTGCGCTTGTGCACTTATGTGCGGTGGGATTGACTGCATTAAAGATTTTATTGTGTGATCAGTAAACTTATAAATAGTTATCTCAAATCAGTGGCCCTTTCGAAATCCAAACTAGAATTGGCTAAGAATCTCATTACTACATAGATGAGTGACAAAACATTCCAAAATTTTAGGAAATGGTGCAGGGGGCGACACTGGATGGCACTTATTGATGTCTGTAGAGTCACCTTTCTTATAGAAAGGCCTAACAATGACAAATTTTAACCTGTCTTGGAAAACACACTGAGTTAATGATGCATTACATAAGAATAGTACAGGAACACAACTTTTTAATGTCTTATTGGAGGTATTATCCTCCCCATATTAACTTTTACTTTTTAGAGTCATAATGATCTTCTTTATTTCAGATGGGGACATGTGATCAATTTTTATTTCACTAAATATCCTCTGAATTGCTTCTTTGGTGTACTGTTTTGCTTTTTCTTCTGAAGTATTTGGAACATATTCTTATCCAGTTTTACAAAGTAATTATTAAATATATCTGCTACATATGAATGTCTTTTACAGAGCTTCCATTCTCCTTAACAGAAATGAAGTCATCTTCATGGGTCTTTCCTTCTCTCTCTTTTAATAACATTCCAATTTGATTTGATTTTACTATCTGATCTGTCAATTTTGGAAAACATGTGTATACCATAGCATTTTTGTACAATTTTTGTCAGTATGAATTTCAGGGTTGTTATTTGTTCTGGCCATCTTGAACATGGTTATTTTTCATTGTGAAGGTACTCTGACACCTGCAATGATCCAAGGTTTCTTTGTAACTTCTTGGTACTGCATTTAATTTCCTTTTAACGTAAACTGCTTTCAAAAATGGACAAAAACTCTTTCAGAAACATGGTGAATTTAGAGTTCACTATAGCCAGCATTTTTCAAGCTTTCTTTAAAATATTCTGTTATGTCATTAATCAGCCTCACTGTTTTCTTTGAATGTTTCTGAACCATACATGGAGCTAAGTTATGTAATGTAATTAACTATGCATCATGATCTGACACCCTGTTTACCTCAGGATGGTATAAAAATGGTTCAAATGGCTCTGAGAACTATGGGACTTAACATCTATGGTCATCAGTCCCCTAGAACCTAGAACTACTTAAACCTAACTAACCTAAGGACAGCACACAACACCCAGCCATCACGAGGCAGAGAAAATCCCTGACCCCGCCGGGAATCGAACCCGGGAACCCGGGCGTGGGAAGCGAGAACGCTACCGCACGACCACGAGATGCAGGCCAGGATGGTATAATTCCACGTGATGAATGAATGCATTGTCTATAAGGGTACTACTGTCTTGAGCAACTCAGGTACAGAAATTTACGACGATAAATTATAAGTCTCTAACAGATCCTCTAGATAATTTTTTCTGTCAGACTCCTTCAAGAAAGTCACATCAAAATCACTGCAAATTAATAATCCCTTCTTTATCTAAGACAGACAGCACAATTAACTATTTTTTTAAATTCTTTTGTCAGAAACATACTTAGGCGCACGAGTCATACATTTTCCACCAAAATTTGGCCACTTCCCATACATTTTTTGTCACTTGATGGAGTCTTCTGCAATATGGGAGGCTGGACACAGTCAACTATGAATCATGTGCTGCATAGTCTGGACTTCTCCACAATCACACTTAATATTGTTTTCTGTGCTGTAGCCTCATCGCGCCAGATTAAACCTTGATCTCCCCACTCCTGATCTCAACCTCTTCAAAGATTTCCAGGTCATCCATTCCTCGTCATTACCTGGAGGCAGAGTTTCAGAAACTCTTTTCCATCTGGAAGGAAGGAAAGTCTTATCCCTCCAAAATTGCACCTTGGCATTTTCCTGTTACCACTGAGACCTGTATACTGTAACAATCACAAGTATTACATTTTCTAATATAATTTCACAAGCACATGCTTCTATATCCTTCTCTATAAAGAATTTACTTTGTCTACATTTTTATTTATATTCCTCTTTTATTAATGTGACAACTCCTCTTTTATCCATATTGTACCAATATAAATATACAGATAATTTATTACCACTTACATTAAGATTTTTATCCCTGTGGTTATATATTGTTTGGACAAACATATCAACATCAGTTTCTTTAGAACTAATAAGATATTCCAAAAAATTAGCAAGAGATAAAACGCAGCTATTTAATGCAGCTAAGAAGTTAGCAGTGCTTTTCACAGTAGTGGAACAGGTCGGCAGACCAGAATATTAAAATGGGAGCAAAAGTCACATTGTGTCTGCATCACATATTCATTGTTTATGAGAGTGAATTTTACAATGCTCCATGAGTCATGACATCACCAGAACTAAGCTTTCCACCATAACAGACAAATGAAAGCCATAGCTCACTCTCTGAGGCCAACTGCTCAGTTATAATACTGATACTACCTCCCATACAAAATTCAGGTATATCAGCAGCTTAGTGAAGATGATTATGAACAATGCCATGTCTTTTGTTAAATCATGCTTGAATTCATAGAAATAATGAAAACATGATTTTTCACATGAGTTGAGGAGCCTACTTTCATTTAAACAAGTTCATTAACAAATGAAACTGTAAGTACCAATGTAATGAAAACACTCGAATGTGACACGAGTCCCCTCAACACAGCCCAAGAGTAGCAGTATAGTGTGCAGTTGGAAAGAATGTCATTATTGGCCATTTTTTTTGAGGAAAGCAACATTACTGTGACCATGAATTCAGAGCACTACATTACGGTGTTCCAAACCTTCTCCATTCCAGAACCTCGAGTTTGCAGATGGGCAGTGTGAAGAGTATGGTTTCAACAAGATGGTGCAACTGCACACACAGCTTGTAAGCACACACAGCTTGTAATTCAATGACTGTCTTACAGGATCAGATTCCAGGCCACTATCCCCAGATATGATAATTTTCATTGGCCTTCTTGCTTGCCTGATCTAAGCTCATGTGACTCCTTTTTGTAGGGGTATATCAAGTTCTGAATATATGTAACAAGCTGAACTGCTTTGAAGAACTTGAGGAACTTGTTCATATTCCAAATCAGATGTGAATTGATGCTGCTCAGAGTTTTTGGGATTGGCTATAATAACATATAAACATAAATGGGCAACATCTGAGTGATGTGATCTTTAAAACATGAATGTAAAATGAAATTCCCAACAGACACTGTGTATTGCAACAAATAAAATATTTTGTAAGGAAAGCTGATTGTGTATATCTTATGTGAAAATCATGCCATTTCCTTGATGGTCCCTGTATGAGAGGACCACGAGAGACAACTGTGAACAACTGACACATGAAGTAAATGAAACAGATACTTATGCTGCGTAGGCATCATATCCCAACCATTGGTACATTAGACAACATTGCTAACAATCAAAAGGAAGGTCATACTAATAGTGTTCCAAGCTGCATATAAACCTTCTTATAATTCACTTATATAGGGCAAAAATAAACATGTTCCTGAAGCATTGTCAGAAAAAGCAGAAAAATGACCAGTAAAAAACACAAATCTCTGGGAATTAGGTGATAACAATACAGATGCTGTAAAGCAGGGAATATACATAGTGCAAGCAAAATTCACAGAAATTTTTCGGCATGTCTAAGTAAGAATAAATAACTGACATTAAGAGCATTGCCATTTTAGTTTTTGTAGAGCCTGAAAACAAGTACAGAACTATCCTTTGTTAGTAATATACCAGGTTTTCTCCAAAATTCTACATAAATGTATAGGGAAAACACTGGTTTTAACTAGGAGAGAAAATAAGCTGGTTCTAAAGGCAGTTACAATATTGAGGGCAAATATGTCAGTTTTAAACAGGATCATAAAAAAAAAGAATGAGCATAATTTAAAACTTTTTCTGGAGTTTATTCATTTTGGAGAAAAAATTCTTTTAATTTCAATAAAATTTGTGCTATGGGCATTTACCAAATAAGGAATCAGTGGATATATTCAGCAAAATGGAGCAACAGCACGCCCTACATGTACAACTTTACATGTTTGTTGAGTAGTCAGCAAAAGCTGTAAAATCTCATGAACTTCAACATTGCTTGATCTGTGACTTTAATCTTTAGCAAAACAAGGAGTGTCAGGCATCTCAAACAATTTGAACACAGAGGAGAGGTACAGCACAACATGAATACGTTATTAAAACAGATTTGTTACATATGTCTCACAGTCTGATGTATAATGGACAGCACTGCATCACTATCAATAATGGACATTTGCACCTACTTCTGTAAAGAGTAATTCGCCTGTTTTCTGGGCCAGTTTTATTACAGCTACACTGTACAATCAAGGAACCTATTGTACTGTTTGTGATCTAATTCCAGCTGTACTTTATAGCTAAATCTTTAATTTCTATGAAGTTTTTCTTTGTCACACATAGTTTAAGACTCGAATATAATAGAGGGAAACATTCCACGTGGGAAAAATATATCTAAAAACAAAGATGATGTGACTTACCATACGAAAGTGCTGGCAGGTCGATAGATACACAAACAAACACATACATACACACAAAATTCAAGCTTTCACAACCAATGGTTGCTTCGTCAGGAAAGAGGGAAGGAGAGGGAAAGATGAAAGGATGGGGGTTTTAAGGGAGAGGGTAAGGAGTCATTCCAATCCCGGGAGCGGAAAGACTTACCTTAGGGGGAAAGAAGGACAGGTATACACTCACACACACACACACACACATATCCATCCGCACATACACAGACACAAGCAGACATTTTTCCCTCTCCTTCCCTCTTTCCTGACGAAGCAACCATTGGTTGCGAAAACTTGAATTTTGTGTGTATGTATGTGTTTGTTTGTGTATCTATCGACCTGCCAGCAATTTCGTATGGTAAGTCACATCATCTTTGTTTTGAGATATAGTTTAAGACTCAATTCATAATGGTAAATTTTCAGGTTAAGTTAGAATTATTTTAGGATTTTTTTTTTTTTTTTACTAATTGGTAAATTTTTTGGTCAAGATACCATAAGGAATCAGGTGCAATGATTGTACAAACCATTTACATCTGTTTTCATATGTAAAAAACAGAAAATTGTTGCATTCAGGATATGTGACCAAAAACTTCCTCTACAAAGTATTTTGTGATCTTGATTCAATGATTTAAGATTTCTTTTAGCTGCAGCGCACATATACAATCTTCATTGTAAACATGCCTCTGTTACTTGGTGACATTAGTAATTGTTACTCTTTGATAAAAATCTCTGTGGTCATGTAGATGATATGCTTACAATAGGAGATAAATTAAGACTATTTTAGAACTGAGGATGCAATAACTTTCTTCAAAGTAGTGGCTTCCCAGATAATTGAACTGTTTTAAATATAGTTCAAGCCACTATAAAGGGTTGTTTAGTAACAGTTAATTTTGTTTAATAACAGTTAATTATCAATCAAATAATATTTCTAGCTGCTCCTGCTCATTTTGAGTATATAACTTGATATTTTTTGCAAAATTTTATGGATACAGTTTTGTAGTTGTTTGGCGACACTAAGATTTTCTTGTTGGTGATCAATTGATTCATGGAAATGGTAACTTGTAAATTTTTAAGTTTACTAGCATGGCATGAATTCAAAAAGCTGCTCAAAACAGCATTTACTATGTCAGATGTCAGCCAGCCACACTTTACATCCATTCATCAGTGGTGAAGGAAAAGTTTCAGTGGCATGGAACAAATCATGGTATGCATTAACGAAGTGAGAATCTAACTGAAATTGTATTGATAATCAACTATAAACCATTTGTATCTATGGAAACTAACTTTAAAATTCCGCTATTAACAGAAAAGCTACTACTTTCTTGGTCATAATAAGTAGGTGCTGCTGATCTACATGGTCATATTCACAGTTATCACTGTACAAAAATTATTTACATGCTTTAAAAATAGAGCTCTTTTTACAATGATGATTGCTACTTGTCATGCTGCCAACAGGATTTTTGAAACCTTTTATCTAGATAATGATAAAATATGTAGACTGTCCACTCACATAAGACCACCTGTCAAAAGCCTAAATAACAACCTTTTGCAGTGCGGATCATTTTGAGACATGCAGGATGTGAGTCAGTGAGATTCTGGAAGATACTGATAGGGACGTGGAATCATGCTGACTCCAGTGTCATGATGCAAACAGCCTGATCAATGTGGTCCCACAGATACACAGTTGGTCTTCAATCTGGGAGTGTGTTAGCCAGATGAGTTCAGTAAGTCATCCTGGTGCTCTTTGAACCATGTACATACACTGCAAGCTGTGTGATACATTCCACTATCCTGCCGGAAGATTCCGTCATGCCAAGGAAAAACAAACTGGATGTAGGGGTGGACATGGTCCCCAGCTGTGGATGCATACTTGAGTTGATCCACCTGTGCCTTCCAGAAGGACAAAATCACTGAGGTAAAGCCACAAAAACATTACCCAGACTGTAACGCTCCCTTTTCCAGCCTGGATGCTTCTGCCTATTGTTGCAACTGGTTGATTTGCTTTCAGATGTTTCTGCCATATATGCCAATAGCCATTTGTCTGATGGAGCATAAAATGTGGTTCACCTGAAAAGGCCCACCTGTTACCACTCAATGATGTTCAGTTGCAGTACTGTGTGCAAATTTCAGCCTTCATCACCACTGAATAGTGGCTGGCATGGATGCATGAACCAGGCACCTGCTGCAGACACCCACACACAGCAACATTAACTGACTGATCATTAAGTAGACACTGTTGGTAGCCCATGGGTTCAGTTGCTCAACAGTCATGCATCTATTTGCCCATACACTTCTCTGCAGCTGTTGTTCAACTTTGTCATTTATGCTCCATGGTGCACCACAGTTTCTTTGGTGCTGGTTTGGCACAGTGCCATTTTGCCACTCATGGTTTACTTTAACCATGATAAAATGCAAACAGTTTACAAACTTAGCCATTTCAGAAATGCTTCCACCTTTGGCCTGAAAGCCAATGAGCATGTCCTTTTGGATGTCAGATAAATTGCTCTGTTTCTGCATTATGACAATGATTGCACTGTTTTCCATGTCATCCTGACATACTTTATATGCCCTCCACTGCTACTAATGCTACATGTCATCTGGGAGTGGTTATTGTACAATGACATCAAACAAAGGTGGTCATTTTATTAATGTGACTGGACCATGTACAAGGCTCATTTATAAGGTTTGTTATTAGTTTTCTTTTGACTTGGTGGGGTACCCCAACTTCTTGCTGTGTGGAACAAGGGAGCTTTTTGAAGACCTTTAGATTAGACTACAGGGCCTTACCTGGACCAAAGACAAGGAGGTCATATATTATAACTGCAAGTTATTTTCTATCTTGGAGTGTGGTTGTGTAAATCACACTTCAATTGAAACTGGTTGAATTATTAGAAACAAATTCTGTTAAAGATAAATGTACTGCAAAAGATTGTAAGGGATGTGTAGTTATCTATAGATGATTTTGAAATTCGCTGTATAACTGCCCACGTCGTGTTGTGCCGACTCCACTGTAGCTTGAATGGATTTTTAAGTTTGTTTTATGTGCCCGACTTCTAATTTCACCACACAAGTCTCCAGGGTTGAGCAGTTATTGTCCGATGATGACACGGAATACAGTTTGTTAAAGTATGAAATGCTAGTACCTATTTTGCCATTTTAGAGAAGAGAAACCTTAAGCACTTCTGTTTCTATAGTCTCAGTATCAAATGTTCACTAATTTCAATTTTCTTCCTATCTCAGTTCAGTATTAAACACAAATTATATATCAGTTTTATTTCAGAGATATTACGTCGGTTCCACACTAACGGAATAACACGTAATTGTCATTTAACATCACTTTTATTAATAATCCTTTTTCTTATGACCTAAATGTTAATGAATGATCACTATCTAGGAGGAAAGAGGGATTGATCCTAATCACGAGAAAATAGCTTTTAATGAGCCCGCAATCATTAATTAAATAAAGTCACGTTCAAGGATAATATGCGAACAACTCATTACTTCCGTTTTCACGTATCTGTCAAAACTAATCCTGTCGCCCACAATTCAAATTAACACTGACGTTAACCCCTTTTGTCTGAACATCGAATCGTAACTATCATGTGAAAGTTTATTCTAGTCCCCGAATTAATTCCTTTCAGATACGCGCACCACCGAACAGCAGAACGGAACACAAACGACTTGTTTTAACAACCGAACAACGCAATGATGTTACATTACGACAATTTCCGCCCAATGAACATCTCTTTGACTTTATCTTTTCTACTCTGCTTAGTTAAATTATTCCTAATTACAGTTTATTCAGCTATTTAACAAAAACATCTAACAAAAAATAAAATAAATTTATCCCAACATAAAAGACTCGTTATACCTGGCAGATTAAAGCTATGTGCCAGACCATGAATCAAACCTGGAAACTTGCCTTTTGTGAGCAATGCTCTTACCAGCTCTGCTATCCAAGCATGACTCAAGGTCTGGCTTACAGCTTCACTTCTGCCAGTATTTCTTGCTCAGTTTGCATCTATGCACTTCTGGAAGGAAGTATACTACAGTGACATACCTTATTTCCAAAACAAATCATTTACTCTGCAGCTGACTATGCAGTGATTTGAAATTTCCTGGCAGAACTAAGGTTCAAGTCCTGGTCTTGTACACAACATTAATCTGCCAGCAAGTTTCAAAACACTACATACTCTGTAACAGAATAAAAGATTCATTTTGGAAACAATCTTCAAGGCTATGACTACCTACAATGTCCTTCCTTCCCGGAATGCTAATCCCACAAGTATGCAGGAGAACATCCATGAAGTTTGAAAGGTAAAAGAGTGATAGTGTCAGAAATGAAGGTGTGAGGGGGAGTTGTGAGTCATGCTTGGATAGCTCACTCGATAGAGCACTTGCCTGTGAAAAGCAGGATTTCAGGTCTGAATCTCGATACAGTAGGTTATACAGTTTTAATCTGTGAAGAATTTACAAAAATAGTGTAGACTCACAAAATCCACAGCAAAGTGTAAGAATCATTCTGGAAACGAAATTTCCTGGTAGATTAAAACTGTGTGCCTGACCGAGACATGAACTCAGGACCTTTGCCTTTCGCGGGCAAGTGCTCTACTGAATGAGCTAGCCAAGCACAACTTGCAACAGATCCTCACAGCTTCAGTTCTGCTAGTTCCTTGTCTCCCACCTTCCAAACTTCACAGAGGCTATTCTGTAAACCTTGCAGAACTAGCACTCCTGGAAGAAAGGATATTGCGGAGACCTGGCTTAGCCACAGCCTGGGGAATGTTTCCAGGATGAGATTTTCACTCTGTAATGGAGTGTGCACTTATATGAAACTTCCTGGCAGATTAAAACTGTGTGCTGGCCTGAGACTCGAACTTGGGACCTTTGCCTTTGACGGGGGAGTTCGAGTCTTGGTCGGGTTTATAGTTTTAATCTGCCAGGAAGTTTCATATCAACGCACACTTCGCCACAGAGTGAAAATCTAATTCTGCATTCTGGAAATGCTCTACACAATATTGTTGATTCCCATTTTTTGATGAATTAATACTATATTTACTTAAAAAAAAAGAGGCACACTTTGTGATTTGGTTGCCCCTACTTCTACTTTTTATCCACATGGACCCCAAGGAATTCCACATGTAGTTCATTTAGTTCATGACCGTTAATGTCTATTTATGGTATCTGCAAATATTTATATTTGGTTAAAATTGCGTAAGAGTCTTTGTAAGCTCATGTGAGTTATGAAGTGGAACACACTGAAAACCTTACCCTGTGCGCAAAGTGTGGTTGAGTTCCGACCCTTTTATTAGTATGCCTGTGTACTCAAATTTTACATATTTTGAGCAATTCTTGAAAACTACTGGAGGGTCAACTAAGTGTGCCAAGTTAATACTTTGTGCTGAACAGAGTCCAGCTCTCTACCTTTTGTGAGCACTGTATTACTACTTTTTTCATAAGTATCAGGTATCCATTGTACTTTGTGATATTAGTAAAGTCTTTGATTATTTACCTTTTAATATCCTACTGGAAACTGCAATTTTAAGGCATATAAAACCCATCTTTAGGTGTAATCAAGTCCTATTTAGGCAACAGGATATAGTTTGTCTTGGTTAAAAATAGATTCTCTTCACTGAAGGAAGTTCAGACTGGTGCACGGCAGGACTCTGCCTTGCTCAATAACTTTTCATTATTGCACTCCATGATTGCCAATTCACCAGTATGTTACAGATGACATGACACTGCTTAACATGCAGAACAATAATGTATAATTACATCAGGTGACTCAGGAAAAATTATAACTAGAAATGAATTTGTTTTCTTGTGCTGAACTACTCTATAACCCTGATAAAATGCAGGAACTAATTCTGGGATTAACTAAAGATACATAAGTCAAATCATTAAACCTATTGCACTTTCACATTGGTTCCAGATTAAACTAGGAGAAAATGTTAGTCATGTTTTAAGCTGGCATACTTTGGTCTTTTCTAGTCACAATCTCCTAAAGCATACTGATATGGGGTCAGTACTGTTACATCGGCGAAATTCTGAAAAAATCAGAATAATGAACAAAGTGAATCCTAAGAAACACTGTCACTCTGTTTTTATCAAGCTGGAGCTAATGACTGTTGTTTACTCTATATTAAAAGCAACATTAAGTGTGTTTGGCAGCAGAAAAAACACACACACACACACACACACATCATAGCACTAGAGGTGAACTGGAATTTAATATAACATAGGGTGGGCTTCCAAGTGTTCTCCTGAGTTGATGTTTTCATGTTATGCACAATATTTTGATGACTGACCCAGCTGTGAGTTTTGCTGTTATGTGCACACACTACCTGGACTCCAACCAGAGTGTGAACTATTGTTAGTCTCATGCCATTATGTATAGCCCAGTTCTATTCTTGACATCCACTATGCCCTTCAATGCTCTTTATTTTTCTTAGCTACACTGATATTCTGTGAAACGCAAATTATGCTAGCATTCTCCAGCTCTGGTGGATGAGACAGTCAGTGAGATTTCATTAAACTTAGTGCCAGATATCACGCTATTTAAATTGATACCTTCATTCCTGTTTATTAGGTTTCTTGGCATCTTTATTTCAATACACTCCCTAATTATGCTGCCCCACAAACTTGGCGTCTGCACACTAATACTGGTCTCATTGTATTTCATTACATGGTTATATTCAAGGTACTGCCTCTTCAATAGCTGGTTTGCTTTGTTGATTTAGTCAGGCATTTTGATGATGTTCCTTGCATCTCTCATACTGGGTGACAGATAGCAGACTCAGCTATAAATATCAGTGTGATACCAACAATAGTTCACAGTCTGGTTGAAGTCCAGGCAGTGACTACACATAACAGCAAAAGTCACAGCACCTGAAGAAGACAGCTGCATCAGTCATCAAAAATATTGTGGATAAAATGGAAACAACAACTTGGCAGAACATCTGAAAGCACAAAGAGAAAACCTGAGAGATCACTTGGACTTTGATATGCCAAGACCACAGACTGGCAAAGGACAGAAACTCTCACAAAATAAACACCTGAAATTTTTTTGTAACCTTTTAAAATCTGCTCTGTCCTTGCTCTATAAACTTTTGTAATAATGATTTATGACTAGTGATTGAAACACCCATTCTAAAAGGTAACAGAACTTTATGAAATAAGCAGTATCAATATCAGGTTTTACGAATGGCTCTAAGCACTATGGGACTTAACATCTGAGGTCATCAGTCCCCTAGAACTTAGAACTACTTAAACCTAACTGATTGAAGGACATCATACACATCCATGCCCTAGGCAGGATTCCAACCTGTGACCGTAGTGGTCGTGCAGTTCCAGACTGAAGCGCCTAGAACCGCTCGGCCACAGCAGCTGGCAGATTTTAGGAATACTGAGATGGAAGCAGAATTAAATTTTTAAAATTTTTCTTTAAAAATATTTGGTATCAGTTGTACATTAATGACTAAACTTATTTTCTGCTGTTAGTGGTCAATGATTATTAAAGCATTTTGAAATATTAGCATGCCACAAAGCTTCAATTTTGTCATGGTATCCACTAACAAAATACCAAATTTGCGCTGAAATCAGCACACAAATTTAACTTACCATATGCATTCAACACAGAGTATTTCTGCTTAGAGTGAATGAATTCATTCTCACTGAAAGACTATTTATGTAGGGTAGGAACAGCAGAGAATTCAATACCAAACCTTATGTGATTCCACATTTTAAATTACATGACTCAATTTAGTATTACTTCTTCGCTACAGTTTGATCCTCTGCATTCTGTCACGCAAGAAAGACTTGAATCAATCCGAAACTGACAAGGAAGAGCAGAAACTGAAGCAGGTACCTTATTTCCATGGAGAAATTTATCTAGTTCATCAACCTGCATTTGTTGTTGAACCATCAGATAACAACCAGACCTTGGTGGAGACATTTCATTATTTCATCAAACTGTCATACCAGCAGATATTTCTCTCTGCAATGATTTTTTTTCCACTTACTGTTTTTTTTTCTTCAATTAATTTAATGGAGGAATGTTGAACTACAAACTTGTGCATTAATGTGTAGGTGTCTATTGAATTGCCTATGAATTAAAATAGTGGATGGTAAATTCATAATTCTCAAAGAGTTTTACCATGAATTTTATTTAGAACAGCTTACTTTAAAACACTAGAAAAATTGATGTAAATTTATAATATTTTTTCCCATTGTGATTTTATGTGATTTATTATTTTTCCCGCAATATTTTACAGAACAAATCTAGAAGAAGAAAGTGCATTTTTGCTATAAGCATAAGTCTTATTCTGGCAGTTATCATCGGAATTATAATATGGCAAGTTTCCACATGAATATTACAAAAATACTATTTTTGTAAAATGTATTTATTTTGAGGCTGTGCTACAACAGCACAACACAAAACATATTGTAATAGTAAATAACAATGAATAAAATTAGAATTTTCTTCACTCCCTCATCTACTCAAGAATTTTGCTGCTTTGTTAAAGAAACAAATGCTCGATAACACAATCAAGTCGCATTACTTTGTCTACAAAGTGAAACCTGCACTGTTTTATCTCTCTGTGGACTTGTATTGTTAACATGACCTGCTTTTTTGTATTACTTTTGTTTTTAAATAATTATTGTCTCATAGTTTAATATATTTTATTGTAATATAATGAATGACATATCAGGCCTTAAATGTTTATATCAATAACATACATAAATTGTATCTTGCAATCCTTTTTCATCTTATAGTTACATTAAAATAAATTCTTTCACTGTTCTCAAACTATGGTTCAACCATTTTAAATTCTGTATTTACTTAAAACTGATTCCACAGATCTCCAGTGGATGCTAACTATGAGAACTCTTGTACCTTGAAACAATGCTCTTTCATTGTTCAATAAAATTTATTCCTTTCTTTCTTTGTATAACTCCAAAAAAAAAAAAAAAAAAAAAAAAAAAAAAAAAAAAAAAACCAACCAATTATTTTCAACAATATGTCAAAATTAGTTGTTCTTTTCCCATTAAATAAAAGCTGCACCACAGTTTAAATACTCTACACCCATACTCCACAAAGTATGTAGTGTGTGATGTAGGGAGTCTCTCACTGTATCACATATTAAGTTTCTTTCTTTTCCATTTATGTATGAAGTGCAGGAAGAACTAATGAGTCAGAGACACCTGTGACCATTTGTGCTGTCCTTTGTACACATTCAATATCCCCTTTAGCCTTATTTGGTGGATGACACACATACCAGAGCAGTATTCTAGGATGGGCTGCACGAGTGTTTTGTAAGTAATCTACTTTGTAGTCGAGTACTGTACAGAAAGATTAGCACTCACATACTTACGTAATTGGTTTAAAATATAGGATTAATAAATATGAGACAGAACTGCTCGCCAAACATTAAAATTAAAGTAATGACCTTATCTTAACTTTTGGAACTACTAGTTCCTTCCTTGGGAAGGTTAAAAAGGAAAGGTGTGTCACTCAGATCTCAACATGAGATGGATGAGAATGAGGATAAAACAGCAATTTATACAGCCATCACCACCACTAAAGTGGCTGAGTGCATGAATGGGCATAGATGAACTGTTCACTCGGCGATACATGGTACCCAATTGGAGAATACACTTTACAGCAAGACTCAGGGGGCCTTGGTGCCTGCTACACAGTCCAGGCTATTTAGAGCCTCTCATCCGATATCAGTTTTTATTAACTCTGGAGATCTCCACTAACATCACTCCCTCTCTCTTTTCTCATTACACTGTTTCATTTGCCTCCCTTCCCTCTTCCTATGTTTCCTGTTGTCCTAGTTCTAAATTGCACTATTTATTTCTATTTCCCTTAATCTAGCTTTACTTCTCACTCTGCACTTATCATCTTTACTAATTTACCCCCTCTCAGTGGCTCTGACATCTCCCTTTCATTTTTGTCCATCCTCATCACCACTACAGGTGTGTCCCTCTCATCTTGAGGTCCGAGTGAACTGTCTTCTTTTTAACCTTCCCAATCCCTCTCTTCTTCCTGAGGAAGGAAATAATAGTTCCAAAAACTAGAGTAATATCACCACTTTCATTTTGTGTGTGTTGGCAGTATTAAACGTGTTGTCTCCTGAAGGTAAGTACTAGCCAGTAATTATGGCTTGTATTTATTAGTTTTCTTGACTGACTTTTCCTTTGATACTGTTACACTATATGATGTCAGCTTAATGTGAGCTGCAATGGACTGAACATAATTAATGTTGCCTTACTTGCTTTTTAACAAGTTAAGAATACAAAGTTAAAACCATTGAAAAGAGGAAAAGTGTACCATTGTTTGTTTCTCTGTATCAGATGCTACCAACAATGGGTTATACACCAGAAGACTGGTTTGGTAAATAAACATTTAGAGTGCAGCTCATGGTGTTTTGAAGATGTCCTCTAATAAAGATCATAAAGCTGCAGAGCATCAAGCAATCAAGATTTTTAAATGAGAAAACTACAATTTTGGATTACCATTGTTAAATGAGCAAATTATAAACTAAGGAGGATTCAGAAAGTCGAGATAAAGTTTATCGGCAGCACTGATCTGAGAATGTGATGCAGTGTAAATTCAGGAATTAACAGTGTTCTTGGCTGAGCAGCACCTGTTGACTCCAGCACTGCAGCAGCATGGGTCAGCTGGTTAATATACATGAAATGTCAGACACATTGCCTGCTGTGGTCAATAACTGCACACTATACATTTATGGCTCAGGTCAAGGTATAAAATACCCTTCCACAATTAATAGGCCTCTAGTGCCATATATGTCAGACAGGGCTTGGGTGTACCATGAAGGGGGAGGGGAAAGCAACTTGGCTATGGGCTTCTATGTGGGTGATGCATCTGGCACTGGCTGGTTGTCTGTGGTATATAGGTATGCATCGGTGTCCAAGGACATGTTGGTGTTCTGGGTGGGTGGGACTGTGGCTGATGGGGGCAGGAGTTCTCACTTCATGAGGAGGTCCTGTGTGCAGATGCTGCAGTGACACTGGGTCTCCGGTGGTGGCTGACAGTTGGCCCAGTGGGACTGAAAATTGGACTGTGTTGCTAGTGGTGTTGTGGATGGCTGGTTGACAACCAGTGATGGATGTTAATGAGAGATGGGGGGGGGGGGGGGGGGGAAGGTGGGCACTGGTTTGCATGGCCAGTCCAGTGAGCTCTGTTAACTCAACTACATCCAAGTTCCTTGCAGCTGTAATAGTGCTTGGTACCCTCCTGGACACGCTATCATAGGAGCAGACCCAAAAGGGATCACCCGTCTGGTATTGTGGCCAGCTGTGGTAGAAGAAGATTCCAAAGTGTTTGCTGTCATGGCCCTTTTTAGTTGCTTACACACACACACACACACACACACACACACACACACACAGACAGACAGACAGACAGAGAGAGAGAGAGAGAGAGAGAGAGAGAGAGACTGACTCCACGGAAGCAAGATGAAAAGAAAGTATAAGCAGAAATTTTAAGACAAAAATTGTGAGCTGCTGTTGACCACCAGCATTGCAGGGGAGTTCTCAATGGAAAAATATCACTTTGAGTTGGTGCTTGTTTGAGTGGTGATGGAAGTCATCTAGGAATTGTACGGGAACTTCGAGAACATGTCCACTAGATTAACCCGATTTGTCTTATGAATGAATCCACAAAATCAATATGTATGCTCTCACAGTTCCAGCAATGTTGGAGCCCTGGAAAGGCAGAATAGAGCTGTGGCAGTGATTGATTGGTGGTACAGCTAGTTGTTTGACTCTTTTCAAGAATATTATGATCCTAGAGTTTATAGAATTAAAATGCTTTATTCTAACGCACCACTTCAACACACGATGTAACCAGTCTTAAAATTTCCTTTTGAAGAAGATAATTTTATAATTATCGAAACCTGGGAAGTAAGTTCTTGGCTGGCTTTTTTCTTTTCTTTCTTTCTTTCTTTTTTACCCCTTTCCAAGACTATCACTTCACAGTTACTGTTCACAGCCATGTCCAAGTTTCTGTCTATAACATTGTTCCTTATTTGTGATGCAGGGTTTACGCATTAAAGCTAGGTTGTCAAGAAAGAATTTGCCAATTCTTTCTGACACTCATCCTTTGTGTGTCCACGTGACATTCGTCTTAGCTTTTACTTCCTTAATTGTTTCATTTGTATTAGCAACCTCACTTTTGATTTTCCTAAAAATATGCATGACATCTTATGACCTATATCCACTTGCTACTGCCACCTGTTTAATAACTCCCAGTTTTCATTCCAGTATGTCTTTGGAGATGGACAGTCTGAGAGCCCTGTTGCACAGGTCAGGAAAGTGCACTCTCTTATGTTGGGCTGGAAGGCACGAAATCTCACGTATAATTTTAACTGAGTATGTGGTTCTTCTAAAGACAGTGAAGTTACGCCTTTCTCCATCCACTATGATGGTCAGATTTAGAAAATTAATCACATCATTCTTTTACAGCTCGTAATGTGATTTGCATTTTTGAGTTCTGCTCATTTAATATTTCCAACAGTTGTTATACACCATCCCACTCCCCTCCCCCTGCCACTCTAAACTACTAACTGCACAGCTGGAAATAAATTCTATTCTTTCATTTCTGTGAAAGAGCTAAACAATTTGTTCTCTAGGTTGTTCACAAAAATTTCTACCAATGTGTGCAATTGGCTACTTCCTATAGCTAACCTTCATTTTGTGTTAACGCTTTGCCAACAAAATTAAAACAGGTGACAGGTAATGTGAATTCCCACAAATATGAACATTAAAAATTTCCACCAACTGACATGTCAATGCATTTAGCTGAAATTACTGAACTTCTGAAGTTCATTAATAATTTAACACATATAATTATTTAAAAAATGTTTAAGATGATGTAATCTCTGTTAATGAATTACACTAAGATGAGACATTGTGCCACATGTCCGAACCACCAGACCCCAACAGTATTGAGCTCAATAATGTGACAAAACCTCAATTTGGCACTCTGTTTGGCCTGATGTTGGGGCAGCAACTTCTACCAATATTTAAAATATGCCTGTCAGGCTACAGTGACTACTGCAGTCCTGCAGATGTCAAACTTTTTCACTGTCTGTGTGTGGCTGCTGCTTATACAGTAGAGGAGAAAAGCAAATTACTGTCTGTTTCAGAAATACTGTGCTCAGTTTCAAAACCATTATCAATTTGGGAACCACATTCTTCAAGCAGCCCCAGAATTTTTTCTTTGGTCAGTCCCCTATTATATGGCAAAGTTCTGCAATCAGTACAACTATGAAAGTACAAGGCAGAATGAATATGTGGGAACTGATCACTTCTGCAGTATGTTTATCAAGTCATGTAGCATTTTATGGGGGCAGGAACATCCATCTAGCAGCTCTCTGAGGTGCTACACATTGTGAACAGTTGACTTCAAGCCATCAGTGCTCAGATATATTGTACTGGGACTCAACCATCACAGAGAATCTCAACATACCTGTAAATTTTTTTTTCCAAAACTCTTCTTCTTCAATAAAAAGCATTTTACTTAATTTAGGGAATGCTTCAATGTTTTAGTACAACTTATTTCAAGAATGTATTTTAAAAATCTCTTAGTATGCGTAGAGGGTTCTCAGTAATCAAAGATTTTGTTTGTATTAATCAAAATGGTTTTGAATTATAATATAAAGGGAAATTGGATGAGGAATTCTGCATTCTACAAGACACTTTGGAGTTTTGTTTTACCCAGACATGTTTCAGCTGTTTTTGTGCTATCTTAAGTGGGTTACTTCATTTCCTTTCTGCAGAACTGTCATAGCATATTAATGTTAAGAGAAAAGATTTGGTACAAAATATTTACATTTGTATATGAAGTGATTGTTGTCAAATATTATACATGGTTTGTTCACAGTTGGTACATGTATTACTGGGCTGAGGCATCACATGATGTTTATTACACTATGTCTAAAGTTCTGGTTTTATAGCTTATTTAGCAAAGGTGGTTGTATGCACTAGTTTACATACGTTACATGAAGCTAGCGAATCATTATGTTGGTAGCTCTAAGGCCACTACACAATCTACAACTTGTAATCTGCAAACAGCGAAACAATTTTTATTTTTTGTTTATTGTGCATTTCCGAATGAAAATGAATATGTATCATGTTATTTTGCATGTTACTTTCAACTTTGATGTGTGGTCACACCCCATAATTCACGAAAAAGCCAGCTTCACATATTTACTACACACGCTGAACAAAATACCCATGAACAAACATGTTTACGCACTACAATTGAATACAATACAGCAAATTGTACAGGAGAATGAATATGATACAAAGAGATTAGATAAATTACAAAATACAAAAACAGGAAACACACGATCATGAAACATACACACAAACAAACACAACACAATATACAACAAATCAGCAGTGTGTCAGCAACAAATGGCACATAATGACCTTACAACAACAAAGTCACAAATGGGGTGAGCAGTATAGTAAAGCAACAAGGGCTCAACATAGCATACAGAACAACAACACAATACAAAACAGACTTGGAAGAAATACCACAAACATTGACAAATATAGTAAGTCTGGTACATACCAACTAACTTGCAACTGCTGTCAATCTGTATATGTGGGTCAAACATGAAGGATTTTCAGAACAAGGCACACAGAACATCTCAGAGTACTGGAAAGCAATAGCTCGCACTCAACATTCACAGATCACTTGATAGCACAGAATCACCACCCAACAAATGTTGAAAGTGACTTATAGATCGTTAAAACTGGTAACAGCCTATATCAAAAATTAATAGAAGAAAACTCACACATCCAAAAAACAATAGTCCAAGGAAAGAAAGTACTAAATGAATACACATCACTGTGCAATAAAACTCTCTTTGTCACAACTGAAGAACTCTTATAAATAACACCCACACCAAAACTTCACATGATCAGCCCCCAGAATTAAATCCCCCCCACACAAAACTATAAATGCCAGTGACACTTCAAATCTGCATGTTTCACCTAGACAAACATGCATGAAACAAATGAATACCACACAGCCACAGCAACACGTAATGGTGATGAAAAAACTGTGCAAGTTCGAAAAACTCCAGAAAATGCCTGTGAAACGCCAAATGTGGTAGAAATCAGTGTGTTAGCACACCACAAGAAAAGGAGACACACATCACAACATCAAAGCTGTAAGTAACATGCAAAATAAGGTGATACATACTCATTTTCATATGGAAATGCATAATAAACAAAAAATAAAAATTACGTTTCGGTTTGCAGATGACAGGTTGTAGAGTGTGTAGCAGACTTAAAGCTACCAACACAATCATTTAATTACTTCATGTAAGGAATGTAAACTAATGCACACCACCATCTTTTTCCAAATAAGTTATAAAACCAGAACATAAAGAGATACTGTAATAAACAACACACACTGCATCAAGCCAGTAATACATATCTTAACTGTGAACTGTAAGCAAATCACGAATAATATTTGACAACAACATCATTCACAGATGTAAATATTTTCTACAAAATGTTTTCTCTTAACCACAACAATTTTACAGAAAGAAAATAAAGTAACCCACTGAAGATAGCAGAAAAAAATGCTGAAACATGTCTGGATAAAACAAAACTCCAAAGTGTCTCGCTTAAGGCAGAATTCCTCACCCAAACTGATAGTTTTGACATAAGAAGGTTACTGCAGACTTACAAATATGGTGAAAAGTTCTTCGGCTTTGTAATTTTTAAACACAGCATTAAGTCCCCAGGTTTATTATATAAACTATGAATAACTGCAAAAGGTGTAGCCCACTGACTTTTAAATGGTATAGGGACTACAATCTGCTGACTTTCAAGATAATTTAATGCTTTCTCTAGGTAATCATGTAAAAAATAGGAATAGGCTGTTTGTGTTAATATGATTTAATAATACTCTGTGATTTAGTTGCTGGCACTACAAGCACAGTACCACAAATCTCAAGTTGGATGTGGGTTTGGTTGATGATAAACTGAAAATACTTGAGACTCCTGGGGCAATGTGACTTGTTTACACTAACTGGTCCTATTACTATCCAATATCAACAGCATTCTTGCAAGAGACAGAAATGAGATGTTTGTTCGATCAAACTTTCAGATGATGTACATGGGTATCTACTGCTAGATTTTCAGTGACTGCTTTTAAGCATAATCACTGACACAATTTGTTCAGGACATACTGTCGTAATTTTGGCCATACTCTGTCCCACATTGGTGGAAACATTTCTTTACAGGCAACATTTCCTGTTCCTCAAAAGTACTACACTTAGGAGTATTCTGCACTTTCTCAAGTACGACATTGTTCTGTTTTAAGTTTCTGTAATCACTTTTTCTTGACTGGAGAAGAGCAGATTATCATCTCAAACTACAGGGTGTGGCAGAACTGAGTAAAGTAGTTTTAAGGAGCAATAAAAAATAAATCTGGGTGTATAGAGGAAAAATGTTTATTTTCTAAATTAGTACAGTATACAATTTTACATTCATTTAGTTCTGAAAATAATGTCCTCAAGATGGCGGCCATTAGCATCAATACATTGTTGTAGATGATCCCTGAAGTTTCTAGCAGCTCTTGCACACATCACTTCATCAATAACCCACTCTTTTAACTCTGGTAGGCTGTGATGGTGGCTTTTGAAAACCTTTTCCTTCAGATATCCCCAAAGAAAGTAATCAAATGCTCAAATCTGGTGACCATGCAGGCCACCCGACATCACCCCCTCAGAGAGATGAGGTGTCCTGGAAACATTTCTCTCAAAACATCAAGTGAAATTCAAGATGTGTGAGCAATAGCTCCATCCTGTTGGAACCACTAGTACCCCAGTCCATGTTCTTTAACAATCTCATCCATTCTGGGTTGCAGGAAATTTTGCAACATTGAAACATAATGTGTGAAATTCACTGTCATGGTCACTCCTTACTCCTCAAAAAAGTAAGGGCCTACCACGCCAAATTGTGACATGGCACACCACACTGTCACTTTAGGAGAATGTTGTGGTCTTTCATGAATAATTCGGGGGTTATTTTCAGCCCAGCAGTGAAAGTTTTGCTTATTCACACACCCACTAAGATGAAAGTGTGCCTCGTCACTACTGAAAAAAGCTGCATTCGGAGGGATCTGAGCAAGCATTTGCTCACACAGATTTTGACAGTTGGCATAGTCTGCTGGGCATAATTCTTCAGCAATCATTATTTAGAAAGGATGGAACTTCAAATCGCATAGCAGAATCCTTCTCAAACTGCAGTCTGAAATCCCCAATGCAACAGCATGACATCAAGCAGAATGTTGTGGCTATTGTTGAACTGGTGTTCTCACCTGCTACACATTTTCTGGCATTCTGATGGATCTGTGTCAGCCACGTGTATCTATTCTTAGTGTGCTACCAGTTTCCTCCAACTGCCAAACCCAGGACCGAATTGTGTTTGCATTAGAAACGATGTTGTTGAGTGGACTGTTGAACTGACACTGAAAAATTCGTTGTGCAGCGATCACATATCTATTGATTTCATAATAAGCATGAACGGCAAAACCATGATGTGCTCCGGTCCAGACCACGTTGGCTACTGAAATGGGGTCAACGACTGAACAAAGGCAGACCACGTGCAACTGCCTACCCCCACCACAGCCCCAGCAGTAATCAACAGAAACCGCTTAGTCGGTTCTGCCGCACCCTGTACATTACCTGAACACAATTGTAAAAAAATCACTGTTTTCACAATGAAAACTGCACTTCAAAGATACATCTTTATAGCCAGCTGTCCATGCAGCGTAACACTATGAATATTTCTTATGATACTGAAAGAAATCAAGAACAGAAAAGACTTATGTTCTTACCTTAACAAAAACCTACAAATTGTCACTGGAAATATTACAAGCCTTCTAATGGAGGAAAGCCTCTCCTAAAAACAGTCCCAATATTTTTCTCCTGGTACAAACATCAGAAAAGGTGGTGGGTGGTTGCTGCAAGTGATAAGAAAGCAATTTCTGTATGGCATTCTACACATCCATCCTGCATCCCCACTGTCCCCATTGAGCTTGTTCCTATGCTTGGAGCTCCTGTTGTATACTTTGAAGCTACAATTGCACAAGTTGACTTGAGGAACTCTGGATCAATTTTGTTGACTGTGCAGTTGTCTCAATGCCCAGTTCAAGCACTTGTTGTTTGAATCCTTGTTTAACACTGTAGAACTGGCTAATTCTGTACCTGCATGCAACAGCTCACAGCATTTATTGATGAAGCACAATGACACAAATGCTGCACCATACCATGCGTAAAACCAGTCCTGGCTGATGCGTCCTGAGTAGATGCCTAAAAAAGTGCAAACAAAATTCAGAGTTGTCATCAAAGTCGAATTTTTGACCAGAGAGTAGCCCAAAGATCCAGAATCCATAATCTGAGAAAGATGCAACATTGGTGTGAAAAGTCAGCAGTGTTCCTGGCTTGGCAGTGATCTGTCTGCTCCGGCACTGTGGCGGCATTAAATGGTAGCCACACAGGTCAGCTGGGTAGCTAATGTGACATGCCACCGACACAATGCATGCTGCCGGCAATGACTGCAGAGTCAATACATGCTACTGATATCAGAGCTTGAAGACAGTTCTTACTTACGGATAAATGACAAAGTTCTTACTTACGGATACATGACAACCAGAATGACCTACTGTTTTCTCAATGGGGCACCGAATATGAAATTCACAGTGTCAGCACATGGTTGCAGAAACAGTTATTCACAAATAACTTTAAAAAAGTACTTATTAGGATGAGCATGTTGAGAAATCTAGGTATTTAAATGAAAGTTTTGAAAGTTCTGACAGAATGTAAATACTTTTAGATTAAAGGAGACCACTCATCGAAAAACAGAGGCTTTGAGTTGCTGACAGGCACTCAGAAAAAGAAAGAAAACTTGCTAGTTTTTGAAGTAATCCTTTTTTGGGCTAGAGTAGAAATGCACACACAAAACACATTCACATGAATGCCCACAATGTGCATGTTAGTGCATTTTCTGTGTGTATTTGTACTCTAGTTCCGGAATTGAGTACCCCAAAAGCTAGCAAGTTTTCTTTCTTTATGCGTGTGCCTGCTGACAATGGTTCTGCTTTTTCATGAATAGTTAAGTAGAAAGTAATACAAGGAAATATTATACACTTCATTTATTTAATTATTCTCACTCATTATGGCATAACAGCCATGAAGGCATTACTTATCACAGTCGGTGTCCACGCAGTACGCATTGGAGCAGTGAAATACATGACAAAATTCAAATTGAGTACAAAATTTAATACTTAAATTATGCATTTAAATTTACACAACAATTTCTTCAGCATGGAAAAACAGGAAAGAAAACGTCTAAAAACAGTTCACAGAGGTGAACTGCCAGTAATCACTATATGCAAAATTCAAAGTCCTTTTGTACTGATGAATGCACTCGAAGAGTTTAAATGAATGAACAGCACAGCAGCAGCTAATCGAGCCTGTGTTTGTTGTTGGTTCAGGTCATGCGCCCATTCCACTCTTCCCCAGTGACCAGTCTATGGGGGAATCAAATAAAATAATTACTAATAATTAATTACAAACTGGACATACATAATGCCAAATAGAAGGCATAAACATTTCTATAATTTTTCAAGACACAATATACAAAAAAATTTACATTGTAATAATACCTGAAATTCTTCTTCCAATCTTGATAGTAAAACAGCTTTCTCTACAGAAATATAACGGTCAACACAGCACAATGTTAATATAAGTGATTTGACTGTTTCAACACCAAAAGCAAATCCTGCAAAAACAGTACATAAACAAAAATTATGAAAAAGGAAAGCCAATAATTAGAAGTCAGATAAACAATGCCACATGAAAAGGAAAACCAGTCTTAAATTAAACTTCTGTTAAGTTATGTGCAACATTCCGCAAAATTTGGCTGGCTACGACCAAATTTTCTGTAATTTTTATGATGTTATAATACCTTCCATCATCACATAAGCAAGATAATATCTACAATATCAGACAGGAAAGATCTGACTGACAGAAGACACAGCTATTTTAAACAACACTATTCTAAAGTGCAAGTTTTCAAGTTTTGCATGTGTTCACATATGCGGGTAACATTAAGCACCATGCTACTCCTTCCCATGCATTTTAACATTCTCAGATACTTCTTGGCATCCTGCCAACAAGATGGTTGAGAAACTGCTAAGCAATCCTTTCCCCCTCTTTCAAGGTGGCCTTCCTTGAAGTGATCCTCTTGTTTCAAGAATGCTTAATTAGGTTTGTATCGATTGATACACATATCATTCTGTTTAGTTCATACCTGCTTGATGAAGGAGGTGGTTCTGAGGTGTGCATCATGTGCTCAAGCATGATCATTTTGAAAGGTGATCCCACTACAAAAATGTTGACTGTTGGGCTGGACAATAGGCTGGAGAATTCTGTCCTTATATTACAAAGCCCTCAAATTACTCATCTTATAATGGCAATGAGAGGTGTCTGTTATCCCTACATAATACTGTTTCAAAACATGATTGACCATCTCAAGGAGAAGCCATGATAATGCTTTTCTGAGCTGTGCATTGGTACTTTGGCCATCTCTTCACTCTTCTATGTTGATCACCAGGTATCAGACAAGTCCTCCACTCGAGAACCTGAATCCACTGATCCAGATTCTAGTCCAGAAAATGGTTTTGTACTGTCTGGGTTGACATTGCCTTCACATAGTTGTCTCTAAAAAGTACCTACTTACGGGACATGAGAATCTTGCATAAACAGAAACACAAAAAATAATGTGAAATTGACAGTTTTTAACCCCGAATGTGAAACTACTAGTTTTACGGAATGTCAAAGATGTTTGGATATTCCCCATGGAAATGTCATAAATCAGAGGCTTGCAGTTTACCAATATTGGTAATGGATAGCTATTTAGTGTTGAAATTCGATCTCGACTTCTCTTTTAGCTAAGGTATGCATATACCTTTAAAATGACAGTTCATTTTCCATGTAATGGCATTATGCGCTATATGATGGGTCAGGAAAAAGTCAGTGTTATTTTATGGCCAAAATCGCTGCTATGTTTTGCACTTTTTGGTGTTATTTTCTGGCATGCTTTTCCTATTATCAGTTATCTATTTTTGTCTTATTTAACCATTTTTCAATGCTATGTTGAAAATCCCCCCCCCCCCATGAACCATAGACCTTGCTGTTGGTGGGGAGGCTTGCGTGCCTCAACGATACAGATAGCCATACTGTAGGTGCAACCACAATGGAGGGATATCTGTTAAGAGTCCAGACAAACGTGTGGTTCCTGAAGAGCGGCAGCAGCCTTTTCAGTAGTTGCACGGGCAACAGTCTGGATGATTGACTGATCTGGTCTTGTAAGACTAATGAAAACGGCCTTGCTGTGCTGGTACTGCGAACAGCTGAAAGCAAGGGGGAACTACACCCGTAATTTTTCCCCGAGGGCATGCAGCTTTACTGTATGGTAAAATGATGATGGCGTTCTCTTGGGTAAAATATTCCGGAGGTAAAACAGTCCTCCATTCGGATCTCCGGACGGGGACTACTCATGAGGACGTTATTATCAGGAGGAAGAAAACTGGTGTTCTACGGATCGGAGCATGGAATGTCAGATCCCTTAATCGGGCAGGTAGGTTAGAAAATTTAAAAACGGAAATGGATAAGTTAAAGTTAGATATAGTGGGAATTAGTGACGTTTGGTGGAAAGAGGAACGAGACTTCTCACCAGGTGAATACAGGGTTATAAATACAAAATCAAATAGGGGTAATGCAGGAGTAGGTTTAATAATGAATAGGAAAATAGGAGTGCGGGTAAGCTACTACAAACAGCATAGTGAATGCCTTATTGTGGCCAAGGTAGACACGAAGCCCACACCTACTACAGTAGTACAAGTTTATATGCCAACTAGCTCTGCAGATGACGAAGAAATTGAAGAAATGTATGATGAGATAAAAGAAATTATTCAGATAGTGGAGGGAGACAAAAATTTAATAGTCATGGGTGACTGGAATTCGTCAGTAGGAAAAGGGAGAGAAGGAAACATAGTAGGTGAATATGGATTGGGGGGAAGAAATGAAAGAGGAAGCCGCCTTGTAGAATTTTGCACAGAGCATAACTTAATCATAGCTAACACTTGGTTCAAGAATCATAAAAGAAGGTTGTATACATGGAAGAAGCCTGGAGATACTGACAGGTTTCAGATCGATTATATAATGGTAAGACAGAGATTTAGGAACCAGGTTTTAAATTGTAAGACATTTCCAGGGGAAGATGTGGACTCTGACCACAATCTATTGGTTATGAACTGTAGATTAAAACCGAAGAAACTGCAAAAAGGTGGGAATTTAAGGAGATGGGACCTGGATAAACTGACAGAACCTGAGGTTGTACAGAGTTTCAGGGAGAGCATAAGGGAACAATTGACAGGAATGGGGGAAAGAAATACAGTAGAAGAAGAATGGGTAGCTTTGAGGGATGAAGTAGTGAAGGCAGCAGAGGATCAAGTAGGTATAAAGACGAGGGCTAATAGAACTCCTTGGGTAACAGAAGAGATATTGAATTTAATTGATGAAAAGAGAAAATATAAAAATGCAATAAATGAAGCAGGCAAAAAGGAATACAAACGTCTCATAAATGAGATCGACAGAAAGTGCAAAATGGCTAAGCAGGCATGGCTAGAGGACAAATGTAAGGATGTACAGGCTTATCTCACTAGGGATAAGATAGATACTACCTACAGGAAAATTAAAGTGACTGTTGAAGGAAAGAGAACCACTTGTATGAATATCAAGAGCTCACAAGAAACCCAGTTATAAGCAAAGAAGGGAAAGCAAAAAGGTGGAAGGAGTATATAGAGGGTCTATACAAGGGTGATGTACTTGAGGACAATATTATGGAAATGGAAGAGGATGTAGATGAAGATGAAATGGGAGATATGATATTGCGTGAAGAGTTCGACAGAGCACTGAAAGACCTAAGTCAAAACAAAGCCCTGGGAGTAGACAACATTCCATTAGAACTACTAACAGCCTTGGGAGAGCCAGTCCTGACAAAATTCTACCATCTGCTGAGCAAAATGTATGAGACAGGTGAAATACCCTCAAACTTCAAGAAGAATATAATAATTCCAATCCCAAAGAAAGCAGGTGTTGACAGATGTGAAAATTACTGAACTATAAGTTTAATAAGTCATGGCTGTACAATACTAATGTGAATTCTTTACAGATGAATGGAAAAACTGGTAGAAGCCGAACTCAGGGAAGATCAGTTTGGATTCCATAGAAATATTGGAACACGTGAGACAACACTGACCCTATGACTTATCTTAGAAGAAAGATTAAGGAAAGGCAAACCTATGTTTCTAGCATTTGTAGACTTAGAGAAAGCTTTTGACAATATTGACTGGAATATTGTCTATCAAATTCTGAAGGTGGGAGGGGTAAAATACAGGGAGCAAAAGGCTATTTACAATTTGTATAGAAACCATTTGGCACTTATAAGAGTCGAGGGACATGAAAGGGAAGCAGTAGTTGGGAAGGGAGTGAGGCAGGGTTGTTGCCTATCCCCGATGTTATTCAATCTGTATATTGAGCAAGCAGTAAAGGAAACAAAAGAAAAATTTGGTGTAGATATTAAAATCCATGGAGAAGAAATAAAAACTTTGAGGTTTGCCGATGACATTGTAATTCTGTCAGAGACAGCAAAGGACTTGGAAGAGCAGTTGAACGGAATGGACAGGGTCTTGAAAGGAGGATATAAGATGAACATCAGCAAAAGCAAATCGAGGATAATGGAATGCAGTCGAATTAAGTATGGTGATGCTGAGGGAATTAGATTAGGAAATGAGACACTTAAAGTAGTAAAGGAGTTTTGCTATTTGGGGAACAAAATAGCTGATGATTGTCGAAGTAGAGAGGATATAAAATGTAGACTGGTAATGGCAAGGAAAGCGTTTCTGAAGAAGAGAAATTTGTTAACATCGAGTATAGATTTAAGTGTCTGGAAGTCGTTTCTGAAAGTATTTGTATGGAGTGTAGCCATGTATGGAAGTGAAACATGGGACGATAAATAGTTTGGACAAGGAGAGAATAGAAGCTTTCGAAATGTGGTGCTACAGAAGCATGCTGAAGATTAGATGGGTAGATCACATAATTAATGAGGAGGTATTGAATAGAATTGGGGAGAAGAGGAGTTTGTGGCACAACTTGATTAGAAGAAGGGATCAGTTGGTAGGACATGTTCTGAGGCATCAAGGGATCACCGATTTAGTATTGGAGGGCAGCGTGGAGGGTAAAAATCATAGAGGGAGACCAAGAGATGAATACACTAAGCAGATTCAGAAGGATGTAGGCTGTAGTACATTCTGGGAGATGAAGCAGCTTGCACAGGGTAGAGTAGCATGGAGAGCTGCATCAAACCAGTCTCAGGACTGAAGACCATAACAACAACAACAACAACATGTTGAAAATGGAACTACTCCTAAGACAGGTTGGGCCAAACATGAGACAAGTGTAAAGAAAAATTATTTTAACAAAAAAATTTGACACAAATAATTATTTAAAAACAAATACCAAATGTAAAAATGAAAATAACAATTTGTTGCAGATATTGTATTGATGATATGTTTTGCACTTGTTCATATCGTTCTTGAGCTGTGGAGACCACATAAGCTGGTCTCCGCAGCTCAAGAATGATCAGAAGATGCGCTGAAGCGTGAAACGTGTCATCAATAAAGTATCTGGAACAGAGACTATTATTTCAATTTTTAACATTTGTATACTACTGCTGTGCTTGGTCAGAATGGTGTGGAGTGATACATATATTTTAAATACTGCAAAAACAATTATTTATTAATGATGTAATTCAGGTCCACAATCTGTAAGGGGCATTCAAATGAAACCCAATCACTAGTGTAAAGTAACGGTAACAATTTTATCAACTCAAAACTGTAATTATACACAGTACATATTCCTACAAAGTCACCAAAACTGGTGGCACATTTATACCATTGCAACACTAGCTGGTCGATTCCATCCTTGAAGAAGCTAGTAGGCTTCTGTCGAGCCCAGGCCTGGATCCAGTCACACACTTCATCATCCATTGCAAATTGATGTCCATGAATAGCTTGTTTTAGAGGTCCAAACACATGAAAGTCACACAGTGAAAGGTTGGGACTGTACAGTGGATGTTCCACCGAAACTGCTGCAATGTCGTCTTCACCCCATTGGCCATGTGTGGGCGGGCATTATCATGCAGGAGCATAACGCAATTGGACAACATGCCTTGGCATTTCGATTTGATGGCTAGTCTAAGGGTCTGTCAAGTAGCTTGATAACTCTGGGCATTTATGGTGGTTCCCTGTTCCAGGAACTCAACAAGCAGTGGGCCCTTGTGGTCAAAAAAAGGACATCATGACCTTACCAGAACTGGTGCGCACGGCCTTTGATTTCTTTGGAGGTGGTGAAGTCATACGTTTCCACTGCTTGCTCTGACGCTTGCTTTCCGATTCAAAATGGTGACACCATGTTTCGCCACCTGTGACAATACGCGACAGAAACTGTATTCCTCCTCATGATAACATTGCAGATGACTCAAAGACAGTGCCATTCGAGTATTGCGCTGTTCAGCAGTCAGTTTGTGGGGTACCCACTGCGCACAGATTTTTCGAAAGTTCAAGTGTTGATGCATTATGGTGTGGGTGGTGCTCACACTAATACCCAATAACCAATGGATCTTGTCCACGCTGATTCTGCTGTTGTCCAAGACTAAAGCATTCACTTCCACAACCATTTCCGGTGTGATGACACAATGAGCCTGTCCACGACAATCATTGTCTTCTAGTGACTCGCGCCCCTCAGGGAATCTTTTTGCACCATTCCACCCAACACTTTAACAACTGAGACTGTACTCACTGTACACAGCCTTCATCCATTGATACATTTCATGGCCTCCAACTTCCTCCACCACCAAAAATCAAATCACTCCACGTTCCTGCTTACTCACCTGTATGTTCGGTAGTGGACAATTACTTGTGTGACCACATTCTCTTCAGCGTGAAACTACACTGACACTATGCAACACCAAATGATGTGCACGCATCAGTCTCTCTACCAATAGATGGCGCCACCATAACTGCAGTTATGTGTTGCCACCCTATGTGTAAGGCAAAGGTAGACGCACTGACCAAGCTTCATTTGAATGAACCTCATATTTTTGACACTTGACAAGTTTTCTCACCGACTTAAATATTTATATTAAATGGTTGAAATTTCTTACAGAATGGCAATAATGAATCTTCTGATATGTGAAACTGGTCATCAATTAAACAAAAGTAACTGAATTTTGCAACTTTGGCCATTTTCTACATCAAACTGGTTAATTCGAATTGCTGTCCTGTTATTAATACAGTGTGCTGGAAATCCAAAAAGATGAATTTTACAGCTACTCATTTCTGTTGCAGAAATTAATGCTGTCCTGCCTTACCAACCATTTGGAACTCATCACGCATTCAGAAATAAACAACCAAATATTTATTTCATTCTTTGATCTCTAATCAGATGGAAATTTTAACATTTTTTGCAGAACATACTTGTATTACACTTACAGATTTTTTCCTTTACTTTTACTGTAAAAATTGGTAGAGCTGTAAGCTCAATACTGATGACGGTGTTGGCATTGTTCACACCCACCTCCTTCCAAATACTTGCATTACATTCATAACAGAAGATCCAGACTATGTTGATAATGCTATGATAGAAAAAAATATATATATTAGCATGCAGTGGGACACACAACTACATCCATTCATATTGTAAACCACAGAACTATCCATTACGTTATGGCTTACTCATTCGGCTACTGTCTCAATGATCACATTTCTTCAAGCCTTATATCATTGCTGCTTTATTAATCAGATTTAATGAGCAGGGTGATGTGTTTGTGATAGATTTTCATTGCGCCGTTGGTTTGAAATGGCACATACACTACAAAAGAAATAAATAATTGAAATTCACACAGTGGTCAGTGGTCGTTCGTATGCACTCACAAAAGTCTATAGTCGAAATGCCACGAGTGAAGTCACGACTGCAAAAAATAGTGCAACAGTTGAACATGGAACATTTCAACATTAAATATGTGACTGACATCATTAAATTTACGACACTTCAATGAGGTCACAGAGAATTTTTTTTGAGAAATGCCAATTTTGCATTACTTTCTTAAATACCGCTGAATTCGCATTACTTCCTTAAAACTACCAAATTCGCGTTATTCATCGAGTTATCGTTTAAACGAATTTTTTCTGTTCCTAACTGTATGTGACAATAGATGAAAATACCATACTTCCAACAAAGCGTTCAAGTAACGCACATATTTGCTGACATCACATTTCTTGACATTTTTCATGGCAAACAGTAACAAAAATGACATGTTTTGGAGAGATCTTCATTGTGAAGCATCAGGCAAACTGCAGTTTTTCAGTACACAAAAACCACTAAATATGACACTTCGCTTCACAAATGTGTAAATCAACTTTGTGCCTGCTCAGTCTGCTTCTGTCAGCCAATCCCAGAACAGGATAAATGACTTCATACAAACATTACTCTCACAGCAGACAATACAAGAAAGAATTTAAATCACAGAATGACCATGCCTATCACCATAGGGTGACTCAGTGTCAAACATGCAATATTTTTGTTATATATTTTAACTTCAGGTCACTCCATTCTTATTATTACATTGTCATCAGTTGAAACTGCTAACAGAGATTACTGCATAACAGGTGTACAACAAAGTGTAGGGCTATAGATAGGAAGAAGCTGAATGAAATGCATTTTTTTTTTTTTTTTTTTTTTACTTTTAAACAAAGTAAAAATTTAGTTCCTTCTCTTTACTAACTATGTACAGAGACAAATGCCAACAAGTGGTCAAGAGACAAACAGATCTAAATCCCCACTCTAAGCGAAATGAAGTAATGCGGAGGGGGAATAAAGACACTCCTAGGTGCTACCACCAATTTTTAATGCAATTTAAAACACATATTGCAAAATTCCCAGCCGCTTCAGGTGTTAGTGTTCCAGGATCCCACTAACATAACCTCAGTGAAAATGTCACTCCTCACTATTAACTACAGAAATAATGGTTGCAGTGGTATTCTGCTTAAATATGGTTCAGCTAGGAACTGGATCAAAATGAAACATTACTATTGCAACACTGAGTGAGGTAAACTTTATGAAGTCAAACAATACTTCTTCGATCCACACTTCATAGCCCTCACAAAACTTTTAACTGCTTCACACGTACAAAACAAAGCCACTCTCAGCCAATTGAAAAATGTGTCACCACAATAACCCTACAAAATAAATCAAGGAGTACAATTAAATTATTCCCAATCTTTGATATCTAGTCCTATACTCATTACTGCAATCTTTCACTGAAGTACGGACACTTTCTGTCATACTTCTAAAATTGCAGAAACTTCCCACCTACACAATAAATCTATGTGCCATTTGATTAATTAATATCGATAGCGAACTGCATCATCTCAGGTTAGCAAACAAATAGGAGCTAAATGTCAGGTCCTTCTGATCCTCTACATGCACATTTAGTTCCTCTTGTCTCTCACTGCTCCCGAACAGTAACTGCACTTTCCTCGGGCATGAAATCACAGCTCAATCATTTCGTAGACAAAAGTATGACAACAGCACCACTATTCCTCAACAGTTATCAATGAGTAACATATAGCTGTCAGTCATTTTTCTAGTGGCCAGCTGGTGCATTATGGTCTCTGGCTTCAGCGCTCTGCTATTGTCTCTGGACTGACGGATGATGTTTGCCGCCACCTCCTGAACATGCTGTACAAAGTACTCGACTGTCTGTACAAATACACAGGAGACACATTACATACAGAGTGGTACTAGTCTTTATGTGTTCCTTTCCCCATATTTTATTTGTCTCGTGCTGCTTCAATAGAGTGAAACAAACCCTAAAAGATTACATCACCAAAACAGGCGAAATCATTCTGTCCCAGCACAATACATAACATCATGCATGTATGTTTCTGGCAATACCACAGAACACGGAGAATGTTAATTTCAATATTTATTAAACATTATTTTTCTGTTTTGTGAATGAAGTTTATTGTAACAGACTGATCTGTAGCATAGCCTGGGGGCTAACTTAAGTTGAAAGATAATGACTTGGTTGTAAGCTGACAGATGTAGCATAACCACTTTTTTTTCTGCCCCCCAATCATTGAAACGATATTTACATCTACATCTACTTCAATACTCTGCAAATCACCAAGAGGTGCATGGCAGAGGGTATGTACCATTGTACCATTTATTAGGGTTTCTTTCTATTCCATTCATGTAAGTAGCGAGGGAAGAATGATTGTTTGAATGCCTATGTGCATGCAGTAATAATTCTTATCTTATCCTCAGAATCACTAGGTGAGCAATACATAGAGGGTTGTAGTACATTTCTAGAGTAATCATTTAAAGCCGGTTCTTGAAACTTTGTTAATAGACTTTCTCAGTATAGTTTACATCTATCTTCAAGAATCTTCCAGTTTGGTTCTTTCAGTATCTCTGCGACACTGTCCCCTGGATTAAACAAACCAGTGACCATTCATGCTGCCCTTTTCTGTACACGTTCAGTGTCCATTGTTAGTCCTATCTGGTACAGATCACACACACTTTAGCAATATTCTAGAAATGGTTGCACGAGTGATTTGTAAGCAATCTCCTTTGTAGATGATTCCACTCCCCCGGTATAAATAAGTCTACCACCGACTTTACCCACGAGTGAACCTATGCGATCAATCCAGTTCATGTCCCTACAAAGTATTACACACAGGCATAGGTTGCGCAGGATACAGTGGCCAATGCATAGTGACCAGTTTTCATCCAAAGCACTGGGCAAGTTCATTTGTTTGTTCAGAAGAGGAGAGGCCGGCAAGCGTTTCTCATCTTTTGGCCGGTCAGTGACAACAGAATCAACGCGCGCATCCTGTAATCTTTCTCAAACGATTTTATAGAAACTATCCAGGAAAAAAAAAAAAAACATTTGTGCTTTACTTGTTGCTTTATATGGCAGTTTCATTCTGATATGCCCACCATTTTGTTAATGGTCATAGTTAGTGTGATGTTTATGAGGAAGTAAGACACTGTGCGAAATTTGAGTGAAATATTCATGATATACCTCATATTTCATAAACAATTTGTGATATTGGAATGAGATTTTGGCAAATGATAACACACAAAGAGTATTTTGCCGTAAGGTTATTATGAAAAACTTTATTTACCATGTTATTCCAATAACCACAGACTTTTTCAGTGAAAATTTTTAAGGGCCATCAATAGTTGAACACCAAAAGTGAAGTCATTACACGTTTATTTTTCATAAGATGGTGACCTTAATTTCCCTCAGTTCCTAACTTGATAAACCACTGTTTCAGAATTCTCTCACAACTGAGTCTGCACAACATGCTCATGAGGTGAGGCTGTGTAAACTCCACTGAGTTTTGGCAAAAGAAGCAGATTCTAACATGGCAACAAGAGAAATGTGTAGGTTTTACTCAAAATTCCCCACTCGTGACACTTCCCTGAATGTTACAAATGGTTAACAAACCAGGCAAAAATATTCTGCTGCGTTTTCAGCAGAATTCTTTGTAGATACTTACCAAAGAAGAGCTGACAGATTTTTTTGAATGGTCACTATGCAAGTGTAGGTGTGAAGGGCCCCCACTTAATATTTACCAAAAATGTGTATGTAGGCTTTAGTTTAGAACGGCACTTTCACTACAGTGCTCGGCATTTTCCCTACAGTGCCTGCCCGCAGCCGCTACACTACTGATCTCCTGATGCATGTCCTTCCATCTGTGCATATACTGACCATGACATTCTGCGTGGACTATGTTTGTATGAGCTGGCTGATTCCAACAGTAACTCACTGATATTATAGTCATAGGATACTTTTTTTTAAGTGCAAAATTTTACATTTCTGAACAAGAATAAAGGAACAGTATGAAATGATACTATTTTAACTGTTATTCTGGTCACTGGAGCCTTCTGAAACTCATTAACTCACAAATATTTGCGTCACTCAAAAAGTCTTTTAAAAGTTTTCTTTACTGCTCATATTAGATAACTACTAAGGATCAAAAGTAATAATTCTGGAGGAATGAAACTCAGTATCTGCCCTACATGTATTAACACTGTTTGTCAAAACAAAGGAGGAGAATGTACATGAATAATGAGTTCCAAAATGTCAAACTGAAACCACTTCAGTGTGACTCAGAAGTTACAAAATCAACGTTCATATGATAGAACAACAACAAATAACCACTAGTTGCTTGTTAGCAAGAGAATAAAGTATTTGTATACTAAATTTACATTAATGCTTCTCGCACATACCATGTACAGCCCACATATTGTAAGACAGAAGATGAGAGATAATTTTTTGTTTTGATTTGAGGCTAACTGTGGGGCCAGTTATATCCTTCGATTCTTCTACCTCAACATCATAACGCTGACGAAACCACTTCAGGATTGGTCCCCATTCTCGTTCTTGCAATGCACATAGTTCTTCTTCCTGAAAGTTAGCATTACTATTTACAGTCAAAACATCATGCTTTTTTTTTTTTACTTTAACATTTATTTATAAATTTTCTTCTGAAAAGATTTTGTTCCTTGTATTTATATATGTGTCAACCTAAGTGCACTAATCACCACATCCCTTCTGATGACAGCATGGAAGTTGTATCATATGAATCTAAACATAAAAGAAGTGAATTATGGCATTCAGGAGGAGAAAGAGAGGAGAGAGGGAGGCCGGGCATGAGGCAGAGAGAGTGGGGGAGAGTGGGAGGCAGAGAGGGGGGAGGAGGGTAGGAGGCAGAGAAAGGAGGAGGGCTGGTGGGCAGGAGATGGAGAAAGGAGGGGGCTGGTGGTTGGAGGCGAAAGGGGGAGGGTGGGCAGGCGCACGTGCAGCAGAGAGAGGGGGAGGGTGGGCGAAGGCGGAGGGCAGGTGGGTGGGTGGGTGGCAGAGAGAGGGGAAGGGTGGACGGAGAGAAGGAGGAGGAAGAGAGAGACACTGGCCATCGTGTTGATGAGACAAATGGAGTTCAACTTTTTGGCTCTGCAGTTTCTTCACCCTCTGCTCCCTTAAAGATGACTGTCTTGTACACTTCTATGCTGCCAGTATTCTATACAGATTACATATAAAGGTCATCATCATCAACGGAGAAGCTTTTCAAGGAGAAACTCCACTGCACTGATACATAAATTGTACTATGAAATTTTACTTGATCTGTCACAATATTTCAGCACAGTCTTCTGGCATACAAGTGAAAGAACATGGAGTTCACCTACTCAAGACCCCATTGGTGCATGTGTTTCAATACACACACTTCTGCTGTAAATTTGTGCATTGTTCTGAGCACCCTCATTGGTGGAAGCTCTCTTTATGAATATCAAATCAATTTTCTTCATTTAATAAAATCACACAACAAGAATGACAACACAGAGTCATTACCTTCATTACTGTTGTAACACTGATAAACCAAGCTCACACCGTGGAGGATGCTGACACCCGTATCTCCAATGTCAGACACAAAGTACAGTACCAAAAGTTGTATGTTGATAGAGTATCAACCAAAATTACGATTTAGTTTGTATTATGGGCTATCGCCCAGCAGAATGGGTGTAAACGTTAATTCGAAGTAACACCAGAACTATAGAGCACAGGAAAGGCATATCTGTGAGTAATTAATACATATGGCTTCCATGGATGAATTGGTAGAGCATTAGGTCGTCTGACCAATGGTCCTGGGTTCAAACCCCAATGACGTTTGTTTTACTGTATTATGCGCGGAAGTGTTGTATGGGACAACATGTTTATGGCATGTAAAAGGGCTTTTTGGAGTTTACAGCAATGTCCTCTTGGCAGTCTCCATTCACTTTGTTTCTTTCAACATAGTAAATCTATTGACTACACTTGCAGTTTCACAGAATATACAATTAGAACAGAAAAATTAAGAAACAATTGCATCACACGTGTGGAAGTAGTACTTGTAGTAGTAGTAATAATAATAAAACTAATATTAGTAATAATAAAAAAATAATAAGGTTAATAATTACACAATGTTAAAAAATCAATGCAAACATGAACCACCTCCCCCCCCCCTCCCCCACAGACACACACAGTGTCATTCATTCGGGAATGAAGGCTTTGCAATAATGGTTGCATATGATGAAGTGTGTGAAGCAAATTACTGTCATACACAAAGCATATTTGATGAATCCCACACTTGTGCATCCAGCCTGTAGAGTGCAGAATGAAAGCTTGTGTTTGAAACAGAGCTTTGTTGAAGTTTCACAGGGTCTGGGTCTATCAGCGAGTTCAGCCATTATCTAACCGTGATGGTGAGAATTACAGAAACATGAAGAACAGAAATGATTTTATAGGAGAGACTGCAACTTAAGAAGGCTATTATGTTGTTGCAGTCTGATCTCTTCCGAACAATCTCAAGCAGTGTTGGACATTTTATGAATCATATGCTTGCACATTCTAAAGAAATGAAGAGCAAGGGGTTGACAAATGGAGGTTGTGTTTGCTGGAATTATGTGAATTGTGATTTTGTCATGTGGTAGGTTATTTTGTACATGCAGGTCATGAAGAACACTAGTGTCTTTGTGGGGCCTGTAAGAATCCAGTATTGGCATAAGTTTCTCTCCAATGATTTGTTCCACTACTGCTTCTTGTAGAAATGTCCTGAACAGTTCTTTGGTCATTTTGCCAGAGGAGTGAGGGTGGATGATTAAATTTGGTGCTAGGAACATGGACTGATGTGTATGAGTACTCAAAGAACGAGGCTCTTGAAGGACAACAAACAGCCTTGGAGGAGCAAATGGAATAATGTGTACTGTACAACACTTACAATATTTTTAGAACCTCTAGTTGGAAGAGTGCAGCCCACAGACATCTCCTTGTTGAATCCACTTTTATCGGCATTTTTGATATTTGCGTTTATGTAAGCTGTCGTGAGTACACAAGCTGCTTGTTGCCAGTCCTCTACTGTTTTCTGGATGTAATTTCTGTTGTGGTACATTTTCACTGTAACAAAAGATTTGACTTGTGCTTCCAGTGCAAGACTCAACTAACACTGGCATCAATTTCTGGGAAATTTAACTGTCTCACTTTTGTTTTCACCCACAATTTGATGTCTACATCATTAACAAATCAACCTTTCTGGAGGCGGTGTTTGAAGATCTCCATCCCATGCATTGTAATATGCTTGTACTTCTGCTTCAACGATATTAACTCCACACTTTCCCACTGCTGTTTACATTCATACAACATACACCATGCAGGACATATAGTACGACATCTGTTTTTCATTGCAGACATTGTGTGATGTGCTAAATGTTTTCATTGGCTTGGGCTGCTTTCTGGCATTAAGTTAGTATTTGAGCATTTAGATTTTCTTGTTTTTTGAGCAAAACACTGCCCTTTGCTCCTTCTGTGGTATCTCATCACTTCCATTGCTTGAGGACCCAGGTGTGCACTCGTCGACATCTAATGTTTCCTCTTCTGTGATGTTTGACGCATTCCACTGATCAATTATGTCCAGAAGGAATGCAGCACACTTTCTCTCATCTTTAGCTATCTTGGTTGTTGTACACACATAACAATTGCTAATAATAATAATTGCTGCTACTACTACTACTTCTACTTCTGCACATGTGATGCAATTGTTTCTTTATTCTATTGTACCATGGTTTGTTTATTCTGTGAAACTACAAATGCACTAGCTGCTTCATCACGAGTGGTGTCTGTTCTTTTGCACACGTCCAACAGAACAGAACACCACACCTATCTATTCAAATGTACTCTATAGGTTTGCTACTTTCAGCTAACGAAGCGAAAGCAGACTGCCAAAAGAACATTTCTACAAACTTTGAAAAGTCTTTTTACATGTCATGAAAATGTCCTTCCATATAACAGTATCAATTGTAAACAGTTAAAAAAATTGTCATCAGTACGGTTTGAATGCGGAATCTTTGGTACAACATTCTTATGCTCTACCAACTCACCCACGTAAGCTATGCATATTAATTCCTCACAGAAATGTCTTTCCTGTGTTCTATAATTCTGGTGTTACTTTCAATTAATGTTTATACCCATTCTTCTGGATGACAACACATAGTACGGACTAAATTGGAGTTTTGGTAGATACTCTATTGACATACAATGTTTGGTACTGATCTGGAGCTTTGAGTGTGGAAGGTATTCACAGATTTACTGTACAAACAGGTGCACTGAAGTAATGCTTGCATACTGACATTCACTTACAGCTCATAATGAATGTTTTAAATGGGGGAGCTCAGTGTACAGCTGAAGTTGGCTAGAAAACTTTGCGAGAAAATGTTGTGGCAGGAAGTTACTGATAACCAGAGTTATGCCCAAAATTTCATGACATAATGTATACGCCAGGAAAGTTTTAAATCACATACATACTGTGCAAGAACATAGTTTTACTAAACACTGTGACAGTAAAAGACACTTGCCAATATCAGCTAATGTTTAAGATGGTAGCAAACTAATCATAGATACACTTTGCTTTGGCTTTATCTAACAAAGCAAGTGAACATACACTGTGCTCAGCAGATCTATTGTTACACAGTGGGTGCTGCCAAGAGGGTTTGTCAAGAGGACAGCCTGTAGCGTAGCTCAGCAACAGGTAATATCACTATTATAATTTTTTGTCTACATGAAAGGTGACCAATCACTGAAAACTGTTACAATGAAAATATTTTTAAGTACAATGACCAAATAAAACTAGTGTTATGAAAAGCAGATGCCAGATTAAAATGCACTTCGAAAATTTTAAGCCACTATAACTCATCTGGAAAGGAGTAGCTTACAAATGGCTCGCTCAATTAATTCTCGACCACTACTTGGCAGTCTGGGGATTAGTACAGCAAATACAGATTATCTAAAGAAGAGCAGTGCACCTTGCAACAGGTCTGTTGAGCACTGGTGAGAGCAAAGTGAAGATGCTCTTTCAATGCTACTGAAAGCTGCTACTAGAGAAACATTTTTAACAGACAGGTTTATTGTTGAAATTCTGAGTGTACACATCAAGAATCTCTCAGAATGACAATGGCAGTAAAAGCAGAGAAGTCTTTTTTTCACATGCAGGATTACCGTCACCCCAGCTCCTGCACATTTTTCTACGAATGGAAACAGAAAATGAGAAAAGAAATGAGGTGCAAGAAATACCCATAAGCAAACACTATATGGTGACTTGTGGAGTGTAGATATAGTTGATTCTCGTCCACTTCCTAACATCCCCCCCCCCCCCCAAAAACACCTCTCTGTTTCTCAAGGATGTAAAGATAATTTCTTCTCGGTTTAATTTACAACAAAATAGTGTCACAGAGATGTTCTGTAACTACAGATGGAACATCCTTATGCAGTAAGTTAAAGGTTATTCTTACAATTTCTTGAATCTTCATGTTAACGTGGTACAATGGCTACAGCGATGTGTTTTCAAGTGATCAATCCAGTGCAGCTGATTTGAATTCGTAATTGAGTTGGCTGTTAGATACCACCAGTGGAGTGGTAACAATGGTAATTTTTCATTTGGAGCACAGAATCTACAATCATAAAAATTGTACTTTGAAAGTTAAGGGTATATCACCATCAGTATCTACAGATGACCATACTACAGCAACTAAATATTTTTGAATCAATTTTGGAACTAAAATACTGAAAAGTGTAATGCAATCTACATCCAATGAAGGTACTTCACAATTACTTAGTGTAGTGAAATCATTCATTCATGTTTTGCAGATCCTATTACAGGGAAAATATTTTAATAAGGAAGGAAGTAAGGACGGTATATTTGGGTTTAACATTATGTCAACAATAAGTTCATTAGAGACAATGCCTATGCTTGGATTAGCAGAGGATAGGAAACAAAATGCTCTAAGACCACTCAAAGGAACCAGTTTGGCATTTGCCATAGGTGGTTAAGGAAAGAGACATTTTAGTAACATGGAACTAATCAAAGAATAAATTAACAGAGATGTCAGAAGCCAATTCCGCAGGCTGTATTAAAAATGGACTGCTGTTGAAGTGCTATATTCTATTCGTCTTTCTATAGTTTATCAACGAGCATTATGCTTTTATCATTAACCATGTTTCCATTATCCGTAATCACAGAATTTGCAGATGTAGTGAATAATAAAACATGTTTTTAATTTTGTTTCTGAACAGAATTATAATGTCAAAAATATACAAAGAAATAAAGAAAGAAACCAAAGGACATTTACTTACACTTGAGAAACACAGCACAGTATCTGTATCCAAAAAATTAATTATCCTTTGGACTAAGTCATATTTTGTGATGTTTCCTGGATTGTCTATTGCTGTGCTGCAGAGACCTGACTGAAAAATAATAATATATTGCCAGCATCAAAACCAGTAATTCAGAGAATTTTTATTACTAATGAGTAACAAAAACGCAAACTTTCAGTTCTATGAAGTGTAAAGGTAACATACCTCAGAAGAAATGGGATCCAAATTACTTACCCTTACAAATTAAACAGACTTTCTCAACACCCCAAACAAATATACACTACGAGGTCAAAAGTCTCAAAGTGTCCCATTCATCAGGCTCCGTTTAGTGTCAAGGTAAGCAATTGAATGAACATAAGTGCAAGCACAGTGTGCTAACTTCATACACTGCTTTCCTTTCAGAAGAAAAGAATGGCTAGGTGGTGACATTAACTCTATTACTCCTTAATGTGAATGAAGTGAGTTAACCACTACACCATTTTGTATAATTATACATCACCAAAATGATCCATCAAAGTTGGTTAAGTGTTCTGAGACATACAACTACTTTGTCTTCAGTGTGTCTGCACAAAGTGGACAAAGGCAAGTGGGGTAATGTATCCATCAATATAATTTAAAAGACATAAATACAACATGCATTACACAAAGTCATATTTCATTATTATATCACATACACATCTGTTTCTGTATGTAAAGAAAATACTGAGAGAGGTAGCACAGGGGTAGGGCATTAGACATGCATTAAGATCGACATGCAAAGCACACACAACCACTACCATTGTATCTTAGCAAAAAATCTTTCCAAGAACCCAAGAAAATTTTGGTCCCCTGTAAAATCATAAAGTTGGATGAAGGCTTCTATCTAATCACTTATTTATCAGGCTGGGGTGGTAATAGAAGACAGTAAACAGAAAGCCGAAGTTCTAATTTTATGTTTAAGAAATAATTCATGCAGGAGAACCATATGAATATACCACTGTTTGACCGTCTTACAGACTGCTGTAAGAAGGATGTAGTAATAGGCATCCCTGAAGTAGAGAAGTAACTGAAAGGGTTGAAAACAAGTGAGTCACCAGGCCAGAATAGAGCAGCAATTTGATTTTACAGAGCGTACTCTATGGCATTGGCCCCTTAATTGGCTTGCATTTATGGTGAATCTTCTGCCCATATAAAGTCCCATGCGACTGGTAAAAAGCACAGGTGCTCCTATATATAAGAAGAGTAAAAGAACAGACACACAAAATTACAGACCAGTATCTGTAACAATGGTTTGCTACAAGATTTTCAATGATATTCTCATTTTGAATATAATGCATTTTCTTCAGATGGAAAAAGTTCTGTCCACAAATCTGTGCAGATTTAGAATGCTTTGATCATGCAAAACTCAGCTTTGCCTTATCTCACACTATATCCTGTGAAGCATGGATGAAGGGCATCAGCAGATTCCATATTCCTAGATTTCCAGAAAGCAATTGATATGGTGCCCCACGAAGGTCCAAGTATAGGGAACAGGTTTTTCAGACATACGAGTGGCTCAAAGAATTCTTAAATAACAGAATCCAGTACATTGTCCTCAACAGCAAGTGTCCATCAGAGACAAGGATTTCATCAGATGTACCCCAGGGAAGTGTGATAGTATTACTCTTAAACTCTACATACATAAGCAATCTGATGGACAGGGTGTGCAGGAATCTGTGACTGTTCGCTGCTGATGCTTTGGTGTACGGGAAGGAGTCATTATTGAGTCACTGTAGGAGGACACAGAATGACTAAGATGAAATTTCTAGTTGGTGTGATGAATGGCAGCTTGTTCTAATGTAGAACAATTTGAGTCAACGCAGACGAGTAGGAAAATCAATCTTGTAATGTTCGAATACAGTGTTAGCAGTGTGCTACTTGACACAGTCAGACTGATTTAATAGCTAGGTGTAACACTGTAAAACAATGTGAAATAAAGCAAACACTTAAGAATGGTAGCAGGGAAGGAAAATGGTCAACTTTGATTTATCAAGAGACTTTTACGAAAATGTGAGTCATATGTGAAGGAGACCATGTATAGAACACTAGTGTAGCCCATTCCTGAGTATTGCCCGAGCATTTGGGATTCCCACCAGGTTGGCTTCAAGGAAGACAGGAGGTGGACTGCTACATTTGTTACTGGTACGTTATTACCGAGATGCTTCACAAACTGATTTTGGGTATCTCTGGTGGGAAAAGACATTCTTTTTATGGAACGCTACTGAGAAAATTTAGAGAACCAGCATTTGAAGCTGACTGCAGAGCAATTCTACTGCCACCAATGAAAATTTCATTTTAGAACCATGAAGATATGATACAAAAAACTAGGGCTTGTAGGGAGGCATATAGATAGTCTTTTTCCCTTGCTCTATTTGCAAATGGAACAGGTAGAGAAATGACTAGTACTGGTACAAAATACCACCCACCATTCACCATTTGGTGGCTTATCGAGTATGTATGTAGGTGCAGAGGCAGGGCTCAAATCCCTATCCAGATGAAGGTTTTTAATGGTCCGTATAAGTCACTAAATGTGAATGCCAGGAAAGTCCCACTGAGAATGATTTCCTGTATCACCCTTGTACAATCCTTTTCATATAAATTGAACAAAACAACAACGATATACAATCTGATCTGGGTGTGATATTTAATCTTTAGAACTAGTAGCACTGAACAAGTTAATCAACTGTGGTTTCTGAGATGCTAGATACCATGTAGCCATAATGCAGATATTGACTGTTGACTGAATATTTCAACAATGTCTTGAAACCTGGCAATACAATGGTTGTAACAAGCAGTATATACACCAGTGAGAAATGAGCCTTGAAAGAGAAAAACAAAAGCACCAAAGATGCATAACTGAGATTATTGAGGTTATTTCCATGTGACAAGAAAACTGGGCATATGACAGCATCTAAAGATTCAGAGCTCAGATGAAAAGACTGTAGTTCTGTAAACTAGTAGTGGATCTCCATACAAGTGAAAATGAATGCCATACTGGCACCAAGAAGGAAGAGGAGAACTTAATCTAAATCGGATGCAGGACTGAGCTACAACATATCACATCAACTACTGTTTGAAAAAAAAAAAAAAAAAAAAAAAAAAAAAGAGAAGGAAGAGGAAGAAGAAGAACCCAAAGCTTAAAAGTATTCAAAATCAAACTTCTACAGTCCTCTCTCAGAGTGTTCACCGATATGAAATTCTGACACACTCATATTCACTTGTTATCCTTTATCTGATCTTATTTAATGAATGTGGCACTGGATTTTTTAACTTCTTTTAATTGACCTTTTTCCTCTGGTGTTAATTTTGAACTAGATTTCTTCTACCCACAAATTCATATTTCTATGGTAAAACCACACAAAATTCCTAAACATTAAAACATAATGCAGTACCAAGTGCATTGAACTCTGCTGTATTGTTGGAGCCTGTGCATCCCATTCTGCTGCAACTGCCAAGGCTAGTGGCTCGCTTGATACTTTGAACAAATTTCCTTTTGGTGTCTTCAGTTTTCTTTGATCAAGAGTAATCTCGTACAGACCATCATTAAACAAAATTCCTGTCCGCCTGTAGAATCGTTTTGGAGCTGCAAAACAAATGTATTAATAAAAAATGAAATTATAATTTCTAAGCTAAATACAAGAAAGACAGAAGGGCTTATACACTTAATTATTGGTATCATAATGACACGAAAATATATCATTAGAACTACAGACCCCTCCCCTCATACCCATCCATCTCAATTTCAAATGCAGTACAACAAATCTGCTCATAAGCTTGTGATTAAGGTGACAGGTGACTCTCCACATACTGGCTTATCATATTTTGCCTGTCATGACATGTTTTCAGGCTATATGCAGTTTTCCAGGATTCTTATAAACAGTATTCAACAGCTTATTGTCTTTTCTGCTTCAGCAACTTAATATAGTGTCAGAAATGGTACTTGTAACAATTCTGTCTGCTGCATTGCATTTTACATAAGTGTATCTCCTTTCTTCAAGAGGAGATTGTGATAGGCAAAATGTTACAACAATATTGTACACAATTATTATTGTAGCCGGCCCCTCACCACGACACTAGATCCACCGGCATTACCCCCATGACCTGTGCATTGTCTAGGAGCTGGGACATACCTCTTTCCTCATTAGAGGTGCCAGTTTCCCACTACGCTGCACACAAACCACCTATAATGGTGTTATGATCACACAACTATTTTCTTTGCCTGCGATCACACTGATAGACACATGTGCATGCTCACAATTCATAACAGCATTATGTGCATATCAATAAACCTGCATTTATAGGCTGTGTTGGGGGCCTCCATCCGGCAGTTGTTCTTCGCTCTGGGCAATTATTCCAGCTACTTTTGACACATCTGTCAGAGCCTCATTGTCCATCTCTCCAGAGTGTCAGTATTGCTGTGCTATCAGGTGTTGCCATTGGTTGATCCATTGCTCCTAACAGTCTTTGATGTCTGCCAATGGCATCCTCAGTTCATTGGTTCTGCACCCGTACCACTCTGTTGGCATTACATAGTCCCATATGACCCACTAGGTTGAATGTCTTCCTCCCAGGCGCTGCTGATAACGCTCTCTGGCTGTTGGCCTTACCACGTCCACGTGGCTGTCGCTGAATGAGCACTGCCTTGCTGTGGCCACCAATGACTGCCTTCATTCCAGTTCATTGGAGTACTGAAGCTGCCACCAACCTCCAGAGCATCACTATTGTTGCCAACTGATGCAACCATCACCTCACCTGGTTACCAATGCTGCCAGCCTTACCGTGTACCTTTCACGCCCCTTTTGCCTCAGCTTCAATTACCAGGTGCAGGCCGCGTCCTACAGAGGATCACCAGGTACCAGCTATGCCCGCACCGCAGCACTACGTCATGTTCAGACTATTCCTGGAGCAGCCTCTGAGCAGCCTCCTGGAGCGGCCTGTACCAGACATTACATATTGTTAACCACTGTGCAACAAACTCTTGCAGATATCACCTGAGAACTGCTGCTTAGTTCCTGTGTCATTGCCACTGTACAAGAAAATAAAAGTTATAAATAAATGTTGTAATCAGCTTTTTACTATTAATCCAAAGGCCATGGGCGCCAGGTTCAGTCTCATTATAGATTTTATAATAAAATCATCAGGAACGGTGGCCAAAGGCTTTCGCTACAAGGAGTCAACCTCATTCTGCCGAAAGCCTTGTCAGAAAGGGATGAGGAGCAGATGGAGGTTCAGGGCATCCTCTTATCATTCAGGTGTAAAGCTGTCCCTAAAAAATGTGGAAGAATTAGCAATGATCAACAGTATGTAGATACAGAGGGAAATGAGAACTATTACATTAAAGACACAATGCATATTTAAAGGAAATGTAGGCTGAAATTCAGAGTGTCTCACAACAATATCTATATTGGCAAGGATTCTGCATTAGTCTCCCATTTACAGAAAGGGGGACTGATAAAGACAATATGAGCATGACAAAAGATTTAAAAGCCAAAGAGTAAGTAATATTCTAAAAGTTGGAGTGTGCAATGTGAGAATTTTGAATTTGAGAATATCTGAAAGTGAAATGTAAGGTCTCGATGTAGCTGATGTATAGGTCAGCCAGAGAAGAAGGGAAAGATATCTGGTCGGAATACTGTGTAATATCAGCAGCATCAGAAAATGGTACAATAGAAGTAGGAGTCATTAAGAATAGCAAAGCAGCGCGCAGAATAAGTTACTGTACACAGTTCAGCGACTCATCAGAATGAAAACCAAACTAATGCAAATAACTATAGTTCCGGTAAATGTTCTGACATCACAAGCAGAAGACGTCAAGGTAGAGCCAGTATGTGTGTCTAACTAAGCATGTAAAGTGAGATGAAATTTAATAATAATAATAATAATAACAGAGGATTGGAACACTATTATAGGAGAAGGAACAGAAGGCATACTAGTGGGAAAATATGGGCTTGACAATAGCAATGAGAGAAAATACATCCTTGAGTTCTACAATATATTTCAGATAAAATCATAGCAAGAACACTGGCAAAAATCACAAGAGGAAGTATACGTGAAAAAGGCTATACATGATAGTTAGGCAGAGATTCTAATGTGATATATTTGATTGTGAGGTGTACCCAGGAGCACATATAGATTGAAATTACAATTTAATAATCATGAAGAGTTAATTGAAGTTTAAGAGAATTGTCAGGAAGGATATATAACAAAATAGTATAATTGAGTATTCAGCAGTGACAAAATCTGAAGTTCTTCGAAGATTTAGAATACTGTGATAAATACCTCAGCAGGTAATTCAGCTGAGGAGGAACAGACATCTCTGAAGAGTAATTACAGTAATTACGATGGAAATCCCAAAAGTAAGGTCTCCTATTTTTTTTATAAGTACAGAACTGTTTGTGTGGCAGTTGGTCATACTGTTATGAAGAGTGCTTCACGAGCTGTGTGTAAACATGTGAACGCTGCGCTGAGGTGCTAAGTCTTGGCTTGGCAGCTGTTGAAAATAAAGCTCCCATTGGATGTTACCACCAAGTATGAATTGCGCACAGTTATTCAGTTTTTGAACGCAAAGGGCGCTGCGCCGATTGAGATTCATGTATGTTGAGTCAGGCATGGATTTCAAAAATGTTTGTAAGTGGTGCAGAGAGTTTGCAGTCTGCCAGTAAAGTCATGACAACCATTTTTTAGGATCAGAAAGGGGTACTGGGAGACTCTGAATAAACTCAAACGGGCAATTCAGAACCGGAGAAGAGGAATGTTGAGCAAGGGCATACACATTCTCCATGACAACCCTTGCCTACACATCGCTCGGCAAACCGTTGCTCTCCTGCAACAGTTTTGGTGGAACATAGTCACCCACCCTATAGTCCTGACTTGGCATTCAGTGACTATCACCTGTTCCCTAAGTTAAAAGAACATTGGCCGGAAAGCGGTTCAGCTCCGACGAGGTGAAAAAAAGAGGTTCATAACTTTCTTAACAACATTGCGGCGAGCTGGTATGACATGGGCATACAAAAACTGCCACAGCGTCTACAAAAATGCATCGACAGAAATGGTGATTATGAAGAAAAATAGCTAAATTTTCAAGCTGCAAACTGATGTAAACCATTTTAGAAATAAACAGGTCTATGTACTTATAAAAAAATAGGAGACCTTATTTTTGGATTACCCTCGTAGTTATGCAAATATAGGTATAAGAAAGATAACGACAAGGAACCTGTGAGTAGAGAAAAGACACACTTCAAGAAATTGACAAACGAAAGAAATACAAAAATGGCCTATGAAAAGAGGGGATGCCAGAACATAAGATGCCTGGGAATGAAATCAATAGAAAATGCAAGGAAGCTAAAGCAAAATGGCTGCAGAAAGAATGTGAAGAAATGGAAAAGGAAGGAAGGAAAAAAGGAAAGGAGGACAGATCGCATACAGAAATGTCAAAGTAACATTCAGAGAATTTAAAAGAATATGAGTAAACATTGAGAATGGTAAATTACATGGAGAGAATGGACAGATGAAAAGAGTACACTGAGGATCTCTCCAATGAAGGAATTGTTGGTGGGACTAACAACTAAAGCGATAGAAGGTGAAGTTAATGGTGATTTGGATGACACACAGGATCCAGTAATAAAGTCATATTTTGGCTGAGCTTTCAAAGACTTGCAATCAAGAAAGATAGATGGGATGGAAAATATTTCTTCAGAATTTCTAAAATCTTTATAGAGCAGGCAGCCAAACAATTATTCAGGTTACAGTTTTCAGAAGAAAGTCATCAGCACAATCCTGAAGCTAGCAATGGTAGATATATATGAGAACCATCAAACAATCTATTGTAGCTGGCCCCTAATCAGCCCATGGCTACACATAACTGCACATGCACTGTCCATGGCAGTGCTGTGAACACAATCACATGATTACACGCTTATGAGTTCACTTGCCTTTATAGGCAATGCCGAGGCCACCAGCAGGCAGACGGCTTCCCTCTCTGGGCAGTTACATCAGGCACATCTTGTGGCCAAACTGTCAGACATTTACCATATGTCTTGCTGGCCTGTTGCCATTGTCACATCCCAGGATGCCACTGCTGGTTGGTATTGCCGACTCATCAGATCCATCACTCCAGAGCTACATCACAACTAGCTGGTCCACAGCATCATTGCATTTTGAGCAACACTCTGACGGTCGAGTGCCTCTTCCCTGCTGCACTACACCCACTGATGCCAGCTCATATGGTTACTGATGTAGCTAGTCATGTTGGTTGGCATCCATGCCTCATGTCAAAGAGTCAATCTCTGCGCACCAGCCACACCTACATTGCAGCATCACTGAGCGTCATCCAAGCAACACACCACACCGAGTCCAGGCCAACATCCAGAAAACCCTTCTTTATTGTAATACTTTATGTTGTGTTACTGTTAAACTAGTACAAAGCACCAATGAAGATGTGACTGGGAACCATTGTTTACTTCCTGTGCCTTTGGCTTCAAGCAAAGGACATAAAACTGGCACCTCATCTATCGAAGTTGCTTGCCAGAGTAATATACAAAAGAATGGAACAGAAAACTAAGGATCTGTTGTATAGTGATCAGATTGGTTTTAACCTTCACAATACCAAAGGTACCTACCTTTTGAGAATATTGTAATCTAGCCAGTTATTTGATATTTTAAAATTATGGAAAAAAAATTGTTTTTAATGAATTCTTCTACCAGGTTCCATAAATGTTTCAATGTTTTTTCATTTAAACTTAACCCAAAAATTTAAGTCTTAGTGGTATATGTTACTTTCCCCAGTGAATGTCATACCGGTATTCAATATTTCTAAACATCAATATCTCTTTAAGTACTATGATGTGAGCAAAACTCAACAGCAATTAAAAAATTTTGCAATTTTAAAGAATTTTTTCACAGTGCGTGTAAAGTACCCTCCTTTGGCAGTACACATTGTTGAAAGTTTGCTGATATTACTGAGAGTGTATTAAACAACATTTTTGGGTTCTACTTACAAATCAGTATCTCTTTCAAAAGTATGTTTTCAATATAACTCAACAATGATTAATGAATTTTGTTTGTTTTTCCAATTTTTTATGGTGCCCATAAAAAAACCACACTTGGTAATGTATGTTATAAAAAAATGCATTGGTACGTTTAGGGTTAAGAAACGGAAAGGCACTAGCATTTAGCCATATTTACAAATTAATTTGTTATGTGGATGTAAAAGAAATTGTTCCACATCATTAGGATTTATTGTGCAAATGATCCATGGGACTCTAAACTAACTAACTGGAGAGATGCAGTTCTGAAGTTTAAATTGATAACAGAAGCAAGACTTAGAAAAGTTAAGATACTAGGTGTTTATAATTAAAGTGCAGTTACTCACAGAAGTCCAGTGTGGGCTGTAATTATTGTATGGCAGCATAACTTGGTAGGTTTTCTAATGCGTGAACTTGTAACTGACTGATGCTGGAAGGGGGGGGGGGGGGGGGGGGGAAGCAAACAGTTCCAATTTTGACCACCAGGTCCAAATCTGGTGTTGTGTATGTGAGAAAGAAACATATAAATTTTCACATATGTTATGGATTAAGAACGGAATGTGAGCAGAGCAAATCAAACAAGTGAGAAAGGCATAATGATGATTGTATCAAAAACTGCAGCTTACACACTTTGTTCAATATGAGCATCAGATGTCTACGAGATGCTGCATCCGTAAAATGTCAACAGTTGCCCGTAGCAGTTCCATTAGAACCTGAGCAATATGTTCCTGTATATTGGCCATCAGATCAGAAAGAGATTGTTTGCACTCTGGTAAATGCCCTTCTTTTTTAGATCTCTCCAAGTCAGGTGGCCTTTCACCTTGCAGGCCATGCATCTGGCATCTTGCATGGAAACAATGGTTTCCACACAGTTGTGCTCTTCCAAAGCCAGAATCACTTGCTGTAGAAGGAGGTCTCAATAATGTGTCGACATCAAGATGCACCTGACAGGCCCCTGGATGTATGCTTGTCACAGAAGAGTGGGCTGAGAATAAAGGTGCTTGTGAATCCATACCCCACAGTCATAGTGAGTGGAATGGCTTTTCATGCACATCACAAAGTTTAAACAGTCCCCAAGTTCAGCAGTTCTGTGTATTAACTGTGCCTTATACTGTAAAATGTGCCTAGTCACACCACATAACATTGTCTGGCCACATGTTATCAACTGATCCATGTCAGAAGCCGAAGAGCAAATTCAGAACATTGCTGCGGAAAATGAGATTTCGGTTGCTGCACCATATGGATCTTTTATGGGTACCACTGTAAAACAGAGGGCAAAATTTTCTGTACTGTTGACCATGAGATGGACAATTCTCATGACACTGCACATGCACTAGCACTACATGGGCCATGTGCTGCATGATTAGTTACAGCAATGGCAACCTTATTAGTAATTTATACTGGAATAGCACACCTTCCTCTTCCAGGTGCCGCACCAGAATCACCAATGTTTCAATTTCATTGTCATCATCTTTAAACCATTTAATGATGCTGGGCCTCTCCTCAGACATTTCTGTTGGTGATACTCCATATAAAGTGCCAGATTTGTACCTAGTGGCCAAATTGGAATTCAATTTTTTTTCCAGAGTAAATCAGTTCCACATTAACTCATTAGCATATTCGCTAAGCTTCACTGCCATATGATAATTGCAGCCCAACTGGACCTCTGTGAGTAATTGGACTTTAATTATAATTCCTGGTACTTTCATTGGTTTTGTTTATCTAGAGAAGAGTTGAGCAATGTAAAGTGGAGTATAATGATTGAAATCATCAGAAAAAAAAGGAAATTTGTGGTAAGGTATATAGGACCAAACTGCTGAGGTCATCTGTCCTTAGGCTTACACACTGCTTAATCTAACTTAAACTAACTTATGCTAGGGGCAACACACATACCCATGTCTGAGGGAGGACTCGAACCTCCAACTTGGGGGAGCCGCGCAAACCGTGGCAAGACACCTCAGACTGCACGGCCACCCCACATGGTGAAATCATCTGAACTACTTGTAAAAGAGTGGAAGACCGACGTGGAACTTCTTGGATTAAAAAGTGTGGAAGACAGGGATGCAGTGTTTCTTTTCTACCATTCAACGTGTATACTGAAAAAGTAATGAAATATATGAAATAAAGGTCCAGATGTGGGATTATAATTCAGGGCAAAAGAACATCAATGATAAGATTCACTGATGACATTGCTACCCTCTGTAAAAGTGAGAAAGAGTTACAAGACCTGTTGAAAGGAATGTGTAGTCTACTGGGGACTGAATATGAAATAGTAATTCAAATAACAACAAAATAATGTAATGGGACAGATCAAAAAATCCACTCTCCAACCACCTGTAGCAGAAAACACATAAAATGCATGTAAATGTGCAACCGTTTGGAGCCTGTGGCTCCTGGTGGAAGGGTTGAAGGGAAAGGAGTAAGGATGAAGGACAATGGCTGGCAAGATTTAAGAAATAGGGAGATTTATGAAAAAGTCACCAGAACCAGGGGTCAGGGAAGACATACCGCGCAATATGAGACGAAAAGACTGATTACTGTTGCCTGCCCTGGATGAGATTTGAAAACCTGGAAGCTTAAAGGTGGAAGATGGATAGTAAGCAAAATAGAGATTACTAAAAAACAATGTGCAAGAGTCAATAAGAGCAGAAAGCTAAGTACATGGTAGTTGGGTGTAGAGATGGGAATGGGTGGTGGGGGATAGACAGGTCAGAAAATAAAAGAGAGGAAAGGAAAGTAATAGTTAGTGAAACTAAATGCTGAAACCACAGAAGTTAACATAAATTTGGGCCAGGTGGGTGACGAGAACCAAGCACATGTTGTAATGCCAGTTTCCAACTACAGAGTTCTGAGAAACGTGCCAGGAGGAAGAACCCAGATGGTCTGTGTGGTGAAACAGGCATCAAGGACAGAACTGTCATGTTGTAGAGCATGCTCTGCAGCAGGGTATTGTGTTACCATTATACACCCACTGCCTATGCCCATTCATCCTAACTGATGAATTGGTGGTAGTGGTCGTACCAATATACACTCCTGGAAATTGAAATAAGAACACCGTGAATTCATTGTCCCAGGAAGGGGAAACTTTATTGACACATTCCTGGGGTCAGATACATCACATGATCACACTGACAGAACCACAGGCACATAGACACAGGCAACAGAGCATGCACAATGTCGGCACTAGTACAGTGTATATCCACCTCTCGCAGCAATGCAGGCTGCTATTCTCCCATGGAGACGATCGTAGAGATGCTGGATGTAGTCCTGTGGAACGGCTTGCCATGTCATTTCCACCTGGCGCCTCAGTTGGACCAGCGTTCGTGCTGGACGTGCAGACCGCGTGAGACGACGCTTCATCCAGTCCCAAACATGCTCAATGGGGGACAGATCCGGAGATCTTGCTGGCCAGGGTAGTTGACTTACACCTTCTAGAGCACGTTGGGTGGCACGGGATACATGCGGACGTGCATTGTCCTGTTGGAACAGCAAGTTCCCTTGCCGGTCTAGGAATGATAGAACGATGGGTTCGATGACGGTTTGGATGTACCGTGCACTATTCAGTGTCCCCTCGACGATCACCAGTGGTGTACGGCCAGTGTACGAGATCGCTCCCCACACCATGATGCCGGGTGTTGGCCCTGTGTGCCTCGGTCGTATGCAGTCCTGATTGTGGCGCTCACCTGCACGGCGCCAAACACGCATACGACCATCATTGGCACCAAGGCAGAAGCGACTCTCATCGCTGAAGACGACACGTCTCCATTCGTCCCTCCATTCACGCCTGGAGGCGGGCTGCACGATGTTGGGGCGTGAGCGGAAGACGGCCTAACGGTGTGCGGGACCGTAGCCCAGCTTCATGGAGACGGTTGCGAATGGTCCTCGCCGATACCCCAGGAGCAACAGTGTCCTTAATTTGCTGGGAAGTGGCGGTGCGGTCCCCTACGGCACTGCGTAGGATCCTACGGTCTTGGCGTGCATCCGTGCGTCGCTGCGGTCCGGTCCCAGGTCGACGGGCACGTGCACCTTCCGCCGACCACTGGCGACAACATCGATGTACTGTGGAGACCTCACGCCCCACGTGTTGAGCAATTCGGCGGTACGTCCACCCGGCCTCCCGCATGCCCACTATACGCCCTCGCTCAAAGTCCGTCAACTGCACATACGGTTCACGTCCACGCTGTCGCGGCATGCTACCAGTGTTAAAGACTGCGATGGAGCTCCGTATGCCACGGCAAACTGGCTGACACTGACGGCGGCGGTGCACAAATGCTGCGCAGCTAGCGCCATTCGACGGCCAACACCACGGTTCCTGGTGTGTCCGCTGTGCCGTGCGTGTGATCATTGCTTGTACAGCCCTCTCGCAGTGTCCGGAGCAAGTATGGTGGGTCTGACACACCGGTGTCAATGTGTTCTTTTTTCCATTTCCAGGAGTGTAGAAGGCTGAACAGTGTTTACATAAGACTTGGGGCTCTCACTCCGATAGTATATGTTTTGCCAGCTGCAGGGCTTATACGGGAGGTGGCAGGAGGGTGCACAGGGTAAATCTTACAGTGGGGATGGTCACAGACATAGGAGCCATAGGGTAGGGAAATTGGTGCAGAAGGACCATAGGGTCTGGCCAGGGTATTGTGGAGACTTGGGGGGAGGGGTGATGAAAATCTATTCTAGGTGTGGAGGACAACATGTCAGACAGAATGGACCTCATTTCAGGGTATGATTTAAGAAAGTCATAGCCTAGTCGAAGTATTTGATTATATATATTTAAGACCAAGATAGTGCCGAGTGACAAGAGGTGTACACCTAAGATGTTTTTGGGTGGGATCAGCAATACCAGAAAGGGAGAGCCAGATGTGGAAAAACACATGTTGTGTACCAACTGTTATGAAAACAGTCCCCCCCCACACACACACACATATTAGTATGACAACCAACAAGTTATCAATTAGGATGAATGGCCATAGACAGTGTATGTATTCTAGTAACAAACAATATCCTGTTGCACAGCATACTCCACAACATGACAGCTGTGACCTTGATGCCTGTTTCACCACTCCCAACTGACAATTTCTCAGAACTCTGCAGGCAGGAACTGGCATTACAATGTGTGCTTAGTTCTGGCCTAAATTTACTTTAATTTTGTTTTAGAAACAATTCCTTTTCTTTATTCCTTTTTATTTTCCTACCTGTCTGTTCCCCAACCCATCTGTCTACTACGTACGTAGCTTTCCGTTCTTCTTGACACCCTGCACATTTTTTTTTTTTTTTACCAATAATCTCTCGTCTGCTTATTTCCCTACTTTTCACCTTTAAGCTCTCAGGTTTTCAAATTTTGCCCGTCCAGTCCAGTAAGTCTACCCTCACATATGGGGTTCTGGCCAACTTTTCTGTAACTCTCCCCATTTCCCAAATGTCACCAGTCCTTTTCCTTCACCCCTCTTTCTTTCCCTTCAATCCTTTTGCCAGAAGCAGCCACTGTCCCCAAAAGCTTGTGCATTTCCACATCTTTTGTGTGTTCTCTCCTGCCCCTGCTTGGTGAGTAGAATTTTGATCTTTTGAATTATATTATATTATCTTTTCAAACACTACTTATTGTTATAAATAGAGACAAAAGTTTGATGGGTAACACATATGAGATCAGTGACAAATTGACATCAAAATTGAGAGTTACAGAGCAGGGGAAGAAAATGAATTCTGCTACCAAGGAAGCAAAATAACACACAACAGACGAAGAAAGGAGGCTGGCACAGGAAGATGAAGCAGATTGGCAGAGGTACAGATGAATGCATCCTTTTTTCCCATTCTCTTCCTCTTCTCAATCTTAACCAGCCACCTCCTCTGCAACCGCCTCCACCTTGCCCCCAGGATTCTAACTTCACTCTCTCTGTACCATCATCATCTTTCCTGAATACCAACCCTTCCCATACCCTTCTCGTCACTGTCATTGTCCATCGCACAAACTCAGCAGTGCCACTGCCCATGCCACATTCCTCTCCCATGAACCTGCTACCTCCTCCCCCCCCCCCCCTCCCCCAGAGCCAACCTTCTCCAACCCTCCCTTTCATTTCCCATTTCCATTATCTCTCACTCCCTACACCTAACAACCCCTCATCCCAGTAAAGCTGCAATTCAGGCACAGTGTACTCAGCCAGCAGCACACAGATGTACAGGTGAGTGTGTATGTGCAAGTTTTGTTTATATGCCTTCAATGACGCAATGCCTCTGCTATTTGATGAGTTGTTGCCTTTACTCCTAAATCATTTACAGATTAGTCTGCAAGCACCAAACACTGGCCTTATAAGAAATGAAGTGGACTGAACTGAAGCATTTGTGATGCAGTGTTACAATGGACACTGAAAATCACGTCAACTGACAAGAAATAAGCACGTTCTCTGCAGAACCCTTGAGGAAAAGAATACATGAAAACCAATAACGTGAAGAGAGGCTTGGATGATAGGGGATGTGTTAAGGCATTGGGGAATAATTTCCACAGTGGTACAGGGCAAACTTTTTTATGTTTGTTTTTTGGGATGGCAAAGGGAGCGACATTAGAATATATACAACAAATAATTGATGTCTTTAGGTGTGATTGCTACTTGATATTTATGATGAAGGGATTGGCACAGGAGAGTTAAGTATGGCATACAATTTCAAACCAGATAAAAGATAAATGACACAAAAAAGGGACACAGTCCCACAAAAATGGCATTACTTGCACCCCATCCTCTTCCATGAGATTACTGCCGTATTGCATGATAACTTTAGAAAATGAGTTCTCTTACACAAATAATGTGATCAATCGAGAAAGGATTTTAAGGTGCAAATTACGGCCAGACAAGGAGAGGAAAGGTTCTAAACAAAATAAGCTGATGACATTACTTTATTTGGGTTTCAATCAGCTACATTAACCTTCTTTGTTCCACTTAAATGGGTTCTGTTTATACTGTATTACACAATGATTGTGACACTAGGTTGCTAGCACTTTGAGCTCAGAAGGTACTTACATATGGAGAAACTCTGCTCAACATCTAGAGAAACCAATGGAGTATATCTTGTCAGCACCCATAAAGGCAATTCAGTGAAAGTGGCAAAGGTTTCCATATTTGGATTATTCTTTAAATTTAATTCGAATTTGTCTTTAGCAAATCCATCAAGGATGTACTGAACACTTCAATGAAGAAAAAATTCAAAGTCCTACACTACAGCAGACATACAGCTCCGAGTTTCACTAGGCAATCTAGCTGCGACTCAGAGATGCACAGGGGTGCCTCACAGAGAGAGCATCCCATCCCAAAGTACCCCTGTGAAATACAGCACCAAGAATCGCTTCTTGGCTTTTGGCAAGATCAACGTGTAGTTTTTTTGGGGGTGATTCAGGTTTTTTTTATTTTTTTATTTATGATAATGTACAGCCAAATCACTCCTCCTCCAAACCTCTAGCATACACTGGAAATATTTCCAACTTTAGGTCTTTGTTTTGACTAATTCTTGGGCCTGCTCGATGGCTGTTGCATTCACTGAATCTAGGACACATTGAAGGGTTTGATTTTATCAAACTTTTCACACAAGAAAACTGCGCATCTTATCCAAGTGCCCCACCCTGTGATGACAAAACTGTGGAACGTGGAGCCCTATCATTTCTTGATACATAACTTGATGACTGGGAGCCTTTACCAGAAGCTTCTTCAGAGCAACAATGAAATCGTTTATCCCACAGAAATTCTCCCTGATACTTTCACAAACACAATGTAAACCATGCACTATACATGCACACGATTGATGACGATGTTCAAGCCCTTCAGTTGTTCGAAAGTGGAAAACATGTAGTGTGCTTGATCAGTCAGCATGAGCCTGACGTTTGTATTGTGCTTCCGCTCACCACAGGTTCATAATCAGTCACTGAATGACTGCATTATTGTGCAGGCATTTGTCTTCTCAAGTTGGTACATTTTGAAAAGCACAGGTTTAACCCATTCACCAGATGATGGAAAAATTAACACATTCAGAACATATATTTGCAGTTCATTTGTAGTCACATGTTTGCTGACCATCTCGTTTATTTTCTCTAAAATGTTCTCATAAATTGCTGGTATGTAACTTTCTCTCAGAGCACTCTCATTTGGTACACCTCTGTGTGTACTTTTCATGAAATTATTTGAATACAGGACTGTTTACCTCATGGATTGGAATTCCTAATTGGATTAATGCCACGGCAAGATAGGCACTAAATTCATTCAATGATTGCTGCTTTTCAAATCCTGAAGCAAAGGCATGTATCAAGAGTAGTCTGCTTAGGTTTTGACTTACGTGCAATGTTCTTTAAATGTTTGTTGTTACTAATGCGCTCACTTATTCTGTTTCTTCTATGCTTGTCATCAATTGCAATATGTACTTCACAGCTGGCACATCACAGAATAATGCCTTCAATTTTGATAAACTGAATCTCTAATTATTCTGTCAGCATAATTTTCTTATGAAAAATCCATTCTGGTAAAACACTAACACGGCCACCAAGACATACACAGTCGATGGATGGGAACTGTTAATTCATGCCAGCACTAAATGAATTTAGATTTCGGCTATTGCAGCATCACTACTTAGATTTTATTTTATTTCACACCTACAGGCTGGCCATTGTTGTTAGCAGTATGACTAATTACTGGTGCTTTCCATAAATTATATTAAAATATTTACCAACCACTGTCGACTTCTGGTTATACAAAATCTTTAAGTCCTTTCCAAGAACAGAAAAGAAATTTTGTCTAATCCATTAAAACAAAGATAAAAGTGGGGTGGAGGTGAGAAGGTGCTCAAGCATGAAGTGGAAGGAAAAAAGGTGCAAAATGTAGTAATCTCACAAAAAGGTGCAACAAATTGTGCTCGTTTTGCTTAATATCGTGTCCCCACATGCATATACTGACCTGTCTGCATGAGAATAGATATAATTTTGGAAAGACGCTGCACCTTAAAATCCCTTCTTTAATGATCAGAGCAGATCAGTTAAAACATGTAACAATAACATAGTAGTTTGTGAAATAGCAATCACAGAAGAAATGAAGTAACAAATTCACAAACTTAGTCACACCAAAGCGAGAATCTGTACAGAATCAAAATAATGTTGGTAGACAGTGTGATTAGGCATAACTTCAGTAGTAGGTAGTCTAGGGTGTTCACTGTGTTGACATTGTTATGTACTAGGCCTACCTGTAATGACGTACAACGTAACATATTTGAATGAAAATAGATTTATTTTCCCATGTCTATGTCTTCAGCAGAGCCTCCAATGACTTGGGTTAATTCCACGTTCGCCGCCGACCCCCCCCCCCCCCCGCCACCCCCTTCTCCAACTCGCAAGACCTTGAATGTCACCTAGTGATAAAGTTTCTGGTAGTGATAAATCGTTTTTAATGGACTCGACTGCTGAGATACGAATGCAAAGGTACTGCCGTACAGACTATTTTTACTTAGTTACTGAGAAACGGTGTGCAACATTCGTTACATAGGCTACAACGTGACGCAGCAATAGACAATCTTACTTACCAAACTAATAACTTTTTTCTAAAAAAAAAAAAAAAAAAAAAAAAAAAAAAAAAAAAAAAAAAAAAAAAAAAACCTTCCTTCCTGTATTACTTAATACCACAATAATTACCTTATGGTAAACAAGAAAATTACTCTCTGAAAACTGTCTAGGGTTCAAATGGCTCTGAGCTCTATGGGACTTAACATCTGAGGTCATCAATTCCCTAGAACTTAGAACTACCTAAACCTAACTAACGTAAGGACATCACACACATCCATGCCCGAGGCAGGATTCGAACCTGCGACCGCTACGGTCGCAGGGTTCCAGACTGAAGCGCCTAGAACCGCACGGTCACACAGGCCGGCACGGTCTAGGGAGTTGGGCTTAGGCCGTAGACGTTATTTTATTTGTATTAAACGCTCTACTAACACCGTGCAAGACGACATACGTTCTTCGGTTGGAAGACAGTTTGTATAAATACTGACAAAAAATAATAACATTCAAAGGAACCACCAACACATACCAGACGCATAGAAGCGGGTAAAGGTGAAGGGCTGTCGTAATCCCAGTGTTATGACTTGCCGGCATTTGAGAAGTTTGTGCATATTTAAATTTTGTTTACATTCGCCACTTGGTACATCTTTGAAGTATGATCCTTACAACATCGACAGGTTCGCCAACGTGTGAAAGATGTAACTGTGTAATGACGATATTTCGATGCTTTTTATAGCTCATATTATTGCAAGGAATTCATAGTTCGACAATCTTTCACCGTAATTGATACATTTGCATTGAAAATCAAACAGAAACGGGCAGAAAAACTCCATACAATTTCAACACTCCACGTAACGAATTCATAGTCATGACATGTGCATGTCATCTTCGGCATAAATTGTTGGCCTTGTGAGGGAGTTCAAGGGCACGGGGAAAAATTTGTAAACATGACTGATGACAACAAGAATGTGATATTTACATTATAGAATTCTAGAAAACACGAATTATCCAATAAGTGTGGACATAGAAGACAATATAAGTGTAAGTTTCAAATTATGAATGGGTCATTTACTGTTCATAGTTTCAAAACATTAAAATTTCTGGTTTGCTGTTTTGCTACAACTATTTTTCAAACATTAAATGGGCTAATATTTAAGGAAAGAGATACATTACTTCAAATTATACCGACAAGACTCAATATCAGTATTTTTTATTCAGATCATGTATTTTGTACCAGTTGCAGAAATCGTGACTACCGGACTAGGTAACGTTAGGCTCTCTCTGATTTGTATTCAACACCTGTCAACCAGTATTTTCCTATAACATACAAGCGCTCAGTTAAATTCACGATTATCCATCCTTGCATATTTATATTATTGAACGGTATTCCGGCGTCACACTATAATGAAAACCATATAGACCAATTTTTGCCAAGTAAACGTGTGTCTGTATTCCGGAATACTGACAATCAATCTTTTCACGTTAGTTTACTTTTATAGTAATATTTATGGTAGCGGTATAGTACGTAATTTTATTTGTGTACAGGTTTACTATAAGCTAGTTGATACAAATTTTTCAAATGCTTTACCAATATTGTTTTTCTTTTAGATGGATACATTTACTGGTAATGTACATACAACAGACTGGCAGCTATCAAAAGATAATGTTTCAGAGAGGATTCGTATGTTGCACAGTACTTCGCAGTGGAGTGACTGTTCTTTCAAAGTGGGTTCACAAACTCAGTCACAGGTTAGTTAGTCTATTATCACTTATAATGATATCAGATGTTGCTGTATCATTTGTCCCACTAATAATAAAAAGAATTTTCTAATACCAGTCATTTTTGTGCAGACAAAAATGATGGGTAACAATCATGAGTTTTGAAATAGGTAACATTGCAATAGTCAAATGTTTTTATGATGTTAAAAGACAGCCTACAAAATGATAGCATAAAATTTAATTGTGGGTTATTAAAATGTTCTGCTAAGAATTACATAGGACACCCCCACCCAGTAATACATTTCTTGTAGTTGATGATACAGTATATGCACATAACATACTTGTTGTAAATTTATCTACTATGTAATACTGCTTTTATGAATTTACATTGCAGTTATAGATATTTATATCAAAAAATGCATTAAGAATATTATGAATGTAACATCTTGCTATACTGCTGATCAGTCTCTCACCACAACCTTTATTTCATGTTGAAATTCATTGGCTTTGCTAACTCACAATCCAAACCAAACAAAATCTTAGGCTACACTACAGATCAGTCAGTCAACACAACAATGCTTTCGAAGAGTGACACTGTCACATTCTAATGAAAACTATTCCTGAAGCATATTTATTTCAAACAAACTTGCTTTAATATCATGCGTTGATATCTGGAATGACTGCATATTTATAACATTAATATTAATAGAGTTTGTCTGAAATTTATTTGTCAGTCATAATTACAAAAAAGGGGGAGCGAATAATTTAGTAGATGCAGAAGAATAATATGTGTTATTTTAATATAGGTCATTTTTATTATTATTCTGTTTTCGAATACTAAATGGGGCGGCACTGTGACATGACATTCTGGAGAGTTGGGTTTAAATACCAATCCTGCAATTAAAATGTAGATTTTCAAAGAAATTGCTTGAATTTAAAAGATGAAGGATGCTTTCTCACACTATTCTTGTTTAATTTGAGCATGTGGTCAGTCTCTAATAACCATATAATTTATGAAATTTTAAACCCTGATCTTGCTTCCCTCCTTTTTCCTTCATTCTCTCATTTTCTATCATTTTGTTTTGGACGTTCTCATTTCATACTGTGGCTTTGTTTTACAAATCTGCACAACAGGACCTAGCGACAGACATATATAAGCATAATATTGTTAGCTGACTGATCCAGGTAACCATTTCTCATTTGTCAAAAGTTAAAGGTATCACTGGTGTTACTAGGTGGATCTGTAATTCTGTTAGAAACAGATTATTTGTTTGTATTGAATCTAACCTCACTACATGAAGAAGAAAGCTGTCAGATTACCCACTTAGTGACAGAGATACACTATGTGGTCAAAAGTATCCGGACACTCCCAAAAACATACATTTTTCATATTAGGGGCATTGTGCTGCCACCTACTGTCAGGTACCCCACATCAGCGACCTCAATAGTCATTAGGCATCATGAGAAGGCAGAATGGGGCACTCTGCAAAACTCACAGACTTCGAACATGGTCAGGTGATTGGGTGTCACTTATGTCATACGTCTATACGCAAGATTTCCACATTCCTAAACATCCATAGGTCCACTGTTTCCGATGTGATAGTGAAGTGGAAACATGAAGGGATATGTACAGTACAAAAGCGTGCAGGCCGACGTTGTCTGTTGACTGACAGAGACCGCTGATAGTTAAGAAGGTCGTAATAGGTAGACATCTATCCAGACCATCACACAAGAATTCCAGACTCCATCAGGATGCACTACAAGTACTATGACAGTTAGGCGGGAGGTGAGAAAACTTGGATTTCATGGTCGAGCAGCTGCTCATCAGCCACACATCATGCCAGTAAATGCCAAAAAATGCCTCGTTTGGTGTAAGGAGCGTAAACATTGGGACGATTGAACAGTGGAAAAACGTTGTGTGGAGTGACGAATCACGGTACACAGTGTGGCGATCCAATGGCAGGGTGTGGATATTGCAAATGCCCAGTGAACAACATATGCCAGCATGTATAGTGCCAACAGTAAAATTGGGAAGCGCTGGTGTTATGGTGTGGTCATGTTTTTCGTGGAGGGGGCTTGCACTCCTTGTTGGTTTGCATGGCGCTATCACAGCACAGGCCTACATTGATGTTTTAAGCACCTTCTTGTTTCCCACTGTTCAAGAGCAATTCAGGGATGGTGATTGCATCATTCAACACGATCGAGCACCTGTTGATAATGCATGGCCTGTGACGGAGTGGTTACATTACAGTAACATCCCTGTAAAGGACTGGCCTGCACAAGCCCTGACCTGAAACCTATAGAACACCTTTGGGATGTTTTGGAAAGCCAACTTCGTGCGACGCCTCACCGACTGACATTGATACCTCTCCTCAGTGCAGTACTCCATGAAGAATGGGCTGCCATTCCCCAAGAAACCTTCCAGCACCTGATTGAACGTATGCCTGCGAGAGTGGAAGCTGTCATCAAGGCTAAGGGTGGGCCATCACCATATTGAATTCCAGCGCTACCGATGGAGGGCGCCACAAACTCGTAAGTCATTTTCAGCTAGTTGTCCAGATACTTTTGATCACATAGTGTATATAAGAACTTTATATAAAAGAATAATAATTTATATTTGTGCTCTAAAATATTTACAACATAAACAAAAATAATATTTAGATAAATATTAAAAGACAGTCCTAGGTGCTCTTCATTGGCTCAAGAGAGATATTTCACTGGGTCGGGCATTATCAGGTTATCTCCTGCAATGTGGGTTGGAGATAACCAGATGAAATGCATCGTTTTTGATCCAATAATGAGCATTGTGCAACCTAAGACTGTTTGTTTTTGATATTAATCACAATATAAGGTTACTGTGGCACCACACCACAATGGACTGGAACAAATTAAATTAAAAAATTTAGATAATACGTCATATAACAAGTAATAAAGATATGGACAATTGCCAACACAAATACGTAAAGATGCAAAATATCAAGTACTTATACATCTAGAAAATGAAAAATACATACCAAACTTAACACTTTGTTAAATTTCTGCTCTGTGTATATCATTGTTGAAGAAACAATTCTGTGTAACTGATTTTTCAGATTTTCCAGATTTCAGTCAGTTGGCATACTTTTCATAGTAACCAACTGCTACCATGAGAATGTTGCATTTTCAGTTATTTACAACGAAAATGAAGCTCAAAGGATACTGCATAAATCATAGATAAAATAATGTAAATTTGACATAACTGCAAAAGAAGGAAGTACAGTACCATACAATTAAAATATTCCATGGGGTTGTTTTTGGATGATGCTGTTGTCTGTAGGGAGAGTGCAATGCCAAAAGACAGTAGCAAAATGCAGGAATACCTGCAGAGGATCAACAGTTAGTGCAGTGGCTGTCAGCTGTCAGTCACTCTCAAAAAAACAAAACCTCCATTATCATACACTACTTTCAAGTGAGTGATAATTTCTTTTTCAGTGAAATTATTGTCTTGTGAAACACTGTCCATTTCCATTGACTGAAGCTGTCACTCAGAACTGATTGCGAACATATAGACAAACAAGACAAGCAATAGCAATGTGCTGTGGGTGTGTACACTTATGCATTTATGTGACAGATTGACACAGAATCAATCGTGTGATATTTTTGTTCAGTGACGATATTGAAGTTGGTGGTACAGTCAATCTGCTGTAACCATTCATGTCACTATTGACACTACATGGTGGCTGCAATACTAATGAGAGACTGTTCTATAGCTTAGCTTAAGATGTAGGTTAGGTTGGGGTTTGAAAATGGAATGACATGAAATGATGTTGGTGCAAGTACGAGGGTTGACTGAAAAGTAATGCCTCTGCCTTCGTAACTCTTCAACAGTTCCCAGCATTGGCATGCGGCAGGTACTGGCTTCGTCTGTAGCCTCTTCTCTACAGCTCCAGTTGGCGGGAAGCCTTAGCATTGAACGGTTGTGTTGTTACAGTGCAAAGTATGGAACCCTGTGTAGACGGTCAGTCAATGCTGTTTAAGCAATGTGCAGTCATTGAACTCTTGACAGCAGAAGGTGTCACCCCAAAGGAGATTCATCAGAGAATGAAAGCAGTTTATGGTGATTGTGTTGTTGTGAGTACTGTGCGTCATGGGGCAATTAAGTTCAAAGGTGTTGAGGTGGGAACATCTGTCCTGCATGACAAACAAAGAGTTGGACGTCCTGTGACAGCAACCACCAAGTTTCACAAGCAAAATGTTGACGGATTGATTCAGGACGATCGTTGTATTACTTGGAGAGAAATTGCAAGCACAATTGCCATTTCACAAGAATGTGTGGGTCTCATTATTGCTTTGCTTGGCTGTCTGAAGATCTGTGCACGATGGATACCCCAGATGCTGACTCCTGTAGTGAAAGCGCACAGACTTGAAATTTGCCAGGAACTCCTCTCGTGTTACAAGAATAAAGGTGACACCTTTCTCCGTTCAATTGTTGTTTTGAATCACGTTCACACTTTTACGTATAAAATACTTTATTAAAATATACATAGGTTCACTTCATAAAAGACACACGAAGACTATCTATTGCGCCTCATCACTCACGCATATATACACAAACATAGCTGTCACCACAATCGATACTTCTCGAACATACTCGATATAACTTATTCTAGAACGATGTTCTGGAACTTTCTCATATCCGATATAAATGTATTACATAATTCCAACACACCTCCTTACATTTATATCGCGATGTTTAACATATTCCTAATTTTAATGAATTTTTCTTTACATAACGACTTTGTGAATATATCTGCAACATTTTCATTTGAATCTACTTTAACAATATCAGTGAGTCCCTGTAAATAATACTCATTCACAAAATGGTAATGCACTTCTATGTATTTTGAATTCTTTGTAAAATTACCAAACTTCGCTATATTTAATGCTCCTGAATTATCTTCATATATGATAATAGGTTTTTCAAATTTAACATTAAAAATGTCTAAAATATCATGTACAAGTTTCACCTCGCTTACAGCTTCAGACAATGCTACATATTCTGCGAAAGTTGAAGCCTTTGTAACACTCGCTTGTTTTCTTGACTTCCAAAATACAACATTACCAAATAATCTAATTACATAACCAGAAGTTGACTTTCTATCCACACTATCACCTGCCCAATCTGAATCCACAAAACAATCTAATATCTCAGCACTTTCATTCCTACAATAGTTTAATTTCAAATCTTTAGTTAAATATAAATATTTCAAAATTCTCAAAGCATATTTAAAATGAGTACTACTGTAACAACTTTGGAATCTGCTCAAGTAATTCACACTATAGCTAATATCTGGTCTAGTACCCGAACGTACGTACAAGAGTGCACCTATCAAGTTTCTATATCTAACGTCATTACAATCTTCATACGCTGGTTCTAACTTTAAATTTACTTCCATTGGAGTTTTGTACAAGATCGAATCTTCAATTTTATATTTCGCAGCTAACGAATCAATATATTTTTCTTGACTCAAACTCATAACTCTTGTTTCACAATCATAATTAATATCGATCCCAAGATATCTTTTTACCTCACCTAAATCTTTCATATTAAATCGTTTTGACAATAAGTTCTTAATCTTAACAATTTTTTCTTTTCTCACACAGCAAATGAGCAAATCGTCGACAAAAATAATCAAATAAATCAAGACATCTCCATCTCGCAATACATAAAGACAATAATCATATTTACTCCTTTTAAAACCTAAACTTCTTAAAAACTCATCAAGACAATTGTACCAAGCTCGTGAGCTTTCTCGCAAACCATACAATGCTTTATACAATTTACAGACTCTATCCGTACCATCATCATATCCTCTTGGCTGCTTTACATAAACTTCAGATAAAACTTTACAATTTAGAAACGCAGTCTCTACGTCCATTTGTTCTATAACCAAACCTTCTTGACAACAGTATGACAACAAAATCTTTAATGTTTGCATATTGGTTACTGGAGAATAAATATCCTCGACGACTTCTTTTTGTTGAAACCCCCTGACAACTAATCTTGCTTTGTAAACACTTTCTGATTTCTTTGTGAAAACCCACTTTACATCAATGGCTTCTTTATCAACTGGTTTATCTACTAATTCCCATGTTTTGTTTTTGTTCAAACAATCAATTTCCTTATTCATCGCTTTTTCCCAATAATTTGATTCGGCGCTGTTAATCGCCTCCTCAAAGCTTTCCGGACTATTTGCACTGCAAAAGTTTACATAAATAAAGTTGCTGTAAACATAATCATTTAATATTTTTGGTTTTCTTTCTCTAGATGATCTCCTCAACCCAAGTACTTTCTCTGGTTCATGATTATCAGAAAGCTTTTCATTTTTCTCAATTTCCTTCTGTTTTTCTATTAGTTCAGTTTCATTTTCTATACTTTCGTGTTCAGAATCACTAAAATATTCACTTACTGAATCATAATCTTTAAACCCAATACATTTAACACCACTTTCAACAATGTCAACATGTCGAGCAACAACTATCTTATTATTTATTAGCACTCTGTAGCCTACTTCACAATAACCCATTAAAACCCCCAAATCGGCTTTCCTATCCCATTTCGACTTCCTCAGTTGCTCAGGTACTCTTACAAAAACTCTACTCCCATACAACTTCAAATGATTAACATTAGGTCTTTTCCCCAGTAATATCTCATAAGGAGTTTTCTTTTCAATGGTGTTAGCTAAAGTTCTGTTTTTGAGGTACACTGCTGCACAAACCACTTCAGGCCAAAATCTCGTGTCCACTCGCGCTTCGGCTAGCAGACACCGAGACATGTCCATGATGGATCTGTTATACCTTTCAGCAGTACCATTAAGCTCATGCACATAAGGTGGACAAGCATTCAATACAATTCCTTTTTGTCTCACAAATTCATAGACATTTTCATTTAAATATTCCTTCCCATTGTCACATCTTATCTTTTTAACAGTTTTCCCAGTGAGATTCTCAACTTCATTAATATACTCTACAAAACAATTGTATACTTGATCTTTAGATTTTATGGTGTAAACACGAGCTGCCTTACTGTAATCATCAATGAAAGAAAGAAAATATCTTTCCCCATGCATTCCAGTAGTTGAGTGAGGCCCATTTAGATCTGTGTGAACAATTTCTAAGATTTCTTTTGCTTTGGTTCTATTATTTTTAAAAGGAACATTATGCATTTTGTTTTCGATACAGATTTTACATTTCATAAATTCTGATTCTAGTTCTGAAGGAACCCCATCTAACAATTGATGTTTACATAAAGTATTTAGATAATTGAAATTAACATGTCCCAAAATGCGATGCCATTTTTCCTTTGTTGTCATATTATTGTCTTTACTCATAACATTAACATTAACTTCTCCTTTATTAATAGTACTACTCATTTTATACAACTGACTCTCTTTCCATGCAATCGCAATCAATCCATTAGCTTTATCAAAAATTTTAGCATTATTCCCTACCGATACAATTTTGTGATTATCTGTAATTTTGGCATAACTGATCAAGTTTTTGTCTATGTCTTTTACAAAGAAAACATCTCGCATGTTAATTGGAAACATTTGATCATAGACAGGAAAATTACTAATTACATTACCAACTTTAGTAGCTTGCAAAATTTTTCCATCAGCAATTTTTACATTTATAGGTTGTTTTAAAGTTATACTCTTAGAAAAATATTCCTCATTATTAATAACATGATCAGTACAGCCACTGTCTAATAACCAATTGATTTGAATTTGATTGTTGTTACTTGACTCTACTGTTCTATTTTGACCTATCATAGAATTAACCTCTGTTATAAAACTACTCATACCATGATCACTCTGATGGTAACCTTGCTTGCTGTGATTCCGACCGCTGCTAAAACCATGCTGCTCTCCTCGACCATGTTGCCTGCTGCCATAACCTCCACGCTGCATGTTGCCGTAATTTCCACGCTGTACATTGCTATAGCCTCCACGCTGCATATTTCCATTACCTCTGTCGCTACTTTGAAAATGTACTCCACGATGCCATATGCCTCTGTTACTTGTTCTTCCCTGGTTACAATCACGTTTGAAGTGACCTGCTTTGCCGCATCGATAACATACTTGCTCCTGATTTCTTGAATTCAATTTTCTTTCTGTGTGAAATGAATTTGATTTTACCTCTTCATTTCCAGTTTTTGCATTCAATAATTGAATCTTACTTTTAACGTATTCAACTGTCTGGTCCTCTTCCTTCAAGACGTCCACTAAGTCCCCAATATAGCTCATTGACTCTGGTAATGTTCGCAGCATATAATTTAACTTCTCCTTTTCCGTTACTTTAGCGCCTGCAGATTTCAGCTCATTTACAGTTTTTTCAAATGCACTGAAAAATGTCCCCGTATCACTGTAATCACTTAACCTCAATTTGTCCAACTTGTTTCTGCATATTATTTGAAGTGCTGTAGACTCTTTCGAATATAGTTCATCAAATTTCTTCATGATCTCGAAAGCACTTTCTCTGTCACTCACGAATTCTAGTTGCTTATTTGTGATTGCACCATAAATATAGTTGATAGCCTTCAAGTCCTCTTCATCCCACGTTTCGTTGTCTGAGCTCACTTTTGCCCTCGTAATCACTGTATGACATTTCTTCATTTTTAGGTACATGATTATCCGCTGCTTCCAGTTCCCATAGTCCTCGCCATCAAATACAGGAATAGTTATATCAGCCATGTCGAACTTTCTGAATAACACGCGACGGCCACAATATAATATTTAACTTCTACTTTTCTTTTCAACAACCACGCTCTGCTACCATGTTTTGAATCACATTCACACTTTTACTTATAAAATACTTTATTAAAATATACATAGGTTCACTTCATAAAAGACACACGAAGACTATCTATTGCGCCTCATCACTCACGCATATATATACAAACATAGCTGTCACCACAATCGATACTTCTCGAACATACTCGATATAACTTATTCTAGAACGATGTTCTGGAACTTTCTCATATCCGATATAAATGTATTACATAATTCCAACAATTGTGATGGGACATAATGTGGGTACACCATTATGACCCGGAGCCAAAACGTCATTCTATGGAATATCGACACAAAGACTTGCCCCAGAAAAAGAAATTCAAGACACAGCCCTCAGCTGAAAAAATCATGGCCTCAGTGTTCTGGGATGCAGATGGTGTTATCCATTTTGATTTCCTTGATCATGAAACAACAATAAATTCAGTGCTTTACATCACAATGCTGCGAACTCTGAAATGATGGTTAACAAGGGCCCAAAAGGAAAAGGGAAATGTTTTCCTGCAGCATGACAATGCCAAACCACACACTTCACGTGTCACCACTGCAGAACTGCAAGGACTTAATCTCACCACCATACGGCATCCTCCATACAGTCTAGATTTAGCACCGCCTGACTTCCATCTGTTCCCAATAATGAAGGACGATCTTCAAGGACATCATTATGCTTGTGATGAAGACATTGAGAGAACTGTGAGACTGTAGTTACGGAAACAGAGTGTCGAATTCTTCCATGACGGCTTCAGAAAACTTGTTCATCGTTGGCAGAAATGTATCCAATTGGCTGGTGATTATGTGGAAAAGTGAATATTGATAATTAAAGATCACAGTCTAAGGGTTATTCCTGCAGTTGACATGTTAAAATATTCCCATCCAAACCCAATTAACGAAGGTGGAGGCATTACTTTTCATTCAACCCTCGTACTTACAGATTTTGTAATAATAACAAGTAGTGACCTTAACAATTAGGCTGTCTTGAGCATAATTACAGGCCTAATCTAAACTTTCATTGTCATGTCTTCCATTGTTATGATGTTCCTTTGCTTTCCTAACTCTATTACAGGCCTCCTGCTTATTGTGAACAATCACCTCACATACTCCATACAAGAACATATGGTGTTAGTGTTCAGAAATCGTAGTGAGCTACATCTATGATAATGAAAGTTTGATTGAGACCTGGAAGCATGCTCCAGTAGGCAAATGATTAAACTGACTTCTCATGGTAAATGGGAAATTTAGGTTCGAGTCTCAGTCTGGCAGAGATTTTCAATAATCATTACTTATTTGGTTTGGCTGTGAGATATTGAAGCCAATGAATGTGCAATGATCTCTAGCCTAAGGTTAGGTGATATTATGGTTTTGTGTTTGGGAAGCCAGTGAATGTTTCACAAAAACAAACTAATCTTAGTAAATGAGTGGTGCAGTGACAGATTGATTTGTAGCTTAGGCTGAGGTCTAGGTTAGACAAGCTGTTATATCTATGAAGCATCGAGAATGGGAGGAGGAAAGGAAATGAAGTTTCATGGGTTGAGAGGGGTGTGATGTTATTTCAGTGCTTGCAGATTCAAATCAGATTTACAGAGAACTTGGCAGTGTGAGCCCACTTACCAGTATGTTATTGCACCCCCTCTGTTCTGCATGCATGCACTGATTTGTTAACCGAGCGAGGTGGCGCAGTGGCTAGCACACTGGACTCGCATTCTGGAGGGCAACAGTTCAATCCCGCGTCCGGACATCCTGATTTAGGTTTTCTGTGATTTCCCTAAATCGCTCCAGGCAAATGCCGGGATGGTTCCTTTGAAAGGGCACGGCCAACTTCCTTCCCCGTCCTTCCCTAATCCGATGAGACCGATGACCTCTCTGTCTGGTCTCCTTTCCCAAACAACCCAACCCAACCACTGATTTGTTGGGAATGTTGCTGCAAAACAGTTGTAGCCTCTCCTGAGACAAGCTGTCCCACAACTGTTGTAATTGGATGTTTATATTCTGGATACTGTCTCTGGTCCAGATTTGATCTTGCTGGCCATGGGTGTACGTCAGCATTGTACAGGCAGTTCATAGACTCATCTTCTGTATATGGATGAGCAATATGATATACGTGCCGTTTTGTAGCCATTTTATAAGATTCTTTACTTGCCTGTCAGAAAAAGGAAGTTGCAAGGCTCCACCAGTGAAGTACATTTGGAGGAAGTACTTTTAACTCTGCATGCTGGCAGAACCCCTCCATATTGAAAAGTTATGTCATGCAAACCTGGGTTCCTGTGCCCTGCCCATGAACCAAGGAGCAAGAGAAATTGTTCTCCTCTCATGTGTGACTCCAAGATGTTGATTAGAAAATTGTTGTATAACACTGTTGTGAGTTTGCCAGGCTGAGCACGCTGTCATAATGTTTTTGCACTTCTGTGTGTACTCATCAACTAATTTTTTCACCCTTGATCCAAATGATCAAACAAGGACTGTTGGTAGAGATTTTCTGGTTAAGGTGACATCATATTGAGCAGTGTATGAATGTGTTTCCTTATGCTTATCCTTTTGCTGCACAAGAACCATCTTTATATACATTAAACGTATTCACAATTGCAAATAAGGACAACCATCAGCTGTAGAATGGAATGATGACAGTGAAAATTTGTGCTGGACCGGCACTCAAACTCAGATTTCTCGCCTATCGCGAGTGCTCGTCTTACCATTTGGCTATCCAGGCACGACTCACAGCCCGACCCAAACTTTCATATGTCATCAACCATGCGTCTATGACCTGTACTCGTACATCCATTATGTATATTCCCCTACACGTCAGACATTGTACTTGAAAGTCACTTTTCCGGTATCAGCTACTTGAAAGTCACTTTTCCGGTATCAGCAGAGAAATACGATATTGCAGTACCTGTGTTATTCTGATTACGGTGCAATTATCGTCATTCCATCAAGCAGCTGATGGTTGTCTTTATTCGCAGTTGTGAATACATTTGTTGTATTTCATAACAGCTGTAGTCGCCACATTGTCTGTTCCTTTGTACATGCATGAATGTCCATAGGAACTTTGCATTGTAATCAGAATGACACAGGCACTGCAATATCATATTGTATAGAACCATGTTTGTGTCTCATTCTGCAAGAGTTCAGTCTTAAGTTGACTGATATTGGCACCCCAGAACAAATTAGTTAACACATTAATATCTCGTTGTCTGTAAAAATTGTTTTTTAATTGATATGAAAATAAATGAATGAATGAACGAATTTAAAATTTTCTTGCTGTCTTTTCAAATCCTTCATGCTTCCTTGATGTTCCCTTGCTAGATTAACAACTGTAACCTCGTAATTCAACAGAACATAATCACTGTCCACTTTTACCTGCTTCTCTTCAGGCTTGTAATTGTCTGATGAAGATAAAGTGACCTTCGGTTTCTACAAATGGAGTTCTGTCAATATCTTGGAGAGCAATTACTTCATCTTGTACCATGAGTTGTTTCTCTGCTAGTATTCCAGAAGTGTTGAAAAATATTTCCTCTCCAGTTTCCACATGTTCTTATGTTATTACTGCAGAAGGATTCAAAGTGATGAAATAGTTTGTAAGAAAAAGATGTGTACTAGACACGAGTCCTCATGAGTCCTTTTTTTAAATTCAGTTTTGTTACTGTGAAAGTACTAAGAATATCATTACATGTACTTGTAAAATCAGACATCTTGGAGTGTTGGCAAGTAACTACCTTGGGGACAGACATACGAATGAAGTATTCTACGGGTTTGAGAATGCTGTTGCCTTTTGTCTTCACCAGCTGAAAATCATTTGTGCAAATGCAGCTGTCTCTGGTGGGTTGAAACTACCTGCAGGAATACCGGGAAAATGCTTTCGTATGGTGAGTCATATCATATCTGGATGCATGCTGGGAAAATGACGTCATGTACCTCATGGAATACAGTTATAAGTCAAAACTACTTCCAGAATTTTAGAGAAAAATCCAATTTTTTGTGGTGAAGATTAAGATGATGATAAATGATTCATTACATATTGATGTTTTGTGCAGTCACAATATGTCCTTCGTTAGAATATAGTGGGCAGCGGGAGTCGAGGAGTGGAACGGTACCAGCACTGAGGTTTGATCCAGAGACCTAGCACTTATGATATTAAGTGCTTACTCACTCAACTGCAGACTTCCTGAATACTGGCAACCATACGAAGTATATAAGCATGTGTAAAATTTACAAACTCGGTTTTCTTGAACATGGTTGAAAAGTTGCTTCTCCCTTTTACATATTTCAAAGTCCTAGTTGTACCCTGTACGCCTTCCCAGTATGCATGAAATTGGTAAGGGGAAGTTCGTACAGTCCCCTTGTTAACAGAAAGAAGTAGCAGCTCTTCTGTATCCTCAGAAGGCACTAAATCACACTTAGAAGAAATTGATCCCAAAGCCATATGCAGCTAGGCCTACATAGATATTTGCCAGCAGAGTAAAAGCCAGCATGTCTGCATCAGCCCCCTCTGTACTAGGAATACTGTTACCCACAATCTGTTCAACAGTAAATAGCAGATTCCACATTTAGAACAGAAGGAATATATAGGATTTCATGCAGTTTGTGTGGCAAATTACATGTAGGTCAATCAGGTAGGGTTATAACTACTAGAATGACTGAACATAAAAAAATTTGGAGACAGAAAAAGAAAAATTCTGCCTTTGTTGAACAAGCTCTGAATTAATGTTGTTCTTATGACATTAAATACGATGTCCACCATAGAGCAAATAAAGTAAAAAAACTACTTGAAATTTTGGCTATCAGTAAGTCTCCTTTAATCTTTGCTTATATTGTAATATAAGGTTTATTTTTTCATAGCCTTCTTGTGTATGTCATTACACTTGTGGTTTTTGTATAGATATGTAGTCATAAAGGTTATATATCTTTGGAAAAACAATCTTTATTCAAATATAAACTCTTGCTGAGATTGTGTGGACTATCTGTTTGGATATAAATTGCCTGAAGAGGGCCCAAAAAGTCAAAAATCATTCACAGCAAACCATAAAATAAAATTATTTTGCAACATCAGTACTGTGTGTTTTATTTTTTCATAAGAAAATTTTAGCCATTATAATGTGGAGGATTAGAACAATGTTATTGATGATCTGAACATGCCAACAGATTTGAAGCAAATTACATTTTCAACATTTTTGTTTGTTGAATAGAAGAATGTCATAACATTGAATGCAGGCTTTCACAGTCGGCACTGGCATTATTGCTGATATATGATATATGGGCATAAGGCTGTAGTCCAAGGCACAATTCCCTGCCTAAGGCATAATTTAGCTGCTGAAGACATCATCAGAGATTTTAACAACTGAGAAAGCTACCACAGAATTCAAGCAAACTCAGCAAGTTGAACTGTTTATGTGTATCCACACAATGGTCAGTTTATGACATCATCAGACTGCTGTGTAAGATTAAGGAATTGCGCCGATGTATGCCGTGGAGCTTATAATGGGGAACAGTTGGCACCATTTGTTTTATTTACACAACTTGTCTGTTTAAATCCTCCTTATTGTCTGTTGAAATTATGTTTGTGCATTAGCATTTCTGAATAAGTAATAAAACAAACAGTTCTACCTCTTCCCCTCTACAACTACATAGGCTACGTCGAGGCGAGTCCATGATCTTAGGATACATATAAACAGGTCAGCTTGGTGACCTTGTTTAAGTTCTGTAACAGCTTCCAGAGTCGTTAAAGCCTCTGATGAGGTGTCCAGCAGTGGAAGATGAAATGTTAGGCAGAGAAATTATGCCTTGGACCACAGCCTTATGCCCATAAATAATATATCAGCAATAATGGCAGAACAGTTAGCAACCAGTTGTACAAAGTTCTTGTTGAAGTAAGATTATACATTACAGTTTTTTTCTTCTAGGTTTTTAGAGCACACAAGCTAATATTAGCAGCTTCCAGTCCTGTGTTCGAAGCCATGTGTTATGGACCTCTGGCTGAGGAAGCATGTGTGAAGATCCCTGATGTGGAGCCAGAAGTCTTCAGAATTTTACTAGAGTAAGAGGGCTGCCTGAACTGCTCAGTATTAAATATCTGAAATTAAAAGTATGAATTGCCGCCAGATGATCTAATGCTGTGTTTTTCATCTCTCTGTCCGTGTTTCATACTATTTTCTTCTGTTACATTCCCACCTTCTTCTATTGTCTTATCTCATTATATGGTGTGAACAAAATTGCTCTCTCTCTCTCTCTCTCTCTCTCTCTCTCTCTCTCTCTCTCTACCTCTTCCTCTCTCTCACTCCTGATTATTCTTGTCATCTTCAGTCCAAAAACGGTATTTGATGCAGCTATTCATACTAGTCTGTCCTGTGCAAGCCTCTTAATCTTTGCATTAACTACTGCAACCAACATCCATTTGAACTATTTCAAACATTTGTCTCCCTTTACAGTGTCCACACACACACACACACACACACACACACACACACACTTCCAGTAACAAATTGATGATTCCTCGATGCTTCAGAATATGTCCTATCAACCAATCTCTCCTTGTAGGCAGATTGTGCCACACATTTCTTTTTTCTCTAGTTTGATTTAGTATCTCCTTGTTTATCATTTATCTACCCATCTTATTTACAATATTCTACTGTGGAATGACCTATCAAAACTTCTATTCTCTTTTTATCTGTACTGTTTAACATCCATGTTTGAGTTCTGCACGAGACTACACTCCAAACAATACCTTCAGAAAAGATTCCCTGGCACTTAAATTTATATTTTATGTTAACAGATCTGTCTATTCCAGAAACACTTTTCTTACCGTTGCCAGTCTGCATTCCATTTCCTCTCTGCTTAAACCATGAACAGCTATTTTACTGCCCAAGTAGAAAATGTATCTACTACTTTTAGTGTGTCCTCTCCTGATCTAATTACTTTAGCATCCTCTGCTTTAAATTTAACACTTTTCCATCACCTTTGCTTTTCTGTTGATGATGTTTTCATTTTATAAACTCTTTTCAAGACACTGTCCGGGACTGTTCCTGCAAGTACTTTGTCACCTCTCACAGAATTACAATGTCATCAGCAAACCATAGAGTTTTTTTTTTTTTTTTTTCCCTGAACTTTAATTCTCTTTCCTAAATGTCTCCAATGCGTTCTGTGCAGCTTGCTCATTGTACAGATTGGGAAACATTGGGGAGATACTACAACCCTGTCTCGTTCCCTTCTCAACTACTGCTTCCCCTTCATGTCTTTCAACTCCTAAAACCGCAGTATGGACTTTGTACAAGTTAGAGATAACTTATTGCTCCCAGTGTTTTACCACTGCTACCTTCATAATTATAAAGAGTGTATTCCAGTCAACAGTGTGAAAGGATTTCTCTAAATCTACAAATACTGTTAACTTAGATGTGCCTTTCTTCACTCTATCTTCTGAGATAAGTTGAAGAGTCAGTCTGCTCTCACATCTTCCTACATTTCTCTGGAACCTAAAATGATCTTCCTAAAGGTCAGTTTCTACCAATATTTACATCCTTGTGTAAGTAGTTCATGTCAGTATCTTGCAACCATGAGTTATTAAACTATGGTTCGGTAATATTCTCACCTTTCAGTATCTTCCTTTTGTGGAATACACGTTATTACATTCTTCTTGAAATCTGACGGTATTTAGCGTGTCCAGTATACCATACATACAAGGTGACGTAGTTTTATTATGGCTGGCTCCCCAGGATTTCCATAGTTCTAAAGGGATCTTATCTACTCTAGGAATTTATTTCGACTTAGGTCTTTCACTGCTCTGTCTAATTCTTCTTGCAATATTATAACTCCTATCTCATCTTCATTTACTTCCTCTTCTCTTTCTATAATATTGTTTTTGAGTATGATTTCTTTATATGGACTCATTACTCGTATGTATTTTTGTCACTTTTCTGCCTTCCCGCCTTTGCTTACTACAGGCTTGCCACCTGAGCTCATAATACTCATGCAGGTGCTTCTCTTTTCTGCAAAGGTCTCTTTAATTTTCCTTTATGCTGCATCTATGTTGTTCCTAGGCATGCTGGCTTCTACATTCTTGCATTTCTCATATAGCCATTCCTGCATTGCCATTTTGAACTTACTTCCAATCTCATGTTTTAGACACCTATATATCCTAATTCCTGCTACATTTGCCACAGTTTTTATATTTTCTTCTTTCTTCAGTTAAATTCAATATCTCCTGCATTATCCAAGGATTTCTGCTAGGCCATGTCTATTTACCCATTTGATCCCCTGCTGCCTTTGGCATGTCATCTCTCGAAGCTACTCGTTTATCTTCTGTCATATTCTTTTCCTCTGTTTCATATGTTGCCTGATATCTCCACTGAAACTCTCAACAAATTCTAGTTCCTTCAACTTTTCCAGACTGTATCCCCTTAATTTCCTACAGTTTCGCAGTTTCTTCAGTTTTAGTCTGCAGTTCAAAACTAATAAATTATGGACAGAGTCCACATTTGCCCTCTTGAAAAGTTTTGCAGTTAAAATCAGGTTTTGAAAGCTATTAGTCATCATTATATGATTGTTTGAAACCTTCCTACATCTCCAGGTATCTTGTACATTGTTGTTGTTGTTGTTGTTGTTGTTTTTGTTTTGGTCTTCAGTCCTGAGACTGGTTTGATGCAGCTCTCCATGCTAGTCTATCCTGTGCAAGCTTCTTCATCTCCCAGTACTTACTGCAACCTACATCCTTCTGAATCTGCATAGTGTATTCATCTCTTGGTTTCCCTCTACGATTTTTACCCTCCAAGCTGCCCTCGAATGCTAAATTTGTGATCCCTTGATGCCTCAGAACATGTCCTACCAACCAATCCCTTCTTCTAGTCAAGTTGTGCCACAAACTCCTCTTCTCCCCAATTCTATTCAACACCTCCTCATTAGTTATGTGGTCTACCCCAACTAATCTTCAGCATTCTTCTGTAGCACCACATATTGAAAGCTTCTATTCTCTTCTTGTCCAAACTATTTATTGTCCATGTTTCACTTCCATTCATGGCTACACTCCATACAAATACTTTCAGAAAAGACTTCCTGACACTTAAATCTATCCTCGATGTTAACAAATTTCTCTTCTTCAAAAACACTTTCCTTGCCATTGGCAGCCTACATTTTATATCCTCTCTACTTCTACCATCATCAGTTATTTTGCTCCCCAAATAGCAAAACTCCTTTACTACTTTAAGTGTCTCATTTCTAATCTAATTCCCTCAGCATCACCCGACTTCATTCGACTACATTACATTACCCTCATTTTGTTTTTGTTGATGTTTATCTTATATCCTCCTGTCAAGACACTGTCCATTCCGTTCAACTGCTCTTCTAAGTCCTTTGCTGTTTCTGACAGAATTACAATGTCATCAGCGAACCTCCAAGTTTTTATTTCTTCTCCATGGATTTTAATACCTACTCCGAATTTGTACATATAAAACCTTTAATATGACTTCTAAACTGAGTATTGAGAATGATTAAATTGTTTTCTGTGTAGTTCTATCAGGCAACATTCTCTTTCATTCTGTCCCCCTCAGTCCATGTTCATTTTCCTAGTCTCTTGTCTTGAATTCCACCCCCACCCCCCTCCGAGTTCCTCACATTTTCATCAGATCCCTTAGCTTCAAATAATTTCTTTTATCTCATCATATTTTTTTTTCATCATTTTCTAAGCTAGAAGGTATATAAACATGTACTGCTGTGATAGGTGTTACTTCATGTCTTATCTTGCTGTTCATAGTAACATTACTTGCATTCCTATTTTCTTATTCATTATTAAAACTACTACTGCAGTACCTGTGTTTGATTTTGTGTTGGATAAACCTATACTGCCCTGAGTAGGAGTCCTGTTCTTCCTGCCACTGCACTTCACTACTTTTTCACTTTATATAAATTCAATCTATCCATTTTTTTTAAAATGCTGTAATCTTCCACCATCTGATCTGTAGAATGCCAGTTTTGTTTTTCCTGATGTTAACATCCTCCTGAAAAATGCTCACTTGAGAAGCAAAGAGGACCTCTGGAATGAATATATTACTCAGGAGGATGCAATCATCATTAAGTCATACAGCACAACTACATTTTCTCAGGAAAGATAACAGCTTTAGTTTCTCTTGCTTTCGATTTGCAGTACCAACATAGCATTGCCATATTGGTTAATGTTACAAGGCCAGGTCAGTCATTCATCCAGACGTGTGCCCCTGCAACTACAGGAAAGGCTGCTTGCATCTCTTCCAGAATCAGATGTGTGTCTGGCTTCTCCACAGATACCCCCCTGATGTGGTTGCACATACAATACAGCTATCTGTATCATAGAGTCGTGCAAGCCACCTCGTGTTGCCAAGGTCCATGGTTCGTGGGGTCTCATACTCATTGACAATTGAATCATCATCTTCATTCTCATGATGATGACAGTACAGAGTGATAAGTAATTTGCTACGCAGTGGTTTATTTACCCACTGTTACAATCCATGACAATCTTCGGCAGTGCCTGTAAATGACACGTTGTTATACACAGTAGCAGAGAGAGAGTGGTGGCATTTGCTTTCACATGGTGGTATCGAAAAGCCCAGTACCTGCACATCCATGTAGAAGGAGTGTTCCTTGCGTCAGGCTCTCACAATCTAGCAATGACAGAATTTTGCCCTTTCTGCACCCGGTTGTCATACTGTCGCAGCACAAGCTCTGACAACATTCCAATCAGGTGACGTACCATACTATTCAGTTAACGATAGCAGCAGAAGCACTTTCTCTGCAATACATCAGCTGCCCCTGATTTAGTTGTTCCTCAGTGTATAGGTTTTGGCTTTGAGTTTTAGCTCACTAATAGCGTTTTTATAATGCTCAAACCAAAGATTCATGCAATAAACGTCATGCTTCAGGAGCAGTCTGGCAGAATGGAGAAGTCACAAATGAGTTTAAACAAAGCCATCACTGTTTCCTTCCCAATTATTCATCCAGTTGAGCTAAGTTCTTGGTTTATAATGACCTTCATGTCCAAAAAAATGTGGAACTGTACAGTCCTCCTACTGCTACATCTACACCAAATCCGTTTGGCTTTCTCCTTGATAAATTAATGTCTGCGAAAACAAAAAGACACTGCTTACGTCAATCACAGCTTTTTTCATTGTGCTTTCAACTGCAGTACCACATTTTTTTGTTTATAACAGAGTTTATATGAAAGTAACGTAAACAGGAAATGTGTGTTACGTGGTGTGTAACATTAGTTGTAAATGGACAAAGAATTAATGACCCTCAGTTTCTTCTGGCATAATTGATTACAAAATAATTCATGGGTGTATGGCCAGATCTTAGTGTCCATCTTGCACAATATTTTGGCAAAGAACTACACTGCCATCACCAATTGTGCTCGTGAACTGATTGCCACAGGGCAGATGCATGTTATACATATCTCTCCCCCGCCCTTATGACTAGCTGCTCCATTCTCTGTTCACGTTGAGAAATGCGCAATGGAGATGTATCCATTGATATTCTGCCTATCCTTGGCATCAGTTCTTTGTGTAATTCCCATGCCTTACCAAGTTGGTAAATGGTCCCTTATTCATATCTCGATGTTTTTTCTGGTACCGCACGCCACGGATTTTGAATCTGCGCCAGACGTCGAAGACCCATAGAGGTCTCTGCACCATCATGCCATAAGCTGTGGCGGCGTGCACCTCCTGGCCCGCTTTTAGTGTGTGGGCACTACAGTTGAACACGTGATCCCAGTGGCCAATAGCGGCGCCCCCTATAGCGTACTTAAGCGCCGGCCTCTCACCCAGCCAGTCAGTCTAATCTCGCTTACGTTGGTTTACACCTCGCTTTGCACTAGACTGCTTGCGTCCTGGTTCGTGTACGAGTGGACGTGTTTGTTTCCTTGTGACTCTGTTGTTCAGTCTTGTTGTATTCGTTCTGTCCTTCGTTGGTCATGTCCGTCCTCTTCTGTTGTGTTGTTGTTCGCGGGCCTCTCCGCGGGTCCCGCCACGCTTTCCGTCATTGCTACCCCGCGACCGTCCTGGTCGCAGTTACAGCATTTTTTTAAATAGCAGTCGTATTTTGAGGTCTGTGCCAGAAATTTCAGGGTAGTCGTAACCCATTCCAAGTAATTTCCATAGGTCGTACTCTGTGAGTGCTGATTTGTTAGGTTGAAATAATTAGGAATCCATTGGTGTTCACAGCAGTGATTTTTGACAGTTTTTACTGTCTGCCTTATGTACATCATGCCTCATTGGCAGGTATTTCATAGAGACTGGACTGCAAAAGATAAAGGTTGTGCTAGGCACTGCCGAGCAGTCCTGATGTTTTAACCAGTGGCCAAAAAACAAATCTTTGTGTGGTGTATTCCCAGAAATCCTCCAGTCCTCTTGAATAATGTATCACTGTGTGGGATAAATGCAGCAGATACATCCTTCTCAGGCTCCTCTTCCATTTCTGCTTAGTGTACTGTTGATTTAGGATGAGTAGTTTACTGAATCTACCACTTTGTGTATCCATTCTTACATAAAACCATTTTCAGATGTTCTAGTCTTGATGATTGTAACATGATTGTTTGCTGTAACATTGCACCTTTTGGAAATTAAAATGTGGTTGTATGTCCACAAATTATTTTATCAACAAGTAATGAAAGCTGCAGATATTATGGATGAACTGTTACACATAAAGCTTGACGTCTACTGGTGATACAGTCTCATTTTGCCATTATATTGTATTTCTTTAAAACAACTTTACTCGTATTATATATAATCCAGTATGCCAAAGTTGATTTTCAATTTTTATAAGCTTTGCAGAATTCAACTTAGTGATTTATGATAAACTGCAAGAACATTTTCGTTTTAACAAACCGAGCAAGACAAAAGATAGTCTTAAATGTGAATGTATGCTTTCCTGGTGTATACAGCTGGTGAAGAGTTCTCGGGCTTCCAGCCGGGTGGCGATGTCTTCAAACTGCGACGTTTCGACGAGTGACATACTCATCATCTTCTGGCGAAGTGCCGAGACTTTGCGGATGCCGGTCCCTTTATACCTGCGGTGTGCCCCCCACCACCTGGCCGCGGGAGGCTGGGTCCAGAGGAGCCGGCGGGCGGGGTGGAGGGGGAAGCGGGTGCGCCGTTCGTGTCTCTGTCAGAGCATTCTGATCGCGTCTCGTGAGCTGGACAGTTCTTGTTGCATTCCTGGTGTATTGCGGCTAATGCTTCGTGGACCCGTATTTCTATTGATTCTTTAATGACTCTATCCCAATAGCTCCCGGCTCGGCACAGCACCCTGGTGTTTTCGAAATCAAAGGTGTGGTCTTCTTTGATGCTATGTTCAGCTATAGCAGATTTCTCTATCTGTCCAAGTCGACTTGGACAGATAGAGAAATCTGCTATAGCTGAACATAGCATCAAAGAAGACCACACCTTTGATTTCGAAAACACCAGGGTGCTGTGCCGAGCCGGGAGCTATTGGGATAGCGTCATTAAAGAATCAATAGAAATACGGGTCCACGAGAATCTTGTGAACAGGGACGAAGGCTGTCAACTGAGCGCGGCCTGGAATCCAGCATTAGCCGCAATACACCAGGAACGCAACAAGAACTGTCCAGCTCACGAGACGTGATCAGAATGCTCTGACGGAGACACGAACGGCGCACCCGCTTCCCCCTCCACCCCGCCCGCCGGCTCCTCTGGACCCAGCCTCCCGCGGCCAGGTGGTGGGGGGCACACCGCAGGTATAAAGGGACCGGCATCCGCAAAGTCTCGGCACTTCGCCAGAAGATGATGAGTATGTCACTCGTTGAAACGTCGCAGTTTGAAGACATCGCCACCCGGCTGGAAGCCCGAGAACTCTTCGCCAAAAGATAGTCTGTTTTCTTTTGTACACATATTTAAAAAAAAAAACTTATTTTCAGGTACATTTACACTGATGTGGCAAATATTTCATCAGTAGATGAAGCAGCTGGAGTTTTGTATGCAGCAAAAAAATATATGTTACCTCATCTTTGTCATACTTGTCACAATTACATAATAGATAATTTACGCCCTAGTAATGCAATGAGTATTTTTGAATTTGCAAATGAAATAAATGAGGAGCAGCTTCTGGAGCCATGTATCAAGGTAATTTGAAGAGACTTACGTACAATTTATTCATGTATAAAACTGACAGTCAGTTGTATATATGACATATGTCCACTTGCTGTGGGTTATCATTTATGGTAATGATGTTCATATTGAAATAATTAATTATTATGTGATCCACTTTAGTGATATTTGTCTTTTCCATTGTTTTGTAGAGTAATTTCCACAGAAAACATAGATTTTAGTATTATGTTTTGTTCCCTGAGATTTTCTTAACACATCAGCAAACTCAAACTGTTTGGAGGAAGCTCATATTTCTGGATGATCCAGAATCAAATTGTATGTCACTGTTCAGTTTTATTTTTTGTATGGCTGCTCTAAAATTGCTTTAGCTAAATTGTGGAATAATTTTACCCAGATTGAAAATCAGTCAGAGGCTTTTTTACTGTGACTCACTATTGGCATTACATGGAATAGAATGTGAATTCACTATTTTGGTGCAATAGTAAAATTGTGAAGCTGAATGTACAGGGAGCAGAAATGAACTCATGTTATAATCATAAGAGCTAACTTTTCCTCTAAATCAAATAAAATGAAATGGGAAATTTTATACTAAGCTGTAATAATCATACAGTGCAGACTTCCTTTGTTATCTGAATTTTTATAGAGTCTGATGATGTCGCCAGTATTAGGAAACAAAACATTAGTCACAGAAATATGGCTTGGATGATGGCCTAATGCCCAGAAAACAAAATTCACTAAGTTGTACTAATTTCTGCCCCAGACATTTTCCAGTATAAAAATACTGTGCAGGTCTTGAGGGCAGTGCATAATTTTTCCTGAACAGTTTATATTCATAGCCATTAGCAAAGATGAGCTTACCTTTTTGAAGCATACCCTGTTTCTGCATTCAGAAGAGCTGTAGAGTAAATCGCTAATTAACTGTACTGAGATTATGTCAGTAGAAGTAAAAGGGCCTTGGTAATTGCTCCCCTAACAACTGAAGTACACATTAGAGCTAATATCTTAAATATAATATGTTAATATCTGAACCCACAATTCCAAAGTAGCATTGGATGATCTTTAATGTTGCACTACTGTGGAATACGTCATTCTCCTAGGCTGAAAGTCATCTGTAGAAAGAATGAGTAAAATTAAAGGTAAACTTGATGTCCTTACCATCAAACAGCTATTTCAGTGTTTAATGGCCCTATGTAAGTGCAACCTTTTGTTGGAAAAAAGGGGTGCATGAGACATCCAACATACTTTCTATCATGATTGACCCTGTCTTTGGCCTGAGCATTGTGTGCAGTGTGCCGATGTATTTTTGATGGTGATCATTGTTTTGGGTATTGAAACCTAATTTAACCTACCCTAACCTAGATTATGCAGTTTACGTTAGAGGTCTAGATGTAGAAACAGTCGCTTTGTGAAACTGATAAGAGTTCTGAACTCACTTGTGTTATGTTACTTCCACAGTCCCTTGTTACAGTCCTCTTTACCATTCATGCTACTTAAGCATGGAGAATTAGTTTCTTTGACAATTATTTTTGGTGATAAGTATTGTACATACTGTACATGCTGTCATATGCTGAACTACGTATGTACTCCACAGTCCCTGTACAGTGCATGGCGAAGGGTACCACATAGCACTTACTTGACATTTCCATCCCTGTTCCACTTGAAAATAGACTGAGGGAAAAATGACTGTTTATAAATGTCCATATGAGCCCTAATTTCTCTCACTTTATTTTCACAGTCTTTGCACAAAATACATGTTGGCAGCAGTTGAATCGATTTGCAGTTGACTTCAGATGCAAGTGTTCTAAATTTCTGCAACAGTGCCTCATGAAAAGAGCACTGTCTTTCCTCCAGGGATGCCCGTTTGAGTTCCCAAAGCATCACTGTAATACTTGGGTGCTGACCAAACCTACCAGTAACATGTCTAGCAGCATACCTCTGAATTGCTTCAATGTATTCCTTTAATCTGACCTTTTAGGGATCCCAAACATGCAAGCAATATTCAAGAATGGGTCACACTAGTTTTTTGTATGCCGTATCTTCTATAGATGAGCTACCTCCTCCCAAAATCCTCCCAATAAAATGAAGTCAAGCATTCGCCTTTCCTACTACCAGCCTGTGATGCTCATTCTGTTTCATATTGATTTGCAACATTACAAATAGATATTTAACCAACTTGACTGCGTTGGGCTGGTAACTTACATTTTTCCACATGTAGGGCAAGCTACCGTTCATTACACCAGCTAAAAATTCTGTCTAAATGATCTTGTATCCTCCTATCCTCCTACAGTCCACCATCCCACACAACACAACATCATCAGCAAACAGCCACAAATTGCTGTTCAGTGTGTCATGTGCCTGTGCCTGTGCTGTTGCTATCAGTGCATATGATACTCTGATAGTCTTTGGTACACTAATTCCAACCTATTATGCTTTCATACATTCTTTATTCATTCATTTGCACATTCTATTCCATGAATCCCATATACAAGAGGACATTCAGTGATATGAAATGATTCAAATTAAAAATTAACAGACAGTATCTACTACTGCAAGCTACTTTTATATTGTATCCTAATAACAAATTATTACTAATGCTAATCTACTCACTCTTATAAGTATGCTGATTTCTTCTAGAGTTCTTTATCTAAATGTATAATGGGAGAAAATCAGCTGTGGTGAAAAAATATCACTGCTCCTGTACTGTAACTCTCAGATGCTTTTGTCAACTAATACTTCGAAAAAAGAATTTATTTAACTTTACACAGAATACTATCAGTTGTCTGTATGGGCAAATTCAAAATAGATTTAATACAAATATTAAGAAGAATTTACATCCGTATGTTCCACTATTCAGTTTAGTTATAGAAATGGTAATCAGTGAGGTACTTGTTGACTTCACTTTTGAAAATTGAGTTTGTAATGAAATTCTTGTCTTGGCCACAAAATATTTATTTAAGGAAGAAATAAAGTAAATATGTTGTGGTCAAGATGAGAGTTTCATTATGAGTCCAGAACATGACCACCACATTTCATAAAGCTTACAAGTAACATGCATCCATGATTTTCAACTGTAATATTTTAGAGCAGAATACAAAACATCTCTCTGAACTGTAGACAAAGAGGCATAGTCTCTATGGAAATTATATGAGCTGTGAACTAGATGTAAGTCTGTTCTGTCATTCTCCTGATTGCATCAGATGTAAATGTATTTAGACCCTGGCCAAGCACTGAACCTTGTGAGGTATCATAGGTAAGTTTTGTTAAGGTGACCATATTTTCTAGACCCAAATTTGGGACACGTTAAAAAATTATGATTCTACAAAAAACTTAATTACATGCAATAAATGCAAAATCTCACTTTAATTTGTTTCAAAATATACATTAACTTATATTTTATTAGTATCTTCTAGGATGAAGGAGTACAATACTGTGAATTTTCTTTAGCATGTCTGTATTCTTTGATAAATTCAACAAGGTTTCATTATAATTCACTGTAGTTGGTAGCATTGCTTTCATAGTTTCTACAGTATGTGGTTTCTCACTGATCCATATATTATTTGCAGTAGCAGGATTAGTACTAGGACAGCAGAAGGGAAACTACACTAGCTAGAGTAAATTTGAGAATTGTGTATGATTCTGTCTGGTTACGAACTATTTGACACAGACATATTGATACTGGTGAAAATATGTAATTCAGTATAAACCTATTCATAATTGTTAAATCTGGGACGACTAAGTGTTCCAAATTAACTTCATAAAAATTTGGGACTGAACTACAAAAATTGTGACTTTACCAAGAGGGAAGGGGGAATAGGTGTGCGTGGTCTACCTGAGGTTTCCTCACTTAGAATTCAGTCTTATTCTTGTGTGCTTTGACAGTCTGCCCTTACAAGAGTCATAGTGACTAGTAGCTTACACAAAAGCCAAGTGTATATTATAGTTTACAGTAAACTATCTTCCTCATCTGAATTGACAGGTACTCAGTGTTGAAATATGAATGGTGGTCAAAAGAAAAGGTACAATACAATACCAGCGTTTCCACAAGTTCAGAGAATATTAGGGAATTTCAAATGTGTCAGGGGAATATCAGGGAAATTTGAAAAGAACATTGGAAAAATCTCGTTTTGTCTCAGTAAGTGAAATGGTTTGTTTACTGGCTGGGCACAGCTGAGTATGTGCACTGCTTCCTTACTCCCTTATTTTCTGCTTCTCCACTTTCTTCCACTCCCCTCAGCTTGCAGTCAGTGCTGCCACCACTTTTGACGCTAGCCTAGCAGCTGCCAATGAGAGGCAGGGAGGTGTGAGGAGTGGTTTGTGTGGATCTGATTCTCAGAGACTGTTGACACAGTGGCCGGAGACAGTGGTCATGTGTGCACAAGTTGTGTCTGAGTGATTGTGTGAATGCTTGCGTGCTCTCATTTTCTGACAAAGGCTATGGCCAAAAATTTAGTTGTGAGAGTGTGATTGTCTTTGCTGTGTGCGTGTCTGCAACTGAGTGATCTACATCTACATCTACATCTATACTCCGCGAGCCACCTTACGGTGTGTGGCGGAGGGTACTTATTGTACCACTATCTGATCCCCCCTTCCCTGTTCCATTCACGAATTGTGCGTGGGAAGAACGACTGCTTGTAAGTCTCCGTATTTGCTCTAATTTCTCGGATCTTTTCGTTGTGATCATTACGCGAGATATATGTGGGCGGTAGTAATATGTTGCCCATCTCTTCCCGGAATGTGCTCTCTCGTAATTTCGATAATAAACCTCTCCGTATTGTGTAACGCCTTTCTTGAAGTGTCCGCCACTGGAGCTTGTTCAGCATCTCCGTAACGCTCTCGCGCTGACTAAATGTCCCCATGACGAATCGCGCTGCTTTTCGCTGGATCATGTCTATCTCTTCTATAAATCCAACCTGGTAAGGGTCCCATACTGATGAGCAATACTCAAGAATCGGATGAACAAGCGTTTTGTAAGCTACTTCTTTCGTCGATGAGTCACATTTTCTTAGAATTCTTCCTATGAATCTCAACCTGGCACCTGCTTTTCCCACTATTTGTTTTATGTGATCATTCCACTTCAGATCGCTCCGGATAGTAACTCCTAAGTATTTTACGGTCGTTACCGCTTCCAATGATTTACCACCGATGGCATAATCGTACTGGAATGGATTTCTGCCCCTATGTATGCGCATTATATTACATTTATCTACGTTTAGGGAAAGCTGTCGCACCATTCATTAATCCTCTGCAGGTCTTCCTGGAGTACGTACGAGTCTTCTGATGTTGCTACTTTCTTGTAGACAACCGTGTCATCTGCAAATAGCCTCACGGAGCTACCGATGTTGTCAACTAAGTCATTTATGTATATTGTAAACAATAATGGTCCTATCACGCTTCCTTGCAGTACTCCCGAAATTACCTCTACATCTGCAGATTTTGAACCGTTAAGAATGACATGTTGTGTTCTTTCTTCTAGGAAATCCTGAATCCAGTCACAAACCTGGTCCGATATACCGTAAGCTCGTATTTTTTTCACTAAGCGTAAGTGCGGAACCGTATCAAATGCCTTCCTGAAGTCCAGGAATACGGCATCAATCTGCTCGCCAGTGTCTACGGCACTGTGAATTTCTTGGACAAATAGGGCGAGCTGAGTTTCACATGATCTCTGTTTGCGGAATCCATGTTGGTTATGATGAAGGAGATTTGTATTATCTAAGAACGTCATAATACGAGAACATAAAACATGTTCCATTATTCTACAACAGATTGACGTAAGCGAAATAGGCCTATAATTATTCGCATCTGATTTATGACCCTTCTTGAAAATGGGAACGACCTGCGCTTTCTTCCAGTCGCTAGGTACTTTACGTTCTTCCAGAGATCTACGATAAATTGCTGATAGAAAGGGGGCAAGTTCTTTAGCATAATCACAGTAGAATCTTACGGGTATCTCGTCTGGTCCGGATGCTTTTCCGCTACTAAGTGATAGCAGTTGTTTTTCAATTCCGATATCGTTTATTTCAATATTTTCCATTTTGGCGTCCGTGCGACGGCTGAAGTCAGGGACCGTGTTACGATTTTCCGCAGTGAAACAGTTTCGGAACACTGAATTCAGTATTTCTGCCTTTCTTCGGTCGTCCTCTGTTTCGGTGCCATCGTGGTCAACGAGTGACTGAATAGGGGATTTAGATCCGCTTACCGATTTTACATATGACCAAAACTTTTTAGGGTTCTTGTTTAGATTGTTTGCCAATGTTTTATGTTCGAATTCGTTGAATGCTTCTCTCATTGCTCTCTTTACGCTCTTTTTCGCTTCGTTCAGCTTTTCCTTATCAGCTATGATTCGACTACTCTTAAACCTATGATGAAGCTTTCTTTGTTTCCGTAGTACCTTTCGTACATGATTGTTATACCACGGTGGATCTTTCCCCTCGCTTTGGACCTTAGTCAGTACGAACTTATCTAAGGCGTACTGGACGATGTTTCTGAATTTTTTCCATTTTTGTTCCACATCCTCTTCCTCAGAAATGAACGTTTGATGGTGGTCACTCAGATATTCTGCGATTTGTGCCCTAATCATCTTTATGGTGAGTTGCTACGTATCCTCATTAGTACTGATTCTCAGAGCATTCGTGCAAGTTATCTGTTGCATGGATTGATCACTGTGGTCTCATTTCAGCAACATGTTGTCTCACTAATGTGCAGGCCCTGCCCATCAGATCTAGTCTCACCAATCTGCCTGCAGGCTAGGTCTGTTTGTGTGTGGATTTCAGAAATTGCGACTCTCTCACCACAAGTACATTGTACAGTGTGCCATTTTATAGACATTTTATTTATTCTAGTACATTTTGGCACTTCAAATGCAGTTTATATGTGAAAAAGTATGGACAATAAGAAGAAGAAAATTGTGGCAATCACTGTCAGTTCATACGCTATGTACTCATGTATTTCTCGAAAGAAAAATCACACAATACCTGTAAAATAATAGACATAACCCAGTGGGTAATAACCAACAATAACAATCATAGTAGAACCAACATTTTATTGGCAGTCGGCTGTAGTGTTGGTTTACACAACTCTTCCCCACCTTATGCACTGCTTTCAAGAGGGCTGCTTTTTTTCTGAGGTTGTTTCTGAAATCATTGAAGATATTTTAAATCTGTCTTACGACTGCAATGAAATGTTTATTTTTATCACCAAATGTGTTTCATTTTATTGAAATAAAATAACGTCAGCAGTCTTAATGAAACTTATATACCATTTGGCTTGCTTCCTCCATCAAAAACAGTTCATTACAAAAGAAGTTGATGTTAGTACTTACGATTTTTGCTCACACATTTAGAAATACAGAAGTCCTTACATTTTTTGTCAACTTATGTCTTTACGTACCCTTGAGATCTCAAAATTTGTCAGGGGAAAATGCTAAAACTTCTCTGGAAATCAGGAAATATCAGGTAATTTCACCCAACCATGAATACTTTGGATGTAATTGAAGTTTTTATTCAAAAGTAATCACAAAGGCCTGAGCCCTTCTATCCCAATGTTTCACAAGCCAAAGGATCCCCTGTTTACAGAATTCTTGTGGCTGTGACAGGAGCCCTCAAGCTGCTTGCACTTGAACTTGACCATTACACTTCTTGTGACTGTGGAGACATGTGGATGCCCATTGTTGTAGAGCAGAATCACTTCCTCCGTGAGTAGCCCAGGTCATTTGTTATTGATGGACTTTCTTGGGCTACAAAGCATGTCACAGTACATGTCTGTGGCTTTTCCACGCTTGAGGAATTTGGTGAGTACTGGACCTCGGATGTCGAAAAAGACAGTGTCACCTTGTCTGCTGAGGGCACAGCTTTGAATTTTTAGGGGGAGGTGTTGATACTACATTCACACCCCTAGATGTGTCACTATGTTGTCCCATAGTGGCAAATGCAAATTTCAACTGGTTTGGTTGTTACGATGTTTCATACCTTTTCATTTGAACACTCTTTACAAATATTAGTACTGAAAAAAGATGCAGGGTATTAGGATGTCTTTATTTTAGGATGCCATTATTTTGAAAACAGTCCATTTTTATAATGTATACTAGTGAGCAAGAAGATGAACGCACATTCATTGTACAAATTTTATTTCATCGCTTCAGCCTGTGTTCATTATCATAGATACAGCTGAGACTTAATATGTCCTTGGCACATATAATTTCATATGATTAATATATCATCTACATCTTAGGTACAGGGAGGATTATCTCCATTTTATTCAGTGCTAAGGTGCTATTCCAATGTTGGAGAGCCTTTGCAATACTGATATGAGTTAAGAAGGGGGAACATCCAGATGGGCTGAGCATGAGTTGGAGTTTGTAGTAGGGAAGGAGATATAGTAGGGTAATAACTTGCAGCTGTGTTAGCCACAGTCCCAGGGTAGCACATCTGCCTAGTGAGCAGGAGGCCCAGGTTCGAATCCTGGTGTGCAGGAGGCTTCTTGTTGTTGTTGTTGTTGTTGTTGTGGTCTTCAGTCCTGAGACTGGTTTGATGCAGCTCTCCATGCTACTCTATCCTGTGCAAGCTTCTTCATCTCCCAGTACTTACTGCAACCTACATCCTTCTGAATCTGCATAGTGTATTCATCTCTTTGTCTCCCTCTACGATTTTTACCCTCCACGCTGCCCTCGAATGCTAAATTTGTGATCCCTTGATGCCTCAGAACATGTCCTACCAACCGATCCCTTCTTCTAGTCAAGTTGTGCCACAAACTCCTCTTCTCCCCAATTCTATTCAACACCTCCTCATTAGTTATGTGATCTACCCCAACTAATCTTCAGCATTCTTCTGTAGCACCACATATTGAAAGCTTCTATTCTCTTCTTGTTCAAACTATTTATTGTCCATGTTTCACTTCCATTCATGGCTACACTACATACAAATACTTTCAGAAAAGACTTCCTGACACTTAAATCTATACTCGATGTTAACAAATTTCTCTTCTTCAGATACACTTTCCTTGCCATTGCCAGTATACATTTTATATCCTCTCTACTTCTACCATCATCAGTTATTTTACTCCCCAAATATAAAAACTCCTTTACTACTTTAAGTGTCTCATTTCCTAATCTAATTCCCTCAGCATCACCCAACTTAATTCGACTAAATTCCACTATCCTCGTTTTGCTTTTGTTGATGTTCATCTTATATCGTCCTTTCAAGACACTGTCCATTCCATTCAACTGCTCTTCCAAGTCCTTTGCTGTCTCTGACAGAATTACAATGTCATCGGCGAACCTCAAAGTTTTTATTTCTTCTCCATGAATTTTAATACCTACTCCGAATTTTTCTTTTGTTTCCTTTACTGCTTGCTCAATATACAGATTGAATAACATCGAGGAGTGGCTACAACCCTGTCTCACTCCCTTCCCAATAACTGCTTCCCTTTCATGCCCCTCCACTCTTATAACTGCCATTTGGTTTCTGTACAAATTGTAAATAGCCTTTTGCTCCCTGTATTTTATACCTGCCACGTTCATAATTTGAAAGAGAGTATTCCAGTCAACATTGTCAAAAGCTTTCTCTAAGTCTACAAATGCTAGAAACGTAGATTTGCCTTTCCTTAATCTTTCTTCTAAGATAAGTCGTAAGGTCAGTATTGCCTCATGTGTTCCAATATTTCTACAAAATCTAAACTGATCTGCCCCGAGGTCAGCTTCTACCAGTTGTTCCATTCGTCTGTAAAGAATTCATGTTAGTATTTTGCAGCTGTGACTTATTAAACTGATAGTTCAGTAATTTTCACATCTGTCAACACCTGCTTTCTTTGGGATTGGAATTATAATATTCTTCTTGAAGTCTGAGGGTATTTCGCCTCTCTCAAACATCTTGCTTACCAGATGGTAGAGTTTTGTCAGGACAGGCTTAACATCAGATATTTAACACCTTAACTCATTAGACGTTTTGGCTGTTTTATACATGAGAGTTTGATTCTTTGAAGAATCAGGGGTTCATTGGTGAACTTGAATGCCCCTTCCTTCCGTTTGTCTTCAGAGTTTGTGGCAGATGACATACATTAATGCAAGTACACTGGCTAATCTATCAAATTTCACATATTGCCCAAGAGAGACAACAAATTATGCTCATGAGAAAATGCGGGTCTGCATATCATGCACTGTGATTGTTGTAGTTTTCAGTCTGAAGGTTACTTTGATGCAGCTTTGTACCCTTGTGCAAGCCCTTTTATCTTTGCATAATTACTGCAGCCTACATCCACTTGAAACTGCTTTGTAGAGGGAGACTGTAGTCAACTATTTGTGTCCCTATTCAGTTTTCAAAGCTGGAAGGCAACAACTCTAGGTGGCCTCAGTCAATACAGTGTGATAGAAAATTGACATTTGAGTATCCACAAAAAAGGTGATTGATCCTCATTGTGGAACACTCATCTCACAAGTTTGGTACAGTGGATTGAGGTGATCAAGAGAAGAGTAGTGAAAGAGATGTGTTTAGGAAAAAGGAGACTATCAGAGATGCTCATTGAATTCTAGTGGCAGATAACTACAAGAGGGGCATTGCACACCATGCAAAATGTCAAGAGCATAAATTACTAACCATATAAACAAACATTTTACTTCCTCCCGTACACATATTACTGAATGACCATGCTGGCAAAATTTAATTGAAATTTGAACTCAAGCAGCATTATTAAAAATCATTTTTCTGTGTAGTGTTTGCACATGGAACAAGAAAGTGGAAAAGATAGTGGTATACGAAACCTTCTGTTTCACATACTGTGAGGAGGTTTATGGTGTATTGATACAGGAGGGATGTTGGATTGTAGTAATGTGGCTGTATACCACTGTAATGTTCCTGCTCACATACAACACACAAATTTAAATATCTCAGTCATTGCATTGTACTTTAAATGTAAAAGAGTTATCTGCAAATGAAAGAAAAATCGTTCTGTGAGCAGGTAGATATACACTGTTTTGTTGATACTTATCTTGTCTTATTGAGGGTGTCTGTGATTGTTGTAGAAGTTATTAAATCATTATTGTTTGTTGCATGTCCATGGGTTGGACGTTTTTGATTTTTGCTGGAGGTTTTTACAAATTTGAGGATTTTACTCTTTAAAATAAAAAATATCCTGCACACATATCCTATTAGTCCCTGTCATTTATTTGTACGAAACAAACTGCAACTTCTTACATCCATCACTAACCACAACTACTGGACAGCACAAAAACAAGTAACTGACTGCTTAATCCTAACACCAGCCTTTATATCAAAACAGTGACAAGTTGGTTATTACTATAAATACTTTTTTAAAGGTGTAATGAAAAGTCACATATTCACAAAAACTTAAATGTGTAGCAAGTTTTAGAATAATGAAGAAAATATTTGACCCTGTTTTCTTATACAATTTCTTTTTTGTCAAAATATGCAGATTGCAGTTAGAATGCTTAATTATTTTGATTACTAACATTTATAGAGATTTCTATGCTAAAATTACATTATCTAATTCAACAAACTATCTTGTAAACCATGGTAAAGATTATTATCTACTGAACTGTTTACAGTTTGAACACAGTAATTGGTCACAGCATTATGCAGTCTTTTCCTAGAACTTTTTATATGATAATTTTACATATTTTGCAGAAAAACTATATTAAATGAGTGAATTATTATCTTTCTGGAAGATAGTATTGTTTCAGCAGAATGAAGTATGTATACAAAATTATCATAATCTTATAAATGAAATAGTGTTACAAACTTTTTTTATTTACAGGATACTCAGTTATGCTTGGTAGTATTAGGTAATGAATACTAAATATGAAGGGAATAAACAAAATCATAAATCTACAAAACCATGGTGAGAGATTCAGTTCACTAAAGATACATTACACCTCAGTGTTGAGAGAGAGAGGGAAAAAGAGGATAGAGGGAGAGGTGGGGGGAGGGGCGGAGAAAGAGAGAGTGATAGAACAGAGCAACAGATCTCAAAGTCTGTAAGCTGAGACTGAAGGATCTAAGTGCTGATAAAAAAAGTGGGTGGCATGGACTGACAATTTTCCAGCATAAAGAATGAGTATAGAAAAAATGAAAGATAGAAATGAGAAGGCTCCGAGAAGGAAAGGATTTTGTGTTTCACTTCCATTTCCTGTTAGTAATGGTTTACTTCTTCTCTTTCTGTCATAGAAAGCAGTAACTGCAAAACTTTGAAAATATGTACCTCAAGATGGATAGGTCCTGATCTGGTTCCGTATGTGTTTGGCAGCATACCTGAATGAGCGTGAACCGACTGCAGAAACAGCTTCCATCAGTTTTTCTTTAGTAATATTCTTTGAGTATTAAGAGAGATTGCAGTGGGAGGAAAAAAAATTGAGTCTTTTTGTGAGACGGTTTCTTGAAGATCTGAGAGTGGACAAATACTGCACTTTGAGGAAATGATTAACTTCATGGCTTGGAGATGAGTACATATTGCTCTAGCATCTTAAGATAATGCAAAGAGTGTGAGTGATAACTGAGGTTTCAAGAACTCTTTGTTGGACCTTCACTGTTGACTGTAAAAATATTAGTGGCAGGCAGTTGCACATTTTACTATCAGATGAAAGCTCTTTCAGCCTGTCTGCATCTACAAAAAATTGTCAGCATAGAAGATTATCGTCTATAATAATACAGAGAAAGAAAGTGACAATCACACCTTCCTAAGCGAATAGCAGTGTTGCAGGCGATAACACGGTTTTATTAATAATCATCCAAACGTACCACATGACAAGAAACGGGTGGGTGAAAAAGCTTGCACCTGCCGAAGCTACAAAATTGTGGAATGGCGGGAAAAGGCTGACAAATATTTCCTTCGATCATAAGGTTGCTCTTATGTGTGACACTTATATCTCAGATAGTGATCTCTGGGAACATCAGAATGACCTCCAGTATTACACTTACCTGCATATTAAACTGCACGAAATATCATTGTTGTCAAAATACAGTATATTTTGCAGTTTTTTCCTTGGATTTACTTATTAACATGTATTTTATTTGGCAGGATTTCTGTAATATTTATAAAACATTTATTTTCTGAATTCAAAACTAAAAATATTTTATTCACAAATTTCAATTTAATTCATACATCTCTTACTATATGCTAGCTAGTACTGACTACACATCTCGACAAAGTTGGCACCACAATACATATTTTCTTTTCCAGACTTTCCTTGTACATTATTATCAAAAATTTAACATGTATTTATCACAATACAATTTTCTTTTTATAAGAGGTTTTGTAATTAATTGTAATTTTGACTTTAAATTCATGACATTCTCCTTCATCTTTACGTTGTTTTAATTAAACCCATTGTCAATGATGTACACTTTGATATGCTTACAATTTCGCCTTACATAATACAGTTTTGTGTGAATTATCAAATAACAAAAAATGTGTCTTTTCAACAATATTGTATAATTTCAATGTTTACACCAGCAAACTTCCATCCTCTAGTTTCACAATAAATCTTAATGAAGCTGTGGCAGCCATGCCGCAAAAATTCGTGAACAGACGTGAGCCGCTCACGCCTGGCCCAAGTTAGCTGCATCAGATATATGTAGGCGTGCATACTTACCGAGCGCGTCGTCCAATTTCGTGAGTGCAGGAGAACAGTGGTCGCATGTGTGAAATGACATGAACCTTTTTCTTGTGATCAGGGGGCACCGTGTATTTCACAGACATGATGAATTGAAGGCAGAAAGGAACAGAGAGTGCCAAACAAGCTTTTATACGCGCCTGTGGGGGAGCTCGTGTTATGCTCGGCCATGTGGTCCATGGAGTGAAGTTACAGACCCTTGAAATACACATATGTACTGTATGGTGGCTCAGTTTGCACTGCCCTTGCTTTTTCTGCTGATCTGCATCCAAACATGCCACAGCTTTGCCACAATTTTGCCTATTGGAGATATGCATGCTGACAGATATCTGACGTAGCTAACTTGGAGCGGCTCTGGTCTGTTCAAATATTTTTGCGGCACGGCTGCCACAAAACTTTCAGAACATTCCTTATGAAATACATGTTTTTTATCAAATTGGCATCAATATACAGTATTCCAATAATGAGTATTCAATAGCAGTTAAGTTTTCTGAGTCAGTAGGACAATTATATCACACTGGCTCGAGGTGCAGAGGTGTTTTCTAGCATCCATCCAGCATCAGATCCAGTGGTTATTTCTTTGACCACAATTCTCTAACACATTTGTCCAAAATTTGTACAAATTATTTAAATGCATAGGATTTTAAAGTTCTTGAGCATGCTCCCTGTTTTCCGTTACTTCCCACCCCCACCTGCCCACCTTCCACCCTCTCTACATGAGCAAATACTTGCTTGAAAGTATGGTGATTTTCTATGAATGAATAGTTCCAACAGGCTGAGAATAGAATGTGCCCATTTCCGTGAAACATTTGAAGAAGTGGAAAAAATGATGAGTGATTGTGAAGCATGAAGATATGCATTTAATTTAGTGTTAACTTGAAACTTCCTGGCAGATTAAAACTGTGTGCCCGACCGAGACTCAAACTCAGGACCTTTGCCTTTCGCAGGCAAGTGCTCTACCATCTGAGCTACCGAAGCACGACTCATGCCCGGTCCTCACAGCCTTACTTCTGCCAGTATCTCTTCTCCTACGTTCCAAACTTTACATAAGCTCTCCTGCTGCAGAGTGAAAATCTCGTTCTAGTGTCAACTTGTTTTTGATGGTTACAGTTATGCATTGTGTTGCAGAACTACCTTATTATCAGGTGTAGACCTTGTTCACAATATGTTATTTGTCTGTAAATCTCCTGTTATTTCTTCCTCACAGTTTCTTCAACCTCCAGATACCTTCATCTCTTTCTCTTGCCTTCTGTGTCCAATTTTGTTAGCCATGTTTATAATAAAACCATGCCTCTTTATTTTGTAAATTATTAGTAAAATATTACATGTGTCTTAAAAGGATACTTTACTGTTTCAGGTGATGTGTGGGCATACCAAAGAAGTCCTGAAATCTGTGGATGGTCATATGTCTTCGCATACACTTAATGTACTCTTGAGCCAGCACAAATTAAATATTAGTGAAACGGAACTGTTTGAAACATGCATTCAGTGGGCTGAAGTTCAGTGTTCAGAGAAAGGATTAGGAAGAACTCCTGAAAATATGCGTGCAATTTTGATGAAAGCTGGTGCACTTTCCAAAATACGATTTCTGTCTCTCACTGTACAGGAATTTGCAGAAGGCCCAGAGTCATCCGGCATTTTAACTCCAGAAGAAATAGCTGTTTTAAAAGCAGTTATTTTGGAAAAACACGGTGACCTTATTCCATTACCAGAAGGAATGTGCAGTGTTCCATATTCACGAGATAAGATAGCAATAAAACAGTTTTATTGTGCTCGTAAGTTTTTAAAGACAGCTGTTACAATTTCTGGGCACATTAGACTTCTAACCAAAGTACTTGTTGATAAATATGTGAAGGTGAGTGGAATAAGAGTTTTCACTAGGCTTGTGCCTCAGAGTGAGTTCAACTTGGCTCATGGGTTGCCTCGTGAGTACCGTGAAAACTTGGATGTGTCTGTACTTGACCAACATGGAACTGTACTCAGTAGGACTCTTTTTACCGATGTTGTAGAATACAATACATTGTCAACGGTAAATTTTGAAGAACCAATCGTATTCAGCAGTAACAAAGAATATAGTATATTAATGGTGCTACCTTGTCTGAGAGGAGATGTTCATGAGTATCCACTGAGTTTCATGTCACAGACTGAAAAGAGTCGAGGTATTGAGTTCAGATTTTTTGATCATGCTGATATTGATGGCAATGGTACCTTTGTAAGAAGGTTAGATATGGGATTTGTAGATGCAATTGTTTATTCAGTTTGATACTCCACAGCTTTCTTCCTCAGTTGCGTGTAATATTACGGTATATTGATAATTTTTACTTATGGACTGTCTGACAGCAACTGAATAAAACATAATTTTAGTGCCATATGCGTTTCGCCTTTATTTTCTGCACGGCATCATCAGTGACAGGTTGCGTGGACAATTTCTTACATATTACGCTCCTGTTGCATTTTTGGTGTTGGTCTTCTTCTTAGGAATGCCAATTTGCGGTTTTGTGTTTTATTCAGTTGCTGTCAAATGGTCCATAAGTAAAAATTATCAATATACCGTAATATTAGCAAACTTGTTTGTGACTACTTAACACTATCTCATTGTTTTTTCCTATTTTTCTTTGCCACTTATTGGTTTAAATATATGAAGAATGGTTGCTTATAAGAGTGAAATTGTACGGCATCAATTCCTCCTCACAAGCAGTGATTTATTTTTGTTGACCACTTGTTATGATAGTATTTTCTTTCTTCTTTGCTCATTATTGGTATAAAACCTATGAAGAATGGGTAACTATGAGAATGATGTTTTGTGGCATCAGTATTTTCTTCTCTGCAATGAGTTTTTCTTCCTATTCTTGGAAAAGAAGTAGGTTTTTTTTCATTTTCCAGATCTCCCTAAACCCCATACTCCCAATGTTATGTGTCTCCCAATTGTGTGTGTGTTTGTGTAAAGCACATGCAGTCATAATTACCATTGTACATTTGTACAATGAAGTAATCCAAAACTTTGACATGTACAAATGAAAATTAATTTAAAGCATTTAGGTAAAGCCAATTTTACCTAGATTTTACTTCTTTGTATCTGTACATTAAATGAAATTCTGTTAAATGAGACATATGTAATATGTGAAGTAGTTGATATAACAGTTGTGAATGAAATACATACGAGATAAAAGATTTGTTTGTTCAGAACATAGACAAATATGTTCTAATTGTTAAAAGGAATGTAATGATCTGTTAGACAGACAGTTAGCAGAAGCAAACAGTACTGGCATCCTCGATGCAAAATTGGTATACACACATTTTGACTCAACCATTTTGATAACACAGTGGTATTGGATGGATGGCTGTTACAGAAATAAATACATGGAAGTGGTAAAAGGAAGTGTCATTTGAAGAACTAAAATGATCAGATCAATAAATCTGGGAAAATGACAAAAAAAGCACAAATAAAGGAATGGAAGGAAAATCCAGAGAAGCAGCATGAAAAAGCCATCATTCTCAACACCGCGATGGAAGCACTAGAAGAGAATGATGGATAATTAAGTTCGAAATGAGGTGTACAGAAAAAAATGTTTTGTCATTTGAAACTGCAATGTGGAGGCACCTATATGCCATGCTGATGCAAAAGAGCTCATAGTTGGCCTTCTCTTCCAACTGTTGGACATAAACTGTAGTAGGGTTACCATCATTCAGTGATTATCATTTCTCACAGTTGTGGCAATATCTATTTCTGTACTTTGTTTGTGAGCTTAGGAACAGTTTTTGTTGTTTTCAGAAGTAGTGCTTGATGTAACTGAGGCAGTGATGATGGATATGTTAAGGCACATTAATGTTTGAGACATGCTCAGGACATCTTGCTTTGTTCTACTTTGTACTCATCTAGTGAACCATGCTTCTTTTAATATAATTTTGTCATGTCCTACAAAACAATTGTAAAGTTGTCTCTAGAATAAGGCCATAGGCATAAGAGTGTGTGTGACACAGGCAAGTAAGATATTTGACAGATAGTTTTCCATGCCTTCAACAGAAAGTTAATGATAGGCAGTGGACACCAGTGTACCATTGCTTCCTCATTGACAGAAAATTTCATATGTACAAAATATGAGGTGTGTTTTTAAGTACTGTTTTGAAACAAAAACAAAACAAATATACTTTTCTTAGTAATTTTGTTTTTACATGAAAGCCTGTATTGTAATCCATTTTTCTACATGATTCCCACCTACATTAAGGTACTTACCATATCGTACACCCAGGTTTTGGATACCTTCATCGTTGTCGTGGTGATGACCACTCAGATGCTTCTGTAAATGTAGGAACACATGATAGTCACAGAAGTCTAGATCAGGACTGTATGGAGGGTGATCAAGTTGTTCCCAGCCAAATGATCTGATCAGCTCGTGAGTTTCATTGGCCACATGTGAACAGGTGTTGTCATAAAGCCAAACAATCCCCTTACTCAGCATACCATTCCTTTTGTTTTAGATTACATGGTACAGTTTTTTTAAGGTCTCACAATAAGTTTTAGAATTTGTAGTGTCACAACAGAGCAAATGACCCAAAAAAATGGTACATATGATTTTCCAGGCTAAAAGTGTTTGCTTGAACTTCACTTTCTTGGTTGATGATGAATGTTACCAATCCGTGGTTTGCTGCTTTGAGTCAGGTGTAACATAAGCCACCCTTGTTTTGTCATCTCTGACACTTTGACTTAAAAGCTTATCACCTTCTTCTTCACCATACCACTCTAGGAAAGTCGAAGAAATGGCTAAATGTTTGCTTTTGTGCCCCTCGGTTAGCATTTTCTGTACATAATGTAAGCATAATTTTTTGATAATTTAAACATTCAGTAACAATTGCATAAAGCACACTTCTTGGCACTTGAGGAAACTCATCACATCATGTCAAAATTATAAAGCATCTGTTATCTCTCACTTTTTCATTAACTTTCTGTAAAAAATTGTCAGTAATGAGTGAAGGTTGCCCACTTCATTCCTCATCATGTATGTTTGTAGGGGCATTTTTATAAGCTCTCACCCATTTCCATTCTGTCCCATCACTCATAATGTTTTCTCCATACACTGATGTGACAATTTCACCCCATTTAGCACTAAGAAAACAAATCACAGTGTGTATTTCACAATTGGTGGAATTCTCAACCAGAGGAGGCATTTCAAATATTCACTAATAAACATAAATACGCCAAATGACTGTAGTGGCATCTGTGACTTGCCAACCGAGTGTGGCATAGAGTGCGCATGCAACAAATGCAGGCTGCAGTTGTAACAAATGGTACTTACTTTAGAAACCTGCCTCATGGAAGTATACCACAAATATTATGCTACTGAAAGAGTGAGAAATATCTGTTATGAACTGTAATGGAAACAAAAGATGCTTGCCTGTGAAATCTTTCAGAGAAAAGTAGGAATTTTTCAGACAAGATGCTGAGATGTTGGAAAAATCACAAAAAGACTGTACTGTTTGCATAAACCTTTCCTTAAAGTTTTGTGTAAGATAAGAAAGCTGTCAGTCCAATGAATTTCAATGGTTATTTTCAGATAGTCAGTTTTTATGAGACACACTGATGATGGAACAATAAAGAACACTTTCATCATCAATTCGTGCCACATTTTTCCCCATATGAGTCGGTGGAGTCATTTTCTCCTACGAGTCCATAAGTCTGCAGGAGTCTGTGCATTATTGTTAAAATGTTGCTTGTGAATTGTCACTGAGAGAATATTTTTGCAACAAAAATTATATAAATGATCTTCACCATTGTACTCATACATTGAGGGTGGAGCAAGAAACACCAAACCCAAGTAGAGAATATTTTTTTCCATCACCTCTCTCTCTCTCTCTCTCTCTCTCTCTCTCTCTCTCTCTCTCTCTCTTACTGGCAATGAACATTATTTATGGCTCTGCACATAGAAAACAAACCATGTGTCTATCAAATTTCTTCTCACGCATGGTGTTTGATTTATCTTTGTGCAGTTAATATTTGATTATGTATGTACCCATGAAGTTTTATTGTTCAGTATATGACTTCTCTTTCGAACATTTGCATCTCATGTCTTTTTTGTCTGCTGCATGTCTCTTTATTTGTAACTTTGGTGTGGTAGTGTATGTACATTTTGGGTATTTGTAGGTGGTGACAAGAATGTGTTTTTTTTTCACTAACATGACTGTTACTGACTGTTAGAACATGCTGAGACTGCTGTGTGATTTGTATTTTTGGATGTAACTAATTATTGGTAACTGGTGTAGTTTGTTAGAAACAAGTGACATAGAGTAAACAACATGGGCAGAGTCATCTGCTGCTTATCAGTTGAAAAACAAAGAAAAAAGTTGATGTATAAAAAAGTATATCAACAGGTGAACTACTATAAGGAGATTTTTTTTATAAATTTTGTGTGTTTCATTTAGATTTTTTAAAAAATATTGGTGTTTGTTTCTTTCATCATTTCCTGTATGTGTAAGTTAATCTTATAAATTTTATAACAGCCAAAAGTAGTAGTAAAGTATGTATAAAATACTCCTATAAAATAGATAATGGCTGGTTAAGATGATCAGACATTTGGTAACCTCCTTTTTATTGCTCCCTCCATAACTTCTCCTGTTATTGACAAGGTGATCTGCAGCACTGAATGTACTGTAAAACACAACATGTATTATTAATCATGACCCAGAAAAACTATTAGTTCTTGCTTATAAGAATGACTGACAGCACGAGCTCCCTCTCCCACTCAGCTTACAGAAGAATTGTAATACATTTCATTCTGAAAAATAGCTGAAGATTAAAAATGCTTCCATGTCTGCTCTCAAATCATTTTCTTCTCCCTCTCCTCATTCTCCTCCTCCACCTCTCCCGATTCCCACCTACCATTCTCCCCCTCTGCTTCTCTTTACTTCCTGCCCTTGTCCTCTCCCTCTACCTCTCTCCCCTTCCACCCCTCATCCTCATCCTCTACCTTTCTCCACCCCCACCCCACATTCTTCCCTCTCTACCTCTCTCCACTCCCACACCTCATTCTCCCTCATTACCTCTCCACTCCCACCCCTCATTCTCTCCCCTCTACCTCTCTACTGTCACCTCTCATTCTCCCCGCCCTCTACCTCTCTCCACTCCCTTCCCTTTCTCCACTTCCTCTGCCCCCCCCTCCCCCTTTTCATCTGCCCCTGGCCCTCTCCCCAACACCCCTCTCTCCCCTTCCTCTTCCCTCCATTCTCCTGTTCATTTGTCTCACCATTCCCTCACTCTCTGCCCCTTCCTACTTCTTGCTTTGCCCCTCTCTTAGTGCCCTCCTTATTTCTCTCTGTCTCACTCATCCCCACTATTCCTCTTAATCTTTCTCCCACAGTCCTTTTTCTTTCTCCCTTCTTTCCTCCTACATTTATTTCGCCCTTCCTCCCTCTACCTCTCTCCATCACACTCTCGCCATCCCACATCCCCCACCTCCTTCCATTCCTAATGTGTCTTTTCAATTTGAATGTTCTGTTGTGTCAGTTACGGTGATGAATTGTTCCCAGGTTCATTCTTTTGGCAATCAATTTGTCCTGTGCAATCTTGGTGGGCCTTTGTTGATTGTGAGACATTTGGAATCTACGTGTCTTGAAACAGATGTTCGCCATTGCCGAAATAGGAAAGAAAGTCTATAAGAAAGATTCCCATGTAGATGACAGAGAAAACCCTTGAGAATTCATTATGGAAGGGAGGTGTATTTTTGTTTATTTGTTATTTAGCATAGAGCACTGAGGACTAGTGACATTCAACTTTTCGCTTGCATTGAACCTTGATATTTGCTCACAGAGCATATATTTCTCTGGATGCATAATTTGCTTTTTTCTTATGGGATAATTTTTCCTGGAACCTTTTTCAATTCAGTACACTTCTGAAAATTTTTTAGTCCCTGTTATGCCCAATTTCAGCACTGTCATCCCATGCACTTTGATCTTTTTGTTTTTCTAGAAGGTGAGAAATCATTTGGTAAATGTTGTAGTATCCATCCTTGAGGTGTGTCTAGAATCAAGTAGCTCTTTATATGATCTAATCCTTCAAATTTTCAGTGTAACTGTAGAGCTGCAGGTTTTGTTGTTTTGTGTATTCTCCCAAGGTCTTCCTGTGTTCCCCCCTCAGACTTGAATTTTCTTCTCTGTTCTTTCTGTTCAGCATTGCAACTGATAAGAGTAACAACTATATGGAAATGATAAATTGCTACTAAGTGTATAAAGGATGCATTGAGTCAACTCATACCCTCTCTGTGTGATACCTTAAATACTTTATATGTTTTGAACCTGTGGATTAGCATAATTTTGACTGATTCTAGCTGTAGTTTATTGGAAGCTTTGTTGATGGTGTGATACTTTCTCCCCTCTGGAAATATGTTTCACCTCATATCATCCTAGTTGTTGGTACAGTTGTCATTCAGTTTTGTTGAATAAGAGCTTAGAAAATTTTTGCTAGTGACATACCAGTGAGATTTCTGTACACACGTATGATTCTAGTGCAGTACTTGTCAGGGTTATCATCATAGGTACAGGAAGTTTCAGGGAATTCCTGATGAAGGTTCTTTACAGAATATTTCTGTTATCCCCAAAGATTATATTACCATTTAATTATCTAAAGTCAAAGGTTGAATGACATGCATTGGGTGGAGATCCATTTGAAGGTTTGATGGAAAATCAGATCACGTTCCTGTGAAAGTATTCACCCAACTGTGTCTGCTGCTTATGGATGCACTGGCTTCCCTGTTGTTGTATGCTCATGTTTTTAAATTAGCACTACCATATGGAAGTATGCCTATTTGTCTGAATATTCTCCGAGCTCCATCTTTCCCAGGCTCGCTCTGTTTCTGTAGTTGTTTGTTCTCAGGCTGTCTTTAATAAAGCATGTATCTTTTTGCTGTGTGATGTATGGTCTTTCTTACTGGCAACTTTTGACTAAATCATCCCTCAAGTTTAAGCAACTTATTTGTATTTGTAATTCAATTTTCTTAACACATTTGCTGCAGGGATCAGTATAAGCCACTAAAGCATGTGGTAAGCATGTGCGAGCTGAAATCCAAAATCTTGCTCAAGCAAAATCTTGATGTTCATGTTTTGTACTTACGTAATAGTGACAGATGCAGAACCATCATTGCTTTCTTTCTATCAGTCTTGACAGTACCTCTTGATGTATTTTGCCAATGCAATCAAATTACAAGTTAAAGAATGAATGAACATATTTGTGAAAGTATAAACATTGTCTTCTAGAAACATTGAAACAATTGCAAAATGATAGGTGAAAAGAAATTCAAAACTTATACTTCTCTCTGGCCTTGGCTCTTGAAAGCATAAGGAAGAAGAAGACAAAGAAGAAATTGTTAAGACTTCTCATTATAAAACAAAATGTTCATTAATCATGTGCCTTCACACAACAGTTCAAAGAGAATCCAGGATTATCTGGACATTCTCTGCACTTACATGTTATGTCAGTACACTGGTCCAGTTTGGTACAGGTTTTACATCTATTCCTTATGACTTCCCTTTTCCCATCAGTTGGTTTCTGCTTTTGTATAGTGTGAGTTTTCTTATGAAGTCTCTCTGTCTCATATTTCTTGGAATTTCCATTGGAAAAGTAGTCCCTTTATTATTTTTATTCCATTTTCGTACAGTGTCAGTTTACTCCCCAAGTAGTTATTGTACAGAATATATAAATCAAAAAGTAGAGTGTCAATTATATGAAGGAATAGTTTTTTAGACTGATGGAAGATCTTCCATTCACATAAATAATATAACAGTATCTAGTCCTTGCTTCAGTGCCATACATATTCTGATTATATTTGGTAACTGGCTGTAGTTATGAAATTATTTGCTGGGATGAATTTGGCACTTACTCCACTGTATTGAAGAATTCTGCGAAAATAACAACTTATTTGTCATGCCATTTTCAAATCATCACGCATTGTGCATATGCCTTTTGTTTTGGATATATTGTCTGAATGACAGTCTTTCCCCAAAAGAACACAGATTCGTTTAAAAATATTTCTCTCACAGGGTAACACACTTGACACATTCTGTTGTTAAAGTAATGTAGTATAGGTTGTACTTGAGTGTAAGTTGATCATATATCTGTTTCTACACATACTCTTCACTATTCCTCTGTTTTGAAACAGAGCATCTTTGTTCCTGTAGTCTTGTGATCAGACAGATTTCACATTAGCCACATGTAATGTAATTCACAAGAAGAAAGTATTTTTTCTATAATTATAGGTTTCCAGTTACAAATTGTAGACCCATTCCTCATAGTTTCACTCTAAAATGTATTCACAGATGTTGTTATCTGATTCATCAAATGCAAAACTGAGGTATGTTATCATAAGTAGTACCCTAAAGAAATCTATTGGTGTATTCTCAATGAGACAAGTAAATAAATATTCTTGATATGTAAACAGGTGATACTGTAGCTGATTTATTTACTTCTGCCAGTGTTGGTTCTTAATCATCATCAATTTCATCACCATCATTCTCCATGCCTTCTTAATCTGTACTGTCACAAAGCGTATGTGAAAGTTCTGCTTCCGCACTATTGTCGCTATGGCAAGTTTCTGTGTTCTTGAGATTCCATCCATCTTCCTGCGAATCATTATCTTGGAACTCATAATCACTACCTTTCCTACTGCAATCAGTATCTGATTGTCACTTTTTTTTCCTGCCCACTCTTTTAACAGTAGAAGGTGTCAGTGTAGGTTGTTTAGCCACCGTTTCAAACAATGTACGTCACAAACAACTATGCGCAAGAACTCAAACTGTAGGTAAAATCTTATAAGCTTATAAATATCTGCTGCACTGGCTTGTTGTTCGTGGATACATTTAGATGTGTTAGCCACAGTGAACTAGTGGCTCATGTGGACTCTTATAACTGTCAACCACAATGAACATGTTAACATCTACCTGTCTTCAGTATTCCTATATCAGGTTTAAGACTTTGAGGCGTTTGAGCATCTTTGTATCTGTGGGTAGGAACTTCCATTTGATTTTAGAGAGAGAATAATCTAAATCTAGAGTGATACATCTTTGCACCCCTATCTTCTGCTTGTCTCTTTTTGGAACTACCTCAAAGTAACGACAAGCTTTATTTGAAATTCTCCCAGGAGGCTGTTGTCTGTCTACTTTTTTGGTATGTGTCGAAATGCCATTAACTTCTTTACTGGGTTAAGCACTGTGCAGTTGTTACTTGACCTCATTGTGTTTGTATTTTTGTGTGTCCAGTTGGGCATTAACATGAAGTTTCTGGTGGTTTCTTCTGTGTGATGTCTACATACACTGTGCTATAAAGATCTTTTTTATGCATTGGAAGTATAGTGGGGACAGTCTGCTGTTTGGCGAAAAAATATTTGATGATGGAAACCATTGCCTTATATTTGACAATGAAGCATTGTATTTCAGATACTTGCCTATCTATGCATCTAGTTTCTAGCATCTTGTGAGTGATATTTTGGGTAGTGCCAAGATTCAATTGTTTCAGATTGCCCATTCTGAACAAGGAGAAGAAAATGTCTTGTTTAGACCTAAATCTCACATTGCCGTATAAGGTTGCCTGGATGCTCCCAGGCTCACCCTTATAACATGGTTGTGTGGGCTTCCCGAAGAACCAGTGTTATGAAAGGGGATGGTGGGTTGCATACAAGCTGGGGTAATATTTTGGAAATTCCTCCTCCTTGCATAAGTGGAAATATTTGCTTCAGGACCTGAGTACTAGACACTGATCATGTTACTACTAAGATTGTAGACTATCTCAAGTTTGATTTTTAGGATTTACTCTCCGACTGATTATTTTTTAAGTTGAAAGACCAATCTTATCTTCCATTTGACATTGTGATAATATGTATCAACTTCTGCATTAAGAGTCACTAACCTGTTTGCACTGGATCCCAAGGCTGGGGTCCTTGTAAAATGCTTTTGTGAGATGAAGTCCCCAGGTTGCATCCAATATAAGAGATCTAAATTTGTAACATTATTATTAATGGTTGATAGTCAGATGAAGATTTGAGATTCACACCGAATAATTGTGATTTCCCCAATTACTTAAATTTGCAAGTTATTACCAGATTTTGAATTAGGGTGTACGTTTATTATTTTAGTTGACATTTGAAATTGTATGGAATCTGTGAGCTTCAAGTTCATTATGATTGGGTATAATAAAACTGTGCTGTATCAGGACATTATAAATATTAAAATGCTTAAAGAGTTGTAATGCACATTTTCTCTTTTTATGTGAACAAAAAGAAAGTATAGAGATAATTAACACACTGACTGCTGTGTGGTCGGTGCTGGCCAAAGCAGGTGACACTGCTGTGGCAGCCTTGTGGCAGTCACTGTGTTAATCAAACTTGGAAATAAAAAAAAAAATTGTTCAATTTTTGTTTTGTGTATTAGTAACTTCTTTCTTTTGTGCCTTCTATCATTTGTTTGTACTTCATCTACAGTTGCTTTATGCAAGAGCAACATGAACTAAAATATAAAATTAATCTAAAACAATAGTATGGAACATACAGTTTATTCATAAACAAACCAGTTATGCAGGCTTTTAGTTCCCTTTGTGTACTCTGCCTTGTAGTGCTTGGTGACAACAGAGTCATTGATTTTGACATAATTGTGGCTCCAAGTACAATTTTTCAATTCTGTGGCTGAATGTGTGTGGGAGAACAATAATGTGATAATAGACTGTTGTAATTCAGTTGTGAGGTATGAACAGTTTTTCTCATTTCATGTTCTCAGTCATTTACCATCTCTCAAATCATTTTACTATACATGCATCATTATTGTCTTTATACCTGTAATTATTTGATGTGTCCTTAGATCTGAATTTCTTTGTTCCTAATGTAAGGCGTATTTTTTTAAAAAAGATGATTGTATGCAAGGTATCCTTGGAAAGACATATTCTCTTTGTTATGTAACAAACTGTGATAATATGGTGTTTAAAGGACCAGAAAATCATTTTTACATTTCTGCTAAAGGAATGTATGTGACAGACATTGTCAAGAAAGGCAAACAGTGTAGCGAACAGTATTATTTGTCATTATTTTCTTCCAACCCTTTGATGTCAAAGACATTATTGTAACTTGTGATTGTTGTCGTAATATGTGTGATCATCTCTTTATTTATTGTACTCATTGAAAAGTTAGTAAAACATACAATGCCTAAACACACTGTTTAATTTAAATAATGTTTTACTTGTGTTCAAGCATTCCTTCACAATAAATTTTTTTCCTCATCTACATTCTTTTTAGTGTTGACCTTTCAACTACAATTTGATAATTGATAAGAGGTTAGACAGTGTTCCATCATGTCTTGCACCAATTCTAAATGTAATGTTTTTCAAGCGGTACGAAGATAAAAGCTGGTCTGATTGATGGAGAATCAGGTTTGACTCCCTGCCTTCGATATAGTTGTTGAGTACTTTGTGTGCTGCGCCCGTAAGGTGGGTTGTACACACGTGCATAGAGTTCGTCACTTTGCCAACCATAACTGAAGTTAGTTGTCTCGGGAAGATAATACCGATGATTTGGGGGCTTTGCGCATCTGGCTTTCAGATATTCATATGGTCCAGTCTGAAAAATAAAGGATTTGTATTAGTCACTGAAATTGTGGACTACAATTTGTATTTCTACTTTTGACTAAAAAAAAGGGAAGCTGCAAAGAGAACACAAACAACAGAAATTTTGGAAGCATTTTTGATAATTTTTCATGCATTTATTTTTGCTGTAACCATATGCATACGCCTTGTTACACTCTATATGGTAACTATATCTAAAAACAAAGATGATGAGACTTACCAAACAAAAGCGCTGGCAGGTCGATAGACATACAAACAAACAAACACAAACATACACACAAAATTCTAGCTTTCGCAACCAATGGTTGCTTCGTCAGGAAAGGGAAGGAGAGGGAAAGACGAAAGGATGTGGGTTTTAAGGGAGAGGGTAAGGAGTCATTCCAATCCCGGGAGCGGAAAGACTTACCTTAGGGGGAAAAAGGACAGGTACACACTCATCTACACAGACACAAGCAGACATTTGTAGAGGCAAAGAGTTTGGGCAGAGATGTCAGTCGAGGTGGAAGTAAAGAGGCAAAGATGTTGTTGAAAGACAGGTGAGGTATGAGCGGCGGCAAATTGAAATTAGCGGAGATTGAGGCCTGGCGGATAACGAGAAGAGAGGATATACTGAAGGGCAAGTTCCCATCTCCGGAGTTCTGACAGGTTGGTGTTAGTGGGAAGTATCCAGATAACCCGGACGGTGTAACACTGTGCCAAGATGTGCTGGCCGTGCACCAAGGCTTGTTTAGCCACAGGGTGATCCTCATTTCCAACAAACACTGTCTGCCTGTGTCCATTCATGCGAATGGACAGTTTGTTGCTGGTCATTCCCACATTGAAAGCTTCACAATGTAGGCAGGTCGGTTGGTAAATCACGTGGGTGCTTTCACACGTGGCTCTGCCTTTGATCGTGTACACCCTCCGGGTTACAGGACTGGAGTAGGTGGTGGTGGGAGGGTGCATGGGACAGGTTTTACACCGGGGGCGGTTACAAGGGTAGGAGCCAGAGGGTAGGGAAGGTGGTTTGGGGATTTGATAGGGATGTACTAAGAGGTTACGAAGGTTAGGTGGACGGCGGAAAGACACTCTTGGTGGAGTAGGGAGGATTTCATGAAGGATGGATCTCATTTCAGGGCAGGATTTGAGGAAGTTGTATCCCTGCTGGAGAGCCGCATTCAGAGTCTGATCCAGTCCCGGAAAGTATCCTGTCACAAGTGGGGCACTTTTGGGGTTCTTCTGTGGGCAGTTCTGGGTTTGAAGGGATGAGGAAGTGGCTCTGGTTATTTGCTTCTGTACCAGGTCGGGAGGGTAGTTGCAGGATGCGAAAGCTGTTTTCAGGTTGTTGGTGAAATGGTTCAGGGATTCCGGACTGGAGCAGACTCGTTTGCCACGAAGACCTAGGCTGTAGGGAAGGGACCGTTTGATGTGGAATGGGTGGCAGCTGTCATAATGGAGGTACTGTTGCTTGTTGGTGGGTTTGATGTGGACGGACGTGTGAAGCTGGCCATTGGACAGATGGAGGTCAACGTCAAGGAAAGTGGCATGGGATTTAGAGTAGGACCAGGTAAATCTGATGGAACCAAAGGAGTTGAGGTTGGAGAGGAAATTCTGGAGTTCTTCTTCACTGTGAGTCCAGATCATAAAGATGTCATCAATAAATCTGTACCAAACTTTGGGTTTGCAGGCCTGGGTGACCAAGAAGGCTTCCTCTAAGCGACCCATGAATAGGTTGGCGTACGAGGGGGCCATCCTGGTACCCATGGCTGTTCCCTTTAGTTGTTGGTATGTCTGGCCTTCAAAAGTGAAGAAGTTGTGGGTCTATATGGTAACTTGTGGAGTAAACATATAGGTCTACTTCTACTCCCTTCCACAGTGATACTTCTGGTAATTGCTACCATTAGTAGATAAGCAAGGGAGTGATTGTGTGTGTGTGTGTGTGTGTGTGTGTGTGTGTGTGTGTCACAGCATATTGCTTGTATTCCTACACTGACATAGTAATACATAAATTTGATTAGGAGATTTGTGGGTAGCTACTTGAACTTCTTTAGAAGGACCAATAGCATCCATTTAATAAACACAAGGAATGTTATGAGTTTTAAAATAAAAATCCTGCAACATATATTTTAATAGAAATTTACAAGAGGTGGAGCCTATTAGTGACAAACATCAAGTTTTCAAACCCAAACTCAAGGCTCCTAGTACACTATTCCTATTCCCTACTTAACATTGTGTTAATATATGAGTGCATTAAGTTTGCCACTGTACACACATCTTAAATTGTATGTGACTATGGTATGAATTATTCATATATGCCAGGCACTTTTTAAATTTTTGAAATATACATAAGCAGCATGAAGTATTACATATGAAAATGACCATAAGATCAAATTTTCAACTGTGCCAATTGAAAATAAAAAGACAAGCGAAGACAAAAATGCTGTCCTTCAAAAAGGTCTACGTGACTATGAAACCTGCTCAAGAAAAGGCAGGTCCAGGAGAATGATTGGATGCTTTCTTATAATAGATCATGGCTAACAATTTCCCCTTTCCTTGCTTATCTCCTCAGGGAGGAGAGAAGGATAAGTGGGGGAGGTTAAAAAGGATATGTGAGAGGGGCATATATGTGAGGACGACAGTGGAAACAAAGTTCTGATTGCTAGGGTAGTATAACCATTTAACCACCTATTCTTTAAAGAACTAAACCCTCAAGTACAAAACAGCTTCAGATGCCTGACTTCTTTACAAATGAGTTAGTGTGTTAAATGTTTGACATTAAGCATGTTAGAAAAAGTTTGAAACTATGCTTAAAGTGTGCTGGAAGTCTAAGTGTTCTCATTGTCAAAAAATGGATGAGTACAATCTGCGAAATTTGCGTTCCATTTTAAATGGAAGCTAGTTTTTCATGCATCTCAGTATTTATGATGTATCTTCTGAACAATATGTCACATAATGATGTAATTTTGCAGGTAAATTCAATGTTATATGTGGATACTGTCAGAAAAGTGTGTTATAGGTTGAGTTATTAGCAAATAAGTAATAAATTAAAACATCATGCCCTATGTTGAAGTTTTACTGCACGAACAGTGAAAATGTAGTAAGCAATAAACTTTTTCCTTTTCATCATATTGTGGGGGGTGTCAGTGAGAAAAAGTTTTACAAAGGTTTGAGATTATGTATAAAAGTTTGCTCGGAGTTGCTAAGTGCTCTTGTTCTCAAATGTGTTACGTGGCCTCAGTACATATACACAGTTTCTAACTGTAATATGTGCCTAACTGTTTTAAAATGTGAACTTAAGATTATAGTTCTTAATGAGTGGATTATGAAAGCATTTTAAATTTTTAAATACAGTCAATAGTTATGTGAAATATCGAAAATAAAATTTCTGTTGTCCCTGGAAGCTTATAGATAGGCAATATGCAACTGGAACTGTACACTGTGAACCATGACCAGGTTAGCCATGTAATTGTGAAAAGCATTTTCCGTTGTTTAATTCATATGTGTCTGTCGGCAGAACTGAAATTTTGCCTCCTGAAGGTAAGTACTGGCCATAAGGTCTGCCTCAGCTTTGTGAGTGAATTTCCAATTTATAAATAAAATTAAAATATTTGATTGAGGGTCTTGCATAGATTACATGAAGAATGAAGGCCAAAATATAATTATAACATAAGGTTTTAGTGAGAAGGGTGCTAATGAGCAACATTCATCATCCTCACGATGTTCAAGAAAAAGAGCAATAGTGTCAGGCAGAGCAGACTGATATCTTCTACACTCAAATTGCTTCTCTTGGTAATGATGGGACATACAGTGAGAGCACATTTTCCACATCAAAGTATTTGTTGCCACAGACTTTTATTAACATTAAAAAGAAAATGAAAATTGCTGTATACCACACATGCTCATGGCAAGTGTCTTCACTGTATGCTAGTGTAAACACCTCAGCCCTACTTTATGGTGAAAGAAATTATACTACCAGAATTTCACTAGCATTAAGAGGAGAGGTGGAGGAATTTGATTGTGTATTATCAGATTGCATGAGAGTACTTTTGGTGACATTTCAAAGACTTTTATTAACATTAAAAAGAAAATGAAAATAGCTGTATACCACACATGCTCATGGCAAGTGTCTTCACTGTATGCTAGTGTAAACACCTCAGCCCTACTTTATGGTGAAAGAAATTATACTATCAGAATTTCACTAGCATTAAGAGGAGAGGTGGAGGAATTTGATTGTGTATTATCAGACTGCATGAGAGTACTTTTGGTGACATTTAAAATTTCCCCCCAGTGTACACTGAGGTGTCATGGGATAATAATAATAATAATAATAATAATAATAATATTTATTCAACATCGAATAATCAAATACAATCCCTAGAAATAATACAGTTTCAGGACATCATACAGATTATTCTTCTAAATACGTCAGTTTATAAATTACAAACTAAAGATTTGTTTGTATTAATAAATTTTACATTTTGATGGATTTTACATTTGGTAGTATATACAATCACGATATTACAAATATTGTTTTTATCAACATTATATTAGTTGCAGGTTACTTAAAACTATGAGCTTGACATACTTATGAAGGAATTTTTATACAGATATAATACTCGTCTAGGGAATAAAAAGGGTTTTCAATTAGAATTCTTTTTAGCTGATCTTTTAATTTGTTAGTAGGAAGGGTTGTGAGACTTTTTGGTGGGGCATTGGCTAGCTTCAGCCCAGCATGAAGTGCATTTTTTTCATATAAAGCTGTTCTGTGGCTATTTACATGATATCTGAACTTTTGCCTTGTATCATACTGGTGCAGGTCACAGTTGAAATTCAGATTTATTGTTTTCACAAGCAATATAACTTTCAATATGTATACACCTATAACAGTAAGCACACCTAATTTTGGGAACAGATTCCGACATGATTCTCGAGGTTTGGCACCACAAATAATTCTGATAACTTTTTTCTGTAGTATTAATAATGTACTTAGGTTGGCTTGAGTTGTTGCACCCCATATTTCTACAGCATAGTTTAAGATACCTCCTAATATCATGTTGGTCCTTCTTTTGCCTACCTTAGTGCAGCAAGTAAACGTGGCATGCACTCAGCAAGTTGTAGGAAGTCCTGTGTAGAAATATTGAGCCATGCTGCCACTGTAGCTGTCCACAGTTGCAAAAATGTTGCTGGGGTAGGATTTTGTGCATGAACTGACCTCTTGATTATGCCCCTTAAATGTTTGATGGTATTTATGTTGGGTGATCCAGGTGGCCAGGTCATTCATTCGAATTGTCCAGAATATTCTTCAGACTACTTGCAAACAATTGTGGCCCAGTGACATGGTGCATTACCATCTGTGATGATGTCCATGGATGGCTGCAAATAGTCTCCAAATAGCCAAACATAACCATGTCCAGTCAATTATCATTTCAGTTGGACCAGAGGACCCAGTTCAGTCCATCTAAACACAGCTCACACCATTATGGAGTACCACTAGCTTGCACAGTGTTGATAGCTTGGGTCCATGGCTTTGTGAGATCTGCACCATGCTCAACCCCTACAGTCAGCTCTTAACAACTGAAATATGAACTCATCTGACCTGGCCAGGTGAGATGAGTTACCAATTGTTCCGGGACCATTCAATATGGTCATGAGTCCAGGAGAGGCATTGCAGGTGTGGTGTGCTGTTAGCAAAGGCACTTGCATCAGCTATCTCCTCTTATAGCCCATTAACTTCAAACTTTGCTGCACTGTCTTACGGGTTCATTTGTCATATGTCCCACTTTCATTTCTGCTGTTACTTCATTTCACCCCGTGTTTTTTGTCTGTTAGCACTGACAACTCTACGCATAAGGTGCCACTCTGTCATTAAATGAAGGCATCGGCCACTGCAGTGTCCATAGGGAGAGGTAATAATCTTGTCAGAAACCTTTGCAAATGAATCACTTGAGTACAAATGATGGTTGCTCAAAAGCAATGCCCTTTAATACCTTGTGTAAGCAATACTACTGCCATCTGTATATGTGCCTATCACTGCCTCATAACTTTCGTCACCTCATTGTATGATGTGTTGGTGTAAGACACTTTAGACTATGTTACACTGAAATGCTGGAGGACATGATCTTCACTGCCACTTTAAGGAAGAGTAGACTATGCAACACCATCTGGTTTCACTTTCGTCTGTGTCCTCCAACAACAACACAAACATGAAACTTCTAAAGGCTTGAAATAGGCTATGAACTACAAGCAAAGTAAATAAGATCCACACAACAAATTTTTTCCTAGTTGCATGTTAACAACAAAGTCAATTGTAAGTGTATAATATTAGATGTTCATAAAGATGACATGTTGAGTTGCAGATGGGCACAATGAAAAGACTGTTACGCTTTTGGCCAGAGCCTTCTTCAGAAAACAAAACATGCACACATTCTTTTAAGCAAGCATGTCTCATGCACACATGGCCGTTTATCTCTGGCCGCTCTGTATAAAGTGCAGTGGTGTTGTGTAAAATGCAAGCAACAGATGAGTGGCATGGGGGAAGGGGGAGGGATAGCATGACAGGGGTTGGGAGAGGGATGGGGGAGGAGTTAGCATGCAGGACCTAGACTGTTGCAGGGCAAGGTTGCCAAGCACAGACTGTGTGGGGGCGGCAGGGTGAGAAGTGGGTAGTGGAAAAGGAGAGGGACGGAGAAGGAGAAAAGGACCGGTGCATGCATTGGCAGAAAGCAGTGCACACTGAAGGTCAGGGGCATAACTGGTACAAGGTGTAGGACAGGGGACATAAATTATTGGATGGATGGTGTGGGAACTGTAGACTACCACAGGTTGAGGCTGGAATAATTTCAGGAACAGAGAATGTGTTGTAAGAATTACCCCTATTTGTGCATTTCAGAGAAGCTGGTGGTGGAGGGAAGGATCTAATGGTTGTAAACCGGCCGTTGAAATCAAATGTGTTGTGTTAAGCTGCATGTTGTGCCACAGGTTGGTCCAATTTGCACTTGGCCACAGTTTGGCAGTGGACATTCATCCTGGTGGACAGCTGGTTGGTAGCCATATCAATATAAAAAGCTGTGCAATGATTACAGCAGAGCTGGTGGATGATGTGGCTACTATCACAGGCAGCCCAGCCTATGATAGGGTAAGATAATAGTTTCCACCCCTCTGTTCTACATCTCCTCCTAGTTCACGTCCCCTGACCCTCAGTGTGCAAACCTCTCTGCCAATGCAGCCGCTGGTGCTTCTCCTCTCCTTTCATTTTCTGCTCCCCGCTTCCAACCCTCCCTTCCCCACAGCCTCACGATGCAGCACTTGGCAGCCTTGCCATTCTGCACTCTAATCCATGCATGCTCTGCCAGGCAGTGCTGACTCCTACTGCCCCACCTCTATCCTGCTATCCCTCCCTCTTACACGCTCCACTTCTGATTGCTGCTTGCATTCAATACGACACCATTGCATTCTATCCAGAGTGGCTGGAGACAAGCGCCCATGTGTGCACGTGGTGTGCTTGCTCGAGTGAATGCGTGCATTAGAGGTTCCTTTGTCTCCCAAAAGAGGAAGCTTGAGACTGAAGAGGAATTAATAGTGAAACTAACCCACCCAGACCTTTAGGTCGAGAGACACATGTAAAGGCAGGATGAGAGAGAAATAAGTACTTAATATGAAGTGATGATACTCAGAATTGTCTGGTCCAAATACTGTGATGAGATTTTATATTTAATTGTTTATGATCTCTAGATATGGTCATGGAATGAGATGACCGTGTGAGAAAGTATTTCATATACAGGGTGTCTCTCCTAAGAGTCATCAGGCGGATTTTCTCTGGTGTTTCAGCAGATATTTGCAATCTCGTTTTTGCATTGTGTAGGTGAAGTGAGCCCAAACAAATAGTCCTCATCAAGTCTCTCAAGCAATGTCTGTTGATGAAAAGTGTAGGTTTGTTTCCAGTTACAAACAACATGATTTTTAAATCAGAATTATACCTGCCCATTTGATATATTGGTTCCAGATTAGTCTAGTGTGATATTTATTTTATTGATATCTATTAATAGGATCAGTAAAACTCAAAAGAATAACCAGTACTGCAGAAGGGACAGCAGTGGACTAGCCCATGCTCACTGCTGCCACCAAACACCGAGCAGTACTGAATCACTGCTGGGGTGTGGTTTATTCTTTGTATTTTACTGTCCCAATTAACACATATAAATAAAACAACTGTCACACTAGGCTGATATGGAATCGCTCTATCAAATGGGCATGTACACTGATGAGCCAAAATTGTGTAGATAACAAGCCTCTGATTTGCGTATGCGGAGATGGCACAGCAACCCAGATGGGTTCCATAGGAATTACATTGGTAGCTGAAATATCTATGTTAGTGTTCTGTAATACTCCTCAAACCACTATTTTTTGTTATAGTTTTAGGGTGCAAAACTGCTACAGTCATAAGCGCCAATTCTGTGGCTTAGGGAAGGGTAAAAAACCAAATGGAAAATCAGCAGCAATGGGATCAAAACTAAAAAAGGAGGAAAACTAAAAATAGCAGGAAATGTTAAAAAACTACCATTGAAAGGGGGACAGAGTGTTTTCCCCAAAAAAGAGCTTCAAATGACCGACGTCATATCACTGACACTGATAAACTCGAGGACGCGATTTACTGAGCGTGTGTTGTCTACTAAAAGGAAAGATATATCAGGCGACAGTTGTAGGCAAGTGGGTAGTGGATTAAAATAGGGGCACTGAAGTAAAAGGTGTCTCACCGTCCACAGTTGAGAGCAGTGGGGACAAGACGGGGGAGGATCACCACTTAAAAGATGTTAATGGCTAAAAGACAGTGCCCTATCCAGAGTCTATTTAAAATTACCTCCTCCTGACAACGAGGTCGGGAGGAAGGGGTCCAAGCACAAGGAAGGGGTTTCACGTCCCTCAATTTATTATTGGGAAGTGTAGACCAACGTGCGTGCCATAAAAAAGCAACACGATGACATAAAACGCTCTGCTGATTGACTAAGGGAACCATGTGAACAGCGGGCCGAAGAAGAGAGACTGCAGCCTTGGCCGCTACATCGGCTGCCTCGTTTCTGCGGATACCGATGTGCTCTGGGATCCAGAGGAATGCTACAGAGACGCTCCCCAACTGGAGCAAGTGGAGGCAGCCCTGAATCCAGTGGACCAGAGGGTGGACAGAATAAAGAGCTTGGAGGCCGAGGAGAGAGCTGAGCGAACCGAGCATATAATATACTGTAGCCGGTTATGGTGACAGATGTATTGGATAGCCTGGAGAACAGCGTAAAGCTCCACAGTAAAAACTGAACAAAGGGGAGTCACCAACAATATAGGCACTCCCAACACCAAATGTTGTTTTTCAGCCATCAGTGTAAATAAATGTGGCATGCTCCATTTGTGCATGTAGAGCAGCAAATGCCTGATGATAAACTAGCCGGGGGAGGGGGGGGGGTACTATCCTTGGGAAGCTGACAAAGGTCACAGATCAGGCAGTTCCGGGTGGAAAGCCAACGTGGTGCCGTACTCCCAGTTGTCAAGAAAGTTTTAAAAAAGTGGAAGGAAAAAGAACGTAGCAGTTGACGGAAGTGGACTCCCTGTGGTAGTTGAGAGGAAGGGCAGCCTGCATACCCTAAATCCAAGGAGGCATCGAAAAAAAGGGCATGGGCCGGATGAGCAGGCATGGAAGACAGATGATTAGCATAAAGACTCAGAAGGACAGCTCACCGATTGGACAGTGGAGGTTCAGCAGTCTCAGCATAAAGGCTCTCCACAGGGCTGGTGTAAAAAGCTCCAGATGCTAAACGCAATCCACGGTGGTGGACAGAGTCGAGACGTCGAAGAATAGACGGCCATACAGAGGAGTAAGCTGTGCTTCCATAGTCCAATTTCGAGCACACTAAGGTGCGATATAGGCGGAGGTGGACCACTCAGTCTGCTCTCCAGGAGGTACCACTCAGAACACAGAGGGTGTTGAGGGATCACAGACTGCAAGCCGAAAGATATGAAGTGTGGGAAGACCAGCACAGTTTTCTGTCAAACATAAGTCCCAAGAATTTAGTGCCATCCGTGACTGGATGGTCGACAGGGCCTAGGGGAAACTCTGTACGGCGTCAAAAATTTACACAGACAGTCTTACTGAGAGAAAATTGGAAACCAGTTTTGATGCTCCATGTGTGGAGGGAATAGGGACATTCTTGAAGACATTCAAGAAGACTGGTCCATTTAGAGCTGTAGGAGATCGCAAAATCATCAACAAAGAGGGAGCCCGTGACATCGGGAAGGAGACAATCCATAATAGGATTTATGGCAACGGCAAACAGCACAACACTCAGCACAGAGCCCTGGGCACCCAGTTTTCTTGGGAGATAGTACGGTAGAGAGTAGTGTTCACCTGCACCTTAAATGTGTGCTCTGTCACAAATTCATGAATAAAAATGGGCAACCGACCTTGAAAGCCCCCAGAGAACAGTGTGCGGAGGATGCCTGTCCTCCAACAGGTATCGTATGCTCTCTCCAAATCAAAAAATATTACTACCGTTTGGCGTTTGCTGAGAAAATTGTTCATGATATAAGTGGAGAAAGCAACAAGATGGTCAGCTGTAGAACGATGATTTCGGAAACTGCATTGGGCAGGTGTTAAAAGGTTTTGCGACTCCAGCCACCAGGCTAAACGGCAATTCACCATACGCTCCAAAACTTTACATACATTACTCGTGAGAGATATGGTGCGATAGCTAGAGGGGAGATGTTTGTCCTTTCCAGGTTTCGGAACAGGAATGACGATAGCTTCCCGCCAGCTTCTGAGAAAGGCAGTCGGTCAAATTTCGATTATAAAGGCGAAGGAGGTAATGCAGACTATGGTATGATAAATGCAGCAACATTTCGACATGGATGCCACTCGGTCCTGGAGCAGAAGAGCAAGAGGAAGAGAGTGTGTGTTGGGGTTCCCGCACAGAGAAAACAGTATTATAGCTTTCGCTATTCTATGAGGAGAAAGCAAGAGGTCGCACTTCCACTGCTTGTTTCTTCAGGAGAAAGGTAAGCGGGTAATTTGAAGAGTCGAAAAGTGTCAACCCAATGAGTTAGAAATTGTGACTGGGTCCACTAAGACATCATGTGTGACAGTGAGCCCAAAGATCAGGGAGAAACTAGACGTGCCGGATAACTGTCAATTTCGACTCCAAACTACTGATGAGGGAGTGAAGGTGTTAAAGGGGCTGGTAAAGAAGTCCCAGCTTGCCTTCTTGCTATTGCAGATGATGCGACGGCATCAGGCACGTAACTGCTTATTGCAGATACAGTTGGCCAACGTAGGCTGGTGGCGGAAAATGCAAAGAGCACATCTCCGCTCATGTATTGCATCACGGCATGCCTCGTTCCACCAAGGAACTGGGGGGGGGGGGGGGGGGGGGCAAAAGGGAGGTACGAGGGATTGAAGATTCTGCAGCTGTAAGAGTAGCTTCTGTAACATGAGTGGTCTGATCGTCAATCCTAGGAAAGTGACACGTTATCGAATGTTGCTAGAGAGGAGAAAAGTGTCCAATCAGCTTGGGAAAATTTCCAGTGTCTTGGGCGCATAGATGGCAGTTGTGGCTGTAATTGAAGGACACATGGAAAATGGTCACTTGAGTGTGTTTCAGCAAGAGCGAACCATTCAAAGTGCCGAGCTAGCTGAACAGTACCGACTAAATGGTCCAAACGAGAGAAATGTGACGTGGATGCAGACAAAAATGTAGGTTCCACAGAGTTGAGACAAACAAGATCCGCTTGGTGGAAGAGGTCAATCAATAAAGAGCCTTGCGGAGATCCCCAAAGCAGATGGTGGGCATTGAAGTCCCCAGCCAACAAATAGGGGGGTGGGAGCTCACCAAGGAGATGAAAATCAGCTCTTGCCATCGGTGTGGATGATGGAATGTATACGGTACAAAGAGAGAAGGTATATCCTGAAAGGGATAGACAGACAGTGACAGCATGGAAGGAACTGTTTAAGGGGATTGGGTGATAATAGACAGTATTCTGGCCCTGAGACATGGACAATTAAACTGCTGAAAGGTGACATCACCATTGGGAAAGACTTCAAGTATGAAGGAATCTAGGCAGTTCCCATGCAAGTGCAGGAGAATGTCTCCTGTAGCATAATATTTGCTCCCCCATGGCATTCTGCATGTTTTGAGCTACTTTTGACCTCAATAACAATATTTGTGGAGACAACTATCAAGCTATTGTAGCAAAAATGTGATTCACCTGAAGAGTCGACACATTTCTATTGATCAACGGTGGAATCCTGATGGTCCCGTGCCCACTGCAATCGTAACTGATGAAGTTGGGTCAACATGTGAACACGTAGGGGTGGTCTGCTGCAGAGCTCCGTGTTCAACAATGTACAATGAACATTGTGCTCCAAAACACTTGTGTGTGCACCAGTATTATGCTCTTTCGGCAAAGGTGCCACAGATCACCATTTATCTTACTTTACAGAGTGGACAAGCCTCCAAATGCCACATTTTGTGAAGAGTCATGGACACCCAACTATTTAGCACCTAGTGGTAGTTTCACTATCCTTCTATCTCTTTCCATAGATGCTCATTACAGTAGTGCTTGAAAATTTGACCAGTTTCAGTGCTTTTGAGATATTCATTCACAGGCTCAGCATAATAATAATCTGCCATTTGTCAAAGTTGCTTATCTCAATGGATTTCCCCACTTGCGGGCCATATTTTTGGTATGGTGGTCCCCGTTCATGTCCACTCCACTTACATACTTCTGTTATGTGTCACCTGCCACAATGCCACCAGGTAGCATCCAAAATTGCAGTGGGCAATGGCCTAATATTTTGGCTAATGAGTGTAAATATCTGCTATAAAAATAATTTTGTTTGTAATGGAAAACAAAGCAACGCTTTGTATGAAAGATGTGATGGGCAGTATTTATTTGGGCTGACTCCAACTACACAATGCAAAAACGAAACTGCAAACACCTGCTGAAACACCAGAGAAAATGCACCTGACAGGTCTTTGTTATATCCTAGCCAGTAATGCCAACCGAGCCTGCTGCCAAAAAGGTTGGCAGCATCAAAGTCCGGACGCCGTCCGCATAAGCAGCGCCAGCGATACAGGAAATCGCCGCAAGTCTGCGCGCGCCACCGCTGGCTTCTGGCTTCTTAAGTGCTGGAGTCGCGAGCGCTAGGACAGTTCTGGATTCGCCGCTCAGTTGTATACTCGCCACCGAATTGTGTACTTGCTAGTCAGTTGTGTGTTCATCGCAGCAGAGTTGTTGTTTGTCGTCAGCCGACGCTGACCTAGCCGCTCCGACTCGAACTAGACAGATTTCTGTAGACCATGTTCACCACTGTGTTCTGTATCGTCGTTAATAAAGATAAGTACCGACTTTCATTAATCCGAGTGTTTGGGTTTTCATCTTTCTGTTCACTGTTCCAGCGGACCGGTCGGCCCGCTATTAAAAGTGTGGTGGTGACTTCGTAGGCCGTTTCTACAGCGAAGTGTTGCGCTACGAAGGCCGTCACAAAAGTCTTTGGATCCCACAATGCACACTTTGTGAAGTTGTATAATACCATCCTTTTCACTGTTTTTGTTAAGAAATTGTTCTGGGACCGAAATGTTCCCCCCCCCCCCCCTCCCCCCCTGAATAATTATGTCATTATTTCTATCCTCATCTGGTCCTATCAGAGCTTATATTTCTGGCATCACTGTTAATAGGATGTGAAACCCAGTTCATCCCTCCTTTTACTTTTTGAAAGTTAATCACATACTTTACTTCTTGGTAAGGAGTTTTGCCCTGTTATGGAATTATAACTGTAAAGAAAAAAGGTTTTACATAGCTTTACACAGCATATCTATGAGTGAAGAGGATCAATGTGTATCATTAGATTATAAACACATTTTAGTTTCCCAGTTTACTTTATGTGATAAGAAATTTAGTAAATTTAAGCCTTTCATCCCAAAACATCCAGAGCATTTAAAAAATATGCAAGACCTTTTAGCCAGAGGATTAAGGGTGTTAAATCCATGAAAATCTTGATATGGCTTTCCTTTTTTACATGTTACTTAATACTTAATCTTCTATTTATATGTCTTGAAAGCTATTTTCTAATGACTATTCACTTTTGTTACAAGATGGTTTATATAGATCTGTATCAAGTGCATCTGAAATTCATACTGATTCAAATTGTCCAAAGTTTTTTTCAAAAGCAATGTTATCCATTATTAGCTTGCATCTTTGCTGGTCATTTTTGTCTTGCAGAATTCCAAACTGCCCCATCCCCTGCCCCTCACATCTCCACTCCTTCCTCCCTCTCCTGAGCAATCCGTGTGATGAAGTAGCTCCATGTTGCAATTGCTCTGATACAAGGGTGCTTGTCATTGAACTCCAATCAGGTGCACACCACCAAAGGCGTACCCCAAATAAATAATGTAATACAAAACAAACATTCACACATATACGGAATATCCTGGATACTGAAATGACATCACAGTATGTTTAAACCTATCAAATTTTCATTCTGAGCTGTTTCTCAACTACCTGAGAATATCACTGTAGCTTCTAACTCCTATAAATGTAGATCCATTTCCTTCATGATATTATAAATTTTTCTACATCCTTTTCATTGTACATGTTCTAAACTGCCTTCCGTTTATGTTATTTGTTCTTCACTTGCTGAAACATCTTGTACTGAACTAATTAATATAACAAATTGTATTTAAATGTTCAACATTGTTTACCAACCATTATTCTACCAATTTGAGATGATCTTCAAGCTATTCTACAAGTTTAAATCCTTTCTCCTCTCTAGCTTGTTCATCCTTCCAAGTAGCAGAGATTGTAATTCTAGTGATGTTTTGTTCATTTGAGGCAGTTTTTCATTCATTTCTGCTTTTATTTCTGTTGACTGATTTAAAATTGGCTCTCTTGGTTTTGTTGATTAGTGTGTCATTGCCTGTCTTAGTTATGTTGACTGCTATACTGTCATTTGCATAATTGTTCAAATACCTTACAGGAATGCAGTCGGTTGATGTCTTTGACAGCCACCAATATTTTGACAGGTGCACACTCTTGCAGCTTCTCTGCTTGTATATCAATGTTTTTAGGTACATGTATTAAGACAACCACTAATTTTATTGATAAATTTATGTAATTGTATAAATTTTAAATTTGTAATTGTGTAAATTTTAAAATTTTTATTGAGTAATTTTTAAAGTACATGCAAACACGATGAGTCCAATACTATTGAACAAAATGGCCTACAGACAAATAAAATTATAATTTATAACAGACTGTAAAAATTCTTAACAGGAGACCTTTTGAGTCTTGACAAGTATGTTGTATACTACTTTTTTCATGGCTCCTCATGAAGAAATGAGATGGGATTAGATCAAGTTAATGAGCTGACTGTAAATCTCAACCTTGTGTTCCTGTCCACCTTTCTAAGAATGTGTAATGCTAGTGTTCATGATCATGTGGCCCCTAGTTCACAGAAAAGCTGTGTTCATGGCTCTTCATATCTGTTGTATATGACTATAGCAACTAATGAGCATTGTCTTTCTATCTGTGATGAAACAGACTTTATTTGATGAATGTACAGATGCAAAAAGGTGGAGATCAGGGATACATTAGCACCATGGTCCCCACTGGCTCAACATAATAAGTCTTATGTTAGCAAGAATTGAAGTTTAGAATTTTGGTGTTTGGTAGTGACATAACTGCTGTTCTGTTATTATTTTCCACACCATACCCATTTCCCATGCAACTTACCAAATGTTGACTGAAGACATCTCATCCACACAAGCAAGTAATACTTCCTATGAACAGGGAGTCTGTACAGGTTATTGTCCTCCTTGGTCATTGCATGATGATATTACTTGCCCTGTGTTTGTCAAAATAAATTTGGGAACATGGTGAATACTGGGAGTCTACTACAGGGTACTTGGCACAATCTATGAATGTTATTATACAGCTAAAACACTCATCTTGTCACTCATCCCAGTTGCAGGTTATCTCTCTAACAGCTTCCAGGGACAACAGAAATTTGATTTTCAGTATTCATATAATTACTGACTGAATTTAAAATGCTGTCATAATCTAGTCATTAGGAGGTGTAATCTTATGCTAGAGGTTTAATGCAAAAAGGCAAGTATGGAACTTAAACTGTGTATATGTCTTGCGACAGTGTAACTCATGGTGCACAAACTACCCACGATATATTAATCTGGTAACTGAGAGAGAGAGCATTCAGTGACTTCCAATGAACTTTGCATATAATTTGAAACCTTTTCAAAACTTTTTCTCATGAGTTGCTTGATACGTGGGGGTGCAGTTCTCTAAAGAACGCAGGATAGGGGGTTACTGGCACAATCTAACAGTTTTCATTGCTTGTCCATGCTTGAAAATCATGTACGCTATTTCCGTAATTAGGTACAACACTGTTTCATGAGGGCTGCTCTTCCATATTTGGTTTGTAGGCCATACTACCACTTCTTAGACATTTAGGGGCTTTCTAGGGCATTACAGAACAAGATCACATTTATAGGGTATCTATATTAGACATACAATAATATAAAATAAACAACTTAAGACTTAATTGATGTTAAACATACAATAATATAAAATATAACAACTTGAGACTTATTTGAGATATTTATTGGTGGTTTGTTTCTACACGTATGATAACTCAAAATGATTTCTGTATTTGCTTGTAGCAGCTGATACCACATCCTTATAGCTGTTTTGTTGGACTCCACAGCAGAATGTGTTCTGTGTGCTTTCTCTCACAGAGCTAAGGTCTGTTACACTGGTAAAATGTCATTATCAGTGTGAGCTCGGTCTTCGTTAAATTGTGTGGGAGTTCTTGGATGATGAGCTCCCAGATCGCTGGTTGGGAGGGGTAGTCCATCAATTACTTGGTCTCCTCGAAACCCAGACATTATGCCACTTGATTCTTTTATGTGGGGGTTAATCAACCATCAAGTGTACCAGACATCAGTTCGTGATCTACAAAATCTGCACCGTCACATTTGTGCAGCTATTGCAAATGTTGTGCCTGCAAGGCTACAAAACACTTGGAGAGAAGTGGAATACAGACTATATGTCTGTCTTTCCAATAATAGTGTGGATACTGAGGTATATTAGGCATGTAAAGAAACATTTTGAGTTACCATTGTGGCAATACACAAATTCATTTTTGTGTGCGCTACCTGTCTGCTGTAGCACACAGCAGATGATGTGTCAGCTGGCACACACAGCATTGCAGACTGTGTGTAGCAATGAACATTAGTTATGTCTCATGCACACACCTCTTTGCCAAACCTGGGTTTTCCCAGGGAAGGTATGCAGCAGGCAACATTCTTCTTGACTGCACTTTCCACAGAGGCCCCTAGCAATGCACATGACAGATGTGTCCACATGTGTTTTGCTTGTATCGTTCAATAGGAAACATCATCCAATATTTAAGAGCTTTTCGAGTGTTTAGTTAGGTTCAAGCAAGAAGAGAGTTGGTTTTGAAATGTGTAGCAGCAATGCAGCACACTGCATTGCCTTTGGCGAGCTGATGGTAGACAAAGAAAAGACACTGAGTAATTGCAAAGAGTTGTTGAGGCCCGCCAGGAACTAGATGATTTGCATATGTGGAGTATCTGATTGATGTATTCTGCTAAACTGCTGCAATGGTGTGAAATATGTGCCAATTCTTTTATCATTTGGTAAAGATATGAAACAGCAACATGCACGCAAACCAACCAGACTAGCCTAAGTTTTACCCCTTGCTAAACTCAACTTGATAGTCTCCATGTTATGAATTTGTGTATGTACACGCACAAACACACACACACACACACAGACACACACACACAGTGTTATCGTTGAACCATTATTGTGAACACCATCCACTGAACAGTGCTACTCGATGTGAACATTTGTAGAGTAGTTGGGGTAACCACAAAGGGAGGGTTCTGTCCAAGGCTATCATAAACGCAAAAGTCATCTGTTATTATTAGACATTTTTAGCAACTGTTATCCCACACCAATGGCCCAGATTATTAATAGCAATTTATGTGGTTTTCAGCATTAGACTTAGTTTAACCGCACTAGTTGTGGGATCATAAATTGCAAAATTTAAAACTGCACTGCACCATCTTTTTGTTTCTTTATTGTCTACTGCAGAGTGTTTATGCTCACACCTAATTGATAACTGTAATCTGCATATTGTTTTCTCTTCTTTCATTGAATAAAATTGTTATTTGTGATACATATTCAGAAGTCATGCATTGTGTATGTCCTGGGCTGTTCCCTCCTGTCCATTTCCATGCCACATTTAGATAGTTCAGAGTAATTCTTAGGACCCACACTACAGTTTCCATAATGGTGAATCCATCTCAACTGCACAGATTGACAACTGACTACTGACATCACCTCTTACCCCTTCCAGCTACTGCCACCTCACTCCACCGCATACATAGCTTAAGTCTGTACTCCATCCAGCCAGCACCCTAGGGGCGTAGCATCGTGGACTAAATTGAGGGCAACTTTGACACTGTCTGACATCTCCCTTTAAGCTTGGCCCCAGCCGACCCCATTTCCCCCATCCCTACGTAGATAATAGAACCGGTGGCTGGCTTGCACATGCTTTGAAGTCAGTATGCATAGTTTGCAGCCTTCAGTTGCTGCAGAAGTGTGCGACACCATCACCACCCGCCTGAGTTGGGCAAATTCAGTGCACTCAAAGACCAACTGATAGGATGGCTGTCCTCAGCAGAGGTGCAGTGCACATGCGTAATATTTTCATCAGAGAATATGCGGCTCTTGCTGCTTCTTTAAAACCTTCATGCAATGAACAACCAACAAGAATTTTGAATAATCTGTTACTCATGAATTGGCTCACCCATGTACCAGTCTACCTGCTGTACTCCATATGTCACTGGCTGGACATGATTACATTAACATCAATGCTGCAGCCTTCATTGCTGATAGTGTGTCCAAATCACTTGACACCCGCACTTTAGTCACTGTGACACAGTACTGGCAACCCTGCTTTGCAAAGCCATCTCCATTCAGAACCCATGCCAATTCTGCCAACCCCCACCACTCCTAGCACACCCACATGATTGCAGAAAAGAGCAAACTCATCACTGACCTGGTGGGTGTGACTCACCCACCCCCCTACCATGTCTAACACAGCACAGTGACACCCATGACTTCCACACCCCCACCTGGCGTGATGGGCGCACCGCACATCTCCCAACCTGACACACAACCAACAGCACTTCTGCTTGTGGAAACACCTACCCCCTTGACCAATTAGTAGCAACCATAGTGAAATGTGTACAAGTGTACAAGTGACTTGTGCTGGTACCTTGAGTGCTTCTGTGATGGCACTGCCAACTGCCGGGCACCTTGTGTTTGGCAGTGAAACTCTATGTGCACAATTTTGGCAACTCCTCCCCATCTAATAGCTTACCTGCTTGTACCGGCTCCAGCCTCTCCATATATCCTTGCTGGCTACTATCTCCCTCTGGACCCCTGCCTCTTTCTCCTCACTCCTGCAAATGGCTCCATCTCTATCTACTGTTCCCACACCCATACCTTTGACTTCAATCTTGGCCGTCATTTTGCATGTGCCTTTATCATGGCCAATGTTATGGACCCCATCCTCTTTACCGATTTCACCACTTTCATGGCCTTCTCCTCAACCTGGCAAACTGCTATGTCATTGATGGTACTGCCCACCACTCCATTGCCTGTGATCACTGCATCACTCCCCATTTTGCCATTAAGCAGCTTCCCCTTCTCACCTGCCCTTCCAGCGCTTCCCACCCCTACCCCCTTCCGAGAGGTATGCCATGATACTCTGCACTACATTATGATGGCTCCGGGCACCCCACTTCTCTGCTGCCCCTGTCCCTCCCACTGGTTAAGCAATGGGTCACACAGACCAAAAGCGAGGTTGCCATTGCCATCAGGGTGTTACACCCCTCAAAGAACCCATGGGCCTCTGCCTTGCACCTCATTCCCAAAAAGGATGGGACTTTGCGTCCATGTGGCAACTTTCATGCGCTCAATGGCAGGACAGTTCCTGACTGTTATATGCAGTTTCACTATTGTGCAACTACAGTGACAACCTGTCAGCTGTTACTGTGTTCAGCGAATCAGACTGGGCTAAAACATTCACACAAATTCCAGCTGCCCCAGAGTACATGGAAAAGACAGTGGTAATCATGCCTTTTGGTCTATTCAAAAGTGTTTTATGCCTTTTGGACTCTGCAACACTGCCCAGACCTTGCAGTGTTTGCTCAAGAAAATACTGTGTGACACCTCTGGTTGCTTTATGTACTTGGATAATGTCCTCATCTCCATGGGCAACCTAGCAGAACACTGCTGCCACCTCCAGGTTTTTTCAAGGGGTGGGAGTGATTATTAAACTTGAAAAGCGCATTTTTCATGTTCCAAAGATTTATTTCCTGGGGCATAGAACATCTCCTGCCAACTGTGTGAGAAAATCCATGCCACTGCCGAATTCCAACACCCCAAAACATTTAAAGAACTTCAAAGATTACTCAGAGCAGCAAATTTTTACTGATGTGACCTGGGAAATGCAGCTGGCATACAACCATCACTTGCTACTGCCTACCAGGGGAACCACACCAAAAGCAAGAGAACCGTACCCTGGCCAGTGAAAATGACAGACAACTTCAAGTCAACAAAATAGGACCTCTCCAACACTGTCCTGGAACACCCCCATCCATTCAGCCCTTCACAATCATTATGGATGGCACTGTTCTTCAGCAATATGTCAAAGATTCATGGCATCTGCTGGCATTTTTTCTGTGAGCCTGTCTGAGCTGCATCAGCATTGGGCTGCATACTGTCGTAGCAGCCCCTTATTTAGAAGACCTGCACAACCAACATGCAAGAGGGGTTGCCGACTGCTTTGCAGGAGTGCGGAGAGAAACATTTCCAGTGAATATAAACAATAACTGGCTTTCAAAATAAACATGTGACTGTGTTCCACCAATCAGAACTCAAACGAATCATGTAGCACTCCGCTGACCCAGCTGTATAAGCACACCGGGACAGTCAGAACGGCAGTATTTACCTACTGCTAGGAACACCTCTGGCCAGCAAATTTGCTATTTTGACAGATTAATGTGTTGAATTTAGAATTCATTTATGTAGATTTTTTCTACAAATATGCCGGCCCTAGCATAGTATACACTTGCCGTAGCATTGTAGTAGCACACTGTATTTTGTAGAGTAGATTTTGGTCAGTATTTTCTTCCACTGTCTTGTTTCCTTATCTGGTTTGCCACTACAAGAGTAGTGCAGTTTTCTTGTAATTCTTGCATTTAAAACTTAGTGTATGCCATGAAGGTGTTTTTATTTAATTATAATAAAGTGTGTTCAAATTGACTGTTAGTTCTTTCCTGCTCACCGCAGGACACTACACATAGAATCATGAGCTCCTTGCCATGTATGAGGCAATAAGCTATTTCTGCCCCTCCTCTGAAGGATGCTTTTTTATGGTTTTGACTGACCCCTGCACTCCATCACCACAGATTTCTGCCAAAAAGACAGCAGCCACATTTCTCCTCAGTAGTTCTGCCAGAAGGAATACGCTCCACAATTTATTACCAAGATACAACACATGGTAGGGGCTGATAACATTATCACCACTGTTTTAGTTGCTCCCACGACATTACACCCCTCCTCAACCACTCTGCCCTGGCAGCTGCCGAGGCAGCCGTTTCTGAATTACAATAGGCTGTGCAGCTACCCCAACACTGGCCTCAATCTTCAAACAAATAGAGTTCCTGGTGCAGTGTTGTATATTTGGTGTGACTTCCATCCAGGTTCCAACCGCCCAGATAGCCCTTTAGAATGCATAAGCCCCTCCCTACCTATCTCCCGACTTCTGATGATCGGCTTTTGAGCATCTTCACAGCCTGTCTCACCCCAGTGGTGGTTAGTGTTTAACGTCCCGTCGACAACGAGGTCATTAGAGACGGAGCGCAAGCTCGGGTTAGGGAAGGAGTGGGAAGAAAATCGGCCGTGCCCTTTCAAAGGAACCATCCCGGCATTTGCCTGAAACGATTTAGGGAAATCACGGAAAACCTAAATCAGGATGGCCGGAGACGGGATTGAACCGTCGTCCTCCCGAATGCGAGTCCAGTGTGCTAACCACTGCGCCACCTCGCCCCTCACCCCAGTGTATGAGCATCCATGTCCTTTGTAGAAGAACATTCCATATGGCTCAGTGAACAATAGGACTGCACCATCTGGGTGCACTCTGGTCTCCCTTGCAAGCGTTCCAAAGTAGGTCACCACATCCCCACTCCCATCGCTTCTACCCCCCCCTCCCCCTCCCAGTCAACCACCGTTTTTCCTATGTACATATTGACCTTGTTGGACCCCTCCAGTCATCAGACAACCACAGCTACATACTTACTGTCACTGACCGGTTCACCCAGTAGCTGAAGGCTGTACCACTGCCATACATCAAGGCGGATGGGGTGGCTGCAGCTCCCATGGACTTTGGAGTTTCACCTTTGGGTGCCCATGCCACATAACACAGACTGTAGATGACAGTTCATGTCAGGGCTATTTAAAACACTCGCTGCAATGTGCAGCATGCTCATACCAGTTACCACCCCACTGCTAAAAGCATGGTGGAAAGATTTCACAGGACACTAAAAGCTGCCTTCACAAGCCATCTCACAACCAGGTGTAGCACCCTGCCACTAATTCTCCTAGGTTGGTGTGTGGCCCAGAAAGCCCTTTTGGTTATGTCCACTGTTGAAGCCATCTACGGGCAACCACTCGCCATTCCAGGAAACTTCATCGAGCACCAGCCTGTGTGGTCACCACCTGTCTTCCAGCCTTTGTTCCAGAGCTCCACAACTGTATGGCAAACCTTCACCCAGCACAACCTCTAGCAAGTGCGAGTCCTTTGCACACAAGGACCTCCAAGTGTTTGTGCGTGTTATGCTTTGAGTTGGCACCAACCAGCTGCTGCTGTGCCCACAGTACTCTGATCTGCACCAGGTGCTCAAGAGAGGAAAGAAGTCTTTTTCTGTACACCTCCATGATAACATCACTATGGTCTCCATTGACCATCTAAAGCCAGCATAGATTCTTGACCTTCCCAGCTCATGCATGCCACATAATGTCAAGATCAAGCTGCCACTGGATGCTGCAAGCAAAACCCCAGCCACTACCACTGACCCAATAGATGACACCTGGACCCCAGTTTAGGGGCCATGCTGCCACTTTCACCAATGCCTACCTCGGTAGAGCTGCCCACGGTGCCTGCTGCAGCACCATGCTGCCATGCCACTCCCACCACCATCTACCTTGACAGAGCCATTCATGACACCTGCCATGTGGCTGTGCTGCTACTCTCAGCACTACCTACCTTGGCTGGGCTGCCCATGATGCCTGCTGCCACCATGCTCCTGACACTAGATCTGCACACTGGTGTCTTACCTGAGCAGTTAGTCACCAGTCCTATGTGCCTGACACCAAGGAGTGGGCCACTGACACCACAATGTCAGCCACACCCATGCAGTAATGCATGACCCACACTTCCAGCAACAGGTTACAACAGTGAGGACCTGCAGTACTGGTACATGAAGGTGCCCACTACATTGTGGGATGCATGGCGCATCATCCTCCTTGTACGAGCTTCTTGGGCACTAGTATGTTGCTGCACATTCTTCAGCCCACCCAGCCCTGCTGGCTGGCTGCGACGCTTAGATGCCTCCCTCCTTGATTGGTGGTGTGATGGGCAGTTGCCCCCTTCCGTAGCTTGCCAGGTCATCTCCCAGAGTTCGCCTCATAGAATGCCGCCCACATTCGCTGTTGCCACCAGCCTCTCCCCCTACCACTGAGCCGTTGCCTGCCACAGAGTGACGATCAACACTGGGTGCACCCACTGCTTCTGTCAGCTTACCGTCCGCTTTTTCAGATGGAGAAGTGGCAGGGAGGGGCGGGGGAGGGGACTGTGTGGCAATGCACAAGGTCATTTTCACTTCTCCCACCCATCTGCTGTAGCAGACAAGTTAGTATCACAGCAGATGATGTGTCAAGCTGGTGCACATAGCATCACAGATGGCGTGTAGCAATGAACAATAGTAGTGTCTCATGCACACCTCTTTGGCAAGCCTGGATTTTCCCAGAGAATCCACTCGGCAGGAAACATTGTTCTTGACTGCACTTCCACAGAAACACAGAGTAATGCATGTGACAGATGTGGCCACATGTGTTTTGCAAGTGACTATAAATTAAAGTTCATTAGGAAACACCATCGGATATTTAATGGTCAGCTGAGTGTTTAGTTATGTTCAAGCAAGAAGATGATGTAGAAGGAGAGATGGTTTTGAAATGTGTAACAGCATTGTGGCACACTGCTTTGGCTTTGGAGAGCTGGCAATAGCCAAAGAAAAGTCACGAAGTAATTGCAAACAGTTGTTGAGGCCTGTTAGGGACTAGATGATTTGCATGCATGGAGTATCCTCTTAATGGAGACTGCTAAACTGTTGAAATGGTATAAAATATGTGTTAATTCTTTTATTAATTGGCAAAGTGGCAAAACACCACCACATGCATGAACTGGCTGTATTAAATCTTACTCCTCACTAAACTCAATTTGTTAGTGATGACATTATGAATTTGTGTATATGTAGACATAGTGTAATCATTGAGCTGTTACAGTGAACACCATCCACCGAACAGTGCTATTGCGTGTCAACACTTGTAGAGTAGTTGGGGCAACCACATCAGGAGGGTTCTGCCCAAGATTGTCTTAAATTGAAGGTTAAATTATCTACATCAGTAGCATTATCAAATGGCATCTGTTATTACCAGACATTGTTAGGAACTGTTATCCTACACAAGTGATCCAGATTATTATTAGTCAGTAATGTGTTTCTTAGCATTAGACATTGTTTAACAACACTAGTTGTGGAATCAGAGTTTGCAGAATTTCAGTTGGCATATCAGTGTGCCAGTGTTCATTTTCTACATGGTGCTGTCTTTCTGTTTCTTTATTGTTAGTACAGAGTGTGGATGGTCAGACATATCTGGTAATTATAATCTTATTGTTTTCTCTTCTTTCATTGAATAAGAATGTTATCTGTGATGCATATTCAGTAGTCGTGCATCGTGTATGTCCTGGGCTGTTCTGTCCTGTTCATTCCCATGCCAAATTTAGATAGATTAGAGTAGTTATTTGGAATCACAGTATGATTCCCACAATGTACTTGTAGAAACATACCATCAATAAATATCCCTGTTACTTCTTAAGTTATTACATTTTAAGTTATAATGTGTTTAACCTAGGACTTCCTGTATTTAATTTTTTTAATGAATACACCATTTTGATGGAGGCCAGAAAGTGTAGAATGTGATTTGTATTATGTTGTTAGTTGTGTTCGCCGAGTGAGGTGGCACACTGGTTAGAACACTGGACTTGCATTTGAGAGAATGATAGCCTGTCTGGCCATCCAGATTTAGGTTTGCTGTGATTTCCCTAAATCACTCCAGGCAAATGCCAGGATACTTTCTTTGAAAATGGCCAGTTGCCTTCCCTATCCTTTTGTAACCCAAGCACATTCTTCATCTCTAATGACCGAACTGTTGTGAGGTTGTGAAACTTTGATCTTCTTTCTTTCCATACTTCCTTACTTCCTTCCTTCCTTTCTTCATTCACATTCACAGAATATGTTATTTCACATGTGTGTTCGGTAGAGTTGGCAGGAAAGTTATATGTGATTAAATTGCATGTGGGTTATGGAACTTACAAATTTTTATTCAGTTTAACTGTGTGGTACTAGGTCTTCAAAGAAATGTTCAGTTATATTTGTCTATTAATATTTCCCTTTACTGCATTTTCATACTTGAACAGTGTCTTGGCCTTCTAACTAAAGTAATCTTAAGGTCTGATGGCGATAGTTTAACTTTTTAAGTGTGCCCTTTTAAATGGCAATTTTTGCTAGGTTGTCAACTATTTCACTGTATATGAAGTTAGCATGTCTCTTGACACAAGTGAATTTTATTTTCTCTTGGGGAGTCTTCTTCCACAACAGCTTTCATATTGTCCATTACCAGCAAATTAAATTTATTGATAAGGTACTGGGTCAGTATATATTAGAGCAAACTTCTGCAGTATGTTATGATAAAAAGACACTGTTTGCCATTAAAATTGCAATGCCAAGAAGGATAGAAAATGACAAAATTTTACTTATTGTGTGTATACAGTACAGTAGGAAGAATACATGATTAAACTGTAGGTAATTTGGATATGCACAGTGTGCATAATTTAGTGTACAGAGCGGCCACCTCTGACAGCAGTTGTGGCTCTAATTGGGTTGAATAGAAAGTAGAACTTGAATGACAGATATAGGAGCTTCATTTCACGCCGCTTCAACTCTATGTTAGAGTTAATCAGTTGTTGTGCCAAGTGGTGCCAGGCCAGTCTTTTGGCAACCCATGACCAGATGTTTTCAGTAGGTGAAAGTGCAACAGTTGGATACCCTCCACATTAAGGTAGGTCAAGACAGAATGGGCAAAATGCATTATCTTGCTGAAAGATAACATCACAAAGATCTAAAACACTAAAGAACAGTCATTGGCCTTAACAGGTTAAAATACATAGCTGCTGTCCAAATTATCAGTTATGTAAATCGGAAATAATTGTATTGTGCCCCATATAACATCATGCCAGTTGCTGGGCCCATATGACACTGAAGAATGCAGTCTAGTAATGTACATTTTTCTCCTTGCCTCCAAACATGGATACATGCATTGTGATGCTACATACAATATCAGTGCTTGTTTGAAAAAATACTATGTTGCTACTCCTGTATGTAGTATTGTCATTTGGCATACTACTATTACCATGTCCTTTTTTCTGCCATGTCAAGAGAAGCAACTAAGTAGCCATTTGACATTGCAGAGTGGTGCTGCAGATGTCATTGCGCAGCTCATGTGGATACTTGTCTTACTGCAAATAAGCTCATTTCTTGATGCAAGGTAAGTGATGTGGCAATACGATTCTCAAGGGTGGATTGGAAAATCTGCCTGACCTCTCTGGCAATAGTGACATGGGGATGACATTGAGTATGATCCTCCTGAATTCATTATTTCCATGTTTGTATGACAGTGTGGTCTCCCAGCAAACATGAAAAGGAATACTGCAGAATGGTAAATAGTAGTCTTGATAGGCTACGATCTTGCCACTGTCAAATTCTAACACATTCTGGTAGCCATTTTGCCTTCTCACATGAAGCATAACATGATATTCTCATGAACAACTAATTACTGAATGATAAACACACTACACAATCTTTCTTTATACATGGTAGACAGATAAATGAGGCCCTATGTTGTACTGAACATGATATTTGAAGCTATTTGAGTACTTTTATTAAATCCACTGTGCAGTCTTTCCTTATACATGGTGGACAGATAAAAGAGGCCCCATGTTATACTCAATGTGATATTTTAAGGTATTTCAGTACTGTTACTTTTTAATGCTAGGGTCAGAAGCAGGGTCATGTAAAGTCATGTGATGTTGAGCTGCACTTTGGTAACCAGTGCTGAATTGTTCAGAGTCAGTTTGAAGCTTGTTGTGAATACAGTTCTGTAGAATGCCTTTTTCAAGTGAACAAAGAGTGTCGATTGTTGAAATTTTTAAAAATGTTAAATGAAAGTTTAATGATGAAGTTCCAGAGGCAACTACTGCTGAAAAAAGAACTATGCAGAAACTACTCATTAAATTTAGAGCAACAGGTTCAGTCACTAATGCCAAATATAACCGCATAGAGAAAGTTGAAAATACTGAATGTGTTCACGAGAATATGGTGAGAAGTCCATGGAAATCAACTAGACATCTGCCCTCCTACCTAAAAATTGAACAATGATCATACCAGAATATGTTGAAGGTATTACATATACAAGCATACAAAGTACGAGTGATGCAAGCATTATGGATTACGCACAATGACAACACTAGTGCGAATGGTTAATCACACATGTCGCTGATGGTTATCTGGATCCAGATCTTTACTTCACATTAGTGGGTATGTGAACTCTCAAAACACATGCTATTGGTCAACAGGCTATCCTAGGGAATACTTTCAGGTGCCTCTGCATGATCTGAAAGTGGGCATTTGGTGTGCAGTTTCAGGTAAACGGGATGGATTGTACGCCCCATTTTCTTTAACACAATAGTGAACTCTCATTTGTATATAAAAGAAATGTTGAAATATTCATAGTGCAGATAATGGAGGAAGAATAAGAGTACACATTTTTCCATCGAGATGGCACTACAGTGCATATGTCATGGTTTTCAATGTCATATGTTCAGGAAGCTTTCAGAGAAGAACAAGCAGTTCCACAGATTTATGGCCTTCCAGATCACCAAACTGTCTACCCATGAATTTTATTTGTGAGGTGGCTTAAAGGGTAAAGTCTACAGTACCAACATGCATACAATTGAAGAGTTGAAATCAAAAATTCACAGTGTGATTATGTAAATCACACCAAATTAATTAGCAAAAGTTGCCAGAAATATGTTGAGATGTGCTGAGTTCTATATCAATGTTTCTGATTAACATTTTCAGCATCTTTTGTGAATTATTGCCCTATTTAATGTTCCATACATTGTTTTTCATTATAATAATTTACTACTCTGTATTTTGTATTAACAATAAACACGTGAATTCTCTGCATGTTGTTTATAAGACATAGGGCCTTTTTATTTTGGTCAACCTGTTAGAATGAAGATTGTGTTATTCCTTCCTGCTTTATGTGGTTGCACTGAAATGCTAATCATCTGCATATCCAAGTATCCAGTACACTTAGTGGCCATTTGACTTCATTGCATACTGCCTTCATAGTGTTGCAGTTGTAATGGCTAATTGTGTATGGCAGCTGAAATATATCCAGTTCTTAGTGTTATATCAATGCATGGAATAGTTTTAATAAGTCCTTGGTAGGTTTCTGGAGGTACGTAGCACCATATGTCTTTGCGTAGGTTTGTGGGCACAGAACTGTAACCTGACAGCATTCTGCATGTGTTCCTTCAGGTTATGATTGGACTAATTAGGTGGCCAAAACATCATCATTAGTTCACTATCACATTCCTCAAATCACTGTAGCATGGTTCTTGTCTTGTGACATGGACAGTTAGCCTGCCAGAAGATGCCCTCACAATCAGAAAAGACATCAAGCATGAAGAGGTGCAAATGGCCACAATAATTGTCACATAATTTACAGCTATCATGGTGCCTGCAATTGCTACCAAAGGTTCCAGAAAAGCCCAGGCAAATGTTGTGCACAGCACAATGCTGCCCCTACATGCCTGTTTCTGTAGCACAGTACATGTTTTGAGCAGCTGTTTGCCCGGTTGATGGCATATCTGGACACTACTATCAACCAGGTGTAACAAAAATGTGATTCTCTTGACTGGGCACCATGTTTCAACTGATTCATGGTCCAATCTCAAACACTGCATGCCTACTGAGATTGTAACTGACAGTGTTGTTGGATCAACTTGGGAACATAGAGGGATCATCTAATCCAGAACCCCATATTTGATAATACTTGCTAAACAGTGTGCTCTAAAGCACTTGTGCCCACACCAGCCAGGTACACCATCACCAGATCTGACACAGATCGCTATCTGTCCAGCTTTACAGAGTGGGCAACTCTCTGTCATCCATGTTCTGTGATGAGACGTGGACATTCTACACCCTGTAGCCTACTTGAGGGTCCGTACCCTTCAGCCACTTTCCATACATGCTCATGACAGTAGCACATAAACAGTCTATACCAGCTTCCCCATTTCTGAGATGCTCCTTCCCAGGCAACGAATCACAACAGTTTGCCCACTGTCAAAATATCAAGCCAGTGAATTTTCCCATTTGCAGCCCATATCATTGCTCGAATGATCCCTCACATGTGTCTGCTATAGTTATATACTTTCCTTACCATGGTACATGTTTGCAACACCATATGGTGGCATTCAGTTTCATTGTAGGCAGTGGTCATAATGTTTTGGCTCATTTTTCAGTTGTAGCTGATTTGTTATCTCACTATTAAAATTGTATGATTCCTGATAATGGCAATATCAGTCCTAGTAATCAAGATATTCGAATAAATTGGATTACCCACGGCCATTGGATGGACTTTTCCAAATTTCTATTGAAGGTTTCAAGTGACAAACAAACGGAGACTAAGAAGTGCTTTAGATGAGTTCCAAGCTGTGCCATCGGCCAAATGCAAATTACCAAGTGGTTTAAACCAATTAGGCAAGAAACAATCAATCAAGTCATCAGCCAAACGAAAATTATGAAATGGTTTAAACCAAAGAGGACAGATGTGGATGAAGCAAAACTTATACAAGCTCCAGAAGTTAACTCACCTGCTGATTGCCACCAGCAAACAGAAGCCACACACAAGAAAGATACAGAAATTTTTTTAGGGTAAGTGCTGTATTAGAAATGCCATTAGATAAAGAATCAGAAACCATTTCAACTAAAGTTACTAAGTACCCAGATTTTGCTATACTACACCATAACATTCAGTCACTCACAAATAAAATTTCCATGTTGGAAGCACTACTCCAGTATGCACTAAACATAGACACAATTTGCATTACTGGACATTGGCTATAAAATGACGAAGTAAAATTAACCTCAATCTCAGGATATAGATTAGCAAGTCATTTTAGCCGAGAGTTTTCCAAACATGGTGGCTCTGCTAATTTTTGTGAAAGAACAAATAATGTTCTGTGATGTCAGTAAAAGTTATATTGACTCAATTGAAAAAGACTTTGAAATTTCCATTACCAAACTGCCAGAGCTTAATTTCATAGTTATTAACATATATAGAGCACCAAGTGGAAACCTGTCAATCTTCATGAATAAACTAGAGGTTCTGCTGAACAAGATCAGTACACTAAATATGAAGATAGTGCTTTGTGGGGGATTTCAATATTGATTTTTCAAAAGACAACAGCAGCAGAGATGCTTTGATAAATATGACCAACACATTCAATATGATCCCCACAATACACTGTCCAACAAGATTAACAGAATGCACAAATTCCATTATTGACCAAATATTCATCTCAGAAACAACTTACAGATTCACAAGCAGAGTACTGAGCATGGGTTATAGTGATCATGAGGCAGAGCTGCTGTGTATAGAAATGCCAACAAGTAGTAGCAGTTCCGGAAAAGTAGTTGAAAAAAGAAGCTTTTCTGAAGATAACATTAGAATTTTTAATCTCTTACTGGCGAAGGAAAACTGGGAAAGCATCGCCACTCAGAACAATGTTGATAGCATGTACATGAGTTTTCAGAGCATCTTTCTTCACTATTTTAATGTAGCATTTCCAAAAGTAGTAAAAACAGTAAAACCTAACAATAATAAGAAATGGGTAACTAAAGGCATAAAAATATCCAGTGAGAGAAACAGATTTCTGCAGTACTCTTGTAAGAAATATAGAGTAACCCAAGAATTTGCACATTATTCAAAAGCCTACAAAAGAATCTATGGCAGAGTAGTCAAAGAGGCAAAAATTATGTGGAATGACAATTTGATAAGAAACTCATCTAACAAAATGAGATCCACGTGGAGAGTTACAAAGAAAGAAACTTGTAGTTCAGTGCCAAAGAAAAAAATGTATCATTAACACTATAAGGCTCAAAAGTCACAGAACCAAATTCAGTTGTAGAAAAATTCAATGAATACTTCACCTCACTAGCTGAAGACCTCATTCAAGTACACTGTCAAGGACCAGTCCCAAGTTTCTCCAGCAAGTCAGTGACCTTCAATGCTTTTATGTATGTGTATGAAACAAACCCCAATGAAATTATAAGTAAAATTAAATCATTAAGCAATAAAATGTCAAGTGGTCTTGATGAAGTACCTGATTTATTATTAAAAGCATGTGCTCACCACATAGCAAACCCCTTGGCAAAAATTTTCAACCTCTCTTTAAAAACTGGTGTATTCCCAGATATTTTTAAAATAGCAAAAGTTTCACCACTGCTAAAAAAAGGTTCTTCTGAAAAAATATCAAACTACCGACGCGTGTCACAGTTAAGTACCTTCTCAAAAATTCTAGAAAAACTCTTCTATGACAGGCTTTTAAGTTTCATAAATAAATATGCACCTCTTACAGTACAACAACATGGTTTTAGAAAGTCTAAATCTACACAGACAGCAATTTTCGAATTCTTAGGCTGCATTTTAAAATCCCTTGATCAACATAAATTAGCTGCAGGTATTTTTCTAGATCTATCAAAAGCCTTCGACGTCCTGGACCATAACATTCTGCTCAAAAAATTAGAAAGACGAGGAGTAAGAGGTGTAGCACATAGCTGGCTGTGTTCATACCAAAAAAAAAAAAAAAAAAAAAAAAATGCAGGCAGAAAGTATCACTTCAGTATGAATTCAACAAAATGAATAAAACAAGAAACAACTCCTTTCTTTCTAGGGAATTACCAATAAAATATGGTGTACCACAGGGCTCAATCTTAGCTCCACTACTCTTCTTGATTTATGTGGACGACTTAGTTGAATATACGAGTCCCACAAAAACTATCCTGTTTGCCGATGACACCAGCATATTGCTCACTGGATCCAGTCCAGAAACTTTGTGGTCCACAGCAGAAAGTTCTATGAAAAGACTTTCTGAGTGGTTCACAAAAAACAAACTCATTATAAATACTGAAAAAACTGTGTGTGTCAATTTTCATTTAATTCCTCCAACTAATCAAATGTCTATTCAAGCCCAATTAAAAAATGGTCCCCTAGAAAATGTGTCACAAAATTCTTGGGTCTTTGGGTTCAGCAAGACTTAAAGTGAGACACACATATAAATAACTTGTGTACAAAACTATCATCTGTGTGCTATGGCCTAAGAATTTTAAAGGCTACAACAAGCAAAACAACAGTACTGCAGGCATACTATGCACAGTTCCACTCACTAATCTGATTTGGGATCATTTTCTGGGGATACTCAACTCACAGTGTGAACGTGTTTAGAATGCAAAAAAGAGCTTTAAGAATAATTTGTGACCTTAAAAAGATGGAGTCCTGTAAATCCCATTTTACTGAGCTTGGTGTTCTAAATGTACCAAGTTTATTCATTTATGAAACTATCTTGTTCACTAGGGACTACCTCCTGAAAACAGGCAAACTGCTACAGAACAAAAAGTGTACACAACTATAGTACCAGAAGGGAATCAAATATACATCAAAAATATCACAGAACAACCACCTATCAGAGGAGCATAATTAACATTGGTGTAATACTACACAATAAGATACCAGAGGAAATAAAAAATACTACTCATCCAATATTTAAAGCTAAACTAAAGGCATTTCTAATAAAGCACTGTTTCTATTCTGTCAGAGAATTTCTGAATAAGTAACAAATTAATTGTAGTAGGTACCTAATTTTAATTGCTAATACTATGTATTATTGTAACTTATCTTTGACCTGTCCAATATAAATTGTGCAATTTGTGCTATATGATAAAACTAAACCAAAAAAAATCAAATCAAATCAAATGTAACCATGGACTGGCCAAGGTCTGTTTTGTGTTCTTCATTGTTCCTTTGCTGAAGTTGACTTGACCTCTTACACATATATATTGTTGCTGTCACTTTTCGTTGGCATAGAGGTTTTACTGCATTTTTTCCTTCTATACACTTTGTTAGAATTTTCATTTGTCTTCTTTTTCAGTTCTTCACCAGGTGTTTTGTTCACCTGTCATTTGCCAGAACTGAGAACCATTTCATTCACATGTCTCATCTCTTGAGAACTTGGGATAGGTGAAAAGGACCAGTGGACCATTGTGGGACACACTTTGTCTGGCTCCTCCCCCTTGGCCAGTCCAGCATGAGTGACGCTGATGGTAGTTAACCTGCCGCCAGCATAGCATGTCCTTACCCTGTCCTTTTCCTGCCATCTCAAATCATAATAGGGAGGACTCTTAGGCATAGGGAAGCCAGCTGCCCTAGGGGAGTAAACCCTTAAAAGAAAATCGGGCAAATCTGCAGGCTCTTAGGTGGCAGCCCCACCACCAGACTCAGGAGCTGTGGGGCAATCACCAGCATTTCCAAAAACAAATGATTAAAGAAACGGCATAAAAGAACAGCCAGACGGACTGAAATATGATGACCTTTGGCATGAAAAGGACAACGAAAATAGGTTTCTGGAATATTAGAACATTGAGAGAAGCCAGCAAACTGAAACAGGTTACAAAGGAGATCACGAGTTACAAGTTGGAGATTCTTGAACTTAGTGATGTGAGATGGCTAGATTTTGGAGAAATCCAAACACAAGATGGATACACCTTTTTATACTCTGGACCCACTGGAGAGGATGCAGAGCACAGAAATGGAGTTGGACTTTTGTTAAACAAAGGAGTGAAAAAGAGCCTTATGGAATGAAAACTGGTTTCAGAAAGGCTACTGACAGCACGTTTTAAGACAAACAATCGAAATGTCACAGGCATCCAATGCTATGCTCCTACAGAAACCTCAGATACTGAACAGAAAAAAAGAGTTTTGCCTCTCCTTAAGTGACACCATTAAAAGTACTAGTAAGAGAGACATCTTGATTATTATGGTAGACCTAAATGCAAAAGTTGGAAAGAACAATGAAGGCCTAGAATAGTAAAGGGAGTCCATGGTATAGGAGAAATGAATGAAAATGGGGATATGTTTTCAAATTTCTGTGCCAATCATGATTTGGTGATTGGAGATACATTATTCCCACACAAGAATTGCCATAAGGTTACTGATCACGGAACGGAAAACCAAATTGATCATACAGCGCTAAGCAAAAAATTTAGAAGTTTGCTGACGAACATGAGAAATAAACGTGGGGCTGATGTTGGCAGTGATCACCACCTTATTGTTGCAAATTTTAGACTAAAAGTCATGGCTACAAATAGAAAGTTTGAACAATGGAACAAAAAATATGATGTGGGAAAACTTGGAATAACAGCAACACAAGAAGCTTTCTGTATTGAGCTAAGGAACCACTACGAGGCACTCCAAGAAGCACAGGAAAATGATGACAATAGTGTTGATGATACATGGACTCAGATTAAGGACATCTATTGCAATGTGAGCAGACAGGTCCTTGGCTTTAAAAACCATTTGAAAAAGATTGGATGTCTGAGCGTACATGGAATTTGGTCAGCTGTAGGAAGAAGATTAAGGCAAAATTAAATATGAGTAAAACAAGACAGCAGAAAACTTGAATGCAAGCTGAGTATGCAGCTACTGACTCTCAAATAAAGAGGAGTGTGAGGAATGATAAGAGAAAGTAGATGGAAGAGCAGAGACAGCCACATCAAGGGGTGGTGCAAAAGAACTGTACCGCATCACTAGAATGTTGTCCAAAAATGGTTTCAACAAGAACAGATCTGTGAAAAGCACGGAGGGTCGACTGTTGATGACAGAAGAAGACCAACTTAGAAGATGGAGAGAACATTTTTTCTGAAGTCTCAAACAGAGAGCAACCTGAAAAGAGGGAGAGGCAATGCAATGGAATTTTCCAGATGCCAGTGACAGAATCAATGTAAACACACCAACTAAGACTGAAATTAAAGTAGATCTCAAACAGATAAAGAATGGGAAGGCTCCAGGAATGGATAATATTGCACCTGAGGTGCTAAAAGCAGACACTGACACCGCCATAAATCTACTCCATCCATTGTTTGAGAAGATATGGTCAGAAGAGAAAATACCAAAGGATTGGAAAGAAGGGATAATTATTAAGTTGCCAAAGAAAGAGGATACTACCAACTGTAATAACTGGCAAGGCATCATCCTCCTATCTGTACCAAGTAAAATACTCTGTATATTGATGCTGAATCATATCAAGGACTCAGTCGAGGCATGGCTGAGAAAAGAGCAAGCTGGGTTTAGAGAGCACAGAAGTTGTGTCGATCTCATCGACACACTGCGTATAATAGTTGAGCAGAGTGCAGAATGGCAGAACACACTCTATTTTACATTTATTGATTTTTTAAAAGGCATTTGACTCTCTTAATAGGGGAGTTTTGTGGCATATCTTGGAAGAATATGGAATAACATCAAAGATAATAAATATTATTAAAGCCATGTATGATGAATATGAATGTAGGGTGCTACACAATGGGAAACTTACTGAATGCATCCAAACAAATGCTGGGATGGGGCAGGGATGTATTCTCTCATCTACTTTGTTCTTGTTGGTACTGGACAGCGTAATTAAAAGAGTTGTTGATGGTAGGAGAAGAGATACTCAATGGGGAATGCAAGACAGGCTTGAAGACCTTGACTTTGTTGACGATATCTGTCTGCTCTCCCAAAGATTGCATGGCATGGAAGAAAAGTTGGAAAGACTGTAAGAGGAAGCAGAAATTGCAGAACTTAAAATAAATGTTCAGAAAACTAAGGAAATGAGAATGCGATCTGAAAAACAAGCAAAGCTAATAGTGTATGGAAAGGAATTGGAACAAGTAGACTCGTTTGTATATCTAGGGAGTACCATCTGTAAAGATGGAGGGGCTGAGGAGGATGTAAAGAGTTGGATACAGAAGGCAAATGGTGCCTTTGTACAACTGTATCCTGTCTGGCATAATAAGAACATCTCGAGACGAACCAAGCTGTGCTTGTTAAGTAGGAATGTAAAGTCAGTCCTCCTGTATAGTTGCAAAACATGGAAGGTAACAAAAATGATTGTAAACCAGCTGCAACCAGCCTCTTCAGCAAATTATAAATGTGAGGTGGCCAGATGTTATATAAAATGATGAATTGTGGGAGATGACAAACCAGCGACCAATCTGTGAAGAAATAAAGGAAAGAAAATGGAGGTGGATTGGTCATAAAATACATGAACAAGGAGCTGTTGAAAAGGCAGCACTGGATTGGAACCCACAAGGAACATGTAGACGTGGCCGCCCGAAAAAGATATGGGAAAGAACGGTGGAAGAAGAAGCTCTGAAAGCTGGTAAAACTTGGAGTGAAGTGAAATGTTTGGCTGCCAACAGAACCAGATGGAAGGTCTTTACTGCTGCCCTATGATCCAACAGGAACAACATGAAATAAGTCAGTAAGTCATCTTTTGAGAACTTAACCCATCAATAGCATTCATTGCAATAGCTAAGAAACAGCTTAATGGTGTTCCTGATATCTAGACTCTGTTTACAGCATACATACACTGGTTTCCTACCTTGCCACTTTCTTTACACCCATCTTCCCTGTAACCCACATCAGAGTTCCCAGCTCGTGGTCGTGCAGTAGTGTTCTCGCTTCCCGCGCCCGGGTTCGATTCCCGGCGGGGTCAGGGATTTTCTCTGCCTCATGATGACTGGGTGTTGTGTGATGTCTTTAGGTTAGTTAGGTTTAAGTAGTTCTAAGTTCTAGGGGTTGATGACCATAGATGTTAAGTCCCATAGTGCTCAGAGCCATTTGAACCATTTTTGAACCCACATTAGACATGGAGGGAATTGAAGGAATCATACTGTATAATAATAATAAATTTAGAGTTTGTCATCCTATTAGAATGTAATCATTGTTTGCAACAGATGTTACCAACCTAAGACAGATATGCAGATGCTCTTCATAACATCTGCCATTCAACTTACAGTGCAACACATACCAATGGAACATAATTTTGTTGATACACTGATAACCATTAAAACTGCAATGTCATAAAGCATAGTAAATAGCAAAATTTTACTTACTGTACATATACAGTAAGTAGAAAGTATACATGATCAAATTTATTGATTATTTGATGCTATACATTATGCAAAAACTTATAGCATTGATCCATGAACTCTGGCAGCAATGATGGCTCTAACCTGGTTGTACATCAAGTGAAACTGAGATTGGATGACAGATATGGGTATGTCATTCCATGCTGCTTCAACTTTGGGCCAGAGTTCATCAGCTGTAGTGATTGGTGAGTGGCAGCATGCCAATCTCTTGGCAACCCATGACACAATGTTTGAAAGGGTGAAAGATCTTAAGAATGTTAAAGCCAGCTCAACACTTGAACACCCTTTGTATATCTTCAGAGACTGAGTAACACATGCAGCACTACATAAAAGCAGAATGGTAATAGAATGTAGCAACCAGGCATGGGGTGTAGCCTGATATACATTCCTAGGCCAGAACTCCCGTTGGCTGCAATGTGGCTTACCCACATATCTTTCTATTTTCTACCCAGTCTTTTCTCTTATCATTTTTCAGTTACATTTCTTCAGTTTTCTACATAGTTCATATCTCTTAGATTAAGTAGTTGTAGGCTGTACAAACCATTAGCACAACTGTTATTCTTCATACCATTATCAGACTACCAAACTGTTATGTTGGCGCATAAGTTTGTAGTGTTTTTGTTTTACTTGTTGCTATTCCAGCTGCTATGGGTTTATTTATCCATTGTCATTTTTATTTGTAATTCACTGTTGTTATTTGAGTTTACATATTATTATTTTTATTCGTAGTTCATTGTTGTTATCTGAGTTTACATCTTGTCATTTTGTTGTTTGGAGACGGCGGAGCTGTGGACACTAGAAAATGAAGTGCCAACTGAAGAAATCAGAAAATTTCTGACATATTCTTCTGTTTGAGTTCAATAGAGGGTTGACAGCAGGAGAAGCAGCAAAAAACATTTTCACTCTGTATGGAGATAATGACATTGGACAGAGCATAGCAAGAAAATGGTTTTCTTATTTTAGGGAGGACTATTTTGACGTTAGTGACTCTGCACATTCAGGAAGACCTTCCAGGTATGATGAAGAGTGTTTAAATGCATTAATTCAGCATGCCCTACATCAATGTACTCGAGAACTGGCTAATGTGATGAACTGTGATCATTCCACCATCATGAGACATTTGCAGGAAATGGGGAAGATTAAAGAATTGGGTGTATGGGTGCCACATGCTATAAGCCAAAATCATAAAAATCAGTGGGTGGTCATATAGGCATCTTTGCTTGCTCATCATCAATTGACTTGTGAACATAAACTTTTCCTATTGTGTATCATTACTGGTGATGTGAAATGGTGTCTTTATGATAGAATAAGGAAAAGAAAGGAATGGTTGAGCCCAAACAAAGCATAAACTCCCCATACAAAGACCTGCGCACGTCCACAAAAGATAATATTATGCATTTGGTGGAACAGAGACAGTTTGGCATAGTATGAATTGCTTTCCTGAGTTGTAACCATAATTGGTGACATTTATTATCAAAAACTCAGACATCTTGCAGATGCAATCCAAGAAAAACAGCCATGAAGACTGAAGTAGTTCTACTCCAAGATACTGTCTACCCACATTCTGCTAGACTGAGAAAAAACACTATGCAGGAGTTGAGTTGGGAAGTCATTCTGCACCCACATTATTCACCTGATCTTGCACCCTCAGATTTTCACTTTTTCCACTCTCTATTGAACAAGCTTCAAGGAACTTCCTTTCGGATGAAAATGCACTTCGGACAAGGCTCAACAGGTTCTTCACCTCAAAACCACATGATTTCTACAGTCACAGAATCAAAAAGTTATCCCACTATTTGCAGACTGTTGTAAATACTGAAGGAGACTATATTACTGATGATGAAAGTCTCCTTTATGTGTATCTGTTTTGTGTATTATACTTACATAAAAATGCTACGAAATTATGTAGCAGCCTAATACATTGTAAAAACGAATAAAATGTGATTGAATGATTGATTAAATATGAATTTATTATTGCAACTATTGTTGTTAAATGGTCAGTATGAAATATATGGTCCATCACAGTATCCACATGGTGTACTATAAAGTTCTTGCAACAAATAAATAAATTAATTAGTTAATTCTCGGTATTGGGTAGGTCAGCACAGCATGGGCAACATGTAGTGTTACACTATCTTGTTGAAAGAAAACAACAGTGATACCTCAAAGACAGGGTACAGCCACCAGCCTTAAAATGTTAGAAATATTATGGTTCCTGTTGAAATGACTGGCTATGCAAACCAGAGCTGAATGGGTGCTGACCCCCACCCTCCCCGCCCCCTCCATACTACATTACATCCAAATGATGCCCTTGACAGAGGACAACACAGCAGTTGATCGGTCCTGATGGCCTGTCTGTGGCCAGAATGATGGTGCTTATCCTTATCCTTAAACAGGAGCTAATCGTGCTGTGCACCCCATCAGGTACTTGGCCCATATGATGATGACAAATACAATCTAGCAATTTTCTCTTTCCTCAGGACCTCAACACACTGATACATCCATCATAATGCTGTATGCAGAACTGGGATACGTCTGAAAAGATGATGTGATGCCACTCCTGTGTCCAGTGTTGTTGCTGGATGCATCACTATCGTGGCATGGCTGTACTATGCTGATAGCCAACGTAAGAATGTATCTGTCCTCTTGGGCACTAGTCATATGGGGTCACTGAGATTGTGAACAGTATTGAGTATAACCCTACTCCACTCATCAATGCCATATTTACATGACAGCCAATCAATGCCAGCAGCAATGTCACAATACTGTGATAGGCCACATTTCTTCTTTTGGCAGAACCTGGCATGTGGTGGCAGATGTTTCTCCTTCTTACACATGTTCTTCTCACAAATAATTGAAATATTCAAATGCATTTTGTGAATGGGAAACCTGCAGCATAATCTTTCCTTGTCAACCAAATGTCAATGGGATTACTCGTACGTAGTTTGTGCGGAGACACTGGAATGCTAATACTTTTCTATCTAAGCATGTAGTACACTTCATGATAATTTGACATCTCTAGCATGCCACCTTCATGCTGTTGCAGTTTTAATGACCAGCTACATATAAAATTCTGTCTCTGTGTCAAACTTAGAACTTGGAAGTGCTGACCTGGGAATATATGAGTTGTTTGGTGCGTGGTGATGGTGGCCGCATGGAGTCCAGCTGAACCTCAGGGTCCGGGGGTGGCAGAGGTGGTGGTGGCCTGCGGACAGTTTTGAGGAAGCGTGGCCTGGTGCGCAACTGCAGTAGCTGTGGCTGCTGCAGCTCTCTGAGGCGGCGGTCTGCCTCACCTTCAGCCAGACGAGGGGCATCTGCGATGATCTGCTGCAGTAGGTGCAGATTCTTGAAGAACCATCGTGTCCGCAGCCGGTTCTCTGTTGCGTACAGCACTGACAGGATCTGCGGGTCGTAGCCCAGTGGGTACTGTTTGCCGGACATGACTGCTGCCAACAGTAGCAGCCTGAAGTGGACCTGGATAACAACAACAATGGACTAACTGCTTGCACACATCATTGACATATGGAAAGGTCACAGTTATTGTCATTAAACAGTATAATATTGACCAATGTATAATTTGTCCTTTACGATGATGGAGTTACCCATGGGGAAGGTATTTTTTGTTATGGAGAAGAAAAGCTGTTCTTGCACTATTTTTCCTTCACCCAGCTGTATATATTTTAATTATTTATTTCAAGGTTCTGCTACCAGTCACTTTTTATTTTATGCTTAATCTAACATAGTGCAACACGGTTCGAACATGTTCTGTTCATCTTCAAGCGTATATACATACATATATACATAGAGAAATGTTACTTAAAAATAAACCATCTTAAAATAGATTAATGTAGAACACTTTGTCCACTGTTTTTTGCTGTAGCTGGTGGTGTGACATTTGGGGGGAAGGAAGGGGGCAGTGTATATCTAGAAATCGAAATCAGTGATGTCTTCTACTGGTTTTCTTCTTTGTTGTTGACTATGTATATCACAGCAATTTCATCACCATGCTGCTTCACTTGCATCACTGGTGTAATGGTGAAGCTGTTGATTGACATTACACTATTGCACATTATATTTTGTCACTGATTGCCAACGTAATTCACTGCACAAATTGCTTCAATGTTATATACACAACACAAGATGGTGGTACATATTTTGTTTTTCATTTATTTATTTTTGATTTCAAAGGAACTACAGCTTGATCAGCAGGCACTTTAGCATTGTGGTGTCCCACTGAAGAGCCCAACGATGAAGCTGTAATTGCTTTGATCTCTAACTTATAGTTACCACACAATAGGGTAATGTGCACAGTGCTAAAGAACCTGAGGATGAACCTGCAGTTGCTTAGAAATCAGTTGCAAATAAAAAGAAACAATAAATACAGCTTAGTGGAGGAAAATTAGCAAGAAGGTTATTACCTTTTTGTACATAAAAACGTGTGTAACAGCTCACAGTCACAATTTCCAGTGTCATGGGAGAAACAAGAAACTGAATTCAGTAAAAATCATGATAATATGTAGTTAGATTTTGAAGAAATAATTTCAACCTTGTACTAAGGCTGACAACTAACTCTTAATGTGGAGAAGTACAAAGCTCTGTTCTTCAAGAAAGTACAAAGCTGTGCTCTTTAAGAAATGTGACCTTGAGGTATCCTTTGACTACAGGTAAATGAGACACAACTAGGCATAGTCATATTACACAAATGTTTTGCAGCAACATTGTATCCCAGAGATACCTGCTTGGATGAACATGTGTGTTGGCATACTGCTTCTGGGATTTGGGGAGATGTACCAGCCCCAGACTGAATCCATGTAGTGGATTGAGAACATGTGCCAGTTTGCCTGCTATCATGGATGTGGATTTTACGTGGTGTCCCACGTCCAACTAGGTGAATACAGAGCTGGTACCTATGCCTTGCCTCAGTTTCACAATTCACAGATGTTTAGAAAACGTTACCAAACTTTTGCATGGATTACACTGGACACAGGCAGTTGGGGTTTGTAACTTCTGTTCTGGGAGAGAGGTGGAGGGGAGAGGAGAAGGAAACTGGTAGTAACAGTAAGGAGGCATCTGCCCACCAACATTGCCAAATACAATAATGAACAAGATGACCACTTGAAGATATGAGATAAAGACCAGGAGAAATGTTGTGTAGCAAAGATATGAAGAATAACAATCACATAGGTTAACGATATATAAAGAAAATGGCACAGTACAATGCCTTCTTAGGATTCAGCAAAACTGACTGTAATCTGTCTAAAAAAAAAGAGAAAATACCATCCATACTTGAATGCTGTTCAAATCGACAGGAAGCACATCATGGAAACTTGGTTGGAAAACTTCAAGAATCACCTTTCAAGAGAGAAACTATAAATATTCTTCAGCATCCTACTTATCTGTCCAGTAGAAACTGTGCAAATAAAATTATACACTGCTTGACAAAAAAACAAAGCACCCAGATGATGTCATTGGAGGTCAGTGTAACCATTGGTGGGTCTGTAAATGATGAGAGTTGCAACGCTCTGTAACAAGGAGAATGGTCACAAGAATGGATTAGTGTTGTTCATCTTTAGTATTGTTACCAGGCTTGGTAGAGTATGTAAGGAGCATGAACAGAATCAGATACTGAAAGCTCATCATGGAGGATACAGAGATCTTGGGTCGAGTGCGAGACAGCATTATCAGCATTTGACGGGATTTGAAAGGGGCCTCATTATGCGTCACTGTTTGGCTGACTGTGTGAATTGTGCAATATCCAGATTTGTGGGTCATTTGGATGTGACAGTGGCCTGATGTTGGACTGCTTGAAAATGTGTTACTATACCCATTGTCAATGGTTGTGATATTACCTATTCGATACATTGCTGAAAAGTTGCTCTCTAACCACCATCCCATATAAGCAAACCAATTGTAACTTTACCTGATGCTGTTTGTACTTTAAGTAACTGGGCTATGTAAGGCTCTGTTTAAGAAGACTAGCTTGATAATGCCATAGCGTTGAGCCGTGCATGTCTGCTTTAATGTCCAGCAGCTAACATGTTGCAAAGAATAATGTGAAGCTGCGATCGTGCAGTCAAATAGTCTGTGTACAGGCTATAATTGTGAATTAATAAAATAAACAGAAGTATTAAATAAAAGATAAATAAATAATTAATAAAAATGGTTCTACTCTAAAGTCTGTAATTGATATACAATACCAGAGAATTCTGTTGAATACTGTTTATTCAATAAAGTATTTCTTAGACAAACAGAAATTGGTCATAGAGTAACCAGTCATAATATAGACAGAAGGATAACCTTATACAGTGCAATAATGTTGGATTGACAGTGTTACAAGAATGATAGCAGAATTACCAAGTTAAATAGTCATCCAAATTGCGTGAAAAACTAAGTACACTTTATGATCGCAGTATATGAAATATTTGCCTGCTCAATTCAGCATGATGATTTACAAACTATCACATGTGAGATGACAAGTAGAAACTCATGGTGTTTCCATTCTCAGTTCCATAATGCAAGTGAAAAGTTAAAATTATGCACTTGAGCACATTCAGTCCTTGCAAAAGTTACAGTTCTTTCAAAAGTTAAAGTAGTTTAGTGGCCATTCACTGCCCAGAATCTGTCACCCACATGAATGTATAACACATGTTACCACAGGCATGTCTGCTTTGTTCCAGCTCAAACGTAAAAGCACCCACAGTCACTCCCTTGAGTGCTCCACTCTAAAGTATCTGTCTCCACTTGACACCAGCGGTGTTCTGTCACTGTCTATCTCTCAATGGCTGAAGGCCATCCCCACCAAAAACATAGCATTCTTATGTTCTCCAGATACAATTTTGACTCAAACTGACCACTTTCCACACCGAACTAATATATTATAACAATATTTAAATAAAGAAATGTTATAAGCATCCTATCATTTGTAAACCTTTTACAATAAATATAAATAAAGGTTTGTTCTTAAATAAATAAGCCAGCACTCCTGCACAAGTTCACTCACATTAAATGACATCAAAATGTCATTAAATTATTTAAATATTTTTAAACAACTATTTATGTCTGCTTGATAGAAGCTTTTTTTGGCACTCTTTTCAGTAGTGGTGTCAGTTAACACAGGCTATTGTTTTTTATATTAACTGTAAATATATTTAAACAATGATATTGGCAAAAATAGTAACATATTCCTTAAATAACGAGAAAAATATAACAAGATTTGATATATTCATGCTGCATTCAGCTGCTGTGCTATTGTGGACGACATGGTGCTTTAACAAATATTTATGTAATGAAAAATGTATAAATATATAATGAATCAATAAATACATTAGATACAGATAAATGGCTTTCAGGGATGATAGTCTTACTTCAACGCTACCTTGTGAAATTTTGTTTGTTGAAATCGTATGAACCATTTAAAAGTTGTTAATTCAAAGGTTCATCACTCTAAAATATTAACTATTGTAGTTTTTTAGTTCTTGAAAATGTTACTGCTCATTGGATGCACGTCATTTTTCTGATATCGCATATGTAATCATTTTTTGCTTTGTTATTTAACTGTTACTTATTATAGAATTTCTAAGAGCTGTAAGTAGCCTTATTGCAGAATGTCTTACACTCCCACACTTTTGGTGTCCCCTGGCTAAGCAAGGAACAGTCATCGAAATTCCCTACGCTGTGTTTTAGCTGTTTCTGGGCATGTGCCTCCATACCTGGGCTGGGCCGTACGAGTCAGCTTCTTGGACTGGATGTGTACTCTTGGTTCTTGGCCCCTCAGCTGTTCAGCTGTACAAACAAGTTTTCCTAACCTTGTACCAGTTCTAGATGACCGAATAACTCACCTACATAAGCATAACATTTCAGGGTCTCACCAACACAATGAAGGATCACTGCATTGTGCACCAAGCATATCGTAACCCATTCACACCTGTGCCTACCACCTGAGAACGAGTAGTGGAATCTCTGTTTTGCATTATCCTGCACAACTGATTGGAGGCTAGCAGCAGCCAGACTAGGGAATTATCATCCCATGTCTAGGCTATTATTAATAGCACAGCACAAACAGCTGTGTTTGGAATGTTGCCATATCTAGAAAGCGTGGACTGCTGATGAACGGTATCACACTGTGATCAGCAATGAATTGCAGTTGTGCACTACTCCAGATGATCATCATTGATGAGTACAGAGGTAACCTCAGAAAAGGTGCCATTCTTGCATTGTTTTGGAGAAGCACACGTTACTCACGGCGCTGTGGTGTCGGGAGTCATCGGATATGACCTCAGGTCACGGCTGATAGTGATTGGGGAGCCCTGGTGGCACAACGGTACATCACAGACATCTTGTGTTCTCATTTGGTACCGCTGATGTGGCAGTAACATGGTGCTATTTTTCAGCAGGAAAATGCTTGTCCTAACGTGGCATGTGTTTCTATGAACTGTCTGCACAATGTTGAGGTACTCCCCTGGACAGCAAATCTGTTCCTGATAGGACATGTGTGGGGCCAGCTGGGAGATCACTTCTAGCCCAGTGCCATTGTCCTGGATATCGAGGACTTCTTACAACAGCTGCAGGCCAGCTTGCCTCAGGAGAGGATACAACAGTTTTATGACAGCCTTCCAAACCGAATCAGTGTATACATCAGGCCAGAGGAGGTGCAAAATCATATTGATAAGTGGACTCACGCTGCCAAGTTCTTTCTAAATTTGACGTGATTCTGTAAGCACTGAAATAACATCGCATACCCAATCATCTTGTTTGATTTCGTTTCCTCCTCCCCATCTGCACGGTTCACTTATTTTTGTCAGGCATTGTACTTCAAATAAAATAACTTTTGATTGACTTTTCACTAAGTCAAGTGGTAGGGTGCCAGCCGTTGGCCAATCATAGTTCCTTCTTCAGTGCCCCACGTTCTAAGAACGTGCTCTTAAGAGCTCACTACCTACATTCAGGAATGGGAGACCAATTCTCCCAACAAGTTTTTTTTTTAATTTTCTAAAGCCGCTCATATTCGTCAAACGGAATTGAAATTATAACTCCGCACATTTTGGAACGAAGATTAAAGCCACAAAATTACCTTCTACGAGCATATGAAATCATGTGTTGAAACTGACAACTCTAACATTTGTAACTCGTGGCGTAATGGATAGAAGTGTAGGTGTAGTGTTCAAAGCTACAGGTTTCCATTTTCTTATAGTTTGTGCGAATTCACTAGAAAGGAAAAAATGGCAGTGTTTACCCCAATTATGAAATTGTGTGTTTGAGAGTAAGAATTATCTGCCCTAACTGCACACTGGCTTCATTATAAACACAATGTTACTGGAAAAGACGGCGATATTTCGGACAATGTTTACCCAGATTATGTAATGGAGTGTGAGAGAAATGAAATACCTGCCCTTACTGCATATCGGCTTTGCTATCAACACAATAAATATTGACTGTATTGACTACTAGAAAAAAATCATGCTCACAAGCTTTCAGAGAAGGCTGAACTCAGACGTTCGTATCTCGACTAGAGAAATACGTGCAGTTAATTGGTTTTGAGCTCGGTATAATTCGTTGAACACAAACCAAACATCGTGTTACTGGTACGGGATGAAAGCAGTAAAATTCGTGATTCGCTATATTTTCCATTCACGGGGCTCATCAAGCTATATTTTGAATCAGAATGCTTGATTATACTGGGTGAGTCACTTTAAAATTCCACCGCAGATATTGCAGAAATGGAAAGTGCTACTACTGCTACAGTTTTCACAGAATGGATTGCTAGTCAAGGGGCTCATACGGTTAGCAGATAAACTGATTGTAATAATACTTGTAAAGTGCACTTTTGTGCAAACATACACCTTTTTAAATGGAACAATGCCTATTGACGTTACCAATTTAAAGTCAAGTAAATTAGAATGTCAGTGGTGCTTATTGCGGGATTCTAGCGTGAGTCGTTTACGAGATATTGTATTTTGAAAAGTTTCCACACCGACATTTATTTGTGCCAGTCAACCTGCATCGTTGCTACGCATGATGTTGTTATGCTTGCTTACAGCATGTTTGTGTGCTCCTTGAGTGCAGTACAACTTGCTAGTCAGTTAGTGTGTGACAGTCCAAGCAATAGGCCGTGACTGCTCGATGGGATTTACCAATGCAGAAAAAGCAGGAGAGCATAGGAAGAAAGGACGTCAACCATCTGTGAACTTATTTATCAACCTCTTCAACCAGGTACGTGAAAGTGATAGTGTAACACCTAGACAACCTAACAGAAGGGAAAAAATTACGACAGAAGAGGGGGAAATTAATGTTCCTGCTGCTGTTGCAGTGAACCGCACGTTAGCTCCCACGCAATCGCACAAAGCAGTGGCAAGAGTCAGGCAAGTGCCCTATGCATTCTCCATTGACACAGATTACATCCCTATTACATTTATGTCCATCAAAAGCGGTACGGCGACGATTTTGGGAATCGTGTTAAATTCTGTACATGGGCATTAAGACGGGATACTCCAGATGTATCGTAGCCACATTTACTAATCATAGCCAGCTAAACTCCCGAAACATGCTCTGTTGTGTGTTGACAATCCCCGTTGTCTTCATAAGGTGGTACTTAAGCGTCCATGGGGTGTAAATGCGTGGTGTGGGGTAGTGAACCATCAGCTCATATGCCCATTTTTCATAGACAGAACACTGAATACACACAAGTACTGCAGCATCCTGACAGACCATCTTCCACGGATGCTGCAGACTAAGAGGAACCTGTGACACCAACTTGATGAGTATCCAGCTCATAATGCACGAAGTACTACAGCATGCTTTCACAAATTGTTTCCAAATCATTGGACTGGACAGCCGCCGGCCGGAGTGGCCGTGCGGTTCTAGGCGCTTCAGTCCGGAACTGCGCGACCGCTAAGGTCGCAGGTTCGAATCCTGCCTCGGGCATGGATGTGTGTGATGTCCTCAGGTTAGTTAGTTTTAAGTGGTTCTAAGTTCTAGGGGACCTCATAAGTTAATTCCCATAGTGCTCAGAGCCATTTGAACCATTTGAACTGGGCAGCCTGTTCTTCGGACTTGATGTCTGTTGACTATTTTCTGTGTAGAAAGCTGAAAGATGCTGTCCACAAGGACATACCAACTATACTTGATGAGATGCAATGACATATTGCTGCAGCCTACTTAGACATCTCAGCTGAAATGCTAGCACATATGTAGCAATCGTTCCATACCACACTCTAAGTGTGTACTGCAGCTGCCACTGGTGATTTTGAACACAATGTGCAATGGTAATTGTCTCATTACTGTTCAGAATCCACATAACTGGTGTCTACACTTGTGTTGTTCTTTAGTGTGTGCTACCACAAGTGCTGGATAAGTGTCGGTGTGGGAACTTTCCAAAATACGATACCTTGTAAACGACTCGCACTAGAATCCTTCAACAACCAACACTGGTAGTCTAATTTACCTTACTTCGACTTTGTTAATGTCAGTAGGCATGGTTCCATTTCAAAGTGTAAGTTTGCATAAAAAATACACTTTCTAAATGTTATTACAACCTTTTTATTGGATAACAGTATGAGGCATCATTTTGCTCTGTACCGATAATGACAGTCGCATGTTGTCATACCTCAGGTTCTCCACCCTGATGGGCTTTGTTTGTTACACCAAGGTCAGTGGAGGGGGTCGTCTGCACCAAGCAATCGGCGTGAAATCATTGCACTTGGCACAGTCTAGAGGCACAAACTGAACATTGACTTCTCAGTGCTAAACCTGTGCTGTTCTCTGGAGATTAAGGGCGCTCGACAGCGAGGTTATCAGCGTCAGTTCTCTGAATGGCCCAACCCTCAAGCATCTTGCCAATGTCTGGACTTGCAATACATATTAGCTCATTGGTGTTAACGATTTCAGCAAATTTCCCTTCGTGGTTCCTATACACTCTGCTGCGGCTCGTTCCACAATTCAGGCCTTGCTGCCAATATTTTGCCTCAAGGGATACCTGAAGTGATTTTAACTGACCTCAATTTTTTGCCAACGAGACTCAACAGTTTTGCACCATCTCTGGCATCAACAACATCATGAGTGCACCATTCCGCCTGAAATCCAAAGGTGCAGCTGAACGCAGCGTACTAACATTTAAGCAACAGATGGACAAACTTTGTGCCTCCCACACATGTGATCAAGATCTGTTGCTATTCTTGTCTTCCTAGCACTCCCAGCCACACAACGGACCATCACCATTGGTACTGTTACATGGAAAGTGCTACTGCACCTTGTTCCAGTAACAGCACCCACCCTGACAGGTGGTGCCCACTCTGCCACGACAGGCAAAGTATCACACTAACGATTCAGTCTTTTGCAGACTGTATGGCAGATGGAGGTGCTGGAAGCGAGACACCATTGTACAATATCTTGGACATTTTATATTTTTACTGCACGGACCAAGAGGATTGCTGAGGCGCTATCAGAATGATATTCGTCCATGTGAATTGCGTGATCCTGACACAGGCTTTGTGCTTTCAGATTCTGTGCGTGCCTGTATCCAGCTCCCAAAGGCCCCTAGCCAATGGAAGTCAATGCACTGACTTACACAGTCGTCATCTTCTCAACAGCCACTGTCATCTGGGGGCAGACCTCTTTTCCCGGCAGCTGCCCCACATTCCACCTCGGATCCTTCTGCAGTCATCGAGATGCCTCCATCTTTTTTGCTGCTCTGCCTCAGGATGTGTGTGTGCTCCATCTGCCCAATTTTTTGGCTGGTATTCCTGGGCAGGATCCGGGTGTATGCCAGGGCAGGAGCTTGGCATTGGCCATAGTTTTGGCTCCTGTCTCCTCATTGTTATTTGCATCCAGCTCTCCCCCTTTCGTAGTTTGCTCATTTACACTACACAACAATGGTGAGGAGGTTTCAGAGGTATTATGATAGATAGATAACATTCCACTGGCATCACACAGTTGGTAAAGGCAAAACAAGTTTCCATCAGATGCTGATATTGGTGGGCCGAGATCCGGCAGACCAATGGGCCATGTCCGCTTAGACTCCGTGACTCCGTACCTCAAATGCAAATTTTAAATGTGTCCCATAGATGTATGCAGGGATGATATAAACAAGCCAGCTGTCATGTCAACAAAGTGAAAGATTCGTTAAATTACGAAAGAAAAGAACCGAATTTAAGATTGTCAGGCCCATTGTAGTTTACACATCTGCTTTGTTTTGTACCTACGAAGATACCTATGAAGTGACATTCAGTGTGGCAAATAACAGCAGTTTACAGGGTAACACGACAACACAGTGATTAATGTAATGATCTAAATAGCCTGGAATTAGATAGGGAACTTTGCTTTAACAAATATGTAACCCTTTAAGTACTTATAATTTAACCACTGTAACAGATGTTCCACACATTTTACTGAAGACTTAATAAACAACATGTAGTAAATGACTTTTATATTAAATTATTGCATTTAACAACATTAGTTCCTATTTCCAGGATATTTCTTGCCAGGAGTTTTCAGTTACTAGGGAATAACCAAACAATGAAAGCCAAGTGTATTGCTCACCTCCAGAGAGCTCCTTGCGTTGGATTGACAGGAAATCTAAAGTCAAATCACAGAAATAAAACCGTACTGTAAAACTTTACAGTGCATAAAAATGTCAAGTATATATAAGAAAATAAAGCTTAAATAAGTCCACTTACGAATGAAATGTGATTTGTTTAAACTTTAGACTACAATCAGAACGATTAGTACACCCGTAAGCGACGCAAGCCGGCATTTTGTTTATCAAAACACTTCACGACTCCACGGAATCAAAACACCAGAAGCGAATGTTTTGGGGTAGCTAACATGGCGGATGTACACTTGGGTCGGCTTCAAGTTTGTGACGCCACGACAACTCCTCTTATTTTTACCTCCATGCTCCGTACCACGAGAGCCCTCTGCCGCCGTGATGTAGGATGGTCGGCGGCAGCCACATGGCTCATTCACAAGAAGGCGCAGCTCAGTCGCAATGGAGGCACAAATGAGATACAGCCCAGTTGTGGCCCTGACTATTGCTCTTACATTAGAAGAGAGCCTCTCCACGAAATGCTCTTGTTGGTATTGTATTATCTGGACTTAATTGTTGCACTTTAATTTGTAAAGAGTCATTCAACATAACTCTTCCACCATCTTTTTGCAGTAGTGGGTGGCACACCATACCTTCTGCCACAAACTCTAGTTGGAAATTTGCCTTCTTTAATCGGAGTGATGACTCTTGTCTCGAACTGAACGCCCCCAGTGAGCCATTGAAACTGCATTACTCTGTAGCCCACTTTTCCTTACCATTGTATAGGAAGTAGTACTCAGCAGTATGCTACTGAAATTAGTCAATGTGTCCTACGAGTCTCTGGATGTATGGGAGAGAGAGAGAGGTGGGGGGGGGGGAGGGAGAGGTGGTAGGAGAAATTAAAGGTAAATAAATATTTGAAGAAAAGTTTTGAGTAATATTGGAATGATCCAGCAGCTGGCAATAGAGGGGAATGGGGAGATGAACTTGAAATATTTTCTTATACCGAGCTCGATATTTTTCCACTGCCAAGTGATCTTCCACTGCCTCTCGCTGATAGAAAATTGAGCAGAAGAACAAGTAAGAAAAATAAAATGCTTTCAGTGCTCTATTATTTTGTCGAAAATCCCCTATTATTTCTGAGTTCAATTATGTGTCTTGGCGTGGAATCTATGAGGCGTTGGACGCAATTGCTAGAAGAGGCAATTCCTTCCAGGCTTCAAGAACACAGTCCCAAAGGTGGTCAACGGTAGCCCGTTGGTTTTGTGGCCAGTGTTCGTGCTACCTCCGCCCACACACTTTCCATTGTGTTCAGATCAACATCCATGGCGGCCAGTCCATGACGTTAATGTTCATTTTGGACAGCTGGAGCTGAACGAATGCAGACTTAACGTACAGGTAAATGGGCTTTCTGTAGCGTGAATCCTCCTTCATTGTGTAGCATTCTTCAATATGTGAGTGTACTGCCTGCTTTCAATGGTTCCCTCAATTCTATGAAGCATTCCTGCTCCTCTTGCAAAAATACAATCCCAGCAGAAAAGCGATAGCTGTCCACCACTTCTTATCATCGCTACATATTATTCTTCACGATGTCGTGTCCCTCCTGGCTGATAAACTACTCTTGGGCATCGTTGCTCGTGGCAAACACATTCTCATTTGTGAAGATTACGTTTTCCCACGCCACATTCTGATGGAGCTCTGAGAATGCCAGTTAGTACAACATGTCTTCCCTGCTGAATTCCTATTTTACAGTAGATTTTTGTCTGTGCAGTCCAGCTTCCCTCAGCCTTGGGCGAACTGTGTCACTGGAACAGGGGAAGTTACTCCCTCACTGCAATTGGTTCGCGTTTAGAGCGAGAAACTGTCTCCTTTTACTGTGTCCTCTTACGCACAAGCTCAGTGTTCTCAGTCTTTTCCTGCCTGAGCCAAGAATGCCTCATTCAACATAATTCTTCCGCCATTTTTTTGCGGTAGTGAGTGGCACACCATACCCCCCCGCCTGAAACTCAAGCTGAAAACCTGCCTTCTTCAATCAGAGTGACGTCTCTTGTCTCGAATTGAACACCCCAGTGAGCCATTGAAACTGACTGCTCGCGGTCTTCTTTCTGCTTGCCGCTCTTATGCTGATCCCTAGGGAGAAAATAAACATGTTGTCGTCAAAAGGAGCGGCAGTGGTTGTTGCTTTAAGTCTGCCTGTGGTCGAAGAAAATTTCCTTAAACGCCTTCGACATCATCAGCATGACAAAAGAGATGTATCAACGTCGGATCAATATGCTATGTCAGACATTAATCATAAACACCTGTGACAACACCTCACTTACAGTAATCTATCCACAATAAGCACCACTAGCATATTACAGTTTAGAAGAGTTCGAGCTGAACCCAGGACACGGGTAATGACAGTCAGTGGTATTTGCGTTTGCTTATCTATGTTTATTTGTTATGTTTGTTACTAACAATTAGAGTTCCACTAAGTTGAACCCAGGGCATGAGTAATGACATTCAGTGGTGTGTTCGTTTGTTTATCTATGTTTATTTGTTATGTTTGTTACTAGAAATTAGAGTTCCACTATTGTTGACTTTTTCCACTGTTCTGTGTCCCGTAGTATTGTCGCCAATATAGTCCATCGCAACACTGCAGCTCATCTCGCCATCGTCTTACTCGCCTACCCCTTCTTGTTGTTCCTTTTTGAGGCAGTTAGTCTGATGTTAATTTGTTTGTAAATAATCTCTGGGGCATCCACAAGATTGCAGTGTCCCAGAATTCGCTTTCAAGACATGAACCGTATATGATGAAAACCTGAATAATACTGTAAACCCCGTGGAGGAATTGGAGACCTTTTTGCCGTAGAAAAGTTTGTAACTGCATTTCACAGCGTCGACTTTTTACTGGATCGTATATAAGCAAAATAATGGAAAGTGAAAAAATAGTTCGGCGCATGTGACAGATGAGATTTATCGGTATACAGTCGATTATTGTGATGCAACATTATGCTTAACTAGGCCAGAGACTGGGAGATACAGTGACATCATCAGCAGTTTTACATTTTCAATCTTTACTAAGTTGTTTGTTTGCATCTGTTTGCCATACTTCCTCCCATTTAATGGAGAACGCCATGTTAGCAGCCTTTGGCATAACTGATATTCAGTTTTACTACGTCTTGGCACGGAATGAGTACATAATGTTGACTGCTATTGGTTCTTGCCACTGAGTGCCAAGCATTTCACAGTGATTTGCTAAGTATGACTGCAGATGTCGTTGAGTATGCTTTGTCTCCTTTGTGTCCTTCCTTGCAAATGCTTAAAATGCAACAGTGGTTACGCAATGTGTTCACATGTTGTTAACAGGTACTGCAAAAAGTACATTTTAGCAGAAATGAATGTACTACAATCATCCTCCCAGCCCCACCCCCAGAAAATATTCGAACTTCTTCATTAAATCCCAGGAAATACCCAGAAAGTTCGAATAACGGATGCAAACAAAATTAACGTATAAAACGAGCAAGATACATACAATTCACTTAAATCGTGCAGTTTACGCATTGATGCATAGAATTTCATGCGACGAAACCAGGTTCTGTTTTACAGGAAACAAGAACGGAATCATTTACCCTATCCATTGCTGTCTTACTTACGCGAGCAAATCTTAGCACAATAGAGCACCATATTTACGAGAAGTCAAAATGTAAAGGGACTTTTGATAAAAGAAATATTTATTCTAATCGTATAAAACTGAAAGATACATTACTTTTCTGCGTAACCTCCATACGTACTTTGTCCAATGTTTCACAAGTTTTTTGATTCAGCCGGAAAAATGTTTTTTGGTTGCACATGTAACCAATTTTCCTCCGCATTAACGACTTCTGCATCGTTAGCAAATCTTCTTTCCCTGAGCGCTTTCTTCAATGGCCCAAACATATGGAAATCGCCTGGAGCCAGGTCTGGACTGTATGGCGGGAGTTCCAGCAATTCGAATCCCAGCTACTTTATTGTTTCGGCCGTCCGTTTGGCAGGATGTTGTCGAGTGAAATCTTGCTGCATGATGACGGTTTATCGCGACGTTTGGGCCTGATTGCAGGTTTCAGTTTAGTGAGCAACACATTACATTAGTTCCCATTGTTCACAGTTTCGCGTCTAGGGGTAAAATGAACGGCTACCACACCTCCCATGTCCCAGAATAGCGTCAGCGTAGTGTTACCAGTTGATATTTGTTTAAATTTATTAACTTCTGGCGATGATTGGTGTTTCCAAACCATGCTCGCAGTCTTACTTTCCGGTTCGTAGTGATGCACACACGTTTCATCTACGTTAACGTTTTGCTGTAAAAATCCATTTACCTCGCGATGATAATGGGCCAAATGCTTTGCATCTCATGCTGCGCTGAAAATTCTTTCGGTACCCACCTTGCACACACTTACTGAAAATTTTGTCTGTCGTGTAGGATGAAATACGCTGAAACATGACTGACAGACCTTTGTAAAGTATTGGCGATTTCATCCTCTGTGATTCAACTGTTTTCCATCACCGTACTTTGAAGATCATGGCTTACTTTGTAACTTTCAGTTTGGATTTCGCAAGGGAAAAAACACAACTCCTGGTGTTTTAGAAATCATCGATCGAACATTATCTGCTATTGTCAACAAAAACAAAGTATCACTTGTATTATGTGACTAAAGCAAGGCATTTTATTGCATTCCTGTTGACATCCTACTAAAGAAATTGGAATACTATAGGTTGCAAGAGAACACTTTAGCCATCATCACTTCTTGCTTGAACAACAGGAAACAATTCGTTTCAGTCAGGAATATACATTCTTCCTTGCTCGAGATAGACACAGGTGTTCCCCAAGGATCTATCCTCAGACCCTTCTTTTTCATTGTTGCAATCAATGACCTGCCTTACAACATACCACATCCTGTAATATGTTACACAGATTATACTACACTGTTTACCTCTCATCAGAACATCTCTGAACTCAATCACGTAACAAAAGAATCTCTTGACATAACTTTGGACTGGTTTACTGCTAATAAACTCTTACGTAATCCAAATAAAACACAACAGCTCATACTAGGCATGACAAAGGATATAGAAACTAAATCAGTAAAACTTCTAGGTATTCACATTGTCTCCAAACTTAATTGGTAAGAACATATCAATCATGTCTGCAAAAAGAAATCTCAGGTATCATACCTCTTTTTGATAATAAGGGACATGGTAGGCATGGATTACCTTCAGATGACATTCTTTGGACGTTTCCAATCGCAATATCATATGGCCTTATTGTATGGGGACATTCTCCTCATGTCGTAAACATTTCAAAAATACAAAAGAAAGTTTTGAGTTTAATTTGTAAGACAGGTCATTTGGAACATTGTCGTCCACTCTTCACAAGGCTCAAAATACTTACTGTTGTAAATCTATATATAAGTTGCAGGACTTTACATTAAAAATAATATGAAAGAACTTGTTGTCAGGGGGGAAATTCATGACCACAATATTAGGGCTAAGTCGAAGTTAGATATACCTAGGCACAGGTTAGCAATGACTTGAAATTCTCACAAAGTAAACCCATTCAGAATTTTCAATAAGTTACCAGTCTTTGCTCGGACCATGGATATAATTAGTTTTAAATTAATATTAAAGAATACTTTGATTTACCAGATTATATTAACTTTTAAAAATTGTTACTTTTAATTGTATTATTATGTACTGCATAAACTTTGTAGAACTGATATTTAATGCTACGCATTGTACTACCGTGTATTGTATATACTTTATCTTGTATCGAATTGACGAAACCCATATCACTGTGAAATGATTTATGGTGAATGAAGATTCTTGATTCTTAACGACTTCCAAATTGTTCTCGGTTGTTGATCGATGGTCTGCCTATCTTTCCTCGTCACATGAGAAGTTCTTCCCTGTGTGAAGCGCTTTGTTCATTCGTGGATCTTGCTTCTCGATAAACAGCTCTCACTAGATTGCGCTTGCATTCGACGAATAATTTCCGCGACTTTAATACCTTCCGCAAACAAAAAGCGGATTATTGCCCTCATTTCCTTCTTTGTGCAGATCGCGAATGCAGCTGCCATGTACCACTGTCTGCTACAATATGACCAACGCGGTGATAATAAAGAATAACATGTAAGGAATATTTGAAAACGACAATACTTCAGCGCTATATACTAGCAGTGTTACTAAACCCTACTGCGAGAAATTTCAAATGTCTGCATCTACATGATACACCGCAAGCTACCTAATGTATTGGGGAGGGTACTTTCGGTGCCACGATTTGATCCCTCCAACCCTGTTCCATTCTCGAGTAGTGCGTGGGAAGAATGACTGTCGGTAAGCCTCTGTATTGGCTCTAATTTCTCGAATTTTTACCACGTGGTCAATGCGCGAGATGTTTGTGGGGAAAATATGTTGTCCGACTCCTGAAAAGTCCGTTTACTGTTTGACTTCCCCTGGTACAATGCATTCCCAAGAATGCAATTCACACGAAGTTCTAATGAGAAAGTCGTAATCAGAAACAAAATGCAGTGAAACCAACTTCTAACGTAATGTCAGATGATTTTTAGGTTTTGTCAAGTGCTAAAGTGCAATTGTTACCACTTGATAATGGCCACACAGTCGAAATTGCAATGCTGGGTTTTACAAATAAATAATTCTACAGTCAAAAGGAGACCACGATGTCATTTACTATATTTTACAGACAGCTACAAGAAGCTACACTTATTTTTTGATTGCGCTCTCTCGAATATATTACCTTGTAAGGTCACAAAAACGTTTCCAAGAACACACTTTGCCATCAGACTAAGAGGCCCACCCATAAAGTATAAATAAAAATATTATTATCTAAAAAACTCAATTTCGCAAAGCAAAAAAAAAAAAAAATAAAGATTTTCACTCATGTGTTCCAGAACTTGAAGTTTACTGTCGTTCTCCGTTTCGGTCCCGTAGCTAGGACCTTCTTATAATTTGGTGATCTGTGCTTACTGGGTCGACTGCTATCTAGCCTAGTGGTCGCGACGAGTGACGCGTCATGTTGACGACACGTGCGATAAAAGAAATGTAAAGAAGCAAATGCAACACTTGTGCCGATATGCTGGTAAAGCTGAGAAACAGACCTTATACTGCTACACGAAAAGCTGAAGTAGCAGTAGCTCTCAGAAACGTCAGTATAGTCCTCGAAAGTGGAGTTTCAGCTCCGAAAACCGTTGGACGTACATTGCACAGAAAAAAAAAAGTATTGAGGATACAGGCAGTGTGTTATTACTGAAATGTCTTCCACGTAAAAGCAACACACACGGACACGCAACGACGACAAAATGGCTGGTAATAAATCAGAATTTTCGCTTTTGAAAGAAAGAGGTTCACGTGTAAACTACAGTTGTTGTGTAATATGTCTGATATCAATGCATTACATCTGCCCAGCAATTTACAACATTTTACATAACCCACGATATTTTCATAATGTTGTTGGTGCTGACTGTTTGAATCTTGAGGGAACGTAAGTATTTGCAGATGTCCGTAATTATAAATACTTACATAACTGATAGTTGATACTTACTTATACAGGAGGCGTAGAAACTGTCACACAACATATGGAAATACACATCACTCGAATAATTGAGTGCAAATCACAGATAATTACAAGCTATGCAGAGTTTGGCAGAGATCGCGTAACTTATTAATAATATTTTATTTATTAATTATAATTGGCATCTACCCTAAACACTTTTCAGCCGTCACAATTTAAAAGGATTGGCGAGTATAGCACGGTAACATTTGACAGTAAATGTTGACGGCAGAATTACACCTCTTCTGTTGAAGACCAGGGCTATTACACTCCTTTGATTACATCGTACTGGTGTACTATGTTTGACTCGATGCAGCAGGCGCTATTGATTTTGGCATATTTAGCTGTTTTGTATTATAATTTGCAGTATGCTGTTTTAAGGCAACGGCGCATTGAAGATTTATCACAAACACGTCATTCTTATCATTAAATGTCAGTTAATAATGCATCAACGATTTAAGCCTTCAAGAGAAAGGACGATAACCGAGATCATAACGGTTAAACATCAAAAAACGGGCCCAGCGTAGTGGGTAGTGTCTTGTCCTGCTCTACGCTAATATTTTTTTCCATCTTAGCGTTGTTAACACATTCTGGGACTTTCTTATAAATGTAATACAAGTACGAGTGTGTCAGTATTCGGAGTTATTTAAATTATCGTTGTTTATAAAACGAAGGACTGTGGTTTACCTATATTCTCACTTTGAAATCTTAACTTAGATGCTTAGATACATCATTCAGTGTGTGACCAATAATAGCAACTTACAGGGTAAAACACCGATACAGTTTTTTTCCGAAGATGTGGAGATTTCGGGGAGTGCGGTTAGGCAGGACCCTAAGAGGACAGCTTGAAGTGCTGCATGTGTAAAAAGAAGCAATAACATTCATATTCTTCCTTTTCATAAATATTGCGCTGCTTATTTCCGAATATGTAGCGATCTAGAAATGAGCGGATAGGAGTTAATCTAAGAGGAGAATTTAAATTGATGTGAATGTAATGAGTACCAATAAATTTCATGTCCTTCTTTGTCACAAATATTTCACTGTATATTTCCGAATATATGGCGATTTCCGAGTGAGTGGTTACACAGGAAACTACGAGCACTGCTTAAACTGTGTGAGTGAAATGAGGAGCATCAACTTTCATATTCTTCCCTGTGACAAATGTTTGACGGGAGGTATATAATCAATATATGTGGTTGCACGGAGGTTTTTTTTTTTTTTTTAAAAAAAAAGCACTACAGACTTACGCTGTACGTTGTTCTGAAGCCAGAGTGGGCGGGGCCTGCAGCCATTTTAAATAGCCCAAAACATTAGCAAACTACTGTTTACGATTGTTTCTTGTTCATTAACTCTGTTGTGTGCATGTAACACCTGTTTTAAATAGTATTACAGAGCTTACATAAGTAATATAATGTCAGGAACGTAATTTCGAATGTTTTTCTATTCTTGATCCGTATTTGCTCTAGTAATACGACACATTTGGCCTCGTTCACTTAACGTGTTTTTTGCTGCTATAGGCCTTTATCGGATAACCAGAAACAGAAGGAACTGGTGTGGAAAGCGTGCTTTTGTAATCCATTTAATTCCACTTTTACTGTATTTGTATCGATAGCAAATGAAACTCTAAGCCCGCAGCCAATGCTTGTTTGCTTACTGGCATCGACAATGCTTATTGTTCATTACATTTCCAGCTTTCAACTCGTAAGCACATTTTTGGTGTTCGCGTTTGCAAAAAACTTACCTACATGTTCTTTGCTAGCCATAAACTTGTGCAATGAGGAAAGAAGCAAGGCTTGCTATCGTATCTTGTGCATGTGCGGCCAATAACACAGGTCTGCGGCATAAAAATTGTTTCAGATTTATTAAGTGATGTTTGTAGTGTTTTCAACTCTGATTTTGGGAAAAATAGTGAAAAAATTCCATCACGTACAGTTATTTCACAAATTGCTTGTCTAGTTTCAGTTTTTTCGATATTTCAGCACTCTAGTGAGTTTGAATATTTGTTGTTAGGATCTCTATAAACTGTTATTTAACCGTTTTTATAATAGACTAGCTGACCCGACAGACTTCGTCCTGTCAAAAAGATTTGTAATATGGCAGTTTTTTTGCCTACGTATTTAAAAAAATTCTCCTGAACAGAACCGTCACCCTGGTGATGGGGCGTTGTGAATAAAAAATAATTAAATAAAACATATATAAGGATTTAAAAGTAAGTAATCGCTTTATTGTTAATCATGTGAATCATAATTATTATTATTATCATTGTAGTGCTTTGTGGTATACGATGTTTTTTGTTTGATTACCTGGCGCATAGATAAACAAATCTGATGGTTTTCCAACACGGGAACAGGCAACATACAATTGACCATGTGAGAAACATGGGTTTTCTAGATTAATACCACAAACACTTAATGATTGCCCCTGGGACTTGTTTATAGTCATAGCAAAAGCAAGCCGCACTGGAAACTGTAGTCGTTTAAACTCAAATGGCACATCAGTCGGAATCATTGGGATGCGCGGTATGAGAACATCTTCTCCTTTATACTTTCCTTTGAGTATAGTTGCTTCTATCACATTGTTTAGTAATTTTTTTATCGCTAACCGTGTACCGTTGCAAAAACGCGGTTGGTTGATATTTCGCAACATTATAACCACCGATCCAACCTTTAATTGAAGATTGTGAGGTGGCAATCCTGGCAAATCCAGCGAGTTTAAAAATTCCGGTGGATAGTTGACTACATCATCTTGATTAGTAGCCGAATCAACTGATTTATATATCCTCAATTCGCCTGTAATTTGTTCTTGAATTTTGAAATTTAATTCATTTACATCTATGTTTTTTGCAGCCAGTATAGCTCGTTCGCTCAACCAATCATGGTTTCTGTAATTTTGAGAAACATCTGGAAACACCTTCTGAATAAGTTCATCTTTTGATCGAGTTAACTGACAAAAACTTTGAGGAAAGTTAATGCAGCCAGTCAACATGTCTATAGGAAATTTGCCGTTACCAATGTCAATGAGTTGTTTAGAGAATATGTTTCCAGATTGGTCATTTCGCAACTCGACACGCATATTCTTGCTTAAATGAAGTACTTTGACATGTTTCCACAATTTGGAGGACTTTAGACATGCATTGAGTTCATCAGCTGGCGTTGATCGTGGAATCACTGGCAATGTTTGACGAAAATCTCCTGCTAATAAAATCATTGCACCACCAAATCGGTTATTATTGCTCCGTAGATCTTTTAAGGTTCTGTCTAAAGCCTCCAAAGATTTTTTATGTGCCATCGTGCATTCATCCCAAACAATCAATTTACATTGCTGCAAAACCTTTGCCATTGCAGAGTTCTTCGAAACGTTGCAGGTTGGAGTTTCATTGCTTTGCATATTTAATGGCAATTTTAGTGCTGAATGGGCTGTTCGACCACCTTCAAGCAAAGTTGCTGCGATTCCCGACGAAGCGAGTGCAAGTGCAATTTTATTTTGTGAGCGAATTGTTGCTAATATTAATGAAATCAAAAAAGTTTTTCCTGTACCACCAGGTGCATCTAAGAAGTAAATCCCTCCAGTTTCATCATTTGTTTCTTTCATAAGAGTTTCAAATACATACTTCTGTTGTTCAGTTAACAGTGGAAGATTTGTTTGAATTAATTCTTTCAAAGCGTTGAGATCATACAGTTTTTCTCGATGCAACTCTTGGTTAAAAGCGTCATGCATTGGACGATTGGGCGCGGTCAGGCCTAATTGAATTAATAGTTTGTTTGACATTATAAAGCACATGTCCTCAATTGAAATCAATGCTTCATTGTAAATTTCTTCACTGATTTGTATATTTGGATTTCCCATTCTATTCCGTATTTGATACAAAATATCATCACACATATAATCTTTGTACTTGATCCACAAATCAATTGGGTTTGATGGGAAGCATGTAGATATGATTATAGAAAACAATGTTCGTATTTGATGAGCGTGTGATGATATTACAGCATCATTGAGAGTTTGCTCCCAATGAGCGTCATTTTCAAGCAATTGCAAACGTTGACAGGCTTCTCTGTAGGATCCACACAATTCACCATGAACAGTTCGTAACTGTTGGAATGATGTTGGGCCACGTACATTGACTAATAGCAGTCGTAAATAAAAACATTCATCATTGCTTGGATGTACTGAATAAATCCGGCCAATCGCATCGGTGGAATATACATCTGTATATCCCGGAACTGGTTTTCCTTGTTTCCGTCGTATAAATCTCCTTGAGGATTGATTCCAGGTATAATATTTTGGCATTTCAGAATATAGCAATGTTTGTGCGAAATGATCGTTTTGGCATGTCTCAAAAAAACTGGTTAATGTAGTAGATGGTGGCTGAGCAGCTCTTTGTACTGCGTTCTGTGCTGTAAAATACACTCTTTGTCCATTTTCTACATGCACAGCTAAGTGAACAACAGAAGGGTGTCTCTCATGAATAGGAAAAGAAAATATTCGCCAAACTGCTTCATTACTACTGACATAGCGGCCCATTTGGTATTGGGTAACTTCATCATTGGAATTCTCTGCACCAATTCCAATCACAGCCATATCACTCCCTTTGGTTACATATTTGCAAATGTATTTAATAGATTTCACTGAATGGCAAGATTCAACGTTGATGTGTGCTTTGAATGTCTTTGATAAAATGGGTGAATATGGAACAATCCAACGATTATCTATTTCAATATCTTGTTGATTTAATTTGACAATTGTTGATTTTCCATTGTCTGCTGTCGATCTGCGACGATACAATGGATAACCGTCATTACCAGTAATTGTTTCCGATATTAATGTCCGTGGATAGCGTTTTGAACATTTACCATCCATCATACACGGTGAATTTTGATTAAGAGTTCCACAGGGACCATGTATCATGTTTTTGATAACTACCTCATGCAATCCAGGATCTACTTGTACATTAGGGATTTCAGCTGATATCACTGCATCAACTTCATTTGGCCTTATCTTTTCAACCAACCAAATCAAAATGTGTGCATGTGGCAATCCTCGTTTCTGCCACTCCACAGAATACATCCAGCAGCGTGTCTCACCAAACACATTATGTTTTACGATGAAATCCATTAAAGATTTCAACTTTTGTCTAAAGACTCTGGCTGTAATATCATGACGATCAATGGGTGATTGCCCAGGGAATAACTCCTGCTTGATTTCTATCCATTGCGGATTGCATGTACATGTGATGAACAAATCTGCTGTACCATAATGACGAACATACGACATGGCATCTTGAGCATATTCGTGCATATGCCGAGGGCTTCCGATGTATGTTGCTGGAAGAATAGTCATCCGACCGACATTCTGTGCATTTCCATCAGTATTAATCGCATCTCGAAGATGAATATACTCTTCAGATCGGAGTTTGGTTTGATTCAACCTGATGAATGTTAATCTCTCCGTTTCAATTTTTACATACATGTCAACAACATATTTGTGATATAATCGCCGACATTTCAATATGTGATTTTCTTCATTTTCCCGAATCATTAGGCGGTATGAATAATAGTTCATTGAACTGACTTTTTTGTTGGTTTCAGAACCTGTAAATAGATTTTCTTTTAATAACATTCAAATATAAAATTAAAATACATAATATAATGACTGAGATATTATCGCCATAGCTAAATTAATATTTTAGTTACCTGTAATGGGATTTATCATTTTTATTGAGAAATCGTAGCCATCTTCACCTTGCCAAAATATAATGGGATATTGCAGTGCATCATATGAGCGGTGTGTTTCCTTTATACGTTGTAACTGATCATTCCGACGATGTAAAACAATATCACGGGATTCCAAGTTTTCTCCAACTACAACGATAGCAACTTCATCAATAGTTGGTGCATTAAAACGTCTTGTATGTTGACCTGCAGGTGTTTTATCAGCTCTGATTACAATTTTGTGATTATCGGATGGCATCAGATCCAGGGCAGTTTTAAACAATATAATCAATTGATTGTGTTGATGAAATAAAGTTTGTAATTGTTCTACAATAGACCTCTTTACTAAATTGTTATGTGCACAACGCAGATCAATTTCTTGTGGTGAATTGCCCATAAAATAAATTTGCAGGAATTTGTTGTCGCTATCTGACACTGGTAACAGTGAACCTACTCTGTGATATATTTGCCCTTGTATCTGTAAATAAAATAAAATATTATGGTGTGGTATAAATTAATGGATTGTCAGTGATCAAACTTAAATAATATTTGATCTTAAAAAGTATATATTTAGTTTGAACTAATATCTATGTAATATAAAATATAATAAAAGTGTCACTGAAACTGAATCACCATATAATATGATGACTAAGTGATATATAAGTGATTAAGAAATTGAAGATTAGTGACACATCTTAACTTTTGTGACAGAAAATTTTGTTCGCTAAAATAATTATGAGTAACTGCTATAATACATACCTTGAAAGTTGGCATAAAATTTTCCCGAACTACATTTGTTGCCCCAAATGAAGTCATTTGAAAGCAATTGTTATATTGTTGGATATGTGTCAAAAAGTGTATAGAATCTGTTCCTATTCCTGAAACCAATGAGTACAATGGTTCTGGTGGTGGGTCCAATGGTATCAATTTCACTTTACCATTTGCGCAACACAATCCATTGGCTTCGTTTTTGTATTTTAATGCCTTACAGTGTGAGCAAACCGAGTTCATAGAACCAATAACAACACATTGGTAGTTACTGTAGTCAATTGACACATCGTAACTGAAAGCAGCTCGATTCAAACTTGCGCGATTATTAGTTGAATGTCTCGCTCGCGCTTCACGCGTTTGTGATATCCGAATTGTTTCACGTTCATTTCCGTCGTCACGTTCTTGTGCCGTACGATTAGATCGGTAATTAGCTTGGTTTGTAGCATTTCTGGTTCTTCTACCTAAATTGCTTCGTCGTATAGGAGGCATATGAAATATAAATTAGTTTTTCACTAATCACGAACTAAACAAACACTAACTAAGTAAACACTCTGCACAAAACACGAATTTGTTTCGTGTATCAGTTGACAAAAGCAAACTCAGTAGATTAGGTCACAGACAACTTTTTTTTTTTTACATTTTATATGACTTGAAGTCAAATCCTTTTAAGCCGTACGAATTGTAACGCGATTTTTGTTTGACTGATGTAATGACGTGGAAACTGATGCATTTTATCTCGCGTGCCGAAACTAATACAAAAGAAACGCGAGTTTCGGAACGCGATATTAAACTTCTCCAACTATGTATTCTGTGCTCCAACGCACACACGCACATTGTTTTGATAGATATGATCTTTGACGTTAGGAACACACCTACATTGCTTAGACAACAGTGTGTGCTTGTAATTTAATATGAACTTTATACCATAGCAATAAAGCTCAAATTGACTACGTTTTAGTTACAAATCATTTGTATAGGAAAAAGAAAAGGACTATTTTTAGGGTTTTTCCAGCAATAATTCTAATTTTTCTCGCCGTAAAAACCATCCTTGAACTTCAACGAACATTTTAAAAAAGGATTTGGCCAAATTGGTCGAGGCGTTGTTGAGTTATGCGCTTACCAACACATTTTGCGATTCATTTTAATATGAACTTTATACCATAGCAATAAAGCTCAAATTGACTACGTTTTAGTTACAAATCATTTGTATAGGAAAAAGAAAAGGGCTATTTTTAGGGTTTTTCCAGCAATAATTCTAATTTTTCTCGCCGTAAAAACCATCCTTGAACTTCAACGAACATTTTAAAAAAAGATTTGGCCAAATTGGTCGAGGCGTTGTTGAGTTATGCGCTTACCAACACATTTTGCGATTCATTTTTATATATTAGATATACATAAAATAAAGAGTAATCAGGAGAAACCAGCAGTATTTTCATGTCAGTGCCTGTCTGTCGCGCTGCTCCTTTCCCCGCCATCACCAAGCAGTGAGCTTCTGCTATTGTACTTGAGTTGACAGTACCTCTTCACTCTGTGCTGTTCACGTGTAGTTGTTACCAGTGCTTTAAAGTAGTGACTGTTTTCTTGTGTTGTGAAGTTGTTTTATGGACGATGGACAATGGCTACCAGAGGATGTATAAACTCGCCAGATTGCTTCCGCTACATTTGTGGTAACAATGCCGTTAAAAAGCAACAAAGAAACATTTCCGATTTTGTTGAGAAAGTATATTTCGCCTATTTTGGTGTAGGCGATCAAGATAAGCCTTGGGCCCCCACAAAGTTTGTTCAGTGTGTGTTGCAGAACTCAGGCAATGGTTTCAACGTAAAAAGCAGTCCTTACGTTTTGGAATACCAACGGTTTGGAGAGAGCCCAAAAATCGTAGTGACAACTGTTATTTTTGTTCTTACAACGTACGAGGTTTCAATTTGAAGAACAAAAAGAATATTTCTTACCCTAACATTCAATCAGCCATTCGCCCTGTTGCTCATGGACCTGAGGTATCAATACCCTCCCCTCCAGATTCTTTGGATGATATAGATGATCACGAGCCATTGGCTCAGCAAGGCAATAGTGAAGAAACAGAGATTGCTACGATCCTGGCACAACTGATCCCATTCCATTCTCACAATCTGAACTGAACGATTTAGTTAGAGACCTAGGCCTTTCTAAAGAATCGGCAGAGGTTTGATGATCTAGATTGAAAGACAAACATATGTTGGCTCTGGGTACATCCTTTTCTTGGTATCGATCGAAGGGATAGGAGTTTGTATCTTTCTTCTCTTAAGAAGACGACCTGGTGGTTTGGAGTGATGTTCCTGGACTTATGGCACGTTTCAAAATAGAATATGCTCCTGATGAGTGGAGACTTTTTACTGATTCTTCAAAAAGAAGTCTTAAAGCAGTACTTCTACAGAATGACAATAAGTATACTTCTATACCAGTTGGACACTCTGTTCATTTAAAAGAATGTTACGAAAACCTTGAACTGGTTTTAAGTTAACTCTGCTATTCAGACCACAAATGGACACTATGTGGTGATTTAACAGTGATTTCAATGCTGCTTGGTCAACAAAGTGGCTATACAAAGTTCCCTTGCTTTCTCTGTGAATGGGACAGCAGAGACAGAAAGCAACAATACATGAAAAAAGCTTGACCCTTGAGAAAAACCTTACAGGTAGGGGTTAAAAATGTTGAGAGGATAAGCCTTGTGGATCCCAAAAAGAGTTACTTCCACCGCTTCACATTAAGTTGGGGCTGATGAAACAATTTGTTAAGGCGTTGTCAAAAGAAGGGGACAGTTTCCTGGTTTATCCGAGGTAAATCTAAATGAAGGAATCTGTGTCGGACCAGACATTAGAAAACTAATGACAGATCCCAACTTTATGGACAAAATGGAGACGAAAGAAAAGGCAGCAAGGACATCTTTTAAATTAGTTGTTACCGATTTCCTACGAAAAAAAAAAGAGATCCAAACTACAAGACAATCGTCGAGACATGCTCGACAACTTAAGAAGCTGGACTGTAACATGAGCATTAAAGTTCATTTTCTCCACTCACTTCTTGACTACTTCCCTACAAACCTTGGTGGTGTAAGTGAAGAGCAGGGCGAAAGATTCCACCAAGACATCAAAGAAATGGAAAGAAGACATCAAGGAAGAGGGAACGTCAACATGATAGCGGACTACTGCTGAATGATAAAAAGAGATGTTCCTCAACGAGTCCACAGCTGCATAAGCAATAAAAGAAGATTCGACAGAAAGCGAAAGCGTTATTATAAGGACTTATGAGCTTAAAGAGAAATGGAAGTGTACTGGAAATGTAGTTTAGAACATGGTTTACAAATAAAATAAAATTTTATAACGTTGGAAAAAATGTGATAAATCGTTTAAAATTTCTTATTATACCCAAAAATACTCCCTTTTTTGTGAGAAAACCTGACGTGATAGAAAAAAATGGATTGAATTTTTTAAATCAGCGCTGAAAAGTACATAAAAGTCAGTTATCAAATTTCAAACAACTTTCAAAAAATATTTTTTTGCAGGCAACTTACAGGGTAAAAAACCGATAAAATTTTTTAAACATCTTCCAGCATGGTGGAATGCTATAAATGTGATTAAGGGAATGGTCTCAAAAGCTTAAGACCGCTTAAAATGGATATTTTTTGTTAATGATAGCCTAACCTGTTTAAAATGCAGGCCTACTTTTCCAACAGTGGCCTGTTTGTTTCCTTTCCCAGAATATTTATCTCCAGTAACTCTGCCAGTTTTCAGGAATAAGCAAACAGCACTTTGATCATCTGCTTGGGTTTACTTTTGAATTTCATTTTGAGGTTTTCAAAGTATTTAAGTCGATACCATGTTTGTGATATACCAATAGCTAATTACTTAGTTTCGTTGTCCATGTATCATTTGCACGAAAAATCGTAATGATATGGAACGAGTCATTATATACTAACAACAGCTTTTTTTGTAAATATGCCTCCATGCTGATCATTTATTAGCTTTTACGTTTAGTAATTAAAGACAGGCCAGATGGTAGTAATTCCTACCCATCACCATTTATACATTGCAGTAATAGATAATCTTCCGCGGAATAGAAAATGTTCTCTCTTTTTTTTTTTTTTGTTAGTGCTACAGGCAACTTTAATGTGGTGTAATGAATGTCATTTTTTTCTTCTTGTAGACAATTATGTACATCGTTGTTCCAGTTGAAGTGCAGTGTATTATTTACAACAAACTTCATGAGGGAATAAGTATACTGTGAAAAGGATAGATTGCTACTCACACAAAGCAGGCACGACGAAAAGTGTGCTCACATAAATTTTCAGCCAAAACCTTCTTCAGAAAGGAAGCACAGCACACGTACACATTCACGCAATCATACACACGAAACTCAACGCTCACATGCCGTGGACTCCGGCTGTTCTAGTGAAAATCTGTTTTCACGATGGAGTAAATTTGAAAAAAAAAATAACAATTATCGACGAGAGGAATTTAGGGCATCAGATGCTGCCCCAACAATCAGCGCGGTTACGTAGCCGTGTGTTGTGCAGTGACGAAACGGTTGATGCAGTGTGTTTAGGATGTCGGAGCGTTTGCAATTTGGAAGGCAATGAAGAACACAGGAAAGAAAAGAAAGAACGGACACTGAGTAAAGTAAGGCAAATCTAAAGTCAAATTGCAGAATAAAACCAGTGCACGAAAAGTCCCGCGTCCGGCCATCCTGATTTAGGTTTTCCGTGAGTTCCCTAAATCGCTTCAGGCAAATGCCGGGATGGTTCCTTTGACAGGGCACGGCCGACTTCCTTTCCCATCCTTCCCTACTCCGATGAGGCCGACGATGACCTCGCTGTTTGGTCTCTTCCCCCAAAGCAGCCCAAACTCCCAACTCCGCATTAAAAGTAATCAGTGTAACAATAATTTATTTACACAAAAGAAAATATTGCTTGGATTGCTCCTCTGATGAATGAAATGTGATTCCTTTAAACTTTAAATTAAGATCGGATGGATTAATACACCCATAAATAAACAATACAAGCTGGCATTTTTGATGAAACAGCTACGTCTCTACACAGTCAAAGCATCCAGCAAGGTCGAAACTGGGCACGGACAGGTCAGAGTGACGTCACGGGTAAGTGTCTCCGCGGTCAACTAAGGAGGTACGAATGCAGTGAACCCAAGGAGGTTAGAAAATATTCTAACCTCCTTGGGTGAACCTAATGTTTTAGGCTAGTTAAGATGGCGAACATCGGTTTCAAGTTTTTGACGTAATGACATCTCCCATATATAACACAGACCGCGCATGTCCATATCTCTGCCATGTTAACGCTTGAAACCTACATTTAAGTCAGGTGGCTCGAAGCAGAAAGCTGAATTCCTATCATTACGCGCTCTGTCCCCCCCATGAACCATGGGCCTTGCCGTTGGTGGGGAGGCTTGCGTGCCTCAGCGATACAGATGGCCGTACCGTAGGTGCAACCACAACGGAGGGGTATCTGTTGAGAGGCCAGACAAACGGGTGGTTCCTGAAGAGGGGCAGCAGCCTTTTCAGTAGTTGCAGGGGCAACAGTCTGGATGATTGACTGATCCGGCCTTGTAACACTAACCAAACCGGCCTTGCTGAGCTGGTACTGCGAACGGCTGAAAGCAAGGGGAAACTACAGCCGTAATTTTTCCCGAGGGCATGCAGCTTTACTGTATGGTTAAATGATGATGGCGTCCTTTTGGGTAAAATATTCCGGAGGTAAAATAGTCCCCCATTCGGATCTCCGGGCGGGGACTACTCAAGAGGACGTCATTATCAGGAAAAAGAAAACTGGCGTTCTACGGATCGGAGCGTGAAATGTCAGATCCCTTAATCGGGCAGGTAAGTTAGAAAATTTAAAAAGGGAAATGGATAGGTTAAAGTTAGATATAGTGGGAATTCGTGAAGTTAGGTTGCAGGAGGAACAAGAATTTTGGTCAGGTGAATACAGGGTTATAAATACAAAATCAAATAGGGGTAATACAGGAGTAAGTTTAATAATGAATAAAAAAAATAGGAGTGCGGGTAAGCTACTACAAACAGCATAGTGAACGCATTATTGTGGCCAAGATAGACACGAAGCCCACGCCTACTACAGTAGTACAAGTTTATATGCCAACTAGCTCTGCAGATGACGAAGAAATTGATGAAATGTATGATGAGATTAAAGAAATTATCCAGGTGGCGAAGGGAGACGAAAATTTAATAGTCATGGGTGACTGGAATTCGAGAGTAGGAAAAGGGAGAGAAGGAAACATAGTAGGTGAATATGGATTGGGGCTAAGAAATGAAAGAGGAAGCCGCCTGGTAGAGTTTTGCACAGAGCATAACTTAATCATAGCCAACACTTGGTCCAAGAATCATGAAAGAAGGTTGTATACATGAAAGAATCCTGGAGATACTAGAAGGTATCAGATAGACTTATGTTTTTTTAAATGGACCTCCTATATTTTTTCTTCAGCAATCCATAGCATGACAAAGCACATACACAATGGCGTTGATTGCATCGCAATATTCCCATTACATCCCGAGATATTAAGACGCGAAGTTGACGCTTGAAACACCCGACACGCGCTGCTAGCGTACGTCCTGAGCCTCAGGCGTGAACCCCATGCTGCCCGTAATCGCGATGTGATTGACATGCGTAATCACACTTCATACTTATCAAGAGGTCCGAAACGAATAATACGGTCTGCTGCCATCTTGCATTAACGTCGTACATTCCAGCAGGTATTTATCCCATAGGCTAGGGGTGATGCGGTTCTGTAACGTATCTGTGTACCGCAACGTTAGTCACAAAGTTAACTTCGCTTATCGTTAATCCGTTACTAAAAAGGTAATCCCGTTCAACGTTAAAACTTTACTTTACTGTAGATCTAGCGCAAGTGACAGTTAATCATTCACTCGTAATAGTAAAATTCATGTTGATGGTTTTAGTGAAACGAGCAAGTGGACTAAAAGTTTTACCGTTGTTTAGATAAAAATGTTTTGATTTGGGAAGTTCAGGTAGGACATAGAAGATGAATATAAACATGTTTGACCAATTAGTTTTATTAGCACATAATTATCAATGTTATGTTTATCTAATGCGTTAAATGACAAATTGTTGCAAACATATGTTTCTTAACATCACTGGGTAAAATGGCCCTTTGTAGAAACTTCCACTGTGATAACAGCACTACATACTAAACATAGCGTTCACATCTCATGCTCAAAGTGATGCCCATTGGCTTGCATACATAGGGTCACTCTGCGGATGAAGGATGCCCTACTTCGTGCTACTGTTTCCTCTTTGATGGCGGTACAAGCATCAATAATGCGTTGCTTCATGTCCTCTGGTGTTCTTGGTTCATGTTGGTAAACAGCATCCTTCACTGCTCCCCAAAGAAAATAATCCAGCGGTGTAAGGTCCGGAGATCGGGCAGGCCACCTAACTGGGCCACCTCGTCCAATCCACCTACCAGGGAACTTACGGTTCAGAAGTCGTCGTGCTCGTAAGGCGTTATGTGCAGGGCATTCGTCATGCTGATACCACATGACCATTCTCCGGTTCAGAGGTACGGTGTCCAAGAGAACAGGAAGATCGTGTCGTATAAATCTGGAGTATTGTCTGCCATTTTGGATGCCATTTATAAAGAAAGGTCCGATAATGGTATCTCCAATAATCCCACACCAAACATTAACTTTCCACGGACGCTGATGCTCTACCTGACGGAGCCATTTTGGATTGTCTGCGGACCAATAACGCATATTCCTCATATTGACAATTCCTTTGTTGGAGAATGATGCCTCGCCGGTAAAGAGAACATCTGCAAAAAAATTTGGATGTTACCCTATTGTGGAAGTCATTTCCATGAAGATCCTGGTGTAAATGAACATGGTAAGGATGAAATTTATGACGTTTAAGAATACGCTGTGCACTTGATTTCGACACACCAACTTCACGTTCAATTTGACGTGTGCTGATTTGAGGATTCACAGCTATGGTAGCGAGCACAGCAACTTCAGCACGTTCATCTGTGCGTGTTCTAGGACGATGTCGAGGTCTTGGATTTAAGCTTCCCGTTTCACGTAGACGAGATGTGAGACGACCAAACATCCGGCGCGAAGGCAATGGCTTGTCAGGGAATCGTCTTCTGTACAGTCGTTCTGCCTGAACAGCATTTCGTCCACCTACAACAGGGTACAGTACAGGTATGTAGAGTAGGGTAGAAAACAGACATATTAACTTAATAATCATAATGTTCGCTAACAGTACTATCAATAAACAAGCAATCTCATAACGTATTTCCCGTCAACGTACATTCTCCATAGATCAGCAGCATTTCTACCATATCTTCATGTGTGCACATTATACTGTACAGTATAAGTTCCACAACACAACGTTTATTCACAATGTGTACTACCTCCGTGCTGTCACTAGATTACTCTGATGCACGACTACACTGGCAAGCGGTGTACTGCAAGCCAAAGCAACAACAAATGGGATGCTCGGAGGGTGGTGGAGTACAGGAGTTTGCATGGGTCGCAAATCATAAACAAGGCGAAGTGGTAACTGTGGCAGTAGTGGGAACTACGTTGGACACTTGACTAGGTAGAGCCAGGCCCTGCGCGACAGACACAATGGGTCATATAACGCATTAGATAAACCTTATTTTGGGTGTGCAGGATAAATAAGACAACATGACGGGTGTACACCGATCGGTACTGGTTCATATTGTGTACATAGATACGTAAAACGTGCAAGAGGGAAACCATTATGTGCTAATGAGAGTTGATGGCAGCAGACCGTATTATTCGTTTCGGACCTCTTGATAAGTATGGAGGTGTGATTACGCATGTCAATCACATCGCGATTACGGGCAGCATGGGGTTCACGCCTGAGCCTCAGGACGTGCGCTAGCAGCGCATGTCGGGTGTTTCAAGCGTCAACTTCGCGTCTTAATATCTCGGGATGTAATGGGAATATTGCGATGCAATCAACGCCATTGTGTATGTGCTTTGTCATGCTATGGATTGCTGAAGAAAAAATATAGGAGGTCCATTTAAAAAAATATAAGTTTGTGTTAAAAAACACATATGCTTTCGTTTTAGAATGTTTCCAAATATGTACATTCATGGGCCCTAGCCTTACATTGATACCGGTGAAAGTCGTTTTCCAATAGCTGTTATTGTTCCAGAGATATTTTGGGTGGACAAGATAGCTGGGACACACTGTATAATGATAAGACAGAGATTTAGGAACCAGGTTTTAAATTGTAAGACATTTCCAGGGGCAGATGTGGACTCTGACCACAATCTATTGGTTATGAATTGTAGCTTAAAACTGAAGAAACTGCAAAAAGGTGGGAATTTAAATAGATGGGACCTGGATAAACTGACTAAACCTGTGGTTGTACAGAGTTTCAGGGAGATCATAAGGGAAGAGTTTGATAGAGCACTGAAAGACCTGAGTCGAAACAAGGCCCCGGGAGTAGACAACATTCCGTTAGAACTACTGACGGCCTTGGGAGAGCCAGTCCTGACAAAACTCTACCCTCCGGTGAGCAAGATGTATGAGACAGGCGAAATACCCACAGACTTCAAGAAGAGTACAATAATTCCAATCCGAAAGAAAGCAGGTGTTGACAGATGTGAAAATTACCGAACTATCAGTTTAATAAGTCACAGCTGCAAAATACTAACACGAATTTTTTACAGACGAATGGAAAAACTGGTAGAAGCCGACCTCGGGGAAGATCAGTTAGGGTTCCGTAGAAATGTTGGAACACGTGAGGCAGTACTGACCTTACGACTTATCTTAGAAGAAAGATTAAGGAAAGGCAAACCTACGTTTCTAGCATTTGTAGACTTAGAGAAAGCTTTTGACAATTTTGACTGGAATACTCTATTTCAAATTCTAAAGGTGGCAGGGGTAAAATACAGGGAGCGAAAGGCTATTTACAATTTGTACAGAAACCAGATGGCAGGTATAAGAGTCGAGGGGCATGAAAGGGAAGCAGTGGTTGGGAAGGGAGTGAGACAGGGTTGTAGCCTCTCCCCGATGTTATTCAATCTGTATATTGAGCAAGCAATAAAGGAAACAAAAGAAAAGTTCGGAGTAGGTATTAAAATCCATGGAGAAGAAATAAAAACTTTGAGGTTCGCCGATGACATTGTAATTCTATCAGAGACAGCAAAGGACTTGGAAGAGCAGTTGAACGGAATGGACAGTGTCGTGAAAGGAGGGTATAAGATGAACATCGACAAAAGCAAAACGAGGATAATGCAATGCAGTCGAATTAAATCGGATGATGCTGCGGGAATTAGATTAGGAAATGAGACGCTTAAAGTAGTAAAGGAGTTTTGCTATTTGGGGAGCAAAATAACTGATGACGGTCGAAGTAGAGAAGATATAAAATGTAGACTGGCAATGGCAAGGAAAGCGTTCCTGAAGAAGAGAAATTTGTTAACATCGAGGATAGATTTAAGTGCCAGGAAGTCATTTCTGAAAGTATTTGTATGGAGTGTAGCCATGTATGGAAGTGAAACATGGACGATAAATAGTTTGGACAAGAAGAGAATAGAAGCTTTCGAAATGTGGTGCTACAGAAGAATGCTGAAGATTAGATGGGTAGATCACATAACTAATGATGAAGTATTGAATAGAATTGGGGAGAAGAGGAGTTTGTGGCACAACTTGACAAAAAGAAGGGACCGGTTAGTAGGACATGTTCTGAGGCATCGAGGGATCACAAATTTAGCATTGGAGGGCAGCGTGGAGGGTAAAAGCCGTAGAGGGAGACCAAGAGATGAATTCACTAAGCAGATTCAGAAGGATGTAGGTTGCAGTAAGTACTGGGAGATGAAGAAGCTTGCACAGGATAGGGTAGCATGGAGAGCTGCATCAAACCAGTCTCAGGACTGAAGACCACCACAACAACAACGCGCTCTGTGAAGTGGAGCTGATAGTTATAGTTTCTCCAATTTAGAGCTGAAATTGAGCATTGATTTTGACAATCCAACGAACTATAGTTTTACACATGTAGTAGTGCAGTTAATCTAATTTCTCCGAAATTCCTGATAATAAAGCAGTGGTTATCGTTTTTACATGTGGTCAAGTTGAAACTCATTGAGAGTTCTTATAACATGCGACAATTTTTTTTTCACTTTGAATTCGAACGCAGCATTAGTTTTCTAACGATTCCGCAAGAATATTCGTGAAATACTTTAGTAAGTTTTTGTAAGAAAGGAAATTCGTTTATGTGTATAATGTGAGGTATTTACACAAAATAAGCACGTATGTTTTCCGACTTTTGCTTAATCCAGTACTGATACCGAAACGATATCAGGATAGTTAGCGTAATATATTACAAAACGTTGATTTTACTGATGTAATGAGCTAGATATTAGCGATATGTCGCCGGAAAAGATTAATCATTTACCAAGTTTTACAACCAAGGACCAACATCCATCCTAACTTTCAACTTATGGAAATACCACTGTATGTTACGGTATATTGAGTATTTTAAAGTAATTTACTTACAAACTGAGATTTTCGTCACTTTACCGAATCTGCAGGATACAAAACAAGATTCATCTCAGCATACTTCTGCATCTAGTAAAAAGCACAACATTTGATCTGTAACAAAAATATCACAAATTGTAGACTGAGTCACATGACTTTAGATGTTGGTTTCAGTAAAATGACGTCAAGCGCAGTCTATGTTATCTAGGTCTATGGGTCTTTGACTGTTTATTTCCCAGCGTACGCAGAGATCATGAAGAGACACATACTCCTCATGTTACAACCAACCGTACTTCCGGTTGGTATAATCACAGTCTAAAAACGTAAGTCACGACACTCCATCTCGCTTTTGTCATCCCAGCGACAGCAGCGTCACAAGTAGCCAGCAAGCGACACCTCTGAATACAATATTTGATGAGTGCGAACACTAACGTTTATACTGATTTCTAACACAGTTTTTGCAATGTTTGTGTATGTAGCGCCATAAAATCGATAACAACTTAAAAATTACACCACATTGATGATTATTTGGTTTCTTAAGATCCCTGGGAGATACTAAACGGTGCGTTACAGGACAGTTAGTTTACGATTCTCTTGTAATGTATGATCTTTTACTGAATAATGTTGTTTTCCTTTAATAACAAAAAATTGCAAGTGAACACCAGAAGACCTGACCTTTTATAAAAAGACGTCGTACATCTATCCACAATGCAAAGTTTTGTTTACTACATTTTCAGCCATGTGGTACATGTGGTACGCAGGAATCCTATATGGAATGTAGTATGTAGAAATCCTGTATGGAATGTGATACCTATTTTATTCAACGTATCAAATAAGCCACCACAACTGTAGCTTAACGGAAAATCACCAAGACCTAATAATAACTCGTCAAAAGTAATGAAAAAGATCCCGAACACAGGAGAAACCATTTCCATAATTGTTGCTAAATCTGAGCCACAAACGGCAAGAATCTTCAACACATTCGCTTAGGAGTAGTAGTTACAGTTACAAAAATATTCGCGTATTACAAAATCTACTGAAGTGCAAGAAGGGGCGAATTATTGGACTCCATAAAAAAGTTAAGTGTCAAGGAAATAACAACAGAGAAATAATGTTTCTCATGCACGAAATGTGTTCTTATTCTCTTGCTGTCAGTGGAATAAGCTGCAAATACAGACATATTCAAAAATATTTCTTCATAAATGAGTTGTAGCTTATGTCACTGAATCAGTGTGATTCGGCTGTTTTTACATATATTACACAATAAATCTCGTGATTACTAAACCATGGAACGCAAAAATACAACCACTATTCCATTAATTAAGTAGAAATAATTAAAAACAAACATTATCCTTACGACACATGTGACTGCTTTCTCACTGCTTGGAGCACTAGCGTCGCTCAAGCTATCGAACGGTAGCAACTTTTGCACCAGACAGTGTCGTGACTGTACTTATTATACTATGGTGAAATTCTGCCATTAATGTCATGTACACTTGACATTCATCATTCATGCATTTCGTGCAGAGTGGCTGCGCGGTTTGAGGCATCATGTCACGGAATGCACGGCCCCTCCCGCCGGAGGTTCGAGTCCTCCCTCAGGCATGGGTGTATGTGTCGTTCGTAGCATAAGTTAGATTAAGTAGTGTGTAAAACTAGGGACCGATGACCTCAGCAGATTGGTCCCTTAGGAATTCACACACATTTGAACATGCATACATTTTAGGACATATGTTCGTAAATTTGTCTTCAGATTAAAATTTTTGTATGTACTGACTTAGAATACTAAATACAGTTGACATCAGTAGTGGGGCAAAACCAATATGAGGACAATTTGTTATTGTGGGTTGCATGCATGCATACATTCAGGGACAAACCTATTGTTATGTTGATTTATAACCCCCTGGGTGTAATAAATCCTTCTGAGAAACCCCCCTCCCTTCCCTTCCCCACTATCTTCCCCTTAACCTATTGTGCTGCTTTTCCCCCCTCCCCCATCCCCTCCAGGCAATGCCCCAGCCTTACTCTCCCCCATACACTCAAAAAGAAGAGAGAGAGAGAGAGAGAGAGAGAGAGAGAGAGAGAGAGAGAGAGAGAGAAAAGATGGCAGGAAAATCGCTCAATCTGTCATGAGCTGTTGATATGGAAAGTCCAAGTATTACCCTATCCAGCAACTACATGTCCTAATTACGTAATTACACTTATGCAGATTGGAGGTGGTGTTTTGTTGCAAAATTTTCGTGTGTGTACTCACCTTGTCATGTAGGGATCGACTGAGCTAGTGCACAATGCCACCACCAGAGGATGTTCTACCCCCAACCCTTCGCCCCCTATATCCTCACCCCTCCCAGAAAGAACTGGCGGGAAAAATCGCTGAATATTCCTTTCCCTCTCTTTCCGTTTCTTACTCTTCCTCCGTTTTGGCGTTTGAGGTCTCTCTTTTATCTTTTCTTCTTCTTCCTCCCTGTGCATTCCTGAAGGCCAACCCACGTGTTTGACGCTCAAAAGGTGATGGGTAAGGCGTAATTCCCAGGGCTTGTATGTACCCCCTGGTAAAGACCAGGCCCAGGGAGGAATGGTTTCCTGAGCTGGTATATTCCGCCATGCCGATTGGGTCCTCTGTCTGGAGTTCAGGAGGTGTGACCTGAGGTGGGGTTCATCACCAAAGGTGAGTGAGCCTCCCAGCAGGAAGAAGCACACCATCGGAGATGCTGGCAATCATGGTGGATTTCTCTGCAATGAGTATTTCGTCTCAAAAGCGTAAATGGGTCGAGATGAAAGAATCGACGCCTCCCCTGGCTGCACCACGATATCTTGTGGTGTCATGCTTGGAAAAAGGTCACAATTTCAAGACAGTTAATCCATTTGTTATTCAGAAGGGTGTAGATGCCATTGCCGATCCTGTGAAGTCCTGGTCTCGGTTCTGTAATGGTATCTTGGTTTTGGAGACAGATGCTGCTTTTCAGGCACAGAAACCGCTTAATGCAACACTTCTCGACAGCTGCCCTGTTACAGTAGTGGCCCACTGTAGTCTGAATTCCTTCTGTGGTGTCATATTCGCTCGGCTGCTTGATGGCCTGACAGAGATTGAAATAACAGTCTGTCTCACTGACCTGGGAATGGCTGCAGTTCATTGCATCATGAAAATGGTTAATAAAGAATTAGTGTCAACTCGCACTCTATTAATCACTTTTGACCCTGTGGTTCTTCCATCAAAAATTAAGGCTGGCTACAAATCTATTACTGTCAGACCATATATCCTAAATCCCACTCATTGCTACAAATGTCAGCACTACAACCACACCCAAGAATCTTATGAAAAATGCACCATACGCGTAACCCGTAACAGGGACGCTCAAGAGGGCGAGTTTCCATCTCATTCTTCTCACTGTATCAACTGCAAAGATCATCATGCTGCTTCCTCCCGTGACTGGACTATCCAATGTACTTCAATCAGAGAGCCGTTCAGGAGATTTGGCAGAAGGAAAAGGTTCCTACTCACATTTCTTGGAAAATGTTGACTTGGTGCAAACCTTGTACACCACCCTCTGGCAATTATAGTACAGTTCTCGCTACGCCCCGACCTACAAAGGACATGGCTATGCAGACTTGCGACTTCCAGTTTAGTGCCACACTTCTGAAATTTTCCAGCTTTAAGTGACACCCTTAACTTCACCTGCTATGAGTGCACACCATACCAGCAAACCTTTGCCTGTGCAGGCGAAATTGTATGACTCGCAAACAGGAGCACAAGAGTCCAAAAAGGAGTACTCCCATGATGACTTTCTGTGCATGTATAGCCAGCCAATGTCTGGGTCTGCAACTGACAAACGCCAAGGTTCTAAGCAATCAAACAAAGGTAAATGATCTTCCCCTTCTCCACCTCATCGGGATACCCTCACCTGGCCGATCTCTGTTTCACCAGGGCACACTGCCAACAACTAGTCTGCTGGCCGACCAAAGGCGAATACCAACACCTCTGTCGAACTACACTCCTGGAAATTGAAATAAGAACATCGTGAATTCATTGTCCCAGGAAGGGGAAACTTTATTGACACATTCCTGGGGTCAGATACATCACATGATCACACTGACAGAACCACAGGCACATAGACACAGGCAACAGGGCATGCACAATGTCAGCACTAGTACAGTGTATATCCACCTTTCGCAGCAATGCAGGCTGCTATTCTCCCATGGAGACGATCGTAGAGATGCTGGATGTAGTGCTGTGGAACGGCTTGCCATGCCATTTCCACCTGGCGCCTCAGTTGGACCAGCGTTCGTGCTGGACGTGCAGACCGCGTGAGACGACGCTTCATCCAGTCCCAAACATGCTCAATGGGGGACAGATCCGGAGATCTTGCTGGCCAGGGTAGTTGACTTACACCTTCTAGAGCACATTGGGTGGCACGGGATACATGCGGACGTGCATTGTCCTGTTGGAACAGCAAGTTCCCTTGCCGGTCTAGGAATGGTAGAACGATGGGTTCGATGACGGTTTGGATGTACCGTGCACTATTCAGTGTCCCCTCGACGATCACCAGTGGTGTACGGCCAGTGTAGGAGATCGCTCCCCACACCATGATGCCGGGTGTTGGCCCTGTGTGCCTCGGTCGTATGCAGTCCTGATTGTGGCGCTCACCTGCACGGCGCCAAACACGCATACGACCATCATTGGCACCAAGGCAGAAGCGACTCTCATCGCTGAAGACGACACGTCTCCATTCGTCCCTCCATTCACGCCTGGAGGCGGGCTGCACGATGTTGGGGCGTGAGCGGAAGACGGCTTAACGGTGTGCGGGACCGTAGCCCAGCTTCATGGAGACGGTTGCGAATGGTCCTCGCCGATACCCCAGGAGCAACAGTGTCCCTAATTTGCTGGGAAGTGGCGGTGCGGTCCCCTACGGCACTGCGTAGGATCCTACGGTCTTGGCGTGCATCCGTGAGTCGCTGCGGTCCGGTCCCAGGTCGACGGGCACGTGCACCTTCCGCCGACCACTGGCGACAACATCGATGTACTGTGGAGACCTCACGCCCCACGTGTTGAGCAATTCGGCGGTACGTCCACCCGGCCTCCCGCATGCCCACTATACGCCCTCGCTCAAAGTATGTCAACTGCACATACGGTTCACGTCCACGCTGTCGCGGCATGCTACCAGTGTTAAAGACTGCGATGGAGCTCCGTATGCCACGGCAAACTGGCTGACACTGACGGCGGCGGTGCACAAATGCTGCGCAGCTAGCGCCATTCGACGGCCAACACCGCGGTTCCTGGTGTGTCCGCTGTGCCGTGCGTGTGATCATTGCTTGTACAGCCCTCTCGCAGTGTCCGGAGCAAGTATGGTGGGTCTGACACACCGGTGTCAATATGTTCTTTTTTCCATTTCCAGGAGTGTAATTTGGCTAAAATGGTTCAAATGGCTCTGAGCACTATGGGACTCAACATCTGTTGTCATAAGTCCCCTAGAACTTAGAACTACTTAAACCTAACTAACCTAAGGACATCACACACATCCATGCCCGAGACAGGATTCGAACCTGCGACCGTAGCAGTCGCGCGGTTCCTCGAACTAATTTACCAGGGTTCTCCAGCCTCTGAACCTAGTCGTTGCGCACGTTCGAATTCTGGCATTTGGCAGCCAATATGGTTACTAACCTCTCTTTAGCCCATCTCCTGTCTACCATCGGATATAGTTATCCTCCAATGGCAGATTCGTGGCATCAGATACCATAAGGGAGAATTGCAGCTCCTCTTGCGATCATACTGTCCAGTTGTTTTCTACCTCCAGGAAACAAAATTACACTCTCACGACAGCTTTGACTTCCCACACTTCACTTCAGTCTGTTTTGGCCTTCCCCCTGAGGCAGGGACTCTGGCTCATACGGGAACCATGTTGCTCATTCGAGACGACGTCTATAGTCACACCATTTTCTTGTGCACCCAGCTCCAAGCTGTTGAGTCTGTCATTCCCGTCCTGGGTTCACCTTCTCTCTTTGCAATGTTTACTCACTTTCGTCTTCTACTGTCACTGGGGGTAGACATTTTGCGACATATTGCTCAACTTCTTCCTATCTTTCTGCTGCTCAGCGACTTTAATGCCCAGCACCCCCTTTGGAGCTCTCCACATCCCTGTCCAAGAGGCTCTCTCCTAGTAGATATCTTCAACCAGCTTAATCTAATCTGCTGAACATGGCGTATACCCACATTTCTTTCTGATTCCACGCACTCATTTTCCCACGTGGACCTTTCGATCTGTACTGCTCAGCTTGCTCATCGTCTCGAGTGATCCAGTCTCTCTGACACACACTCAGGTTACCATTTCCCCTGTGTCATTCATTTGCTAACACCTATCCCATCTGTGCGTCCAACCAATTGGCAGCTTTCCAAAGCTGACTGGCACCTCTACTTCTCATTGGCCACTTTCAGTGAACACCATTTCCCCTGCATTGTTAATCAGGTAGAATGCCTTACAAACGCTATCCTTACTGCCGCAGAATGTTCCACACCTCGCGCCTCTTCCTCACTGTGATGTGTTCCCATCCCCTGGTGGACTGAAGTATGACACGACACAGAGACACACAGAGACGAGCTCTACCCCACGGTGGCAATTTGTAACCGTTATAAAAAGCTACGTGTGCAATGTCGCCACATTTTCAATGATAGTGAAAGAACTAGTTGGTTTTCTTTTCAAATCTCTTTTAACAGTTTGGGGTAATCTCCGCCGGTTTTCAGGAACAGCAGATCCTGGCCGGACCATAGCAAACAATGTCATTGTAGACCCTCTAGATATCTTCAACACCTTGGACCGATATTTTACAGATATTTCGAGCTCCACCCACTCCTGCCTTTCTTCCAATTAAATTGGGGCGAAGGATGATATCTTTCTCCTCCCAGAATCGTGAATGTTACGATACTGCTTTTACTATGAGGGAGCTTAACCGTGCACTCTCGTCGCCCCAGTCATTCGCTCCAGGACTGGACGGCGTTCACATTCTGATGTTGCAACAACTATCTCCTGAGAAGCTACGCTTTCTCCTCCATACATATAAACGCATTTGGACAAATGGCACATTTCCTAGTCGCTGGTGTGAGGCCATTGTCATTCCCATATCTAAGCCTGTCAAGGACAAACACCTTCCTTCCTGCTACTGCCCAATTTCCCTCACCAGTAGCGTCTACACGGTGATGGAACGTATGATTAATGCTCAACTGGTGTGGTAGCTCGAGTTTCGAAATCTCCTCACTAACGCCCAGTGTAGGCACCACTGTGCGGTTGATCATCTTGTCACTTTCTCAACTCATATTATGAACAATTTTTTGCTGAAATGCCAAACTGTGGCATGTTTTTTGATTTGAAGAAGGCATATCACACCTGCTGGAGGACAGGTATCCTCCATATTATATATGAGTGGGGCTTCCAGGGTTGCCTGCCCCTTTTTACCTGGGAATTTTTGAAAGACCATGTTTCTAAGGCACGTGTGGGCTCAGCTCAGTCACACACTTTATTCAAGAGAATGGTGTGCCTCAGGGTTCTGTTCTCAGTGTCATCTTATTTGCCGTAGCCATTAACCGTACTATGGATTGTCTCCTGCCAGGTATCTCAGGTTCTCTTTTCGTTGAGGACTTTGCGATCTATTGTAGTTCTCAGTGAACCTGTCTACTTGAACGGCGTCTTCAGTGATGTCTTGATCATCTTTACTCATGGAGCATCAACAATGGCTTCCGCTGATAAAACTGTCTGTATGAACTTCTGGCAGTGCTTGGAGTTTCTTCCCCCGTCCCTACGTCTCAGCCCAGTCCTTCTTCCGTTTGCTGGCACAACGAAATTCTTGGGACTCACGTTCGATAGGAAACTCTATTGGTCTTCCAACATCTCTTATCTGGCAGCTTGTTGTACTCGCTCTCTAGTGCTCCACGTGTTGTATGCAGTTCATCGTGGGGAATGGATAGGGCCGTCCTCTTACGTTTATACCGGACCCTTGTCCATTCGAAACTGGATTATGGCTGTGCACTTACTTCGTCTTAACACCATCCACCATTGCTGGGTACGTTTATCCACTGGTGCTTCAATGTTAGCCCCACTGAGAGTCTTTATGCTGCAGCTGCTGAGTTACTGCTGTCCCACTGGCAGGATGTTCTCCTCAGTCGTTACGCAAGCCGTCTGTCTTCTATACCTGGTCACCCATCCTATGCTCCATTTTTTGACGATTCCCTCGACCGCCAGTGTGTGCTGCACCTGTCTTCTCTGTTGCCTTCAAACGTTTGCTTTCGTCTGCTACTTCGACAACTTTGCTTTATGCTCCCTGCCACATTCCCCACGGAGGCGAGATCTCCAACGCCCTAGCTTAGTGCAGAGATGTATGTTCATTTCTGACTCCATTCGCTTCTTAAGGACACAATTCCTGTCCTGGTGCATCACAGCGAGTTTCTCGCACTTTGCACACGGCCTAGGGACAGTGTCTTCGTCTACACCAAAAGTTCCAAAACCGACTCTGGCGTAAGGTGTACCTTTGTACTTAGCGACGATACTTTTCAATATTGGATTCTTGACCAGTGCCCAATTTTTAGCGTGGAGCTCTATGCCCTTTATCAGGCCACCCAGTACACCCGGTAACACAGGCTTCCAAATTGTGTCATCTGCTCAGAATCTTTCAGTGCTCTTCAGAGCCTTCGTGTACTGTACTCAGTCCACCGTTCCGTATAATGGATCCAGGAGTGCCTCCACTTACTGTGGGGGAGGGAGCCAACATGGTGTTCCTGTGGGCTCCTGGTCACATTGGTGTTCCAGGGAACGAGGCTGCTGATGCTGCTGCAAAGGCTGCAGCGCTCCTCCCTCGGCTTGTTAGACATTATGTTCCCTTGGATGATCTTCGTGTTGCTGTCTGTCGGCATGTAGTAACACTTGGGAGTGCACAATGGTCTTCTTTCCAGGCGAACAAACTCAGGAGATTAAACCTCTCCCAAAAGCATCGTCGACTTCTTCTCAGCCCTCACATCGTGAGGAGGTCATTCTAGCCAGGCTGCATGTAGGACACTGTCGTTTTAGTCTCCACCATTTACTAAGTGACGACCCTGACCCACTCTGTGCCTAGTGCTCTCAACTCTTGATGGTACTCAACTTTCTGAGCTGGTGCCCATATTTTAACTGTTTGTTAGATATTTTACTGGATGACATGCGTACTGTCAATCATGTCTTACTTTTTACTCGCCGCAGCGACATGGCGAAGCAAATTTGATCTCCCTCATGAAGACCTCCGCCATCTCAACGATGTTTTGAGAAATTTTCCCTTGGGACGTCCTTGTCCTTAGCTGCTCCTCTTTTGAAGTCGCTTGTTTGGGTTTTGCCCTTTTCGCCTTATGTTTTTATTTAGTACTTGATTTTTCTTACATTCTGATATAGGCTCTTATGACCTTAGCAGTTTTGCGCCCTAAACCACCAACCAACCAATCAACTTATGGACGTCAAGGTATCTACCGTAACGAGTTGTGCGCTCAGGATGTACTCCGGAATTTCTTTCACATGTCAGGATTGACCATGGAAAAAATAGTCGTCTTTTTCGTTTTTGACATTAATGCATGCCTTCTTGGTTGATACATCCTTAGGAGGACTGACATAGGTTGACTCTCCTTTTACTGAATCACAAACATTTGTATGGGAGTGTAAAGGTGTAGTACTTGGTTGAGTGCTTTAGCTGATCCTGTAACTTCCATCTGGGAGAACCTGTCTCCTATAGCACTTCAGGTAGATTCACGAAACCACTTGTTGATTGATGATAGATGGGGTCTGTGTTATCACGCAATTATCACCTCTTCCCAAAGATAGTGAAGATATATCTCGTCAATACCAGAGACTTGTTTGGTGGTGGCGGTAGGGAGGGGGGGGGGGGGGGGGGGGCAGAATGTTGGGACAGTTTGATGATGCACAGCACAGCCCTGCATTTGACGATAGGGTAGCGCGTATCATTAACGCTTTGATGAGCTCTGTTTCCAAGACAGGAAGGCACGCTCTTAGAAATCCTGCAGGGTCGCGGCACAGTACTGCCATATTCTGATTCTAGTGAATGAGATTCGCTCCTCAAAGGAATCTGCAATCACCGAGTATTCTAGTTGTGGTACGGTGTTACTAACGTGATGTCCTTCACAGGTGGGGGAACTACCACTAGCCACAGGATTATTACTATAACTAAAACTAGATGACGACGATGCTGCTGCTGCTGGCTGTTACGATGAGCAGAGAGATATGTATTGTATCTGGCATTGGCGATTTAGACAATGGCATGGTGCAGGAGGCCGTGCATTGCTCCAGTAAGAGCAGCCAGATTGTGGCAGCAGCTGCAGAGATGATTGCTGTTCCCACATCTCTGAGTCAGTTGCTGGAGGTAGGGTGGTCCATGCGTGCCAGAGATGATCTGTTGCGGCAGATCATATTGCATAGACAGTGGTTCTGTAGAGAAGGAAAAAGAAAAAGTACATACACATTATAAACTCGTCTGCTTCTGCAAGGAAAGAAAGAATATTGATTATTTGAAAATAGAATGAGCAAAATGTGTAACTTACAAATGTCGCTCTGGCTCCGTGACATATCCCTCATGTCATCTGGAGCTGTCTCACGGCAACGAAGCTCCGATTCCACCTCCTCCATCCAATCAGGCGTCTCCTCGTCTGAACCGGTGCGGAGCCACCTGTTCAGCTTTCCTACATCACCTGCAACTTACGGATCTTTTTAATAAAAACATATACATAAAACTACAACTTTAAGAATATACACTTACAACAGATCAATGATGGCTCCTGCTTCTCCTTAACACATACCTCTCTTTCTTTTTCTTCTTCATTGAAATCACCTACACAAAGAATATGTCTCGGACAACAACACATTAAATATACGATTAATTTTTTTAGAAAGAAATTACATATACATAGTACTATGAAGATTAATGATATACACTACTGGCCATTAAAACTGCTACACCAAGAAGAAGTGCAGATGATAAACGGGTATTCATTGGACAAATATATTATACTGGAACTGACACGTGATTACATTTTCACGCAATTTGAGTGCGTAGATCCTGAGAAATCAGTACCCAGAACAACCACCTCTGGCCGTAATAACGGCCTTGGTACGCCTGGGCATTGAGTCAAACAGAGCTTGGATGGCGTGTACAGGTACAGCTGCCCATGCTGCTTCAACACGATACCACAGTTCATCAAGAGTAGTGACTGGCGTATTGTGACGATCCAGTTGCTCGGCCACCATTGACCAGACGTTTTCAATTGGTGAGAGATCTGGCCAGCGCAGCAATCGAACATTTTCTGTATCCAGAAAGGCCCGTACAGGACCTGCAACATGCGGTATGCATTATCCTGCTGAAATGTAGGATTTCGCAGGGATCCAATCAAGGATAGAGCCACGGGTCGTAACACATCTGAAATGTAACGTCCACTGTTCAAAGTGCCGTCAATGCGAACAAGAGGTGACCGAGACGTGTAACCAATGGCACCCCATAGTATCACGCCGGGTGATACGTCAGTATGGCGATGACGAATACACGCTTCCAATGTGCGTTCACCGCGATGTCGCCAAGCACGGATGCGACCATCATGATGCTGTAAACAGAACCTGGATTCATCCGAAAAAATGACGTTTTGTCATTCGTGCACCCAGGTTCGTCGTTGAGTACACCATCGCAGGCGCTCCAGTCTGTGATGCAGCGTCAAGGGTAACCGCAGCCATGGTCTCCGAGCTGATAGTCCATGCTGCTGCGAACGTCGTCGAACTGGCTGCACGATCCGTTACAGCCATGCGGATAAGCTGCCTGTCATCTCGACTACTAATGATACGAAGCCATTGGGATCCAGCACGGCGTTCCGTATTACCCTCCTGAACCCACCTATTCCATATTCTGCTAACAGTCATTGGATCTCGACCAACGCGGGCAGCAATGTCGCGATACGATAAACCGCAATCGCGATAGGCTACAATCCGACCTTTATCAAAGTCGGAATCGTGATGGTACGCATTTCTCCTCTTTACACGATACATCAGAACAACGTTTCACCAGGCAACGCCGGTCAACTGCTGATTGTGCATGAGAAATCGGTTGGAAACTTTCCTCATGTCAGCACGTTGTAGGTGTCGCCACCGGCGCCAACCTTGTGTGAATTCTCTGGAAAGCTAATCATTTGCATATCACACCATCTTGTTCGCGTCTGTAGCACGTTATCTTCGTGGTGTAGCAATTTTAATGGCCAGTAGTGTATATATTTACACCTGTGCCTCTGCTGGTAATGTTGCGGCTACGCATCTTCCACTGCTGCTGCTGCTGCTGCTGCGGGCGCTGCTGCATTTCAGCCTTATCCCATCCACGCTTTAGTGGATATACACTGAAACAATATGGTAACATATATTCAATACTTCTACTACGAAATTCTGAATGAAATATAGGTAGAGTTCTTCGATTTGAATAAGTGCTGACCAGGTAATTCCCTGTACTCCTCTGACTCTGTTTGTTACCACTGGCGCTGCTGCTGTTGTTGACAGAACACTTCATTTTTCAAATATGACTGTGACATACAATCACTTGACGCGACCGTGGACAATGACAGAATTAGGACGTCTGTGGGGTCTGTGGGTGTGGTGGCCTTTATATACCCTTACTGATTTGGCATTAGCCAACAGGAATGCAGTATTCTGAGACACCTGACTCAGCATTAGCCAATAGGAGCACCATATTCCAGAACACCCTGGTCTGCTGGTTTGAAGTGCAGTTGCAACCACTTGAGGTGGGAATTTGCTGGTAACTGAGTATCAAAAAAATGGTTCAAATGGCTCTGAGCACTATGGGACTTAACATCTTAGGTCATCAGTCCCCTAGAAATTAGAACTACTTAAACCTAACTAACCTAAGGACATCACACACATCCATGCCCGAGGCAGGATTCGAACCTGCGACCGTAACGGTCGCGCGGTTTCAGACTGTAGCGTCTAGAACCGCTCGGCCACTTCGGCCGGCAACTGAGTATCAAAGGAAGTCGCAGTGAACAAAGAGGACCGCAGCCACAGATTGATCTGCCAACTGGGTGGCCACAAAAAATGTTGCTTTCAATATTGATCGACTGTCTCTGAGCGTCTGGTACGACAGATGTGTGAATGCCAGGAGATTGGTGCTTAAAAAGCAACAGAAGAACAAGCAATCAAAGACTTTAAATCGATCTGACGAAAACAAATAAATCTAACAATACTAAAACTGTAGATGTGACCGACGCTTGTGGCACAGCTGTTTCTCCGCGGTGCAGTAAGATCGCGTGCCCGGCTGCAGATGACACGTGGTGCAGCCCAGTGGACGGCAGATGGTGTAATGGGAAGGTTTCCTTGCCAGAAATGTTAAGTGCGAACTGTAACAGTGTAATTACGTGTGGTGAGTGTTTTACGTTGGCGTCGATTTCATGGCATTATTCCTTGCGTGATCTATTTATGACGTCTGTTCAAAAAAATTCCAGAACATTCGTAATTTCGCACCAAAGGTGTGTTGGAGAGAAATTCGGTTGGCATCCCTGGACATACATGTGTTTAATGAGATGGAAGAGTTAGAGGAGCAGTGCATCTGCATTAAAATTTGTGTGAAACTCAAGAAAACCTCTATAGAGACACACCAAATGATGCAGGATGCCTATGGTGATGAGTGCTCAAGCCAAACTTGGTGTTGTGCATGGTTCAGATGTTTTAAAATTAACTGGACAGAAGTTAAAGATTACCCTTGTTCAGGACGCTGTTCCACATCTACCGATGGCCTTCATGTCAGGAACGTCAATGAAACGGTGCGTGCCAATCGAAGACTGACTCTCTGAGAAATTACAAAAGAATGTAACATTTCAGTAGGATCATGTCATGAAATGCCAACACACCATCTTGGAATGCATCTTGCTGCCGCCAAGTTCATCCCATGGCTCATGAGTCTACAGGAGAAAGACCTTCAGCTCGGAATCTGTGAAGAAAATGGCTCTGAGCACTATGGGACTCAACTGCTGTGGTCATCAGTCCCCTAAAACTTAGAACTACTTAAACCTAACTAACCTAAGGAGATCACACACATCCATGCCCGAGGCAGGATTCGAACCTGCGACCGTAGCAGTCGCACGGTTCCGGACTGCGCGCCTAGAACCGCGAGACCACCGCGGCCGGCGAATCTGTGAAGAGCATTTGGAACGCGCAAATGGGAACGAGATGTCGCTTAAGAGAATCATAACTGTTGATGAGATGTGGGACTACAGGTATGATGTTGACATCAAGGTTCAGTATTCACAAAGGGTCGGAAAACTTTTTCCGACATCAAAAAATGCTCGTCAGGTCACGTCAAATGTCAAAGCCATGGTGATATTTTTCTTCGACTTTAAAGGATTAGTTCATCATGAATTCGTGCCACGGGGACAAACTGTTAATCAATGACATTATAGGGACGTGTTGCGACGCCTGCAAGAAAATGTGAGAAGGAAATGGCCTATAACATCGCCAGACAATTTATGGCTCTTGCATCATGATAACGCACCCGCACATTCATCCCTGTTGGTGCATGGCTATTGCACAAATAACGAAATCACTGTGCTGCCTCATCCTCCATACTCTCCAGACTCGGCCTCTGTGGAAACTTTTTATTTCCTAAGTCGAAAACACCGTTGAAAGGGCGAACTTTTGCAGCGATAAATGAGATAAAATAAAATTGGCAGACGGCGCTTCGCGCGATCGAGCAAGAAGCTTACCAATACTGCTTCTAGAAGCGGAAACGGCGTTGTGAATGGTGTATCAATTGTGGAGGAGAGTATTTCGAAGCAGACCATGCACAGTAACTAAAAGATAAACACAGAAAATTTTTGTCTATAAAGTTCTGGAATTTTTTGAACCGACCTCGTATATCTTTAATTACTTCTTTCGATGTATTTTACAAGATCTGCATCTTCCAAAATTAAATAGACAGCAGAGAATGATGACCTTTCCCTACCAAATAAAAGAGATCCAACCCCTGCAAATTGCAAGGCAAATTGAATTTTATTAATAAATAATATATTATTATTATGACCTCTGCAAATTAGTTGAATTTTCTGTTGTGGGGTCATTCCAGTCCACCAGCTCGGTCCCGGGAAAGGAATAGCAGGAGATAGACATACAGCACAGAAAGGGAAGTAGCAGTACAAAGGCATGGGCCCGTGGTAGCCAAGCACGTATTCATCAAAGAGTGTTGAGCCCCCTGGGGAGGGGAGACATTCATAAGTGTTATAACTTTGGTGATATCGAGTTTCCTGTCAAACTCTAGGAGATATATAAATCTGAGACGCAGAGTACCAGATGTCAGTTTATTTTTATGGCCTTGAGAAACGCAAGTCAGATGAGCAGAACAAGCAAGATAAACATATAATCGTCAGAGCCCTCCAATTCTCAAAATTTGCCGAACAAGGTAAGATGCATAAGTACATACTGCTATTTGCAGATGAGGAAACTGAGAAAACAATTATGCTTAAGTTTGTATCAACATGTCCCACCTACTTTCTTCCCAAATGCGTAAACAGTCCTAAACAACATATTTGCTTAAGGTGTCTCAATGCCTTATCGACAAGTGAGTATTCAAAGCATCTAGTGGACTGCGCTTTGAAGGACCTGGTACTTGTTATTTTGCCTAGTGAGGAGTGATGTCCGTTTGTGGTGCATGCTGACACTGAAAGCCTCTTCGCTCCTGTGATCCGCTACGAAGGTGACCCTACAGCCTCACATACTATCTTCACAGAAAAACACGTACTGCAATTTTGTCATATGATGACATGATGGAGACCGTGGCTGTCATTTTAAGACAAATGTTGATGGTGTTGGGACAGCAACCAGCCACAAATTTGCTTTCAGTTCTTTTATTCAAAGGGTACTGTTATCGGTTTCGAATCGTTGTGATTCATCTCCAGACGGTTTAAACGCTTCCGTATGACATGTGGTGTGTTTTTTACAGATTAATTGTCGTGGAATGTCGGTTTGGAGTGTTTTTTTTTCATAACATTCGTTCAACAGATGTGAATACATTCCCACTGCTTTCTTATTGTTGACACGTAAATTTTTCTCACTGAACACTTTAGATTTGTCACTGAGAAGATTTCTACCACGCACCATGTGTTTTGATACATACAAAGAGCTTATAAGCACGTACTACATGCAGTGCAGCAACATACCAAGTTGCATCGTCCTATCATTCGAGTCTTATGTGCTACAAACCTTATGTTGGTGATAATCCTGAAGGTTAGCCGGCCGTGGTGGCCGAGCGATTCTAGGCGCTACAGTCTGGAGCCGCGCCACCGCTACGGTCGCAGGTTCGAATCCTGCCTTGGGCATGGATGTTTGTGATGTCCTTATGTTAATTAGGTTTAAGTAGTTCTAAGTTCTAGGGGACTGATGACCTCAGAAGTTAAGTCCCATAGTGCTCAGAGCCATTTGAACCAACCTGAAGGTTAACTTCTCACTGAGTTTGAAACAGGTTGGTAAGTGTTAAAGCGACAACATTCCCATGACCAAGTCAAAGTAAAAGAGATGGTTGTAGCCTATGCTTCTAGGACACTTACAAAAGCCGAGAGAAACTGCTCAACTACAGAAAGAGAATGTCTTCCTGTGATCTGGGCCATGTGCAAATTTCGACAGTATCTCTATGGAAGGCCATTTATAGTTGTTACAGACCATCATTCACTTTGTTGGTGGACAGGTCTTAAGGATCCAATAGGACGACTCGCCACGTGGGCACTACATGTTCAAGAGTATTGAAAGGGTACAGTACCGCCCGACATTGAAAATAGGTACAACATTCTTCGTTATTCTTGTCAGTACAACATTTTTTTTCTAATAATAACTCAATTTCAATTAATACAGCGAAGCTGGATACCAGTGTGGGGAATAATGACAATTTATTTATTTAACTGATCACATGTACACTCCCACAAAATAAATCCCTACATCCAGTTTGGTGAGATCTGTGAAATGAATGAATGTATGGTCGTCTGCTAACCGCAGATAGTGAATGTGAATATATGATCATCCTTGAGACCATCCTTTGGTCACCTTTGGTGGAACCAAAGAGATGAAATTTACCTGAGCTTTGAGCGCCTGAAATGTGGCTGACCAGTACGGTAGCAAGGTGCTCCCCCACTTCGGCAGAGGTGCGAGAGGACCTGAAGAACGGCCATGTTTTCAGCACTCTGCCGCTTGATCTTGTGTTGGTAAGACCTGTCTTAGGTGTGCTCCGTAAAGACAAAAGAGTGGATAGAATGGTATGCATGTGGAATACTTAAGAGTAGTTTGGAATAATAATTTCTCTATTTCAGGAACTTTTGTGGGGAGAATTAAATGTCAGGCAGGTAATATTAAGGGGGTCGTAGTAATCTTCGGAAGTGACCAACGGTCACAACGAAACCACGTGTAGCAATAAGTTGAAATACTTCCGAGTGCTTAAGTTAAGCTGAATTACTAGCGTGTGTACAATAAGTTGGAAATATTTAAGAAATGGCGTGTGCAGTACTTGAAATTAGAGACGAGTACTTCCACGTGGTGAGTACTGTGTGAGTCTGAATCTGTGTATGAGACAAAGGATAAAGAGAAGTACTCGTCCATGGTATCAGTTGAGGACTCGCGTGTGTGATGAATATGTTCTTAATATTACTTTGCGTGTTATGTTTCCGTGTGACACTTGATTCAAACTATAATACTCTGAGAGTGAAGCAAGGTGAGGCAGCCGTCTATCCAGCAACGCCACTTGGCTTGCATTGCACAGGAAGACGTGCACATATCCTCCAGAGTTCATAGTAGGAAAGGAAAGTTACGAAGTGGGGCAATGTCGTGTGAAACTGGGATGAATACGAATTGAAGTGGGAAAGCTGAAAGTGATGTGATTATAACGTTGTGACTATTCTTTGTATTGTATGTTGCCAGTGTGATGTATTTCATGAAATTTAAGTATGTGTGGTCGGCATGGGAGAGTAACAAGATAGTTTCATAGGCAGTGGGTTAAGCATGTTCCTTTTTGTACCGCTCGGTCTGGAGGAAAGTTTCGTGATGATGGTTGTGAGAGTCGAAGTGTGAGATACAGCAAAAGATCCACCATCCTATCCAGAAAGTGCACTGTAGCGTTAAAGAATTACGAGACCATAGAGAATCACCAATGTAAAGCCATGCCCACTGGGAGGAATTTCTCATGTGTTATTGTTGTAGGTTATAGAATTTGTGTGTTTAGGTTATAGAATTTATCGGAATAAATAAGATTGTATGTTGTCATGATATCCAGAATTTATAATGTGTGCGCCATTCATATTCAGTGCGATGGCCACGTGTTGATCAAAGCCGTTAAATAAGAAAGAAAATGTGGTATTGCCAGTGCGTAGTGAACAGTCAGAGTTGCGTAAATTACTAATAGTCAGATGTACGTTTCCGTTGCGTAATTTTCAAACAGGAGAATAACTTGTAACTTAATTGTGAGTACTAGAGTTCATGCTACTCGATGAATGAGTCCACTCGCTTGGCAGACATCTTGCAGGCCTGACTGCTTGATGCCACAGTATGAGCAAGGCATGTGGGTGCCTCTCAGTATGACATTACCATAGTGTACAAGAAAACACCAAGATGCCGAATGTCTCTCAAGAAACCCTGTACCAGCCCACCAAGACTTTGATGAAGATAGTGACTGTCTCGCTACACTCCAAGACCTCTCAGCTGAGCAGGAGAAGACGCCAAGATATCTCAAATTATGCTTGCCTTAAATCAGTCAGAGGATGTGAAAGGACAATTTAAGGTAGTTAATGGATTGCTTTGCAAGAAAAACTTTGATCCGTTTGGAAAGGGGTGGCTACCAGTGATTCCTAAACACATGCGCTTAGATGTTCTACAGAAATTCCATGACACATCTGAGGCCGGACATTTAGGATTCATTAAGACATACGATAGCATCCGCAAGAGATTTTTCTGGCCAGGTTTATTTAGGAGTGTCCGTCACTATGTGTCGCAATGTCGAGAGTGCCAGAGGAGAAAGACAATTCCTCAGAAACCACCTGACCGACTCATACCAATTCCACCAGCCGAAACGCCTTTCCAACGTGTTGGGATTGACCTCGGACGATTTCCAACGTTTGCTAGTGGCAATAGATGGATTGTTGTTTGCACATATTATCTGACGCTCTATGCCATTACAAAAGCCGTGAAAACAGCGGAAGCCTTCGAGGTAGCCAAATTCATCGTAGAAGACATTGTATTAAAACACGGTGCCGGCCGAAGTGGCCGTGCGGTTAAAGGCGCTGCAGTCTGGAACCGCAAGACCGCTACGGTCGCAGGTTCGAATCCTGCCTCGGGCATGGATGTTTGTGATGTCCTTAGGTTAGTTAGGTTTAAGTAGTTCTAAGTTCTAGGGGACTAATGGCCTCAGCAGTTGAGTCCCATAGTGCTCAGAGCCATTTGAACCATTTTTTTTTTATTAAAACACGGTGCTCCAAGGTCGTTAATTACGGATAGAGGGAAAGTTTTTCAATCGATTCTTGTGACAGAGATAAACCGTCGGTGCAACATTACTCATCACATGACGACTGCCTACCATCCGCAAACTAACGGGCTTACTGAACGCCTTAATAAGACCTTGGCCGACATGCTATCAATGTTCGTCAATGTTGAGCAGAGCAATTGGGATGAGGTGCTATCTTTCGTGACGTTTGCCTACAACACCGCCAAACAAGACACCACAGGATTTACGCCATTTTTCCTGGTGCATGGGCGTGAGGCGACGATGGCGATACACACTGTTTCCGTTACATCCTGATGACGTGGACGACGACTACGTCGGCCAGGTGTTGACCAGAGCTGAGGAAGCTCGGCAGTTAGCTCGACTCCGTACGCTGCAGGCTCAAGAAAACGATCGCCGAAGGTATGACGCGAGCTACCGCCCTGTTGTCTATCAGCCTGGTGACCTCGTCTGGATCTTCACTCCTGTTCGGAAGGTTGGTCTCTCTGAGAAGCTCCTCAGACGCTACTTTGGACCTTATAAGGTTGTAAGGCAGTTGTCTGATGTTACTTATGAAGTTGAAGATTTCAACCCCGACACAAGACGACGAAAGATCAGAGATACGGCCCACGTCCTTCGAATGAAGCACTATAAGGATCCGGCAACCCAGGGCAAATTCGAAGCTCCAGCGGCAGGCAACAAGCGGAAAGGTAACGAAGAACGTAGCGGCAGGGGGAGTTCTAAGAAGATCACCGCCAGGGCGAACATCAGTCATCGGGAGTTGGAGTATGCAGGACAGATGACTCGTTCCCGGACTAGGAGAACGTAACACCGAGACGCTGTTCTCTTAAGGAGGTAGCAATGTCGCAGAAGAAGTCGAATAGCGCAGCCGCCGTAGTGTAGTGGTTATGATACCAGAGTGTTGCATGGAGGGTCGTGATTTCAAAACTCACATGAACTGAAAGTTCTGCCTTCGGTTAGAGTATATTCTAGAAGTATAATCTGTAGCTGTATACATACCGCATGTGTTCTGGCCAGAGGCAGTTCGCTCCGCGCTCTTGTATGTGGAAGTTCTGAATAAACCTTCGTTAAGTGAAGTTAGTGTTCGTCATTCATCTACTTACACCTTCCTCTACGTGACAATATTGAACAGATTTGTGACCATGTACTAATATATGTGCCAGAACCACAGTTATCATGTGGTTCATCGTTCCTCCAGTTTTCCTGAGCCCACATCACGTTCGGACTGCTTACAGCGCCATATTTTCACCTGGTGCAGAAAGTGGGTGGTACTATTATTTTTTTTCAGCATACTCCACGATTGCACTGATTAATGAACATACCTACGATGTTTCAGACTGCTACGACATATGCGGTACTTGCCACCACAGAAATTGGCCGGCTGAAATTGCAGCCAGAGTTTAAGCCCGGTACAGCACTGACGCGAGTTAAGTGTAGCAAGGCATATTTTTTCCATTTTTGTTGGAAACATGCATACAAGGAAATCTTGCTTCAAAAATTACAGGAAACTGATCTTGTCAATATTCAAGGTCTGTTCCAAGAAAAGACAAAATCTTTTACACAAACAGGATATGTTGATATTATCTATAGATACAGATCATGTTAACAAAATAGATGTAAGTTCATAAATGTTCGCTGTATCTGAATAACAACGTGCAGGCTTTATAGGTAAAGCGTCTCATGTGCGAATCCATGTGAATTTAGTTTTTTTCGCCTGCCGCGGTGGTCTCGCGGTTCTAGGTGCGCAGTCCGGAACCGCGCGACTGCTACGGTCGCAGGTTCGAATCCTGCCTCGGGCATGGATGTGTGTGATGTCCTTAGGTTAGTTAGGTTTAACTAGTTCTAAGTTCTAGGGGACTGATGACCTAAGATGTTAAGTCCCATAGTGCTCAGAGCCATTTGAACCATTTTTTTTAGTTTTTTTCTCCGTAAGACACACATTCTTCTGGCTCAACAGTTTGTTGTCTATGAAGCCCTACCTCATATTACACAAAACCCATTTAGATTGTGCGGCTAGTTTCCGACTGAAGATGCGCTTATATACTAAACAAAATAAAAAAGAACACAGACGCACGGTGAATGAACGACCCAAATAGCATGAAAATTAGTGGATGTCATATACATGTGCAGACTTGGGGTGGGGATGTGGGGGGGGGGGGGGGGTTGGGGGAGGGAGCATGGCACAGGGTAGGTTCGGAATACGATCAGGGTAGAGCTAGTAGGTAGATCCACAATGCGTTACATCAGGGATAGGGTTCAGTAGTGGATCCACGACTAGTTGAGTGAGAAAATTCAATATGACGAGTGTTTGCGCTAGACAACTCCTACCCCTTATGTGAATTGACTGGTTGATGGCTGGGCAGCCACAGTGATACTTTCTCCGGCCCCTGAGCGTCTGGTACGGCAGTCGTGCGATTCTCCGCAGGGCAATGCAGTCGCGAGCCCAGCGGAATACAGCGTGCTCTTCACGATCGTGAGTCTATGTGATCGGTAAAATTTTTTCACCAGAGATGTTTAGTGGAAACGTTGCGGCGGAGGAGGATGCTTGTATTGTCGAACGTCGGTGCATACAAGACCTCAGACTTATTTAGCACTACGATCTATTTGTGGCGGATATTCAATTACTCGATTTGCAGCCGGCCGGAGTGGCCGAGCGGTTCTAGGCGCTTCAGTCTGGAACCACGCGACCGCTACAGTCGCAGGTTCGACTCCTGCCTCGGGCATGGATGTGTGTGATGTCCTTAGGTTAGTTAGGTTTAAGTAGTTCTAAGTTCTAGGGGACTGATGACCTCAGATGTCAAGTCCCATAGTGCTCAGAGCCATTTGAACCATTTTTTCGATTTGCAAAATGATTGTGTGTGATTCTCAAACGTTGAAAACATGTTTTTATTACAGAAAAGTGGCACTGTAGAAAGGTGGTGAGCGTTTTAAGTGATCTATTGCACTCCTGTAAATTGTTAAACAATTAATTTGATACGGCAGTGCAAATGGACTATTTCCCTCTAGTTTTGATGTCGAAATTGTGTCGGCTTTCCCTTTGTCCCCAGCATTTGCCACTAGGATCACTGTATTCTGAGGAGAGAAGAAAACCTCAGTCTGCGGGTTTAGTGATGTTGAACCACGTACACAATGAGGAAGTGGCCTCTTGAGAGAGACAGATATAGGAAACGAGACTGGAATTCCCCGATCAACAGAATCTCGGCACTTGATGCTTTGTTTGGAGCTGCAGTATCAAAGGAGGCCGATGTCCGGTCCGTGGCCGGTGGTATTTAGTATTATGATCTGTAATTAGGACATTGGGCGAGTTTTGACCATTGTGTCGGCGCTAGGACGACAGATACACGTGCGGGAGACCCAAAACGGCGGCTACTATACCACATTTCATTCCATTCCTCGGTGCTTGCAGTTATTACTTAATGGGAAGTGGGGGTGCGGGTCCAGACCTAAGCTCTACCCAACGGGGAGAGCCCTGGGTTGGGTTGAGTTGTTTGGGGGAAGAGACCAGACAGCAAGGTCATTGGTCTCATCGGATTAGAGGAGGACGGGGAAGGAAGTCGGCCGTGCCCTTTCAAAGGAACCATCCTGGCATTTCTCAGAAGAATGGATTATCCCTAGGATGTCATAAATCAACCCCCTGGGGATCATAAATCAAATAGCAGAACAATAGGTTATCGGGAGGGGGTGGGGGTCATAAATCAATCATGTTTGCCCCTGAATATATACTTGCCCTTTAGTGTATGTAACCCACAGCATGGAGTGATATGTACTTTACCCTATTTATGTGCTTGAGGGAACTAAACTGTGTAAAATTTTTTCCCAGGACGAGGTGGGTCAATATTCCAACTATGTGGGCACATGCCTAACTGTGTTAGATGTGCACTCTCTATTTCCTCATGTGTTGCATGTAGGGAGTATACAACATCTACATTTTCAGTATTCATTGAACGCAATTAAGACAGTATCAGCAGATAGTGTATGTTTTTTGCCTTTTCAACACGTTGAACTCCACAGTTCACAAATTAATATGTATCTGTGGTAAAGCACAACCATTTGTTTTTTGTAATCAAGTTAACGTATGTAGCTACATTTATTTCGTAACCCTACACACGAACTTTTGATACATCATACAAATCTATTAAAATGTTAATAGTGAGTGCCTGAACCATATGCAGCGACGTTCAGACTAGCATTAGCTAATAGTATTTACATCGCCACTGGTGTATGTCACTATTCTGATGTAAGCCGGTAGGTTTGCTAAAGTGCTATATACATACAGCCATCTATGTGAATTTGATCATGTATTATGCATAGAACGACATGGTTCGAGAGCACTGTGTCAGCAGTGTTAGCTTGTTGCTGATCAATGACAGCGTTGCAGCTTCGCCTTCCTGCTACAGTCAAATCGTTTACAGCATATGAGAACTGGACGACAGTTCACGATTTACCATCACTCGGTTGTAGAAGAATCCACATGTTGAATTCTAGCATTCAGTCTGATAATGTGTCTCCTTCATCTGTATGCTGTGATTCCGTCGGTTTTGCTAACCCACTGCTGTTTTTCTACTGGCGTAAGGGTGGACCACTGACTGTATTCTATCTGCATATGCCTGTAATAAGCTGCTCTCACTCTGACAGAACCGCTGGATTAAAACAGGGGAAGCTTTATTCTCTGTAACACCATAAAGTCGCGATTGGGTACTCTGTCACACACAAATCGCGGAATTTACCATTAAATTATCCCATTACTTTATTATTCTCCGCCTTTCTTTTTGCGGAATATGCTATGACGCCATTAATTCATACACAGTACACGTCGGATTCACATACTATTCTATTTTTAGTGTAACTACACTATAAATGTACATCAACGGAAGGAGCCTGCTTCAGTAATTCTATAAAGTTTCTTCCAGGTGGAGCATAATGTTCACTTGGAGGCGACATCTCACGTATACAGCGACAACTAGGGTTTTCCTACACGATAAGACAGTTAGGGTTAATTGTTTAATGTGGCGATCTCCAATTGTTGAGTAAAACTTCTATAATATATATGTCAAATCACAAGGCCAAGACTGGGCAGCACTAATGATAACACCGTTATGGATTTTATAAAGTGACCATTCACCTGACTATAAGAAATTTTTTACGGTTTCCTTGGCTAATGAACATGGTATTGCCTGGTTGGAGAAAGCTACAGAATGGACTGTTTGTTTGTGCCCCGTGAAAGACTGTACAGGTATGTGCATGATGGCTTGTATCTTTCTTCTCAACTACTCTGTTAAATATAATTACGTTCCTTTGGCAATGACTAGTAATGCTTCACCACTATTCTTGCTGTAATCACATTGTTTCGCCTCTGTTTACTTTATATTGCGACCTCGATATCTTCGTCTCTGCAGATAGGCACTGTCATGCTCATCCATGCCTTCCGTAACAAGACAATTATGTTGTATGTGTGTGTGTGTTTGTGGTGGTGCAGATAGTTCCAGATTTTTATTGTAATGAGTAATAATTTCAAAAAACGCAACTGCACAGAAAATAACATCACTTTTGCGGCATTTGTGTAGCATCTATAGCAATGGATGTTGGTCATGCAGTGTCTTGCATCAGGCGTTAGGCGTATTATGATGGTTCTTTGTACCTGCAAGATATACGAAATCGAATTTTCGTAGCGATTTTGCTTTTAATACGATAAACATGTATTGTAATGAACTATACACAACATATAGGCGTAGCAATATTTAATTAGTGGTTCAGAAGTATGAGACCTCTCACAATATATGGTAAGTGGTTTATCCGGGATATTGACTCTGAAATTGTCTTTGGAAATGTCACATCTCTCTCTGTTGCTGTCTTAGATCGTGTGTTTACAAACAGTACATATTCCTTTGTTGTCTAAGTGATATTTGGTAATAAAGACATCTTATTCCTTTCTTCCTTCCCTAATAAGACAATTATGTTGGGTGTGTGTGTTTGCAGTGCTGTAATTGGTTCCAGGATTTTGTTTCCACGAGTGTTTCCGGAAATGCTACTTCACAGATTGAACACACAATTTACTTATTTAGATACAACTTTAACAACTTTCACGTTTGTGACATATCTTTAGAGTACTGTGAACAATAATATCGGACACATATAGTCTATAAAGCTTTTACGGATCCTTCTGTCTTCAAATTGCTGTTATTGTGCATAGTCTCCAGGAAACCTGTATGATTTGTAACAGCCCGCATCTCGTGGTCGTGCGGTAGCGTTCTCGCTTCCCACGCCCGGGTTCCCGGGTTCGATTACCGGCGGGGTCAGGGATTTTCTCTGCCTCGTGATGGCTGGGTGTTGTGTGCTGTCCTTAGGTTAGTTAGGTTTAAGTAGTTCTAAGTTCTAGGGGACTTATGACCACAGCAGTTGAGTCCCATAGTGCTCAGAGCCATTTGAACCATTTTTTTATTTGTAACAGTTGGCAATACATGCCAATCAGTAGCATTATTTATAGTTTTTCTAGCGAATAACTTGATGCATTATTTTGGATTCCACTTAAATTGGCACTTGAGAACATTTTAAATGCAGGGATATTTATTTTGTTGGAGTGTTGCGACATACATCAAAAAGTAGGCTTAATTCATTACATTCAGTTTGTCTATTTGCGTGCTTAGCTAACATGTGTTTTTCCGCAGCTATAAACCTGGTCAGGTTAGTTTTATGACATCGAATTATTAGGTCTACATTCTCAAATGTTAGCTATTATTAGTATTGTGGTACATTCTTTAGAATTTTTGAGCACTAATTTGACCAATATGTGTCTATATAGAAATTAATTCGCGATTTTATTGCAGATGAATCTGATAACACATTAATTGTTTTGGATCTTACCATGTTTTTTCAACTATTATCCTCAATCAGTAATGTAAACATCATATGTTTTATCCTGCAGACTTATTTTTCAGATATTTTAAAACTTTTTTCAACAACTTACTTGTGGAAAATAATATATATGCGATTCTGTTGAGCTTTCTAACCATGCAGAAATGTTTCGGTGCCAGTACGAAATCGTGGTATAAAGATCGAACTTCCTCGATTTTACAGTGCAGCCATCTGCTGGTGGTGCTCAGCACTCGTTGTATACAGTGCAGCCGTTTGCAGGTGACAGGAGCAAGCAGGCTATGTGAAAGTGGACTTGCTTTTATTTGTGTTTTTAGGGCTTGTGAGATAGTATTTAATGCAGAACTCATTTTTGACAGATGCAAATTTCTATTTCGTCATTTATAGTTTACAAGTGTAAGCAATTTCAATTATTAGTAGAGAAATACGCAGTCTACCCATTTCAGTAAGCCGTATATTCAATGTAGCTTCAAATCAAAGTTACCAATTACCCTCCCCCTCCCCCCTCCCGCCTCATTGTCTGGGTCCTCCCCGCCACCCCTGCCCCCCCCCCCTCCCCCGACCCAATACTCATATGCCTTTATCATCTATAGTGCAGTGTTTTCTGTGAGTGTTCAGTGTTGTGCATCACCGTTTTTAAGTGTTGCAAACAGAAACCAGACTGAAACTTCCTGGCAGATTAAAACTGTGTGCCCGACCGAGACTCGAAGTCGGGACCTTTGCCTTTCGCGGGCAAGTGCTCTACCAACTGAGCTACCGAAGCACGACTCACGCCCGGTACTCACAGCTTTAGTTTTGCCAGTATCTCGTCTCCTACCTTCCAAACTTTACAGAAGCTCTCCTGCGAACCTTGCAGAACTAGCACTCCTGAAAGAAAGGATATTGCGGAGACACGGCTTAGCCACAGCCTGGGGGATGTTTCCAGAATGAGATTTTCACTCTGCAGCGGAGTGTGCGCTGATATGAAACTTCCTGGCAGATTAAAACTGTGTGCCCGACCGAGACTCGAACTCGAGTTCGAGTCTCGGTCGGGCACACAGTTTTAATCTGCCAGGAAGTTTCATATCAGCGCACACTCCGCTGCAGAGTGAAAATCTCATTCTAGAAACCAGACTGTCGCCGTGTTTTTTAATTTTGCCTGTCTATTTCATAAATGTTTCAGCATCACTGACCCCTTTGTTTTTATGTTTCTTCACAACTTTTTCGCCATGTACTGGTTTTAAACAGTCACCGTTTTATCTCCTCTTTTTATTGCTAAATCTCCTCAGTATGTTTTTTAACTTTATCTGTAGGCGTATTACGCTGCTGCCAGCGAAATACAAATTTAAAGAAAAAATGTTACCAATGTGACTGGCGAGCCAGTCCTTCAACGATTTTTCGGAAGTCAGTAACGAAAGCATAGTTGACAAATTTTTTGTCAGTTCAGATACTTTACCTTATTTGGCTGCAGAATGTGGACTCTTGGGGAGGAGGGTGCTTCTTGCAAAATTTGGTGAAGTGCAGGAGAGGCACATCCTCTTCTTGACTTCGGCAAATGGCAGGATGTCATGATTCCTGGAATGACCTTGGAGATGAGGAAATGCTGATGTTGTCAGAGGAATATGACAAGCACAATCGCATGAGATATCCCAGAATGACCTCTAGTCTGAGTTCAAGGTCATCTAGAGTGGCCGCTCTTCTACTGCTCATCGACTTTACCAGTTAACTTTTGTCAAGGAAATTTTCAATCACGATTGTCAGAATGTGACATATTCTGACGAATTGTATTCTTCTCAGCTAATGATGGTCCAGTACGAGAATACAGGCCATAACGTGCTCGTTTCAACGCAAAATACATCCGTTTGTGATCTTGCAGTGGCTGTGTGTTTGTGGATGTGTTCCTGTTGTCTTGGAATGTTTCGTAGGATAGTTGGTCGAGTTGATACTGCCCAGTATACCCATATTATGAGTAACATTATGGTATACCTGGTTTGCTGAATTTATCGATGATAATGTAGGCCACTGTTTTTTTAATCTTTGTTGTACCATATTGTTTGTTCTGAATGCCACGTTTCCACCTTGTTTTCTCATAATGTTTCTTATTATAAGGGTTATTTTGTTTGTTAAATGTCGATGTCTTGTATGTTTTCCTGTCCTTTGTTGTTTTTTCATCTTCTGTGCTTCATGTGTTCTCTTCTGTGTTGTGCCATTAAGTTGTTGTGTGAGTTTTGTGTCAGTTGTGTTTTTATTTTATCGTTCAATGTGTCTACTGCTTTTATGTTGTAGCCATTTCCTGTTGGAATGTGTCTGATCATGTTTAGTTCTTGTGTGTAGCTATCTTTATCCATTGGAATTCTGTTCAGCCTCTGTAGGAGACATCTGAACCTGGCTTGCTTTTGTGCTGTGAGATGATTATACCTGTTATGTATTATTGTGCTGCTGGTTGTGTGTTTTCTGTATATTGAGAACCGGTGTTTTTTTTAACTGTTAAAACAATGGCAGCTCTGAAATTGAACAAGTTGTTTGTTTACAGTGAGCATTTAAAGAAGTAGTTTCGAAATTTTTTATGATTTTACTAAGGGCCTAACACAACAATAATGCAGCGCATCGTTTTGTTCAATTTTGGTGATCACTTTTAAAATTCATTGGTTCGCTGTACTTTGTCGTGGCTGTGCTTCCGCCGCTTATGAATTTCTTGAAAAGATCGACTAAGTCGATTATTGCTTTTCAAAAAAACATTGATGTTGTGCACACCATATTGTAGAGCGTCAGCATGCGACGTACCGCGAGATGAGGCTTCCGTAGACATACTTAAGATCGCGGTACGTTCGATGTTGCGTGAACATTCAGCTGCGAAGGATATCTGCTGCGAATGGATTTTGCAGAATTTCACCGAAGCTCAGAAACATACTGGTGTCAGCTGGTGTAAGGAAATGCTCAAAAAATCCGACCGAGTAAATTCAAAAGCTGTATACAACATCGTTAACAGGAAACAAACTCGGATGTATTTGTATTAGCGGGAATATCAACAACAGTCAACTGTCTGGTGTTCCAAGATAAAGCGAAAGAAACAAAAATAGTTTGTTCGTGAAGAAGCACTCCCAAGAATGTAATCAGTTGTTTCCCTGCACCATCGCCTTACAGGTTTGAAGAACAGTTAATGATGACTGTTATATAATATTTTTTTCCGAAAATTATCAATGAAACCAAGGAAACTCACCGATAATGTCACATGATTCGTCATCATCACACAGTACGTCAAACAATCAATTATTTGACGGAGAAAAACATGGAATTAATGCCCCATTGCCGGAATTCAACTGATATGTCGGTTAACGGCATATTTTTCTTCCTTTGTATCACAGAAAAATATGTGGATAGCAGTTTTCATCACCTCAAAAAGCTGTTGAACCATCCAAAACTTTTTTTTTTGGCGTGACATCAGAGAAAAAAATATGTTAATAAATTGGTTAGAATGCACGAAGATGTGTATAAATTTTCAATGCAGGTATTTTAAGGAACAATAAAATGATCTGTACAAAAAATGTTTGTTCTTGCAGTGTTTCGTAAAAAAGTAAATAGTGGCCATTATATTCTTTGAAAATCGCTGGGAAAAGCTGCGGTCCTTTCGTCGATGAATCCATGTTGCCTGAAAAGAGTACCTTTTTGACTAGTGATGAGTTGTGAGAGTTTCAGATGCTTAGAACAGAGTTTGAACCTGAGATTTTTCTAGATCTGATACACATACGCGTGGAGGTGTCCGAACAACCGTTTCGTCCAGCCTTACTAAGGATGAGGTACGAAATATTTAATTAATATATATTTTAATCACGGATTCCAACTGTAAAAGAAGCTACGAACCAAATGACGACACTCACAGGTCGATTGCGTGTTTAATCAAAAGTAATACTCCCCTCAATTTGCAACTGCCCAAAATGTTACCAAGAATAAGGAGCGTCGGATGAGAAGGTTTCGATAATTTTGAGATTGCTGGAAATCAATTTATTAAATCCGTCCTAAGATGGCACGGCAAATGGAAGAAAGGAGCCGTTGCGTTCAAACTTGCCTCCTGGCCTCGCTGTCGCGGAAGAACAGCTTTTCGGCCACGTTTCTGGATTTGCGCCACTCTCGCTAGTCAACGTAAGAACCGAAGTTCCGCCCTGTCACTCACACTAACGCAGCAGGAGAGATTAGTGCTGACTCCCCTATAAGGTTGGCAGCGCGGACTATACTTTTCCCGGGAGGCACACCGAGTAGGGCAATAAAACCGATGGAGCACTATCTCCAGCTAACTAAGAAGCTCTAGTCGCGGCTGATTGGTTTCGACTCATTGTGATGCCTACCACCATCTTAGTTGCGACATGAGTTGAAATTCATTACCTAGGAGTCAGATGTTTACTGGAAATTCACGATAGTAATCCGGTCGTACCTCAAGAAGACGCAAGCAGTTTCCATTATCGCTGTAAAAATACTCGCATCCAGTTCTGCAAGCAGCCTACCAACAGCACGCCCGTGTAGCGGTAAGCTACGTACTCATGCGCACTTACCCTCGTTCTTGTATCTACGGGGGCTAGTTTTTTTTTTTTTTTTCGTCATGGTCCGATCGTTCCGACAAATGATTTGCGATATTTAGCTAATCTTGCACCCAATTCTCTTCGTAGTCGCCGCCCCGATTTAGACATTTGTCGAAGCGTGGTACCTACTTGAAGATACTCTCGTTATAGAACGCAGCTGCCTGTGATTTCTGCCGCCACACTACGCTCGTCTGCAGGTCGTTGTCTCTGCCAGAATGCTGGCCTCATAGGCAGGGGTTCATGTGAGCAGAGAGATGAAAGTCACAGGGAGCCAAATCCAGCCTGTACGGTGGGTGATCAAATACTTCTCATCGAAACCGCTGCAGGAGCGGCATCTTTGTTGCAGCTGCAGTGTGCAGCCGAGCATTGACATGAAGAAGGACATTCCTCTTCGCTTGTTCTCAATCACCCTTCGTAGATGATTTTCTCCAATCACGCGATCCACTCGCTGACCAAGATCATGGGCTTGCGCCCCCATCCTTCCCTGATTGCTTGCATCATGACTGTCTGTACATCCTGTTTCAAAGTTCCTTCAGCGTTGCTGCACTATGGCCGGCCTTGTGCCCGAGCGGTTCTAGGCACTTCAGTCCGGAACCGCGCTACTGCTACGGTCGCAGGTTCGAATCCTGCCTCGGGCATGGTTGTGTGTGATGGCCTTAGGTTAGTTAGGTTTAAGTAGTTCTAAGTCTAGGGGACTGATGACCTCAGATGTTAAGTCCCATAGTGCTTACAAGGGAACTTCCCCATCGCACCCCCCTCAGATATAGTTATAAGTTGGCAAAGTGGATAGGCCTTGAAAAACTGAACAGAGATCGATCGAGAAAACAGGAAGAAGTTGTGTGGAACTATGAAACAATAAACAAAATATACAAACTGAGTAGTCCATGTGCAACATAAGCAACATCAAGGACACTCCGACCGCAGGAGCGCCGTGGTACCGTGGTTAGCGTGAGTAGCTGCGGAACTAGAGGTCCTTGGTTCAAGTCTTCCCTCGACTGAAAATTTTACTTTCTTTATTTTCGCAAAGTTATGATCTGTCCGTTCGTTCATTGACGTCTCTGTTCACTGTAACACTTCAGACAGTTCACACTGTCTGTGTTTTGCGACCGCACCGCAAAACCGTGCGATTAGTAGACGAAAGGACGTGCCTCTCCATTCGGAACTGAAAACATTTGATCGCAAGGTCATAGGTCAACCGATTCCTCCACAGGAAAACACGTCTGATATATTCTATACGACACTGGTGACCGCATGTGCGTCACATGACAGGAATATGTTGTAGACCCACCTAACTTGTACACTTAGTGAATGGGTAAAAAGATTCTTCTACATTGCCCGATTTAGATTTTCTTGTGGATGTGATAATCACTCCCAAAAAAGTGATGAAGACATAAGAGTTTGTCACATAAACTGAAAAAAAAAATTATACCTCTCACTCGAGGGGAGACTCGAACCCACGACCTCTCGTTCCGAAGCTGCTCTCGCTAACCACGGGACCACGGCGCTCCCCAAGTCCCACTGTCCTTGATGTTGCCTATGTTGGCATGGACTACTCAGTTTGTATATTTTACTTATTTTTTTCATAGTTCCACACAATTTCTTCTTGTTTTCTCGATTGATCTGTGTTCAGTTTTTCAAGGCCTATCCACTGTGCCAACTTATAACTAAATCTGAGGGGGGTGCGATGAGGAGGTTCCCTTGTTAGAGCCATTTGAACCGTTTTGCTGCACTGTGTTGTCACGCTTGATAGTTCTGTTGTGTCGGCTGCACGGAATCAGGCGGAATTCCTCAGAATGAAGACCTCGAATTACAGCACGCACTTTACACTTGGCCGGAGACAGCACCGTTCTAGGCATCTTTACGTGCTCACTGTACACTCAGAAGTGCAAAGTGCGGCGTGGCGTGATCGACTGACATACTAGAGACGCTGCGCAACGTATCTGCGCAAAACTTCATCGGATTTCCACTGTGGTTTTAATTTCACGACCGACTGGACACTGAAAAAAGAAAAAAAAGAAGCTCTCTTATTACTCTGACGGCTAATTCATTTCGTACTTATTTCTGACATATTTATGCTTTCTGAATACATTTTCCTAAAAGCAGGAACGAGCTCCCACCGTTATTTTCTTTGTGTGATTTTATGTAGTCTTTTCCTCTGGAATGCTTACTTGTGGCAGCGGAATCTAGAAATGTAGATTCATGGCTTTCCCCATACTATGAATGGGCCTCGCCTTTTCTCATGTGTCTGAGATCACTGAATCGTGCGCGGCTCATGTTCGTGCCATTGCTTGACACCTTGTTTTTGCGGTACTGCCGTCCCGTTTCTTATTGGATTTACTGGCTTCACTAAGTTTCTGGCTTGCCTGCCCGTGAGTGGCAGTAGCAGCGCTTATCGATGAGAGCACTGTCGTACTATCTTTGGAGCGACCGCTAGTATTTCCGGGTCGTCTTGTGTCGGGGTTTATTGGGGGACGGAGCATCAGTGAGGTCCAGACAGCCGTGACTCCCCCGACTGTAGCCGGCACACATGACATCAGAGAGGACGACCTTTGTTGGTCATTCGGTCGGTCGTCTCATCGTGCGACGTGTATTTGGTCGCCGACCGTTTTCATGTTCTCTGTGTGCGTCGACTTCTGATTCCTCCTGCTTGTTCCACAGTGACTGGTTTAGTATTGTCTCAGTTGTTTATGGAAGTGTTTTCGCATAAACATGTGTAGCTTGTGTGGGTTTTGACTGAGCAGTTATTTCAGTGCTGTCTGCGTGCTGGATTGGGTCAGTCGTTTGGGATGGAGCAGCGAGGAAGTCTCCATGGCACGAGGCCAGGCCGGGACCGCTGGCAGCATGCACGCGCTGTCGGATCGTGAGGCGCTAGCTGCGAGAGTGACAAAGTTCGTGGCACACCGAACCTGGACGCTGGAGTTGAGTGATCAGTTAGCCTGTTATGAAACCTCAACTATTGTGACGTCTCTTTGTTCATTTCCAGGTTGTTGCTCCCTGGACCATTCGGGCTAGCAGCAACGTATGATGTGTTGGAGTCGGCGAGACCTTGCAGCCGTCTTCCTATAGTGTGATTAATTATTAAATTGACTGTTACTTGCCAGTGAAGTACACCAGCGGTATTTTCTGCCTCGTGACCGTTAACGCCCCAGTTACCAGCCCTGGTGATTAGCGTAGTTTTACGGCAGTGTGCCTTTCCTCGTCTTAGTGATGCTGTCAGGCATGGCGTGTGGTTCAACAGTCTTTTAAGTTGTTTGGTTCATATTTTGCTTAGAGTGGTTATTGTTACCTTGGCTGCCGGCCGGAGTGGCCGAGCGGGTCTAGGCGCTTCAGTCCGGAACCGTGCGACCGCTACGGTCGCAGGTTCGAATCCTGCCGTGGGCATGGATGTGTGTGATGTCCATAGGTTAGTTAGGTTTAAGTAGTTCTAAGTTCTAGGAGACTGATGACCTCAGTAGTTAAGTCCCATAGTGCTCAGAGCCATTTGCACCATTTGTTACCTTGGCTGTTTTTAGACGCCAATTTCTGAAGACGTAGTGCTGTTCGTATCCTCGCCCTTGGCCGATATTTTTCATCGTTGTGCCGTTGGTTGGACAGAAGGGAATTGGTTAAATTGTTGGTCGGTCCTTGGGCTGTCCCTAGTTTGGGTTGCCATCCGATTATTTATCTTCAACTCTTGGCTGCCTGTCTCACCTCACATCTGAGCTACGTTCTCAGGCCGACCCTTGGATCACTTCTAAGCACCATTTGTTCTGTTTGTTTTAGATTGTGATTTTCATGTTAGTTTGAATAATTTTGCGAGGCCTTCGGTCATGTGTTAATTAAGTTGTTTAAAATTTTACATAAAGGCCTTCAGCCGTGTTAAATTAAAATTTTGAAAATTGATTTTATGTAAAAAAAAAAGAAAAAATTACTTAATATTGGTTCTATCTGAAATTGTTTGTAATCCAGACCCTAAGCCGTTAGTTGTTCGATGTGTTATGTGTGGCCTTCAGCCGAGAATTTATGTGAACCCGTTTTAATAAGGCCTTCAGCCGTGTGTATTCTTTAAAGGAAAATTTTTTATAAGAAGGAAGGGATTTATTTGTCTGACTTGTTGTTCAGGCCTTCAGCCGTTGTTTCAAATTTGTTTGTGATCTTCAGCCGTGCAATAAAATGGCTCTGAGCACTATGGGACTCAACTGCTGAGGTCATTAGTCCCCTAGAACTTAGAACTACTTAAACCTAACTAACCTAAGGACATCACAAAAATCCATGCCCGAGGCAGGAGTCGAACCTGCGACCGTAGCGGTCTTGCGGTTCCAGACTGCAGCGCCTTTAACCGCACGGCCACTTCGGCCGGCAGCCGTGCAATAAGATAATATTTCTTTAATTAGGCTTTCGGCCGTTCTGTTGTAAGTTTAAAAGGAAATTTCTTGGTTAGTAAAATTGTTTATTAATGTGTTTTAATTATACTTGTCCTTCAGACGTGTAGTGTAGGCCTCCAGTCGCTAATTGTTTCAATTGCATTTCATTTTTAAAAAGTTTACCTTCTATTTTTAATTGCTTTTGATTTGTAAGCCAGGCCTTCGGCCTTTCTTGTTTTTGGTGTGGTTTTCGGTCTTCATCCCAGAAAGCATCTCAAGTTTTCTTTAACTAGGCTTTCAGCCATATTGTTAATTGTGATCCTTAAAGCAATGTGTAAATAAGTGGTTCTTAGAAAAATAGTGTGTTTGTTTGCGCAACTCACAGTAACTGTTTACGGCCCCATCCACAACCGTAACCTCATCATGTGCGCTCTCTGAGTACCTACCAACCAGGTTTCAATCACTGTACGAATTTTAGTAGCGCTACTGTTCGTCGGTAGTGTTTCCCATGTCCCTAGCACTCAAACACGCCACTGTTGAAACTCCTGCTGTAGCTTGCGAGATACGACGCTGAGCGGTCAGAGATACAGTTAGATCTTTCAGGTAAACCCTAATTTACTTCATAAAGTGCAGGAAGAAATGACAGAGTTGTAGGTAGGTGTGTGGTCATCGACAAGAATCATCGATTCTCTTTCCACATGATTGAGAGTTATCACACGAACAATGGTACCCTGCCTTTTTAATTCATTAATTTCGTCACGAGTGTGACGAAGCAAAGCCACAAGTCTCTCCAGGGCTCCCCAGACATGGAACATAGCAAGTGAGGGTTGCAAGACACTGTGTTAATATATTAAAAATAGTTTATTGTGTATTTAAATAATATAGACAAATAATACAAAAGAAGGAGGGAGAGAGAGAGAGAGAGAGCACGGATCAGATCAGAGGCGGATGCCGGGGTTGCGGGAGCGCACGAAGTTGAGCAGCTCGTCGCTGTCCTCGCAGACGAACGGCTTGACGTGGTGGCAGGCGACGTCGTGCCACTTGACGCCGTCGTTGTAGAAGTTGTTCAGGATCGACAGGCACGACTCGTCGTTGCCCTGCAACACAGCACACCCTCTCAGCTCAGCGCGCTGCCGCAGTCGGCCGGTTAGCAAGTCTCATATTCCGTAGGTGATTTTGCACGATAAATCGCTATGATGCGGAACGAGCCATTTTACAACTATACGACAAATTAATTTGTTGCTATGTTTACATGCTGAACACTGCTAACCTTTTTCCCTTTTCTTTTTCTTTATACAGGGTGAGTCACCTAACATTACCGCTGGGTATATTTCGTAAACCACATCAAATACTGACGAATCGATTCCACAGACCGAACGTGAGGAGAGGGGCTAGTGTAATTGTTTAATACAAACCATAAAAAAATGCACGGAAGTAGTTTTTTAACACAAACCTAAGTTTTTTTCAAATGGAACCCCGTTAGTTTCGTTGGCACATCTGAACATATAAACAAATACGTAATCAGTGCCGTTTGTTGCATTGTAAAATGTTAATTACATCCGGAGATGTTGTAACCCAAAGTTGACGCTTGAGTACCACTCCTCCGCTGTTCGATCGTGTGTATCGGAGAGCACCGAATTACGTAGGGATCCAAAGAGAACGGTGATGGACCTCAGGTACAGAAGAGACTGGAACAGCACGTTACGTCCACATGCTAACACTTTTTTATTGGTCTTTTTCACTGACGCACATGTACATTACCATGAGGGGTGAGGTATACGTACACACGTGGTTTCCGTTTTCAATTACGGAGTGGAATATAGTGTGTCCCGACATGTCAGGCCAATAGATGTTCAATGTGGTGGCCATCATTTGCTGCACACAATTGCAATCTCTGGCGTAATGAATGTACGCCGCAGTACATCTGGTGTAATGTCGCCGCAGGCTGCCACAATATGTTGTTTCATATCGTCTGGGATTGTAGGCACATCACGGTACACATTCTTCTTTAACGTACCCCACAGAAAGAAGTCCAGAGGTGTAATATCAGGAGAACGGGCTGGCCAATTTATGCGTCCTCCACGTCCTATGAAACGCCCGTCGAACATCCTGTCAAGGGTCAGCCTAGTGTTAATAGCGGAATGTGCAGGTGCACCATCATGCTGATACCACATACGTCAACGCGTTTCCAGTGGGACATTTTCGAGCAACGTTGGCAGATCATTCTGTAGAAACGCGATGTATGTTGCAACACGCAACTGAACGTCGGAGGTTTCAAGCTTCAACTTTAGGTTACAATATCTCCGGATGTAATTAACATTTTACAGTGCAACAAACGGCACTGATTACGTATTTGTTCATATGCTCAGATGTGCTAACAAAACTAACGTGGTTCCATTAAAAAAAACGTAGGTTTGTGTTAAAAAACATACTTCCGTGCATTTTTGTATGGTTTGTATTAAACAATTACACTAGCCCCTCTCCTCACGTTCGGTCTGTGGAATCTGTTCGTCAGTATTTGATGTGGTTTACGAAATATATCCAGCGGTAACGTTAGGTGACTCACCCTGTATATACAGCTGTAAGTAATCCCTGCCCAACACCTTTTACATATTACAATAATAGAAATTTTTCTATGGGATAAAAGGAGTTGTCAAGGATAAACTTTTTCAGTTTGTTTTCTGATTTTACTTTGCTGCCTGTCAGACATTTTACATCACTGGATAAGTGATCCAAAATTTTATTGCAGAATTGTGAGCCCCTTTTTGTGCTAAAAATAACCTTAATGTGGAGTAATGAATGTCATTTTTCTTTATGGTATTGTAATGATGAACATCATTCTTCCTTTTGAACTGTAGTGGATTATTTACAACAGATTTAAGCAACGAAAGCTTTCTTTCTTAAAGATTAGTTTTCCTAGATCATTATCCCACGCGACATTATTGAATGAAAATATGCAAAATGTCTGAACTTACTGATTTGTCTCTCCCAAAGACTTGCAATGATTCTAGGTGCAAATTTGGCTCAACAAAGTTGTTTTACGAGTTCCAAAATGTGCTTTTTCCATTTTAAATTCTCATTAATATGGACACCTAAGAAGTTTGAAGTTTCCACCATATTTACACCATGTGTTGCACTTATCATTAGTGTAGTACCGCTGGATATGCAGAACTGAATATGTCATATCTTTTTAAAATGAGGGTTAAGCCATTCGCATAAAACCGGTCAATGATACTTTTGAGAACACTGTTTGGACCTAAGATTGAGCCTGAGAGAAACCTATAAGTGATTTCTCCCAAGTCAGAATTACGTCCTTGGACTATATTGGTTAGATATGACATTACCGATTGACTGGGTATACCATCAATCTCATAAAACTTGAATTTATCTAGGACAGTAGTGTGCTCATAAAGTCAAATGTCTTACATAGTTGTGAGAAAACACTAACCGACGCTATTTTATTATTTAACACGTGTAAAATTTGGTGAGTGACTGTGAAAATGGCATTCTCAATAGAGCACGTCTTCTGAAACCCAACCTGTAATTTGCTCAGGATATTGTTGTGGCTAAGGGTGGATACTATTCTAGAATTAACCATCTCCTCTAAAATATTCGAAAATGATGACAGCAGCGAAACATGCCGGTAGTTATTGGCATCTCTCTTATCATCTTTCGTAAAGAGAGGTTTAACAGCTACACATTGACTGAAATCCTGCAAGCAAGGTGCATGTGTCGTTACTTGAATGCTGTCGGTGATGAACGCGTCGTTCCTTGACCAATTAAAATATATGTGTTTATTTATAACGACATTTCGGCTACTGCCACTACCATATCTATATCAAAGATTAAAGAAATAGAAGAATTAGAGAAAAAAGTGATCGTCTGATACGACACATCCCAAGGGATCAACGAATCCTCAATTTGGAAGTGGACGGTAGTGTCGCAGGTTAATATTTTACAGGGTGATCAAGTCTTCACTGTTGCAAGTAGGGTGAAATGGATGTAGGTTACAGTGGTTATGCAGAGATGAGGAGCTTTCCACAGGGTAGACTAACTCCGAGAGTCACATCAAACCAGTGTGCTGAATGAAGAACACTTCAACAACAAACACAACAATAACAACGGCAACATCAACAACGACAATAACAGCAACTGATACTACTACTACAAGACTGAGAACTGTTACTTTACGTGTCCAGACGACGAAAAATAAAAATTAAAAACATTGAAAAAGCTACTTGCTGAAACTTATAACGTGTAAAACAACTTTCAGTATCAGTCGGAGTGAAACCTATGCCTAAGCGGGGCGTGAACCGTCAAAGTTTACAGAAATAAAAGCCACCTCTCGGCTAGCACTTGTATTTCTCCAAACTTTTGAGAGCAGTTGGCAACACTTCTAAGTGTTGCACGAGATATGTAAACTTTTTAGTAACACTTGCGACGTTATATGAACGTAATATTCATACGTAGCGTGTCTGGTTAGATGTAAGAGGGGCCCCTGCTCTTGCCAGAATTAGTAAGTGAGAGTGAGTGACGGAGTGGGTAGCTCACCTGGGCGGCCTCGCGGTTGTCGGGCTGCGCCTGTCCGAAGCCGCCGGTGTAGCTCCAGTCGCCGGTGTTGCGCTGGTTGGTGGGGCCGATCTTGGCGCCAGAGCCGGACCAGAACCAGCCGTTGATGTTGGCCGGCTGCAGGTCGGCCCTGTCGCAGCCAGCGAAGTTGCACTTGCGGCCCGACGTCCAGATGTACCGCACGTTACCTGCCGGCAACGAAAAAACTCAGTCCAGCAGTATGGGCACGTCTCATATGCGACCTAGGGAATTGATCTGTGACATGTACAGGGTGGTCCATTGATAGTGACCGGGCCAAATATCTCACGAAATAAGCGTCAAATGAAAAAAACTACAAAGAACGAAATTCGTCTAGCTTGAAGGGAGGAACCAGATGGCGCTATGGTTAGAACACTAGATGGCGCTGCCATAGGTCAAACGGATATCAACTGCGTTTTTTTTTAAATAGGAACCTCAATTTTTTATTACATATTCGTGTATTACGTAAATAAATATGAATGCTTTAGTTGGACCACTTTTTTCTCTTTGTGATAGATGGCGCTGTAATAGTCACAAACGTATAAGTACGTGTTATCACGTAACATTCCGTCAGTGCGGACGGTATTTGCTTTGTGATACATCACCCGTGTTAAAATGGACCGTTTACCAATTACGGAAAAGGTCGATATCGTGTTGATGTATGGCTATTGTGATCAAAATGCCCAACGGGCGTGTGCTATGTATGCTGCTCGGTATCCTGGACGACATCATCCAAGTGTCCGGACCATTCGCCGGATAGTCACGTTATTTAAGAAAACAGGAAGTGTTCAGCCAAACATGTGAAACGTCAACCACCACCTGCAACAAATGATGATGCCCAAGTAGGTGTTTTAGCTGCTGTCGGGGCTAATCCGCACATCAGTAGCAGACAAAAAATGGTTCAAATGGCTCTGAGCACTATGGGACTTAACAGCTATGGTCATCAGTCCCCTAGAACTTAGAACTACTTAAACCTAACTAACCTAAGGACATCACACAACACCCAGACATCACGAGGTAGAGAAAATCCCTGACCCCGCCGGGAATCGAACCCGGGAACCCGGGCGTGGGAAGCGAGAACGCTACCGCACGACCACGAGATGCGGGCAGTAGCAGACAAATTGAGCGAGAATCGGGAATCTCAAAAACGTCGGTGTTGAGAATGCTACATCAACATCGATTGCACCCGTACCATATTTCTATGCACCAGGAATTGCATGGCGACGACTTTGAACGTCGTGTACAAATGGCTCTGAGCACTATGGGACTCAACTGCTGAGGTTATAAGTCCCCTAGAACTTAGAACTACTTAAACCTAACTAACCTAAGGACAACACACACATCCATGTCCGAGGCAGGATTCGAACCTGCGACCGTAGCGGTCGCGCGGTTCCAGACTGTAGCGCCAGAACCGCTCGGCCACCAGCGGCCGGCAACGTCGTGTACAGTTCTGCCACTGGGCACAAGAGAAATTACGGCACGGTGACAGATTTTTTGCACGCGTTCTATTTAGCGACGAAGCGTCATTCACCAACAGCGGTAACGTAAACCGGCATAATATGCACTCTTGGGCAACGGAAAATCCACGATGGCTGCGACAAGTGGAACGTCAGCGACCTTGGCTGGTTAATGTATGGTGCGGAATTATGGGAGGAAGGATAATTGGCCCCCATTTTATCGATGGCAATCTAAATGGTGCAATGTATGCTGATTTCCTACGTAATGGTCTACCGATGTTACTGCAAGATGTTTCACTGCATGACAGAATGGCGATGTACTTCCAACATGATGGATGTCCGGCACATAGCTCGCGTGCGGTTGAAGTGGTACTGAACAGCATATTTCATGTCAGGTGGATTGGTCGTCGAAGCACCATACCATGGCTCGCACGTTCACCGGATCTGGCGTCCCCGGATTTCTTTCTGTGGGGAAAGTTGAAGGATATTTGCTGTCGTGATCCACCGACAACGCCTGACAACATGCGTCAGCGCATTGTCAATGCATGGGAGAACATTACGGAAGGCGAACTACTCGCTGTTGAGAGGAATGTCGTTACTCGTATTGCCAAATGCATTGAGGTTGACGGACATTATTCTGAGCATTTATTGCATTAATGTGGTATTTACAGGTAATCACGCTGTAACAACATGTGTTCTCAGAAATGATAAGTTCAAAAAGGTACGTGTATCACATTGGAACAACCGAAATAAAATGTTGAAACATACCTACGTTCTGTATGTTAATTTAAAAAACCTACCTGTTACCAACTGTTCGTCTAAAATTGTGAGCCATATGTTTGTGACTATTGCAGCGCCATCCATCACAAAGCGAAAAACGTGTTCCAACTAAAACATTCATATTTCTTTACGTACTACACGAATATGTAATAAAAATTGGGGGTTTCTGTTTAAAAAAACGCAGTTGATATCCGTTTGACCTATGGCAGCGCCATCTATCGGGCCAACAATAGCGCCATCTGGTTTTCCCCTTCAAGCTAGACAAGTTTCGTTCTTTGTAGTATTTTAGTTTGACGCTTATTTCGTGAGATATTTGGCCCGGTCACTATCAATGGGCCACCTTGTATACACTAGTGAAATCCTACTGTCACTTCAGTCAGTCCATCTCTGAAGAATCACATATGGTAACACGTTTCAGTAGATTAACTACCTAATCTGATATGAAACAATGAGAAATCCAGGGTTGAATAATGACAATACTGTGGAAAGGATAGATTTCTCCTCACTATATACTGAGGATATTGAGTCGCGGACAGGCACAACAGAAAGATTGCTAAACTAGTGAGATTTCGGCCAAAAGGCCTTCTTCTAAAGTAAACAACACACAAACATTCAGGCAAACCAAACTCGCACACACACACACGACACCTATCTCTGGCTTCTGCGCCGTAGTCGAAACAACTTTGGCAACATGTGGCCGCCCACATAGTCGTAAACAGACGTAGAAGAGTGGGTGTAGTTCGAATGCAGTGCGTCCCAGTTCCGTTGGGACCATGAGTGTGAAATTCCAAACTTCGTTCTATCTCGTGGCGAGTTACAGCGTTATTGTCATTGAAGGTTCACAAACAGCTGTGTAGCATGTCATTGTTGCAATAGGCATCTTGGCCGCGAATGTAACAGGACGTGTCTCACACTCGTCGGAAAGTGGCTGTGGAGCAGTGAGGTGGTACAATGGTTTTTGAGTGCTCTAATGTTTCTGGTCTCGAATACGACCCGAATACCAAGAGGCAGGTTCCTGTTTGCCACTACATGACGACACCTCAGCCTTCAAAGCAAAGACTGTTAACACGTTTTTGGTCAGAAAATGGATCACAGTCCTGGACCACACACCGTATACGCCGGGTTTGACCCCAGCAGACTTCTGGCTGTTCCCCAAATTGATGATGGCAGTGAATGGACACCGTTATGACGCAAGTAGGGGCATCCAACAAAATTGAACTGCAGTGATAAGTGGAATTCCAAAAAAGAACTACAGTGATTGATTGCTTCAAAAACTTTTAAAACGATTTCATATGAGTTTCGATTCAGGGGGAACAATTGCCATGATCAATATGGGGAACAACCAGAAATCGGATGGGGCCAAATTCGGCGTTCACGGTGGGTGATCCAGGACTGAATAAGAACAGTGATTTTGTGAACATAATCTACGACTATTATTTTTCATAGCCACAGTTCTAACTGAAATGGAACCCATTGTATACGGGATTGGTGAACAGTCGCAACCCCCAAGTGCTTTGGATTATTTGGTGGGGCCATTTAAGGCAGAATGAAAACTGACATACAGCCGGGAGAGCGGTGTGTTGACCACATGCCCCTCCATATCAGCATCCAGTGACGCCTATGGCTGAGGATGACACGACGGCCGGTCGGTACCATTGCGCCTTCATGGCCTGTTCGGGCGTTGTTTAGTTTTTATTTAAGACAGAATGCCCACATAAAATTCACAATGTGAGACTGATTAGAAAATTTCCAAGAAAGTATAGTTTACGCAGGAAAGTGGTTCCTTATAAATCCCTCGTTCGGCCAATTCTTCAATAACTGCCGAAAGCTTGGGACCTTCAGCAAGTCGTATCAACAGAGGAGACTCAGAGAGAGAGAAAGTAGAGGTGTTTTTCGAGAGACGTTCGTTTATATTACGGTACAAGCAAGTAGTTGAATATAGCGGAAAGCTTTTCTGACAAAATTCCGAAAGTCCACATTCTTAAACAAGTCTAGCAATATATTAGATTGTGTTATGGTCACGATGATAAAATCACACAAATTCAGATTTGTTCAAAACGATTGCCGTGCCCGTCAGAAGATACTGTACACAACCGTACACAGAAAGGGCGCTACAAGGGAAGGCCAGGCATCAGAGAGATGCAACATTATTGTGGTCAGACGCCGTAGAGGGAGCACACAACACTCTTAAGTCACTGAAATAATTCCCAAGTGAGTATCCATCCGCCAAAAGTGGATATAAGTGGACGCAGGGCTCCACTTAGAGGGTATAACAAAAGTTAGCTCGAAAGTATCAACAGCATACCTCAAGACAGCTTCAGCGCTTACCAGTGGTAGCCATCCAGAAAAACCCAAGTGGACATTCTACGATTTATAGAAATCATCTCTCACTGGATTTAGGGTTAGACCAGTGTTCAAAGATTGTTCAGTGCAACTGAATATTTAGCTACGTTGCCACGCACCATCTTCCATGTCAAGTTAAGGTAATGTATAATTTATATTAAAATTATTATAAACTAAACTAAAACTAAACTCCGCCCGAACAGGCCGTGAAGGCCCAACGGTACTGACCGGCCGCCGTGTGATCCTCAGCTCATAGGCGTCACTGGATGCGGATTGGAGGGGCGTGTGGTCAGCACACCGCTCTCCCGGCCGTATGTCAGTTTTCGAGACCGAAAATTATTATAAATTGTTACTAATTTATACTGCCATAATTTTTGCCGTAGTTTGCCTTAAACAATTTGACCTGTAGTGAAGCTGTGTAGCTGCTGTGTGGAAGCAAGACACTTAATAACTATTTCGATGGGGGTGGGGGGGGGAGAGGGGAGGGGGGGGGAGGCTTCTCTTCCAAGGCAAGTGTATCTGGTGAATATAGTATGGCTACTGACCGTCATTTGTAATAAACTGGATCATTTCTGGTTGTAGCATATAATAGACAAATTCACATTGTTTCTACAGTGACAATTCCCTCACTTAAATTACAGAACAATAATTTTAATTGCGAGAATGGCATGATTAATAAGATTAATACTAATTTATATTCTTCTTCTTTTAAAAACAGAAAGGAAAGGGAATTTTGTTTCCGTCTCGGACTGTATTTTTTTTTTACTGTTTACATTTATGTAGACAAAATCTACAAGTTAGTATTGTTCTTATCAAGCAAATGTTTGGGATAAGTAATATTATTCTTTAATATGAAGCAGTCTGTTGAGCAGTGAATATCGACTGAGTGTAAACAGAAGAAAAATAATAGTAATGAGGAGTAGCAGAAATGAGATTAGCGATAAACTTAACATTAAAATAGGAACTACGAAAGAGGTTAATGAATTGCACATAACGAACAAAACAAGGAGGACATAAAAAGCAGTCTAGTACAGATTAACGGGTCATTCAGTGCCAAAAAGAAGTTTACTAGCATCAAATACGGCCGAAATTTGGGTAAGAAATTTCTGACACTGCATTTGGCGCACAGCATACTACGGAAGTGAATCATGCACTGGGGGCAGATGGAAAATAAGGTAAAAAATGACGAGATTCCCCACAGAGCAGGCTGATAGGATATATGTTAAGTATCAGGGAACATGTAGAGGGTAAAAATTGTGTTAGGAAGATAGAGATTGGAATATATGGGGTGATTCAGCTGTCCCTACCGATGTAATTTTGTGCAAACCGGAATGTTATACCTGGTCTTCAAAAACCACGTACGAGATTTTCATATTCTCTCGGTCGTTGCGTGCAAACCACATATTAGTAGCGCAAAAAAAAAAAACTCAGGACCTTTTTGTAGTAAATTTAATATAGTTAAATCCTATATTGGGATACGTTTTCGTTGGAGGCCACAGTTTGGGCTCTATTCACGAAAAACGTACAAACGTGACCTTGAAACTCACCTGCACCCTCACAATCGTCCCTCACCAGTCAATATTTCTAGTATGTTTTTTGTAGCACTCCCTTCTAACACTGTACAAACATTTCCGACTACTCGAACTATGACCGATATTCGTTCATTTTTGTTTCTATTGATTACGCCAGCAGTATTGTCGGCTGTTTCGTTGACATTAGTTTAAAAGTGCGCATGAAGCTACGAAAAAAAATCACTTTTGTACACGTTACACCAAAACTAAGTACGTTGACAATTCAATCGAAATTTGACTCTTACAAGCACAGTAGTCTCATAGCCTGAAGGCCTGACGAATACAACGATGTAATTGTTTGTTTTATGCTGTTATAAAATCACAAAACCATTAGGCAGAATTTACACAAACGTCAGTTTTGAGTTTTGTATGTGCTCAACTAAGCCTGTGGCGTAGTAAGGCCAGTCAGTGAAGATGAAAAAAGGTCGAATGTGAGAAATAATTTGTGCAACCGCAAATTTTTGTGCAGTGATAGAAAGGAGTGCCATGAACGACATTCTATAAATCGTGATCTGTGGGGGCTGAGTGTTGGAGTGGGGATGCGTTTGTACGTTTTTCTGGAATAACTCGAAAACTACGGCCTCTGGCGGAAACATATTCCAGTACAAAAGTTAACTACATTAAATTTCCTACAAAAAGATCCTGTTTATTTTTTGTGTGGAACTAATAGTTTTCTCGTAGCGACCGAGAGAATATGAAAATCTCACGCGTGGGTTTTGAGAGCCAGATATATCATTGCGGGTTGCATAAAACGACGTCGGTAGGGGTAGCTGTATCACCCTTAAAGGGGACCACACCCTGCCTGTATAACCCATGTTAATTTAGGCAAGTATTTGACCCATTTCTGAAAAAAAACTATTTGATGCAGGACCTTAATATTTTTACTGTATGTTACATGATGCTAATAGAGTCAACTGTACTAAAAGCTGCTTTATCCATTTTATAGTTTTTAAGAAATACTTTTTTAAATTTATTAACAAAAATATTAAGTTTTTCTGCAGAAAATATTTTTTGCGAACTTCCTAATGGGGGAATATTAATGAATGTATAACAGAGGTGGTTTTTTTTTACTATTCAGAGTCTCTGAAAATTTCATTCATTTATCTATGATAGTTTCTGATATAATGGGGCATATGTACTGAAAATTTTAGTTTGTGGGAAACTGACTTTAAAGAAAAAACTTTTGAAATTTGTTATTTACAGTTAATTAAAACTGTCCTGCTGCATATTATGGCCCTTTTTTGGCCTCTAGCAGGTCTTCCAGCTTCTTTTTCACCTTCCTGGATGTTTGTCTTGCTTTCTTGGCCAAATTAGATGCGGACCTGTCTGCGTCAGCTATTCTCATTTTATCGCAATGTTGCAGCCCAGTGATCATATTTTCACAAGGATTAATTCCCAGCTTTTTCAGTATCCAACACTTTCCAATATTACCACAACTGAATGTAATAACAGCATCATGAACTCCTAGTTTCATTGTATGCATGCCTACAAATACAGTTTTAGGAAGGCTGTTTCAAATTATGCTGTTGAAACATTCATTTGGGTTCTGTGTCTGCCCATGCAGACATTTCCTTGGAACGTCAGGATGAGCCAAGTCTCTGAAAGTAAGTTTAATTGCTGTAGTAACAGCAGCAGGAAGAGAATGCTGGTGAGAATAAGATTCTCCAGTTGCCTGAGCCCTATTGTACTTGCACCACGAATTTTCTCCTGTTGGACACAATCCATGGCATGGCTTATCGTCAGTAGAGGACTTATGGAAGAATATGGCCCAAACATCTCTCTTCATTGCCTCCAGATTTTCTTTATTTCTCCTAATTGCCTGCCCATAGTACACCTGCAAGTTTTCTATGACAACTAGTCGCAATCAGACTTGAACAAAACTAACCGCGTGTTTGGAAGCGTGTTGTTTACAAAAGCAGAAAGGAAATAATACCGACCGTTGCATTCCAAGGGTAGCCAACACACTCAGGAGTACAAAAAAAAACCCTAACGTGCAATATGGGGGATATAAAGATCTGAAATATATGCAGAAAAGTGGGTGACAGAAAAGTGGGCGTGGCACATAAACACACGTGATAGGAAAATGCTCCTTAAATGCTCGAAAAATTTTTTTTGAGCAAAATCCGTTTCAGAGTACAGGGTGATCAAAAAGTCAGTATAAATTTGAAAACTCAATAAACCACGGAATAATGTAGATAGAGAGGTAAAAATTGACACACATGCTTGGAATGACATGTGATTTTATTAGAACCAAAAATAAACGAAGTTCGCAAAATGTCCGACAGATGGCGCTGGACAGCAAAACTGCTACCGTGACGGGTGAGAGGTACGCCGATATGTTACAGAATCGCATCATCCCCAGCCTGGCTGATAAACACCTGGTGGAACGTACAATGTTTATGCAGGATGGCGCTCCATCCCATATTGCTAGACGCGTGAAAGTTCTCTTGCGCGCGTCGTTTGATGATGATCGTGTGCTCAGCCGCCACTTTCGTCATGCTTGGCCTCCCAGGTCCCCAGGCCTCAGTCCGTGCGATTATTGGCTTTGGGGTTACCTGAAGTCGCAAGTGTATCGTGATCGACCGACATCTCTAAGGATACTGAAAGACAACATCCGACGCCAATGCCTCACCATAACTCCGGACATGCTTTACAGTCCTGTTCGCAAGATTATTCCTCGACTACAGCTATTGTTTAGGAATGATGGTGGACATATTGAGCATTTCCTGTAAAGAACATCTTCTTTGCTTTGTCCTACTTTGTTATGCTAATTATTGCTATTCTGATCAGATGAAGCGCCATCTGTTGGACATTTTTTGAATTTTTGTATTTTTTTTTTTGGTTCTAATAAAACCCCATGTCATTCCAAGCATGTGTGTCAATTTGTACCTCTCTATCTACATTATTCCGTGGTTTATTAAGTTTTCAAATTTATACTGACTTTTTGATCACCCGGTACTTAAATAAAAGCTTAATCTATCGAAATATGATGAAAACCGAAAATCTATTTTTTCAACCTGAACCGTGGTGTGGTCCCCTTAATACAAATAACAGAGGATGGGCCAACCAGTGTCAGAAGGCTGATGAAAAAAATAAGAACATTTTCGCTGTAGGAGCAGTTTGAATGTGTCTGCCAGGATATATGTACAAAAATAATGATGAACCTGCACAAAGGATATTTGAGAAAAATGTGAAAATTCTTCTGACAGCACCTGATAGTTAGTTATTGGCCCATTAGATTTTTTTTCCTGCTTATCGTCTTCGAACGGGAGGATGTAGGATCTTCTACCGTCTGTACAATTTTGAGCCTATGGATTTGGGACCTCCTGTAATTGAATACAAATAAATTCCGTGCTGGGGATTGCTGCTTCCACAGCTAGTAGCGTTACCTCTGGCGATGCGCTGCTTGATGAACTCGTTCTCCTGAGGCGTCTCTAGGGAGACGGCGTCCATGCAGTGCCTGCGGCAGATGTTCCTGGCGTCGAGCCAGTCCACCTCGAGGCTGCGCGTGGGCCCGTGCTCCCAGCTGAAGAAGTAGGCGTGGGCCACGCCGCGCGCGTCGCGGTACGTGGAGTGCCGGACGCCTGTCACACAGGGAGCACACGAGATGCTTAGTGGCGCCGCGGCCGTCAGCGAGGGGGCGTGCAGGCTAGGCGTGGCTGGGGTACTCACGGTTGGCGCAGCTGCGCGGGTCGGGCAGGGCGAGTCTGCGCTGGGCGGCTCCCATCGCCGCCATCAGCACCAGCAGCAGCAGCCGGCGGACCATCGTGGGCACCTGCAACAGGCGGCTGACGTCACTGCCGAGCTACGGGCTCACGTCACACATCCGCACAGCACACTCCACACTGCGCTATCTAATCGAAAGTCTCCAGACACTCCTCTGCAATGTGGAATTGACCGCTAGACGTTACGAGAGGCGGACTCGCCGATACAGAAGCAGGAGGGTCAGTAGAGAGGCAGTAACAGCACAGTGGGTCGGTTAGGAGACGTCAGTGACTTCAAACTTGGACTAGTCATTGAATTTCAACTGAGTAACAACCAGGAACATTTCAACCCTTCTAAAGACGCCCAGGTCGACTGTTGGTGATGTGATTGTGGAAATGCGAAGAAACAATCACAGCTAAACCGAAACCAGGCAGACCTCGTATATTGAAGGGCAGAGAGCGTCGAGAATTGCCGAGGGACGTTGTAAAACATCCGATCAAACCTAAACTACACTACTCGCCATTAAAATTGCTACACCAAGAAGAAATGCAGATGATAACCGGGTATTCATTGGACAAATATATTATACTAGAACTGACATCTGGTTACATTTTCACGCAATTTGGGTGCACAACTCCTGAGAAATCAGTACCGAGAACAACCACTTCTGGCCGTAATAACGGCCTTGATACGCCTGGGCATTGAGTCAAACAGAGCTTGCATGGCGTGTACAGGTACAGCTGCCCATGCAGCTTCAACACGATACCACAGTTTATCAAGAGTAGTGACTGGCGTATTGTGACGAGTCAGTTGCTCGGCCACCATTGACCAGACTTTTTAAGTTGGTGAGAGATCTGGAGAATGTGCTGGCCAACAAGAGGTGACAAGACGTGTAACCAATGTCACCCCATACCATCACGCTGGGTGATACGCCAGTATGGCGATGACGAATACACGCTTCCAATGTGCGTTCACTGCGATGTCGCCAAACACGGATGCGACCATCATGATGCTGTAAACAGAACCTGGGTTCATCCGAAAAAATGACGTTTTGTCACTCGTGCACCCAGGTTCGTCGTTGAGTACACCATCGCAGGCGCTCCTGTCTGTGATGCAGCGTCAAGGGTAACCGCAGCCGTGGTCTCCGAGCTGATAGTCCATGCTGCTGCAAACGTCGTCGAACTGTTCGTGCAGATGGTTGTTGTCTTGCAAATGTCCCCATCTGCTGTCTCAGGGATGGAGACGTGGTTGCACGATCCGTTACAACCATGCGGATAAGATGCCTGTCATCTCGACTGCTAGTAATAGGAGGCCGTTGGGATCCAACACGGCGTTCCGTATTACCCTCCTGAACCCATCGATTCCATATTCTGCTAACAGTCATTGGATCTCGACCAACGCGAGCAGCAATGTCCCGGTACGATAAACCGCAGTCGCGATACGGTACAATCCGACCTTTGTCAAAGTCTGAAACATGATGGTACGCATTTCTCTTCCTTACACGAGGCATCACAACAACGTTTCACCAGGCAATACCGGTCAACTGCTGTTTGTATAAGAGAAATCGGTTGGAAACTTTCCTCATGTCAGCACGTTGTAGGCGTCGCCACCGGCGCCAACCTTGTGTGAATGCTCTGAAAAGCTAATCATTTGCATATCACAGCATCTTCTTCCTGTCGGTTAAATTTCGCGTCTGTAGCACGTCATCTTCGTGGTGTAGCAATTTTAATGGCCAGTAGTGTATTTCCTATCGAGTGAGGCAGAATAGTGGATAAGAGACTCGTCGCCCTGATGCCTACTTAAACCTAACTAATCTAAGGACATCACACACATCCATGCCTGAGGCAGGATTCGAACCTGCGACCGTAGCAGTCGCGCGGTTCCGGACTGAAGCGCCTAGAACCACTCGGCCACACCGGCCGGCCTACCCTGTTGTGTTTTACTTCAAAGTAAGTAGTATTTATAGCAAAATTGAAACTGTTAATGTTTAATTCAGGTTTTATTCGAAAACTGTTGATTTGTAAAGTAAAACAGAGGGATATTGTAGTAAAAATAAAGAAAAACAATACAGATGTATCGTATAGCACCAAATAACTCAATTTACTCAACAAAAAGTAAAATTAAGAAAACCTGCAATAACAAAAATATATCATACATTGCATCAGTACTTCGTCGAACTTATATAAAACATGTTTCTATTATACATAAACAGCTTTTGCATGTCCAGTAATAACAAGAAACTCTTGCCTTTGATCATGATGAAGAACGTTTTATTGAGTTCAAAATAACAACAATAATTATATATATATATCTTTTGTGCTTGTGAGTGTAAACTGTACTTGCATCAAAAGTCATTGGTTTGGTTACATAAAAGCGGAGAAGTTACGGGATCAACAAATTTTTATTACTTATAAAACACAGTTTATACTCTGTAAGGACAGAAAATACAGTGATTTAACACTGAATGATGTGCTGTTCTAATTGTGTTCAAAAAAAAAGTCAAACAAGCAAAATAACAAAGAGAAGTAGTCGGCTCCCAGTTTCTCTCTTACACACTCATTTACGAGGCGTACTGGGAAAGTAAGGTCCAATTAGGTGCGAAACGGAAACCACTGTTAAAATCCGCAGTGTCTGTAGTGTGCCTGTCCATTGCTTCACGTCGCTCTTTTCATTTGAGGGCGCAAGGTGATTACGTAGAAATGCCTAAAACAATAGTCTCTCCCGCCATGTATGTGGCTCTGGTGAGAGATTTCGCCTGAAGGTATGCAGCCCACATAACATAATTGTCAAGCGTTTCTTTCTTCAAGACAAGTGTCAGCCGCTTTTTTGCAGGGGCAATGAAGACACTCCTGCAGAGTTTTCGACGGAAATGTTTGATCTCCCACAATACAACCCTTAATTGGCTCCCTCCGATGTTCATCTCCACTCACATAAACCGCTGGCTACGAAGACAACATTTTGGCACAAACAACGGAAGGCAGGCCAGCGTAGAGAATTGGTGGAATGCACAGGTGGCTGCTTTCTGTGACGAGGATACTGGAAAGTTTGTACAACGCCACGACAAATGCCTAAGTCGGAGCGGCGACTATTTAGAAAGGGAGCTGGAAGGCGTGGCTAACTGTAGCGAATAAAATTTTTTTGATTTTCGCTGTGGTTTCCATTTCGAGACCGATCGGAACTTTCCTTCGGAACAGCCCTCGCATGTTTCTTTCCCTGCCAATGATATCATCACTACCGGTAATCCTATCATTTACTGCGTCATTTATGTACCATAACGACCAACCCGTAATTTTGGTAGAGCGCAACACTAGGTAACAACTAGCGTGGAGGAATACATATCTCTGTGTTACCTACGTGTTACACTTACGATGAGCAGATTGTAACAGATTATTACCTCATTGCTTCACTATGCAACACGCCACAAAGGAGTGCTGAGCGGGACACGGACACAGATTGTGCAGGCGTATGTTGGCGGGGAGCGTGTTGGTGAAGAGTTCCTGCTCGTATCTGTCAGGGAGATGTCACGAAAAACACGAATGCAGTCAGCGTCCTCACATTGCGTAAGGGGTAACTAATATGGTGTGCAGCACATCGGATCCACGTAACTCCCAGACGAATTGAAAAGGCACTTGCGCCGCCTGTTTTCATTAGCAACGTCTATGTCAACGGAATATTTAATTAAGTTTTACGCGAAAGCTGCCGACAAGAAGAAGAGGAAGCGGAAAGAGTGTCCGTGCCTGTAGACAATGGAGACGGCGCCATTGCGCCAGACGCTCGCCGCCGACCCGGAACACTCTCGTGTGGGCAGGAACTGGCGTGTTAGCTCTTGGGAAAAACGACTCCTGCATTAACAGAGAATGCAGCGAGATAGCGCGCCGCTGATGTCCCTCTCTATCTCTCCCTCAGAAAGAGAGAGAGAGAGACAGAGAGAGAGAGAGAGAAAAGGCGTGCACTCTGCGTGTGCTCGTTCCCTCCGCAACATTCCCACATTCCCTGCGCACTCGCCGCCGCTTTCACCCCAGACACTTCGCGTATTGCATCTGTGATGACGCCACAGTTTCATCCCTGTGCTGTGAGCTAAAGCATACGACTGTAACGATTCATCTGACGTAATACGCCCTCATTACTTTCTTTCTCGTTAAGGATGAGCGACTGTGACTCCTACGGTATTGCGCCATCTGCTGTATGGTAAATTATGAAACGACGATGATTTTCTGCAATTTAGCGACTCTACTGCTTGAATCCATTAGCAGCGTTTAATAAGTTTTTACTCGTAATTAACGAGCTTTCTCCGGTAGTGGTGAGGGTACGGAAATAAAATGCAAAGAGGGCGGCAATATAGTGCGGTTTTGAAATTTGAGAATACTGTGTGCAACTGAGTTCCATCTCCGTTGGCCTAAAATTTACCCTCTTTCCACTGGACAGTTAACGTCAACTGAAAAAATTTCCATCCGAAATATTTCACTTGAAGAACCTTCTACGAATAAGATTTTGTAAGATGGTGATTTGGGGAGAGGGAAGGTGAGACTGGAGGAGACGTAAGTATACTCTGGAAACAACGGATATATTATTTTCCGTACCGATCTAAGACATTCTGTGGTGTTTTTCCATAATGTTATCAGAAAATTATTTATTTAATTAATTATTTGTGTTGAGAACAAGGAATAATGTATGAAGAAAGAATATATATGATGTCCTAGGCTGGAGTATAATCTTTGTACTTGTTGTTGTTGTTGTGGTCTTCACTCCTGAGACTGGTTTGATGCAGCTCTCCATGCTACTCTATCCTGTGCAAGCTTCTTCATTTCCCAGTACCTACTGCAACCTACATCCTTCTAAATCTGCTTCATGTATTCATATCTTGGTCTCCCTCTGCGATTTTTACGCTCCACGCTGCCCTCCAATACTAAATTGATGATCCATTGATGCCTCAGAATATGCTCTACCAACCGACCCCTTCTTCTAGTCAAGTTGTGCCACAAATTTCTCTTCTCTCCAATTCTATTCAGTACTTCCTCATTAGATATGTGACCTACCCATCTAATTTTCAGCATTCTTCTGTAGCACCACATTTTGAAAGCTTCTATTCTCTTCTTGTCTAAACTATTTATCGTCCACGTTTCACTTCCATACATGGCTACACTCCATACAAATACTTTCAGAAACGACTTCCTGACACTTAAATCTATACTCGATGTTAACAAATTTCTCTTCTTCAGAAACGCTTTCCTTGCCATTGCCTCTCTACTTCGACCATCACCAGATATTTTTCTCCCCATGTAGCAATACTCATTTACTACTTTAAGTGTCTCATTTCCTAATCTAATTCCCGCAGCATCACCAAATTTAATTCGACTACATTCCATTATTCTCGTTTTGCTTTTGTTGATGTTCATCTTATATCCTGCTTTCAAGACCATGTCCATTCCGTTCAGCTGCTCTTCCAGGTCCTTTGCTGTCTTTCTTAGTATAAAGATAATAGAGATAGTATTCTCTCTCTCTCTTCCCTTGTGACCGCTATTCCACGAACAGCTCTGTACTCAGGTCCTGTGTTAAAGTACTAATATTTCATTTTGTCAGGTTCAGAACATTTATTATTATTGTTAAATGATAGTACAGCCTATCATTTGTAAGATTAGCGCTCCCTGTGTCAAATCCTTTAAGATTTCAGCTTTTAGCGATACGAAGAAGAAAAACCACCTCGACGCGCTTCCGTGGCTAACGACCGCAATACGCGCACTTAAGTTTACAGATTTTCTTTCACAGCGTCACATTGCAGAGGAGCGCCGCAACATTAATTTATTTCATTTCAGCTGAAGTGCAGTCCTGGCAGAAAGCAGCGTATCTCAAGTAGGTACATAACAGTAATTTAATCTTAGCTGGACTGACTGCCCCATCTGCTTACGCAGCATGCAAATAATTTGAATTACAAACGTGCTTGAGGCATGCTAAGAAAGTTTATTAATGATAACAACGTTTGTGTCTGAGTTTTTCCAAGCCATAAGATTATCTCGAAAGAGATAGTTGGATTATTTGTGGACTTACAGAATACGATTAAATACGGAAGCTCAGATAACTGTAGTTTATCTCATAAAGAACACCTAAGCACGAGCGGTCCGAAGCTAAATTCTACTAAATAGGCCTCAACCATTTAACAATAAAAGCATTAATAACCAAATTTAAATCAATTAAAACCTCGTTGGAACATTAAAATTCTAGGTAGTAGTCTTTCGTCTGTGAACAATAACCGGTCGCCTCTGTGAGAGGAAAGAGTATCGGTCTTATATCTTTACCTGATATATTTGGTGTATCCCTGTCTGGTCTTATTTATAAAAGTGCTGAACTGCCGCTAACTGAAGTCGTTCCACACTGAATAGCGTATTGAAAAACTGCTGATTTTTCGAAATTGCAAAATTTCTTATGGTTAACTAGGAACCTGATAAATTAGATATGTTGAAAAGAGAATGGCCATACTTGTGATCTTATAAGGAACGTGCTGTATGAAACCATCAAATATTCTTTCACAGCGTTGCAAGCACAGAGCAAAACTGTCTCGCTTCTGTAGAGAATTAACGCTCTGACAACAGAGAGATAATTAATTGTGAGACCTATATGAGATGTACGGACTTGCGGTAGTGGTAATATAGCTTCCCTTTAGATCACCGAAGTTAAGCGCTGTCGCGCTCGGCTTGCATTTGAATGCCTCTCTGTCCGGTCTGCCGAACGCTGTTGGCAAGCGCGATGCACTCAGTCCTCTTGAGACCAATCGAGGGGCTACTTGATGAGAAATAGCGGCTCGATCACGAAAACTGGCAACGATCGGGAGAGCGGTGTGCTGACTACATACTCCTCCACATCCGCATCCGGTGACGCCTATCGGCTGGGGATGACATGGCGGCCGGTTGGTACCGTTGGGCCTTCCGAGGCCTTTCCGGACGGAGCGATATATAGAAAGAAATCGTTCATCGCTGGAAATAAAAATGCAAGGACGTTATGAAATCTCGTCTTTGAATACAAATTTCAAAAACTCAGAGACAGGGATCCTCTAAGTCTTATTGTTGTTTGTTAACTAGTCCAGGTAGAAAAGATTGATGTAAACTATTGATTAGCATATAAAAGAGAAACCACTAATCATTCCATCCCACGATAGGTTTTTACACTTATAATGAATATACGAAGAGTAGCATATTAACTAATGACCATGGAGCTAAACGTCCACATCCAATTACAACAACACAAAAAAAGTTTCCAGAAACTATGGAGAAACGTCGTGTGGAGTGGATAATAACATTACACGTTATAGAAGTCCGTCAATATCCCAGGCGAAATAGGTTATGACTTATTTAACGGAATACGTAGTCCTCATTTAATGATCTGACAGAGAAAGAATCGTAATTATATCAGAGTTTCTTAGTACACTGATTTTATTTTCTGAAAGCATAAATATCGAAAAATATCGTGTAGTATTTGATAATAGTCATTCTCAAACTACAGTAACGATTCGAGAGGGTGTCAGTCAATATTGCTGTCGCACCATCCTGATTTAGGTTTTCCGTGTGTTTCCTAAATCGCTTAAGGCAAATGATATGGTTGTTCCTCTGGAAGGGACAATGCCGATTTTTTACCCCGTCGTTTATAGAACCGAGTTTGTGCATCTTGTCTAATGACCTCATCGCCGAAGGGATGTTAAACTTTATTTTATTGTTTTGTTCTTCAGAACACCGACAAACTGTCAGAGGTTGTAGCATGGACCAAAAAAAGAAAAAAATGTACTGTCACCATGGGCTCTAAAATGCGTACCTTAAAAGCTAGGAACGCTTGTTTAATATAAGAAATATGTTCCACAGTCCTGAAGATGAGCAAGTGCTCGGTTCTTAATTTATCTACTTTTTTCCTTGTTTTGGTTCATACTACCAACTCTGATAGCTTGTCAGTGGAGATCTGGTTCACCCTGTATTTCGCACAGGGGTCATTTTGAGCCATGTACCGAGGCATACAGCCATTTCTCCATTGTCCGTACAGCTGCAAAATGGGAGACAGAGCAGGTAATGTGGTGCAACAGTGCCCCTCGACATGCAATATGTGATATATAGTGTGTAACAAAAACATACCGGCGAACTCTGTCACAAATGTTAGCGGTCTTTGCAGTATTGTGGCAGCAGTGAACTCGTTAGGAGCCACCTAACGTCCTGAATATTGTCAGGTCGTGCTGGTTGCCACGTACAAACTCACGTATACTCCGAGGAGGTAGCCTAGTGCCAGAGTTTCTGGTTATAACATCGACGCCCTGCAGCCTAATTGGTTGACCTAGGTTCCTCTCCTCAAAACGCTCCTGAAGACGTCCTCTCGAAACGCGCCTACATGTTTTTGCTATAAACTATATACGTGTTTCCACCCTTTAACCGAGGCGATGTAGATGGATGCCATGCGGAGGGTACCGGTCCGATTTCCAGTACAGCGAGGGACTTTTTCTTTGTGAGGGAACTGGAATGGGATCCGCTCAGCCTCGTGATGCCCACTGAGGAGGCTGGGCTGTCTGTGGCCAGAACGGCGCAGCATTTTATACAGAACCGAACCGACATAAATTCGGGGGATTTTTAGAGATATTTATGAATATCGTGGTATAAGAGAACAGTCTCCAATGGCTCGCTACAGAGGAATAATGTCATTTATTATTTAGTCGAAGTGTTATTCAAAATATCTCTGTTTCACTGAAAATACTTTTACAACATTGATAAACCCTTAATATCCGATCATAAAAATGTGCAACACAGGAAACAGACTAGTGCAACAACTCTCAGATAAAACCGGTACAACGTTATCACAGTTTGTTAAATCCGTTTTTTCAGTACCCAGCACCCAGCAGGTATTGTTTCAAATGTCGACCACCATTATCGCGGCAGTGTGTAGTGACTCACCGTCGGCATTCTTGTAGGCTCAAGAATCCCAGAATTTAGTCGCAGTACTTCCACATCTGCGACAAACCTAACAACGAAGGCCACGTCAGTACCGATGTGAGTCTTGTAAACTAGGCTCTTCCCTTTCCCCCAGAAGAATAGTCTGGCGACTGAGCTGGCCATGGAACTGGATCACCGTGATCATTCCACTATTGTTCAAACGAAACGCAATTACTCTATGACGAGCCACCAGAGACCACGGGTCTTACACACAAAATATCCTTGTATTTGAGGGTAATATTGTGGCATTAGTGTCATCTGGCAGCGAAAATAGAAAGCAGGACTACCACAAGAAGACGCACAAATGTTGCAGAGCTTGCATAGCGGAATAAGGTAAGGGACTGAAAAGAAATTTAGAAAGGATGTTGTACGGTGTGAACAGCAGTGAGTCGTGGTTTATGCATTTTCGCAGATGCTAACTATCCTGCAAGTGTCTATCACAGTTTGCGACTTATATTGATGGTTCAAATGGCTCTGAGCACTATGGGACTCAACTGCTGTGGTCATAAGTCCCCTAGAACTTAGAACTACTTAAACCTAACTAACCTAAGGACATCACACACATCCATGCCCGAGGCAGGATTCGAACCTGCGACCGTAGTGGTCGTGCGGTTCCAGACTGTAGCGCCTTTAACCGCTCGGCCACTCCGGCCGGCACTTATATTGATACCAGAGTCAGTAACAGGCGATAGTAATAATTCCGTGTTGCTCATGCCGAAACCTCCAGATGTCAGATACTCAGATCGGTAGCAAATGTTGTACGTCAATAGAGTATCAACCAAAACTCCGATTTAGTTCGTAATATTTGCTGTAGTCCATCAGAACGGACATAAACGTTAATTAAAAGCAACACCAGATGTACGGAACACAACAAAAGCTTAACTGTCTGGACCTCATACATTTAGCATGCGTGGTAGAGCGGTAGAACCCTGTACCAAACGTCCGTGGTTCAATCCCGACTGGCAGCAATTTTTTTTTACTGTATTATGCGTGAAAGTGTTATATGGGATGACGTGTTTATGGCTTGTAAAAGCGCTGTTTGTAGCTTACAGCAATGTTCTCTTGGCAGTCTCTTTTCGCTTCAGATGGTTCAGATGGCTCTGAGCACTATGGGACTTAACATCTGAGGTCATCAGTCCCCTAGAACTTAGCACTACTTAAACCTAACTAACTTAAGGAAATCACACACATCCATGCCCGAGGCAGGATTCGAACCTGCGACCGTAGCGGTCGCGCGGTTTCACACTGAAGCGTCTAGAACCGGTCGGTTTTCGCTTCGTTACTTTAAAAGTAGTGCACGTATACAGTACATTTGTAGTTTCACAGAATATACAATCAGAAGAGTAAAATATAGAAACAATTGCCGATTGGGGCAGCCGCGTGGTCTGAGGCGCCTTGTCGCAGTCCGCGTGGCTCCTCCCGTCGGAAGTTCGAATCCTCCCTCGGGCATCGGTATGTGTGTTGTCCTTAGGGTAAGTTAGTTTAAGTTAGATTAAGCGGTGTGTAAGCTTACGGGCCGATGACCTCAGCGGTTTGGTCCCATGGAATCACAAATTTCCACAATAAGAAACAATTGCATCACACATGGGAAAGCAATGGTAACAATAATAATTAATAATAAACAAAATAATGAAATCAATAATAAGTACATGACGTTCAAATAACGAAGCGAAAGCAGGGTGCCAAAAGAACATTGCTGCAAACTCCGAAACGTCCTTTTACATGTCAGGAAAATGTTCTTCCATACAAAAGTTTCATGCGTAAACAGTTAAAAAATTACAGTCAGTGGGATTCGAACGCGGGATTTTTGGTACGACGACCGAACGCTCTACCTTTTCACCCACGCGAGATCTAAAGAACAGTAACACATAGATATGCTTTTCGTGTGCTCCTTAGCTCTGGTGCTCCTTTTAATTACCGTTTACGTATCTTCCACTCGACGAAAGTCACAGCACGAACTAAATCGGTTCAAAAATGGCTCTGAGCACTATGGGACTTAACTTCTGAGGTCATCTGTCCCCTAGAACTTAGAACTACTTAAACCTAATTAACCTAAGGACATCACATACATCCATGCCCGAGGCAGGATTCGAACTTGCGACCGTACCGTTCGCGCAGTTCCAGACTGTAGCGCCTAGAACCGCTCGGCCACCCCGGCCGGCAACTAAATCCGTGTTTTGATTCATACCCAATCGACATACAACGTTTGATACCGTCTGGAGATCGGGTTGCAGCAGTACGGTGCAAGTCTTTGAAATGGACGCCCCTTCGGCGACTTGCGTGTTTGTAATCTACCCCAGCAAACGAGCTAGGGAAAGGGGATCCACAGCTTAACGTGGAATCCGACCCACGTGTCGTTCTTGGCGAATCTTCACTTTACTGAGAGATGACTGAAATATTCCGTGGCCCGAACGGGATTCGATCGTACGACCTTCCGGTTTGGAGACGCGCGCTTTACCATTTGACCACTAGACCCTACAGTTACAGTATAAATACACTACTAGCAGAGAACATCCGGCTGCTCGTGTAGTTGTTTCACTGTTTGCATCAGTGTGAACTTGCTTCTCGTTCGAGCTCGGCACGCGCAGTGCGAGCAGGTGAGGCGGTGCAGAGAGAACCGGGGCAGCAGCCGGCCAATAATTCAGACCGGCGGTCGGACTCGGCCTGGAGCGGGCAGCTGCACGCTCCGCTTGGCCGTGTTTTTTCCGGCCGTGGCCATCCCGACGGCGCAGCCAGCGGCCGCGGGCCGGCCGAGCCACTTCCGCGTCGATGTGTGCCACTGGGCCGGCCGTACGGTACCGCAGCCGGCGGCGGCCCAGCACTGCCGCCCGCACGTAGCGCCGCTCCTATTCACTACAACACCTGCCGCAGGTCAGCACCAGTCGACGATAGCCTGGACGCTACAGTAAATCTCGCACTGACTGCGAACCAGTGGCTGCCGCCTTCCTCGTCAGTGACAAAGTGCTGGCACGTGTCATAGCTGCAGAGACTTTGTCTGACATTTAGGACGTCCAGCAGGGAAACAAAAACAAATATTGTCTAGCTACCTGAGGGACATGAACCGGTAATGACAGCCTTTAGCCGGCCGCGGTGGTCTCGCGGTTCTAGGCGCTCAGTCCGGAACCGCGCGACTGCTATGGTCGCAGGTTCGAATCCTGCATTGGGCATGGACGTGTGTGATATCCTTAGGTTAGTTAGGTTTAAGTAGTTCTAAGTTCTAGGGGACTGATGACTGCAGATGTTAAGTCACATAGTGCTCAGAGCCATTTGAACCATTTTTGACAGCCTTTCTTGTAACTTTGTTCGTCACCAGTATACTTTCCATCAAAGCTATGTGAAGAGTCGCCAAGAACGACACGTGCGTCGGATTCCACGTTAATCTGTGGATCTACTTTCGCCACCAGGTTCACTGGGGTAGGTTAGAAAAACAACTGTTGAGTCACACGGAGTTATTATTATCGCCTGTAGCTGACTCTCGTATCCATATGTGTCGCCAACGGCGATAGACTCCTACAGAATAGTGAGCCTCTGCGAAAATGCTTCGAACGTGACTCACGGCTCTTCACAACGTACAACAACCTACAACACCATTTCTAAATTGCTTTTCAGTACCTTATCTTATTGAGCTATGCAAGCTCCGCAATACACTATGTGAGCAAAAGTATCCGGACACCCCCAAAAATATACGTTTTTCATATTAAGTGCATTGTGCTGCCATCTACTGCCAGGTACTCCATATCAGCTACCTCAGTAGTCATTAGATATCGTGTGATAGCAGAATGCGACGCTCTGCGGAACTCAAGGACTCTGAACGTGGTCAGGTGATTGGGTGTCACTTGTGTCATACGTCTGTATGCGAGATTTACACACTCCTAAACATCTCTAGGGTGCCTGTTTCCGATCTGATAGTAAAGTGGAAACGTGAAGAGAGACGTACAGCTCAAAAGCGTACAGGCCGACTTCGTCTCTTGACTGACAGAGACCGCCAACAGTTGAAGAGGGTCGTAATGTGTAATAGGCAGACATCTATCCAGACCATGTCACAGGAATCCCAAACTGCATCAGGATGCACTGCAAATACTATGACAGTTAGGCAGCAGGTGAGAAAACTTGGATTTCATGGTCGAGCGGCTGCTCATAAGCCACACATCTCGCCGGTAAATGCCAAACGACGCCTTTCTTGGCGTAACGCACGTAAACATTGGACGACTGAACAGTGGAAAAACGTTACGTGGAGGGACGAATTACGGTACACAATCTGGCAATCCGATGGCAGGGTTTGGGTACGGCGAATGCCCGGTTAACGTCATCTGCCAGCGTGTGTCGTGCCAACAGTAAAATTCGGAGGCGATGGTGTTATACTGTAATCGTGTTTTTCATGCAGGGGGCTTGCACCCTTTGTTGTTCTGCCTGGCACTATCACAGCACAGGACTACATTGATGTTTTAAGCATGTTCTTGCTTCTCGCTGTTGAAGAGCAATTCGGGGATGGCGATTGCATCTTTCAACGAGATCGAGCACTTGTTCATAATGGACGGCCTGTGGCGGAGTGGCTACAAGAGAATAACATTCCTGTAATGGAATGGCCTGCACAGAGACCTGACCTGAATCCTATAGAACACTTTTGGGATGTTTTGGAACACCGACTTCGTGCCAGGCCTCACCGACCGACATCGATACCTCACCTTAGTGCAGCATTAAATGAAGAATGGGCTGCCATTCCCCAAGAAACCTTCCAGGACCTGATTGAACGTATGCCTGCCAGAGTGGAAGCTATCATCAAGGCTAAGGATGAGCCAGCACCATATTGAATTACAGCTTTACCGATGGAGGGCGCCACGAATTTGTAAGTAGTTTTCAGCCAGGTGTCCAGATACTTTTGATCACATTGTGTATTTGTCTGTCTTCTAGTGATAGTCCTGCTTTCTATTTTCGTGGCCAGGTGACACTAATGCCCCAACATTACCCTCAAATACAGGGTATTCTGTGTGTATTTTGGTACGAACAGTAACTGGATTTCGTTTGAACGACAGTGGAATGCTCACGGTGATCCAGTTCCATGGCCAGCTTAGTCGCCAGACTATTCTTCTGGTGCCACGAGAAGAGCGTAGTATACTAGACTTCGGTCGTCTCTGACATGGCCTTCGTTGTTAGGATGGCCTTCGTTGTTAGGATTGTCGCAGATGTGGAAATACTGCGACTAATTTCTGGGATTCTGGAGCCTGCAAGCCAGCCAACGGTACGTCTGCACACTCTGCCGTTGTAATGGCGCTCGAGATTGTAAACAATACCTGCAGGGAACAGGTCTGCACTTGTTAGTATAGTACTGGGCACTGACAAAGCAGAGCTAACAAACTGTTATAACAGTGTACCGGTTTTGTCTGAGAGTTGTTGCGCTCTTGTACTGTGTTTTACACATTTTTGTGATCGCAAATTGAGGGTCTAGGGGTGATCACGTCATAACGAACAACTTTTGTATGAGAAAAAATATTCGCTCATGCTTCCTGGCGACGCTAAGATTCTATTTATCGAATGCCCCTGTCCTGTGATGACGAGATTTCACCGAACTAGAGCGGTCTACTGACCAGATGTGCCGCATCTACATACTACCCCCCCCCCACCCTCCACCCCAGTAAATTAACAGCGATTTCAACAGGAAAACCTTAGGAATGAGTGTCTCTAAGGGAAGAAAGATATTCTAGATGCGAATCAGGAACTTTAATTGGGCCTAAGCTGTAGGAGGCAGTGAGATGAAAACCGAACCCCGGTCACTACAGGGCCATGAAATAGTTCCATTCAAAAGTAATTACCTCAATCGCTAAGGCTCTTATCCCAAGGGAAAATGGGACGATCAATTCCTGTTTTGTAGAACGCGGTCGGCCACTGCCGGATCCACGACGCGGCACCCACTCCTGCACTTCCTCGTTCGACTGAGATCAACGCCCACGCATGCCGTTCCTCAGGTCGCAAAAGTTATGAAACAATATATAGGATGTCGCAGTGTTTCCCAACCAAATCGCCGAAGCTGAGCCTTCGTCCAATTGTCAGTGTGGGGGCGGGCGTTATCGTGCAACAGCATACTTCCTCCGCCCGTCCAGTTCTCCGAGCGTGGAACCACAAGCAATGCGCTGTGCTACGAAATCACTTCGCAGAAACTGTGACGCGCCATAAAGTCAGGGCGCCAAGGAATGTTGTCGGACGGAATTCTCAGTTCACATCTTTGACGTGCGTGAACGTCGCTTTCAGTCGGACGAGGAATTACAAGAGTGGGTGCGGTTGTGGATCCGTCAGCAGCCAATTGCTTTCTGTTAAACAGGAATTGATCGTCTCGTTTCCCGGTGAGCTAAATGGCGTAAGGCGTGTGCAAATGATGCAAATGGCTCTGAGCACCATGGGACTTAACTTCTGAGGTCATCAGTCCCCTAGAACTTAGAACTACTTAAACCTAACTAACCTAAGGACATCACACACATTCATGGCCGAGGCAGAATTCGAACCTGCGACCGTAGCGGTCGCGCGGTTCCAGACTGTAGCTCCTAGAACCTCTCGGCCACCCCGGCCGGTTAAGGCGTGTGATAATTATTGCTGAATGGAACCATTCCATGGTCCCGTTGTGGCAGGTGTTCATTTTCCATTTGACTGGCTCTCATGTTTCATGCCGAGCAGGTGACTGAATTATAGGCAACAAACATGGCATACATACGCCGCAGAATGCCTACTCCTTGCCGCCTCACAGGGGCATAACCTATAATAAAAGACGTCTAGCGTGGCTGAGAAGCGTCAGTAACCATGTTGTCTCTAAAAAAAGCTGTTCCCCATGATGTGATCTACCACCCCTAGACGTTTGATGCAAAGACTTTGAAACATCATACACAAACAGCACTACATTTTTTAAAAAATAGCACTCCATATTTTTAATTCGGTAATTCACTTCTTCTCCTCAAGACCAGTTCAAAAACGTATCACAGTGTACCAATCACGTAAGCATGACGTCAGCAGACACATAACACAAACTTGATTTCGATTCTCCCGTCTTAGCTCACAATGTAAGTAGCCGGCCTCACATAGCTCGTCCACTTGCTGGATCTGACAATAAAAAAGTGGAAACTCAGGGGAAATGCACACCATTCAGTCAAGCGTTTTCAGTTTAGGATTTTTGTGATTACAATGCACACTAACGAAGATATGGTTTTTTACTGGGCGACCATTTTGTATCCAGTGACAATGATGGTTTCCGATCTTGTTTGAAGCAAAATATTCACAACAGCATAAGATTCATATTGTCGTTGTGTGTAAAAGAATCACCAGTGTCTCGCCGAGAATATTTAATTATTGTTGACTTCTTTACTACATTACGTTCCTGGCAAAGAGTCATTTAAAATCAGTTTTTACTTCACATTACTATATAACCGCCGAAATGGTACCCAGCTACCACGCTTCGACAAGGAATACGAAAAGTATAACCTATGAAAGTTCTGTAACTTACTAACTTTAACACAACTCTTTCTAATTCTCTGAACGAAGATAGCTTTCATGTTTAAAGAGGTATGTTTAGGTATTATTGCAACTTCTTATCTCTGATAAATATCCTGTAACATGTGAAAAGCAACCAGATCATCAGTTAAGATGTTGCATTCAATACAATGCCTATTCCGAGGATTATATGCTCATCAGCACACTTTGTCTGCGGAAACGAAAGTACATTGAGCACCGCCACTTTGTTCGGGGCTTTATAGCTGAATTGTTGTGGCTCTCACCACGAGTGATTTTGAGAAACCGTGAAAAATCTTAATGTGCAGAATCAGACGAACTTCCAGCCGCGCAGCTCTCAAATACTAAGTTAATTTGGAACGTCAATGAACCTTGACTGTGGTTGCAGTCTCCAGTCTGTGCGCCACATTTTATCGAATGTATGCTGCTTTATGCCAGTACTCATTTCGACTATCTTCACTCTTATTATTGCACAGTCCCTGAGAAGAGGACATAATAAAGGTGCATGCAAGTAAAGGTCTCATCAGTCCGAAGACAGTTTTGAACAAGAACAGTGCCTTACTAGGCATGGTCCTGTTGGAGGTGGTATTCCGTGCCTTCCTTCGACCTCAGACCTGAATTATCCACCGAGTTACAGGAGGACCCACGGTTGTTTAAGGTGGATTTAGAACTACGGTACATCTCGGCATTTTCTCACATCAGATATTACCAGGGTGAAAGAGGAGAGGATATAAATTTTTGGACTGACCGGGAATTGCACCTAAGACGTTTGGATTTGTAAGATGACACTTTATCACGAATCCATCGAGCTACACCAAGAGGTGTGTAGTGTCGAGAAATCAAGTAATAAACTCTCAGAGCGCCCCTGACGTGTTTTATGGGCGCTTGAATAAAATTTTGATAGGATCTTTCAGCATTTTAAGTGTTTTTAAACGTACATCGACAATGTCGAATACCATACTTCAACCGCGTCCTTAGCCGAGGTCGGTAACTCGCGCCTGTGCAGTATCGCTCGACTGGGAGGCGGCCGGTTCGAATTCTACTGGTGGAAGGAAGTTTCATCATTGTTATATCGCTGGTAACGCTGCACTTACAAGAGGCTCCCAAAATTCTTGATTCCCAAGACCGCTTCGGGTTGTTCACCTAACACTGAAATATCGATTCTGGAAATGCGATTCTAGCTATCCGATTTCCACATCCAAAATCGATTTTCACCCCCATGTAAACGCACAGCCTTTACTGGGACCTGATTTCGTTGTCAGACAGTGTCTTCTTTTTAAAAAGTTTCCGCTAATCTGGACGGGTGACATTTTGTGCAGTGGAGGAAAAGTAAAAAACTTAGACTGAACCTGTAACATAATTGGAGAGGCAGCCGTTGTGTTGGTTACATCAGAAACCTGAACAGCTGATTTCCGAACACTGTTTGTTTAAAACAACTGACGATCGGGAAACCGGTATTTGACCTGTCTAGCAAAAGCGCTTCATGCCTAAAGATGTAAACACGATAGCAGAAAATCGTTTCCGAAATTCGATCTTCGTCATCTGGAAGATGTGTCGCTAGTAAGCACGGCGTTAAGAAGAGGAGAGGCGGCGTGCAGTAATGACTCACGAGACTAAACGCCAATGCCCGTACTAAATTAGAAACATCTGCCGCCGCGCGGGATTAGCCGAGCGGTCTTAGGCGCTGCAGTCATGGACTGTGCGGCTTGTCCCGGCGGAGGTTCGAGTCCTCCCTCGGACATGGGTGTGTGTGTGTGTGTTTGTCCTTTGGATGATTTAGGTTAAATACTGTGTAAGCTTAGGGACTGAAAACCTTAGCAATTAAGTCCCATAAGATTTCACACACATTTAAATATTTTTGAGACATCTGCCCTGTGTCTCACTGAGTAATTGCACTGATACTAAACATGGTGATTCACCCTGCAGTTGGGGATGTTCGGCTCGGCAACCACCTGGTGCTACTCCAGGGGAGTAAGCTATGTGCGGGCACCGTCATTCAACAAAAACATGACACCGTGCTATATATACTACAGTGAGCTGCAGCCACTTAAAACTGTTATACACTGTGAAGAAACGTTACTTTCCCCGGAGGAAGAAATCCCTTTCTGATTAGGCGGCTTCATCTACCACTCGGGGTTCTTCCAACTATGTAATACGACTCACCTTAGATTTCTTTCGCTCGCATTACTATTCTGTTTCTGCAGCCTCCAGTTTCAGCGAATTTTGGAAACAACCACATCCCCGTAAGGAGAGTAGGAGGAAGGTACTAGCAAAATTAAAGCCGCAAATGCTGCATTTGTATCTTACTCTTGTCACTTAGCAGATAAGAGCGTCGTCCGCGAAAAGTCTCAGAAAATTTTATGTCTACGATACAGTACACACTTTGTTTACTGAAATCCTGTTCGACTTTGTGTTTTCTTAATCTGCATTTCTAAACGACTAACCCAGTGCATGTTCCCGTCGCTGGATGCCTACCTAAAGGCTGCCAGAGGCAACAAAATTTTGATTTTCAATATTTCATAGAGTTATTGATAAAATTTTAAAAATTAAAATCCTGTGAGAAACTACTCATTAAAAGCTATAAGCTTATGACAACGGTTTAACACAATAAGTCAAGTATTATATTTACAGACTGTGTGGATGTCTTGAGGCAGCGTGCTTACGCCGTGCGTATTATGCAGCCAATATTCATCAAGTATTTGAGAATGAGAGCACTTAATGACCTGCAACGAAGTTTGCAAATAATTTCAAACATTTGCGAAACTTTTTGGTCGCTGAAATCCCGTCCTCCATCCCACCTCCCTTTCCCCACAAAATGACGGAATGAAACAAGTTTCTCGCTTACCGCATTTTAGCTGTTCATGTAGTAAAACTGCAGCATCAGGTACGACGTTTTTATTTATCATTTCTTTACTACTAATTCTATTTGAAACACATTTAACAAACAGCATGCACTTATAACACTGAATTATATCGATGTAAGACATTCAGTTTGGAAGATATGACGTTTCATACATGGGCGTTCGATGCTTTATAGAGTCAGACGTTGGAGTTCACTGGTTACAACGTTATTTGATATCATTGATCTTCGTCCAGTCTTCACAAATCACATTAAGTAACTCAATTAACGGAAATCCATGACTAATGCCTTTCCCGGTAATTAAGCAATTTTGGCAGAAACAGCTGTGTAAATGCCTCGTTATCGAGGGTAATTAACTGCTAACGCAAGAAGCAATTCCCTGTTCAAGAGTCTTACTTGTTTTTTTCCCCTTAATAATACGTGTCAGACGGTCAGAATGGGGAAGTTGTAAAACTAAACAGCTAACATGGCACGAAACCTATAATGGAACAAGTGTGTTAAATCTGCTTAGAAGGGAAAGCGAACAGAGTTCGGCGATAGCGGCGAATGTTGCCTCCCTGACTGGCATGAGGTCAGAGAAAGAGAATGAGGGAGAAAGCCCGCCCATAAGCGATCCGGGCGCAGCTCCGTAATTTCAGGGCTGCCAACGGTGTCAGCGGGTCAGGTGGCCGCAGGGCGCCCCGTCCCGGAATGCCTGGAGAAACCGACGCGCCGGCCGCTCACATCCTGCTCGGGCTGGTCAGCCTCTCACCCCCTTCCACCTGACAGTTTTCCCCTTTATCTGCCACGTGGGGTTGATAAAGCCTCGAAGTGGCTGTTCGTGTACTCCGGGTTTCTAACCTCAGTGGCATACCACATTAGTCACGGATCCCGGTTGCCTGCGTGATCTCTCATGCAAGCATTACGGTATATGCCGTCTTGATACCGCCCTTGGAGCTAGAATCGGATGATGTCTGCGAAAAAAAGTGAAATCCACACAAATACATTTTCATACACAGTACATTAGTAAGCTTCCTGCGCAAATTATTAACAGTACCCTTAAATAAGCACACTGGTCGCTTTCCGGCGCTGTAAATGGTGTAGAACCTAGCAATCACGAGACCATCCACCACTGACGTAAGTGAAGTCAGTAAATTGGTGCATATGCGCCAACTGGTTGTGTGGAACCACCGAATGAAAATGGGTCGACTGGGAGACTTGACAAAAAGACGTAAAGGAGTGAACGTCCTTGGACGTGCTCATCGCCACACCGCACATGAAATGAAATAATGGTGTTGCATTGAAGGCCGGGAGACCCATCTTTTTTTTTTTTTTTGTTAATCTCATTTTGTTCGTTGCGGACGTCTCATGACAGCTGTTCAAGTTCGCCGTTGACACATTCACCCAGTTTTTTTTTTTTTTTTTTTTATTGCAGAGGATAGCTAACCCTCTGACCGAACACGCTGAGCTACCGTGCCGGCCATAAATGACATCCACTACACCAACCTCACAGCACCAACCGGGGAAGTTCGGTCGCCGGGTTGCAATCTTATTTCAGGTGACGCCACAATGGGCGACTTGCACGTCGGTGATAAATGATGAGGAGGACAACACAACATCCAATCCACGAACAGAACAAATCGCCAACCCGGTCGGGAATCGAACCCGGGCCAGCTGCATGGTAGCCAAAAAGGTTACCACTCAGCTAAGCGGGCGGACTCACCGTAAATGAAATTAGGCTATCCTGTTTAGCGCTGAAACAAGGCGAACTGTTCAATGTGCCTATAAGGAATGATACGCTACAGGCAGCCTGCAACAACGCGTAAAAAACAGTGGTTCGTTTGGAACCTGGATGAGGTGGACCTGCATTCCATGATAGCAGCAATTTCTGTCGTGTTTGGAACAGATTCCCATTGACATAGTGTGACACTCATCTATGTTCCGTGTCGGTTGGGGTCTTTAAACGACGACATTTGAAGACGAATATTGGAGGTAGGGGTTGCTGAGGAAACGAACGACCTTACATATAGAGCGGTAACTGTGCCTCCTGACTGAATACAACCCACGAAGTTCTCTATGGGAAGGACAAATCTGAGCAAAGGGTGATGTTACGGTATGTTGATAATTTCTATTTTAGGACCGTCTAATTACAACTGAATGAAACACGTGTCGCCTTTATTCTTTTTAAGCCATCTTCATTGGCAGATTTCATGGATATTGGTTTACGTGATGTGTTTTTGTTTGTCTGTTATCGTTGCTCCGCTCTTTATAAGTGCCATCTGAAATTTTGTTTTCGGTTATAAAACACTACGAACTGATCACTCGTACTGATGTTTTGTTTTGGTTGTCATTAGACGGTCCCAGAATAAACGTTATCAACATACGGTAATAATATATGCAACTACGGATGAAAAAGGATGATGTATTTGTTATATCTCAAATAGGAGTTTATGACGAGATGAATATGTCGGTATTTGGATATTGCGGGCTGTCAGAGCTAGGAAAAGGTATCGATACGTCTTGAAAAAAAAATACCGTACTTTCTACCTAATACTTTTCAACCTCGTAATTTTCCCCATGTCAGTACTTTATAGGTGGTATCTTATCGAATGAACCTAGTAATGATTTATTACAATTATATTATTTACCCAAATTTTTGGCCACGAGAGTCAGTTCCAACATATTTAACATTTTATATTTCTGATTAGGCGGCTTCGTCTACCACTCGGTTGGTTCAAATGGTTCAAATGGCTCTGAGCACTATGGGACTCAACTGCTGAGGTCATTAGTCCCCTAGAACTTAGAACTAGTTAAACCTAACGAACCTAAGGACATCACAAACATCCATGCCCGAGGCAGGATTCGAACCTGCGACGGTAGCGGTCTTGCGGTTCCAGACTGCAGCGCCTTTAACCGCACGGCCACTTCGGCCGGCTAGTCTACCACTCGGGGTTCTTCCAACAACGTCATAGGACTCACCTTAGATTTCTTTAGCTCGCATTTCTCTTCTGTTTTTGCAGCCTTCAGTTTCAGCTGTAAATGGTGTAGAACCTAGCAATCACGTGACCATCCACCACCGACGAAAGTGAAGACAGTAAATTGGTGCATATCCGCCACCTGATTGTATGGAACCACTGAATGAAAATGGGTCAACTGGGAGACTTGACGAAATGACGGAGGGGGGAATAGGAAGTTTAGGTATAATTTATTTACATTTGGGTACTATTCAACTGCTTTATGATAATCTGTTCCGCCGTTCTGTAATTTCATACTTCAAGTTCAAAATTTTCAAAAATAGTAATCTGTAAAGAAAATAAAAACATTGCATGATTTAACGGATATTTTATTGTATTTGAATAACTTATGAAAATCTACTATCTTTGTCGATTATAGGTAGCTTTTAGAAACAGAGATGGTAAGATGGATGCCGATAGAGAGTACCTCTCTAGTCTTTTTATCAGAAATAATGATCGGAACCTCAGGGTACCGATAATGTTCATTCGATATTTTTATGAGTACTATATATTTGCTACGATACTACGCATGAGTAAAGTAATCAATGATACAGCGAGGACACGTATCGTCTGCAGGGGAAATAGCGACCCTAAGAAATAAAATTCTGGTGCAGTCACATATCACATACTACACTCCTGGAAATTGAAATAAGAACACCGTGAATTCATTGTCCCAGGAAGGGGAAACTTTATTGACACATTCCTGGGGTCAGATACATCACATGATCACACTGACAGAACCACAGGCACATAGACACAGGCAACAGAGCATGCACAATGTCGGCACTAGTACAGTGTATATCCACCTTTCGCAGCAATGCAGGCTGCTATTCTCCCATGGAGACGATCGTAGAGATGCTGGATGTAGTCCTGTGGAACGGCTTGCCATGCCATTTCCACCTGGCGCCTCAGTTGGACTAGCGTTCGTGCTGGACGTGCAGACCGCGTGAGACGACGCTTCATCCAGTCCCAAACATGCTCAATGGGGGACAGATCCGGAGATCGTGCTGGCCAGGGTAGTTGACTTACACCTTCTAGAGCACGTTGGGTGGCACGGGATACATGCGGACGTGCATTGTCCTGTTGGAACAGCAAGTTCCCTTGCCGGTCTAGGAATGGTATAACGATGGGTTCGATGACGGTTTGGATGTACCGTGCACTATTCAGTGTCCCCTCGACGATCACCAGTGGTGTACGGCCAGTGTAGGAGATCGCTCCCCACACCATGATGCCGGGTGTTGGCCCTGTGTGCCTCGGTCGTATGCAGTCCTGATTGTGGCGCTCACCTGCACGGCGCGAAACACGCATACGACCATCATTGGCACCAAGGCAGAAGCGACTCTCATCGCTGAAGACGACACGTCTCCATTCGTCCCTCCATTCACGCCTGTCGCGGCACCACTGGAGGCGGGCTGCACGATGTTGGGGCGTGAGCGGAAGACGGCCTAACGGTGTGCGGGACCGTAGCCCAGCTTCATGGAGACGGTTGCGAATGGTCCTCGCCGATACCCCAGGAGCAACAGTGTCCCTAATTTGCTGGGAAGTGGCGGTGCGGTCCCCTACGGCACTGCGTAGGATCCTACGGTCTTGGCGTGCATCCGTGCGTCGCTGCGGTCCGGTCCCAGGTCGACGGGCACGTGCACCTTCCGCCGACCACTGGCGACAACATCGATGTACTGTGGAGACCTCACGCCCCACGTGTTGAGCAATTCGGCGGTACGTCCACCCGGCCTCCCGCATGCCCACTATACGCCCTCGCTCAAAGTCCGTCAACTGCACATACGGTTCACGTCCACGCTGTCGCGGCATGCTACCAGTGTTAAAGACTGCGATGGAGCTCCGTATGCCACGGCAAACTGGCTGACACTGACGGCGGCGGTGCACAAATGCTGCGCAGCTAGCGCCATTCGACGGCCAACACCGCGGTTCCTGGTGTGTCCGCTGTGCCGTGCGTGTGATCATTGCTTGTACAGTGTTCTTTTTTCCATTTCCAGGAGTGTATTTCCTTTATTACCGGTTTCGCTCTTCAAACCTGGGCATCTTCGGAAACTTTTAGCAGCCACCGCTTATACGTTGAAATGAAATGTCGTGTGGCTAGGGCCTCCCGTCGGTTAGAACGGCCACCTGGAGCAAGTCTTTTGAGTTGACGCCACTTCGGCGACTTGCACGTCGATGGGGATGAGATGATGAAGGCAACAAAACACCCAGACCCTGAGCGGAGAAAAATCACCGACCCAGCCGGGAATCAAACCCGGGCCCCTTAACAAGGCATTCCGTCACACTGACCACTCAGCTCTCGAGGCGGACGCTTATACGTTACGGGGGGTAGGTCGTCAAACGGGCCGACTTGGAGCAGGAGAGGCATCACAGGACATTTTAATTTGCACTGTCTATACTTTTACAAATAAATTCATAAAACTTTGTCAGCATGACCAGGAAGGATTCAGAATTTCCACTCACAGCAGTGGAAGTTCGAAAACATATCAAAATAATTTTTTTTTACATGTGAAATTTCATCATGTTTTTCACTTACTAATGGCAGCATTTGTTGCTATAGGTACACTTTTCTTCATAAGTAAGAAAGATTCTTCAATGAATTTTGAACAGCATACAAACCATACTCAAAGGTGAATGAAACTCTAGAATTTTACAAATCTATTAAAAACTGTGATAAAAATTGAGGTAATTAACTAGAAAATTTGTGTTTTTCCTAAACATGAAGTTTAAAATATAACAGCTCATTCGTTTTTTCATAAATTAAATAAATTCTAGAGTTCCATACACCTGTAAGTATGGTTTGTATGCTGTGCAAAATTCGTCGAAGAATCTCTCTAACTTATGAAGAAAAGTGTACCTATAGCAACAAATGCAGCCATTAGTAAGTGAAAAAATGATGAAATTTCGCACGTAAAAATAATTGTTTTGTTATGTTTTCGAACTTCCATTGCAATGGGTGTGAATCCTGAATCCTTCCTGGTGATACTGAAAAAGTTTTATGAATTTATTTGTAAAAGTATAGACACTGGAAATTAAAATGTCGTGTGATGCCTCTCCTGCTCCAAGTCAGCCCGTTTGACGTCCTACCCCCCTTAAATGTATCTGGCTCTGTACAGAGCCAAAGTCATACATTTTTTTTATGAATGACGTTGGCATTGAACACAACCAGATATATTTACCGTGTGGCCAGTGACTACTAAAAGTTTCCAAAGATGTTTGACGAGCGAAACAATTAGTAAAGGAGGTTATATGCTCCACAATTTTGTTTGAAATACTGATACTTTTCCGCTCAGTCCTGTGTCCCTAGCCACAGCTGTCGAACAAGGGCAGCGCGGGGAACTGGTGTCGTGTTTAAGTTTTCGTGCCTCCGGAGGGAGACCTCGTGCGCGGCCGGAACAGTGACCGGTTCGTGCCAGACAGCCGGCAGAGTTTGTAGCGGTGCGCTATGGCCGTATGTCGGTACCAAGAAGAGGAGGCGGCCGCAAGAAGCGGGGTCGCCCGCCGTCCGCCACTCGCCACTCGCGGTCCCGTGGTAACGGCTCGTAACGGAGACCCGCCGAGCGACTAATAGGCCGGCACCGCCTACTTGTCCACACTCTGCGGACCTCTCTGCTACCTCACTGCCCAGCAGTTGCTGCGGTGCACGTCAAAGCGCTCACGGACGAAATTTCAGAGGTTGTTCAGGAATATTTTCAGAATACTTTCGTGTCAAGGACTCTTGGCCTCCAGTGGCTCGTTACAGAGTACTAAAGTGATACAGCGAACTTCACATTATTAGGGCTCGGATCATCCGTTTTGCGGATTAGTCGCACATACTTCTGCGATTTTTGAAGAAAAAAGAAAAGAATGAAACGAGGCCTGAAGTATTTTATTACACTGTCCAGTCACATTAATGTGAGCCCTTGTTAAAAGCCTGAACAACCACCTTCCGCAACACGGATCGTTGTCAGACGTGCAGCAAGAGAGACAATGAGATTATGGAAGGCGCCGACAGGGATGTGGAGCCACGCAGACTCCAGTGTCTTGGCTACCTGTACTCGGTTTCTCGTCTGAGGATCCATGGGGCGAACAGCCCGATTGAGGTGTTCGCACAGATTGTCAGCTGGATTTAAATCCGAGTAGTGTGGTGACTTGGGGAGTACGGTAGATGCCATCGTTCCGAGAAAAAAAAAACTGCATCTAGTGGTGGACATGCTACCCTAGGATAGATGCATGCTGGTGTTGATTCACGGTATCTTCCAGAAACACGGGATCACACCGGAGAGGCCACAAAAGTATACCCTATACCATAACGCTCTCTCCTCCGGCCAGGATCCTTCCGATGACTGTTGCGGGGTGTTTGCTTTCAAACTTATAAGCTAACGACCATGTAACGTTAGAGCACATAGCATGAAAAGGCCACCTGTCGCTACTCAGTGGACATACAGTTCCAGGTATTGGCGTGCAAATTCCAGCCTACGTCGCCGATGAACATTCAGCATGGGTGCATGAACCAGGCACCCGCTGCGGTGGTCCATAGGTAGCAACATTCGCTGAACCGTCGTTGAGGAGACACTGTTGAAACGAAGAGGGCGGTGGGTTGTTCAACAGCTGGATGTCTATTCGCCAGTGCATGGATCCACAGAAGTCTACATCTACATCTACATTTATACTCCGCAAGCCACCCAACGGTGTGTGGCGAAGGGCACTTTACGTGCCACTGTCATTACCTCCCTTTCCTGTTCCAGTCGCGTATGGTTCGCGGGAAGAACGACTGTCTGAAAGCCTTCGTGCGCGCTCTAATCTCTCTAATTTTACATTCGTGATCTCCTCGGGAGGTGTAAGTAGGGGGAAGCAATATATTCGATACCTCATCCAGAAACGCACCCTCTCGAAACCTGGCGAGCAAGCTACACCGCGATGCAGAGCGCCTCTCTTGCAGAGTCTGCCACTTGAGTGTATTAAACATCTCCGTAACGCTATCACGGTTACCAAATAACCCTGTGACGAAACGCGCCGCTCTTCTTTGGATCTTCTCTATCTCCTCCGTCAACCCGATCTGGTACGGATCCCACACTGATGAGCAATACTCAAGTATAGGTCGAACGAGTGTTCACCCTTTCATCTGTGGCCCACGGTGCACCACAGTTGCTTCGGCGCCAGTTTTGGACAGCGCCGCTTTGCCATGCACGGCATACTTTAACGACGGCCTCATGCGAATATTTTACAAACTTAGCCGTTTCTGAAATGCTTCCACTCTTTGCCCGAAGGCCAATGATCATGTCCTTTTGCACGTCAAATGAATTGCTCCATTTCCGCATTATGACAACAGCTGAATTGTTTTCTACACGCTTCAAATACCCTCCAGTACTAGTGCCGCCATCTGCTGTTTGTGAGTAGTTATTGCACATCGACGTCGAACATTGATTATTCCTGGCGAACGCGAGACCGCATTAAAAATAAAATCCGTCTCCTGTCTTTTCTATAGCGTTTTTACAATGCCAGTGTACATTTAGAAGTCACGGTTTGATCTCCAGGGCTTCAGATGTAAGGAGCTTTACTGGAATGTTAGAACACCAGAAACACGTGTCTCGAAATTTTGTTTCTTTCTTGCATGTGATAACACAAGTCCCACCCACATGTTCTTAGTAACACTGTTTGTGAGGGAGAGACTTCATTGTGTTGTGACATACAACGGAAAGCAATAACATTTGCAGACACGCGTTTCTAGCGTGTTGACACCAGAATGAATGTCCTGATACAAGAACTGAAGCCCTGATGATGAAGCTGTGACGTAGACATGTTCATTGCTGTAGTAAAAACGCTATTGAAAAGGCAGAAGACGTCTTTTATTTAAAACTACATTATTTTTATGTTGTAATAATACGACTCGATCGGCTAACCGCACGAGTTAACATAGCTCTTCCAGGATTCAGAGAGGCGTGCCGGTCCCGAACCGAATCCGTCTCTCGGGTTAACGAGGAGAGCTTGTGTGCCGGACAGCCGGTATGGGCCTTTTAGGCTGTTTCCCACACCGCACCAGGTGAGTACCGGTCTGGTACCTACATCCCGACTCAGATATGCGATTAACAAATATTTAGAAAATGTTCGCAGTCTTTCGCATGGGATGATACTAGACTGACAGTTGGGGGGCAGGGGGGTGGGGAAGGAACGGGGAGGGGGAGGCAAGGATGACGACAGGAAGGACGTCCGGCCACCCTCTATCGATAACATCGCCAACTCCGAAAATTAACATGCTGGCCACGTGAAGGTAAGGGGTAAGGCCCAGGGCAAAGAGGAAAAGATTATTACATTATACACTGAAGCGCTAAAGAAACTGGTATCGGCATGCCTATTCAAATACAGAGATATGTGAAAGACAACAAGGGTCTGGCGCAGTTGTTAGATCGGTTACCGCTGTTACAGTGGCAGTTTATCAAGATTTAAGTGAGTTTGAACGTGGTGTTATAGTCGGCGCACGAGCGATGGGACACAGCATCTCCGAGGTAGCGATGAAGCGGGCATTTTCCCTTACCACCATTTCACGAGTGTACCGTGAATATCAGAAATTTCGTAAAACATCAAATCCCCCACACCGCTACGGCCGGAAAAAGATCCTGCAAGAACGGCAACAAAGGCGACTGAAGAGAATCGTTCAGTATGACAGAAGTGCAATCCTTCCGCAAATTGCTGCAGATTTCAATGCTATGACATCAAGTGTCAGCGTGCAAACCATTCAACGAAAAATCATCGATATGGGCTTTCGAATTCGAAGGCCCACTTGTGTACCTTCGATGACTGCACGATACAAAGCTTTACTCCTCGCCTGGGCCCGTCAACACCGAAATTGGACTGTTGATGACTGGAAACATGTTGTCTGGTCGGACGAGTCTCGTTTGAAAGTGCATCGAGCGGATGGACGTATACGGGTATGGAGACAACCTCATGAATCCATGGACCCTGCATATCACCAGGGGAGTGCTTTCCGACGGACTTGGGCAATTCCAGGAGGACAATACAATACCCCAAACGTCTAGAATTGCTACAGAGTGGCTCTAGGAACACTCTTCTGAGTTTAGACACTTCCGATGGCCACCAAACTCCCCGGGAATGAACATTATTGTGCATATTTTGGATAGCCTTTCTACGCGCTGTTCAGAAGAGATCTCCACCCCCTCTACTCTTACGGATTTATGGACAGCCCTGCAGGACTAATGGTGTCCATTCCCTCCAGCACTACTTCGGACATTAGTTGAGTCCATGCCACGTTGTGTTGCGGCACTTCTGCGTACTCTCGGGGGCCCTACACGATATTAGGCAGGTGTACCAGTTTCTTTGGCTCTTCAGTGTGCATAGCTCGCTCGTGGAAGAAAACTACAATACCCTCCTCTGAAAGTGTTATAGTCGAGACGAATTTATACTACTTTCTTTTGAGTCATCAATCTTCTCACTGGTTTGATGCGGCCCACCACGAATTCCTTTTGTCGCACAAGAAAGTTTGACAGATGTGAATGGACCGATGACCTCAGCAGTTTCGTCCCCTAGTAATTCACACACACTCATACACGTTTTCACGTCAATGTTGCTGAAAAACTTCAGGAATTTTGTCGGTGGGGATGGTGCAGAGCTCATACAGTCGCCAACTGCCACTAGGCAGGTAAGTCGTGCTGCTTGTAGTCTGCAGAGGCAGCTATAAACAGCGGGAGACGAGGGGAAAGTCGGTTGCAGGGCGGACGGCCCGCGGGGACGCTCTGGGGAAGAGAAGCCCGTATATGCCATGTGGGGCGCTCTTGCTCAACTCTCGTGGGACGCTTTCCACCACAGCGTTCGCAGATAAGCTACCCGCGTTCTCACCAGTCTGAAACCTGTGGCGTCGCAACCTCTTCAGTACGAAAACTTCGTGATTTCAGTTTGCCAGTGTTGCGACTAGGCGTAGTTATTTTGGGTTCTTCAGAGTAGGCTGAAGTTCAAGACATTAGTCAGGAAGAATCAATACGCAAAGAAGTGGGATACGGAAGTACTAAGGAATGACGAGATACGTTTGAAGTTCTCTAACGCTATAGATACAGCAATAAGGAATAGCGCAGTAGGCAGTACAGTTGAAGAGGAATGGACATCTCTAAAAAGGGCCATCACAGAAGTTGGGAAGGAAAACATAGGTACAAAGAAGGTAGCTGCGAAGAAACCATGGGTAAAGAAGAAATACTTCAGTTGATTGATGAAAGGAGGAAGTACAAACATGTTTCGGGAAAATCAGGAATACAGAAATACAAGTCGCTGAGGAATGAAATAAATAGGAAGTGCAGGGAAGCTAAGACGAAATGGCTGCATGAAAAATGTGAAGACATCGAAAAAGATATGATTGTCGGAAGGACAGACTCAGCATACAGGAAAGTCAAAACAACCTTTGGTGACATTAAAAGTAACGGTGGTAACATTAAGAGTGCAACGGGAATTCCACTGTTAAATGCAGAGAAGAGGGCAGATAGGTGGAAAGAATACATTGAAAGCCTCTATGAGGGTGAAGATTTGTCTGATGTGATAGAAGAAGAAACAGGAGTCGATTTAGAAGAGATAGGGGATCCAGTATTAGAATCGGAATTTAAAAGAGCTTTGGAAGACTTACGGTCAAATAAGGCAGAAGGGATGGATAACATTCCATCAGAATTTCTAAAATCATTGGGGGAAGTGGCAACAAAACGACTATCCATGTTGGTGTGTAGAATATATGAGTCTGGCGACATACCATCTGACTTTCGGAAAAGCATCATCCACACAATTCTGAAGACGGCAAGAACTGACAAGTGCGAGAATTATCGCACAATCAGATTAACAGCTCATGCATCGAAGCTGCTTACAAGAATAATATACAGAAGAATGGAAAAGAAAATTGAGAATGCGGTAGGTGACGATCAGTTTGGCTTTAGGAAAAGTAAAGGGACGTGAGAGGCAATTCTGACGTTACGGCTAATAATGGAAGCAAGGCTAAAGAAAAATCAAGACACTTTCATAGGATTTGTCGACCTGGAAAAAGCGTTCGACAATATAAAATGGTGCAAGCTGTTCGAGATTCTGAAAAAAGTAGGGGTAAGCTATAGGGAGAGACGGGTCATATACAATATGTACAACAACCAAGAGGGAATAATAAGAGTGGTCGATCAAGAACGAAGTGCTCGTATTAAGAAGGGTGTAAGACAAGGCTGTAGCCTTTCGCCCCTACTCTTCAATCTGTACGTCGAGGAAGCAATGATGTAAATAAAAGAAAGGTTCCGGAGTGGTATTAAAATACAAGGTGAAAGGATATCAATGATACGATTCGCTGATGACATTGCTATCCTGAGTGAAAGTGAAGAAGAATTAAATGATCTGCTGAACGGAATGAACAGTCTAATGAGTACACAGTATGGATTGAGAGTAAATCGGAGAAAGACGAAGGTAATGAGAAGTAGTAGAAATGAGAACAGCGAGAAACTTAACATCAGGATTGATGGTCACGAAGCCAATGAAGTTAAGGAATTCTGCTACCTAGGCAGTAAAATAACCAATGACGGACGGAGCAAGGAGGACATCAAAAGCAGACTCGCTATGGCAAAAAAGGCATTTCTGCCCAAGAGAAGTCTACTAATATCAAATACTGGCCTTAATTTGAGGAAGAAATTTCTGAGGATGTACGTCTGGAGTACAGCATTGTATGGTAGTGAAACATGGACTGTGGGAAAACCGGAACAGAAGAGAATCGAAGCATTTGAGATGTGGTGCTATAGACGAATGTTGAAAATTAGGCGGATTGATTAGGTAAGGAATGAGGAGGTCCTACGCAGAATCGGAGAGGAAAAGAATATGTGGAAAACACTGATAAGGAGAAGGGACAGGATGATAGGACATCTGCTAGGACATGAGGGAATGACTTCCATGGTACTAGAGGGAGCTGTAGAGGGCAAAAACTCTAGAGGAGGACAGAGATTGGAATACGTCAAGCAAATAATTGAGGACGTCGGTTGCAAGTGCTAATTTGAGATGAAGAGGTTAGCACAGGAAAGGAATTCGTGGCGGGCCGCATCAAACCAGTCAGTAGACGGATGACAAAAAAAAAAAAAAAAAATGCTCTGGGAGAAGGCTCATCACACTAGAACACATCAATATTTATGTAAGTCTGCAGGCTTTCGTGGCCGTTGTCACTGAAGTTAAAATCTTCGGGGTTATTAGGCCACATCATGTTTCTTCTAAAATGATCGACGTTTCTACCCCTCTGCTGGGATCTTCCTCAGGATCTTCTGGTGTCCACTACTGCTATAGCAGAGTGTCTCAGACTTCGACTGAAAACCGATATCAGCTGTAAGTGATTTAAATGCCCCCCTCGCTAAACATGTCCTCATCTTAAACAGTATACTTCCCTTTGAGAAAAATTTCTCTCAGTCTCAAAGTACAAATGTACCCATGATGTGTTTCAACTATATGGATTGTAAAAGATAGCGGTACGACACTGATGTAGGGGAAGTCGAGAGGAACAGTCTGAGACAGGACATTTGTGGTCCATCAAGCGGGGAAACAACATCAAATTAGCTTACTTAAGACACTAAAAGTACAGCGCATGCGCATCACACGCGATTTCCAATGTTCTCTCGCTTTCTTACGCCATCGGTTTAATCGGGTATTCCGCAAAAACTATTAATTTAAAGTGTCCCGTGAGGGTGATTAAAGAAAAAAAGACTTTTTCCAAACGTTAATGCAAAACCTAATTACTTTTGCAATTCGATACAAACTTAATGCTTACAAGCCTAGCAGTTTCGTAGCAAGAAGGAGAGACAAAAAAATTTAGTTATTAATTTTATGCTGTTGAAATCCACAATATTTTGAGGTAAAATTTACACAAACGTCAGTTTTACACTTTTTAAGGGGTTTTTAATATCCAAGGAGGATTTGCGCCAGACCCGTCAGGGGCGCATGCGCTGTGGCTCAGGGGGCTTTTGTAGGCAAATTTGAAGCTGTTTTCCGATTTGATAGACCGAAAGTGTCCTATGCCAAATTATTTGTCTCGAATTCACTTACACCACTGTGGTTCGTTGTAAACAGCTATCGTTACACCTCGACTTACATACACAATTCGACGGGACTTTAAACCTTAATTGTCTTTTCTCCATTTTCGACTTGTAGAGTGGAAAAAGTGTTGTTGACCCCGTCAGCGGCTGTGTACATTGAGGGACAACTTCTCTACCGAAAGCTTAGCATTTGGAAGGCGAGCATGTGGGAATCAGCTAGCCATTGATTTCGCGAAGATCACTGGCGGCCCTTGGGAACTAGCGACATCGTGGGAGGTTGAAGCAGTGAACATTGCATGGAAAAAATCTGGCACAACTCTTACCACTCTCTTTGGACAGCATAGCATACTGTCTGCTACACTCTGTTTTTTGTCTCTGTTCTGACGTATTAGAACAGTGTCGTATGAGTTGGCGATCCAGTTTTCAACGCTTCCGTGTCCCCAGAACTCTAGTAACAGTGTCTGAAATTAAACTTGTAAACTACTACTTCTAGTCGGAGTGTTATCTGGAAGAAATCAGAATTTGAAAAGTTGCTCTTGGTCAAGTTCTTAAAAATCAAAAATTGGTAGGAATGTACGAAAAGGAGACGAAAAACTTATTGTGAGATCTTTGGAACGCAATACTCTAGCACGGCACAGTAACGATAAAAAGTCGTAGTACATATAATAACAAGTTTCGAAGGTCGAAGCATGATATAGTCGTATGTTAATTCGGACCCTAGCGTTGCCCAGTAAGGACATGAACCATTATAATCTCGCATTGGTGTATGAGAGTATTGGTTATCCATAAGAAAACTGTTACCTGGTTTTTTCATTCCTATGTAAACGCTGTCACTTTCGGCAGGAGAATAAAAACCAAAAGCTGACCGCTTATATGATACATCAAATACTAACAGATGAACAAGAGGCTAGCGATCGGAAATAAAATTTTCGTGCTGTAAATGCTAGTAGAACAGAAATTTGTATCAAGGGAAGGAAATGCAACCTGAAGCCTAGTTCTGAGTGAAAGTGACGTCCTTCAGGTACAATGTGCCTCTTCAAGAAACAGCAGGTGGGTAGACGCCGCTTTAACTGAGTAATTCCTGAAGAGGAAGCGTCAGATTACAACTCAGGACGGTTTGTTTTTGCTGGTGTCACGATTATTTCGCGCCAGAGAAGTGAGTGTATCTGGAAGTGAAAGCTGAAATTGCGTCTCGATTAACCCATTGCAGGTAGGCAGGGAGTAAAAAGACAGAGCTCCTACACCGTATCTTCACTCATCTGCAAGTAGGCACTGCATCCTGTTACAAACATTAAACGCGCAGTTGGATGTCGTAACTTTCTGTTCTTTGGGTATAGGATGACAAGTGGGATTTCCGATGAGGTCCTGAGCTAATGGAACATTAAATTTCAGCTCAAAATCACATAGTTACTGATAAATTGCGTGTAATTTATCATTAATTACACGTGGTTGAATTAATATTTAATATTCGACTAACTAGATAACAATGACATCCTCGCAATTGTTATAAAGACCCAAAACTGAAATACTGAGCATCCGTTGATACAATGGACCCGAGAAATTACAGGAGAATCACTAGAACCAAATATATAAGAAAAGAATCACATTCAGCTGGTTACACTCTACTTCTATTTTTGGATGTCACGATCCATCTTCAACTTCCGTAGAGGATTGTCGATATTGCTATGATTTCGTAAAGTTTTATTCCTGATCTCCATAGCCTTATTGCTCAGTGTTATCCTCATTATTCACCAGATATAATTAAACCTATCAATTTTGAGCTGTGTCTACTTCATTTAGGTGTTACATACGGCACCTTGGTTCAATAGTTTTACCTTCTACTGTAAAGCTGCAGCTAACAGCTTAGTTCCTTTTTTTTTTGATAGAGATGAGCGCATTGTAATTCTTGATGTTCTTATGTTTTCCGCCAAGTACATGCGAATATTGCTAGGATATATATAATTACTCTGCAGTTCACAATTAAGTGTCTGGCAGAGGGTCATCTAACCACCATCAAGCTATTTCTCTATCGCTCCACTCTCGAACAGCGCGTTGGAAAAACGAACACTTAAATATTTCTGTGCATTGCGGTGATTTCTCTTATTTTATTATGATGATAATTCCTTCCTATGTAGGTGGGCACTGACAAAATATTTTCACACTGTGCACGGATAGCCGAAGTGTTTAAGATGACAGCTTGTTTAAAGTGCCAACTGTATTGTCCGGTCCTGGCCGACACAAATTTTCCTTGTCGCCATTCCAATATACAGCCTGATTATGATTCATGTTCGCTATTGCGAATACTTTCCTGTGCCGTAAATTGCTTAGAGGAAGGAAAAGAAAGAGTTATTGTTAGTCCCGAAGTGGGAAATGATCCGAAAGGTATATCCCAGTGGTTAACAACGAGACAGAGAGAGAGAGAGAGAGAGAGAGAGAGAGAGAGAGAGAGAGAGCTGGCGATGTAGGTGTTTGCCAGCCTGCGCGTGTCGCATAGTTGCGTAGCACACGGGGAACGCGGATTCTGTGGCGTCTGCAGGCCGGTTCTTTGACCTCCGCCTCCAGCGTTTCCGCGAGTCTGGACAGGGCATTGCCTCCACTAGCCACGGCCAGGTGCTAAACGCGCAGCGGCCTCCTCCACTGCGAAGAGATTGCCGGTCTCGCTTTCCGACACGGTAGCGGATCCAGCTTCCAGCTCCTGTCCCATGATATCGGGTGCTATCAGGCCGTGCATTTCTGTTATTCATGTACTGCAATTTGGCATTCTGACCGGCTCCAAAGCTGACTATGGATACAGGGAATTGAGTCCCACGCAAATCGAAACCTCGCGTCGGACCAATGGCCGCCGGTCTAGCAAATTAGTCGGTCTGGCTGTGGATTTTCGGCGTTTTTCCGTATTTCTAGTGGTAAATTCCGGGCTAGTTCCCCGTCTACGACACAGAAACATGTGGCACAAAAATTAAAAATGTGAGTATACAAGGAAAAAATTGGTTTACTCGTAGAAAAGTGGCGTAGACCTCTTCCATATAGCGACGCAATTTCGTGTTACCAGGAATGACTTCCAGCAGCGGAATTAATCGTGGACGGAGAATTACTTATCATTAACGAGTCAAGGGCTGAAAGGAAAGAAGAAAATTTGAAATCCTATCATGTCATCTCTAACGAGGAGTTCATAGTGGGGGACGGCGCAGATTTTGCATCTTTCACGGAGAGAAAACTCTACATGCGCACCCGTGCTCTCCAAGCTGCTGTACGGGGTTAGGCGGACAGTATCAGTTTCACAGTTACGATTTTTGTACGATGAGATACATGTGTGAAAGAGATTTGCTTCTTGAGTCTCGTTGAGACGTCTGCTCCAAGAAATTTAGGAATAAGCACTTCCGTCGTGCACGACGCGTGAAGTTTCAGACAGCGGAATTCTATTAATATTTCCACGAAAACGCACTGTTTGAACACATTCATTACGAATCGCATAGCTTTCCTTCGAATCTTCTTAATCTCACCAGTTAGCCAATATTGCCAAAGGTCTCTCGAGTATAGGTCACACGCGAGTTTTGGAAGTGGCTTCCTTCGTGCACGAATTACAATTTCACAGTATTCTTTCAGTCAATCTGTCTGACATTCTCCTTCCCACTCCTAGACTTCTGTAGGCGCTCCCCATTTTGCAATTATGAATTAAATACGGCATTACTTTTTTACTACACAGTTGGCAATTAATAGCTGGAAGCATTCATATTTATAAACTATCTATGAATAAGTTTCCAGAGTGATTAAATATTAGAACGATGGCATAGAACAAATTGTAGGCGAGGCATATGCCAAGTTGAGATTCATTGAAGAAGGAAATGTGACTGACACAGGAAAATGAACGCTTATAATCCATCGTCCAACCGATTTTTGTGCATTGCTGGTCAATCTGGTATGTCTCAGAGAGAGAGAGAGAGAGAGAGAGAGAGAGAGAGAGAGAGAGAGAGAGAGAGAGAAAGATAGAGAGAGAGAACGAGATGAGCCGCTGAAGACCACACGATGTCGACCGACTGCCCTGTGTTCCTCTGCCGTGCTTCAGAGAGAGTAGTGCTGTTAAAATTGCGTGAGTAAACAGTCCAAGAAGAGGCAAACAATATGAAAAATTTAAGCTCATACGGAATTTGAATGATATTCACCCACTAACGGAAAAGGTGCGAGAGGGACATATAATAGTAGTACACGATGCATCCTCGGCTACACGCCAGCAGCCTACTGGAGTGTAAATACAGATGTAGGTGTTGAGCCCTAAACATCTACATCTATATTTATACTCCGCTAGTCATTGCATTAACCGTCGATGACCTGCATTTCTAACTAAATATTGCAAGAGATCCAATAGTTGTTCGTGGGCAGTATCAGAAAGGTGTCGATGTTGTTGGCCTTGTCAGTTACATCTATTGTGAACAACAAATGTCCTACCATTCTTTTAGGACGTTCTGCCGAAACTACATTAGCTTCTGATGGCGTCTTCACTGTGAAGACTTCATACTGAGCTCTGTTGATAAAGGAATCTCCGGCCGCAAGTTCGTACCAGGCCTGACGATACTCGGACAGCTCGTTTCTGATTGCGTGGGTAGCAGTGGGCATATTGTGTCTGTGCGAAGCACAACTGACGTTGGGGTTGCATATCGTTCAGGCGAGGCAAACACAGTTCTGTGCGATCTGCGAAGTTGCAGTTTATGCCGTTGCTTAACGTAGACAGTCAGTGTGGCAGGGAAATGTAGACGTTTTATCTGGATAAGCTTCTTTATTAAGCAATTTTTTGTTGTACAGGTTCACGACGTAAAAACTTTTTGCCCGAATTTCCACATTCAGACGACTACTGAATTTGGCGTTATTTCTTAAATTTGGAAATTTTTAAAATTTATTTGTTTTGCAATATAGTTGAAGAGAGTAATGTACATCATTTTTTCCCTCTGCTCATAGGTACACGCATTTAACAGAATAATCTACCAAGCCAAATAATCGTACTACGAACGTCCAGTTCACTAAACCAGGGGATTAGCTCTTCTCCAACAAGGCTGGAATGTTCTCGTTCCTTAATGAGTGGAAACTAATAACCTTTCAGTTTCAATAACGTTATTATTGATTAAGACCAACTTATAAAATTATTATCATGCATTTAGCTTGTCAGTTTTTTGACGTGTAACTTCTTACTGTCTGCACTTCATATCACACCAAGACCTATCGAACAACTTTTCCTTTCTTTCATCATGTGATGTCTGAAGACCTGAAATGCGATATTTCTGTCGGCTAGATGTGTCGCAAATAATATTTTGCACTGATTTTCAGTGGGTCTTTGAACTGCTTTTCCAATAACCCACTTGTTATTCAGAAAACAGTGTGTACAAACTCGTGAAAGATTGTTTTATTACCATGAAGAACAAAAAAAGAATTTTATTCTCCGCAATCTTTAAAGGACAGCAAGTTTTCGGCAACTAAGCTGAAACATTGCACATTTAATGATACTGCCAAGCACAAGAGTTCGGAGAACTGTCAACGTGTTTATGTCTGCAGCGATTAAATTCATTGTCGGATGAAAGCGAGAAAGACGGAAATCGACAGCGCGCACTCCAACTAAAATACGATAGTTCTTTCATGGATCAAGCAGTCATTTTCTAACGAATCTCATACAGTAGCCAAACAATGAGCTCCAGGGATTATGTATAGAAAATGAGGAAATCTAAACTGTGTACGCCCTTCTGTCTCTGTATATTCCAAAAAAAAAAAAAAAAAAAAATTCTCGAGAATATAAGAACTTGATGTCAGTACAAGTGTAACAGAAAAATCATTAATATTTAGCTATTTTCTTCTATACAAAACTCCTACCGAAGCTTCTTGCTAAACGATATTTTACAGTTGTATGAAAATTTATAGCACCGAAAAACCTGCCGCATGAGAACGAATGCTGAAGAAGCCATTCTGATAGAATTCTACAACAGGGTGACAGCTCCCAAGTCATTCTGATTTCATAAACGAAATTTTACAGTGAAGCTGTTCAGTACCATAAGTCATGAATGAAAAAAAAAACCTTTGAAACAGACATTAAATAAAAGTACTTGAGCTACTCAACAAGGAAGAAACTCTTCTGGACTAATCATAATCCTTGCACATCATTTTTTCTGTTGTTCCAACCGATTCTAAAATTCCCAGTTAATGACGCTCCTGCTGGTGAACCGAGCCTGAATGTTTCAGACAAACGTTCATCAGCGCAGTATTTGCAACAGTGTATCCTGTCCCCAGATAAGCGATCGATTAGTTGGTTCTTGCTTGCAGCTTGACGATCACGTCTGGCAGTAGGGTGAGAATGTGGTCTAGCGAGAAATGCAGTGCTCGATAAATAGAAATCGTAATCCGTAGGAGCACTGCTCAGATCCTCGTCCGCAATTCTGAATAATGTTTTTTTGAAATTACCTCAACGGGGCGCTGATACAGTTTCCTCGATAAGAACACAGACGATCCTTTTCCTAATTTTTCTCCAACTGAGTTAGGCTTCTTTCACTAACAGGCCCAGTGACGACTGGATCTTAAAATATAGTTTTTCCCCTTCCTTTTTGTGAATGAGGAAAGTGCCAGGTTGCGCCGTAGTTGGGTTTCCATGGCAACTGAGCACTTCTAGCTTTCGTGAACTCGAGGTAGCTTCACTACCGTGTTAATTAGAAACTGAGGGTTCGAATCCACCTCACACATCGTCATTTGTATTGAATGTGCCACCTCTCTGCGTGCAAGTTGGATGAATAATCTCGTGACGATACAAAAAAAACTGAAAACTTCCTCGAAATAAGTTGGATTTAGACTTTATGTACAGAGGCTGGACAAATGGATAAACATCCTAGGACCTCATTTTAAATAAAAAAAAGGAAGAAACTATACGTCTCACGCCGTGTGGTAGCAAGGTGTCCTCTTGTCATACGAAGGAAGGAATATTAGATTTAAAGTCCTGTCGATGGCATGATCATCGCCGATGGAGCACGAGCTGGGATAGGAGAAGGATGAAGTGGAAAATATCCCTTGTTGGCTCCTACGATTTCACTGTATTGGTTTTGTCATTCTGTTGAATATTATTGATTTCGGTACACTGTGTCCTATCAAATGTGGTTGTAAAATCAAGTTAATCGAAATAAAATATATCTGCTGTGGAAATCTGTGTATAGATCTTCTGGCCACGCACAGGTGGCATCAGACACAGAGTGTAGCCTTCCGCAATGCCACGCTGCCGGCCAAACTCCACCACCTCGCACTACGAGGCTGTTGCTAACGAATCGTCAATGCCGTGGCATTGCATGGGTTTCAGTTTGCGTCTCATGCGGACACTGAATGGCGACGAGATCTATAGACGGTTTCTCACAGGGAACATATTTTAATTGGACTGATGTACTACAGTTTCCAGGAACACTTGGTGGTGGGACACAATGTACCGAAATTGATGTGGGTAAATCAAATAATAAATTAGCTCAGTGAAGTCTGAGGAGTCAGTTACAGATCTGCAGCTATACTCTTCAACGCACTGCGAAGCGCATGTCCGAGGATACTAAGATTTCTTACAGTTCCATTCAAGTGCAGAGCACGGGGAAAAGGACTGCTTAAATGCCTCCGTGCGTCGGGTTCCTACGCGAGCGGTACATCAGGGGCTATTCGAGACTCGCTGAAATGAATTAACCGGTTCAGTACAAACGAGTGGTTAGATGCGAACTGTATTTAGTATTGTAAGTGAATACACATAACATTTTCAATCTGAAGACAATTTTGCGGATGTATATCCTAGAATGCATAGGTGATAAAGGTCGAATTTTACCTTGCTATATTTGTCAAACCTTTCAATTTGTGATGGCTAAAACGTTTATGTCTTTATGCTAGAATCTAACAATGAATTTAAAAAGTGCTGGTACTTGAAACTTTGTAAGTAGGCTCTTGCCGTATAGTTTCCATGTATCTTCAAGTATGTGCCAGTTCAGTTTCTTTAGGATATCCGTGACGTTCTCCCGTGGGTCTAACAAACCAGTGACTGCTTGTGCTGTCCTTCTTTGTATGTTTCAAAATCCACTATTAGTCCTATGTGCAGAGGGTACCAAATACTTTAGAAATATTGTAGAGCAGAAAACGTATAATTATGGCTGCATACGCCTGAGAAACATGGGGAACGACAGAAATTGTTGAAATCGTCCGTGAACTATTCAATAAAACCATCCCAGCATTGTTCAAAATCTATTTAGAGAAACCACAGAAATTTGAGCCCCGCTACTGATGAGTACGAGATGCGTTCCATAAGCGCTACGACAGCTCCCTCGGCCAAGTGGCGAGAATGTTGAGAGCTTACCTCCTGTGCTAGGACTATACGTAGTAAATGTTGATGTAACTAAATATTGTGTATTGCTTTACTCTTTCCTGGTATAAAATCAATAGGAAGTACGTCGCACTCGAGTATTTGTCAGTGAGCAAAAAGTCGATTTTATATGATAGTGTACGAGTGCTATTCGGAATGTAATGTCCGATTGGTTGCGGAATGGAAACCACAGTGGAAATCAAAATGTTTTATTTGCAACAGTTTGCTACATCTTCCAGCTACTCCTTTGCTTTCTCGCCTCTCCGTCGCAGATATTTGTCGTAGTGTTGTACCAACTTCCCAAGACCCTCGTCATAGAAGGCAGCTGCTTGAGTTTTCTGCCACTTCTCCAAGCTTGTCTGAAATTCGTTGTCTTCGTTGATAGCGGTTCATTTGAGCAGAGATGAACATTAGAGGGAGCCAGGTCCCGGGTGTATGGTAGATGATCAAACACTTTCTGTCGAAAACGCTGCAGTGTGCGACCGAGCACTGTCATGAAGAAGAAAATGCGTGACAGATACGTTATGTAGGGTTGCATAAAATCGGGCGAAATCTCGCGGCGGGCACCCATACTAGGCTGAAGACTCTGCTGTTCTAGGAGTCTTTACGTGGTCACCGTGTGCTCAGAACTGAGCAGAGCGACGTGACGCGATCGGCAGGCACACTAGAGACATTGCCCAACACGTTCGTGCAAAACTTTATCGGATTTTCACTGCTGTTTCCATTGCACGACCTATCGGGCCTTACTTTCCGACTAGCCCTCGTAATACTATTGAGTGCGATTTGTAGCGGGATCCCGCGGGTAGGTCAGCAATGGGCCGCAGTAGCGACTGGCGCGTAGCGATCAGCTGATGCTTCCCGCACACGGGCCACAGCGCAGAGAACGCCGGGACTTACCTGTGGAGTGTGGAGAGAGAGCAGTTGCTGTGGACGCGACCGCTGTCGGGAGTCGACTGAAGTGCGCGCTGGTGGCGGCGTGCGCGTATATAGCCGGCCTACATCCTCACCTAACCTACATCTGGCGCACCCCTTCCACCGGCCCCTCTCCCGCGCGGCGCGAGGCTCCGCCCCCTCCGCCTGCAACCCCCGGCGTGGCGAGCCGCGGCTACTCGGAAGAAGCGAGCGCGTCGGCGCGTCGGCGCGTCCGCCGAGGAGTCGCCGTGTCAAGGGCTCCGCCGGCTGCAGGTGGCGCCGCCGCACTTTCGCGCCACTTTCATCTTCCTCGCCGGGGCGACCCCTGCCACGGCTCCTCGAAAGCGAAGATGAGCTCAGGTCTCCTGCGGCAGGGCTACTGTATCTACAACTGCATCTACGTCTACATCCATACTCCGCAGTCCACCTTACGGCGCGTGGCGGACGGTAGCCCATACTGTCATTATCCCTCCTGTTCCATTCGCAAAGAGAACAGGGGAAAAAGGCTGTTAGTATGCCTCAGTATGAGCCCAAATTTCTCGTATCTTCGAGGTCCTTACGCGTAATGCATATTGGGGGCAACAGAACTGTTCTGTAGTCAGCTTCATATACCGGGTCCGCAGCTCGTGGTCTCGCTGTAGCGTTCTCGCTTCCCGGCCATGAGGTTCCGGGTTCGATTCCCGGAGGGGTCAGGGATTTTCACTTGCCCTGAGATGACTGTGTGTTATTGTGTCGTCATCATCATTCATCCCCATTACGGTCGGTGGAAGGCAATGGCAAACCACCTTCGCTAGGAGCTTGCCTAGTACGGCGGTGGGGGTTTCCCGCATCGTCCCCTACGCACCTCGGAATATGGGACATCATTATCATATACCGGTCTCTAAATTTTCTCGATAGTGTTCCTCGAAAATTACTTTGCCTTCTCTACAGCGATACCCGTTTGATTTCCCGACGCATCCCTGTAATACTTAAGTGTTATTCAAACCTATCGGTAATAAATCTAGCAGCCCGCCTCTGAATTGCTTATACGTCTTTCTTCCATCCGACCTGCTACGGATCCCAAACATTTGAGCAGTACTCAGGAACAGATCGCAGTAGCGCCCCATTTGCGGTCGCAATAAAACGAAGTCGACCATTCACCTTTCCTACCACAATCCTGACATGGTCGTTCCATTTCATATCGCTTTGCAACGTTACGCGCACATATTTAAACGACGTGACTGTGTGAAGCAGGACAGTATTAATACTGTATTCGAACATTACTGGTTTGTTTTTCCTACTCATCCGTATAACTTACATTTCTCTACATTCATCACACTAACATCTTGTTGTATCCTCCTACAGTCACTCAACTTCGACACTTTACCATACGCCACAGCATCATCAGCAACCAACCGCAGATTACTGCCCACCCTATCCCTGTATGTATGTATACAGCGAACAACACTTCCCTACGGCCTTCCTGACGATACCCTTGTATCTGATGAACACTCGTCGTCGTGGACAACATATTGGGTCCTATTATTTAAGATATCTTGGATTCATTCACATGTCTGTGAACTTATTCCATATACTCATACCTTCGTTAACAGCCTGCAATGGGGCATTGTGTCAAACGCTTTCCCGAAATCTGGAAATATGGAATTTGCCTGTTAGCGTTCATTCACGGTTCGCTGTATATCATGAGAAAAAAGGGCAAGCTGCGTTTCGCACGAACGATGCTTTCTAAAACCATCTTGTTCTTGGACATAAGCTTCTCGGTCCCAAGAAAATTTATTATATTCAAACTAACAAGATGTTCGGTGATTCTGCAGCAAACCGAATTTAGGGATAATGGTCTGTAATTTTCCGTTATTTTGCCCTTCTTATACACAGGAACCACCTGCGCTTTTTCCAGTCACTTGGCACTTTGCGCTGGGCTAGAGATTCAATATAAATGCAAGCTAAGTAAAGGGTCAATGTCGTACACAGCTCTTTGAAAAACCAAACTGGGGTTCCATCCTGACCTGGTCACTTATTTGTTTCTCTGGGCCAGGGATGTTACTATGTCTTCCATAAGGTATGTTTGCACGATTCTCCTACGTGAATAATTTCTTAATGGTGGGATTTAAAACTTCGACTTTCATTTTGCTATCTTCAACTGTCACGCCAGTCTGGTCTACAAGCGACTGGATGGAAGCCTTAGACCCACTTAGCTATTTTACGTAGGTCCAGAATTTTATCGGATTCTCTGCCATATCTTTTGCTATGGTATGTCGGTGGTAGTAATCTTATGCTTCACGCATAGATCTTTTCACAACCGCACAACTATCTATTAACCTTTACTTCACCTCATTCGAGCGTTCTCTTTTGAACACAGAGTCCAACAGCCCCTGCTTCCCCAGCATTTTCCGAGTCTCGTTATTAAACCTTTATCCACTTAGTATGCACATAATTACCCATACCACGGTTTACAATCTGCTTGAACTTTGCCCACAATTCCTCTACATCCATCCTACTGGAACTAAGTGATGTCATTTCACACTCTAAGTGAGGTGCTAATAACTGCTTATCTGCTCTTTTTAACAGTAACACTGTCCTATCCTTCTTAACTGAGCTATTAACTTCCGTAGCCATAGTTACTATAATGACATCATCATTGGTAATCCCAGCTTCTATACTGACGTTGTCGATAAGATCTAGTCTGTTTATAGCTACAAGGCTTAAAATATTTTCACTGCGCGTGGGCTGTCGAACTAGTTGTTCAAGAATGTTTTCAGTAAACACGTTCAAAAGTGAGACTTTCACTCTGCAGCGCAGTGTGCACTGATATGAAAGTTCCTGGCAGATTAAAACTGTGTGCCGGACCGAGACTCGAACTCGGGACCTCTGCCTTTCGCGGGCAAGTGCTCTACCAACTGAGCTACCCAAGCACGACTCACACCCCGTCCTCACAGATTTACTTCTGCCAGTACCTCGTCTCCCATTTTCCAAACTTAACAGAAGCTCTCCTGCGAACCTTTCAGAGCTAGCACTCCTGAAAGAAAGGATATTGCGGAGACATGGCTTAGCCAGAGCCTGGGGGATGTTTCCAGAATGAGAAGGTAGGAGACGAGGTACTGGCAGAAGTAAAGCTGTCAGGACGGGGCGTGAGTCGTGCTTGGGTAGCTCAGTTGGTAGAGCACTTGCCAGCGAAAGGCAAAGGTCCCGAGTTCGAGTCTCGGTCCGGCACACAGTTTTAATCTGCCAGGAAATTTCATGTTCAAAAGTACTTCACATGGCTAACTGTCTGTACCCCTGCAATGAATCTATAGACATCCCAGTCTATACTCAGTCAGAGTCACCTCCAACTGGTAATGGATGATTTGGGGATTTACGCACTAGTGACCGTAAACTTTCTTTGAATGACTCTAGAACTGTTAATAGAGAATCGGGTGGCCGGTAAACACATCCAACAATTAACTCGGTTTCACCTACACCTGTTACGCGTGACCAGGTAACTTTACTGTCCCACTCAACTTCGACCTCAGTAGAGACAATATTTTTGTCAACTGCACTGAGCCCCTCCCCCCCCCCCCCCCTCTATAGCCTCTAATCTGTCTTTCCGACATGCGTTGCACGACTCGCTAAATATGGCAGAGCTTTCCACTTGGAGTTTCAGCGAGCTCTCGGTCCCAAGAATAATCTGAGCACGAGAACTTTCCTCGAGGGCAGTAAATTTTGGAACTTTGACGAATATATAGACAAATTAACTGATGGAATGTTTACAGTCGAAGAGTCTTTACTCTGAACGCGGTCTGACTTACTTTGATGTGTATCAGCTACCGAATGTTCATCAGACTTCATCTAGAGAAACAAATAAACGACAGCGCCTTTACGTTAACTCCAGATGTGAATGTGCAGCTCTGGGTACCTCCGCGTCCTATTTGAGTTTGTCAGTCATATTCCTGAGTGTAGCAGAAACAAAACTTCCTAAAAACCATACAATGCACTTTTATTCGAAATTTCATAGAGTGAAAAATTGACAAACGGGCTATCAAACTGGTCCATTTTTCCAAAGCCAAATAATTTTAGCGCTTAAAAGTGATCGTGATGATTCAGAAAAACTTAGTGGTTTGAGGGTCAGTTTTTTCCGAATTTTCATTGCCAAATGAAGAACGGGAAACTGACAAGTAGGGTATCAAATCGAGTAGCACACAAACAAATATTTCATAGAAATTTATTCCTGAAATTCAACTTAACTGTAATATGCATAGCTGTACTACCTGTTAGTGACATGAAAATTTGTGCCTGACAGGGACTCGAAGCAGGTTTCGCACTTGACTAAGCATGATGTATTTACACCAGACGCGGAACACAGCGCTAGACATCTGAGGGCTCCACATATAATACGGTCCGTCGCCTGCTAGATGGCGCACATATCTGGAACTGATTTATTCTTCCCCTATAAAACATTGAAATACACTCTCAGACAAGAAAAACAACATACCACGAAGGGGACGAAAATCGATGGATGTGACGTACATGTACAGACAAACAAATAATTATAATTTCAGGAAAAATGTATGATTTATTCAAGAGGAAGAAATTCACAAACAGAGCAAGTCAATAACGCGTTGGTCCTCCTCGCCCCTCACGCAAGGAATTATTCGGCTTGGCGTTGATTGATAGAGTTGCTGGATGTCCTCCTGCGGGATGTCGTGCCAAGTTCTGTCCAACTGGCGCGTTAGAAGGTCAAAATCACTAGACGGTTGGAAGGCGATGCCTATAATGCTCCAAACGTTCTGAACTGGTAGACACCCGGCGACCGTGCTGGTCAAGGTAGGGTTTGGCAAGCACGAAGGCAAGCAGCAGAAACACTCGCTGTGTGCGGCCAGACGTTATCTTGCTGAAATGTAAGCACTGGATGTTTTGCCATGAAGGGTAATAAAACGAATCGTAGAGTATCGGCGTGCCGCTGTGCTGTAAGGGCGCCACAGTATGGTACCGCAGTTCGGGCCATCTATGGGCACGTCTTCGGCCTTGAATCTCATTAGCTGAAGTAGAATTGTCCTCAGTGATGAGTCCGTCTTCGAACTAAGCCCTCATGACCATCGAAGATGTGTATGGACACACATCAGATAGCGGTGCTAGTATGGACCAAAATAAGAACAATGTGACGAGTGGACATGGACTCTAAAGCGCATACCTTATGTGCTAGAGCACTTGTTCACCTTTGCTACTGTTAAACCCGTCTGTGCCACTGAACAAGTGCTCGTAGCTCTTAAGGTATGCATTTTTGTGTCGATGTTTACTAGAATTTTTTTGCGTCAAATGATCGGTCCTGTCACATACCTGTATACTGACCACTCTTTCTGCGACACCCTGTTTTTGATGTGCATTTTTTTAAAATTATGTAATTGTCCTTGCTTTTTATGTGTTGACGCATTTATTCTGACTCAGATATATTGCCCTGTGGCAGGACCGTGTTACCAGAGTGCTAGAAGGTCACTTTCCTATAGCCACGGAACTCCCTAGTTGGAAGTTCGCCTCCTGCTACCTTTATGTTGTGCACCTAAGTTATTGGCTGATACAACAAAAAGTAAGAAATAAAATAAACTAGAGACGCATTTGAAGCGTCTTTTAATGATGCTCGAAATCATGCACAGCAAATATCCTCTTGTTGTTTTTAAAACTCTAAGATTATAAGTAAAACATTGACCTTCAAATTCTCAGTCTGCACCTCATTTGCTGTAAAATGTGCCTCTTCCGTCCAAAGAATATTCTCTGGCCACATGCCATCCATTTCCCTGTGTGCCAAAAAAGAGGAGCAAAGTCACGTCGTTGTAGCCTATTTTGGGACATCATTCGGTTGACATTCTGAGTCTTGTAGGGGATACCAGAGTAAAATGCGCCGTAAAATCTTTTGAACTGTTGACCGGGGGGAGAGACAATTCTCGTGTCACAGCTCGAGTAGTGGCTGCAGCATTTGAGGCATGTTCCGCACGGTCAACTACAGCTGCAGCAACTTCATCAATAATTATCATGGGAATGGGCCGTCTCCTTCTCCCTGATACACCATCTAATTCACCTGTTTCTTCAGATTTCTTGATCATATTATTTAGTCCATTTGCTGATATGGAGCCTCTTCGCCGATATTTTGTCGGCGATATTTCCGCAATGCAGCGCTGCTATTGCTGCGGTTCTGATAAACGTGAGGACTGGGTGTTTATGTTGTCCTCATCATTTCATCCTCATTATCATCATTCGTGACAGTGGCTAGATTGGACAGTGTAAAAACTGGACTGTGTAAAAATTGGGACTTCGTACAGACACTGGTGACCGTGCAGTTGAGCGCCCCACAAACCAATCATCATCGTCATCACCGTACTGATAAAGCAACTTTACCAACACTGCGCGCTTATTCTTCTCAATAGCCATTGCATTTTGTACCGAAAACGTTATCTTTCTTAACCCTTTAAAATAACAGTCACTTCAGAAAAGAAGTCAACAGGTGTTGACGAGCGACAAATAGCATACTGACATAAAAACATGATACGTTTCACATTCTGACTGCTTACAGTGCCATATTGTTTCCTGGCGGCAGAAAGTGGAACTATTATTTTTTTCAGCGTACTCCGCGAGCGCAGCGAGTAATGAACATACCTATGATGTGTCGGCGTCCTGCGAAGTATACAACCCGCACAGCAGTACTCTGAAGACATTCGATTTTATTATAACCATCTGGTACATGACTTGAAAAAGTAACTAGACGTAGTATCGGCTTATCCCAGTGGTTTTTTTTAACAATTTATTTCCTGACACACTACCACATTTTTACATTTTTTATGCGCTGCCCTGGTCCAGATATTGGTCGGTCTAACGCAACTGAAGCGCGCTGTTGACATGATTAGGTCAGTCTAAAAGTAGGCCTTGGAACGCTATAAATGACGCAGAATTGGTATCAGGCTTTCATAACACCCTCCACCGCCGCCACGAGTCGTGGCAGACAAGTTATGTGCACATGCCAGTCGGTTGTATGGCATCAGTGCAGTAAGATGGGTCGACATGGAATGGAAGAAAGGAGCTATTTTATTTCGTCGTGCCCATGATCACACCGTAAATGAAGTCGACCCTTACGAAGGTTTGGAGCGCACCTCGCTCAGCCTGTCAACAACGAATGCCGAACCCCACGCAGCCACATAAGAAGCGTAGGAAGATTGGTCTTAACCGACAGGGACCGGAGGTGAATGTCACGCCTTTTCAAAGGCAGCCGATTTCGAAACCGAGAGGCACTTGCTACTGTCAGTGAATGCAGGTCCAACTCGAACAATTTTCGGGCAAACATCGCGAAGTGCACTACCTCTAATGGACTCTTGGAATCGATTACCTCGCAAAAGGACCCTTTTCACAGCGGCACGTAAGGCTGCTCGTCATCAATGGGCAGAACAGCACATAAACTGGGTAATAGCTAACTGGAGGCTTGTACTGTGGTCCGACGAGTTGCGATTTCTCACGATTTCAAACGATGTGTGAAAGAGGTGCCGGGTAGCGAGAAATAATATTGTGGGATTTCTAGGACAGGTTACATTCAGTAGGTGGTGTTGCTCAACCAAAAAGGGATATGACATGTTACGTGAAAGATAGAATACCTGCCTAAGATGACAGTAATAACTTTACCTCACCATAACTCTTTTAACAACGCACTCTCTTTCACCGCATTAAGTTTCGGCTTAGTGCCGTCTAACGAGACACATTAATTTTCTGTGAATTAAAGAATGATAAGTAATTAATCTCTATATAAGGCTGTCGCACGTGCAGTGGTCGTGCCGGATCGGAGAAAACCTTAAACCCTCTCATGAATCTAATTCATCAAACTTTTTGTTATTTTCTTTATAGGCAATATGGAATTCTAAACAATTGCTTTGCACATTGTCATACGTTAACTATATCTTGAGGGTGTGGGTGGCATAATCATTATAAAGGAGATTTCTTAGGCAAACATCAAGTTTATTACACATAGCATCTTACTTTTGAATATAAAAGACAAGAATGACAACTTCCTGGAATTCACTCTGTCGTCTCCCAGTTTAATCTGATCTAATTGGCTTGACGCACATCTCAACAGTGGCACCTATCTCGATAAGGAATAACTTACAATGATGAGACAGGAAAAGGAGAGTATATGTGGGAGCTTGAGAGTTGCAGAAAATTACGACAGTGCTTGCAAAGATCTGGGAATAATAAGCGTACAAACTACATCGATAGTAGAACTCGTTACAGGACGCTTAAAAGAACAAAGTGGCCTCCCGTCTGCATCTTTACGTAACTTTAGCGCAATTCTCAAATGGCTCTGAGGGCTATGGACGTCTGAGGTCATCAGTCCCCTAGAACGTAGAACTACTTAAACCTAACTAACCTAAGGACATCACACACATCCATGCCCGAGGCAGGATTCGAACCTGCGATCGTAGCGTTCCATACTGAAGCGCCTAGAAACGCTCGGCCACAGCGGCCGGCCAATTCTTGAATTATCTGAAAGCATAGTTATTACTATTAACGTTAACACGAATATTTATTGGTCAACTGCGCTGTACCGACGCATTATCCATTCACCACGAGGTCTCAAGTTCGTGCACAAAGCAACAAGATTGACCACTGATTTACTTCAAACTTTGTACGCCTTTAGTGGGCCATTAAAACAACGTACTGTGCAAGTAGTAAGGTGCACTACTCTGGCAATTCCGAGAAAATCGCAAGTGAAGTTTTAGGCGTCTGCTATGCAACTGATGTGTCTGCGTGTAGTTGACAGATGTTAGAGTTCGTAGTGGTCAAGTGGTTAGCGTTCGAGCTTCGTAGGACGAATGTATATGAGACGACGGTTAGACTCCCGCTCAAACCTTATTTTAGGAACGTCTCAGCGCTGATCAGGTTAACTGCCAAATGGGGATTGCCTCTGTGTCTGAAGTTCGAAGCGTCGAGGTGCAAAGTACTCCTGGATACCTTACCAGATTGCATGTACAAGGGATTTCGCAAATCACGACAGGCATATATTTTCAGGAAAAGTTTATGCATTTATCCATTTATTTGTCGATGGTTATAAATATGTTTGTTCTAATAATTAAATTTAATTAAAAATGGTAAATAGTCAAATAATTCAGGTGTTTCTTAATTATATTACTTCTCAAATGTCATATAAATTAAATAATATGAATAGCGATGAAAAAACATATACACTCCTGCAAATGGAAAAAAGAACACATTGACACCGGTGTGTCAGACCCACCATACTTGCTCCGGACACTGCGAGAGGGCTGTACAAGCAATGATCACACGCACGGCACAGCGGACACACCAGGAACCGCGGTGTTGGCCGTCGAATGGCGCTAGCTGCGCAGCATTTGTGCACCGCCGCCGTCATTGTCAGGCAGTTTGCCGTGGCATACGGGGCTCCATCGCAGTCTTTAACACTGGTAGCATGCCGCGACAGCGTGGACGTGAACCGTATGTGCAGTTGACGGACTTTGAGCGAGGGCGTATAGTGGGCATGCGGGAGGCCGGCTGGACGTACCGCCGAATTGCTCAACACGTGGGGCGTGAGGTCTCCACAGTACATCGATGTTGTCGCCAGTGGTCGGCGGAAGGTGCACGTGCCCGTCGACCTGGGACCGGACCGCAGCGACGCACGGATGCACGCCAAGACCGTAGGATCCTACGCAGTGCCGTAGGGGACCGCACCGCCACTTCCCAGCAAATTAGGGACACTGTTGCTCCTGGGGTATCGGCGAGGACCATTCGCAACCGTCTCCATGAAGCTGGGCTACGGTCCCGCACACCGTTAGGCCGTCTTCCGCTCACGCCCCAACATCGTGCAGCCCGCCTCCAGTGGTGTCGCGACAGGCGTGAATGGAGGGACGAATGGAGACGTGTCGTCTTCAGCGATGAGAGTCGCTTCTGCCTTGGTGCCAATGATGGTCGTATGCGTGTTTCGCGCCGTGCAGGTGAGCGCCACAATCAGGACTGCATACGACCGAGGCACACAGGGCCAACACCCGGCATCATGGTGTGGGGAGCGATCTCCTACACTGGCCGTACACCACTGGTGATCGTCGAGGGGACACTGAATAGTGCACGGTACATCCAAACCGTCATCGAACCCATCGTTCTACCATTCCTAGACCGGCAAGGGAACTTGCTGTTCCAACAGGACAATGCACGTCCGCATGTATCCCGTGCCACCCAACGTGCTCTAGAAGGTGTAAGTCAACTACCCTGGCCAGCAAGATCTCCGGATCTGTCCCCCATTGAGCATGTTTGGGACTGGATGAAGCGTCGTCTCACGCGGTCTGCACGTCCAGCACAAACGCTGGTCCAACTGAGGCGCCAGGTGGAAATGGCATGGCAAGTCGTTCCACAGGACTACATCCAGCATCTCTACGATCGTCTCCATGGGAGAATAGCAGCCTGCATTGCTGCGAAAGGTGGATATACACTGTACTAGTGCCGACATTGTGCATGCTCTGTTGCCTGTGTCTATGTGCCTGTGGTTCTGTCAGTGTGATCATGTGATGTATCTGACCCCAGGAATGTGTCAATAAAGCTTCCCCTTCCTGGGACAATGAATTCACGGTGTTCTTATTTCAATTTCCAGGAGTGTATTAAAAATGATGTCTGAGAAGGAGTCGAACGGTCGCCTCGTATACGTTCGTCTTACGTAGCTCGAACGCTAGCCGCTTGTCCACCAAGAACTCCCATCTACAGCACCTACGCAGACATATCAGATAAATAATAGACGCGTCAAACTTCTCAAGATTTTCTCGGAATTGCCAGAGTAATGCACCTTACTACTCGCACAGTATGTTGTTTTAATTGTCTTCTAAAGTTGTACAAAATTTGAAGTAAATCTGTGATCCCATCGTCTTGGCATCTCCTTGTAAGTGAATTTCACGCGCAATATGTAAGAAAATACGAATAGAATTTACAGGTGAACAAGAAAGCTCTGATGATTTCAAGTTTACAGATTTCCTAACTCAAACACATCGCGACTTAATCTAATTTCGTGTTCACTAGGAGTAAACATCTTACCGACCGAGGGCTGTAACACGAATCTACCAACACGAAGTCAACCTCTGTCCCTTGTGCAGAACAAAGACCGAATTTTTTAGGAGAGGGAGGTGGCACCGGCTCCGTTAGCCAATGAGGATTTGCAGAAAACCCACTAGAGCTACTTTCTGTTTTCGCACAGAACTCTAACGAGGCAAGATGGCGTGCGATTCGCTAAAGCTGGTTCAGGGACACCATTTGCGACACCAGAAGAACTCTGTAGGTTGGCACTGCTACTTGGGAGTGTAAGTAAACGGACTTCTTCGGCTTCTAAAAAACATTTAAATCACTCAGCCGTGCTTTCAAAATAAACGGTCAAGGTGGGGAAGATAAACCATTATTGCTACATGAGAGAGTCTGCTGCACTTAAGCAAAAATAAAACAAGATACCTTGCTCCCATCCTCCCTCAAGTATTAGAGTGATTTTGATGCAGAAAATTAACAGCAAGAATATCATACAATAGCAAGATCAAAAGTGTAGCAAAATTTGAAAGGCCTGAGAAACAAGAGCACGTCTTTCATTTGCACCGTCAGCCTGGCCCAATGAGCCGTTTTAGCCGCACTCTATGGAAGGTGCAGTTCAGGATGTCGGTCGTTCTGTGATGTTTTTGGCCGCACGGAGTGGCTGCGCGGTTTGAGAGGCCATGTCACGGATTGCGCGGCCCCTCCCACCGGAGGTTCGAGTCCTCCCTCGGGCATGGGAGTGTGTGTTGTTCTTAGCATAAGTTAGTTTAAGTTAATTTAAGTAGTGTGTAGGTCTGGGGACCGATGACCTCAGCCGTTTGATCACTTAGAAATTCACACACATTTGAACATTTTTGATGTTTTGGGGGAGCCTTTAGTAATTTGAACAAGGATATTTTTTCAATATTATCGGTGACCAGGTGTTGTACTTTCTTCTACGTCTTCATGACGACTACACTGTGGACACTCCTACGTTTAATTTGATAATTGCTATCTTTTCATACAACTTCCTGGTTTGACGAACGCTCAGACACGGCTCAAAATGGCTCTGAGCACTATGTCGCTCAGACACGATACGGCACTTAATAGGTCGCTAAATCCCTCGAAGTTAATCCTATAGAAAATTATCTGGGACTTTTAGAAACAGTGGGTGAAACTTAGCAGTCAGTGTTCTCGCAATCGAATCACCACTTCAGGTGGTGATGACTTTCCCCAATAAATTCTCTCTTTTTCACCTGAGTCCATTCCGGAGGCTAGAGGTGGTGTTTTACGGCATTAGCGGGATGTCTACTGGGAGGGGAGGGGAAGTACTGTTTTTTCCGGTGTGCTTATAGTGACACACTTATTATAAATTTATAGACAATATCCGGAACAGATTTATCATTAATGTCGTGATGATCATCACACAATTTCTCAATTCTTGGAATGAAACTGGATATACAGGATAAGTAACACCTGCTGTTCCACATTAATTTCTTCACGATGAGAACCGCATGGCAGGTGTCTTACAACGAAATGCGAACAATAGTCAGCGGACCTTTATGTGTCAGCTGCTGGCAGGCACAACTAAACAGCTCAGTTATAGAGAACAAACAAAAGTTTATTGAACACGATTTCCACAAAAATAATCTCCACAATGAAACAAAGGACATATAGTTCTCCAACAAGTAAAACAAAATGGATGCTAGCCTTTCAATAGCTGAAACAAAATAAATGATGATTTGTAAATAACAGAGCCACTTAGATTTCCGGAATCACAATGTAAATCACTAAATTCCGTGATTCTTGAGAGATTTACACACGCTTCAGTGAACACAATCTTAAGGTCTTAAAAGCTTTGGGTTGAAACGGTAAAAATAAGTTTCTCACTTCAGGTTTAAAACCAAAGTTCAAATCGTAGCTTCAGTCAAGAAGAATAAACACGTAACAAATCTTGAGATGTACTTCACTGAGCAAGTATTGAGATTCAATAGTGATGAAATATTCAAGTTCTAAAAAGACGGAAATTTCCAGCCTGACAGTATATCATCGTCTAGAAGGACAGCAGTGCAATTATACTGCGTCCCAGCAGGCACGTGACTGATCACGCAGAGTCCCAGAGGAGGACGCGGCTTGCTGTCCAGAAATCGATGACCCAGTCCATGGCGTGGTGTAGTGGAGGTCTTCGGACTGCTGGCTGCGACACACCTACTTCCCGGAGCTCATGCAGCAGCCTAAATAGCCGTCTCACAGATGGACACGTGCGTGCCGATTTTTGGCGCGTGACGTGGTGGATGCATGAAAAGGGGCGATTTGTCAGTGACCTCCACTGTCTCCGTGTATGCTGCCTGGTGGCCCGGCCGGAGCGCTGTTGACACTCTCTGCTGGTCTGGACGCGAATTTCCAGGGTTGCGAAGTTCCGTCGTCTGCGTTGTAGGGCCTGAGCTCGCTGCAGTCTGCATAACGAATAAGTTGTGCGTGGTGCCGTCGACGCCTGAAGTCAAAAGCGCCGCGTCAGATTTTTTTTATTCAGTCTCTCTGTATCTTTGACTGTTGCAGAAGCTGTCTAGTAGTGGAACATTTTTTATGGTGCTCCTGTAGATGCTGTGTTTGGAAGCGACTGAGTTACCCTTATAGTAGTCCTTGGAAAGTCTCCTAGAAGTTTTAATATTATTAACACATTCCTACAAACGTTTCTTCTTGATCTCGAAGATTCTCGAAGATGCTCCCGTGGAATGTTTGCTGCAAAATGTCTAAAGACGTTTAAATGTCTCAAACGCGGTCACTGCCCTTACAGTTTAACCTGTGAGTTCATAAGGTTCCATAAGCTCAGCTTTGATGCCATGAAACTATGTTTTTAAATGAAATCTGACTTACAAGCGAACAACACAATCTAACATTTATTTTATATACTGTAGTGACCAGGAATTTTTTCATAGCACAATGGAACAATGTAAGGGGAATTTAACATTAGCTAAACCGATATAATTTGAAACTATACCATTTCCAATAAATATCATATGGCTAATCCCTATTCGCGCTGTCAAATCACCCCTTATAGGAGTAATTCGTGCCATACAAATGAACTTGCACACGGTCTAACACCAAATAAATTGAAATTACATCCTATGGTAGCTACATATCGACGTTTTCGTAAGTGTAGACATGTGGCTCGAAGTTCCTCTGGGCATCCACTTACCCATTTAGCTGAAAATTGCATTTAAAAATAAAGTAACCGCTCTTCTGAAGACAGAACAGTCTCTTTCGTCGTGAGAAATAATGAAACTGAATTTAATTCTTTCGTGAACTAGGTCCCTAAATGACCATATGTAAAAATGTATTCAGAGATTGGAGGAACGGAAAATGACTTCGTAAGAGTCACAGATCAAGTGAATATTGAATAAGTTTTTATATGAATAGAATGTCCCAAGTCTTTCATACAAGTGTCCTTCATCGGCTACGTGGCTTCACAGTAGCACACATTAACTAAAGCCGGAAAAACAATTCTATATTCATATTAGCAGCCGAAAGGTTATTTAAGGAGTGGAAAAGCAATGGGGTAAACTACTTGCAGGCTCGGATGAATGAATAAAACACTGATATCGGTTCCCACGTGTTCCAACCAAGCTACGATACCGAACAAAGAAGCTAACCTTGCGCACATGAAATACGATTGCAATGTATCTAGCGTGAGTAAACCTGAAAACCACGTTCCGTACATTTACGCAACCAATATCTCACCATAATGCTGGACGTAGTTGCTTCAAATGGTTCAAATGGCTCTGAGCACTATGGGACTTAACATCTGAGGTCATCAGTCCCCTAGAACTTAGAACTACTTAAACCTAACTAACCTAAGGACATCACACACATCCATGCCCGAGGCAGGATTCGAACCTGCGACCGTAGCAGTCGCGCGGTTCCGGTCTACAGCGCCTAGAACCGCATGGCCACCGCGGCCAGCGTAGTTGCTTCAATGTATCCATTTGAATAGCACAAGGGAAACGCCTGCACTAAGCAATTTAGAATGTCCTGTCAGGAAAACAAGAGAATGTTCACGGTAGCAGGCAGAAGCGAGAGTGTCCTCCACTTTTTTCACAAGTCGTGCAGGATCTTGCAAACCAATTCACCACCCGAAGCAATTTTATTGGCTGGCTGAACTCAGAGTTTAAGCAGCGTATTTAAGACGTGCCTTTGCTGTTCTCAACCAAAGATGAAGTTATTTCACCAGGTGGAACACTGACTGCATGGACTCTGAGAGACGCAAGTGCTTATCCATACGCATATGGATACATAGTATGAAAGATATCTATAGCGCATGGCTTTCACGTTTCTGGAGCATGTGAAGCTTATTACGGAAGACATTATTTGTAGTCTTTCCGGAACGAAAAATTCGTTTGGGATGCATCCAGAGAACGAAAGCGCTACAATGATTTAGGAAATTATGCTGCTTCTGAAAATAACATGCTGTTACTTAATAATTGGCCAGGCCGTATGCGACGTACAGTAATATGCACTGATTAGTCAGAACATTACGACCACCTACCTAATAGCCGGTATGCCCACCTCTGGCACGTGGTGATATGGAAGCAATGAGGCCCTGATAGGTCGCTGGATGGAGGTCACTTAATGCCCTTACATTCCGGGGAGGGGTGGGGGAGGGGTGGGCGATGAACTCTGATCCCACGTTCAAATGTGTTCAAATGTGTGTGAAATCTTATGGGACTTAACTGCTAAGGTCATCAGTCCCTAAGCTTACACACTACTTAACCTAAATTATCCTAAGGACAAACACACACAACCATGCCCGAGGGAGTCGGGACCAGTCGCTAAGACCATGACTGCAGCGCCTTAGACCACTAGGCTAATCCCGCGCGGCGATCCCACATCTGATGTGTTCGATCGGGTTCAGACCTGGTGCGTTGGAGGGTAAGCACATCAACGTCACGGCACGAATTTCCTGAAATTCTGTTATATGCATGAGTTGTCCTCACAGCACCGTCTTGACACGTCTTCCATTCTAAATAATGCAATAAGGTGCACGAAGGTTGTCATAGTTAAAGTTGAATTTAATTACTTGGGACTTAATCGAAAAGTTCAGATTTCAAACACATTTCTACAAACTGGGAGACTATATCATACTGAAGTCAATGACGGCTCATAAGCATGCATACTCACTTATCTCGCAAATGGTTCATGTGCGGACCCATGAAACGTTTTTGGCACGATTATTGTATTACTTATTTTCATTTGTGTTTGTTTCTGTTATTAATTATAAACCCACCTCCATGTACTCAAGTAGCGACCGGTTGCCATGTCCTCCTATGCCAATGTTGTGACTTGGCTGTGGTCTGGAGGGGCATCGTCTCAACACACCAGTTTCCCTGCCCTTGTAAGTTTCCCAGACCCTACTAAAGTGACCTCTCAGTTGACATCACGACACGACACTGAGTCCACGCCATTCCGTTCTTCCCATCAACGAAAAATCCCTAATAGTAGGGAAGAGTATTGTACCTTAGAAGACTTTTCAGATATTCACCTCTAGTCAGACTTGCAGTGCTTCAGTATCTCTTCTTATCTATTTTCAAAAGATAGCATTCACTTTGTGCATGATGTAGTCTTTTTCTGAAATTGCAAAAGTTAATCCGGAAACGTAAAGTTTTCCAAATCTGAAAAATTGTTCCAAGGTACAATATCGTCATGTAGACAGGAACAAATATTCTATTCAAATTCAAAAGTGCTGCAATCGAGAAAATATAGTAAATATTGTATTTAATAGCTTATGTCTTACATTATTATTTTACTGGACACCAATATGCGGTAGGTGGAGTTACGTTAAGAAGAAGTATTATCAAAAACTATTTACGAGTAAAAAAACACTTTGAAACAGAAAGCTTTTGGCAACTAACACAAATTACCTTTTTCAACATAGAGAAGATTATCAAGACATTAAAAACTCAGTTCATTTGCATGGTAGAAGACCGCCTTCCTTTTCAAGGTGTAAACGGTGCAGGACCGACAAAGTAAGGCTTAACCGTCACCACGTTGTGCAATTAGTTTTAAAAATATACAGAATTTTACTCGACATAAAACTCAGTCACCGTGTCTTATTTCACAACAACAATAAGCAGAAACACTGTGATTCTAAAATCCATCACTAGATTGAAACATCGACCAGGAAACATCAGCTGGTCCTAGATACACGATCCTCCATCTGGTACACTTACCCGCTCTGGAAACTGAACCCCGTTCATCTGCATAAGCTGGACACACTAACAACGCAGTTATGGAGGCGGATTATTAATTGTAGCAGATTCTGTATACTCGTATTATCCAAGGGAATTTTAACCGTGGCCAGCATTTTCATAATAATTAGAAAATCGTCGATAATATTCTATTTTTAACATGCAGTATTTACTTCGGTCATTGTTCGTTGTGAAGAACTACTAATAGTCGTCGGACAACACTGTAGAAGTGGAAGGGAGGAGGCGATGGTATTATGTTCCTTGCCGCCGTTACATTCTTCACACTGTTCATGCTCAATTGATGGTGCCAACTGGCGTGCGTTTCATGGCACTCAGCCAGTACAGGCTGAGTTCGGGTTTGACGACCACAGAATTTCAGCTGGGTGCGGTCAGTGCCTGCAATACATTAGCACCTTAGGCTCTGTGCCTCCTCCACTTACCACTCGTGCCTATGGCGGTCGCAACGAGTGTCTTGATTTACCCTTCTGAATCGAGAGGAATGAGTCTAATATTCAGCGGACGGGTCGATTTATATTTTAATATCTAATGCAGTGCTACTTAAGACGGCTTCTGACACAACGAAACATACTAAGAGATTTTACCGGAACAAATCTGATCTCAGACGAGCTAGGCGGGAGAAGTTTGTTCTGTAGGAGAAGGGATGAATGAGAACAAACTGGAAGAAGTCCACGGAAGATCTTCATTGATTTCTTATTTCAGATGTCGATGAGAAGGATTGCACAAGATATCATAAGAAATTAAGACAAGAGCCTGAGTATTTTTATGAGAATGCAGTAGCCGTATACCCATGGTGGAGTCTGGATCAGCATCGAAACATATGTGCAGTGGAAAACATAAGAGCTGCAGATCCAGATGCCGTACGAGGGAAAATGGTGCAGATACTATTTCCTTACGTTGTCCCTCATGTTATCAGTTTACTCAATGAATTCACGATCCAGACGCTTTCAAATTGGTGTAAAACGCCAGACACACATTAAATGGAAAAAGCAAAGATCCGAAATTTCAAAAATCACGTCATCCTATTTCCGGGTAACAGTATTGAGAAGGATAGTGGAAAAAGCATTAATCAAAAAATTAAAATTTTACAGAATGCTGACTGGATTAAACAACTTCGAGTTCGGCTTCAGGAAGGGAAATCTGTAGATGGCGTTACTGATGAAACGAAGAAAGTAGTATGCGCCATAGCCGGCCGGAGTGGCCGTGCGGTTCTAGGCGCTACAGTCTGGAACCGAGCGACCGCTACGGTCGCAGATTCGAATCCTGCCTCGGGCATGGATGTGTGTGATGTCCTTAGGTTAGTTAGGTTTCATTAGTTCTAAGTTCTAGGCGACTGATGACCTCAGAAGTTAAGTCGCATAGTGCTCAGAGCCATTTTAACCATTTTTAGTATGCGCCATAGGCATAAAATATGTAATAGGATTCTTTATGCGAACTGAATTCTGTAATATTAACCTGGAACCACTATGGAAAACTTTAAAAAAACATGCAGTAACTGGTATGAGTTTTAGTTTTGCATGAATGACATTTTACTTTTAGTACGCTGGCACATTGACATACAATAACAAATATCGGATGGTAACAATTAAACGGATGCTGTTTCGAATGCTGCAGTGCGGGCTGTCAACATCGCAGGTCGCTGTAACATAGTAGGAATGTGTGGTGTCACCGCCAGACACCACACTTGCTAGGTGGTAGCTTAAATCGGCCGCGGTCCATTAGTACATGTCGGACCCGCGTGTCGCCACTGTGTGATCGTAGACCGAGCGCTACCACACGGCAGGTCTCGAGAGACGTACTAGCACTCGCCCCAGTTGTACGACGACGTTGCTAGCGACTACACGGACGAAGCCTTTTCTCTCATTTGCCGAGAGACAGTTAGAATAGCCTTCAGCTAAGTTAATGGCTACAACCTAGCAAGGCGCCAATTATACCATTGCATGTACCTCAAGATAGAGTCTCACTTGTATCATCAAGAATGCTGTATACCAAAGGATAGATAAAAGTTAAGTGTTCTAGTAGCTACGTTCTTTTCTTTATCACATTCATTACGAATCCTGTTCCAGACTTAACGCCAGACGGCGTGAGTTGACGCGTGCCCTTTCGGCTACTTCACTGTGGACTGGCTGCCTTAACAGTCCACTACATTGGCGACGAGTCTAAAAAGGGACTTTAGCGTTCGTATTGCACTAATTTGCTTGTGTCATGCCTTCGCCACAGAATGTGGAGCAGCTACAGAGTGTGTTGGGTAAAATTAACTATTATCATCGCTTTCTGCGCAATGCCTCTTCCATTTCAGCTCCGCTTCATCGCTTACGCCGTAAAGGTGTTCCGTTCGTCTGGACGACGGAATGCGAACGCGCCTTTCGCCAGTTGAAATCGGCGTTGCTTTCAAATACTTGCCTTACGCCGTTCGATCCCCAGAAACCCCTTTTGTTGATGGTAGATGCGTCGGATTTCGGGATCGGTGCTGTGCTTGCGCACACAGATGGATCGCATGATCGCCCTATTGCCTTTCCGTCAAAATTACTCTCATCTGCGCAACGCAATTATTCACAGATAGAGAAAGAAGCTTTAGCTCTCGTGTTTGGTGTTACTAAGTTCCATGATTTCTTGTATGGTCGTCACTTTACCATCATCACAGACCACAAACCTTTGACATCGCTTTTTCATCCGAACAAGCCTGTACCTCCACGTACAGCGCAGAAATTCATTCGCTGGTCTATTTTCCTCTCGCAGTACCGCTACGATATCTTGTATCGGTCCACTGCTAAGCACGGAAACGCTGATGCGTTGTCCCGTTTGCTTGTTGCTGAGGATAAAGCTTTCGATTCATCCGAACTTGCTTGCATGTTCATTGATTCGGAAACTGATGACGTGGTCGAATCGTTTCCGATTGATTTTCGTCGTGTAGCTACAGCCACAGCTGCTGACCCTGTCCTTGCTACTGTTTTGCGTTTTGTTGCTACGCAATGGCCCTTGTCAAAGTCACGGATCGAGGATCCGCTAGTTCGCCGATTTTTTGCTCACAAGGAGAGACTTTTTGTACGACATGGTGTTTTGTTGTTGCGTTCTGATAATGATCAGTCCAGAGTCGTGGTCCCGCGTTCGTTACAGTCCTCTGTCTTACGGCTCCATCACCAAGGACATTGGGGTATAGTGCGCACGAAACAACTTGCTCGTCAGCACTGTACTTGTTTCGGAATCGATGCTGCGATTGCGAATATGTGTTCTTCTTGCATGGCGTGTGCCGAACAACAATCCGCTCCGCCACGAAAATTCTTTGCATGGCCGAAAGCCACTTCCCCTTGGCAACGCTTACATATCGATTTTGCTGGTCCATTCTGGAATGCTCGATGGTTGGTTGTGGTCGATTCTTTCAGTAATTTTCCTTTTGTTGTCCGGATGTCTTCCACGACGTCTTCTGCCACCATCCAAGCGTTGTCTGCTATTTTTTGCATTGAAGGTCTACCACAGACTATCGTTTCCGACAATGGCCCACAATTCATGTCTGCAGAATTTCAGTCATTCTGCAAGGCCAATGGTATTCAACATCTGACATCCGCGCCGTTTTCGCCTCAGTCAAACGGTGCCGCTGAACGGTTGGTCCGGACTTTCAAGTCACAGATGTTGAAGTTGAAAGAGTCGCATTCTCGGGAGGACGCGTTATTGCTCTTTTTGTCCTCGTATCGCTCTCAGCCCCGCGATGGTCGCTCGCCAGCTGAGTTGCTCCACGGTCGTCCTCATCGAACCTTGATGTCTTTGCTGCATCCGCCGCATCAGGTTCCTGTGCAGCGGCAGACTCCTGCTTTTGCTCCTGGCGACGTTGTATTCTATCGCAACTATCGCGGTTCACGGCGTTGGCTCGCAGGGCGCATTCTTCGCTGCCTCGGCCGCGCGATGTATTTGGTTTTGGGGGCCTCTGGTGAGGTGCGTCGGCATCTCAATCAGCTGCGCCTCTGTCGTCACTTGGGTTCTGCCGCTCCCCGTCTGCTTTCAGCGACGGTGCCGTCCGGTCAGCGCCCTGGGGACCCATCTACTGGCTCGCCTCATCCCCAGGTGTTACCGACGATGCCTTCCATTTTGCCCCATGGCGTCGCGCCGCCGCCGCAGCCGCCGCAGCCGCCACCGGTGCCGCCCGCAGTGGACGCTTCGCTGCAACCGCATGGCGCCTCCCTGGGTCACGCGCCGCCGATCGCTTCCCGTGACCAGATGTCCTCCGCAATGGAACTCTTGCCCGCTCCGGACCAGATATCGTCTTCGCCCGTCGGGTGCCCCGACCACATGGAGGTCGACCCTTCGGCCCCTCCTGTCTCTCTACGGGCGCATACTCCGCATGTTGACGTGCACCCTGGACTAGGTTTTCAGGCGTTTCCTAGCTCCCCTCGGACCGAATGGCCGGGTGCGGGTGGCACAGCCTCACCTGTTGTTAGGCTCCCCACCTCATCGCATACGTCAACATGGGGCCCTCCCCACGGCGGGCGGAAGCCTTATAACACGACCGTTCGCCGATTTGCGGGGGAGGAATGTGGTGTCACCGCCAGACACCACACTTGCTAGGTGGTAGCTTAGATCGGCCGCGGTCCATTAGTACATGTCGGACCCGCGTGTCGCCACTGTGTGATCGTAGACCGAGCGCCACCACACGGCAGGTCTCGAGAGACGTACTAGCACTCGCCCCAGTTGTACGACAACGTTGCTAGCGACTACACGGACGAAGCCTTTTCTCTCATTTGCCGAGAGACAGTTAGAACAGCCTTCAGCTAAGTTAATGGCTACGACCTAGCAAGGCGCCAATTATACCATTGCATGTACCTCAAGATAGAGTCTCACTTGTATCATCAAGAATGCTGTATACCAAAGGATAGATAAAAGTTAAGTGTTCTAGTAGCTACGTTCTTTTCTTTATCACATTCATTACGAATCCTGTTCCAGACTTAACGCCAGACGGCGTGAGTTGACGCGTGCCCTTTCGGCTACTTCACTGTGGACTGGCTGCCTTAACAGTCCACTACAGAATGTTCATTAATCGGCGCGCTCGCAGAATATGGTTGAAATAAATAATAGTTACACTTTGTGCCATCAGATGAAAGTAACGAGCTGTAAGCAGTCAGAATGTGAATTGTTGCCTGTTTCCGCATCAGTATGCTGTTTGTCGCTTGAAGACGTGTGCTGATTTCTTTTGTGAAGTGACTGTTGATAGGCCGACCGGATTGGCCGTGCGGTTCTAGGCGCTACAGTCTGGAACCGAGCGACCGCTACGGTCGCAGGTTCGAATCCTGCCTCGGGCATGGATGTGTATGATGTCCTTAGGTTAGTTAGGTTTAATTAGTTCTAAGTTCTAGGCGACTGATGACCTAAGCAGTTAAGTTGCATAGTGCTCAGAGCCATTTGAACCATTTGACTGTTGATGTAAGGTTTCAGAAGACTGAAGCGTACGAAACGCAATGGCTATTGAGAAGAAAGACTGTGAACTGCTGGTAAAGTTGTTTTATCAGAACGGCAGCGATAGCAGCGCTGCATTGTGAGAATATCGCCGAGAGAAACAGCTGCGAAGAGGCCTCACGTCAATAAGTAGGCTAAAGAACATGATCAAGAAATCTGAAGAAACAGGTATAGCAGGGAGAAGGAGGTGGCCCACTCCCATGGCAGTTGCTGATGATGTTGCTATATCTGTAACCGACCGTGCTGCACCTGCCTCAAATTCTGCAGCTACACTACTGGCCATTAAAATTGCTACACCACGAAGATGACGTGCTACAGATGCGAAATTTAACCGACAGGAAGAAGATGCTGTGATGTGCAAATTATTAGCTTTTCAGAGCATTCACACAACATTGGCGCCGGTGGCGACACCTACAACGTGCTAACATGAGGAAAGTTTCCAACCGATTTCTCATACACAAACAGCAGTTGACCGGCGTTGCCTGGTGAAACGTTGTTGTGATGCCTCGTGTAAGGAGGAGAAATGCGTACCATCACGTTGCCGACTTTGATAAAGGTCGGATTGTAGCCTATCGCTATTGCCTATCGCTATTATCGTATCGCGACATTGCTGCTCGTGTTGGTCGAAATCCAATGACTGTTAGCAGAATATGGATTCAGTGGGTTCAGGAGGGTAATACGGAACGCCGTGCTGGATCCCAACGGCCTCGTATCACTAGCAGTCGAGATAACAGGCATCTTATCCGCATGGCTGTAACGGATCGTGTAGCCACGTCTCGATCCCTGAGTCAACAGCTGGGGACGTTTGCAAGACAACAACCGTCTGCACGAACAGTTCGACGACGTATGCAGCAGCACGGACTATCATCTCGGAGACCATGGCTGCGGTTACCCTTGACGCTGCATCACAGACAGGAGCGCCTGCGATGGTGTACTCAACGACGAACCTGGATGCACGAATGGCAAAACGTCATTTTTTCGGATGAATCCAGGTTCTGTTTACAGCATCATGATGGTCGCATCCATGTTTGGCGACATCGCGGTGAAAGCACATTGGAAGCGTTATCCGTCATCGCCATACTGGCGTATCACCAGGCGAGATGGTATGGGGTGCCATTGGTTACACGTCTCGGCCGCCTCTTGTTGTTGTTGAACAGTGGACGTTACATGTCAGATGTGTTACGACCCGGCTCTACCCTTCATTCGATCCTTGCGAAACCCTACATTTCAGCAGGATAATGCACGACCGCATGTTGCAGATCGTGTACGGGCCTTTCTGGATACAGAAAATGTTCGACTGCTGCCCTGGCCAGCACATTCTCCAGATCTCTCACCAATTGAAAACGCCTGATCAATGGTGGCCGAGCAACTGGCTCGTCACAATACGCCAGTCACTGCTCTTGATGAACTGTGGTATCGTGTTGAAGCTGCATGGGCAGCTGTACCTGTACACGCCTTCCAAGCTCTGATTGACTCAATGCCCAGGCGTATCAAGGCCCTTATTACGGCCAGAGGTGGTTATTATGGGTACTGATTTCTCAGGACCTATGCACCCAAATTGCGTGAAAATGTAATCAGATGTCAGTTCTAGTATAATATATTTGTCCAATGAACACCCGTTTATCATCTGTATTTCTTCTTGGTGTAGCAATTTTAATGGCCAGTAGTGTAGTACTCGAGCTGTGTCAAGAGAATTGTTTCTCTCATGGCCAACAGTTCAAAAGATTTTACGGCGCCTTTTACATTGCACCAAATAAAGCCCTTAAATTGGCTACAACACCGTGAGTTTGGCATTCGTTTTTTAGCATGCATGGGAATGGATGACATGTGGCCGGGGAATATTCTTTGGGCTGACGAGGCACATTTTACTCTACGTGGTGCTGTGAATACACAGAACTGTCGCATATCAGCTTCTACTGACTTTTACTTGGCCCTTCTGCGATCGGTGGAAGTCAACTGACTTCGGGCCGCCCCGGGATGTTAACAGACGCTGCCAACATTAACTACATAACAGGATTGTGCGCTGTAACAACAGACAGCCATTATGAATATAGTGTTGATACGTAGGAGGTGTTGTGCATAGTGGTTGTTAATATGCATAGTGATTGTTAATATTGTTTACCAAAATTAACAAAGAGGCTGTACCTAGTACGTGACAATTCCAGCTACTGACCATCAACTTTCGTGTCACTTCTGCGGCGCGTTAACCTATTACACGTTCGTTTCTTTTATAAGGTTTAAGCTCGCTGCTCTGGGAGAAGGAGGCGAGGCTTGTTTCAGTAGCCAGTGTGCTCAGAGACAACCGCAGGCTTCCGCTCCCAGCTCCTCCAATCAGGTGCCAAGCAAAAGTGAGCGATCAGTACTCCGCCACGTGTTGTGCAGGAACAGCGCCTTACACTCAGATAATGTGGACTGTGTGTAGTGATTTCATAAGCTCCTTCATTCTCGGTCCGTTTTTCTTCGAGGAGATGACACCTCGTGGTCAGTGAGGTGTACAGCGACATCTGCACGTTGTTAGGACTTTTTTGTGCAACACGTGATTCCAGCTTTGCGAGAACGCAACTGTGCCCACACCACTATCTTATTGCAATGTGTGGCCTTCCAGATCCCCACATCTAAATCAATATGACTTCAGGTGTGGCAATATTTGAAAGATCGTGTCCATCAGGGATGTATCCGGACTCTTCTTGATGGGAAGATCAGCATAAGAAGACGTGTTGCTCCGATTACACCAGATATGCTGCCAGCAACTGTCGACCACGCTGTGTTATGGATGCAGCATGTTGTTGATTCAGGAGACCGTATGGAACACATATTGTGACTTGTTACCATATCCTAATAAATGTGCCAGAACCACTGTTATCAGGTGTTTCATCGTTACTCCCATTTCCCTCCACATACTCAACACTGTCACTGCTAACAACGCCATATTTTCACCTGGTGGCAGAAAGTCGAACTATTATTTTTTTCAGCGTACACTGTGAGCCCACAAATTAATGAACACGTGTACGATGTTTCAGCGTCTTGCGATGTACACACCCCGCACTGCAACACTTCGAACGCCGTCAGTTTAATTACAAGCACCAGGTATCTGTGGCAAACTCTTTGAAATACTGGACACGAACTGCGATTCAGTTTAACTCTACAGAAATTGACTTATACACTCCTGGAAATGGAAAAAAGAACACATTGACACCGGTGTGTCAGACCCACCATACTTGCTCAGGACACTGCGAGAGGGCTGTACAAGCAATGATCACACGCACGGCACAGCGGACACACCAGGAACCGCGGTGTTGGCCGTCGAATGGCGCTAGCTGCGCAGCATTTGTGCACCGCCGCCGTCAGTGTCAGCCAGTTTGCCGTGGCATACGGAGCTCCATCGCAGTCTTTAACACTGGTAGCATGCCGCAACAGCGTGGACGTGAACCGTATGTGCAGTTGACGGACTTTGAGCGAGGGCGTATAGTGGGCATGCGGGAGGCCGGGTGGACGTACCGCCGAATTGCTTAACACGTGGGGCGTGAGGTCTCCACAGTACATCGATGTTGTCGCCAGTGGTCGGCGGAAGGTGCACGTGCCCGTCGACCTGGGACCGGACCGCAGCGACGCACGGATGCACGCCAAGACCGTAGGATCCTACGCAGTGCCGTAGGGGACCGCACCGCCACTTCCCAGCAAATTAGGGACACTGTTGCTCCTGGGGTATCGGCGAGGACCATTCGCAACCGTCTCCATGAAGCTGGGCTACGGTCCCGCACACCGTTAGGCCGTCTTCCGCTCACGCCCCAACATCGTGCAGCCCGCCTCCAGTGGTGTCGCGACAGGCGTGAATGGAGGGACGAATGGAGACGTGTCGTCTTCAGCGATGAGAGTCGCTTCTGCCTTGGTGCCAATGATGGTCGTATGCGTGTTTGGCGCCGTGCAGGTGAGCGCCACAATCAGGACTGCATACGACCGAGGCACACAGGGCCAACACCCGGCATCATGGTGTGGGGAGCGATCTCCTACACTGGCCGTACACCACTGGTGATCGTCGAGGGGACACTGAATAGTGCACGGTACATCCAAACCGTCATCGAACCCATCGTTCTACCATTCCTAGACCGGCAGGGGAACGTGCTGTTCCAACAGGACAATGCACGTCCGCATGTATCCCGTGCCACCCAACGTGCTCTAGAAGGTGTAAGTCAACTACCCTGGCCAGCAAGATCTCCGGATCTGTCCCCCATTGAGCATGTTTGGGACTGGATGAAGCGTCGTCTCACGCGGTCTGCACGTCCAGCACGAACGCTGGTCGAACTGAGGCGCCAGGTGGAAATGGCATGGCAATCCGTTCCACAGGACTACATCCAGCATCTCTACGATCGTCTCCATGGGAGAATAGCAGCCTGCATTGCTGCGAAAGGTGGATATACACTGTACTAGTGCCGACATTGTGCATGCTCTGTTGCCTGTGTCTATGTGCCCGTGGTTCTGTCAGTGTGATCATGTGATGTATCTGACCCCAGGAATGTGTCAATAATGTTTCCCCTTCCTGGGACAATGAATTCACGGTGTTCTTATTTCAATTTCCAGGAGTGTAGTTTCTTAACGGAAGACTGATAACAGACCCACCTATTTAAAAAAAATCAGACAATAATTGAAAGGCATATGGTGAGTACATATTTAGATGTGTAACTGCACGAATTCTGGACATTCCAAGCATATGTTGAACATGCAAAAAAAGAGTGGCTGATGTATCACTTATAAAATTATTAATATAGGCGAACTGAGACTTTGTCTCTTAATGTAATTAGGCTCTGTAACGATTGCACGTCAAGAGCAGTTGTGGGCTTGGGGGCCGATATATGGTTGTTGAGACCCACTGCTGCCATGAAGCGGAAAATAGCTTCGTTGTTGTGGGGTCTTCAGTAGCTACCGACGGTCCAATTACGTTAATGTGGATAAGTCCCTTTGACTTAGGAATAAGGAAGTTATTTTCATTAAGTAATTTAAAAATAGACGGTGCAGAAGGGTACAAGAAATCCACGAAAAGCCAGCAACGACTCCAATATTTTGTCAATGGCAACAGAGGTGAAATTTCAGTCACATTAAGGAGAAGTTTTCAGTTTCTTCACTGTTTTACAGAGAGGCTTAAATTAAAACACTAGCTGCGTGCCTGGCATTGTCTGGGAATATGTTTATTCCAGTCTTCTATTACTCCATCTCCGCCTCCTCTTCTCTCTGTCCATATCCTCCTCTTTCCTTCCCCCCCCCCTCCCTCTTTGTGTCTGACTCCGCCTCTTCCTTTTCTCTGTCGATTTCCCCCTTCCCCTTCCTCTGTCCAACTCCTCTTCCCACAGATCTGTGTCCATGTCTTGCTGTCTCTCACTCTCTTCCTCACCTGTTCTCTCTCCACTTTATCATGGGCAAGCCAACACGAATGCTTGTTCTTAACCCCACAGTATTTCTTTCCAGTTAATTAGTAATATGTGTACCAAGTTTGTTTCAAATCGATCCTGAGGTTTAAGAGGAGGTTTTTTACACGTGGCTTTGCCGACATATGCATGTGTTACATACACTCCTGGAAATTGAAATAAGAACACCGTGAATTCATTGTCCCAGGAAGGGGAAACATTATTGACACATTCCTGGGGTCAGATACATCACATGATCACACTGACAGAACCACGGGCACATAGACACAGGCAACAGAGCATGCACAATGTCGGCACTAGTACAGTGTATATCCACCTTTCGCAGCAATGCAGGCTGCTATTCTCCCATGGAGACGATCGTAGAGATGCTGGATGTAGTCCTGTGGAACGGATTGCCATGCCATTTCCACCTGGCGCCTCAGTTCGACCAGCGTTCGTGCTGGACGTGCAGACCGCGTGAGACGACGCTTCATCCAGTCCCAAACATGCTCAATGGGGGACAGATCCGGAGATCTTGCTGGCCAGGGTAGTTGACTTACACCTTCTAGAGCACGTTGGGTGGCACGGGATACATGCGGACGTGCATTGTCCTGTTGGAACAGCACGTTCCCCTGCCGGTCTAGGAATGGTAGAACGATGGGTTCGATGACGGTTTGGATGTACCGTGCACTATTCAGTGTCCCCTCGACGATCACCAATGGTGTACGGCCAGTGTAGGAGATCGCTCCCCACACAATGATGCCGGGTGTTGGCCCTGTGTGCCTCGGTCGTATGCAGTCCTGATTGTGGCGCTCACCAGCACGGCGCCAAACACGCATACGACGATCATTGGCACCAAGGCAGAAGCGACTCTCATCGCTGAAGACGACACGTCTCCATTCGTCCCTCCATTCACGCCTGTCGCGACACCACTGGAGGCGGGCTGCACGATGTTGGGGCGTGAGCGGAAGACGGCCTAACGGTGTGCGGGACCGTAGCCCAGCTTCATGGAGACGGTTGCGAATGGTCCTCGCCGATACCCCAGGAGCAACAGTGTCCCTAATTTGCTGGGAAGTGGCGGTGCGGTCCCCTACGGCACTGCGTAGGATCCTACGGTCTTGGCGTGCATCCGTGCGTCGCTGCGGTCCGGTCCCAGGTCGACGGGCACGTGCACCTTCCCGCCAACCACTGGCGACAACATCGATGTACGGTGGAGACCTCACGCCCCACGTGTTGAGCAATTCGGCGGTACGTCCACCCGGCCTCCCGCATGCCCACTATACGCCCTCGCTCAAAGTCCGTCAACTGCACATACGGTTCACGTCCACGCTGTTGCGGCATGCTACCAGTGTTAAAGACTGCGATGGAGCTCCGTATGCCACGGCAAACTGGCTGACACTGACGGCGGCGGTGCACAAATGCTGCGCAGCTAGCGCCATTCGACGGCCAACACCGCGGTTCCTGGTGTGTCCGCTGTGCCGTGCGTGTGATCATTGCTTGTACAGCCCTCTCGCAGTGTCCGGAGCAAGTATGGTGGGTCTGACACACCGGTGTCAATGTGTTCTTTTTTCCATTTCCAGGAGTGTATATGTCACACATATTTGTACACAATTTCACATGAATCTCTAGCGAATTTGGCCCTACAGTTTCGTTTTCACGCAGCTCAATGTTTATGACGTCAAATCTCCTGAACTATGTTTCGTACAATGAAATACACTCCTGGAAATTGAAATAAGAACACCGTGAATTCATTGTCCCAGGAAGGGGAAACTTTATTGACACATTCCTGGGGTCAGATACATCACATGATCACACTGACAGAACCACAGGCACATAGACACAGGCAACAGAGCATGCACAATGTCGGCACTAGTACAGTGTATATCCACCTTTCGCAGCAATGCAGGCTGCTATTCTCCCAGGGAGACGATCGTAGAGATGCTGGATCTAGTCCTGTGGAACGGCTTGCCATGCCATTTCCACCTGGCGCCTCAGTTGGACCAGCGTTCGTGCTGGACGTGCAGACCGCGTGAGACGACGCTTCATCCAGTCCCAAACATGCTCAATGGGGGACAGATCCGGAGATCTTGCTGGCCAGGGTAGTTGACTTACACCTTCTAGAGCAAATTGGGTGGCACGGGATACATGCGGCCGTGCATTGTCCTGTTGGAACAGCAAGTTCCCTTGCCGGTCTAGGAATGGTAGGACGATGGGTTCGATGACGGTTTGGATGTACCGTGTACTATTCAGTGTCCCCTCGACGATCACCAGTGGTGTACGGCCAGTGTAGGAGATCGCTCCCCACACCATGATGCCGGGTGTTGGCCCTGTGTGCCTCGGTCGTATGCAGTCCTGATTGTGGCGCTCACCTGCACGGCGCGAAACACGCATACGACCATCATTGGCACCAAGGCAGAAGCGACTCTCATCGCTGAAGACGACACGTCTCCATTCGTCCCTCCATTCACGCCTGTCGCGGCACCACTGGAGGCGGGCTGCACGATGTTGGGGCGTGAGCGGAAGACGGCCTAACGGTGTGCGGGGCCGTAGCCCAGCTTCATGGAGACGGTTGCGAATGGTCCTCGCCGATACCCCAGGAGCAACAGTGTCCCTAATTTGCTGGGAAGTGGCGGTGCGGTCCCCTACGGCACTGCGTAGGATCCTACGGTCTTGGCGTGCATCCGTGCGTCGCTGCGGTCCGGTCCCAGGTCGACGGGCACGTGCACCTTCCGCCGACGACTGGCGACAACATCGATGTACTGTGGGGACCTCACGCCCCACGTGTTGAGCAATTCGGCGGTACGTCCACCCGGCCTCCCGCATGCCCACTATACGCCCTCGCTCAAAGTCCGTCAACTGCACATACGGTTCACGTCCACGCTGTCGCGGCATGCTACCAGTGTTAAAGACTGCGATGGAGCTCCGTATGCCACGGCAAACTGGCTGACACTGACGGCGGCGGTGCACAAATGCTGCGCAGCTAGCGCCATTCGACGGCCAACACCGCGGTTCCTGGTGTGTCCGCTGTGCCGTGCGTGTGATCATTGCTTGTACAGCCCTCTCGCAGTGTCCGGAGCAAGTATGGTGGGTCTGACACACCGGTGTCAATGTGTTCTTTTTTCCATTTCCAGGAGTGTAATTTGGCAGGTACATTCAGTGCGATATGTGAAGACTGTGTGCAATATGTGTTTCGAATAAATAAGTTGTAACGAAGTAATAAATTTAAACGTTATGCCTGCTGCGGCTGTTATACTGCAGGAACAACGAAAATGTGCTAAGCGATAAATTTTTTTCATTTCATCATTTTGTGGGGGCTGTCAGCGAAAAAATGTTTCGTAAAGGTTTGAAGTTATATGTTAACTTTGTTACAACTCATTAAGTGCTCTCACCCTCAAATATTAGATTGAAATATCTTAGTATTCGTGCGTCGTAGTCTATAGTTATTTTTCATCTCTACCCCCACCACTTTGGAAGGTAGGTGATTCTTACCCCCACAGCGAGTATTTTTACACAGTAAGGGATATGTGCACCAAGTATGGTTGAAATCGGTCCAGTGGTTTAGGAGATGTGGGCCATACATATATACATCTTCAAATATGTATAGTTTTTGAACCAAGTAGGGGACTAGTTCAGTACCTCTCCGGACACGGGCTGCATTCGACGTATTTGAACATAAGTGGCAGGATGACAACGAGAAACTGTGCATATAGCGAACTGAATACACCAGACCATGTCTTATAGAAATGTCCGCTAGATAGAGACGTACCAAGAACGCCACGACAAACATGTTTAAGAAATAATTAGAGTAAGAGAGGACTTTATTAGACTGAAATCTTTTAAGAGATGAAGTTTGAGTGAAGTCAAGGTGTAATTATAAGCTACAGTTATCACAGTAGGGACAAGGAAGGCTACTAACCGAGATCAGAGGACGAGAAAGAAGCCCATTAGACCTATGATATCTTGGTCTTGTAACGTGCTAGTGAAGGGAGGCAATAAGGAGGGGAGGAATGAGCGATACAAGGCGGAAAGTGAAATGGTGCTTTTTGCCCCCTCGTCATGCGATTAGGAGGCACAAAAACGTTGCAGGGACCGACAGTAGAAAGGTTACAAACCTAGATGTCCATTAACGTCCCTCTTTATATAACCACCTTTTGCGAAAATATGTTTGACCGTGTTTGCGTGTGCCTAACAGAATAGTAAAATTTGATATGGCTATCGTTTCCGAATAAGACGTAACACCGATTACAGAGGGAAAGGCTTACAGTAAGTTATCTCTAATTATTCAGCCCAGTGTATTTTCAGTTAAATTTAGTTCAGTTATCAAAAGCTGTGCAGTCATTCACGTTATGTTCCAACGGAAAGGGTGCCACGGGACTCGGGATACAAAACAGTTAACTTTAATAATACTTTCGGAGTACATGAAAATACGGTCACCAGCCAAACTGGGCACTGTCTGTTCACTGAGTAATTAAAATTGCGAATAGCAACGAGCAAGGAATAATTTTAATACGTGCTGCAGCAGAAGACTACACACACGTCTGCAGTAACAATATACGTCACGAAATAATAATGAGAAAGTATTTGAGTTATTACTACGCTTGTTATTAAACACAATGAAATGAATTTGGAATAAATAAGTCTCTCACTGACTAACTGGAGTCCGCCTACTATAATGCTAAATAGTTGCGTAAGCTCACAGTAACGTTTACTCACTTTTGCTGACTTGGGAACTGGGAATGAAACACGAAAAGGAAATTCAGTTGACTTTAGAATTGTTTAAATGAAAGAACTACCACTGAATATCAACACAAGTGCAACTCCAAAATACCAATTAGGCCAACACACAAAACAGCATCACAGGTTTTCGTGAAATTAGCCAATATGAATGATTGTTTTCTTTTAAATAAATTATTTGTTTGAAGTGCCAGGAATTAACATACTTTCAGATAACTGAATTTGCCAACGGCCTTGCCGCTGTGGTAACACCGGTTCCCGTCAGCTCACCGAAGTTAAGCGCTGTCGGGTTGGGCTGGCACTTGGATGGGTGACCATCCGGTTTGCCGGGTGCTGTTGGCAAGCGGGGTGCACTCAGCCCTTGTGAGGCGAACTGAGGACCTACTTGATTGAGAAGTAGCGGCTTCGGCCTGGGAAACTGACATATGGCCGGGAGAGCGGTGTGCTAACCACATACCCCTCCATATCGGCATCCAGTGACGCCTATGGGCTGAGGATGATACGGCGGCCGGTCGGTACCGTTGGGCCTTCATGGCCTGTTCGGGAGGAGTTTAGCTTCGTTTTAGATAACTGAATTTACTTTTGATCTGCAAGAATAACTTTGCCTCTTAACAATATTTATCTCGACAATGGAGTTACATGGGATCTGCTTGTAATGATGACTTGGGATAATGGTTAGGTTAAAGTTTGTAAGTTTTGCAGTAATTATGATTCATACTAACGGTTCATCAGTATCACTGGGTAATGCCGTTAAAGTTCTAAAAAACGTGTACTAAGTAGTACAGTCTTATAGTCGTTCGGTTTTGAAGAGATGAAGCCGTAGCCGCCGTCGACAAAATCTGCGAGCACAGATTTACTTAGCAATGACCACTGGCGGAGCAGGATCTTGATGTGAATGGAGCTGCCTTTTCACCTGCCCACGCTCGTCGATTGCTATCGTGCCGCTAATTAACACTTCTCCTCACATTGACTTAGCACACGACTCGAGCGTTCGATCACGTCAGAAGTCCGCAGCCAAGTGTTTGTGCAGCTTGCGCCTTCTGACGTCACTCCCCTCGCGTCTTCAGACGCCGATACACAACGCGTTTTTACTCTTTGATGCACGTCCGTAACATTTCCCTAACCAGCACTCACTCAGTATAAATTACAGTTGTTTATATTGTTATTTAGACAGGTCAGTAGACATTCTTTACACAAAAAAATGTCTTTTAAGGTTTACAAGAAAATCGAAATACAGGGTGTAGCAAAAAGAATCATCCGATTCGGCACGTCTACATTTCTGAAACTAATAAGCATAAACAATGAATTTTGTTTTTGATGAACGGGAAACTCATAAGGTGTTTTTCATATCTTTTTATAGGTGTCCAATATGCCCTCTTGAGTGCACGGCATATGACAATATGGTATTCAAATGGTTGCCACAATGCAGTGAGCATGTCCTGAGTTACAACTTCCACAGCTGCTGTTATGCGATGTCTCAGTTCATTGACTATTGTTGGTAACGGAGACACATAGAATCTTTTATAAACCCCCACAAGAAATAATCGCATGCAGTTAGGTCGGGTGACCTTGGAGGCCAAAAATGTAAGACTGAATCATTTTGCCCAGTGCGACCGATCCATCGTTCAGTAATCCTTTGTTTAAAAATTCCCGCACTTCCAGATGCCAGCGTAGCGGTGACCCATCCTGTTGGTAAATGAAGACGTTCGAATCAGTCTCCAACTGTGGGAAAAGAAAGTTCTCAAGCATATCGAGATATGTGCGTCCTGTAATACTGTTCTCGGCAAAGAAAAATGGACCATACACCTTTTCCCGTGAAACTGCACAAAACACATTAAATTCTGGAGAGTCTCTCTCATGATGTACAACCATGTAAAACTCGAGAGTTTGCTCTTTCTAACAGTACGTTGTTGACGCACATATCTCAAGTAAGATAAAAGTTATTTTTTTTAAAAAAATTGTTGTACCAACATACAGTGAGACTTCCAGAGCTGGTGGTCCAGATTTCTGTGCACACCGGGGCCGGCCGAAGTGGCCGCGCGGTTCTGGCGCTGCAGTCTGGAGCCGCGAGACCGCTACGGTCGCAGGTTCGAATCCTGCCTCGGGCATGGATGTGTGTGGTGTCCTTAGGTTAGTTAGGTTTAACTAGTTCTAAGTTCTAAGGGACTAATGACCTCAGCAGTTGAGTCCCATAGTGCTCAGAGCCATTTGAACCATTTTTGTGCACACCGGTACCTCTAATATCCAGTAGCATGTCCTCTTGCATTGATGCAAACCTGTATTCGTCGTGGCATACTATTCACAAGTTCATCAAGGCACTGTTGGTCCAGATTGTTCCACTCCTCAACGGCGATTCGGCGTAGATCCCTCAGAGTGGCTTGTGGGTCAAGCCGTCCATAAAAAGCCCATTTCACTCTATCCCAGGCATGTTCGATAGGGTTCATGTCCAGAGAACATGCTGACCACTCTAGTCAAGCGATGGCGTTATCCTACAAGGAAGTCATTCACAAGATATCCACGATGGGGGCCCGTATTGTCGTTCATGAAGACGAATGCCTCCCCAATATGCTGCCGATATGTTTGCAAAATCGGTCCGAGAATGGCATTCACGTATCGTACAGCCGTTACGGCGCCTTACATGACCACCAGCGGCGTATGTCGGCCCCACATAATGCCAACTCAAAACAGCAAAACACACTCGGACAGTGTGGCTAAGCCGTTCAGCCTGACCGGGTGGCCTCCAAATACGTCTCCGACGATTGTCTGGTTGAAGGCATATGCGACACTCATCGGTGAACGTGATGCCAATCCTGAGCGGTCCATTTGGAATGTTGTTGGGCCCTTCTGTACCGCGCTGTATGGTTTCGTGGTTGGAAAGACAGACCTCGCCATGGACGTAGGGAGTGAAGTTGCTCATCATGCAGTCTACTGCGCACAGTCCGACTGGTAACACGACGTCCTGTGGCTACACGAAAAGCATTATTCAACATGGTAGCGTTGCTGTCTGGGTTCCTTCGAGCCATAACACGTAGGTAGCGGTCATCCACTGCAGTAGTAACCCTTGGGCGGCCTGAGCGAGGCATGTCACCGACAGTTCCTGTCTCTCTGTATCTCCTCCATGTCCGAACAGCACTGCTTTGGTTCAACCCGAGACACTGGATACTTCCTTTGTTGAGAGCCCTCGCTCGCACAAAGTAACAATGCGGACGCGATAGAACTGCGGTTTTGACCGTCTAGGCATGCCTGAACTACAGACAACACGAACCGGTACCTCCTTCCTGGTGGAATGACTGGAACTGATCGGCTGTCGGACCCCCTCCGCCTAATAGGCGCTGCTCATACATGGTTGTTTACATCTTTGGGCGGGTTTAGTGACATCTCTGAACAGTCAAAGGGCTGTGTCTGTGATACAATACCCACAGTCAACGTCTATCTCCAGTAGTTCTGGGAACCAGGGTGAAGCAAAACATGTTTTGGTGTGTTTATAATTCAAACCTGAAATGATCAGTGTTTGCTGTCCGCAAATTGTTAAAAAAAGGAATATAAGTTTAAAATTAATCCATCCCCGGCATCACACTCTAAAGAGGAAACTACTTCCACAAATATCCAGATTGGAGGAAAGCATGCGGGCGTTTGTTTCAAAAGCAAGCACCTTGGCACACTCGTTAGCATAACTGCGTAGAATATTTCACCATCACTGCGGCAGCTTAACTTACTTAAAAACAGACGACAAGCTACGCTGATGTCTGGGAAAAAAATTCGTAACGGGCTCCACGAAAGTGCAATACAGTGACTTCAAACTATTTACATCCTATTACACAGAAAACCCAAAATCCTATACTGAAATAAAATTTTTCAAAACCTTTGCCTGGGATACATACAATAAATAAGTCCTTTGTCAATAATGTACACTATATTGCATTCTAGAACAACATTTTTCAATGCACATCTACATCAACATCTACGTCAATATTCCGAAAACCACCTGACGAAGTGTGACATAGGGGTATTTCTGGTGCCACTAGCTGATCCCTCCTTCCCTGTTCCATTCGCGAATGGCAATTGGAAAGAATAAACGTTGGTAAGCATCTGTATTAGCTTTAATTTCTCAAATTTTCTCGTTGTGGGTATTTCGCGAGACACACGAGGGTGCAAATAAGTACTCTCCCGAAATTTAAACAGCAGACCTCTCTGTGATGCACAACGCATCTCTTGTGGCGTCTGACACTAAAGTTTGTTGAAAATCTTTATAACGCTCTTATGCGGACTAAACGATCCCGTGACGAAACTCGACGCTGGTTGTTCGATCTTTTCTTCTGTCAGTCCTATCTGATAAGGGTCCCATACTGTTGAACAATACTCAAGAATCAGTCGAAGGAAGCGCCTTACAAGCTACTCCTTTAGTGTATTAATTACATATCCTTAAAGTACTTCCTATGAATCTCAGTCTGGTATTTGCTTTCTTGCTCTTTGTTTTAAGGGGTCATTCCACTTAAGGTCGCTCAAGATAGTTTACTCCTAGATATTTTACGGTAGATACTGTTTCCAGCAATTTATCATCAATATTGAAGCTGTAGAGCAGTGGATCGTTTTTACTGTGTATGCAAAATATGTTAAATTTATTTACGTTCAGTGTCAACTGCCAGAGCCTGCACCATTCATCAGTTCTCTGGAGATCATTCTGCAAATCGCTACTGTCTTCTGGCGTTGCTACCTTGTTATAGACAACCGCAATATTTGCGAACAACGTTAAAGAGCTTCCGGCGCATTCTACTGGATCATTTGTGTAAATTGTGAACAGTAGCGGGCCTATCACACTTCGTCGACGTACTCCAGAAATTACCTTCACATCTGTCGATTTTGTTCCGTTAAGAGGGAGGGACATGCTGAGTTCCAGATGCAAGGAAGTCTTGAATCTAGTCGCAAATCTGGTCTGATAATCTCGTTTTTTTTCAAATTTCTTTTTTCTGTAAACGGCAGTGCGGGACAGTGTCATATGCCGCCCTGAAGTCACGGAACGCGGCAGCAATATGAGCTCCGATACCTGCACTGCTATGGATCTCATGGAGGAACAGAGCGAGCTAAGTTTCGCAAGATCTGTATTTGCGAAATACATGTCGATTTTCATACAGGAGAACTACGTTCTTCAAAAATTCATAATTCATTAGCATAAGACATGTTCCGTAACTCTGCAACAGATTAACATCAACGATGTAGGTCTGTAATTATGTTCATCTATCCCACTAACCTTCTTGAAAACGGAAATGACCTGCGCTTTTCTCTAGACTTCAGGTATCCTTCACTGCTGCAGCGACCTATGAGAAACTGCTGATAGAAAGTGAATGTATTATTTCGCATAATCTTCTATTTACAAGCACAGAAATTATACAGGGTGGTCCATTAATCGTGACCAGGCCAAATATCTCACGAAATAAGCGTCAAACGAAAAAAACTACAAAGAACGAAACTTGTCTAGCTTGAAGGGGGAAACCAGATGGCGCTCTGGTTGACCCGCTAGATGGCGCTGCCATGGGTTACACGGATATCAACTGCATTTAAAAAAAATAGGAACCCCCATTTTTATTACATATTCGTGTAGTACGTAAAGAAATATGAATGTTTTAGTTGGACCACTTCTTTCGCTTTGTGATAGATGGCGCTGTAATAGTCACAAACATATGGCTCACAATTTTAGACGAACAGTTCGTAACAGGTAGGTTTTTTAAATTAAAATACGGAACGTAGGTACGTTTGAACATTTTATTTCGGTTGTTCCAATGTGCTACATGTACCTTTGTGAACTTATCATTTCTGAGAACTCATGCTGTTACAGCGTGATTACCTGTAAATACCAGATTAATGAAATAAATGCTCAAAATGATGTCCGTCAGCCTCAATGCATTTGGCAATACGTGTAACGACATTCCTCTCAACAGCGAGTATTTCTCCTTTTGTAATGTTCGCACATGCATTGACAATGCGCTGACGGATGTTGTCAGGCGTTGTCGGTGGATCACGATAGCAAATATCCTTCAACTTTCCCCACAGAAAGAAATCCGGGGACGTCAGATCCGGTGAACGTGCGGCCCATGGTATGGTGCTTCGACGAACAATCCACCTGTCATGAAATATGCTATTCAATACCGCTTCAACCGCACGCGAGCTATGTGCCGGACATCCATCATGTTGGAAGTACATCGCCATTCTGTGATGCAGTGACCATCGGTAGAACATTACGTAGGACATTAGCATATATTGCACCATTTATATTGCCATTGATAAAATGGGGGCCAGTTATCCTTCCTCCCATAATGCCGCACCATACATTAACCCGCCAAGGTCGCTGATATTCCACTTGTCGCAGCCATCGTGGATTTTCTGTTGCCCAATAGTGCATATTATGCCGGTTTACGTTACCGCTGTTGGTGAATGACGCTTCGTCGCTAAATAGAACGCTTGCAGAAAACCTGTCATCGTCCCGTAATTTCTCTTGTGCCCAGTGGCAGAACTGTACACGACGTTCAAAGTCGTCCCCATGCAATTCTTGGTGCACAGAAATATGGTACGGGTACAATCGATGTTGATGTAGCATTCTCAACACCGACGTTTTTGAGATTCCCGATTCTCGCGCAATTTGTCTGCTACTGATGTGCGGATTAGCCGCTAAAACACCTACTTGGGCATCATCATTTGCTGCAGGTCGTGGTTGACGTTTCACACGTGGCTGAACACTTTCTGTTTCCTTAAATAATATAACTATCCGGCGAACGGTCCGAACACTTGGAGGATGTCGTCCAGGATACCGAGCAGCATACATAGCACACGCCCGTTGGGCATTTTGATCGCACTAGCCATACATCAACACGGTATCGACCTTTTCCGTAATTGGTAAACGGTCCATTTTAACACGGGTAACGTATCACGAAGCAAATACCGTCCGCACTGGCAGAATGTTACGTGATACCAAGTACTTATACGTTTGTGACTATTACAGCGCCATCTATCACAAAGCGAAAAAAGTGGTCCAACTAAAACATTCATATTTCTTTACGTACTACACGTATATGTAATAAAAATGGGGGTTCCTATTTAAAAAAAAACGCAGTTGATATACGTTTGACCTATGGCAGCGCCATCTAGCGGGCCAACCATAGCGCCATTTGGTTTCCCCCTTGAAGCTAGACGAGTTTAGTTCTTTGTAGTTTTTTCGTTTGTTGCTTATTTCGTGAGACATTTGGCCCGGTCACTATCAATGGACCACCCTGTATATAATTGCTATATGTCTCAAACAAAACATATACATTTTTATAAGGTGTCCAGTGCTGCATAATTAAACTGCCTGTGACTGTATTATCTCTCTCTCAAGTTTTTATCACTCACAGTAAGATGGTACTCTTTTCTTGGCTCACCTTTTTATCAACAGCACTCAACAGCCGTTTCTTCAGTGTCATGAAAGGAAAAACGAAAACAATGATTAATTTCCGCACCTTTACTTGCTACCTGTCTTATAAAATAAAACATTTAAATTTAAATTATGATTTAATTTTCATGCTGAGGAGATATCTTCATCTCTTATGTCAAAATACACCGAAGTTAAAATGAAATTTACAAACCCCCATCACAAAAAAACTTATACGTAAAAATGTTATCTAACTGTCCGTGATAACTGCCGGCCAACTCCTCGACATCGCGAGCTCCAAGCAGTTCCAAGAAAGCATTTTGACATCCACGTTTGACAGCCAATGAATCTCTGGAGCAAAATGCAGACTTTTTCACTTTCCGTTTCCTATTTCTCTAGTAGAAAGGCTCCTTTGCATGGTAACGCTTGCTCTCATAATGTCTTACGGGATTATTTCCAAAAGATGATTCAAAACACCTGCTGTCATTGGAGAATCACTAACCCTTAAGGCAGCTCAGTAACTTCCTATCACAAACGGAAAGGTCAACTTGTCATCTCTGTATGGGAATTAAATACTGCAGTAACCAATAGCATCTCAAATGCGTAACACTCAGTACTTGCCTTCTAATCTATCTAACATCACCGAACATAATGATGCCACTATCCATGTCCTGGACTCGTCTAGGGGAGGAAGGCGATTCAAATCCCCTTTTGATCACGTAGATTTATATTTTCCATGGTTTTCCTAAATCGCTTAATGTCACATGCTTGTGAATCAACTTCAAAGAATCGAATTTTTGATTGAATTTTAAATCAGTGTCTACAATGTTTAGTTCTTTGAACAAAATATTAGCTAAATGAGATTAATTGAACTTTGGGAAGTTGTTTAAAAACTAACTTAACGATGTCTCCATGTGCGGCCACACGTTAAATGTTGTCATTATATTCTTGCTCGAGAAAGATATACTATACAACTGTTTTTCGAGTTAGTAGCCCTGTTGGAAGATACGCTTTCCGATGGTCGTATGTTTTACACTTTATTTGTTGGGTTTCCGAGCGTTGTTTTGCTTATAAACGTTTATGTAGTTTTAGTTGTTGCTATTTTGTTATTTTCGAAAGTTATTATGCTCCAAAAGAGTGTGTTGGTGCTGGAAACCGTAAATTTTATGGCAACTGGTCTATTTCGTTAGGAAACAGAGATTGTAAGCATATCTACAAACCGCCTGGTAGTTAGGTCGATACCATCTACAAATCGCCTGAACGTCAGGTCGATACCATTTCTCAAGACAGACACTCCAATATTTGGTAATCCAGAGTGACACTTCTAGGAAAACTGAGCAAGACAGTATTATTAAATGTGGTCCCATAATTGCTGAACTGAGGGCTCTGTGTAGGCTTTTAATGGATGGTGCTCTGCGTGCACTCTGTGGTTAAGGTGTGGCCAGAAAACTTAATATGTTTTGGGATTTCTGTAGAGTATCTAAAACTGGATATTCTTCTAGGTTGAGCAAATGAAGAATTTGTAATTCAAATCTTAGACTAGAATATTGGATGAGGTGTACTGGGAAGGATAGAAGAGCAGCTGAAACGTTTTCTACTATCGTGAATTTGACAACACCCCCAGTTTTGAGAAATACGTACAGTTACTTCTTGACAGTCTTAGTTCAGTGAGCGCTGAGTCTACGAAGAAAGCGGTGGACGAGACTGTGGTGTGCAATGCAGGTGCCACTGACACAGATGTAGCCTATGATGGGACATGGCAGAAGTGAGGTCACCTATAATTCAATGAAGTTGTTACAGAAACAGCTCTAGAAAATGGAAAGTTGATGGACATCGAAAGTTTGACAAAATACTTCCAAGGCTGTAAAGGAAGGACTCAGGATCATCTTTCCCTCAAGAATTTTTCTGGGTACATCGGTGGAACGGGAACATAGGGAGTTCTCAGAATACTTCGAAGGTCGAAAGAGAATTATTGTGTATGCTATGAGAACTACACCGAGGAGCCAAAGAAACTGGTACACCTGCCTAATATCCTGTAGGGCCCCCGACAGCAAGCAGACGGGGCATGGACTCGACTAATGTCTGAAGTAGTGCTGGAGGGAATTGACATCACGAATCCTGCAGGGCTGTCCATAAATCCGTATGACGGGGTGGAGATCTCTTCTGAACAACACGTTACGAGACATCCCAGAAAAGTGGTCCTGGAGCCACTCTGTATCAATTCTGGACGTATGGGGTGTCGCACAGTCCTGCTGGAATTTCCCAAATCCCTCGGAATGCACAGTGGACATGAATGATGATGTGACAGTATGCTTACGTACCCGTCACTTGTTAGAGTCATATCTAGACGTATCTGGAGTCCCATGTCACTTCAACTGCACACGCTCCACACCTTTACAGAGCCTCAATCTACTTGAACAGCCCCTGCTGACATGCAGGCTCCATGGGTTCATGAGGTTCTCCCCATATCCGTACACGTCCATCCACTCGTCCGACCAGGTAACATGTTTCCAGTCATCAACAGTCCAATGTCGGTGTTGACGGGCCCAGGTGAGGTTTAAAGCGTTGTGTCGTGAAGTCATCAAGAGTACACGAATGGGCCTTTGGCTCCAAAAGCCCATTCGATGATGTTTCGTTGAACTGTTCGCAAGCTGACACTTGTTGATGGCTCTGCATTAATTTCTTGAAGGGTTACACTTCCGTCCGTTGAACGATTCTCTTCAGTCGTCCTTGGGCCCCTTCCTGCAGGATCTTTTCCCGGCCGCACAAATGGTTCAATTGGCTCTGAGTACTATGGGACTCAACATCTGATGTCATCAGTCCCCTAGAACTTAGAACTACTTAAACCTAAATAACCTGAGGACATCACACACATCCATGCCCGAGGCAGGATTCGAACCTGCGACCGTAGCGGTCGCGCGGTTCTAGAGTGAAGCGCCTAGAACCGCTCGGTCACACCGGCCGGCGCCGCAAAAATGTCGGAGGTTTGATGTTTTACCAGATTCCCGATATTCACGGTACACTTGTGAAATGGTTGTACGGGAAAATCCCCACTTCATCCTATCTCGGAGATGCTATGTCCCACCACTCGTGCGCCGACTATAACATCACGTTCAGACTCACTTAATTTAATATGACGTTTGCGTCATTAATTACCACAGCCGCAGATTTCAGTACGCAGTGGGAGGCTGGATGAACGACGATGCAGTGTTAGAGGAAACGTGGCTACCATTCTTCCAAACCGGCACCCTGGATGCTACGTTGTTTCTAATTTGTGCTGCGATTGACGTGATGTTTGTAACTGTTATTCGTCTGTAGCGCTGCCCCATGCGTCCAACTTTATATCGTTGCCGTCTGGAACCAGTAGTTAGTGCCTTCAGTAGTTAGAATCTTTTATTTAGCTGGCAGTATTGGCGCTCGCTGTATTGCAGTAGTTCGAGTAACGAAGATTTTTGTGAGGTAAGTGATTCATGAAAGGTGTAGGTTATTTTTAGTCAGGGCCATTCTTTTGTAGGAATTATTGAAAGTCAGATAGCGTTGCGCTAAAATATTGTTGGTCAGTTTAGTGTTGATCAGAATAATTAAAGAGAGAAATGTCTGAGTACGTTCAGTTTTGCTCATCTGTTTGAAAATCAAATATCATAAGAAGTTTATCAGCACTGTAATTCATTAATTTTTCTAAGGGGACGTTGCAAACGTTGCAATCAACCAATCTTGCCGAATATGTTGGACTACATGTTGGGGGTTGGCTACCAAGCAGCCTCCACAGAGTATGTTGTTATGCCTTTTAAATTTATTACATACTGAAACACCGGACAATATCTCGAGGGTAGGTTACCATACAGTCTACCGCAGCTCATATTATTAAGCCTGTTAAATTTGTTACATACTGAAATATTTCGCAGCTCGATGCTCTGTACGAAGCGATTCCAGTAACGTCAAACCTTGATAATGTGAGACTCCCCTCAAGTCACAGAAGATGGACAGGTGCGGTTTATAAGTGCTGATCTTCGCTCTGAAGTGTGTGAATGATTTGAAGACTGACAGCTGAGGGACGCCGCCAAGTTCCCGAGCCCCAAAGACCCGTTATCGGGGTTCGGGAGGATGGTGGAGGGGGGGGGGGGGGAAGGGGAGGTTGCGGGTTAAAGGCCTGCCAATTATAACACTGCTGTTTTAAGCGATTCAGGATGCAGAAAAAGCACCTTTGGAGGCGTTCACCTTTGTTTCTAAACAAAATCAGGCGTATTAGCCGCTAGGGAACCTGCTAAGGAATAAGAGGCCGAGGCCACCACCGTAATAGCAGACTTTGTGAGACTGTCGTCGGAACGCCGCTGAGTCCCTATGCAGTCCGTCGACCACTGCTGAGACATTGTAGAGCTTTTTCGAAGTAGTATCACAAATATTTGCGCCCTGTAACCAAGGCTGGCAGTGTGCAATTACCCAACATCGATCTTCATTGGTGGTGAGCCCACGAGCGACAAGACGATACAACAGGAAATTCAGTACTGTGAAGGAAAAGACTGGGTGGGGGGAGGGGGGAAATATCAAAACTACCGAGCAGGAACCTTCTGGAAATTAGGCTTGAATTTTAACCGTAGTCAAATTCAATGATTTCTTCCTCCGCTGCTGTATCAGATATCATGGATACTCAGAGATGCTGTGGAGCTATTATTAACTTCATAAATCAGAATGCGTTTTCTTTTGAGTGTAATTCTGTCAGTTAAGAAAGCTTAATACGAGGGCAGTTCAATAAGTAATGCAACACATTTTTTTTCTCGGCCAATTTTGTTTGAAAAAACCGGAAATTTCTTGTGGAATATTTTCAAACATTCCCGCTTCGTCTCGTATAGTTTCATTGACTTCCGACTGGTGGCAGCGCTGTACGGAGCTGTTAAAATGGCGTCTGTAACGGATGTGCGTTGCAAACAACGGGCAGTGATCGAGTTTCTTTTGGCGGAAAACCAGGGCATCTCAGATATTCATAGGCGCTTGCAGAATGTGATCTGGCAGTGGACAAAAGCACGGTGAGTCGTTGGGCAAAGCGTGTGTCATCATCGCCGCAAGGTCAAGCAAGACTGTCTGATCTCCCACGTGCGGGCCGGCCGTGCCCAGCTGTGACTCCTGCAATGGCGGAGCGTGCGAACACACTCGTTCGAGATGATCGACGGATCACCATCAAACAACTCAGTGCTCAACTTGACATCTGTGTTGGTAGTGCATTCACAATTGTTCACCAGTTGGGATATTCAAAGGTTTGTTCCCGCTGGGTCCCTCGTTGTCTAACCGAACACCATAAAGAGCAAAGGAGAACCATCTGTGCGGAATTGCTTGCTCGTCATGTGGCTGAGGGTGACAATTTCTTGTCAAAGATTGTTACAGGCGATAAAACATGGGTTCATCACTTCGAACCTAAAGCAAAACGGCAATCAATGGAGTGGCGCCACACCTACTCCCCTACCAAGAAAAAGTTTAAAGCCATACCCTCAGCCGGTAAAGTCATTGTTTCAGTCTTCTGGGACGCTGAAGGGGTTATTCTGTTCGATGTCCTTCCCCATGGTCAAACGATCAACTCTGAAGTGTATTGTGCTACTCTTCAGAAATTGAAGAAACGACTTCGGCGTGTTCGTAGGCACAAAAATCTGAACGAACTTCTCCTTCTTCATGACAACGCAAGACCTCACACAAGTCTTCGCACCCGAGAGGAGCTCACAAAACTTCAGTGGACTGTTCTTCCTCATGCACCCTACAGCCCCGATCTCGCACCGTCGGATTTCTATATGTTTGGCCCAATGAAGGACGCAATCCGTGGGAGGCACTACGCAGATGATGAAGAAGTTATTGATGCAGTACGACGTTGGCTCCGACATCGAGCAGTGGAATGGTACCGTGCAGGCATACAGGCCCTCATTTCAAGGTGGCGTAAGGCCATAGCATTGAATGGAGATTACGTTGAAAAATAGTGTTGTGTAGCTAAAAGATTGGGGAATAACCTGGTGTATTTCAATGCTGAATAAAACAACCCCTGTTTCAGAAAAAAATGTGTTGCATTACTTATTGAGCTGCCCTCGTATTTTGTAAATCCATTACAATAAAATGACTTCTTCCGCAAAGTGCAGTCATAAGTGAAAAAAATGTTCAAATGTGTGTGAAATATTATGGGACTTAACTGCTAAGGTCATCAGTCCCTAAGCTTACACACTATTTAACCAAAATTATCCTAAGGACAAACACACACACCCATGCCCAAGGGAGGACTCGAACCTCCGCCGGGACCAGTCGCATAGTCCATGACTGCAGCGCCTTAGGCCGCTGTGCTAAGGAGTCATAAGTGAAATTTCTTAAAATCAGTGGTATGCCTGTACCTGACACATAAAGGCTGTGTCTGTACTCTCAAGAACTACTGTGTCAATCGAGAGCAGACTCCTTTCAAAGAGTCATACAATGCGTTACAACATTTGACATTTCATTATTTCTTGTCATTACAGTTACAAAGAATACAGAATGAATTTTCCTACATTAACAGCACAGTGAACGCGGAGGTCTGCGAGCGTGAACGACGCGTCACTCTTGTGATCGCTGCCTGTTGCTTACCATCGTGGCGTTGGCCGGATCAACGTATACAGCTGCTACTGTCAAGATACCAATGTAGGAATATTGCATCGCTTGTTCAGTCCATACAATACAGAAATAAATGCAAATTTATTATGTAGGGATTACAAAGAATTAAGTTACCGCACAAAATCAAATTAATTATTTGCATAACTTGGCACTTTATTGTACACTAGCTGGCAAACCTGGCATTATCCTGATACTTATTTTGCCAGTTGTCTATTAGAAACGAAAACGAAACACATGAACAGTGTAGTATAATATCGGGGAAAGTTCATTTGCATGTATTTGTGAAAACACCTTTGAATTATGAAACAGTTTCTGTACACTGGGCGCAGCTGCTTAGAGTGTCTACAATGCGATTTTGTAAACGTCTTTATAGCGGCACCTCTTCATAGCTCTGTAGACGGCTATTGTTTTCGTCTACAGCCGCAGTTAAAAGCTGTCAAAAGCGCCACCAGGTGTCAGGGATTTCCTATAGCTGGCTCGGCTGTGGGAGCGTCTTAGTAGTGTAGAATAAATGTACTAAAAAGATAAGCATGATGCGGCATTTTTTTCGCATCCCAGTGTTTATGACACAATATCTCCTAAACTGTGATAGGTAGATGATTCTTCTCCCCACAGCGATTGTTACCTGACAGTAAGGGATATGTGTACCAAGTTGGCTTGAAATCGATCCAGTGGCTTACAAGGGAACCTCCCCATCGCACCCCCCTCAGATTTAGTTATAAGGTGGCACAGTGGATAGGCCTTGAAAAACTGAACACAGATCAATCGAGAAAACAGGAAGAAGTTGTGTAGAACTGTGAAAAAATAAACAAAATATACAAACTGAGTAGTTCAAGGGAAGATAAGCAACAATAAGGACGATGGTAACGCAGGAGCGCCGTGGTCTCGTGGTAACGTGAGCAGCTGCGGAACGAAAAGTCCTAGGTTCAAATCTTCCATCAAGTGTAAATTTAATTTTTTATTTTCAGTTTATGTGACAAACTCTTATGTTTTCATCACTTTTTTGGGAGTGATTATCACATCCACAAGAAAACCTAAATCGGGCAAGGTAGAAGAATCTTTTTACCCATTCGCCAAGTGTACAAGTTAGGTGGGTCGACAACATATTCCTGTCATGTGACGCACATGCCGTCACCAGTGTGGTATAGAATATATCAGATGTGTTTTCCTGTGGAGGAATCGGTTGACCTATGACCTTACGATCAAATGTTTTCTGTTCCCATTGGAGAGGCACGTCCTTTCGTCTACTAATCGCACGGTTTTGCAGTGCGGTCGCAAAACACAGACACTAAACTTATTACAGTGAACAGAGATGTCAATGAACGAACGGACAGATAATAACTATGCAAAAATAAAGACAGCAAAATTTTCAGTCGAGGGAAGACTTGAACCAAGGATCTCTCGTTCAGCAGCTGCTCACGGTACCACTGGACCACGGCGCTTCTAAGCACAGTTCGTCCATGATGTTGCTTATGTGGCCCATGGACTACTCAGTTTGTATATTTTGCTTATTTTTTCACAGTTCCACACAACTTCTTCCTGTTTTCTCAATTGATCTGTGTTCAGCTTATCAAGGCCTATCCACTGTGCCAACTTATAACTGTGCGATGGGGAGGTTCCCTTGTTAGAAGAAGATGTGGAAGATACACATCTACATAACATACATTTTAAAAATATGTATAGATTTCGTATTTTTACGTTTTCTCGATAGTGATAGCTTAGGGAGGAAGACCAGTAATGTGGACGTCTGAATCTTTGTCACACTGCACAACACGAAGTTGCTGAAATTCTGTTATATGCTCAAGCTGTCCTCACAACACCGTGTTGACACGTCTTCAATTCTAAATAATGCACTACGGTGCACGGAATTAGCAACAGGTGAAATTTGAGCCAAATTAGATTGGGACTTAAGAAAGAAGTTTACATTTCAGGTACGTCTGTAATAAGAAGGCAATATTTCATGCTGAAGTCAGTGTCGGCTGGTAAGCATACAATCTCATGTATCGCACAGGCAATTTATATGTGGAATGATACTCGACGAAACATTTTGATTTTGATATTTGTATTACTTACATTAATTCGTGTTTGTTTCCTCGAGGTCCATGTACTTGAGTAGCGACCGGTTGCCATGTCCTCCTCTGGTAATGTTGTGACTTGGCTGTGGTCTGGAGAGGCAGCCTCAACACGCCAGTCTCCCGGCCCTTGTAAGTTTTCCAGCCCCTACTGAAGTGACCTCTCAGTTGGCTTCACCACACTGAGTGCACCCCGTTCCGTTCCGTTCCTCCCACCAACGAAAAATCCCCAATAGTAGGGGAGAGTGTTGTACCTTAGAACACTTTTCAGATATTCGCTGCTGACCAGTCTTGTAGTAGAATTTCAGTATATTTCCTTATTTAATTTTGAAAAGGTATGATGCAGTCTCTTCCTGAAATTACAGAAATTACTTCGGAAATGTAAGGTTTTTCCAAATGTGAAAAACCGTAACAAGGTACAACATCGTCATGTAGCCAGGAACAAATATTCTATTTAAATTTAAAAGTGCTGCAATCGAGAAAATGTAGTAAATACTGTATTTAATAGCTTATGTCTTACATTATTATTCTACGAGACATCATTATTCAGTAAGTGAACTGAAATTAAGAAGATGTATTATCAAAAACTATTTACGAGTAAAAAAAGTTTTGATACAGAAGCTATTGGAAAAAACAAAAATTCCATTTTCAAGACAGAAAATCACCAAGACATTAAAGAAACTCAGTTCATTTGCAGATATCACGTGTCCCGCGTAGACGACCGCCTTTTTTTTCCAAGGTACAAATGGTGTACGACCAACGAAGTATGGCTTAACCGTCCACACGTTGTGTAATTAGTTTTAAAAATATACAGAATTTTACTCAATATAGAACTCAGAAACTGAAGAGTTGACAGTATCGTCGAGGCAGTTTTGATATATTGTACAGTACTTACATATTGAGGGCTCTTAGTATTTAGGAAAATTGTACAAATCACAGCCTCATATTTCACAATAACAAGTAGAAAATGCCAGAAACTGCTTACGGCGGTTTCTGATGAAGATTGCTTTCTGTGATTCTAAAATACGTCACTAGATTGAAACACCTACGGGGAAACAGCATATGGTCCCAGGTGCACTATCGTCCAGGTTCAGTCCTACTAGGGAGTTAACATGGTTCATCTGCATAAGTCGGACACGCTGACCATCTTTCCATGGAGGCGTATTATTAATTATAACACAATCTGTAAATTATCCAGGGGAATCTAGACCATGACCAGCATTTGCATAATAGAAAATTTATTATATTTTTAAAATGGAAGACTTACTTCGGCCATTCTTTGTTATGAAGGACTATTAACAGTCGTCGTATTACGCTGTAGGAACTGGAAGGAAGGATGTGGTGGTATTATGTTCCTTGTGTCCATTGTATTCTTTGCAGTGCTCATGCCCGTGGATGGTGCCAATTGGCCTGCGTTTCATGGCACTCAGCCAGTAAAGGCTGAGTTCGGATTTGACGACCAAAGAATTTCAGCTGGTTGCGGTCAGTGCCTCCAGTCCTCAAGGTAGGCTCAATGTATTCTCTACTTTCCACTCGTGCCCGTGGCTGCAGCAACTTGATTTACGTACCTGAATCGCGAAGAATACGATCGTTAGCTTGTAATACACTGAAGAGCCAGAGAAACTGGTACACCTGCCTAATATCGTGTAGGGTCCCCGCCAGCACGCAGAATTGCAGCAACACGACATGGAATGGACTCGTTTAATGTCTGAAGTAGTGCTGGGGGAACTGACGCCATGAATCCTTCAGGGCTGTCCATAAATCTGCAAGAGTACGAGGGGTTGGAGATCGCTTCCGAACAGCTCGTTGTAAGGCATGTCACGTATGCTCAATAATATTCATGTTCGGGGAGTTCGATGGCCAGCGGAATCGTTTAAGCGGAAGTAAACTCAGAAGAGTGGTGCTGAAGCCCTCTGTAGCAATTGTGGACGTGTGGGGTGTTGCATTCTCCTACTGCAATTGCCCAAGTCCGTCGTAAAGCACAATGGACATGAATGGATGCAGGTGATTAGACAGGATGCTTACGTATGTGTCATATCTATACGTATCAAGTGTCCCATATCACTCCAACTGCACGAGCTCCGTACCATTACACAGCCTCCACCACCTTGAACAGTCTCCTGCAGACATACAGGGTGCATGTATTCGTGAGATTGTCTCCATACCCGTACTCGTCCATCCGCTCGATACTATTTGAAACGAGACTCGTCCGACGAGACAACATGTTTCCAGTCATCAACAGTCCAGTGCCGATGTTGATGGGCCCGGGCGAGGCTTAAACCGTTGTGTCGTCCAGTCATCAAGGGTACACGAGCGGGCCTTCAGCTCCGAAAGCCCATGTCGATGATGTTTCGTTGAATGGTTCATTGAAAACTGCAGCAATTTGCGGAAGAGTTGCATTTCTGTCACGCTGAACGATTCTCTTCAGTTGTCGTTGGTCCCATTCTTGTAGGGTCTTTTTTCAGTCACAGCGGTGTCGGAGATTTGATGTTTTACCGGATTCCTGATATTCACAGTACTCATGAAATAGTCGTACGGGAAAATCCCCACTTCATCGCCACCTCGGAGATGCTTGGCCATAACACCACGTTCAAACTGACTTAAATATTGATAACCTGCCATTGTAGCAACAGCAACCGATCTGATAACTGCACCAGACACTTTTTGCCTTATATAGGCCAACGCAGTGCCGTATTGTGCTTGTTTACATATCTCTGTATTTGAATACGCGTGCCTATACAACCTGTACCAGTTTCTTTGGCGCTTCAGTGTATTTGGCGGAGAGGTTGATTTATTTTTCAGTACCTAATGCGATGCTATGTCAAATAGCTTCAGCAACGACGACGCTTACTGATAGATTTCACCAGACGAGCTAGATGGGAGAGATTTGTTCGTGAGTATCTTATAGCTGAACCATGGGGACCATCATATGAAACTGTTAATGAGAAGATTAGATCCTTCCAATGTTGTCCTCACACTTCAGGAGAAGAGACGAATGACAAGAAGCTAGAAGAAATACACGGAAGACCTGCCCCGATTTCTTACTTCAAATGTCGACGAGAAGGATGACACTGGATATTATAAGAAACGAAGACAAGAGATCAAAGACTTTTATGAGAATGCAGCAGCTATATACCCACGTGGCGGTGCCAACCAAAGAAATAATCTACAGTAATATTTTTAGAGAGAAAGAAAGGGCTGTAAATTATTTGGTTAAACAAAGGAGGGAGAAAGCGCTAAAACGTACCATAAGCAGAGTGCAAAACCAGCTTTGTTTTGTGAAATCTGAAGATGAACGTATAGATGGAAGAAAGATTTATAGGAATTGAAACTCTCGCAAGTTGAAAGAAAAACTATTCGAATGATTTAGAACTGCTCGTGAGACTCACTTTACTGTTGCCAAAGTAGATCTACGAGAGTGGGTGCTCTGAATTGCATGTCAGATGAACATTTCTGATTTCCAGACTTCTTCGATGTATTACCTCAAGTAATTGTGTAGAGAAGATGCACTTAATAGCTAATACTTTAGAGAAATTCTTAAGTGACGTGAAGACAAAGCCTCTTGTTATCCCGTAGAAGCTGCGTATAAAGCCAACAATTCAGGTTTCCTGCAAACCGCACTTTATTATTTCCAGTGAAAAAAGAAAGACAGTCACTTATGCAGTTGATGAATGCTACTTATTACACATGCGTCATTTTCAACATTCAGTGTACTACTGTTTCTGCAGTTTTATCTCTGCCATCAGGAAGCTCAATGCAGGTTAGGACTAATTATTTAAAAAAGGACTGTTTACTTACAAAATTCTTGTAATTAACATACCAAAATGTGGAAAAATGTGAGAGAATAATTTTCAGCATTGCATCTCAAAGTCTTCATACCATTCGCAGAAAATAATTCATTGCTTTTGTTGGATACTTGGCCTGGACACAACGGCACCTTTGTCTTTAGAAGGACGATGAAAAGGCTGTTACTATACTTCCGATTCCACTCGAACTAATTCCATTCGATTAAAAACATTTCCAAAAGCGTAAGGCATTTTTCAGAAAGTTGTCGAACAATATAATTTCCGATAGCTCTTTGTCATTTAAGATTATCAGTGCGACAGTATTGGTAAACTTCAGTCATTTGTATATCACGAGTTTGCATCACCCCCGTTTAGAAATTGGTAAAGTGTGTTGGTACACAGCACAATATGCAGAACTACGGCCACGTCCACATCTAACTCCATTCCAATTTTTGCCTAAATTGAGCTGGGGATTACTGTGAAGTTCATGAATGCATCAATTTTTCTTTCATCTTGTTTGCTGGTATAAGGAAAATGTTTATTTTCGTCATCCAGTACACACTTCAGATTTTTATGAAACTACAAGGAATAAACGAGGAACTGTTCCATCGATGGTAAAATATATATTGTTAGAAACTATCGTAAGAACTCAGCTAAAGGAATTGTTATAAAATATTTAATTTCAGCAAATTGAAGTCATCACTGGAGGAAGTCATCTGTAATGAAACATCACAAAATGGTTCAAATGGCTCTGAGCACTATGGGACTCAACTGCTGTGGTCATAAGTCCCCTAGAACTTAGAACTACTTAAACCTAACTAACCTAAGGACAGCACAAAACACCCAGCCATCACGAGGTAGAGAAAATCCCTGACCCCGCCGGGAATCGAACCCGGGAACCCGGGCGTGGGAAGCGAGAACGCTACCGCACGACCACGAGATGAAACATCACATACTGCCTTGATTTTCTTTCGTCTGCTAATCACTTGCATAACAATTGTATATGCAACGATTTAGCTGTCGATATGACCAGCAAGTTATTCAAAAAATATTTTTAAGTTCTTAAAATTCTCCTGTGTGCCTTAAGGAGTTCGCGCTAAGCGGCGTTACGGTCGCTTGCCACGGCTGCGTCTGTTTATTTGGCGATTCACGTGCCATGCAGAGAAAGTACTGTACAAACCCCTGTTTTAAGCGGTCCTTCGTGTGGCAAAAATGAATAACTTCAACATTTACTTAAAAAATACTTGCGATGCACCTTAGCAGCTAAAATTTTGACTGTACATTTCTTTCGGTGTCTTCGTCCTATGTGAAAACTTTCAGGCTAGGTTTCAACCTGTCAGATTGGACCATTCCCTTGTAAGGTCAAGCGTTAAACGAAGCACATAAAACTACAATATAATATTAAAATGTAACCTAGTTTTATACTTGGATTATAGCGTCCTAGTGTTGTTTAGGGAAACTAGTCTATACTGAATGAGTAATTAAATTTCTCTAGAATGCTTTAGAAATGTCGACAACCAAACGGTTTATATAGAAAGTGGATGACAGGAACCCTGGGGTACGTTTCTAGAGCCGCATCGTATTGCAGTCCGATACCTTGGAGTACATGCAGGCAGAATGCTTACATTGTGTGTACTAAAACAGCACAAACGTAACACAACTGGATGTGTATCATGTAACGTTGCAGTGACAATATCCCCTCTCTTATTAGCCACGTTAGGTTTAGGATGCAACCACAGAGATTAGCATGGATAGAGTCACCACTGTATGATTGTGGGACGAAGGAGGACATCAGCGAAATACTGTCTTGGATTTTACCGGCTGCTGCCTGCGATCCCAAGAAGCCACTAATCCACTACAGCGTCTAGCAAAGTGCAATCAGACAGTTAATACAAAGACGTTAACAGCAAGCATAGCGTGTGTTCCTGTTTCAAGCCGCTAGATTCATGCCAAGGAAGTACTTTACCTCACAGGTACGGGAACTTCCACAATACATTGAAGCAAGGTTTGAAAGACAACAAATCAAAGGGTCTATTACAACATCAGTCACAAGGTAATTATCCAAAACTCCATACCATAATTAGGAATTATAAGCAGACCTCCATGATAAGGAGCCTCGTGCAAAACAGAAGATCATTTTTGGAACACACTTCCATTTCCACGTTTCAGTATTCACCCAACAATCTGTCTCTATCGAAAGGAACCGAGAATTTCACATGTTTTATTATCGGAGCCATCACTGTGCAATAGAGCTTGTATGAAATTGTTGAACGCACACAGTCAGACGCCCTAAATGAAATTCCTACACACTAAGGGGAAAACCATTTAAGGTGGAACCCAGACGCTGTTCTTTTCATTTTAAAAACAGAGAAGCAGATACACCGCTACTTATCAGTTGGGAGAAAGTTCCATTAGAACAACACACAAGCCCGAAATATTTGGTAGTGAGTCTGGACCGAACTCTCACTTCAAAGAAATACTGCTCGAACATCAAACAAAAAGTATTATCCTCAAAAACATTGCTTGGAATTTGATGGTACCAGGAGGAGAACGTAGCTATTAACAATTTGGTCGATTCCACTGGCACTAGGCTGTTATGCTGCTGAATATGCATGCCCCTACAGACTAAACCATGCCAAACCAACAGGATGTTGCATTTACAGAGAAAAACCTACGAACAACACCAACAGAGAAACTTTACTGACATGGAGACATTGTGCCTCCTGGCTTTCGCCGAGTAATAGTTTCTCAGTGAACGGGAAGAAGCAAGGACTCAGCTTTCCAAGGCCACCGTATGTGTGAATACCAGCCAGCACGTCCACAAATAAAGGAAATGTTTTCTCAGAAGGAAAGGGACGCTTGCAGTCTCAGAGATCTCTGTTCCATTAATGGCACAAATGTTTTGTCTCCTTAGGAATGACTTTCACCAAGCGGAAAATTTCATCTTGATTGTACAGAACACTGGGGAATTACAGTCTCTTAACAGTCTGAAATCGGGCGTTACGAGGTGCGGATTTCAGATGAAATAAACGAAGCGTGAATATGGATCACCACAAGCAATCTCTTATCGACTCCATTGTAGTATGTTCCCCGTTATGTTGACTGAGATCAACCACATCCAGGAAATGGCAGAACCGTTGCAGGTCGCTAATTTCGAGAAGCATTTACAGGGTGTTTCAAAAATGACCGGTATATTTGAAACGGCAATACAAACTAAACGAGCAGCGATAGAAATACACCGTTTGTTGCAATATGCTTGGGACAACAGTACATTTTCAGGCGGACAAACTTTCGAAATTACAGTAGTTACAATTGTCAACAACAGATGGCGCTGCGGTCTGGGAAACTCTATAGTACGATATTTTCCACATATCCACCATGCGTAGCAATAATATGGCGTAGTCTCTGAATGAAATTACCCGAAACCTTTGACAACGTGTCTAGCGGAATGGCTTCACATGCAGATAAGATGTACTGCTTCAGCTGTTCAATTGTTTCTGGATTCTGGCAGTACACATGGTCTTTCACGTGTCCCCACAGAAAGAAGTCACAGGGGTTCATGTCTGGCGAATAGGGAGGCCAATCCACGCCGCCTCCTGTATGTTTCGGATAGCCCAAAGCAATCACACGATCATCGAAATATTCATTCAGGAAATTAAAGACGTCGGCCGTGCGATGTGGCCGGGCACCATCTTGCATAAACCACGAGATGTTCGCAGTGTCGTCTAAGGCAGTTTGTACCGCCACAAATTCACGAAGAATGTCCAGATAGCGTGATGCAGTAATCGTTTCGGATCTGAAAAATGGGCCAATGATTCCTTTGGAAGAAATGGCGGCCCAGACCAGTACTTTTTGAGGATGCAGGGACGATGGGACTGCAACATGGGGCTTTTCGGTTCCCCATATGCGCCAGTTCTGTTTATTGACGAAGCCGTCCAGCTAAGAATAAGCTTCGTCAGTAAACCAAATGCTGCCCACATGCATATCGCCGTCATCAATCCTGTGCACTATATCGTTAGCGAATGTCTCTCGTGCAGCAATGGTAGCGGCGCTGAGGGGTTGCCGCGTTTGAATTTTGTATGGATAGAGGTGTAAACTCTGGCGCATGAGACGATACGTGGACGTTGGCGTCATTTGGACCGCAGCTGCAACACGGCGAACGGAAACCCGAGGCCGCTGTTGGATCACCTGCTGCACTAGCTGCGCGTTGGCCTCTGTGGTTGCTGTACGCGGTTGCCCTACCTTTCCAGCACGTTCATCCGTCACGTTCCCAGTCCGTTGAAATTTTGCAAACAGATCCTTTATTGCATCGCTTTTCGGTCCTTTGGTTACATTAAACCTCCGTTGAAAACTTCGTCTTGTTGCAACAACACTGTGTTCTAGGCGGTGGAATTCCAACACCAGAAAAATCCTCTGTTCTAAGGAATAAACCATGTTGTCCACAGCACACTTGCACGTTGTGAACAGCACACGCTTACAGCAGAAAGACGACGTACAGAATGGCGCACCCACAGACTGCGTTGTCTTCTATATCTTTCACATCACTTGCAGCGCCATCTGTTGTTGAAAATTGTAACTACTGTAATTTCGAAAGTTTGTCCGCCTGAAAATGTACTGTTGTCCCAAGCATATTGCAACAAACGGTGTATTTCTATCGCTGCTCGTTTAGTTTTTATTGCCGTTTCAAATATACCGGTCATTTTTGAAACACCCTGTATCATCTTGCCTGATACATAGTAATAAAGGTAAGCACTCCATTTTTACTTCCTCTGTTTCCTTGTGCTGGCGCCCACGATAGTTGCGCGCGCACTTGTGTGTGTGTGTGTGTGTGTGTGTGTCCACGTTTCTTGTGCGACTGCATGAATAGATGTGTGTATTATATTTAGGTGTATACTAATGTTTGTGAAAATTATCACCAAGGAGGTAAGGTGCGAGGAACAAACATCACGCTGCAGATTAGATTCACGGCAATAGAGAAATTGAAATGAAGTGATCGTAGGGCATTGTTGGCCGAGAGGCCCCATGCGGGGAAGTTCTGCCGCCGTATTGCAAGTCTTTTTTAGTTGACGCCACATCAGCGACTTGCGAGTCAATGATGATGAAAAACACACAACACCCAGTCATCACGAGGCAGAGATAAATCCCTGACCTCGCCGGGAATCGAACCCGGGACCCCGTGCGCCAGAAGCGAGAACGCTACCGCAAGACCACGAGCTGCGGACCAATAGAGAAATTATTATTATAGGGTTACAGAGATGTATATGATATCTGCCTGTCAGAGTTCAGTATGGTGTTAAGCATGCACAGTCTTAGAGCGGAGCCTCTGAACGATGCAGCATTTAATCAAAGCGGATACATCTCTGGGGCATTTCACTCCAAGGAGTTTCTATGTATTTCCAGGTTATTATCCACGATCGACATGTCGGACAGAACTGAGCAGTGACGTATGCCGTTCTTCGGAATAAGGGTGGAATTTTCCTATCGCATGAGGTTGGGAAATGTCCTATTAAAACACCGACTACCTCAACGGCAGGCAGTCCCTCAGTCTGCAAAAGCTTCCTAGTGTAGTGTCTCTTGTTGTTTTTGTCATCTATGTCTCACATCTCTTCTTCGGAGAGGTCGTGGTACCACCCTAAGTCTTACTCGAGGTGGCGGTCAGAATACGCACTATCTGATTGAAACTACTAGAACAGTCTTTTGTAAGGCGGAGAGGTCTCGAGAGGCGGATCCGCCAGTATAGCGCGAAGCGAGGAGTATTGTGTCGTCAGCAGAGAAACAGTGGGAGCAGAATGGGTCTGCCAGGAGAGCTCAGTGATTTCGAACGTGGACTAGTCATTGGATGTCAACAGAGTAACAAATGCATCAAGGAGATTGCAAACCATTTAATTCTGTCCAGATCGACATTTGGTGATGCGACTGTGAAAAGGAAACGTGAAAGAACAACCACAGCTAAACCAAGAAAACCAGGCAGACCTCATGTACTGGTGGACAGGGACCGTCGAGCATTGCTGAGGGTGGCTGTAAAAAACCGCAGGAAGTCAGTGGAAGAAACGACTCGTGAGACCCAAAGTGGTAGTAGTAGTCCAGCTAGCACAAAGACAGTGCACAGGGACTTAAAAAGAATGGGATACAATGGTCGATCAGCTTCTTATAGGCCACACAGTTCTACAGTCAATGCTAAGCGATGGTTGAGGTGATGTGGGAAGAGTGACGTCACAGCACAGTGGATGACTGGAAGCGAGTGATGAATCACGCTATACCCTGTGGCAATCCGATGGAATTGACTGCCAGGAGAATATCACCTGACAACATGTGTAGTGGCAGGTGTGAAGTACAGAGGAGGTGGTGTTACAATATGGGCATGTTTTTCGTGTATTTAGAATGTGGTCCCATTATTGCGCTTGAAAAAGTTCCAAATTCGAGGGGTTATGGACACATCTTATGGCTCTGTGCACTGCGTGCGGTAGAGGAACAATTTGGAGACGATCAGCATGACAGAGCACAGTTATTACGCAGCATCTGTGAAGCAATGATTCGTGGAAATTAAATTTCCTGAAAATGACCTTCCTGCCCAGAGTCCCGATATGAACCTGATGGAAAACCTTTGGGATGAGTCAGATCGCCGACTTCGGTCAAAACACCAGTTTCCAACATCACTGCCTTTCTGGTTTCGAGTCTTGAGGAAGAATGGGGCTGCCATTCCTCCACAGACATTCAGACATCGCATTGGAAGTGTCCCCAACAGAGTTGAGGCCATCATAGGCGGAGAGTGAACACTAGCGATATTAATGTATGCTAAAATGTGTCCGGCTAATTTTGATCAGAAAGTGTTTGTGCTTCACCCTTGTGAACTCTTATAAGATTTCCGTATTGTAAAAATAACTTTTTTAATCACTAAGAATCACCAATTACCGGCTTCAGAACTGTTACAGAGGCCTTGCCTCACTGATCCTGTATTGGTACTACGCCAGTAGTAACGGTACACTGAGACAAAAGTCGTGGTATAGCGATATGCACGCATACGGATGGCGGCAGTATCGCGTACACAAGGTATAAAAGCGCAGTGCATTGGTGGAAGTGCCACCTGTACTCAGGTCACTCACGTGAAAAAGTGTCTGACGTGGTTATGGCCGCATAATGGAAAGTAACAGACTTTGAACGTGGCGTGGTAGTTGGAACTAATCGCATGGGACATTTTATTTTGGAAATCGTTAGGGAATACAATATTCCGTGAACCACAGTGTAAAGACGGTGCCTAGGATACTAAATTTCAGGCGTTACCTCTCACCACGGAGGTCGCAGTGGTCGAAGGTCTTCACTTAACGAGCGAGATCAGCGGTGTTTGCGCAGAGTTGTCACACTAAGAGTCAAGCAACACTGCGAGAAATAACCACAGAAATCAATGAGGGGATTACGACGAATGTATCCGTTAGGACAGTGCGGCGAAATTTGGCGTAAGTGGGCTACGTTAGCAGGCGACCGACGTGAGTGCCTTTGATAACAGTATGCAGTGCCTCTCCTGTGCTCGTCACCATATCGGTTGGACCACAGACGACTGGAAATCCGTGGCCTAATCAGATGAGTCCTGATTTTAGTTGGTAAGAGCTGATGGTAGAGTTCGAGTGCGACACACACACACTACGAAGCAACGGACGTAGGTTGTCAACAAGGTGCTGTGCAAGCTGGTGGTGACTCCATAATGGTGTGGGCTGTGTTTACATGGAATGGAATGGGTCCTCTGATCAAAGTGAAGTGCTCATTGTCTGGAAATGTTACCAAACAACGATGGAATTTTTATGGCTGGCAATGTGTCATGTCACAGGGACACAGTTGTTCGTGATTGGTTTGAAGAACCTTCGGGATAATTCAAGCAATTAATTTGGCTACACAGATCGTCCGACATGAATCCCATCGAACATTTATGGGACGTAAACCAGGCATCAGTTCGTGCATAAAATCCTGCACCGGCAACACTTTCGCAATTATGGACAGTTATAGAGACAGCATGACTCAATATTTCTGCAGGGAACTTCCAACGACCACGTCAAGTTGCTGCATTACACCGGGCGAGATCCTACACTATATTAGGAAGTATGTCATGACTTTTGTTCCCTCAGTGTGTAGTGAATACCGTCTGAATCGGACTTCGCCTGTGAAGCGAAATGAAGAACAGTTATCCATAAACTATATCAGAATCAGCAATTCGGTCTCCGGGTTATCGACAACCATTAGATCTGTGTCTGACATAAAATGAGTTTGCTGGTGGAAAGTAGAAATTACAACCTGGGATGATCGGTGTTTGCTCCCCGCAAACAGTAAAAAAATGAATACAAGTTTAAAGGTAAACCACCTCCAGCATCACACACTAAGAGACAGCCGCTTCCACAAATATCCGAATTACAGGAAAGCTTGTGGGTGTCTGTTTAACAGCAAGTGTTCTGGCACACTCCTTACTATAACTATATAGAATATTTCACCGTCACTGCGACAACATAGCTTCCAACCATCTATAATGAAACACGTTTTCTCTTTACTACGCAAAAACATGACAGGCCACGCTGTTATCTGGAAAAGAAATTCGTTTTGAGCTCCACGTAAGTGCATTGTAGTGATCTGACTCGAAGCTATTTACATCCACTTACACAGCAAACCTAAAATTCTATACTTATTTCTCTGTAAATAAAAGTTTTCAAAATAGCAGGCAGCAGTATGTATGGCAATAACATTTTTTTCAACGCAGTCAAGAATAAATCACATCTGGAACAACATTTTTCAGTGTACCTCTACATCAAAACTCCGTAAGTCACCTGATGGTGTGCGGCGTAGGGGGTCCTTCTGTTACCGCTAGCTGATCCCCCCTCCCAGTTCCTTTCGCGAATGGCACATGGGAAGAACGATTGTTGTTAAGCCTATGTATTATCTCTAATTTTTCGAATTTTCTCATCGTGGGCGTTTCATGAGACCTATGTGGGGGGAAATAATATGTCGTCCGACTCTTGCGGAAAATACTGTCTCTAAACCTTTCCGTGATGCACAACGGCCCGCATCTCGTGGTCGTGCGGTAGCGTTCTCGCTTCCCACGCCCGGGTTCCCGGGTTCGATTCCCGGCGGGGTTAGGGATTTTCTCTGCCTCGTGATGGCTGGGTGTTGTGTGATGTCCTTAGGTTAGTTAGGTTTAAGTAGTTCTAAGTTCTAGGGGACTTATGGCCACAGCAGTTGAGCCCCATAGTGCTCAGAGCCATTTGAACCATTTGATGCACAACGCCTCTCTTGTAGCGTCTGCCACTGGATTTTGTCAAAAATCTCTGTTACGCTGTCGTGCGGAATAAACGATCCAGCCGCGAAACTCGTCGCTCTTCGTTGGATTTTCTCTATCTCTCCTGTGATTGTGTAAGGGTGCCAGATTGATGAGCAATACCCGAGAATCGGTCGAACAAGCTCCTTGTAAGCCGCTTATTTGATGGATGAACTACGTTTCCTTAAGATTCTTCCTATGAATCTCAGTCTGGCATATGCTTTTCTTACTCTTTGTTTTATGTGGTCATTCCACATAAGGTCGCTCCGGATGGATACTTCTAGATAGTTTACAGTAGTAACTGTTCTACAAATTTGTTATCAATATTGTAGTTGCACTGTAATCGATTTCTTTTCCTATGTAGACAAAACAGTTTTGGGGAACGGGACCAAACAGCGAGGTCATCGGTCCCATCGGATTAGGGAAGAATGGGGAAGGAAATCGGCCGTGCCCTTTCAAAGGAATCATCCTGGTATTTACCTGAAGCGATTTAGGGAAATCACGGAAAATCTAAATCAGGATGACTGGCCACGGTTTGAACCATCGTCCTCACGAAAGCGAGTCCAGTGTGCAAACCACTGCGCCACCTCGTTCGGTCCTTAATATTTTACTCAATCAATAAGAACGATAGACGTTACCAACTTCAGCGATTCGTACTGAAGCTACACCGGTAATGTTGCGACTCTTAGCACTGTTGATGAAAGAAATTCTCATTGAAATTTGTTCAAACATAATAGGATACAGATTATAGCTTGGGTGACATAGTAGTTAGCAGTCAATGAAACGCGTTGAACTTTTTACATGATGTATTATCGGATTCGAAAATGACAGTAATCGTCACTTTGTTACAAAACTAAACTGCAATAAGAAAGGCTGTCTATGATGGTGTGATTTACACTCAGTTCGTTGGTACTCAGACATGTTGCATGATACTACACAGCTCACGTACCTCATTACTTGAAATTAATATTTCAACAACTGCACTTATTATAGGACATCGATCTGAGGCTAATAATCCGTTTTTTGAGCAGAATGTAGTCTCATTTCGTTTGCTACAAGATTTCCTCCTGTCCCACACACAGCACAGAATAGCTACAAGGGGGGGATTAAAATATGGAAACTCCAAAAATACAACACATCAACATGTCTAATACGACGTAGGAAAATATTTGGGATTCAAAAAGTTTCCCTTCATCTTGAAGTGGATAATGTAGTTCGTGTATGATTTTGAAGGGATCTTATACCATTCGTCCTGTGAAGTAGTGGCTAATTCAGGTAACAATGATGGAGGTGGATAGTGGTCACACACTTCTCTGCAAAGTAAACCACAAAGGTTCAATAATACTGAGATGTGGTGACTGTGGCTATCAGGGGAGATGCGAAAATTCATCCTCGTGCTCACGAAACCAGTCCTGGACGTTGTGAGCTCCGTGAACCCATCGTCTTGAAACACAGCATCACCACTGCGGAGCAAACATGGCACCATGCAATGGATCTGATCAGCCAAAATGGTCATATATTCCTTGACAGTAATGCGACCTTTCAGCAACCATGCAGCCCATGGAATACCACGACATGACTGCCAAAATCTTCACTGTACCCCTGCCATGTTTCACTCCAGGGACGTAAACTCGGCCAGAAGTTGGAAACCGTATGAAACAAGACTCATTCAACTAAATGACACTCTTTCCTTGCTCCATAGTCCAGGTTCTATGGTTTCAGGCCCATGTTTTCCTGTTAGATTATCAGCATGTGGGACAACGGGCGAGTTATGGCGCTCTGAGAACATTCTAAGTTTGGAGTTGGCGTGGCCGCAAGGGCCACTCGGCAGATACCACATGGTCCCGAATGTTAGCTGGTGTCCAGGGAGTGCATGACTGGGAATTCCTTGGTGACGCTGTGTCGATGAAGGAGACACGCCGGGAGTGCCAAAGATGGCAGACTTTGTGAAACCTTAATGGCAGACATTTCACAATTCGTATAGAAATTAATAGTAGCCAGATGAATCATGATACTTCAAAAAGAAAGATGTACATTACCATTATTTGCACGACGATTCTGATGGTGTAATCAGATTTTCAATATCTTTATTAGTTCAAAAGTTTAGTATCTGACAGTAAATTATACAAGTAACACCTAGCAACGAATTTCCAAAATATAAACGGTTCATCCCATTTCGTTGATCGACGTGTCTTTAGAAAGATATTAGTGTAAACCTAAATTGGTATGAATTACAGGCATGTAACTTGAACAGTACATGATTTATTGGAGGTCAAAGTGGCTGATTACTACTAATCGTGTCAGGCCATAAGTACTGCACAGAGACACGAAAAAACGGTAGCAGCATGCTTATAAATATATTTATTCGTCTATGTCTTTGTTTATATCCAAGATATACTATTCATGAAGAAGTTGGTTAAATATTCACTGTGTTTTAGAACGCTACTGGCCTACCTTATTCCTTTGATATATGTTCATTTAATTTGTTTATGTATCTAATAATGTGTGTGAGAGCGTGTTTATGGTCCCGTCGTAGGAATATGTATTTAATTTCAAGTTATTTAAATGTAAATCCAGTATTTAGAATGTGTTTCATTATGTTTGTGTGGGTGTGATGGCTTGAAGACATGGCGGGAGCGCTCTAACCAATCACAGTGCTCGTGAATGGGGAGACTGGATGGAAGCGGCAGAAGAGTGCTGAGGAGGACGGCACAGGACACGGAGTATGGGACAGGACACGGGGAGAGCTGGACGTGGCGGCACGACGGACGCACGGTCGCGTTACAGACTTGGAGAGTGTGAAACGGTTTGGGCGTGGTCGCGAGAGATAGAAATACTTCGGAGTGCCGACTTGTGAACTTGTTAGATTTCCGAGCTTTCTATAGTGAAGACGTAGTATGCATTTAGAAGTGAAAATCTCGCGAGCTATGTTGCGGTTCATAACTAATTACGTGCAGTAGGAATCTATTGTTTCCCTGTTATTCAACTTATATTTTATTTAATTGCTGGCCATCGACACCAATAAATGTTTTGCAGAAATTTTACCACATTCTCAAAAGTACTTCTGCTATTGTACTCATCATTTAAAGTCGTCAAGATAGTAGCTGCAGATTTTATTGATTGCAATCTTTCATTTATAAATTTCTGCGTTACATTCGCATTCCCGAGTGATAGGAACTTTCGACCGTCCGATTCATGTGTATATTCGTATTGTATACTGTAAACTCAGCAGTATTTGGCTTGTAATGCGGCAACTACGTATCGCAGCCCTTAGACAACGAAACCAGCCAAAACTTTTAATATTTCAACTCTGAGTCAGAGGGTACGTAGTTGAGGGCCACCAACCATCACATCATTTTTATTTGAAAGCCCGCAAGCATCACTGATCAATGAATGGTTTTGGAATTCCAGACCGCCCTGAATTTCCCTGCTTCTAGAGCTACCTCGGTGTTGTTTTCGTGCTGACACGTTTCGCGAGTGCGAAATTCTGTTCTGCAGTGACTATTTTGTTTTGTCACAATCGTCTTCAAAGATCGTGTGTCAAGATCACTCGACATACAGTTTCTTACGCGTTGTTACTTAGTGGGTAATGTTTTCCAGCTTTCCCCATATGCGATGTGAATCTTCTTTATGGTCCCACTGGGAACACCTTTCGGCTGCCTTGGTTACGGAAGCACCCACCACACGAGCAACAATTTCCCCACATTCGAATTAACTTGGCTCAGAGATAAAGCACTCACAACTACACAGAACACTTTTCCGACCACCATTGAGACCTGCAATGTATTCAGAACATTGCACAGGTGCAGTTCGTGGCCAAATACAACACCACAACCTGCAGGCTTTGCTAGCATCAGTATTTAAGTTCAAGGAAGCATATCTGCCGATATTTCCCCATTTTTGTCCACCCCTGTACGCCTTTTACGGGAGGACACATAATTGCGAACTGTTAAATATTGAACGTTTTGCGGGTGCGCCAATATGAGGAGGAGGAGGAGGAGGCGGAGGAGATTAATGTTTAACGTCCCGTCGACAACGAGGTCATTGGAGATGGAGCACAAGTTCGGCTTAGGGAAGGATGGGGAAGGAAATCGGCCGTGCCATTTCAAAGGAACCATACCGGCATCTGCGCCAATATGTCATTGCACCTCTACCTGATAGGAGGTTCCCCAACATGTTTCGGCCGAAAGCATCCAAAGATTTACAAATGATCTGCCTAACCAGATTGAGATTACACATTCTGTTTGAAAGTTACAATTTATTTGATGTAATTACTACACATTGCTATTGAAACAATTACACAGCAAAACAACAATTCAATAAGCTACAATAATAATATGGAATCAGTAAGTGCAGTAAATGATAGTAGACACATAAAAAGACATTCGACAAAACAAATACAGAGCTGTTGTTGCAGTCACATGTAGTAAGCGCTGCTTCACGCAGTGGAGAATGGCAAAACAGAGGCACGCCGGCGACCGAGGTGTTGCAAAGTAGGCAGGCACTTGCTGACAGCAGCAGTCTACCAACAGGCTGACGCAAGGACGCACACAGACCGAGCGCCGAGTGAAGCCTGGAGAGTGCTGAGTAAGGGGAAGTGAGGCCAGCACGCTAAGTTACGCTGCAATATACTGCGGAAGTAATAACAAAAAGCTATCCTGCCGGATATAAACAGTGGAGTGCAGGCAGCAACAGACAGAAGCCATTAGGAAGCAGTTCGGATATGAGGACGGACGTGGTCTGTGTCCGAATGTTAAATCTTTGTAGGTGACGATTCGGGAAGTCTGTTCCAGCTCGCAGGAGTCATCCGTTCGCCGCCAGATGTCAACTTCAGCTCTGGAGGTCAGCCCGAGTTCGGTCGGCACCATGGCTGACTAACTACAGCGAGAACTTCCAGAAGGACCGGCCGCAGCGTGGTCTTGTTCACAGGCGCCGCCAGGGACTGTTGCCCGGACTTCACGGCAACCCGGCCCCACGGCGTGTGGTCCGTCCATGACGGGACCTCGCGGACATCGCGACTGACGGCTTCCCAGCCGCCGGTGCAGCAGGCGTCGGCAGCTGACCTCACGGCGACGCGGCTCTGTGGACGTGCCCATACTGGGGCGCCGAGCGGCGACGAGTTCATCTCAACCATAGGGCATCCTAGCTTTAGCGGAGCACTGGTGGCCTGAGGCTCCCGAGTGCGATCAGCGGCGAGCGTTGCGCGCATTGTCGGAGAATCTACACAGCAGTAGCCAGGCGGAGGGATCCGCAGGGCTGGGCAGCGACGACGAGGGAGAAATTGTAAAGAAAGTTCAATATATAAGTGTAAAACTCCACGCCGTCTGTCTTTGGCGCAGCCACTGTGTCTGCTGCTAACAAGTGGTGCAGAAGTCGTCACACTGTGCTAGATATGTGCAAACTATCTGCATGATTACGTTACATGGTGGTTTAGCTGGCTCTAGAATGGATATCAGGCGCTTTTCCTTCAGGTTTTTGGTATACAGTGTGCTGTGAGACTATTATTATACAGGGTGAGCCACTAAGTATTCTCACCGAGAATAACTCCGAAAGTACGATAGGAGCCGAAAAGTTTGTGGGACAAAAGTTGCATACGACAACGGGGATCACAATTTTTGCTAGGTGGGGTCGCTTCAGATATATGAAGGTCAGCTTCGTTTTTTTAAATGGGGTGCTATAGTCCGGTACCTATTTTCTGATAGCGGCTATCGAGACGAATCCAACGATGTGTAACAGTAAGGTCTTGGAAGGTCAATGAAGGTCACAAAAATAGCATGAACGTCCATTTACAGAAGGTGTTCAAAGTGATGACCATTGGCACCAATGCAGTGCTGAAATCTTATCATGGATTGAGTGGTAAGCCTTATCAATGTGGCACTTATCGAAGCACAAGCTCTGACAATTCTCTCTCGCATATCTTCAAGTGTAGTTGGAAAGTCTTTATAAACAATGTCTTTTTACGAATCCCCACAAGAAAAAATCCAGTGGCGTCAAGTCTGGCGAATGAGCCGGCCACCTCTGCGTCCAATCCAACGATTTGTGAATTGTCTGTGCAACTCATTTACAGCCATCAGCGAAAAATATGCCGGACACCGATCGTGTTGATACCACATTCCCTCTTGCGCCGGAGGTTCGATTCCTCCCTCGAGCATGGGCGTATGTGTTGTTCTTAGCATAAATTAGTTGAAGTTAGTTTAAGTAGTAGGTAAGTCTAGGTACCGATGACCTAAGCAGTTTGGTCCCTTAGGAATTCACACACATTTAAACGTCTGATACCACATTCTGTTCCTTTTTCCTAAAGGTATTTCCCCAATAACAGACCTGATGTTTCTTGCAGGAATGTGGTGTACTTCCTACCATTAAGATTTCCTTCGATGAAATAGGGGCCTTTATTTCTGTACTCCAGAATCTTACACCATATATATTCACCGATCGCGGTTTTTGGTGTCAAACTTGCCGCAGTCAACATGGATTTTCAGTTACCTAATAATGTATGTATGCAAATTAAATATCTATGATTCATGAATGCAGCCTCGTAAGTAAATAAATATCAAATTAATAAATGTGTCATCCCTCTGAATCTTAAGTTGAGCCCATCGGCAGAATTAAATGCAACGCATACAATCCGTACCAGTTAATTAATTGTTGGTTGAGACTGACATGGTAAAGATGATATTTATGGCGATGTAGAACACGAACAACACTACTCTGGCTCATGCCAGATTCCCTTGCGATTTGATGCGAACTGACAAAAGGATCTTGGACCACAATGACAAGATTACCAGTTTCCGTTTCCTCGTTAGTAACTTTCCTTCGCCGGATATGTTTCCGATGCGTTAAAGATCCACTTGTTCTCAATTTATCATACACATATTTAAATGTACGATGTATAGGATGAGTACGTTGAGGATACCTTTCAGCGTATAAGTCTCTAGCTCTCACTGAATTCCGTTGGTATTCTCCGTAAATGAGAAGCATATCGACTTCATCGAAGGAATACATCATTTACATTAGCTTGATTCGACGATACTAGTCTTACCGTTCATATTAGTGTTGTACTGTGAAACCGTCGAATGGTGTTTACATGTCAATGGCACGTTACATGGATGCGCCGTATTCGGCGAATATATACTATTTGCACGATATATGAGAGAGAATTGTTAGAGTATGTGCTTCGATAAGTGCCGAAGTGATAAGGAATAACACTCAATCCACGATAAGAAGATTGCAGCACTGCCTTGATACCAATGGTCATCACTTCGAACACCTTCTGTAGATGGACATTCATGCCACCGTCGTTGACCTTCAAAGACCTTACTCTTACACATCATTACATTCATCTCGACAGCCGCTATCAGAAAGTAAGTACCTAGCTATAGAATCCCATTTTACAGAACAAAGTTGACCATATCTCTGACGCGACCCCACCTCATCGTACTTTCGGAGTTGGCCGGCCGGGTAGCCGAGCGGTTCTAGGCGTTACAGTCTGGAACCGCGCGACCGCTACGGTCGCAGGTTCGAATCCTGCCTCGGGCATGGATGTGTGTGATGTCCTTAGGTTAGTTAGGTTTAAGTAGTTCTAAGTTCTATGAGACTGATGACCTTAGAAGTTAAGTCCCATAGTGCTCAGAGCCATTTGAACCATTTTGAACTTTCGGAGTTATTCTAGGTGGCAGCAGTTAGTGACTCACCCTGTAGAGCTCATTAGCTATGTTTCCCTTGCTTTGTGTAATATTACATCTATTCCATTTACCCTGACTGCGTTACCATTCTCGCAATCAATAACAGTCTCCATTTTACGCTATGTTAAAGGGCTGCATTAGCTTATTAATTTCATATTCTTTAATCCGGTTTACTTTACAGTATGAAGCTCCTACACGATTTCCATTCATGAGCTGCTATGGTGTAACTGATTGCCAGTACGTTTGCAAGCTCTATAATAGCTGTTAAATACCTTGTGAGTCTCTTAAGAAGTCCCTAGGATATTTTACAATGTGACGAAATATCGTGTAATTTATTGACATAGTTTATAGCACTACATGGTGTTCACGGTACATAAATTGCGTTTTTTACATCATGATGAGCCTGTTGGTGGATTAATCACACCTGAAGACACCGAAATCAGTAATGCCAACATTGTGGTTATTAGGCGATCTGGACGTCATTATATAAACATTTTGTAAGATCGCGTGTTTCCGTTTAACAATATTTTTGTTCTTTAAAAAATGCCTAGTGTCAATAAAGGTATCTAGACTAGCGGCGTATTACACAGTGAGACCGAAATAATTTATAATCATTGTAATGAAAGGAAAGAAATGAGATTAACACTTATCTTAGCGAACTAGTCACCGATTTAGTGCAACGACAAACGAGTGTGCGCTGAAATAAATAGAAGTACATTTTGGAGACTGAAATATTCAGAACAAAATTTCCATCGTATCTGAAATGGAGAGTCTGTGATCCATGTACACTGTCGCGAGGCATGGTTCTAAAATCCACCGTCCAGAAATTGAAAAATAATCTTGCTGAGAATAAGGTGAGTGATACTAAACTAATAAGAACGGAAATAAATGTTGATGCTGCCATTATGATTTACACAGTTGAGACAGGGAAGAACTTGGGCCTCATAGAGGAATTGACGGAAGGTGGAAGAAAGAACATCAGGAAACAAGCAGGGTATACGTAAATGCATTAATTTTAAGACTGTAATATGCAAGTTGGTGATTGGAACTATTTTATTAAACTCACTCTTAAACCCACTCTTGAAGTACAGTTGCTGTCTATAATGACTCCAGCTAAGTCTATATTCTTAGCTCAGTTATTCACACTGTTTACACAAAAGATTAGGTAGATTAATTTCGACGATTTTGTTTGGTTTGGTTTACAGCGCTACTTTCTTAAGGAAATTACAACTAACGCTCGCAGTCACAGAAGAAGAAACGTTCTTACATTTCATTTTTCACCGATGAAATTCGACAGCCGGAGTTTCAGCCTAACCACACCACTACGCCCCAGACGTCGGTGTTAATTGGTGTTGAAAAAACGTGACGCCCTGTACGTTGTACCACTGGCCCATTGTCAGGCTCCTCCTGGTCTGCTGATGAAGAAGTATTTGGTACCAGAATCCTGATATGTTTAGGAGCAGGTGGCGTATCGTGTTCGTCGTTATTAGTCTCGACGTCACCAGCAGCACAAGATCCGCCCGACAACGGTCCAGTGGTAACACATTCTCGATGTCACATTTTCCTAACTGTTACTGACACTTGGGCGAGAAGCGTGGCTACTCTGACACTTCTTGCTTTATATAAAGACTCTCTGAACTAAATTTCATGGCTGACAAATCAAATGTGGCAGTCAGGTGCGTTTTGTTTGAACAAGACTCGAACTGTCCGGACACTTACGTCAAAGTTCGGGAAATTTCGGGTTCTGTTCGATCTTTTGGTCTGTCGGCAACCTAGTGGTTTTTCTCGGTACTATCATAACGCCCCTGTTTTAGCGTGGATTTTAATAATAAAAATAACCGTGAAACACCGACTGAAATATCTTTCCAGTGTGCGGGTCATGCATAAAAACGGAAACTAGTAAATAAATATTGTTCAGTTATCGAGCTTTCGGTCGTCCCACGACATAGTGACGTCTGGTGGTACTATCTCCAAGATGGGTGTTTCTGCTGTAATTTATTTTCGGATAAAAATTATAGCCACTTTATTACGATACATTTCGATTGTTCGGCATTTAATTATTGAATAACTGTCCTGATTGCTTCATCTGAATGTTGGCCTCTTGTTTTCAACTGGCAAAAATCTGGTAAAGTTTTTATCTGTTAATCTAATACGTGAACAGCGATTGCATTGCTCATTTCCAACCTACTTGGTAAATAATTACTGCATCTCGAAAACAAGTAAAATGTCTTTGTTTTTTTTTTTGGGGGGGGGGGGGGTTCAGTCAAGTAACACAATAGGAGTTTGTGCAGTGTAAGGATGTAATGCTGTTTCCTCCAGTGTTTCACGATATTGTCAGATTTTAAGCTGAACCATAGCTTACTGTTGTGGCTAGTTCGTAATTTCTTGCGTATCCCTTGCAATCACGCCGCGCTCGTCAAATGTCACGTGATAGTTTGAACAAGTCCCATACTGTTGGAACACTGCGACGTATAGGTAAATCTCGAGCCTGTTCAAACGCGGGTATCGCTTACCTAATCGTAGTAGTCAGTATTTTTCCGTCTTTGGTTGGGAACGTTAATTGTAATTTCCACAACAAAATAATGTTGCAAACTCAACAACCTGACTTAGGACATACAGCTGACCGGTTGTTGCCTTACAGTTTAATACCTGTTAATGAAATTGGAAACGCAGGCAGCTGAAGGATGCTCCGTTTAGCTGAGGGAAAGCTCTCTCAACCCGTCTCGCGACATAACCACTCTCAACGTCATTGAGCCAAACATTTTATGCGGTGAACGTTAAAACAGCTGCATGGGTAAGCGCCCAGTAAACGAACAATAAAACTGCAAACAGTTAATTACTACTCTTTGTACTCTTACATATAATTAAGAAACTCTTCCTGTGAAAACCACGGAAAACGCGTCATTTCACACTTTAAAAGAGTTGCACGGAAGTACTTTGCAGTTACAACGAAAACAGTGAAAAACCGCTAGAACTACACATCCTTTCTGCTCGGTTAATTAGCTTTCAGACTTCTATTCTCTGCTAATATTCTCAGAAACAAAGCGGAAAAAGAGTGACTACGCCGGGCTGCAAATGGAAGAAATTCTTTCGAGTTGCCTAGTATATTTTTTTATTTTCGTCTTGCCTTTATCTTACGGAAACATTACAGGTATTTAATATTTGCCTATTTAATATATATATATATATATATATATATATATATATATATATATATATATATATATATATATATAGGTCGAATTTAGATGCAGTAGGCAACTAAGGATTCTCAGAGAGAATCTCACCTTATCAATAATAATGTTAATAAAGACGGTGGTAGAGCTTCTGATACTTTCCGATCAGACTGCAGTAGCACACTGTTCGTCTTAAAGGTGATTTAAGAATGAAGAAACTGGTTTATCTTTCATATTTCCATTCCTTAATGAGCTCAGTTTCATTCATTTGCGGTGACTCAGATTACAAGGATAGTATTCTCAATGCACGGAAGCATGTTATAAGCATTATATCGGATGTTATTTCTAGAATCATGCTGAGACCTCTTCAAAAAGATAATTTTTTTACAGCTCTTTCACAATATTTATATTAATGTCCTTTTTCATCACCAATATTACTCTTTCATCAAAAAGTTAAACAATCCATGAATATACTACTAGGGTCAAAACAAACTCCATAAAGCTTTCATAGGACTAAAATCAGAAGAGAAATTACAGAAGTAAACCAGACATATGGGTACACGTTAGGTGTTCAACAACTTGTCAGGGTATCTGAAATGTGTTATGAGTAAACAGAAGAGTTAAGCGTGCGTGAAAAACTTTTATATTGACCAACTGCTTTTACTCTACTTAAAAAGTACCTTTGCAGAAACTCTTAACATTCCTAATGTTCCAAATTATTTGCTATTTAATATTTGCATGAAATTAAAAAATATTTCTTATGGTAAAATCATTTCATTCTAATGAAGTTCTGTAACTTAAAACAGTTATTTATTTTCACGTCTCAGAGGTCACTCTTCGTAGACTTTTAATGTAGTAGCACTCATTACATTGTCCTGGACGATTAATGTGTATAAGAGACAGGAGTTTCGCGAGAAGTTCCCCAGGGCGGTGTGATAAGGCCGCTCTTTTTCTCTATGTAGGTAAACGGTCAGACGGATAGCGTGAGCTGCAGTCGCCGACTGCTGATAACACTCTAATGTACGGCAAAGTGCCGTCGTGGGGTGGCTATGAGATGATACAGAATGACTTGGATGGAATTCCTATTTGGTGTGCTGTATGGTAGCTTGCTCTAAATGTATATAAATGCAAGTTGATGCAGATAGTCAGGAAAAATAATCCTGTAATGCTCGAAAAGATAATTAGGTGTGTGATGCTTGGCAGAGTCATGTCGGTTAAATATTTAAGCGGAACATTGCGAAAGGATATTAAGTGAAATGAACATGTAAGGTCGGTTGTAGGGAACGCGAGTGTTCTACTTCAGTTTGCTGGGAAAATTCTAGGAAAGTGTATCTAATCTATAATGGAGATCGGGTACATAACATTTATGCGACCCGTTCTTGACTGCTGCTCGAGTGTTTGGGATCCACGACAGGTTGGTTTAAAGAAAGACATCGAAGCATTTAAGAGGCGTCCTGCTAGATTTGTTAGCGGGAGGCTCGGTTCCATCAACATGAGAGTTTTGCTCCATGTACTGAAATGGGAATCCTTGGAGGAAAGAAGCCGTTCTTTTTCGCGGAAGGAAAATTTAGAGAACACGCATTTTCGACAGACTGCAGAATGATTCTACTGCCACCAACATATATATTCCGCAAGTACCGCGCAGACAAGGTAAAAAGATCAAGACTCTTACAGAAGCATAGAGACAGTCGATTTTCCTCGGTGTATTTGCATCTACAATAGAGCACGAAAGGGAATGGCTAACAGTGGCAGAAGGTACCGTCCCCCACGCACCCTGTGGTGGCTTGTGGATCATGTGTGTACATGTAGATGTGGATCCATTGAAAGCGACCGGCGTAATGAAATACTGAAAAGAGAAAATCGACTACTTCCGGCTTCCCATACTAATTTATCTTGAACAATCATCTTCATCTCTTCATAACGACATTTCACGTCCATTTGAATCTGCCTGTTGTAGTCATGCCTTGATCTTGCTCTGAAATTATCAGCCTCTTGTATTCCCATACTGACAATTCTTTGATGTCTCGGAATGTGTCCTGTCGACCGATCCCTTCTTTTTATTTTTCTGTTAAGCTGCGTCATAAATTTCATTTTTACCCTATACGATTCAGTACTTTGTACTGTGTCATTCGGTCCAATCGTGGCTCTCAACACTATGGGACTTCACATCTGAGGTCATCAGTCCCCTAGAACTTAGAACTACTTAAACCTAACTAACCTAAGGACATCACACACATCCATGCCCGAGGCAGGATTCGAACCTGTGACCGTAGCAGTCGCGCGGTTCCAGACTGTAGCGCCTAGAACCGCTCGTCCACAGCGGCCGGCTCGGTCCAATCGTCTAAGCTTTAGAATTCTTCTGTAGCACCACATTATAAGCTTCCGTTCTCTTCTTGTCTGAACTGTTTATCGTCTGCGATTCATTCGCATACATGGCTATGCCCCAGTCAAAGACCTTCAGAAAAGATATCCTATCACTCAAATTTACGAACCAAGTTTTTTTCATAGATGATTCACTTTTTATTGCCAGTTTCATTCTATATGCCTCCTACTTCGGCAACCATTTTGCTGCCCAGAAAGCGAAGGTCATCTATCAAAATTAGTGACTAATTTCTTAGCAACGTCTTAAGTAATTCGAATATATTTCATTACCATTGTTTTGCTTTTACAGTTGTTCATCCCGTAACCTCTTTGCAAGACACCATCCGTTCCGTTCAACTGCTCTTCCAAATCTTTTGACATCTCTGACAGTATAACTATGTCACCAGCAAACCTCAAAATTTTTATTCCTTCCTTCTGACCTTACATTCCTTTTCAAGATTTCTCGTTTGTTTCCTTCATAGCTTGTTCGATGTACAGATTCAGTAACATCGTGGATAGACAATAATCTTGAGTCACTCTCTGCTCAACTGGTGCTTCCATTTCACGTCCTTCGACACTTAGAACTATTTCCTGACTTCTGTACAAGTTGTAGATAACCTTTCACTCCTTGTATTTTGTCAGCTGCTATCTTATGAATTTCAAAGAGTGTATTGTAGTCAACATCTGAAATCTAGTTAGCCGTGACAAGCAGCAAGGACTGATCGCTACAAACCGCGGTGTATCTGTGCGGATCTAAATCCTACTGTTAAACCAGAAACAGTAGAAAACTCAGCGTGAATTCCAAACTTCGTTAGAAGCTATAAAAGTTCATTTACTGTCACCGATGCTAGTACTGAGCGTCTAGGGACTGTGTGTGCCAAAAGCGTTAGCAGCCACTGCTGCTCCCGTGTTTCGGCGAGGTTCCATTCACGTGTCAACATCAGCATTATAAACTAATGACTTGTTATTGACTAAGTTAGTTAACCTATTGATGGTCCTTTCCGCACTTCATGCATTATTTTGGAATTAAATCATTGCTAGTTAATCGGGAGGCTTAATTAGTCTAGCCAACTGTTTCGTGACGTCGTCGATATATCGATATCTTGTCCTGTGGACCTTCACAGGGAACGGGTGCGCCGTTTCTTGTATCCCTTACTGTGCAGAAGATCTACATGTGTCACGAATATTCTAGAATATTCGACAAAGATGTAATCTGACCACTTACAGGGTAATAAGTTTCTTTAATTTACGTCTATGGTCACAATCTTTTTTGTTTAACAGATTACCTTTAATGACCATCATCAGATCTGTTTCATAAAAACAAAGTCCTAATGCACTGCAGCCATAGTGGTATCGTCAAATGTTAAATGCGGAATCAGCACCAGCATCGTCAAATACATATAAATCACATCACATGCACGAGTCATGTTGTCAGTAAAGCTACTGTTGTTTTAAACAGTAGTTTTACTGACAACATGACTCTTTTAAGCACTATATTATACACGCAAAGTAACAGTTTGGTAAGCAATATAGTACAAGTACGTAATAATAATAATAATAATAATAAAAACGCATCTCTGTCATTTAAATAAGTACTTTCCGACTACTGTTGTTTTAAACAGTAGTTTTACTGACGACATGACTCTTTTAAGCACTATATTCTACACGCAAAGTAACAGTTTGGTAAGCAATATAGTACAAGTACGTAATAATAATAATAATAATAATAATAACGAATCTCTGTCATTTAAAAAAGTACTTTCCGACTATAATATATTTATGATTTTCTGAAAAACCTTACTCTAAATGTGGCGTCGATAGTTCCGCTGCCACAGCGTAGGTGCTCGCTCGCACGTGGGCACTACGAGAGCGGACGAACTACGCCGACCACAGCGCCCTCTAGCCGATGCTGTTGAGCTCAACGAGCGCCGATCAGCTTTCTGCCCAGTTGATCAAGAGCAGACGACCAAGCAGCTTAGCTTCTACTTCATAGGGGTAGGGGCTTTGCCTTTGTAACTTCTAGTAACTGTTAGCTTTGATACATGAACGGCTTCCCACTTACGTGCTCATCTGTACCAAAAGCTACGTAATGTGTTTGTATATGTTTGTACACCAGTAAAGGTGCTTTAACTTTACTTGCAGTACCGAAGTGCTTTACCTCACCTGCTCCAACTCGCTTCCTTCATTCGGCCTATTTTACAGATCTTAGGAGCAAACCCACGCGCTGCCTTCCAGGCGGGATACAAAATAAAGCTCTGCAGTGGATAATGCTAACATCTTATCCTCCTTCTGAGCTCAACGCCGGTTGGAGTGGCCGAGCGGTTCTAGGCGCTACAGTCTGGAACCGCGGGACCGCTACGGTCGCAGGTTCGAATCCTGCCTCGGGCATGGATGTGTGTGATGTCCTTAGGTTAGTTAGGTTTAAGTAGTTCTTAGTTCCACGAGACTGATGACCAAAGAAGTTAAGTCCCATAGTGCTCAGAGCCATTTGAAACATTTTTGATCTCAACGTATCACTCGTTATGGGAGGATGCTGACTCTGTTTTTCAGGCAAGCAAACGGAAAGTTTCCGTACGCAAAATTGAAACGAAACTTCGTCGCTGTGGTCCTGACATCAGTTGATAGTGTGCGTAGTGTTCCGTTACATAATAGTGTGTATGTATAGTGCATGTAATCTGTGGGGGATCAGTACTACGAAACGAATGACCTGTGTAGCACCAACTCTTTATATTACCAAATAACCTTTGCAAAACAGTGTTGTATCTACCTGTCCCATCTTTGTCAAGCTGCAGTAGTAAACATGTAAATGCCCTTATAAATTACATTCGCGTGCTTCCTGAAGTGTCGTACAGTGACATGTTCAGTATCCTTGTACACATGGCCCACCGATGAATAAAACTATTACCACTACTAGTACTATTACTACTACTAGTAGTAGTAGTTTTATAGATTATATTTTTTACTATTTCTTTAACATATATAACATATATATTTTAATTATTTCTTTAATCTCATTCAAAAATTTACAGTAGCTTATTTTCTGAAGATTTTTCGTCGTTTTAAATGTATCACTCGAGGTTAAACCATTCTTGAATCACATTCTCCCAGTAAAAAAGGTTATGCGAAAACGACTTACATAAGGATAATGTTCGAGGTACTTCCAATGATTTACTTCTATGAGAGCCGTGATATATAAATATAGAAAGACTGGAGCCTTAAACGTGACCAAGTTCCCAATACAGAATGGCTATTTCTCGTCTGTGTACTACTCTAAACTGGCATGTAATGCAAGTGACACGAAGCAGTGGCACAGTGCTTTCCGAGGCTTGTCCCGATTAAAGCAATGTGTCTTGCATAATCGATCATGCCAATGCAAGTTCAGACCTAAAAAAATAATAATTTTTTCTCGTTACCCTAAGCATCACTTAATCCAAGTTTTTCCTGGACGTAAAAGCTAAAATTTCACGATCATCTTCAATAGCTCGTTGATGACGTCAACTAGCAATAAACGCTGCAGCAGAGTTGGTTTCATTGCGACGTCAAGGCGTTCCGCCTTTTCCTTTCACTTCGTCGGCGGTGCATCGTCGAAGAATCTGCTTATTACGACGTAATGTCCTTAAATAAAATTAGAATGTTGGCTGTTCCAAGAACAGCCGTTTTAATGTTACTGAAAAGAATCAAAGAAAACAAGTAACTTTCACCCGCCTGGCATTGAAAGCGGTAAAAATCGTACGGGTAATTAGCAACAACTAATATTTCACTTGCACGCACGCACTCGTACTGTGCTGTTTATTTACATGTACATTCATTATTTCTTGCAAGGAAACGAGAAGGAAGAGCCTGATTACCAGGAAGTTATGATGAAGGTTTTGTTTGCTTGTCCATAAGGTGGCTCTGTTGTATCGTATTTACATTGTCCCATGACAGAACGTGCTATGAACCAACAACAGATCCATTCATTGCCCAGTGCTATTCAGAGACGTATAGTACAATACGACGGAGCAGCACCGGTACAATATTTCCTGGTCACTGGATTGACCGGAATCGCCTTGATTATTTCCCATGGGAATATCTAAAGTCACTTGTGTCGAGACGCTAATGGATACGGAGAATTGTAGCGGCTTGTGATGTGTTTCAGAACACATCAGGGACATTTGCCAGGGTGCATCAGAATCTTGTTCGCCGATGTCATGCTTGCACTGAGATTGGTTGCCGTCAGTTTCAGCACATTTTATAAGATGCAGTACAAATAGTACGTTCATTTTGTCGGTGATCGTATTTACAATTAGCTAATGTAAATAGAAAAGTACACAGTAATATGATTTTATCCCTATTGTTTCCTTAAGTTGGCTTATCCTACCCCATGTACTCTGCCTCATATTGTCCGGTGGAGCATCCTCTATGTCCTGTTAAAGTTTGCACGCTCTTACGGAAACACCCTTTATGTAGGATAAATTTCACAGTGTCTGATGCTCGTACATTATCTGACACTGTGGCTACATTCTATCCTATAACAAGTATTTAGTGAACATTGAACACATCATAGAAGCAACTGAGTAATCGCCGCGCTGTGATTGTCTTTGCGGTTCTGGAGTTCCCCGCTTCGACCGATCTCTTCACTCAAATGCCTGCTTGCTACTTCATACTCTAACAACTTGTTACTGAATGAGGCTGCTTCCTAGGATGAGGCTATAGCTAGGTACTTCACTTCTTTGCCCTCACTTATTTTCTTCTTTATAACAATTTCGCTACGTTTAGGAGCAATTTCTGTAAGGAATTTGTTATATAATCAGTGCCGTTAAAAGTATAAAACCACAAATAACACCTAATTTGGGAAGATCGGGTGGGGGGAAGGGGGGGAGGGGAGGGTTGCTTTGCTAACAACTATGATTCAAAGAGGTTTCCATTCTGTGGCAATAATTGTACAAGTTTATTTCATTATCATATTCTTTCATTTAAATACTGTACAACTTCACAGTTAATTAATCAACATATTCTCCATTTGTGGTGAACTTGACATGAAATTTAACATGATACTGCAGCGCATGTGTGTTTAAGAAGTTGCATGCAATCTTCCTTTGGACATGCATGCATGTCAGAGGGAACGGACACTGCGGCGACTACAGCCTTTATGAACTACATGAAATGTCTTTGCAGTTGCGAATACGGGTAACCATCAGATGTATAATTGGAATGAAGACAATAAAAATTCATCCCGCACCAGTACTCGATGACGGATTTCCCGCTTCGCGCGAGCGGCCACTTTAACTGCTTGAGCTGTCTGTGTACAACTCAACGCCCCCCCCCCCCCCCCGCAAACTTGCATATCTCGTCGTTCATGCGTCACAACCTGCACACATACACAATATGTAATTCCTGTACAGGAGAAGGACATTTCAATTGAAGGTCGCTCCCTGGTATCAGTAAATAAATACGATATTTTATTTCGTGTGTTGTTAAGAAGTATGATACAATTTTCATCGGACATGCATGCGTTTAAATCTGCTTTCATCAGTGGAGTGCACGGACTCTTGTTTACGTCACTGCCACCATTGCGCACGCTCGGTGTTGTTGTGATTTACAGTTGTCTCTGTGCAGCTCACTTCCTTCGACGTACCTTGGCAAGTCGACCCTGAAGTTCAGATATACAACTGAGAATGCATGACAAAAAGCATTAAAATTGTACAATTTTTACGAGATAACGTTGAGAGGGAACAGATTACTCTCCCACCTATTTTTCAGATTCAAAGCTACTCTTTAATGTTAATTTTACACCCAAGACATAAGTTTTGTGAGCTGACAGGAAGTTATCACCATGAGCAGGCATTGATGGGGAGCATGTACATTGTTAATGGATGTGGGATCTTCCTGATGGCTTTCCTCCGAATACTATTTTTTTGAGTTGAGTACAAGCAGCCAGTTTTGTCATTTAACAGTAAATCTTGCAGTGGACGTTTGGGGCTTGGAAACATGTACAGCTCATAGGGAAAGGAATATCTCGAAGCACTTGGCGGCGACAGAATGCTGGTCCCAAGAACTTCTCGCACCTGTGTGCAGACAACGTTGTCAGCCAAACGGACCAAAAAACTACCTACCTATGTGTACCTGTTAGGCGCCTCTAGCAATGGCAGGGGCAGGGAAGCAAGAGAAATTTACGTCCCCCAGCCGAGGTGTTTCAACAATGCGTAAACCCCCTTAGTGAAGAGGGATGAGAGCCATAAAAATTGGCGACTTTCCATGTTCACTGTCGACTGGACACTATCCAGAGAGCCATCAGGTGGTGTATTTTATGCCAAAAAACTTTTACCATAATTTATTATAAAAGATCAATCCTGTGTTGATGTCTTAATCACTTATCAATAATTGACTACAATAATGACACGGGCACTATTTCATTAAATTATTTCAGCACTTAAGTTCATTTAGATTCTGATAAAAGTGATAACCTCTAATGCACGTTGACAACAACCATTGTCAAAGGGCAAAATCAATTTAACAGACACATTGGCCAGTTAGACAAGTGGAAGGCTTACTAATTAAAGTGACTACTATCAGGGCGTAAACTCATAGTCGCCTGTAGCTTTCCTAATCATACTGCAAGACGATGTGGTCTCGCAGTGTCTGCATCGGTTATCACAAACCGGTAGGGATTCACCTCTTCATTGTTAGTAGCCCAGTCTTCGTGAACTGGCCAACAATGAGGCATGTGAGATGATCCTCAATAACACGAGGGACCTTCATTTCAGACAATTGGATGGACACATTGTCCCCATGAAAATGGAACATGTAGGTCCCAGCGAGACAGCCAGTGTGTTTGAGCTGCCATTTGAGATGCTAAGCAGAGATGGTGATCGCAGTGTTCAGGAAAAAGCTGTCTTTACCATGTACCTAGTTCTGAATTGGGTGCGCCAGATGCACATGGAACTTACTAAACATGTCCCATCCTATTTTAACCTATGTGGATAGCATTCCATCATAATTTGCGATGGACAGTGAAAGACATGTTCGGGTTGTGAGTAAGAAGGACATCTCAGATTAAGCTTATGCAACGTCGCATCTCGCAACTGTCTCTGGGGAGAAGAGATATCACCTGATCCAACATTGCTCCTGTTGATGTATGTGTGTGCCCCTTAATCTGTGCCATCTGATCGTTTGTCAAAAGAAGCGTCTTCTCTGTTCGACCGTGAAGCACTACTGATGAACAATCTGCACTGCCAAAGCACCCCCCCCCCCTCCAAGCACTGGTATTACAATGTGAAGAGAAAATGGCGCCACAAGAGAGGTTGGCTGTGGAAGACTTGATGGTGAGAACCGATGGTTTACTCCCCAATGACGATTCCAGTCATTGTCAGATACTGACCCTCATATCTGAAACAAAGGGCTTTGAAGCAAAGGAAGAAATGCCAACTGACCATGTCAGATGCCTTCAGAATGATGTCTATAAAAGGTGGAGATCTCGACAGTGGCGATTGTCCCCAGCATGTAGGTATTATTATTGGTTCCTCTGATGGGATTTGACCGGCAGCAGATATGCTGTGCTTCTCGATGATGGATAGCAGCTGGATTAAGAATCTGCCCCCATCTCAGGAGTACTACAACCTTCAGACAACCCTTTAATCCCACACAAGCCAGACTGCATAGGCCAATGATGTCGAGTACATGACATATGCTTCTATAGCTAAAGAGATAGCAGTTGCATTGCACCATGGCAGTTAAATGCTGATCGCTATAGGAGGGGACACATTGTCAACAGTGGGGCCTTCTTCAGGTCTCCAACTTCCACTCCTCCCAACAGGCATCAACAACAGTGCCTCTCCACGCCAGGCCTACCAGATTGGCGCCATAAACCACAGTACCATCAGTTCCAAAGTCAAGTGCTCCTTCAGGAAGTGCACTTCAACCAGTTCCCATCTATTTATGCATATGAAATTTACCAGGTGCTGTACACAGGCAATGGTAATAGTATGGCCATCATTGTGAAGGAATGCATCATGATCAATGGTGTGGCTAACATTCCATTAGCATGAGGACTTGCTCTCACATTTAGGGGCATCAGGATCGTGAATGCGTGCACCCCTTCTGGTATGGACAAGAGGACAGATTGTTCGAGGTTTCACAAAGAGGAGGTCGAGCCATTATTTGAGGAACGCTAGGATCATATCATCTGAGGGGGCGACTTCAGTTGTGTCCTGTCTCCACAGGATCAAATGCCACACTTTAGCACAGGCCAGGAATTGCAATGGATGGTGAAAGACCTTTGTCTCATCGATACCTGACAGTGTATTCACTGTCACAGATAGATATAAACATACAATATTTGACACACCAGTAATAGGGCAAAGCCGTTTCTGGGACACTTTTGATGTAAACTGATATCAAGATAATTACACAAATTAATTAAATTGCTCAATTAATTACACCCACCCCACTGATAATATCATTGGATTTCCCTGGACAGCACATGGATCCCTTCCGCCACCATGTCTCTGGGAAATCCCAACCCCTCACATGCTCCTTTCCCCTCCCACTCCCCCAATAGCCCCACATCCCTGGAACTGTCTGGAAATTCAAATTTATTGGCGGGAATATCAAATTTTATGTGTTTACCTTGAGGTTAGGAGACCAGCAGTATACAAGACCATCAGAGGCTGCTGGCCATTCCCACTCCTCTCTCCCCCTCTCATCGTCCACTTGTGAGGGAGCTTCAGTCTGTGCTGAACTGTTGGACAGGATGGATATAAGTCTTTATTTTGTGCGATATGTTCAGTGGATGGGAAGTCATTGTTGGACAAGGAGAGTTTAACAGCTATATTAGCTGTGATCATGCAGCTGAGGAATGTGTCCATAGCTACCTGCACTACCCTTGGAAAGCGATGATATTGGCCGAATATATGAAGAAGGCGGATATGCTTCATAAACTCACGAAGATGCAGCAGGACGGGAGTAAGTTACACTTCTCAACTCATTTCGATAAATGCTTGTGATGTAGAACATCCAAGAAAAGTCCAGTCTGTCTTCTGAAGTGGAAGGGGCTAGATGCTCATCCTCTCCAGCTCAAGTACCCATGAGTACTATTGAGTAGATGCTGGTGATTGTAACCTCCCCCTCACTTATCGACCTTAATGACAGTGAAAAATGAAACCGCGTGTACCTAATGGGAATTTTGGAAAAGCAATCGTCACCGAAGTTAACCTGTCGGTAAAGAGGGAGGAAAGGGTTACATCTAAATGAAAGGAAAAATGCAAATGAAACTGGTGGAAATTAATTTTGAAAAGGGGTAAAGTTAATAAAGAAAGTAAATGTGCGGCCGTTACGTTAACAATCAACTAGCGGTAATTAGATATTTGAGATTTGGGGGAAATTACGGCCGCCAGTCCTATGGACAATTACTATAGTAACTGAAAAAGAAAGGTTATTACACATATAATTAGCACTAGAAGCGTGGCAACTGAAGGTTGACACGTGTAGTGTGAAAACTGAAAGTTTGTCAGAAGTAATAAATTTCGCTGCACTCTGACTTAATTTAGCAAAAGAATTAATGAAACTGGAAAATCGAAAGTTAATTTAGTGACTGAAGTTAATAGTGAGCTTTCTTTCTGAAGCACATCGAAATACAGTTAGTCTTGGACTACCTCAACAATCATTTCTAAAGCTACTTGAATCTACGCAATTTAGAAAGAAGAGATTTAACTTTGAACTTGAATTAAACGATTCTGAACAATTAACAATAGTAAAATTTAGTACGTACCAAGCTGAGCTGCAGTCACAGGTAAGCTAAAATATGGTAACAAAACTCACACTCTTAATTTGTGCTTGTGTAATCTAACTATTGTAGCCAGCTATGAATACTTAAAGTGAACTTTGAAATTAAAGCAGTGAAATGGAATTATGCTGGCGTTTGAATTTCAACGACACTCGGGTTCATTTCGGAAAAGGAAGGGACCCTGCTTGGCAATGCAATTGGGACAATGAACAACAAAGGTTCATGCTAAGTTGCTGTAATTTTGCGAGGCAAATGGAACATTTTGAAAAGCTGAGGTCTGCCATACAGTTCTGAAACTTTACGTGCTTTTAGTCTTCCTTGTTGGTTGATTGAAGGTTTGAAGCCGTCGATCGAGGAGGTGGCGACAGTCACTCATTGTCGGCCGTCGCTGTTGCAGAAGCTGGATGTTGGCGCGCCTTCTTCTCGACACGGTCACCAGGCGAAACGGGCTCTTGATGTGCGCCAGCTAATGCTTCCCGTCCGCGACACCATGTCAGAAACTATTATCGCGAGTCGAGCGCAATTACATGCTGCCAAACCCCGAAAGCGCGGCAACTCGCGGGAGCGTCACACAACACACCTGCTCCACTCGCTACTCCAGCCAGACCCCGACTGCTCTGCCCGCGCCCCACGCGGCAAAGTTAACACTACCAAAGATCCTACACACTTTGATTCTTCACACGACCTATCGATGTAATCGTTCGATAGCAGTTTTCCCTAGGCAAGACCCAGCGTAGAAATACAAATAATATTTACGAAACAAACCAATTATACATCGACATAAATGCATATATATATATATATATATATATATATATATATATATATATATATATATATATATATAGGCATTATCCTGTGTTTTGGAAAGACTGAACAGATGGCTGCATTGTGTTAAAAGTGTGTATAAAGACATTGTAGACTATCTCCTAGTGAAAAGTGCGCATGCTGATGATTTACAGCAGTGTATCAATACCGTGCCAAAAGAAAGGACAACCAGTATATAAATAGTAAAACAATTACAATATACGAAGACACAGAAATGTTATATATTCAGGTAACAAAAATAAGGAAAACAAATTTATAGTACAATAGATGGAAATAGGAGAATATGCATTTCCGGCGTTACATGATGAGTGGCGATTATTTTAATAAGTGTACTACATGCAAGATATGTCTAAGAGATGAATGTCTGCAACAACCCTGACTGAGTGAGGAAGTACACACAACTAGCACCAGAGGTCTCTTGAAACATGTCTTGCCCCTCTCCACCACCACCACCTCAAACAGAAGTGCAGGAACACTACATCTGATCATGCGATCACTACATCGGGTATATAGGGTGGACATAGCAGCTCGCCTGTCTCGCCTGCTCGCCTGTCTCAGTCAGTCTTTGGAAGAAGGAGAACCATGACGGGTCACCAGCTGCAGTCGGGATCGTGCAGCACACCACAGCAGCAGACTAGGAAGAACTGTAAAGTGAGTGTGTTGCAGTTCCAATTTTTTACTTTGTTCAACTCCATTTTCTTTGTCTGTGCGGATGCTTATTGCTTCTTCTTCTTTGTTCAGCGGTGACCCCCGATGCTTCCTGACCTCAAGTTGCAATGACCACCAGCTTCTTGGAGCCTGCAGTGACCTTCAACGTGTCTGGACAAGCACAGCGTCATCACTGTGGGATCCTGTTATGCACCTGGTCAGCATGCTGGAGCAGGAAAATGCTGTTCCGTTATTTATACCACTGAGTGATGAGTACACCCATCCTGTCCCTGACTCATAGAAGTGTATGGGTGGTCCTACCATGTATAGTACAGGTCAGTACCGACTACCAACATATGAGCCATCTCAGGAGATTTCAATACCACCGCAAGAAGAACAAGTTGTTGAGATTTTAGATGAGAATCTACCACTTCCACCTAGCACTCCAACGCTTTTCGCTTCAACATACAATTGAATCTCTGCAGGTTCAAAGCGTTTGAATATCGGTATACCAGTAGCTGTAGAAGCCAATGATTGGTGGTGTGTGTTGTTAGAAATTGAAAATGTATCTAAAATGTTAAAGTGCAGTCTACTGAGCATGAATGGGATGAAATGAAATGTGCTGAAGACTGTATCAATCAGCAGATGATCACCGAGTATTATCCAACACGTACCCCACCAGACATTAATTGTAGTGCTCTAACCCTCTCAGTTAAAACAGCATATGGTGAATAAGTACTCTGTGTGAAATCAAGGAATACCATCACTTATCAGCGACACTCCACCGTTGCAAAGGTGTATAGTCTAGAGGTGGCATTATCCTGTGTTTTGGAAAGACTGAACAGATGGCTGCATTGTGTTAAAAGTGTGTATAAAGACATTGTAGACTATCTCCTAGTGAAAAGTGCGCATGCTGATGATTTACAGCAGTGTATCAATACCGTGCCAAAAGAAAGGACAACCAGTATATAAATAGTAAAACAATTACAATATACGAAGACACAGAAATGTTATATATTCAGGTAACAAAAATAAGGAAAACAAATTTATAGTACAATAGATGGAAATAGGAGAATATGCATTTCCGGCGTTACATGATGAGTGGCGATTATTTTAATAAGTGTACTACATGCAAGATATGTCTAAGAGATGAATGTCTGCAACAACCCTGACTGAGTGAGGAAGTACACACAACTAGCACCAGAGGTCTCTTGAAACATGTCTTGCCCCTCTCCACCACCACCACCTCAAACAGAAGTGCAGGAACACTACATCTGATCATGCGATCACTACATCGGGTATATAGGGTGGACATAGCAGCTCGCCTGTCTCGCCTGCTCGCCTGTCTCAGTCAGTCTTTGGAAGAAGGAGAACCATGACGGGTCACCAGCTGCAGTCGGGATCGTGCAGCACACCACAGCAGCAGACTAGGAAGAACTGTAAAGTGAGTGTGTTGCAGTTCCAATTTTTTACTTTGTTCAACTCCATTTTCTTTGTCTGTGAGGATGCTTATTGCTTCTTCTTCTTTGTTCAGCGGTGACCCCCGATGCTTCCTGACCTCAAGTTGCAATGACCACCAGCTTCTTGGAGCCTGCAGTGACCTTCAACGTGTCTGGACAAGCACAGCGTCATCACTGTGGGATCCTGTTATGCACCTGGTCAGCATGCTGGAGCAGGAAAATGCTGTTCCGTTATTTATACCACTGAGTGATGAGTACACCCATCCTGTCCCTGACTCATAGAAGTGTATGGGTGGTCCTACCATGTATAGTACAGGTCAGTACCGACTACCAACATATGAGCCATCTCAGGAGATTTCAATACCACCGCAAGAAGAACAAGTTGTTGAGATTTTAGATGAGAATCTACCACTTCCACCTAGCACTCCAACGCTTTTCGCTTCAACATACAATTGAATCTCTGCAGGTTCAAAGCGTTTGAATATCGGTATACCAGTAGCTGTAGAAGCCAATGATTGGTGGTGTGTGTTGTTAGAAATTGAAAATGTATCTAAAATGTTAAAGTGCAGTCTACTGAGCATGAATGGGATGAAATGAAATGTGCTGAAGACTGTATCAATCAGCAGATGATCACCGAGTATTATCCAACACGTACCCCACCAGACATTAATTGTAGTGCTCTAACCCTCTCAGTTAAAACAGCATATGGTGAATAAGTACTCTGTGTGAAATCAAGGAATACCATCACTTATCAGCGACACTCCACCGTTGCAAAGGTGTATAGTCTAGAGGTGGCATTATCCTGTGTTTTGGAAAGACTGAACAGATGGCTGCATTGTGTTAAAAGTGTGTATAAAGACATTGTAGACTATCTCCTAGTGAAAAGTGCGCATGCTGATGATTTACAGCAGTGTATCAATACCGTGCCAAAAGAAAGGACAACCAGTAAGTTTGAGAGAAATTCAAGCTTAATTTCACACATACAAGAAACTGTTATTTGGTAAATTCTGCACAGGAATGAAGGTGAAGAGAGAGTCTATTTGTTACTCAGATGTACTGCATCCAGTGTATGATTTTTGAATATACATAAAATCCTGTGTGTTATTTCTTACTTTGTAACCCTGTTATTATAATGTAGCTGTCGTAACTCATTCGGTAAGATGATTGCACTATAGTGGGTACATATATTATTATTGTTGTTACAAGTGTTCATTTTTCTATAAAAGACCATTTCACACCAAAAACTGATGTAGCTGGTATCATGGAAGGGAGGGTGATGCATCAGGACTTTGTTGTAAGTAACTGGTCCTGTGATGGTGCGGAAGAAGAAGAAGAAGACTGGGATACTCCTTCCTGATAACATAAGAGATATAATTGTGGGTCCATCCAACTGTGGGAAAATAAATGTTCTCATGTCACTACTAACACACCCAGATGGAGTCCACTACAAGTGTGTATGTTTATTTTCGAAAACGCTATTTGAACGCAAGTATCAGCTATTGCAGAAGATACTGCAGGATGTAGGCGGTCTAACATACACGACATTTAGTCAAAACAGTCAAATCCCCCTCCCTCCAGAAAGAGTAAAGCCCAACACAGTGTTCTTGTTTGACGATGTCGCTGTGGGAAACAAAGATTAAATTCTACAATATTTCTGTTTTAGTCGCTATACATGTATTGATGTATTTTATTTGAGTCAGACATATTCCACAATCCCGAAACAGCTGGTGAGGGATAATGCAAATTTCATTATAGCTTCAAGACAATTTGAATCTAAAACACATTTACCAGGCGCATGTAGGAATCATTCAACAAATTTGTAAAGATATACACACAGTACTCGAATCACAGACAGTACAGTTACTTGTTATTGATAAATAAAAAAAATAAAAAAAAAGCTGGATGACGGGAGGCGTAGACTGAATTTCCAGGAGTCCCTCTATATTTATATATATATAGCTATTAAAAAACATGATTAGTATTTTAGTGTAAATCACATCATGGACAAGTTCGCATGTATGTCAGACACGCAGCCTGAGAGGATAGGTGTGCAACTGTACAGGGATGGAAAATTTCAATCATAAGAACGTAACGTTAAGGAGCTAGAGACGTTGCCCATACCCTTCTGAGACTGATACATTATCAGACGCTAGGGTTAAGCAACTAGAGACGTACACCTACATCATTCCGAGAAAGAGAGCAGAAGATTTAGCTGTAAAGGTTGATAGAACTGAAAAGAAAGCACATGATTTAACTTTAAAAGTTGAGCGAAATGCATATAAGGTGCAGACAGTGAAACAACCCTCTTAATATATCGCAAGATGTTAGCTAAGCATAAAGTCATCGCTGCATTCAAGGCTGTCCGAGAGAAGTTATAATTTCTAAGCTTAGGACATTTGGATCGAGAGTAGACACTGCGAGAAACGTTTAAACCAATTACTGAATCCCTCGATGGACTAAATTACACAACGACAACGATGCTGCTACTGCTTGTTTCACTAACCATCACAGTTACGCTAAGATAGACAAAACATACGTGTTGGGCACACAGCCTATAACTTTAAAGGAAAAAACAGTACAGATAGCGGGAGGGAATTTCAAAGAACACCAGGTCTACTCAATCTCATTTTCCTAAACCCCTCAAAAACAGTTAAATTTCCAGACAAGGATCTGGGGATGTATGGTAAAATGCTACAACTGGCTGGTGAACACACGAAAGCAGGAAACCAACGCAGTGAAAAATACAGAGACACTATAAAACCTTTATTATTAGACGGTCGGTATAGCAGTGATGATGGTAATGACAGTCAGCATAAAAGAGACAGCAATCAGCCCCCTAGTATGTGTATTACATCTTCAATGAGATAATAGATCGACTATGACTGTTAATAGAATCAACTGCTGTGGGCAGTACTGCGCATTCGAATGAGGTTGTCTCAGTAACTTCAGAGCTTAGAGAGACGGATATAATCCAATGAGTATGGAGACAGTAGTTCAAGAACTGCACAAACCAACAGTCAAGCCATACCCTCATAGGCATGTTATGATTAAAGGTTTGGATGACTTGTGGTAGGCTGATCTTGTAGACATGGGGGAATATTTACTTGAAAATAATGGATTTAAATATATTTTAATGGCTGTTGATACATAGGCTACACCAACTTTGTCTGGGCATTATCTGTTAAAGCAAAAACGGTGAGAAATGGCATGAAGCTGTTCGTGCATTTGTTGCAGACAGGGATGAATCGATGCCTTGATGACCTCCAAACCGATCACGGTGCAAAGTTTTTTAATAGGTATTTCAAGACCGGTACAGCAGAATGGAATATATCACTGCTCAACATTCGACCAACTGAAGGCGAGTATAGTGGAATGTCTGAACAGAACAATAAAAGGTCAAATGTGGATGTATTTTAATCTTTGAGGCTCATACAAATGGAAAGATATCTTCCCAGAAATAAATGCACAATAAAAATAAGACCAATCGCTGTTTGTGATAATGGACTTATGGATACGGAGAACTATCGTATTAAAATGCTCGATCCACGTAAAGAGAAATTTAATGTCGGTGATTTGGTATGTATCTCAAAACACAAGAGAAGTCATACCTCACAAACTCGACAAGTGAGATATTCACAGTTTGAAAAGTGCAGAGAACAAATCCCAGAACTTACATTTTAAAAGATACCAGTGGCACTGAAATTTCAGGATGCTTTTACACCAAGGAAATGCAGAAGAATTCAGAACCACATGTGTTTCTCATAGAGCGTGTCATAAAACGTCGAGGGATCAGAGCACTAGTTAATTGTCTTGGTTTTCCTGCCATGCAAAACAGCTGGACTGACTCTGACGATTTTCCATATAATTGGATGCACATATAATTGGATGCACAATCGCACTTAATGCGTGATAGGAGACGCACTATAGGAGGCGGTGGTATATTCTCGACAAACCTCCCATCGAGCTGCACATTCCAGGTTATAATTACTGCGGACCTAGTACAGAGCTTCAGAAACATTTGGCTCATGGTGAAAGGGGGATTAACCGGCTTGACGAGACGTGTTGGACCACCACATTGCATACTCATAGCATAAAAATCTCCCAGGACGTCACGTCAGGATCGAATTTTAGCTGATAAAGCCAAGGCAATACATGCGAGAAAGGATGTTGGTATAGGCCAGCGCATTACAGCATTTGCAGTTGATGAAACCATGTGTGTTAAAATTAAGTTGGCTTTGGGTGTGAATTTCAAGCAAGTTATGATCGCTGTACGTCGCGCACTGAAGGAGGAGAAGACAATGATGAAAAGGCAGAAGGAGTGTTTGATAAACTGTATCCTGACAGTGATGTACGCAGCAAAAAATGCCTTAAGCATAAAGGACCGGTTAAAGCACTAAAGGTTCTGCCAATACCCAAGACATCAGATGGAATTATCCCCTTCCTCATTCATGCCCTCGCTGTTCTCCCAGCAATGGGCTCACTGACTGGTGGTTCTCGGCTATTGCCAAAACAGTCAAGAACGGACAGAACTCCCAAGAACAACCAGAGGAAGTAAGAAGATATAACCGCATGACAGAAGCAGCAGCCTTTGGGAAAGGACTATACCTGAAACCATACGTCTCCTCATAAATAACAAAAAGCACGTTAGCTGTCCTACCGGACATCTGATGGATTTCAGGTAGAGTACATCATGGTCAGACAGATTCCTAAACCAGATACTGGATTGTAAGGCGTCCCCAGGAGCAAAAAAGTGTTTCAATTGGATTTATGCACTATGGGACTTAACATCTGAGCTCATCAGTCCCCTAGAACTTAGAACTACTTAAACCTAACTAACCTAAGGACATCACACACATCCATGCCCGAGGCAGGATTGGAACTTGGGACCGTAGCGGTCTTGCGGTTCCAGACTAAAGCGCCTAAAACCGCTCGGGTACACCGGCCGGTCCCCAGGAGCAGATATAGACGCAGATCACAATGTAGTAGTGATGAAGAGTAGCCAAAAATTTAATAGATTACTCGGGAAGAATAAATACACAAAGAAGTGGCACACGGAAGTACTAAGAAATGACGAGATACACTTAAAGTTCCCTAAGGTTGTATATACAGCAATAAAGAATAGCTCAGGAGGCAGTACAGTTGAAGAGGGATGGACACCTCTAAAAAGGACAACCACGGAAGTTGGAAAGAAAACATAGGTACAAAGAAAATAATTGCGAAGAAACCATGGATAACAGAAGAAATACTTTAGTTAATCGATGAAAGAAGGAAGTACAAAAATGTTCAGGAAAATTCGGGAATACAGGAATACAAGTCGCTGAGGAATGAAATAAATAGGAAGTGCATGGAAGCTAAGATGAAATGGCTGCATTAAAAATGTGAAGAAATTGAAAAAGAAATGATTGCCAGAGGAACTGACTAAGCATACGAGAAAGTCAAAACAGAAGTTGGTGAAATTTAAAAAAGGGTGGTAACATTAAGAGTGAAACAGGAATTTCACTGTTAAACGCATAGGAGAGAGTGGATAGGTGGAAAGAGTACATTGAAAGCCTGAATGGGGGGGGGGGGGGGAGGAAGATTTGTTTGATGTCATAGAAGAAGAAGAAGAAGAAGAAGAAGCAGGACTTGATTTGGAAGAGACAGAAGATCCAGTGTTAGAATCAGAATTTAAGAGAGCTTTCGAGGACTTAAGATCAAATAAGACAGAAGGGATAAATAACATTCCATCAGAGTTTCTAAAATCCTTGGGGTAAGTAACAACAAAACTACTGTTCAAGTTTGTGTGCAGGATTACAGAATACCATCTGACTTTCGGAAAATATCGTTCACGCAATTCTGAAGACTTCAAGAACTGAAAAATGTGAGAATTATCGCGCAATCAGTTTAACAGGTCATGTATCCAAGTTGATGACAAGAATAATATACAGAAGAATGGAAAATAAAATTGAGGATGTGTTGGATAACGATCATTTTGGCCTTAGGAAAGGCAAAGGCATCAGAGAGGCAATTCTGACGATGTTGATAATGGAAGCAAGGCTAAAGAAAAGTTAAGACTTTTCATAGGATTTGAAGACCTGAAAAAAGCGTTCGACAATGTAAAATGGTGCAAGATGTTCGAAATTCTGAGAAAAATAGGAGTAAACTATAGAGAGAGATGGTTACTATACAATATGTACAAGAACCAAGAGGGAATAATAAGAGTGGAAGACCAGGAATGAAGTGCTCGGATTAAAAAGAAATGTAGTCTTTCGCTCCTACTGTTCAATCTGTACATCGAAGAAGCAGTGATGGAAATAAAAGAAACTGAAGGTGAAAGGACATCAATGCTACGATTGGCCGATGACATTGCTATCCTCAGTGAAAGTGAAAAAGAATTACATCATCTGTTGAATGGGATGAACAGTCTGATGAGTGCAGAATATGGCCCGAGAGTAAGTCGAAGAAGGACGAAAGTAATGAGGAGTCACAGAAACGAGAAAAGCGAGAAATTTAACATCAGGATTGATGGTCACAAAGTAGATGAAATTAAAGAATTCTACTACCTAGGCAGCAAAACAACCAGTGACGAATGGAGCAAGTAGGACATCAAAAGCAGACTAGCACTGGCAAAAAGGGCATTCCTGGTCAAGAGAAGTCTACTTATATCAATCACAGGCCTTAATTTGAGGAACAAATTTCCGAGAATGTATGTTTGGAGCATAGCATTGTATGGTACTGAAGCATGGACTGTGGGAAAACCGGAACAGAAGAGAATCGAAACATTTGAAATTAGGTGGACTGAAAAGGTAAGAAATGAGGAGGTTCTGTGAAGAATTGGAGAGGTAAGGAATATGTGGGAATCACTGACAAGTAGAAGGAACAGAATAATAAGACATCTGTTAAGACATCAGGGAATGACATCCATGGTATTAGAGGGAGCTGTAGAGGGCAAAAACTGTAGAGGAAGGCAGAGATTGGAATACATACAGCAAATAATTGAGGACGTAGGTTGTAAGTGCTACTCTGAGACGAAGAAATTGGCACAGGAGAGGAATTCGTGGTGGGCCTCATCAAACTAGTCAGAAGACTGGTGACTCAAAAGAAAGAGGTAATGTAGTGAACGAAAATTTTGTGATTGCAAGTTAACTAATGCCAGAGTCTACGTGATTAGATTAGATTAGATTAGATTAGATTAGATTAATACTAGTTCCATGGATCATGAATACGATATTTCGTAATGATGTGGAACGAGTCGAATTTTCCAATACATGACATAATTAGGTTAATTTAACAACATACTTAAGTTAATATAACAACTTTATTTTATTGTGTTTTTTGTTTTTCTTTATTTTTTATTTTTATTTTTCAATTTTTTTAAATATTTTTTTGTTTTTTTTTCTTAATTTATATCTAAAAATTCCTCTATGGAGTAGAAGGAGTTGTCATTCAGAAATTCTTTTAATTTCTTCTTAAATACTTGTTGGTTATCTGTCAGACTTTTGATACTACACTCCTGGAAATGGAAAAAAGAACACATTGACACCGGTGTGTCAGACCCACCATACTTGCTCCGGACACTGCGAGAGGGCTGTACAAGCAATGATCACACGCACGGCACAGCGGACACACCAGGAACCGCGGTGTTGGCCGTCGAATGGCGCTAGCTGCGCACCATTTGTGCACCGCCGCCGTCAGTGTCAGCCAGTTTGCCGTGGCATACGGAGCTCCATCGCAGTCTTTAACACTGGTAGCATGCCGCGACAGCGTGGACGTGAACCGTATGTGCAGTTGACGGACTTTGAGCGAGGGCGTATAGTGGGCATGCGGGAGGCCGGGTGGACGTACCGCCGAATTGCTCACCACGTGGGGCGTGAGGTCTCCACAGTACATCGATGTTGTCGCCAGTGGTCGGCGGAAGGTGCACGTGCCCGTCGACCTGGGACCGGACCGCAGCGACGCACGGATGCACGCCAAGACCGTAGGATCCTACGCAGTGCCGTAGGGGACCGCACCGCCACTTCCCAGCAAATTAGGGACACTGTTGCTCCTGGGGTATCGGCGAGGACCATTCGCAACCGTCTCCATGAAGCTGGGCTACGGTCCCGCACACCGTTAGGCCGTCTTCCGCTCACGCCCCAACATCGTGCAGCCCGCCTCCAGTGGTGTCGCGACAGGCGTGAATGGAGGGACGAATGGAGACGTGTCGTCTTCAGCGATGAGAGTCGCTTCTGCCTTGGTGCCAATGATGGTCGTATGCGTGTTTGGCGCCGTGCAGGTGAGCGCCACAATCAGGACTGCATACGCCCGAGGCACACAGGGCCAACACCCGGCATCATGGTGTGGGGAGCGATCTCCTACACTGGCCGTACACCACTGGTGATCGTCGAGGGGACACTGAATAGTGCACGGTACATCCAAACCGTCATCGAACCCATCGTTCTACCATTCCTAGACCGGCAAGGGAACTTGCTGTTCCAACAGGACAATGCACGTCCGCATGTATCCCGTGCCACCCAACGTGCTCTAGAAGGTGTAAGTCAACTACCCTGGCCAGCAAGATCTCCGGATCTGTCCCCCATTGAGCATGTTTGGGACTGGATGAAGCGTCGTCTCACGCGGTCTGCACGTCCAGCACGAACGCTGGTCCAACTGAGGCGCCAGGTGGAAATGGCATGGCAAGCCGTTCCACAGGACTACATGCAGCATCTCTACGATCGTCTCCATGGGAGAATAGCAGCCTGCATTGCTGCGAAAGGTGGATATACACTGTACTAGTGCCGACATTATGCATGCTCTGTTGACTGTGTCTATGTGCCTGTGGTTCTGTCAGTGTGATCATGTGCTGTATCTGACCCCAGGAATGTGTCAATAAAGTTTCCCCTTCCTGGGACAATGAATTCACGGTGTTCTTATTTCAATTTCCAGGAGTGTATTTGGTAAGTGACCAAAGACTTTAGTGCCAGTATAATTCACCCCTTTCTGTGCCAAAGTTAGATTTAATCTTGAATAGTGAAGATCATCCTTTCTCCTAGTATTGTAGTTATGGACACTGCTATTACTTTTGAATTGGGTTTGGTTGTTAATAACAAATTTCGTAAGAGAGTATATATACTGAGAAGCTACTGTGAATATCCCTAGATCCTTAAATAAATGTCTGCAGGATGATCTTGGGTGGACTCCAGCTATTATTCTGATTACACGCTTTTGTGCAATAAATACTTTATTCCTCAGTGAAGAATTACCCCAAAATATGATGCCATATGAAAGCAATGAGTGAAAATAGGCGTCGTAAGCTAATTTACTAAGATGTTTATCACCAAAATTTGCAATGACCCTTATTGCATAAGTAGCTGAACTCAAACGTTTCAGCAGATGATCAATGTGTTTCTTCCAATTTAATCTCTCATCAATGGACACACCTAAAAATTTGCAATATTCTACCTTAGCTATATGCTTCTGATTAAGGTCTATATTTATTAATGGCGTCATACCATCCACTGTACGGAACTGTATGTACTGTGTCTTATCAAAATTTAGTGAGAGTCCGTTTACAAGGAACCACTTAGTAATTTTAACTCCGAATTCTATCAGTATGATAATTTACAACTGCAGTAGGATTTAAATATATACAGTATAGCATATATCGTGAATGCGAGTTTCTGTGCTTCATACTACGAAGAGGAAGGATGTCTACAGAGTCCAAGGAAATTCAAGGAGCCGGCGCCAGCCATCTTAATAGACTGCTCAAAACAGAATGAGATAATTGAATTTGGACCTATAGATATACACTGCAGCGATTCTCTAGTTTTACATGAGCATGCGATTAACTACTGCCTGCTCACCGGTGTTGTGCGATGAGCTGTATAAATGGACAGGTGTTGCGCCATATGCTACGGTCGCAGGTTCGAATCCTGCCTCGGGCATGGATGTGTGTGATGTCCTTAGGTTAGTTAGGTTTAAGTAGTTCTAAGTTCTAGGGGACTGATGACCACAGCAGTTGAGTCCCATAGTGCTCAGAGCCATTTGAACCATTTTTTTGTTGCGCCATACCTAGAGCATTCCATAATGGTATCTCAAGGTGCGAAAATCATTGTCGACGCTCAGGGTTCCCATGATGATGAGCGTAGACAGTTCATATTTAAAGATGTTGCATTCATAGCGTGCAGAGAAGAGGCAAGTATAATAGAGACATTCTCAGCAAATATTGCATCACTGAGGTCTTTCAAAGCGGTGAAGTATGCTAAAACAAGGAGGAGTGCAAAGTAGTTAACACGTTTCTACCATGGAATTCACTGCGATGATCCTGGCATACCCTATAAAGATATGGTGATCACACTTCGATTATTATACCACATGGATACCATCACCTATGTGAAGGGGAAGGGGAAGGGGAAGGGGAAGGGGAAGGGGAAGGGGAAGGGGAAGGGGAAGGGGAAGGGGAAGGGGAAGGAGAAGATCACATGGATGCATCGAATCTTCAAGTATGCTACCATACAAGACATGGAATTTTACAGGTGTTCTGCTCTCCATCGTTTCAAGACAAAGAAGAAGTTGTGCGAAAATAGTGTTATGTCCCCTTACGAAAATGTAAAATTACTTTTAAGTTGGACGAGAAATAAAAGAATTTTTACCTCTTAATATGTCTGTACTTTTTTTTACTGGTTACTCCCTAATCTATGTAGTTTAGTCCAGATATTGCGCCTGTGACTTTCCTCGAGCACTGTCGATATAAATTTAGACATATTTGCTATAAGTCTTTGGGAATAGACAGTCATAGTCTCGTGCTACCTACTCCAATAACCCAATATAGGCAGCGCGACAGGCAAAGTTCCATGTCACCGTTCCATGTGTTTTGTTTTTCTCTGTCTTAAACGTCACCTCTCTCATGCTCCAAACTAATACCTTGTGCCCCTTGCACAGCCTTATAGGCATTTGTGGAGATAAGTATTTGTGAAATAAGAACAAAGACATTTGGTAACGAATTTATTTGAATTATTATGTGAAATATTTTATAGTCAGAATTTTAGTTCAGGTCACAGCTTTTCGAAATATTTTAGGGACAGAGTTTTTCTGGTACACAGCACAGATTCAAAGTATCACTGATTGAAAGGTTCTGACTCACATCATAGATTCAGAGTGGTACTGTTTGAATTATTTTGGTTCACATCATGGATACAAAGCAATATAGCTGTCGCAAAGGTACCTATTTCTTCCACTAATACTATAGAAATTCCTTCAGACAAACGAAATAATTTATAATGAACTGGATGGATCTACATGTCCACCACAAACAGATGGAATAATGTACAATGAAATGAGTGGATCTATTTACATCTATACTTAGAAACTGATTGGACTGGATGGCCAGTGGTAGGCGAAACTTAAAAACTATTTTTATTTACATGACACACATGATGTGCAGATATATTTCCATGTGTACACAGTACACACTATATGTGTAAATAAATAAATATTTAGACGACTAGCAATAGAAATGCTGAAGAATTTCTTTGTTGCTTTTTAGGTTCTTTACTTTTTTTACATTTTTCCCAGCAAACAAATATTGTGTGCATAAATAAATAAATATTTATACCATACACATATAGACACAGAGACAATTACTTACACTATGATAAAAGGGCCATACTATTCTGCACAACCACACCCACCCATCCACCCACCCACCCACCCACACACAAACACACAAACACACATTCATCCATTCTCTCACTCTCAGTAAACCAGAGTCGCCCTCTCCTTCTCTCGCTACAAGTGAATAGTGTTGGCACAGGCGAGTTTCAATGCCGTTGTCAGGAATTATCCTTTTATCATCATGAAACGACACGCCAATTTTAGATTGCAATACAGCATTCACCTCGTGTCATCTCGATTGAATACAAGTTTATCATACCACATGCGATGGCTATGATGTAGAACTGTGACCACTGTTGTACAGGCACTGCAAATAGTTTTCGATAGAGAGGGCTCTCAATGTCATAGAACACACACCCTTAGTCTGCCTCTAGTGGCACCTTCCAATGTGTGATATGCATGCACTTTTGATCTCAGACCTGCAAACTTCACAATCAGTAATCCATTCACCTCATCTTTCATAAGGACAATAATCTTCTTGTTGTGTGGAACAATACCATAAGGCTTATCGGTCACACATAGGACGTGTCGAATTCATAGGCCATTACTTCATACGAAGTGAAGTTCTTCACCCAATAGATGAGTTATCTGTATGCATATAAAATAATTTAGGATCTATGATATGAGTTTTTGCAAACTCATACAGAAAATGGTACATGTGGAGTTTGGATAAAACTAGTATGCAGATACCCACAAAATTACGCTTTGTAAACTCTACTACAGTCTTCGCCATCTCCACAGCAATGAAGTTCTCATCGAATATGGTGACCCAGTTAAAATTTGGTGCGGCAGCGCATTTTTCTTACTCCATAACGCGCATTCCATTCGATTCTAATCAAAACTTCACACCTATCCCTCAAATTCTCCATTGTTTTGCCGAAAATTGAAATATACATTAATTTATAAAAATGTTTCTGAAAGTGACATGTAATGGAATATGTCTCATATGCAATTCAACATACTCATTCCACCAAGGGGACTACTTGAAGGAGATAGCCTACATGATTCTAGCCAACTCCATCTCCAGTCTGAGACATGGTTGGAGATTACGACAATGAATAATATACCTCCACTTATTCCCCAGCATTGTCATCAGTTTTTGGGTGGAGCCTCTTCGCAGAACTAGTTGCTCTGGACACTGGGGAAAATCAGCATGTGCATCATGCAAACTAATAGGGTATGTGATCTCTGGCCCCACCACATATGCTACATCAGAATCAGCCACCATACCCCACTTGATTTTTCCACCTAATCCCTAGCATCTGTCTTTGGGCACCCATCATAACTCGCCAATCAGCACTGATTGCTGCATGGCGTGCCCGGTACGTCCAGGTACATGCTGCAACTCGAATCAAGAGGTGCATTGAACCTATTACTGATCTGTGGGTTATTTGCGTTGGCATATCTATAGACACATTAGCCAAGTTTCCTACAGATTCCTTGATCAAATAAAAGAAGCGTCTCGGGATTAGTCAATAACTCTTGAGCATTGCATCCCAAGGCAATGCAGGTGTTGTGTAATAAAAGACACATCCCAGAGACTATGTGGTCACACATAGACTCTGGAATTTCTCAAAAACATCCAGAAACAAGTGCATGTCTGTGACTGTGTAAAGCCATGTGTACTTTCCTAAGGTGGAGATGCTGAATTACCATCACACATTCACGGCTAGCCCATACTCTGCATCCATTATGGCATCACCTGCAGGAGAATGTAGTTGGGTAGCATTATTTCGTTGGGTTTAACTGTAGTAACCAAATACTCATATGGGAAAATTCCATTCCTAGTCACAAGCTATAACTTCTCGTACCAGGAAATGCAGCTACTGAAGTAGAGTTTCAACAAGTTTCTGGAGTGGTGCCTGCATAAAACACAGTGTATCAAGGAAGCAGAGCGTAATTCTTGGCGCCATTCGTTTGGAGAATGAAACATATTTCTCGATGCTCTCAAGGAGGATGGTGACCTGATTTTTCTCCTAGCCAAAATCAGCCAGCTGCTCAACAAGAAATTGAGCATCATACCCGCTTAAATTATGGAAGAAAAAGGGTATGTGCTTTGGTAACTGATAATTAAAACTGCATGTATTGTGAGCTGTGCCACGCAACTTCCACGTTATATGACAGTGGTCTCTACAAGCAGTTTCCATCTTTCTGTCTAACACCAGTCCACAAATGTGACAGACAACAGCGCTTTGTACAAATCTTTATTCTCCTCTGATATGGCCATGGAAACGTTGTCTCTGTAAAGATTGTCAACCTTCTATGAAAGTTTTTCAAGCTCAGTGAGAAGCCAAACCAAAAAATTATTTGCGACATGAGATTTGCAGCAGTTAAAACTTGAATCACTGGATGATACAATTTGGAATGCACCATGTATGCTACCCAGTTTTTTGTAATGTAGTAGATGAGGCTGTAGAGTCACCTTCAAGCAGGTTGCAGGGGCGAGGGGGCATCCAAAGTCCGTGCGCACCACAAAGGGGCATCGCTCCTGATAGTGAGCATTCTTAAACTTTATGAATTTATTTTCCTCAGTAGACATATGACAGTACCGGGTCCTTTTCTAGGTTGTCAAAAAGGCATTGAGGCACCTTAAGCAAATATGGTGCTCACATTCATTTTTACTCATCTGGGAGGCAAGAAGGTAAGCACATCTTTGAACCAAATATAGTGACAATAGCCCACTTGCTCGTTTTTCTCATTGAAGAATAATAGCACAAGTTGCATATGTATACTGTAACTGATACAGGAAGCACTTTTTTAAAATTTCCTCATTCAAAGCTGTGATTTTAATTTTACTGTATCCTCAATTTAAAATACAATTATTTATCCCAGCAAATGAAATTTTCATTGAATTAAAAAATTAAAAATCTAATAAATTTCTTTCTTATAAATAAGTTATACCAACTTGTGTTTATGTATACCAATGACTGAAATCTTCATTTAAAGACTGAGAGGTACATTTCAACTGTAAATGTTTTAATTTTTGAAAATCAATATTTTATATAAATTAACAGTAAAATGATTTATTGCAAAACATACTTATTTCAAGACTTAGAAAAAGGCTGTAAAGAATAATGTACATCAAGTTATACTGATTTAGAAAATTACTGCAATGAAAAAGGTTATTCAAATGTAATTAGATCAGCTCTCTTGGAATTTATTGATAATTTCAGTAAGAAGGAAACGAATAAGAGAGAACTAAGATATAAAACTGTAAAGGAACTTTGAACAGTTTATCAAATGAGAAATATAAAATATATTCTCAATATAATAAACAACAATGAATGGATTTTGTTGTAAATACTGAGGTCAATATTCGTAACAATGATAATGAACTTCAAAATAAAAATTCGAAAGATCTTTATAAAATCTGTAAAATGAGAACTTTAAAAAAATTCTAATCTTAATAAACATCAATTAAAGGATTTTATCAAAAGATCTCGGGGTAATATTAATGGTATCGAACATGAAACGACTGAAAATGTAGACAAAGATTAAGAAATCAAACAAAAACCTATAAGGTAAGTGTTATCTTTCTACATGATGACGATATTTTAAATGACTAAATGAATTTACAGAAAAGCTTCTGCTTTAAAATCAAGAATAATAACTTATGTAATTAATAATACTGGTAATAGTGTTGAACTACAAGAAAGTTTTTATCAAAATAAAAAAGTTATCAGTTAATTAAAGAATATATTTACATGAAGAAGATTGATTCAAGTTTTTTTGTAATTTTAAAAGACAAAATGAATTGTAAAAAATTAATTTTAAAACAAGTAATGAATGTTCAATATGAAAAATTTGTATGGAACATTATTATCAACAATGAATAAACTATTAACTGAAATGGAAGAAAAGCAAAGGAAAGAAATATGGTTGGTCTTTATTTATCGATAATATGGAATTATGTGCTATTAGACACAATCCAATTTCCAGTCCTTCTTATCCTAATCTCTCAAAAGAAATTATAGTCAGGAAATCCATAACTCATGTAAAAAACACATTTCGAAAATGTTTTCTTTATTTAACAAAATCAGCTTTATATCCAGGAGATCGAGGTTGGGAAAGATTAGATAAAAATATTGGGATGGAATTCGATAAAATTTTTGAAGAATAAAAACTCAAGTTCTCCATCCAGTTAGCAGATATTCTAAAATTTGAAAGGAAGTCTAATATTTCCATTAATATTGTACATCCACCTTACAATACAAAAATAAAGAAAAGAGAGCCATTTTAATATTATTTTAATTCAAAGAGAAAATAATTCTCATTGTTATAGGGGGAAAAAATTATGTAGATTAATTAATTCACACTCAACTAAAGGTGAACATAAATTTTACTGTTGCGATAGATGTCTAAGATATGTTCATACACAAGAAAAATCACAAATACTATTGTCACGAATGTTTCTTCTTTTAAAAGATGTGAACAATTGTCAACCAAGTTGTTAAAAGCTTATATTTATAATTATCAAAAACATACACTGTTTTCATTTAGTTATTATGTCAAATATTCTAACAGTGCTTTTAAGCCACTGATTACATATGTTGGTAAAGATTCTGTGGAAAAATTCGTTTAAATATTAAAACAATATGTAGAGAAATTGCAGAAATATACAAATGAAATGTACCAAAGATAATTACTAAAGAAGCTAGAATAAATGATAAAAATTTGTAAATGTGTTTTATTTGTGAAGAAAAATTTCCTGAAGGAGAAGCAGAAGTAAGGCATCACTGTCATTTAACAGGAAAATACCAAGGAAGTGCCTACAAAGACTGTAATCTTAATTATGAAAATCCTTCTTTTATTCCAGTTTATTTTCGTAATTTAACGAAATATGGCATTCGTTTGTTTATCGAAGAATTGGCAATAAATAATCAAGATATTTACATTATTTCAAACAATGAACAAAGATATATTTCTGCTAGTAAAACGCTTAAGTTTGGGTTTGCTTTAAGATTTTTTGATACTTTTAAAATTATGGCATCTAGTATGATATATTGTTTTCAAGTTTTACAAAAGAACAATTTAAAGAAACATCAAAATATTTCAATTATGGACAATTAGATTTAATGAATAAAACGATGTTTATCCTTATGAATATATGAGTTTTGAAAAAAAGTAAATGAAATAAAATTACCTTATAAAGAATATTTTCAACCAAGTGTTAATAAACCTAATATATCTGATGAAGACTGTAATAATGTAGAATTAATTTCGAAAATAATTGTTATCAAAAATTTAGAAGAATAAACAATATTATATAATAAATCTGTTGTTTTAATATTGGCAGACATTTGTGAAAATTTTAAAGATACTTGTGTTAAAGCTTATAAAATCGATCCCGTTTGGCATTTTACTGCACCTTGTTTATCTTATAATTCCATATTAAAAATGTCTAAAATTGAAGTAGATTTATTATCTGGTTATGACATGATTTAATTTTTTCCAAAAGGAATTCGAGGAGGAATTTCACAAGGTGTTATAAGATATGCCAAATCCAATGATAAATACCTGAAAAATTTTGAACTACAAGAGGTATCACATTACACCATATATTTAGATGCAAGTAATTTATACAGTTGGGCAATGTCTCAATTTTTACCATTTACAAATTTCGAGTGGTTACATCCAAAAAATTGTAATACTGATAAACACTCCAAACACGTGATGAATATGATATTTAATTTATTTTAGAAGTTGGTTTGGAATATCCAGGTTAATTATATGATTTAGACAAGAACTTACCAGTTTCAGTCGAATTATTATTTAACAATGTTAAATAATAAAGAAAGAACGTTTTACACTACAGAAACCTTGAACAGTGTCTACTTCTTTGATCAAAATTAAAATGAAAACTCCATACAATCTCTTCATTTGATCAATCAGATTTGTTCAAAAACTAATTTTAATATCGAAATGAGAAAACACGTGGCTAACGAATTTTGAAAAAAGACTTCTATAAACTGATGAGTAATTCCATTTTCGCTAAAACGCTGCAAAACATTAGAAACAGAAAATATTCAAATATTAACAAATCCAGAAAATACACAAACTATATTTCAAAATCAAATTGTGAACATATTGTATTTTCAGAAAATGTATTGGCAGTTCAATTAAACAAAACACTAGTTAAATTCAGTAAACTATTTTACACTGAATGAGTTTTTAGACATTTCAAAATAAAGTCTACGACTTTCATTGTGATGTAATGAAATAAAAATATGATAAAATATTGATTTACATTATGTGGACACCACTTCTTGTATTTTTGATATAAAACTAATGATTTTTACAAAGATGTGAAATCGATAATAAACATATTTGACACAACTGATAATCCAAAAAATAGTATTTATGAAATCCAAAAGCAAACAAGAAAGTTTTAGGAAAAATGAAAGACAAAAACAGTGGAAAAATTGTTTTAGAACACATTAGTTTACAATCGGAGAGTTATGGCTATAGAAAAGAAATTCAAGAATATTAAAAATAAAGGTGTCAAAAATCTGTCATAAAAACCGAAATTAGTTTTGAACACTATAAAAACTCTTTAAATAACAAAATAAAACAATGTAGAGAAATGAATTTGAAAAGATCATTTGAACATGAATTATATTCAGTTGAATATAATAAAATTGTTTTAAGTTTTGACAATGACAAGCGTTTTATATTACAAGATGGAATAAATACTTTACCACATGGTCACCATATAATTAAAGAATTGTCATCAGCATAATTGAAAGGAAAAATTTATTCTGCATCATGTTTGGGGGTTTGTCAGTTTTTAACATTTTCTCATGATACGGTAATTTTTGATGCATTTTCAAATCTCTTTTACAAACAAATCATCTACAAAAAGATTCAATATTTTGATTATAATTGTCTTTATGGTTTTGATGATTAAAACATTTTCTCTTTTTTTTGGTTGATCATAGTCACATTTGTGGAAATATTTAGAATAATTTTTAACTTTTTACAAATTTCATTAGTAAATGCTTTATTATTCCTGATATTGCCAATTTCTTTAATATGTTCTTAGTGGTTTTCTTTATATTCTTTTTCTCTTTTATACATTAATACAACCCAATTTAAAATGCAAGATCTCTTTTGATATTTTCATTTTTTTATTAATTTCTTTTTCATATTTACACAATGGCCAAATCAGTTTATTTGTACTTTCCATTAATAATAAAAAAATTAATGAATTCTATTTTGTGAAAATGGATTCATTTTTATGTCTGAGAAATAGCAAACTTATACAACACAGTAAACAAGTATTAATAATTATTGATAAAAATAATAATCCATGGTTTTATGGTAATCAGGTTGTGGATATTTTAGAATGTGTATGTTCTAGGAAAGCAATGAAAGATATAACGAAACAATTTTTTTTAAAATATTAAATTTAAGTAGCACCAAAACGGTGCTACGTGTAAGTGTTCAATCTCATATGAACCTGGTTTATATTCCTTAATAACGATTTCCTAAATGTCTTTCTGAAAAATTTTCAGGATTTGATTTATCAAGAGGTTTTACCATTAATTCCAAAACATGGTGTGTATAAAACAAAGGGTAATATAAAACAATTGTTCAAATGTTTAATAAATCATTTAAGGAACTAAATAAATTTAATAACATGTATATAAAAAATCAGATGAAATATATGAGAGAACCATAGAAATTTTACATGAAAGGAATGAGGAAATAAATACATTATTAACTCACATTCTTCCTCCATCACCTGTTGAAAATTGAAGATCTACTTCCGTTATTGTAAGTTTATGTATTATAATTTTAATTATGATTACTACATTATTCGAACACCATTTGAAATAGTTCAAACAGAAGTAAAAATTATTACAAATAAACATCCAAATTGTTAAGAATTTTAAAAATTAATTACATACCTAATTCAGTAAGGTTATTGTGGTGTCACCGCCAGACACCACACTTGCTAAGCGGTAGCTTAAAATCGGCCGCGGTCCATTAGTACATGTCGGATCCACGTGTCGCCACTGTCAGTGATCGCAGACCGAGCGCCACCATACGGCCGGTCTCGAGAGACGGACTAGCACTCGCCCCAGTTGTACGGACGACGTAGCTAGCGATGCACACTGACGAAGCCTCGCTCATTTGCAGAGCTGATAGTTAGAATAGCCTTCAGCTAAGTCAATGGCTACGATCTAGCAAGGCGCCATTAGCATTACATAGCTTGTATCTAAAGAGTCACTTGTATCGTCAAGAGCGATGTACCACAAGGATGGATTAAAGTTAAGTATTCCAGGAGCTACGTACTTTTCTTTATAGCATTCATTACGTATCCTGTTTCAGACCTATCTACTAGCCTGCGTGAGTTAACGCGTGCCTTTCGACTACTTCCGAGTGGCGTGGCTGTCTTGTTACGCCACAACAGTTGGCGACGAGGCTTAAAAGAGGATTTCGCATTCGTATTGCTCTAATTTGTGTCATGGTTTCGCCACAATCTCCAGATGTACTGTCCGAATTTTATTGCTTGCAGAATCATCAGACGCAGGCGTTATTGGATGCCCTTGGACAGCTCGTCCAGGGTCAGCGTGCAATTCAAACCTATGCGGCAGCCGCCACTTCACCGCTACCGCAGCCACCACATGCTGTTGCACCCCCGTTCCGGCAATTTGACCCGGCCATGGAATCCTGGACGGAGTGGTAACGCCAATTTGGATTCCATCTCGCCCCTACAGAAGTCAAGGTAACGAGCGGCAGCCTCACTTCTTGTCGTGTGTCGGGGTGCAGACGTACCGTGTGATAGTGAAATTGTTTCCTCGATGCGACGTCGCAACTCTGTCCTACGAAGAACTTTTGTCGGCATTAGATGCCTATTTCAAAGAAACAGTCAATGTCGTTGCAAAAAGGTATACGTTCTTTCGTACAAAACGTATGGCCGGTCAGACTAATAGGGAGTGGGTTGCAACATTGCAAGGCCTTACTAGGGATTGTACTTTTGAGTGTGAATGTGGTCTCCCTTATTCAGATACTGATGTGTCGGCAGCTGGGCCAACACCTTGTAGATAGAGGTGGCTTAAAAGGCACGCGAGACTAACGCAGACGGGAGTGAAGTACTGGAACAGGATACGTAATTAATGCTATGAAGAAAAGTACGTAGCTGGTATAATACTTATCTTTAATACAAACAGACGTGGTACATCACACAAAGGAGACTTTAATTACAATCACTGCAAGGCTAATGGCGCCTTGCTAGTTCGTAGCCATTAACTTAGCTGAAGGCTATTCTGTCTCTCGGCTAATGAGAGAGAAAGGCTTCTTACATCTAGTCGCTAGCTCTGTCGTCCGTACAACTGGGCTGAGTTCGAGTCAGTCTCTCGAGACCTGGCTTGTGGTGGCGCTAGGTTTGCGATCACACAGTGGCGACACGCGGGTCCGACATGTACTACAGGACCGAGGCCGATTTAAGCTACCACCTAGCACGTGTGGTGTCTGGCTGTGACACCACAGATACAATGGTACGTGATGCAATTGCACGGAATGTTTCTGATGTTCGTATACGGGAACAGATTTTGAAACTAGTTAATCCCTCCCTTCATCAAGTGATAGACATATTGGATAGGCAAGACACACTTGACTTTGCTCAGGAATGATTTGCAACTTCGCCAGCCGTGTGTCACATTAACCGGCCCGCCGGGCGCGCTGCACGGAACGATAAACAGCCCTCGCGCTCGTCCGTGCAGCTGCCGCCTAGCTCTCCACGTGTGCCGCGTAAGCGAGCAAATGCAGTGAAATCATGCCCGCGGTGTGCGACTAACCATTCGTGTGAACATTGCCCGTCACGCCAAGCTATTTGCTTTTACTGTAATAAGAAAGGACATGTTCAAAGTGTTTGCCAGCAAAAGCTCCGATCAGAAAATCACAACCATTCCAGGCCCTTTGCTTCGCGCCGTAATCGAACCAAGAATACGCAGGCTCGTGAACCTTCGCCCATGGACATTCATGTAGTTCATTCCACTCCGCCCAGTGCCACTTTCTCTAACAGTGACTGTGTTCGTTCCACAAATAGTGTGCGTCGACGTCGCCGGAAATCTCGTCCGGTCGCAAGTGCTTCTGTACCAGTATCAGTTCAAATTGCACGAGAAAGTCGCTCTTGTCGTCAGCAGGACAATACACTTTTTGTAGACTTGGGCCTTGAAGGCAAAGTGATACCATTCCAGCTCGATACCGGAGCTGCAGTTTCGTTGATCAATCACGACACGTACAAACAACTGGGCAACCCTCCATTGCGTGCCGCAAATGTTCAGCTCACTAGTTATTCAGGACAGCATATTCCTGTGTTAGGACAGTGCACCCTTCTTGCAACATACAACGGACAAACAAAACTTGTGTCATTTTACGCTCTTCGTTCTTCTACTGCAGTGAACTTGTTTGGTTTGGATTTATTTCAGTTGTTTAACTTGTCTATAGTCAATCAGGTCCTATCAGTGAATCAGACTGTGCCTTCCGCCAGTGTTTCTAGTCTATGTGAAGAATTTTCAGACTTTTTGCACTGGGCCTTGGTTGCGCTAAGAACTATGAAGCACATTTGGAACTGAAAGTAAATGCGCAGCCGAAATTTTTCAGAGCGCGCAATGTTCCCCACGCATTGCGTGCTGTGGTCGCCAGAACATTACACGATTTAGAATCACAAGGTGTAATTGAACGTGTGCAGGCTTCTCTCTGGGCATCACCCTTAGTAATTTTGCCAAAACCTGTCCTTGATACCGTTTTGCGTTTTGTTGCTACGCAATGGCCTTTGTCAAAGTCACGGATCGAAGATCCGTTGGATCGCCGATTTTTTGCTCACAGGGAGCGACTTTTTGTACGACGTGGTGTTTTGTTGTTGCGTTCTGATAATGATCAGTCCAGAGTCGTGGTCCCACGTTCGTTACAGTCCTCTGTCTTACGGCTTCTTCACCAAGGACATTGGGGTATAGTGCGAACGAAACAACTTGCTCGTCAGCACTGCACTTGGTTCGGAATCGGTGCTGCGATCACGAATATGTGCTCTTCTTGCATGGCGTGTGCCGAACAACAATCCGCACCGCCGCGAAAATTCTTTGCATGGCCGAAAGCCACTTCCCCTTGGCAACGCTTGCACATCGATTTTGCTGGTCCGTTCTGGAATGCTCGATGGTTGGTTGTGGTCGATTCTTTCAGTAATTTTCCTTTTGTTGTCCGGATGTCTTCCACGACGTCATCTGCCACCATCCAAGCGTTATCCGCTATATTTTGCATTGACGGTCTTCCACAGACTATTGTTTCCGACAATGGCCCACAATTCATCTCCGCAGAATTTCAGTCGTTCTGCAAGGTCAATGGTATTCAACATCTGACATCTGCACCGTTTTCGCCTCCGTCAAACGGTGCCGCTGAACGATTGGTCCGGACTTTCAAGTCACAGATGTTGAAGTTGAAAGAGTCGCATTTGCGGGAGGACGCGTTATTGCTCTTTTTGTCTTCGTATCGCTCTCAGCCCCGAGATGGTCACTCGCCGGCTGAGTTTTTGCACGGTCGTCCTCATCGAACCTTGATGTCTTTGCTGCATCCGCCGCATCAGGTTCTTGTGCAGCGGCGGACACCTGCTTTTGCTCCTGGCGACGTTGTCTATTATCGCAACTCTCGTGGTTCACAGCGTTGGCTTGCGGGGCGCATTCTTCGCTGCCTCGGCCGCGCTATGTATTTGGTTTTGGGGGCCTCTGGTGAGGTGCGTCGGCATCTCAATCAGCTGGGCCTCTGTCGTCGCTCGGGTTCTGCCGCTCCCCGTCTGCTTTCAGCGACGGTGCCGTCCGGACAGCGCCCTGGGGACCCATCTCCTGGCTCGCCTCATCCCCAGGTGTTACCGACGCTGCCTTCCATTTTGCCCCATGGCGACGCGCCGCCGCCGGCGCCTGTTCTTCCGCTGGCGCCGCCCGCAGTGGACGCATCGCTGCAGCCGCCATGCGCCTCCCTGGGTCACACGCCGCCGATCGCTTCCCGTGACCAGCTGTCCTCCGGTATGGAACTCTTGCCCGCTCCGGACCATCTGTCGTCTTCGCCAGTCGGGTGCTCCGACTCGATGGAGGTCGACCCTTCGGCCCCTCCTGTATCTCTACGGGCGCATACACCGCATGTTGACGTGCACCCTGGACTAGGTTTACAGGCGTTTCCTAGCTCCCCTCGGACCGAATGGCAGGGTGCGGGTGGCACAGCCTCGCCTGTTGTTAGGCTCCCCACCTCGTCGCATATGTCAACATGGGGTCCTCCCCACGGCGGGCGGAAGCCTTATAACACGACCGTCCGCCGATTTGCGGGGGAGGAATGTGGTGTAGCCGCCAGACACCACACTTGCTAAGTGGTAGCTTTAAATCGGCCGCGGTCCATTAGTACATGTCGGACCCACGTGTCGCCACTGTCAGTGATCGCAGACCGAGCGCCACCATACGGCAGGTCTCGAGAGATGGACTAGCACTCGCCCCAGTTGTACGGACGACATAGCTAGCGATGCACACTGACGAAGCCTCGCTCATTTGCAGAGCCGATAGTTAGAATAGCCTTCAGCTAAGTCAATGGCTACGACCTAGCAAGGCGCCATTAGCATTACATAGCTTGTATCTAAAGAGTCACTTGTATCGTCAAGAGCGATGTACCACAAGGATGGATTAAAGTTAAGTATTCCAGGAGCTACGTACTTTTCTTTATAGCATTCATTACGTATCCTGTTTCAGACCTATCTACTAGCCTGCGTGAGTTAACGCGTGCCTTTCGGCTACTTCCGAGTGGCGTGGCTGTCTTGTTACGCCACAACAGTTATTCCATAGAATGAATGAGAGACTGGGGATTGTTTGCTATCGAAATTATTTCAACACTTGCAATAATTATTCATGAGAAAAATTGTATGATGATGTAATGAATATTGTGACTGCTCAAATCATTTTCAGACACACGAGTGCTGAAACAGTCTTAAGATGAGCGAATACTAAGCAGTTTTTAGACTGTGTCAGTGTTGACCCCTTAGTAACATTTATTAGAAAATAAAACTGAATTTACAAGTAATTCGTTCATTATTAAAATTTTTATAATGTTCATAACGATTTATTATAAAAACCATCTGGTTCATCTCATTCGAATTTACAGTTCTCAAATAATCCTGATATGAGGTTATTCTTATTAACTTTTATTTTAATATCAAAATATACTCCATCTTATTTAATGAAACAGTAACCTTAATGAATGTGAATATTCAATACTGAACTTGTTTAAATTTTCAGTAATGAACTGTACGTATAAAAGAAAGTTTCACTAAGCAATTTATTTCCTTTGATCCAACTATTGTGTGAATTATCAAATCCAAACCACTTAACATATGCGTCCTTACCTTTCCTTCTTAAAACTTTTTCAACAAGTTAAACATCTGGATAATTCTTTTTCAACAGTTCTTGTTCATAAAAATTCTCTTTTAATCCTTCTCTGTTAAAACGTAATAATTTGTAAGTAACAGGATCAGAAAGAATAAGATATACATTTCAAAAATTTCTTTGACCTATTGGCAGTACATCTTTTCTTGGAGATTCCTTTCATTTTATTTATTCTTACTTCGTCAGAAATTCTATATTTAGCCTTGGATCCAACGTTTTTAGTATTGAATGTTTTATAGTATTATATTCATGAACAAGATTTATAACTAAATTGATCCATTTATAAGTTTCTTGTAAGACCAATTTCTTCCACATCTTTTCTTTCAGTGTTCTTTACTTCTTTCACTAATGGACGCTTGAATAATGATTAATATTATATTTTCTTATTAATACCAGAAATTCTTCATTATAATGCTCTTTACTATTGCCTGCCTGAAAATTTCTCAGTTTTCTCAGTTTGAATATTTTTTAAATGTATCGATTTATTTACTCTAACCAGAAATTTACTCTAACCTCAGCATAATTTGAAAAATGATCGATAATGGCTAATAAATATTTATTTCTTAGATTGCTTTCAAAAAATAGAATCCATTTCTACTATATATGATTGACATAAATCATCAATACCAAAACAAATCACTGTATATACTTCAGTAATAATTTCTTCACAAATGTTAACAGTCTTCAACAGACGACTGCAAAAGTTGCCTTCAGACTTCATTCCATTACCTAATTTTTTTAATTAATGTATTCTTTTTAGTTTTAAAAATTGAACAGATACCTTCAATTCTTTGTCTTTCATTTTTAGTTGTTACGCTGTGAGGAATATTTACATCAGCAAATTTTTTACAGTTCAAACATTTGAGACATTGCAGTGCACTCTCACTTTTGATATGGTGTCATGCTACTTTATGTTCATAGGGGAGACTACTTTTATTACTTGGTTTCTACATTTGATATGATCTGACTTCGTTCATATGATGTAAAGGATGGCAGTACTTAACACTTTTCCTTGTGTGCTCATAGAAGGCATAGCGATAGGCTTTACCTGTGTTTGAAGGAAGAGGTTGCAGAGTTAATTGACAGTGACAAAATTGTAAGTCCGCTGGGAGCCTTGGGGAGCTTTTTTCTGTGGAGTGGATAGCATACCTGGGTGGAAATGTTTGCCGACCAGTTCCCTGGTCTCATTATGCAGACACATCGGATGGCATCGGTCGTTCAGCAGCCGCATTCATATAGCGTGACTAGGGACGAGGAGTTGTTGCAGCTTTGACTGGTGCGTTTGATGGCCAGCAATAAAGTAGAGTATGGGCCCTTGTTAGGTAGAAAACGGATGAAATGGCTGAGAGATTTTGCGAATTCCGTGAGACAGGGCTGTGGCGCCCAGCCATCCAGACTCTGCCACAAAACATATTTGAGAGGGCTCGAGGCTTTTAACGAGTTTATTGCCATTTTTTAAAAAGTTCTAAATGGACGCAACAGTGGATATAACGATCTTTTTATGGAGGGTTGTGGTTGCATCCAAGTCATGCTTTTAGGAAGAACAGGGCATAAACATATGGGAAAGATGGAGCACAACTAAATCTTTTTTCCTTTTCTCCCAATTAATTTTTAAAGTAGCTGGTTGTTCAAAAATGTGTATGCAGAGAAGAGAACCAGTCTCCCAGATTCGAAGGGCAAACTCTAGCTCGTGACTAGCTTGTGCTAAAGTGGATGTGGACTAAGCGTGCAAATGTGCTATGCTACCATGCCATGGAGGAAAGCTGTAGAGAAATAGAAGATCACTGTTGCACTGGCACGTCACTAGTAAAGAACGGCAGGTCTTTACTTAGATTGTGAGACTTGTTTCCTTTGATAGTGTGCCCCTTAGAGCCTGTGCCAGTCACCATTGGAACCATCAGAGGTACTGCTTCTTGTATCACACACACAAGAAGTTGGACATGGTTGTACTCATTTATTTTGAGTCAGTCATCTAAATATTTGACATCTTCTGTCACGCATAGTTGTGTTACAGAGTCAAATTGGCTCGGCAGTCCTGCAGACAGGTCTATCTTCACACTGGGTTTCAGAGGCTCTTACAGAAGTTCTGTGTTCCGAATCAGCCAAAAGCATGTTGTGCTGTGACGCCTTCACCTGCAGAAGAGTAAAGCATTTGCTGTTATGGCTTAGGGCACCAATATATGCTTCTCATCACTTTGTTCATTGGAACAATATTTATCTTTATGTATTAGTGGAGTACAGATGCTTCATAGTAAAGTAGGTTTTGGGCCTTATCACAACTGACAAGTCGGATAAAGCAATTAGTTCTGGTAAGTGTGGGTGCATTGATCACCAGCTGATCATTTTGTTAATCATAGACTCCATATTATTGAAAGCGATTGTCAGGTAAAATGTTTGTTTGGCATTTCTTTAGCCATCATTTGTCAGCTGATAGTAAGAAAGAATAAATCAATTGTTATTTAGAGCATGACTCCTCCCAGTGTTCTAATTTATGTTACCTTTGCCATTTTATTTGTCAAAAATCGAGGTTCAATCGTAATGAAATTGAATATACTCAAAGTTTCTTTCATATTTTGATTAATATGCGAGAACATTATTTTTATTCAAGGCACTAATTTTCAATGGCACCCTGTGAGTCAGATCCTTTTCATTTACACACCAAGCAACAACTTGTAATTGTTGATTAAAACAACCACCATCTTGCAGTTGGCAACTACTGCCAGAATCATACAACTGGTAACCACTGCCAGAATCTTGCAATAGGCAGAAACTGAAAGCTTGTACAGCAGCTGTGACATTCAAGAAGGATCGAATGATTGTATATTTATATAGATAAAAAATTAAATAATTATTATTGTTCCATCCCATCATCAACCTTTGATCATAAAATGAGTTCACCAAACATGAATAATTCACTGATTTAGAGTTAAAAGTATTAAATCTTTCTTCTTCATTTCAGATGATAGAATAAGAAACTGAGATGAATATACAGTTTCCAGTTCATCAAGATTATGTCTTCTTCTCTGTATTTAGAATCAGTAGGTGACAAATCACCATCTATATTGCCCCTAAATTAAATAATTCTCTTGATCTTCACATCACATTCAAATGTCAATTTCAATATTTCACCACCCCTAACTAAGCCAAATTTCAGTGTATGTCAGTCATACATTCTTTTCTGAAGTTTACTTTTTGACTTAGGTATGGTGTAGATCCGCCTTTGAGATGTGACCAGAAAAAACTTCTTTATTTTCTTTTTGTAAAATAATGTTAGATTAGTCTTATAAAGTTGATTGCTGTTTTCATTAAAATCTGTTTTATTGACATAATTATTTAATTGTGTTAAAAATACTTAAATATTTATTCTCTGTAAGGAGAGTTTTTAATTCTTCATTATTGACACAATTATTGAATTGTGTTAAAATACTCATATATTTGGGTTTTGAAACAAGATTGGTAATTTCTTTTTCTAAATACTGTTTATTGACAACATGTGTTTATTGATTGGCTCTTTTACTTGTACTATTCTTCTGCAAAGAAAACTAATGTAATACTTATTTGAATTAAAAATCTTGCTTCATTCCTTATGAAATTGTTTAATCACCTGTTCTATTTTAGGGTCTGCTGATGACTGGAAACTTTGGATATTTGTAATTTTATTTCTAATGATTATAGTGTTGGTTTTTTTATTTTTTAAAGTTATGAATCTACTTGTAGACTTAAATCTGCTTCAGCTGACGCTAATTCTTCCTTAATTTTCGGTTCTAGTGGTTGAATATCTTGGATTCTTTAAATTTTACTTTGTCTGTAAGATTTAAATTATTTCCAAAAATGTCAATTTCTTATATTTAAAATTTTACTTAAATTTTAACTATTTGGACACAGTCCTAAGCCTGCTTTAGTTGGTACTAATAATAGTTTTAAGACAGATAAACGTAAATGACTGCAAATAAATTCGTCAAAATCTGTATTCTTTTGACATTATAATATGTAATTTTTGCAAATAATTTACTAATTCTTTCGGTATATTACCATCAAACGAAGCAAAAACGAACTATAAGAACAAATCCAATGAGTACCAATATGACTGGATGTATCTGAATTAACTGTCCCACAGTCAGGATTTTTTGGATTATTGGGTAATTTCTCAATCATGAATACATCACGAAAGTGTTTAATATTTAATTTTTCAATTATTTCTTCTATACAAGAATTCGAGTCTCGGTCCGGCACACAGTTTTAATCTGCCAGGAAGTTTCATATCAGTGCACACTCTGCTGCAGAGTGAAAATCTCATTCTGGAAACATCCTCCAGGCTGTGGCTAAGCCATGTCTCCGCAATATCCTTTCTTTCAGGAGTGCTAGTTCTGCAAGGTTCGCAGGAGAGCTTCTGTAAAGCTTGGAAGGTAGCAGACGAGGTACTGGCAGAAGTAAAGCTGCGAGGACGGGGTGTGAGTTCTGTTTGGATAGCTCAGTTGGTAGAGCATGTGCCCACGAAAGGCAAAGGTCCCGAGTTCGAGTCTCGGTCCAGCACACAGTTATAATCTGTCAGGAAGTTTCATGAATTATATAATGTATTATTATATTTTTTGAATATTTCTTCGAATTTCTTTTAATTTTTTCAGTCTTTTCCTTTATTCTCCATCACTAGATTATGTATTTTCTATTCTCCTAATTCTTTATCAGCTGTTTTCTTCTTTATTACTGCATTTGGCTAAAGATCCACCAGTTAGTCAACCAATAGTTGCTAGATATGGTAATGTGGCCAGTCATAACAGAAAAAATCCTCCTTCACATTTTGTTAATATGGAACATTGTTTTCTTTTGATTAGATATTCAATAATCTTTCTCACAGAAGGTATACCTAATATAACAAATAAGCTGCCAACTGTTGCATTATCTCTCTTTCCATTTTGAGAGTCAGTTTAAATAATTATCGATACAATATAAGTGTTCATTTAACTTTAAACGATTTTGGTTTTGTTTTAAAACTTGGGAGTAAAGTATAATCACTGCTAAAGTTATTCACTTATACTTACTTACTTACTCACTGGTCATACCGGACTCGAGAGTCCATTACTGCAGCAACGTATTTTCGCCATCTGTCCCTGTCTTGGGCTATTTCCTTCCATTCTCCTTCAATACCTAGGCTCCTCAAATCGGCCTTCACATTGTCCTCCCATCTACGCCTCGGTTTCCCCATGGGACGTTTTTCCTCTAGGTGCCCTACCAGTACTCTGTGCGCTGCCCTGCCCTCATCTGTTCGAGCTGCGTGACCCACCCATCGCAGCCTACGTGATTTAATAACACTGATTATGTCAGGGCTTGAATAGAGTTCGTGAACCACTTCGTTATGCAGTTTTCGCCACTCTCCGCTAATGTCATCCCTTTTTGCACCGAAAATTTTCCTCAAAATTTTGTTTTCAAATACTCTAAACAGCTTTCCATTTTCACTTATATAGTTTGAAAATTAATAAGGAATTTGCGAAAGCTGAAGCTGTCTTAAGACTGCATATTTATAAACCACATTCTTTGTCATCAGTTTTAATACCAATGACAGATGATGCAGTTTCCAGACGAAGTCCCAACCTAATTTTCTGTTCCCATACATTATTCCTCTAACTGCAGTTGCAGCTTATTTTTCACCAATCAAAAAATCGTTGGAATATATTCTTTCTTTTTCAGTTAGTCCAAGTACTTTATCAGATTTGTGTCTTTCTTCCAAATATTTATTATCTGTGTAGTCAATATATTGTTTTCTACAAGCTTCATCTAAGGCTTAATTCCTTTATCACCTTTAGATAATCTTTCTTCTAACCTTGCTCCATGAACACAGTAATCATAACTGGGTATATGTAATTCAAAAGATAGGTTATTAATTAACCCATTAACAAAATCTTTTTCATATTTCTTCGATTTCCAATCAGTATGTTGAAGATTATTCTAGATCTAATCAAATATGGAATTCCTTTCAAATTATTAGTAATAAAATCACTAAATTTGTTATCACTTTTATTCCAACTTTTTCATTGTGATAATTTTTATTATCTGATAATTCTTCACCATTAATTACTTATAACATATCAATTAACTGATCGTCCATCAAAACATATTCGATCGGTTTTTCAGAATACTTTTTAATTAACCCTTCACCAGATTTTTCATCTGCACTTGAATCTCGACTTGTATCTAAATTTTTAGAAAAAAATGTCGTCAATTTCTTTTATGAAATGTTTCTATTTATTACATTTACTTGATTTTATGTTATTGGAATTATTTTCACTATATGATGCACCTGTTCATAGTTATTTGTTTTTTAGTTAAAAGATTCATTAATCCATTGGTCCCTCATATAGTCTATGTCCAATTGTTAAGTTATCACCTTCAAATTTTACTGGTAATTTTCAGATACACATAAAACTACCAACAGATCTTAATCCAAAAACTTTATCTACCATGTTCTAACATTCCTTCACCTGCATTTATTTTTTTATGTTTGATGATTCTTCTTCATTTTTATCTTTTCCCATCATTAATTTCTTCTTCATGATTCTTCAATCAATCTTGTATTTCTGATTCACTGACAGGTTATCACAATGTGTAAATCCAGATTGTTTAATTTGTGGATTATCGTTAAATTGTTCAAAATATTGTTGCTGACAAGGAAACAGTTGTTTCTCAGCTTATGTGTTTTCTTCAATTGCTTTTAACATGTGATTACCTAATTATTTGATTCTTTGTTTAACTTATTTTAAAACATTGGTAACTGGTTGATCTTCCTTTTTAAATTTTTCATACTCCATTCATGGTTGTCTCTTCCATTTTTTAAATTCTTCTTTTAAATGTTCCTTTATCTTTATATTTTATCTAGTTTTTTAACAACTTCAGAGTTATATTTTGTACATATTTATTAAGGATAAAAGAGAATAATCAATTGCACTTTACATTCAACATTTATGTTCATAGTTTATGTTCAACATTTGCCTTCAACGTTTATGTTCCATGTTTAGGTCCATCGTTCTTGTTCAATGTTTAAAAAATTTTGAATCTGTTCTCTGTACTGACCATTATTAATTTTTCTTATCATATCTATCATAATAAAAAGAAATTCATTAGTCCAACATTTTCTACACATTTTTAAATATAACCTTCAATGAACGAACTCATGGTAAATATGATTCAAATCTGTGTCATCTTGTCTGAAAATATTTTAAAAATTAAAATTATCTCTAATTATTGACATCTATTTGATTATGTTTGCATTAAAAACAATCTATTTCTTTGTAGGTATCTCTAGTAAAACAAACTATATCCTAATTTGCAAGTATGAAATTGTTAAATATAACAATTGAACTATCTTCATACTCATCTGACAGAATAATTTATTCACTATTTTCAACAAAAGTAGTAATTTTTTTATTAATTTTATATTTGGGTTTTCACAGACTTTCATAACTTGTTGATATTTCAGTTGATGTAAGCTTTTCAGAGAAATGTACAAATGCTTAATTTTATTTAAGTTCAGCCACTCAGGTGCTAGAATCTAATAATCAATCATCAGTTTCATTGTTCTACAACCACTGGAACCTCTGATTGCTCATCATTTTTCAGTTTCTTCACTGGAATTCTTATTTTCGGTTTCCAATCACATTTCATTTATTTTAATGATTTCTATTAATAATAAATGGAATGCAATCGACATTGCTTTAGTATCACAGTCATTTTTTTCAATTGAGTGGAAAATCATCTATTTTTTTTAAAAAGATTAACAGCTACTGTATGCGATATTATAAACCCGTTTCCCTGGTTGGTTTTTATTCTACTTTTTAACACCAAAGATTGCACTGAAAAATAATAAATTATACACTAACAAAGAAAGGATGGAAATTCCTGTTGGTGAATATATATAGTTTGAAGAACTTGGGAAGTTTATTCATTTGAGAAAACCTGTACATACATTAAAGGAGATAAAATTTTAAACAGAGTTGCTACTGAAAGTGACTTTAAATTCTTTATAGCTAAAGGTAATAGTACCAGTAGTGTATTAAGACTTAGTAGTGAAATCATGATCCAAATTAAAAAACAGTTGGAAATTTAACAAAAATCATAGACTTTGAATCAATAAATAAATTTTAAGCTGGCTGATGAAATGTTTGTTAAACATACAGATCATTTTCATGGAGAATCTAATATTATTGCTTCATTTAAACTGAATGCTGAATTTGGTGGATCAATAATTTATGAAGCAAATTTTCCCATAAATATTACAATTTTTGATAGTATTTAGAATTTAGAAATAATTATAACTGATGAAAATGACAATTTGGTTGACTTCAATGGTTCAACTGTCACAGTTGTTTCAAAAATGTGTTAGTAAAATTTTACCTCAATAAAGGAATAATATGAAAGTTGCAAGTTTTACTCTTTCCTGTTAATGAAGATACCTAAGAATAATTTAAATATTCCAAAAAAAAATGTAAATTAATGTTAATTTTAGAGACAGATTGATTCACCCTAATCATGCACAGCTTTATATGAATTTTAGTATTATGGAAGTGATGGAGCACATTATACAATATAATCGATAATTATTTGGCAAAAGTGTTCAGTGTTATCACAACTAAAAAAGGAAACAATATTCTTTCTAGAATAGAATATTCGTTTATTTCTTCCTCAGTTCTTATTCGATTGACTTCGACTCTATCAAATGAATTAACTACAGAAGGGCATATTCTTAATAATACTAAAATAAAATGTAAGAAAACTGAAGCACTTTATCTATGAGAATTATTCAGCGACTTTTCTAAAGATTGGAGAGATATAATTAGGGAAGGATATTTAAGAGTAATTTTCACTTGTATTCTTAAATGGTCTGATCGTAATTAAGCTGGAGTTAAAGATGTGGCCACACATCCTCAGGAAAGAAAAAACTGTGATAGAACTGAATGAAATTCGTGTTCCAATCATTAAATATGAACCTGAATATCACTTATACTAGAGCAAGAAAGACACAAAAATCTGAAAATTCCCATTTCTTTCTATGAAACACAAAAATTGAAACTGCTAGATTAAGTGGAAAAGGAAATTTTGAACTGCATATTACTAATTATTATAATACTTCTGAATTTGATATGCCTTACTTTATTTTCATTTTTTTCCAAACTAATCAAATAAATAATCAATTAATTCATTCCCTTTTATTCGATCATGTTAAATTACAATATATCTACATAAAGAACGAAAGAAGTGAAGCTTTTCCTCAAGAACTATGGAATCTTGATCCACCAAATAACTTTTTGGAAGCTTACGATGCTTTTCGTGATTTTAAAAGAATAACACAAATGAACAATGATGTTAATGTAAAGCCATTCAATTTTATTGCAAATTATACTATCTATGTATTAAATATAACCAAACAAGTGAACATTTGAACTACATGGAAAACTACAGCTAAATTACTTGCAGCTTTAAATGAAAACATATCAAATGATGTGTGTCCTCTGAGTCCTTTGCGCTGGCATGACTGGATAAAATATTCTCGGTTTTCAAACAACATCAGTTCCAATAAAATTCTCGACTGTTCGATGGTTAGCTACGCCATCGTCGTCAGGAGTGAAACTACTGACTGATGAGACTGGCACTATTTGCAGCTTGAATGCGCACCAATCAGAGAGGGCCGAAACCGTGCGTGCTCAGAAGACGAGCTGGGCACCTCATTGCAGCCCTGGCCCTCTGAGGGACCAGTGCCAAGTTTGAAACTGCCGCTCCCGTCTCCCTACATGCGTTAAGCGTCCACCGTTGCTTCCTTTCGATATCGAAAGCCTGTCCCCACGCCCTACTCAGTGTGTGTAGCCCTGATCTCTGTTGAAATGGTTACTGTTCATTCTAGTCTCAGCCGCCTCTTTTATAACAGAGGCTCAATATGTTGACGCATGAGCCAAGACTCTTGTGTTCTCAAACTGTATTTAGTGTCCGTTTTCGAGGCAATGCTCAGCTGCAGCCGAGTTGTCGATCTGCCTTTGTTTAATATGTCTCTTGTGCTCGGTACAACGCTCCGCAACTGTGAAGATTGTCTGGCCTATATAGATACTGCCGCACTCACGAGGGCCACCATACACACCGGCCACATGGAGAGCAATTTCGTCTTTTACAGGGCGCAAAATATCTTTTATCTTATGGGAGAGACGGAACACTGGTCTCAACCCCTGTCTCTGCAGTAGACGTCCTAACTGGCTCCTCGTTGCCCAAAAACCACCGGCTTGCCTTCTTCTGCCACTTAACAAGCAGTGACACCTGAAAGGCTTTGCAGTTTTTCTTTGCTGTCGCGATTCTCCCTGAACATGTGATGCAATTCAGACTGTTCGTGTATGTAATTTATCAATATTTGGTGCAAATTATACTACCCCGCCGCGTTTCTTTGTCTGTGTGTGAAGGCGCAGTAGCACGATCGTCCCGCCGTTGATGAGCGGCAGCGGAGCCTTTCATGCAAGGATCACATTGTTTGAGAGTTGCGGCCGGGCAGTTCGGTCACCTTTTTGGCTCTGCAGTACGCTGGTAACTCGCGTGTGTTGCTTAAATCGTTTAATTTACTTGAAAGTGATTATATTCAGTTACCTGACGATGATCTCTGATGTTTTTAAATCATAACTTTAGGCAGTGCTCCATAAACAAAATTACCGCTACACCAGACAAGTCGTCCAGCTGGACATACTTAGTGGTACCCATGCGAAGCCGGGGCTGGTCGCTAAAGAAAAATAAAAGAATTTCCCAGGAAAAAAGATAACACAGTATAGCCGAAACACTAAGTTTATTTGAGGTCGGTAACATAGTCTGAGATTAGAAAATACTATATAAAGCAAGCTTCAGAGATCTCTTATTATGTGAAAAAGCAATTCTACAAGAAAAACTTTTCCAGTCCACTATCTTTCTGATATTACAAAGCGGCTAACTGTAAAAAATGAACTAGTTTATTTCAAAATTTAGTTGTGGATACGTCCTGGTTGAAATGAATGCGAGCACAGTCGAAATGATTAATGGAAAAATCAGACATTCTGAAACTTCGACTCTCGGAGCAGGGACGTAAGGGCGCACTGGCACGGGCCGTACTATAGACTGGTTTAGGTGTCGCATTCCCAGTGTCCGTTTTCTACATATCGGCGAGGTCGATGTACTGACCACTGTCCCACCGTTTCTGTCACAGAACAAGGATCTGAAAAAAATTTGTTATTTGCTTCTGTGCGGTATTTCTATCGTAATCTTCATGACAATCTTTCTTAACGCGATACATTTGCGTTTTATTTTGTATCTGTAGACCTAGCGGAAATATCCGAAGTCCTACTTGCAACGGCTCAATGGACGCAGTACAAAATCATGTTGTACAGTTCCCAATCGTTTCAGCTGTGTTTCTTGCTGTCGAAAGTTTTTCATTTGACCCATCAACAAACGAAGCATGACCACGTTTTAACACAGCTGCTCATTTATGATGTGTCGGAAATTTAGATGAATTTCCGTCTACGATAAACCGTTCCGGTTTAACCGTATAAAACGAGTCGCATACGACACCATCGCTTTAAATATAGCGCAAACAGAGCTTTTCCGCAAATCAAATAAACACTTCACTTACGTTAATCCTCAATGCGTATCCACATAATAACACCTGAAAAAAGACCCAACCACATTGATGTAGTAGCTTGATCAAGCTGAGAGTTTTGTACCTTCTCCTTCTACTGCTGGTGATACTCGATACAAAATCCCTCACTAGTAGGACTGGCGGGTTTCCAAATATTTAGAGGAATCCACTCATTGGCTACATCACCTCCAGACCTCATATGGTCGCTCAGAACGCAGACTTCAGCATAGGATGGCAAGACAGAAAATCAGCTACATTCAATGCCGCAAACTTCCTATTATTTATACCACCACATTCCAAACTATCCACGGGTTTTAATCCTCTATTACTCTTCCACAGTCGTTGGCTTTATAAAACATGTAAATGAGATATTTTCAGTGGTTACGAAACCTCTGGAAAAGCATTATTTTCACTCTTGTAAATGCAATCCCTAACAGTGCTTTAGGAGAACGAATAAACCGTTGCAGTTATCAGCATACTTCGTAACCATAAAACCACCCAATACGATTGTTACTCTGGGTACACAGCTTGCAAGGTCTCAAGGAATGAAGAGTTCATTGGTAGAACACAATGGTAGCTATTGTGGTACAGTCTTTGCAATTGCATGACTATTTTACAACAGGAGCTACGTAAGTTTAGTTTTACGTAAATATCTTCTGCTCCGTACAGATTCTCCTTTCACCTCATTAAATTGTGACCTGTAATCTGCTTGCAGCGGAGAGAAATACAGTAGCACTTTCGGGCGTATATTGCTAGAAGCTCCAGAGAAATAGTTAATGGAAATACCCAATTAACGAAAATAACATGCCAATAAAGTAAGAGGGTGTATGGTCCGCTCAAAGTACAAGCCTCCCCAAGTTTATGTAACAGGAGTTGTGGTAACGCGGTGAGCTAAACCAAACATCCTTGACGCTGCAATGCAGTTCGTCCTTGACATGACAACGATCGCTGTTTTATCCTCTGCATTCGGCACTGGAATGGTACGTGGTGAGCACACAAATCTCCCAGTACTTAATCTACACCTACTTGTTACTTGATTCAGCAAATCACTGTATATTCCATGGCGGGGAATATTTCATACCAGTCTGAGCTATTCCCAGTCCTAGTCCCTTCGCTAATGGAGCGTGGGTGACATGCATTTCTCTAATACATTCGCATGCATTGGAATATCTGTTATTTACTATTACGATTCAAATGTGAGAAACAGATTAAAAGCAGTGGAACTATTGCATAGAGCACTTTAAAACAGTAACTTGGCGACATGTGTTGATTCCTTTTGTGCAGTGACTATTGTTGTAAAGGATTCAGAAAGTTGAAGTTTTCTGTACGAAACGCAATCGCTATTGAGATGAAAGACCGTGAACTGCTCCTAAAGTTTAGTGCAAAACATAATTTCAGAAGAAATGGCTCTGAGCACAATGGGACTTAACATCTTAGGTCATCAGTCCCCTAGAACTTAGAACTACTTAAACCTAACTAACCTAAGGACATCACACACATCCATGCCCGAGGGAAGATTCGAACCTGCGACCGTAGCAGTCCCACGGTTCCGGACTGCAGCGCCTAGAACCGCAAGACCACCGCGGCCGGCAATTTCAGAAGAAAAAACCACTCTGTACTCAAAGAACGGTATTTTAAATGGGGAAGCTGTATTTAGAATTAACTAAAACAGTATTCGTTAAAAATTTTAAATTAATGAATTTTGGAATCTCGTTAGTGAAAGTTACAATGGGTTGGGGTTGGGTTTTTTGGGGAAAGAGACCAAACTGCGAGGTCTTCGGTCTCATGGGATTAGGGAAGGACGGGGAAGGAAGTCGGCCGTGCCCTTTCAAAGGAACCATCCCGGCATTTGCCTGGAGCGATTTAGGGAAATCACGGAAAACCTAAATCAGGATGGCCGGACGCGGGATTGAACCGTCGTCCTCCCGAATGCGAGTCCAGTGTGCTAACCACGGCGCCACCTCGCTCGGTGAAAGTTGCAATGAACAGTCAAGATCGCAATAATATTCATTTAGTAACCGGTTACGGCATATGTAAATGCCATCTTCAGAATTTTGGCCCCCTGTGTGTGGTGCTGGCGGCTCCTTGGTTGTTTCGTGATACCACGATCGTACACTCGTTAGTGAAAGCTTTGAAAATCGTAAGCATATCATCCAGATTACGCTTGAAAAGAAATTAAGTAAGATTTCTTACCTTCTGCTGTAAAAATTCATTTGACACTAATAGCTTCCAGAAAATGAGTACAAGTTTTATAACAGAATTTTAAATAAAACTGACATAAATTTTACAAATGACGAAGTTTTTTCATTGGAAAAAGGTTTCAAGTATCATGTAATTTTACAATTTCTATGATCGAAATGTTACAGGAAGTCTGATTGTAGACCAAAAAACTGGTATCGAAAAATGGAAAAAGCAAAAATTAGGTAATTTTCAAAGTACGGTTAACTGTGACAAAAATTAATTATTATCGTTAATTTAAACTTCAGAAGAAATAATGCATTAACAACGAAATCCAATAAAGGCGATTCCCTAATTGCTACTCGCAAACTGAAGTCGAAAACTTTACAGTTTTTGAGCTACATGAGGAAGTCATTCCAGTTCTTCAAAGAGAAATTAAATCTGCTATTAATGATGCTTTATTTCCACCCAGACCGTTTCATAAGATACAGCTGATTAACATGAACCCTCAACTTGCAAAGTTACGTACACAATTTAGAGTCGACAAAATAAATCGTCCGATTCGCCCCAGTTCGAGTAGTATGAATAGTGGTTATCACAACTTAGCAAATTTTTTCCTAAATCTTATACGTTTCAAAAGAATTACACTATTTTCAAAAGTCGAAATCTCGCTAGTAAAACAAAAGACTTACTGTTGTGTTGAAAATAACAAGCAGCCATCATTCGATACAAAAAATATTTACACAAATGTACCTGTGCGAACAACTTTAGTTATAGTAGAAAAAACTTTGCTTCGTCTCAAAAAAGATATTTCTGAGGAGCAGATTGCTGACTTCATGAATTTAGCTTAAACTGTAGTAAAGTATAACTATTTCGAATTCAGTGGACAGTTGTATCTGCAATCCGACGGTCTTTTGACGACGGCATTTGTGTGGACGACCATCGGCCTAGTGTAGCAAAAAATGTGATTCACACGAAGAGGCGACACATTTCCATTGATCGATGGTCGAATCCTGATGGTCCCCTGCTCACTGCAATCGTAACTGACGATGTCAGTGGGTGAACATGCAGGGCTGATTTGCTACGGAGCTCCATGTTCATCAATGTAAGATGAACGATGTGTTCCGAAACGCTTGTGCGTGCACCAGCATTGTGCTTTTTCAGCAGAGATCACCATCTATCCTACTTTACAGAGCAAACAAGCCTCCAACCACGTTGCGTGTAGAGTAGTCCAGCCATTTAGCGCCTTGTGGAAGTTTCATCGTGCTTCTACCTCTTTCCGTAGATGCTCACGACAGTGCACGTGAACCAGCTTTGCCGTTTCTTTCAATACTTTTGGCAAAACCTGCACTGGTAAATCAGTACCGTCCTGTTCAATACATTCTCATTCTAATAAAAAAACCTTTTTCCATTTTTCCATTCATAGAGGTGTTTCGAGTCCTTTATCTGATGAAAATCTCTATGTTGAGATTAATTTGATTAAAACTACCGTAGTCATTAATGGATGCGAACCAACCATGGTGGACAATATTTTCAAAAATGAAACCAATGGCAAAAACACTACTCTAGGCACGTTTCCAAATAATGAACGTAATGAAAAGAGACAAAAAAAATCTGTACCATTTTTAGGGCCTCTATATTATTGGATTCAGCCTCTCCTCCAAAACAAGTACGAATGTAAAGTAGCATTTTATACTAACAATAGCTCGATAAATAATGTTACCGATAAGTTGAAACCAGAACATCCCCCTTTAAAAAACTCAGGTGTCTGTAAAATTTGCTGCGACACATGTCCAGCCTACTACGTAAGACAGACAGGACGAGCAACTGCTGTTAGATTTAAAGAATATCTCTTAGCAGAGAAAGATTCAGATATGTACAACTCACCCTTTACTGATCATTTATTAATTACAGGTCATAAGCCCAAAGAAGTCATGGCGTCAGTATCCTACACACAGGAAAGAAAGGCTTCAGTCTTGCTGACCTTTAAGAATTAGAAATTTTCAAACACCTTTCTCTTAATGACGGTTTCATTCTGAATGAACCAGTTGCAGATACGTAATAAAGATTCCTGTAAAGTTATAAAACTCTTACAAACGCCTATAACTCATTTTTCTCAGAGGAGATTCTAAAATATTGTCTTCCTCTCTCCTTTTCATTTATTACATAGTAATTCGTTTTCACACAAAATGTATTGCATATGAGCTATTACATTTTACCGCGTAAATTTTTATTTTGCATGATACTGGATGATGACTTGCGCGATGATATGCTATTTATAATATTTTTGTTAATGTAAGCAGCTGATTTCTTCGATTGTCAACAGATAGCGCGACTTGTTTCGTGCCCACGTAGGGGCAGCTCCGGGCTATGAGCCGCTTAGTCTGACGCCATCTCTAGTGGCTGTTTCCTCGAAGCCATTAGCGGCATACAGTGTGTTACGTCAGGTAGCTATAACTTTTCCCGGCATGTACCACTGTTATGTCAGATACAATATCTGTAATTTTTATATCGTTTTAAATACGATTTTGAATAGTTATTTTATATACTCCTGGAAATGGAAAAAAGAACACATTGACACCGGTGTGTCAGACCCACCATACTTGCTCTGGACACTGCGAGAGGGCTGTACAAGCAATGATCACACGCACGGCACAGCAGACACACCAGGAACCACGGTGTTGGCCGTCGAATGGCGCTAGCTGCGCAGCATTTGTGCACCGCCGCCGTCAGTGTCAGCCAGTTTGCCGTGGCATACGGAGCTCCATCGCAGTCTTTAACACTGGTAGCATGCCGCGTCAGCGTGGACGTGAACCGTATGTGCAGTTGACGGACTTTGAGCGAGGGCGTATAGTGGGCATGCGGGAGGCCGGGTGGACGTACCGCCGAATTGCTCAACACGTGGGGCGTGAGGTCTCCACAGTACATCGATGTTGTCGCCAGTGGTCGGCGGAAGGTGCACGTGCCCGTCGACCTGGGACTGGACCGCAGCGACGCACGGTAGCACGCCAAGACCGTAGGATCCTACACAGTGCCGTAGGTGACCGCACCGCCACTTCCCAGCAAATTAGGGACACTGTTGCTCCTGGGGTATCGGCGAGGACCATTCGCAACCGTCTCCATGAAGCTGGGCTACGGTCCCGCACACCGTTAGGCCGTCTTCCGCTCACGCCCCAACATCGTGCAGCCCGCCTCCAGTGGTGTCGCGACAGGCGTGAATGGAGGGACGAATGGAGACGTGTCGTCTTCAGCGATGAGAGTCGCCGTGCAGGTGAGCGCCGTGCAGGTGAGCGCCACAATCAGGACTGCATACGACCGAGGCACACAGGGCCAACACCCGGCATCATGGTGTGGGGAGCGATCTCCTACACTGGCCGTACACCACTGGTGATCGTCGAGGGGACACTGAATAGTGCACGGTACATCCAAACCGTCATCGAGCCCATCGTTCTACCATTCCTAGACCGGCAAGGGAACTTGCTGTTCCAACAGGACAATGCACGTCCGCATGTATCCCGTGCCACCCAACGTGCTCTAGAAGGTGTAAGTCAACTACCCTGGCCAGCAAGATCTCCGGATCTGTCCCCCATTGAGCATGTTTGGGACTGGATGAAGCGTCGTCTCACGCGGTCTGCACGTCCGGCACGAACGCTGGTCCAACTGAGGCGCCAGGTGGAAATGGCATGGCAAGCCGTTCCACAGGACTACATCCAGCATCTCTACGATCGTCTCCATGAGAGAATAGCAGCCTGCATTGCTGCGAAAGGTGGATATACACTGTACTAGTGGCGACATTGTGCATGCTCTGTTGCCTGTGTCTATGTGCCTGTGGTTCTGTCAGTGTGATCATGTGATGTATCTGACCCCAGGAATGTGTCAATAAAGTTTCCCCTTCCTGGGACAATGAATTCACGGTGTTCTTATTTCAATTTCCAGGAGTGTATGATGAGAGCATTTTGCTCGTAAATCTGTTTTAATCTGTTACCACATGTGAGTATAGTCACCTCATCTTTGCTCATTATAATAACTGTCTACTCTTGGTCTTTCCTCTATATTAATGGCTTTGTAATCTTTTATAGGTAATTGTTTTTTTTCTGATGAAGACAATCATAGTCGGTGTCGAAACCAGGTCAAGTTAAATCTTGTTGTAACCGATTGACTGTATTATACAAATAATGCTGCTAAAGTTGTTTTATCAGAAAAGCAGCAATAGCAAAGCTGCATAGCGGGAATATCGCCAATGGAAACAGATGCGAAGAGGCCCCATGTCACTAAATGGGCTAAAGAATATAACCAAGGAGTTTGAACAAACTGATGGAGAAGGGACAATGATGCGGCCCATGACAGTTGTTGATAAAGTTGCTGTAGCCATAGCCGGCTGTGCTGTTCGTGTCTCAAATTCTGCAGCCAGAGCTCGAGCTGTGTCGCAAGAATTGTCCCTCTCCTGGACAACAGTTCGAAAGATTTTGTGGCGCATTTTACACTGGTATCCCTAGATGATTCAGAATGTGCACCACATCAAGCCCCAAGATAGGCAAGAACGCACTGGCTTTTCCCTTCGTTTCTTGGCACGCGTGGAAATGGATGACATGAAGCTGGGAAATATTCTCTGGACGGACGAGGCACATTTTACTCTACGGTGCCGTGAATCCACTGAACTGTCTCATACGGGGTTCTACTCCACCACATGATGTCCTGGGACATTCACTGCACTCAGCTCGTGTGACAGCGTGGTGTAGCTCCTTCAGTCTTGTCCGTTTTTCTTCGAAGGACCACATCATCTCTAAGTAATTTCAATATAAGTGGCCTTTCAGATCCCCCAACCTAAGTCCTGTCTATCAGGAATATAATCGAACTCTTACTGATCTGAAGGATAGCATACGACGTCTTATCACTGATTATACCGGATTGCTGGGAGCAACTGTCGAGCGTTCTGCATTGTGGACGCAGCATGCTGCTGTGTCGGGAGACCATACTGAACTTATACTGGAACTTGTGACCATATCCTAATAAACGTGCCACAACCATCTTTGCCGTGTTTCATCGTTCTTCCCCCTTTCCTGTGCCCACACCACATCAGTGTCATATTTTCAACTGGTGACAGAAAGTGGATTATTTTTTCAGCATATTCCGCAAACGCACCGATTATTACGATGCGATGCAATGTTCCAGCATCTGTGCTTCATACAGACCGCACTGTAGCACTCGGAAGCCTGCCGCTGTGACCAAGTGGTTCTAGGCGCTTCAGTCCGGAACCGCGGGACCGCTACTGTTGCAGGTTCGAATCCTGCCTCGGGCATGGATGTGTGTGATGTCCTTAGGTTAGTTAGGTTTAAGTAGTTCTAAGTTCTCGGGGACTGATGACCTCAGATGTTAAGTCCCATAGTGCTCAGAGTCATTTGAACAATTTTTGAGCATTCGGAACCCCGTCAGTTTATTTATAACCGTCCAGTACATTCACCTCTTCTACATTTATATCTACACACTCATTCCGCAAACCATCGTATGGTGCATGGAGGAGGATAGCTTGAACCACTACTCGACACTCCTCTTTCTGTTTCACTCGCAAATCGTGCGAGGGAAAGACGACTGTATGCATGTTTTTGTCCGAGCCCTAATTTCTCTTATCTCGTCTTCACGACTCTTAATGCGAAATGGACACTGGCGGTAGTAAATTCGTTGCTGCAGTGACTCGCGAATGACTGTTCTCCAAATTTTCTCAGTACTGTATCGAGAGAAGAACGTCGTCTTTCCCAGTAGAGTATATGCTGCGTTTCCATAATATCCGAGTGTTGATCGATTCTATCGGTAACAAATGTATCAGCACGTCTCTAAAATGATGAATTCCTTTAACTCGACCTGGTGGGTACCGCAACACTGAAGCAGTGCTCAAGAATGGTTTGCGCTAGTGTTGTATACGTGGCCTCCATTGTAGATGAACTACAACTTTCTAGAACTCTTCCTATAAACCGAAGTTGACCATTCATGTTCCCTATTATCGATTATGTGCTCGTTCCATTTCATATCACGTTTCTGCTTTACGTCGAGACATACCGGGTGGTTATAATTAAACTTTCCCTATTTAACACATTATAATACGGAAACTAAATACCGTACGAGTACTAACGTTTGTAGCATTACTTTCAAGGGCATGAGGACGAGAAATAATGCAGAATCAATTCAACTGAAACACTTTTAATGTGCTGCTGCGGTACATCATACCATTACATACGGGTGCCATTACTGCTACAAACGTGGTTCAATATGGCGCCCATCAGTGTCCAGAAGAGTCTGAAAGCTCAGATTGCAATCTGCACAGCAGAACGAAGTATGTCCGTAAGCATGATGGCTAACTCTCTCGATTTCCTGCGCTTCAGATCAGCACATGTGTGAATGTTCCCCTGGTAAACCCTGTCCTACAGATAGCCCCACAACCAGTAATCACAGGGAGTGAGATCAGGTGATTGTGCCTGCCAAGCATTTGGAGAGATCGGCTGGTAATTCGATTGTTCCCAAATGTGTTTCGGAGAAGCAGGTGAACTTCACGAGCGATGTACGATCGGTCATCTTGCATGAGAACTGTTGAGTCTCTCTCGTGTCGGGCGGGTATAACACGCTGGCGAAACATATCGCAGTAACGCTGGCCATCACACTGCATGTCTTTGGTCCTTGTGACCCAACCTGTTCAACAAAGAATAGTCCAATGGTTAACGTAGCCGTGAAGCCACATCATCGAAGACACGTTCACCATACGGAGGGACTGGAGGTGAAGATCCCCACATTCGGCATTTCTGTGCGTTCGCCTCACCTGTCAGAGAAAAATGAGCTTCGTCTGTCCACAGGATTGTCCAGGGCCAGCCTTCATCAACTTCAGTCCTTGCGAGAGCGAAGTCAACAAGTCGTTGTGCATCCTGTGGTGCAAGCTGATATACGATATGGATCTTGTACGGATACCATTTGAGAATGGTTCTAAGTTCCTTCTGCACAGTGGATCACGGAATGTTCCATTGTCGTGACACAGCAAGCGCGCTGTCTGACGATCGGGAATTGCGCTCAGCGTTGTCTACCATAGCATCAGCGATTTCCTCAACCACTGTGGTGCAAACAGTCGTCGGCCTCTTCCCGGAACGACGCCCAGCTCTCCAGTTGATTCGAACTCCTTCATCATGCTCCACAGAGCAGGTGGAGAAACAGGACCCTTCAGTAATCCTTTCAGCCGGCGATAATCTAGAAGTGCAGCTGCAGCATTACTGTTGTTCTGATAACAGAGTATCACCCGGTCCCTTGCGCCGGAGGTTCGAGTCCTCCCTCGAGCGTTGGTGTGAGGAATTCACACACATTTGAACATTTGAGAGCATCACCTGCTTCTTTTGTCCATGCTCATGTTGACACGTCAAGAAGTGCTCAGCAAAAGCTCAGGTGTGTGAGATTATGAATCACGATGACTGATCAAGGCACCTGGTGGCCATAGTTGGAAGTGGACAGCGGCGCTTTGACGCGTGGAAATCATGCACCCCACACTCTGGACATCAATGCTTCTAAGTTTGGTACTCGTATGATAATTAGTTTCCGTGTTACGACGTGTTAAATAGAGAAAGTTTAATTATGATCACCCAGTATAAGAGACGCTTTGTGTCAAGCAGCACACCACATTGCAGGAACGTTTTTCGTATTCATTAATTTACATTTTTCTATATTTACAGCAAACTGCTCTTCATCACAAGTAGTATAAATTTTGAAACTTCCTGGCATATTAAAACTGCGTGCCGGACCGAGACTCGAACTCGGGACCTTTGCCTTTCGCGGGCAAGTGCTCTACCAACTGAGCTACCCAAGCACTACTCACGCCCCGTCCTCACAGCTTTACTTCAACCAGTACCTCGTCTCCTACCTTCCAAACTTTGCAGAAGCTCTCCTGCGAACCTTGCAGGACTAGCACTCCTGAAGGAAAGGATATTGCGGAGATATGGCTTAGCCACAGCCAGGGGGATGTGCCCGCGAAAGGCAAAGGTCCCGAGTTCGAGTCTCGGTCCGGCACGCAGTTTTAATCTGCCAGGATGCTTCATATCAGCGCACACTCCGCTGCAGAGTGAAAATCTCATTCCAGTATAAATTTTGTCTGTTTTTCTGTATCCTCCTATAGTTACTCAACGACGACGCTTTCCGTACACTACAGCGTCAGCAGAAAATGGCCGCAGATCGCATCTCACCCTATCCGTCAGATGATTTACGTTTGTAGAGCGCAAGAGCTTTCCTATGAAACTTCTCTGGCGCAATGCTGACGCTACCCTTGCCTCCGTCGAGAATAACGTACTGGATTCTATTATTTAAGAAGTCTCCGAGCAGCTCACAAATCAGAGAACCTGTTCCGCTTGCTGGGACCTCCGTTAACAGTCTGCAGTGGGGAAACGTATCAAACGCTTTCCGGAAATCTAGGAATATGGGAGCTACCTGTTAACTCTTGCCGACCGGAGTGGCTGTGCGGTTCTAGGCGCTACAGTCAGGAGCCGGGCGACCGCTACGGTCGCTGGTTCGAATCCTGCCTCGGGCATGGATGTGTGTGATGTCCTTAGGTTAGTTAGGTTTACTTAGTTCTAAGTTCTAGGCGACTGATGACCTCAGAAGTTAAGTCGCATAGAGCTCAGAGCCATTCGAACCATTTTTTTGTTAACTCTTCATGAACGGTTCGCAGGATGTCACGCGAGAATAGTTTCGCACGAGCGAGGCCATAGTTGGCCATCGATGGGGCAGTAGTGACGGCTTCTGGCTTGACTTTCTGTGGGCTACGTAGTGGCAGCGTCTCTGGCGTCTCAGCAGTTCAGCTTAGTGTCGGAGGATGGTGGCCAGTTAGAAGATCGACGTAACATGTCAGTTTGATTTCAGGATCCTGTTGCTTGTTCTGTATCGGGGATCGAATTAATATCTTCCAATTGGTAGTCAGATACGCTTACCGCTCACCCGTCAAGGCGAACCAGTAACGAGGAGAGGCTTTCTGTTAATGGAGGGTATCAGCGGCGATCGTTTGGGAGGGTTACGTAGTAGTGTGGGCGTGGGACCATCCGCTCAGCAGAGTACGATCTCCGCGTCTTTCATCGGCCGGCGGCGGCGCCTGCTGTGTGTTGCAGGGTGGGAGGCGGAGGCGGACACCCCAGGGCGCCGCCTTGCGAAAGCGGAGGCCTCGCTCCCACCCGTCAGACTGATGTGATGGCTGCGGAGCAAGGCCGCGGCGCCGCTCTCCATCAAGTTCAGCGGCAGCGGCGGACTCGCCTCTCGCCTCTCGCATGGGGCCGGCTGCCGCTCGCTTTAAGGGCTACTCACGATGCCGAATGACGTCCGCTTCGAGGGTATCCTCGAGTCTCCTTACGTAAGTAATGGGAACAACCTTCAGAAACTACTCGATTCAGCCACTTACTGGAGAACAGTCGTCTCAAACGGATGTAGTTCCATGTATCCCTAGAATTATTCATTCATTCTTTTGAGTGAAACCAATCAATGGGAACAACCTAAACAAAACAGTCGGTTCAGTGGGTAGTACTTTGACATGCCGGTTGGATTAGTATTCATTCACTCCTCTCGAGTGAGACCAGTCTGTGGGGGCAATCGAATGAAAAGGATCGATACAGTTTTGTGTTCTGACTGAATTATGCAGTCTCTCTTCTGAAATGAAACCCGTCTGTTGTATGTCGAGTCTGCCGGCCAGAATGAGTGTGGTTTTTACGTGGTTCACCCAGGAAAATGCTGAGATGGTCATCCACTCAAAGAAAATTAACTGATAATGTCAAATATTTTTCGCGAAGAAATGATTACCATAATTGGTAGTGTATGCTTAAAAAGCAAATGATTAATTCACCAAGCAAATAAAAAAAATGTATCCTGTAAGTTTTCTCTTCATGTCACCTTAGCACTTAATTAAACAGAAACAGTCGGTGATGAATGGAAATCGGCGGAAAGTGAGAGGTCGGACTTTACTCAAGGACCGATATTAGCCTTGACCACTGTATTTATTATTTTTATACTGCATTACGCGTTTCAGCGTTTCGTTCTCAAAGGCTTAACAAGAGAAAAACATGAAAGTGTATCAGGAAAAGACGTTGGTACAATTGCAATAACGTACATCGTAAAAACGGAAGATCTTATTCAGTGAAAAAACATTGATAAAGCACATGGAATGCATGTCGTAAAAAACAAATAGAGGCAGAACTCACTTAAATATCTGTAACACATACTTAGATAAAATGAAACTGGATTTGTCAAACATGAATACAAAGTATCAGGGCTACGTTACTTGATGACATCTGAGTGCAAACTGACTCACTGTACAGGTCGTTTTCACCGAGTACTTCCTTCTTGCGTCTCTACGATGTATGTTAATATATTTTTACCAATTTTTTTTACTGACATCCTTTCATATATTTCTCATGTACACTCCTGGAGATTGGCATAAGGCCGAAAAGTATAAGGTGGTATAAAATTACTAAATACAGTGATCAAGACTGATATTAATTTTTGGATGCATTAAAAATGGCCACAACATCTCACAAAAAAATTATGCATTTTGCTACTGAGACACATTTTCAATAAATTTAAACTAAAACTAATTTATATTTATTCAAACATAAATTTATAATGTAACACCAATTATTAAAAGTTTAAAATCAACAAAAACATGATATTTAACTCCAGAAGTAAGAAAAATTCACATTTAATAAAATAAACACACATACACACCACACACACACACACACACACACACACACACACACACACACACACACACACATACATTTAAGAAATAAACTTCTCGTTTAGCTCTCCTTGAAATAAGACATTATTTGACTCTAAAATCGTTGGCAACTCTATTCATCACTCATGTATAAACGAAAAGGCTGAAAAACTGTGAGTGAAACCAGTTCTACCCCAGACTGAATGAAAATGCTAATATAACCGGCAGAGAGTTGCGCCAGTCGGTTGCCTCAGCCTCAGATTGAGCGAAGCGACTGAAAGATGGTCAATGAGAAAAAAACATTCATATAGCTGACATGACTGCACACACTACTTTCATTCGGTTGCTTCATTAGACTGAACGAAAAAAACACCACAATCGGCTGGTTAATCGGTGGATGAGACAGTCCGCTGGCATCCACAAACCGCCTGAGGGTGGAGGCTTAAGGTGGGTAGTTGTAAAGTCTTGATTATCATAAAGAAAAAACACTGTTGCGACCAAGAAAATAGGTGATGGTATCACCCTTCAATGTGACCCTTTTTTCTCAACAAAGCATAATCTGCCAGAGACCTTGGTTATATGTCTGCGTTTTCGCTGTTCAGGAAACGTTGCACCTCGAAAATCACCTTGTCGCTATTCTGGAAATGCCTGTCACATCACACTTTCTTCTTCTGAAGGAAGAGGTCACTGGGTATCATGTCGTCGCGTTTACGACTGTAGTACGTTCACATAATACACTCCTGGAAATTGAAATAAGAACACCGTGAATTCATTGTCCCAGGAAGGGGAAACTTTATTGACACATTCCTGGGGTCAGATACATCACATGATCACACTGACAGAGCCACAGGCACATAGACACAGGCAACAGAGCATGCACAATGTCGGCACTAGCACAGTGTATATCCACCTTTCGCAGCAATGCAGGCTGCTATTCTCCCATGGAGACGATCGTAGAGATGCTGGATGTAGTCCTGTGGAACGGCTTGCCATGCCATTTCCACCTGGCGCCTCAGTTGGACCAGCGTTCGTGCTGGACGTGCAGACCGCGTGAGACGACGCTTCATCCAGTCCCAAACATGCTCAATGGGGGACAGATCCGGAGATCTTGCTGGCCAGGGTAGTTGACTTACACCTTCTAGAGCACGTTGGGTGGCACGGGATACATGCGGACGTGCATTGTCCTGTTGGAACAGCAAGTTCCCTTGCCTGTCTAGGAATGGTAGAACGATGGGTTCGATGACGGTTTGGATGTACCGTGCACTATTCAGTGTCCCCTCGACGATCACCAGTGGTGTACGGCCAGTGTAGGAGATCGCTCCCCACACGATGATGCCGGGTGTTGGCCCTGTGTGCCTCGGTCGTATGCAGTCCTGATTGTGGCGCTCACCTGCACGGCGCCAAACACGCATACGACCATCATTGGCACCAAGGCAGAAGCGACTCTCATCGCTGAAGACGACACGTCTCCATTCGTCCCTCCATTCACGCCTGTCGCGACACCACTGGAGTCGGGCTGCACGATGTTGGGGCGTGAGCGGAAGACGGCCTAACGGTGTGCGGGACCGTAGCCCAGCTTCATGGAGACGGTTGCGAATGGTCCTCGCCGATACCCCAGGAACAACAGTGTCCCTAATTTGCTGGGAAGTGGCGGTGCGGTCCCCTACGGCACTGCGTAGGATCCTACGGTCTTGGCGTGCATCCGTGCGTCGCTGCGGTCCGGTCCCAGGTCGACGGGCACGTGCACCTTCCGCCGACCACTGGCGACAACATCGATGTACTGTGGAGACCTCACGCCCCACGTGTTGAGCAATTCGGCGGTACGTCCACCCGGCCTCCCGCATGCCCACTATACGCCCTCGCTCAAAGTCCGTCAACTGCACATACGGTTCACGTCCACGCTGTCGCGGCATGCTACCAGTGTTAAAGACTGCGATGGAGCTCCGTATGCCACGGCAAAATGGCTGACACTGACGGCGGCGGTGCACAAATGCTGCGCAGCTAGCGCCATTCGACGGCCAACACCGCGGTTCCTGGTGTGTCCGCTGTGCCGTGCGTGTGATCATTGCTTGTACAGCCCTCTCGCAGTGTCCGGAGCAAGTATGGTGGGTCTGACACACCGGTGTCAATGTGTTCTTTTTTTCCATTTCCAGGAGTGTAGAATGGCAGACTCAGAATACACTTAATGTCCGCTTGCCCGATGACGGTGAACTCTTGGTCTGTTTGGCGGTGGTGAATTGACATTTTTCCACTGTTCACTTTGTTCTTTTGTCTCTGGGTCATACCGGTACACCATGCACTGGTCCATGTTGATTGGGCAACTAAAGAAGTTATCTGTATCAGCCTGATTTATCTGCAACAGTTCCGCTGATGTACGCGAAATGTATTCACAACTGCGAGTGTGGACAACCATCTGCTGTATAATGGCATGACGACAAAATAAACTTGTGCCGAAGTGGGACTCGCACCTGGATTTCCCGCTTATCGCGAGCGGTCGCCTTACCGTTCAGTCATCCGTGCACGTACCATGGCCAGACTTCGATACATCGTGAGTAATTGTCTACAACCTGCACTCGTACATCTATTACGTATACAGGGTGAAGCAGAATTCGCGCACTCGGGCTTCGCAGCGTGAATACTCACTTGCCAGCCATAAAAAACTGTTTCTCAGAAAATTTCGTCTGGCTAGTACATCCGGCAGAAAAAGGACGTTAAAGAGTGTTATATGAATGTTTTGCATAACGGAAAGTTTTCTAATATGTGGTATTATACTGTAATCTGCGGTGACAAATAAACCAACTTGAAAAAAAAGTGCAGTGGATAGAGTATTAGGGCAGCATGAAGGAGGTCGAGGGTTCGATTCTGGGGTGGGGCAATTTTTTTTTGTTGGCTAATTTCATTCTGAAATTTCATACTATAATAAACGCCGTTTCTTAGGTCACATGTATCCTAAATTTACAACAGGCAACAATAATAGCTAGTACTAATCTATGTGACCATTGGAGGAGGGTACAAAGAAACCAGCTTTTGCAACTAGTTGATGAAGTGGTGCAAATAAATTCACGCCCATGACGTGGCTTCTTTCGAAGGTGACCAATTTCCATTTCTACGATTGTAGTATGTATGTCCAAATGTTTTCTAGAGGGCCCGCTGCAATCGCTGTTGACGATTGAGATGCCAGTTCGGAACCACCTGGTCTACATTTACCAAATCGAATCATCGACCCCCTGCATGCCAGCCCGAAACTCTATCCACTGCACCAACTGTATAAGATGACTAATATATGCTGACAGAGGTAGTTACAATATATGTGGTTACAGTGTTGCCAGATTGCCACTCTTAAACATCCCTTTTCTGCCGGATGTACTCGCTCGACGAAATTTTGAGAAAGACATTTTTTTATCGCTGGCATGTTAGGAGTCGCGCTGCGAAGCCCAAGTGCATGAATTTCGCTTCACCCTGTAAACCCATACAGGGGAGACGTTTTAACTGAAAGTCACTTGCGCGGTTTCGGCAGATAAATACGATATTGCAGTAATTGTTTTGTTCCGAATTGCAATGCAATGCTGCTTCAGACATGTATGCATTCATTATCGTCATTCCATTATACAGCTAATGACTGTCCATATTCCCAACTGCGAATACATTTCACGTATTTCAATAACGGCCCAGTGCTTGATGCTTCTGACATGCTTGAAACTGTTAATCCGCCCACACTGGCGCGCGATTTTCAATTAAAACGTCTTCCCTGTATAGGAATATACATAATGGATGTATGGGTGGATGTCGTAGACAAATGGTTGATGACATACGGACGCTTGGATCTGAACATGGAGCGTGCTCGGGTACCCTAACGGTAGGGCGAGGGCTCACGATAAGCGGAAATCCGGGTTCGAATCAGTCTGCGTTTGGCTGGAAAGTGGCTAGAAAGCCTTGTTCACGCCGTGGTATCGAGGGAATGGTGTTGTTGTGTACCTCAGCCGTCTTAATGCACTAAACTTACATAGAAGATGAATGAGCTATTCATACCGCAAAGCGACACTGAAGTTCAGTTTCTTGAACGAGTATGCAAGACTGAAGGCAACGGAAATAGAACTATTCCTACGAGATGAAGTCCGGATTGATTATAATTGTCTTGTCGGCATTCATCTTTCAATCGCGAGCAGTGTGGTGTACATGAAATTGGTCAATGACACGGCTTGAGACAGGATTCTTTAATGGCACGCGAGACGTTCTTAAACCTCGACATTCGGATGGACATATAAGTAGTGTGCACGGACAGAAGACTATTCAGGTCTTCGAATTACTGTTTGAGGTTCCCCCAGAGATTAAGGTCCCTGCACTGAGCACCTACGGAAAAGTGATTAGCCATATGGCTGAAAAATACGAGCGCTTCATCGTATTGCCCGTTCTTAACAGGGTAAAACATATCCACATTTAACTTTCCAAACATGTCCCGCCCCGTTTGTACATCGGCGGCTGTCGTGATATCGTCATCTATGACGACATGGTCGCAATGAGGTCAAGAAAGTCATGTACGTTCCAGCTGTCTGCAACAATGAATTACCCAATTACTGCCAGGGGAGAAGCAGGTGATGACTACAGCAACGGCGCTCCCATTAACGTACACTGAAGCTCATCAAGTCGTCCACCATCCGCCGACCGCGGCGTCCTCATTACCAGGACCATCGTCATCTCTGGAGCAGCAGGAGGACGATGTGGAAGGAACGAAGACGGCGACTACGCCCCTTCAGCTACGCCTTCATCGCGAGACAGTGGGGTGGCTCGGCGATGGAGATGGAAGTCGCCTCCTTGGCTGTGCCAACCAAAGCTTTTAACCACGTCAGTCAGGACCATTGGGAATCTTCAAACACCCACATGTTCAAACTAAAGTCTCCGAATCGGAGGAAGAAACTCCAGCTGTCTCCATCGAATTCCTGCCATACGCTGTTCAAAATGGTTCAAATGGCTCTGAGCACTATGGGACTTAACTTCTAAGGTGTTCAGTCCCCTAGAACTTAGAACTACTTAAACCTAACTAACCTAAGGACATCAGACACATCCATGCCCGAGGCAGGATTAGAGCCTGCGACCGTAGCGGCCGCGTTTCCAGACTGTAGCGCCTAGAACCGCTCGGCCACCCCGGCCGGCTCATACGCTGTCTCAATAAGATGACCCCAACGGCAGTGATCCGTCCATACAGGTCACCTGGTAGGGACGGCTACAGCGACGCACATGAACCGTGAAATAGTTATGGGTGTAGGACAGCAGTGGAGTTAACCTACGACTCCACAGCAGATGAAACACTGACCACTACGGACATAGTACCTCAATGGAACGACCACCAGTTCAGCACACTGCTGTGGTCCGATGATGTCGATGAAAGCCCACGCGATGGGACGGCTGTAACCAAGCTGCTCCGCGAATTCTAACTGATGAAGGATTTAAGAGCCGACGGGGGAGCCGTTCTAGAACAGTGCGGTTCTTCCTACCCTCAAGAGTGGTTCTAATATCGTCATTCTGCTGCAAGCATATGAGATAGGCACTATTAATCTCATTACAGTTGGTACAAGAGTCACGCTCTAGATGTTTTGTGACACGTTCAGGCGGCAGACCTCGCTATGGCCCTCCTCCAAGAAGCGTGCCTCGTTCTGCTCTCAGCTGTTTAGGCGATTACGCCATCTACTGTGCATAGATAATGGCTATGGAACAGCCATACTCCTTAGGGAAGGTGTCGACAACGTGATCTACCTCTCATCAGCTCTGTGCCTCGTCATCATTTTTGAGGGCGTCAGATTCATCAACTTATACGCTATCTCTGGTACCGATTAAGGAAGAGAAAGGGCCCAGTTTTTTGTGGAAGCGCAGTTATTTGGGGACCGTGACAACCACATCGTTCTAGGAGGTGACTTCACTGTGTCCTACCCCCGAAGTGCCAAATACCACATTTCACCACATGCGCAGAATTGAACCAGCTAGTAAATGAACCTGCACCTGTAGATGCATACGAGGCAACTGGAAAGGAGTCACTTACGTTACCAGCCGCTCGGCGAGCCACCTTGACCATGTCTACACGTACCCAGGACTTACGGGAGTGATGCTTGATGTAGAGCAAAGGCCAACACTATTATATGACCATGTTGCTTGTGTCTGTGCATTATGATTGCCTTGGCATAAGGTGTGACATGGACAGGACATATGGAAACTAAATGTTCCACTCGTCAAGGAGCTAGAGGCCCAGCAGTTGACAACAGAGGAATGAAGTAAATGTGGGAAGGAGAAACACCTACCATCATATCTGTTCACTCTTAGGTGGAGGTGCGAGTGCGCCGAGCCCGCCTTCCGATGCTCACTGATCCAATATGGCCCCAAAACAATGGTTTGGCATCATCAAATAATGGAGTACTGTTTCATGCTGCTATGGGATATCTCCGCTCAAGTGCCATCTGATGCACGTCAGGCGAATTTTTGATGATAAAGGCGAAGATCATCAAGCCCACGACGCCATCTGGAGAGCACACTCCAAGCTGTGCAGTGTCAGGATTGGATTGGAGTTGAACCCCCGTCCATGCACCATATCATCCGCAAGAAATGGCGATACCCGAGAGCGTTGGTACAAGCTCTCTATGTGCTGGAAGGACGACGCCTAACAGCCCAGAAGGATATTGTAGATGCATTTGTGGAACTCTGCTGGGGGTTCTATGTACCCAGAGGAGGATCATGATACCCTAGCGATGGATGACGTTCACCATTCACTGACTGGTGTTCTCGATGAAGAGGCTGCAACGACGTTAATAGATCTGATCTTGACTAATGAGACTGAAGATGCTCTGATCAAAGGAGCTGCCAACATTATCACCGGGTCTGGATGGTTTTCCGCTAGAGCTCCTAGCTGTATAACGATATACCACGAACCGATGACAGCTGGCGTCCACCTACCGCCTGAATTCTCCCGATCCCAATCCATCAGGTGACAGAGGCACTGACCATTATCGCCCTCTCACTTTGCTTAACACGACTTCAAACTCTTCACCTGGATTCTAGCTGCTCGCATTTGGCGTGTCCTGCGGTAATTGTAATTACAGACGATTCTCGGTGACTACAGGGTTCAATGGTTCAAATGGCTCTGAGCACTATGGGACTTAACATCTGAGGTCATCAGTCCCGTAGAACTTAGAACTACTTAAACCTAACTAATCTAAGGACATCACACACATCCATGCTCGAGGCAGGATTAGAACCTGCGACCGTAGTGGTCGCACAGTTCCAGACTGAAGCGGCTAGAACCGCTCGGCCACACCAGCAGGCAGGTTACAGGCATGTCATCGCCTTGGCAGAGGACTGTTACTTGAGAGAAGCTTTGGTGTCGGTGGACAATCAACCACGCCTTTGATAGGGTGAATCACGACTACCTACAGGTAGCATTGCGTTGGATGGTTGGATGCCCCCCTCCCCCCCCCCCTGGCCTTTCTTACATGAAGGCCGGAGGGAAGGCCATCCAATCCAGTACCACCTGTCTACTCCGAGGTGCTACGTCACAAGTGGTGATCAGTCGATGCACGGCACGCTCAATTACCATTCCGCGATCGGTATGACAGGGATGCCTGCTATCAGTAATTCTGTACTCCATCGTCCTCGAGTCGCTCTTACATGGGCTGCGATGCTGGCTGGCGGGAACTGCCATGAGAGGTCGTGCCTTTATCTGCCGAGAGTAAACGGACGATCCGGCGCTTTTGGCGCGATCGGGTGACGAAGTGCAAGGGACACAGGAATGAAATGCTGTGGGGAGCCGTATGAATTTAACCAAGTCCGGGGCAATGGTAACAGTCAGATGTTACTGGAAGAAAGTGTGGCCCCGTTTCGATTACACTTAACGTGGCGTGAGTAGGACTATGGCGATTAATTTTACCCAACTGCTTCAAGGGATACGGACGAGCGTCCGAGGCTATCTACTCCAGACATTAAGTATGGTTCGAATGGTTACTTATGTCAACGTTCACCTGGCGCCCAGAATCTTCACTCGGCTACCATTTTACCGATGCCGAAGATGATGGCACACAGATTGATGGAGATCTTTGGCTACTTCGTAAGCACGGGTCTGATATTAAAAGTTCGATACGATACACTCACGCTACCCACCAGCGACTGCGACTTAGCTCTCATTAACCTCCAAATGCAAGCGGCGGTCCTCTGTATCAAGATGATGATAAAGTTGTCGACCTGACGTCAGCACAGCTCAACGGCCTCCCTGATCGGAGAGCTGGCTCTCCCCTCCCGACTACCGCCCATTGCAGTGGCACATAATTACAACCTCATCGTCTTCCCACGTCAAGACCTTTTTCGTTGACTACAGTTACATTCACGCCGATCTTCCACGCACCAGAGCCCCTATGGGGAATGATGTTCACCGTCTGATGATGAGAGGACATAACTGGAATGTGACGGAACATCAATCTACGATAGCTTGGCCCGAGGTCTTGTGTGCAGAACACCTCCCCCCCCCCCCTCACCTTCGACTCGAAAGCCCTGACGGACTGGTATCTGGTCAACCAAAAAGATTTGACGTGGTAACGGCTTCATGCCATTAATATGACCGGCTCTCCACTTCACCGACAGAGACATCTGCTAGACATGGATGCCCATCGCATGGAATACGGATCTTTTGTGGAGGTGTAGCGGTTGATAAGAAAAATGCTTACCCTTCTTCTTCGCACGGTCCGACGCTCAGTGGATCCACAGTCTCTTATTCCCGGACAGACGTTTTCCCCTCGCACTAACACTAAATACCGTGAGCATTCTTGAATGTTGGTCTTTTCTACAGTAAAGTTTTACTCGTCTTCAGCACCGCCCGCGCTATCAGGTATGTTAAGGCGACCGCTCGCGATAAGCGAGAAATCCGAGTTCGCGCCCTGGTCCGGCACAAATTTTCATTTTTGTCATTCCATTATACAGCTGATGGTTGTCCATATTCGCAACTGCGAATTCATATCACGTATTTCATAACGGCTGTAGTCGTCGCAGAGCCTGTTCCTTCGGACATGCACGGATCCCAGCGGGCGGCGACATTTATCATGTACAAAATGTTGAGCATGAGGTTTAAAATGGATTGATTTTCACTTTTGTCGCTTGACTACTGTAAAAGGGCTACGCCACCTAACCACTGTGTCCTATGACGGTGACGGTGCAGAGATGCCGTACGTTTTTACCAAATATGCATGCATTACTGCAGCGTTATTCCTATTCAAACGCAGAAAGCGAACTACTGCACTATACTCTAAGTCATCATTGGACTGAGGTATTTTGTTTTGGCCCCAACAGCAGCGTGCTACGGTACTGTGGCGCGGGGATTTCAGAGCGCACCATGACTACAGACATTTAGCTGCAACTACATAAGAAATTAATTGAGGTACTGTGAACCATAAAGGCCCAAAGAGCAGATACGAGGTTTTGATAAAAACATATGTTTGTGAAAACCAATTTATAGGCAAACCATCAGTCTCATACGTTTGGCTCGTTTTTTTAAGCAAGTACCAAATCCTATATTTCCTGCAAAAATAATGTATCCAGTTTTTGTTATGAAATTTTAGTTAATATTTAGGATCACTATTATTAACGTTAATTCACAAACTTTTTATATAGGCCCTATAGGCTAGTGGTAGTAGTGTCTTATTGACTGTTGTGTAGCTTGTAATTAATGCGAAAGTAGAATAAGAACACAAAGTACAGATGGTAAATGCATTACACACACAATTATGGCTTACCTCGTCACTTCATGTTCCTCGTTATCATTTTCATTAAGCGCGTTCTCTGGCTTGAGATTCGTATAAAACTGTCTGTTCATTTCAGGCATGAACTCTAGTAGTTCGTTTTAACTCTATGTGTCGCAGTGTCGCAAGTTTGATGTAGTAGTTTTGATAAGATTTGTGTTTCAAGGTTGATGTTTGTCTTCCACGTACGTGTTTCGGCACTAGATTTTGCAAGGCATCTACAAAGTGAGGGGTAACAACAAATTGTGGTCACTTTCAATGTCAGTTGCATGAAAGAGTGGCCTCCCACAAGTCCAATGAAGAATGTGCTACTACAAATAACAGTTCATGGCAACCTGTTGGAAACTCAATAATCGTAAATTTTCCGACGTGTACATTGTTACTGGCAACGGCCTTGCCGCAGTGGATACACCGGTTCCCGTGAGATCACCGAAGTTAAGCACTGTTGGGCTGGGTGACCATCCAGCCGCCATGCGCTGTTGCCATTTTTTGGGGTGCACTCAGCCTCGTGATGTCAATTGAGGAGCTACTCGACCGAATAGTAGCGGCTTCGGTCAAGATTATTATCACAACAACCAGGAGTGCGGTGTGCTGACCCCACGCCCCTCCTATCCGCATCCTCTTCGGAGGATGACACGACGGTCGGATGGTCCCGGTAGGTCACTCGTGACCTGAAGACGGAGTGTGCATTGTTACTACCTCGAACGTTAGCTTCTGATTGGTTGGCTAGGTAGCTGGGGGAGGGGAACCAAACAGCGAGGTCATCGGCCTCATCGGATTAGGAAAGGATGGGGAAGGAAATAGACCGTGCTCTTTCAAAGGAACCACCCAGTCATTTGTCTGAAGCGTTTGATGGAAATCACAGAAAACCAAAATGAGGATGGCAGGACGCGGGTTTAAACCGTCGTCCTCCCAAATGCGACTCCAGTGTGCTAACCGCAGCGCCACCTCGCTTGGTAACACCAACTTCTGATTTGGTTGATAACACACTTAAAGGTTCTGAAATCCGCAGCGCCCATATTACATACCAGAATGCTGAAACCATGGAACGTGAAGCTATGGTGGGGCATTGCTTCAACAGTTTCCATCTTTTATAAAGAAATAGGCGTCAGTGTAGTCTGTAGGCTTTCCCACTGCAATGAAAATTTGTGCTTCAAGCCCGTATGAAAATGAATATCAGACACATCGATTAGACACCTTTTCGCAGATGTACATGTATACAGTGTGGGTATATAGCACAGAAAAAGCTGGTTCACTATATGATCAAAAGATGTCAGGAGCATGCATACATGCTACAGTCTCAAAATCGACGAGGGATGTGCTTTAAACCCTTATGGTTCTTTGCGCCACAAAAGCGCAACTTTATTTTATCAAGGGAATAATTATAATTTTGTGACTACCCGTGGGATAGTGTACGACTGCAATTTGTCTTCACCTGTTTTATTCGATGAGGACACTGTAAAAACTGCTATAATATCTGCTTAGATTTCTGCCTGGTGCTAGCCTGACAGCTGAATGTAAAATTACACATTTCGTGAAACGTGAAAGATTGTAGCCTTTGATTACAGGATTTTTTGAAAAACAAATAGAGTCAGTAGTCTCATACAAATATTTGGGAGCAACATTGCGTTGAGATCCGAATTGGAAAGACCATGTGGGTAAAGAAAACGCCAAACTGCGACTCATTCGTGGGATACTGAGAAGTTACAGTCTGTCTACAAGTGAGACTGCACACCAAACACTTGTACACCCCATTATCGAATACTGCTAAAGTATGTGGGAGCCATATCAGGTCGGACTTACAGTAGACACGGAGAGTATACAAAGAAGGGAGGTGCGAATGGTGATCAGCTTGCCTGACTGGCGAGAGAGAGCTAAAAAAATTATGGAAAACCTTGACTGGCAGAAACTCGAGGAGAGGTGTGGTACATCTCACAAGAATCTGACAAGAAAGCGTCAAGAACCGTCATTCTTATTCTTCAGCCCACAGCGCATTTAGCACGCAGACAACATGCAGATAAAATTAGGAACATAATAGTTCACGCAGAGGCGTTAAAGCAGCCATCTTCCCACGCTTCATTCACAAATGCTTCGCGGTAAGACCAAAGTGTAATTTATAGTTTTTTGTTTGTTTGTTCTACATTACAGCACATTACTTAATATTCTCCATTATTGCGTATTTACTATACAGAATTGCATTTCTACATTCAAATTGAGTTAATAATAACGATGCTATGGTTAGAAATTAAGTAAAAAATATTTTTACCATTGCTACTGCTAATAGTACCACCGTCACTGTCGTGCGACGTACTCACCTTCTTTGTAACTTCGGGCAAACCTTGGGTACCTTTAAATTGCTATTTCATCACTGTATAGTTGACAGAAATACGGTATTAGCTCAACTGCGTGTCGGCTCTGCTCTCGGTGTATTCTTCTCGACAGAATGGGCTCTGGTGGAAAACCGTAGCGACGAGTGCGGAAATCGCCCGTTGACCACGCTAAATTGAATACTTCTGGCTTTGATTCTTCATTAACACAAAGACCTGGATTATTATGCTTCAACGTTCTTCCCAAGTTGTCAGGCTATTTAAAACACTCTTGTGAGCTACATCTCGCCTGTTGCCTCCATCGATGCGACGACGACCTCCATGCCCTTGGGATGCCTCAGTCTCGCCAGTGAATGATGGAGCTGGTTAGGAATGCTGGCCCGTCACGTCTTGAGATCCTGGAGCACACTTTTTGTGTCGGTATACTTTTTCAGTGCTTATGAAAGCATTCGAAAACTTTGTCCATGGCTCATTACAACAAGACACTGCCGGCCTTTGGTGGCCGAGCGGTTCTAGGCGCTTCAGTCTGGAACCGCGCGGCCGCTACGGTCGCAGGTTCGAATCCTGCCTCGGGCATGGATGTGTGTGATGTCCTTAGGTTAGTTAGATTTAAGTAGTTCTAAGTTCTAGGGGACTGATGACCTGAGATGTTAAGTCCCATAGTGCTCAGAGCCATTTGAACCATTTTTTGAACAAGACACTCTATCGAAAAAGAATTTGGATCTTCACATGCCTTATAGCTTTCGTTACATAACATTTCCGGTCTGTTACATGAACGAGTGAGAAGCACTGCGGGTCTGTTAGAATTGAATTTCAATCAGTCTTCGTCAAAGATAAATGTATAGGTTGAACAATATTGTGATGTGTGTCATTATCCTACTGGAGAGTGTAACTTTTCGACAGCTCTGGAAACAAAACACGCTCCTCATCTTATCTAGCTGTCCTCGACAGTTATGCCTACATTTAGTCATTTCCTGTTAATCACACTAAACTGAATTCGTTTTAACAGCCGAAGATCTCAGAGACCCTTATCTCAATTCCGTTGTATACAGGAAATGCATTGTATTCAGAGGTTTTCTAAAGAGCTATGATGATTGAGACTTTAGGCAGTGGTATTTAGTGTGTTTGTATTTTTCACACGTTTCTAGAATTTTCCTACGCTTTCTTTATTATTTCTTCGCCACCAACCCTGGTTGACGCCACTCTTAACAAAAACGTGTCTTTATTGATCTTCCACTTGTATGAGTCGTACTTGCTTTAAGGAATGTTTTACATTATTCTTCTCTCTCTGCATTCTATCCTTATTCTTCTCGAGATTTTGTGCATCTCTTTTCCCATTATAGCGATGAAAGTTTCTTTGTATTCACAAATAAGGTGGAGACATTTCAGTGATCAAATTCAGAACTGTTAACTGTTTTTTTAGATCCATGCTTGGCCTCTTTTATTAAAGTACAAAGTTTTCTTCCAGTTATGACCCTAAGAAGCAATTACGAACCATGATGTATTAAACTCAGCCGGCCGAAGTGGCCGTGCGGTTAAAGGCGCTGCAGTCTGGAACCGCAAGACCGCTACGGTCGCAGGGTCGAATCCTGCCTCGGGCATGGATGTTTGTGATGTCCTTAGGTTAGTCAGGTTTAACTAATTCTATGTTCTAGGGGACTAATGACCTCAGCAGTTGAGTCCCATAGTGCTCAGAGCCATTTGAACCATTTTATTAAACTCATTATTTTTTTCGGTGTGCCTCTTTCAACACGGCGATGCTATTCCTACTCTGGAAATTTGATTCTACAGTACCATACATTATCGATACGAGGTCAAGCAGTAATCGAGTCCGTGGGTCCGCCACAGATATTTCCTTTATCAGAAATTAAAACATAATGAAGAATAGTCATTTTGAGTTCCTCGCTCGTTCACTGAATACTCTAAAACTAATTTCGTCCCGCCGAATGTTATACAAGTCTGCAACCAATTTCTTTCCACAACGTGATTGTGCTTTGTTTTTTACTTCGATATCGACGAAACTTTAAACTCCAACGTTTTACTTCGTTTCGGTGACCTACAGGGTCGCTTGATATTTCGTTGAGGAGGTTAGATAGCTGCAAGTTTGATTTTATGTGTGTTCGATTTACAGTTCAGTGTACAGTATCAGCGTCGAAATCTTTGGCTATTGGCCTTGACAGAGAACTTACTGATGCAGCTAACCGATTTCCAACATTACATGACAGTATATCATAATTTAAACATTTTTACTGGTAGAAAGGAAAATAAAGACGAACAAAGCCAGAAATATTGTTATTAGAGTTTCTGTTATTAGACTAGGTCTTCTATGAGTTATTGTTCGTGTACTTTCGTGTCATTACTTTTCACAGTTAAAAAAATCCGAGTGCTTTCAGCGATTAGAGGCACATCGAAAAAAAAAGAAAGAAATGTCCATATAATGCACTGCCCAGGTTTTATCATCTGAACTTATCTGTTTATGAAAACGAATCCAAGAATAGCAATGTTCAGAAGCTGCTTTAGTGATTGCTTTGAGATAGTATTTTCAAACACATTTAGTTGTCTCATCTCACAAGAACATTCCGTATGAATAAAGCTAGAAACTTGAGGTAAATTTTAACTTACTTTCAAAAGAATCATCCGATGAGGACTGAGAATGTTACGCACCATTTGTCAAACATATTTTATATTTATCGCAGCACGTTTCGTGTTTACATTGCCCGACCATCGAGTGCTTAAAGATTCTGTGCCATTAGGCACTCTCAAAAGTAAGTCAGCAACAAACAAGTACTGTCAAAAATTAAACTTTTCCTTGGACATTTCATGTTGACGTATCACAGAACTTCATTTACAGTTACTTGTGTTTTATGCATTTCAAAACTTATTTTAAATGTATATAAATGTGTATAAGAGCGGTGTCGTGTATTGCTAGTCCACTCTTTCGTGGGGGTTGAAACAACGGCAAAGGAAAAAAAAACAAATATACGTTCCAAAATAGGAGCTTCGATTCTTAAATTACGTAATTAGTTCGTGGACGAAGGCAGTCATATTAGTCTTCCCAGCGTAAATTACTACCGCCGGACAGAAGTAAGGCGAATTTTAGGAGAAAATAAGGATATGTGTAGAGTTTCCTGGACAAAGTGCAGAGACACATGTGCAAACATAACGGAGCAATGGAGAAAAAATGGCTGTGAACCAAACAATATTAATCCTAGAGATGCGCTAAAGTACAAATTTATCAGTGATAGTCTACAACTTTTCAGTTCCAGAAATATATTAATAAGCACGCTGAAATCTGCAAACACGAAAGCAGAACGTGAAACGTGTAAGAGTGATGAAAGAGAAGGAGTCTCCTTGGCCACAGATATACGAACATACAAAAGTAGTGAAAGTTATGTACTCATGACCGCAAATTTCATAACAGGTTCCTCAAAGCAGTTTTAAGAGACAGTGTTTGATAACAAGCATCTCACTGTGTAATTTCTTTACTTTCACCTTTAATGGAGAAATATTTCCAAAAATAACCAGATTGCTCTCTTTTGTTTATTTTTATCGACCATACTCATCTACGCTCAGTCCGCCCCCGGTAGCTGAGTGGTCAGCGCGACAGACTGTCAATCCTAAGGGCCCGGGTTCGATTCTCGGCTGGGTCGGAGATTTTCTCCGCTCAGGGACTGGGTGTTGTGTTGTCCTAATCATCATCATTTCATCCCCATCGACGCGCAAGTCGCCGAAGTGGCGTCAGATCGAAAGACTTGCACCCGACGAACGGTCTACCCGACGGGAGGCCCTAGTCACTCGACATTTCATCTACGCTCAAAATTCAATATGAAGTATCTATACTTGACTTTCCAATAGTATAAGACGTTTGCGTAATGCATGGGCACAGCACTGCAGTCAAGAACGCAGAACACGCTTTGAGCTGTTACACATATCACGGCCTCCGTGTTGGAAAGGCATACTGCTTGCGCTGCGTAACGACTCTGCACTCTGCTCTCTGCACCTGTTAACAGTTACCGAAGGAACGAAGACGTTCCAGCTGCGAGTAACGCACCGACCACGTTAATCAGTCACGGCTTACGGATGCAGCGCGCAACGACTGCGATGAAATGTTCCGACGGAAGTCACGAATAACTCCCTGACCGGTCACAGCTGTCTGTGTCTAATAGGTTGCGAAACAGAGCTCTGAGGCTGCCTATCACAGTGACAGGGTACAGATGGCACTACTTTACTTAAAATTACTGACATTTTAACAGCAAGGAAAAAAAAACATTATAATCAAAACTTAATAGTTGTTTTTGCTATAAACTTCGCTTTTCTGTTGGTGAATACTACCCTCCCAAAAATTCAGTAGGGTTCAGTGTGGGACATATTGCATAAGCAATACGTAGTTGTCAGTAATAGTGTTATTTTAATAGTCACACTGAACATCAATCACAGCTAACTAATACTGTCTGCCCGTAGTTGAGGCGTCAGCTCGGTTGACTGCCATCTGGACGACCCATCTCCGAATTACTACTGCGACCGACATCCTTCTGAATCTGCTTACTGTTTTCATCTCTTGGTCTCCGCCTACGAATTTGACCCACCACACTTGCCTCCAACGCTAAACTGGTGATCTCTTGACGCCTCAGAATGTGTCCTATTGACCAATCACCTCTTTTGGTCAGGTTGTCCAATAAATTTCTTGTCTCCACAATTCTATTCAGAACCTCCTCATTAGTTACGTGATCTATCCATCCAATCTTTAACATTCCTATGTAGCACGACATTTCGAAAGCTTCTGTTCTCTTCTTGTCCAAACTGATTATCATGTATGTTTCACTTCCACACATGATTACACTCCAAAGAAATATCTTCAAAAAAGACTTCCTAACACTTAAATCTATATTTGATGGTAACAAATCTCTCTTGCTTAGAAATCCTTTTCTTGCCATTGCTAGTTTACATTTTATGTCTTCTCTACATCGGCCATCATCAGTTATTTTGCTGGCCATATAGCAAAACTCATCTACTACTTTAAGTGTCTCGTTTACTAGTCTAATTCCCTCAGAATCACCTAATTTAATTCTACTAGATTCCATAATCCTTGATTTGCTTTTGTTGACGTTCATCTTATATCCTCCTTTCATGACACTGCTCTTCCAAGTCCTTTGCTATCTCTGACAGAAATACAATGTCATTGGCATATCTCAAAGTTTTTATTTCTTCTTCGTGAACTTTATTCCTACTCCGCATTTTTCTTTTGTTTCCTTTACTAAGCAATAATAGAAATAAAAGAATGGGCAGATTGAATAATATCGGGGATAGGCTGAAACCATGTCTCCTTTCCTTCTCAACCACTGCTTCCCTTTCATACCCTACGACTCTTATAACTACCGTCTGGTTTTTGTACAAGTTGTAAATAGCATTTCGCTCCCTGTATTTAACCTCTGCTACCTACAGAATTTCGAAGAGGGTATTCCAGTCAACTTTGTCAAAAGGTTTCTTTAAGTCTACAAATGCTATAAATGTAGGTTTGCCTTAAAATAATCACTCTTCTAAAGTAAGCCGTAGGGTCAGTATTGGCTCGCGTGTTTCTACTGTTGTCCGGAATCCAAACTAATCTTCCTCGATGTCGGCTTCTATCAGTTTTTCCATTCTTCTATAAAGAATTTGTGTTAATATTTTGCGTCTATGGCTTATTAAACTGATAGTTCGGTAATTCTCACACCTGTCACCAACTTTGGAATAGGAATTATGAAATTCTTTTTTAAGTCTGAGGGTATTTCGCATATCTCTTGCACACCAGATGAAAGATTTATGTCATAGCTGGCTCTCCCAAGGCTATCAGTAGTTGTGACGGAATATCGTCTACTCCCGGGGCCTTGTTTCGACTTAGATCTTTCATAGCTCTGTCAAATTCTTCTCGCTGTATCATATCTCTCATATCATCTTCACCTATGTCTACGATACCCTGCACTGCCAGTGATTTTCCTTGGTTGGAGGGCTAGAGCACTGTTCACTCAGCCTCGTGAAGCCAAAGAGGAGCTGTTTGACAGATTAGTAGCGGTTCCAAGATCAAAAAACTCGACAACGACTGGGAGAGCGGTTTGATGACCACGTGTCTCTTGATACCGCATCAAACAAGGCCACTGGAATAGGATGACATGGCACTTGGTTTGGCTCAATTGGTCCGTCTACGGCTGTAACGCGGAACTTCAGCTAACTACTTTTACCTAACTAATACTACAAGTTGGGCCAAATAAAAATGGCCCGTACGAATGGATACGATTGGATATGAATGTAAGGATATAACCACACCCTCTGATGAGCACACCACGTGTACGCCCACCACATGATCCACACCAGTTCAGGGCGTAGTGCGGGCTGCGCCGCTGTGAGAGGAGCAGTGTAAAGGGGATGATGGTACTCATATTGGAGCAGCGGGTGTTCGTTGTGGAAAGTTACGTGTCAACAAACTCGTGGAAAAGGTGTATACAGCTCTTTGCTGAGGAGTTTAATGGTGTCAAAGTGGCAGCAGCGCTTAGTCCGACAACGGCGTCAGACAGGATCCGAAACGTCCCCGCCCACCACAAAATGTGGCTGCAGTTCACCAGAAAATGCTACCGAGTCCCACCAAATCAGCTTGACACCTGTCGCGAGAGATTGGGACATCATGTCAATAATGCGCAGGAATATTCCACCTGGAACTGCACATGCAGAGTATCTGTTGTTCATGCATTAAAACCAACAGATGCTTATCAATGCCTCCAGTTTTGTGAGTGGCTGTTCACTGAGATAACATGAATCTGTTCTTTATGTCTGGTGAAGCCTGGTTTCACCTAAGTGGTTACATCAGCTCACATAATCACAGCTTCTGGGCAGTCAAGAATCCGCTTAACACCACTGTATGGTCAGAGGGTTGGGGTGTGGTGTACAGTGTCTGCAAGTCATGTTGTTGGTCCCATCTTCTTTCATCGGATGCTGACTACGGCGCATTACATTGTCAACATTTTGAAACCATTTGTGGCAGCATTAACGGAGGACGAAAAGACATAGAGTTACTTCCAACAGGATGGAGTAACTGACCATACAGCCGACCGAACCTTGGAGCACATTCACACAATCTACGCACCTAACAGAATTTTTAGCGGAGGTCAGTCTGGTCGTGGCCCTAGGTGGCCACACAGGGTGCCTGATCTGTCAGTGTGCGATTACTTTGTGTGGGGAGCTCTCAACTCTAAGGTGTATCGCGACAACCCTCACAGTCTTCAAGACCTGCAGAAGAACATTTCGGATGAGACTGCAGCAATTCCAGCAGTCCAGCTTCTATCCACCTTCATCAACTTTCTGACCAGGGCCTAACAGTGCCAAGAGATGAATGACGGTGACTTTCAACATCTACTACAGTCTGGTTAGTACTGTATCTCCTTTCCTCTGTTGTGTTTCTTTGTACCCTGGAACTCTGTTCTCCAGCCAACTTTTATTTGCGCCACTATCTAGTTAAACATTTATATCTACATGCAGGATTATTCAGCTGCCCCTCCCTATGGGTTTTACGCAACCTGCAACGCCTTCAAAAACCATACACGAGATTTTCATATTCTCTCACTCGCTACGCACAAAGAAGCCATCCTACAGAAAAAATGGAATTAATTTTTTTACTGCGATACATTTTCGCTGGAGATCATGGTTTTCTAGTTATTCAAGAAAAACCTACAGAAATAACTTTAAAATGTGTTTTTCTTTAATAACTCGAAAACTGTAGCGTACTCCAGTATAAAATTTAACTGCATTAAATTTTCCACAAAAAGCTCCTGTTGGGCTAATAGTTTGCGTGTGGCAAGCCAGAAAATGAGAAAATCTAGTGAGTAGTTCTTTTTAAGGGGTTACATAAAACCAAACCTATAAGTTGGAGGGGGGGGGGGGAGGCGAACTGAAAAGAAACACCATTGTTTCACAATCCTATTACAGGGAATTAGTAGATAAAGTTTTATAATGTTCTGATAAGGTACCCATGCCCGGATATATACCGTTTGGATACAACATGAGTTTGAAGATCAGATCACTTTAAAATATCCGTCTTCATGGTCCGGTACATAATGCTAGAGCAGCACAATGCATACATCGAGAACATTTTGAGGATCACCTCAGTGTAGGTATGAGCAGCCCACAGTGGCTCGCATTTCATGTATTCTTTTTAAAATTTTTGTGACTAAAGCCCTTCTCGCTTGTTATTTATTTTATACGTGACATATAAGTACTGTATCTTTCTTGTACTGTTAGTCAGTACTTACACTTTAAATAAAAATTTTCTTTTCCCATAAATTTGTAATTATGATATAGGCCACTTTAAATATTTAAACTCTGATGAAGACATTCTTAGAGGTGTTGAAACCTGGTCAAAAAGACTAAAAATTGTGACCGAGGGCTTATTTAGTTCAACTTTAATTTATAAACGGTCACTGAACTAAGCAGCCATGTTTAAAACTCTAACACTTAAGAGGGATCCGAGAGAACTCCGTCGTCTTTTAACCAAGATTTGTCATTTTAGTTTCCGGAGAATTTGCGTTATACTTCTGAATGGACTGTTAACAATCCTGACAACGCGTCTCTACATTCCATCGAAATCCATTGTGATGGCTATTTGGTAAAGACTACGAACACTGGAACAATGCATGTAAAAAAGTTAGTAGTCCTTTCGGTTATTAAGGAAACATTTTTAAAGAAATGCAAACCCTATGAAGGTGAGATTTTCGGCGAACCAACAGCTGCTAACTTCTAAAGAAACATAGCTCATTTAAAAGCCCTCATTATCCATTTTTCAACAAATGTTACTTTTTCTAAAAACATTGTATTTAAAAAGTTTCGCGGTCTAGAATATTCCAATCTTAAATACCGATTATTGGCTAAATTCAGCATCACAGTTCTATAGCCTGGACTTCTCTGATTCGAAAAATACCTACTTTTGCTAGAAAATGTTGTTATTTTGTTAATTATTCAGTTTAGAAAATTTCACTTTTTAGAAACTTTTTGGTGGGCTTTGGGAATTGCCGCAGAAGTAGAAATCGTCATGCAATAGTACCTATTATTTTTGCTACTTTCTAGTTATAGAGGTCACAGTTAAACAGATTTGTTTCTTTGTTTGTTATATCTTTGCATCCTCTAATTTTGCCATCTTTTATGTTAATATTAAAACATAAAACCTCTTTAATGCCACATCTTACGATTTTTCACGTTACACTCGTCTATAAATAAGTGAGGCATACAGTGCCACAGTCAGACCGTGTTTAGTTACCAGGACATAAACAGCACGTTATAAATCAATATCTGAGTGTCACTATCTGCTGGAAATTGGAAATTTGTGGTAAGTCCTATGGAACCAAACTGCTGAGGTCATCGGTCCCTAAGCTTACACACTAGTTAATCTAACTTAAGCTAACTTACGCTAGAGACAACACACACACCCATGCCCGAGGGAGGACTCTGAACCTTCGTCAGGAGCAGCTGCGCGAACCATGGCAGGGCTCCTCAGATCGGACGGCTATGCCGCGTGGCTCGCTATCTGTTCATTGTGCAAACATCGTGTACCTAATTAAAGAGTATTTTTTTGCTTTGAGGAATTATATGCGTAAATATCAAAATGTAAAAGTCATGTGCTATAAATTAGCCAATGCAGGAGTGTATAAAATGTGAATCCACTCTGTGTATAAATAATTGTGAACATCATTCCGGCAGCGTGTCACTGGAGAAATTCGTGATAAGCTGTCCATCAGCATAGTTTTCCTCTCTGGTGTGGGTGTTTATATTGTTACTTCTGACAAAACAGATCATCAGACAGCGATCAATGGTTATAAATGAAAATGAAGAGATCAAAAATTCATTTCTGAAATATGGTGTGCATAATTTGCCACACGTTTATCAGATCCTTCCGCAACTGGGAGACAACTATGTTCGAGCAACTACGGAGTTACCGAATGTAGAGTACGTGGAGAACAAACTTACATACTCCAGAACTAAAGTGCACGTCATTTACGACGGTGGCCGAGTTTAGGTTCGTTCTGCGCATCTGACGTCACAAAACACAGTCAGCCAATGAACAGAGAACGACTTTGCCAGAGCTCGACTGCAAAGCAGAGCACTATAGTTAAATTCTTTTATCTTGGCGGTTCGCGCATGCCCGCCCAGACGCGGGAGATTGCTGCGTTGCCAGTTGTACGCGCCAAGAGAAGCAGCTCCATAGTATAGTTTGCAAACTTACGTTTAGGGGGGAGCGCGCAGTTTATGAAGTAAAACCACCACGGAAGCATTAACCTTTTCGCTGCTACAGAGACGTGCTCCCCGCATTCCGCGCTGTGCGCGGTTTTTTCATCACTGCACTGCTCGCCTGTGCAGACATGTGGTGTTTCGACTGCTTTGACACACTTTATCATTCGATTTGACAAAAACTATTTGGTCCAATAAAGTGATTTTTCACATCTTCTTGACTGATACCTCCCCCCCAAAATGACTTAATTTTGTTTCGCTGTTCAACGCAGTTATTGCGCAGCATTAGATGTAGTAAACCATTGCACGAAATTTTGAAGAGTTTGCAGAGGTAAAAGTCCATAGCGTATACTTTCTGTATGGTCGATTTTAGTTGCCACTAGAAATTTCAAAAAATTACATTAAAACGAATAAAAGTCATGAAGTAAGACACTTCGATATTGTTTTAAAAATAAAGAAAATATTAAGCACCAAGGAAGGTTTGAACTCAGAACCTTTCACTTAGCAGCCAAACATTTTTTTTTTTTTTTTTAAATCTCGTGTTGTCCGCTTTTGTTCGTTGAATCTGCTCGGGGCGGACGTCGTAAGACATCCGTTTAAGTTCGTTGTTGATCGATTAACTCGTTTTTTTTTTTGGTTACAGAGGGCAGCTAACCCTCTGACTGAACACGCTGAGCTACCGTGCCGGCAACACTTCAACCATTACGCTAACGCAACTTATCATTCATTGGACCTTCCAAAGGACTTTAAACTAGCATGCAAAATACAGACAAACACTGTTGGTATGACTATGAATTATTCACGTTTCGTCGAAGTACAATAGGAAAGAAACAATTACAGCTGTTCTTTATTGCGAAAAAGTGGTTAGTCCTTGCTATCGCCTGAATTAGGAGGCTTATTGCTTCTTTGGTTTAATTAATTAATAGAATATGAAGCAATTGGTATAAAAGAATGCTTTTTCCAAACTTTCTATAAAAGAAAGTCAGCTATCAAGACATTGCTTTAGTTCAATTTCTTTATTTATGACTGAACGTTTAGGGTAACCGTTCAGGGTAAAGTGTGTTTGACGACTTCCCGGAATAAGTTGAAATTTTCATTCCGAAGGGACCCGAGTATGTCCGAACAGCGTTCGCGACCCTCTGCCGTGCGGCACCGCGGTGTATTCCTAGTAAACAAGTGGGCAAGCCAGGGCCGCCTGCTCCTGTTTCGTAACGGAAGCGAGCGCAGGCGGACACGCCGCAGCCAGCGCAGCGAAAGTGCCTCGGCCCGGCGGACTCAGTGGGGCGGCCCGGCTGTCTGGCCTCTGGCCTGGGCGCGCGCTCCACATACGAGCCATCCTCACCCACTTACCAAGGACGCGTGGGCGACCCGGGCACGCACCCCACACGCCGCCGCCCGCTTTTCCCAGCCACTGCGGTTTCCCAGCACTTTCTGCCCCCTCGCCGCAGCGTCACGTGCCGCCAGCAGCGCTCTCCGAAAAAACTACCCGGTAGCTTTCACTGTACAGTGTATCCACAAAACCATTCTTCCATTTCAAAAAGTCATAACTTGAGAGCAACTGGAGACAGAGAACAGTGGTTTGTTGTAAAACGTTTAACAGCTCTCAAAGTCGTTGTTCTTTGTCCTTTCTTGCAAATTTAACTTGGGGTGCATCTGGTGATCTTCATTGTCGGAAGTAACAGTCGAAACACCCATACTGGATGTTGTGTCTAGCTCATACAGCATAGACACAATGAGGTAGCTAGGTGCACGCTAAACTAACGCAGACGGGCTTGAAGTACTGGAACAGGAGACTTATTAATGCTCTAAAGAAAAGTACGTAGTTTTATAATACTTAACTTTATTCTCTTGTTGGAATACATCTCTCTTGAATATTAGGAAGCTATAAGCACTGATACAAATGGCGCCTTGCTAGGTAGTAGCTATGGACTAAGCTGAAGGCTATTCAATCTGTCTCTCGGCAAATGAGAGGAAAGCTTCGTACGTCTGGTCGCAAGCTATGTCGTCCGTACAACTGGGACGAGGTCTAGTCCATGTCTTGTGACCTGCCATGTGGTGGCGCTAGGTTTGCGATTACACAGTGGCGACACGCGGGTCCGACATGTACTAAGGACCGCGGCCGATTTAAGTTACCACCTAGCAAGTGTGGTGTCTAGCGGTGACACCACACTGGATATGAAAACTTCACTGAAGCACCAAAGAAACTGTTATAGACTTTCTTTCTTTCTTTCACTTGTGCCTTTGCCTGCAGTTAGGCAGGCTCGGCATGCTTAATCCGATTTGGCAATGTCAGTTTAAGGGGTGGCCGGATGCCCTTCCTGCCGCCACCCCATACCTCCCGGGACAGAATCATTGTACCCCAACTGTCTGCGACTAGTGTAATCCATGGAATAGTGCGAAAGTGTTCAAATGTCTGCGAGCCGTGTAGCTGAGGCGGATTGTGGGGACTAGTCCGGTATTCACCTAGGGGGATGTGGAAAACAGCCTAAAAACCACATCCAGGCTGGCCGGCACACCGGCCGTCTTCGTTAATCCGCTAAGCGGATTCGATCCGGAGCCGGCGCGCCTACCCGAGTCCAGGAAGCAGCGCATTAGATTAGATTAGATTAATTATTCATTCCATAGACCCATAAAAGAGGGAATCCTCCTGGGTGTGATACATCTCATATAAACACATTACAAAAATGTAATTAGAAGAACTTGAGTTTCACTAATTTTAATGATCCTCAGAAAATAAACAGTAAAATTATGTACATGAATTAAATTTAAACTTCTAACATTTACAAGTTTAATACTTACATCTTCTTTCATTAAATCCATCATTCAGACATTTGCTTGTTTCTTGGCTATTACAACCAAGTATTGTCAAAAATTAAAGTAAATTATTCATTGAAGTGATACTCAGTTAAGAACAGTCAGATTACATACAAGATTTAAAATTAAACTTCCACTATTTACAGACTTAAGACTTACATCTGCTTTCCATACATCCATCATTCACACAGTAGGTAGTTACTTGGCTGTTACAACCAAGTATTGTCAAAAATTAATGTATAATTAATTTTCATTAAAATGGCCTATTGCACTTGTTGAGAAACTCATGGATGTAATAGAAGGTGCTGGCCACTAAAAATTCTTTTAAATTATGTTTAAATTGTGCCTTGTCTGAAACTAAACTCTTAATGGTTAATGGTAAATAATTGAAAATTGTTCAGCCCCGCAGTTGCAAGAGGTGTCTGCGCTCGCTGGAAGGATTCCGCATTTGCGCTAGGACCTAGTTCTTCTGTTGGTGATACATCTATGGGCAGTGAGCTCTTCCATGTTGCAAGACGAATTGCCTCTGGTGCTCCCTCCAGTGGCGCAGTCCTAGCAAGGCAAGTCTTGCAGGATTTAAGGCGGGTTCTTGCTGCCTGATGACCATATAGAGGATGTCGGCGGTCATTCTCCTGCTTTCTCTCTCATTGTCTGCAGCAATGGCCCTCCAGATAGTGGGTGGGGCTATTCCAACAATCGGATACAATTTCTGCACTGGTGTTGGCTTCAAGCATCCTGAGGTGATCCTTTCAGTATCGTTGACCGCAATATCGACTTGCTTAGCATGAGCTGAAGCGTTCCACAAGGTAGGAGCATACTCTTTCTGGAACTGAATATTTATTTTGTTTTTAACCAAAGGTGTTTCACCACTTCGTACTAGGCATCATCAGTAGTCTATAAAACAAAGAAAATTTTGTAATTATACATATTTTGTTAGAAGATCTAGTGTTTCCTGTAGTACATTCATATTATCTATTTACAATTTCATGTCGCCACTGGTTCTTATGTAGGCACTAAATGCACACGGTACATGTTTCCAATTGATAATATATCCCACTTACATATTTCATTACACATGACGTTCCCTGTTGCACACTGCAGATGGCCTTCCACATTTTTTCTCTGCTTCGTGATGACTGAGTGTTGTGTGATGTCCTTAGGTTAGTTAGGTTTAAGTAGTTCTAAGTTCTATGGGACTGATGATCATAGCTGTTAAGTCCCATAGTGCTCAGAGCCATTTGAACCTTGGACATTTTCTGTAGGCTTTCCTGGGGGACCATGAGAGTTATAGAGGTTGACAGCTGAGTAGAGTTTTGGGGTGGGGATGCAGGGAGGTGGGTGCTGAGGACACTCTGTGTCTGTTTGAATTCCTGTTATTGCTTATTTTTATTCTCAATGTTTTATTTTTAAATATTTAAGTCAAGCCTTTTTTATTTTATTTTATTCGTTTTTTATGGTAAAATATCAATTACTGAAAATATTGTACTCATATTTTTGCTTTTTATCACAGTGATATTTTCATTTCTATTTGTGGTCCACTATACAAAATATTCTCCTTGGAGAGAGAGCATTCCCTTTCTTTCGGTATTGTGGCATAATATTACCCTGACTGCTTTTATCCCCTTGTGATAATAATTTGTTTTTATTATGTGTTTTGCATACATGGAGTGGGTTCACTCACTCTTCAGTACCATTATGGATCCTTTGTACCGCTAATTAAAATGTTTCATAGTCGTCCAGATACATTCAAATCCATATATTCATATATATCTGAAATCTTGTATTTATATTTTGCTTCTGTTATGATTTTTAATTTCTTTTTTTGTGCTAATTGTCTTGATGAATTCTATGTTATTACAGGACTTTATAATTTTGCATGACAGTTGGTTGTATTATGTTCTGGCGTGGCGCTTTCTTGTTGTGGGATGATTTTTCTGGTGTGAATGTGTGTTGTGCATTACTGTAATGTGTTAATATACCGAGACTTTTCTTATTATTGTTATCTTCTGTTTGTAACTTCTTTTTAATGTTGTTATATACGTTTCATACTACCTTCCTGTTACAACCATCGTTTTGATCTACACTCCTGGAAATTGAAATAAGAACACCGTGAATTCATTGTCCCAGGAAGGGGAAACTTTATTGACACATTCCTGGGGTCAGATACATCACATGATCACACTGACAGAACCACAGGCACATAGACACAGGCAACAGAGCATGCACAATGTCGGCACTAGTACAGTGTATATCCACCTTTCGCAGCAATGCAGGCTGCTATTCTCCCATGGAGACGATCGTAGAGATGCTGGATGTAGTCCTGTGGAACGGCTTGCCACGCCATTTCCACCTGGCACCTCAGTTGGACCAGCGTTCGTGCTGGACGTGCAGACCGCGTGAGACGACGCTTCATCCAGTCCCAAACATGCTCAATGGGGGACAGATCCGGAGATCTTGCTGGCCAGGCTAGTTGACTTACACCTTCTAGAGCACGTTGGGTGGCACGGGATACATGCGGACGTGCATTGTCCTGTTGGAACAGCAAGTTCCCTTGCCGGTCTAGGAATGGTAGAACGATGGGTTCGATGACGGTTTGGATGTACCGTGCACTATTCAGTGTCCCCTCGACGATCACCAGTGGTGTACGGCCAGTGTAGGAGATAGCTCCCCACTCCATGATGCCGGGTGTTGGCCCTGTGTGCCTCGGTCGTATGCAGTCCTGATTGTGGCGCTCACCTGCACGGCGCCAAACACGCATACGACCATCATTGGCACCAAGGCAGAAGCGACTCTCATCGCTGAAGACGACACGTCTCCATTCGTCCCTCCATTCACGCCTGTCGCGACACCACTGGAGGCGGGCTGCACGATGTTGGGGCGTGAGCGGAAGACGGCCTAACGGTGTGCGGGACCGTAGCCCAGCTTCATGGAGACGGTTGCGAATGGCCCTCGCCGATACGCCAGGAGCAACAGTGTCCCTAATTTGCTGGGAAGTGGCGGTGCGGTCCCCTACGGCACTGCGTAGGATCCTACGGTCTTGGCGTGCATCCGTGCGTCGCTGCGGTCCGGTCCCAGGTCGACGGGCACGTGCACCTTCCGCCGACCACTGGCGACAACATCGATGTACTGTGGAGACCTCACGCCCCACGTGTTGAGCAATTCGGCGGTACGTCCACCCGGCCTCCCGCATGCCCACTATACGCCCTCGCTCAAAGTCCGTCAACTGCACATACGGTTCACGTCCACGCTGTCGCGGCATGCTACCAGTGTTAAGGACTGCGATGGAGCTCCGTATGCCACGGCAAACTGGCTGACACTGACGGCGGCGGTGCACAAATGCTGCGCAGCTAGCGCCATTCGACGGCCAACACCGCGGTTCGTGGTGTGTCCGCTGTGCCGTGCGTGTGATCATTGCTTGTACAGCCCTCTCGCAGTGTCCGGAGCAAGTATGGTGGGTCTGACACACCGGTGTCAATGTGTTCTTTTTTCCATTTCCAGGAGTGTATTTTTCAGCTCTTCTATACACTTTTGCTTATAGTTGTTCAGCATAGTCTGTACAGTATATGACTGGTGCATGGAATTTCTTGAGAATATGGAATGTTAGATCTGTTGTGTATTTTCACGTCTGCTACTATTTCTTTTCGTAAAATGTTGGAGCCAAGGCTGTTATTGGATTTCGTGATTTTGGGGCCAAGGTAGTGTATTGTTTCTTATGTTTTCATTTAAATATTGAACTGGATGTTGCAGAGTATTTGTTTATCTTCAGATATAACCTGTTTATATGTTCTTGTGGTTCATATATGAGGCGTAGGCTTTCATCTACATGTTTGTTACAGTATAAGACTTTATATTCTTTTTGTTTCTCTTATTTCTGCAAAAACTTCATTTTAAGTGTGATTCATTAAGCTCTTTTCTATTGTGTATGAAATTGGATCTCCCATTGGGTGGCATTTATTTTGTGAATAGAATGAATTGTTAAGCTGAAAATGGCTTCGCTCAGTAATTACTTTTATGAAATCTGTGGTGGTTTCGGGGTTATCTGGATTTCCTGTTAGTTGGTCTTTTATGATATTAATTGTTTTACCAGATGAGACTGAAATGTGCATGTCTTTCAAATCAATAGATATCAGTTTTGTAGTTGGTGGGATGTATGTATCTTTTAAGTTTTGGATTAGTTCTAAGGATTTTTTTTATATATCTCTTGTTCTGTCATTTGTAATATTTTGCTGTATTGGTGTGTGAACTTTGTAATTTGGTATTTGGAAACTTGATTACTTTTGTCATGGTGATATTGTCTTCATGAATATTGGACTGGCTTCTGAACACTGATGCTGCTAGATTTTATTTTTGTTTCCTTTTTACTGTCAGTAAGTTTTTGACCTTTTAATGTGTTTTTGAGTTTTATTTGAAATTTATTGGCTGGATTAGAATAAGATTTTCCACATGATTTTCTGATATTGATCATTTATTTTATTCATATATTCCTGTTTATTCATGAGCACTACAGTGTTACTTTTGTCCGATTTTGTATTTATCACACCACCCACGCCATTTCTTGTAGTTATTCTTTACTGATCTGGTGAAGTTATTAAAGTTATCGTCCAGTTTTTTGTATGAGTTTTCTTATTTTCGATGATGACATTTACTCATTTTGCTGTTAGTTCTGTGTTTAGTCCTGCATTTATAATTTTTTTTCTTCTTATGCTAGAATATGTTATCTCTCTATTATGATGTCCCTAATGTCTGAATTTATTAATTTGTTCTTCTTAATGATTTTTTAAAGACCTTTCTCTAAGAAGCTTATTTCTATTCACTCAGCTGTGTCTCAGTGAGGTTCAGTACAGTTTTTTGTTCAAGGTTTTTATGCTTACTGTTGCCTAATTTCGTTATTTAACCAAGATCTCTAGTCTGTTAACTTAGTTTTGTGTGCTGCTAAAGAATCACAACTTTTATTTACTTAAACATAATTTGGATACAAGTAGCACCGCTTATACTTTTTGTAGAATTTCAGTACTCTCTCTCTCTCTCTCTGTCTCTCTCTCTCTCTCTCTCTCTCACACACACACACACACACACACAAAGAGAGAGAGACCTACAAAGTGCTTCCACCATCCACCCTTCATCACCACTCAACACTCTACTCCATTCTCACCCGTACAGCTGCAACGATCAAGCAGTCACCCTACAGCAAGTGAACGAAGCATGAAATGTGCAACAAGCGAGGTTATGTGTAGTGAAAACTAAATGGACCTATTGCCAATTGGAAACGAGTACTGTGTGCATCTAGTGCCCATAGAAGAATCAATGGACACATATAAATAACAAAAAAGTGAAAGAAAGTGATAAATCACAAACATAAAATTGTATATATTTACGTAATTTGAAGGTGCTGCCAAGAAAATATTACAGATCATCTGACAAAAAAGTGTAATTAAATAACTTTTGTTTATATTGTAGACCATTGATGATGCCTAGCATGAAAAGGTGATGTATGTTTAGTTAAAAGTAAAACAAACATTCAGGTATGAAAGACTAATTAAGTCTTACCTACATGATAAACATAATAATGGTATAGATGTAGACAGTGATATAGATGTAGACAGTGATCTGCATTATGTAGCGGTCTGTCCTTGTTGTACACACAATGGCGCTATCTGCTGCATTTCATATGCATGTAGTGATCACAGGAGGCTGTCGACAGTGCATCCAATCAGTCGTAGTGTGGTACCCCTGGCTACCGTAACCTTTCCTATAGTAAACTGGTGACAAGGCATCGTCTTAGTCATTCTGAATGTGAAAGAACAGTTATTCGACATTAGACTATTCAGTGTCTCATCACTGTTGCGATTACTTTGGGATGTAAAGGAAGACTTGTCTGACGAATAAAATAAGCTGCTGGGACTCTACAAGTCACTGAAATAGCTGGGGAGCCATCCTCACTCAGCTGATGCCATAATCTTACAGAGACTCATTAGAGTTGGGATCAAGGTTTGCGCATCTCATTGTGTGAAATTCCAAATGTGCTACGAGGGTAGATCTCAGACCACAAAAGCTCTGTAATACCCTAAGAATATTGCTGTATCATTAATGGTACAATTATGGCTCAGAGATATAGACGTTGTCTTGCTTAAGGAATAGTCTTTGACACAAAACCTGGCCGCTGGTGGTCGCCACAGAGACTAGGTCCGAGTCATTCGTTTAAAGTGTCAATAAAATTGACTACCCCCTACAATTCTAAGTCCAACTATATGCACTTTCTGCCAATGGTGATTTCCTTTGATTAAACAAATGAAAAAGTAAAGAGACTACTTCTGTACCTGTTGTTAGGGATGTACACATGTAATGACAAAAAATAACTGGCGCGTGATAATGATAAACCAATGTTTATGAAAGAAAAAATGGTTCAAATGGCTCTGAGCACTATGGGACTTAACATCTGAGGTCATCAGTCCCCTAGAACTTAGAAATACTTAAACCTAACTAACCTAAGGACATCACACACATCCATGCCTGAGGCAGAATTCGAACGTGCGACCGTACCGGTCGCGCGGTTCCAGACTGAAGCGCCTAGAACCGCTCGGCCACAACGGCCGGCTATGAAAGAAACATAATAATAAAAAACGGCGGGTTCAAAAATTTCTTCTCCACTAAATTGTACACCACACACATAAATATAATTTGGAATCAAATGGCACTGCATACACTTTTTGTTGACTTTCAATACATTCTCTTCTTTCTCTCTCCCCCCCCCCCCCCCCGCCCTCTCTCTCTCATACACACACACACACACACACACACACACAATCCGCCAATCTCGGGTTGGTTAACTGAACGGAATCCTAATCTGCGTGGACGCCAAGGAGAAAACGATGTTTTTTAAACTCTCCACCCACCTAGTATGGGCATTGTAGCATATTTTTGAGAAGAATTTGTGCCCGTACTAAAAATATCCCCCCATGAACCATGGACCTTGCCGTTGGTGGGGAGGCTTGCGTGCCTCAGCGATACAGATGGCCGTACCATAGGTGCAACCACAACGGAGGCGTATCTGTTGAGAGGCCAGACAAACATGTGGTTCCTGAAGAGGGGCAGCAGCCTTTTCAGTAGTTGCAGGGGCAACAGTCTGGATGATTTACTGATCTGGCCTTGTAACATTAACCAAAACGGCCTTTCTGTGTTGGTACTGCGAACGGCTGAAAGCAAGGGGAAACTACAGCCGTATTTTTTCCCGAGGACATGCAGCTTTACTGTATGATTAAATGATGATGGCGTCCTCTTGGGTAAAATATTCCGGAGGTAAAATAGTCCCCCATTCGGATCTCCGGGCGGGAACTACCCAGGAGGACGTCGTTATCAGGAGAAAGAAAACTGGCGTTCTACGGATCGGAGCGTGGAATGTCAGATCCCTTAATCGGGCAGGTAGGTTAGAAAATTTAAAAAGGGAAATGGATAGGTTAAAGTTAGATATAGTGGGAATTAGTGAAGTTCGGTGGCAGGAGGAACAAGACTTTTGGTCAGGTGATTACAGGGTTATAAATACAAAATCAAATAGGGGTAATGCAGGAGTAGGTTTAATAATGAATAAAAAATAGGAGTGCGGATTAGCTACTACAAACAGCATAGTGAACGCATTATTGTGGCCAAGATAGACACAAAGCCCATGCCTACTACAGTAGTACAAGTTTATATGCCAACTAGCTCTGCAGATGATAAAGAAATTGATGAAATGCATGACGAGATAAAAGAAATTATTCAGGTAGTGAAGGGAGACGAAAATTTAATAGTCATGGGTGACTGGAATTCGTCAGTAGGAAAAGGGAGAGAAGGAAACATAGTAGGTGAATATGGATTGGGGGGAAGAAATGAAAGAGGAAGCCGCCTTGTAGAATTTTGCACAGAGCATAACTTCATCATAACTAACACTTGGTTCAAGAATCATAAAAGAAGGTTGTATACCTGGAAGAATCCTGGAGATACTAAAAGGTATCAGATAGATTATATAATGGTAAGACAGAGGTTTAGGAACCAGGTTTTAAATTGTAAGACATTTCCAAGGGCAGATGTGGATTCTGACCACAATCTATTGGTTATGAACTGCAGATTGAAACTGAAGAAACTGCAAAAAGATGGGAATTTAAGGAGATGGGACCTGGATAAACTGAAAGAACCAGAGGTTGTAGAGAGTTTCAGGGAGAGCATAAGGGAACATTTGACAGGAATTGGGGAAAGAAATACAGTAGAAGAGGAATGGGTAGCCCTGAGGGATGAAGTAGTGAAGGCAGCAGACGATCAAGTAGGTAAAAAGACGAGGGCTAATAGAAATCCATGGGTAACAGAAGAAATATTGAATTTAATTGATGAAAGGAGAAAATATAAAAATGAAGTAAATGAAGCAGGCAAAAAGGAATACAAACGTCTCAAAAATGAGATCGACAGGAAGTGCAAAATGGCTAAGCAGGGATGGCTAGAGGACAAATGTAAGGATGTAGAGGCTTGTCTCACTAGGGGTAAGATAGATACTGCCTACAGGAAAATCAAAGAGACCTTTGGAGAGAAGAAAACCGCTTGTATGAATATCAAGAGCTCAGATGGCAACCCAGTTCTAAACAAAGAAGGGAAGGCAGAAAGGTGGAAGGAGTATATAGAGGGTTTATACAAGGGCGATGTACTTGAGGACAATATTATGGAAATGGAAGAGGATGTAGATGAAGACGAAAAGGGAGATAAGATACTGCGTGAAGAGTTTGACAGAGCACTGAAAGACCTGAGTCGAAACAAGGCCCCGGGAGTAGACAACATTCCATTAGAACTACTGATGGCCTTGGGAGAGCCAGTCATGACAAAACTCTACCATCTGGTGAACAAGATGTATGAGACAGGCGAAATACCCTCAGACTTGAAGAAGAATATAATAATTCCAATCCCAAAGAAAGCAGGTGTTGACAGATGTGATAATTACCGAACTATCAGTTTAATAAGTCACAGCTGCAAAATACTAACGCGAATTCTTTACAGACGAATGGAAAAACTGGTAGAAGCGGACCTCGGGGAAGATCAGTTTGGATTCCGTAGAAATGTTGGAACACGTGAGGCAATACTAACCTTACGACTTATCTTAGAAGAAAGATTAAGAAAAGGCAAACCTACGTTTCTAGCATTTGTAGACTTAGAGAAAGCTTTTGATAAAGTTGACTGGACTACTCTCTTTCAAATTCTGAAGGTGGTAGGGGTAAAATACAGGGAGCGAAAGGCTATTTACAATTTGTACAGAAACCAAATGGCAGTTATAAGAGTTGAGGGGCATGAAACGGAAGCAGTGGTTGGGAAGAGAGTGAGACAGGGTTGTAGCCTCTCCCCGATGTTATTCAATCTGTATATTGAGCAAGCAGTGAAGGAAACAAAAGAAAAATTCGGAGTAGGTATTAAAATTCATGGAGAAGAAGTAAAAACTTTGAGGTTCGCCGATGAAATGGTTCAAATGGCTCTGAGCACTATGGAACTCAACATCTTAGGTCATAAGTCCCCTAGAACTTAGAACTACTTAAACGTAACTAACCTAAGGACATCACACACACCCATGCCCGAGGCAGGATTCGAACCTGCGACCGTAGGTTCGCCGATGACATTGTAATTCTGTCAGAGGCAGCAAAGGACTTGGAAGAGCTGTTGAACGGAATGGACAGTGTCTTGAAAGGAGGATATAAGATGAACATTAACAAAAGCAAAACGAGGATAATGGAATGTAGTCAAATTAAATCGGGTGATGCTGAGGGAATTAGATTAGGAAATGAGACACTTAAAGTAGTAAAGGAGTTTTGCTATTTAGAGAGTAAAATAACTGATGATGGTCGAAGTAGAGAGGATATAAAATGTAGACTGGCAATGGCAAGGAAATCGTTTCTGAAGAAGAGAAATTTGTTAACATCGAGTATAGATTTAAGTGTCGGGAAGTCGTTTCTGAAAGTATTTGTATGGAGTGTAGCCATGTATGGAAGTGAAACATGGACGATAACTAGTTTGGACAAGAAGAGAATAGAAGCTTTCGAAATGTGGTGCTACAGAAGAATGCTGAAGATTAGTTGGGGTAGATCACATAACTAATGAGGAGGGATTGAATAGGATTGGGGAGAAGAGAAGTTTGTGGCACAACTTGACTAGAAGAAGGGATCGGTTGGTAGGACATGTTTTGAGGCATCAATGAATCACAAATTTAGCATTGGAGGGCAGCGTGGAGGGTAAAAATCGTAGAGGGAGACCAAGAGATGAATACACTAAGCAGATTCAGAAGGATGTAGGTTGCAGTAAGTACTGGGAGATGAAGAGGCTTGCACAGGATAGAGTAGCATGGAGAGCTGCATCAAACCAGTCTCAGGACTGAAGACCACAACAACAACAACAACTAAAAATATGTTATGTGACGTCATTTGCCAAGAAGAAAACGGCATTTCTTAAAGGCTTCAACCTCCTAGCATCGGCACTGTAGCATAGTTCTGGGAAGAAGTTGCTCCCATACTAGAAAGATGTTGTATGAGTCATTAGCTTTCATTTAATACTTTATGTGATTCGATTGCTTCAGTGCCGGCCGATGTGGCCGAGCGGTTCTAGGCGCTTCAGTCTGGAAGAGCGTGACCGCCACGGTCGCAGGTTCGAATCCTGCGTCGGGCATGGATGTGTGTGATGTCCTTAGGTTAGTTAAGTTTAAGTAGTTCTAAGTTCTAGGGGACTGATGACCTCAGATGTTAAGTCCCAAAGTGCTCAGAGCCATTTGTTTTGGATTGTTTCAGTGCTTAATTGTTATTAATTTCTATTTTCCAGCGTAATATTCATAATTCAAAACCGGTGGACTTTCTTAATACTTCCATGCCGCAATTTTTATGGAGCTCTCGTATTTAGTTGTATTACATCGCATTTGTAGCAACTGTAACATAATTTCCCTAACAATGCAATATATATCTGATATAATGATTTCTGTAGTCACCACTGTGTCCTGTCCAAACGCGGTGGCCACATCTGAGTGGATTCGCCGAGAAAAGTCCCCCGTCCACCCATCAGTCTGCTTACTTTGGCCAGGCCAGGCCGTTCACTACACTGACAGTTAACGCCCCCTCCATCAGATCACTACTCGTAAAGTCACAAATAAACCGGTAACCAATTAGCAACATCAGTATACCGGTGCTGGTGATTTTGGAGCACAGACAACCCTCCAGTTGGGTCAAATACGATGACTGCATTACTCAAATTGATCAGCTGGACTGCAATGTACATGAAGCGCCTCATTGGTCATTTAGCATGTGAGGAACGGATGCAACAGGCTATACTGTCTTCGAGAGATGTATGAAACCAGTCTTAGAACTGAAAACAACAACAAAAACAGGAACAGCGTCACCTTACTTTCTCATCAAAGAACGCTTCGCAGTACATAACAATTTTGAACTGTTTCTGGTCACACTACATACCTATGAGTAAATACCATATACTCTGCGCTTCATGTGAGATCACACATGATCACAGGAGACCCCAATGTCTTTCGTCTTCCTTTTCCAATTCTTCGTTAGACGAATCATTATTATTTTACTGGAACAAATACAGACTGTCCACGGTACTTGACCAATGTAAGTGCTTTTTTGGTGGCACACTGAACGACTCGCGTTTCGTGCGACAATCCTGTAACACTAGACGAGCCTGCAGATTTGATTATTCAGGTACTTGCATCAACTTCCTCCAGGGACTGACGAGTAATTTTGTCGTTAGTTTGCGACATCTTAGTCCCTGATGTGATTTATAACTGGAATCGAATCTGACTTGGATGTGTGAAAATGTGACAGAGACACGCACCACGTTTCTCAGGCACCGTATGGCGACAATAACGACTTTCACTAGCATTTAGAACTAACTGTAAAATTAATGTTTCCATTTTCGTGGCGTTCCCAGTAACACAGATTATTGGTTAGCGTTCTCGAGTTAGTTCATTACGTGACCGTTCGCTAATCAGATTGTATGAGGGCAAGAGTACCTTCCCTTCCAGTATTACAAGAGGTGAAGGACATGGAAGGGAAACGGTAGTTGAGACGGGCGTGACATGAGGTTGTAGCCTATCCTACACATTATTCAGTCAAGCAGTAAAGGAAACAAAGAGAAAAAAAATGGTTTAAATGGCTCTGAGCGCTAAGGGAATTAACTTCTGAGGTCATCAGTCCCCTAGAACTTAGAACTACTTAAACCTAACTAACCTAAGGACATCACACACACCCACGCCCGAGGCAGGATTCGAACCTGCGACCGTAGCGGTCGCGCGGTTCCAGACTGTAGCGCCTAGAACCGCTCGGCCAGCCTGGCCGGCGAAATAAAGAGACGTTTGACAAGATAATTAAAGTTCAGAGCGAGGAAATAAAAACTTTGAAGTTTACCGATGATACTGTAATCCCGTCAGGGACGAGGAAAGACCTGGACAGTCAGTTGAATAGAATACGTAATGACCTTAAAAAAGGGTGTGAGAGAAATGTCGTCAAAATTTGATGGAACGTAGTCGAATCATGTCAGGCTATGATGAGGGAGTTAGACTAGGAAACAATAAAAGTAGTAATGAATTTTGATACTTGGACTGAAAAACAAGTGACGGTAGCCGATATAGCGAGAGTATAAATTGCAGACTGGCAGTAGCAAAAAAAGCTTTCTGCAAAAGAAAAAGAAATTTAAATGTTAGGGAGTCTTTTGTGAAGCTATTTGCCTGGAGGGTGGCCCTGTATAGAAGGAAAACGTGGAAGACGAACAGTTCATGTAGAAGAGGATGGAAAATTTTGAAATGTAATGCTAAAGAAGAGTGCTGAAAATTAAATGTGTGTACTGGATGGCAATGGGACGGTACTTTATCAAATGAAGAAGAAAACAAATTTATAACACGAGCTATCTAAAAGAAGGAATTGGTTGATGGGACACTTTCTGAGGCGTCAACGGCCAGTGCATCTGGAGATGGAGGGAAGCTTAGCGCAAAAAAGTTGTAGACCTAAATATACACTCCTGGAAATGGAAAAAAGAACACATTGACACCGGTGTGTCAGACCCACCATACTTGCTCCGGACACTGCGAGAGGGCTGTACAAGCAATGATCACACGCACGGCACAGCGGACACACCAGGAACCGCGGTGTTGGCCGTCGAATGGCGCTAGCTGCGCAGCATTTGTGCACCGCCGCCGTCAGTGTCAGCCAGTTTGCCGTGGCATACGGAGCTCCATCGCAGTCTTTAACACTGGTAGCATGCCGCGACAGCGTGGACGTGAACCGTATGTGCAGTTGACGGACTTTGAGCGAGGGCGTATAGTGGGCATGCGGGAGGCCGGGTGGACGTACCGCCGAATTGCTCAACACGTGGGGCGTGAGGTCTCCACAGTACATCGATGTTGTCGCCAGTGGTCGGCGGAAGGTGCACGTGCCCGTCGACCTGGGACCGGACCGCAGCGACGCACGGATGCACGCCAAGACCGTAGGATCCTACGCAGTGCCATAGGGGACCGCACCGCCACTTCCCAGCAAATTAGGGACACTGTTGCTCCTGGGGTATCGGCGAGGACCATTCGCAACCGTCTCCATGAAGCTGGGCTACGGTCCCGCACACCGTTAGGCCGTCTTCCGCTCACGCCCCAACATCGTGCAGCCCGCCTCCAGTGGTGTCGCGACAGGCGTGAATGGAGGGACAAATGGAGACGTGTCATCTTCAGCGATGAGAGTCGCTTCTGCCTTGGTGCCAATGATGGTCGTATGCGTGTTTGGCGCCGTGCAGGTGAGCGCCACAATCAGGACTGCATACGACCGAGGCACACAGGGCCAACACCCGGCATCATGGTGTGGGGAGCGATCTCCTACACTGGCCGTACACCACTGGTGATCGTCGAGGGGACACTGAATAGTGCACGGTACATCCAAACCGTCATCGAACCCATCGTTCTACCATTCCTAGACCGGCAAGGGAACTTGCTGTTCCAACAGGACAATGCACGTCCGCATGTATCCCGTGCCACCCAACGTGCTCTAGAAGGTGTAAGTCAACTAGCCTGGCCAGCAAGATCTCCGGATCTGTCCCCCATTGAGCATGTTTGGGACTGGATGAAGCGTCGTCTCACGCGGTCTGCACGTCCAGCACGATCGCTGGTCCAACTGAGGCGCCAGGTGGAAATGGCATGGCAAGCCGTTCCACAGGACTACATCCAGCATCTCTACGATCGTCTCCATGGGAGAATAGCAGCCTGCATTGCTGCGAAAGGTGGATATACACTGTACTAGTGCCGACATTGTGCATGCTCTGTTGCCTGTGTCTATGTGCCTGTGGTTCTGTCAGTGTGATCATGTGATGTATCTGACCCCAGGAATGTGTCAATAAAGTTTCCCCTTCCTGGGACAATGAATTCACGGTGTTCTTATTTCTATTTCCAGGAGTGTAGTTAGCGGGTTCATATGGACGTAAGTTTCAGTAGCTATGGAGAGATGAAGAGCCTTGGCCAGGCTATACTGTCTTCGAGACATGTATGAAAACAGTCTTAGATATGAAGACGACAGCAACAACGTCACCTTGCTTTCTTATCAAAGAATGCTTTGTAGTACATTTCTACTGAGCGTCGCTGGAGGAACGGTTGATATTCAGGAATGTGACAGGAACGATCATTCTATGCAAAAAAAAAAATAAATCATATGGACATATGCTCTTTTTCGAATGATTTACAGGATAGAGCACATTTAATATACATTGTATTTATTTTCTGTGTTATTCAGAAGACTGTCAGGTTTACACGTGTACAGCAGTTAGTAAACATTACAACAGGCATTTTACAAAGTATCAATTGAAAAATCATATTTTTAACACATCTCTTTCTAAGCATTGTCGTACACTTTGTATTGCAACTTCTGTACAGTGAACAATAACTGTTCGAATATCGCACTGTCAGCTTCAGTGCATCTGTTCGCTCTTGGGAGAACAATTTGTGTTGCCTCCACAAGTTCCCTAACGAGGACAGTAGCGTTCATGATGCGGCCAAGCAATTCATCTCGCGTATTCAACCTTCTTTTATATACACTGGACTTCATCCAACCCCATAAACTAAAATCTATTAGCGTAAGCCTGGTGATCACGGTGGCCAGTTAACTGTACTACTACAACCAATCCAGTAATGACAATAAGTGCGGTTGAGGTGTTCCCTATGTAGCGTATCGACCGTATTCGGTCAAAACATATTCCAGAGCGGAAGTGAGTTGCAACAGAGCAAGCTGCAGGCGGGCGAGAGTGTTACGCATTGCAAAGTGAAACATGGTCGACTGGCGGTGCTAAGCGGAGCCAACTAGGCGCGGAATAGCTACAGCTGACGCTGCAGTATGCTAACGGAAGGTTGGAAGCCTTTCCTCACTTGCCACCATGGAAGTGTTTAGCGTTCATGCCTTACGCCCTAAACGAACGTATTCTGGAGCATGTAAGTACTCAGCCATTCATGTACTACATCATTCTTGTCTCAGTATCTCAACGTACACCACTTGCCTGTGACCCCCAGAGCGACATCCCGGAATGCAGCACGGGGTCCACTGTTCAAGCACGAGACAGGGCAGTGTGCCCTGAGTCATAAGGAAGCCGCCTGCTCGCTGGAAGAAGTTCATGGCCATCGTCAGCTGCGCCGCCACACTGTCATCTCGGTCACAGCCGGGGACATCGCTGACAGCGGCATTCGAGTGACGCAACACTCAGTCCCATTGTCTGCACTGTCAACAATGTCGGACGTCTTTACTTTGTATGAGTGGTAATTGGGTATCTCCACCAAGCTGTTTCTGATGTACAACGAGCGAGGGCCGGAATAAAGAAATTGATTGAACGAATCTGCTGTCCTCCTGAAGTCTCATTTCCCTCTCCATTGGTGACATTCCGAGGGTCATTTTACTCCTCACATCATTGGTAAAATGAATAGTGGCACCATCCTACTGGAAGTACGTCGCAGTCGGTGTGGCCAAAGGTGCATCCTCAAGGTGTTCAACAAATGAATTTTCAAAAAAATGAAAGTCATTCTGTCCTGTCATTCACTCTGCTAAAATGACTGGACCTCTCAACAAGTTACCGAGCATGTCGTCCCAAATACTGATTGAGAAACGAACTTGGATATAGATTTTCACTGTAGCATGTGGATTTTCCTGTAACCATCGATGATAATTACGTGCGTTGCTGATTCTGTTTCGTGTAAATGTGGCTTCATCAGTGAATAGTATTAATGGAAGCAAATGTCGATCGTCATTTAACCAATGTCAAAATTCAAGCCGGCCGCTGTGGCCCAGCGGTTCACGGCGCTTCAGTCCGGAACCGCGCTGCTGCTACGGCCGCAGGTTCGAATCCTGCCTTGGGCGTGGATGTGTGGGATGTCCTTAGGTTAGTTAGGTTTAAGTAGTTCTGAGTCTATGGGACTGATGACCCCAGATGTTAAGTCCCATAGTGCTTAGAGCCATTGGAACCATTTTTTACTTCGAAGAAAATTGAAGTCCTGTTGCATTGCCACTAATGTGAGGAGTGTGCACACGCTGTATGTGAATTAGGTACAAGCTTCCCGCGTCTAATGTTCGCCATACGACTGTTCGTGCAACACTGATGCATGCAGAATGTCGCCATTTGCTGGTAGTAGGACTGCTCTGCACCATTTCAAAAATGTGCTGCTCTTCCTGCACAGGTTGTTCAATTAAACGTTCAGAAGAAAGTTAGGAACTGGGAACAACAGCTTTATCACGTAATGTGCTGAAAATTTTGGTAAACACTCTACGATCAGGAATTCGACGTGTCGGAATGTGCCGACGGTATTCTTCGACGGGATCAGGAACACTATCGTCACAGAAGCTGTAAACATACACCATATCTGCATATCCTTTATTAGTATACGTGTGTGGCATTTTGTAGCTAGCTTATGTACAAGAACAGTTAACCGATGCTTCTCTCTAATAGACTTCCTGAAACCTTCAGACTACTTCACTCAAAACGCACCATCAACAACTGTGCGTTCATGGGCTAGTTTAATGGCAGAAAGACGTCCCGAGCGAAGAAGCTGAAAGCGACAGGGTAGGTTGGGCTAGAATCAGATGTCAAAACGTCAAAGAGTTTGGGTGGTTAAGTCAAGTACCTACACACCGCTAGCCAAAACCGAACGTGTATTAAATGTCTTATGTAGTGACGGATAGACATGACGGCACCAAGAAGGGGTTGCGCGAAATAAAAAAAGTTGGTATGCGTGTTTCTACATCTGAAAGATGATGCCTATTAAGATTACGCACCAGTCACATAAGAATTGCGCTAGTAGTCCCACAATGAGAATCCATGTTTGCTTATATTACACGCTGTAATAGTCACGAACATTAGTTACCTTTGAGATTAGGCGTGGTTAGCTGATGTTAGTCAACAATGCCTTTAAGGTGACAAAGACGCCTTTATGAAGACCACACTGAATTTGGACGTCGTCTTGTACGAGTAATGGAGCTACGAGGAGCTAGATGTTCCTTTTGTGGTGCTGCAGAAAGACTCGGCAGGCATGTAGATCTTGTACATGATTTCTGGCAGCGGCGATCACAAGAATGTACGCTCGCAAGAAGATCGATACCAGGACGGCCAGGTGGCACTAGCGAGATGGAAGACTATCGTGTACGGCGTACGCTCTGGCGCATCGTGTTGCATCTGCAGCAGCGATTTGAACAGCAGTTGGCATCGCAGTGACACAACGACTTCAGGGACAGCTGCGAGTCAGGCGCCCTGTAGCGTGCATTCCACTGATCCAAAACTACCACCATTTGCGACTTGAGTTAAGTGAGAGGTCATTTGAGAACTTGGCGGAGGTCTATTACTCGTATGTTTTCTGATGAAAACTAGTTCTGCCTCGGCGGCACTGAAGGTCGTATGTTGGTCAAGAGGCCAGCTGAGAGCTCGCAGCAAAGCCGTCTGCATGCTAGACACACAGGACCTACACGTGGAGTTATGGTCTTTGATGCGATTTCGCACGACAGCAGGAGCACTTTAGTGGTTATCCCACGCAACATAACTGAAAATTTGTACGTTAGTCTGGTGATTCGAGCTGTTGTGCTGCCATTCATGTGCACCACTCTTGGGGGTGTTTCCCTACAGGATAACGTTGCCCACATACCGCCGTTATAATCCAACGTGCTCTCCAGAGTGTCGACTTATTGCCTTGCCCTGATCGATCACCAGATTTGTTTCCCATCGAGTACATTTGGGTCATCATCGGACAAAAATTCCAGCGTCATTCACAAACAGCAGTAGTGACAGACCAGGTGCAAAAGACGTGGAAATCCATCTGACAAACAGGCATCCTACACCTGAACAACGCAATACATGCACGTCTGCATTGTTGCATTCAACATTCAGGCGGATACATCGGTTGCTTATGTACCAGAATTTCACGTTTGCAATGTCTTATCTTACGCTTCCATTAACCTCTGGTCTTGCAATGCTAAAAACTTAAATACACTACTGCCCATTAAAATTGCTACACCATCAAGAAATGCAGATGATAAACGGGTATTCATTGGACAAATACATTATACTAGAACTGACATGCGATTACATTTTCACTCAGTTTGGGTGCATAGATCCTGAGAAATCAGTACCCAGAACAACCACCTCTGGCCGTAATAACGGCTTTGATACGCCTGGGCGTTGAGTCAAACAGAGCTCGGATGGCGTGTACAGGTAGGTACAGCTGCCCATACAGCTTCAACACGATACCACAGTTCATCAAGAATAGTGACTGGCGAATTGTGACGAGCCAGCTGCTCGGCCACCATTGACCAGACGTTTTCAATTGGTGAGGGATCTGGAGAATGTGCTGGCCAGGGCAGCAGTCGAACATTTTCTGTATCCAGAAAGGCCCGTACAGGACCTGCAACATGCGGTCGTGCATTATCCTGCTGAAATGTAGGGTTTCGCAGGGATCGAATGAAGGGTAGAGCCACGGGTCGTAACACATCTGAAATGTAACGTCCACTGTTCAAATACCATCACGCTGGGTGATACGCCAGTATGGCGATGACGAATACACGCTTCCAATGTGCGTTCACCGCGACGTCGCCAAACACGGATGCGACCATCATGATGCTGTAAACAGAACCTGGATTCATCCGAAAAAATGACGTTTTGCCATTCGTGCACCCAGGTTCGTCGTTGAGTACACCATCGCAGGCACTCCTGTCTGTGATGCAGCGTCGAGGGTAACCGCATCCATGGTCTCCGAGCTGATAGTCCATGCTGCTGCAAACGTCGTCGAACTGTTCGTGCAGATGGTTGTTGTCTTGCAAACGTCCCCATCTGTTGACTCAGGGATCGAGACGTGGCTGCACGATCCGTTACGGCCATGCGGGTAAGATGCCTGTCATCTCGACTGCTAGTGATACGAGGCCGTTGGGATCCAGCGCGGCGTTCCGTATTAGCCTCCTGAACCCATCGATTCCATATTCTGCTAACATTCATTGGATCTCGACGAACGCGAGCAGCAATATAGCGACACGATAAACCGCAATCGCGATAGGCCACAATCAGACCTTTATCAAAGTCTGAAACGTGATGGTACGCATTTCTCCTCCTTACACGAGGCATCACAACAACGTTTCACCAGGCAACGGCGGTCAACTGCTGTTTGTGTATGAGAAATCGGTTGGAAACTTTCCTCATGTCAGCACGTTGTAGGTGTCACCACCGGCGCCAACCTTGTGTGAATGCTTTGAAAAGCTAATCATTTGCATATCACAGCATCTTCTTCCTGTCGGTTAAATTTCGGGTCTGCAGCACGTCTGTAGCAATTTTAATGGCCAGTAGTGTATGTTACCTAAAGAAATGCAGTCCCAAAATTTCATTACACTACAATAATTATTTTTTGGTACAGATATTTTTTCCCGAAAGTGCATCTCGGAAACGATTCGGTATAGGACAAGTGTCCATATGCAGTTTTTTTGTTTCAAGTGAGCGTTTTTATTGTATCCCTGAATATTGACCATTCCTCCTGCGACTTCCTGTGTACAGACACTGAGGAGTCAAGCTGAAACAATCCCTCGAAACATCTTTCGCTTTTGTACGCCTGGTAACTTCGACATTGGGGTCGTAAAGCGCATAAATGAAATACGACGTGCTCGAATTATAGACTGTGCTGAAAGTAAAAAATTAGAAAGTACAATCCATCAGGAAATTGGCAGATCGTTGCGCAAGAGTGGGCGGCCTAGGCTGCAGTGGATTTGTGATGGCATCGGGAAGGCACGCGGCGGCCGGCCAGTGGCGCAACGCGCGCCCCCGGGCCACGACACGCGTCGGCAGCGTCGCTTCGCCACCGGAGTAAGGCGAGCGCGTTCCGTGTCAAGGACGCCGAATTAAGCGTGCGTAGCGACTTCGTGATGTGTATCTGGAGGGCCGAACGGGGACGATGAGCCGCCGCTAATGCAGCCTATTTATTGCGCAACATCAAAATGACAAAAGAAATGTCGAGCTAACCTTGCCTCGTGTGCCGCAACATCTTCAGAACGCAGCCTCACTTAAAGGGCGCTATAAGGAGCAATATGGCCACGTTTTTTTGTTTGTTTGTTTAGGGCGCTCAACTACTAAGGTCATTAGCGCCCAGTCACAGATTAGATTAGATTAGTTTTCGTTCCATAGATCCGTGCTGAGGAGATCCTCGTGGATGTGGAAACTCACAAACGTGAGTGTACTAATAGCGTAGAGAAACGCAAGGGGCCAACACCAGAAAGTACTTACAAAGACGCAGATAAACAAAATAAAAGAGTTATATCTCTTTGGACAAGAACGTCAATGTAATAAAACTAAGGACACGAGCAGCTGCTCGAGCGTCATCATCTAAAAGTTCCTGTAAGGTAGACGGCAGGCACAGGACAACAGCCGGCCGAAGTGGTCGAGCGGTTCTAGGCGCTTCAGTCTGGAACTGCGCGACCGCTACGGTCGCAGGCTCGAATCCTGCCTCGGACATGGATGTGTGTGGTGTCCTTAGGTTAGGTTTAAGTAGTTCTAAGTTCTAGGGGACTGATGACCTCAGATGTTAAGTCCCATAGTGCTCAGAGCCATTTGAACCTTTTTTTTTTTTTTTTTTTTTTTTTTTTTTTACAGGACAACACGAGAGTGAATAAAACGGGGACAGGACAATAGAACATGGCACACCGTCAATGGATGACCACAGGGGCACTGCGGGGCGGGGTCACCGGACAACAGGTAGCGGTGGCTACAACGGCAATGCCCAATCCATAACCTGGCCAAAATGACCTCCTCTCGCCGGGAAGGGCGTGAGGAGGTCGTCCAAGTCGTCGGGATCGGTTTCATGGCCCTAAGCTTATTTTCATAGAGAGAGGACCACGCCTCATGCCACAATGATGAAACGCATCGACAAAGAACCCCACTAACATCAGTTGATGGGACACAAAAGGAATCTGTCCCAGGCAGGAGGACAGCAGCCTTGGCCGCAGCATCAGCATCCTCGTTCCCAGGCACACCAACGTGGCCAGGAATCCACAAAAAAAAAAAGGACACGAGCGCCGGTATCAGCTAGCGACTGAAGGGACCGTTGAATTCGTTGCATGAGAGGGTGGTCCGAATATGGGTCACGGAGACTCTGAATGCCGCTCAAAGAATCAGACCAGATGGCAAAGGGAGAATGACGATGGCGGCGGATATACTGAACAGCCTGATGGAGAGCAAAAAGCTCAGCTGTAAAGCTTGAACGCTGGTCAAGGAGCCGGTATTGAAAGGTATCATCCCCAACGACAAAGCCACGTTGTAGAGTAACAAATTTGAAATTTTTATATCATTATAATTAACATTTCATAGATTCCCTAGATGATCCTTGACGGCTGCCGGCGTAATTTCTCATAAATACCGATGGGCACCTGTTTCTCCCAGTCTTGTCGAAGCACCGTCCACCATGCACTGTGCAGTGGCCTGCGAAATACATTTCTAGAAGTGAACGTAGAAGCCTTAAAGTGGAAAAGGAAATAATACAGTTAGTGTCGACATCAGTCGCTCCTTTTCGACTTACACAGTATAATTATACGAATGATCTCTTACACAGGGCATAAAAAAACTACCGACAACGCTTAGAGCTTAGTGCGAGACAGAAAAATGATCACTTTTAAAAAACGAACGCCTTTTGAAATGAGCAGTAGTGGTACTGTGAAGAATTGAATTTAGAGAATGATTGCGTCAAATCTCCTTCGGATTGTGTTTGATATCAAGAACGCTACCCAGCGAGGGGCGGGTCAGGGGAGATACAACCTCCTCCCACAAGCAGGCCTCTAGAAAAAAGCTGTTTCGTACACCGAACAGGCAGACGCATCAATTCAGAATCAGTTTCAAGAAAGACACAACGTGCATTCAGAACTGAGGTGTATCCAGAGCCATTTGCCGCGAAATCTCAAAACTATTTCGTTATTCACCCCGAAATTAAGTTGCTGATTCGAGTAGAATCGCTTAGTTGCTGAAAGGGGTCAGGACCAAATGAGATACCTGTAAGATTCTATAAAGATTATGCGAAAGAACTTGTTCCCTTTCTAGTAGTTATTTATCGTAGATCGCTTGAGCAACGAAAGGTACCTAATGACTGGAAAAAAGCGCAGGTCATTCCCATTTCTAAGGATGGCCGTACGACAGATCCACATAATTATTGACCTATATCGTTGACGTCAATCTGTTGTAGAATTATGGAACATGTTTTATGTTCAAGAATTATGACGTTTTTGGAAAAGGAACATCTCCTCAATAAAAATCAACATGGATTCCGCAAACAGAGATGCTGTGAAACTCAGCTCGCTCTGTTCCTCCATGAGATCCACAGCGCAGTGGACAACGGCGCTCAGGTTGATGCCGTGTTCCTCGATTACAGTAACTCATTTGACACCGTCCCGCATTGCCGTATAATGAAAAAATACAAGCTTTCGGAGTATCGGAGCAGACTTTCAATTGGATTCAAGACTTTCTTGCAGTCAGAACTCAACACGTCGCTCTTAACGGAACAAAATCGGCAGATGTAAAGGAAATATCCGGAGTACCACAGGGAAGTGTGTTGTTTACAATACATTTAAATGATCTAGTAGAAAGCGTCGGATGCTCTTTAAGGCTATTCGCATATGATGCAGTTGTCTATACCAAAGTAGCAACACCAGAAGATAATAAGAATTTGCAGAACGACCTGCAGAGAACTGATGAATGGTGCAGGCTCTAGTTGTTGACCCTGAACGTAAATAAATTAACATACTGCGCATAGATAAGAAAAGAAATCCACTACTGTACAGCTACATCACTGATGACAAACAGCTGCAGACAGCGTCTGCCGTAAAATATCTAGGCGCAATTATCCAGAGAGACCTTAAGTGCAATGATCGCATAAAAGACATAATGGGAAAAGCAGACACCAGACTCGGATTCATCGGAAGAATCTTACAGAAATGTAACTAATCCGCGAAAGAATTTGCTTGTAAGGCGTTTGTTTGCCCGGTTCTTGAGTACTGTTCATCTATCTGGGAACGCTATCAGGTAGGAGTGATAGAGGAGAAAGAAAATATCCAACGAAGAACGGCGCGTCTCGTCACGGAATCGTTTAGCTGGCGAGAGGGCGATACGGAGATGCTAAACAAATTCCATTGGGAGGCGTTACAAGAGAGACACTCTACAGGAACAGTCGGACAACATACATCTCGCGTCTTGACCACGGTGAGAAAATTCGAGAAATTAGAGCCAATACGGAGGCCTACCGACAATCGTCCTTCCCACGCACTATTCTCGAGTGGAAGAGGGTAGGATGAACCAGATAGTGGTACCGAAAGTACCCTCCGCCACACCATCAGGTGTCTTGCGGAGTATGATGTAGATGTAGATGTAACTCGTCCCCCCCCCCCCACCCTCCCATTATAAATCTCCGTGGAATTCTTAGTATGTTGAGCAGAACAGTAAATTGATAATGACCTAAAGATGGAAGTAACTTTCTCATGATGTGTCCTGGCCAAGTAACATAGCTCGATGAAACTTGAACCGTATATACAAGGTGGTCCACTGATAGTGACCGGGCCTAATATCTCACGAAATAAGCATCAAACGAAAAAACTACTAAGAACGAAACTCGTCTAGCTTGTGGGGGGGGGGGGGACCGGATGGCGCTATGGTTGGCCCGCTAGATGGCACTGCCATAGGTCAAACGGATATCAACTGCGTTTTTTTAAAAATAGGAATACTCATTTTTTGTTACATATTCGTGTAGTACGTAAAGAGATATGAATGTTTTAATTGGAGCGCGTTTTTCACTTTGTGATAGATGGCGCTCTAATAGTCAAAAACATATGGCTCACAATTTTAGACGAACAGTTGGTAACAGAAAGGTTTTTTAAATTAAAATACAGAACGTAGGTAGGTTTGGAAATTTTATTTCGGTTGTTCCAATGTGATACATGTACCTTTGTGAACTTATGATTTCTGAAAACGCATGCTGTTACAGCGTTGGCCCGCTAGATGGCTTTTTTTTTTTTTGTTAAATAAGAACCCCCATTTTTATTACATATTCGTGTAGTACGTAAAGAAATATGAATGTTTTAGTTGGACAACTTTTTTCGCTTTGTGATAGATGGCGCTGTAATAGTCACAAACATATAAGTACGTGGTATCACGTAACATTCCGCCAGTGCGGACGGTATTTTCTTCGTGATACATTACCCGTGTTAAAATGGACCGTTTACCAATTGCGGAAAACGCCGATACCGTGTTGATGTGTGGCTATTGTGATCAAAATACCCAACGGGCGTGTGCTATGTATTCCGCTCGGTATCCTGGACGACATCATCCAAGTGTCCGGACAGTTCGCCTGATAGTTACGTTATTTAAGAAAACAGGAAGTGTTCAGCCACATGTGAAACGTCAACCTCGACCTGCAACAAATGAAGATGCCCAAGTACGTGTTTTAGCTGCTGTCGCGGCTAATCCGGACATCAGTAGCAGACAAACTGCGTGAGAATCGGGAATCTCAAAAACGTCGGTGTTGAGAATGCTACATCAACATCTATTGCACCCGTACCATATTTCTATGCACTAGGAATTGCATGGCGACGACTTTGAACGTCGTGTACACAAGAGAAATTACGGGACGATGACAGATTTTTCGCACGCGTTCTATTTAGCGACGAAGTGTCATTCACCAACAGCGGTAACGTAAACCGGCATAATATCCACTATTGGGCAACGGAAAATCCACGATGGCTACGACAAGTGGAACGTCAGTGACCTTGGCTGGTTAATTTTAGGGTGCGGCATTATGCGAGGAAGGGTAATTGGCCCCCATTTTATCGATGATAATCTAAATGGTGCAATGTATGCTGATTTTCTATGTAATGTTCTACCGATGTTACTACAAGATGTTTCACTGCATGACACAATGGCGATGTACTTCCAACATGATGGATGTCCGGCACTTAGCTAGCGTGCGGTTGGAGCGGTATCGACTAGCATATTTCATGACAGGTGGATTGGTCGTCGAAGCATCGTACCATGACCCGCACGTTCACCGGATCTGACGTCCCCGGATTTCTTTCTGTGGGGAAAGTTGAAGGATATTTGCTACCGTGATCCACCGACGACGCCTGACAACATGCGTCAGCGCATTGTCAATGCATGTGCGAACATTACGGAAGACGAACTACTCGCTGTTTAGAGGAATGTCGTTACACGTATTGCCAAATGCATTGAGGTTGACGGACATCATTTTGAGCATTTATTTCATTAATGTGGTATTTAGAGGTAATCACGCTGTAGCAGCATGCATTCTCAGAAATGATAAGTTCACAAAGGTACATGTATCACATTGGAACAACCGAAATAAAATGTTCAAACGTTCTGTATTTTAAGTTAAGAAACCTACCTGTTACCAACTATTCATCTAAAATTGTGAGCCATATGTTTGTGACTATTACAGCACCATCTATCCCAAAGCGAAAAAAGTATTCCAACTAAATATTCATAAAATAATTGAAAAGCCACGATCGCTTCAATTGTTTATTAGATGACCGGTTTCAGCACTCTGCTCAGAGTGCTGAAACCGGTCATCTAATAAACTATTGAAGCGATCGTGGCTTTTCAATTATTATAAAAACAGAGTGATCGCCCCACGACACACCATGTGTTCACTGTAAAACATTCATATTTCTTTACGTACTGCACGAATATGTAATAAAAATGGGGTTCCTATTTTAAAAAACGCAGTTGGTATCCGTTTGACCTATGGCAGCGCCATCTAGCGGGCCAACCATAGTGCCAGCTGGTTTCCCCCTTCACGCTAGACGAGTTTCGTTCTTTGTAGTTTTTTCGTTTGACGCTTATTTCGTGAGATATTTTACCCGGTCACGATCAATGGACCACCCTGTAGAAAGAACAACTTCAGTATGTTACAGAAGGTAACTGAAACAAATACGCAATAGGACGAGAAGAAATGACACTTTTTTGCAAAGGCAATAATTGCACAGACCTCGTCGAGATTTATGGAGGTCCCCTGGGCATTATGGAAGACTGGGCACGGTTGTTATAACGTGTGTGATGACTACGGACACCAACTTGCTCCCATGCTGGCCAAAACGTTGGTAAGGAGTTCTTGTGGTAGGCTTGGCGTACAATTCCTCCTCCAGTGCGGTTGACAGCTGGTGGATGGTGGTTGGTGCACGTGGACGCGCTGCAGTACGTCTCCCCAGTGCATTCCACGCATTCTGGATGAGATATGAGTCAGGGGAACGGGTAGGCCAGCCGCCCAATATCCGCCCTTTCTAAGAGCTCCTACACCTGCGCTGTTCGAAGTGTTCGCGCATTGTCATCCACAAAATGGAATCACGGCCGAATCCACCCCTGAAAAGACAAACATGCGGAAGGAGTACAGTGCCACAATAACGTTGGCCGGTGAGCGCGCCTTGTCCAAAAATCCATGCAACATTATGCCTCCCCACATCATAACACCTGAATCACTAAAACCACTCGCCGTTTGGGAATACATCCAGAATCGCTACTTTGACTGAATCTGCTCTCAGTCGAGAAGAGGTCAAGGCACAGTCGTCGTTGGTGCTCTTGGCGCCGTCATAGATGGTACCGCCAAGTGCGCGAGTGAACGGAACACAACGCACTTGTCGTCGGGCAAAGAGACCACCCCCACGCAATCGCCATGCCACTGTGGACCGCGAGACTTTGTGCCTTGCTGTCCTGTTAAATGTGGTTGCAGCTGCACCCGCTGTTTCACATAGGTCCCTTCTTGTCTCTCACATTATGTAGCGATTGTCTGCTGCCGTAGTTGATCGTGGTAGACCACCCCCTCTCTTTCGGGAAGCAGTGCCTGTAGTTCTGAACGCTCCCTATGCTTATGGTGTAAGCAGTACAATACTTCAAGGCTACACACGTCACACACCGTCCTTTTTCTAGTTTCCCTGTGTGAAGTCATCCAAATGTTTCTTCAGGCCATGTTGTAATGCAGAACGCCACCAAAGTTCAGTGTAACTGAACACACTGTTTTCCCCGTTGCTTCGACTGTCTCATGAAGAGAGACCTGCCCCATTTGACGCAATATTTACGCTGATATCACGCCATTTGACGTCCGACTTTCTGTGCTCGACTGGGAGATATTTGGTGACATGCTCCTGCACTTTCATTCACTTAAACCGAGCAGTTAATGTACTATGTGCGCATTCCGTTCTTCATTTTTGAGGAGAAGTGAATTTTAAGACGAAAAGAAAATTCATAAATTTATGCTTTGCGCCGTATGGAGAGTCTAAGGCCATGCATCGACCTTACAAAATGGTTCAAATGGCTCTGAGCACTATGGGACTTAACATCTATGGTCATCAGTCCCCTAGAACTTAGAACTACTTAAACCTAACTAACCTAAGGACATCACACACATCCATGCCCGAGGCAGGATTCGAACCTGCGACCGTAGCAGTCGCGCGGCTCCGGACTGAGCGCCTAGAACCGCTAGACCACCGCGGCCGGCCGACCTTACAGATGTGATTAATGTGCTGCACTTCGTATTGGACAACTAAACACAACTCTAAGTCACACTTTTCATAGTTTTGACCGATACTAGCTCCTACAAAGAATATCTGTCACGTTTTTGGAACAACCCGTTTTAGGGAACAAGTTTATTTCACATTTTTACTTCTCTTTATGTGAAAAACCTATTATCAGAATTTCTACCTGTCTTTCAGACTCGTTCTGTATAACAGAATGTTATACTTTGTTATTGGCCGGCCGCTGTGGCCGAGCGGTTATTCAGTCTGGAACCGCGCGACCGCTACGGTAGCAGGTTCGAATCCTGCCTCGGGCATGGATGTGCGTGATGTCCTTAGGTTAGTTAGGTTTAAGTAGTTCTAAGTTCTAGGGAACTGATGACATCAGATGTTAAGTTCCATAGTGCTCAGAGCCATTTGGACCATTTTTGTTAATGACTTAGGAAGGAGTACAGCACCCCTACAGAATATGCCGGTGAGTATTTGCAAGTGTAAGCACAGAACGTAAGCTCTCAGAGGCGGGGTAGTGCTCCTAGGTGCCTCACGCGCATTTTCTCAATGAGGTACGAGCGTTTCTTGTACAAACTCTTTGTGTAGGAGATTATAACAACGCATGAGCATCTCCTGTAATTCTCACTGCAAAGCACAACTTTCCACGTTGGTTAACAGGAAGGCATGTCCTTAGATTACCGGAATCGAGTAGGAGTCACATAGATTCAGTGCTTCTACATGACAAAGATAGATTTGCCTAACAGTGCACGTATTCAGATTGCACTGTGTGCGGGCGACGCAGCGCTATAAACGTACTTAACGCACATCCCGTTCATAAAGCACAGGCTCCAGACCGCCGCCGGCCATATATTATTATGGGCAGTAAAATGGAGGTTTGCTTTCAATTCAGAAAGAGTCAAGCAATTGTCGTGACGAGACTTACAGCCTGTGTGAGCTTAATGGTAGGAGAGAACTTGGACGCAAACATGCAGTTGGGAAGCAACACAAAGGACCTAGGAATCACTCTCGACAGGCTCATAACTTGGCACCGATCCAGCGAAGAACTGACTGTGAGAGTCAAAGCGATGGTAAGGCTGAGCCGATACTGCCAGCTGCTAATCCGGAAGTCATCATTTCCACAAGGCCTTGGTGTCCTTCTGTACAAGACACTGCTGCGCCCAGGCCTGAAATATAGGGGAATTAGATTATCTTTTGTTACAGATCGACAGTGCATATCTCTCTGTGTAACGTTTCGTCTTCCATCGTTGGAAGCATCAACAAGGGTTATTACAACTCAAATGGTTCAAATGGCTCTGAGCACTATGGGACTTAACATCTGTGGTCATCAGTCCCCTAGAACTTAGAACTACTTAAACCTAACGAACCTAAGGACATCACACACATCCATGCCCGAGGCAGGATTCGAACCTGCGACCGTAGCGGTCACGCGGTTCCAGACTGAAGCGCCTAGAACCGCACGGCCACATAGGTCGGCTATAACAACTCATAAAGCAGTTACAATCTCAGACTAGTTCAGCAAGACGAACCGTTTGTCTGTATCTAAGAAACAGTCGATTCGTCATGTCATCAGAATACTGGTTAATATGGGAGTGGCGCCTGTCGGGTGTGATCTAGCTTTTTGCGAGGAAGGGTTGGAGCTGTGTCTTTTATTTGTCACTAAGACCCACAAATAGTCTAACTTCAATCCTTCTTCTTTACTGTTAAAGTTGTTTTTGAATTTCTATGACCGCTCTGTACATGTTAGCAAAACAGTTATCAGATCTTGATAATACTACGTCTTCAGAGAAACGAACTGTATGCTTCCCTGATCCCAGTGCATGTTTTGATGCTGCTGATTTACCCGTACTGCTAAAGAGCAATTGCTCATGTGTTCTTGTACTGCATAGCAGAGTTAACAAATTTGAGACTTTGAGTATTAACTGTACTCACTTAAAGTAACGTAAAATTTCACTGACAAAACCAATAACTGAAGATGCAGCACAAATTAAGTATGCACAGTTTCATTTATTCTGTATTTAGCTTCGCGAGTGACTTCTGCTAGCATGGTACATGTTTTATTGTTCTTATATTAAAAGTAAATCAGTTGCTCATTTGCTTTTCAATAATTAGAAGTAAACTGCTTGACTTTTTACAAATTTTGCATTATGTTACGCTGAGGTCCCTGAAAGTCATTCATTATGTGACGGAGTATCAGTTACAGTCAATCATTTATTTAACCAGCAGCTTCGTTTCATCTTGCTGGCAAAGTTTAGTGTTTCAGAATAAGTAACTGCAAACTTAATTCTTTCTAGTTCATTTATCTTCTCATGAACAGTTGTGGTGTAGAAAAGCTTGAAAACCTTTCGTTGCCAAATCAGTAATCATTTGCTTAATTTTCTTTGCCATTACGTTTTTTAGCATTCTGGATATTCATTGCCCTAGAGGCTGGTGACTGTTTAATTATCCCTTTTCTGCTAATCAGTGTTCTTTCTATTAAATATTATGTGGCACCCTTTTCTCCCCCGTGTGTGCTTCGTGAGTGATTGCACTAAATTTCACCCATTCCAAATTATTATCTGTTCTTAGACTAGGTTTAGAATAGATTCTTTTTTCAGAAGGGTCTGATCTACATTTTCCTCATACTAACCGGTATTATTTTCCTTCGGTAACGATAGCCGAGCCGGCCGGAGTGGTCGTGCGGTTCTAGGCGCTGCAGTCTGGAGCCGAGCGACCGCTCCGGTCGCAGGTTCGAATCCTGCCTCGGGCATGGATGTGTGTGATGTCCTTAGGTTAGTTAGGTTTAATTAGTTCTAAGTTCTAGGCGACTGATGACCTCAGAAGTTAAGTCGCATAGTGCTCAGAGCCATTTGAACCATTTTGAACGATAGCCGACCACATTGTAATGTTTCATTAGGCATACGTGAAGACAGTCATTTTTATCACAATCCAGTAGGCCTACTAGGAAGGACGTGGTTACAACCCGTCCAATTACACATGACCTCTCTAGATGTTTGCATTCTGACGAACATAGCATTCATTGGTATACAGCAGATACGAGCCTGATACACTCCTGGAAATTGAAATAAGAACACCGTGAATTCATTGTCCCAGGAAGGGGAAACTTTATTGACACATTCCTGGGGTCAGATACATCACATGATCACACTGACAGAACCACAGGCACATAGACACAGGCAACAGAGCATGCACAATGTCGGCACTAGTACAGTGTATATCCACCTTTCGCAGCAATGCAGGCTGCTATTCTCCCATGGAGACGATCGTAGAGATGCTGGATGTAGTCCTGTGGAACGGCTTGCCATGCCATTTCCACCTGGCGCCTCAGTTGGACCAGCGTTCGTGCTGGACGTGCAGACCGCGTGAGACGACGCTTCATCCAGTCCCAAACATGCTCAATGGGGGACAGATCCGGAGATCTTGCTGGCCAGGGTAGTTGACTTACACCTTCTAGAGCACGTTGGGTGGCACGGGATACATGCGGACGTGCATTGTCCTGTTGGAACAGCAATTTCCCTTGCCGGTCTAGGAATGGTAGAACGATGGGTTCGATGACGGTTTGGATGTACCGTGCACTATTCAGTGTCCCCTCGACGATCACCAGTGGTGTACGGCCAGTGTAGGAGATCGCTCCCCACACCATGATGCCGGGTGTTGGCCCTGTGTGCCTCGGTCGTATGCAGTCATGATTGTGGCGCTCACCTGCACGGCGCCAAACACGCATACGACCATCATTGGCACCAAGGCAGAAGCGACTCTCATCGCTGAAGACGACACGTCTCCATTCGTCCCTCCATTCACGCCTGTCGCGACACCACTGGAGGCGGGCTGCACGATGTTGGGGCGTGAGCGGAAGACGGCCTAACGGTGTGCGGGACCGTAGCCCAGCTTCATGGAGACGGTTGCGAATGGTCCTCGCCGATACCCCAGGAGCAACAGTGTCCCTAATTTGCTGGGAAGTGGCGGTGCGGTCCCCTACGGCACTGCGTAGGATCCTACGGTCTTGGCGTGCATCCGTGCGTCGCTGCGGTCCGGTCCCAGGTCGACGGGCACGTGCACCTTCCGCCGACCACTGGCGACAACATCGATGTACTGTGGAGACCTCACGCCCCACGTGTTGAGCAATTCGGCGGTACGTCCACCCGGCCTCCCGCATGCCCACTATACGCCCTCGCTCAAAGTCCGTCAACTGCACATACGGTTCACGTCCACGCTGTCGCGGCATGCTACCAGTGTTAAGGACTGCGATGGAGCTCCGTATGCCACGGCAAACTGGCTGACACTGACGGCGGCGGTGCACAAATGCTGCGCAGCTAGCGCCATTCGACGGCCAACACCGCGGTTCCTGGTGTGTCCGCTGTGCCGTGCGTGTGATCATTGCTTGTACAGCCCTCTAGCAGTGTCCGGAGCAAGTATGGTGGGTCTGACACACCGGTGTCAATGTGTTCTTTTTTCCATTTCCAGGAGTGTATATTTGAGAGTATTGTGGTGATATAACAGACGACCAAGAAGAACAAGGCATGTATGGAATATGCATAGTGGAGCTCCAGACGGAAATAAAAACAAAATCTATGGCCGTGTACACAGCTGTAGTCATATATTGCTTCGATGTGTTACAGCAAAAAACAATGTGTCAAACTGCTTATGAAACAACAAAAGTACCGTCTCCTGTGATTGGTAACCTGTGGTACATGGTCTTCCTCCAGTACAAGTGACAAAACTTTATACACGTTCATGGAAGCGACTTTGATCACAAGCCTCCCGCTCGAGTGTACCAATACATGTATATTTAATGGGATCACCACATATGGTCGATGCCGACACGCAGACGGTATTTGTATCTGATATATCCGAACAGGGAGACGTGGTAAAATCTTATTGTGTTTATATCAGGTGACGTTAGCAATGTTTTTACAATTCGTAGTTTTCTCCGTTGGATGTTACAAAAATTACAAGGAGACAAAAAGAGAGAAACTGTGCTGTCCACAAAGACTCTGCCGTTATTACACCTTCACACTGTCGTATTTCCGGCATGGTAATCGTAGGAAAAAGATAAAGGAGATAAGGTCATGTACAATCGGATATTTACAGACTGTTATGCGGTATGGAAGAACTGTAGGTGTTATACTTCTGAATTTCTTTGTGCAGTAATCATTCACTCTGCATGGTTGTGAATTTCCTCTTGTAAGTTTGTGTCCTTTTCTTGTTGTGATAGCTGGCTTCGGGCATCCGTTCTTCCTGCTCAAAAACGCCGACAAACGTGCAAGAATGTACATAACATACATAAAAGACGAGAAGGCTTTTTAATTGTAATTACGGCATTTATTCCTCGACCAGTATGCGATAACGACGATGTGGCTGGAGGGTTTTGCTACTGGGAAGCTACGATAGGGAGTGCGCAGCGACATCCAGCTGGTGCGAGTGTGGACATATAATTGTTTCGGACGTTATACATCTATAAATGATGGTCAGAGGTGTTACGCTGCTTGAACGTCAAGTTACTGTGGCTTATATTCAGACACATCCCCAGACGTTTGTGGGAAGTGACCAGACTACTATTAATTTAAAAAGTTACGCATGCCAGATCCTCACATGTTCTTTGTCGCACTATCGACTGCGATGTTCATTAAAGTACACCAACCCATGTCGGTGATCTCTTACCAAATCTTTCGTCCGTGGGTGTGCTGCTGCTTATTACATAGCGCCGGACGCCTGTGGTTTGCAACACTTGTTTGAGAGAGCCTTCGCGCGGTGCAGTACCTTCTGGAACCGTTGACTGAAAATACCTGCAGCCTGCTCTCGAATCTGACTGGCTGGAAGACATAAATTTTAAATAATTTCCTAGAACTGAGGACAATCGAGGTATCTAGCCGGTGTCAGTGTGGAAATTCGTAATTTTTGTGAGTGCTAAAGTTACTACAGTCAGTGTTCCGACATGTGCAAAGGAAACGACCGTGTCCGGTCATAAGGGAGGTATAGGTCTGATATGGAAAATTGTGATTTCAAAGCATCGATAGGGAAATGAAAGATTTAACTTGGAAAATTATGTCCAATCATAAGAAGAATGTAGATTACGCGTGCAATTAATATTTCCAGAGCCACAGTTGTCAGGAGGAGATATTTTCAATGGTTCGCTCATTGTCGAATGTCACCAGATTGAATATGCAACCGTAATTTTTAATTGTAATTACACTGATAAAATACGCGGCTGGGATCCTAGGACGACTCTACCTGCCGTTCGGGTGCATGCCAGAGCAGACGGTGACCGGAACAAATAGACATTTCCAGCTTAAGGCGCGAGCCACTACTGAGTGTCCTGAACTGGTCAGGCGGGCACAGCTATGTCACTCCCTGGGCGAGTGAATAGTGAACGAATACTCACTATGTGTTGTGCAGCCAATGTGATTGCATTTGCTGGCGCTGGACATATTGATAATATTCAAATTCCCACCACTTCGATCGTCCTGGACACCCTCCATGGCCGGGCGGTAAAAAAAAAAATGGTTCAAATGGGTCTGAGTACTATGGGACTTAACAGCTATGGTCATCAGTCCCCTAGAACGTAGAACTACTTAAACCTAACTAACCTAAGGACATTACACGACACCCAGTCATCACGAGGCAGAGAAAATCCCTGATCCCGCCGGGAATCGAACCCGGGGACCCGGGCGCGGGAAGCGAGAACGCTACCGCACGACCACGAGCTGCGGATGCAGGACGGTCCTCTTCCTACTATTATGGGGGCAAACCTGGCTTGATACCTGAGTCGCGCGCCCACGGTGGCAGCTAGCGGCGCGTCACATCTGGACAGGGGTACTGGGTGTGGGCATTGGGACGTGAGTGCCTGGAATGTGCGAGTGTTCCAGCGATCTCCGACATCTAACCATGGCAACTACTGCTACGGAATCTAATGTGGTTTAAGTGTATGCTGTTTACTGCTTCTGGATACAGTCCAATGGACTCTGATTTGCAGCAGAAAGGTGGGAGTGGTATTCGTTGTTGTTACAATCCTGCCAAGTGTTAGGCCCTTCCTCCTCCTCCTCCTCCTCCTCCTCCTTGTTCGCCCTGGTGTAGCAGGGAGAACCAACTTAATGATTATTTAGTGTTTTAAAATCAATAGTGACGTCAAATTCGCGACTAATCAATTTATTGTTTCCAGTAGTGGTACTGTGAGCACACAGTTCAGTCAAACCCATTCCCCCGTCTTCTGCAAATTGTTTAAAGAAGATCACAACTGACGTGAAGTTTGGAACTTTCAGCTACTTCCAATTTAATGGATTTATGACAAACGACCTACCTGTGTGCAAGGAAAAAATCCGGAAGGGGAAGAGTGAGGTTTGTAAACTGGGCAGTTTCGGGATCAGATCTAAGATTTTACCGCCAAATATTCCAGTTCTAGTATCCGCCAATGGGAAGCAAGTAAAAATTGTCCCACACAGAGAGTATCGATATAATTAATTAGTCAATCATTTGGTAGACTCGGGGTAGTGCAAATGGACCATTTGCAAGAGATCAACAGCCCAGGAATTTGGGGAGGGCTGGGCGTAACCCAGGATCCTCTAACTTGTTCTGGACAAAAGACGGGCTAATATGGTACACGACAGAGGCTCGCTGGGCAGGAGGCAGCTACTTGAGGCGCGCTAATACTACGACACGGCACAGAGTAACGTATGTCTGTGGAGACGGCTGGCGGTTCTTCACGGAGCGGTGAGGTAGCCGACAGCAGTGACAAGCCGCTTCTTCCTGCCGCTCGTGGTGCAACCCGGCTTTCGGCAGATATATTTAGCGCAATCTGTGATAATGTAATTACGTGTTGTAGGTGTTTCATGACGGTATTCCTTATACGATCGGAATAAAAAAGCGCCAGAATTGTTTAAATATTCTACACATTGTATCCCATAAATTGTTTAAGTGAACAATGTTCCACACACTGCAATCGATTCCCTGCAAATCAATCAATATTTCCAGAAGGGGATAGTATTCACAAAGGAAAATTGTCCCACACAAAAGTATATCAATTTTATTAACTAGTCCATCGATTTGAGCGAGTCGGAGGGGAGCTATTCGAAAAACTCAGGCCTCATCTGAAGCAGCTCAACAACAGAGTACCGAAAGCAGCACAATAGGTTAAGGGGAGGAACCTCAATTGAGCTATTTCCCACCAATTTTTTCAATTTAATTAATTAGTCAATCAATTTAATATAAAAATTGGCGAAGGTTTCTGGAAGGGAGGGAGGCTGAGGATTTCCGAGAGGGGAGGGTGACAAAGGAAAGTACACCAGAAACGCCATTCAAAAGTGCGAGAATTTCGAATAGTGCCCTCGTATTGGCGGAAAGATAATGTGATGGGGGAGGCTTTGTGATTACCCAGAGGTGAGGGTGACAAAGAAAAGTGACCCAGAATATGCAGCCATGTGTCGGCTGGGGAAACCCCATGGCATCATCAGTGGGAGGGGGCTTAGTTGATCGCTTTGATTAATTTGACATCAATTTGATATTAAAAGTGTCCTCATGCCATCCTTTGCCCACTACTGCCATAGGTTTATAAAGGTCTAATCACAGACACTCTAGGATATACAGAGCAGCCATGGAAATCAAAAACACAAAAACAACTTTAACATTACAGAAGTTGTGGGCCATAGTACTAAATGAAAGAAACAGCACCAACTCTTTTCCACTAAATACTCCATAATACACGTTGGCGCGACCCCGCAATATTAGCCACCTTTCTGATGACGACACAAGCAGGCTTCCCGATCTTGTGACTGTGATGATGTCTCCAGGTTGGAAGACGAAACGTTACGCAGAGAAATGTGCCTTTGACCATGGTATAATGAACGTATTAGAAATATCATCAAAAACAAAAAAGGATACTATTTTGAGAAGAAGTCAAGAGTGCTCACTGCAGACCATCGAAAGGAACAGTCTACATGACTAATCCTTCTCAGAAGACAGAAACTCCTTGGGAGACAGATCGATGAGTGATATCAAAGAGCCGTTTTCTGTTAGATGAGTCAGCAACGAGAATTGCTTGATTTTGGAAGGGCCTACACGTTCGAGCATACTCTCAATGAGATTTACTGCAGTTAAGCGTTTTCAAGTTCCCTGATAGTGATAGTAATGCTAGATCATCTGCTTACTGGATTTTCATGACACTCCAGACACGGTCTGTTGACCTAGCATTAGTCTTCCAGAGTAAAGACCTGATGCACTGTGGGAGGGTGCTGACAAGTGATCTGATGATATTGAATGAGCACCTCGATAAGTGAAGACTTCTGTTTAACTTGAATAACATTAGGTTACTGCGTTCCACCTAAGTAATACAGAAGCCTAAAGGAAGCTGCAAGGGCCCGCATCTCGTGGTCGTGCGGTAGCGTTCTCGCTTCCCACGCCCGGGTTCCCGGGTTCGATTCCCGGCGGGGTCAGGGATTTTCTCTGCCTCGTGATGGCTGGGTGTTGTGTGCTGTCCTTAGGTTAGTTAGGTTTAAGTAGTTCTAAGTTCTAGGGGACTTATGACCACAGCAGTTGAGTCCCATAGTGCTCAGAGCCATTTGAACCATTTTTTTGAAGCTGCAAGTGTCTTTTGATGGCACCGAAGTACCACAGAACTACAATTCAGTACACCTAGGAATCACTCTGGATTGGTCATTGCCATTCAAACAATAATGCATCAAGTTAATTAAGAAACTTGGTTCAAGAATAAATGTGCTTTGCAAAATTACCGAAAGCGGCTGTGGGGCTCAACGCTCCCCAGCACTACATCTTGTGCACTCTGCTGGAGAATATTGCGCCTATATAAGACAACAAGTGGGACACATCATCTCCAGGACGGCGATGAAGTGGGGATTTTCCGAACGATCATTTCACGAGTGTACCGTGAATATTAGGAATCCGGTAAAACATCGCTACAGCCAGAAAAAGATCCTGCAAGAACGGGACCAACGGCGACTGAATCGTTCAACGCGACATAAGTGCAACACCTCAGCAAATTGCAGTAGATTTCAATGCTCGGCCATCAGCAAGTGTCAGCGTGCAAACCATTCAACGAAACGTCATCGATATCGGCTTTCGGGGTCGAGAGCCCGTTCGTATGCCCTTGCTGACTGCACGGCACGAAGCTTTACGCCTCACCTGGGCCCGTCAACACCGACATTGGACTGTTGATGACTGGAAACATGTTGCCTGGTCGGACGAATCTCGTTTCAAATCGTATCGAGCGGATGGACGTGTACGGGTATGGAGACAACCTCATGAATCCATGGACCCTGCACGTCAGCTGTTCAAGCTGGTGGAGGCTCTGTAATGGTGTGGGACGTGTGCAGTTGGAGTGATATGGGACTCCTGATACGTCTAGATACGACTCTGACAAGGGACATGTATGTAACTGTCCTGTCTGATCACCTGCATCCATTCATGTCCATTGTGCATTCCGACGGACTTCGGCAATTCCAGCAGGACAATGCGACACCCCACACGTCTAGAATTGCTACAGAGTGGCTCCAGGAATATTCTTCTGAGTTTAAACACTACCGCTGGCCACCAAGCTCCCCAGACATGAACATTATTGAGCATATCTGCGATGCAATATTTTGTTAAGAATAGATCTCCACCCCCTCGTACTCTTACGGATTTATGGGCAGCCCTGCAGGATTCATGGTGTCAGTTCCCTCCATCACTAGTCTAGACACTGCTCGAGTCCATGCCACGTTGTGTCGCCGCACTTCTGCTTGCTCTCGAGGCCAGACACGATATTAGGCAGGTGTACCAGTTTCTTTGACTCTTCAGTGTGATGTATGCCACATACTTGATCGTATAAGCTTTGTTCTGTTCCTTATCGTACTTCATCTGTCAGAGTATCGTGTTTTATAATAGGCGTTGATTGAGAATCAGACTGACACTTGCCTAAACGAACTTCGAAAAAGAACAAAAAGCTACTCTCTGTCTGCTCCTCGCACTAGCTAATCGACGTTTGTTCGGGCGTGCATACGATGCGGGCCTAGCGCAGGTCCATATCCTGGTAGCTTGCGCGTTTACGGAACCATAGCGGGATAATGAATACTATGTTATAGACTTATGCGTTTTGGTGCTGGCAAAGAGTTCCTGAGGCTTTAATGCTGACCGGGAATTTCGTTGGCAGACGGTGTGATCGTCAGGAGCTATTGGTTTTGGCCGATATGAAACGAACATAGGTACAGGGTGAGCCCGGCCCGATAATATGTCGAGCTTCTCGAGATAGGCAACCCAGATTGCACCATCGACATGTGAGGCAGATGATGTACACTGGATTGCCTATCTTAAAGTGCTCGGAATGTTTCCAGGCCCAGTTTTAGCTGGTCCATGCCATATTTATAAGAATATTGTCACTAACATGCTTCTCTCTCTGTGTTAGTACTTCGGAATTCCATCTTTCCAGCATCGGAAAACTAATTCTTTCTGCTACCAAAAAAGGACCACTGCGTCGTGATTCCACTAGTTTTGCTCGAATGGACTGCTCAAAATCTCAATCTGAAACCTAAAAAAAGTCACTATCAACCTCCTGACCACAGAAATATGCTGCATGCACATAGATGACACTCGCAAATAATGCAGTAGATACAACCTTCTGGAGAGGGCACTAGGTGACCGAAACCAGTTAAGAAATTAAATTTGTTTTTCGCAACTGGTTGCTGATTATTCGATGTATAAGACTGATGTTATACAGAGTACGCATAAAAATCACGATTAAATTAGATTATGCTAAAAAATAGAATTATATCTTACCTGACTGTAAACGTAAGATAGTTGCACAGTTGTCACAACTCAATTTAAATGAAGTATGTGATATAACGATTATCTGTGAATTAACCAAAGATAAGGGTGTTACCAAGAGACTATTTAAAACATTTAAAGGTATAATTTAGACATATCATACAAAGTTGTTAGATATTGCGCATATACCCCGATGACCACAGCCAACTACCAGATTGAATGTAGTGGCATTGCGTGCGCGCGATACGGTAAGGAGTGTTTGTAAGCGGAAAAGAGACGAATGCGGAATCATTCTAGCGACGATACGGCCCGCAGGTTACGGCCCAGCGTCTGGGAACCAGCATCTCGAAAACGGCGACGTTGGTCGACGGGTCGGTTGCTATTGTCGTGAGCATCTAGGGAAAGAGAGCTAGAAGTTATCAGCCTCATAAAGTGCTTGCAGTTCGGCGCAGATGAGCCTTCATTGCTATTCCGTTAGGCGGCGAGGAACCCTGCTGGCATAAGTCTTTGACTACTCTGATTCTTCGAGGAGTGTGTCAGCAGTACCTACTGAGACGTCCAGTTGAGTAGCGAGGTGTTTGATTGTGATCTGTAGATCACCTCGAATGGGAGTGTCCGCACATTCCAATACTGCAGGAGTCACAGCTATGTGCGGTCGGCCGGTACGCGGGAGCTCTGACAGGTTTGCGCGAGCTTGTTGCGTTGCTGACAGACGCCTCATCCAACGACTCACCGTGCTTTTGTTCACTGCCAGGTCTCTGTAGATATTCTGCAAGCGTCTGTGAATATCTGCGCTGCTCTGGTTTTTCGCCAAAAGAAACTCAGTGACAGCTCCCTGCTTGAAACGTACCTCCGTTACAGGCACCATTTTGGAGGCTACGTATATCGCCACCACCTATCGGAACTTTGTGAAAATATAGAGACTGAAGCGGGAATATTCAACGATGGGCCACAACAAATTCCGCCTTATCTTGTTCTTTGTACGGAATGGTTTATTTATTTATTTATTTATTTATTTATCTAGTATGGCATCAAGGATACATTACTTAGATTGAGCAACAATGGTGATAATGGTAATACAATATACATAAAATACAGATATAAATTACATTCATTCCTGATTATGGAAGTCTTAGATTAAGCCGATAAGACAATATTATCGACGTGAACAGAATACATTCAAAAAACACTTGGATGAATTGCATACAAAACGAAAAAAAAATTAATTTATACAAACAGAATGGCAATTCTAAGTTTAAGATTGTAATAGGTAGGAAAGATCTATAAATATTTGAAAGCAGTTGATTGTAGATGGATATCTAAAGTTTCCATCCGGGAGACTGTATCCTCAGAGATCTGATGTACGCTGGACAGAGTTCCAGCGTATTTCCAAGAGGTGTATTGTTTGTCTCTGGTAACTGCAATCAAACGTGCTTAAGAATTTAACACAAGTGCATCAACAAAGTTTCCGTAAATTGGTGGCTACAAAATTCAGTTCCCTCCACGAACAAATATACTGGCAGATATTTTTACATCTCTTTAAGTAAACTAAGGTTTTGTTCTCTCTTGTGGAGATGAGAATAAGGAGGGTTTTGTCTTTTTCGTTCAGCTGGCGACCCAGATATTGCAAATATGATGCTAGCCATCGAAATGGTTCAGTGTAAATGCTTTTTTTAAATTCTTCCCGTCCGGTGTTTGTAGTATACTAAACAACACTCACAGCAAGCTATGTGTACTCTGGTGTTGCACTTTTTTATTTATATCTTCTCTTTTGATGGGCATTAGCATTTGTTCTAATCTGTCATTAGTGCAGAATGCTACGTGAATATTTTTTCTGAACAAGTTGGAAACTTCTTAAAATGCTCGAGAGGTGGATTATATCCGCATATTTTGTAACAGTATTGTGGTCCATAACATTGTTTGTGAATAATCTGTTGGTAAGTGTCTGAAGGTACCACTTTTTTTTATTTTAGTAATGTTTTGTTATACACTCCTGGAAATTGAAATAAGAACACCGTGAATTCATTGTCCCAGGAAGGGGAAACTTTATTGACACATTCCTGGGGTCAGATACATCACATGATAACACTGACAGAACCACAGGCACATAGACACAGGCAACAGAGCATGCACAATGTCGGCACTAGTACAGTGTATATCCACCTTTCGCAGCAATGCAGGCTGCTATTCTCCCATGGAGACGATCGTAGAGATGCTGGATGTAGTCCTGTGGAACGGCGTGTCATGCCATTTCCACCTGGCGCCTCAGTTGGACCAGCGTTCGTGCTGGACGTGCAGACCGCGTGAGACGACGCTTCATCCAGTCTCAAACATGCTCAATGGGGGACAGATCCGGAGATCTTGCTGGCCAGGGTAGTTGACTTACACCTTCTAGAGCACGTTGGGTGGCACGGGATACATGCGGACGTGCATTGTCCTGTTGGAACAGCAAGTTCCCTTGCCGGTCTAGGAATGGTAGAACGATGGGTTCGATGACGGTTTGGATGTACCGTGCACTATTCAGTGTCCCCTCAACGATCACCAGTGGTGTACGGGCAGTGTAGGAGATCGCTCCCCACACCATGATGCCGGGTGTTGGCCCTGTGTGCCTCGGTCGTATGCAGTCCTGATTGTGGCGCTCACCTGCACGGCGCCAAACACGCATACGACCATCATTGGCACCAAGGCAGAAGCGACTCTCATCGCTGAAGACGACACGTCTCCATTCGTCCCTCCATTCACGCCTGTCGCGACACCACTGGAGGCGGGCTGCACGATGTTGGGGCGTGAGCGGAAGACGGCCTAACGGTGTGCGGGACCGTAGCCCAGCTTCGTGGAGACGGTTGCGAATGGTCCTCGCCGATACCCCAGGAGCAACAGTGTCCCTAATTTGCTGGGAAGTGGCGGTGCGGTCCCCTACGGCACTGCGTCGGATCCTACGGTCTTGGCGTGCATCCGTGCGTCGCTGCGGTCCAGTCCCAGGTCGACGGGCACGTGCACCTTCCGCCGACCACTGGCGACAACATCGATGTACTGTGGAGACCTCACGCCCCACGTGTTGAGCAATTCGGCGGTACGTCCACCCGGCCTCCCGCATGCCCACTATACGCCCTCGCTGAAAGTCCGTCATCTGCACATACGGTTCACGTCCACGCTGTCGCGGCATGCTACCAGTGTTAAAGACTGCGATGGAGCTCCGTATGCCACGGCAAACTGGCTGACACTGACGGCGGCGGTGCACAAATGCTGCGCAGCTAGCGCCATTCGACGGCCAACACCGCGGTTCCTGGTGTGTCCGCTGTGCCGTGCGTGTGATCATTGCTTGTACAGCCCTCTCGCAGTGTCCGGAGCAAGTATGGTGGGTCTGACACACCGGTGTCAATGTGTTCTTTTTTCCATTTCCAGGAGTGTATTTACTGGAAAGATGTAGAGTTGCTGTTCCAACGAGTTATTGAAACCACCTGATGAAAGTGAGCGCGTCTCTTCATCTACACCGAGCGAGGTGGCGCAGCGGTTAGCACACTGGACTCGCATTCGGGAGGATGACGGTTCAATCCAGTCTCCAGCCATCCTGATTTAGGTTTTCCGTGATTTCCCTAAATCGCTTCAGGCAAATGCCGGGATGGATCCTTTGAAAGGGCGCGGCCGATTTCCTTCCCCATCCTTCCCTAACCCGAGCTTGTGCTCCGTCTCTAATGGCCTCGTTGTCGACGGGACGTTACACACTAATCTCCTCCTCCTCTTCATCTACGTTAGGTAGAACTACACGATATTTACCTTAACTATGATTATTAACTCCATATCTGTTTAAAAAGCGGAAACGGCACGTAGTATTGCTCAATGGCGAGAAAGAAATGAACGTCCGGTGAAATTTGCTGTCGACTGTTCCCCCTCAGTCCTTCGACTGCCGGTAGATTTGCAGGATATACGAGTATTAGGAACGGCACCGAAATCCTTTACAGGATAAGGCTGTAGTCTTAATGGAGAACTATAAAGCGAAGAAGTTGATGTAGTAAGATTCCAGACAGCTATTTTATGAAATTAAAAATCTACGCAAATACTGGTGCTCTCGGTCTTTGGGTGAAGGTCGTCGGTCACTGAATTGCCTGTGGTGAGAGGTAGTGGCTGAAATTTAGTGTTCTCAGCACACTGTTTACACTGTGGATCTCGGAATATTGAATTCTCTAACGATTTCCGAAATGGCATGTCCCATGCCTCTCACTACAGCCACCATTGTGCGTTCGGAATCTGTTTATTGCCGTCGTGCGGCCGCAACCACGTTGAAAACCTTTTCCCATGAATCACCCGAGAGCAAATAAGAGTTCCACCAATGCGCTGCCCTTTTATACCTCGTGTATCCGATATATTGCTATCCTATGAATTTTGTCACCTCAGTGTATTTCGTAGGTAGTTGCTCTTGGCTTCCGTGACGCGTCTTGTCGCTAGAGTATCGAGCTCCTGTCCTAGACTGTAGCAGAGCGGACATTTGCCACGCCGGACATTTGCCACACTTGCCCCTTCGCCAGGTAGCGATCCCTCAGGTAAGGGACGCCCTTTCTCGTACTTCTTCTGTCCACTTTCAAACCGCCGTCTCCACATCTTACTCGATACAACCAGTACGTAAAGGACCTTCTTCTTCGACATCTTGGCGAAATACAGAGCTTCTTTTCCGAAATCGAAATATTTATATCTTTTGGGAAACGAAAGCAATTCCGATCATTATGTCAGTATGTAATTAGTTCTGCCAAGTATAAATATAGATCCCTCTGTCTGTACGGTAGCTTCCTTTCACGCTTACTGATTGCGATAGAAACAGTCCATCGCCATGGGAGCAACAAGAAAGGAGGTCGTGCGGTAGCGTTCTCGCTTCCCGCGCCCGGGTTCCCGGGTTCAATTCCCGGCGGGGTCAGGGATTTTCTCTGCCTCATGATGACTGGGTGTTGTGTGATGTCCTTAGGTTAGTTAGGTTTAATTAGTTCTAAGTTCTAGGGGACTGATGACCATAGATGTTAAGTCCCATAGTGCTCAGAGCCATTTGAACAAGAAAGGAACGCTCTAAACAGAATGCGAATGTACGCTAATCATTTATTTTTGATCGCTGCATTTGTGCCTACTTTAATTACTACAAGTGCATGCCCAAAAGACAATAAGGAAAAAAGAAATGGGTATGTGAATGTTTGAAAAGAAGAACGACATACTTGATATTAATTTACTCTCTAAAATCCGATATCCCTTGCGGCGAAATATTAGTTAATAAAGTGTAGCGGGACAATGTTTAAAAAAAGACTGAAAGTACGTTCATAAACAGAGATAAGAACATCTATGATTGACATGTCATCTAAAGTCGACGTACAATTTTAAAATGTTAGAAATAAGGAAATGAAGTTATACAGAATGCTATGCTTGTACCGTACGTTGTTGTTCTACATTGTTTAGCTCTGGTATTTGCCGGGTCACAGAGAAAGCATCCTAGGTTTTGGAGGGAAAATCTGTAATTGTAATGCCGGCCGAAGTGGCCGTGCGGTTAAAGGCGCTGCAGTCTGGAACCGCAAGACCGCTACGGTCGCAGGTTCGAATCCTGCCTCGGGCATGGATGTTTGTGATGTCCTTAGGTTAGTTAGGTTTAACTAGTTCTAAGTTCTAGGGGACTAATGACCTCAGCAGTTGAGTCCCATAGTGCTCAGAGCCATTTGAACCATTTTTTGTAATTGTAATGATCTCCACTACAACAGAAACAAGAAGCACAACTTAAGGAAAAATAATGTAATGTGTGTTCCAGCTCACAAGCGACATCGAAGCAGGTACTTCCTGTGACTTAGTATGGACAGAGGTTATATTCGACAACCGGAATAAATTAATAACTGGCTCCTTTTACCGACCCCCGGTCTCAGATGAAACAGTTGCTGAACATTTCAAAGAAAAAAAATGGTTCAAATGGCTCTGAGCACTATGGGACTTAACATCTATGGTCATCAGTCCCCTAGAACTTAGAACTACTTAAACCTAACTAACCTAAGGACATCACACAACACCCAGTCATCACGAGGCAGAGAAAAATCCCTGACCCCGCCGGGAATCGAACCCGGGAACCCGGGCGCGGGAAAAGAAAACTCGAGTCTCATCGCAAATAGGTACCCTACTCATACAATTATAGTTGCAGTGACTTCAAATTACCTGCCGTATGTTGACTAAAATACATTTTCAGACCCTACTGTAGATAGAAAACAACTTCCATAATTGTTCTAAATGCTTTTTATAAAATTATTTTGAACAATTAGTTCACGAGGCCATTCAAATTGTAAATGGTTATGAAAACACACTTGACGTCTTAGCCACAAAGAATCCTGAGCATCACGACGGGTACAGGAATTAGTGAACACACAGCCGTTGCAAGGCTCAATTTCGTAACAAAGAAATTCGCCAAAACTAAACGCGACATATACATATTTATAAAAGCAAAATCCATAGAGATTCTGGTCCTATGTTAAGAAAACCAGCGGAAAGGCTCAGTAAGGACCTCTATTGCGGGTCGGGCGGCGAGTGAGGAGGAAGAGGAGGAGCAGGAGGAGGGGGAGACAAGGGACCAAACCGTTCGGAGAAGGTAAAATCGTGGTAAATGTCCGCAGTGGCAATTGTCCGGGGTGGCAAATGTCCGCACACCCAGTTGGCGTAAGGTTTGTGCAGACTGAAGGGAACTTGACGGCTCGTGGAGAGGACTGTCTACCCGCCGGCCTCGGTCGGCGTGCCCGCGGGGCAGCGCTTCCGGCACGCGACGGCCGCTCGCCGGGCGGGCGGTGGCGCAGCAGCAGGGGCGGCCGCACTCCACTTGGCGGCGCTCGGCGGCCTACATAGCCGCACACGCGGCCTGCCGACCCGCAGACCTGCCTCGCCTGCCGTGACGCGCTCCCTTTTCACCGGCGACGCATTCGGAACGCCGTGCCTTCGTGTGCCGCTTCCGGCCGCCGCTGACAGCCGCATAGTCACTCACTTGTCACGATGCGTGCTGCGCCGACCGAGCATCTCCACGTATTCTCTCCTGCTTTGAAGGAAAAACGAGGACATTTAAAATTTGCTAAAAAATATTTTATTACGTTAGTGCTTTAAAAAATGAAGATTATAGTACGCTAAATAATTCCGTTAACGGGAACGTGGTACAGAATCCTGAAAAGGAAAAAAAAAAGAAAAAATCGTTGATTGTGCTCCACAAGGTTCTATTTTAGGTCCACATGTACCCACTGATGACTTTACCTTGAAGTGTGGACATGACATTCTTGTGAAATGACATGTCCGACTTTCACTTCACATTAAATAATGCGTCATACGAGGATTTACATGCGAAGTATTTCGCGTGCTTCGTTTTGTCTGTCACCTTATATTTATGATGGTATAATATGTCTCTTTTATGCAGCAGAAATAGCCACCGCTACTTCACTCTAACTCATTAAATGCTTAAGCATATGTTAGCCACATTCCTTCTTTTATGCACCGAAGGAGGTACATGCTAAGCTGTAAATTTAATCAGCGATCCCTGACATTTATTATGCTAAGCATGCACGGAAACGCTGCTGTCCTGCCGCGATAATAGCGAGATAAGTCTCTTCACATTTTACTTGTTTGCAGAACTCTTCGTGAATGGGAACAACAATTACTTGCTTCTACACCCTCTTCTGTGGGTAGATACTTCTTAATTATCTTTCAATTTATGATACTAGTTGACCGTTTATCAATTCAGCTCCCCTAATACGGTTCGGGTCGTTTCTTCTGTGGATTCTGACCTAGGTGTAGGACATCCCTTCCGTAAGACCTCCTACCCTCTACCCTCCAACAATTTCATTATGCCGGGTATATTGCATCACAAACACTCACCAATATGCGTCCATCCTACTCTTTCTCCCTTTCCATTAAAATGAAGACGTTGCTCCTTCACCTTTCTACTTTTCCTGGTCACTGTACACTTGCATCACTATGCTCCTCTAGATTTACATTCATCTCTATACTTCCTTTCGTTTGATATCTCAGTGTTCGAATTACAAATAGTATCTTGTCGCTTACATGTTAGCGCATACTATCTCCTTTAGGGTATGGTTTCCCTCCCTCTTCCCCTCATCCAGTTGACGGTGGCAACATGTTTTTAAGCAATAACATAAATGATACTATATTTGAGGGGCTGAGAGAACAAGCGGTACAAGTGACATTTCACAAGAAAATGATCTAAATGCTCATTTGGAAAGCTAAAGTGTGGATCTCTTCCGAGTAAAAGCACTCCGATTTCCTGAATAGTATTATGACAAAGTTTAAGCTCGAAGCCAGTCCGTGAACTGCATTTAGAATACAACTAGTACAAGAGAAATGGCGGCCAGAAGATAAATTACTTCTATCTTTAATGAAGGTCCATGTATGTATTTCTTTGCAAGTACGGCAACAGCCTACTGCGCAAGCATGCCTTAGTATCGTTTGATGTGGTATTCAATAGATCACTGGCGTTTCTAACTTAAAAGTTGGGTTGTATTGGATACCGTAGCCATCCCTCTGCTTGTCTATCTTGTCAGTTGTCTCCAGCAATTAACTTTGCTTTTTTATAGAATGCTGATGCCAATACCTTGTAATTAATCAATAAATAATCAGTTTATGTTTCGTTTGCGTTTTTATTTGAGGGACCACGTAATTCCCTTCAATTCACTAATATATTGAGTTGATTGAATGGATAGTTATAAAGTGGGATTACTGCAATTTCCCAGCTTATGATTCTATCTCAAGATCTCGATTCCGTTGCGTAATTTACAGTCAACATGGAGTCATAAGGGGAGTGTGACGTTGTCCATTACTCTGATAGGTTTCACAATGTCACACATCGCGGGACATTGCACTGTGCCTGTTAATACAAATGGTGCCCATATCCTGGCAAGGGCGGCTGTGATTCCCCCACCCCCGCGCCGCCCCCAGGAAAATAAAAAATGTACTGTTGTCAGCTGTTTTCTTTCAAGAAAATGGTTTAAAGTCGATATTAAGTAAGTTTTTAACGAGGTCGGACCTGGCACTTCTTTATGACTACTTAAAAGTCGCCATTCTTCTTCAGAAATATTAAAAATACTCCATAAACTCAGGACTTGCGTCCCTCCCCGCCCCCCCCCCCCCCCGCCTCCCCCCGCCCCCCCCCACATGCCCCTTGAAATTATTGGATTGGAAGGACGCTCTCGGTTAACACAGCATAACATGCAAGGTGACGAAGTGCTACCAACATATTCTCTAGACGCGTGAAGTCTAAAAACTATCCGAACATTGTCAGACTGTTTTAGATAATATAGGGGACTATACTGCTGTTGATTAGTGGATCTCTAATGTTTATCTGCTGTGCTCAATAAAGTAACAAAAATGCTATGCACGATGTTAATACAAATCAGTTACAATATACTATGATAATATTGCGAAAAAAGTCTTTTTTAATAAAACAAAGTATCCCAAACTGTCAATAATCAGCGAGGTAATACGCACTTTCGTCTTCGAAACGGTCTTGAGGAGTAGCGCCTTCACAATGTGCCTATTTAGATAGGACATGACAGCAGTGATCTGAAGTGCAGTATGAGTCATGCCCAGAACAGGTGACGTCGTATTGCTCGTGTTGTATATACTATATCCCGTATGCGATCTGGAAGAGAAGAATAATTCAGTAAGTTCAAGGAGGCGTGCATGTGAGAAGCGTTTCACCACGAAGTGAGTGGAACATAGCAACGCACCGCGCTGGTGCAATCTGTGTCTACGTTTATTCCACAGTTATACTGAAGTAGCACTACAGGACTATTATGAAAATGTTGAAATGTAGCAGTAGGAGTAGACACATAACGAAATCCAGTTATCGTATCATTCAGTCCCACAGTCAAGTCAATATTTTTCACACGAGCAGAATAAGGAGGCATTAACAAGTGTGCAACTCTGCAAGGTTTCACTTTTAGATCTACAGGGTACAGAATCAAGGTAGCGACAAAACTTATGGGGGAGAATTCGTCTTAAGATTTCTGTACTGATTGTCGATCACCCTGCTAGTGGCTATTTCACAGAAGAAATAAAAATCGTCTCTCCAGCGACATTAGAACCAAAAATTAAAACGTTATAGACTGAATGACGCCCTCCACACATAACTGTCGACACTTTACCGTCTAAAACTCTCATCACAACTAATTCTTCTTTCAGGCAGTCAGAAGCTGAAACCGAAATCGTGCTGCAATTGTTCATTTGTTTAATTTTCTACACAGCTTCTGAGTCCCATTTCTTGGTCATTGCGAAAGATTTCCTTGCACAGGTTCTTTTTCTGATTTGAAACTAAATTTTATTCGAGCTCATCCATTTTTTTTATGGATCTTCACGTTTTGTAATCGCTTTTATGTTGTCTTTTCGTGTGTGATATTATTTGTCAGATGTGGTGCCAGTGAAAGCATTCATGAGGAAACCTGTTTTCAAATATATAATATTAACATTGATGCCATTTACTCGTAATATTAATAACATCTGGTGATGCTAAAAAACCGAACCGCTTCCAGTGAATTAGCTTTCTAGTTTTCAGTTCGCTTAAGGCAGAGGAACAAAAATACCTACAACTTCTACAAAAGGGAAGAACCACCCAAATAATTTTCCATACTCTATATTTGTATTGTTCGACTTGCAGTCGGTGTAGATGGATATTATTCGTAACCACGATTGAGAACTAAACCATCGTTCCACAAATGCGAATACTATGCTTCGAAACTTGAGATTCCTCAATGCTAGGCAGCTCAAGAAACACATCGGCTGAGCAAAAGTATTTTTCCAGTCACAGGTCTAATGGTGAACTGGGAAGATTGTACACTGAAATGCCAAAGAAACTGCTATAGACATGTGTATTCAAATATAGAGATATGCAAACAGGCAAAATACGGCGAAGAGGTCGGAAACGCCATTATAAGACAACAAGTATCTGGCGCAGTTATTAGATCGGTTAATGCTGCTACAATGGCAGGTTATAGAGACTTAGGTGAGTTTGAACGTCCTGTTATGGTCGGCACAAGACGATGGGACGCAGCATATCCGAGGTAGCGATGAAGTGGAGCCTTTCCCGTACGACTGTTTCACGACTGTACCGTGAAAATCAGGACTGCGATAAAACATCAAATCTCCGACATCGCTGCGGCCGGAAAAAGATCCTGCAAGAACGGGACCAACGAGGACTGAAGAGAATCGTTCAATTTGACGGAAGTGCCACCTTTCTGCAAATAGCTGCAGATTTCTATGCTGAGCCATCAACAAGTGTCAGCGTGCGAGCCATTCAACGAAACATCATCGATATGGGCTTTCGGAGACGAAGGCCCATTCGTGTACCCTTGATGACTGCACGACAGAAAGCTTTACGGCTGTCCTGGACCCGTAAACACACACATTGGGCTGTCAATGACTGGAAACATGTTGCCTGGTCGGACGAATCTCGTTACAAATTGTATCGAGTGTCTACGGGGATGGACACAACCTCAAGAATCCATGGACCCTGCATGTCAGTTGGTGGAGGCTCTTTAATGGTGTGGGCTGCGTGCAGTTGAAGTGATATGTGACCCCTAATAAACCGAGACACGACTCTGACAGGTGTCACATGCGTAAGGATCCTGTGTGATCACCTGCATCCATTCATGCCCTTTGTGCATTCCGACTGACTTGGGCAATTCCAGTGGGAAAATGCGATAACCAACACGTCAGATTTGCTACAGAGTGGCTCTCGCAACACTCTTCTGAGTTTAAACACTTTCGCTGACCACCAAACTCCACAGACATGAGTATTATTGAGTACATCTAAGATGGCTTGCAACGTGCTGTTCAGAAGAGATCTCCACCCCCTCGTACTCTTACGGATTTATGGACAGCCCTGCAAGATTCATGGTGTCAGTTCCCTTTTGCACTACTTCAGACATTAGTCGAGTCCATGCTACTTCTCCGCGCTCGAGGGCGAGTCCATGCTACTTCTACGCGCTCGAGGGGTCCTACAAGATATTAAGCAGCAGCTCTTCAGTGTAGTATACGTTTGGCAACTATGTGACCGTCGATTTACTTCCTGGAGTGGTTCAAATTTATCGTAATAAACTGAATCGACATTTTCTTGTCATTTAAATTAAGTATTTTGAATGATTCTCACTTAAGGGATGACACAAGGACAGCAAATTTATCAAAATCATGTTTTTGAGCCCAGGAAGCTCGTTTCTACAGAAACTGCAGCTTACTTCGCCGTTTACATTCTGAGTTCAATTTTGTATGTATGTATGGTCATGATACCAATAAAAGGTCCAAATTAGTTCAAAAGATATTTTCACCTTTAATCGTCTTTGGTTTTTGAAAAATGCAACGACGGAGCTCTTCTTTTGTTTGGCGTTTCATCACTCTCCCTAACAGGACCCTAGCAGTAGTCACCCATCATCTAAGGGTTCCAACGGCCTCGGTAGCGGTTTTCCACGGTAAGAATGTCTTGGTGAAACGTTCACCATGCTCAACGCTTACGGCTCCCAATTTCTCCGGGAAGAAATCAAGGTAAGAACGTAAAAAGTGAATTTTAAGAGGCATTCCACACCCGATGTTATTATACTTGTCCAACAGATCATTCGCAATGGTAACATAGTTTTTGTCTTTTCTGTTACCCAAAAAACCCTTTACATTTGCTTTAAAAGAATACCAAGCAGCTAATCGGATATCTTGAGTTTGGTATCAAAGGTTGGATCTTTCAGAAATTTTCTTATTTGTGGTTCAACAAATATACCCTCTTTCAGCTTTTCCTCACTTAATTTTGGAAACTTTTCTTTTAAGTGATTGAAGGCCTCACCTTCTATATCCGGAGCTTTTACAAAGTACTTGATAAGGCCCAACTTGATATGAAGGGGAGGCAAAATGACTTTATCGGGCTCAACCATTGGGGTATTGTTCACATTTACGTTTCCAGGAACATATGACTTCCTTATAGGCCTTTCCTTGACTGTTTAGTGGTTCTTGGTGTCACGGCTGCCCCAAAGGCACAAAAAGCAGTAATATTTCGTGAATCCAGACTGTAAACCTGTAAGGAGTGCTACAACTTTTAAATCACGACAAAGCTGCCATTCATGATCCTTATATTTGATTGCCTTTAGCAGCAAAGCCGTGGGTTCATAAGTTTCTTTCATGTCTACTGCGAAACCAAAGGTACCGATGAAAATGAATTGCCATTATGCAGTAGTACTGCTTTCAAGCTGGTTTTACTGGAGTCAATAAATAATCGATACTCCTGTGGATTATATTATAACCTAGCTGCATCATCAGACCATTGACATCTCTACAAACACAAACACACATTGAATTCTGCATATCGAAATATTGAGCGAAGGAAGCTCCCCTTGATCTGAAACAGGAAATCTTTGTCCCTGGAGCTAGAAGGTTCCGTTGTTGTAGTCTCGACCCCAAGTGTTCAGCTTGCTGTTTCGAAAATTGTAGACCGCGAACCAAATCGTGGAATTCCTTACGATTAAAGAGCTGAGGCGAAGTGTCATGATATTGACGGCAATACTCTTCTATATGTACAATACTTTCTGATTCACTTGACATGGTATCTGGTTCCATGGCTTTCAAGTTACAGATAGGTACAGGCAACCCCCCATAATTGGGCACAGGCAAATGCACTGAAGATTCATTTGGATACTTTATTTTATGTCTAGTTTTGTTTGAATGTCGCGAAGTATTTGTAAGACTGAAATAACGGTCTGATTAATGGTCTTTAGGCCCACATCACACCATCGGAACAGCGAATGGCATGGCTCGGCGTTTTCCTTTCAACTGCTGCGTTAAGATTGTAGTACACGTTATGCAGCTCAATATGAGGTGCAAAATTTTTATTTCGATCACCAATAGGACAATCTAAATACAATTTATATGCCTTCTTAACCAAAGCAGCGATTGGTTTTCTTTGGGCTTTTGGAGTGCATCTCCCATACAAAGAACAAAAGTTGGCGGGTGATTTAGACAGCAACGAGATTAAATAGTTGCCATTTTTCTTATTGTAGGTTTTAAACACAAAAAGTTTGCACTATCTTTCACAGGAAACACACACTGAGGATCTCTTTCACACCACTGGATTACCACACCAACCATCTACTGACGATTTGTAGATCTTCTAGCTTTCCTCTGCAAATGAAAAACAAACAACTAAACATCAAAACAGAAGAACAGCAAAATGCGAAATACTAAATACTAAAAACAAAAACCTTTAAAAACTCAAAAATGGTACACGCAAGAACATTTTGAAAGGTATATTCGGATTCTACACATCAAAATAAATACTAGTTGATGTATCACATCCCAGAGGCAAAATTGCTGTTGACTAGTGTAATTTAAAGGTTTCCTTGTAGTACTTATGTCGATGAACCTCACATTTCTCATTATTTATGTTCACCTATCGCGCCATGCAGATATCTCGTGTAAATCACTTTGCAATTGTTTTTTACTAGACTGTAAATGACAGCATCATACACAATCTGAGATAGCTGGCCGGCCGGTGTGGCGGAGCGGTTCTAGGCGCTTCAGTCTGGAACCACGCGACCGCTACAGTCGTAGGTTCGAATCCTGCCTCGGGCGTGGATGTGTGTTATGTTCTTAGGTTAGTTAGGTTTAAGTAGTTCTAAGTTCTAGGGGACTGATGACGTCAGATATAAAGTCCCATAGTGCTCAGAGCGATTTGAACCATTTGAGATAGCTGCTTACATTGTCTATGAACTCGTTCATATAGATTAGGAACTGCAGAGGGCCTATAGCGGTTCCTTGAGGAATGCTAGATATCACTTCTGTTTCGTTCGATGACACTGTGTCAGCTATTAGTTACTGTGACCTTTCTGACAAGACATCACCAATGCAGAAGCACATCTGCGACGATACTCCACAGGCAAAAAATTTATTGGAAGACGCTTGTGAGCAACGGTATCAACAGTCCTCTGGTGGTGGTGGTGGTTAGTGTTTAACGTCCCGTCGACAACGAGGTCATTAGAGACGGAGCGCAAGCTCGGGTTAGGGAAGGATTGGGAAGGAAATCCGCCGTGCCCTTTCAAAGGAACCATCCCGGCATTTGCCTGAAACGATTAGGGAAATCACGGAAAACCTAAATCAGGATGGCTGGAGACGGGATTGAACCGTCGTCCTCCCGAATGCGAGTCCAGTGTGCTAACCACTGCGCCACCTCGCTCGGTAACAGTCCTCTGGAACTCTAGAACTATGCAAACAAGTTGAGCGCCCCTATCGATAGCACTCATTACTTCCTTATACACGATGCGATCAAAAGTATCCGGACACCTGGCTGAAAATGACGTAAACGTTCATGACCACCTCCATCAGTAATTCTGGAATTCAATATGGTATTGGCCCTCCCTTAGCCTTGATGACAGCTTCCACTCTCGCAGCCATACGTTCAATCAGGTGCTGGAATGTTTCTTGGGGAATGGCAGCCCATTCTTCACAAAGTGCTGCACTGAGGAGAGGTATCGACGTCGGTCGGTAAGACCTGGCACGAAGTTGGCGTTCTAAAACATCCCAAAGGTGTTCTATAGGATTCAGGTCAGGGCTGTATGCAGGCCAGTCCATTACAGGGTTGTTATTGTAGTGTAAACACTCCGCCACAAGTCGTGCATTATGAACAGCTGCTCGATCGTGGTGAAAGATGCAGTCACCATCCCCGAATTGCTCTTCAACAGTGGGAAGCAAGAAGGCGCTTAAATCATCAATGTAGACCTGTGCTGTGATAGTGCCACGCAAAACAACAAGGGGTGCAAACCCCCTCCACGAAAAACACGACCACACCGTAACACCATCGCCTCCGAATTTTACTGTTGGCACTACACACGCTGGCAGATGACGTTCACCGGGCATTCGCCATAACCACACCCTGCAACGGATCGCCATATTGTGTACCGTGATTTGCCACTCCACACCACGTTTTTCCACTGTTCAATCGTCCATTGTTTACGTTACTTACACCAAGCGAAGCGTCGTTTGGCATTTACCGGCGGATGTGTGGCTTATGAGCAGCCGCTAGACCATGAAATCAAAAGTTTTCTCACCTCCCGCCTAATTGTCATAGTACTTGCAGTTTGGAATTCCTGTGTGATGGTCTGGATAGGTGTCTCCCTATTACACATTACGACCCTCTTCAACTGTCGACGGCTTCTGTCAGTCAACAGACGAGGTCGGTCTGAACACTTTTGTGCTGTACGTGTCCCTTCACGTTTCACTTCACTATCACATCGTAAACAGTGAACCTAGGGATGTTTAGGAGTATGCAAATCTCAGGCACAGACGTATGACACAAGTGACACCCAATCACCTGACCACGTTCGAAGTCTGTGAGTTCCGCGGAGCGCCCCATTGTGGTCTCTCACGACGTCTAATGACTACTGAGGTCGCTGATATGGAGTAGCTGGCAGTAGGTGGCAGCACAATGCACCTAATATGAAAAACGTATGTTTTTGGGGATGTTCGGATACTTTTGATCACATAGTGTAATAGGGAGCTAGTTTTGTACAAGAATGATATTTTCGGAATCCGTGATGACTATGTGTCAACAGATTGTTTTCTTCGAGGTAATTCGTAATGTGAAAATGCAGTATATGTTCCAAAATACTACTGCAAATCGACGTCAGTAATATGGGTCTGTCATTTAGCGGATTATTTTTGTTTCCTTTCTTGGTGTGACTGTGCGCTTGATTTGGTGTTGTTAATACAAAGCTAACACGGAAGATAGTGTGTAGAAATTAAAATGAAGGTCAACGATTTGATGATATATCCGAATTCAAGACAACGCGATTCTTGTATTGGACAGTATCGCAAAGAAAGACTTTTCTGAAAGTTTAACTTGGTTGTATGAACGATCTGTGTTTTGTACTCAAGTAGCGGGAGCCGATGCAGAACATCTAAACCATTAAAACCACTGTCTCAACTTTTATCTGTTTTTAATTAATCCAGTCTCTAAAGTTTCTGTGCTGGCGTGCTAAAGTAAATGATTATTTAAACAAAACGTATTTTCGAAAACATGTCGGGAAAACAGTGCTCAGTTTCGCAACCGTACTTAGAAAAAAAAGTCTAGATAGCACTAATCACATTTAATGGGTGACCGGTTTCTGTCCAAAGGTCGACCACCTTCACACCGTATTCCAAAGTTGATGTGTGGATACGGATCCACAGAGCAGGAACTGCAGAAATCTTCAGAGGCTGTTAACTGCTTAGAGCATATGGGGACTTCTCCAGTTCCTGCTCTGTGGATCAGTCTCCACAAACCAACTTTGGAGTACGGTGTGACGGTGGTTGGCCTTTGGACTGAAACCGGTCACCCAAAAATGTGATTTGTGCGATCTAGACTTTTTTTCCTAAGTACTATTATTTAAAAGTATTAATTACTTTTCTGCCACTAGCCTCTCTTTTAACTGCGAAAGAAACATATTGTTATAAATATACACGTGATGTGCGGTGTATATTCGGCTGCGTTGCTCGTGCATGATTTTTAATGGATTTCAACCATGTTCCGTTACGTCGTCGTCTCTGGTTTCCCTTATCTTTTGGAATCTACCATAGATCTTCCTTGGTCCCTTACCATCACTTCACTACACATCCAGACGACCTTTATTTCATTTTCACCTTAGTTCTAAACAGTAAACTGCGACTGTTTAAATAATCGAACAACGATATATAAAACTGCTTCAAACTTCTAATTGCTTTGCAAAAGAGTTAATGTATTAGATATTTAACTACAAGCAAATAAGAGAGAAAAAGCTTAGAAAACGTTTGAAATTATATTTGAAGACTGTTGGAAGTCACTAAGCGCTCTAATTATGAAACACTGGATAAGTATATTCTAAAAAAATTTGCGCTCAATTTTAAAAAAGCTACCTTTTCACGCAGCTAAATGTTTATAACGCCATATCTCCTGAATGTGTACCGTACAACGATATAATTTTGCATGCACATTCAGTGGTATGTCTGGATACTTTCTGTGAAATAATTTGGAGTAGAGTTAGTAGCAAGAAGTAATGAATGGAAACATCTTATCTGATCCTGAAGTTTAAGTTCATGAACAGCGAAAATGTAGTAAATCGTATACTTTTTGTTTTCATTATTTTTTTTCTTTTTCTTTTTTTTTTGGGGGGGGGGGTTGTCAGCGAGCAAAAAAGCTTCGTAGAGGCTTCAAATTATGTCTGAAGTTCGTTGAAAGACGCTAAGTGCTCTCATTCTCAAACAGTGGATGAATATAGTCTGGGTATTATAACGCAGTTAAGTGGTCAGCGTAGATTGGTCCCATGCGGAGGACCCGGGTTCGATTCCCAGAATGCTAAGAAGTTTTCCTCGGGGGTAGGACTGGTATACAGGATACAATCAGCCTCGTGATGCCAATTGGGGAGCTACTTGACTCAGTAGTAGCGGCTCCACGGTCCGAAAAGTCTGCAAAATGACCGGGAGAGCGGTATGCTGACCACATGCCTCTCCGTACCGCATCCACATGAGGCAGAAGATGACGCGGCAGCTTTCACAGCACGGCAGGGACCTTGTTTATTTCGGTGTAGCGAGATACACGGCCTGAATATGTATTCAAAGGTTTTAATTGTAATACTTGTTTATTATGTTAGACATTTAACTTAAGAATATAGCTCTTAGTGAGTTGATAATGACAGCATTTTAAATTATTAAAATATGTCAGTAGTCATATAAAAAATTGAAAATCTAATTTTTCTTGACCCTGAAAGCCGCTAAATAAACAACCTCGCTGGGCAACCGTCAATATTCGAATAGTTTCGCAATAAATGTTCACCGCCCATTGCCAAAAGTCCGATCAGGTATTAGACACTAATGTTATGTAGCTGATTTTCAACTGTAGTCTAAAATTTGGTCTATGAAGTTCTTCCTTTGGTTGGTTAAGCTTATCTGTAATAGAGGCAAACAGCGTAATCAAATCAACATAACAAAGGTGACACAAACATTCACTACTACGAATTATTTTATCGTTTTGCCTCTTTAATGACGTGAAAATCCACTGTTGGGCTACTGAAAACGGTTTTCGTAATATACAGCCTCCCTTCCTTATTCCTCCTTCAGTTCTGAGCTTCGCGCTGTACTAATGAAGTCTAACGGACACTGCAATATTGATGACTATATTCTTCATTATTTTAAAATAGGTTGCATAATACATTACAAATTTTATTCATATTGGGGCAATAATTTCTTAAGATTTTACCGCTAATAGCATACCAGAAAAAATAGTTACACCCAGGAGGCATCGTACAGTGTAACACCATCTGTATCCTTGAAAATGGCCTTATATGGAGAGGAAGAGATTACACAAGTTTCTTCAGGTATACAATATCGAGATCAAGCCATCCATTGACGATTAAATTCAGTAGCGCAACAAAACTCTCAGGAGTTTGACTGCTTCCTTTCAAATGCTGCTGTATATAGTCCCAGACATATTACATGGGATCAAAGACAGGTAATATATCGAGGCAATCGAGATGCGACAGGGTGTCCGAGTCTTTATCAAACGAGGAGCGTGTACCTGCAGGCTTTGCAAACATGGCCGTTGTCTTCTTGGAAACGGGAGTGCCAAAGCATGCTCATCACGGAGACTTATAAATAAGTTGAACATTAGGTCAACAAGAATCATCAAATAAACATCCTTGTTCACGTTCATGGTGATCTACGTAAGTCACCCCTAAAACATCACAGAACCGCCTCCGGCCTGAACTACACTCGCCACATGCTACTGGTTAAGTGCATCACTCTGCAGTCGCTGCTTGCAACGCCTTGCATCATTTGAAAAGAGGCAAAACCGTGACTCGTCAGGCCACACTACAAGTCTCCAGCCAGATGCTGTCCAGCCTCTATGTTGTATGGCCCACTGCAGACGTGGAGATGATGTGCCGCTGTGAGCAATGGTCTTTTGCCAGGAACACGACTCCAAATATACATTGCACGCATTTACGTTAGTAATGTTCGCTCGGAAACTAGTCGCTATGAATCTGTGTTCATTAATAGCAACTATTTTTTACGGCACTTGTTCTTACGCCTTATTACCTGGCTGCAACGGATAGAACATTCCTTGTACCAGAAAGAAAAATGCTCCTGTCGTAGCACCAAAAAAGGCGAATATGTCCTAGGCAGAGTTAGGTATGTAAAGCAAGGGAACTAGCTTTTCAACTTTTCTGCCTGCTCCAAAGATATTTAAATCAAAACATCGTGATATATTCGCGCTTTTTTACTTGCTAGTATTAGTACCCATATCATGCAGTAAAATGCATCGTGTCAAGTAAAGTAACATGATACGCGGTGTGATGTCATATAACATGACACATATCATCCTACATAGGATTTGTAATGTCGTGCAAAATGACACGATATGTCATTGAAATTTCAGATGAATGCATCGCACTTTGAGATACTTCCTATTATAGATACCCCCCACTCTCGGGTACTTCGCATTCTCTAGACGCTTATAAATTTGTGTCTATTTGTTCTTACAACCCTCACCATGCATGTGACAGAGAGTGGGTCCAAGAGAGTTCACTGTGCTCCTGAAGTATGGTTAATTCGTCAGAAAGCGCGAATATATTAAGATGTTTTGATTTAAATTTCTTTGAAGCTGCCACATACGTAGAAAAGCTCGTTTCCTTATTCTACATCCCTAAGTTTGCCGAAGACATATTAGCGTATTTGATGATAATATAGAAGCATTTTTCATTCTGGTTATCAACTTTTACTGTAGCATAATTTTTATATTAAACAGCCATAACTTGTAAACCGACTTAGACTTTTGTTGACTCGGGCGACAACTGATCCGGTATAGGTTTTTTATTGTCTTTCGAACCATGTTACTTACATCGTGGCAAAGGATAAAGCTTTTACAAAACAACAGGGCGACCAGTAATTACATGTGTTTTTCTACCTTCTTATTAAATTTGAAGCGATTCGTACAAGTTTAAAGCAAAGACGTGACGCGTTTCAAAAACTTCCCAGAAAAACAAGTTTTTTGCATGTAAACTCCGTAAGATGCAATATTTCTTGAAAGGGTGAAAACTTATCTTAGAATAAGATCCAATACACCAGTGGACCAAATCTGAGCCATCAGTGTCGTTCCGGTCCGGAGTTATTTTAGGATGATTGTTTTTGCGCGTAAGATCCGAATGTTGCACGTACAGGTGGCTCCATTAACCGATCATTAGTTTTAAGTCTAGTTAAAATATTCTGCAAAAGGAATTACTCTATTCACACAATTTGTCTGGACGCTAGCTCTTGTTCATCGTTCAAACCTTGCTTAATATACTGTGACATTGGGATACAAATAGCCGCCGATCTGCGCTAAACCAAAATCTTTTTACCCGGGCACCGAGCCTACAGCCCTTTTGTTCTTGCTAACCCCTCTCCTACACCCACTAACCTATCTTCGAATCCTATTAATCTGGATTTTATTAATCCTGAAGATAAAATACTTGAAGCAGGAACGCAGACGTAGCTATGATCATCCCCTGGCCTATAAACATTTCCTTGGTTCCCTCAGTCAGTTGTTTCACTCGGGCAGAAATGTCCACATTCTTTAACATTGACGTCTGTAGGACCTCTGACAAACCTGCACTAACCTTTACGAACTTGAAGAGTCTGGCGAGGCAAGTGAACTGTGCTAACGTTCAGAAGAGATGCACGCGCGCTCCTAAATATAAGCAGTTTTCACTTATATACATTTATTTATTCGTAAATAGATACTACGTTGTCCCGGACAAAACCTAAATACGTTAATAGGCTGGAAAGTGTCCATTTCACGTCATTCGGATACGCCTGCCAGTGCTCGATGGAATATGTCAGAGACTTATTAACTAGCATTCTGTAAGAGTTCTTTTGTAAACCAAAAATTCTCAGTCTTTCCACCTCTTCCACGAGTTTGTGGTCATCGCATATTCAGCCATGGAGTTGTGTTAGAAACCACTACAGACGTTGTGAACAACTCAGTAACACCACAACTTCGACACGCGATCGGCCGCCGGAAGAGGTGTGAGAGAAAATTACACAGAAAAAAAATGCGGTTTTCATCGCGTCTATTGCTTTTTGTCTCAATGAGGCTACGTCAGCCCACGTCCTTCTTTTATGGGGTTGTTGTAAGCATAAGATTGTAATCCCTTATCCACATGTGTTTGTGGCTATAGTGACGTAGGGTCATTCTTCTTGCATTGGTATTGTTCTGAAACTTGTTTGTATCAATGTGATATAGTAGATCGATGGATACTCACGCTACGTATTGTGGTCTTTTGTGTTGTTCTGGATTATCATATATACGAAAGATTTGGAGAGGGAGAAGCACGACGGTACATTATACTATATATTTGCCAACATAAGTCGTCACTGATAGTCTGAAGGGCAGTGCCCTTTTGGCGTGACCGTAGACGACGGTAGTTGAACAGTTAACTCCATGCTTAGTACTTCACATAATTACTAAATATGGCACCGTAACCTATATTATATGGTATCTGTATTGTCATACTACTTGACGTGCATCGGAAAAATAATCCAACGATACGTTTCTTGGTATAGTCTGAGTACACCTGGCCAAGTTCCCTTTCGTACTTATCGAAATGCCCGAGGAAAAGCGTTAAATGGCATACCGATGTGTGCTTCCTTATTTGTTTCCTTTATACATAAAAAAATTATCTGTTGCCTCAAAAAATATCCTATACAGCCTTGTTCGACCTGTCTTGTCTCTACATTTATATGCAGTGAGTTAGCTGATTATTATTAATAATAAACACAACATTATTGTGATGACCCGTAATAATGTTAACTTAGTCCTACTGCATTTACCTGTACTTTGCCATTGTACACTAGCTGATCAACACATATCAGTGGACATTAATGTACGATCTGTTCACCCTTCCGCTTTCTGACGGTTCAATCTCTGCTGGGGACACTTTCAATGAAGTGTGTGAATGTCTGTCAAGGAACGGCAGCCCATTCTTCCTCTGTAGCGAAACCAGAGGAGGTTGGATGCTCGAATATGGAACGAAGTCATCGTTCTAGCTCATCCCAGAGGTATTCCATTTGGTACAGGCAGGGACTCTGGGCAGGACAGTCCATTTCAGGAATATTATTGTACACAAACCATCGCCTCACAGATGGTACTTTACGACAGGGTGCACTATCATGTTGATACAGTCATCGTCTCTGAACTGCTCCTGTATTGTACGAAGCACACAACTCTGTAAAATGTGTTCATATCCTTCACCAATTAGTGTGTTCTTAAGCACAATAAGGGACCACAACGTAACCACGGAAAGCATCCCCATGCAGTAACACCACCTGTTTTGTAATTCACTGTTAGCACTAAGCATGATGGCAGATAACGTTCTCCAGACGTCTGCGCAAGGCATTTGCTGCTTTATATCATCACAAGCATGAAAAGCACACCCTACAGTAACACGACCTCTTCTACTACAATGTTGGTACCACAAATATTGGTACGTAACGCTCTCCAGGTATTCGTCAATCCCGAAACCTTCCATCGGATTGCCACATGGTACCGCGTGATTCATCACTCCAAATGTCTTCTTTCCAGTCAGCCTCTGTGGCGTCGCTTTTTACACCACCTCGAGCGTCGCTTAGAACTGATTAAACCAATGTAAACAAATGTGTGGCTTATGAGGAGCTGCTGGAGCAGTGTACCCCGTTCCTTCTAGCTCACTACGCCAAGTCATTGTGCTAGCTGGAGTACTGGTGGGACTTTGGAGCTCACGAGTGATTCGTTACGCTGATTTCATGCGATGTTTTAGAAACACACTTCCCAATGCATGGCGGTCGCTGTCCGTCAATACATGGGGTCTGATGGGTCTTGCTTTACCGGTGGTTACACCTCCGTATTTCGAGTTCAGAATGACCTCTCCAACTGTCGACTTGGGCAGCTTTAGAAGGGTTTGGCATTCAATGACTGACCCATGTCCGAGGTCTCTGAGCTCTCCTGACCTACCCATTCTGTTGCACTGCTTATCTACTAGTCTTATTGCCTCCTTTTATACAGACAGGTCCGTCACTAGTTACACCTAGTGGTCAATTCCTCATTACATGAAGGTACCCGTGTACCTATGATCAGATACTGCGTATCTGGTTGAATAGGAAGACGTTTGGAGGTCATACGGTATTCCGGCCTTACCACGACAGACGAAAAGAAACACATTCGTTTCTACTGTTATATCGTGGAGCCATTTCCAATAAGAAAATCAGTCACTGTTATAAAAGCTTGAGTAATGAGTTTTGAGACCAGAAGTAATCAAATTTGATTAACAGCCATCGGGTCAGAGTGAACACTGCGAGTTATATTAGATCTTCTAAGAACGTTGTCAAGGCACCTAATCGATAAAGGAAAATTACAGTCCGTGTCTTTAACTCTGTAATCTCCTTTAAAGTTTCAGATGTCTATCACGCACAGTGAAAAATACTGGCGCCAGCCGTGTCATTTAACACACTGACACATGAATCCAAGAAGCACTGTCAAAGTTTGTCCCAGAGTATCGGAACTGTTTGTGAATAACGATAGTATTATAAGTCTCCAATACATCAAAGGATAACCTTCCAGGTGGCACAGGAGTTCGCAGTGGATAATTTGTTTTCCCGCTGGTGTTACGATGTTGCACGACAGCAGTTGAAAAGGAAACGCAGTTGGGTACAAGAAGTGATACAAAGACATCTGCATCGTCTGGTGGTTGGGTTCTACATCTGTGCTAGCGTGGGTACGCCTTGCTGCATGAGGCCCTACAGAAATGATTTTAGATAGCTAGTAAAGATAGACATTATCCAAGGTTAATGCACACAGCCGACGGGAAAGTGCTGCGTTGTGGCAGGCAATAACGGCTGGTATATCCTTGCTGTGACCATTTATATGCTGCGCTTCATCTTCGACATCAAATTTTACACCATAAAGCTATCGTAATGGCAGTTTTAAACCTTGGCGTACGACGCGCGTGTGATACCGCCACCTTGCTACCTTCGCCTCGGCTCAAATATAGTGTTCTAGTAAGTGTTACGCAACATAGAAAATATTGGTATTACAAAGAAGTGAATAGTACCCTCGAGACGTACTCGTGAAGAGGTTGAAAAAAAAATCGCAACACCAAAAAATAATTAATTTAAAATGACGAAATTTGAGAAATACATTTGTCTAGGTAATATATTTAGGTGACTAACATTGCAAGATCAGAGGTTAATGTAACCGCGAGATACTTTAATGCAAATGTGAAATGCTGGTACAGTAACAACAGGTGTAACCGCCCGAATGTTGAATGCGAGCATGCAAACGTGCATGCATTGTGTTGTGCAGGAAGGAAATTGACGGAGATCCGAAATGTGAAATAATTTGGGTGAAGGTCACGGTTAAAGCAGGCTCAGACATGGTAATTGGATGTCTCTATAGGCCCCCTGGCTCAGCAGCTGTTGTGGCTGAACACCTGAAGGTTTCCCCACCATGTTATAGTTCTGGGTGGAGATTTTAATTTGGCGGGTATAGACTGGGAGACTCAAACGTTCCTAACGGGTGGCAGGGACAAAGAATCCAGTGAAATTTTTCTAAGTGCTTTATCTGAAAACTACCTTCAGCAGTTAAACAGAGAACCGACTCGTGCGATAACATATTAGACCTTCTGGTGACAAACAGACCCGAACTATTTGAAACAGTTAACGCAGAACAGGCAATCAGCGATCATAAAGCTGTTACTGCATCGATGATTTCAGCCGTAAATAGAAATATTAAAAAAGGTAGGAAGATTTTTCTGTTTAGCAAAAGTGACAAAAAGCAGATTACAGAGTACCTGACGGCTCAACACAAAAGTTTTGTCTCAAGTACAGATAGTGTTGAGGATCAGTGGACAAAGTTCAAAACCATCGTACAATATGCATTAGATGAGTATGTGCCAAGAAAGATCGTAAGAGATGGAAAAGAGCCACCGTGGTACAACAACAGAGTTAGAAAACTGCTGCGGAAGCAAAGGGAACTTCACAGCAAACATAAACATAGCCAAAGCCTTGCAGACAAACAAAAATTACGCGAAGCGAAATGTAGTGTGAGGAGGGCTATGCGAGAGGCGTTCAATAAATTCGAAAGCAAAGTTCTATGTACTGACTTGGCAGAAAATCCTAACAAATTTTGGTCTTATGTCAAAGCGGTAGGTGGATCAAAACAAAATGTCCAGACACTCTGTGACCAAAATGGTACTGAAACAGAGGATCACAGACTAAAGGCTGAAATACTAAATGTCTTTTCCAAAGCTGTTTCACAGAGGAAGACTGCACTGTAGTTCCTTCTCTAGATTGTCGCACAGATGACAAAATGGTAGATATCGAAATAGACGACAGAGGGATAGAGAATTAAAATCGCTCAAAAGAGGAAAGGCCGCTGGACCTGATGGGATACCAGTTCGATTTTACACGACGCGAAGGAACTTTCCCCCCTTCTTGCAGCGGTGTACCGTAGGTCTCTAGAAGAGCGTAGCGTTCCAAAGGATTGGAAAAGGGCACAGGTCATCCCCGTTTTCATGAAGGGACGTCGAACAGATGTGCATAACTGTAGACCTATATCTCTAATATCAATCAGTTGTAGAATTTTGGAACACGTATTATGTACGAGTATAATGACTTTTCTGGAGACTAGAAATCTACTCTGTAGGAATCAGCATGGCTTTCGAAAAAGACGGTCGTGTGAAACCCAGCTCGCGCTATTCGTCCACGAGACTCAGAGGGCCATAGACACGGGTTCACAGGTAGATGCCGTGTTTCTTGACTTCCGCAGGGCGTTCGATACAGTTCCCCACAGTCGTTTAATGAACAAAGTAAGAGCATATGGACTATCAGACCAATTGTGTGATTGAAGGATTCCTAGATAACAGAACGCAGCATGTCATTCTCAATGGAGAGAAGTCTTCCGAAGTAAGAGTGATTTCAGGTGTGCCGCAGGGGAGTGTCATAGTACCGTTGCTATTCACAATATAAATAAATGACCTTGTGGATGACATCGGAAGTTCACTGAGGCTTTTTGCGGATGATGCTGTGGTATATCGAGAGGTTGTAACAATGGAAAAATGTACTGAAATGCAGGAGGATCTGCAGCGAATTGACGCATGGTGCATGGAATGGCAATTGAATCTCAATGTAGACAAGTGTAATGTGCTGCGAATACATAAAAAGAAAGATCCCTTATCATTTAGCTACAATATAGCAGGTCAGCAACTGGAAACAGTTAATTCCATAAATTATCTGGGAGTAGGCATTAGGAGTGATTTAAAATGGAATGATCATATAAAGTTGATCGTCGGTAAAGCAGATGCCAGACTGAGATTCATTGGAAGAATCCTAAGGAAATGCAATCCGAAAACAAAGGAAGTAGGTTACAGTACGCTTGTTCGCCCACTGCTTGAATACTGCTCAGCAGTATGGGATCCGTACCAGATAGGGAGAGCAGCGCGCTTCGTTACAGGATCATTTAATAGTCGCGAAAGCGTTACGGAGATGATAGATAAACTCCAGTGGAAGACTCTGCAGGAGAGACGCTCAGTAGCTCGGTACGGGCTTTTGTTGAAGTTTCGAGAACATACCTTCACCGAAGAGTTAAGCAGTATATTGCTCCCTCCTACGTATATCTCGCGAAGAGACCATGAGGATAAAATCAGAGAGATTAGAGCCCACACAGAAGCATACCGACAATCCTTCTTTCCAAGAACAATTGTTGTTGTTGTGGTCTTCAGTCCTGAGACTGGTTTGATGCAGCTCTCCATGCTACTCTATCCTGTGCAAGCTTCTTCATCTCCCAGTACCTACTGCAACCTACATCCTTCTGAATCTGCTTAGTGTATTCATCTCTTGGTCTCCCCCTACGATTTTTACCCTCCACGCTGCCCTCCAATACTAAATTGGTGATCCCTTGATGCCTCAGAACATGTCCTACCAACCGATCCCTTCTTCTGGTCAAGTTGTGCCACAAACTCCTCTTCTCCCCAATCCTATTCAGTACCTCCTCATTAGTTATGTGATCTACCCATCTAATCTTGAGCATTCTTCTGTAGCACCACATTTCGAAAGCTTCTATTCTCTTCTTGTCCAAACTATTTACCGTCCATGTTTCACTTCCATACATGGCTACACTCCATACAAATACTTTCAGAAATGACTTCCTGACACTTAAATCTATACTCGATGTTAACAAATTTCTCTTCTTCAGAAACGCTTTCCTTGCCATTGCCAGTCTACATTTTATATCCTCTCTACTTCGACCATCATCAGTTATTTTGCTCCCCAAATAGCAAAACTCCTTTACTACTTTAAGTGTCTCATTTCCTAATCTAATATCCTCAACATCACCCGACTTAATTCGACTACATTCCATTATCCTCGTTTTGCTTTTGTTGATGTTCATCTTATATCCTCCCTTCAAGACACCATCCATTCCGTTCAACTGCTCTTCCAAGTCCTTTGCTGTCTCTGACAGAATTACAATGTCATCGGCGAACCTCAAAGTTTTTATTTCTTCTCCATGGATTTTAATACCTACTCCAAATTTTTCTTTTGTTTCCTTTACTGCTTGCTCAATATACAGATTGAATAACATCGGGGAGAGGCTACAACCCTGTCTTACTCCCTTCCCAACCGCTGCTTCCCTTTCATGTCCCTCAACTCTTATAACTGCCATCTGGTTTCTGTACAAATTGTAAATAGCGTTTCGCTCCCTGTATTTTACCCCTGCCACCTTTAGAATTTGAAAGAGAGTATTCCAGTCAACATTGTCAAAAGCTTTCTCTAAGTCTACAAATGCTAGAAACGTAGGTTTGCCTTTCCTTAATCTTTCTTCTAAGATAAGTCGTAAGGTCAGTATTGCCTCACGTGTTCCAGTATTTCTACGGAATCCAAACTGATCTTCCCCGAGGCCGGCTTCTACTAGTTTTTCCATTCGTCTGTAAAGAATTCGTGTTAGTATTTTGCAGCTGTGGCTTATTAAACTGATTGTCCGGTAATTTTCACATCTGTCAACACCTGCTTTCTTTGGGATTGGAATTATTATATTCTTCTTGAAGTCTGAGGGTATTTCACCTGTTTCATACATCTTGCTCACCAGATGGTAGAGTTTTGTCAGGACTGGCTCTCCCAAGGCCGTCAGTAGTTCCAATGGAATGTTGTCTACTCCGGGGGCCTTGTTTCGACTCAGGTCTTTCAGTGCTCTGTCGAACTCTTCACGCAGTATCGTATCTCCCATTTCATCTTCATCTACATCCTCTTCCATTTCCATAATATTGTCTTCAAGTACATCGCCCTTGTATAGACCCTCTATATACTCCTTCCACCTTTCTGCCTTCCCTTCTTTGCTTAGAACTGGGTTGCCATCTGAGCTCTTGATATTCATACAAGTGGTTCTCTTCTCTCCAAAGGTCTCTTTAATTTTCCTGTAGGCAGTATCTATCTTACCCCTAGTGAGACAAGCCTCTACATCCTTACATTTGTCCTCTAGCCATCCCTGCTTAGCCATTTTGCACTTCCTGTCGATCTCATTTTTGAGACGTTTGTATTCCTTTTTGCCTGCTTCATTTACTGCATTTTTATATTTTCTCCTTTCATCAATTAAATTCAATATTTCTTCTGTTACCCAAGGATTTCTACTAGCCCTCGTCTTTTTACCTATTTGATCCTCTGCTGCTTTCACTACTTCATCCCTCAAAGCTACCCATTCCTCTTCTACTGTATATCTTTCCCCCATTCCTGTCAATTGTTCCCTTATGCTCTCCCTGAAACTCTCTACAACCTCTGGTTCTTTCAGTTTATCCAGGTCCCATCTCCTTAAATTCCCACCTTTTTGCAGTTTCTTCAGTTTTAATCTACAGGTCATAACCAATAGATTGTGGTCAGAGTCCACATCTGCCCCTGGAAATGTCTTACAATTTAAAACCTGGTTCCTAAATCTCTGTCTTACCATTATATAATCTATCTGATACCTTTTAGTATCTCCAGGGTTCTTCCATGTATACAACCTTCTATCATGATTCTTAAACCAAGTGTTAGCTATGATTAAGTTGTGCTCTGTGCAAAATTCTACCAGGCGGCTTCCTCTTTCATTTCTTAGCCCCAATCCATATTCACCTACTACGTTTCCTTCTCTCCCTTTTCCTACACTCGAATTCCAGTCACCCATGACTATTAAATTTTCGTCTCCCTTCACTATCTGAATAATTTCTTTTATTTCATCGTACATTTCTTCAATTTCTTCGTCATCTGCAGAGCTAGTTGGCATATAAACTTGTACTACTGTAGTAGGTGTGGGCTTCGTATCTATCTTGGCCACAATAATGCGTTCACTATGCTGTTTGTAGTAGCTTACCCGCATTCCTATTTTCCTATTCATTATTAAACCTACTCCTGCATTACCCCTATTTGACTTTGTGTTGATAACCCTGTAGTCACCTGACCAGAAGTCTTGTTCCTCCTGCCACCGAACTTCACTAATTCCCACTATATCTAACTTTAACCTATCCATTTCCCTTTTTAAATTTTCTAACCTACCTGCCCGATTAAGGGATCTGACATTCCACGCTCCGATCCGTAGAACGCCAGTTTTCCCAAGAACAATATGGGACTGGAATAGAAGGGAGAACCGATAGAAGTGCTCAAGGTACCCTCCGCCACACACCGTCAGGTGGCTTGCGGAGTGTGGATGTAGATGGATGTAGATGTAGATGTACGTTATTGGGATGGAGCTCCATGCCTGTTGCACTTTATCGATCAATACAGAGCCGGGCGCGGTGGTCTCGCGGTTCTAGGCGCGCAGTCCGGAACCGTGCGACTGCTACGGTCGCAGGTTCGAATCCTGCCTCGGGCATGGATGTGTGTGATGTCCTTAGGTTAGTTAGGTTTAAGTAGTTCTAAGTTCTAGGGGACTGATAACCACAGCAGTTGAGTCGCATAGTGCTCAGAGCCATTTGAACCATTTAATCAATACAGCGACGATTAAAGCTGTTTGCAGATGATGCTGGAGCTGTCGTCTGATGATGTCCCATATGTGATCGATTGGAGACAGATCTGCTGATCGAGCAGGCCAAGACAACATCTCAACACTCTGTAGAGTATGTTGGATTATAACAGCGGTATGTGGGCGAGCTCCTTTTGGAAAACACTCCCTGGAATGTTGGTCATGAATGGCAGCTCAGCAGGTCGAATCATCATACGACGTATAAATTATCACTCAAGATGCGTCGGATAGCCACGAGAGTGCTCCTGCCATCACGCAAAATCGTACACTAGGCCATAACTCCGGGTACAGGTCCAGTGTGTCTAGCACCCAGACAGGTTGGTTTGCACGCCCTCAAGTGACCTCCTCCTAACGAACACACAGTCGAGTCAGAACAGATTTGCTTCAGAAAACACAACAGACCTCCAACCTGCCCTCCAATGAGCTCTCGTTGGGCACCACGGGAGTCCCAAATGGTAATGGTTTAGGATCAGTGGAATGCACATCACAGGGCATCTGGCTCGAAGCTGTCCCTGAAGTAACCAACCGTTCGTTATGTGACTGTGGTGCCAGCTGCTGCTCAGACTGCTGCATCAGATGCACTACGATGTGCTAGAACCATACGCCGAACACGGTGGTGCTCCCTCTTGATAGTGCCACGTGGTCATCAGGAGCCTGGTCTTGTTGGGACCTTACATTATTGTGACCAACGCTGCAATCAAGTACAGTGGCTACTTTCCTACCAAGTCTTTCTGAAATACCGCAGAAGGAACATTCAGCTTCTTATAGAACTAATACACGACCTCGTTCAGACTCAGTGAGGTGTTGATAATGTTGTCTTCGTCGTCTTAAAGACATTCTTGCCTAACGTCAGCTCACCACGTCCAATCTCAAAATTAACTGACGCTCACGACAGCTACAGCGTGTACTTAAAGCAAACCCATCGATTAACTGGAATAGACAGCATCTTTCAGATGTAGGAACAGGACTACCAACTTTCGTTTATGTCGCACAACTCGTTCTTGGTGTTGTGTTTTTTTTCCGCCCCTTAAGCATAGATTTTCGGTGTTTTCTCGTTGTACCACTTTAGGAGAAAGCCAGGATGGTCATTTCAGTAAGGCTATGGAAATTATTTTTTTTGTCGTTCTTGTTCTGGTGCTCTATCCCTAGTGCAAGCGCTATCGACTGAACATTGATCCAAAACCTCGCTTGGTATTAAGAAGCTGCAAGAGTGATCTAAAAAAACCAATAATTCATGCTGTAGGAAGCCTTTACTGTCCAATCATTCAGAAAATGAGTGTAGTAAACAATACATCAAGGATATTTCCAATATATAGTAACCTCCGCTGTAAATGAGATATTGTGCTCCTCTGGGATCAGTTACTTTGTTCGCCGTTAATATTGTTACTCCATGAAGGGGACATGAAACAGATATCAAACTGACAAGAATTGTTCTACATTTTTCGTTATGTGAATGTTTGCATTTCACCGGAACCGCACGAAGTAGTCAAAGTAGCTCCATAATTAGGGAATGAGCATAGATGAAGAGATGCAAGAAACATTCATCGCTGTTCTAGACAAGGTCTTCATGGACGTGATTTGTCATTGCCTTCCTCTAACCTGTTATGGTCAAGCGTGTACCTTCGTCATGTGGATGACAGAGTGTTTTGCGCTTGTACAGTATAGTGTTGGGTTTTGTTGTTATGGACGAAGGGAAGGAGTAGAGCGAAAGCTGGTGCCAGCACATAGTCTAATCCTCTCGAACAGCACCAAGGAGGCCCAGAGGTTAACTACACATCCGGCAGATGGATCACCATCAACGGTGTCACATGTCGTCACTTTGTGAGACACAGTGGAGAGGTTATGAATTTAATCCAGGACATTGGCGCAAAGACAGGTCATCAGCAGCTTAACGCTACTACCTATTCTCCCCTTTCTGGCCACTTATTGACAATGAAAACTATCCAACCCCAGCATTTGAAGCGGTGTACCTCCTAGTCGAGCGCCAAGCAAAGACGTGCTTTGGCGGCCTCGGCTACGGAGACGGGTAAGTTGGATAGGAGGAACGTTGTCGACGTTATGTATATGAGCAAATATTGCGAAGGAGACTCTTTGCTTAGAAACCTAATTTGGATGTTAGCTGCTTGTTGGAAGATACTGTTATGCCTCATGTAAGGAGAAACGTCTACATGAGAATTGGACAGTGGCAGGCTCATGGAGACTGTGCGTCATCGTTCTGCAATATTACTGCTCTGGTTGATCGGGATATCACGAGTGTCTAGAGAATACGGAATCGATGAGTTCATGAGGACCGTATTCAACGACACGTAGGATCTCAAATAGCGCCAAAGAGGCAGGAATATTGTTCGGTCAGCCGAGCCAGGTGCTACAGCCACGCCACGTACCTTGACTCAGGTCATAAACTTGATGGCAGCAAGACAGGGGAGCACTTCGGACTGTGAGCGACAGCTACCGCAGTCGCGCCTTTCTGAGACGCACTGGTATAGAAAGGCGGATCGAGAGTGGTGCGTCCGACGGTAACGCTTGAGTCACGAGAGCCAGCACTTCGTCTTTTCAGATGACCGGTTCGGCGACCAGCATCACGGAGGTCTCATCCAGTGGCGGATTTACATGTAGGCCCACTAGGCACGGGTCTTGGGGCGGCACCTTAGGGGGGCGGCATTTTTTGCTCTGTTATCGTTTTAACCTTTTACAGCTTAAAATAACTTCGCTTACGAATGACAAAAATTTTTAATATTGTTAAACATCTTACTAGTTTAAATAAACCTTAAGAACGAAATTCGAATTTCTGTCTGGCATCATCTTTATGATTGTTCAAAATATTCTGAAGTAAGCTGTCAGGACGGCCGTCTACAATAAAGTATTTGAAACGTTTATTATTCCGAGAATGTTGTCGGCTTCTACTTAACCTTACCATATTTTCCCCGTGAAAATACCGGGACTCCTGAAAAGCTGTGATAAACTAATCAGCAGCTTCTTAAACACTCTAACATGTGTGGGCCTCAGTATGTAAAACCCGACTCTACTTAAATCTCTTGTAGAAATTACGGGGAAGTATCAAGTCAACCCTCCATTATTGTAATTAATGTGAAAGCTCTCTGGTCTTCAGTATCTGAGCTTTGATTTAATGACACCCGTTTAACAAAACATGTTGATACTGGGACTGTTTTACATTTTTAAACACATGTTTTACGAAAATATCTAATAATATGTGAAATACTCTTCACAACAGTTTAAAATTTTATTTATTTATTTAGTTACTATTTATAGCGAGAAAATAAGAAGAAACCAACTTTCGTTTGTCTCATTTATTGTGCTGCAACCTGCACGATATCAAAGTTCCCACTCTGTGCAATCGAATAGTACGTGGCATTGCAAATTTTATATTAAACTTCTTAACTAAGCTTTTTTCTTCGAGGAGAGGTTATTTTTATTTTATGTTGAATAAAAGGTGCATTTGCGTGTAGACATACGAGGGGCGTTCAGAAAGTAAGCTCCGATCGGTCGCGAAATGGAAACGACTATGAAAATCCGATAAAGCTTTGCACAGATGTGTTGGGTAGTGTCTCTAGTATAACCCCAGTTAGCATCACGTCGCTCTTCTCATTTCTGAGCTCGCAGTGAGTGCGTAAAGATGTCTAGAAAATAGTGTCTGCCGCCAAGTACGAGGGCCTGGTGAGAAATTTCGCCTGAAGCTATGCAGCTAACATTACATAACTGTCGTGCTGTTTCTTCTTCAAGACAATTCTCAGCCGCATTCTGCAGGGGCAATGAAGATGCTCCTGCATCGTTTTCAAATGGAAATGTTAGATTACCCACAATACAGTCCGCAATTGTCTCCCCCTGAGTTTCATCTCTGGTCACATGAACCGCTGTCTTTGAAGACAACATTTTGACACAGACAACGAGGTGTAGGCCAGCGTGGAGAATTGGCGGAAAGCACTGGCGGCTGCCTTCTATGATGAGGCTATTGAAAAGTTGGTACAACGCTATGACAAAAGTCTAAGTCAGAACGGCGACTACGTAGAGAAGTAGCTGAAAGGTGTAGCTAATTGTTACAAGTAAAACATTTCTGATGTTCACTGTGGTTTCAATTTGGCAATCAATCGGAGCTTACTTTCTGAACAGGCCTCGTATTAGCGGTTTCTGTGGGCAGAGAAGACGGACTAAAAAGTTTAAATAGTCTTGCTGACAGTTGATGTGGTGTGTTGTCATTTGTGTGAACACTATTGTTACGAGGGGCGTTCAGAAAGTAAGCTCCGATCGGTCGCGAAATGGAAACGACTATGAAAATCCGATAAAGCTTTGCACAGATGTGTTGGGTAGTGTCTCTAGTATAACCCCAGTTAGCATCACGTCGCTCTTCTCATTTCTGAGCTCGCAGTGAGTGCGTAAAGATGTCTAGAAAATAGTGTCTGCCGCCAAGTACGAGGGCCTGGTGAGAAATTTCGCCTGAAGCTATGCAGCTAACATTACATAACTGTCGTGCTGTTTCTTCTTCAAGACAATTCTCAGCCGCATTCTGCAGGGGCAATGAAGATGCTCCTGCATCGTTTTCAAATGGAAATGTTAGATTACCCACAATACATCCGCAATTGTCTCCCCCTGAGTTTCATCTCTGGTCACATGAACCGCTGTCTTTGAAGACAACATTTTGACACAGACAACGAGGTGTAGGCCAGCGTGGAGAATTGGCGGAAAGCACTGGCGGCTGCCTTCTATGATGAGGCTATTGAAAAGTTGGTACAACGCTATGACAAAAGTCTAAGTCAGAACGGCGACTACGTAGAGAAGTAGCTGAAAGGTGTAGCTAATTGTTACAAGTAAAACATTTCTGATGTTCACTGTGGTTTCAATTTGGCAATCAATCGGAGCTTACTTTCTGAACAGGCCTCGTATGATGTCTCTTAAACTTGTAGCCGAGTCTGACCCCTTTCTCGCAGAGCACATTGAACGATATGGAAACCCAGGGCAGGGACATACAAGTTATCTTTCTTCAACAATCTGTGATGAAACAATAGAGCTTCTTTTTGAACGAATAAAAAGAATTATCATAAATGAAATAAAATAGGCAAAATATTTCTCTATAATAGTAGATTCTACTGCGGACATTTCACATATTGATCAATCATCTTTCATATTAAGATATGTGAACGAGAATGGTGAACCTGTTCCTTCTGTCTTTACCAAACCCGGGACACAAGTCAGAAAACTTAGCTGAGGCCGTACTAAAAGTCCTGTGAACAAATTCCATTGCTATTACTGGCTATAGAGGCCAGTCATATGACAACGCAAGCAAAATGTCAGGACCTACACTGGTCTGCAGGCACGCATTAAAGAACAAAATCTGAAAGCGCATTATGTGCCTTGTGCAGCACATTCTTTGAATTTAGTCGGCACTAGTGCTGCAAGCTGTTGTCGGGAAGCACGTTCATTTTTCAATGTAGTGCAAAACTTTTATAATATTTTCTCTGTTTCTACACAGCGCTGGGATAAACTTCTTTCTTTCGTGAAACCAGGAAGCAAGACGGTAAAGCGTTTATCAAAAACACGTTGGGCAGCAAGAGAGGAAGCGTGTGCAAGTCTATAGGAAAACTGGGAGGGCATTATCAATGCCCTCACACATATTGCCAATAATACGTTTGAAAAACCACTTGTGCGAATTGAGTCTTCAGTTTTACAGAATCAACTCAGGAGACTAGAAACAGCATTCAAGATGACAGTTTGGAAGGACATACTCCAAAGATTTAATACTGTAAATCTGAAATTGCGAAGTGTAAATATTGATACTAAAATAGTGCATGAATTATATGAACCACTTGTAGGATTTATTGCGTCTATTCGTGGCATGTTCGACTATGACGAAAATAAATCCATGGGGACTGTGCCTTTTATAGACTATGAACGCACCTACAAAAAATCACGAAAACGCAAACTTCATGATGACGAAAAAGCGGACTCTGAAGAAATTTTTCTGACTGGAAGGGAAAAATTTAGAGTCGAAACGTTTCTCCTTGTACTCGACAACTTGAACGCCCGGTTAGTGAGGAGGAAGAAAAGCTATAGATCACTGATAGACTCCGTCACAGTTTTCAGTAACCTTAAGAACAGTTCACCTGACGATATTGCTGAACGTGTAGCAAAGCTCCAAGCGTCATATGACACAGATTTAGAGCCTTCCTTCCCTAGTGAATGTGTACATTTCGCGGAACTTTTGAAATCTTCTGAGGTTAGTGATATATCAGTCGAAATGAGTAAATTTTTAAGAAAAGAGAGGTTACAGTCCCTGTTTCCGAATGTTGACATTGCTCTTAGAATATTTCTGTGCATGGCACTTACAAATTGTTCAGTAGAACGCTCATTTTAGGTTCTTAAAAGACTGAAATCGTACCTACGTTCTGCGTTGTCTGAGGAGAGATTTAACGCTTTGTCCATTCTTCACATCGAAGCCGACCTCCTAACTGATAACCGTCTGAACTACGAAGATATGATCAACGAGTTTTCTGTCATCAAAGCCAGACGCAAGCTTTGCTGACGGGTGAGTTTGTTTATTGGTTCATATTAGTTTTAAAAATTTAAGATTATAATTATAAGGTGATTTTTATTATAACTTAGAGCACATTCATTGGATTTACAAACTACATATTACCTAGAATGAGAAGTTTTGGTAGAGCACTTGCCCGCGAAAGGCAAAGGTCCCGAGTTCGAGTCTCGGTCCGGCACACAATCTGCCAGCAAGTTTTACGGATAACCTGCTTATTTTAGAATTGACGATGGCAGAATGCGGAACTAAACCTCGTTTACGTGCAGACGTGACCGAAGGCACCCGACAATATTAAAAAATAGCCGAATGACGCAGGCCGCTCGGCGCTGTACAGTCCTATCACATTGATACTGTAGTATATTACAACTGATGCGTTTTGGGGACTGATGACCTCAGATGTTGAGTCCCATAGTGCTCAGAACCATTTGAGCGTATTCTTGGCGTCTGCTGAATCGTGTAGTTATCGCGGAAATATACGTTATCGGAGAGCACGCTCAGATGAAAAAGTGTTAATAAATAACGTAGTTCAGTTCTGTCGATAAATACGTAAAAGCTTTGCGAAAACCGTTAGAAAGAGCTATGGTGAGAGCAGTAGCTGCAGTACAGAACTGTTCAGCTTTTACATGGATTAAAGGTATTGTGTACACTTATTATGCAGCAATTTGCTACAAAGATCCTAATGCTTTACACGTTAATTATTAGATTGTAAAACAAATTTGATTTTTCCACACTAATCTGTAATATTATGCAATAGCAAATACAGTTCTGTGTTTATTCGCCTGTATTTAGTTATAAGTTCGTGCACTGAAATATCTATTTCATTTTCATTTCTTACTCTTTCGTATAGATTCACGTATTAATACCGAACCTGTCTTTTGATCTACTACACATCCAAGTTATTAGATCGTAAAACGACAATTTAATTTTAATTTTGAGCGCATCTCTGTAAAAGTACGTATTAATTTCTAATGTATGACATGTTCGCTTCAATTTTTAGATGTTAACACAACTTTTTTAATTTCATTTTCAACGGTTTCGTATAAAAGAACGTATTAAAAGTGAATGTATTTAAAAAATCCGTTGTCTCCTACACTCTATGCTGAATTTTCAGGCCATAAAAGAAAAGTTATTTTCCTTGCGTTTGTTTCTTTTCTCTTTCGGCAGAAGAATGTGTTTACGCAATGCAGTTATATGTTTGTTTTATCCGCTGCCGTACACCAAGTACAGTTCAGAAACCATATTGCAATTTGATTGAGCTCGACTAGACCGCTGATGCGTCCTTCAGATAAACGAATAGCAGAGTAAGGAAACAGCTCCCATCACTCCCACCCTAAACGGCAATTGTGAAGTGATCGGGCAAAAGTTATTATTTAAAACATGTTTTTTTCTGGTGCGTGTGTGTGTGGGGGGGGGGGGGGTGGCGGAGGGACGGGGGCGCATATAATATGGTGTGCCCAGGGCCACAAAATTTTTAAATCGGCCACTGGTCTCATCCGTGTTCACAGGTTCTTAGGAGAAGGTAAGCTGCCAGACTGGATTCGTCATTGTTCATTTATTGTGATTTCCTTTTTGTTGGCTTCCTTGTTATATATTCCACCCTCCGCTTCAACAGTAGAATTTTTAAATACATGTCGTTATAGATCTTCGATTATTTTCAGCCTAATTGTGGCAAAGAGGGGCTACTAATCGCGAATAAACAGAAGAGCATTACCAGCTCCGGTATTCGCCTCACAACCAGGAACACTCACCCAAACCTTGGTCGGGACAAGACGATTCGAGTTACTTTTAAATTTTTACTCGGAGAATGTTGTCGATGTCCTACAGAATAGTAACTTCATTTGAAATGGATTTAGGAAAACCGAGGCGTACGGAAATTAGTGTGGTTCGATGCAGACATCAACAGCTTCCTCGGGACTGAGCGACGTGGCACCGGGAGAACTATGGTTCAAACCCGCGTCTGGCCATCCTGATTTAGGTTTTCCTTAAGGTCCCTAAATCGTTTCAGACAAATGCCGGGATGGTTCCTTTGAAAGGGCACTGACGGCTTCCTTCACCATCGTTCCCTAATCCGATGGGACCCTTCCTAAAATCAACTAACCAACCTCTCCTCAGGAACGAGAGTCCAGTATCCAAAACGCTGTGAGAGCCAGTTAGGTACCAATGGGTAGTAGCAAACAAATACGGAGGTGCACAACGTCTCTTTGAGGGAAGGGCCTGAATAGATTCTTCCTGGTTTCACTTTCTATCTCGTGTACATTATTATGCTAGGCGCGCTGTTGCTGATGAGTCAAAAATAAACTAAAAGTTGATAGGAATCGACAGTGCACATTTATTCCTGACGAAATAGGTGGTGAATACGCCAGTCTCCCTATTTTCCTGTAATGGAGTAAGCAGTTAAATGGTACATTATTCTGTCTCTCTCGCCAGTATACGGAAGAAATGATAATCCTGTTGAAATGCCTTCATGATCTGGGAACCAAATGGCATATATCAGCCTGAAAATGCGAGGTCCCACACTCCACCTGACGCCTTGAGGAATGTACAAAGCCTTGACTGACCTGCATGGCCTCCTGATTTGTGATCCATAGACGGTATTTGGGATCTGATGGAAATAGTTATATTGTCGTATCAGCCTCCGGCCAGCAATACTTATGAAGTGACACAGTACGTGTTTCAAGCAAGGCAAGACACTCCTCAAGATGACACGAAGAGGACGTTTGCTATCATCCTTCCATAAGTATTCATACCGGTGAGAGGTCACACGCCACACTGATCTTGCTGGCGGGAGTAGCCGAGCGGTTCTAGGCGCTACAGTCTGGAACCGCGCGACCGCTCCGATCGCAGGTTCGAATCCTGCCTCGGGCATGGATGTGTGTTATGTCCTTAGGTTAGTTAGGTTTAAGTGGTTCTAAGTTCTAGGGGACTGATGACCTCAGATGTTAAGTTGCATAGTGCTCAGACCCATTTGAACCCAACTGATTTTGATGATGGTAATCAGTTCTAACTTTACTGAAAGTTTAATCGTATAACAGGCGTTATGTGATGAACGTCCACGTAATTTGATAAATATTGGGCTGATTCTTTATGGTGTGACACCTTCCCATTCCGTCAGTGTTTTTATTGCTCTGATATGTTCTGCATTGTTGGGTATCTCCTCCCTATGGGTTTACGGAATGAAAAGTGTATGTACCGGAATTATTATAATTAAAGTGCAGCTACACATAGAGATCCAGTGTGGGCTGTAATTATCGTGTGGTAGTGAAACTTAATAGATATTCTAATGTCTTAGTGAGGAACCAATTTTCGTTGGGAAAACATTAATTCCAGTTTCGTCCAGCAGATGTAAATCTGGCGCTGAGAATGCAAGAAAGGCGTATAGAAATGTTTCCGTATGTAATGGATTATGAAAAAGTGAAAAAGGGCAGTTTGTTTTTATTGTTAACTATCTCGCACGGAGACAGCAATTTCCACACACTTAAGCTCTTACAAAGCAGGAGTTTCATGCTGCGCTAGGAGGTTTCGATGACGGTAGCAGACGTCAGAGTACACGTTATAGGTCCTTTGGGTGTATTCTCTTAAAAGAATAACGGACAGAGAACAAAGGTGCTTGTGAATCGACATCATTGTCAGATACACCGAGTGCAATGGGTCTTCGTGCACAGCACCTGGTATAACGAATCCCTTATTGGGCAGTTCAGCGTATTCACTGAACCCTGTAGTGTATAATGTGCTTCGTCTCTCCGCAGAATATTGCTCGACCGCATGTTACCAGCTTTTATCTGTGCCAGAAATTGAACAGAAATTTAGAACGTTACTGCGGATCATAAGATTTCATTTCCTGCACCGCCTGGATCTTGTACGGGTATCAGTGGAAAATAGACAGCAAAACTCGGTGCAGGCATGTGCTACATGGTCAGTTACAGCAACAGCAACCTGGTCAATAACTTCCACTGGGATAGGACGCCTTTCTTTTCTAGATGCCACACCAAGTTCAGTTGTGTTTTCAAATTTCATTATCATTTCCCTTAAACCATTTAATAACATCCGGCCTCTCCTCGAAGATTCCAGTCGGCGATACTCTCTCACTGCAGCAAGTAATTGCTGCCTTTGACGTAAAATAGTTTCACTTACAGCGCACGGCCTCTCTTATCGGTAGCCATACTGTTCACTCACGTTATGGCCTGTCAGATGTCATACCGCTACACATACAGTGCACCGCGCCAGATTTTCATCTGGTGGCGAAAACTGGAACAAATTTTTTGCAGCATAAAGCAGTTACACGTTCCGTGGCCATGCAATGATTACAGCCCACACTGGACTTCGACGAGTAGCTGCAGTTTACTTGTAACCAACCCATGCCAGAACAGAAACGTGGATGTTCCAACCTCTGCTACAGAAACGGTCCTGATGATGATGATGTTTGGTTTGTGGGACGCTCAACTGCGCGGTTATCAGCGCTCGTACAAATTCCCAACCTTCGCTCACTCCAAACTCGCCCCTTTCAGAAATGACGAGGAAATGATGAGGACAACACAAACACCCATGTCGAGGCAGGTGAAAATCCCTGACCCCGCCGGGAATCGAACAGAAACGGTCCTAATGGAGGTGACAATCTCCCCTTACATCACTACCACATAATAAGGCATCGACGGACCGGAGGCGTCAGACTGCACGGATTAACCAGAATGTCGGTTTGGTGAAGGCCGCCTCCCACTGGGACGCTGTCCATCCACTGCCTTGAACAGAGCGGGCAGCTGCCGGCCGCACGATTACAAAGTGGAGGTGGTGGGGTGGCCAGCGGCGACCTCTGGGTGGCCTTCCCAGGCGTGATCCAGTGATTCCTAAGAGCGGCGGCGTCGGCGCGGCCGCTCCCCGCGTGGCGTCCTCTTTCGACGCGGCAGTGAAATTCCATGCGGCGCTGCGCGCGGCCTGCCGGCCAGTGTTTGCGCGGAATGCAAATGAGCGCCGGCTAACCCACTTGTCCGCCGGGGACCCCGGGTCGCGGCCGCGCTGGACCGAGCGGCTTTCTCTCCAGCGGCCGGCCGCATCCTTCACAATGCGGAATGGCTCCACAAAAGTGCTTAGCACCGTAACGAGTTGGCGGGCGTCGTCAGTAAACACCTCTGCCACTCGACGATCGTGGTGTAACATACTGGAGCTGATCATTCTTGTATACGACAGTGCTTCTTGCGATAGTTACCAACCTTGATATGCATTTGTGAAGTAGTCACCAATTACACGTTTCGTCATTAAAATTGCAGCAGCAGGAAGGATAAAAATGAAATTTTAGTTCACCTAAATATACAATGATGTGACAAAATTCGTGGGATACCTCCTAATAGCCGGCCGAAGTGGCCGTGCGGTTAAAGGCGCTGCAGTCTGGAACCGCAAGACCGCTACGGTCGCAGGTTCGAATCCTGCCTCGGGCATGGATGTTTGTAATGTCCTTAGGTTAGTTAGGTTTAACTAGTTCTAAGTTCTAGGGGACTAATGACCTCAGAAGTTGAGTCCCATAGTGCTCAGAGCCATTTGAACCGTACCTCCTAATATCGTGTCGGACTTCCTATTTCCCGGAGTAGAGCAGCAGCTCAGCGTGGCATTGACTCAACAAGTCGTTGGAGGTCCCCTGCAGAAAGCCATGCTGCCTTTATAGCCGTCCACAATTGCGACAGTATTGTCGGTGCACGATTTTGTACACGAATCGACCTTTCGGTTATGTTTCATAAATGTTCGATGGGATTTACGCAGCCGGCCGGTGTGGCCGAGCGGTTTTATGCGCTACAGCCTGGAACCGCTCGACCCCTACGGTCGCAGGTTCGAATTCTGCCTCGGGCATGGATGTGTGTGATGTCCTTAGGTTAGGGGACTGATGACCTCAGAAGTTAAGTCCCATAGTGTTCAGAGCCATTGGAACCATTTGTGGGATTTACGTCGGGCGATCTGGGCGGCCAAGTCATTCCCTCTAATTGTCCAGAATGTTCTTCAAACCAGTCGCGAGCAATTGTGGCCCGTTGACATAGTGTCGTTCATAACAATTCCACCACTGTTTGGAAATACACTCCTGGAAATTGAAATAAGAACACCGTGAATTCATTGTCCCAGGAAGGGGAAACTTTATTGACACATTCCTGGGGTCAGATACATCACATGATCACACTGACAGAACCACAGGCACATAGACACAGGCAACAGAGCATGCACAATGTCGGCACTAGTACAGTGTATATCCACCTTTCGCAGCAATGCAGGCTGCTATTCTCCCATGGAGACGATCGTAGAGATGCTGGATGTAGTCCTGTGGAACGGCTTGCCATGCCATTTCCACCTGGCGCCTCAGTTGGACCAGCGTTCGTGCTGGACGTGCAGACCGCGTGAGACGACGCTTCATCCAGTCCCAAACATGCTCAATGGGGGACAGATCCGGAGATCTTGCTGGCCAGGGTAGTTGACTTACACCTTCTAGAGCACGTTGGGTGGCACGGGATACATGCGGACGTGCATTGTCCTGTTGGAACAGCAAGTTCCCTTGCCGGTCTAGGAATGGTAGAACGATGGGTTCGATGACGGTTTGGATGTACCGTGCACTATTCAGTGTCCCCTCGACGATCACCAGTCGTGTACGGCCAGTGTAGGAGATCGCTCCCCACACCATGATGCCGGGTGTTGGCCCTGTGTGCCTCGGTCGTATGCAGTCCTGATTGTGGCGCTCACCTGCACGGCGCCAAACACGCATACGACCATCATTGGCACCAAGGCAGAAGCGACTCTCATCGCTGAAGACGACACATCTCCATTCGTCCCTCCATTCACGTCTGTCGCGACACCAGTGGAGGCGGGCTGCACGATGTTGGGGCGTGAGCGGAAGACGGCCTAACGGTGTGCAGGACCGTAGCCCAGCTTCATGGAGACGGTTGCGAATGGTCCTCGCCGATACCCCAGGAGCAACAGTGTCCCTAATTTGCTGGGAAGTGGCGGTGCGGTCCCCTACGGCACTGCGTAGGATCCTACGGTCTTGGCGTGCATCCGTGCGTCGCTGCGGTCCGGTCCCAGGTCGACGGGCACGTGCACCTTCCGCCGACCACTGGCGACAACATCGATGAACTGTGGAGACCTCACGCCCCACGTGTTGAGCAATTCGGCGGTACGTCCACCCGGCCTCCCGCATGCCCACTATACGCCCTCGCTCAAAGTCCGTCAACTGCACATACGGTTCACGTCCACGCTGTCGCGGCATGCTACCAGTGTTAAAGACTGCGATGGAGCTCCGTATGCCACGGCAAACTGGCTGACACTGACGGCGGCGGTGCACAAATGCTGCGCAGCTAGCGCCATTCGACGGCCAACACCGCGGTTCCTGGTGTGTCCGCTGTGCCGTGCGTGTGATCATTGCTTGTACAGCCCTCTCGCAGTGTCCGGAGCAAGTATGGTGGGTCTGACACACCGGTGTCAATGTGTTCTTTTTTCCATTTCCAGAAGTGTATAATGTCCTTGAATGGCTGGAAATGGTCTCCAAATCTTCAGTTGGACCGGACGACCCAGTCTATTCCATGCAAACACAGTCCACACCATCATGGATCTACCACCAGGTTGCAGAGTGCCTTCTAGACAACTTGGGTCCACGGTGGGGTCTGCGGCACACTTGAAACCTACCATCAGCTCCTACCAACTGAAATCAGGACTCATCCAACGAGACCACGGTTTTCCAGTCGTCTAGAGATCAACCGACACGGTCACGAGCCCAGGAGAGCCGCTGCAAGCGATGTCATGCTGTTAATAAAGACACTCGCGTCGGTCGCTTCCTGCCATAGCCCACTAACGCCAAATTTCACCGCCCTGTGTTAAAAAAATACGTTCGTTTGCAAGTCAGACATTGATTTCTGAGGTTATTTCACTCAGTGTTGCGTGGCTGTTAGCACTGACAACTCCACGCAAACGCCGCTGCTGCCGCTCGCGTTGTCCGCGATGCCTGAAATCTGGTATTCTCCGCACACTCTTCACACTGTGGATCTCGGAATAATGAATTCGCTAACGATATGCGAAATGGAATGACCCATGAATCTAGCTCCCAAGTACCATTCAAAGTCTGTTAACTCCCGTCGTGTGTCCATAATCACGTCGGAGACCGAATCACCTGAGTACAAATGACAGCTACGCCAGTGCACTGCCCTTTTATACTTCGTGTACGTGATACCACCCCCATCTATACATGAGCATATCGCTATCCCACAACTCTTGTCAGTCTTCTAATGCTTCAGGTGTTCTACATAGTCTTCTCCCACTTGATCACATCACACATAGCTCTCATACAATAGTGTGAAACTGTCAAAAAAGTCCTTTTTTACAATGTTGTTCAACTCGCACGTCACATTGGCTTGAATGTTAGTTATGTCGTCAGAGTTGACCTTTAATGTGAATTTTTACATTTTGTCGTTGTCCGCCCCCGGTAGCTGAATCGGCCCTCCCGGTTAGCCGAGCGGTCTCACGCAGGGCTTTCCGGAGTGGGACGGAGTGCCTGGTCCCCGGCACGAATCCGCCCGGCGGACTTGTGTCGAGGTCCGGTGAGCCGGCCAGTCTGTGGATGGTTTTGCCGACACGGTAGCCCAGCGTGTTCGGTCGGAGAGCTGGTTGGCCTCTGTAACTAAAAGCTGAGTAGGAGGATCAACAAACGAACTTTAACGGATGACATATGACGTCCTTAACGATAAGAAAAAAAAAGATTATTGTGACGAATTGTCAATCCTCTGGGCCCGCGTTCGATTCCCGGCTGGGTCGGGGAATTTTCTCCGCCCAGGGACTGGGTGTTGTGCTGTCCTTATCATCATCCTCATCGGCTGCAGGTCGCGAAGTGGCGTCACATTGAAAGACCGGCACCCTGCGAACGGTCTGCCCGGCGAGGGGCCCTAGCCATACGATTAAATAAATAAACTTTGTAGTTTTATGGTAGGCTCGTACTGATAACACTGAGTCTAGCCACCTGTAATGTTTCCTTCCACAACATAGCTGTCCGCGTCTTCCCTTTGAATTACGTCGCTGCAGCCGTCCACCCTTAAACGAGTTCTGCGCATGCTGTTCTCTTGTTCAAAACTTTCTGGAGAATGACCTGAACACTTGATTTGTGACAGAACGGCGTTGGCATACTAAAGCGGCACGTCCACTACAGCTGGCTGTTGACAACTTATTGTTAGGACACACATTTGGTGTGTATAAAAGCAGTTTCTCTACTTTTCCGATGGACGCTGTACAAGGTGTGAAATTTAGCTGACAGATCTGCCACAACAGTCCAACACCTCCATTGGGGTAGGTGAGAACAGCAGGGTTAGCTTAGGCTCCCGCGTTACCTTGTCTAAAGATAACGTGCCGAAGGCTTTGAATACAGGAAACAGCGATCAGCCTTAACTCGACAGAAATGTAATATTAATTTGACATATTTAAGAAACAAATTCTGCATTACATTTCTCTTAAAACATTTTCTGTCAAACAGACTTCTTTAAGTTAACATTACACATAAAATGGTTAACCCCTTCAGAATTGTAGCACAATATAGATCACAAAAATTAAAACCAAATAAACTGGCCTCAAATTGAGATAAATAAGCATACGCTGCGCAGATAAATTTCTCTCTCTCTCTCTCTTCCCCCCTCTTTCTCTGTCTCTCTCTTATTTTTTTTTTAACTGGAAATTGCTAATACCTGCAGACATTTATACTGAGTTGGTACATAATGTCGTAGCGTTTCAGATACTCGTAAAAGAGACTTTAGTAATCAATACTATATTTCAATATTTAAAATAGTTTGCCAATGCTGGGTAACTTTTCGATACCTCGAAATCACGCGGTTAATAGGCGAATAACAAGACGAGCCATGTTCAGAGAGCATTTTCATCCGGAAAGGAAATTCCTTGATGGTTGTTCGGTAGAGAGTGGAAACGGTGAAAATCTGCGGGTGCAACATCAGCTGAATTAGGTGGCTGCGGAGTGACATGTCAACCCAACTCCTGTATAGTGTCTTTTGTCAGTCTAGCAGAATGCGGACGAGAGTTATTGTGGAGTGGTATCACTTCAGGCAGTCTTCTCGGTCGTTGTTCTTGAAATTGCGTCTACAGAACGTCTCAGTGATTGACAGCAAATGTCAGCAGTGATGGTTACACCTCTGGGGAGCAGTTCGTAGTACACCACACCATCGCTGTTCCACCACATGCATAACATTATCTTTTGTGGGAGCGCGCACGTCTTTGTACGGGGAATTGCTGCTTTGTTTGGGCTCAGTCATTCCTTTCTTTTCTTTGTGTTAGCATAAAGACTCCACGTCTCGTCGCCAGTGATGATACAGGATAGAATAATCGGTGTTGGTCACGAGCCAATTGATGACGAGCAAGAAGAGGTGCACCCACTGAATTTTGCTGGTTTGACTTAGAGCATGCGGTATCCACAATCCCGATTTTTGGACCTTCCCCATTTCATGTAAATGTCGAACGATGTAGAATGATCACAGTTCACCACATTTGCCATTTATCGACTACATTAACGTGGATCATTATGGATTAATGCGATTAACTGATCTTCATCAAACCCTGAAGGCCTTCGTGAAGGTGGAGAGTCACTAATACCTGAACTATCTTCCTTAAAACGATGAAACCATTTTCACGCCGTGCTTTGTCCAATAACATCATCCCCACACATGGGCAACTGTTTCTAGCTGCCTCCACTGCTGTCACCCCTCTGCTGAACTCAAACAGAAGAGTATGTCTGACGATTTCTCCACTTTGGCACTCAATTTTCTGTAGTCCACAGCTCCCAATAATAAAATGACAAATGTAAACTCGGATAGGAACAGTGATCTACAAATAAAAAAAGCAATCGATAAATAAACGCACAACAACTGGAATACCGACATGGAACACAAAAAAGCTACAAACGTATGCACCATCCTAACAACGCCTGGTTTCGAAATTACAGGCTAAAGGAACTGGAGCTGATAGTGTCGCGTACCTAGTGGCACCCCATACCACCACGTCTGACGCTGGTCCCGTCTGAGACCGATGAATTCAGTCTGGCTTCTCTGCAGAGGCTCCACACACGGATACGTCTACCGTGATGCTGTACACAGAACAGGGTCTCATCTGAAAATATGACGTGGTTCAATTCCGGTGTCAGTGTGGTCATTGACAGCACTACTATCGGGACGTGGCCGTACGATGCCGTTCGGTCAGATGAATAATATGTCTGTCCTCTCGGGCGCTAGTCGTCTGCGGTCGCTGAGAACCGCACTGACTAATTGCATGGCAGTCGTGGGATCCTGACCAACGCGAGCAACAATATTGTGGACCGAAAACCACTGTCTCAGTTGGTCATTGCGACATGTACTTTGTATGGTTTTGATAACTAATTGAGTCTGTCGTCGGTGTCATAGGGGATGCTGTAAATGTACCTGGTGATTCCTTAAATAAAAATAATTAAATGTCCCTGTTGCATAAAGCACAATAATTAACCGTTAGGAATTAAGTAGGCACAGCATTCTGAATAATTTTCGCCTACTAAAATTTTTGTAAAGTTCAAAATGAACAGTTTATTTAACTGCAAGAGTAAGATCCCGCGGCAGTTTTCACAATCAATAAAATTCTTCTGGGTATGTGACCGCATTGTCAGTGTGTAAAATTCTCCAACATTTGCGCCACTGCTGCAAATGGCCTCCCTCTGAGTGTTCTTGCTAACTAGCAGTTAGGAAACACATTCTGAGCTTAATTAAGCTGACTTTAAGGGTCTGATTAAATTTCGTCTCAGTGGTTAATTACCTAGATAATCAAACATATAGATAGACCAGTCGATGGGTATCAATGGGTGTTTCAATCTGATGGGCCGATCTATTTTGTGGATACGTAATTAAATTGTTATTAAATATTTAGTGAAAATCCATCAGAAAACCTTCTAGGCTCTGTAACAGACTGCTTTCATAATCTACCTATGCAGCAGCTGATTCGCTTCTCTCTCTTCTTTAAGATGGAGCATCACGCTTCACTATAAGTACTACGGTTTGCGCTGCTAGTGCACAAATGTCTATAAAGCTATCCCGTCTTTTGAGTCTGCTGCCGTGGTGCGCACGACGTACGTCCGCACTCGTGCTAAGTCTGAGGGGGTCGCATGCTCTCCAGCGCCTCCTCTCGCGGGCCTCTGAACGGCCAGCGCCGCACCATCCGGGCTCTGCGCTGTGGCACACGTGAACTAAAAGCTATGCGTGACACAAAAACAGTCACCTCTGATCTCTTTCTAGTATGTCATGTCAGGCCATAGTCCTCCTGCTTGCGAACTCCGATGCGTGCTGATAGAGGTTTCTCCATCTTAAACGAGGCACACAACACTAGCTTGTCACAAACGAACAACCTTAAGATGCTATTTCTGAACAATAATACCGCTACATAACCTTCCCTTATATAACCTAAGACAAAAAAAAAAAAAACAAGCAGTAAGTAGTTCAAAAATGTTCAAATGTGTGTGAAATCTTATGGGACTTAACTGATAAGGTCATCAGTCCCTAAGCATACACACTACTTAACCTAAATTATCCTAACGACAAACACACACACCCATGCCCGAGGGAGGACTCGAACCTCCGCCGGGACCAGCCGCACAGTCCATGACTGCAGCGCCCAAGACCGCTCGGCTAACCCCGCGCGGCCAGTAAGTACTTTCACCGTGTGCGTGTGGCCGTTATATTGTACAGCCTGACAACCGGAAGCGATGATCTTTTTATAACAGGACCCCTTTAGTTGTCATGTGCAGCACCCTTGTAACACAGTGGCACATATTCGACGCCCCGGTTTGCTGCTCTTTGTAACAAGTCATCCTGGGCTTACATTTCAGCAACATGATGCCCAGGCGCAAACGACAAAAAATGTGGATCGTGAACACCAAGTCAAAAATTACTTCTACCATACCATTGTTCTGATCTGGGATTGTTTGATCATGAAGAATTTCCTGAAAAACGCATTTGTTAGGTCTTCAAATATTGCCAAAATACAGATCTGGACCTCCTAGCAGTCAATGTGGAATCACGCTAGAATCAACAAGATGAACCATAACAACTTCTACGAAATCTACGTGGGAATCCATTCAAGATAAGTGACAAAATTAATGACTTTTTTACAGTGACTTCATTATTTCCATTCTGACGATACCATCCACAGTCAATAACTTTGTTGTTGCTCGATAAAGCGAACATATGCTGGGTGAGCAACATTATTAATCTGATTTCTAACCTACTTTGCAAGTGGTGGTATTGTTAGAAGGTCTTCACTTTGATAGTGACTAAGCGGCTCCGAGATCAGACATTCTACAGTGACGGTATCAACAAATTGATTAATCGTTGAGAGAAATGTGTTCATCGCCAGGATGACTACGTTGAGAGGTAAATAGGTAGACATGAAGAATAAAGTTGTAGGATGTTAATTACGTTTGTTTCATTTAAAAAGCCTTAAGAATTTCCACATAAAAAATTCGGAGGCATTACTTTTCAGCAAGTCCTTGTAGGATGGACAGTGAATATGATACAGATGTTGGCTTATTTGTTTTTTCATTTACACTCCTGGAAATTGAAATAAGAACAACGTGAATTCATTGTCCCAGGAAGGGGAAACTTTATTGACACATTCCTGGGGTCAGATACATCACATGATCACACTGACAGAACCACAGGCACATAGACACAGGCAACAGAGCATGCACAATGTCGGCACTAGTACAGTGTATATCCACCTTTCGCAGCAATGCAGGCTGCTATTCTCCCATGGAGACGATCGTAGAGATGCTGGATGTAGTCCTGTGGAACGGCTTGCCATGCCATTTCCACCTGGCGCCTCAGTTGGACCAGCGTTCGTGCTGGACGTGCAGACCGCGTGAGACGACGCTTCATCCAATCCCAAACATGCTCAATGGGAGACAGATCCGGAGATCTTGCTGGCCAGGGTAGTTGACTTACACCTTCTAGAGCACGCTGGGTGGCACGGGATACATGCGGACGTGCATTGTCCTGTTGGAACAGCAAGTTCCCTTGCCGGTCTAGGAATGGTAGAACGATGGGTTCGATGACGGTTTGGATGTACCGTGCACTATTCAGTGTCCCCTCGACGATCACCAGTGGTGTACGGCCAGTGTAGGAGATCAATCCCCACACCATGATGCCGGGTGTTGGCCCTGTGTGCCTCGGTCGTATGCAGTCCTGATTGTGGCGCTCACCTGCACGGCGCCAAACACGCATACGACCATCATTGGCACCAAGGCAGAAGCGACTCACATCGCTGGAGACGACACGTCTCCATTCGTCCCTCCATTCACGCCTGTCGCGACACCACTGGAGGCGGGCTGCACGATGTTGGGGCGTGAGCGGAAGACGGCCTAACGGTGTGCGGGACCGTAGCCCAGCTTCATGGAGACGGTTGCGAATGGTCCTCGCCGATACCCCAGGAGCAACAGTGTCCCTAATTTGCTGGGAAGTGGCGGTGCGGTCCCCTACGGCACTGCGTAGGATCCTACGGTCTTGGCGTGCATCCGTGCGTCGCTGCGGTCCGGTCCCAGGTCGACGGGCACGTGCACCTTCCGCCGACCACTGGCGACAACATCGATGTACTGTGGAGACCTCACGCCCCACGTGTTGAGCAATTCGGCGGTACGTCCACCCGGCCTCCCGCATGCCCACTATACGCCCTCGCTCAAAGTCCGTCAACTGCACATACGGTTCACGTCCACGCTGTCGCGGCATGCTACCAGTGTTAAAGACTGCGATGGAGCTCCGTATGCCACGGCAAACTGGCTGACACTGACGGCGGCGGTGCACAAATGCTGCGCAGCTAGCGCCATTCGACGGCCAACACCGCGGTTCCTGGTGTGTCCGCTGTGCCGTGCGTGTGATCATTGCTTGTACAGCCCTCTCGCAGTGTCCGGAGCAAGTATGGTGGGTCTGACACACCGGTGTCAATGTGTTCTTTTTTCCATTTCCAGGAGTGTATTTATTTCTCTCTTACATCTAATCAGATATCCTTAGTGAGTCAACATTACAATTTGTGTAGTACATGAGCTGCATGTAACAGTAAAAGTAACTAGTGACCAGTCCTGGCTTCCCATAGGTAGCACTAAGTTTCTGCAGGCTGACAACTTTTTTGGCTTAGCGGTAGTTTCGTATATGGGCCGCTATGTGCACTTATGTTTAAAATTTAGAAAACAACATTAGGTAACTGAATATCACCACTTTTATACAACAAAAAATTTAATCGATGCCCCCAAGAAAGTTCTGAAGAGCCACAAATGCTGTGTGTTCCATATTTAACAGGCGTCTGGAAGGACATAGCTGGTGTGGTAGGCCCGACTGCAGCGCCTGTTCGGTGTGGGTCACAGACACTTTCCAGCCACCCTCCTCCAGTACCTCTCCAGCCCAAGCTACATTTTCTTTGGGACCTACTCCTCAGTAGCTCACAATTGGTTCACCACTTACTTTAGCAAAAGGCAGCAAAGGTAATTATTCACAATGTTGATAACGCCTGTGATGTGGGATCTGAGTGGGGTACTGTCAAGTGGGGGGGTGCCCCAGGGATCAGTGTTGGGGCCGCTCCTGTTCCTTATTTATATAAATGATATGCCCTCTAGTATTATGGGTAACTCTAAAATAGTTCTGTTTGCTGATGACACTAGCTTGGTAGTAAAGGATGTTGTGTGCAACATTGACTCGGTTTCAAGTAGTGCAGTACATGACCTAAGTTCATGGCTTGTAGAAAATAAACTAACGTTAAATCACAGTAAGACTCAGTTTTTATAGTTTCTAACACACAATTCAACAAAACCTGACGTTTTAATCTCGCAGAACTGGCATATGATTAGTGAAACTGAACAGTTCAAATTCCTAGGTGTTCAGATAGATAGTAAGCTGTCGTGGAAAGCCCACCTTCAGGATCTTGTTCAAAGACTTAATACTGCCATTTTCACTATTCGAACGGTATCGAAAGTGAGTGATACTTCGACACGTAAATTAGTCTACTTTGCTTATTTTCATTCACTTATGTCGTATGGTATTATGTTTTGGGGTAACTCTTCCCATTCTAGAAGGATATTTTTGGCTCAGAAACGGGCGGTTCGGGCAATAAGTGGTGTGAGTTCATGAACCTCTTGTCGACCTCTGTTCACGAGTCTGGGTATTTTGACATTGGCCTCTCAGTATGTATATTCCTTATTGTCGTTTCTTGTTACCAATATTAGTTTATTTCCAACAATAAGCAGCTTTCACTCGGTTAATACTCGGCAGAAATCAAACCTCCACTTGGATCGGACTTCCTTAACTCTTGTGCAAAAGGGTGTGCAGTATACTGCTGCATCCATTTTCAATAAGCTGCCACTCTAATTCAAAAATCTTAACAGTAATCCACGCGCTTTCAAATCGAAACTGAAGAGTTTCCTCATGGGTCTCTCCTTCTATTCTGTTGAAGAGTTCCTTGAAAAATTAATCTGATTCTCATTGTATTGCTGATATCGTTTGCTTAAACTTATGGACTGATTTTCTTTCAGGTTCATGAACATTTATTTTTATCTGTTATTACTTTTATGTTGTAAGTTCATGTACTGACACGTTCCATGACCTTGGAGATTTGCTTCTCAATTTGATCCTACGGAACTTGACATGTAAATAAATAAATAAATAAATAAATTTCCCAGCGTAACATCTCCCCTTCAACGTCTCTATGATGCACCCTCTACCGTGAAAAATTGGTACTGAGCTGCATTCACCTTGCAAGGTGGCACGAAGGTCCGTCTGCCACGTAATTTCGATAGTACACATCTTCTGTCAGGCGACACTGGTATGAAGCACCCTCTGCCACGGAAAGTTGATAAGAAGCATCGTCTCCCACACAGGATTAGTATGGAGAATCCTCTGCCACGTGGGGTTGGAACGAAACATCCTTTTCAATGTAACTGTGGGTCAAAGCACAATCTGCCATTGAGCTACAAAGCCACATTGCCTCGCGACAAAGATACAAATCACCCTCTACCGTATAACATTATACCCATGAATGATTCCAAGGAGCTCTGTAATTCATACCTATATAGCTATGGCAACATTTTCACTTCAATGAGTGAATTTAATTCGTTACAGTTCAACCAGTTTGAACGAAATATTTACAAATTATGTACAAAAACCTTCCCCCGAATCAGTCAAACAATTTAGTGCAAACAGTATCAGAATCCCTACAGCAATGTCTAGCCCGAATATACAGACAGAAACCGCGGCATAGATTTTAATTTTATTTTTATAGATACTAATAATAATAACAGTACTATATATAGTAATGAATATGTATAATATCCTATAAACAGTACTTAACATCTTTAATGTATGATGTAAAAAATCTAAGTATTGTTTGTGTTTTCACTAAAAGTAGACTGTTCGAGACAATTTTACAAAGCGGTGCAATATATCTGAATGGTACAAAACAGGGCTCTTAATATACGGCATATTTCTTAGCTGAGTTCTGCTACATAAAGTAATTATTATTACGTGTTTTAAAATAGCTACGTTTTGTAATGCGATGTCTATAAAAATGGATTGTTTTAGACATTACATATTTTACAAAACAGTACAAATCAACATGTTTTGAACTAGGCTGCCGGTATTTGACAAGTTTCCCATTTGCAGAACAAACTGACGTAGTGTTGGTATTTTTTTATTATGTAAACAATTAATAAAGTTATGTTTCATAATTACATATAAGCTGAACTGTTTTATGGACGGCATATATGAACGACTGCAGTGTGCCTAAACATGTAACGCGTATACGCTTACATGTACTGTTTGGTGCCGGACGATTACAATACCGTAGTGTACGCTTCAGAATGTACATTTTATGGCTTGGCGGTTGATGAAAGCTTCGTCTGTTTTACTACCTTTAATCGTCGTCCACAACTAAGCGAACAGATGTTGTAAGAACTTACGACCCGTAATCATAGCTTGTAAGCAATATCGCAGCACTCTTACGGAAACAAACCTCAGCTTATGTTACTTTTTTAGTGAGACCTATGATGAACACTGTAACAGATTGTCAGTGTGTGCACTTAGAAGGAACCCCTTGAGTGCCAGGTCGCAAAAGGCCTATGAAGTTTAAGGCATTCGACGTCTCGCGTATTGTCTACCGCGCAACCACAATATTAGCTGCTAATGGCAACAATGGGCGGGACTGGAGGTATCCAATGGTAAGCACAATATGAGGTTACGGAGATGGTGGAACTGTTTTGTCGACGAGTAATTCACAATAGCGTGCGGTTCTTCTGGTCTTGATACAAAGCGGATCAATGGTAACAGTAAACAAAGCAAACATTACATTATATCTAGAACAACAGTTGACGAAGTTGACAGTTAGTTGGAAAGGACCCAGGGATTTTCACAGAATGAGAAAGAAGTGGCAGAGTGAAGCATTAGCGTTTATGCAAGATGAGTCATTGTAATGAGTGGTGTCTCATACGCTTGACTGTGCGGACAGTTTACATGAAGAGTACAATGATGACGACGCGTGACTAAGAAGTGGAAGTGATACTGAAATACGTGTCGAGCCGTGTAGTTCAGTAGTTCACCATCCTTGTCCGGAAGGGAGTCACAAATCCCGTCTCCTGTGAAACGTAGTATGCAATCGTTGTCCAAGAACCGGGTACCACACATCATTACGTGCGTGGAAGATCGTCCGGAGCATAGTAAAAAACAATTATGAACAGATTTAGAATAAGTCCGCAGCAATATGACCGTGTAGTGCATAAGAAACACTACGGATATTCAAGGGAGGAGAAAGGGCACTTATTAGAAAAATTGGCGTTTCCGCGTTTCAAGGATGCTCGATAAATTTACAGGATGTGCATCATAGTGACCCTCTACGTTATGCACATCAAACTGCGCGCGACAGAGGTTACACTGATTTCGAGGAAAGCAGTGGATGGTTGCATAACTTCGAACAGTGCTACAGAATATGTAAGATAACGAAATTTCAAACAAAGCGTCAACTTGACGATGCACAGCAAAATGCGGAATAGGCCCGAAAATTTGTAGATGAGGTAGACAAATTTATCCCGTCGTTCAGTATGGAATTTGTCTTCAACTTCGACCAACCGGGATTTGAAGAGAAAGTGCATATGAAAGAAACCCTGGAAATTAGTGGTACCAAAACAGTTGTGTCAAGATCAATTAACATCAATGTCTTAACGCATTCTTATACAATTATATCGACTGTTAATCTGGGACGTAAATTTATTATGGTTATTTATTATGCTGCGAGAAATTAGAGGTGCTCTGTCCGCTACGATTCTTTCTGGAGTGCGTGATCTTGCAAGGGTAGTAGCGAATATTTATGTCACAGCAAGCAAGAGTGGCAAATGGGCGTAAGAGAACGGCAACTATGGTATGAGCACTGCTTTTGGCCAGTAGCTGGTCAAAATAACTAACTTTTGCTCCTTTAGAGCAAACTATCCCTCCTGAAAAGTGTGTGACATTGCAATTCATACAACCTGAAACCACTGGACAAATTCAACCTTGGATGTCTTTTTTCCGCGCCTATAAAACATATTATCACACTATCTGCAGCTACGTCTTAAAAGATAGCCAGTTTCACGGTAAGCTCCGTGACAGACTGTTTGACATTAGGTTGCATGCCTTCTCATTCCATCATTTCTCATCACCCCTTTACACCAATATGATTCTGGATACCTAGCTGAACGTCCTGCATGCTTTGTAACAAGGTGACAGGATCTCTCCCTAATTGAGGAAGTTTGGAGCATTAAAGACAGGGCTCTCCAACCACTGGGGATTTTGACGAAGCGCCAAATGCACAGAATTTGGCACGATATCCCTCGGGAGGACATGCAACAACACTGTCAATCAATGCCAAACCGAATAACTGCTTTCTTAGAGACCACGGGTGGACCAACTCGTTACTGACTTGCTCTTCTGAAATTGTAATCATTCGTTTGTCTGTACATGTACATCACATATATCAGTTTCCGCCCCATTCGAATAATTCTATTTCTTTTGTGGTATGCCTTTTTTGTCTTAAGCACCGTTCATACTAGGGCCATAAAAGATAATAATATTGCAATGATATATTGCTAGGAAGATTTACGACAGCAGGCGATAAACTGGCGCGACCTGGGCGATAAAAATGTCGTGGGAACACAAGTCACGCTACTTCAGTTGCAAATGTGAACCCAAGGGAGGAAGACGTTGTAGTGGCTTACTGGTTCAGGCGGTGGATGGCAAGAAAGAGGAAATATGGGTACACCCCTACAATCTTACCAACGTGCACCATAACTTGGCTGTTGTTTCTCGAGGTCTGTCTCAAAGTGAATCAAAATTCAGGGAGATTTATCAAATGAATCTTGAAAACTTTCATTCTCTGAAACGCCTAGTGTCACGAACCCTTGAAAAAGAAAAGATTCACACTTTAGAAAGGCTATCTCTCCATGTGAAAAATCTCTGATTAGTATAAAGGAAGTCAATACAAACATAAAAAGGAGTAGTAATGAAATTGAGGAGTTCTATTTTTATAATGTTTTGCAAATTGTGCCAATCGGTTTCCAATTTCTTGCGGGAGTTTGAAAATATTTATATTATGTATTAATAATATCACTGTTTCATTACTTACTTGTCTTTTACATAATAAATAAATAAATAAATATGTAAACAATGCATTTACCTGTATCTTCTATTCATGGTGCAATTTCCCTCCATGCAGCACTCGTCCCGTCTGTATTACTGTGCGTAGTAATGGAACAATTCCATATGCACTAATGAACTTTCACTAAATTAGTGATAGGAAGTACAGAATTATCTTCTCTTCTCGTCATCATGTTCACAGCTCGAAATATCGTACGATACTAATTGCTAAATAGCCCGTCAAGTCGTACTTCGAGAGATATGTTACTTACATTATGTGGAGCAATCGCGCGGCTGTGAAACGTTTCTATCGACTCCCTTCAGATTTCAAGTCTCGTACGTTCGCGCGTGCTGCGTATCTTGTATCGCTTACGATTTATTGCTTATCTTATATCGGCTTAGTCTGAACGAAGTCTTAGAGTGTATATTACTATTTCTCTGAAAATACTTAATGGATTTCGAAGAATGAAACCCAGTTTTGTCTTTAGGATCTACGACCAAATCAGCACAAATTACTGTTTGTCTATTCGGAAAAGAAAATTTAAACCAAACTCTCTCTAATTAATGTAGCTATTGTAGGATATTACACATCGTTTAGTGAGGACTTTTTTTACAATGTATCTGAGTGGAAACACAATTATTTTACCTTAAACGGTTCCGGAAATATTTTATGCGAATTATACAGGCACCCCGTCAAATGTCCTTGGTGTGTTCCGAATCACATCACAAGGAGCTACAATTCTCGCAACTATTTCTATCTCCGTATCCACTGAAGTCTCAACATAAGTGACTTTAGATATTTCCATGGGAAATAATCAAGCATGGATGTGTGTGATGTTCTTAGGTTAGTTAGGTTTAAGTAGTTCTAAGTTCTAGGGGACTTATGACCTCAGAAGTTGAGTCCCATAGTGCTCAGAGCCATTTGAACCATTTGAATTATACAGTATTTCCTTATTTCCATTCTCAGTCATCGTCCCATTTCTTGTTACTGATCTTTCCCTTCCTTTGTCCGAACCATGGAAGTAAGTCGCACAAGAATTCTTAGCCAATAACACATTATTGTTCATTGTATAGTGATTCAGAAGATTTATCCCATAAGGAGGACTGTGATATAATTTATGAAGTTCTGTAGAAAAGTCATATTCCTAGGGCGCTCCTGATAAATCCATAGTTGTAAGATAATTTTATTTTTTGCTCTACTCAAATATGTTTGGCTGAATTAAAATTTTGATACGCTGTACTCCACTGCTGTCGCCGTTAGCCAACGAAAAATGTGGGGCTGAGTGGTGAAGAAAGTCAGAGTGCTTGTCTAGTATTAGGTGAAGGTTCCATAGAGCACGTAACACTTTGAGTCTGTTGGTCTAGAGATGCAGAAGGCTGTTGAAGTAAGCGAGTGTGCTGTCATCATAGAGAACTGCATGAGTGCCGTATCAGTTGTTTACACAGCAGAGTTTCCCACCTTCACTTTCCACAGCCAGCAACCCCGTCCCGCTTACCTAATTGAGATTTGTTATATGGCAGTGTTGCAGTCAGCAATTGCGATTTCAATTGCGGTCAAGATCCGGTTCTTCACGACTCTCATAAGTCACCGCCAGCACGAACGAGATTTAATGGGGATGTCATTCTACTGCATACCGGTCAAGATTATTTTTGGCGGATCACTTCGTCTACCGCCGAAAGAGGAGACACGGTAAAGAAGAAAGCAAGCACATGTAATTTCTTCAAATCCAGAGGAATGTCCCACAGATCAACGTTAATGTAAAATTCCAGTTCGTTTGTGGCAATAGACCCTGCTTCCTGTACTGGTGATAAAAATAATTCAAAGCTCTTGTTGCAGGAATGTTCTTGCTTTAAATCCTGATGTGGCGAAACAGAGGGAAACATATTAGAAACACTTCGATTTTCAGTTGCATAAATTTTTAATCGTTTTAATTAAAATGCTTTTCATCAAATATTGCCCTTGAAATATCAGTGCGCAAGTCTCGTTAATAACAGGCAGAAATTTTCCATTTCGTTTTTGCTGGTTTGCTACTCTGAAGATTCTTTTTTTGCAGATGAAAACTTTTGATAACATGTTTAATGATGCATTCTCAGCTGTCCTTTATGAGCACACACGGAACATTGTCGGATGCCAATGGCATGAGTGACTAGCCTTTCGGCTTCAAGAGTCCACAGGTGATATTTTTTGCAACTTGTTAAAATTTACTCCATCTCAAATGATGTCGACGTCGATAGGGAATTAAACTCTTGACCACTATTCTCATAAAGGAAGTATCCTAGATAGAGTAGCTAAAACTGTATAAGAATCAAGTATGAAGGTAGTTTAGGATTTGACAAACTGTCGACAAGTACATCATTGGAGACAGAGCTCAAATTCGCCTGCATATGCATTCAGCACATATAATGAACATATCTCCTCTTCCCCCCTCTCTGTGTCCACCCCTTACTCCCTCTGTCCTCTTTCTCCCTCTATCTGTCCACCTCAACCTCCCACCTCCATTTGTCTATCTCCTCCTTCCAAATTATCTCTTCATCTCATCCTTCCCCTGCGTGTCTATTTCCTCCACCCACTGTGTCTGACCATATCTCCCTCTCCCCTCCTTCTGACCATATCCTCCTCCCATTTCTATCTCCACTTCTCCATCTTCATTTTCCACCTGACCACTAGCCCTCTATACCCACCACTTGTCTCACACATCCCCATCTCCTCCCCTCTTTTTGTCCATTCCCTCCTCATTCTGCCCATCTCAACCTGTCGCCATCCATGCTCATTGCCATGTGTAGCCCCTCCAATAACATTCAATCAAGCAGGCCGATACTGCTCCTAAAACATGCTTGTCGTGAAGGGTGGGCTATACATCAGGGACTTGAAAATCATTTATTTGCCTCTGGCATACAGGCCACCATGCAAAGCAGGTCGATGGAGCAGGCCAATACCACTCCAACACAGCACACTTGCCATGCAGGAGAGCATACATGAAGCGGCCCTGAAAAAGTATTTCATGCCCCTGAAAAAGTATTTCATGCCCCTGAAATGCAGGCTGCCCTGCACAACGAGTTGATGTGGCAGTCCAATACTGTTCCACACAATATACGTGTAGTGCAGAGCAGCCTATATGCCAGGGGCTGGAAAAAATGCGTTATAGCCTTTATCTTCATTCATGCTGGAGCCAGGAGGTTACAAAGCCCACAGTACACATACTCATGATGCCTGCTGTACCAAATTTGGTTGAAATCGATGCAAGGGTTTTGGAGGAGATTCGAAACATAAATACATACACACACAGATTCTATTTTATACATATGTGGTGTCCCAGAAATGTTGCAACAAACTTTGAGGATTGAGAGGGCATCTTGAGAAACATATCAAGGATGGAAACATGTTTCTGGAAATGTCATCCAATGATACTACAGAGCATTGAAGTTATAGGCGCTAGCGCCTGCCGCTAGGCCACCCCTTCGGCAGCAAACGTGACTTTGTATTTTGGTGGACCATAGGTGGAACATCTCGCAATGTTGTTTGTTATTCAGGAATCGTGAATGATTGCCACAGTCACGTGCTGCTAAAAAGGCCTTGTCTCCTACACATTCGATGCTGTGTTGCCTCAGTGGATGATGGTTTCAGACACAGTTTTCGATCCACAGATTATTTTTCTTCTAAAACTCTCTATAATCTCTAATGTTTTTAGGTACACAGAAGAAAAATAAACAGCAATTGGGACCCTGTATCCAAAACCGTTACTTACAAAGGCAATAGAGCAATGAATTCATGGGAGACAAGGCGTATCTACGCAGCAACTTGCTCCATCTTTTCCACTAGCGTTCGTGGCAATCAAACACAACCAACGTTGTGAGACATTCCGCCTATAGACCGTCAGCGACCAAAAATGCTGCCGAAGGGGTGGCCAAGTGGGAGGCGCCGGCGCCCATAATCCAGAGATTCTGTAGCGACGTTGGATGACGTTTATAGATACATGTTTCTGTTCTCGATTTGTTCCCCAAGACACTCTCTACAACACCTCGAAGCTTGTCGCGCTAAAATCCCAGTCGACTGAATGTTGCGAAGTCTTACGTCAAACAAATGGAACGGATGGTAACGTCAGTCTGCCGATGAATGCGCAGCGTAATGCCAATTACGGCCAGTGAATGTGGGGAGACGTTACGCAAGCGAGGTGACATCTGGTGGCTTCTCTGGCTCCACTACTTGGCGATGCGCGCCGAGTGCCGGGTATTCCTGGTAGGCCTAGGCCTGTGGCCACTCTGTCCTACAGCGGCCAGCGGACTGAAGGCGCCGGCCAAGGATGTGTGTCCGGGACGCGTCGCATCGGAGGGTGATTCACGCCAAGGCGACGTGTGGACGGCATTGCGCTCCGTCCGTCTGCCGAGGCCACTCTCCACCCACGCGTGTAACACTTACACTGTTCATTCGCCTGCACGTCACTACACGTGAAACAGGAATTTTTATACACATGTTACCGACGCAGATGTCTGCCTACTGAAGAGGAATAAAACCTCCATTACTCTTTCAGCTACAGAAAGAAGATGGAACTCCGGTACGACGTGTGTTAAAGATTGCAAGTACAGAGAGGTGTCATAAAATCTAAGTGATTTCTTGTGATGTAGGCCAAGCGGCACAGTCCGCAAGAGAACATGTGCGATCAGCAGTGCTCACACATCGGTAAAAACCTAGAGAATCTTATAAAAGAACTGATGTTCGAAGGCCTTACTTTCAGTGACCACAATGTCTTCTGTATAAATCTCAGATACAGACCGAAAACAACATAGTGGATTAAAGTTAGAATTGTGCTCTAGAAAAACACCGGTTCGGTACTTTTCGTACAGTACATAAATGACTTAGTAAACAGTAAGATTACCGGCAGCCTTGGTAACATCGGCAGGGAAAGAAATACACTGACGAAAACAAAGCCGCAACACCAAGAAGGAGTTGTTCAACATAAATGAAAGTTGATCGGTGTCCTCTAAACGATGATGTCTATTCAAATTTCGCGCCAGCCACATTAGAGTCGCGACAGTAACGCCACTTCAGGTTTGCTTTAGATACACGCTGTAACGGACGTGAGCGTTAGTTATCTTTGCAACTGGACATGGTGAGTTAGTCAAGAATCCCTTTAAGGTGACAAAGACGACATTATCAACACCTCATTTAGTTTGAACGAGGTCTCGTAAGAGGCCTACGAGAAGCTGTATGTTACTTCTGCGATATTGCGGAAAGACTTGGCAGGAATGTAGCCACTGTACATGACTGCTGGCAGTGGTGGTCACTAGAATGTACGGTCTCAAGGGGACGGCCTCGCGACGCTACCGAGAGGGAAGATCATACTGTTCGTACTGCATCTACAGTAGCAATATGAGCAGCAGTTGGCACCACAGTCGCACAGCGAACTGTAATAAATCGGTTACTTGAAGGACAGCTCCGAGCCGGACGCCATGTAGTGTGTATTCCACTGATCCCAAACCACCACTATTTACGACTTCAGTGGTGTCAATTGAGAGCCCGTTGGAGGGCAGGGTAGAGGTCTGTTGTGTTTTCTGATGAAAGTTGGTTCCACTTCAGTGTGAGTGATGGCTATGTGTTGGTTATAAGGAGGGCAGTTAGGGCCTGCAACCAATCTCTCTACATGTTAGACACACTGGACCTACACGTTGAGCTATGATCTGGGGTGGGAATTCGTATGACAGCGAGAACACTCTCGTGGTTACCGCAAGTATTATGACTGCAAATTTGTAGGTCGATCTGGTGATTCCATGTGTTGTGCTGCCATTTATGAACAGAATCCCAGGGGATGTTTTCCAACAGGATAACGATCGCCCACATACCACTACTGTAACCTAACGTGCCCTACAGAATATCGACATGTTTCCTCGGTCCACTCGATCACAATATCTGTCTCCAATCGAGCACTTATAGGATATCAATGGACAACAACTCCAGAGTTATCCACAAGCAGCATTAACCACCCCTGTATTGACCCACCAAATGCAACAGGCATGTAACTCCATCCCACAATCTAACAATCTAACTGTACAACACAATAGTGCATGTTTGCATGCTTGCATTCAAATTCTGGCGGTTACACCGGTTATTAATATATCAGCAATTCATATTTGGAATGGCTTACCTCACGCTTACATTAATTTTTGATCTTGCAATGCTAATCACTTAAATGTGTTACCCTGTATTAATTATTTTTTGGCGTTACTATTTTTTCCGTCAATGTAAATGAATGTGCGAGAGAGAAACTGGGAGCCGATTACTTCTCCTTGTGTTTTGTTTGTTTGTTTAACAATTTTTTAGAACCACACGTCGCTCTGTGTTAGTTCATTGTGTATTTTATATCCTTACGAAATATAAATTTCACTTTATAAGTAATAAAAATTAGTTGATCACTTAAATTCAGTTCTTTTATGTAACCAAAGCTATTACTTTTTATGCAAATACAATTTACGAGCGCAAACATAAGAAAGTCCACAGAATTATTACAACTGTTTTGTTCTCAATAGAACATTCTTCATAATAATCAAAGGCAAGTGTTTTCTGTAATTATTGGTAAGTACGAAAGTTGTTTATGAACAACAGAAACATGTTTTATATGAGCTCGATGAAGTTGTGAAGTGATGTTTGACAAGTTTTTGTGCTGCGTTTTTTTTTTAATTTTGCCTTTTTTGCGGAAATTGCATTTTCTAGCACTAGATAATAAATCTGTAGTGTTTTGCTTTATTTTTACTTCAACATCCCTCTGTTTCACACTACAAATCACCACGTTTTGAATAAAATCTAAATTAAATATTGACCACTGAATATTATAAATTAGAAACACATGCCGAAGTAAACACATGTGTTTTAGATGGTTTAAAGAGATCTGTGTGCCGGGCGGAATATTTTTGTAAATGGTTTATACGTAACCTCTATGTTTTTCTTATAATTTTTAACGTCCTCGGCAGATGGTAGGAGCCGTATCTCCACCGGTACGTTTAATTAACAGGAGTCCAAGAGCCACTTGTTCTCATCAGCCGGTAGTAGCGTGTTTACCGCGATTAGCGCGAAATGTGTTCCAATGGTGATGTTAACATTCTAGAAACGAGAAAGAGGCGCTCTGAATGTGTTTTCAGGGAAAAGAAGAGGGTAACAAACAGAGGAAAATCCTACAAAAACTACAGACAGAAAGATGTGCTAGCAAAACAGCTCATGTAAGTTAAAGTTACATTTATACCCCTAATATGACTTGCATCTCTATTTTAAATATTGCAATCAGATACTAGTAGTAGAAGTAGTAGTAGTGTAATTCTTTCACAGGTAATATGCAAATGTAAAGGAGAATGTTATACTTTGTCAGCTGAACATAAGCAACGGCTGTTTTCAGATTCCTAAACTTCAAGTTGGAACAACAGAGAACATTTCTTCTTGGTGATATGAAGTTAGGTGTTTTAAAGAGGAGACGAAATGGAAAACATGACGATTCTGCAGAAAGCGTTCGACAAACTAGTCTACTACACTGTTCCAGGTGACCAAGGTAGTCGCGTAGAAGAAGTCTGTCGTAAAATCACGTGTGTCCAAGTTTTGCAAGAGAAAAAGAAGAAAGGAAAACGTGTTTATGCTGATAATAGGAGAAAACATGGCGCTCAAAGAAAACATTTAGAAGAAGAGAGGAAGCAAATATGTGAACACATCAAATCTTTTCCCACAGAAAAAAATAATTATAGCGATCTAACAAACAATCATTAAGCTCAGATTTGAATATTTCAAGAATATTTAAAGCTTTTACTGTAAAATATCCGAGAACGAAAGTGACATACAATTGTCATGCTGCTACACTCAAGAAGAAATTTCCTTATTTGAGATTTGGACAACCCAGAGCAGACACTTGTAGTATTTGTGACTTACTGCATGCCAAAATTAAGTGTGATCCAAGCAACAACGAACACAAAGCAGCCCTTGAGTTTCACCAGAGGAAAGCTGAGAAGGCAATGTCTGCTTTACATGTAGATAGAATTTTGTCACAGACGCATGGTAGTGACACATATGTAATCACTAATCGCAGTCGATTACAGAAGGTATTGTATATCCCTTCAGTGACACATTGTGAGATGTACTACTCCCATCAACAGTCCTGTTTCAACTTGTGTGTTCATGTTTGTGACACTGAAGATGTATACATGTGTCTTTGGAATGAAAGTGTTAGTGGGTGTGGTGGTTATGAAACTGTTTCCTCAATCCTAAAAGTTATTGTCCTCCTTCCCTCTAATAAGAGAAATATGGTAATTTGGACTGATAATTGCATCGGATGAAACAAAAATAAGATGATGATTGTTGCTCTTCTGCGAATCGTTGCAAAAGGTCGCTTTGCTGAAATTAGACGCAGGTTTCTTGTTAGTGGTCATTCTTTTCGTCTTTGCGGTCGTGAGTTTGCTATGACTGAGAAGAGGAAACGTGTCAATAAGATGTTTGGGCTACATGTTCTAGAAACATTAATAACATCTAGTAAACCAAAACGGCCCTATATTGTTGAAGATATGGAGTATAAAGATTTCAAGGGTTTACACAAAGCTGCGTGTAACTGTGTGAACACAGCAAAATTGAACACATCTCAGGCTGAATTAAAGTCATAAAGGAGAACCCAGCTCTTTTTGCAATGCATGTGCCACCAGTGGCATATACCTCCTGACAACTAAATAAAGCTGAAACTAATAATTCAACATCTGAAAAAGAAATGCTAGCACTTATTTATGGAATCTCGTATTTTCGTTGCTATTTTTACAGTCATAAATTCAAAGTGATTAAAAACCACACATATTTAAAATTGTTACTAGAGTTGAAAGATCCATCAAGTCGATTAACGAGATGAATTTTATAATTAAGTGATTTCGACTATGAAGTAATTCATAAACCCATCAATATTCTGACTTAAAATACAACCTAAAGCATTGTTGGAGGCATCAAACAAAAGTGTGAACTCCTGCGCAGAGTGACGGAATATTAGTACAGGATCTGATATTAATATCTCCTTGAGTCTCTTGAATGCTTCTTGGCGCTGTAATGCCCACTGAAAACTAACACCTCTCCATAACAACTTAGTTAACGGCCGTGCAATCTCAGTGAATCCCTTTACGAACTTACAGATATTAATTACATAATCCAATAAGCGACTGTAACTGCGTAGTAGTCTGCGCTGTTGGATAACCATGTACGACGGACCCAAGATGAAGGTCTGTCGTCACTCCGTCTTGTCTGATATTATACCCAAGGCAACTTACTTGTGCTGAGCCAAATGGCAGTTCTCCTCACTAAGTGTAATGTGTGCTGCCATCAGCCTATAAATTCTTCATCCAGACGTTTGACATGATCTTCTACAGTACTCGAATAGACGATTATATCGTCAAGATACACCATCCAGATTCTTGCTTTTAATCCTCGAAGCCGGCCGCTGTGGACGAGAGTTTCTAGGCTTTTCGGTCCGGAACCGCGCTGCTGCTACGGTCACAGGTTCGAATCCTGCCTCGGGCATGGATGTGTGTGATGTCCTTAGGTCAGCTAGGTTTAAGTAGTTCTAAGTCTAGGGGACTGATGACCTCAGATGTCAAGTTCCATAGTGCTTAGAGCAATTTGAATTTAATCAAATGGTTCAAATGGCTCTGAGCACTATGGGACTTAACATCGATGGTCATCAGTCCCCTAGAACTTAGAACTACTTAAACCTAACTAACCTAAGGACAGCACACAACACCCAGCCATCAGGAGGCAGAGATAATCCCTGACCCCGCCGGGAATCGAACCCGGGAACCCGGGCGTGGGAAGCGAGAACGCTACCGCACGACCACGAGATGCGGGCTTGAATTTAATCCACGAAGTTCCCCATCTAATAGACGTTGGAATGTAGCCGGAGCATTTTACAATCCAGATGGCATTCTTTGGTACTGGCAATGACGTGAAGGTGTTTGGAAAGCCATCTTGACTCTGTCTTCGGGAAAGATTTCCAGTTGGAGGTAACCACTTATAAGATCAATCGCTGAAAAGTATGTACATTTTCCTAGGTTGTCTAACGTACCGACGTTGTTTGGAATCGGATATGCATCTGTTGTGGTTTGTGCATTCAAGTAACGGTAGTCAGAACAAAATCGATATTTTCGAGTAACGCCAGCTGACTTTTTGGACACAGTAACAATATTTGCTGACAACGGGCTATCGCTATGCTCGATAATACCCTCACATAATTGCTGATATATACATTCTTGTACTAGTGCCTATAGGTGTTTCGCTATTCTGTATGGTTTCCTCTAGATTATTGGATTATAATTTGTTGGCATGTGGTTTTGTGTGAAAGGAGTTGCTGTTAGTGGACCATCTGAACGGAACAAATCGGAATATCCAAACAACGAAGCTTCTGTGGCTTCCCGTTCACTTTTTTCAAGTGATTGATCTTGGCACATAGTGCAAACGCATTCATGGTTTGGTTTATACGGCGATCACGTCGTGATCCATAGATATCCTCACCCTACAGTGCCTCTAAACTCGCTATTACTAATCCTTTTGGGAGATTCACTTCGCCTGTCACGAAGTTATAAATGTCACCGAGATCATCAGTTCCTCATTAACATATAAAACAGTTCTTCGTATAAAATAATGTATCTCATCTAATGTTTCATTGTTCTGCAGTGGCTCAACCACACATAAGCACTGCTGTGGAAAATAGCCATCTACAAATACCAAAAAAAACTTCCTGTCCCAGCAGGTACTTTGTCAAACATAATTATTTTTAATGTACGTGTACACAGTTCAGCTGGTGACACCTTAGCAGATGATGTACCGTGCGACTTTGAAACATTTACAGCTGCTGGCCTCACTGGAAGCGAGTTCCGCCAAGTTCAGCTGCACGGTGTGAAAGATTAATTTTTGCATGATGCGTATCCAGGAAGTGAAGTACGAGAATCGCGGAATACTCTTGTCTCATAGTTGGCAACACTTCTATATGCTCACGAAACACTCTAATTTCAATCCTAAAAAGAGCTGTGTTGTCCCCAAAGATACGAAATCATTGTTTCCCGCTCCACGTAATTTACACCTTGCAGTCTCTAGTGTTCTCTTACCTATGAGGTCTAGCCTGATCACAAATACATGTGCGCCAGCACCGACTAAAAATTTACGTTCCTTACCATTTACAAAGCCCATCAAACAGAAATCCGTCTCTGACGCACTGGTAATGTTTTCCGATGGACGAAACACCCACGATTATGTTTAATGATTTTCGTTGCCTGTTCCCGTTACCCTGCTTCCTATTCCCACACTCGTCTGCCTTGTGGCCAGGACGCCCACATACGTAACATTGTGGTTGATTGCATTGCGCTTCCAATTGCACTTTCTTGCCACAAAGATAACAATTCTTTCCAGAAGCAAACATTCACTTATTATTGTATACTCGTGTAGCACTATCTATTTCCTACAGATGCGTTTGAACAAGCAGTGCTGCAGTCAAATCCTGTGGAATTTCTATTCGTACTCTTCGCGCAAAATTCCGCAGGAATTCCTTGCAAAAAGACATCGAGAGGTCTGTTTTCTGCCTTACTGAGTATGAGGCGATCCACTTCTGGATTTCTTGTCAACTTATATGTTTTTGTGCATTTACTTCACAGATTCTGTCTGGAAAACTCTCTACAGTCTCATTTGCCCTCTGTCAACCCACTCAATTATTCTCTAGAAAACCTAGCACTGTTTTGCTTACGGTATCTCTGACGTAAACCTTCAGCTAATTGTTCAAATGTGTTTGCCTTATTCAACATTTCGTGATAGGCCTACATCACGTATGTCTTGGCCTCACCTGTAAGGTGTAAATTGGCCATCCACTGAGAAGTTTCACCTGACAATTACTCATTCCGGCTGTAACCAATACATCATTAATGAATAACTTCACGACCTCTGTCGTTTTGCCGGGGAAAGGTGTGATTAAGTTAGCTACTGAAGAATGTACTGAAAAGTGGGGCATTGCTACTGGCGACTTAAATTCACTGAAAGGCGTTTGTAGCTTTTGCGCAGCCCGCAAGTATTCTAATTGTGCCGTCAAATCCTCATGGCGTAACATCAGTTGAGCATTCTACTCTAACAATTGTGACACTTGCCCCGTCAGAGCAGTTATACTATGGCCAGTGGTAGCTGACCTAACGGCTACCATTTTTGTCCAATTTATCACCATTTTATGTTTATATTAAAAATATTTGCGTAAAACAGAGCAATATATACCAAGCTAGAAAAACACGTCTTATAATGGACGAAACCAGACTCAGCTACTTCTTTTGCCTGATCATCGTTCAATGACACTCAGTATACTCGTGTGCTTAACGACCATACCACCTACAAATAGAAAGTTACAGGTATAAACTTAGTGCATGGTTCACCATGACGCACTAAATTACAAATGATACGTGTCACCGGTACCAAATATCTTTGCAATTTTCTCTGAACTCTGATAAATCAACAAGTTCTGTAGGTTTCACAAAAGATACTTTGGACATAGCACACTAATCAATATGCCTAAACTCTGTCGTAGCACACCGATGAAAGAAAAAAATGTCTTAATGTTTTTATAATTACCGCATTGCAGTTTCTGCTGCGATGTGCAGACCACTGGCTCCAAATTCCAAGTATGGGAGTCGAACACTTCCGATGTCGAATTCTCTGGACTGCACACTTCTGCACCAATTTACCAAGGAGCCGAGCAGATACCCACCTGCATGAAGTCAGGATAGCTGTTGGGGAACTGCGAAACGTCTTCGCCACTAATAATCTACGTATTATTAGAGTTCAGTCATTCATTCATTGCGGTAACAATTCACTGCTCCCTCACACCGGCATGACTGCTGCTCTTTCACCTGCGTGTTTTATTCTAGCTGACATCTACCCTTTCAGCTCAGCATCTGCACGCCTAGAAGATGATGTTAGCTACCCTGGCGCCATGGTGGGTTGCTCGCGAGCAGGAGTGATTGTCGCCCAGCATTAAGTGATGCCACGCGGGCTTCTGAAGTGTCCTTGGTCCCACTGTGCATTCTGTGATGACACCCGATTATCCATCAGTGATGTTGTAGTTGTCGTGTGGTCAATCGACCTCCCCCCTACTGTCCTGGTAGGTTTCAGCAACTGGAAGTGGCTGAGTGTTGAGAACGAACGTGAATCCCAAAGGACTCTGCTGCTGTCTTCCACATTGAAGATCAGCACTGGCAGCATCTGCAATGTGGTGTTGCCGGCGGACAGTCGGTTTCTCCATCATTAGATGGTAGGCAGCAAGCAGTATGAACTTGACCAGGTGAAGACCATGCCTTCAGTACATCGTCAGCTAGTTCACAGACTGTGCTGAAGCATCTAGGACATAGATTCACTACAATATCGTAACCATAGAACCGAGTGGTAATACTGTGGATGCCATCGATACTTATGATTAGCTGATGAGAGCTGGAAAACCAGAGTATTTAAAGGGAGCTAGGGCAAGGCTATGAGGCGACGCTTGGTTCATAATGACCACATGTGTCCTCATTCTGCAATATTTACTTAACAAGTTGTTAAATAATCTATCAGATCCTTGCTACATGTTCTTCTGTAAGAGATAGAGTTTCTTGTATCATGGCTTACGAGCTAACGGATATACTTCTCTCATTTCCCTGGGTTTCCTGTTGCAGTCGTCTTCCTGCATAATGCGTATTCACACTTGGACGACGTTGCCGTAATGTGTCGAAGCCCGGATCGTCTTGGACGTATTTTCATGTTTCTGGTTTCAGCCTCTGTCTCTGGCTTAACTGGTTATTGCCTGCGAAAATGCGAATGTGTTTTAATAAAATTTGTAATTTACTTCTCTTTACTATTCTCTGCCATAAAAGAACACACTGCAGACGATATTAGGAGGTCTTGGCCTACTGACAGCTGCAAATTTTGCCTCGAGGTACTTTCTGAATTGTTCAGAGGTTTTGTTAGATACCAACTTTTACTTAGAGCTCACTGAGCACTCTGTACTATTATTTGCGTTGTGGGTTTTGATTTCCTGTATGTCATTTTTGTACGTTCACTAGCCTGTATTGCTCGAACGTGTCGCCTAATTTGGATTACACCACCCTTTCAGAACCAGCCATGCTCAATGTATATCTTACAATGATCACCAGACGGACAGATCTATGGGAGAACACCACAATATTCTTAAACGTAAGATTATGGGGGTAACGAGGTTTGCTTAAGATTGATTAACGATATTCCCTGTATTAGGCTTGCACTGAAAAATTAAGCATTTAGAACAATACGGTTTCGAGATTTGGGCTACGAAACGTATGGACAAATCATGACAGGATAATGGTAAAGGCCAAAAATGGAAAAATATCTGCTTGCAATGGAAATGAACTCGAAAGCCTATGATTTACGAGCTAAGAACATATCAACTTTTGCTGCCACTAGTTTTTGTGTTTATATTGTTGTTGTAGATGATAGTTAACCATAATTTAACTAATATGTTTACTGCTTTGATTTCATTATTATTTCCTGTTTTTGTTGTTCTTATTTGTTGATTATCGTGCCAAATTAGTCTTACTTTCATTTTTATTTTAGCAATATTACTGTTGTATCTTATCATTAGTGTCATTACTAGTACACTGTTTTTTTCGTTTATTTTGGTTTCAGTATTGTTGTGAACAGATTATTGTAGCTCTAAACATGGTTGTTGTTCTTATTACAGAAGTTTATTCGCCCAAATCGCATAAAAATACACAATGATTCCTAGTTTCAGCGAAATTAAATCGCCATCTTCAGATTATTTGTATAGAAAAGAATTTTTACAGTCCAGCCCATTTCGTCGACTGTTCACATTACTTGGACAAAGTTGTAATCTACATAAATGTACAATTTTATGTCAACAAGGACACAACATGTAAACATTTTGTACAGTATATGTCTTATGTATTTTATTTGTAACCATTGTGCAGTGTTCGCACAATTATTCCCTTACTGTATGACGAGAGACGGTACTATGGAATTTCGTCTCCATAAGGCATGTTTCCTTTTAGTATATACGGATTTCACGTTCATTTGACATTAGAATTTTCCATAATTGTACCTTTGTGTTCATTACACTTGCGTCCAATTAATGTCAACAGTCGACGAACTGGATTGGCCCCATAATAGTTTTTCCCATACAAATGATCTGAAGGTGGAGATTAAATGTCGCCGAAACTAGTAATCATAGTGTATTTTTATGCGATCTGGACGAATAAAGTGTTTAGATTCAGTGGTCGCCTCTAGTACAGCTGATAATGTCACGTCATCACCATACTATTCTAGCTGCGTTTAGTCAGTTTCTCTCTTTGTCTCCAGTCGGCTAGTTAACGCCTGCTGCACTGCCAGCTGGCCTAGGCCACTGAACCTCCCTCCTACCTATAAATAATGCTGCTTCTACTTCCGAGAACCCGCACCCCTCCTCAGCATGCTTCGCTATGCTCTACTCGTTTGTCAGGGCTAATCCAGAGCTGCTAATTTCCGGCAGTGGCATCCTCGCGGGTTTTGCACCTGAACACTTGGCTCAAACCTAGTATTTCCACAAATTCGGTAACTCTAGATGGCTACATCTTTCTAAGACAAGACGAGTGTAACAGGCCAGGTGGCAGAGTAGGGGCATGCATACATCCTGATTTAGCACTTACTGTCTTGCACACATCCAGCGAAAAACGACGATAAAAACGTGGAATATATGTTAACAGAGATCAAATCCATTAACAGAAGGCGCCTGCCAGAAACCTTAAAAGGTTTGCCTTCGAAACTGCTCGAAGTCTCAAATCGACGGAAGAGCGTATTGTTATAGCTGCTGACACTAACATAAATTTTCCGTAGAATAGTATTCCTACTGTGAAATCTAAGTGGTTGCGTTCTTCATCTTGCTCCTATCTGTCATATGAACAGTAGTCATACTCTCATACATTTGCAACGAAATCCCCAAACAGAGTAATTCGTACCTCTCAAACATCTGCATCTGGCATGTCTGCCCAGGATATAATTTTTATGAAGTACTCGCTGGAATATCCCAGAAAGAAAACGTAATTGATTACGTACCAAGGCTTCAAACGCATTAATTTATCTGAAGTTGTAACTGAAACGCAAGAAAATGTTTGCGAGGTGTCTTCTATTCCTTTATCGGTCATAAACAAAAAACTTCATGGATTTACTAACAAACTTACTCAGGTGTACGACAAATCCAATCACCTCAAGCCCGGAATCGTAAGAAGGAAACCTGCACCTGGACTAACTAAAGAACTAAAACAGCTCGAGAATCGGAGAGACGCCGCACGTCGGGCATACAAATACCGCAGCACTGGTGCAAATTGTATTGCTTACAAGAAGACGCGGAACAGTATCAGTCAAGCTGCGAGAAATGCAAAGCTCAGGCATGCCCATGCAACCGAACCACAAACGAAACAGAGATTCATTGATTACTTCTTGGGGGAACGGCCTGTACGTTTATCTGGTCAGCATCTACTGGACACGACAGACCAAATGATGAAGCTTATTATGACCCACTACTCTCCGCTATAACATATATCTCCAACCACTCCTTAACCACAAGTGTTTTCGTTGAGACCTGGAAAAAGGAAGTACTGAAGCCACTACCTAAAAGGAACGTTGCCATAACTCCCTCTGATTACCTATCTCTTTGCATTCTTCCTGCACAGTCCGAGACCTTAGACTGAGTATTCCACGACTAGCTAACAAACTACCTAACTACAAACAAACTACTAAACGAATACCAGTCAGGTTTCTGTAAACATCGCAGCTCAACTTCTGCAACAATAAAAGTAAGCCATGACCTGAAGCTTTTCATGGATGCAAAAGAGGCGACTACCATGTGTTTCTTAGATTTCAGCAGAGACTTTGGCGCTATCGACTTCAACAGTTTACTTGCCAAACTTAGCAGCCTAAATTTCTCGCCAACTGCAGTGCAATGGTTTCGCTCATACCTGACGTCTCGCCAGTAAAGCATCATAAAGTCACGATGGATGCAGGTAGTATCAGACGTCCCCCAAGGTTCGGTATTAGGTCCTGTACTATTTTCTTTGTATGTCAATGATATGATGTCAGTTCTATCCTACTGAAAATACCACATGTGCACTGATGACCTCCAGCTGTACTAAGTGCAAAACCAATGGACCTGAAGCCAGCTACTGAGAATCTCAGTACTAGCCTGTGTTTAGTATCAAAATGGCATAGAATGTAAGGTTGCAGCTCAACCCATCCAAACCACAAGCAGTACTATTTTGGTCATTCTGGTCTCATCAGCGCGAAATATCGAGAATCCCTATCATCTTTAACCCTTAATGGGACAAATATCAACTTCTCTCCTTTAGCAAGGAATCTGGGAGTAATATTAAAGTCTAAATTGGATTGAACATATAATTGCCATGACAAGAAGGCATCAGAGTCTCCCCATGACTGACAAAAATATAACAAGCTCTTCCCTCTTGACCTGAAAAAGAAACTTGTACGAACACTTATACGCCCAAATATTGAATGCAGCGATGTTATCCTGCAAGGCTTTTCTCAGGAAAGCTCTCGGCACCAGGAACTGGTTATAAATGCCTGCTTTCGTTATATCTATGATCGTATTGCACCATCGTACGCACAGCCATCCTGAGTGGATGAAGACAAACGCAGAAACACAGTATCTATACCATGCGTCTACTCTACTGTCGCTACATGACGTTAAAGCTCTGGTCTGAACAACATGGCAAAAATACCCGTTTCCATCACAGCAAAATCCTTTCCATCCCACTCTATCGTTCAGCCACTTTCTCGAAGAAGCAGAAACCTGACTCTGGAGTAATCTCCCACAAAACATTGGACAACTGAATAACACCTCCTGTTTCAGAAGACAGTTAATGACATATCTACTAAAGCAACAATAATCATCACCACTTTCCCTGTAGGTATTCGTTACCCTTGCATATCTTTCTTCCCAGGAGGATCTTTCTCATTTCCCAGTGTTCTTAGCCGGTGCAGTCTCCTTACATTTCCTTTAACCAGGACTCGCTATATCAGAAACCATCTATTTCTACACCTATCAATTTTTACACCTGCCACTATCATTTTTGTTATTATTATTATTAGTAGTAGTATTACCACTATTAGTGGCAGCAACAGCAGTAATACAGGTGCTGCTAGCGAGATATCATCCAGAGATCGCGGTGCCACACCAAAGTCGGCGACACACATTGATACCATAGACGTTAGTGAGGTCTCGCTGCAGTTCACAGCGGCGAATGAAGAGTCTGAAGAAGTCACACCCTCTCTCTCAGCACTGCAGCGCCCTCGCACAAAGATTAATACAGAGCCGAGCATGGAAGAACTCTTGATTAGATTAGATTATTTTTTCGTTCCATGGATCCGTGCTGAGGAGATCCTCGTGGATGTGGAACATGTGATTTTTTTTTTAAAGCTGAGATAACAATAGTATTAGTATGAATATATACAATACATCATTTGTTTCTATTAAAAAATTCGTCAATGGAGTAGAAGGAGTTGGCCAATAGTAAGTCTTTGAGGCTCCTTTTAAACTAATCTTTATTTGTAACTAAATTTTTTATGTTTGCTGGCAAATTATTGAAGATGAGTGTTCCAGAATAGTGGACCCCTTTTTGAACTAAAGTAAGTGCTTTTAAGTCCTTTTGCAGATCATTTTTGTATGAACTGAGCTGTTTGTTGGAAAAAGAGATATATTATTTAGGTCAAATTTAATTAAGGAGTTCGTGAGCTCAGCTGAAGCAGTCAGCACCATCGAGTGGGACTTAAGAGTTATACAAATCTCAGATGGAAATATGCTTCTGTAAATGTTGAACATTGTACTTCAGGGGAACAGTTTTTTAGCTATCGCTTTATTAGTCAATAACAGTTATAAATTATCAAGCACTCCTGTGGCAGACGACTGTATCGAGTTTAGTAAATCTTTCTATCATTCATGTAATAAAGTGAACTATTATTTCATATGTTGCAGATCAAATGAGCCAACTCCAAGGGTAATCTTGGAAGCCACAGTTATGGCCGGACGATTGTAGTTTTGTCTAATCATAACTTTATTGTTCATTGTCAGTATTACTTAATCAAATTGTCACTCTAGAGACTCAGGTTTTTTAATACTACTTGCCTTATTAATATGGCTATTTCTTAGGTAAGTAAGACGGAAAAAACGTACTGTACGTGTGAAACCCTGGCCCAGTAATACAGAGGGCTTGATTGTCCCAATCAGATGAGGTTAAATAAATAAATTAAAGAAAATTCTGTTCGTTAAATTCTTCATGGGTGACATTCATTCTAAATGTTCACTCATCTGAGAATTATCATGTGCCATTGTAATGTTGTCCAGTGGCAAGATTTGCTAATTAAATATTAGAACTGTTACAGAAGCAGGTGGACTGCAGACAGAGGCTCGTCCCGTAGGTAGAACGGAGAGTTTCCTCCCCTTTGGTGTGGTGCAGTTCAGTGATCATCCCATGTGATAAGCAGCAATGGGATCGCTCGCATGCATATGTTGTTAGTGTTGTGTAGGCCAGCAGATTACAGGTGTCGACAAATACCGGCCATCGGTGAGCTTGAAGCCACAACAGTGACCTTCCTTTCAAAGGAGCGTAGCTATGTACAACATGAGGTTGCAACTTAGTCGTGTCCCTGCAAAAAATGGTTACTATGAACATACATGTAAGATCCACGTAAGACCAACCGATTCTTGTGGAAAATAGTTTCATGTACAAGTATAATTAATCTATTTTTGAAAAATTGGGAGCCACAAGAACCATAAACAGTTTTTCTCACCAATTCATTTTTCCAACGTAAACATGTGGTAGACACCATGTTTTGGAAATGAACATACGCACATAGCTACTAATGACTAGATCATGTTACTGGATAACAATAGTATCTGGCCCATTGGGGCACTACTAGATTCATTTGAGATTAGTGCATTTACCTTGTCTCATATTGCACTCAGAATAGTATATCATATATCTCATTAACTGTAAAGGCAATCTGATAGACCTTTTCTAGATACTATATTAGAGGAGATTAGTTAATATATTCTGATTATACATACATCATAAAAAGTTTTGCATCGCCTCGGTTCCGAGAGGTCCGGAACCTGTACAGAAAATTGGAATAAAGATCAACATAAACATCATTTCCGCCCTTTTCATTGCTCATAAAAAACACAGCCGTACAGCGAGACCTTCAGAGATGGTGGTCCAGATTACTGTACACACCGCTACCTCTAATACCCAGGAGCACGTACCATTGCACTGATGCATACCTGTATTCGTCGTGGCATACTATCCACAAGTTCATCAAGGCACTATTGGTCCAGATTATCCCACTCCTCAACGGCGACTCAGCGGAGAACCCTCAAAGTGGTTGGTGGGTCACGTCGTCCATAAACAGCCCTTTTCAATCTTTCCCAGGTATGTTCGGTAGGATTCTTGTCTGGAGAACATGCAGGTCACTCTAGTCGAGCGATGTCGTTATTCTGAACGAAGTCATTCACAAGATGTGTACGAGGGGGGCGCGAGTTGTCGTCCATGAAGACGAATACCTCGCCAACATGCTGACGATATGGTTGCACTATCGGTCGGAGGATGGCATTCACGTATCGTACAGCCGTTACGGCGCCTTCCATGACCACCAGCGGCGTACGTCGGCCCCACATAATGCCACCCCAAAACACCAGGGAATCTCCACCTTGCTGCACTCGGACAGTGTGTCTAAGGCGTTCAGCGTGACCGAGTTGCCTCCGAACACGTCTCCGACGATTGTCTGATTGAAGGCATATGCGACACTCATCGGTGAAGAAAACGTGATGCCAACCCTGAGCGGTCCATTCGGCATGTTTTTGGGCCCATCTGTACCGCGCTGCATAGTGTCGTGATTGCAAAGATGGACCTCGCCATGGACACCGGAAATGGAGTTGAGCATCATGCAGCCTATTGCGCACAGTTTGAGTCGTAACACGACGTCCAGTGGCTGCACGGAAAACATTATTCAACTTGGTGGCGTTGCTGTCAGGTTTCTTCGAGTCATAATCAGTAGGTAGCGGTCATCCTCTGCAGTAGTAGCCCTTGGGCGGCCTGGGCAAGTCATCGACAGTTACTGTCTCTCTGTATCTCCTCCGTGTCCGAACAACATCACTTTGGTTCACTCCGAGACGCCTGAATACTTTCCTTGTTGAGAGCCCTTCCTGACACAAAGTAACAATGCGGACGCGATTGAACCGCGGTATTGACCGTCGAGGCATGGTTGAACTACAGACAATACGAGCCGTGTGCCTCCTTCCTGGTGGAATGACTGGAAATGATCGGCTGTCGGAGCCCCTCCGTCTAATAGGCGCTGCTCATGTATGGTTGTTTACATCTTTGATCGGGTTCAGTGACATCTCTGAACAATGAAAGGGAGTGTGGTTCAAAATGGCTCTGAGCACTATGGGACTTCACATCTGTTGTCGTTGCCGGCCGCGGTGGTCTAGCGGTTCTGGCGCTGCAGTCCGGAACCGCGGGACTGCTACGGTCGCAGGTTCGAATCCTGCCTCGGGCATGGGTGTGTGTGATGTCCTTAGGTTAGTTAGGTTTAAGTAGTTCTAAGTTCTAGGGGACTTATGACCTAAGATGTTGAGTCCCATAGTGCTCAGAGCCATTTGAACCATTTGAACCATCTGTTGTCATCAGTCCCCTAGAGCTTAGAACTACTTAAACCTAACTAACCTAAGTACATCACACACATCCATGCCCGAGGCAGGATTCGAACCTGCGACCGTAGCGGTCACGCGGTTCCAGACTAAAGCGCCTAGAACCGCACGGCCACACCGGCCGGCCGAAAGGGAGTGTGTCTGTGATACAATATCTACAGTCAACGTCTATCTTCAGGAGTTCTGGGAACCGGGGTGATGCAAAACTTTTGATGTGTGTACATGTAATTCACAACATAAGGAGATTAGTTAATATATTCTGATTATACAACGAATTCACAACATGTCGTTCTGGCACAAAGTCACTGAAAATAAGTTTTCCCTGTGTTATATTATGAATACAAATAACATTGATACTGTACTCCAGACATACCGATCTGGGAATATATTATTTCGTGATATCTGATCATTGTTTTTACGTAAAAGTAGTTCTAAGTTCAATTTTACTTGCATTTTGTTCAAAATATATAACCGGGATGGTGTGAATCGTGTATCATATGCTTAAGATAGGTGAGCATAGGTCCACGGAATATGTGTGTTACATTCAGAGTTTACAGTACGTACCACAAAAAATCTTTTATTAATTAAGTCGATTATGGCAACGCCCCTAGTATTAAGCCTGGACTATGAACTCAGGATGAAAGATACCCTTATGAATATTGCATTTATGTCATGTCGAATGAAGAGTCTTGGAACTGTATTTTAATTTTGTTGACACATTTTATCTGTGTCCAAGGTCGAAATTCCATATTTATTCTCACATATGAACGTTATTTCACACTTTGCCATTTTCTATAGTCCAATGAAAAACTGTGTGGAGTCGTTTTCTAATTCTGGTGTTTTTCTGAATTTTCTGATTTCTGGGATATCTAATCCAGGTAACAAACAAGCATTGTAATCTTTTTGAAAGAGGGATGAAGGGCTGGAGGTGTGACATGAGTGTCACATACTGCTGTACGATGTTTCGTTTTCTGCCACTATTTCATGATTATTTTATTGAGTGTACTGTACATGTGTTCCTGGAAGGTAGGTTTTAATATTTTTTTCTCGTTGAATAGGTGCGCTCCCAGCGTGGTCTCAGTTCCTGTTTGTCGACAGGAAGTGGTTGATGGGTCCCATTAGTAAGGGCGAGCATCCTCGGGATTTGGGGAGTTCTTGAAGTTGGGCTGCAGCCTGCACGGTTCGTGGTTTCGTTGCCCACATGAGCGTAGAGGACGCCGTACCGCCACTGCTGTACCCAGAGAGTACAGTGATGGCCGTATATTGGTTAGGAGGAGGCCAGTTGAGGGCCTGCAACCAATCTGTCTTCCTGCAGGACACACTGGACTAGACCTGGAGTTATGGTCCAGGATACGATTCCATACGACAGCAGGAGAATCTCGTGACTACGCCATGCCCCCTGATTGCACATCAGTCTGGTGATTCAACCGGTTGTACTGCCACACATGAACAGCATTTCAGGCAGGTGGTGTTTTCCAACAAGATAACGTTCGTCCACATACCGCTGTTGTAACTCAGCATCCTTTACAGAGTGTCGACATGTTGCCTTTGCCTGCTCGATCACCACATCTGTCTCCAGTCGAGCACATATGGGACGTTATCGGACGGCATCTCCAGCATCATCCACAAACAGTATTAACCGTCGCTGTGTTGAGCGATCAAGTGCAGCAGGCGTGGAACTCCGTCCTACCAGCACATCTGGAACCTGTACAACATAATGCACCCAGGTTTGGTGCTTGCATTCAACATTCCGGCTGTTGCTAATGTACCAACATTTCACATTTGAAATGATTTGTCTCGCGCTTACATTAACCTGTGATCTTGCATTGGTAATCATTTAAATATGTTACAAATGTATTCCAGAAATTTCATTACTCTAAATTAATTATGTTTTGTGTCGCAGTTTTTTCCGTCAGTGTATAACCTATTGTATTCCTAAGCTGTTGATCTCATTGTGACAGTGTTTTCAATGCGCACAGGGGTCAAAATAAACTTACTTAAAAATTCAGATATGGAATCAAAAACCCCACTCGCTCGTCTTGTATGATTATATATTTGAGAGAATGGTTTAGCTTTCTCTTAGTCTATAATCTGGCCATGCGATGCTTCGTTAATGTTAATGAACTTTAAGACAGACACGACAACTTTCAAGTTAAATAGTTTTTTTTATTACGATGTTAAAAGAGTTTTTATTTGTATTGATCTTTTCTTTAAAATCGTAACTATCCATGGAATAATAAAACTGGGAGTGATGCCAATTTATATTCGGGGCTGTGTGTATAGGGGGCGGGTGTGGGGATGGAGAGTGGAGAGGCAGTAAGTAACAGGCTCAAGCAACCCTCTTGCCCCCCCCCCTCCCTTGTCCTACTTTCTTAAAAGCAATACTGCGGCTACTGTTCATACCAAGCACTCACAAACAGTGCGTTTCGTGCTGAATGTCTGAATCTTACGAACTCTAAGGAGTTCCAAAATATATCCTTACAACGATCAAATGACTACGTGCCATTATTACTGTCTTACGTCGTGTCTGTCAGGTGAAACATTTTGAGGTTCACTAATAATACGCCGTTATTTAATTTAATGTACTCTTGAGGCATCAAGATGGTCATCAGCTGATTTCTAAAAACAGTCTGAAACTGTTAACGCTGTGCAGGTCATCAATAGAGAATTTACATGTATTGTGCCCTAAATTATCACAGCGATGTACTCACTGTTATGGTTAACTGTTCAAAACCTGCTGCTTTCTATTTCAAGACGCCGCAACATTCTCCGCTGCTATGGCCTCCAAGGAACTCTTAAATTATTCACGCCTTGAGTGTGGCATTTAACTGGGAGGGACCAAATGTTGTGGTGCAGTGTTTTTCGTCTTAGATGACTTCCTACATAAAACATTAACCTTTAATTTTTATTTCGAGGATAATATCTTTTCCGTTATTCTTTCCTTCATTCATGTCCTCAGAGGGACTATTACAAACGCTTAAATTTTCCGCTGTTGTTCTCGCTAATACACTACTGGCTATTAAAATTGCTACACCACGAGGATGACGTGCTACAGACACGAAATTTATCCGACAGGAAGAAGATGCTGTGATATGCAAATGATTACCTTTTCAGAGCATTCCCACAAGGTTGGCGCCGGTGGCGACACCTACAACGTGCTGAAATGAGCAAAGTTTCCAACCGATTTCTCATACACAAACAGCAATTGACCGGCGTTGGCTGGTGAAACGTTGTTGTGATGCCTGGTGTAAGGAGGAGAAATGCGTACCATCACGTTTCCGACTTCGATAAAGGTCGGATTGTAGCCTATCGCGATTGCAGTTTATCGTATCGCGACATTGCTGCTCGCGTTGGTCGAGATCCAATGACTGTTGGCAGAATATGGAATCGGTGGGTTTAGGAGGGTAATACGGAACGCCGTGCTGGATCCCAACGGCCTCGTATCACTAGCAGTCGAGATGACAGGCATCTTATCCGCATGGCTGTAACGGATCGTGCAGCCACGTCTCGAACCCCGAGTAAACAGATGGGGACGTTTGCAAGACAACAACCATCTGCACGAACAGTTCGACGACGTTTGCAGCAGCATGGACTATCAGCTCGGAGACCATGGCTGCGGTTAGCCTTGTCGCTGCATCACAGACAGGAGCTCCTGCGATGGTGTATTCAACGACGAACCTGGGTGCACGAATGGCAAAACGTCATTTTTTCGTATGAATCCAGGTTCTGTTTACAGCATCATGATGGTCGCATCCGTGTTTGGCGACATCGCGGTGAACGCACATTGGAAGCGTGTATTTGTCATCGCCATACTGGCGTATCACCCGGCGTGATGGTATGGGGTGCCATTGGTTACACGTCTCGGTCACCTCTTGTTCGCATTGACGGCACTTTCAACAGTGGACGTTACATTTCAGATGTGTTACGATCCGTGGCTCTACCCTTCATTCGATCGCTGCGAAACCCTACATTTCATCGAGATAATGCACGACCGCATGTTGCAGGTCCTGTACTGGCCTTTCTGGATACAGAAAATGTTCGACTGCTGCCCTGGCCAACACATTCTCCAGATATCTCACCAACTGAAAACGTCTGGTCAATGGTGGCCGAGCAACTGGCTCGTCACAATACGCCAGTCACTACTCTTGATGAACTGTGATATCGTGTTGAAGCTGCATGGGCAGCTGTACCTGTACACGCCATCCAAGCACTGTTTGACTCAATGCCCAGGAGTATTAAGGCCGTTATTACGGCCAGATGTAGTTGTTCTGGGTACTGATTTCTCAGGATCTATGCACCCAAATTGCGTGAAAACGTAATCACATGTCAGTTCTAGTATAATATATTTGTCCAATGAATACCCGTTTATCATCTGCATTTCTTCTTGGTGTAGCAATTTTAATGGCCAGTAGTGTATGTATGGCAACGGCCTTGCCACAGTGGATACACCGGTTCCCGTGAGATCACCGAAGTTAAGCGCTGTCGGGCGTGGCCGGCGCTTGGATGGGTCACCATCCCGCCGCCACGTGCTGTTGCCATTTTTCGGGGTGCACTCAGCCTCGTGATGCCAATTGAGGAGCTACTCGACCGACTAGTAGCGGCTCCGGTCAAAGAAAACCGTCATAACGACCGGGAGAGCGGTGTGCTGACCCCATGCCCCTCCTATCCGCATCCTCACCTGAGGGTGATACGGCGGTCGGATGGTCCCGGTGGGTCGCTTGCGGCCTGTAGACGGAGTTAGTTAGTTTTTTTAGTAGTGTATGTATGGGGTTTTATGCACTTGAGACTTGAGAGACAAAATACATTCGGTAAAAATTACGATGAGGCTGGTTTCTACCAGACCACGACTAGCTTATACAGTTTTAGCCACACACTTATGTAATTTTGATGGTGTCAGTGAGTACCCTTTAGAAATAACAGATTTATGCTGGTTATGCTTTTTTATATATTTGTGTCGAAACAGCCTCCTTCGATGAATGCAGATCAATTAAATGCAAAACGTTCACAGTAGTTTTTTACGAAACATGCAATATTTGGACTATTTTGTCTGCAACATGTTTTATATACACTTTTTACAATACTGCGACGGTATTGTAGAATTAATTTGTGCAAAGAAAGAAAGTGCTTCTGTCGGCCAGTCGCTGAAATTGTTCTAATGACAGAAATACTGGTACTTCAGATCATATGGCAATTGGGTTTGCAATATTAAAAATTTATTGTATATTTCTGGATTATTTATTTCCTTTCAATTTTTCTGTTCTGTTTAACCAGAAAGTTTCACCATTGTACTGTAAATATGAAGACTGACCTAGGCAGTCAGAAACGTATCCGGTAAGAAAGTCTCCATTGTATAAAATCTGAGATGCATGGATTTCCATATTCCATATTTTAAACGAGCCTATTTTACATTTGGACGGGGGTGCAATGATCAGTTTATCAACTGAGACGTATTAAACTTTAATCGACGATTTTACAGTATTTATTCAGGAATATCAGATATGTGCTTTGTAACCTCCCCACTCTATGAAAGTCAACGTATTACCAAAACTATGTCCCCACAAACTGTTATCCCACTTAAGCTCATTGCTAACCTTTGACTAAACAGAACTTAATTTGAACTGCACTGTAACGGATCTGAATGCAACTTTTTTTATATTAAATGCTCAACTGAAGTAAAACAATTATCTGGCCCTAATCAAAATTTCCACTTACCTCGCATCTTGAACACATTGATGCAGATTTCTCGAAAGCACCACAGCAAACAGCAAGCAGGCAGAAGCTAAGTTTGATTTCTATTTCTAAATAAAATTTCCAACTTGCATACCACATTTGGTGATGCTTAATGATGAACCATAGGGGGGGGGGGGAGGGGGGGAGAGTAATTATTCCTATGTAGTGATATTCCGAAACAACGATTGTAGAATGAGGTATATATTCAAAAAGACAGAGTAAAACTTCGTGTCACCTCCAAACATAATATTGTTCTATGCTTAGCAATCTGAACAATTATTTGGAAATGGTGCAATATCAACAGAGAATCCCTATAAAAATCAAATATCTTAATCAATTAATATCTTAATGCGTGACTCAGGGAAGTGGGGACGTCTTTCTCTCAGCTCTGAGCAAGTGAACCAAGTGAAGTAGCTTCCAATTATCATTTCTACAAATTAGGTGCGTAGTGCTGCAGTCTTACCTCAAACTTTCGAAATTAAGCTAAACGCATTCTCTGAAAATTATTTCGAACAGTTAATTCAAGAGCCCACGAGCATAAGAAACGGTTGTGAAAACACACTTGACCTCTTAGCAACAAATAATTCTGAGTTATTAACGAGCATCAAAACCGATCCGGGGATTAGTGAACACAGGGTTGTAGTAGCGAGATTGAATATTTAACCCCCAAATCCTCCAAAACTAAACGAAAAATATACCTATCCAAAAACGCAGATAAAAATTCACTTGACGCCTTCCTGAGAGACAGTCTCCACTCCTTCCAAATTAACAGTGTGAGTGTAGACCAGATGAGGCTTGAATTCAAAGAAATAGTATCGGTAGCAGTTGAAATATTTATACCAAATAAATTAACAAAAGACGGAGATGATCCTCTTTGGTACACAAAACGGGTCAGAACACTGTTGCAGGAACAACGAAACAATCATGCCCAATTTAAACAGACGCAAAATCTCCAAGATTGGTGATCTTTTACAGAATCTCGAAATTTTGCGCGGACTTCAATGCGAGATGCTTATAATAATTTCCATAAAGAAACGTTTTCTCGAAACCTGGCAGAAAATCCAAAGAGATTCGGTTCGTATGTGAAGAAAGCTAGCGCAAGACACAATCAATGCCTTATCTGCGCAATAGCAACGGAGATACTATCGATGACAGTGCTGCCAAAGCAGAGATACTAAACACAGCCTTCTGAAAAGCCTTCGCAAAGGAAACTGAAGTAAATGTTCCAGTATCCGAAGAAAGAACAGCTGCCAACATGAGTAACTTAGAAGTAAATATCCTCGGAGTAGTGAACCAACTTAAATTACTTAATAAAAGAAAGTCTTCTGGTCCAGACTGTATATCAATTAGGTTCCTTTCAGAGTATACTGATGCAATAGCTCCATACTTAACAATCATATACAACCGTTCGCTGGACGAAAAATTCATATGCAAAGACAGGAAAGTTTCACAGGTCACACCAAAACTTAGAAAGGTAGTAGGAGTAATCCACTAAATTACAGGTTCATATCATTAACGTCGATATGCACAGGATTTTGGTATATATATATATTGTGTTCGAAAGTTATATCGAAGAAAACGGTCTACTGACAGTCAGTCAACGCGGAATTAGGAAACATCGTTCTTGTGAAACACATCTATCGCTTTACTTGGATGATGTGTTGAGTGCTACTGACAAGGGATTACAGACTGATCCCGTATTTCTGGATTTCCGGAAGGCTTTTGACACTGTACCACACAAGCAGCTTGTAGTGAAATTTCGTGCACATAGAATATCGTCTCAGTTACACTATATGATCAAAAGTATCCGGACACCACCAAAAACATACGTTTTTCATATTAGGTGAATTGTACTGCCACCTATTGCCAGGTACTCCATATTAGCGTTCTCAGTAGACATCATGAGAGACCAGAATAGGGCGCTCCGCGGAACTCACAGACTTCGAACGTGGTCAGGTGATTGGGTGCCACTTGTGTCAAACGTCTGTGCGCGTGATTTCCACACTCCTGAACATCCCTAGGTCCATTGTCTCCGACGTGATAGTGAAGAGAAAACGTGAAGGAACACGTACAGAACAAAAGCGTACAGGCCGACCTCGTCTGTTGACTGACAGAGACAACCGACAGTAGAAGAGGGTCGTAATGGGTAACAGACATCCCTCTATGCGGACCATCACACAGGAATTCCAAACTGCATTAGGATCCACTGCAAGTAGTATGACAGTTAGGGCGGGAGGTGAGAAAACTTGGATTTCATGGTCGAGTGACTGCTCATAAACCGCACATCACGCCGGTAAATGCCAAACGACACCTCGCTTGATGTAAGGAGCGTAAACATTGGACGATTGAACAGTGGAAAAACGTTGTGTGGAGTGACGAATCACGGTACACAATGTGGCGATCCGAAGGCAGGGTGTGGGTATGGCGAATGCCCGGTGAACGTCATCTGCCAGCGTGTGTAGTGCCAACAGTAAAATTCGGAGGCGGCGGTGTTACGGTGTGGTTGTGTTTTTCATGGAGAGGGCTTGCATCCCTTGTTGTTTTGCGTGGCACTATCATAGCACAGGGCTACACTGATGTTGTAAGCGCCTTCTTGCTTCCCACTGTTGAAGAGCAAATCGGGAATGGCGATTGCATCTTTCAACGCGATCGAGCACTTGTTCATGATGCACGGCCTGTGGATGAGTGGTTACACGACAATAACACCCCTTTAATGGACTGGCCTGCACAGAGTCCTGACCTGAATCCTAGAGACCACCTTTGGGATGTTTTGGAAGGCCGACCTCGTGCCAGGCCTAGCCGACTGACATCGATACCTCTCCTCGTGCAGCACTCCGTGAACAATGGGCCGCCATTCCCCAAGAAACCTTCCAGGACCTGATTGAACGTATGCCTGCGAGAGTGGAAGCTGTCATCAAGGATGATGGTGGGCCGACACCATATTGAATTCCAGTGTTACCGATGGAGGGTGGCACGAACTTTTAAGTCATTTTCAGCCAGGTGTCCGATACTTTTGATCACATAGTGTACATGACTGGATTCGTGTTTTTTGTCAGAGAGGTCACAGTTAGTAGTAACTGACGAAAAGACAACGAGTAAAACATAAGTGGTTTCTGGCGTTATAGGCGCTTTGCTCTTCCTTATTTACATAAACGATTTGGTAGACAATCTGAAGAGCCGTCTTAGGTTGTTTGCAGATGACGCAGTCGTTATGGACTAGTAAAGGCATCAGAAGATGAAAACAAAATTTCAAAACGATGTAGAAAAGATAGCTGTTTGGTGCGAAAGTTGGCAGTTGACCCTACATAACGAAAAATGTGAGGTCATCCACATAAGTGCTAAAAGAAATCCGTTAAACTTAGGTTACACGATAAATCAGTCAAATGTAAAGGCCCTAAATTCAACTAAATACCTAGGAATTACAATTAAGAAAAACGTATATAGGTAGGGACACATATAAAATGTTGTAGGGAAGGCTAACGAAAGACTGCGTTTTACTGGCAGAACACTTAGAAAATGTAACAGATCTACTAAGGAGACTGCCAACCTACATTTGCCCGACCTCTTCTAGAATACTGCTGCACGTTGTGGGATCTTTACCAGATAAGATCGATGGAGTACATCGAAAAAGTTCAAAGAATGTCAGCACGTTTTATATTATCGCGAAATATGGGAGAGAGTGTCACTGATATGGTGCAGAATTTGAGGTGGACGTCATTAAAACATAGGCGTTTTTCGTTGCAGCGGAATTTTCTCACGAAATTCCAGTCACCAACTTTCTCCTCCGAATGGGAAAATATTTTGTTGACCTCGACTTACATAGGGAGAAACGATCACCATGATGCTATAAGGAAATCTGAGCTCTTACGGTAAGATATACGTGCTCGTTCTTTCCGAGCGCTATAAATCGATAACATACGAAAACCAAGATGACGTGACCCCCTTACAGCTTGCACGCCGATATTCGATACAAAATAAGTCTAAGAAAGTAGTACTGTAGAGTTATTAAGTACACCTGTAGTTTCGGGTTTTTAAAATCTGTTTTTCGATTCTCTCTTAAACTAATATCTCAGTAACTGATTCATCGTGAATCTTCGGCTTCAAGGCAATGAGCAGAGTTACAGCACGAATATACGTGGCTTTTACTGTTAATAAAGCAACAATTCAGCAGAAATGACTTTTTTACGAATATTTTGTTTCAGATTTCAGTGGCTTTGTCCGTCGTCGGTCATGAATTGCGGGTGTTGTGGTGCTCATTCCGAAGACACGTTTGGTGCCGTTCTCCAAGCTGGTTTCTTCTGCGCAACCCCCTTCACCCCTAAGAGTATTTCAACCTTGACTGCATGCGGTAGTGATACCTTCGTCTCCTATAATTCCACCCTCCTCTCCCACCCTCCACCTCATATTCTCCGTTTTGAAATGCCTCAGCGTATGTCCTGTGTACTGATCGCTTGTGTCAGTGAAGTTATTTCATATATTTCTGTTCTCCCAAATTACGAATGGCGTTCCATAAGAAATGCAATACAAAAAATGGTTCAAATGGCTCTGAGCACTATGGGACTTAACTTCTAAGGTCATCAGTCCCCTAGAACTTAGAACTACTTAAACCTAACTAACCTAAGGACATCACACACATCCATGCCCGAGGCAGGATTCGAACCTGCGACCGTAGCGGTCGCGCGGTTCCAGACTGTAGCGCCTAGAACCGCTCGGCCATCTCGGCCGGAGAAATGTAATACTTTTTTTTTCTGAACGCAAGTACTTTTATTCAGGATTTCAATAAACCATATTATTACCCACCGTTTGGCTGCAAAATCTTATTTTTCAACATAATCTATGTTCAATGTGATAGCCTTACGCCACCTTACTGGGAGCACGGTACCACTGTACTCTTCCACGTCGGAGGGAGCGTCTTGCTGCATCAATATCCTCCGAATCATCCACGTACTGGTTCACTGGGCCAAACACATGGAAGGTGCGAGATCTAGGCTGTAGGGTGGATGAGAAGGAACAGTTCAGTGAAGCACTACCAGTTATACAGCAAGGTGTTTGACTGTGATCCGTCGATCACCTCGAGTGAGAGTGTCCGCACGTTCCAACACTGCAAGAGTGCACAGCTGTGTGTGTGTTGTCGGTCAGCACGGGGGAGATCGGACAGGTTTGCGCGATTTTGTTTCGATGATGACAAAAGCCTCGCCCAACGACTCACAGTGCTTTTGTTCACTGCCAGGTCCCGTAAACATTCCGCAAGTGTTTATGAGCATCTCCGATGCTCTGGTTTTCCGCCAAGACGAAACCGAATGGCAGATCTGTGCTTGGAACGCAGCTCCGTTACAGACGCCATTCTGAACACTATGTATAGCGCCGAAACTATAAGGACTGAAGCGGGAGTATTGCACGGTGTCCCACAACAAATTCCGCATATTTTTCAACCGTAATTGGCTGAGAAAAAAGGTATTGCATTACTTATTGCGCGTTTCTCCTACATTCAACAACTCTTCATTAGTTACCCCATATATCTACCTAATTTTCACCATTCTTCTGTGGCAAAACTTTCCAAAATCTTCTATCCTCTTATTCCCTGCACTATCTATCGATAACGTTTCACTTATGTACAATGCTTCTAGACAAATAACTTCAGAAAAGACTTCATATTCAACTTTACATTTGATGTTAACAAATTTCTCTTTTCTATAAACGCTTCTCTTGCTACTGCTAGTCTGCATTTTATGTTCTCTCTCCATTGGCCTCCGTCAGTTATTTTGATTTAAAAATAGCAGAACTAATCTGCTATTTTTAGTTTCCCGTTTCCTAATATAACACACTCAGCGGCACCTGATTTGATCCAACAACGCTGCAACACGCTTTTCTGTTCAATGTGCAGATTGAGTAACCTCGGAGATAGGCTACAACCCTGTCTCATTCCATTCTCAACTACTGTTCCACTTTGATGTCCTTCGACTCTTGTAACTGCAGTACATGCAGTGCGATTTCTGTACAAGTCGAATCTAACCTTTCGCTTCATGTGTTTTATCCATGTTACCTTCAGAATTTCAAAGCGTTTTTTCCAGTCAACATTATTAAAAAGTGTTTACGAAAAACTATAAATGCTTTAAAAGAAAGTATACCTTACTTCAGCCTATGCTACGTCGCGTTAAAAATGGTTCAAATGGCTCTGAGCACTATGAAACTTAACATCTGAAGTCATCAGTCCCCTAGAACTTAGAACTACTTAAACCTAACCTAAGGACATCACACACATCCATGCCCGTAGCGGTCGCGCGGTTCCAGACTGAAGCGCCTAGAACCGCTCGGCCACACTGGCCGGCCGCGACACTGTTATCCCGCGCGTTCCTACATTTCTCCGGAACCCAAACTCATCTTCCCCGAGGTCAATTTCTACCAGTCTGTCTTTTCTTTTGTAAATAATGGCGTGGATTCGAGGGGGCTTATACCCAAGGCTTTAAACTAAGGCTTTCTGTTTGTGCCTACTTTATGAAATGAAGAATGTTTGGAATCCAGTGTCGCAGCCATCTCCTGCACAAGACTGGAACAGACAAAGGCAGACGAGAAACACAGTGTGGCCCTATTTGAAGAGCCGTGCTCACATCTGCCTCAGCGAGCAGTAACATAAACACAAATTAGAACTTCCGGTACTAGGACCTCTCTCCTCTGGAATATGACTCTGCCTACTTAACGAGACACGACACTTGGTGTTTACATATTCATAATCTGTGCTTAACTGGTTGCTAAATGCCTCAAACATGAAAACCGGTACTCACAAGTGTGATATTACCCTACAAATTCCTTACCACAATAAATCTACGACGAGACTAATGTGAACTTGTGGGGAACAGTGGCGACGGGAGTTTACGAGGTGAGAGAAGGCGAAAAATGATCACACACGGCGTGCCGCCTTCACACGGATACAAACATCAGGTTCTGAGTAACTCTCGTCGAGAGCCGTTACCGTTCCTGGTAATTCCTGGTAATGCGCAACATGCTTCCCGCATCTTAACGTACCAGACGCGCAGAGAGGCGGTATGGCAATGGAAAACCGTTTAACTTACGATCTACAGAATCTGATAAAAAGTAACTGGGCACCTATTAGCTGACATCAATGTTCAGCGTGTCCACTCTTCACCTTTATGACGACTTGCTGGACATACTTACACTGAAGTGTTTGAACGTCTGTGGAGAGATGACAGACCATACTTTCTAAAGAGCCGAAGCCAGAGAAGGTAGTGATCTTGAACCCTGGCGTCTGGAGCGAAGTCACCGTTGTAGCTCGTCCTGAAGGTGTTCCATTTGTATCAGGTCAGGACTCTGGGCAGACCAGTCCACTAAAGGAATGTTATTGGCCATAAAACATTGCCTCATAGATACTGCTTTATGACAGGTTAGATTATCATGCTAATAAAAACAACCAACGTGTCCGAACTGTTCCTTTACTGCACGCAGTACAAAATGCTGCAAAATGTGTTCATATCCTTCCGCATTTAACATTTACAGTTTTATTAAGCACAATAAGGGGACCACACCCTAACCACGAAAAACATCCCCATACCTCCGAACTTCACTACACATGGTGGCAGGTAAATTTCTAACTTATGTTTTACACGTTTAGTTCCGTAGGACCAAATTGAGGAGCAAATCTCATAAAGCGAGTCAGTACATGAAATTAACAGAGATAAAAGTAAAATGCAGCTAAATCCTATGTAGATGACAAGTTGAGAGTATGTATTACCATAATCAACAATATCACAGAAATTAGCTTTATTTTTTCCAGAAACTCCCCGAGAGAATAGGAGTGACCCATGAGAAAATTCTTCAGTTTAGATTTGAATGTGCCGAGATTACTGCTAAGATTTTTTAATTTTTGTGATAGGTTGTTGAAAATACACACATCAAAAAAAGTTTTGAATCAACCCGGTTCCCAGAACTCCTGAACATAGACGTTGACTGTGTATATTGTATCACAGATACAGCCCCTTTGACTGTTCAGAGATGTCACTATACCCGCCCAAACGTGTAAACAACCATGCATGACCAGCGCCTATTAGATGGAGGGGGCCAGACAGCCCATCAGTTCCATTCATTACACCAAAAAGTAGGTACACGGCTCATGTTGTCTGTAGTTCAACCATGCCTAGACGGTCAATACCGAGGTTCGACCGCGTCCGCATTGTTACTTTGAGCCAGGAAAGGCTCTCAACAAGGGAAGTGTCCAGGCGTCTCGGAGTGAACCAAAGCGATGTTGTTCGGACATGGAGGAGATATAGAGAGACAGTAACTGTCGATGACTTGCCTCGCTCAAGCCGCCCAAGGGCTACTACTGCAGTGGATGACCACTACCTACGGATTATGACTCGGAAGAACCCGGCATCAACGCCACCATGTAGAATAATGCTTTTTGTGCAATCACAGGACGTCGTGTTACGCCTCAAACTGTGCGCAATAGGCTGCATGATGCGCAACTTCACTCCCAACGTTCACGGCGAGGTCCATCTTTGCAACCCGACAACATGCAGCGCGGTGCAGTTGGGCTCAACAACATGCCGAATGGACCACTCAGGACTGGCATCACGTTCTACTCACCGATGAGTGTCGCATATGTCTTCAACCAGACAATCGTCGGAGACTTGTTTGGACGCAACCCTGTCAGACTGAACGCTTTAGACACACTGTCCAGCGCGTGCAGCAAGGTGGGCCGACGTACGCCGCTGGTAGTCTTGGAAGGCGCCGTAACGGCTGTACGATACGTGAATGCCATCCTCCGACCGACAGTGCAACCATATCGGCAGCATACTGTCGAGGCATTCGTCTTCATGGACGACAATTCGCGCCCCCATCGTACACATCTTGTGAATGACTTCGTTGAGGATAGCGACATCTCTCGACTAGAGTGGCCAGCATGTTCCCCAGACATGAGCTGTTTATCGACGACGTGACCCACCAACCACTCTGAAGGACCTACGCCAAATCGCTGTTGAGGAGTGGGACAATGTGGACCAAAAATGCCTTGATGAACTTGTGGACAGTATGCCACGACGAATACAGGCATGCATCAGTGCAAGATGACTTGCTATTGGGTATCAGAGGTACCGGTGTACCACCTCTGAATGTCTCGCTGTATGGTGCTAAAACATGCAATGTGTGGTTTTCATGAGCAATAAAAAGTGCGGAAATGATGTTTATGTTGATCTCAATTCCAATTTTCTGAACAGGTTCCAGAACTCTCGGAACCAAGGTGATGTAAAACTGTCTTTGGTGTGTGTAGTAGAGCAGAATACTGCTCGCCTTTGTGCATTAGGTTCAAGGTTTGATTCAAATGCACACTGTATTTCTGTCTAATATTAACTGAGTGAAAGCTGCTAATTCTTGGGAATAAGCTCATATTGTAAATAGCAAACGACACTAAGGAAAATAAGTATTGAAAGGCAAACGTCAGACTTTCCATCAACCTGAACAGGGTCGGCAAGAGATTCGCGAACTTACACCACACATTGCTCCATTTGCCTTTTCTGGGAATACCCTTCGTGAATGAGAGGAGGTATCCGAGGATATAAAGCCTTAGGTCATAAGCGAATGAAAATACGCGAAGCAGACTAATTTTCGTGTTCCATCCTCACTTACTGCAGGTATTGTTCTGATGGTAAATATTGTACCATTCAGTTTTGGAAAAAGATGTTCAACATGGTTTGCATGACAGTTACCTATTTAACTGAACACCTAGAAATTAGAATTATTCAGACTCACTTATCGTATGTCCGTTCCGTGTAAGGGTGTCCATTTTAATTCCACTGTTTGTTAGAAACTAAAATCTGAGTCTCACTGTGATTTAGCATCTTTTTATATTCTGCAAGCCTTCGTGTTCTGGGGCGATGTCCCAACTCTAATCCCTACACTTGATATTTAGTATCACAAAATAAGCTACGTTAATAATGTTACTGCCTGGCTTCTGAACAGACATTTACCTCTACAAGGTGAACCCGATCATCACCAATAAAATTTTTGGAGGTCTTTCAGGGATATTTTTCCGAATATGGTCGGCCCACGTGGTCTACTGGTAAAGCGTGTGTCTGGAAGCCGAGAGCCACAAGATCGTATCTCGTTCGGTTCAAGGATTTCTTCAGACTGATTTTAAGCTTGCCTTCACATTTCAACTGCGGTTCGGCTTCCGCGTTAAACTGCAGGTTCTGTTTATCCAGTACGATAATTGGGGTAGCTTAGAGGCAGACAAGTCGCCAAAAGTGATGTCCAGTTGAAAGACTTGCACCAGGCCATTGAACTACACGGAATTATTATTATAGAGGGTGTCCCAAAAATGTTGCGGCAATCCGCCTACGAGTAGCCTACATTTTGTGTTATGCGTTTGCGTTCAAAAAATGGTTCAAATGGCTCTGAGCACTATGGGACTCAACTGCTGTGGTCATAAGTCCCCTAGAACTTAGAACTACTTAAACCTAAGGACCTCACACACATCCATGCCCGGACTGAAGCGCCTAGAACCGCTTGGCCACTACGGCCGGCTATCGGTTTTGGTGATTGCCTTTTCAGGCTTGTCGCTGATGTGAATATATTTTCACAAACTCAAGGGCAATAGCTGCTTTATTTCTATGTAAGGAGTGACCACGAACTACGGGTCCCTTATATCAAAATAATCAGAAAATATTCCCGAACAACGTCCGAAATTTTGTCGACGATCTTCTGGTTCCCTTGTACTGAATAGGGAATGGAATAATTCACAAACAACATGACATGTAAATGTGGACATAGCGACTCCATAAACTGTGTTGCATACGTGAAAACTTACTGACGGAGCAGTCTGTCTGCAGACGGATACCACTACCACACTTTAGGAAATTAGCTTCACTGGCAGTACATCTCTCACACGTTCTTGAATAATGTGTTGGCAGGACTTGTACCTCCTGGTCCTAGCAAGCCAAGTGCACACCCTGACTGAGCAGTCAGTGTGCCAGCGTACCACTCGGAGGACACGAGACACAGATAGGGGTATGTCCTTGGTAGGAGGATTGGAACGGGATGCACTCGGTCGCAAGAAAAGTAGCAGCCAAAAGGTCTGGAAATCTGACAACGGTTGGGCTGGATGTGTGTTGATCGCACACCGCTCCATACCACATCCAAGTGATACCATTGGTAGAGGATGACACTATGGCAAGTCTGTATAGCGTGATCCGCGAAGTTCCTCTTCCCTTTCACACGCAAATAGAATTCACCTGAATTCTATACTTATCTGGCTGTTTCATCGATAACTATGTTTGTTCGTGTACAGAAACGCCCAGACCTAGAGGAATATTGTTAACCATTGAACACTGGTAATGTATTAACATAGTCGTCGTTATCAGTGCTCGTTGTATGGTCTTGTAATCTCTCGAATAGAAAAATTTCTTTTAACTTTATTTAGATTCTGTGTTTACTGACAAATATACAGTGTGTAACGGGTATAAGTGGAAATATTTTTATATGTGGTACCTTAATATGTACACACGTCAGTGTGTTGATTGTTTTTTTCTCTGCATCGAAACAGTCCCCGCAAATACAAGTCACAAACTTTGCGACCTGATATGTAATTCACCGTCATTACTGCACCACTAAGTGGATTACACCTATCAGTATACGTAGTTTTGCGTCCACGCTTCCACACTTCAACGCCCGACCTGCTGAACAGGGGAAAATAAACATTAATGTCTCGCTCTTGCCACATATACTTGCAGACACTACACGACCTAAAAACTTACTGTTTGTAATAGCTGTGATTATTGCTCAGCAAATGACGTAAATAGTGATGTAATCTCGCTCAGTACATTGTCCTCAGTCGCCAATAGAAATATTTGCACTTATGCCCATTACGCTCTTCATATGTTAGTTATAAATATTGAATCACATTTTTAATAAAAATAACTTCTTTTTAATTACCGGGCGCATGAAGATAAATTAAAATTTAATACAGAACGCGATACGCCTTGTTAAACGACAAAAATTACGTACATCATTAACACTGTTCAGTATCTAGATATAGAAAAATATTTAAATTTCTACTTAACGTTTTACATTTCTGAAACATATTTTAATTTATTCGGAATACACATATTCATGCACTTAGTAATCCTAAAAATAAAAATATATTATTTTCCTTAAAATTATGATTCAGTATTTGTTAATTAACTTACCTATTTCTTAATAAATATGTAAGTTCAGCAAAACAAAACAAAAATAATGTTACTAAAGTGATTCGAATTAGCAACTTTGCTACGACTTTTACGTTAAGCAGTTATTTTTCATCTGCTGACAACTATGTGAATAACTTACAACTGTTTAATACAGTAGTTAACAGCGCTCGGAAATCTTCTAACCTTCAACGGCGGTTTTTGCGATTTGTTTCGAGAACTGCGTCGTACTGCTTTAGGAAATAATATCCTATAAGTATGAAGAAAATGGAAGAGGACCCGTCCGTGTTAGAATCTGAATCGTACAGTAAACATCGGACACCTATCATCACAGCTGATGAAACAGTGACTGCACTTCACGATACGGTATTGCAGCATATTGAAACCACATTTTGAATCTCCTATGGGCGTACTCATGACATTGTTTTCGATATTTAGGGAATGCGGAAAGTTTCATCTCGGTGGGTCTCGAAAGACTCCAATGCAGATCAGAGACGGGGAGTGTGTGCAGTGTCTCACTACGGGATAAATTAATTAACAGTAACGGCAGTGTTGTAAAGAAATCATCCTGCCAACACATTATTCAAGAACGTGTGAGAGATGTACTGCCAGTGAAGCTAATTTCCTAAAGTGTGGCAGTGGTATCCGTCTGCAGACAGACTGCTCTGTCAGTAAGTTCATTTGATTATACCTTTCAGTATGTGGACATTTTTGCTAATATTTAGCTGCGTACCATACTAAATCCTCGTTTACGCACAATAAGAAACAATTCGAAATTAGATCACACAGGAGATAAGTCGTAAAGGACCTACAAAAACATGGCATACACTTACGAAGATGCCGTAGGGGCAGAAAGGGAACATAGCAACAGAAGTAACTGCCAGACCAAGAATGAGATATCCAACTCTTGCAGTCAGTGAGAAAGCAGAGCAGACCTAATGCCAAGAAAATGACCTATTCCCTTTCTTCTGTGGGTAATCTTACAAAAATATCCTATTTCAACTTTAATCTCGCGGAATGTGAAGAATGTATTAGTTGTAAGTAACTTTGTGAATGTTGTTGTTGTTGTTGTGGTCTTCAGTCCTGAGACTGGTTTGATGCAGCTCTCCATGCTACTCTATCCTGTGCAAGGTTCTTCATCTCCCAGTACCTACTAATCTCTTTAGTGTACTCATCTCTTGGTCTCCGTATACGATTTTTACCCTCCACGTTGCCCTCCAATACTAAATTGGTGATCCCTTGATGCCTCAGAATACGTCCTACCAACCGATCCCTTCTTCTACGAAAGTTGTGCCACAAATTTCTCTTCTCCCCAATTCTTTTCAATACCTCCTCATTAGTTATGTGATCTACACATCTAATCTTCAGCATTATTCTGTATCACCACATTTCGGAAGCTTCTATTCTCTTCCTGTCCAAACCGGTTATCGTCCATGTTTCACTTCCATACATGGCTACACTCCATACAAATACTTTCAGAAACGACATCCTGACACTTAAATCTATACTCGATCTCAACAAATTTCTCTTTTTCAGAAAAACTTTCCTTGCCATTGCCAGTCTACATTTTATATCCTCTCTACTTCGACCATCATCAGTTATTTTGCTCCCACAAATAGCAAAACGCATTTACTACTTTAAGTGTCTCATTTCCTAATCTAATACCCTCAGCATCACCCGAGTTAACTCGGCTACATTCCATTATCCTCGTTTTGTTTTTGTTGATGTTCATCTTATATCCTCCTCTCAAGACACTGTCCATTCCGTTCAGCTGCTCTTCCATGTCCTATGCTGTCTCTGACAGAATTAGAATGTCGTCGGCGAACCTCAAAGTTTTTTTTCTTCTCCATCGATTTTAATTCCTACTCCGAATCTTTGTTTCTTTAACTGCTTGCTCAATATACAGACTGAATAGTAATATGAAATCAGGTCATCACCTGTGCCCCGAATTTTGGTTTTGAGGCCTTGAGATTTAGAAGCTTCTCACTTGACACGTTGCTCTGCTCCTGTCTATAACAGGCGGTACCGTGCAGATTCCCTTTTGTGCAACTAATTTCTTGCTGCACGTGTCGGTTTTCTTGAGCTAGTCCCTCGCCACAGCGGCAGCCCGCGTCAACAGTGGCGCGTCGTACCGGTTGTGTCTCCACAGAGATGAGGGCGCGGCGCTGGTACTGCTGTATCAGGTTCCAGCGTCCACTCAGCACCAGCACCTGACGTGCAGCCTCAGTGTCTCTTCTCTCTCTCTCTCTCTCTCCGAACCGGATTTTTGACCTTCACACACGTGGCTCACCTCGTGTCCTTCATCTCTAACGACCACGTGGATAGCCCATTTTAGCTACACGTTAACAGCGGCCAGCAACAGTCTTTTTTTCGTCTCGAGTTGCGACACGGGATGAAGCAGGAAACCTATACCGGGAACTACATATTAGAACTAATTTTACGAGGTGCCACCAGACTCCTAAAACAAAAAACACGGAAAATAAAGTCCATATAAACATATATCCAGAAACCTTCCCTCTCAGATAGTGAAGGAATATTGTACATCTTGGAAGTCACTGTGAAGAGCGTGGCAGAAGATACACAGAAGAATAACACATATTGGGGTTTCTTCGCGTTCCATTCGCTTATTTACACTATTTGATCAAAAGTAACTGAACATACCATGTCTTACGGAATTGATCACTATATACTGTGTGATCAGAAAGTCTGTATAAATTTGAAAATAAATCACGGAATAATGTAGATAGAGAGGTACAAATTGACACACATGCTTGGAATGACATGGGATTTTATTAGAACCAAAAAATACAAACGTTCAAAAAATGTCCGACAGATGGCGCTTCATCTGATCAGAGTAGCAATAATTAGCATAACAAAGTAAGACAAAGCAAAGATGATGTTCTTTACAGGAAATGCTCAATGTGTCCACCATCATTCCTCAACAATAGCTGTAGTCGAGGAATAATGTTGTGAACAGCACTGTAAAGCATGTCCGGAGTTATGGTGAGGCTCTGGCGTCGGATGTTGTCTTTCAGCATCCATAGAGATGTCGGTGGATCACGATACACTTGCGACTTCAGGTAACCGCAAAGCCAATAATCGCACTGACTGTGGCCTGGGGACCTGGGAGGCCAAGCATGACGAAAGTGGCGGCTGAGCACACGATCATCACCAAACGACGCGCGCAAGAGATCTTTCACGCGCCTAGCAATATGGGGTGGAGCGCCATCCTGCATAAACATCGTACGTTCCAGCAGGTGTTTATCAGCCAGGCTGGGGATGAAGCGATTCTGTAACATTTCGGCGTACCTCTCACCCGTCATGATAGCAGTTTTGCTGTCCAGCGCCATCTGTCGGATATTTTGTGAACTTTTTTTTATTATTATTATTCTAATAAAACCCCATGTCATTCCAAGCATGTGTGTCAATTTTTACCTCTATCTACATTATTCCGTGGTTTATTAAGTTTTCTAATTTATACTGACTTCATGATCACCCTGTATGACGAGTGAAGCAACCAGCCAATATAAAAGGAGGCGAGGAGTAACGTGTTGTCGGTAGAGAAGCAGTAACAACAGAATGTGTCGGTCGGGAGAGGTCAGTGACTTCGAACGTAGTCAGCGAATGTCACCTGAGTAACAGTGATATTTCGACACACCTAAAGCAACCAAGTCGACCGTTAGTGATGTAACTGTGAAGTGGAAAAGCGAAGGAACAACCTTATGTAAACCAAGACCAGGAATGCCTCCTGTACTGAGGTACAGCGAACTGTAGAGCATTGCGGAGGTTGGTTGTAAAAATGAAATCACCTAAAAGAGTCTTTCGTGAGTTCCGAAGTACTATCAGTTGTCCATCTAGTAGACTTACTGGGCTTAGAGAGTCAAAAAGAATGGGATACGCTGGTCGAAAAGATCCACATAACTCACACATTTCTACAATCAACGCTCAGCGTTGCTTGAGGTGGTCTCAAGAGCATAGCTGGGCACAAGACCATTAATAGTTAATTGACAATGTTAACTTTTCGAGTAACGAATCGACTTTTGGGTTAATTTTTAAGGAACATTAACGAAATCTTTAACGTCCGCTTACTTTGTTTGAGTCCGTTAATTGTTAATTAGGTATTAGAGATAAGGCTTGGGGTCTTGCGAATTAAACAGCTTTAGCCGATTCCTTATTATGTGACATACAAAGAAGAAGGTTTCTACTTCTACTAAACAAAGAGCAATGCCAACTTGCTGCAACTTTTCATGTGAAGCTCTGGTTGATGTGGCTGGAAATGTGTGACAACAGTCGAGTGGAAGCAGTAAGAAAACGAATGGAATGAGCAGCAGAAAAGGCTTTGAGGCACGAAGCCGCCGATAGTTCAATAGATACGTTAGACGGCGGTCTCGGAAGCAGCAACAACGAAGACGAGGATTTGTTTACGTCTGTCACTGAATTTAAAGAGAAGCCTATTAGTAACACACCCGTAAAAAGTAAAACCCCATCAAAATGTGGTAGGACATGAAATCAAAAGACTCATTCAATAATGCGGTATTTATTGAGAAACAGGTTTTAGTAAATTTTTTGATTAAATATACTCTCGTGTGCTGCAGTCGAACGATGTTTTTCTGCGGACAAAGAGATTTTGTCTCCTAAACGAGGCCCGCTCTCAAATGAAAACATTAATTTCGTGATGCCGCAGTGGAGTGTCGTAGGACCGTTGCTAGTCACAATATACATAAATGACCTTGTGGATAACATCGGAAGTTCACTGAGGCTTTTTGCGGATGATGCTGTAGTATATCTAGAGGTTGTAACAATGGAAAATTGTACTGAAATGCAGGAGGATCTGCAACGAATTGACGCATGGTGCAGGGAATGGCAATTGAATCTCAGCGTAGACAAGTGTAACGTGCTGTGAATACATAGAAAGAAAGCTACTTAATCATTTAGCTACAATATAGCAGGTCAGCAACTGGAAGCAGTTAATTCTATAAATTATCTGGGAGTAGGCATTAGGAGTGATTTAAAATGGAATGACCAAATAAAATTAATCGTCGATAAAGCGGATGCCAGACAGATTCATTGGAAGAATCCAAGGAAATGCAATCCGAAAACAAAGGAAGTAGGTTACAGTACACTTGTTCGCCCACCGCTTGAATACTGCCCACCGGTGTGGGATCCGTACCAAATAGGGTTGATAGAAGAGATAGAGAAGATACAACGGAGAGCAGCGCTCTTCGTTACAGGATCATTTAGTAATCGCGAAAGAGAGAAACTCCAGTGGAAGACTCTGCAAGAGAGACGCTCAGCAGCTCGGTACGTGCTTTTGTTGAAGTTTCGAGAACATACCTTCACTGAGGAGTCAAGCAGTATATTGTTTCCTCCTACGTATACTCGCGAAGAGACCATGAGGATAAAATCAGAGAGATCAGAGCCCACACAGAGGCATAGCGACAATCTTTCTTTCCACGAACAATACGAGACTGTAATAGAAGAGAGAACCGATAGAGGTACTCAAAGTACCCTCCACCACACACCGTCGGGTGGCTTGCGGAGTATGGATGTAGATGTAGATGTAGAAGGGAAATATATATCTTACAACAGACCCCGTCTGACTCTCCTATATTTTGATTCTCCCGAGATTTCATAAAAATAATCAAATAGTTATAAAACTGAATGACTAAACTGTTTATCTTCGATGTCCTATCTAAACTCCCCGACCAAAACATCGTTATTTAAGCAACGGCAATACATTTTATGCGCTTCCTAGTTTCACTACACCCACAACGTAAAGTTTACTACTACCACTGAACTTCCGATGTATCACCCATAAAGTAACGCTTAAACGTTTAACTGAGTTAACTTTTTCAGTAACGGATTAACGATAAGCGAAGTAAACGTTTTGTTTAACGTTTCCCAGATATGCTAAAGACCGACGTCATTGGACAGTGGATGACTAGAAACGAGTGATTTGGATTGAAAAATCACACTATACCCTTTGGCATTCCTATGGAAGAGTTGAGGTTCGACGAACGCCTGGGGATCGTTGCCAGCTATCGTATGTAATACCAACATTGAAGTACGGAGGAGGTGCTGTTACCGATTGGGTGTGTTTGTCGTGGTTAGGATGTTGTTTCCTTATTTTAGTTAATAAAACGTTGAATGCGGAAGGATATGATAAATATTATACAGAATTGTGTTGATCAGGTAGTTCGCTCTGGTAGAATGGCTGCTTAAATGACTCTACATGTGCTGCATTTAGTTTAATGTTGTCTTCGAGCTACTTACGGGAGCGATATGTGTTTTGACGTTAGAAAGTGATTCAAAATGTACTGAGCTCGCTTCTACACAGGCATGTACTTATCGTATCACGGATCATTCAGTGCAACACGAACAATCCGACAGGAAAGTGTTATAGCCCCATCAGGCAATCTGCACATGTACCGTTTTACTTGCAGGGGCCCATCTTGTAGCAAGTATGGAAGAGTGTCGTGTATGAAGTCCTTGTGCACAGTTTATATAAGATGTGCTGGAAGCACACGCGCTTACCAAACAGCTACCTTCAGTCCCAGATTCCACATTAATTTTAAAATCCTCCGAACGGCTAGCACGAATTTATTAAGAGTATTTTGTGCGTATGTATGTAGAAACAAGATGAGGATAGTCTGAAGATTTGTTAAGAGTTTGTGAGATCTTTGTGAAATGTTCTTTCATTAATAACGTGAAAGATTTTTCGGCCATACGGGATATAGCAGCTACGAAAGACCACACCAGATACATCCAGAGCGAATAAAAGTGTCTAGGAGCAGTTTTCACTTAACTGCAGCGGAAATTTTGGAAAATTTTCAGACCTCTGAAGGTTATGTTGACGTTTCTAGTTGCCAAATTACGATACCAACTTTCCATATTCAATCAAATTACGTACTTTTCCTATGACATTGTAAGAAACTTCGCAAGTGGAAGAGTTCAAAGACATGATATGTGTGGAACTTGAGTAAATAATCTAACAAGATAACATGCCGTAGAACACTGTATCGCTTAGAGGACAGGAAATCCAACAAGCATCTGCCCTATCGTACAATATGTTACCAAACGCGTAACTCAGGCATGGTTCTTGTGTTTATTATTAAGACTGTCGTATCAACCACTCAAGAAGTTTACTTCGAGCATTGATATGTGTTATAAAGCGATTCCGTCTGACAATACAGCACGTTGAATTTCATCTGGACATATCACAGTATAGACGCCTCTATAGGGGGGCTTTGGTGTTTCCATGAACGTCTCTTGTTTCAATTTTTCCTACAGATAAAAATGCAAACCCTTTAAGTCTGGTGAGCTTGCACACCATTTTACCTCTCCCAGAAGACAGATGCAGCGACCTTTAGATGTTCTGTTAAGAAAGTCTGCAATCACCTTTAAAACACGAAAATGTAAAAATTTCATCGATTTGGGTTTAACATACAATTATACATAGAACTGTGTAAGAAATACTTTTAAAAACTTTGGCAGCGCATTCTCACACTAAAATAAAAATGTGAACTTCCACGTTCCAGACACAAAAAAGTTAGTTGTATAATATGAGAGTTTTCGAAGGATGGTAGTGCCTCGAAAGGTGAATTATTTCCCAGAGATACACCAGAAGAAAGCACTCGTTCTTAGTTTTCACTAGTCATTGTGTTAAATATCTGATGACCCATTCGCCCACTTTACATTTCCTTAATGTGTCACAAAACTTTGTGTACTATCGTTTCCATTATTACACCTACTAAAATCATTAACCGCTGCGAGGTGAAATAGCTGTTTCAGTGCCGTTTACATGATTCTTGCTGCTTTCTGAACAGCTACCTGTTTTGCGTCTTACGTAACGGAGAGAAACTGTTTTCCTTTTTCAGCCATTATTTATTACGGCTGTGCATGCAGTTGTAAACGTAAACACCGGGTGCGTTCATCAAACATTTTTACGGCTCTAAGAGCTATCGGTAAAGAGAAATTAACCTACTTGTTGCAACAAAACCATTGTTAACCTATTTCTACAGCTTTACACAGAAGCACTTTGCTTACTTGGAACCGTATTGTATTGAAATTTGCTCCTCGGCCAAGTGTATTCAGATTCTCCCTCATGTTCATTTTATTGAGCTACTGAACACAGGAAGGAAGCATGGAAGGAAGGAGGGAAATATAGGGCATAAGATCCCCTCAAAGATAAGGTCGTGGGAGATGGAGTATAATCTCGTATTGATAAAAGAAACAGGCCGTGCCACATTCAAAGGAACATTCCTTGCATTTACCTTGAACTATTTAGTGAAAGCACGGAAATCCTAAATCAGGAAAGCCAGACAAATATCTGAACCTACGTCACCCCGAATGTGATTCTACTTTGCTAACCAATGAGTAATGTAAATACGAAGAAAATTCAAACTGTTAGTGCTATAGAAGAACAGCGCATCTGCTACACTGCATGTACGTTACATTCGTATACATCGGATAGTTATACATGAACTTAGCAGAAATTTCGATGACGGTGGTCTGTGTAATACGGATTCAAAAATTATGAATTTAGAGCGTTACTGGGCACTGAAGTCATTATACTGAGGCGTACTTATTCTTAGAGAGTATTCTCGTTTGTCAGAACTTAACACCAAAAGATGATTTATGAAACGGTTTTTACTCCTTCAGTTGCATTTTACAAATATTTATTAGCATGACGCGTTTCCGCAGCATAATGCATCACCAGGAGGTGCATTACAGTTGCATGTGTTTTAAAAATGGTTCAAATGGCTCTGAGCACTATGGGACTTAACATCTATGGTCATCAGACCCCTAGAACTTAGAACTACTTAAACCTAACTAACCTAAGGACATCACACACATCCATGCCCGAGGCAGGATTCGAACCTGCGACCGTAGCAGTCGCGCGGCTCCGGACTGAGCGCCTAGAACCGCTAGCATGTGTTTTAATCTGAAGTATGGTGCTGGGAGTGCCACTGAAGTTATGTACCGAAATTTAACCCAGTACAGAGGGATTCATTTATTTCAGCGTATAACTTACATGAGCTGCATATTTAAATATTTTATTGATGTTTTTCATACAGTTTTGCTGGAAACTGTATTAGTCTGGCCCACAAAGCTCAGTAATAAACACAGTACTACCAATTAAAATTTTGACGTTGAGACCTTTACATTCCAAAGGCTCTAAACTGCTAAGATAAACATATTTCAGTTACGTAGGCAGTACAAGCAATGAAAATAAAGTATTTTTACATAAGCATATGTATGTCATGGTACATATTAAACATTAGGATTGTTTCGTATTTCATGGTTATTCAAGAAGAAAATATTTTCTCTCATAAATAAAATAAGTATTCCACATTTGAGAAATTATTTAAGAAATTTACATCGTTTCTTTCTGTCTTACCATTTAGCAACCGTTACCAGGTATTATGTCATACATCAAAAGTTCTAGTTCTACATACAAGTGCACTTGCTATTCCTTGTCCATTTCATATAATAGAGAGTGATTCAGCTGCCCCTGCAGCTCTCGTTTTATGCATACCGCCAAGTTATAGCTGGCCTTCATAAACCACATGCGAGATTTTCATATTCTACCGCTCGCTACGCGCAAACTATTAGTCCTGCAGAAGAAATAAACAGAACCTTTTTGTAGGAAATTTAATGTAGATAAATTCTGTACTGGGATACGTGTTCGCTAGAGGTCGTGGTTTTCGAGTTATTCAAGAAAAACGTACAAAAGTGATCTTCAGACGCACCCACATTCCCACACTCAAACTCCACCGGTCAGGATTTCTAGTATGTTGTTCATGGCGCTCCCTCTCACCATCGCACAGATATACACCTGCACGAATTATTTCCCACATTCTACATTTTTTCGTCTTCGTTAACTGGGCTTATTACGCCACCGTCTTACTTAGTCGAACATTTACAAACTGTAAAATTGGCATTTATGTAAATTTTACCTAACAATTTTGTGATTTTAACACCATAAAATAAACAATTGTCTCGTTGTATTTGTCAGGATTTTTGACTGCGAAACTACTGTGCTTGTAACTGTTAAATCTGAACCGAACTATCAAAGTAATTAGTTTTAACGTAACGTTTACAAAAGTCGTTTTTCGTTCATTGCACTCACTTTAAATTAATAATGTTAACGAAGTAGCCGGCTATGTATAATCGCCTGATAAAGAGAGATAAAAAAAGAACAGCTTGTGTAGTCGGCAATTTTTGAAAAGTGGTAGAGGGAGGGTGACGAACAACATACTAGAAATCCAGACTGGTGAGTGATGAGTGTGGGGTGGAGGTGCGTTTGAAAGTCACTTTTGTACGTTTTTCTTGAATAACTCGAAAACCGTGGTCTCCAACGAAAACGTATCCCTTTATAAAATAAAATTTAACTACCCTGAACTTCCTACAAAAAGGTCCTGCTCATTTTTGCCTGTAAGACAAATAGTTCTTCTGAAGGCTTCTGAAGGCCAGCTGTAGCATTGCGGACTGCATAAAACGACAGTGGTAGGTGCAACAAAATCAATCTGTATATGAAGATCATTCGCGATATCGTGGAATGTGTGGCTAGTGTCCTTAATGTGGGTGGCTATTGTTGATTTAGCATAATATTTTGTGTTGTAAGTATTTACAATATTTTTGGAAATCCATCCCAGTTTGCCCTAAAAAGAGAGCTTTGCATGTACTCTATACACCTGATTCTGTGTGTTTATCCGTCTGCTCATTTATGTTGTGTCTCAGTGTTTCATGCAGTTTGTGTGTTGTGAAAGCTTTGTTAATGGGCGGTCCGAAAATATTTGCTGCTCTGTAGAAAAGTACGCTTGTGAATGCGATTTAGCAGGCTGGACGCCTGAAGAGAAAAAATTAGTGATGTTACACACTGACTGTTACACACTTTGCCCAGTTACCACATGCATTTTTCTTAAGTTTTAACGTCTGCAACGGAGTCTGTTCTGCCTACGCCATTATGGCAGCAGGGAAGCAGATATGTAAGACGAGGTGGTGCCAAATCGGAAGGCTTGCTCCTGATGGTGAGAAACACAACCAATGCTTTTCGGAAGAGAGATGAAAAGCTGTTGTATTCTTTGCTACAGTTATCTAGCTATCAGCAGTAGCGAGTAATACAGGGTTATTACAAATGATTGAAGCGATTTCACAGCTCTACAATAACTTTATTATTTGAGATATTTTCACAATGCTTTGCACACACATACAAAAACTCAAAAAGTTTTTTTAGGCATTCACAAATGTTCGATATGTGCCCCTTTAGTGATTCGGCAGACATCAAGCCGATAATCAAGTTCCTCCCACACTCGGGGCAGCATGTCCCCATCAATGAGTTCGAAAGCATCGTTGATGCGAGCTCGCAGTTCTGGCACGTTTCTTGGTAGAGGAGGTTTAAACACTGAATCTTTCACATAACCCCACAGAAATAAATCGCATGGGGTTAAGTCGGGAGAGTGTGGAGGCCATGACATGAATTGCTGATCATGATCTCCACCACGACCGATCCGTCGGTTTTCCAATCTCTTGTTTAAGAAATGCCGAACATCATGATGGAAGTGCAGTGGAGCACCATCCAGTTGAAAGATGAAGTCGGCGCTGTCGGTCTCCAGTTGTGGCATGAGCCAATTTTCCAGCTTGTCCAGATACACGTGTCCTGTAACGTTTTTTTCGCAGAAGAAAAAGGGGCCGTAAACATTAAACCGTGAGATTGCACAAAACACGTTAACTTTTGGTGAATTGCGAATTTGCTTCACGAATGCGTGAGGATTCTCTACCGCCCAGATTCGCACATTTTGTCTGTTCACTTCACCATTAAGAAAAAATGTTGCTTCATTACTGAAAACAAGTTTCGTACTGAACGCATCCTCTTCCATGAGCTGTTGCAACCGCGCCGAAAATTCAAAGCTTTTGACTTTGTCACCGGGTGTCAGGGCTTGTAGCAATTGTAAACGGTAAGGCTTCTGCTTTAGCCTTTTCCGTAAGATTTTCCAAACCGTCGGCGGGATACGCGTGAAACTTGCCCGCACGCGTTCAACCGTTTCTTCGCTCACTGCAGGCCGACCCGTTGATTTCCCCTTACAGAGGCATCCAGAAGCTTTAAACTGCGCATACCATCGCCGAATGGAGTTAGCAGTTGGTGGATCTTTGTTGAACTTCGTCCTGAAGTGTCGTTGCACTGTTACGACTGACTGATGTGAGTGCATTTCAAGCACGACATACGCTTTCTCGGCTCCTGTCGCCATTTTGTCTCACTGCGCTCTCGAGCGCTCTGGCGGCAGAAAACTGAAGTGCGGCTTCAGCCGAACAAAACTTTATGAGTTTTTCTACGTATCTGTAGTGTGTCGTGACCATATGTCAATGAATGGAGCTACAGTGAATTTATGAAATCGCTTCCATCATTTGTAATAGCCCTGTACTTGTCATAGTAGACATCAACAATGGGTTGTTTTAGAGAACCGTTATCTTCATGTGATTGTTCTACCAGGGGCAGAATGTATTTCTGCTGCCCACAGGAAAATCTCAGGATGATCCTGTGACGTCACAAACAACTTTGTCGTTTCTAGACAGTCGAGAACCAGAATCAAAGGTTCCAAACGTTTTGTTGCTCGCACTGTCGTCCTCGTACTGCCGAAGCGAGCAGTGAAGTGAAGGATTTTTCCGGCTGTGGCATTCGAATGCTCGAAATCAGCTTCGAGAACACCGAAACGTTTTGGTTAAAAAAAAATGGCTCTGAGCACCATGGGACTAAACATCTATGGTCATCAGTCCCCTAGAACTTAGAACTATTTAAAACTAACTAACCTAGGACATCACACAACACCCAGTCATCACGAGGCAGAGAAAATCCCTAACCCCGCCGGGAATCGAACCCGGGAACCCGGGCGTGGGAAGCGAGAACGCTACCGCACGACCACGAGCTGTGGACGAAACGCTTTGGAATTGAGAACTTTTCTGTTCTCGAATCACAGATCGCCCAACAGTATTTCAGCCTTTTAGGGCTTCGCTACACCGTTTTTTCCCACTGGTTGTTCTGCCATCTTCTAGTGATTTAGGCCATCGTTGACATGTCGTCGGGAAACCGGTAGACCCACCAAAGAGAGTTTCGAATCTGGCGCGCATTAATGAGAATGGGACCCAGTGGGCGGAAGAGAGCCAGAGAGGCTGCGTCAGGCACTGAGATCCTGCCCGCGGCACGAATGCGACATCAGAGGCGCAGTACAGGTGAAAGGCCGCGTCAGCGCCCGCCGTGAGGCGACTTTCTCGCCGCGCGATATGCCTCGCCACCCGATGCAGTCCGCCCGCCCGGTCGCAGCTCATTGCCAGTTGAGTGCTGCCTGTGTTATCGATCTCGCTTGTTCTGTCCATCTGCAGTGACTGTTTTTGCTAGCGCTGTTTTGTTCATGTTTCGTTTTTTATGGTGGCAAGTTTAAGCGAACAACGTTCAACTGTGAAATTTTGTTTTCTACTCGGTCAAAATGCTGTTGAAAATGTTTTAATGTTGAAAACAGCTTACCAAATTGACGCTATGGGAAAAACTCAACTGTACGAGTGGTTTGCTCGATTTGAAAATGGCGACACGACGATTGATGATAATCCTCGTTATGGACGTCCGTCAGCTGCCCAAATCGACGAAAATTTTGAAAAAATTCGAGAGCTTGTGCTCACAGAAAGTCGATAGGCAACTGATCGACTGCCAGAGATAAGTGGGTTATCATGGAGCTCGGTTCAAAGAATTTTAACTGGAGATTTGGGAATGAAAAGGTTTGCTGCCAAGTTTGTTCCACGGGTTATGACTGACAATCAAAAGAAACGTCGAGTTGTAACATGTTCCTCTGTCCCACGCACATTATACGCCTGACTTGGCTCCGTGCGACTTTTTCTTATTTCCACGCATGAAACGGAGCATGAAAGTCCACCATTTTGACAACACTGTAGAAGTTAAAAAAAAAAAAAAGAAATAACGATAGAGGAACTGTCATCAATTTTGAACAATGGAAACACCGGTGGGACAAATGTATTACTTGTGACAGACAGTATTTTGAAGAGGATAAGATTGTTTTGTAAACAATTTGAAAATATATAGCTTTTAAAAAATAATTCCGGTTTTTTGGGTAGCCCCTCGTATACTAGATGTTAACAAGTGGTTTTCAACATGTGATAAGTTACTTCATAAAGCTTTGTTTCCTCATTCATACGCATGAATGGGTGTACCCTTAGTGACGTGGATAATGTCTAGTCGCAATTCATTTATCTCCTCGTACGATTCAAGATTTCCATAGTGACATGTTGAAAGGCATTGCGAATGCGTGCCTTCAAATCCTGTGGGTCTCTAACCTTGATTCAGTACACCAGGTCCTTCACAAAACCTCATAGGAAGAAGTCTAGTGGTGCGAGGTCAGTGGATCGCGGCGACCATCGAATTGAACCATCTCGTCCAGTTTACCTATCCGGAAACTTTTCATCTAGAATTGACGGATATTTAGAGACCAGTGGGACGGTGTCTCATCCTGCTGGTATATGACATCAGGTTGTGGCACAGTAAACTCTTGTAACATGTCCAGGCGAACTCCACAGTTGACGGCAGACTCGATGAAAAAGAATACACCAGTGATGCAATTGTGCGTCAGTCGTCACCAAACATTGACCTTAGGACGTCTCTTTCAATTTCAAGACTAGCATGAGGATGTTGTGAACACTATATACCAACGTCATGACGATTCAGTTTGCCAGATACATGAAACGGTGCCTCATCGGAGAAACAAATCTTTTCCAAAAAGTCATTGTCTGTGTCAGTATTCCTTAGCTTTTCCACCTCAAACTGTTAGCGCTGATGTTTATCCGTAGGCTGAAGCAGCTCTACCTTGCAATGATAAAGCCGCAACCTCCCTATGCTTTACGTAGTGCGCTGTTGATCGTCTCGTTTCCAACTCTCTGGCCGCCGTACATACCGATTTTGTCAGTCTACTTCCAGACGCCTGCTGTACCTCTCAATTCAATAAACTTTACCAACACCCGTATACTTTAGATTTATTGAATTGAGAAGTACGTACCAGTCAATGTCCCCTGGCCATAATGGGCCGACAGAGACCTGCTGTACCTTGTCCACGTTGGCGTCTGAGACAGATGGGTGACCCGCTCCCTTTTTCTGGAGAACACTACCTGTTTCCATTAATGACGTACACCAAGCCCGAATTATTGGTCAGGACGGTGGTTGCCTTCCATACTGCGTTCGAAAGTTTCGTTGCACTTGGGCATCAAACGTCGTTTGTATCAATCAGGCCACACACTGAGTTTTTTCTTGTGGTGTCCACATTTTATTAGGTTTTCAAATTCAATTCTGCGTTAAAATTGCATTACCTGGAAGGTAAAGAAAGCTTTTTAGTTATCTTACCACATTTTAAAACTATTTGTTAATGTCTAATATAGTTTTAAACTTATTAAAGTATTAATCTGTAAAAATAATTTATGGACACCCTGTTTATAACGCAGTTTGGATATCTAGCTCACTAACTATCTCTTTGTGTTTTCAGAGTACTGTTAGAACGAAGGCACTGTCGAATTTACATAGAACGAAGAAATATATTGACTGTTCGCAGATGATGTGGTTGTCTATAAAAATGTAGCAATGGCAGGACGCAGTATCCACTTGCAAAATGACCTGAAGAGGAGTGTTAAATGATACAGGCTCCCTGTTTATAACGCAGTTTGGATATCTAGCTCACTAACTATCTCTTTGTGTTTTCATAGTACTGTTAGAACGAAGGCACTGTCGAATTTACATAGAACGAAGAAATATATTGACTGTTCGCAGATGATGTGGTTGTCTATAAAAATGTAGCAATGCCAGGAGGCAGTATCCACTTGCAAAATGACCTGAAGAGGAGTGTTAAATGATACAGGCTCCCGTAGTCGGTCCTGAAAGTGAGTAAACTACTGCGCTTACGTATTTATGAGGTATTTCTGGAAGCAGTATGTACCGTAAAATGTCTAGGAGTAACTATCCAGAGAGATGTTAAGTTGAATGGTCAACTAAAACAAATTATAGGAAAAGCAGACGCCAGACTGCTATCTTAAGGAAATGTAATCCGTCCACAAAGGAAGTGGCTTACAAGGCGCTTGTTCGACGGATTCTCAAGTATTTTATTCGTCAATCTGGGATCCTTATCAGGTCGGGCAGATAAGAGTTGAGAATATTCTACGAAGAGCGCCGCGTTTCGTCACGCGATCGTCTAGTCGGCGCGAGATTGTTACAGAAGTGCTCAATAAACTCCAATTGCAGATGTTATAAGAGATGCGTTGTACATCAAGGAGAGGTTTGCTATTCAAATTCCGAGAGAGCACTTTCCGGAAGGAATCGGACAACGTATTACTTCCTTTCTTACATACATCTGGCGAAATGACGTGACGTGAAAATTCGATCAATTAGACTTAATACGGAGGCTTACCGACGACAATTATTCTTCCCATGGACCATCCATGTGTGGAACAAGGAAAGGGTGACCATTTAGTGGTATCAAAAGTATCCTCCATCGCACATCGTTAGGTGGCTTGCGGAGTATGATGTAGATGGCTTCTCTCACGCAACAGGCTGACTATAACGCCGTGTGTGAGCAGAAGATGGAATGGAAAGATAATTTTGTGTAATGGAGGACGTGGCTTAACTCACGTAATATCCACACCGATTTCAATAAATTTCTGTTTATTTAGCACTGTCCTGTGTTATGAGTAGATCGTGTGCCTTGCTTTCAAGGACACTCTTAATTACAACATATTCACTAAACTGTGAATGTTATAATGTCGAACGCGTCATCTGAAGAATATAAAAGACGAATTTTTTATGAAGAATAAACCACTGAAATATTTATATGACTACATGCTGGCCATTTACAGGTATTTTCCTGCAAAATGACTATTTTTTTCTATTCAGGAATTCCTCTGTGGTACAGAAGGAGTCGTTAAGAAGAAACAGCTTTACCTTGGATATGAAAAGACTCTTCCATAGTCTCTGATATTTTATCTCCATGGAAAGTGTCTCAAAGAGTTTTATAGCCGCATATTTCACCCCTTGCTGTACTCTGTTAGGTTCAGTAAAGGGTTATGCAGATCGTTTCTACTTGTGAATATCTCTGTTGCTCTCAGAGTCAGATGGACTGTTGGAAATAAATTCTATAAATGAATAAACGTTCTGTGAGGCTGTCGTGATTAATATTCCCATCTGCTTAAAGAAAAGCTTGCAAAATGAGTAATGTTAAATAGTTTTAGAATATCTGTTCAAAATGTTGCCGAGCAGACATATGCGTCCGTTCGGGTGGGGATTGTACTGTGCTATTTCACGATACGCAAATTACTCGATAACCCCGTGACCCACACTGTACTCGTACTTCCTGTAAAAGTCTGAGTGCAACTGAATACCTCTCTACTATGGCGCCTTGTTAAGAAGTCACAATCACACACCTGCTTTTCTTTGTTTTAACTGGCACAGTGACATTATCACTATCCACTAGCATATTCGATATATTTTAGTCTATTCTCATCAAACAACAGTTCTGTCGAGAGTAGTAGGGAATTATGTTCACTAATTGGATCACACACACACACACACAACTTTACGACAGATTCTGGTTAACAAATCGTCTTCGCTTCCGGCCTACACCACTGTTGGTAGCTCGTGTTCCGTCCCGTTTTACGTTATTCCGTTTTACACACGCAACTAACCAGTATCAAGCACAGTGTATAAATATCTGCGGGATTTGTTTGAATTTATTCGGTTCCATGACTGTGTTAATTGAGGCAATGCTGCGCTAACTTCAAAAGTAGTCCGAACCTATACTACAACTGTAGCAAAAGAAACGCTAACGTCTGCTTTTTCTGTTAGAAGATGGCAGATTTTTGCCATGCAATCGCACTTACAGGTCAACCTACAGAAATCATAATTACTTACTATGGTTTTTGCCAGATTTAATTTTCAATATTAATTATGCTCTTAGCCGGCCGAAGTGGCCGTGCGGTTAAAGGCGCTGCAGTCTGGAACCGCAAGACCGCTACGGTCGCAGGTTCGAATCCTGCCTCGGGCATGGATGTTTGTGATGTCCTTAGGTTAGTTAGGTTTAACTAGTTCTAAGCTCTAGGGGACTAATGACCTCAGCAGTTGAGTCCCATAGTGCTCAGAGCCAATTATGCTCTTATAGCAATTTAACACACACACACACACACACACACACACACACACACACACACACACGCACGCATCCTCTATCGATTCGGTAATAATATTCAATAATAACAGCTTACGAGTAAAAATTAAATTGGCTCGTAACTAATTTGTTACTTGTAATCAAAATGCGAAGCTAGATATTACACAAGTGATTATCTCTCTGCAAACCAACGATGTAACAATTCAATAAATTACTAACTGCCATTAGCACAGAATGTCCCGCCGACACGTACAGGTATGAAGTGTGTCAAAATCTCCTATCTACGCAATGTAGCTGCTTTCTCTCTCATTGTACACAAAACCACAATAATACACAAAAACTTCGATCCAACTAACCTTCAGCGAGCCAAACAGACGCAAAACTTTTATTAACTGCGGAACAGTCGGATCTCCGATCCGAACAACATATCACCAACCAAATCAACCAAACCTCTTCTAAAACATACAAGCTCGTCAGCGTCTTAATGAATTACCCTCACATTAACCTTCAATACACTCAGATCCGGACAATTAAATTTCCGATACTCAGCAACGTAAATAACCTCACACAAAACCCTTTATACCATCCTATATTGAGAGGCTGTGATTTTCAACAGATAGTTGGCGCGCTACCTTATATCCGACGGCTACCTCCCGACTGCCCACTACTACTTCCGAATGATGTTTCTTAAGTCAAACTTGTGCTGCTCTTTGCTTGACTGAAGACTGTACTGCTCTGAGCTCCAGTCAAAACTATACTGACTATATGCCTCATGTTAATTTGAATCGGAACCATTTTCCAGGCACATAAATGTACTTCCTCTCCACCTTTAGCAACCAAGCTACTATTCTTTGCCACTGCCCGCTGGTGCTTGCGTGGACACCTTTGCGGTCGTTTGCTCCGTGCAGCCATGGATTTTGCTTTGCCGCAAACCACCTTCCTGCCACTGTGCGACTCCATCAGATCTCCTCCACTGCCATAACGTTGCAAGCAAACCAACATAAGAACAGACAACATATGTCTTTACAAACAACACACCTATTAGGGTTCACTTCACCCATAGTTGACTGCCAGTGCGGGTGACGCGACAGAATCGTAGGTAAAATGAGCTCTTGAAAATTTTGAACCTTTACCTGCGCCAAACTACAAGTTCTTTCAAGCACAACTGCGCTAACGTTAGACGCTCTGTTTACATTGGTGGCTGCCTCGAGGCAACACACTTTCTATGACAGGTTTTTACTTTAGTTTTCTGTACTTACATGTTTTGCGTACATTAACACAAGTATTGTAATTAGAATTGTATTTTGCTTTGCCTTCATGTGTTTTGTTTTAATAAGTGATGAATTGCACTGAAGTCGTAATACTTCTACAGCCATACATAATTGTAGAGTGAAAATTTCAAACGTTCCAAGTGGAAAATGTCACATTTATCAGAAGAATAAAAAAACAATATATATTTTCCCTTAAATATCGTATTTGCCAAAAAATTAAGAAGGTATTGTGATACAACAGAATTATGCTACTAACGTTCTAGATGCGACACCATGGAAATGGCTGGTTTTAAGCGCAATAAAGAAGTTTTTGTTTCAAGTGTCATTTACAGTGAGGCATTTATTTTATTTGCGTTAGTAAATATATAAAATACAGGGTGAACTATAATCAGCAAAAACCAATATCTAATATCGTTTAAATTTCTTACAAGAGAATAACAAAATGAAATACAAGAAAAAATCTTTTGTTTCTTACGCAACTCGATTCTTGTGATCAGATGTTGCACAATTTACTTAGAACTTCCTATGCTCCTGACAAAGAAATGGCTATTCATAATATTTCCCAGACACACGTAGTTCTGCCTGTTCACTTATACAACCTGTTTTATTATTTTTGAAATCCAAATTATTTCCTTTTATTACAAATATGATCTATACAAATGCTTACATGCACTCTGTTTATCACAAAAACTGTACATCAGCTAAATGGGGGACGCTTTGACTTGTCACGCTTTGAACAGAGGTAAGCACTGCTTCCCACAAAAACCATGTGGCATATGAACGTCTTTAACTTTTTCCCCATCATTTGGCACTTTGAACAAATTTATCGACATACAACATCTGATGCTTCTCATATCCTTCGGTTTTTAAGTTCTTCGGGAGCAAATGTTTAAACAACCGGTTGTCCTCAGGAAATATGAGCGCTTCGAGATGTCGTTAACGACTCAGGGAAAAAACACACAAAAGCGGAACTTCAACTGAAATCCCAGTAATTATTCTAATAATCGTCAATAGCCTCTGGCTTGGCTCCCTGCAATGTGACTAGTCAGAAGAGTCGAGGGAGAAAAGTCGTAATTGACAGTAGGCAAAAATTAATTAAAATCAAAGAATAATCTCGCGGCCATGAGCCATTAAACCCCCACTTCGTCGTAATGACGTGAAATCATAAATAAACCAGAACTGTTCAACCAGGAGTTCCACAACGCTTACACGATAATGAAGCCACTTCAGTAACGCAATTAACTAATCACAAGTCATAATTTATTCCAGTAACACAATGATAAATATTCTTTAACTCAGCACGTACGTAGCGCCAATCGTATCCCTAACTTTTGAAACGTCCGGGTTGAGGGAGACGCTGGTGAGCGACGATCCGTCACTTTTGTCAAGTTTGCACAGGTAGAATGTGCATTCTGTCTGCGCCGGTTTCCGGTTCACGGTAAGGGCTGCCTCACTGCGCTGGGACCCGCCGGAAAGGTGACGTCTACCTTTTGCCCTTAATGTTAAAATTTTGCGAATGTTTAACTTTCACAATGTGTCAGTCCTTAATTCTTTTCTTAGTACGCTTAAGCTATTTCGAAATAACTTGAATACCTTGCAGAAATTGAGAATAATTTCGCGATTGTTGGATTTTATAGCAGTGTTTTCTTTGTGCTGTATAACTGTGGGATTCTGGAGCATGAAGCCACTTCGATCTATGAATGTGATGAGATTCCTGAATAAACCGTGTAACTGATAGTGGTATGGTTTTAACATTCAGTAGTCATATTAAGAGAAAGGCCACTGTATTTTCTTCAGAGCCGAGTGAGTTTTCATTGTGCATGGTTGACAGCCGTTACCACACGTTTTGCTCGTGAAATTGTGCTTTGGTATTCCATGTCAGCAACTGAACCAATTTCCTTGCTTATGTAAATTCTCGAGATTTATTGTTTGATTTCGTAATTTTTCTTGTCGTCAGTTTTTGTTATGTTTTACCGATTTTTCTTTGTACTGTGTAGCCATGTGGTTATTTATGATTTTCAGTGGCTCCTACCTTTTGGAATAATTATTCACAGGATGTAGTTCCTATTCATTGTTCTTAACTGCTATCTCGCACAATTTAGAAAAAAAAATTGAATAAATTTCTGTTAAAACATTCTACCATCGAGGCTGGCCTCTCTCTAACCCAATTTAGATCTTGTTTTCTTTATTAAATTATTGAACAACCTCCTTCTCTGTGATGAATGACTAGTCCGAATGTGCACGAGTGTAAGTCATGTTCCCCACAACACAGCGGAATTTGAATAGTCGTGTTCTTCATGTATGCATTTCAGTCCGTTTCTACCAGTAAAATTCAATACCAACACTCCATGGTAGGTTAAAGTTTTTCTGTTAAATACACGTTGTTCATGTGCTCCTCTTTTAAAGAATTACTCCTGATGTCCAATAACTCGCACGCCATTTATCCGGTTTCCTATCCGTGCTCTTTTAGGCCAGCTTACCCGTGCATGATTATTAGTATTTTTAAGAGCATTTCCAGAGTTGATTCTCCTACAGAATTAATCAAGAATTATCAAGGTTTATAAAGATTTCATTAATTTTTCCTGAACTGAGGCCTACTCACTAATTGTTTTTTTCTTTACCAGCAAATGTTTAGGGTACTTAAGTGGTAGGTCAGTTCAGGTGGCGACCCGAGATATGTCCTGCAATAAAGTTATCCATTTAAATTCACATAGTAATGTACCAGGCTAAGTAACTAAATAATATTCCATCAGCAAATCTAACTATATAAATAAATAAGTACGTTACACTATCATACAGTCACATAAATTACTCAGATGCCATATGAATCAAATATAGCCAGGCACTGATTAGTTTGCAGTGCAGCAGATCGTACCGAACAGAACACAAAAAGAAATACAATTTAATTCCTTTAGTCTGCAGCCGCCTCCACGAGTAATCTTTTGACAGCAGCTGCATTACTGTCCGGCTGTCGGCTATCCGTTGCCGGAGGCCTCTCGCCGGTAGCAGTGCTCAGAAATATAAGGGTGGTTGTAATTAAACCTTCCCTTTTTAACACGTTACAACACGGAAATTAATTTCCCTACTAGAGCCAAACTTGGTAACATTAATGTGCAGAGTATGGGGTGCGTCACAGCGAGGACATGTTCCAACTATGGCCACCAAGTGCCGTGATCAGTTATCATGATTCATAGTCTCACACATCTGACCAGTCGCAGTGCACTTGTTGACGTGTCAACATGAGCTTGGACAAAAGGAGCAGGGAAGCTCTATTATCTAAACAACAGTAATGCTGCAGCTGCACTTCGAGAATATCTCCGGCTGAAATGATTACGGAAGGGTCCTCTTTCTCCACCTGCTGCGCGGAGCATGACGAAGAAGTTCGAATCAACTGTGTAACTGGGCATGGCTTCGAGAAGAGGCCGACTGCCGGGTGCACCACAGGCGGTTGATGGAATCGCTGTTACTATGGCAGACAACGCTGCGCGCAATTCCAGATAGTCAGGCAGTGCGGGTGCCGCTTCACGACAGTTGAACATCCCGTGGTCCACTGTACAGAAGTGCTTCGAACCTTTCTCAAATAGTATCGGGATCCACACCGTACAGCAACTTGCACCACAGGACGCACAACGACGTGTTCGCTTCGCTCTCCACTTTATCGCAAGGACTGAAGTTGACGATGGCTGGCCCTGGGCCATTCTATGGACGGACGAAGCTCATTTTTCTCTGACACACATAACTGCCGAGTATGGGGATCTTCACCTCCAGTCACTGTGCATGAAGTTCCTCTGTATGGTGAACATGTCATCGTATGGTGTAGCTTCACGGCTACGTTCATCATTGGCCAATTCTTTTTCGAATAGGCTGACGCTCAAGGACCAAAGACGTGCAGTGTGAGTGGCCAGCGTTACTGTGATATGCTTCACCAGCATGTCATACCCACACTACAGGACAGAGACGCATTGAACTCGGCAGTTTTTATTCGAGATGGGGCCGGCACGATCACCTGATCGCACTCCCTGCGATTTCACGTTGTGGGACTACCTGAGGGGCAGGGTTTACCAGAGGAACATTCACACATGTGCTGATCTGAAGCGCAGCATATCAAGAGAGGTAGCTAGCATACCTAAGGACGTGCTTTGTTCTGCTGTGAAGAATGCAATCCTGCGGTTTCAGATTCTTCTGGACACAGATGGACGCCATATTGAGCCCCTTTTGTAGCAGTAATGGCATAGGTATGTAATGGTATGATGTACCGTAGTAGCACATTAAAAGTGTTTCAATTGAATTGATTCTGAAATATTTCTCTTCCTCATGTCCTTGACATTAATGCTAACAAAATTGGTCCTTGTACGGTAATTAGTTTCCGCGTCATAACGTGTTGAATAGGGAATGTTAATTATAGCCACCTGCTATATTGTGGTTCCTGCAACATATTTTCTGTGGTGTCACCGCCAGACACCACACTTGCTAAGTGGTAGCTTTAAATCGGCCGCGGTCCATTATTACATGTCGGACCCGCGTGTCGCCACTGTCAGTGATCGCAGACCGAGCGCCACCACACGGCAGGTCTCGAGAGACGGACTAGCACTCGCCCCAGTTGTACGGACGACGTAGCTAGCGATGCACACTGACGAAGCCTCGCTCATTTGCAGAGCCGATAGTTAAAATAGCCTTCAGCTAAGTCAATGGCTACGACCTAGCAAGGCGCCATTAGCATTACATAGCTTGTATCTAAAGAGTCTCACTTGTATCGTCAAGAGCGATGTACCACAAGGATGGATTAAAGTTAAGTATTCCAGGAGCTACGTACTTTTCTTTATAGCATTCATTACGTATCCTGTTTCAGACCTATCTATTAGCCTGCGTGAGTTAACGCGTGCCTTTCGGCTACTTCCAAGTGGCGTGGCTGTCTTGTTACGCCACAACATTTTCCATGCGATTAACCGCAGAATTTCCCCCATTTTGGATCACAGTTGCACGTTCAAATGTCTCTCTAACGAGCAGGCCAGGTGTTGGGTTACGAAATATGTTACCATAAAGATAGTAGGCTGCTCCTTCTTTTATTCGCATAAAAATTTGATGTCTCTGACTGCACAGTTGTTTGATCATACGTGCCGCAGCGATAGACTTGGAGGTAGCCGATTAGAATACAGACGGTAAGAGAATTTTTAATCAAGCATGCGATAGGAGCCACGGCAGCGTTTTGTTCCTTATCACCATACCTTGCAGCAATGTCACAGCTCCAGTCACGAACGATCTTCGCAGTCTCTGCATGCACTACAATAGTACTCCGCAAGCCACCGTACAGTGAACGACGCAGAGTGCGTGGTATTCAAATGGTTCAAATGGCTCTGAGCACTATTGGACTTAACTTCTGAGGTCATCAGTCCCCTAGAATTTAGAACTACTTAAACCTAACTAACCTAAGGACATCACACACATCCAAGCCCGGGGCAGGATTCGAACCTGCGACCGTAGCGGTCGTGCGGTTCCAGACTGTAGCGCCTAGAAGCGCTCGGCCACTTCTGCCGGCGCGTGGTATTCCTTGATTATTTTCCTCTTCCGTTTGCGTTAGAGGAAGATACCCGGTATTAAAGTTTGTATAATCATAGAGTTTTGTAGTTTCATCTACGTAGAATTTAAGAAAAAATAAAATAAAATTGGAACGCGGTCTCGTGGAATTTTCATTAACTCTGACTACCCCTGCTGACAGTGGTCCTCGGTGGCGTCATCTGGCAGAGGCCACACACAACTCTGAATGCTTATTTACTGCCCTTTCACATATATTTCACATGTACGCCTGTCACTGCCGTTCATAGGGATCAGTTCTGCCCGAACATACGCAGACTGCCTGCGATTGTAATACGACGGTTGTTCAAGAAGAATTTCGTATCGGTCGCGAAACGAAAATTACAATGAAAACCAGAAACGCTTTATTTGGAACAGTTAGCTACACTTGCAGCTATTTATATACATATTCACCGCTTCAACTAAGACATTTCTCGTAGCGTTGTACCAATTTTCCACTAACCTCGTCATAGAAGGCAGCCACCTGTGCTTTCCGCCATTTCCGTACGCTGGTCTGTAGCTAATTATCTGCATCACAACGCTGTCTTCATAGCCAGCTGAAAGTCAGACGGAGTCACGTCCGAGTTGTTTGGTGGGTAATCAAACAGTTCCCATCGAAAACGCTGTAGGAGCGTCTTCATTGCGTCTGTTGTGTGCGGTCGAGAACTGTCATGATGGACGAAATGCATGAAAGTGAGGTTACAAGAAATCAGGCGAAATCTCTTGACACGTTCTTGCCAGGAGGCACTATATTCTAGGCATCGTTACGTGCTCACTGTGCGTTCAGGACTCCAATGTGCAACGTGACGCCATCGACGGGCATACTAGAAACGCTGGCCAACACATCTGTGCTAAGCTTTATCGGACTTTCTCTGTGGTTTCCATTTCGCGACCGATCGGAGCTTTCTGGACATGCACTTGCATACCATCCTTCGGGTTATGCACTGTAGTTTTCAGTGACAGCAATATCTCTACGCTGTCACTCGAAGTATTACAGTTTCTTCGCAGAACCGGCGAGACATGTCGGAAGGCCTGAGTAGTTCTGCCGAGTAGGTGTACAGTACGTCAGCTGCGTTTCACCGATGTTCTCGTAACGACAGGGCGCCCGTGGTGGCCAAGTGACACGTAATGCGCTGGCATCGCAGCCAGTAGGTCGTGCCGGTTACCCTCCTCACAATGGCCACTCTAAGCATTCCGCGCTCCCAGGTTCCGTTTCTTGCTGCCAGAGATCTGCACCATTTGTATACATCTTCCTCTGGCTTCCTTGCCATAACAAACACAGTATCCGTTCCACATACCTTCCTGCTTTTCCCTCACGTCTGCATGGGAAGCGTAAAAATTATACTGAAGTGCCAAAGAAACTGGTATAGGCATGTGTATTCAAATACACAGATATGTAACCAGGCGGAATACCACACTGCGTTCGGCAACGCCTATATAAGGCAATAAGAGTCTGGCGCAGTTGTTAGATCCGTTACTGCTGCTACAGTGGCAGGTTATCAAGATTTAAGTGCGTTTGAACGTGGTGTCGGTGCACGAGCGATGGGACACAGCATCTCCGAGGTAACGATGTAGTGGGTCCTTTCCCGTTCGACCATTTCACGAGTGGACCGTGAATATCAGAAATGCGGTATAACATCAAATCTCCGAAATCGCTGCGGCCGGAAAATGATCCGGCAAGAACGGGAACAACGACAGCTGAAGATAAACGTTCAACGTGACACAAGTGCAATCCTTCCGCAAATTGCTGCAGATTTCAATACTAGGCCATCAACGAGTGTCAGCGTCCGAACCGTTCAACGAAACATCATTGATATTGAAACGTCCCCTTAGAACAATTATACAAGACTGTCCTTAAACTGACACACAATATTTTTAGCGCAACGCAATCTCACTTTCAATAATCTCTACAAAAGAATGGCCCTGACTAACATTAACCTATACCTTTCACAAATTTCTTACCTCACAAAAATCTTCGTTACTCGAACTACTGTAATACAGCGAGCGCCACTACTGCCAGCTAAATAAAAGATTCAAACTACGGAAGGCACTAACTACTGATAGGCATAGTTAGCAAATGAAAGATTTTAATAGAGAACAAACAATGTATTTACCTCAATAGTGTTCAAAAGTCATAATGTATACAGCAGTTCATGACATCCAGTTTTACAAATTTCAAAACTCCGCCATCTTTCTCCCCACATCCACCACCGCTGGCGGCTCACCTCCAACTGCGCAACGCTACGCGCTGCTAACATCCAGCTGCCGCTGCCCAACACTACAATGGCAGACAACAATGCAAACTAGCCACAGACTGCACACAGCACAGCCAGTGATTTTTCATACAGAGCGCTACGTAATGTTGCCAATAAGAAAACATAAACAGCCTACTTACATAGCCCCCATGCTCCCCACAAAAAATTTTACAAATTGTTTTGAGCAGTGGGCAATAATGATTTGATAAAATTTTTCATAATTGCAATAACAAAGATATCAAATGTACACACTTATTGATACAATGTTGGTCAAAAGCTAAAATTTTCTCACAGTCCATAAAGACAGTCCTGATCATTCATCACAGTACAATTGCAGTGTTTTTCTCAAAGTCTGAGCAGTAAAAGAAAATGCACACGGAAGCAGTGGATTTCCACGCAGTCTTGAATCAGTAGTGTTGTCCTTCCAACGGAAAGACAGTGCTGACTCTTGACATGCAGACAGGTAATGGGCCACAACAGAGCAAACCAACCGCAGAGTCAGTCGAAGTTTTGAAGAACACTGGTAGGTAGGTCATCACAGAGTAGACTCACTGTAGTCCTGGTAGAGATTACGGTATTGGTGGTCCACCAGAGGTGCAGACCCACTGCAGTCCTTGTAGAAATAATGGTACTGGTGGGTCATCAAAGATGCAGACCCAATGTAGTCCTTGTAGAGACGGCCAGCAGCCATCTGTTGCGACTGTGCAGGTGCACAATCACCATCAAAGAGTCTTGCAGAGAATATAGCAAGTCCATAAACCACCACTTGTCCATTCACAAAAAATTTGTTTGAAATGTCCTTAGAACCAGCAATGCTGTTATCCACTCCCTTGCTGAATTATTAACACACGTGCAAACACTATCAGTCCCTACTTCTCACATATTGTCCATATACTATGACCAACAGAAACGTGTGCAGTGAAATGTAACTTACAAGTTACTTAATTTGATGAACTGGTGTCAATTACAATTTTATAACATAAGAATACAATAACAAAGGTGCAAAATACATCATTAAAAACATAACAATACAGATAACATTTGTGGTAATGCAGGCTTTACAGAAGAATCGAAATAACATATACATCAGTGTTACAGGAATTATGACATAAGTACATACATAAAAGATCAGAATAACTTTCGAATCATCAACTTCACACATGAGCATTAAAACAAAACAGAATAAATAATGTCTAAACATCTATACGAAGTAAATAACATATTATTAATGCAAATTATATTTGAGGATAACAGTTTTCCTCATCATAGTGAATGTAGCTTGGTATTAGAAGAGAAAAAATTCTATGAAACAGTACACAGAGACAGTAAGAAAACAAATACACAAGGGTACACAAACACATAGTGGGATAACACAAAAGGAAAGGACAGGGTTTGTTTTCAGTGTAACATTTGGTACTGCAGTCCAACCTATAAAACTTCATTCCATAGATCTTTCGTCTTATTTCAACATTTGTTTCCACCAAAAAAATCCTATCCAAGCATGCTTTCTGTATTTTTATGTTCACATATTTCTCACCTCATTACTTATTTTCCATTATCTTACCTCATCATTTATTTCCAAGAAAATCCTACCTAAACTTGTTGTCTCTAAAACCTACTTTTTTGTTCATATCCTCTTTCAAAATACTTTGTTGGGTAAACCATATTCTTATAGCTTCTCAATGCATTTCTCTCAATTCATCACAACTCGTTCTCCTATATAGCCTACCCCATCTTAAGCTAACTTAAATCTACTGAGCTCAGATGCTAAACTAAGGAACGAGGCAATGCAGCAGCACAAAACAATTAACACAAACAGCAATGATAAAAATACAAATGGCAAAGCAAGCAGCATAAATTAGCAAAGCAATTGCAATATTACAACTAATATAAGGCAATGTGCAGCAAACAATAAAAATAAATTAGTAGCAAAACTGGCTTAACAGAGTAATACAAAGTCAAATTCAGTAACACTATGCCTGGCAAGCAGCAGCAGCAAATGCTATAACTTATATCTAAACATGACAAAGCTCAAGCAGAAAAATATTACACTAAAGCCAACAATGCAGTTAGGGGAAATGTCTATTCACATCTTAATGTCTATGTAATTAAAGTGGTGCACCACAACTTATTCTACAAAAATAAATTACCAAGTACTTGAAAAGAAAATTATGAATGCAGTTCCTGTGAAGGTAAATGTCTTTTTGTGCTCCCTCATTTTTTGAAAAGAATTATTATTTACTCGATCTGTAGGCAGAAAATATTTATATTAGTACATCTATAAAATTTTATTTTAACTAATGCTGCAGTGCAGCTAAAAACTAGATATTAAACGAAATGAGCAAACTTTCAACTAGAAAGACAATAGCCGTGAAACGTTTCTCATCGTTTCATTAGGCATTTTAGTAAATATCATAAATTAAGAGCTCCACAGTATAATCATATATTTTCAAGTTTGAGCGTGTCGTATTTTCGATGCTTTCTACAAAGGAATGTCAATAGCGAGGATAATGGCCTCCCTTTTTTTTTCTACCTGTGCCTATGAAAGGCACACGCTAATGGCTTTTTTCCAGGCGACTGTCGCCCAGCTGGGTGCCCACGACACATTACTACATGTAGGTGGTCACTTAACTTTCTTACCGAAATATTTACAACACCAGTTTGCACTACAGTGGCAGTCTCATATACAAAATTTCATGGGTCGAGAATTTGCGTTACAAATGTGTAGATACAAAATCTTATGAATATAACAGTGTCCAAAAAATTTTCGCCGGCATTGTGATACATTTACGTATTTACACACATTTCATAACTCTTAAAGTACGATTCTTGGTTTCCAACATCCTTTTTCACAAGTCAGAGACCCTAACCACTGTTCATTACTCCTTACTTTATTACACATATACATATTCCACTTCTTCAATATTTCATCATAAGAAATACGTAGCATAATCAAATTCCTCATATACGGTAGCATCATCTTATTGATCATAAACATACCTCAGCAGCATAATACACATCGTCGTCGTAATAATAACATCATAACACCTCAGTCAACTCTCAAAATCGTTGTAGCTTCCTCCAATAATTTCAAAACCTAAAAAAAATTCTCTGCTCATGTCAAAAGTGTCATCTGCCTCAAACGTACTTTAAAAATCGTGATCCCATACCAAATATATCATTCAAAGCTCTCATAATATCACAATGGGTCCGAAAAAATATGACCAGTCACAAAGTACAGACAAAATACAATTTCGTAAGTGTGAAGTTACCCAACTGTGTAATTGTGTAAACATGTGTCACTGATGTAGTAAAAAAAATTTTTCTCTCAGTTAAATGATCAGATAGCTACGTAATTTGTGTGTTAGAGAAATATGGTACCGATGTATAAAGTTGTATAAGCAAATACCATATTAGCTAGGGCTCCTTGTGCTTGCCAAACACATGGTACACAAAGTTAGCGTGTACCCCCCTGACGATTAATGTAATTATACCCTCAGGTGTTACAGATTACAGCAATGGAATGAAATGTATCACTGAAAACCTTTGTATCATTGTACTTCAAATATCTTTAAAAATAAATGATTTAAGTACAAAATTAATCCCTCAAATGCGTGTCCTGTAGCGCTAAATGTGCGTCTTGCTGTAAGATAATTCTGTGGAACTGTCGTAGTTATCGTCCTCTGTAAGCAAAGTCAATGTACTTACCTCATGATAAATAAAGTGAAATGCTTTGCGTATAGATATCTTAGTTATTACGCTTATTGCCATGATGAAGAAAGTACTGTGCTGTTACGTATTGTTGCGTACGGAAAAGGCTGTCTCATTGTAGCTATACCACAAAAGTTACTACTAAAACATGTTTTACTTTCCAGAATAATTCAGAAAAACTGTGCAGATATAAAACAGAAACACCGCAAAAGCAACATTGTAAATTGTCACTCATTAGTAGCGTCGTGATAAAATCGTGTAGTTGTCACATAAACTAACCATTGTGTCATCTGGTATCTCACAGAAAGTACTTTAAATCCAGAATGTATTTTCAAGTAAACCAAAATGTTGCATTAAAATCTCATTAGCAGTACCGGTACATGTTCTAAGTATGTGAGCCTTATGGTCGTTACGTAATCGTGCCACTAACAAGCAAGAATGTACAAATACAACTCTGTGTCGTCTGTTCACTATAACAATGCATTCGTAATTTCTGTTTAAATAAGTTCTCTTGGTTCTTGACTGGATAGTTAACTTTAAAACATCGTTGCATGTTAACAGTTTCTAAGATTGAAAAAGAGTACTAGTAACGTGAAGTGAAAAATTTTATAGCAAAGACTAAGTTAAAAAGCAGATTATCTCTCAATAAACGGTTTTACATGTGAAATGTGGTGTAAACCTTTACTCTTCCTAGTACACAGAGTTTCAACTTCAACGCAGTTATCATGTGGTATACGTCGGTAAGGAAAGCTAAAATTTTTCTCAAGGTTAGCGTCTACGTTATTTTTCTCGGAGCCAGCCGGCGCACGTGTCTGCCTGCGGTGCGAGTCATTGTCTGTCTCTTTGTTGCCGCGCGTCGTTACTGGGATTTGGAGGTCTAACTTCTACGAATTCACCTTGTCGAGAGGGCCCTGCCCTGTTTGAAACCCGCCAGTTCTGATTAAATTCTGGTCTGTTGTTACGATTATATCGTCTGTCGTCATAACGGTAGATTCCGTAATTTCCTTCTTGTTGGTCACATGGTCTAGAATGTCTCCCTGAATCGTAACTGCGCTCTGAACTGTTGCGTCTGAAATTATTCTGTCTCCCATGACAATAATTGTTTTGGTTACCATATTGTCTGTTTCTGTGGTTATCTATGTCATATTCATTACTACAGAAATGCGATCTTTCTCTGTAATTATTACTACTCTGCCAACGGTTGTCGTACGGGTGGTGTCTGTTTCGGTCACGATTTGTGTTGTGAGAATAGCCTTGTCGTGTCCAGTTATTATTTCTTTCATCGCGGAATTGCGACGGATATGACCTGTAATTGTTGTGTTCCTGTTTCCGGGTTCCGCGATTGTCAGTGTCGATTTCCAGTTCTTGTAACAGTCCCTGAAAAGCTTCAATTTCATCTTTGCAACGTCCTGCTAAAATAATATGTCGTAAATGTTCAGGCAATTTCATTAAGCAAATGCGGATGAGTTCTGAAGGGCTGTATGGGTTTGAAAGATATTGATTCTTATGCAACATGTCTTCAAAATATTTGACAAGACTGGAAAATTCAGATTGTTCGAAATGTTTCATCATTATGATGCTATGTTTTACTCGGTCTTGTGTAGCTTGAGACCAATATGCTGAGAGGAAGGCATGATAAAATTCTCCTTCACTGTGACAATCGTGAATGACCGATCGCATTCTTACAGCTGGTTCATTCTCCAAGTAGCCACACACAAATTCTAACCTGTGCTCCAATGACCAGTTGGGAGCAAAACAATGAGAGAATTGATGAAGCCATGCTTGTGGATGAATGTCGTTGCCGGAATTCTTAAATGTTTTGAATTTACGTTTAGTAATAAACATTTTATAGTCAAAATCATCATGACGGCGAGTCGCATGTCGGTCATTGTGACATCGTTTCGGCGGTCCCATTTCAAAATTCGGTGCACCTTGCCAATTTCTTTCATAATTTCCGAAATGCCCAGTGTTATTATTCTGTGGCTTTTCCGTATTTCTATGTCCCTCTTCCCGTATTGGGGCGCGAGTGTCCTCTGAAATATGTAATTTTTGTATTACCTGTGTCAGCTGATCTTCTACTTCCAGGATTTCTCTTTGGTGTTGCGTATTTATTTTATTCTGATTTTGTTTGAATTTCCTAATTTGTTCGCACTCTTCTGTGTCATTAAAGACTATTTCTCTTTGGTGTTGCGTATTTATTTGATTCTGATTTTGTTTGAATTTCCTAATTTGTTCGAACTCTTCTGTGTCATTAAAGACTACCGGTTTTGTGTCATTCAGATTATCATCTACCTTCGTAGATAAATTATTTAGCTGATCCGAAAGTTCAACTACTTTCTCTGATAATGAACTAATTTCCTCCATGTGTCTTTCTGAACCAATTTTCAGAGTATCTACTGTGTCCTTTAAGTTCTCCTGAGTTTTTGCAAGTTGCGTAACCGAATCGGTAGATGCAACTGAGTCAATTTTAGCTTGCAAGGTCTCATGATTTTCATGAACAATAGTTTGCAGTTCTTTTATGGCTGCTTCGTGATTCTGTAATGCATTTTCATGCCGCGAAAAAATAGGTTGAAAATGCTCACAAATTTGTGTTTTTACATCATTACAGACTATTTGACATTTCGATTCAATGTTATGTAACTCAGTAGTTAAATCTTCACGTGTTTGTTCAAGCTTATGTTCCACTGAGTCTAACTTTTGAAGCTTTTGTTCCATTGCGTCTAACTGTTGCTGTGTTTGTCTCTGGTGTTGTTCCATTGTGTCTAACTTTTGAAGATTTTGTTCCATTGCGTCTAACTTTTGAAGCTTTTGCTGTGTTTGTCCCTGATTTTGTTCCATTTGTTGCATTAATTGCAATAATAATGTATTAGTGTCTCGAATCTGTTTCTCTACGCTTTTTGGCAGTGCATTTTCACCGGCAACATTCACATTTTGACAAGCAGAAAATGTGTCTTGACTCATTTGAGAAAACGGTAAGGACCCAAAACCTAAGTCTACAGTATTTGCAATATTGTGTTCTGTCATTTCGGATTCCTGAGGCGAGCTGTTGCCGACCGATCGATCGATAATGCTTCCCTGTTCACTACCTGTTTCACTGTCTACACCATTATTTGCCGCCCGCTCCATTTCCCTATGCACAATTACCAAATTACTACTTCGAATGTCTGTTAATTCATTACACAGTGGTGCTAATAAGCTACGCTCGTCGTCACTATTATTTCTCAGTTTACTTTGGAGCCTAGTGTTACGTTTTTCACACGCCATTATTGTCACAATATTTCACACGATAACACAGAAAAGCACAATTTGAAGAGCAAAATAAGAGAACACATTAACATAGCACTGAAAATAATATCTAGTTAATTGCAAGCGCAGCTGCGAAATACTTGGTGCAAATCTACATGCATGCCACAACTGTTTTACTGTACAACAATGAAAGACTGCAACTACAAAGGAGATTCTCTCTACAATTACGCGCTAGCAATAAACAATAGCTACACTAATTACACAAACTACAAAAAAAATCAGAAGATTCCAGTGAGGTATCCTCGGCTAAGGGTCGACATATGAAACGTCCCCTTAGAACAATTATACAAGACTGTCCTTAAACTGACACACAATATTTTTAGCGCAACGCAATCTCACTTTCAATAATCTCTACAAAAGAATGGCCCTTACTAACATTAACCTATACCTTTCACAAATTTCTTACCTCACAAAAATCTTCGTTACTCGAACTACTGCAATACAGCGAGCGCCACTACTGCCAGCTATATAAAAGATTCTAACTACGGAAGGCACTAACTACTGATAGGCATAGTTAGCAAATGAAAGATTTTAATAGAGAACAAACAATGTATTTGTGGTGTCACTGCCTGACACCACACTTGCTAGGTGGTAGCTTAAATCGGCCGCAGTCCATTAGTACATGTCGGACCCGCGTGTCGCCACTGTGTGATCGCAGACCGAGCGCCACCACACGGCAGGTCTCGAGAAACGTACGAGAATTCGCCCCAGTTGTACGACGACGTTGCTAGCGACTATACGGACGAAGCCTTTGCTCTCATTTGCTGAGAGACAGAATAGCCTTCAGCTAAGTTCATGTCTACGACCTAGCAAGGCGCCATTAGCCTTAGATAGCTTGTATCAAAAGAGTCTCACTTGTATCGCCACAATCTCCAGATGTCTCATCAAGAACGATGTATACAAAGGAAGGATTAAAAGTTAAGTAGTCCAGAAGTTACGTATTTTCTTTATAGCATTCATTAAGTCTCCTGTTTCAGACCTCACTCCATCCTGCGTGAGTTAGCGCGTGCATCTTGGCCGCCTCTTTCAATTAGTGTGCGTAGTGTTGGCAAGTCTGCCGACACAACAGTATTTACCTCAATAGTGTTCAAAAGGCATAATGTATACAGCAGTTCATGACATACAGTTTTACAAATTTCAAAACTCCGCCATCTTTCTGCCCACATCCACCACTGCTGGCGGCTCACCTCCAACTGCGCAACGCTACGCGCTGTTAACATCCAGCTGCCGCTGTCCAACACTACAATGGCAGACAACAATGCAAACTAGCCACAGACTGCACACAGCACAGCCAGTGATTTTCGTACAGAGCGCTACGTAACGTTGCCAATAAGAAAACATAAACAGCCTACTTACAATATGGGCTTTCGCAACCGAAAGCCCTCTCCTGTAACCTTGATGACTGCACTATGCAAAGCTTTACGCCTCGCATTTGCCCGTCAACACCGGAATTGGATTGTTGATGACTGACTGGAAACGTGTAATCTGGATGGACGAGTCTCGTTTCAAAATGTGTCGAGAGGATGGACGTGTACGAGTATGGAGAAAACCTCAGAAATCCATGGTTCCTGAATGTCAGCAGGGGACTGTTCAACCTGGTGGACGATGATCTGTAATGATATGGGGCGTGTGCAGTTGGAGTGATATGGGACCCTTGATACATCTAGATACGACTCTGACGGGTGACGCGTACGTAAGCATGCTGTCTGATCACCTGCATCCATTCATGTCCATGGTGCATTTCGTTGGACTTGGACAATTCCAGCAGGATAATGTGACACCGCTACACGTCCAGAATTGCTACAGAGTGGCTCCAGGGACACGCTTCTCAGTTTAAACAGTTTCGCTTACACTCTCCCCTCTCCTTCCGGATTCCGTCTATTGCCCACATTTAAACAAAATCCAGACCTAGTAATTAATAAACAAAGTCTTTTATGAAGATTTGAGAGGAGCGAAGATTACAATAAACTTTCAAGTTTACATAGCTTTTCATGTTGAGATGGCTCCAGTTCTTCTTGTCTCGGGGTTTGATTCTTGAACCTGAAAATCTCACATCAGGTCCTCAGGGTTGGTTTGAGCTTGCAGCATTTTCTACGTAAATAAATTTTCTCACATTTTAGTATATCATACGGTCTTTTAATTTTTCCCATTAACACAGCCGAAATTACACTGTTCACACAAAAATACAAGAATACGATCATATCAGACGCAAGTTTACGACTCTCAAACTCTGTGAAAATAACTGCATTCCAAAGGGTTTACAATTTTTCTTAACAAATGGGTTCCTACTAGTTATTAATTTCGATTATTTCATAAATGAATCCAGAAATAAACATAGTAAACAGTACAGGATTGCGTAATTAATAATAGAAATTTTAAGTGTGTCAATAAATTGTAAATTCAAATGTTTCTAAACAAAAAAATAATTTTAACTGTACATTTAGAACTAGTACTTATCGATTATAACATCTAAACTAAAATATTTTATAAAGTAATTCCTTTTCATAAATTTTAGCTTGAAATGTAACACGCTGTATATAAAATTATATGAAATTTTCAGCAAAAAAGGCGAAAATATCGGCAACTACTGTTGAGGAAAAGGAATGCTACAGGACGTTGTCTCGTTACACTGTGGCCACCAAACTCCACAGACATGAACATTATTGAGCATATCTGGGATGCCTTGCGACGTGCTGTTTAGAAGAGATCTCCACCCCCTCGTACTCTTACGGATTTATGGACAGCTCCACAGGATTCATGGTGTCAATTCCCTCCAGCACTACTTCAGACGTTACTCGAGTCCATGCTACGTAGTGTTGCGGCACTTCTGCTTGCTCTCGGGGGCCCTACACGATATTAGTCAGGTACACCAGTTTCTTTGGCTCTTCGGTGTGTAAACATAGTAGCAGATTCTGCTGACAGTACAGCGTGATACCTTCTGCAGTATACGTATCTGATCAGGATGACCTAACAGGATTCCAGGTCCAATACTGCACTTGTTATCAAACTCGATATACCAGATTATCTCCACCTACCTAATAGCTGGTACGTCCACTTTTGCCACGCATAACAGCGGCGATGTGTCGTGGTATGGGAGCAATGAGGCCTTGCCGCTCACTGGAGGGACTTGGCACCAAATCTCCACAAACAAGTCACTATATTCCCGTAAATTCTGGGAAGGGGGGATGACGCCACGTTCAATAACATCCCAAATGTGTTCGATCGTTTTCAGAACTGGCGAGTTGTTGGGCCAGCACATCAATTAGAGCTTGGCACTGTGTTCCTCGCTCGTCCTTGCCATATGACGCATTATCTCGATGAAAATTGACACTGCCGTCGGGAAACACGAGAGTCATGAAGGGTTGTACGTGCTCTGAAACCAGTGTACGATACTCTTTGGTCATCATGGTGCTTTGTACGAGTTCAACTGGAGCCATGGATGCCCACATGAATGTTCCGAAGAGCATAATGGAGCCGCCGCCAGCTTTTCTTTGTCCCGCAGTACAGGTGAGAAGGAGCTGTTCGCCTGGAAGGTGACAGATTCGCGCCCTCCCATCGGCATGATGAAGGAGGTATCGCGATTCATGAGATCATGCAACGCTCTGCCTCTCCGCCAGTGCCGATGGCCACGTGCCCATTTCAGTCGTAGTTGCCGATGTCGTTGTGTTAAAATTGACACAAGTGTGTGTCGTCAGCTGCAGAGGACCATCGTTAGGGGTGTTTGGTGCACTGTGTATTCAGACACACCTGTACTCTGCCCAGCATTAAAGTCTGATGTTAGTTCCACCACAGTCCGCCGCCTGTCCTGCTTTACCAATCTGCCTAGCCAACGACGTCCGACATCTGTAATAGGGGTATCCGCCCAATCCCACGACGTCTGGACGTGGTTTCACCATGGTTTGGCCACATGCTGAAGCCACTAACCACAGCTCTCTTCGAACATCCGACAAGTCGTGCAGTTTCCGAAGTGCTCGTGCCATGCCTCCGGGCCATCACAATCTGCCGTCGATCAAACGCAGATAGAACCCGCTCACTGACACTAGACGCACCGTGCATGTGTCTGACTAGCAGTCATTCCTCGCCAGGTGACGCTGCTAAGCGAAAAAGTGATTTCAGAATTATGCTTCTAGTGTTTTCTTTTGACCCTCTGCTGAATTAAGTTTTAGTTACTGATTCTACATTAAAATTCTAAATTCAGCTTTATTTTTAACTGATTATTAAACGTATGTCCACATAAAAACGTGTTCTTAGTAGTTAATGTAACTATTTCTGCATGGCAATAAAGTAATAGTTCCCGCCGCGCGGGATTAGCCGAGCGATCTAAAGGCGCTGGAGTTGTGGACTGTGCGGCTGGTCCCGGCGGAGGTTGGAGTCCCCCCTCGGGCATGGGTGTGTGTGTATGCCTTTAGGATAATTTAGGTTAAGTAGTGTGTAAGATTAGGGACTGATGACCATAGCAGTTAAGTCCCAAAGATTTCACACACATTTGAACATTAATAGTTCCCCACGTAAACACTCAACATGTCATTTTTGTCTCTTTTCTGTCGTGTGTATAAATAACATCTGTGTAAGTCGCATGGCATTTTATCTGTGCTTGCATGAACGAGTTGTCACATGACGATGACGTAAGAAGCCGAAAGCCGGTTCGTGAACAGATAAATATTATTTTTCAGAACATTAGGAAGTGTTTCCTCTTTAAAATTATAAGAATAAGCAATTTTTAAAATTTAAATAGTAATTTTTGAATGGATATTAATGTCTAGCCTGATGAGTTCAGTTCTTTTCATTGTTTTAATTTCACTGATTCAAGGAATCATACATTGCAAAGCGAAACTTTATACAATTACTTGATAAACTCAAACGCTTCGTTATAGGCCTTGAGTTCGACGAGTACTCTAAAATGCTGTTTTGCGAGTAATTTAAAGAAAATTTTCCCCCGATATGGCCCGTTCAAGAGTTTTAGCTAAGAGGCCCACAGATCCTAAAGCTTAGTTTACACGACGACACTGGCTTACGCCACTCGTTTTTGTATATGTCTGTAGACACGGAGCCCTCAGTGTATACCTCACTTTCGTCGTTTTGTGAGTGCCGGAGTCGTGCGTAAAATGAAAATTTCAGTAGCTGTACGAAATGTGGTGGTGTTAATACTTGTTTGTTTGAAATCGCTGTATAAGACAAAAGATAAAAGAAAAGAAACGTGTTTGAGTTAGCGAGTGACTAAAGAAAAGACTTTGCTCACTGACCTTGCTCAAAGACATTGTGCTGGAAGACCCCGTAAGTTATTTCAATCACCTGTAGTACAATCTGTCAATGGGAAGCCCTGCTGTGATGTTTTAAATAAATTATCACTGAACAAACCATTCAACATTCCAGATTTCTGTAGCCTATTCTCATGACATACTATTTTCCTTAAAAAGAACCGGGCAACTCGAACTAAGGGTTTTTATTCTCGTCGATATGGACTATTCCGCAGCCAGATGTTTTTCTTGCTTGTAATTTTCTTAATGCGTTTGTGTGTGTGCTCCTGTAATTTTAATTGAATGGATTTTACTCTATAGCTCAGATATTGTCTACCAGTCCATGTTCAGATCGCATTTGACAGTTTCAAGTATAGCAACAAATACCTGCTTCTGAATGGGGGGCTCCATATGGTTCCCAAGTTGTGCGGCGACCGTAAACCATAAAATTACCAAATAATTAGCAACCAGTCGCAAGATCATGTTTTCTTTATTTAACTCTGCATATCGATTTCAACTGATTAACAGCCACCATCGGTGGTCAAACATGTTTAAGACAGTGTTATTAATGAGGGAGCATACACGTTGAAAACACCGATGGTGGCTGTTAATCAGTTGAAGTCGATATGCAAAATTAAATAAAGAAAACATGATCTTGCGACTGGTTGCTGCTTATTTGGTAATTTTAAATAGCTGCTTGTTTTTGTAGTCAAAACCATTAGAGTCCTACAGACACCCCAAGGAGGTTCCTCCGTTCTCCACTTCATATTTCAGTTATTTTACTCTCTACCGACACACCCAACCTCAGTACTCGCGCACCTAGTGTCACCAAAGTTGGAACAAGCCGAAAATGTTTAGTTTCGCCAACGAGTTGCGCAAACACGCGCCGCGCATGCGCAGTGGTCGGTAGCGCAGTTGCTTGCAACCCTGTGTCAACGCGTAAACTAGGCTTAATGCAACCCAGCTCTATGCAGAAGGCGAGTAAAGTCTGTGGACAGGACGTGGGTGGCGGCAACAGTTGGGCGAACTGAGGAGAGTGCCGGCCCCACCGGCCCGCAACCGAATGATCTGATCTCACATCATTCGGGATCCGAATGTCATCGATCTGTCAGCGACGTACTCGTTCGTGCACAGTAGCGATGGCGCCGCTGGTGAGACTGTTACGTCGTGGGAGCCGCCGGCGGGAGAAAGTTTTCCGTGTTGCTCGCTGCGTGACGACCGCCTGCCGCGGTTTGGGCAGCGACGGCGGCCGTGGAGCGCCGCACGGGTCGTCGACCTGCGCGTCGCGAGCGCCCGGCCTGGCGGATGTGCGGCTCCGCGCGGATCCAGGTCAGCCAAGGTCACGGCCGGCGCTTTCCTCTTTGTTCCGGGCACGCCGCAGCGCCGCGCCCACACCGCCCGGTCCCGTTCTGCGGGCCCACGCGTAGACTTTCTCTCTCCACGTCTCGTACAGCCCCACTCGCTTTGTCTCTCTTTAATGCAAATATGGTTTCTCCTCAACTTCTTATCGTGTTCGTGTACGATCTTCTGCAACAGAGATGTCTGACCTTTTAGCTTACCTGGGCTACGTTGGAACAGGATGAGAATTTTATGGCCACACATAATATACCGGGTGATCAAAAAGTCAGTATAAATTTGAAAACTGAATAAATCACGGAATAACGTAGATAGAGAGGTACAAATTAACACACTTGCTTGGAATGACATGGGGTTTTATTAGAACAAAAAAAAAAATACAAACGTTCAAAAAATGTCCGACAGATGGCGCTTCATCTGATCAGAATAGCAATAATTAGCATGACAAAGTAAGACAAAGATTATGTTCTTTACAGGGAATGCTCAATATTTCCACCATCATTCCTCAACAATAGCTGTAGTCGAGGAATAATGTTGTGAACAGCACTGTAAAGCATGTCCGGAGTTATGGGGAGGCATTGGCGTCGGATGTTGTCTTTCAGCATACCTAGAGACGTCGGTCGATCACGATACACTTGCGACTTCAGGTAACCCCAAAGCCAATAATCGCACGGACTGAGGTCTGGGGACCTGGGAGGCCAAACATGACGAAAGTGGCGGCTGAGCACACGATCACCACCAAACGACGCGCGCAAGAGATCTTTCACGCGTCTAGCAATACTTTTATTTTTAGTTCTAATAAAACCCCCATGTCATTCCAAGCATGTCTGTCAGTTTTTACCTCATTATCTACATTATTCCGAGGTTTATTAAGTTTTCAAATTTATACTGACTTTTTGATCACCCGGTACTTAACACTAACAATAGCCGCTAAAGTAAAAAAAGGACCAATGAGAGAATAGCATCGTGTGGCGTGGGAGTTTCATGTTGAAAATATTCACATTATCATAACGTTACACAAGCGATTCTTGTATTTTTTTTTTTTTTTTTGAACCGTTCGTCGCCGTGCGAAGGTGATCAAAGCGATCAACTTGAAGATAAGGGGTGCTTCACTACGTTTTGATGGTTTCAAATTTGAAATACGCTAGCTAAGAACAAGACACAGCAACAGTGGCGCCGACAGTTAGTGGTGCGGAGTGTCAAGTTTCATCCCATATTCAGATCAGTAATCACGCTGTCCCAGGTTCGAAACACGCCATCGGTTACCCTTTGATTAATAACCAGCATAAGAAGTCACTTTCACTCTGCCTTGTCAAAGACGTCGTCAGAGTGGACCTAACGCCGGAAGAAACAGCAATTATCAACGGCATGAGGATGCAGAAAGCAATGGAAACAACTGCATTAAAGACATATAACGTATATCCACAGGACATCTGGCCTGTAATTGAAAAAGTGCCATGATGATCTCTCCATTGGCTAAAGATTCCAGAATAGTTCTCCATTCGGACCTCCAGGAGGGGCTGCCAAGGGGGAGGTTCCCATGAGAAAAGATTGAACAATCAACGAAAGGATAACGTTCTGCGAGTCGGGGCGTGCAATGTGAGAAGCTTGAATGTGCTAAGGAAGCTAGAAAATCTAAAAAGGGAAATGAAAAGGCTCAATCTATATATAGTGGGGGGTCAATGAAGTGTAATGGAAAGAAGACAAGGATTCCTCGTCAGACGAGTACAGGGTAATATCAACAGCAGCAGAAAATGGTATAAGGAGACTAGGATTCGTTATGACAAGGAAGGAAGGGTAGAGAGTGTGTCACTGTGAGCAGTTCAGTGATAGGGTTATTCTTATCAGAATCGACAGCAAACCAACAGCGACAACGATAGTTCAGGTATACATGCCGACATCGCAAACTGAAGATGAAGAGATAAAGAAAGTCTATGAAGATATTGAATCCGGCCGCTGTGGCCGAGCGGTTCTAGGCGCTTTCTTCTGGAACTGCGCTGCTGCTACGGTCGCAGGTTCGAATCCTGCCTCGGGCATGGCTGTGTGAGATGTCCTTAGGTTAATTAGGTTTAAGTAGTTCTAAGTTGTAGGGGACTGATGAGCTCAGAAGTTAAGTCCCATAGTGCTCAGAGCCATTTGCACCGTTTTAACTATAAGGAATAGTCCAGTAGGCAGTACCTTTACAGAGGAATGGACATCTCTAAAAAGGGCAATCACCGAAGATGGAAAGAAAAACTTGGGCACAAAGAAGGTAACTGTAAAGAAACCATGGGTAACAGAAGAAAAATGTTCAGGGAAATTCATGAATACTGAAATACAAGTCGCTGAGGAATGAAATGAATAGGAGTGCAGGGAAGCTAAGACGAAATGAGTGCATTAAAAAAAGAAATTAAAAAAAGAAATTATAGTCGGTAGGACTGCCTCAGCATTTATAAAAGTCAAAGCAACCTTCGGTGAAATTAAAAGCAATGGCGGTGGCATTAAGAGTGCAACCGGAATTCCACTGTTAACTGCGGAGGAGAGTGCAGATAGGCGGAAAGAGAAGACTGGAGGTTCTAGGAGGGGGAAGATTTGTCTGATGTGACAGAAGAAGAAACAGGAGTTGATTTATAAGAGATATGGGATACAATATTAGAATCAGAATTTAAGATGGCTTCCGAAGACTTGAGATCAAATAAGGCAGAAGGGATCGATAACATTCCATTAGAATTTCTAAAATCATTAAGCGAAGTGGGAACAATGCGACTATTCACGTTGGTGTATAGAATGTATGAGTCTGGCAATATACCGTCTGACTTACGGAAAAATACCATCCACACAATTCCGGAGACTGCAAGAGTTGACAAGTGTGACAATTTATCGTACAATCAGCTTAACAGCTCATGCATATAAGTTGCTGACAAGAACAGTAAACAGAAGAATGGAAAAGAAAATTGAGGATGTCTTAGATGGCGCTAAGTTTGACTTTAGGAAAGGTAAAGGCACCAGATAGGCAATTCTGACGTTGCGATTGATAATGGAAGCAAGACTAAAGAAAAATCAAGACACGTCCATAGGATTTATCGACCTATAAAAAGCGTTCGACATTGTAAAACGTTTTTAAACCCTGAGAAAAATAGGGGTAAGTTATAGGGAGAGACGGGTAATATACAATATGTAGAAGAACCGAGGGGGAATAATAACAGTAGACGATCAAGAACGAAGTGCTCGGATTACAAACGGTGTAAGACAGGGATGTAATCTTTCGCCCCTGCTGATTAATCTTTACATCGAAGAAGCTATGATCGAAATAAAAGAAAGGTTCAGGAGTGGAATTAAAATTCAAGGTGAAAGGGTACCAATGATACGATTCGCTGATGACATTGCTATCCTGAGTGAAGGTGAAGAAGAACTATATGATCTGCTGAATGGAACGGATAATCTAATGAGTACAGAATATGGATTGAGAGTAAATCGAAGAAAGACGAAAGTAATGAGAAGTAGAAGAAATGAGAACTGCGACAAAACATAACAACAGGATTGATGGTCACGAAGTGGATGAAGTTAAGGAATTCTGATACTTAGGCAGTAAAATAAACAATGACGGATGGAGCAAGGAGGCCACGAAAAGCAGATTAGCACTGGAAAAAAGGACATTCCTGGCCACGAGAAGTCGACTAGTATCAAATATAGGCCTTAATTTGAAGAAGAAATTTCTGAGAACGTACGTTTGGAGCACAGGATTGTATGGTAGTGCAACATAGACTGTGGGAAAATCAGAACAGAAAAGAATCGAGGTATTTGAGATGTGATGCTACAGACTGATGTTGAAAATTAGGTGAACTGATAACGTAAGGGATGAGGAGATTCTGCGTAGAATCGGAAGGGAAAGGAATATGTGGAAAACACGAAAACACTGGCAAGGAGAAGGGACAGGATGATAGGACATCTGTTAAGACGTCAGGGATTGACTCCCATCATACAAGAGGGAGCTGTAGAGGGCAAAAACTGCAGAGGAAGACAGAGATTGGAATACATCCAGCAGGTAACTGTGGACGTAGGTCGTAAGCCCTACACTGAGATGAAGAGGTTGGCACGGAGAGAAATTCGTGGCGGGCTGCATAAAACAGTCAGAAGATTGATACTTAAAAGAAAACAATTGCGCTGTACTGGTCGGAGCAACATTCTACTTTCGTGATGAAGCGCTATTTTCGATACGGCGAACCTCTCGCATGCATGCAACGTGCCTTTCGTACGCATTTCAAGATTTTGCTGCGATATCCAATTCCTGTCCGCGGGAACAATATTGAACTGGGTAAGAACCTCGCGTGCAACTGCCAGTGCATAGAATCGAAAATCAACTGGCCCTCGGAAAATCGTCCGAACTCCTGAGAACATCGAACGTTTGCGTAGCAGCTTACAGGCAAGCTATCTCCTTTCGTTACGAAAATTCGGTTCCAACAAGACAACGTGACATGTCACACACCCAGCAAGACTTTGCAAGTTCTCCGTGAAGCGTTAGTTAACCGCATAATTTCCAAACACCCTTTAGTCGATTTAATCGTGCCAGACTCTTACCTAAAGGGTTATTTGACCGACCGAGAAGCTTACAACAGTTAAAAGATCGAATTCACGATGTAATTTCCAGAACTCGTCCAGCTATTACGAAAATTGTGTTCAAAAACCGGGTGAAACGCTTCGAGTATTGTGTAGCCATCACTCCCTTTTGTCCGATGTAGCATTTCAAAAATAAACATGAATAAATGTTGTATCTTGTGGAAAATGTTCAACTTTATTTCGCGATAATTGTGTGTTATTAAAACATGAAGTCGTTAAAACATGATGAAACACCCTGTATTTCCTACTTTCGTTCAGTATGTTAACGATATGGATAGTCTCTGTTACAGTGACTTAAGCATCAGTCTCCTCTGGCAATGTTTGCTGATGTGCAAAATACAGAATTGCACCGTTTTTCCGAATCCACGTCAAACAGTCATCTCCCCCCCCCCCCCCCTTTCACCCTTATAGGTGGCTCGGTAAGTCCGCTCAGAGATCAGAAGAAGGCAACGGAATACCACCTCCAACAGCAGGCAGCCTTTTAAGCCCCTGATGACTGCTTTACCTTTTTTTTCTCACTTTGTGACCGTCATTCGGTAACCAATACACTCGCGCTAGCCGGCCGGGGTGGCCGAGCGGTTCTAGGCGCTACAGTCTGGAACCGTGCGACCGCTACGGTCGCAGGTTCGAATCCTGCCTCGGGCATGGTTGTGTGTAATGTGCTTAGGTTAATTAGGTTTAAGTAGTTCTAAGTTGTAGCGGACTGATGACCTCAGAAGTTTAGTCCCATAGTGTTGAGAGCCACTTGAACCATTTGAACCACCCGCGATTGCTCATTTCTCCCGTAATACATTCAATGAGTATGCCGTCACAATATGTGCGGATGCAGGATGGGTGGCCGTTGTGGGTTTGGGAGCTCATGATTCGATTAAGGCCCCCTCCTCACCCAAACAAATTTTTTATTAGTAGGAGCATTTAAAATTTTACATATTGTAAAATATACGAAAAGACTTCTCAAAGTAAGTTACACATTAGGATGGGGTACCAACTAACTTTTATTGACTTTTGCACTACACTTCAAACTCACACACATATTTGATATCGTATTTTATATTGAAATAGTCACCAGATATCTGCGAACAACGTTCAGAGCATTCTGCCAATCGTTGAGTACCTCGACGATAGAAATCCGCCCCTTCGTAGCATAGACATTCGACAACAGCTGTGTGAACGTCCTCATCGCTGGAAAATTTGCTTCAGCCCCACTTGTTCTTTTAATTTGCCGAAAAGACGCAGATCGCATCCTGCAAGATCTGGACTATACTGCGGATCAGCATCTCGCACGTCTGTGTGGCCTCGGTCAACTTGTTCGTACCATTTTCCTACAGCTGCACGAGGCATTGCATTTATTCCACATAGCGCCAGAATTTCACGGTGAAACTGTGTACAATTAAGACGTTTTGCCTACAAGAATCGTACTGTCCCACGAAATTCAACTTCCGAGTACATTTCCATTTGCTGCACCATTTCACTCGCATCCTGTGACGCCCTATTATTCGTACCGCTGCGGATCTGCTTCTGCAAGACACGCCGGATATATGACAACGTGCTGCTCTTGTTCCGCAGGGGCCTTAGCCTGGGGCGACCTGTGTAACATTCTTTCTGAAGTGCCAGCGTATTTCCGGGTCGCTCTATGTGCTCCTCCTGTCCCTATAGTGTATGTTACATTGCGATTTTTCATTACCTGGCGAAATGAGTTTTGGTTCGGCGTCGAGTTGATGGCCTAGTCGTTACCAGTGGCCTGTAAACTGTGCCCAGAAAAGACCGAGGAAAGATCCACTAACTCTGGAACTATCATGCATTCATGTCCGACGGAACAGTGCATCCCTCTTCTCAACAACAAAGACACTGCAATATCGTATTTAGCCGCCTATACCAGGCAGCGCCTTTCAATTAAAACTTTCTCCGCTGTACGGGACTTACACTGAGGCGCCAAAGGAACTGTTATAGGCATGCGGCGTATTCAAATACAGACACATGTATAACAGGCAGAAAACGGCGCTGCGGTCGGCAACGCCTATATAAGACTACAAGTGTCTGTCGTAGTTGTTAGACCAGTTACTACTGCTACAAGGCAGGTTATCAAGATTTAAGTGAATTTGAACGAGGTGTTATAGTCAGCGCACGAGCGATGGGACACAGCATCTCCGAGGCAGCGTTGAAGAGGGGATTTTACCGTACGACCATTTCGCGAGTATATCGTGAATATCAGGAATCCGGTAAAACATCAAATCTCCGACATCGCTGCTGCCGGAAAAAAGATCCTACAAGAACAAGACACACAGCGAGTGAAGATAATCGTCCAGTGTGACAGAAGTGCAACTCTTCTGCAAATTGCTGCAGATTTCAGTACTGGGCCATAAAAAAGTGTCAGGATGGAACCATTCAACGAAACATCAACGATGTATGCTTTCAGAGCCGAAGACCTAGTCGTGTACCATTGATGACTGCACGACAGAAAGCTTTACGCCTCGCCTGGGCTCGTCAACACCGATATTGGACTGTTGATGACTGGAAACATATTGCCTGGCCGGACGAGTCTCGTTTCAAATTGTATCGAGCGGTTGGACGTGTATGGGTAACAACCTCATGAATCCATGGACCCTGCAAGTCAGCAAAGGACTGTTCAAGCTGGTGGAGGCTCTGCATTGGTGTGGGGCGGGTGCAGGTGGATTGATATGGGAACCCTGATAAGTCTAGATACGATTCTGACAGGTGACACGTACGTAAGCATCCTGTCTGATCACCTGTATCCATTGATGTCCATTGTGCATTCCAATGCACTTGGGCAGTTCCAGCAGGACAATGCGACATCCCAAACATCCAGAATTACTGCAGAATGACTACAGGAACATTCTTCGAAGTTTAAACACTTCCGCTGGGCACCAAACTCCCCAGACATGAACATTATTGAGCATATCTGGTATGTCTTGCAACGTGCTGTTCAGAAGAGGTCTCCACCCCCTCGTACTCTTATGGATTTATGGACAGCCCTGCAGGATTCAAGGTGTCAGTTCCCTCCATCACTACTTCAGACATTAGTCGAGTCCATTACACGTCGTGTTGGAGCACTTGTGCGTGCTCGTTGGGGCGCTACACGATATTAGGCAGGTGTACCCGTTTCTTTGGCTCTTTAGTGTGTGAAGTGTGTTTAAGTACGTGTTATGACGCAGGAACGACGACATATGGAGCTTCGGTCTGGCTGTGAGTCGCGAACGGATAGGCAGAACGGTTTGGGCGACCGCTAGCGTACAGCCACAACTGCGAATAATCTAACGTATTTCATAAATTCAAAGTGATCCATTTAACTTCTTCATTACCGCAATGGGCATTATCTACTGGGTAGACGAAACGGAGGATATTACTCCCACACTTTGCAATGCATCTAGTTCCGCTTCATCTTCTCTGCACACGGTGAAAGGCGCTGCTGATTAGTTTAAACATCAGTGGGGGCTGTAACTGTTGCGGAATCTGATGTAGCTTCAAACAGCGGCTTATGTTGTACACATAGCGTATCAAGGTCTTTGAATGGAATTTTACTTGAAACAAGATTCACTTCGTCTTGAATTTGGAAACCAAAAAGCGCAAAATAGTCTAAGGCAAAAATGTTCGTTGTCATCCATCAGTTTACAACCGGCAGGATGAGTTGCCGAGAGACATTTTTATAAGTAGCCTGTGCCACGATGCGACAGCAGGACGAGGCTTTGGTTGCCGAAAGTCGTATTTTTCTGAACGTGGCAGGGAAAAGGGGTGGTTGTTGCTTTCCCTTAACCCTCTGTGGGTACCCCTTTCACAGAGTTTAATAATAACTCCTGAGTTTGCTACAGTCAAGTCTGTAGCTGATAAGTGCGACATGTATTGACACGAGACGCGGAACGTTTCATGTTCTCAGGAAACATTATCAAATTACATTATGTTCCGGCGTAACAAGAAGCGCCGGCACGAAGACCAAGAACAATACAGTTGAGAGGGCTGTGAGACGACGTTAGCCAATAGCACGCTGACTAGGACGTCACCACGATAGAAGCGGCCTCTACACGAAGAGAATAAAAGCGACGCGCCGCCTAACCGTGGCGGCCCTGGTAGACCCGGACAGTAGAAGACGCGCACTAGGCCGGCCGAAGTGGCCGTGCGGTTAAAGGCGCTGCAGTCTGGAACCGCAAGACCGCTACGGTCACAGGTTCGAATCCTGCCTCGGGCATGGATGTTTGTGATGTCCTTAGGTTAGTTAGGTTTAATTAGTTCTAAGTTCTAGGGGACTAATGACCTCAGCAGTTGAGTCCCATAGTGCTCAGAGCCATTTAGACGCGCACTAGAAGATGGTTCAAATGGCTCTGAGCACTATGGGACTTAACATCTGAGGTCATCAGTCCCCTAGAACTTAGAACTACTTAAACCTAACTAACCTAAGTACATCACTTATATTCATGCCCGAGGCAGGATTCGAAACTGCGACCGTAGCGGTCGTGCGGTTTCAGACTGAAGTGCCTAGAACCGCTCGGTGACAGCTGCCAGCGTACAGCAAGAGCCTCAGTGATATTAACAGTAGCAGCGACTGTCGAACTTGTGTGAATAGCTTGCATGAAAATTGTATCTATCAAAGGACATTGATTATTTGCACGTCGCAATTGCTTGCGACCCTTCATGTAGAAACGAAAGTTATGTATTGTCAGTTCAGTTACTGTAATAAAACCCATTAGTATCATTTGCTTGTATGTTGTCTAGCTATCCGAGAAAGCAGCTTCCTAGGCACCCTACATTACACATTATAGCTTCATACATGTTTCTATGAACATTTCAAATTATGTGCTACATGTATTACTCGTTTCCGTAGCCAAAGATGCTAATGTGCGTTTGTTTGATAGCAATCGGCTCAGGAGTAGTAATATCGGAACCTGATAATACGCCAGCATGCGTCTCGGAAGAGTTCCTTGCCTGAGGTGCACCCTATTGTAACTAAATGGAATTTTGCATGTACTAGACCTCAGACACTTTCAAAAAACTGCTAATCTGAGACTGGTACGTAGGGGATGGCTCTGTATACAGCGTGTGTCTCCTAACTCTGGCATCTGTAACAGTTATGTTAGTTTTGATGTGACAGATTAAGATTTTTACGTTCCAAAAGCTCTGTCTGAATGTTGTTGTTGTTGTGGTGTTCAGTCCTGAGACTGGTTTGATGCAGCTCTCCATGCTGCTCTATCCTGTGCAAGCGGATTCATCTCCCAGTACCTACTGCAACGTACATCCTTCTGTATCTGTTTCGTGTATTCATCTCTTGGTCTCCCTCTACGATTTTTACACTCCACGCTGTCCTGCAATACTAAATTGGTGATCCCTTGATGCCTCAGAACATGTCCCACAAACCGATCCCTTCTTCTAGTCAAGTTGTGCCACAAATTTCTCTTCTCCCCAATCCTATTCAATACCTCCTCATTAGTTACGTGATCTACCCATCTAATCTTCAGCATTTTTCTGTAGCAATACATTTCGAAAGCTTCTATTTTCTTCTTGTCCAAACTATTTATCGTCCATGTTTCACTTCCATACATGGCTACACTCCATACAAATACTTTCAGAAACGACTTCCTGACACTTAAATCTATACTCGATGTTAACAAATTTCTCTTCTTCAGAAACGCTTTTCTTGCCATTACCAGTCTACATTTTACATCCTCTCTACTTCGACCATCATCAGTTATTTTGCTCCCCAATTAGCAAAACTCCTTTACTGCTTTAAGAGTATCATTTCCTAATCTAATTCCCTCAGTATCACCCGACTTAATTCGATTACATTCCATTATTCTCGTTTTGCTTTTGTTGATGTTCATCTTATATCCTCCTTCCAACACACTGTCCATTCCATTCAACTGCTCTTCCAAGTCCTTTGCTATCTCTGACAGAATTACAATGTCGTCTGCGAACCTCAAAGTTTTTATTTCATCTCCTTGGATTTTAATACCTACTCCGAATTTTTCTTTTGTTTCTTTTACTGCTTGCTCAATATACAGATTGAATAACATCGGGGAGAGGCTACAACCCTGCCTCACTCCCTTCCTAACCACTGCTTCCCTTTCATGTCCCTCGACTGCCATCTGGTTTCTGTACAAATGCTACCGAAAATCGCTGAATGATATCATTAAAACGGAAACATTTCCAAATGTTCCGAAAAATTTTATTTATTTAATCAAAAACCGGCTCTCGGCTTCTTAGACCACCTTCAACTGAATGCCACTGACACAGGTAAAATGATGTGCGCTTACACACATGTTATTTGCACAGAAGACCCAAAAATGACGTAGAGTGTTTACATAGGAAAACATTACAATTTTTTTCGTGCAGAGATAGTAACATTAACTAAAAAATGGGCGGAACAAAGTCTTTATCTGGATATATATCCAATACCTGATGACATATAACTGTAATTTACAATTTGAATTCAGTATTTGTAACTAAACTTAATTTAACAAAGAAAGAAATGAAATTAGATGTAATCATTTAATAATACTATGTTTGCATTCTGTCTCATGTGTTCGTTGATTTCCAGTATTTTCTTTAGGCTCGTCTTTCTGCTTTTCTTAACAAATTGTAAAGCTTCACATTCTATAATATGTGAATGGTTTTCTGATAAAAGATGGTGGACAGAGGTTGAATCTTTGTCCCTTAATCTCCAGCTTCTCTTATTTTCAGATAACCCAAATGTCATAGCTCAGCCTGAGTGACCAATATAGTATAATTTTCCACAGTGCTTGCACCAGATTCTATGTCCGCCGCGATAGCTGAGTGGTCAGCGTGACGGACTGCCGTCCTAAGGGCCCGTGTTCGATTGCCGGCTGGGTCGGGTATTTTCTCCAGTCAGGGACTGGGTGTTGTGCTGTCTTCATCATCATTTCATCCCCATCCGGCGCGCAGGTCGCCAAATGTGGCGTCGAATATAATAAGACCTGCACCAAGGCGGCCGGACCTGCCCCGTAAGAGGCCTTCCGGTCAATGACGGCAAACGCTCATTTCCAAATTTTTACCAGATTCTATACACAGCACTTTGTGCCAAGCGTTACCGTTTATCTTCACTATTAAATAAAACTGCTACGCTGTTGGGTTTATAAACTGCACGTCTTTAATTACGAGAGTTTAACTTTTTTTGCAAGGTTATTTGAAATGATTCCAATACATACGATTTTTCACCAGTCTTTTTAAATATTGTCTGATTGCTGTTAGCCAGCGCACAGAGGCTGCGTCGTATTGTGGTTTTTCGGTAATATATTATTAACATCAGTCACGGTAGAAGTCTGGCGATTGGAGGAAGCGTTATGTCTGATGGGCTGTAGTTCTGCCTGAAGGGCTGGTTCAGATAATGGAACAGATATGAGGCGATGTACCATCGAATGGAAAGATAAAAGTTTGTGTCTGTATGGGTGCTTAGAGCTTGCAGGGATTACCGTATCTGTAGCTACGGTTTTTCTGTAAATGATAAATATGTGTCTTGTTTCTATTAAGGCCCAAGAAGCTTATATAATACCATTCTTCTAGCTTCACTGTTAACTAAATGATCCTACGTAGCGAGTATATAGGTTTTAGTGATGTATCTAACTGATTAATGGGGAGGACTACGGTTCAAACTCGCGTCCGACTATTCTGGTTTAGATTTTCCGTGATTTCCCTAAATAACTCCAGGCAAATGTTGGGCTGGTTCCTTTGAAAGGGCACGGCCAACTTCCTTCCCCGTCCTTCTCTAGTGACCTCTCTGTCTGGTCTCCTCCCCCAAAACAACCCATCCAACTGAAACAGAACAAATCAACCACATATTTGAATCAGTACTTAGTTATGTATTTCAGAGGCCCCTTCTGTAAGACAATTTTTTCGAAATTGCCCATGAAATATTTCAGATATAGTAGCAATAAGAGATATACCCATAGCAAAACATCAGAAAAACTTTAAAAAATGATAATAGTGCGTAAAATTATATCACTTTTTTGCACTGACCAACAGCAATCGGACAGTAGATACAAAAGCTGGTGCAAAATCCCATATATTGGCAACATTTCACATAATAGTGCAAAAAATTTAGTCTCGCAACTATAGACCTGCATTTTATATTACCAACAAAAGTTTTGTTCAATATAAAAGACAAATTACAGCGGCTGCCACTGAGTGATGTGTATAAAATCAACTGCAAGCAACATGTAAAAGTACGAGAGGCTTTCAATAAGTAATGCAACACCTTTTTTTCTTGCCAGTTTTCGCTAAAAAAATGTGGAATTTGTTGTGGCACATGTGGAAATTTCCCCTTCAGTCCCTACAGTTTTATGAAGATCCGAAACGTGCCTTCGCTAAACGTAACCTTAAACAGAGTCCGTTACGGAGGTGCGTTCCAAGCCGAGAGCTGTCACTTGAGTTTCTTTTGATGGAAAACCAGAATATTGCAGACATTTATAGGCACTCAAAGAATTTCTATGGGGACCTGGCAGTGCATAAATCACGGGAATAGTTGGGCGAGGCGTGTATTATCATCGCAATAAGGTCGCAATCTTCCGCGTGCTGGCCGGTCGCACGCAGTTGTGACTCCTGCAGTGTTGGAACGTCCGGACACTCTCATTCGAGGCGATCGACGGATCACAGTCAAGCATCTCGTTGCACAACTGGACGTCTCTGTTAGAAGTGCCGACACACTCGTCCACCAGTTGGGGTACTCAAAGGTGTGTGCCGGCTGGGTTCTTCTCCGCCTAAGAGAAGACCATTAAAGAGCAACAACGAAGGACCATCTGTGTGGTATAGCTTCCACGTTACGCGGCTGATCGCAGCAACTGTTTGTCGAACAATGTCACAGGCGACGAAACATGGATTCATCACTTCGAACAGGAAACAAAGCGGCAGTCAATAGAGTGACGCCTGACCTCCTCTCCTCCGAAGAGAAAATTTAGAGCTACGCCCTCAGCCGGAAAAGACATGGTGACGGTTTTCTAGGACTCCGAAGGGGTTATTATGTTTGATGTCCTCCCTCACGGTGCAACGTTCCACTCTGAAGTGAGTTGTGTTACCCTCAGGAGATTGAAAAGAAAAAGAAAATGAATACTTCAAAGTGTCCGTCGCCACAAAAATGCAAACGTACTTCTCCATGACAACGAAAGACCTCAGGCAAGTCAACGCACCCGAAAGGAGCTCACAAAACTTCATTGGACTGTTCTTCATCCATCCTACAACCAAGATCTCGCACCTTCCGACTTCCATCTATTTGGTCCAATGAAGGATAAATTCTACGGGAAGAAATAAGTGGATGATGAAGAGGTTACTGACGCAGCAACACGTTGGCTCCTACGTCGACCAGTAGAGTGGTTCCATGCTGCCATACAGGCCCACCCAGTAAGGCCATCGCACTGAACGGAGGTTACGTCGAAAAAGAGGGTTTTGTAGCCAAAGGAGTGGGAAATAATATGATGTACTGAAATCATAAATAAAGCCAACCTGATTACAGCAAATTAAAAAAAAATTGTGTTTTGTAAAATAAAGACATGGTTGGAGACCGTGGCTGTTATGAGAAATAAATTGTTGATGGTGTACAGCAGCCGACCACAAATTGTTTTTTGTTTACTTTATTGAAAGAGTACCGTTACCACGTTCGAATTTTTCACAATTTATCATCAGAGATTTTCTCGTGCTTTCGCTGAATTGCACTAGGATCGCAATAATACACAATTACAAACGTGTAACAGAAATGGTTGCTTTACGTCCTTGTGCTGGAATACAACTTACGTAAAATGTCCATCTGGCGCATTTCTCTTTGCAATTTTCTTGAAATGAAATGCAGTCTCAAGCATGTTTGTATTTTCAGTCACAATCGTTGCACTGCGTTTTAGACCACGGTCTAGTCAGATTAATGTGACCGCCGCCCGAATTCGACATGAGCATGCAATGGCCACTCACAGACGGCAGGTGGCAGCACTAGCAGTGGGGGGCATATAAAGCGTGTAGGGTGGACGTGAAAAACAGTATAGTCGTCACAATAAGGAAATAGAGCTATTTATCTGACGCCCCTTAAAGGCATGATCACTGGAATGGGTGGCAGTATTTCCAAAAGGCAGAGTTTTTAAACTGTTTCCGTGCCACAGTGGTAAAATGTTTATCGTGCATGGCAAAATGGTACTATCCAGAGCTGGTGTCGAGGCAACTGTGCCGCACCACAGGCCGTAGACGATAAGGATGAACGACTGCTGTCGAGATGTGTGTGGGCGAGCAACTGACCGCCCAGATGAACTAAGAGACTATCAACAGTGTCTCCTCAACGAGCGTTCAGTGAATGTTGCTGTGTGTGATCCTCCGCAGGTGACGCCTGATTTATGTACCCACAATGACTGCTGTTCATTGGCGACGATTGCTGCACGCTAATATCGGAGCTGAACGTTCAAAAAAATGGTTCAAATGGCTCTGAGCACTATGGGACTTAACTGCTGAGGTCATCAGTCCCCTAGAACTTAGAACTACTTAAACCTAACTAACCTAAGGACATCACACACATCCATGCCCGAGGCAGTATTCGAACCTGCGACCGTAGCGGTCACGCGGTTCCAAACTGTAGCGCCTAGAACCGCTCGGCCACTCCGGCCGGCAGCTGAACGTCCACTGAGTAGCGGTACGTGACCTTTTCAGATGATTCAAATTTTACAGTCCATGGCTGTTGGCGTGTCTGGTGTAAAACGTATGAAAGCGAAGATCCTGCGTGCGTTACGGTCTGGAGGAATGGTTTCGTGGCATTTCCTGGGTGACCTTGCCATTCTGAAAGGCGCAGTAGATCAATACAAATATGTATCAATTCTTTGAGACCACGTCAACCATTACATGAAGTTTGTTTTTCCTCGGCACGAGCCGGCCTTTGTGACCGAGCGGTTCAGAGCGCTTCAGTCCAGATCCGCGCTGCTGCTACGGTCGCAGGTTCGAATCCCGCCTCGACCATGGACGTGTGTGATGTCCTTAGGATAGTTAGGTTTAAGTAGTTCTAAGTTCTAGGGGACTCATGACTCAGATGTTAAGTCCCATGGTGCTTAGAGCCATTTGAACCATTTGCACCTCGGCACGATGGCATGTACCGAGAGGACAGTACAACTTAGCTCGCAGTGTACGCGCATGTTTCGAAGAGCACCAGGATGAGTTTACCGTACTCTCCTAGCCACCAAACTTCCCGGATTAAAACCCAATAGAGACTCAGTTGCACCACCTCACTCGGGGTCTTTGCGCCATGGATCCTCAACCGAGAAACGCAGCGCAGCTGGCTACGGCACTGCAATTGGCATGACCCCACATCTCAGTCGGTACGTTCCATAACTTCATTGACTCTCTTTCTGCACGTCCAGCAGCGGTCCGGGCAGCAAAACGTGGTTATCCAGGCATCTGACAGGTGGTCGCATAAATGTGACTGGAAAGTGTGTATTGACATCTATACTCCGGAAGCTACCTTGCGGTGTATGACTGGTGGTAGTTAATATATCATTCACATTTCCTCCTCTCTTGTTCCGGTTGCAAATGGTGCACTAGAGGAACGGCCGTTGGTAAGCCTCTATCTGGTCTTCACGGTCTTATCGCAAGATTTTTTTGGGAAATAAGGAAGAATGATTACGCTTCAGCGCCCCATCGACGATGAGGTTATTAGATAGGCGGCACAACCTGGGATTGGGGAAAGGTAGGGCGGGAAATCGGCGGCGCCCGTTCAAAGGAACCACCATAACATTGGCTTTCGGCCCTTATTTTTGTAGTCCCGCATTGGCGCAGGATGAGCACAGTAATGAACGAATTTGGCAAGGTTAGTTTAAGGAATGGCTGGATGCCCTTGCTGTTGTTGTTGTTGTTGTGGTCTTCAGTCCTGAGACTGGTTTGATGCAGCTCTCCATGCTACTCTATCCTGTGCAAGCTTCTTCATCTCCCAGTACCTACTGCAACCTACATCCTTCTGAATCTGCTTAGTGTATTGATCTCTTGGTCTCCCTCTACGATTTTTACCCTCCACGCTGCCCTCCAATGCTAAAGTTGTGATCCCTTGATGCCTCAAAACATGTCCTACCAACCGATCCCTTCTTTTAGTCAAGTTGTGCCACAAACTTCTCTTCTCCCCAATCCTATTCAATACCTCCTCATTAGTTACGTGATCTACCCACCTTATCTTCAGCATTCTTCTGTAGCACCACATTTCGAAAGCTTCTATTCTCTTCTTGTCCAAACTAGTTATCGTCCATGTCTCACTTCCATACATGGCTACACTCCATACAAATACTTTCAGAAACGACTTCCTGACACCTAAATCTATACTCGATGTTAACAAATTTCTCTTCTTGAGAAACGCTTTCCTTGCCATTGCCAGTCTACATTTTATATCCTCTCTACTTCGACCATCATCGGTTATTTTACTCCCTAAATAGCAAAACTCCTTTACTACTTTAAGTGTCTCATTTCCTAATCTAATTCCCTCAGCATCACCCGACTTAATTTGACTACATTCCATTATCCTCGTTTTGCTTTTGTTGATGTTCATCTTATATCCTCCTTTCAAGACATTGTCCATTCCGTTCAACTGCTATTCCAAGTCCTTTGCTGTCTCTGACAGAATTACAATGTCATCGGCGAACCTCAAAGTTTTTACTTCTTCTCCATGAATTTTAATACCTACTCCGAACTTTTCTTTTATTTCCTTTACTGCTTGCTCAATATACAGATTGAATAACATCGGGGAGAGGCTACAACCCTGTCTCACTCCTTTCCCAACCACCGCTTCCCTTTCATGCCCCTCGACTCTTATAACTGCCATCTGGTTTCTGTACAAATTGTAAATAGCCTTTCGCTCCCTGTATTTTACCCCTGCCACCTTCAGAATTTGAAAGAGAGTATTCCATTCAACATTGTCAAAAGCTTTCTCTAAGTCTACAAATGCTAGAAACGTAGGTTTGCCTTTTCTTAATCTTTCTTCCAAGATAAGTCGTAAGGTCAGTATTGCCTCACGTGTTCCAACATTTCTACGGAATCCAAACTGATCTTCCCCGAGGTCGGCTTCTACCAGTTTTTCCATTCGTCTGTAAAGAATTCGCGTTAGTATTTTGCAGCTGTGACTTATTAAACTGATAGTTCGGTAATTTTCACATCTGTCAACACCTGCTTTCTTTGGGATTGGAATTATTATATTCTTCTTGAAGTCTGAGGGTATTTCACCTGTCTCATACATCGTGCTCACTAGATGGTAGAGTTTTGTCATGACTGGCTCTCCCGAGGCCATCAGTAGTTCTAGTGGAATGTTGTCTACTCCCGGGGCCTTGTTTCGACTCAGGTCTTTCAGTGCTCTGTCAAACTCTTCACGCAGTATCTTATCTCCCATTTCGTCTTCATCTACATCCTCTTCCATTTCCATAATATTGTCCTCGAGTACATCTCCCTTGTATAAACCCTCTATATACTCCTTCCACCTTTCTGCCTTCCCTTCTTTGCTTAGAACTGGGTTTCCATCTGAGCTCTTGATATTCATACAAGTGGTTCTCTTCTCTCCAAAGGTCTCTTTAATTTTCCTGTAGGCAGTATCTATCTTACCCCTAGTGAGACAAGCCTCTACATCCTTACATTTGTCCTCTAGCCATCCCTGCTTAGCCATTTTGCACTTCCTGTCGATTTCATTTTTGAGACGTTTGTATTCCTTTTTGCCTGCTTCATTTACTGCATTTTTATATTTTCTCCTTTCATCAATTAAATTCAATATTTCTTCTGTTACCCAAGGATTTCTATTAGCCCTCGTCTTTTTACCTACTTGATCGTCTGCTGCCTTCACCACTTCATCCCTCAGAGCTACCCATTCTTCTTCTACTGTATTTCTTTCCCCCATTCCTGTCAATTGTCCCCTTATGCTCTCCCTGAAACTCTCTACAACCTCTGGTTCTTTCAGTTTATCCAGGTCCCATCTCCTTAAATTCCCACCTTTTTGCAGTTTCTTCAGTTTCAATCTGCAGTTCATAACCAATAGATTGTGGTCAGAATCCACATCTGCCCCAGGAAATGTCTTACAATTTAAAACCTGGTTCCTAAATCTCTGTCTTACCATTATATAATCTATCTGAAACCTGTCAGTATCTCCTGGCTTCTTCCATGTATACAGCCTCCTTTCATGATTCTTGAACCAAGTGTTAGCTATGATTAAGTTATGCTCTGTGCAAAATTCTACAAGGCGGCTTCCTCTTTCATTCCTTCCCCCCAATCCATATTCACCTACTATGTTTCCTTCTCTCCCTTTTCCTACTGACGAATTCCAGTCACCCATGACTATTAAATTTTCGTCTCCCTTCACTACCTGAATAATTTCTTTTATCTCGTCATACATTTCATCTATTTCTTCATCATCTGCAGAGCTAGTTGGCATATAAACTTGTACTACTGTAGTAGGCTTGGGCTTTGTGTCTATCTTGGCCACAATAATGCGTTCACTATGCTGTTTGTAGTAGCTAACCCGCACTCCTATTTTTTTATTCATTATTAAACCTACTCCTGCATTACCCCTATTTGATTTTGTATTTATAACCCTGTAATCACCTGACCAAAAGTCTTGTTCCTCCTGCCACCGAACTTCACTAATTCCCACTATATCTAACTTTAACCTATCCATTTCCCTTTTCAAATTTTCTAACCTACCTGCCCGATTAAGTGATCTGACATTCCACGCTCCGATCCGTAGAACGCCAGTTTTCTTTCTCCTGATAACGACGTCCTCTTGAGTAGTCCCCGCCCGGAGATCCGAATGGGGGACTATTTTACCTCCGGAATATTTTACCCAAGAGGACGCCATCATCATTTAATCATACAGTAGAGCTGCATGTCCTCGGGAAAAATTACGGCTGTAGTTTCCCCTTGCTTTCAGCCGTTCGCAGTACCAGCACAGCAAGGCCGTTTTGGTTAATGTTACAAGGCCAGATCAGTCAATCATCCAGACTGTTGCCCCTGCAACTACTGAAAAGGCTGCTGCCCCTCTTCAGGAACCACATGTTTGCTGTTACCACCCCGTAATTCCCTGGAACGGAATATGTGTACGTCATCTGTCTGTGCGTACTGTTATCAGTGTGAAAGTGAGAGAAAGTTTTAGAAATGTTTGGGAATCATGTAACTAAGGCGGGACCTAGGTAACAGCTCTGTATTCAGACAGTAGCATATGGTAAACCACCCAAAAACCGAATCTATGCAGGCCAGTGCAGGACCCTCGTCTTTAATCCGCCGGTCGGATTCGATCCGAGGCTAGCTATCTCCCCCTCCCGGGAGCGGCGCTTTAGTGCGGACGGCTACCTTGGCAGGGGCTTTAGGGAAAGCGCACAAAATGTACGTCTGAATGGCGTACGGCGAATTGCAATCCTGTCTTCCCGTATACGAGTCCATATTGTTAACCACTACGCCACTCCGCACGGTATTTGTGTAGGAGGTAGTAGTATGTTGACTGATTCTTCCATAAATACGTGTTCTTGAAGTTTTATTACCTGGAAAAGCGAACTGAGGATCCCTCTAGAGTTGCAGGAGACTTTCATTTATACCCAAGAAACTGGAAAGGGTGGCAGTACAGCGTACACTCCAATATTCTTACAAGAGGAGCGCTGTCACACAATACACGTTTGTACTCCAATGTCTTGCGCAGCACAACAATTGAAGACTGACTGGCACTTTTATTTGATAATAATCATTGCACACTACGGCACTGACAAAATTTGTTCACAGTGGAGTGTGTATGAACGCCCTTTTCGTCTCAATAAACAGCAGGCTGCTTCAGTTCTGACGCGTCTTACTCGTAACTCTGGTACCCTTTTCAAACCAAATACGAAAGACACAATTACGTTGCGATCACGACCTACTGCCCTCGAGTGCAGTCTCTGTCTCTATACAATTTTATCGACCGAATAAAAGGACTAATAGTAATTACAGATGCAATGGATAACTTTGATGTTTAAACACAAGCTAGCCGGCCGTTGTGGCAGAGCGGTTCTAGGCGCTTCAGTCCGGAACCGCGCTGGTGCTACGGTCGCAGGTTCGAATCCTGCCTCGGGCATGGATGTGTGTGCTGTCCTTAGGTTAGTTAGGTTTAAGTAGTTCTAAGTCTAGGGGACTTATGACCTCAGATGTAAAGACCCATAGTGCTTAGAGCTTTTTGAACCATTTTTAAACACAAGCGAGCCTTGACGTCCTTTTCTGTTAAGTGAAAGTTATGATGTAGTTACAAAGCTGGTATTTCATGGTATTGCTTGTAATATCGCAGAAATTTCTGCCAATAAATACACTTACCCACATCGCCAATGAAATATTTATTTTGTATACTTTGTACTTCTTGTTTGCGGTAAATGATTGAATCCCATTCGTCTCAACGTCGTGTAGCTGCTACTGAGATTTTTTCACGCTATCGACTAACTCGACAACCTTAACGGTATAAATGCACATGCCGCCGCCTTTTCCGTGAGCGCTGTCATTGCTTTCTCTTTCGCACTGATAATAAAATTTCGAGACGTAAACAACAAGCCATACCGGCTACCTGCGAGGTCATCTTCCGCGGTCTCTTACCGTGCCTCGCGTGCGGGACAATAATGCTTGCTACTTTGAACCGGCACTTTCATGTAGCTAATCAAATGACCAGGTTAGTTTCCGCTCTGGCCGGCTGTGCGGTTCGCTTTGACGAGTAATAAATGTAAACCACAGGGTGTTGCGCAATTGCTCTCTTGCAGCGCTGCCATTGGAGTCGGATGAGCACCTCAGTGACGCTTTCACACTTACTGAGGAAACCCGTTACGTAACGAGCTGCTTTGCTTTGGATCTTGTAATACATGATTAACACGCCGCTCGGGCTGTGTCGCTACAAGCGTTTTCGTTTTGGTATAACAAGCGCCCCAGCAGTTTGTTTAGTGTTTCACGAAGCGATAAATTCATGAGATTCCATTTGTGGTAATGATGTACACTGATCGTCAGAAAATGAACTGCACCCAGAAGAGGAGGACAAGATGGATCGCGATCATTATTGGGAGATAGGTAGATGGCGCCACACATACAGAATTACTACCATTTTAATTTTGAACAACCAACGTTTATTGCGCTATACAGCCACAAAATGTACTTGTTTGTACGGAACTGGATCACCATGTCTGCAAATAAAAGCGTCCAGACGTCATGGCAGGGATTTTTACAGATCTCGGATTTTAGTTCTGTGATACTCCATCTCACACTACTTGCCCTAGAGCGCGCAGTTACCGCAGCCGTAGCTAGATATGGAGTCCTGATGACGCGCTTTATGGCACCCCACACATTCTTGACTGGACAGAGATCGGACGATACGGCTGGACAGGACACAGTGTCCGCAGTTGCAAGACATACACTGTAGGTGGGAGCGATATGAGGACCAGCGTTGTCCTCTTGAAATGGGATGTGATCGTTGGCGCGGGCATTAAGAAACGGCAAAGCCGCCAGTTGTAGGACCACTTTCTCGTACCGTGCCGTCATAGAGCCCATTAGAATCATTAACAGTGAAGTGGCACCATAGGATATCGCTCCACACACCATCACACCAGGCCAGTAATATTAACAGTGAACTGGCACTATAGGATATCGCTCCACACACCATCACACCAGGCCGGTAGGACTTCTGATGAGACCACAAGCCTCTCCACTGTGCCGCCAGACACAGACCCGACGGCCATCGCTCCAAGGCAGAAGCAGTACTCGCAAATGAGGATAACCCGCTGCCAGTGTGCGAGGCCAAAGTCCAACTTTGCCGACACCAGGTGAGCCGGATGCGACGCAGTGGGGATGTGATGGGCATGCGTCGTAACGGTGGGTATGGGCGAGCAAATGACTTCCAATGGTACAAGGAAGGGATATGGCATAGGAGTCAGACGAGTCCGCTGAATGTCCCCTGTCATTTTCAGTGGATCTGCTCAAGCGTGACCGACAATCCGTCGGAACTCTCTCCTTCTGGTGCATGTCAGATGTCCAGATAATAGATGCCATGCGTACTTGCCTTCCTGCATCCATTGCCACCAACACTGGAAAGAAGTGGTCTCCGTACCACCAGTGTGGCTCTCAGTAGAACAATAGGGCCATCCAGCCTCCCGCATCATCGCCATGTGGCTTGTCTCGAACTCGTCTAGCTGAGCAGCCTGCTGTCTAACTCGTTGCCTAGGCTCTGTGGATGTTCAGGTTATGCTCTGGATTTCCCAAAATGCGTTCTGCGGAACACTGGTGTTCTGTGGTTAGTAAATAAGTGCTCAGTACAAAACTGTTAATAACATGGCGGATTTTTCCAACATTTTTACGATACATATTACTTTTTTTAAATTTTACTATTATTATTATGATTAGTTATGGTTTAAAATGAATAATCAAATTTCCCCATTTTTTAAAAATATATATTTTATTAATCTTCAAAATAAATGTTTACTCAAAGCAACAGGATTCTCAGTGTTCCATCAGGGTAAAAGTTTGGGGTTCCCTGCTCTAGAGACACTATCCGCTGTTGTACTGGCCAGCTTTGTTATTTGTGTCCGCCTTATATCAACCAATAGGCAGGGCGTCACGGCCCCACACACGCACCCCCGTCGCCACTGCGCCATCGACTGTGCAAAATTAATCTTTGGCACAGTCGATGGTGTGCAACATATCCATTCGTTTTGCAGTGGATCCGTCGTGTCCTCTTGTAATGACGGCCAGTGTAAATGACGTAATTGCGAAAGATATTTTTTATAAGAAAAATTGTAATTAATTTACGACTGGCGTAATCCTGAGGAGGAACGCCAAATGGAAGAGGAATGCTTTAAAAAAATTTCTTTCTACATCTACATCTATACTCCGCAAGCCACCTGAAGGTGTGTGGCGGAGGGTACTTTGAGTATCTCTATCGGTTCTCCCTTCTATTCCAATCTCTTATTGTTCGTGGAAGGAAAGATTGTCGGTATGCCTCTGTGTGGGCTCTAATCTCTCTGATTTTATCCTCATGGTCTCTTCACGAGATATACGTAGGAGGGAGCAACATACTGCTTGACTCCTCGTTGAAGCTATGTTTTCGAAACTTCAACAAAAGCTTTTGAATCGAAGTGTCGTCTAAGTAGCGTTTCCTTGAACAAGAACGCTTCTTACATTGCGATCACGACCTACTGCGTTCGTGTGGACTGTCTGACTCTATAGAATTTTATTGGCACAATAAAAGCACTGTTATTAATTACACGTATAACTGATAAATAACTTTGATGTTGACACACAAGCTCAGTGGCAAGAGTCAACCCTCAGACTGGCCTAGGATGAATTACTATAAATCAACCTCATTCCCTTTCTGAAACATTAATATGTGAATCACGTCGCTGGAGCAGATTAAACGCATCAAAATGGATCAAGTTTTGATTCAGGCTAGAATGGGGTCAATTACAAAGAAAGACAGTTTGTTTACTGTTAAAGGCTGAGATTCCCATGCACGTTCACAAATGCGAAAAAGACAGCCTTTGTCATATGAGAATATATATTTAACAAAATATGATAATACTTTCTTAATTAAATGGTCCTTAACACAGACAATAGAACAAAAAGATGGGCATGAGGGACCATTCACAGATATGAATATTCTTGGGTGTACGGTGGATGTGATGCGAATCGTTTGGGATAATGACAGAAAATATTCACGCATATCCTCATAGTCAAAAATGCTAGGAAACTATGGATGGTAAACTATTACGTTTAAACCCATCTGTAAGCAGGGAGAACAGAGTTACTGGACAGGTACCGTAGTGCCGAAAGTGTGTTGAAGTTTGTAAACGGAAAGTGGGAAGGCATTCTCTACGCAAATTGATAATCGCTCTGCCCATAAAATCACATACTACAAGAAGTTTTAAAGCGTTACTTGAGATGCATAACATAGAGAACAAGTGGCATGGATTCCATACCAAGACTACGATCAACACTGAAAAGAAACGCCACAACTCGCGTGAAATCTTCAACGGGAAAGCGTCGATAGTGGTGAAAGAATATTGCAGAAAGCTCTTGTCTTTACATTTAAAAAATTCAGAATGACTTTAGACTGACCATGGCACCACACGGCCCAAGATCTGAAACACAGGTTAACATGTCAAAAATGACGAAAATTCCGAAAGAATAATCTCCATAAATACACGTATCAGTTAGGAATGAAGTAACATATTAGAGATTAAATGTGACGAACTATAGAGGCCCGTGGTTGGATTTTATGATACACAAAGCTCTGCATACTTAGTTGCATTCTGTGCGCAAAATTTAAGTAAAGGAACCCAAAAATAGATCGCGGAACGCCTTCGTTAGTTACACTGTTGAACGGAATAGGTTAAGCATCGCGACATATTAAAATAGAAGGAAAGGAAGGAGCGATTCCTAGTACCTATCGCTGTCCAGAGAAACGGTAGATCTATGGCTTGTAAGAGTTCACAGTTATGCCTGACTACCATGGTAGGGGAGAATGTTATATTAAAAGCACAGTATAACTAGGAGCACAGGATGTTTTTTGGTCGGTACTTAAGTAAAAATTGGAAATTTGTAGTTCCTATGGGACCAAAATGCTGAGGTCGTTGGTCCCTAGCCTTACACACTACTAAATCTAACGTAAACTATCTGACGCTAAGGGCAACACACATCCATGTCCGAGGGAGGATTCGAAACTCCGGCGGGAGAAGCTGCGCGAACCGTGGCAAGGCGCCTGAGACCACGCGGCTGGCTAAACCGAGCGGCCCACTTCAATCTAGTGAGTGATTTTAAAATCACGTGAACGAATACGCACTAGACATTAGAAAAAAGTTTCTGGCATTGTTTACAGTTTTAGTTGCTGTAAGATAATGAGGTTGTGTATTGCGCGGCATTTGAAAATATTTCTCATTCTGTACAGTTAAGTACTGTTGAAATGTGTGTGACATGTTATGGGACTTAACTGGTTCAAATGGCTCCGAGCACTATGCGACTTAACTTCTGAGGTCATCAGTCGCCTAGAACTTAAAACTACTTAAACCTAAGTAACCTAACGACATCACACACATCCATGCCCGAGGCAGGATTCGAACCTGCGACCGTAGCGGTCGCTCGGCTCCAGACTGTAGCGCCTAGAACCGCACGGACACTCCGGCCGGCGGGACTTAACTGCTAAGGTCATCAGTCCCTAAGCTTACACATTATTTAACCTAAATTATTCTAAGGATAAACACTCACACCCAAGCCCGAGGGAGGACTCGATTCTCCGCCGGAACCAGCCGCACAGTCCATGACTGCAGCGCCACAAACCGCTCGGCTAAACCCGCGCGGCAGTTAAGTACTCCATAAGGTATTTGGTAAGTAAAGTTCTGTATATTTTTAAAACTAGTTACATTACGTATGGACGGTTAACCCATCCTTCATCGGTCGTGCACCATCTTGTACCTACAAACAGAAGGAGGTGTTCTACCATAAAACATAAACTGAAGTGCCATTGAAACTGGTATATGCATACGTATACAAATACTGAGTTACGTAACCAGGCAGAATACGGCGCTGCGGTCGGCAAGGCCTATAAGGGACAAGTGTCTGCTGCAGTTGTTAGATCGACTACTGCTGCTACAATGGTAGCTTATCAAGATTTAAGTAAGTTTGAACGTAGTAATATAGTCGGTGCACGAGCGGTGGGACAGCATCTTCGAGGTAGCGATGAAGTGGGGATTTTCACGTACGATCATTTCATGAGTGTACCGTGAATATCAGATAAAATGACATCAAATCTCTGACAACGCTGCGGTTGTAAAAAGATCCTTCAAGAACGAGACCACAGACGACTGAAGAGAATCGTTCAACGTGACAGAAGTACAATCCTTCCACAAAATGCTGCATATTTCAATGCTGGACCATCAACAAGTGTCAGCGTGCGAACCATTCAACGAAACATCATCGATACGGGATTTCGGAGCCGAAGGCCCACTCGTGTACCTTTGACGACTGCACTACACAATGCTTAACGCCTCGACTGGGCCCGTCAATGCCGACATTGGACTGTTGATAACTGACAACATGTTGCCTAGTCGGACGAGTATCGTTTCAAATTGTATCGAACGGATGGACATGTACGAGTATAGAGACAACCTCATGAATCCATGGACCCTGCATGTTCAAGCTGGTGGAGGCTCTGTAATGGTGTGGGGCGTGTGCAGGTAGAGTGATATGAGACCCCTTTTACGTCTAGATACGATTCTGACATGTGACACGTACGTAAGCATCCTATCTGATCACCTGCGTCCATTCATGTCCATTGTGAATTCCGACGGACTTTGGCAATTCCAGCTGGACAATGCTACATCCCACACGACAAGAATAGCTACAGAGTGGCTCCAGGAACATCCTTCTGAGTATAAACACTTCCGCTGGCCACCAAACTCTCAAGGCATGAACATTATGTAGCATATTTGGCCTGCCTTGCAACTTGCTGTTCAGAAGAGATCTCCACCCTCTCGTCCTCTTACGGATTTATGGGCAGCGCTGTAGGATTCATGGTGTCATTTTCCTGCAGCAGTACTTCAGACATTGGTCGTGTCAATTCCCTGTAGTAGTACTTCAGACAGTAGTCGAGTCCGTGCCATGTCGTGCTGCGGCACTTCTGCATGCTCTCGGGGGTCCTGCACGATATTAGGCAGGTGTACCAGTTTCTTTGGGTCTTCAGTGTAGGTGATATCTGTGAGATGAATACAGTACTGAAAACGTGGTTGGGCGTCCCAATTTTCCCGCTCACCACTAACTAGTCGACCCATTCTGTAAGAAAATATTTCATACCCCTCATAGAGGGAATGCACTTAAGTTTGTTGCACAGCAGGATAGTAATTAAAAGCAGGAATCAAATTTTGCTGGCATCGACTGACACAGTGCTAAGTGAAGCATGTTCGTCGAGTACACAACGATGTCGTAACAAATGTCAATACCCAGAAGAAGTGAAGTACAAACAAGCAGGAAGCTCATTGCCTCAGAGTGCGCGAGAATGAACGTCAGAAGCACCTGATACAGCACTCAGCCAACAGTGCAGAGCCAACACAAAGCTTTCCTGTGACGGGGCTACGCGTAGTAACTTTATCCAGGAGTGGCGCAAGAATGCCTTCCAGGCTGCAAACTTTGGTTAAAGGAACGCTCTGAAGCCCTGAAGTTAAACATTAGGCTAGCCAAGAGCGCTGTCAAGCTCCGAAAACTGGAGCACAGTCGGTCACCCATGTTGGGGGAATCGCATCATCGATTGCTATAAATCTCTGTCATTCATTCCATTCACTCCCAAAAACTGGACACTCCATCTGCATCACTAATGCCGATTGAAGGCCAGCTCTTCTCGTTGCAGGATGCCCTGGTAAATATAACGAAGTCTCACCTGCCGCCGCCAGTTTGGGGTCCACTGCTACAAGTCCGCAGCCGTCCGGCTGTGGTGGGAATTTCAATTATGCAAGCTGCACTCCTGCTGGGCACGCCTGTGACTGTCCAAAAATGAGGCCCGGGCCGATCTTCTGTAAGTGAAGAACCGATTTGGTCATCTACAAGCTGTTCAGCTTCAGAACAGGACGCCTGTGCGGACACCGTTGGGAGTACAAGTACTGCTTCACCGGCTGCATGCTGCGACCGTCTCTCGGGCTGTCCTTTGCGGCACTGCTGAATCTACCGCCCACACGCCATCTGGACAACTGACAACAGTCCGCAGCTCGTGGTCGTGCGGTAGCGTTCTCGCTACCCGCGCCCGGGTTCCCGGGTTCGATTCCCGGCGGGGTCAGGGATTTTCTCTGCCTCGTGATGACTGGGTGTTGTGTGATGTCCTTAGGTTAGTTAGGTTTAAGTATCTCTAAGTTCTAGGGGACTGATGACCATAGATGTTAAGTCCCATAGTGCTCAGAGCCAGCCAACTGACAACAGGGCCATGCAGATCTCTGGGGCCGAGCCAGGGAGCAGCTTCACTCAAGGGAGAGCACTGAAGTCCGACAGAAGTCTACAGCCACGCCAGGCTGCAGAAATATGCCAGCTGCCGTACCCTCGTATGAGAGGGCTGCAGCACAGACCTCGGACAAAGCCAGAGCCTGCGCCAGGAGATCCCTCGCCGGGCGCTTATGCGCTACCCTGCACTTTCGTGCAATGTGGGCTCAGCATGGCCGCTGCCTGACCACACTGGAAAGAGAACAGAGTGACTCTAAAGCTCTTGGAAATAAATTAGTATTAGTCGAATGCCACCTCATTAGCACCACGGAGCTCCACAGGACTCCAACACTGCACTTCCACTCGACTACCCTACACTCGCGTAGTACGCCGCATCTGGCCTATAAATTTGGTGTCGTAAGTGGAATAGTCCAGCGGAGCGAAGGTGCGGTGGTATTTTCCTTACGCTGGGAAGGAATTGATGTGCTGGCTGTCCTTTACATTTGCATCTCAGTTCCCTTGCCATTTTCATGTTATGCACGTAACAATTTCTTCCTCTTAGATGCTGAAACCTGCCAGTACCTACACACGTTTAGGGTAGTATGTTGCTCCTTATCCCTCCGCTGCAGACGAGCCATCCCAGTCGTTCCTGAGTAGCCACTCAAGAGTATTCACAGGCGAGATTAGCGACACCACTGGGTAATAACGTTATGTAGCGCACCAAGGCCGATCGCAGCGTCGCCTCGTAGTACATCACTGTGGATGCCGAAGCCTTCATCTCGCCAGACGACTGTCATCTACTGCAATGGTCATAAAGTCCAAGCACACATTGGGACGCAGGCGATTCAGCGTAAATCAAGACAGCGCAGTAAAAGGTACATAGCACAGTATGAGCACACACTGGGAGCCTCAGTTTCGTGCAGTGTTTCTTCGTGTTTCCCGTGTTCATGGATGTTATCGCAGAGTCGTATTCTAATGAGGATATGTCACTATAAGACACTTCAAAACGGAAGAAATCAGAATATTAAAGCGGGAAAATGAAGAGAAAAACTCGCAGTGAATTCACCTTGTCGGCCTGTAACGTTCTCGTCACTTCGATCGGTGAAGCCACTTGACCGTGTGATCGCATATCTACTCATTTTGGAACCGTTGAATCGAAGTGGGGAAAGATATATATCTCACTGTCGAGAATGAAAATAAAATCTCACTCAATTACAACATTTTTGATATTGGATTACTAATGATTAAAAGGATTGAATTTGGAACAGATCTTTCCCAGAAATATGTAATTGCACTGGCTGAATAATTTAGCTGCTTGAAACGAACTCTGATAATTTGTTAAATAATTTCGTCTCCAGTCCAATTGGACAGACTTCACCGCAAAATGGCTGGATTACAGCTGATGCAAATATTACCTGAGATTACCGAATTTACGGTAGAATGTCTGAATCACTCTGTTCAATAATTTTGTCAGAAAATTCTTAATACGATCAAATATTCTGTGATTAGTGTAAGACTGAAATGACCTCGATCACGATAATCACGATAGCAGAAACACGTCGCAGCACAGGAACACTTGCTTTCACAATTTTATTTTATATATGGATTAAACACCTTGAAACTACTGTAACGTATTATGGATATCAATAGCTGAAACAAAACTGACGTACTACATACTAAGTTCTCAACACAAAACAGTGACATACAAGTACAAGCAAATTGATTTCAGTGTTTGATTAATGCTAACATTCATGTTAAATAAAATAAAATAATTACTTTCAGCTGAAATAATGCTAGACTGAAGGCCTATTATCATGCAAATTAGCTGTTAGTTAATGCAGATGTGCTCCCGAGTTTTTCAGTGCGACAAAATTTGATATAAAATTGATATTAAATTCTGTTACGTATTTGCGACAGTCGGTCAGGTCAGTAGGAATATTGATATCAGGAACCTACCCCGGGAAATAACGACATATATCGATAATACAGTCTACCACACACACTCTGCATTCACAGAAAAGACTATGTTCTACGCAAATTACTGTTATTAAAAGAGACTCTGCGATCGAGAATTTATCTGACTGATCACTATAAGCGACAATCTTGCAGTCTCGCGTCGCTGGCGTCATCTAACATCGTAATTTTTGGAGAGGTTGGTCGGTGGCAACGATGACGCAGAACTGCTGCACATACGAAGTTTGCGACAACTCATCAATAGTATACAGTGGCGAAGTTTTCGGTTCTGCTCACTCCAATACACAAGTATGACGCTTGGGAGAAACAACACGGTGTTAAGCCGCGCCTCACAAATACACGCGGGCGAAGTCCGCCTTTTACGAGCCCACTTCGCGGCTCAAACCTTCTACTGCTGAATTGTAATCTTAATTTGTGGTAAGATCTTATGGGACCAAACTGCTGAGGTCATCGGTCCGCTGAATTGTAACGACGTGTACCGTGGCCCGCTTCCTTCTGCCGACCAAAGCGAACACCCACGCTCGCCACGTTTTCAGAGTCATTGTTAGCGAGACATACCAGTCCTATCCTTTAGAATTCTATTTACCTACTCGCATCCTGCTAATTAGAGTAGTTACACGTAAACATTACAAAAATGGAATTTTTGATTAACTTGCGCCTAATAAAATTGCACAGGAAACAATTAATCTACACTCCTGGAAATTGAAATAAGAACACCGTGAATTCATTGTCCCAGGAAGGGGAAACTTTATTGACACATTCCTGGGGTCAGATACATCACATGATCACACTGACAGAACCACAGGCACATAGACACAGGCAACAGAGCATGCACAATGTCGGCACTAGTACAGTGTATATCCACCTTTCGCAGCAATGCAGGCTGCTATTCTCCCATGGAGACGATCGTAGAGATTCTGGATGTAGTCCTGTGGAACGGCTTGCCACGCCATTTCCTTCTGGCGCCTCAGTTGGACCAGCGTTCGTGCTGGACGTGCAGACCGCGTGAGACGACGCTTCATCCAGTCCCAAACATGCTCAATGGGGGACAGATCCGGAGATCTTGCTGGCCAGGGTAGTTGACTTACACCTTCTAGAGCACGTTGGGTGGCACGGGATACATGTGGACGTGCATTGTCCTGTTGGAACAGCAAGTTCCCTTGCCGGTCTAGGAATGGTAGAACGATGGGTTCGATGACGGTTTGGATGTACCGTGCACTATTCAGTGTCCCCTCGACGATCACCAGTGGTGTACGGCCAGTGTAGGAGATCGCTCCCCACTGTGCCTCGGTCGTATGCAGTCCTGATTGTGGCGCTCACCTGCACGGCGCCAAACACGCATACGACCATCATTGGCACCAAGGCAGAAGCGACTCTCATCGCTGAAGACGACACGTCTCCATTCGTCCCTCCATTCACGCCTGTCGCGACACCACTGGAGGCGGGCTGCACGATGTTGGGGCGTCAGCGGAAGACGGCCTAACGGTGTGCGGGACCGTAGCCCAGCTTCATGGAGACGGTTGCGAATGGTCCTCGCCGATACCCCAGGAGCAACAGTGTCCCTAATTTGCTGGGAAGTGGCGGTGCGGTCCCCTACGGCACTGCGTAGGATCCTACGGTCTTGGCGTGCATCCGTGCGTCGCTGCGGTCCGGTCCCAGGTCGACGGGCACGTGCACCTTCCGCCGACCACTGGCGACAACATCGATGTACTGTGGAGACCTCACGCCCCACGTGTTGAGCAATTCGGCGGTACGTCCACCCGGCCTCCCGCATGCCCACTATACGCCCTCGCTCAAAGTCCGTCAACTGCACATACGGTTCACGTCCACGCTGTCGCGGCATGCTACCAGTGTTAAAGACTGCGCTGGAGCTCCGTATGCCACGGCAAACTGGCTGAGACTGACGGCGGCGGTGCACAAATGCTGCGCAGCTAGCGCCATTCGACGGCCAACACCGCGGTTCCTGGTGTGTCCGCTGTGCCGTGCGTGTGATCATTGCTTGTACAGCCCTCTCGCAGTGTCCGGAGCAAGTATGGTGGGTCTGACACACCGGTGTCAATGTGTTCTTTTTTCCATTTCCAGGAGTGTATGTTACTTTATATTTGATAACTAAAAAAAATTCATAACTTGTACTGTATTGGAGCGTTACAGTCCGAGATTTGCGACTAACGGCTCATCCCATCTACTTCCATTTAGATCAAAGTCAGATGTACAATGTTCAAGAGCTTTTCTAAAGGTTGTGATGCTAAAACACCACTTGGAGATGAAGAAAATAGTGACTGTGCACTTGACGTAAGTTTCATTTAAATTTATTACAATAATAATACAAATACAAATTTATTAGCAGCTGAAATACATAGTCTTAACCTTCCACAATAATATTTATTTTATATTTCGCTATGAACCGTCTTTCGCCTTTCTAGACCATCGCCAGACAACTTAATACTAAACATACAGTATGCATCTCTTCAGAGAGAGCTTCTGTCTGCGTGAAGTTTGTTATTTTCAGAGATATGTGACCACTTTACGACTACATGATTACACGGAAAACGTAAATCGCAGTGCTTCAATTTGAAGTAGCTATGAACCATATAATATACTGTAAAGATGTATAAAGCGTTTTCGACTCTAAATATATGAATGATATAAACATATTATACTATCACATTACACAGATATTGCTAAAGTCTCTTAATTATACACAAACTGACAAAACGCCATTAAGCATACTGAAATAGGCACAAAGAAGAAATGCCTATGAGGCAATTAAACGTTATGTAACGTTCAAAGCTTGTAAGTGTTGGACTACAAAGGCCAAAACAGTAAGGCAAGTGAGTACTGGCACGGAATGTTATGTTGTTATAAAGACAAACTTACTGGTGAAAATGATGAATATGCAAAGGAGGGTGTTGGGAGGTGGGAGGGGTGAATGCAGAGGGAGGAAGGAGTCAATGTAATTTAGGGAATGAGAAACAGTCATGCTCTTTACTAAGCATATTATCATACAGTGAGAAAATAATTAACTGCCTGCTGCTACTTTAGCCAAGGTGACTATTGTAAATAATGGAACTTTACCTGATCGTTAACGATTAAGAACGGATTATGTCATTGTGTTAAATGATAGCCAAACTTCCACATTACGTTAGTTTTTTGCTTTCAATTTGCTCTACGGAGAACATCACATTCAATATCATAACATTTATTCAAAGCATGCTCAGCAAAGCTGTACTCTTTCTTTTCCAGCTCCCGACTCCTTTCATTTCCATTATGCCTAGTAGTTATAGCGTTACCCGATTGGGATACATTTAATTTACCACATAAATTGCAGGAATTCCGTTAATTTCACTTATCTTTGCCGTTGAACATAATGTGGGCAACAGTATTCCCAAAGTAGAAAGCTGGTGTATACTCGGATTTCCTGGATTTTAGTTTACTGGCAAGTACCTGTGAAGCTCTACCTATACATAACATGAGGGCACACTTGCCGTCGGTGCTTTCTAAGGAAGATACACAGAAGATGTTATCCTTTCTCAGAAAAGACAGAGGCATACTAATTCGCATCGATTAGGGTGGAACTAGATGCATTACTGCATGCATTTTATTTAATTATTTTTCATTAATTACCAAAAAACAAGTTTGTTTTGTCGTATATATAGCAGTTGGTGCACCATGGAGTGGAAGGCTACATGTTTGTGCGTTACAGCATGCTGGGAATTCACTGGTATTACTGTGTCTGTAGAAGTTACTTTCCTGTATGTCCATACATGTTATAAGAGTGTGTGTATGTACAATGAGGCGACAAAAATCATGGGATACATCCTCAAATCGCGTCGGATCTCCTTTTACCCGGTGTAGTGCTCCAACTCGACTTGGTATGGACTCAACAAGTTGTTGGAAGTCCCCTGCAGAAATACTGAGCCATGCTGCCTCTATGGCCGTCCTTAATTACGAAAGTACTGCAGTTGCAGGATGTTCAGCACGGACTGACCTCTCAATTATGTCCCATAAATGTTCGATGGCATTCATCCCAGGTGGAATGAGTAGCTAAACAATTCGCTCGAACTGACCAGAACGTTCTTCAAACCAATCGCGAACAATCGTGGCACGCAGACACAGCGCATTATCGTCCATAACAGTTCCATCGTTTTTTGCGAACATGAAGTCAGTGAATGGCTGCAAATGGTCTCCAATTAGTCGGACATAACCATTTCCAGTCATCGATCAGTTTAGTTGCACGAGAGGACACAGTCTATTCCATGTAAACACAGCCCACACCATTATGGAACCACCACCAGCTTGCACAGTGTCTTGTTGACAAATTAGGTCCATCTCTTCGTGTGGTCTGCACCACACTCGAACCCTACCATCAGTTCTTACCGACTGAAATCAGGACCCGTCAGACCAGGCCACGTTTTTCCAATCGTCTACGGTCCAACCGATATAGTAACGAGACCAGGAGAGGCGCTGTAGGCGATGTGTTAGCAAAGACACTCGAGTGAGTCGTCTGCAGCCAAAGTCCATTAAAGCCAAATTTCGCCGCACTCTCCTAACGGATGTGATCATCGTACGTCCGACATTGATTTCTGGGGTTATTTCACGCAGGGTTGCTTATCTGTTAGCACTAACAACTCTACACAAATGCTTCTTCAAAAATGGTTCAAATGGCCCTGAGCACGATGGGACTTAACTGTTGTGGTCATCAGTCCCCTAGAACTTAGAACTACTTAAACCTAACTAACCTAAGGACATCACACACATCCATGTCCGAGGCAGGACTCGAACCTGCGACCGTAGCAGTCGCGCGGTTCCGGACTGAGCGCCTAGAACCGCGAGACCACCGCGGCCGGCACAAATGCTTCTTCTCTCGGTCGTTAAGTGACTGCCGTCGGCCGCTGTATTGTTCGTGGTGAGAGGATATGCCTGAAACTTGATATTCTCGGCACGCTCTTGATACTGTGGATTTCGGTATATTGAATGCCCTAACGATTTCCGAAATGGAATATCCCATGGGTCCAACTCCAACTACTATTTCTCGATCAAAGTCTGTTATTTCCTGTCGTGCGGACATAATCATACCAGAAACCTTTTCACATGAATGACCAGAATACAAACGACAGCTCCGCCAATGCACTGGTCTTTAATACCTTATATGCACTGATAAGCTAAAACGTCGTGACCACTGCCCACCGCGACATTGGATGCCGCCTGGTGCCATTGGTGGCACGTGAGGCGGTAACAAAAGTATGCAAGCGGAGCAAACACAGACGAGGGATCCGCTAGCGAGATATGGGCTGCAAATGGGGAAATCCATTGTGATAAGCGAATTTGACAAAGTGCAGATTGTTATTATGTAGAATCTGTGAAGGGGTATCTCGAAAACGACGAAGCTAGTTGAATGTTCATTCTCTACAGTCATGAGCATCTACGCAAAAAGGTAAAGGGTAATGAAATTACCACCAGACGCTAAATGGCTATATGGTTGGACGTACACGACTCTTCACAGAACGTAGGGTTTGGAGGCTTGTTTGTTCTGTAAAGTGGGACAGCGGGTGATCTGTGGCATATCAGCCGAAAGTCTTAATTCTCGTTCTGCGGCCATAATCAGGCCGGAAAACTTTTCACATGAATCACTGAATACAAATTACACGTCGTCTGATCAAATACCGTCATCGAGGTGAACGGCGGCTCGAAACGTGCAGCGTGGCAGTGGACGCAGGCTGGTGGGAGCAGTATTGTGCTGTGGGGGACATTCTCCTTCGCTAGCATGGGTCCAGTGGCAGTAATCGAAGACATACTGACAGTTGCGAACCATCTACATCCCTTCAGCGATATCATCTTTGAGCAGTGTAATTGTCCATGTCTTGGGGCCACAACCGCATTACAGTGCTTTGAGGTGCATTATAGTGAACTCATGTTGATGTCTCGTCGACCCAATCTGCCTGATGTAAACTCTATGGAACCCAATAACCTGTGCATAGACATCTAATGACACATACCTACCAACAAACAGTCGGATTCCTGATAAGCAGCATCTGTGATGTATTTCTTTCCAAAGACGGACAAAAAAGCTATTACGCAGGTGGTATAAGGTTTTGGCTCTTCACTGTATGTACAAATCCCTATAATTTAAGTGTATGTTACCTTCCACATCTCCTTCTAAACTACTTGATCGACTTCAACCAAACTTAGTGCACATATTATTTACCGTCTGAAAGAACCCCTGTGAGGATAAGAGGCACCTGCCTAGCGTCTGAAGACGGCTGTCTAACCGCAATGGATTCATGACGATAAAACAATTACACTACTGTAGCAGCAATCTGGATTTTATTACATAATGTCTCTAAGAGATATCTTTAACGCTGCGGGCCCATTCGATCGGAAACTAAGCACATATCTTAATTTGTATCAATGAGACGAGCCCATCGACACTTCCCAACAATCTGTTCGGTGGTAACTGGCAAAGTTGCAGCACGTATACACTATTGGCCATTAAAATTGCTACACCAAGAAGAAATGCAGATGATAAACGGGTATTCGTTGCACAAATATATTATACTAAAACTGACATGTGTTACATTTTCACGCAATTTGGGTGCATAGATCCTGAGAAATCAGTACCCAGAACAACCACCTCTGGCCGTAATAACGGCCTTGATACGCCCGAGCATTGAGTCAAACAGGGCTTGGATGGCGTGTACAGGTACAGCTGCCCATGCAGCTTCAACTCGATACCACAGTTCATCAAGAGTAGTGACTGGCGTATTGTGACGAGCCAGTTGCTCGGCCACCATTGACCAGACGTTTTCAATTGGAGAGAGATCTGGAGAATGTGCTGACCAGGACAGCAGTCGAACATTTTCCGTATCCAGCAAGGCCCGTACAGGACCTGCAACATGCGGTCGCGCATTATCCTGCTGAAATGTAGGGTTTCGCAGGGATAGAATGAAGAGTAGAGCCACGGGTCGTAACACATCTGAAATGTAACGTCCACTGTTCAAAGTGCCATCAATCCGAACAAGAGGTGGCCGAGATGTGTAACCAATGTCACCCCATACCATCACGCTGGGTGATACCCCAGTATGGCGATGACCAATACGCGCTTCAAATGTGCGTTCACCGGATGTCGCCAAACACGGATGCGACCATCATGATGATGTAAACAGAACCTGGATTCATACGAAAAAATGACGTTTTGCCATTCGTGCACCCAGGTTCGTCGTTGAGTACACCATCGCAGGCGCTCCTTTCTGTGATGCAGCGTCAAGGGTAACTGCAGCCATAGTCTCCGAGCTGATAGTCCATGCTGCTGCAAACGTCGTCGAACTGTTCGTGCAGATGGTTGTTGTCTTGCAAACGTCCCCATCTGTTGACTCAGGGATCGAGACGTGGCTGCACGATCCGTTACAGCCATCCGGATAAGATGCCTGTCATCTCGACTGCTGGTGATACGAGGCCGTTGGGATCCAGCACGGGGTTCCGTATTACCCTCGTGAACCCACCGACTCCATATTCTGCTAACAGTCATTGGATCTCGACCAACGGGAGCAGCAATGTCGCGATACGATAAACCGCAATCGCGATAGGCTACAATCCGATCTTTATCAATGTCGGAAACGTGATGGTACGCATTTCTCCTCCTTACACGAGGCATCACAACAACGTTTCACCAGGCAACGCCGGTCAACTGCTGTTTGTGTATGAGAAATCGGCTGGAAACTTTCCTCATGTCAGCACGTTGTAGGTGTCGCCACCGGCGCCAACCTTGTGTGAATGCTCTGAAAAGCTAATCATTTGCATATCACAGCATCTTCTTCCTGTGGGTTTAATTTCGCGTCTGTATCACGTCATCTTCGTGGTGTAGAAATTTTAATGGCCAGTAGTGTACTAAAGACATCTTACACCAGGCACTAAATCTTTAATTAATATTATGTCGGTATAGCTACAAAGACCAACATTATTGAAGGAATGGCTGTTGTCAACAGCTACACTTGACCATATTGTCTTGTGCATTCATTAAATTTGTTCAGACGCTACAACACGAATTAAAAGCAAGCAAGGAGGACATTTAGAGAACTGGAGTTTAAGGCTGACTGCAGATCGATTCTGCTGCCGATAACGTAAATTTCGTGGATTAGAGGGATTAGGGTTCGTACGGAAGCATTTTCGAGTGGAACGGAAAATGAAATCACCAGTAATGGCACAGGGTACCCTCTGCTATGCAGGATACGGTGGCCTGCGGAGTATGTATGTAGATGTAGATTCAGAATAAACTTAAGTATGTGAGCTCTCACCCTACGATACCAGCGACAAGCCGTCACTATTCAGTTAAGTACTGCACATGGTAGCCCAGCGGTATATAGTGTCAGAACGTACAAGAAGAACTCCGGGTGCGAAGGGATGGAGAGGGAAATTGGCTCGGTCCTTTCACGAGGAAACATTCCGGCATTTGCGCACATAGTGAAGCCCGAGAGTCTATAAAAGAGAATACGTCAGTACAGAACTAGAGTTAGTTTGACTAATAAACGAACCAAAGACCATTAACCGATATATTTTTTAAAAATATGGAAACAACTGTCACAACAATAAAATGTGAAACATGCCAAGAGGATAAGAAATAGATTTAGTACTCTAGTGCTAAAATTATTTAAAGTATCTGTCGCCTATAAAAATCACGTAACATCATTCAAGTAAGATATAGATCTCTATAGCGTGCCTAAGGGTCTCAAAAACTTTTTCTTACTTTTGATTATGGCCGAAGAAGTTTTTGAAATAGTCCAAATTGTCGCGTCGGAATATGTTTCCTTTTTGAGAACTGGCAGGTACAATGTTTAGCGTCGCGGAAATGGCAACACAGTGGTAACTAACCGTGACAGGCTCCCACAGGTGTATCGCTGGCGAGAGCACTCCAGACCGCTAGCTGTCAAATGCCAACTAATTTGTACCGGACTGTAGCGGAATGGTATTTTCACAGCCACCATTTGTTTACCAGAGCGCCTAGTGCTTAGACGTCCCGTTGCACTGAGCCGAGCAGCCGGTTGCGTCAGCGCGCTGCATGTTCTGGAAGCATCTTCGCTACTATCCCGCGCGTGACCTCGCGTGTCTTCGGTCCCAGCGTCTTGTCACCTTCCCATCGTGTGCAACAAATCAACCAAGACTGATTTTACTTCTATCGTTATTTCCGACGCCTCGAACGTTTGTGACAGGCTAAAACTGCTTGCTGGCTGTAACTCGAAACCAAACACCTGTCTTTCTTAATGCTATTTCCAGATGAGAAAACCTACAGTAACTGCCCTCTTCCCTAAAGCTACAAACTGCCGCTAGTGCTGCTCCATATCCCTCGTTAATCTAACTCTACCTGACAAATTGGATAGAAATTGTGCGAATAAAATCTGTGATGTTTTATTTACCAGTTTCACAGCTTTACTCTTTCGACAAAATTCAGAACTGGATTGTTGTAAATTTATCGGTTTTCATGTATAAATAAGACCTTTCTCTGAGATAAAACTCTTACTGAGCTGTTTCTCATAGTTATTTTACTTAGATATTCTAGTAACTGAAAGCCATTTCACCTTAAACGAACATGGATAACTGATCGTATGCAAGTCAGTACAAGTGTTCCCAAGGCGTGTTTGATTCATGGAACACTGTGTCACAAAGCTGAAAAATCTTACTCGATAGTGGCCGTACATGTGTCTATCTACAGTGATTTAGTAATACGAGGGGTAGTCATAGATTTGTAATTATAGAATCGATAAAATAAATTTATGTAATGAGTTTCTGTCTGATTGGCGCTTACATGTCTGCATATCTCCAGTGGTGGCACACACTGAAATCCGCTGCGCTACTGTATCGTATCACACCATTGCAGAAGGTAGCGAAAAAAAGGCTCAGCCCGTTGATAAAGCTGAGTATCGTGCGATAATTCATTTTCTGCACTTGAAAGGGAATAAAGCAGAAGCGATCCGCGCTATGTACTGGATGGGTATGGCAACACTGCACCGTCCTGTGAAACATCAGTCAAGTTATGCAGGCTCTTCCATTGTGGTCAAACAAGTTTGAATGAGGAAAAGCAAAGTGGCAGATCATATATCTGAGAAGAAAAGGAGTGGAAGCTCAGCGCTCTAAGACCAGAGTGCCAGAATCGAGGCGATATTGAAAAAATGGAAGTCAGTCATATTGCACGTTATTTTCAAAGTCCCCGCCCACTGCACAGCCCAATACAGACGACTCCTTTAGCCACCTAATCACAACGGACAAGTGCTCGGTATATCACATATACTTACAAAAATGGTTCAAATGGCTCTGAGCACTATGGGACTTAACAGCTGTGGTCATCAGTCCCCTAGAACTTAGAACAACTTAAACCTAACTAACCTAAAGACATCACACACATCCATGCCCGAGGCAGGATTCGAACCTGCGACCGTAGCAGTCGCGCGGTTCCGGACTGCGCGCCTAGAACCGCGAGACCACCGCGGCCGGCTATACTTACACATACAGAAAAACTGAATCATTTATTTAAGAGAAAGAGCATCACAAAATGAGCAAGTCAGTAACGCGTTGGTCCGTCTCTGGATCTTACGCAAGCAGTTATTCGACTTGGCATTGATTGATAGAGTTGATGGATGTCTTCCTGAGACACATCGGGACAAATTCTGTGAAATTGGCCCGTTGAATCGTCAAAATCCCGAAATAGTTGGAGGGCTCTGCCCAAAACACTCCAAACGCTCTCATTTGGGAGAGATCTGGCAACTGTGCTGCCCAAGGTATGATATGGCAACCACGGAGACAAGCAGTAGAAACTCTTGTTGTGTGCGGGAGGGCTTATGTCGCTGATATGTAAGCCCACGATAGCTTGCCATGAAGGGCAACAAAACAGGGCGTAGAATATCGTCGACGTACCGCTCTGCTGTATGGGAACTGTGGATGATAACCAAAGGGTTCCTGCTATGAAATGAAATGACACCTCAGAAAATCACTGCTGATTATCGGGCCGTATTGAGGGCTACGGTCAGGATGGTATTCTACGTCTCTGGTCTCATATCTCATTGACTGGAGTAGAATTGTCTTCAGTGATGAATCCCGCTTCGAATCGAGCCCCGATGACCAGCGGTGACTTGTCGGGTGAGACACCCTAGACAGTAATGGGAACCAACCTCATTGTCGCCTGCCATACTGCCCGACAGCCAGGAATGATGGTATGGGGTGGCATTTCTTTTCATAGCAGGACGCCTTTGATTGTCATCCGCGGCACCCTTGAAGCCCAGCGATACGTCGACGATGTTCTACGCCGTGTTTTGTTGCCCTTCATGGCAAGACGTCCTGAGTTTACATTTCAGCAAGATAATGTCCGCCAGCAGACCGAGAGAGTTTCTACTGCTTGTCGTCGTGATTTCCAAAGACTACCTCCGCCAGTAAGGTCGCCAGATCTCTCCCCAAATGAGCACTGAAGGCAGGACTCTTCAACGAACTCTGGAATTTGGCGATCTAAGGAGCTAATTGGACAGTATTTGCCACAGCGCCCATGTTGAGGACATACAACAACTGTATCAATCAATGGAAAGCCGAGTAACTACTTGCATACGGGACAGAGGTGGACCAACGTGTTATTGACTTGCTCAGTTTGTGAAGCTCTTTCTTTTAAATAAATAATCTAATTTTTGTGTAGCTGCAATGACTTTCTTGTCTGTGCAACTACATTCCATCTACCAATTTCCGTCCCATTCGGAAAATACCTTCGTGGTGCGTCCTTTTATTTTTCTTTGAGTGTATGGGAATTAGCCAGCGTAAAAATGCGATAAACCAACAACATTGAGTTCGCCGACGCCGAGAATGTTTTGGGACTGCCACTGTGCAGTGCTATCAGTTACACTATCAAGACGTAAAACATCACAGGCACATAGTACCGAAATATGACGATGTTACGGGAGTCTTTCTTCACGAATCATCACGGGAAACTAAACAAAAGTGTGTGATTTTGCTATACAACACCCCAGATTATCCTGCAGACACTTAGGCACAAACGCTGCTTCTTTAAGCCATAAAGTTTTGACTGAACTCCATATTCCCTGACATGGCATCCAGGGACCAAATAGCAAGGTCATCAGTCCCTCAAAGTAAGAGTGGTGGATAAGGAAGCAGAGACGTCCACGAAGAGCGTTTTCCGATCCAGTCGGAGAATCGTAACAGTAGAAGCGAGAAGAGGTCAAAAACGTAAAGCACATCTTTCGTACTGTCAACAATAAAATCAAGATGAAGTCAGAAGAGGAGCGTACTGTGGGCTCCACAAGCGGCAGGAAACGTACCACCCACAGCTGTCCTATCCATGATCCATTACAGTCAGCAGCGCTCACTATATTTAACAAAATGTGGCATCCGGAATAGGAAACTAGGTGCCGTAGATACAAAGCAAACCGAATCCCAAAGCGATTATGACAGAGTAAAAGAGGTAAGATCGAGAGATTGATACTTTCGAGGTTATAATCACAATTTTATAACCAACCTGGTGCAAGTATTTCGGTTTGGCTTGCATGCCAATTCTGCTATTTATATATTCAAACAGCACCTTATCTGGCCTGACGAGGCGAGTGAATCCCATTCCAGGCCCTTCTAAGATTAAAAATGAGAGGCGGTCAGTGTGTACGGAATCCGCACCACAGTAGCCGCCAGTGCTACCCACCATACCATGGATGCGTTCGTAGCGATAACATGAAACGTTTCGTTGTTTATTAGAGTCGCATGAATTTCCTATCCTTCTGTGCCTAGAGCTAAGAAAAATTGGTTGTTACGAAACCTATAGCGGTTCCCCTGTCCTACCAGCTCTTATGTTACTCATGACAAGGGGTTCGATAAAGCGACTGGTCTGAGGAAAAGTGAGTGCTTCGAAATGTACAAAGGGCGCATAAAAAGTAAAGCAACACTTTTTTTCCTGATAGCAGGTCGGTTTTATTCAGAATTGTGATAGACTATATTATTCTCTATTCTTTTGGATAGAAAACCCTGTTTTTCAACATAATCTCCTTCCAATGCGATGGCCTTACACCACCTTATTAGGAGGGCCTGTATGCCCGCATGACACTACTCTGTTGGTCAACGTTGGAACCAACGTCTTGCTGCATCAATAACCTCCCCATCGTCCACATACTGCTTCGTTGCACGAAAGAGATGGAAGTCGGATAGTGCGAAAATCCAGGCTGTAGTGTGGATTAAGAAGAACAGTCCAATGAAGTTTTGTGAGTTCTCTTGTGCGTAGGGACTTGTGTGAGTCTTTACGTTGTCATGGAGAAGGAGAAGTTCATTTGAATTTTTGTAGCGACGAACACGCTGAAGTCGTTTCGTCAGTTTCCTGCGGGCAGCACAGTACACTTCCAAGTTGATCGTTGAACCATGAGGGAGGATATCAGAACCCCAAAAGACCGTCGCCATGACTTTACCAGCTGAGAGTGCGGCTTCGAACTTTTTCTTCGGTCGAGAGGTGGTGTGGCGCCACTCAATGGGTTGCCGTTTTGTTTGCGGTTCGAAGTGATGAATCTATGTTTCATCACCTGTGACGATATTCGACAAAAAATTCTCACGACCAGAGTCGTAACGCGCAAGCAATGCCTCACGTACGGTCTTTCGTTGTGCTTTAAAGATCTTCTGTTAGGCGACGATGAGCCCAGTGGGCACTACCAGTTGAATACCTCAAATAGTGGTCGAGTATGTCGGCACTACCAAGAGACGTCCAGTTGTGCAGCGAGGTGTCTGATTGTGGTCCGTCGATCACCTAGAATGAGAGTGTCCACACGTTCCAAGAAAGCCTCACACGGGAGGTCGGACAGTTTTGGGCGATCTTGTTGCGATGAAGACAGACGCTTCGTCCAACGACTCACCATCCTTCTGTTCACTGACAGATCTTCCCAGAGAGTCTGCAAGTGCCCGTGAATATCTACAAAGCTCTGGTTTCTCGCCAAAAGAAACTCAGTAACAGCTCTCTGCTTGGAACATATTTCCGTTACAGGCATCATTTTGAAGGCTACTTATTGCGTCGATACCTATCGGAAGTTCATGAATGTATAGAGGCTGAAGCGAGAATACTGCACGATATCCAACAGCAAATTCTGCAGTTTTCCAACCACAATTGGTCCAGAAAGAAGATGTGTTGTATTACTTACCGAAAGCACCTCGTGGTCACTGACACAGGGAAGAGCCACACAAAACAGGGCTTTAATAGAGATCCAGTGATGGTTACTGTTTTGCTAATTCTTCTGATTAAAATCTGTCTAATCAGAGGAAGTCGAGGGGAAGAAACTCGTAACTTTGACAGCACGCGAATAATTCACCAAAGTCAAAGCGTAATCTCTCTGCCACCGAGTAAGTAAACTGTCATTTACATAAATTTCTCTCAATTCTATATCAGGATTGTTTCTACTTAAGCTAGAGTTCAAATTACGACAGCGCACTTCATAACCATTCAACATAGAAGGTCACTCAGCTCCAAACTTCTGATCACTTCCAGCAGAAATCAAAACAATATCGCTACATTTTCTGGTAACAAATATATGTATCAGTGCGCCACTTAAAATTCCTAACTAGATCTCAATTTCAGTACAACATTCAGAAAGAAATTCGAAATTCTGTCTTGGAGCTGTGCTGAATAGATTATTACATGGCGAAATCCAACATAGCAATGCTTTCTATTTTTTAATATTTTCTATGAATTTTAGTCTTTGGTCGTCACGATTATGTGCTCTTTGGTGGCTGCCACATTCTCGCCCGGGAATTGGTTAAACGGTGTTGGTGGCTGAGTAGTCAGTCCACCGTCGTGCTACTGACAGCGGTGCCCAATAATACACACCTAGATACTTTTCACAACGATTAAACATAGAATTTTTCCCAGCATGGACCAACGCTGTGCTCCCAGCTGTCTCTTTACTAAACATCATCTCCAGGCGACGAGGCTGCGTGGTTGACTTGCAGAATAAATTAGTACTGTCGTGGTAATCGGACTGTTACAAACCCTGAAGGGTAGCCCTCAGACTGCCCGGCCGCCGCGGGCTGAGCGTGCGCATATGAGGACGCTCGACGGAGTAGGGGGGCCCTTCTCCGGCCGGCGGTGTGGGCGGCGCATTGAGGGCGCTTACGCAAGCCTGCCTTGGAGAGCGTCGGTCCTTCCTTTCGCCGGCCGCTCGCCCGTCTCCCCTGGAGGATGCGCAGTAGCCAACTAACCAGCAGCTGCGGCAGCCGCCAAGGCCCAAGGCGCTCATCTGGGCTGCGCTAACACGCCCCCGTCGCCCTGGGACCGCTTCTCGCTAAACACGATAAGCTCGCAGCACAGCACCTGCATTCCTCGTAATGCCCGAAGTACACTGCCTGGCAAGTCAGGCACGCAGAACATACGGTCGGATGTCAATGTAACTTCGTAGACGTACACAGCACCGGCAAGTGCAGTCTAAGACAAAAAAGAATAAAAAAGCGCACCACGAAGAAATTAACCGAATGGGGGGAAAACGGCAGATATGTATACTACAGACAAATGAATGATTACAATTTCAGAAATATTGATGATTTAATCAAGAGAAAGAGCTTCACAAACTGAGCAAGTCAATGACGCATTGGTCCACCTCTGGCCCTTACGCAATCAGGTATTCGGCTTGGCATTGATTGTTTTCAAGAGCATAATTTGTGTAAAAACAAAGAATGGCACTGGATTGGGTATCGCAAAAGACAAAATGAAAGGAGTAGCCTATTCTATTTCTAGGATGTAATTTTAATTTTAGTATAAGTAACAATGATACTTTTATTCATGGTAAGGGCTGGCTTACTGCTTCTATTGTATAAGCAGGTAGTACTGCTCCTGCTGGTGCTGGGCTGGAGTGTTTTCATTCTCGTGATGTGACTGCTTATCATGGTGATGAGGCTGCATGTCTACCTCAGGGACATCGTGAAAAATTCCGTCCAATTGGCTCGTTAGGACGTCAAAATCCCGAGCTGGTTGAACGGCCCAACCCGTAATGCTCCAAACGTTCTCAACTGGGGAGAGATCCGCCAACCTTCGCGGCCAAGGTAATGTTTAGCAAGCACGAACACAAGCAATAGAAATTCTCGCCGTATGCGGAAAGACATTATTTTGCTGAAATATAAGCCCAGGATGGCTTACCATGAAGGGCAACGAAACGGGGCGAAGAATATCGTCCACGTACCGCTGTGCTGTACATATGCTGCGGAGGACAACCAAATGGGGTCTGCTATGAAACGAAGTGGCACCACATACCATCACTCCTGGATGTCGGCCTTATGGCGGGCGACAATCAGGTTGGTATCGCACCACTGTGTGGGGCGCCTCCAGTCCCGTCTTCGCTGGTCGTCGTGGCGCAGTTCGAAGCGGAACTTATCATTAAATACCTACTCCAATGAAGGTGATTCCAGGCAGAAGACGTTGTCTGGAGGCGCCCCGGACAGCAGTGGGATCACAACCTGATTGTCGCTCGCCATACTGCCCAAAAACTGGGAGCTATGGTCTGGGGTGCCATTACCTTTCGCAGAAGGACCCCTTCGGCTGTAGTCCGTGGCACCCTCATAACACAGCGATATTCTATGCCTCGTTTTTTGCCCTATAAGACAAACCGTCGTGGGCTTGTATTTCAGCAAGATAATGCACTTCCGCACACACCGAGAGTTTCCATTACTTGTCTGCGTGCTTACCGAACCATACATCGTACAGCAAAGTCGCCAGATCTCTCCTAGCTGAGATCGTCTGGGGCCCCCCTACCAGGTCTGGATTTTAACTTTCTGACGCGCCAATTAGACAGAATTTTTCACAATGTCCCTCAGATGGACATGCAACCTCGCCAACGTGATATGTGTGATAAGCAGTCACATTACGAGAACGAAAACTCTCCAGCCTAGCACCAGCAGGAGCAGCACTACCATCTCATACTACAGCGGTAGTAAACCAACCCTTACCATTACTTACACTAAAATTAAAATTACATTCTACATACATGCATGGTCCGTCAAGGACGGTTTAAGTATCACTATTACTAACACTAAAATCAAAATTACATCCTACATGTACACATGGTCCGTCAAGGATAGTAGTATAGGCTACTCCTTTCAGTTTGTTTTTTTGGGACACCCACTCCAATGCCACTCTATGTTTTTAAACAAATTATGTTCTTGAAAACAATTAATACCCAGCCAATAACTACACTACTGGCCATTAAAATTGCTACACCAAGTAGAAATGCAGATGATAAACGGGTATTCATTGGACAAATATATTATACTAGAACTGACATGTGATTATATTTCCACGCAGTTTGGCGCATATATCGTGAGAAATCAGTACCCAGAACAACCACCTCTGGCCGTAATAACGGCCTTGATACGCCTGGGCATTGAGTCAAACAGAGCTTGGATGGAGTGTACAGGTACAGCTGCCCATGCAGCTTCAACACGATACCACAGTTCATCAAGAGTAGTGACTGGCGTATTGTGACGAGCCAGTTGCTCGGCCACCATTGACCAGACGTTTTCAGTTACTAAGAGATCTGGAGAATGTGCTGGCTAGGGCAGCAGTCGAACATTTTCTGTATCCAGAAAGGCCCGTACAGGACCTGCAACATGCGGTCGTGCATTATCCTGCTGAAATGTAGGGTTTTGCAGGGATCGAATGAAGGGTAGAGCCACGGGTTGTAACACATCTGAAATGTAACGTCCACTGTTCAAAGTGCCATCAATGCGAACAAGAGGTGACCCAGATGTGTAACCAATGGCACCCCATACCATCACGCCGGGTGATACCCCAGTATGGCGATGACGAATACACGCTTCCAATGTGCGTCCACCGCGATGTCGCCAAACACGGATGCGACCATCATGATGCTGTAAACAGAACCTGGATTCATACGAAAAAATGACGTTTTGCCATTCGTTCACCCAGGTTCGTCGTTGAGTACACCATCGCAGGCACTCCTGTCTATGATGCAGCGTCAAGGGTAACCGCAGCCATGGTCTATGAGTTGATAGTCCATGCTGCTGCAAACGTTGTCGAACTGTTCGTGCAGATGGTGGTTGTCTTGCAAACTTCCCCATCTGTCGACTAAGGGATCGAGACGTGGCTGCACGATCCGTTACAGCCATGCGGATAAGATACCTGTCATCTCGACTGCTAGTGATACGAGGGCGTTGGGATCCAACAGGGCGTTCCGTATTACCCTCCTGAACCCACCGATTCCATATTCTGCTAACAGTCATTGGATCTCGACCAACGCGAGCAGCAATGTCGCGATACGATAAACCGCAATCGCGATAGGCTACAATCCAACCTTTATCAAAGTCGGAAACGTGATGGTGCGCATTTCTCCTTCTTACACGAGGCATCACAACAACGTTTCACCAGGCAACGCCGGTCAACTGCTGTTTGTGTATGAGAAATCGGTTGGAAACTTTCCTCATGTTAGCACGTTGTAGGTTTCGCCACCGGCGCCAACCTTGTGTGAATGCTCTGAAAAGATAATCATTTGCATATCACAGCATCCCCCCCATGATCCATGGACCTTGCCGTTGGTGGGGAGGCTTGCGTGCCTCAGCGATACAGATAGCCGTACCGTAGGTACAACCACAACGGAGGGGTATCTGTTGAGAGGCCAGACAAACGTGTGGTTCCTGAAGAGGGGCAGCCTTTTCAGTAGTTGCAAGGGCAACAGTCTGGATGATTGACTGATCTGGCCTTGTAACAATAACCAAAACGGCCTTGCTGTGCTGGTACTGCGAACGGCTGAAAGCAAGGGGAAACTACGGCAGTAATTTTTCCCGAGGGCATGCAGCTTTACTGTATGATTAAATGATGATGGCGTCCTCTTGGGTAAAATATTCCGGAGGTAAAATAGTCCCCCATTCGGATCTCCGGGCGGGGACTACTCAAGAGGGTGTCGTTATCAGGAGAAAGAAAACTGGCGTTCTACGGATCGGAGCGTGGAATGTCAGGTCCCTTAATCGGGCAGGTAGGTTAGAAAATTTGAAAAGGGAAATGGATAGGTTAAAGTTAGATATAGTGGGAATTAGTGAAGTTCGGTGGCAGGAGGAACAAGAATTCTGGTCAGGTGACTACAGGGTTATAAACACAAAGTCAAATAGGGGTAATGCAGGAGTAGGTTTAATAATGAATAGGAAAATAGGAACGCGGGTAAGCTACTACAAACAGCTTAGTGAACGCATTATTGTGGCCAAGACAGATACGAAGCCCACACCTACTACAGTAGTACAAGTTTATATGCCAACTAGCTCTGCAGATGACGAAGAAATTGAAGAAATGTATGATGAAATAAAAGAAATTATTCAGATAGTGAAGGGAGACGAAAATTTAATAGTCATGGGTGACTGGAATTCGAGTGTAGGAAAAGGGAGAGAAGGAAACGTAGTAAGTGAATATGGATTGGGGCTAAGAAATGAAAGAGGAAGCCGCCTGGTAGAATTTTGCACAGAGCACAACTTAATCATAGCTAACACTTGGTTTAAGAATCATGATAGAAGGTTGTATACATGGAATAACCCTGGAGATACTAAAAGGTATCAGATAGATTATATAATGGTAAGACAGAGATTTAGGAACCAGGTTTTAAATTGTAAGACATTTCCAGGAGCAGATGTGGACTCTGACCACAATCTATTGGTTATGAATGGTGATTAAAACTGAAGAAACTGCAAAAAGGTGGGAATTTAAGGAGATGGGACCTGGATAAACTGAAAGAACCAGAGGATGTACAGAGTTTCAGGGAGAGCATAAGGGAACAATTGACAGGAATGGGGGAAAGAAATACAGTAGAAGAAGAATGGGTAGCTTTGAGGGATGAAGTAGTGAAGGCAGCAGAGGATCAAGTAGGTAAAAAGACGAGGGCTAGTAGAAATCCTTGGGTAACAGAAGAAATATTGAATTTAATTGATGAAAGGAGAAAATATAAAAATGCAGTAAATGAAGCAGGCAAAAAGGAATACAAACGTCTCAAAAATGAGATCGACAGGAAGTGCAAAATGGCTAAGCAGGGATGGCTAGAGGACAAATGTAAGGATGTAGAGGCTTATCTCACAAGGGTAAGATAGATACTGCCTACAGGAAAATTAAAGAGACCTTTAGAGATAAGAGAACCACTTGTATGAACATCATGAGCTCAGATGGAAACCCAGTTCTAAGCAAAGAAGGGAAAGCAGAAAAGTGGAAGGAGTATATAGAGGGTCTATACAAGGGCTATGTACTTGAGGACAATATTATGGGAATGGAAGAGGATGTAGATGAAGATGAAATGGGAGATACGATACTGCGTGAAGATTTTGACAGAGCACTGAAAGACCTGAGTCGAAACAAGGCCCCCGGAGTAGACAACATTCCATTGGAACTACTGACGGCCTTGGGAGAGCCAGTCCTGACAAAACTCTACCATCTGGTGAGCAAGATGTATGAAACAGGCGAAATACCCTCAGACTTCAAGAAGAATATAATAATTCCAATCCCAAAGAAAGCAGGTGTTGACAGATGTGAGAATTACCGAACAATCAGTTTAATAAGCCACAGCTGCAAAATACTAACACGAATTCTTTACAGACGAATGGAAAAACTAGTAGAAGCCGACCTCGGGGAAGATCAGTTTGGATTCCGTAGAAATGTTGGAACACGTGAGGCAATACTGACCTTATGACTTATCTTAGAAGAAAGATTAAGGAAAGGCAAACCTACGTTTCTAGCATTTGTAGACTTAGAGAAAGCTTTTGACAATGATGACTGGAATACTCTCTTTCAAATTCTAAAGGTGGCAGGGGTAAAATACAGGGAGCGAAAGGCTATTTACAATTTGTACAGAAACCAGATGGCAGTTATAAGAGTCGAGGGACATGAAAGGCAAGCAGTGGTTGGGAATGGAGTAAGACAGGGTTGTAGCCTCTCCCCGATGTTATTCAATCTGTATATTGAACAAGCAGTAAAGGAAACAAAAGAAAAATTCGGAGTAGGTATTAAAATTCATGGAGAAGAAGTAAAAACTTTGAGGTTCGCCGATGACATTGTAATTCTGTCAGAGACAGCAAAGGACTTGGAAGAGCAGTTGAATGGAATGGATGGTGTCTTGAAGGGAGGATATAAGATGAACATCAACAAAAGCAAAACGAGGATAATGGAATGTAGTCGAATTAAGTCGGGTGATGTTGAGGGTATTAGATTAGAAAATGAGACACTTAAAGTAGTAAAGGAGTTTTGCTAATTGGGGAGCAAAATAACTGATGATGGTCGAAGTAGAGAAGATATAAAATGTAGACTGGCAATGGCAAGGAAAGCGTTTCTGAAGAAGAGAAATTTGTTAACATCGAGTATAGATTTAAGTGTCAGGAAGTCTTTTCTGAAAGTATTTGTATGGAGTGTAGCCATGTATGGAAGTGAAACATGGACGATAAATAGTTTGAACAAGAAGAGAATAGAAGCTTTCGAAATGTGGTGCTACAGAAGAATGCTGAAGATTAGATGGGTAGCTCACATAACTAATGAGGAGGTACTGAATAGGATTGGGGAGAAGAGGAGTTTGTGGCACAACTTGACTAGAAGAAGGGATCGGTCGGTAGGACATGTTCTGAGGCATCAAGGGATCACCAATTTAGTATTGGAGGGCAGCGTGGAGGGTAAAAATCGTAGAGGGAGACCAAGAGATGCATACACTAAGCAGACTCAGAAGGATGTAGGTTGCAGTAGGTACTGGGAGATGAAGAAGCTTGCACAGGATAGAGTAGCATGGAGAGCTGCATCAAACCAGTCTCAGGAGTGAAGACCACAACAACAACAACAACATCAGAGCATCTTACTCCTGTCGGTTAAAGTTCGCGTCTGTATCACGTCATCTTCGTGGTGTAGCAATTTTAATGCCCAGTAGTGTAATTGCATAAGGGCCAGTGTTGGACAAATGCATTATTGATTAAATCATCAATATTTCTGAAATTGTAATCATTCATTTTTCTGTACATATACATCACATATACCGATTCCGTCCCATTAGTTTAATGAAGACTAACGGGCAGCATTTATTTGCGCTGACTCCAGCTACATGTTGCAAAAACGAAACTGCAAACATCTGACTAAACTACAGAGAAAATGCACGTGACGATACCTAGCAGGAATACACTATACACGTAACCTAGCGTTAATCGTAATTGTCAGTCTATCAGGAAGCTCGACAAAAGACCAACATACGGAATAAGCTAGATAGCTACTGTCAAAGTTCCGAAATAAAAAGTAGTAAAAATGCAGTTAAATTAATTTACATTTTACTCTGCTTGACAGTTGCTAAGGAACAGAGGCATTGTTGGACAGGATTTTAACAGGCGGTGATGGACCATATGAAACACAGGTCATTCGTAAAAGTGGTCTGGTATATTTGTAAAGCAAAATGGTACATGCTTCACCACGTGGGAAACCAAGATAATAGACATATATAACGTTTATGTTTGTCACAGTTCAGTTTCCCAGCATAATGATCGATATCAGACTCTCAGTAAGGAATATGCTCTCCTCGGGCTCTAATGCACATTTTGCACTTGTTATTCATATAGTCTACAAAACTGTTGAGAAGTCCTTGGGGGATACCGTCCCGCTCCCCTCTCAAGGCGGTTTTCCGTTTTTTCACGTTCAGGGAGGGGGTGTTGGTTGGGAAACACAACTGCCAATAGAGTTCCAGGCAGGCTCCATAGGGTTCAGGTACGGGGAGTACGCAGACCATTCCATACGTTCAGTATCTTCAATTTCCAGTGTATCAGAACCCTCAGCGCTCCCGTGTGGCCGAGCGTTTTTCGTCCATAAACAGAAAGTCAGGACCTAGCGCACCCTAAACAGACGGCCATGATCCATAATAATCACCCTGCAATACCGCTGTGCTGTAACGGTACCTGTAGCAAAGATATGTAGTCGCGTTCGGCCAGTGTGCATAATATCTGCCCACACTATAGCACCTAAGCCATACCGATTCTGTGGTGTGTAACGTGTTCCCCTCTCTCCCCACGCTAATTGGTGGCCACAATCCCTTGCCACAGTGAAGCGGGATTCGTCGGAGCACATCACTCTGGACCACTGTTGTTGATACCAACACTACGCCAACGAACCTTCGTGTTTGAAGTGGGATGCATTTAACAGATTTCCGAGGAGAGATCAGTCTCATTTAATTGCCACGAAATGATTCTGGCAGAGACACGTGTACCAATAGTGGTTGCAAGTCAACAGCCATCTCTCTAGGAATGATATAAAATAAATGTGCGCAGGCGGCTATAACGTGATTTTTATTTAATCGTGCGATTAGCTAATTTCGACTACCTGTCGTTGTCAAGCACCTGTAAAAACAAAATGAAAAAGCAATACATTGTCTGCATACATCAACATATACAAATAACACTTTACACATCTCAGATTAAGAAATAACATTACTGCACAAATTTATTACAACCACATGGTAACTGACAGAACTGGTAATTTTTGTCACAGATTCTTATTCATCCAAAGACTTTAAGACTCTCGATAGCACACGTCATAGGCATGTTACATACATTGCTAACGTTCCAGACTTAGTTGATGTCATGTATAAAAACAGTCAGTGACCAAAGAATACACTAAAGTCTTACACATGGACATAAGATATTATATACAGTACATGACATATCACCGGGGAAACCACATTATTTTAAACATCATATTAACAAAAATATACACGAGATACGTATAAAACTACACAAATAATAGAAATAGAATACTCCGTCAACTGCTGGCGTGTCAGGCATAACGACTGCCGCCTGTCGTAGGTCATCAGTGTCTGAAAGCTATTTTTAGACACACAGAAGCCAGACCTAACTATTTGTAACCAAATGTCACCTGTATTATAAAATGTATCAACCAATATTGGGAACATCAAGTACTTCATGACTTGCAGCGTATGATATTATTGTAAAACTAAATACATTAAAAGACCACGGGATCGTTTCAATATAAAGAGAAATAATAGGGAAACGAGGAGAAAAGAAGTCTCAAAACAGGAAGGGTATGTGGCCACAAACAGTAAGCATAATACCAAAATGTAAAATGCGTAAATTTCAGTATCATACCCCTAAAGGAAGAGCAGTTTGTTACTCAATATTCATTAATCAAACATTATTGGATATGTAAGGTTTCCAAAATAATGTTCTCACAATAATATACATGCCTCTAATACTGAGCGAGTAAATGGTAACATCACATTCTTTGAGGAAAGTTATACGGTTATTAATAGCAGAATTAAGACAGGAACAGGTACACGTTATCGTTTGACGTATATCAAGTAAACAGATGAACTAACACACACTAATTATTCAGAATAAAAAAGATGTCAATGATTGTAAAATGTAGGGAGGGGCTGCAAACACGTAATACTCGCAACAAGAAGTGTGGGTCCCACCACTAGTTACAAAGTATAACATGTATACTGTTGTCATGATATAAATGCAGTTATAAAATTGTGAAATACCTGTAAACACATTTTGATCAGTTGAATAAAAATACATCGTATTGAAAAATGATATCGTAAAATAACTGCAAAAACAAGATATTGTCAGAACTAGAAAGGTTACGAGGCCGCGTAGAGATGAGCATAACACTGAGATACGGACCATATTCCTAAAGCGGAAGAGTTTGTGGCGCTACATATTCAGCACTACTACATCATACGTAATGATACCAAATCATTTTTCTATCATACACATGACTAATGTTGAGCAATTACATGGAAACACATCACATACTTTCAGGAGAGATATATGGTATCCAACAGCAGAACTAAGGATGGAACAGGTATCAGCAGTTGTATATCCATCGACTGATGGGTGAGCTAAGACACACTACTTATTAAGAATAAACACGATGTCAATAGATACAAATGTAAGGAGGGGCAGCAAACAGTACGAAGTGAAGGAGGAATTTCTGTGTACACAATGTGGCAGAGACATTGAAGTATGTTGTTGTCTCGATATAACGTAAGTTGTAAGCTGATACAATGTAAATACAAATTGTGTAAGACAAGTGCCTTTAAAAATGAAACCGGTTACACATCAGAGAGTGAGAGGCTGCATTAAAATACGAAAGTAAGCGATGCAACAGAGCCTAACACACCACCTTCTTAAAATTTTTTATGAAATTCCTGCTTTTTAACTCTGTTTGTTCATATAGAACACGTTCTGAATGCTTATTAAAAGTGATATAAATTTCAGTTTCATCGTAGGTATCCATCAATCTACCTTTTTTTAGCAACATATAGAACTTCTAGAGCATTAGGGTCATTCGCAGTATGTTTGTTACAACGTAAGTGATTGCTGAACGAAGATTTATTAATGGTACTAGTATTCCTATGTTCCCTGAGTATAGTTACAAAATTTATCCGCTTTTGTCCCGCGTAATATTTTTCAGTCATCACAACTGAGTTTATAGATTCCAGATTGCTTCATTATCTCAGCCTTGTGGGTGTTATGGCGTAGAGATCTGCCAATTTGAGTTTCTCTGCAAAAACTTTATCTGTACCTTCGTATTACGAAAAGCCTTAGCTCTGTCATCAGAAACGTGCCCATAGTGAGGCAACAAAGCATACTTTGCCTTTACTTTAGGCTGCTCCTTTCTGAGTGTAGTACTATCAACATTCTTTTCTAAAGAGGTGTTCAGTTTTTTACTGTGCATAGCTCAAACAATTCTTCTATCATAAACGTTTCTAGAAGCGATATCTTCCAACATGTCTAATTCCTTACTGACTTCCTTACTATAAAGAGGAATGTTTGTCATCCTACTTATCATCGCTTGAAAAGGACACGTTTATGTGAATTAGGATGACAAGAATTGTTATGAATTACAGTATCGGTTGCCGTTGGCTTACAGTCGTTGCCAAACCTGTGTGTGCCCCTAAGGTTCATTATTTTGAAATCCAGAAAGCTAATATGTTTATGTTTTTTTAGTTCCATTGTGAAATTCATTTTGGGGTGTAAGCTATTCAGTTGAAGGAGTATCCGATTAATTTCGTCTATCGTACCATTAAGTAGCACCAGGGTGTCGTCAACGTATATTTTGTATTAAATTATCTTATTCGCTGTGTTTTTATATCTTTCAGAAAACAAATTTCAATATGGTTGACAAAGATGTCTGCTAGGGTGCCTCAAGACAGCTCCCCGTTGCAACCAAGTCTTCAGGTTGCGAGTAAACTGAACCACCATATGTGAAACAGTTATAAGACAGAATCAGCCGACGTACGTCAATAACATCTTGTATATCTTGCAAACTGATCTTTGTTGCTAATAATATGAATTGTTTCTGCTATTGGCACATTTGTCTAGAAGTTAGCTACATCAAAAGAAACGAACTTTCATTTTTAACGGTTCTTATCTTTGACAATTCGGATTTACACTGACGGCACCAAAAGAGTTTTTTTTTGTTTGTATAAGCTTATAGCTTATGTTATACTGAGACAACAGTATACCTGTAATGTCTGTTACATTATGTACACAGAAACTGCTCCTTCACTTCGTATTGTTTGCTGTCCCTCCTTACATTTGTATCTATTAATAACGTGTTTATTCTTAAAAAGTAGTGTGTCTTAGCTCACCCATACGTCGATGGACATACAATGGTTTATAACTGTTCCTTCCTTAGTTCAGTTGTTGGTTACCATATATCTCCCCTCAAAGTACGTGATGTGTTTCCATGTATTTGCTCAATATTAGAGTCATGTATATGATAGTTAGAACAATGTTTTGGCATCATTAGGTATGGTGTAGCATTCGTCACAAACTCTTCCGCTTTAGGGCTAGGGGTCATATCTCAGTGTTTCGCTCATCTTTACATGGCCTCATAACCTTCCTAATTCTGACAATTCCTTATTTTTGCTGTTATTTTCCGACATCATTTTTCGATACGAAGTATTTTTATTCAACTGATCAAAATGTGTTTACAGGTATTTTCCAATTTTATAACTGCATTTATATCATGACAACAGTATACATGTTATACTTTGTAACCAGTGGAGGGACCCACACTTCATGTTGCAAGTATTATGTGTTTGCTGTCCCTCCCTACATTTTGCAATTGTTGACATCTCTTTATTCCAAATAAGTAGTGTGTATTCGTTCATCTGTTTATTTGACATGCGTCATACAATAGTGTGTACCTGATCCCGCCTTCGTTCTGCTGTTGATAACCATATATTTTTCTTCAAAGAATGTGATGTGTTACCGTGTATTCGCTCAGTATTAGAGGAATGTATATGATTGTGAGAACATTATTTTGGAAACCTTACATATCCAATAATATTTGATGTAGTGAATGTTGAGTAACAAACTGCTCTTCCTTTAGTAGTATGATATTGATTTTTACGCATTTTATGTTTTGGTGTTATGCTTACCTCATGTGGCCATATAACCCTTTCTGTTTTGAAGCTTCTTTTCTCCTCATTTACAACTATTTCCCTATTATTTCTCTTTATATTGAACCGATCTCGTGGTTTTTTAATGTATTTTATATTATGATACTATTATACACTGTAAGTCATGAAGTACTTGCTGTTCCCAATACTGGTTAATACATTTTATAACGCAGCTGATAATTGGTCACAGCTAGTCAGGTGTCTGTAGAAATAACTTTCAGACACTGATGACTTACGAGATAAGTCAGTCGTTATACCTGGCACGCCAATAGTTGATGGAGTATTCTATTTCTATTATTTGTGTAATTTTGAACTTATCTCATGTATATTTTTTTAATATGATGTTTAAAATAATGCTGCCTAGTGATATGCCATGTACAATATATAATATTTTAAGTCCATTTGTATGCTTCTAGTGTATTCTTTTGTCACTGACAGTTTTTATACGTGACATCAACTAAGTCTGGAACGTTAGCAATGTATGTAACGAGTATATGATATGTGCTAGCGAGCCTCTGAAAGTCTTTGGATGAATAGGAACCTGTGACAACAAATTACCAGTTCTGTCAGTTACCCATGCGGTTGTAATAAATTTGTACAGTAATGTTTTATCTTAATGCTAGGTGTGTAAAGTGTTATTTATACATGGTGATGTGTGCAGACAATGTGGTGCTTCCCCATGTTTGTTTTTCAGGTGCTTGAAAATCACAATTTAATCGCATGATTAAATAAAATCACATTACAGCCTACTACGGACCATGTTTCCGTGTATTAAACATCTGGAGGCTGTGGATCCCCACAAACAGGATTTTAAAAAATTAGGAATGAGATGCCTATTTCTTTTCGCCACTAGGACTACGTATCAATCTTCTTGCGGTGTAGTAGTCCGCCTACGACCACCGGCATGATTTCCCATAGCATTTCCACCTTAGCGGCCTATTTTAATCATGAGACGACAATTTTGGACACACTATTGCTGTGGCCACAGTAGTGACACTTTGACCGCATTCAAAGCGTCCGACCGCTACGGTCGCAGGTTTGTATCTTGCCTCGGGCATGGATGTGTGGATGTCCTTAGATTAGTTAAGTTTAAGTAGTTCTAAGTTCTAGGGAACTGATGACCTCAGAAGTTAAGTCCCATAGTGCTCAGAGCCATTTTTCAAACCGTCCAACTACTTTTGAGCGATCATAAGAACTCAAATGATGTCTTGCAGACATGTTGCCGTATCACACTAAATTTCGTATTAATCGGTTCCACAACTACCAAAATCAAAACACCGTTCTGCATGAACTGTCGAATGCATGCAGAGGGCATGTTTAAAGCCCAAGCAAAACAAGACGCCGCTTCGGACGTTAAGCTGAGAGAGGCGACAGGGCGTCACAGCTCGATCAAATCGAGACAGGACGTATCAGTTTTAGTAGCGACCATTCGGGCTGCCAAGCTGACAGGGACGCAAGGAAAAAGCGAGTGCAAGGTTCGTACACAGTGCGTATCACAATTAGCACCGGAAAAGGGGAGGAGAGAGGGGAGGGGGCGCCAACTGATACGGCCCTTGTGTAGAAAAATGTTCTCGAACCTGTCTTGTGCATACACAGCGTTAGTGTACATGCTTCGCCGCAGTTAACACGCCTCGACCTTTACATTTCCTTTTACAATCACTGCCCGCGTGTTCCTTAGCAACTGTCGGGGCGTTCCTTAGCATTACTCCTTAGCAAGTGTCAGTTGTTCCTTAGCAATGTCAGGCAGTGTAATTAACAGCCGACATAGTACACGCAAAAGGCCTAATATATACCTGAGCGAGATTCTCGCAGCAGAATAGCAAAACGACAGCGATTAAATACTGACCAACGGCTGCTGGGGAAAAGTAAATTTAGATTGCAATCAGCTCTACTTATGTGCTCTCTCAGTCAGTAAATTAACATACGAATTTCGAGGAAGTAGAACTTGATTGAAGTAATTGAATAGGAATGTAGCATTTTGATATAAAACAAGAAATTACAATTACAGCGTCATTGTACTGGTAGTGTGAATAATAGTGTATTTGAAGTGTGATTAAGTCACTAAGTTCGGTAGGTAACCATCGTCTTGGGAGGAGTTGACATACATAAATAATGCAAAGCCAGGCAGAAAAATTGACTAGAAATAAATAAATACACAAATCTACCTGAGAAAATGCAGAACTAATTAAATATGGAGAGTTATTACTAGACAATTAATAAATGACTGTTGAACGAACTGCAATATCCCAGACCCATGGCATACAGCGGAAGTAATCTCTCTTTTCAAGAAAGGGAAAAGTAACGACTGGAAAAACTATCGTGACATCAGTTTTCCACACACTGGCTACTAACTCTACTCAAAACTAATCAATAACTGCATGAAGAATATCACAGAAGCTATTTTTCTGAAGAACCAAATGGATTTAGATCAGGTCATTTATGCACAGACAATATGTAAAGAAAAACACAGAGAATTTTATACAGAATCCAATACGCCCGTTATCGACCTTGAGAAGGCTTTTGACCGTGTGAGCCATGGTAGCCTATAGAAGATTATGTTTGGATGTGGATGTCGTTATCACCTAATAGACGTAGTGAAAGGTCTTTACAAAAATATGCGCAATTGTAACAAACACAGTTATGAATCGATTAGAAGAAATAATAATCAACCAAGGTGATAGACGAAGATGTCGACCATCAACTACCCCTTCAATATTCACATTTACTCATTCTTCCAAATAATAAAGATAACGAATGAGGAATACTTGAATGTACTTTTGTTTGAAGATGATATCGTTATTATTCAAAAGGATGAAGATGACCACCAAAGATCAGTGTACCAGCTGAACGAAATAGGGAAGAAATTCAACTTTAAAATTTCTAGTAATAAGATGAAAATAATAGCATTACCAGGAAAATTTCCAACCACATCAAAAATTGTGTTGGATAATTCAGTTTCAGAATAAGTCTCCCTAATCTTTTATTCAGCTTGTACTACAAGTTTCGATTTTGACTCTGATAGTGAAAATAAAGTATGCAATTTCCAAGTTGTCTGTGGGACAATTAGCAGAACATTGGACCATACAGTACAAAAAGAGACCATCATGAAATTCTATAAAGTGATGACATTTCCTGTGTTATCCTATGGAAGCGAAAATAATATTCAAAAGCAAATATGTGGTTCCTAAGGTGGACGAAGAGCTGCACAGGAAGAGACATGGTTAGAAATGAAGGTATTAGAACTGAAATAAATATTTTCAACATGAATGAATAAATTCGAAAATATCGTGAAGGTTGGGGAGAACACCTCATGAGAGTGCTAGGTCGCAGAATTCCCCAGAAGATCATGAATTACTAACCGAAATGGAAAAAGAAATATTAGAAGACCTCTAAAAAGATGGGAATGATTTCTCTGAGAGTTCGGAACAGGCAACAACCTAATCCTCAAAAGAAAGTTGATAATGATCGGGATGATGGTGATAAACAGTTATACCACCACATATTACACATAGATTTAAAAGTAAAGAAATAAAAAGGCAGGTCTTTCTGTTTCGTCATGTAAATAATATTAAGTAATTCTGTTAAGTACGAACATTACCCCTAAGGATAATCCCAATGATCTTATAATGGGAACTAAGAAGATAATAGTTTATACAGCTCTCAAAGATAGTTTTGTATATAGAATGAAGAACAGAATCTGATGATCATATATGTATGGAAAAGAATGCATCTATAAGAATAAGGATTATGTAAAGCTTACAAAGGCTAATTAAGAATATAATTTCAGTTAAAACTAACCAAACAACATCAGTAGTAACAATGAAATATCCACAAGGAAACTTTGTTGCAAGTAGCAGGTGCAAGTGAAAGAGTATGTCTATCGCTAAGAGTGGAGCAAATAAATAGCAAGTAAGTTCACAATAAATTAATCTCCTTTCTTAACACAACACCCGAAAATTTTTGCTACTTACTGTTTGCTCACAAGAATGCAAAGTCGATATGCCCTAAAAGAAAATGAAGTCACCTATTCCTCAGCATGCCATTTTGTGTATGGTGTACTGACGTTGTCAGAAGCAAATTGAAATTAACAAAAGCAGCAGATAAATAATAATAATATACTCACTACTAAAGTTTTCTTTGCCTGCCAGAAACAACCTGCAACTGTGTGTGGAGTAAGGTGCCATGAACCCACGACAAAATATTCAAAGCTTTACTAAGAATGATGGAGGTGGGCTTCACTTTAAAGAAAAGCGTTCTTCACAAATTCAACTCTGATTATTCTCAAAAAAGGCTCTAAAGCATAAGAAGGCTCCAACAATTACGAAATTCGCTCATTACAAAAATTACAAACATTTAAAACAATTGCGTTATTTGTGACTTAATGAAAACAAAGAGGTCAAACTAACAATAATCATGAATATAATTGGTTATCTAAGGGACAAAGATTTCCGTCAATTAATAGTTCTGATAAAGAAACATTTCATTCTTGTGCGTGCACTGATTACGCATTCTCCGTCCATACAGTCCAGAAAATATCTTTGCAAACAACTTTTCATCTCCTTAATAAAGTACTGTTATTCCTAAGTTCACAAATATCAGATCTCCTTCTCTAAATCCCAACTGGCCGATATTGTGCTTCGAATAAGAATGCTCTAGCGCTACACAACTGACAGGCGACTAGGCGCACCACAGATTACATTAAACACAGTCAAGGATCTTCTTATCCACTACTCGTGCAGGGCACTCATGCATCTTTGTCCCAGTGCGGTAAAGGAGAAATATTCGCAATGGCAGAAAACATGAAAACCTCACAGTATATAGGTTCCGTTACGCAATAAATATGTTGAAAGCACTGGGGGAAATATAAACGTGTTTACAATATAAATTAGTTTACAAATATTTGACTAAAGATGTCTGAAATACTGCCTTATGGAAGTCTCATTCAGATAAGTGACTGTACTATTTTAAGATGTGTTACGACGCTAAGAGAAAGCAAGTTATTCGTCTTTGGTTTTGAAATTTTACGATTTCTCAATTTTAACGGTGAATACTAATACACACCGACGAAAAAAATCACAACAGTAAAAAATAATTAATATAGAGTAATGAAACGTCGGGAATAAGTTTGTCTAGGTAACATATGTAAGTGATTAACATTGCAAGATCACAGGCTAATGTAAGTGCGAAACTAATGGAAGTGCAAAATAAGCCACTGCAAATGAGAAATGCTGATACATTACTAACAGACGTAACTACCAGAATGTTGAATGCAAGCATACAAACGTGCTTGCATTGTGTTGTACAGGTGCCAGATATCAGATTTTGGGATGAAGTTCCATGCCTGTTGCATTTGGTCGATCGATACAGGCTGGTCCAAATGGCTCTGAGCACTATGGGACTCAACATCTGAGGTCATCAGTTCCCTAGAACTTAGAACTACTTAAACCTAACTAACATAAGGACATCACACACATCCATGCCCGAGGCAGGATTCGAACCTACGACTGTAGCAGTCACGCGGTTTCGAACTGAAGTGCCTAGAACCGCACGGCCACCGCGGCCGGCGATTGATACAGGGACTCTAGAGTTGTCGTCCGATGATGTCTTATATGTGCTCGACTGGAGACAGATCTGGTGATCGAGCAGGCCAAGAAAATATGTCAGCAATCTTCAGAGTATGTTGGGTTACAACAGGGTATGTGGGCGAGCGTTATCCTGTTAGAAAACACCCCCTTGGAATGTTGTTCATGAATGGCAGCGAAACAGGTCGAATGACCAGATTGACGTACAGATTCACAGTCAGGGTGCGTGGGATAACCGTGAGAGTGCACCTGCTGTCTCACGAAATCGTACTCCAGACCGTAACTTGGGTGTAGATCCAGGGAGTCCAGCACGCAGGCCATCTGCTGGCCTCCTCCTAACTAACACACGGCCATCACGGGCACCAAGGTAAAACAGCTTTCATCAGAAAGCACAACGGACCTCCATTCCACCCTCCCATGAGATCTCGCTTGGCACCACTGAAGCTGCAAACGGCTGTGGTTTGACGTCAGCGGAATGCACGCTACGGGTGTCTGGCTCGGAGCTGTCCTTCAAGTAACCGATATGTTACAGATCCTCGTGTCACTATGGTGCCAGCTGCTACTTAAATTGCTGCTGCAAGTGCAGTACGATGCGCCAGAGCATACGCCGAACTTGGTGATCTTCCCTCCCTGTAGCGCCACGTAGCCGTCCAGAGCCGGTCTTCTTGCGATCATACAATCTCGTGACTACCGCTCCCAGCAGTTACGTACAGTGACTACATAGCTGCCAAATGTATTTGCAATATCGTAAAAGGAACATCCGCCTTCTTTTAGCCCTACTTCACGACCTCGTTGAAACTCAGTGAGGTGTTGACAATGGCGTTTTTGTCGCCTTAGAGGCGTTCTTGATTAACAGTAACTCACTACAAAATTTTGTACATGGCTGCACGTTCAGAGAACAACTGAAAGAAAACAGCCCTCGGTCACTATTTTTAACGAATTAACCGGGTTTCAACACTGCTAGGAGTGTCATCCTCAGAATTTCAAACAAAGAATGGTCTATAACATGGTCACAGAATTATGACTAAAAACGTATGATGTAGAGTATAAGTGCAGAATCATCGTAAAAGACTGGCAGTACTTATATGTCACTTATAAAATAATAAATATGCCAGAAGGGCATTAGTCACAAAGATTTTTAAGATAAAATTGTGATGGAGAGCCACTAAGGGCTGCTCGTAACTTACTCGGTTACAGGTTGCAAACGGACTGAGGTGCCCGCGTTAACAAATGCGGCCAGGTGAACATGGCACTGCAACGTGCGCGCCATCTAGTAGCCGTAGATACAATTAGGCTACTTCAAATTGAAATATAGGCAGAAATGATTATAAGTGAACAGTTGTTGTTGTGGTCTTCAGTCCAGAGACTGGTTTGATCCAGCTCTCCAGGCTACTCTATCCTGTGCAAGCTGTATTTGGTGCATAATGGAAAGCAATGTTTGTTTGACAGTAGCATACAACGTAACATTTTGTCTACATCGAAGCTTATAATAGTAAGATAAAACATGAAAACATCATTATGATAATGTAGATAGGACCGCGTAAGTAACGAGCAGCCCTTAGTGGCTCGCCATCACAATTTTTTATCTTAAATATCACTCTGACTAATGCCCTTCTGGCATATCTATTATTTTGTAAGTGACATATGAGTACTGCCAGTCTTTTACGGTGATTCTGCACTTATACTCTGTATCATACGTTTATAGTCATAATTCTGTGACCATGTTATAGACCATTCTTTGTTTTAAGTTCTGAGGAAGACACTCCTAGCGGTGTTGAAACCCGCTTAATTCGTTAAAAATAGTGACCGAGGGCTGTTTTCTTTCAGTTTTAACTCACTACGTCCAATCTCAAAGGTAACTAATACTCACGACCGTTACAGCGTGTGTTTAAAACAAATCTGATTTGCATCCTGCTAGTGGCACTACTAGCGCCATTCTTACGTGACTGGCGCGAAATTTTAGTAGACGTCGTCTTTCAGACTTTCGTTTGTGTCGCAAAACGCCTTCTCGGCGTTGTGTTTTTCTTCCGTTCAGTGTGTATTGAAGGGAAAGAAACAAGATAGTGCCTGTCTCTGAAATGATATGAGATTTCTCATTCGGAAAGTGACTGGAGTAATACCGACTTTGTAAGCTATTGTTTGCAGTTGTTGTTGTTGTTGTTGTGGTCTTCAGTCCTGAGACTGGTTTGATGCAGCTCTCCATGCTACTCTATCCTGTGCAATCTTCTTCATCTCCCAGTACCTACTGCAGCCTACATCCTTCTGAATCTGCTTAGTGTATTCATCTCTTGGTCTACCTCTACGATTTTTACCCTCCACACTGCCCTCCAATGCTAAATTTGTGATCCCTTGATGCCTCAAAACATGTCCTACCAACCGATCCCTTCTTCTAGTCAAGTTGTGCCACAAACTTCTCTTCTCCCCAATCCTATTCAATACCTCCTCATTAGTTACGTGATCTACCCACCTTATCTTCAGCATTCTTCTGTAGCACCACATTTCGAAAGCTTCTATTCTCTTTGTAGTGTTAGCAGTTAGCCAACACTACGCACACTACTTGGTTGAGGAGGCCGAATGCACGCGTTAACTCACGCAGGCTGGCGTGAGGTCTGAAACAGGATACGTAATGAATGCTATAAAGAAAAGTACGTAGCTGCTGGAATACTTAACTTTAATCCATCATTGTTGTACATCGCTCTTGACGATACAAGTGAGACTCTGTAGATACATGCAATGTAATGCTAATGGCGCCTTGCTAGGTCGTAGCCATTGACTTAGCTGAAGGCTATTCTACCTATCTGCTCTGCAAATGAGCGAGGCTTCGTCAGTGTGCATCGCTAGTTAAGTCATCCGTACAACTGGGGCGAGTGCTAGTCCGTCTCTCGAGACCTGCCGTGTGGTGGCGCTCGCTCTGCGATCACTGACAGTGGCGACACGCGGGTCCGACATGTACTAATGGACCGCGGCCAATTTAAAGCTACCACCTAGCAAGTGTGGTGTCTGGCGGTGACACCACACTCTTCTTGTGCAAACTAGTTATCGTCCATGTTTCACTTCCATACATGGCTACACTCCATACAAATACTATCAGAAACGACTTCCTGACACTTAAATCTATACCCGATGTTAACAAATTTCTCTTCTTCAGAAACGATTTCCTTGCCATTGCCAGTCTACATTTTATATCCTCTCTACTTCGACCATCATCAGTTATTTTACTCCCTAAATAGCAAAACTCCTTTACTACTTTAAGTGTCTCATTTCCTAATCTAATCCCCTCAGCATCACCCGATTTAATTTGACTACATTCCATTATCCTCGATTTGCTTTTGTTGATGCTCATCTTATATCCTTCTTTCAAGACACTGTCCATTCCGTTCAACTGCTCTTCCAAGTCCTTGAATGTCTCTGACAGAATTACAATGTCATCGGCAAACCTCAAAGTTTTTACTTCTTCTCCATGAATTTTAATACCTACTCCGAATTTTTCTTTTGTTTCCTTTACTGCTTGTTCAATATACAGATTGAATAACATCGGGGAGAGGCTACAACCCTGTCTCACTCCTTTCCCAACCACTGCTTCCCTTTCATGCCCCTCGACTCTTATAACTGCCATCTGGTTTCTGTACAAATTGTAAATAGCCTTTCGCTCCCTGTATTTTACCCCTGCCACCTTCAGAATTTGAAAGAGAGTATTCCAGTTAACATTGTCAAAAGCTTTCTCTAAGTCTACAAATGCTAGAAACGTAGGTTTGCCTTTTCTTAATCTTTCTTCTAAGATAAGTCCTAAGGTTAGTATTGCCTTACGTGTTCCAACATTTCTACGGAATACAAACTGATCTTCCCCGAGGTCCGCTTCTACCAGTTTTTCCATTCGTCTGTAAAGAATTAGCGTTAGTATTTTGCAGCTGTGACTTATTAAACTGATAGTTCGGCAATTTTCACATCTGTCAACACCTGCTTTCTTTGGGATTGGAATTATTATATTCTTCTTGAAGTCTGTGGGTATTTCGCCTGTCTCATACATCTTGCTCAACAGATGGTAGAGTTTTGTTATGACTGGCTCTCCCAAGGCCATCAGTAGTTCTAATGGAATGTTGTCTACTCCCGGGGCCTTGTTTCGACTCAGGTCTTTCAGTGCTCTGTCAAACTCTTCACGCAGTATCTTATCTCCCATTTCATCTTCATCTACATCCTCTTCCATTTCCATAATATTGTCCTCAAGTGCATCTCCCTCGTATAAACCCTCTATATACTCCTTCCACCTTTCTGCCTTCCCTTCTTTGCTTAGAACTGGGTTGCCATCTGAGCTCTTGAAATTCATACAAGTGGTTCTCTTCTCTCCAAAGGTCTCTTTAATTTTCCTGTAGGCAGTATCTATCTTACCCCTAGTGAGACAAACCTCTACATCCTTACATTTGTCCTCTAGCCATCCCTGCTTAGCCATTTTGCACTTCCTGTTGATCTCATTTTTGAGACGTTTGTATTCCTTTTTGCCTGCTTCATTCACTGCATTTTTATATTTTCTCCTTTCATCAATTAAATTAAATATTTCTTCTGTTACCCAAGGATTTCTATTAGCCCTCGCCTTTTTACCTACTTGATCCTCTGCTGCCTTCACTACTTCATCCCTCAGAGCTACCCATTCTTCTTCTACTGTATTTCTTTCCCCCATTCCTGTCAATTGTTCCCTTATGCTCTCCCTGAAACTCTCTACAATCTCTGGTTCTTTCAGTTTCTCCAGGTACCATCTCCTTAAATTCCCACCTTTTTGCAGTTTCTTTAGTTTCAATCTGCAGTTCATAACCAATAGATTGTGGTCAGAATCCACATCTGCCCCTGGAAATGTCTTACAATTTAAAACCTGGTTCCTAAATCTCTGTCTTACCATTATACAATCTATCTGATACCTTTTAGTATCTCCAGGATTCTTCCAGGTATACAACCTTCTTTTATGATTCTTGAACCAAGTGTTAGCTATGATTAAGTAATGCACTGTGCAAAATTCTACAAGGCGGCTTCCTCTTCCATTTCTTCCCCCCAATCCATATTCACCTACTATGTTTCCTTCTCTCCCTTTTCCTACTGACGAATTCCAGTCACCCATGACTATTAAATTATCGTCTCCCTTCACCACCTGAATACTTTCTTTTATCTCGTCATACATTTCATCAATTTCTTCATCATCTGCAGAGCTAGTTGGCATATAAAATTGTACTACTGTAGTAGGCATGGGCTTTGTGTCTATCTTGGCCACAATAATACGTTCATTATGCTGCTTGTAGTAGGTAACCCGCACTCCTATTTTTTTATTCATTATGAAACCTACTCCTGCATACCCCTATTTGATTTTGTATTTATAACTCTGTATTCACCTGACCAAAAGTCTTGTTCCTCCTGCCACCGAACTTCACTAATTCCCACTATATCTAACTTTAACTTATCCATTTCCCTTTTTAAATTTTCTAACCTACCTGCCCGATTAAGGGATCTGACATTCCACACTCCAATCCATAGAACACCAGTTTTCTTTCTCCTGATAAAGACGTCCCCTTGAGTAGTCCCCACCCGGAGATCCGAATGGGGGACTATTTTACCTCCGGAATATTTTACCCAAGAGGACACCATCATCATTTAATCATACAGTAAAGCTGCATGTCCTCAGGAAAAATTACGGCTGTAGTTTTCCCTTGCTTTCAGCCGTTCGCAGTACCAGCACAGCAAGGCCGTTTGGGTTAATGTTACAAGGCCAGATCAGTCAATCGTCCAGACTGTTGCCCCTGCAACTACTGAAAAGGCTGCTGCCCCTCTTCAGGAACCACATGTTTGTCTGGCCTCTCAACAGATACCCCTCCGTTGTGGTTGTACCTACGGTACGGCCATCTGTATCGCTGAGGCACGCAAGCCTCCCCTGTTTGCAGTTAAATTAAAATAATTAATCAGCACTTGCCGAAACAGCAGCAATCTGTTACCTTTGGTTGTTACAGCAACCACCATCAACAGTGCTATACTATATAACAATTTTAGGTGATCAATTTGCACTTCAGCAACACGAAAAAAATCATTTGGTGCCGCTAACAGACCGTAAAGGCGGCAAGAATATGTTTTACTAACATTTCAACACTTTGCATGTCAGCTGCGTACAGTCTTCGATGTATTAGAAAATTCGGAAGCAAGTATACATGCGATACGTACGTAACACATATTGATAACGCTACCCTATTCACACAAAATAACGTCGCTTTACATAGAAACCATGAACCATGCACCTTGCCGTTGGTGGGGAGGCTTGCGTGCCTCAGCGATACAGATGGCCGTACCGTAGGTGCAACCACAACGGAGGGGTATCTGTTGAGAGGCCAGACAAACATGTGGTTCCTGAAGAGGGGCAGCAGCCTTTTCAGTAATTGCAGGGGCAACAGTCTGGAGGATTGACTGATCTGGCCTTGTAACATTAACCAAAACGGCCTTGCTGCGCTGGTACTGCGAACGGGTGAGAGCAAGGGGAAACTACAGCCGTAATTTTTCCCGAGGACATGCAGCTTTACTGTATGATCAGGCGCGGCTCGTGGTTTCTATACTGGGGAAGGATGCGGTAATTATCGATCGGAGCCAAAACGGCCTTGCTGTGCTGGTACTGCGAACGGCTGAGAGCAAGGGGAAACTACAGCCGTAATTTTTCCCGAGGACATGCAGCTTTACTGTATGATCAGGCGCGGCTCGTGGTTTCTGTACTGGGGAAGGATGCGGTAATTATCGATCCGAGCCAACATAGATCTCGGGTTACGCTACAGATTAGTCTGACATAAACATCTAAGGATTCAGGGGGAGGGGGGTGGGCATATCACTCTCTACCCATAATTTTACGTACTGTATCTTCTATAATCAGGTATTAACTTCGAGTTAAAATCTTTGGTTAGTGTTTTTATACGTCATCATTACATTTTCTGACACTCTGCAGTAAATCATATGAAAAGACGCGTTTCGGGGAGATCTTTAATGCGACGAATCTTAACTTTGCGGCTGCTTAATATTTTAGGTGTTTTCAGTTCTAAACTTAAGGCGTTTATTGTTGTTTACCTCCAGAGCTCGAAGTTTACGAGTTCGCATGACGATACTGTGATGTTTTGGTGACGTCGCAGGTCTTGTGCAAGTAAAACTCACTAAAATCTTGCAAAATACACTCCGAAAAAGAAACTTGCTAATATCACACGATATCAACAAAATCAGTCAGCATCAGCAAGTAAGCAAGGAAGGTAAAGTAATGTGACAAATTTCGCGCGCTTTGTCCTCTAATCACTTATGAAACTCTCGCTAGATGGCAGTACTGTTATGTTACTGTAGTCTAATGCACTCTGGCGGGATATTTACAAACTAATTCTAAACGTGGATAAAATAGCCAATGGCAGAAACAAAACAACTATGTAAAACATTATCAAAACAATAATACTAAACGTCCATTAATGACACATCGAAGCGTAGTAGAGATGTGCAGAGAGAGAGATTGGATAGCGAAGTTTCGGCCACTCTACATTCCTTTATTACATAGATAGAGGAACGTGAGAAACGTGTGGTGGTTGGTATGATACCCTTAGGCTGCAAGCTCTGAGCCTTCGGGTCGCCCATAAAGAACAGTACTATGTAGAAGCCATGCCCCCAAACCGCTACTACATACAGCTTACGGACTTTCCAAGGCGCAGCCTAAACATTACTAATCGTTCAGAAAACATCTATCGATACAAACAGTTCCAAAACCGTTGACCATCGTTATTTTAATCGGAATGGGAAATATGTGAAATTAGTCCTGATAATTTAAATTATGTAATACGTTCTTCCGAAATTTACTTCAACATATATTTTGGGGCGGCTCCGCCTCAGAGCCTTTAATTACGAGCCTCGCCTGTGTATGATTAAATGATGATGGCGTCCTCTTGGGTAAAATATTCCGGAGGTAAAATAGTCCCCCATTCGGATCTCCGGGCGGGGACTACTCAAGAGGACATAGTTGTCAGGAGAAAGAAAACTGGCATTCTACGGATCGGAGTGTGGAATGTCAGATCCCTTAATCGGGCAGGTAGGTTAGAAAATTTAAAAAGGGAAATGGATAGGTTAAAGTTAGATATAGTGGGAATTAGTGAAGTTCGGTGGCAGGAGGAACAAGACTTTTGGTCAGGTGATTACAGGGTTATAAATACAAAATCAAATAGGGGTAATGCAGGAGTAGGTTTAATAATGACTAAAAAATAGGAGTGTGGGTTAGCTACTACAAACAGCATAGTGAACGCATTATTGTGGCCAAGATAGACACAAAGCCCATGCCTACTACAGTAGTACAAGTTTGTATGCCAACTAGCTCTGCAGATGATGAAGAAATTGATAAAATGTATGACGAGATAAAAGAAATTATTCAGGTAGTGAAGGGAGACGAAAATTTAATAGTCATGGGTGACTGGAATTCGTCAGTAGGAAAAGGGAGAGAAGGAAACATAGTAGGTGAATATGGATTGGGGGGAAGAAATGAAAGAGGAAGCCGCCTTGTAGAATTTTGCACAGGGCATTACTTAATCATAGCTAACACTTGGTTCAAGAATCATAAAAGAAGGTTGTATACCTGGAAGAATCCTAGAGATACTAAAAGGTATCAGATAGATTATATAATGGTAAGACAGAGATTTAGGAACCAGGTTTTAAATTGTAAGACATTTCCAGGGGCAGATGTGGATTCTGACCACAATCTATTGGTTATGAACTGCAGATTGAAACTGAAGAAACTGCAAAAAGGCGGGAATTTAAGGAGATGGGACCTGGAGAAACTGAAAGAACCAGAGGTTGTAGAGAGTTTCAGAGAGAGCATAAGGGGACAATTGACAGGAATGGGGGAAAGAAATACAGTAGAAGAAGAATGGGTAGCTCTGAGGGATGAAGTAGTGAAGGCAGCAGAGGATCAAGTAGGTAAAAAGACGAGGGCTAATAGAAATCCTTGGGTAACAGAAGAAATATTGAATTTAATTGATGAAAGGAGAAAATATAAAAATGCAGTAAATGAAGCAGGCAAAAAGGAATACATACGTCTCAAAAATGAGATCAACAGGAAGTGCAAAATGGCTAAGCAGGGATGGCTAGAGGACAAATGTAAGGATGTAGAGGCTTGTCTCACTAGGGGTAAGATAGACACTGCCTACAGGAAAATTAAAGAGACCTTTGGAGAGAAGAGAACCACTTGTATGAATATCAAGAGCTCAGATGGCAACCCAGTTCTAAGCAAAGAAGGGAAGGCAGAAAGGTGGAAGGAGTATATAGAGGGTTTATACGAGGGAGATGCACTTGAGGACAATATTATGGAAATGGAAGAGGATGTAGATGAAGATGAAATGGGAGATAAGATACTGCGTGAAGAGTTTGACAGAGCACTGAAAGACCTGAGTCGAAACAAGGCCCCGGGAGTAGACAACATTCCATTAGAACTACTGATGGCCTTGGGAGAGCCAGTCATGACAAAACTCTACCATCTGTTGAGCAAGATGTATGAGACAGGCGAAATACCCACAGACTTCAAGAAGATATAATAATTCCAATCCCAAAGAAAGCAGGTGTTGACAGATGTTAAAATTACCGAACTATCAGTTTAATAAGTCACAGCTGCAAAATACTAACGCGAATTCTTTACAGACTAATGGAAAAACTGGTAGAAGCGGACCTCGGGGAAGATCAGTTTGGATTCCGTAGAAATGTTGGAACACGTGAGGCAATACTAACCTTACGACTTATCTTAGAAGAAAGATTAAGAAAAGGCAAACCTACGTTTCTAGCATTTGTAGACTTAGAGAAAGTTTTTGGCAACGTTAACTGGAATACCCTCTTTCAAATTCTGAAAGTGGCAGGGTAAAATACAAGGAACGAAAGGCTATTTACAATTTGTACAGAAACCAGATGGCAGTTATAAGAGTCGAGGGGCATGAAAGGGAAGCAGTGGTTGGGAAAGGAGTGAGACAGGGTTGTAGCCTCTCCCCGATGTTATTCAATCTGTATATTGAACAAGCAGTAAAGGAAACAAAAGAAAAATTCGGAGTAGGTATTAAAATTCATGGAGAAGAAGTAAAAACTTTGAGGTTCGCCGATGACATTGTAATTCTGTCAGAGACAGCAAAGGAGTTGGAAGAGCAGTTGAACGGAATGGACAGTGTCTTGAAGGGAGGATATAAGATGAACGTCAACAAAAGCAAATCGAGGATAATGGAATGTAGTCAAATTAAATCGGGTGATGCTGAGGGGATTAGATTAGGAAATGAGACACTTAAAGTAGTAAAGGAGTTTTGCTATTTAGGGAGTAAAATAACTGATGATGGTCGAAGTAGAGAGGATATAAAATGTAGACTGGCAATGGCAAGGAAATCGTTTCTGAAGAAGAGAAATTTGTTAACATCGAGTATAGATTTAAGTGTCAGGAAGTCGTTTCTGAAAGTATTTGTATGGAGTGTAGCCATGTATGGAAGTGAAACATGGGCGATAAATAGTTTGGACAAGAAGAGAATAGAAGCTTTCGATAAGTGGTGCTACAGAAGAATGCTGAAGATAAGGTGGGTAGATCACGTAACTAATGAGGAGGTATTGAATAGGATTGGGGAGAAGAGAAGTTTGTGGCACAACTTGACTAGATGAAGGGATCGATTGGTAGGACATGTTTTGAGGCATGAAGGGATCACAAATTTAGCATTGGAGGGCAGCGTGGAGGGTAAAAATCGTAGAGGGAGACCAAGAGATGAATACACTAAGCAGTATCAGAAGGATGTAGGTTGCAGTAGGTACTGGGAGATGAAGAGGCTTGCACAGGATAGAGTGGCATGGAGAGCTGCATCAAACCAGTCTCAGGACTGAAGACCACAACAACAACAATACATAGGAGGGCATGACGACAGTAATGCCTCCAATTTTTATGAGAAAACTATTAAAGCTTTTTGAATAAAACAGACTTTATTAACGCTCGACATCTTTATTCTTCGTGCCTACCTATTTATATCTCAACACAGTCGCACTAGCAACTAACACGTCTCTCCCACAGGAAGACCAGTTTGTCGATAACGCTGTAGAATGTCTGACTTTATTGACTGATTCACGACCTCACTTTTAAGTTTTGGTAACGTATGATAATCGGACGAGGCGAAGTCGGGACTTTACGGGGGGTGATCGATGACTGAACCCAAGGCGATGGATCGTTGCAGGTGCAGCACTCGTGTGTGGTCTGGCAGTGTCAAGCTGGAGGAGCGGGGCTGCCTGTGTGGACCAACTCCTCTACGGTTAGAAACTCGATTACAGCATTCTATATCACACGCACATGTTGGTTAACGTTACTCAACAGCATGTTTCTGGCCGCTAGAGCGGGAGAGGGCTGCTGCTTGCGTCAGCGCAGTCGCGGATACAGAAAAATCTCAAGGAGGGGGCTCTAAAGGTATCTTGAGCTACCTTTACTTTTACCCTAATAAAAAATAATTAAGTTAGATGCAAAGCTTGAGAAAGTTTTATTTAAATTAATTACACACATATAAAAGACAATGCCATCTTATGATATAAAAAAGCTACAGTTGTGCTTCTCTTCCTTAAATGATGAATTCTATACAACTATTCTTCCTGACAAATTGGTTATTTACGTTTCAAAAGGGCAATCAATGTCAGGGTGAGTTTTCAACAGAGCTAAGCCATTAAGCTGATCCTCCCTCATTGTTGACCTCAGCCAAGTCTTTCTACGCCGCAGTGTTGAAAAACTTCTTTCTACTGTATTACGAGTTAGGTATGGGAAACTATTGTTACGGTATTAAAGTGCGCGTCATATATCTTGGCGGCCGAGTTTAGGTTCGTTCTGCGCATCTGACGTCAAAACATACAGTCAGCCAATGAACAGAGAACGACGTTGCCAGATCTCGACTGTAGTACAGAGCATGGACTAGTGTCTTCAGTTTTAGAAACGTTCAGTCATAAATAAAGTAATAGAACAAAAGCAATGTCTTGATAGCAGACTTTGTTTTTTGAAAGTTTGGAAAAACCATTCTTTATGCCAATTGCTTCATTTTCTATTAATTAATTAAACCAAACAAGCAATAAGACTCTTAATTCAGGCGATAGCAAGGAAAGGTGTTTGTATCAATTTCACGAACCGCTTATTCGCAATAAAGAACAGCGGTAATTGTTTATTTCCTATTGTACTTCGACGAAGTGCGAGTAATTCATAAGCATACCAACAGTGTTTGTCAGAATTTTGTGTGACGTTAGAGTCATCATGGAGAGATAGCTGCATTAGCGTAATGGTTAAGGCGTTGGATTAGAAGGCGATAGGTAGCGAGTTTAAACCTTGTGTGATGCTAAATATTTTTTTTATTTTAAAACAATATCGAAGTGTCTTACTTCACGAATTTTATTCGTTTGAATGCAGTTTTTGGAAATTTCTAGTGCTTTGTCTCTTCATTAACCCTTTCGCTGCTGCAGTCACGTGCTCCCCGCAATCCGCGCTGTGCGCGATTTTGTCATCACTGCACTGCTCGCCTGTGCAGACACATGGTGTTTCCACTGCTTTGACACACTTATCATTCGATTTCACAAAAACTATTTGGCCCAAAAATTAGATTTTTACACATTTTCTTGACTGATACCTTCCCTCCATAAATGACTTAATTTTGTTTCGATGTTCAACTCAGTTATTGTGCAGCATTAAATGTAGTAAACCATTGCACGAAATTTTGAAGAGTTTGCAGAGGTAAAATTCCATAGCGTATACTTTCCGTATGGTCGATTTTAGTTGCCACAATGTTGAGAATGAAATGTGGACAAGGTACCTAAATTTCATATAAAATTTACTGTATAACAATATCTCATTTAATTTAAGTACCACATAGGTGCCGTATGTAATATTGAGAAATATTCCGTCTTTCGCGACTGTAATAAAAGTTTTATTTACACCAGGCGCGTTTGGCTTTATTTTAAAGCACTTCAGTCAGTCAAAGGAAGTGGGGGGAAGGTATCAGTCAAGAAGATGTGTAAAAATCTAATTTTTGGGCCAAATAGTTGTTGTGGAATCGAATGATAAGTGTGTCAAAGCAGTCGGAAACACCATGTGTCAGCACAGGCGATCAGTGCAGTGACAAAATCGCGCACAGCGCGGAATGCGGGGAGCACGTCTCTGTAGCAGCGAAAGGGTTAATGCGGCCGTGGTGGCTTTACTTCATAAACTGCGCGCTCCCCCCTAAACGTAAGCTTGCGAACTATACTGTACTATGGCGCTGTTTCTCTTGGCGCGTGCGTCGTGTGCAACTGGCAACGCAGCAATCTCCCGCGTCTGGGCCGGCATGCGCGAGCCGCCAAGATAAAAGAATTCAGCTATAGTAAAAATATTGTTGTGAGTCTCGTAACAATACTTTTACTGAGAAATTACTGTGAATTATTATTTTTAATACTTCACAATCAACTGATCACTCTCACTCTTGGCTAATCTTCACACTTGCACTTGCTACAACTAGGACATTTTACTTATTCATTCTTCAGTCTTGATATTTCTGCTCCTGAATGCAAACTAGCTTCCTATCCGGCGAATAGTCCGTATTTATAATGCTACGTATCGAAGGTTCTCTGTACATGAAAATAGTAGAATATTCGCGTCTTTTCTCGAACAAATGCCAGACAGAATAACGTATCGAGATCATTAGAAGTCATTAGAAGAAGACAGTTTAACATCCCGTGGTCCAATGTACGAAAGGTTTTTCGAACCATTTTCAAATATTATTCGTACAAGATCTATATCGTACAGCAGCTTGCACCAGAGGACGCACAACGGCGTGTTGACTTCGTTCTCCACTTTCTCACAAGGATAATAAAGAATGAAGTGTGGCTGGGGCCTCCTGTCGGGTAGACCGTTCGTTCGCCTGGTGCAAGTCTTTCGAGTTGACACCACTTCGGCGACTTGCGTGCCGATGGAGGTGAAATGATGGTGGACAACTCAACACCCACTCCGTGAGCGGGGAAAAATCTCCGACCCAGCCGGGAATCGAACCCAGACCGTTAGGTGTGACATTCCGTCGCGCTGACCACTCAGCTACCAGGGGCGGTCCTCTCAAGGATTGAGTTGAAGAGAGCTGGCTCCGGACCATCCTATGGACAGACGATGCTCATATTTCTCTGACAAGTTAACTGAACACACAGAATTGCCGAGTGTGAGGGTCTTCACCTCCAGTCAGTTTGCCTGAAGTTCCTCTGTTTAGTGAACGTGTCACCGGCTACGTTCATCATTGGTCTATTCTTTTTTGAACAGGTTGGTGCTCAAGGATCAAAGACGTGCAGTGTGACTGACCAGCGTTACTGCGATATGCTTTGCCAGCATGTCATACCAGCCCTGTGGGAGAGAGACGCATTGAACTCAGCACTTTTCAAGAAAGATGGGGCCCCACCGAATATCGCTCGTGAGGTTTACCTGCACCTCCGAGACACCTTTGGAAACGATCGAATTATCAGCCGATCGTGTCCAAATGCTTCACCGGTACGATCTCACTCACTGTGATTTCTGGTTGTGGGGCTACCTGAAGGACTGGGTTTACCAGAGGAACATTCATACATGTGTTGATTTGAAGCGCAACATATCAAGAGAGATTACCGGCATACCTACGGACATGCTTCGTTCTCGTGTGCAGAACGCAATTCTGCGCTTTCAGTCTCTTCTGGACACCGATGGGCGCAATATTGAGCCTCTTTTGTAGCAGTAATGGTACCGTATGTAATGGTATGAGGTACTGTAGCAGCAAATTAGAAGTGTTTCAATTGAATTGGTTCTGCATTATTTCTCTTCCCCATGTCCTTGACATAAATGCTACCAAGATTTGTCCTCGTATCGTAGTTAGTTTCCGCGTTGTAATGTGTTAAATAGGGACAGTTTAATTATGACGACCCAGTACATGAGATGTAATACCACAACCGATATTGCGAGTATAATAAAAAATTCGGAGGCATTACTTTTCAGTACCCCCTCGTACATGAATGAAGTTACGAATTTGTGGTGCGTTTTAACTTAGGCATGAAAACTCACATTTGTACCAGTTGTAAGTTACCGGTTCATATTGTCACTCCCTGGAGCAGCCAGTTGGCTCGTTCATTATCCAACGTGTATCGAGTCGATAGGACGATAAGGCGTTCTGCATTCTCCGTTTAAAACGGTTCAATCTAATTACAATTGCACTGTGTAATTTTCTTGAGAAGTGTAAATCTATTTTTTTATCAATCTAATGTTCCAGTTGTTCTTCACATCCTGGCGCACTCTTTTCTCTCTTATTGATACTACTGTACTTCAGTCGCTAATACTTTCACTCGACAGGCTTCACTCGACACATCATATGAGTATAGGCAAATATACCTTAATCACTCGGTGCTTTGATTATTGACCGTTTCAGTTTATTTGTGCAATCATTTAAGCACCATCAATTCCCAACCGAATTTTGTGAGTCCCGGTGTTCTGCTTCCAGCTGAGAAACAAACCTTCTACAGGGTTAGGGGCGTACAGATCTCGCTTTGCACCATTGGCCTCCAAGCTCACGTGATCTCATGGTGCCTATTATTTCTTTGTGTGGGTTTGTGAAAGACTCCGTCTCTCTGCCTCACCTTGAAACAACTTCGAATAAACTACGGCGCCGCTTTGCAACAACAGTAAATCCACCGACTCCAGACGTACAAGAAAGTGTGGGACATGCGTGAATATAGTCTGCATGTTAGTCGTGGGTCTGTTGGAGGGCTCATTGAACATTTGTGAAAAGTGAATGAAACCTTAGTCGTATACGGTATTTTAAAAGGCTGGGTGACATCCCATCACTGTTCAGTGCGTCTGCAGACGCGACTTTGGCCTGGAACCTCACTGACTGTCTTCAGTGATGAGTCCCGCTTCGAATTTGGTCCCGATAAAGGGCGAAGACGTGTCTGGAGACGCCCTGGACAGCGGTGGGACACCAACCTGACTGTTGCCTACCATATACGGCCTGACAAGCAGGAGCGATGGTCCGCGATGCCATTTCATTTCATGGTAGGACCTCTTTGGTTGTCATCCGCAGAATCCTTGAAGCACAGCGGTACGTCGACAGTATTCGAGGCCGCGTTTTGTTGCCCTTCGTGGCAAACCATGCTGGGCTTAACCTTCTGCAACGTAAGGCCCGCCCGCACTCGGTAAGAGTTTCTACTGATTGTCTTCGTGCGTTCTAAACCCTACCTTGGGCAACAAGGTCGTCAGATCCTTCCCAATTCAGAACGCTTGGAGCATTATGGGCTGGACCTTCCAACCAGTTCGGCATTTTGACGATCTGACGCACCAGTTGGGCAGGAGTTAGCACGACATCCCTTAGGAAGACATCTTACAGCTCTGTCGACCATCGCTAAGCAGAATAACTGCCTGCGTAAGAGTCATAGGTGAATCAACGCGTCATTGACTTGCTCATTTTGTGAAGCTCTTTCTCTTGAATAATTCATCTAATTTTTCATTAATTACAATCTTTCCTTTGTCCGTACATGTTCATCACATCTACCGATTTGTGTCCAATTCGGATAATTCCTTCATGGTGCCCTTTTTTTCTTTTGGGTGTCTCAGAATGTACTGCTGTGCTCCTATTCTGTTCACTGCAACACGTGGTAATTGTTTGCACAACAAACAATGAGGGTTGCTTTCACGATAAGCAGGGCCATGTGAGGTGAACACTGTATACATTGCACTAAACGTAAAAGCATTCTATCAGCGTTTTTATCAGTCTAATGTTCCAGTCGTTCTTGACGTTTTGGCGCAGATCAACACTGCATATATTGCAGTAAACGTAAAAGGATTCTATGAGCGTTTTTTTATCAATCTAATGTTCCAGTTGTTCTTCACATCCTGGCGCACTCTTTTCTCACTTATTGATACTACTGTACTTCAGTCGCTAATACTTTCACTCGACAGGCTTCACTCGACACATCATATGAGTATAGGCAAATATACCTTAATCACTCGGTGCTTTGATTATTGACCGTTTCAGTTTATTACCGAATTTTGTGAGTCCCGGTGTTCTGCTTCCAGCTGAGAAACAACCACTGCACATAGCAGCCTCTATCTTTTACCAAGAATACGAGGTCTACTCAAAAAATAAGTAGGCCTTTTACTTTGCATGGCAACGAAGTATTCTAGCGAAGAGTCGTTCGCAACACTGTATCCAGCATAGTCTCCCAAGTAACCCCATAATCTCCCAAGTAACCACATTATTTCGCATAGCTGATGATTCATTTAGATTGTAGCCACTGTTATTTAAGGGAAACTTGGAACAGTGTTCGTGGTGACTTATTTCATGTCTGATATACAAGCGTAACGATGCAACGTGAAACTTTAATTTGGGGAACACACGGAAAAATTTGAACTATGAAGTAAGTATACGGAGACGATGCTCTGGAACATACACAGTGTTGCAAATGATTCTCTCGATTGAAAATGCGTAGTCAATAAATTGAAGATGATCCTCGAGCAAGAAGTTTTTCGACATCAAGTGGTGGCGCCATTGAGCAAAACGAACATCGAATGAACTCTTTACACAAGTTGATTGTGACGAAACACTTATGCAAAGGATCATCACAAGACACGATTGTAGGGATTATGACTACGACAATGAAACAAAAGTTAAATCATCACAGTATGCTGACAAAGGATTTCCATAAAAAAGAAAAATTGTGGCAGTTTCGATCCACTGTCAAAGTGATGCTCACAATTTTTTCGGGTGATAGTGAAGTAGGAAGGCATCAACGGTTTTGGATCACGGGAAGAGGGCAATGGCGACATTAGATACAGTTTGACTATTGACATTGAACTTAACCCTCTTCTCCCCCTCTCTCCACTCCCTTTTCAAAAAAATGGTTCAAATGGGTCTGAGCACTATGGGACTTAACTTCTTTGGTCATCAGTCCCCTAGAACTTAGAACTACTTAAACCTAACTAACCTAAGAACATCACACACATCCATGCCAGAGGCAGGATTCGAACCTGCGACCGTAGCGGTCGCTCGGTTCCAGACTGTAGTGCCTAGAACCGCTCGGCCACTCCGGCCGGCACTCCGTTTTCACCACTACCTCTCCTTTCCTCCTCTTTTTTCTTCTTACCTCCCACCTTCCCTCTTCCCTTCCCCTATTTCTATTTAATTTTTGTAAACAGGCTGAAAAATTAAACAGCCCATCAGACCTCTTCCTACAGCAGTGATGCGTGGGTACATGAGATCATTCTCGTCCAGTGTTGATGGCTCTTACTAGACAACGGTACACAAGTATGAAGGGGATGGAATATTCTGTTGGAAAGCGCGGCCCCTCCCGCCGGAGGTCGAGTCCTCCCTCTGGAATGGGTGTGTGTGTTGTTCTTAGCATCAGTTTAAGTTAGTTTAAGTAGTGTGTAAGTCTAGGGACCGATGACTTCAGCAGTTAAGAATTCACACACATTTGAACATTTGAATATTCTGTCTGCCATGTATGTTCAGGCAGGAACTCGTTCAATCATCATAGGTACAGATGATGTACGCCGATAATTCATCTTCCTTTAAACTCAGTTTCTTTTTATTGATTTACTGGATGTCAAAAATGTTATTATCTGGGGATATTATTACAGAACGTATCGGATAGAGAACAAAAATGTGGGCTCTCGAGACAAACGCAGCGTGTAATGAGTAGAGCGAAAGGTATGAAACTCTCTTCAGTCAAAGAATTAACCTTCAATGATTAAGAAGAATGTCTATTAAATGATTTTGATAAATTTACTGTTCAGTATATAACTGGATCCAATGTGTAAACAGTTACCTCTATAAAGCAATGTAAATTAGCATTATCGGCAAAAAACAACAAACGCTTCATAGTCGATGATAACGTGAACACCACAGTTTGGGGTCTGCAACTATGTACACAATTAAAAGTTGATTTAGCAGTAAAATATTGATTGTACATGAAAATTTAGTTGTAATTGACTGTAGATACAACAGAGATGTAATTATGTGGTGTGACAGCACAACGAAACTTCCACTATACTAGGTACGTACAATAAGTAATGCAACATGTCCTTGTCTCCACCAATTACGATTCAAAGAACATTCGTAATTGGTTGTGGGACATCGTGGAATATTCCCACTTCAGTCCCTATATTTCATGAAGTCCTGATAGGTGGCGGCCTTCAAAATGGCGTCTGCAACGGAGGTGTGTTTGTAGCAGAGAGCTGTCGCTGAGTTTCTTTCGTCGGAAATCCAGAGCATCACAAATATTCATAGGCGCTAGCAGAATGTCTAAGGAAATCTGGAAGTGAACAAAAGCACGGTGAGTCGTTGGGTGAGGCGGCTGTCGTCACCGCAACAAGGTCGCACAAACCTGTCCGATCGCGGCGTGCCGGCTGGCCGCACAAAGCTGTAGCGCATGCGATGTTGGAAAGTGGTGATCAACGGATCACAGTCAAAAACCTTCCTGCACAACTGGACATCTCTGTTGGTAGTGCTAACAAACTCGTCCACCAGTTGGGGTACTTAAAGGTGTGTGCCCACTGGCTTCATCTCCGCCTAATAGAAGGTCATGAAGAGCAACGAGCCGACCCCGGTGGTCTAGCGGTTCTAGGCGCGCAGTCCGGAACCGCGCGACTGCTACGGTCGCAGGTTCGAATCCTGCCACGGGCATGGATGTATGTGATGTCCTTAGGTTAGTTAGGTTTAAGTAGTTCTAAGGTCTAGGGGACTTATGACCACAGATGTTAAGTCCCATTGTGCTCAGAGCCATTTTTGAAGAGCAACGATGGACCATATCTACGTAACTGCTCGCGCGTTACTAGGCTTGATACGCCCGCTAAACCCGCTGGGCAGAACAGATGATTAGGATTGTGGAAAGGGCCAAATAAGGTTTCGGTCAGTTTCACTTCAAAATTGTAATTTATTGTAATCTAATAACACCTTTAAACCAAAGCGGCACATAGCCGAACTTTTACAACTGCGAGTTTCAAACTCAAATTCTTTCGCGGCTGAAGGCCTCCAAACAAGAAATCTTAAAAGCAACAAAATAAATTTCAAGTAAATGAAGACACGCAGTTAAAATTACAAATAATATATATATATATATATATATATATATATATATATACGGCTGAAGGCCCACAATAAAATTTTCAAGATTTTAAAATAAATTACGATAACCTTTCAAACGCAGAAGGCCGCAATGTTTTTGCTTCAACGGTAATTTTAAGAATAAGGTTTTAAGCGGCTGAAGGCCCACAATTGATTTTCGAAAATTCAAAAATACCGTAAACCTTTAAGGGCCGACGACCGCAATGTTTAAGCTTGAAAGGTAATTTTAAGAATAAGGTTCCAAGCGGCTGAAGGCCCTCAATTAATTTTCCAAAATTAAAAAACAAATATAACCGTAAGCCCTAAGTTTTAAGTGGCTGAAACCGCAATAAAAGAAAAGACAACACAACTGCAACAACCTTTCAGCAAATATCCACTTGCCGGGATTCAAACTTACTTATACGCGGGTGAAGACCTTTAATTTACATAAAACACAGTAAAACCAAGAATTTTTTAAATTATTGGCTATGATAGATTATAAACAGATAATTAAACACCAATAAGAAAGACAGTAAAGACAACGGCACTCAGAAGCCTCCAGGGGGTCGGTCTGCCCTCGTTCACTTAGGTGAGACAAGTGGTGGGCCCAACTACACTTGGTGCGTCGGAACCCGAATAAGGGAGAGCCACGGATCGACCGACAAAACGACTTGCTTGCCACCAATCGGTACATGAGAACTCAAACACAAAATGTTATGGACGTAGTTATCCACAATCAATATGTATACGTATTAAGCTGTCAAAACCACACACCGTGTTGGACAGCGACAACAGGTGAGGGAAGTACACTGACTGAAATTACGTTAGTGGCCAGGGCAGGTAACCGGTACACTAACGGCCACAAGGCAGAAAATTCCGTTGGTGCACTTGAATTGTAGTCAACCAATATAGTTAATTCCACTGCATGGCGGCCAAATTTCAGCAATACAAACACTCGGTGTTGCTCACAGAAAAACCTCCTCAACAGCGAACCACCGAAACGAACCACACAACATGAATGGACTTGGCTTGGGTACTTAAAACACCACTCAACTCTGACGTCCTGGGTCGGTGAACCACGAAGGTCTTAGCGATCGGACAGCATCACACACGCTCCCACACTGCGCACGCACCGCCAGCGGACCATGCCGACTGAACCGCGCGGAGATAACATCCCAGGTCCGCACCAATCGACCGACTAAACTCAGAATGCCGACATCTAAAATAGTCGTCAGTGGAAATAACGCTAACTACACACACAACATGACAAACACTGTACGAAGGCCTGTACGATACCCAACAGTAACCTCGGGAGTCGATGCACACACACACAGCCGACACATGAACGATCGGCGAGCCAAAACGCGTCGTCCTGTAGGACGACTGACCGAAGATCCACAAAGACCGTGGCCCGGGTCAAGTGATGCGTGGCGGCAATGTTCGGGCGACCCACGTCTACGCAGACCTCACTGCTGCTCCAACCCGACTGCACTAGTGCCGCATCACAACTCCCCGACTGACAGGTCCGGACTGCGCTCCAGACGCATTCCTACTGACTGGCAGCCCGAACACGCGACCCGAACTCACTCACGACAGACAACCACCGAGGAGTAATAGCAGTTGGGCAAAGATACTACGAGAGGGGATATATCGATACCCGCTGCTAGCGCCGCTCACGGTCAGGCAAAGCAGCAACTGACAGTAGTAATTTAAATTAACGTAGTGAGGTAGAAGTACGTTAAGAACAGGGTGTAAAACATGATGGCTGGAACACGAGCCACGCACGGCTCAAGGCTGATTGTGACAACTTTCTGTCGAACGTCATCACAGGCGATGAAGCGTGGGTTCATCACTTCGAACTGGGAACAAATCCACTAAGTGGCTCCACACCACGTTTTCTCCGAAGAAAACGTTCAAAGCCAGACGCTCAGCCGGTTAAGTCATGGCGATGGTCTTCTGGGACTCTGAAGGGGCGTTTGATATCTTTCCACGTGGTGCAACGATGATTACCTCTGAAGTGTACTGTGCTACCCTCACGAAACTCAAGAAACGACTTGGGCGTATTCGTTACCACAAAAATGCAAACGAACTTCTTCTGTTGTGAATTGGCAGGAGCCAATTCACAGGGTTTGGAGGAAGCCGAAAGGCACGCGTTTAAGCTCACGCAGGCTGGCGTGAGGTCTGGAAATTGACAAGGAAATTAGAACTTAGAAAAACGGACGCAGATGGTGAAATACTTAACTTTAATCCATAATTGGTGAACATCGGTCTGACTGTACATGCATCCCAAGATACATAACAAATGATAATGGCGCCTTGCTAGGTCGTAGCAGATGACGTAGCTGAAGGCTATGCTAACTATCGTCTCGGCAAATGAGAGCGTAATTTGTCAGTGAACCATTGCTAGCAAAGTCGGCTGTACAACTGGGGCGAGTGCTAGGAAGGCTCTCTAGACCTGCCGTGTGGCGGCGCTCGGTCTGCAATCACTGACAGTGGCGACACGCGGGTCCGACGTATACTAACGGACCGCGGCCGATTTAAAGGCTACCACGTAGCAAGTGTGGCGTCTGGCGGTGACACCACATCTTCTGCATAACGCAAGGCCTCACACAAGTTGCGCAGCCAAGAAAAGCTCACAAAACTTCATTGGACTATACTTTCTTATCCACTCTACAGCCCAGATCTCGCACCCTCCGACTTCCATCTGTTTGGTCCAATGAAGGACGCACTCCGTGGGAAACAGTACGTGGATGATGGAGAGGTTGTTGAAGTAGCAAGACGTTGGCTCCAACGTCGACCAGTAGGGTGGTACCCTGCCGGCATACAGACCCTCCCAATAAGATGCCGCAAGGCCGTCGTATTGAACGGAGATTATGTTGAAAAGAATAATTTTGTAACTAAAAGAATGGGTATTAATGTGTTGTATTGAAATTCTGAATTAAACCAACTGGTTACCGAGAATTCTTCCGGGTAGTATTGTCGTGGTCCATGGAACTCTTCTATGCCTGACGTTTCGTCCAAAGCTACGTTGGCCATCTTCGGAGGTGCTCCTGGTCGTGCTGATCCTTGCCGACTGACGAGTCGGACGTCGAAGAACGGCCTAAATACCGTGGAGAGTGGGCGTGGTCTGGATTTTACGTGATAGCAGAGATAAACCTTGCCAAGAATAAAATATAACTATCGATCATAGTACGTCAAAGATAAAAACTTCTCATCGATTCTGTAGCGCCACTGTCCATATATCGCTGAGTGTCATAGCTTCTTCTTTCCTGTAAACACGGAGATAATTTTAATAGAAAAGAAGAAACTGTGAAACTCAGCGATATATGGACAGTGGCGCTCCAGAATCGATGAGAAGTTTTTATCTTTGACGTACTATGATCCATTTCTATTTTATCATAGACAAGGTTTATCTCTGCTTTCATGTGAAATCCAGAACACACCCCCTTTCCACGGTATTTAGGCCGTTCTTCGACGTCCGACTCGCGCCAGTCGGCAAGACTCAGTACAACCAGGAGCACCTCCAAAGATGGCCAACGTAGCTTTGGACGAAATGTCAGGGATAGAAGAGTTCCACGGACCACGGCCATACAACCCGGAAGAATTCTCGGCAGCTGAAACATCCGATCGTGAAGGCCTTCATTGTATGATTAAACCAACTGGGTTTCAGAAAATACGTGTTGTATTAATTATTGAACTCAGTGTTTTCTTGTGATCTAGACCTACGAGGAGAGAAGGAGTAAGTTGATAACTGCCTAGATTATATTACGTGATAGCTTACATGAAATGACTTATTTGGTAAGAGAGCGCTTTGTTAAGAATTTGGCTGTATACAGACAAGCGAAGTATATGCTTGTTCCAGTTTGCGTGACGGACAGTCACCTGCAGATACTATGAAATTGCCACCACAACTGAATGAGAATGATAATGTGTCCCGACCATCCTTGCCATAGGTAGCTTTATGATCGGCTGTTTCATTTTTTCAGCCTATTTCCAAGAAATTAGCAAAAAAATGTGGGAGGGAGAGGGGACGGGAAGAGAAGGAGGGTAGAGGTGACGGGGAAGCGAAGGTAGGGGAGGGTAGAGCAAAGTTAAATGGAGAGCATATAGGAAGGGGAAGTTCGAAGAACAAAGTTGATTGAATGACGATAATGCCCTCCTCCCATGACTCAAAGTCGCTATTGCTTTGATACTCAGCAGATTTGGGCATTTCGAATTTCAGTCTCACTACTATGCAAGCAAAGCAAAGCACAAGCTCTGCGTTCTGACTCTGATGAGCCAATATGGACCCACCGACTGCCCCAGGTCACCTTTTCTTGTTTAAAAAATTAAAATCAGAGCTGGAATGATTCCATTTAGACACCGTCAATGTACATTTCATTTGAAGCTTTTCATGATTTCATGTGTGAAGCGTACACAGCGCTTGGGCGAATTATGAATGAAGGAAGGGAGTACTTTGAGGATGACACGGGTTAAACACATGTAATTGGAATAAAAGAAACTTGGCTATTTTCTAAATAAAACTTTTTACAGGTCGGTACTGTGAGGGAAAGAAATCACTGTAAGCTCTCAACGTATTACATTTTTTTCTAAAACTGCCAGGTAAGTTATAGAACTTCCGTCATTTGAAAATTAAGAGTTATTCCAAAGGGTAATATTTGAGGTAAGAGTAACTACGTAAATATTCAACGTGGCAGAACTTAGCGTATTTCTAGTTCTCCATCAACTGGGAGAGAAAAACGACACTCCGGAGGTGCTGGTTCGTATCATGATTCAACCAGCATTATTTAGCTTTTCAGTAGTGTCCATAAACGAAATCAGGCGAAAGCTTGGATGGTTTTCTTAACTCAGCTAAGGCCGGTTTGCTTAGACTGTGCTTGTGTTCCAATAACGCTGTCGCGGATGGGATGTTGAATTCTAGTTTTATTTCTTCCTCCTGAACGAAAACCATGCAGTTAATTCCTTGATACGGATTCACCGACGAACAGTTGTAATTTGACCTTTAAGTGAAAATATGTATATTCCTCGCTCATAATACTGAAATGAAAACAGAGGTGGTTTGAAACGGATTGATATGAATGATAGAATTATACTCGTGTTGGGAGCTTTGTACCAGTGTATTGAGATAAATATAGGTTCGTGTGATAAAGATTGCCTAAAAGGAATAGAGCTCCAGTAGTCGAGGAGAGAAGAGTTGCCAGCAATAGCGTCCAGCAGTAACTAGTTTACATTCAGCATTTACAATGAAATGAACACCCTTAGCTGCTTACAGGCGTTGACATACGTCAACGGGGACAGATGAAAATGTGGGCCCCGACCGGGACTCGAACCCGGGATCTCCTGCTTACATAGCAGACGCTCTATCCATCTGAGCCACCGAGGACACAGAGGATAGCGTGACTGCAGGGATTTATCTCTCGCACGCCGCCCCCCCCCCACCCCCGCGAAACCCACATTCTGAACGTATTGTCCCGCACTACATTCGTAGTGCCCCCGCCCATTATACTCATTACCCGCGGCGCGTTGCCGGTTCCCGTAAGAGTTCGGGCACTGTTTGTGCATTCGCACAGAAGAAGAAGATGGTCAAGTGGCCGGTGAGTTCAAAATGGTTCAAATGGCTCTGAACACTATGGGACTCAACTGCTGTGGTCATAAGTCCCCTAGAACTTAGAACTACTTAAACCTAACTAACCTAAGGACAGCACACAACACACAGCCATCACGAGGCAGAGAAAATCCCTGACCCCGCCGGGAATCGAACCCGGGAACCCGGGCATGGGAAGCGAGAACGCTACCGCACGACCACGAGATGCGGGCAGTGGCCGGTGAGCCTTGACTATATATATATATATATATACACTCCTGGAAATGGAAAAAAGAACACATTGACACCGGTGTGTCAGACCCACCATACTTGCTCCGGACACTGCGAGAGGGCTGTACAAGCAATGATCACACGCACGGCACAGAGGACACACCAGGAACCGCGGTGTTGGCCGTCGAATGGCGCTAGCTGCGCAGCATTTGTGCACCGCCGCCGTCAGTGTCAGCCAGTTTGCCGTGGCATACGGAGCTCCATCGCAGTCTTTAACACTGGTAGCATGCCGCGACAGCGTGGACGTGAACCGTATGTGCAGTTGACGGACTTTGAGCGAGGGCGTATAGTGGGCATGCGGGAGGCCGGGTGGACGTACCGCCGAATTGCTCAACACGTGGGGCGTGAGGTCTCCACAGTACATCGATGTTGTCGCCAGTGGTCGGCGGAAGGTGCACGTGCCCGTCGACCTGGGACCGGACCGCAGCGACGCACGGATGCACGCCAAGACCGTAGGATCCTACGCAGTGCCGTAGGAGACCGCACCGCCACTTCCCAGCAAATTAGGGACACTGTTGCTCCTGGGGTATCGGCGAGGACCATTCGCAACCGTCTCCATGAAGCTGGGCTACGGTCCCGCACACCGTTAGGCCGTCTTCCGCTCACGCCCCAACATCGTGCAGCCCGCCTCCAGTGGTGTCGCGACAGGCGTGAATGGAGGGACGAATGGAGACGTGTCGTCTTCAGCGATGAGAGTCGCTTCTGCCTTGGTGCCAATGATGGTCGTATGCGTGTTTGGCGCCGTGCAGGTGAGCGTCACAATCAGGACTGCATACGACCGAGGCACACAGGGCCAACACCCGGCATCATGGTGTGGGGAGCGATCTCCTACACTGGCCGTACACCACTGGTGATCGTCGAGGGGACACTGAATAGTGCACGGTACATCCAAACCGTCATCGAACCCATCGTTCTACCATTCCTAGACCGGCAAGGGAACTTGCTGTTCCAACAGGACAATGCACGTCCGCATGTATCCCGTGCCACCCAATGTGCTCTAGAAGGTGTAAGTCAACTACCCTGGCCAGCAAGATCTCCGGATCTGTCCCCCATTGAGCATGTTTGGGACTGGATGAAGCATCGTCTCACGCGGTCTGCACGTCCAGCACGAACGCTGGTCCAACTGAGGCGCCAGGTGGAAATGGCATGGCAAGCCGTTCCACAGGACTACATCCAGCATCTCTACGATCGTCTCCATGGGAGAATAGCAGCCTGCATTGCTGCGAAAGGTGGATATACACTGTACTAGTGCCGACATTGTGCATGCTCTGTTGCCTGTGTCTTTGTGCCTGTGGTTCTGTCAGTGTGATCATGTGATGTATCTGACCCCAGGAATGTGTCAATAAAGTTTCCTCTTCCTGGGACAATGAATTCACGGTGTTCTTATTTCAGTTTCCAGGAGTATATATATATATATATATATATATATATATATATATATATATATATATATATATATATATATTCAGCATTTAGTTTGAAACATTTTGCGTATTTATTCAAACTCGGGTTTGAGAGTGCCATCTTGGTATCCGAGAAATGTGTAAAACTTGTTTTGGTATCAAAATGTATAAACTTCGGTGCAGGGCAACAAAATTATGTGAACATTTAATTCTGAATGGAAATATGTCGAGCGCACGCTACGCGGTGCGAAATCCGGACTAGCCTGTACATCAAACAGTTCTCTGCGAGACAGCAATGCGTATTAAATAAAATTTATATATGCTATCTGACTGCAAAACAACTCAGATTAAAATGTTCGCTGTGAATATCACTAATCTTTATTTTTAGTCTTGCGAGCAATCAGTATATCAGAACTGTTATTGCAATTACACAGAAAACGCACATAAAGAATAGCGCATCTGACTTTCTGAAAAAACTGCTTGAAATCTTCTATTCTGGTATTACTCCTCAGAACTGATACCGATATTATTTTCACAAATACACTCTGACAATCACGATACCTTACAGTGGACATGAATTTTAATTATAATTTAATTTGTTGGTCTGCTCTGCAACCTGTCACTATTGGGAGTATTGATGCAACTGTCGAAAACCAAATAACATTTGAACGTACTTGCGATGGGCAATGCAAGACTGTACCTTACCAATTTTGACAAAATGTTTGTCAGAAGACAACTCGCAATGTGTAACGCGAGTATGCAACACGGTCATGAAGGTAAAGGAAAATGAGGAACTGAACTTAACGACTGATAAGTGAAAACAAGACTCCAAGTTAAACTGTGCTTCATTAAGCCATAACAACAATACACCTTTTCATACAGCTCTCACACCAAGACAAATTATCAAAATATTTCTTAGTAACTTTTTGTGTATAATTGCTTTCCTGTCGATTATCAGACAAGTCCATGTACTTCAGTATCAAATTTCTACATAAAACTTTAACCATACATAATGTTCCAACAATAAGAAAATATACAGTTACAAATACAAAAAGGCAGGATTACCTTAAAATTGGCTTTGTCATTCCTGCACTCATATCATATCACTTCGTCAACATTTTCTCTCAAAGTATATTACAACAAAATACTCTTTAAAAAATGCTGTCTCCACCACAGGGTAGGCCAACTTGCGTCCTTTTCTAACCAAGTACATAGCCACAGTATTATGGAATCGCAACTAGGCACAACAAAAAGACTGTCAGTAAATGAGCTTCCTCGAAAATAGACAACGTACACACACACATTCACGCAAACACAACTCTCAAACACGTCTGACCACAGTCCCCGGCTGCTGAGGCCAGGCTGACAGGCAGAGTGTCCAGCACACACTACTGCTGCTCTCTTCAAAAGAAGTAACCTCTCTGACCAACAGCTGGGATCTCAAGAACAGACTTACAAAGAATACGGTTATATCGGTAATACCGAGCAAGAGTGCATTTATCAAATTCGCAACTTCCTTTGCATTTATGGTCACAACTTCCTGAAAATCGTTATGGCAAATAAGACAGCTAACTTTTAAGTTTAGTGCTTTTGTTAAGTCTTTCTATGAGTGAATGAACAATTATTACTTGTTTAATTGTGTTGGGTAGAGATTATAAATTTCTGTTACGCGTCTGTGTATCTTGCGAGCGTTGGTGTACCGTGAGTTGACTACACTGAGGTGACAAAAGCCATGAGATACCTCCTAATGTCGCGTTGGAACTCCTGCTGCTCGGCGTCTTGCAACAGCTCTACGTGAAATGAGCTCAAGTCACTGGAAGTGCCCTGCAGAAATATTGAGCCATGCTGTCTCTATTGCCGTCCATAATTGCGAAAGTGTTGTCGGTGCAGGTTTTTGTGCACGAACTGATCTCCTGATTATGTCCCATAAATGTTCGATGGGATTCGTTTTGGGAGATGTGGGTAGCGAAGTCATTGACTCGAATTCAAACCAATCACGAACTATTGCGGCCCAGTGACATGGTGCATCGTCATCCATAAAAATTCAATCGTTGTTTGGGAACATGGTCCAAGAATGGTTGCAAATGAAGTAGCCGAACATAACCATTTCCAGTCAATAATTGGTACAGTTGGGCCAGAGGAGCCAGTCTATTACATGTAAACACAGCCCACACCATTATGGAGCCACCTTCAGTTTGCACAGCGCATTGTTGACAACTTGGATCCATGGCTTCGTAGAGTCTGCACCACACTCGAACCCTGCCATCAGCTCTTACCAACTGGAATCGGGACTCACCTGACCAGGCCGCGGTTTTCCAGTTGTATAGGGTCCAACCGATATGGGCCAGATCCAACCGGTATCGGTCCGACCCCAGGAGAGGCGCTGCAGGCGATGTCGTGCTGGTAGCAAAGACACTCGCGTCGGTCGTCTGCTACCGTAGCCCATTAACGCCAAATTTCGCTGCGCTGCCCTAACGGACATGTGTTTCGTGCGCCCCACGTTGATTTGTGCGGTTATTTCGCGCAGTGTTGCTTCTCTGTCAGCACTGACAACTTTTCGTAAACGCCGCTGCTCTCGGTCGTTAAGTGCAGGCCGTCGGTCACTGCTTTGTTCGTGGTGGGAGATAATGCCTGAAATTCGGTATTATCAGCAATATCTGTTCATTCCCGTAGCGCGGCGATAAACACGTGAGAAACCTTTTGTTGTGAATTACTTGAGTACAAACGACAGCTCCGCCAATGTCCGCGACACTATCGCCAGCTGTAAATGTGCATATTGCAATCCCACGATTTTCGTCACCTCAGCGTATACTGCATTTGTAGCTAAGAACAGCGTTGTAGCAGTATTTAGATTGTTTCTAGCGACTAATTGGGTTAGTGGTATAAAGCGCACACACACTCCGTCATTAGGCCACAAGTGGCCCATCGGAACCATCCGACCTCTGTGTCATCCTCAGCTGAGGATGCGGATAGAAGGGGCGTGTGGACGGCACACCGCTCTCCTGGTCGTTATGATGGTTTTCTTTGACCGGAGTCGCTACCATTTGGTCGAGTAGCTCCTCAATTGCCATCACGAGGCTGAGTGCACCCCGAAAAATGGCAATAGCGCATGGTGGCCCGGATGGTCACCCATCCAAGTGCCGGTCACGCCAGACAGCGCTTAACTTTGGCGATCTGACGGAAACCCGTGTATCCACTGCGGCAAGGCCGTTGCCCTTAGTGGTATAATGATTACATTGTTAATATTTATATAATAAACATAAATAAGTATATTTGTACTTCTACAGTTGAAGGTTGGTTAAGGTCGATGGAAAATACGCCTGTTATGTACAGAAGTAGGAGAAACTGACTGCTGTCCGGAACCAGCTATAACCTTTTTGGACCTTGCGTAGAGACTCCAGGGTCTTGCCATGGGTTGCGATGGTGTTGAGGCACTTGTGTAAGATGTGGCACTTATCGTTTATCGAGAGACGCCAGAGAACCTTGATCTCTCAGGGCCTTCCGATATGCCTGACCTGGCCGGTTTCTGCTGATGTGAACGTGAGTGGCGAACACTGGCAGGTTAGTGAATCTCTGGGCGAAAAGCGAAGCTGGATACTGGCCACAAGGTTAACTGGAAGGCTTAAACCAAAGTACAGACGGTTCTGTGACGATCTGGGACGTGAATTTCTCGATCTCGTATGTCGGGTGGAGAACCGTAGGACCCCTCGTAATAGGTCAGTCGCGTACAACACGTAGGAAGCAACCACTGGAGTACCGATGCAATTGTGGCATTTACATATGGTTCTTTTGAGGGAAGAGAAAGCGTCCCGCACTTCATATTACGTTCTGATTTCTGAGAAGGGAGGATATCTACGTCGACATTTCTGAGAGGAGAGCATATTAGTCCTACTAATTACTGACGATAGTATCCGTCAACGTCGATCGGAGGAAGAAAATGTTAATACAGTATGAGTTAACTGCATCAATGTCCGTGAAAACTTACCAGAAATACACGCTCTTATAAACAATGATAATGGCGGCATAATGGTAGAAACAGAAAGCTGTCTGAAACAAAATGTTAACAGCACAGAAATTTTAAATTCCTGCTGGAATATGTATCTCTAAGATAGGCTAGACGCCAGTTGTGGAGACATGTTTGTACTCATAAATAATACGATAATATCTAGTGAGATTCCAGTTGAGAAAATTTTCGCGACGATATGTACTAAAGGTAGATCAAACATAGTGATCCGTTGCTTTCATAGACGCACTGCCTCAGAAGTCGTAATATCGGAACATTTCGAGGAAAACTTGAGGAAATTCGGACGTAATTTTCGTGATTGTGTGATAGCAGTAGATGGAGTTTTCAACTTACCATCTGTGGAGCGGCAGAATCAAGTGATAATGGCGGGTAATAGGAACATAAAACCGGATGGTTTTGTTTTAAATGCCTGATCCAAGGATTATCTAAAGCAGTTAATCAGAGAACCGTCTCGTGAGATTAAATTCTTAGATCTCCCAGTTACAAATGCACCCTAACATTTTGGTTCACTTGATGTAGAGCAAGGAATCAGTGAGCACATGGCTGTTATAGCATCAAAGACTAGAGCTATCAGGAGCGTATAGAAACATAGAAAGACATTTCTGCTTGTTAAAAAGAGGAGAAATATATTTCAGAACATCTGAGCAGTCAACATCAAACATTCACCTCTGAGATCGTAAATGTTGGGTATAAGTGGACAAAACTCATGAGTATTGTAAAATGCGCAGTAACCAACTAGTACCGAGTAAACTTATGGATCCGCCTTGGTTCAACAGTCCTATTATGGAGCAGCCCCGGTAAAAAATTAGTTTCAGCACAGATTTAATTGTAACAAAAACCTAGGTAGAAACAGAGGGAAGAAATGGACGAAGCAAAAATACTGTATGGAAAGCCACAGAGTGAAGCGTCAAGTGTATTGCAAAGTAAGATTCTTTCTGCCGACCTGACAAAAAATTTTCTAACATTTAGTAATTTTTTGTTGAGCCAGTAAACGATTCAAGCCCTTTGTCCTATCAATCAGTAACTTTATTGGCGCCTCAATAGAAGAATGTCGAAACACCGAAGTCCGTTTTCCGGAATTGTTTCACTCAGGAAATCGTACTGCGTTTGCTGTTGTAGGTGGTAGCACGAACGCCAAAATGAATAAAATGGAAGTAAGTTCCTGGGGGATAGAAAATCAACTAAAATCGCCGAACAGAGGAAATGCGACTGGCCATGATGATTACTCCTGTTATCGTGAAGGGTTGAGGCAGTAGATGCCAGAACCCAGATTAATGCTGCGCTCACTATAATGTCACATTGTTGCCTAATGGAGAAAGTGGGAGCAAACGGAGTATCAGACCAGAATAAACGTGTGAATTAAAGAAACATTTAATCGCATAAATGACCATGGTAAAATAAGATGATAATGTTCAATGCATTTTAATTACTAATAGTAGCTAAAAGTGAGAATTGTAAATGTAAAAATATTTTTAAATATTGATTACAGTATGGTATGATGTGGTAGTACGGCACAGAGTACAACAAAAACAAAACAATGGTAAAACATGATGACAGTGTTTCATGCATTTTATTGCTGATAGTAGCTTCATGTGAGAATTGCAAAGTATTCTAAATGTAAAATCATTTTTAAATAACGAGCCCGACAGCACTGCGAACGAGCTTATTGGTGTACAGAGGTCAGCAGTAGTCGGCTCAGTGGGTGCCATTGAGCTCAGTGCGTTTTTGTGAGTCTCGATCACTGAAGAACCAGTAGCACGTAGGCTCGTTGATAACGATGAATCAGGGGCTCTGAATGCCTCTGTGACGACTTCTTGGTGCTCGCGTTGCGTCGTCTCTCCAGAGCGACCGCTTCTCTGTTGACGCTGTGCTCGGCTATGGTTCACCCATTTCTGCCAACATCACCGAATAGTAGCATCATTCCTTTTTAGTTGTCGAGCGATTCACCGATTACTCAAGCCGGCTTCTTTGAGTACAACTACACGTCCTCTCTCAAATGCTGTAAACCCTCGTATCGATATGTCCACTGTATACTGTCCTTGACAGCTGCCCGGTGAATTATACTGCAGCGTCACACATTAATCCACTGACAGCCAAAGTTTACAGTTTTGCATTTCCGTCAATACCTATATGAATATTAGTTTGTAACGAATTTCATAACTTTTTCGTGGTGAGTCCTTTATCTTATTTTATTTATTTATTTATTTTTTGTTTTAGAGTGTAAATCTCGTGAAAAGACTATAAAGAGTAAATGAGAGAGATTCGAGCTGATCCGGAGGCGTGCCAATAAACGAAACGACCCTTCTGTGCACCGTTCACGACTGGAACAGGGAAGTGGGAGAGGAGTGTAGTGAAAGTGGTACACAAGCTATCTTCCTCAGCATATCGTAGCCGGCCGGAGTGGCCTTGCGGTTCTAGGCGCTACAGTCTGGAACCGCGCGACCGCTGCGGTCGCAGGTTCGAATCCTGCATCGGGCATGGATGTGTGTGATGTCCTTAGGTTAGTTAGGTTTAAGTAGTTCTACGTTCTAGGGGACTGATGACCTCAGAAGTTAAGTCCCATAGTGGTCAGAGCCATTTGACCCATTGAGCACATCGTAAAATGCATTGTGGAGTAGAGATGCAGATATTTTTGAGTGTAATCATTGTAGAAGTAGGTAATTTTGTTCACAAACCACGTCAGGAATAGTTTACCCATTCTCGTTTACGGCTATTCGAATTTACATTGTATATTGCAAACAGGCGAAAACACAATTATGGCAAAGCCATTAACCGCGTCCAGCCATCCCGATTCAGGTTTTCCGTGATTTCCCTACATCGCTTCAGGCAAATGCCGTGATGGTTCCTTTGAAAGGGCACGGCTGACTTCCTCCCCCATCCTTCCCTAAGCCGATGGGATCGATGACCTCCATGTCTGGTCCCCTCCCCCAAAACAACCAACCAAACGACCAAGCAACAAAGCTATTGACAGATTGACAGTTAAAGTTTTAATGTATAGCGTGTTAGGAACAAGAACTGAAAGGGATAAAAAAGAGACAGGCACTGTCCTTCTTAGACACATGTAATGTTTTGTCACTTCGTTTTATAATATTTTAAGAGCTGATTACACATTGGTTCATATCAACGTCGAGTTTAACGTCCGCAATGCATTTTTGAGAGGAAGTTCCATCTTCATTTGTGTTTCTGCCATTCCATACAAATTCTGAAGATGTAAATGAATTTTATGTGCACTACCTGACAAAAAATGTGAAGCGGAGTTGCAGTTCTCTGTGACATGTAGAACAACCACCAGAGTGTTTGTCGTGTTTGTTACCACGCCTGGTAGGGTATATAAGGGGCGTGTACAGAGTCGGGTAGATCACGTGACTAATGATGAAGTATTGAATAGAATTGGAGAGAAGAGGAGTATGTGGCACAACTTGACAAAAAGAAGGGACCGGTTAGTAGGACATGTTCTGAGGTATCAAGGGATCACAAATTTAGCGTTGGAGGGCAGCGTGGAGCGTAAAAATCGTAGAGGGAAACCGAGAGATGAATACACTAAGCAGATTCAGAAGGACGTGGGTTGCAGTAAGTACTGGGAGATGAAGAAGCTTGCACAGGATAGGGTAGCATGGAGAGCTGCATCAAACCAGTCTAAGGACTGAAGACCATAACAACAATACAGAGTCGGGTGTTGAGTGAACACTGTGAAGAACACGGAGATGCAGCGTACTCGTTTGACACAGTGTCATCAGCACCTGGCAGAGTTTGAAAGAGGCCTCATTATGTATCTCCATTGGGCCTGCTGGTCGAATGGTGCAAGATCCAGACGTGTGGGGCATTCAGAGGTGGCAGCGGCCGGCTGTTGGACGACATGGAAACGTGAGGGCGGGGATACTCGTCGTGAAGCTTCGTTCAACTACAGCTGACCACCACACAGGGGAGAAGAAGTAACGGACTCCCTGCAACATCCCATGATATCCAGCACCACTGGTCGGAGAGTAGCAGCGGCCGGACTAGGGAATCACTGTCCCACATGGCGGCTCCCGTTAACACCACACCGTAAACCGCTGCGTTTGGAGTGGTGCCGTGACCGGGAAGCACGGGCTGCTGATGAACGGCGTCGCATTGCGTTTAGCGACGAATTGCGGTGCTGCACTGCCCCAGATTACCATCGTCGGCTAATATGGCGGCGACCTGGAAATTGGTCACATTATTAAAGTGTTTTGGAGAAGCGCAGCGATTTTAGTCCTAGCGTCATGGTGTGGGGACTGGGAAGCCGTCCGGTATGCCTTTTTGGTCACCGTTGGTAATGACTGAGGGACCTCTGACGGCACAACGGTACGTCACAGACATCCTGCGTCCTCCTCTCTTACCTCTCTTGCGACGGCATCATGGTGCCATTTTCCTACAGGAGAATGGTCGTCCACACACATTACGTATCTCTATGGACTGTCTGCGTGTTGTTGAGATACTCCCGTGGCCAGCAAGATCACAGATATGTCTCCGATGGAAACGTGTCTTATCAGCTCGGAACTGAACTCCGTTCAAATGGTTCAAATGGCTCTGAGCACTATGCGACTTAACTTCTGAGGTCATCAGTCGCCTAGAACTTAGAACTAATTAAACCTAACTAACCTAAGGACATCACACACATCCATGCCCGAGGCAGGATTCGAACCTGCGACCGTAGCGGTCACGCGGTTCCAGACTGAAGCGCCTTTAACCGCACGGCCACACCGGCCGGCCACTGAACTCCGTCCCAACGCCAGTATCCAGGATGTCGATAACAAGTTCCAATAGTTGTGAGACGACTTCAGGACAGGATGCAACTGCTTTATGATACTCCTCCAACCGAATCGATGCGTGCATCCAGCCAGAGAGCGTGTAACGTAATAGTGATAAGTGGGCTCAATTGCCAATTTCCTTGTAAAATTGACACGATTTTGTAATCACTGCAATAACATGACACACTCTCTCAACTCGTTAAGTTTACTTTTGTTTCTTGCTCCCCTTCTGGGTATTTTACTCTTCATGTCTGGGTATTTTATTCTTCCTAGACAGAATAAAAATACGTGATCTTGAGTATCATGTTCAAGTTGCCAATGGATGGAGGACTGCACACATGAAAATTATAGTATTTCCTAATATAAACAAGATTCCATACTATTTACCTATCGAAGTAATTCTGCCGGTAATAGTGCGTGAACGTGATATTAAAACCTAATTTATTCATTTCTTCCGAAGTTTATTGTTTGTTTTATTTGGCCTCCAGAGTTTGTACTATATTTGTTCATCGAGGACACAAGTTTATATAGAATACTTGATTGTTCAGACAAAATATATAAATGTATATTTACAGAATTGAAAGCTTATGTCCTCAAAATAAGTAAGCTAGACATATTTATGTTTCAAATCACAAAAAAATGGTTCAAATGACTCTGAGCACTATGGGACTCAACTGCTGAGGTCATTAGTCCCCTAGAACTTAGAACTAGTTAAACGTAACTAACCTAAGGACATCACAAACATCCATGCCCGAGGCAGGATTCGAACCTGCGACCGTAGCGGTCCTGCGGTTCCAGACTGCAGCGCCTTTAACCGCACGGCCACTTCGGCCGGCTAAATCACACAACTTCTTAATTTTAATAAGTGGTACAGATAAATGAAAATATGAGTGCTACATAATTTCATCCATACTCCTAAGAAAATTGACGCTCACTTTGTACGGGCGAATGTCTTTACAAACCAGAAGAGAAGACGCTGAATATGGAAGGAGGTAACACATACTCATCAAAGTCCTCAGAAATTTCAATCGCTCATTGTCAAATAGGGAACACGAAAACACGATGTGGTTTTCACCAGCTTCTGATTCGGAATCATACACATTTGCATTGATATAGTAAATGCTAATTTTATACAGGAAACGAGACATGGTTAAAGCGGAGTCGAATGATGGCGGAAATCGTAGATCGGTTCAAATGCGTACTTTTAAACCATAGTTTTGTCGAACAAATTCCACATGTCTTGCCCTTGCGTTCCCCGTGGCTCTTGGCTGCACATAAATTGTCTATGAAAGGTAATTTCAAATCTAGAACAGCTTCTGTAGCTGCGGCTTGTGTAACTAAGACATCAGTTTCCCCATTATAGCGGATGTCAGCTATGGAATGCATCCACAGCAGATTGACTGACTGCCTCTCCGATTACACACAATATATTCCAGTACCATATCCAAAATATTACGGTTGGTTGTTTTATTCCATCTTCGGTACTGAATACTTTTAAGAGCACTCTAAGAGTCGCACACTATTAATATCTTAACGAACGAAGCTGAAGATAAAAAACTTCATTTCTTCCAAAGTTGCTACAGTCTCCACCGTAAAACTGAAGCACGTTTAGGCAGTTTGTAGGCTTTACTGATTTGCACCTGGGGGCATAGAAAAGCACATCCAGTATTCTCCTCTTCCGGAATTTAGAATCCATCGGTGAATATACAGATATAACCACGTCGCTGAACTTGAATGAGACAATTAAATCTGTAATTTGCGTTAATATTCAGCGAGCCTCTCGTATTATAATAAAAGACTGGAATCTGGCAACTGAGTGGGTCAAGATCATATTTAAATGAAGGCAAACGTGAAGAATATCGCCTAGAGTGTATAACAGGATAGCCAAGAGTTAAAGCTTTTGCAGACGGCTGGAATTTTAGTTCTTCTGTTGGAGGCGTTTCGTAAAGGGTAAATGCAGTCTGCACTCTCATAGACAGGACTTTCCATGAAGGCAATTTCTTGAATGAAAAATTTATCTGATAGTATTTGAAGTCTGATGCTTAAGAGCATCCCTCCTTCCTACATTTAAGGAGCATTTGTAGGTGTCGTAGGCAAGGCTCCAAGTCAGGTACGATTGGCTCTGAAGTGAAGAGTATCTAACTTGGAGAGGTAAATCTTAGGCACAGCAAAAAACCTTAGTCCAGTCAAAATGGAATAATCCCTCGATACGGTATGAGTAGAATACTTTGATGCGCTCCCCATCACACATGACTGAGAGACGTTTAATCCTTTCTCGCTTTTATTAACAGTAGATTATGTGTGAGGCGGTCAGCTGAGCCGAGAGTCAAATACTGTTCCGGGGAACCGAGCTCGAGATTTTATCTGGAAAGTATACTTTCTGCATGATGCGTCATCAAGAATGAGAGTAGTGTTCCATTTGCAAAAAGGTACGATCACTCATTTCTCAGTCGAGATCTCCGACCAATTGTCCATCCATCGATGTGTTCTATAGCAATGAGCAATTCCGCTGTAACCTGAAGATACGAGCCTGCAGTTGAATAAACACAAACATCGTCTGATATCGAACAGTTGTGGTAAAGTGCAGCGCAAACAAAATGATCATGATGTGATGTGTTTAAAAAAGATTCCTCCTATTTCGGAAACCTAGAATTCTAAATGAATGAAGATAGGAACTTGGGTAAAGTTTAACTTAAACATATGACTACAATATTTTATTTTTCAAATGAACCATCTAATTTTACAAGAGTATGCATCCTACATGCATAAAATCTAGTGGTACTTTTAACAGCCATGCATTGTATCGAAGTTCTCATTTCCCTTTAACAAATGTTCGAAATGCTTTCCACTGAACGTGTGACATAACAAGAAAATAATGTAATTCGTCCCATACTTTTGAGAGCGTGCTTTCATCGCTGTCGTGTCACATTTTATTTAGAGTTGCTGGAAGGAGAGGCACAGAGAAGAAGTCTTTCGCAAACCCACCACATAAAAAAGGTCACATACCGTGAGACGAGGCGGTGATGGCTGTGCGAGATCCGTAAACCTATTAATCCGTACGAGGTGCAGTGTTGTACTCTCCACGAAAATCACTGCTCAAAGCTGTAACCGAGTTGAATCTGTTGAAAAGGAGAACAGAGAACGCTCTTTGCACCTGTGTTACCCGCATCTCGACTGGACGCGGATTGGATGTCGAACAAGTTTGCGAGCTCGCTACTCCACAGGGACCCCTAACGGCAACCACATAAGCGGCAACACGCAGCTGACGACGAGGCAAAGTTCCAGGTTCGTTGGTTAAGCTAAAACTTACCCCTTCGCTAATGTACAAATTATATGCCTTGCGAAATCGAATGAATTTCTTTAAAACCCATTGTATCAGGTTGGTGCATAATACCTTGAAGATTGTTCGATGGAGAGCAGGAAAGGTGAAAATCTGAGAGTGCAAGATCAGGTGAGGGAGGTGGGTTCGGAACGACTTCCCCAATCATACTCGTTCACAGTGTTTTTTGCCATTCTAGCAGAATGCGGCTGGCCGTTATCGTGGTGTAGCATCACTTCACGCAGTCTTCCTGGTCGTTATTCTTGGATTCTGTCTGCAAGACATCTCAGTTGTTGACAGTAATAATGTCAGCAGTGACTGTTACACCTCGCGAAGCAATTCGTAGTACACCACACCGACGCTCTTCCACAAGATGCATTACATTACCCTTTGTTGATGCGCGCAGGTCTTCGTACGTGGAGTTGCTGATTTATTTGGGCTCAATCATCCCTCTCTTTTCCTTATGTAAGCATAAAGACGCCATTTCTCGTAATCAGTAGCGATACAGGATAGGAATGGTCGGTGTTTTTCACGAGCCAATTTATAACGAGCACGCAGAGATGCAAATGTGGCTACCCACTGATTTTTGATGTTTTGGCTTAGAGCATGTGGTACCCATACACCCGATTTCTGAACCTTCCTCATCGCATGCAAATGTTGCACAATGGTGGGACAATCACAGTTCATCACATTCGCCATTTCTCGAGTGCACTGATGTGGATCGTTGTGGATTAATGCGTTTAAACGATGTTCGTCAAACCCTTAATGTCTTCCTGGACGTGGAGAGTTGCTAATGTGGAAACGATCGTCTTTAAAACGAGAATGTGATTTTCTTCCCGTGTTCTCACCAGTATCATTATCCCCATAAACCGCTCAAACTTTTCTGGCTATGTCCTTTGCTGTCACCTCTCTATTGAAGAATATGTCGGAAATGTCTCGATTTATCCACTTGACACTACATTTTCTAGTGTACATAGCTCCACTGACTATCTCCAAATGACAAAATCACAATATGTAATCTCAAATTGCCACAGTGAACTACAAATAAAAAGTGACAGTCGATAAATAAACTCATAGCAACCGGGATAATAACATAAAAAACAAAAAGGCTACGAACTTATGCAACCACCTAATATAACATCTGAAGTTGGAGATTTATCGCGGAGGAGATTTATCGCGCCAAAATGTTTCAAACTCTGAAAACGGTATCTGTAGTTACTAGTTATGGTGTTTCATTCGTATATGAAATGTTATAACCGAACAGGCACAAACGAGATAGACACGTGTTGATTGTGTTTGAACTCGCTTCTATAGCCTACTAAAGAATTAAAGGGTGTGCCTTCTTCCAAGAATGTCTGCCTCTGTGGCTGAGTGGTCAGCATGGCTGACTGCACTGCAGAGGATCCCGATTCAATTCTCGGTACTGCCTGTTCAAATGGCTCTGAGCACTATGGGACTTAACTTCTGAGGTCATCAGTCCGCTAGAATTTAGAACTACTTAAACCTAACTAACCTAAGGGCATCACACACACCCATGCCCGAGGCACGATCTGAACCTGCGACCGTTGTGGCCTCGTGGTTCCACACTGTAGCGCCGAGAACCGCTCGGCCACTTCGGCCGGCGGTACTGCCGGGAACTTCTCCTTGGCGGAACGACTGGAACTGGGTCCAGTCAACCTCGTGACGGCAACTGAGGAGCTGCCTAATTCAGAACTAGATGCGCCGAGGTCTGCAACGCCGGTAGCAGACGGGCGTACAGGGCCTACGCCACGCCATACCGCATTCAAATAACGACATTGCCAGAGGATGACATGGCGGTCGGTCGGTATTGAGAGGCCCAGCTAAGGCCAGAATGAGTTTGCTTCTGTTTCCATATTCCTTCTTGCACGAGTGGAATTTTGTTCTATTCCCTAAAAACGTTTCACCATAGAGTGCAGAGCAATAACCGCTACCAGTTCAAAATGGTTCAAATGGCTCTGAGCACTATGGGACTCAACTGCTGTGGTCATCAGTCCCCTAGAACTTAGAACTACTTAAACCTAACTAACCTAAGGACATCACACACATCCATGCCCGAGGCAGGATTCGAACCTGCGACCGTAGCGGTCGCACGGTTCCGGACTGCGCGCCTAGAACCGCGAGACCACCGCGGCCGGCCCGCTACCAGTCAGGGTATTTTACGAGGGTCGTTTTTAAAGTAAGAAACGATTGCAATGCAGTAAGACAAACTTATATTTGAACGCAAATTGTATCAAAAACTACAATTTTCACATTTTTTCACTTTTTAGCGTAGACAACATGAACTTCTAAACATATATCAAGTCGTGGCACCAGCATTTGGATCCCAGCATCAAAGAACTCTGCCGCGTGACAGTTAAACCCGTTAGTTTCTTTCATCTTGTCACCATTTTCCAATCGCTTCCAACTGAGAAATCCTTTGAGTTTTGCAAACAGATGCCGCTAAGTCAGGTTTGTATGGTGGATGATACATTGATTTGCAATGAAATTTGTGCAGTTGCGTCTTTGTTCTTGCCTAACGTGAGTTAGAGCATTTTCGTGAGGCAGAAACGGCGCCGCTAGAGAACAGTCCCCGCCGGCAATTCTGAATAGCACGCTTGAGCTTTAATAACGTTTCACAGTACCTCTCAGTACTTCTTGTCATTCCTCTTGGCAAAACGTGAACAGAAGAACGGCTTTACGGTCCCAAAAAATCGTGGCCATGAGTTTCCGTGTTGAAGATTCTTGTTTGAAATCTGGTGTTTCGTCAGGGAGTCTGAATGCTGCCAGTCATTGGACTGACGTTTATTCTCTGGAGTGTAGTGCGCAATCACCGGTCACAATGTGACTCAAGAACTCGGCACCATCCTTATGATAGCGCTCCGAAACGGACAAAGAATATGGCATTCGCTTTGCTTTGTGCTCTTCTGTCAACAATTTTGGCACCGATCTCGAAAACATTTCTTGTAGTGAAGTTTATTAGTAACAATGTAAAAAATTACTGATCTTGAAACGTGGAAATTTCAAATGCAGCACGTTAATAGTGAAGCGCCTGTTTTAGCGAACTGTCTGATCAACTTTTTGCGTCAAGTCTTCATTCATGACAGTAGGACGTCCAGATCGTTGATCATCATGAACATTTGTCCTTCCTTCATTAAACAGCCTACACCATTTACGCACATTTCCATCATTCATTACACCTGCGCCATAAACTTCAACAAGCTGCTGGTGAATTTCAGCAGGACGAATTGTTTTACATTTAAGAATCGAATAAATGAGCGCACTTCACAATCGGCAGGATTACTGACTGACATGGCGACAAACGCAGAAGTTTAGCCATACAACCATCACCGGCAGTGACGTGAAACGTAATGGTGCAATGAGAGACTGGCCAAAAGTGGCCGACTGCGAATGGACGTCACGTGACAGGACACGCGGACACAGTGCGCTATCTGTTCTTGCTTTGAAAATGACTCTCGTATTTAACAAACGACAGGTTTCGGGCTTGTGCCCACCTTCAGGTGGTTTATATTCATGTACATGCTTCCATACTCTGTGTTGGAGACCACTATTTGATTCAAACAGTGATCTCTGGTGAGTTAAATAACATCACCTTCTATTGTGACTGGCAGCGGTTATTATTATTCATCCTATAAAGGAACAGTCACGGAGTTCAACTGCTTCCATTACGGATAAAATTCGTTTGACAATAGTAGTGGAATTCTCAGCGGGTTTTTCCTCTCATCTGCTACACAGGAATGCTAAGACATTGACTGCACTGAAGACGATGCCTTAATATCCATGTGTTGTAGATCACATGCTGCATTACGATAGACTGGTTTCTTATTTCATTTGTGAGCCTCAGGGCGCATATAATGTAATAAAATGTAAAGTGCAACTGACATGTGTAATCTAAAGAAGAGAGAAAAAGTTCTGCTGTCAGCATATTAGCCGGCCGAAGTGGCCGTGCGGTTAAAGGCGCTGCAGTCTGGAACCGCAAGACCGCTACGGTCGCAGGTTCGAATCCTGCCTCGGGCATGGATGTTTGTGACGTCCTTAGGTTAGTTAGGTTTAACTAGTTCTAAGTTCTAGGGGACTAATGACCTCAGCAGTTGAGTCCCATAGTGCTCCGAGCCATTTTTTTGTCAGCATATTAATATTCCTGATCCACTTAAAATTTTGTATTTTTTTTATCAGAAATGACACAAGACAAAACCTACTTATGACCCGACAACTCTTAAGAAAGCCGGCCGCGGTGGTCTCGCGGTTCTAGGCGCGCAGTCCGGAACCGTGCGAGTGCTACGGTCGCAGGTTCGAATCCTGCCTCGGGTATGGATGTGTGTGATGTCCTTAGGTTAGTTAGGTTTAAGTAGTTCTAAGTTCTAGGGGACTAATGACCACAGCAGTTGAGTCCCATAGTGCTCAGAGCCATTTTTTTGAACTCTTAAGAAACATGTTTGCAGAACAATGCAAAATTGCATTCTCGCAAGAAGGAGGGGCCTTTAATTCTATTTATTACCTCCTGCAAGCACGGGAACAGAGGTTAAATTCCTAATAATAGTTCCTTATGTACTTCGTTTCGCTGTTGCATACATGAAATCTTACACAAAAGTGGGTAAAAAAATAAGGAAATGAAAACGTTTCGCGTTCAGGCGTGCAGTATAAGTAAATAAGAATCTGCTCCGAGGTCACGATTGTGATCGTACGATAAGGAACAGTCGTTTATTTAAACAGCGGCAAAGAGCGTGATATGCAACGCGGGCAGGCAGCCGCTCGTCCCGTGTAATGAGATCCACTTAGGAGTTGGCCAACCGGTGTGTGCCGCGTTTAAGCCGGGGGTTGCACAAGGGCGCGCGGCGCGTCTTGTGCAATGGCGACATGCTTGTAAACTCCGCGAGCGCGAAAAGAGGTGCGCACTCTGGAAACAAACCGCGGTGAAAGCAAACGCCGCCCCCTCGGCCTGTGCTGCGCAAGTGGTGCCGGCGCCGGCGCCGGCTGGCCGAGTACCCCGCGGAACGACGTCAGCTCCTCCGCTGGCAGCGCGCGACAGCGGAAGTCGCACCGGGCTGTTAACAAAGTGGCGCGACACTAGCCTATTCTCCGTACCTCCGAGCGGTTTCCGGCACCACTGCGGGCCATTGTCTTTCTACAAAAACATACGCAGAAAGCTGTAACACGTTGTACTGTCGCAACAATTATAAACTCATTACGGTCGTAGAAACTCAGATCTGAAAATGTGTACATGACTGTAGTGATATCTAGGAAGGCGTGAGAATGGCTCTCTCACAACCACACTGTCCACTGGCTTAACGTAGATTTCTGCCCGCAGAGGGATGTGATCCACGACACATCGATTACACAGTGTACGAGGTGCGGCTAGAAAAAAACCGGACTGATGCTGGAAAAAACATTTATTTACAATTTCATGTTATCTCCTTCAATGTACTCTCCTCCTCGGTCTCTACACCGCTGCATACGAATTTTCCACTGTTCATAGCAATGCTGCAGATCATTTTCGGTAAGTCCATACATTACTTCTGTCGCTTTTTCTTTTACTGCTTCAACAGTCTCAAATCTAGTTCCTTTCAAAGCTGACTTGACTTTAGGGAAAAGAAAACAGTCACAGGGGACCAAATCAGGTGAGTAGGGTGGATGATCTAAGATGGGAATGTTGTGTTTTGCCAAAAACGTCTTCACTGACAACGCACTGTGAGCTGGGGCATTGTCTTGGTGAAGGATCCATGACTTTTTTCTCCACAAATCGTTCCGTTTTCTCCGTACTCGCTCACGTAGGGTAGCCAGGACGCTAATGTAGTAATGCTGATTCACTGTTTGTCCCTCTGGTACCCAATCAATGTGCACAATCCCTTTGATGTAAAAAAAAACAATCATCATTGCCTTGATTTTCGATTTTGACATTCGTGCTTTTTTTTTTGTCGTGGAGAACCAGGAGTTTTCCAATGCATCGATTGGCGTTTAGTTTCGGGATCGTAAGCAAAAAACCACGATTCATCGCAAGTAATAACATTTTGTAAGTTTGAAACAAAATTTGATGTTAACACGCTGTTCTTTCTGTACACTCAACATTTTCCGACGCACAGACAAAACGTCAACTACTTAAAACAGACGCCACGGGTAGACTGAGTGCAGGAGGCAGATGAAACTCGAGCAGTAGGCGGAGCGAGAGTCACGTGACAGGCCACGCGACTTTCAGCCTTATTGCATTCGTTTTATTGTTTCACCAGTACTAGTCCGGTTTTTTTCTAGCCACACCTCGTATGTTTACCACAGCGAGTGCAGCTAACCTACCACTGTATACGGTCTCCCAGAAATGTTGCAACAAACTTCGAGGGATTGTAGAGCGTGTCTCGAGGAACGAATTGTATTTTGAACCTGTGTCTGGAAATGCTTTCCAAAGACGCTACATAGCATCGAATTTATAGGCGCCGGCGTCGGCGCCTGCCACTAGGCCGCCCCTTCGGCGGCGAACGTGACTTTATTCGTTGACGGACCGCAAGCGGAACATCTTGCAATGCTGTTTGCTATTCAGTGATCGCGAGTGATTACCACGATCGCCAGTAGAGAAACTGGAGCTTGCTGCTGCGTAGAAAGGCCTACTTCCTATAAATGCCTGTTTCGTTCGTGAATGACTGTTTCAAACATAGATTTACATCTGCAGGTCTCTACTATACACCGAAGAACATTGGAGATTTTACTGGCTTCCAGCAGAAAAATAAATTTCAGATGGAAACTCGTGTCTGAAAACAGTCATCCACAGTGGGAACAGATCACCGCATCCATAGGTCACAAAGCCTCTCTGCGTAACAGCTAGCTCCATCTTCTTCCACTGGCAGTCGTGGTAGTCAGTCGCCATAACTGAATGGCAAACAACGTTTCGAGACGTCCCGCCTACGGCCTATCATTATTCAAAGTCAAGCTGCTGCTGAAGGGGCTGGCTAGTGGCAGGCACCGGAGACCATAACATCGATACTCCGTAGCGTCGTTTGATGACGTTTCCGGACACGGGTTCGATCCTCGAATTGTTCCTCAAGACGGCCTCTACAACCCCTCCAAGTCTGTTGCGACATTTCTGGGACAGCCGATATAATGTAAGGAATTAATTCAATATCCTGGAAGACTAAGAATCCCATTTCTTAAATATTTTGTTCAATTATATATCTTCTTGTTTCTTCAAGTGTTGCGCATTTGTCTGTACTTCCTATTATGCAGTGCGTCTATTGCCTTTGGTTACTTTTTATTTGATCTACTCACCTCTTTCTCGGAACACCTATTGATCTTTTTCCTGTTAGTCGGCCGGCCGAGCGGTTCTAGGCGCTTCAGTCGATAACTGCGCTGCTGTTACGGTCGCAGGTTCGCATCCTGCCTCGGGAATGGATGTGTGTGATGTCCTTAGGTTAGTTAGGTTTAAGTAGTTCTAAGTCTAGGGGCCTTATGACCTCAGATGTTAAGTGCCATAGTGCTAAGAGCCATTTGAACTTTTTCGCAGATGATTAACTATCGTGTTGGGAATTATATTTATATTCATTCGTGTAACATGACTTCTCCATTTATTTCTACACCATTTGTCCTGTCCATTTACACTTTTAAGTCCTACTTCTTAATGGTTGTTATATCCCATACCGTTACAGATAATTTGTAGCCAAATGCTCTTCTTAGAAAACTCATTTCTGCAGCTTTTTTTCTTTATTATTTCCAGGTCTTACTGTCCATGTCTCATTACCATAAAGTATAGACGGTATTGTCATTTCTTCCCTCACCTATACATTCGGTGTTATTACGGGGTGTTTCTAGGACAACATCTAGCGATGGTAGATCACGTCATGGCGAACAGGTTCTGTTAGAGTCAAAGTGTTCGGTGACAATTCCCGGTGACGCTAGGCGTCCTTCAGTATTCACCGGCCCTGGAACGACGGAATGTCACTCAAGTAGCAGGGTCTACTGACCAGGAGTGCTGTGTGTTACTTGCCCCAGTGAACTGATAGAGCGACTTTCAGCAAGAAGACGTCACGAATGAGTGTCTAAGCGGACGAAGGTGTATTAGAAGAGTATCAGGAACTTTAATTTTGTTCGGCCAACCCGCTCTCATACGGATCAGACGATTGGATTATATGCAACACCCGGGGCACAAGCAGGCCACAGAGTGCCCACGCCCTGACACCTCTCACGCGGTATAAGCTTTTCGGACGGACGCCTAGTGTCGCCGGGAAGCGTCTGCAAACATTTTGTTTCCATCAGAAGTCGTTCCCAATGAAGGGATTTGTTACCCCTAGATGATTGATGCAAAGACTTGGAGACACTCTATACACGGTGGTCCTTTGATCGTGACCAGGCCAAATATCTCACGAAATAAGCGTCAAACTAAAAACTACAAGGAACGAAACTTGTCTAGCTTGAAGGGGGAAACCAGATGGCGCTATGGTTGTCCCGCTAGATACCGCCGACATAGATGAAACGGATATCAACTGCGTTTTTAAAAATAGGAACCCCCATTATTTACACATTCGTGTAGTACGTAAAGAAATGTGAATGTTTTAGTTGGACCACTTTCTTCAATTAGTGATAGATCGCGCTGTAATAGTCAGAAACATATGGCTCACAACTTTCGACGAACAGTTGGTAACAGTTAGGTTTTTTAAATTAAAATACAGAACACAGGTACGTTTGAACATTTTATTTCGGTTGTTTCAATGTGATAAATGTACCTTTGTGAACTTATCATTTCTGAGAACGCAGGCTGTTACAGCGTGATTACCTGTAAATACCACATTAATGCAATAAATGCTCACAATGATGTCCTCCAACCTCAATGCATTTGGCAATACGTGTAACGACATTCCTCTCAACAGCGAGTAGATCGCCTTCTGTAATGTTCGCATATGCATTGACAATGCGCTGACGCATGTTGTCAGGCGTTGTCGGTGGATCACGATAGCAAATATCCTTCAACTTTCACCACAGAAAGAATCCGGGGACGTCAGATCCGGTGAACGTGCGGGCCATGGTATGGTGCTTCGACAACCAATCCGCCTGTCATGAAATATGCTATTCAATACCGCTTCAACCGCACGCGAGTTATGTGCCGGACATCCATCGTGTTGGAAGTACATTGCCACTCTGTCATGCAGTGAAACATCCTTTGGTAACATTGGTAGAGCATTACGTAGGAAATCTGCATACATTGCACCATTTAGATTGCCATCGATAAAATAGGGGCCAATTATCCCATAATGCCGCACCACACATTAACCCGCAAGGTCGCTGATGTTCCACTTGTCACAGCCATCGTGGATTTTCCGTTGCCCAATAGTGCATATTATGCCGGTTTACGTCACCGCTGTTGCTGAATGACGCTTCGTCGCTAAGTAGAACGCGTGCAAAAAATCTGTCATCGTCCCATAATTTCTCTTGTGCCCAGTGGCAGAACTGTACATGACGTTCAAAGTCGTCGCCATGCAATTCCGGCCGCGCGGTTCTGGGGCTGCAGTCTGGAACCGCGAGACCGCTACGGTCGCAGGTTCGAATCCTGCCTCGGGCATGGATGTGTGTGATGTCCTTAGGTTAGTTAGGTTTAACTAGTTCTAAGTTCTAGGGGACTAATGACCTCAGCAGTTGAGTCCCATAGTGCTCAGAGCCAAGCCATGCAATTCCAGGTGCATAGAAATACGGTACGGGTGCAATCGATGTTGATGTAGCATTCTCAACACCGACGTTTTTTAAATTCCCTTTTCTCGCGCAATTTGTCTGCTGCTGAGGGCATTAACCACGACAGCAGCTAAAACACCTACTTGGGCATCATCATTTGTTGCAGGTCGTGGTTGAAGTTTCACATGTGGCTGAACACTTCTTGTTTCCTTAAATAACGTAACTATCCGGCTAACGGTCCGGACTTTTGGATGATGTCTTCCAGGATACCGAGCAGCATAGCACACGCCCCTTGGCCATTTTCATCACAATAGCCATACATCAACACGATATCGACCTTTTCCGCAATTGGTAAACGGTCCATTTTAACACGGGTAATGTATCACGAAGCAAATACCGTACGCACTCGCGGAATGTTACGTGATACCACGTACTTATACGTTTGTGACTATTACAGTGCCATCCATCACAAAGCGAAAAAAGTGGTCCAACTAAAACATTCATACTTCTTTACGTACTACACGAATATGTAATAAAAAATGGGGGTTCCTATTTAAAAAACGCAGTTGATATCCGTTTGACCTATGGCAGTGCCATCTAGCGGGCCAACCGTAGCGCCATCTGGTTTCCCCCTTCTAGCTAGACGAGTTTCGTTTTTTGTAGTTCTTTCGTTTGATGCTTATTTCATGAGATATTTGGCCCGGTCACTATTAATGGACCACCCTGTATATGCTCCCATTAATTTGAATTAATATTTAAATTTTTTCGGTACGTCTTTTTCATTTGTGGAGGGATGGTATTTCCTAATAAGATGAATCAATTCACTCTATTTCCTCATTGTTTAGTATAGTTTCCCTTGGGATTGGGTTTTGATCTTTAACAGCTACGACGCATGTTTTTTTGGATCAAGATTGTCAAGTTATAGCTCTTGTTAGTGATACGCCGATTATAAATGGCTTTTTGAAGGGTGTGTAAGGTGTCAGGAATAGATTTTACTTAATTACTACACTTATAAAAAAATATATTTCTATGAAAATCGATGTGAAAGACTCCTCACTTTCGATAACAAACTTCTTAAAAAACAAATTTCACACTTAAATAAAGAAAGAAAATAATTAAAAATTATTAATAGCATAAAATGTTCTCCTCTTGTCACTTTTGAGAATAATTTGGAAGAATATAAACATGTAAATTAGTAATACAAACTAGCATAGAAGCAGAATAACGTGGCTGAACAGTAGGCAACAAAATTTAGGTAAACAAAAAATTTTTTACTAACTTAGACAACGATTCAATCATTGCCTAAATTCAGTGCAAAAATTAAGTTCGAAGGGTGGTGATATGTAAGGTGTCAGGCAAATCCAGCACCTTCCATGAAAACCCTGACATGATAAGCAAATCCAGTAGTATGTCACATAGCTCCGAATAAATCGTGACATTAAATTAACCAAAGTAATACGAGTAACGAGTGAGCAAATGGAATACCAGAGACTAACTCAAGAATGCCTAAATGCATGTCATATCTTCCCACCGTGGGACAGACGCAGTTCCGAGGGGAGAAACGAGAACAGAAGCCGAGAGCAGAACCGTGTTAAGCTGGAAGGCCCTACGATAAGGGACGGACGGACACCCACGTCGCCAGCTAACCGCTAGGACCACACCACCCGCAAGTTTTAGCGTGAAACTTTTTCGCGTCTCTGTTACGTCAGGACGACCCCCCAGCCAATGTTAAAAGCTAGAGCGCTCCAGAAGAACAGTATAGATCTTACGATAACACAAAAAGCGCTACACCATCCGCAAGTTTTAGCGTGAGACTTTTTTGCGTCTCTGTTACCTCAGGACCACCCCCCAGCCCATGTTAAAAGATAGAGCCCTCCAGAAGAACAGTATAGATCTTACGATAATGCTAAAAGGACCACACCAGCTGCAAGTTTTAGCGTGAGACTTTTTCGCGTCTCTGTTACGTTGCAAACTTTAAAACCATTGCCCCACCACGAAAAGTATAACGTTTCTCATTGGATAGACAGAATTTTTGTAGGCGGAGCTGTGCTGCCCGCCGCCCCCTGACGAACACCGACAAGGTAATGAACGCACGCGATGCCGCATAACAGCACATAAAGCTTCACTCAGAACTGCAGAAGTCTCATCTGTTACACCCCCTTTTTGCGTAATACTAGTGTCGATCGTCAATTAAAGCTCATGGTGTTCACATTTGCCACTTGAAGTAAAAATCTGAAATGCGATGATTTTTCTGTTATATAGTTATTGAGAAGCCACATCAGCCACTGTAATTTACGACAAGTTAGATAAGTAGTTAAAGATAATTGAGGGTCACTGTAGACCAGTTTGATAGTTTTCTCTATTGATAACTTAATTTAAACCTAGATTATAGATGTGATATGGCATAGGTCATCCTTCGATCCATTGTAGAACTTGGAAACCCACTCAGGGAATATTCGTTCACATTTTAGTTGAACGCAGTTGGTTTTTACCATCCTGTACTAAAACATTTCCTTTTATCAATAGTGCAATTTATAAACAATGTTTTGTGAGTGGAATAAATTTTCCAGTGGTAAACTTAACTGCTTTTTCGACGTTATTTTACCAGATAACTAAAAATAGGAAAGCATTGAACCTCTTCCACTAAATTTAGTTAGTATTAAGATTCTTTTACAGGGAGTGCAGTGGAGCTGACGCTGAAATCATTAAGTATTTGGTTATATCATCGCTAGTCTCACTGAACTCTTCTGAATTCTACATGTCATGTGTGGTCTGGCGTCTCCTTACCAGCAACAGGTCCCAGGTTCAAACTGGTCAATTCCCTAAAAGACATGCTCAGAGCGTCGTTGCGCGAAAGTGGTAGGGAGTCACGATATAGAGCAAACAGACACCACGCAGAATGTTTAGAAAATGGCGACCCTGCCAGGATGGTAAAATACCAAGATTCAAGGTCCACCACATGCCTAACTAGGTCAGAAAAATATCATGTTGAAAAATTTTCGTATTAAAGAAAATTTTTTGAACGTTATAAATAGTCGAAAACAGTAGCTGCAGCGATAGATAGTAAGAAAGTATTCAATAGAAAGTGAGTCTGCAGAGACAATAGCATAATTAAGTTATGAATTTTAATATTGTCAGGATTAAGGTTTCTCTCCAATGCAAGCGCACAGGTGGCGGATACATCGTTGACAAGTTGGTTCTGATCCAACAAGTAAGTGAATTGATTGTCAAGTCGTGTGTGCAAAAAGTTTATGAAATTCGTGAGATCGTATGAGCGCATGTTGACTCGAAGTAGGGCGCGTGAATTGCTTTTAAAACAGAAAATAAGGGATTCGGAAAGATTAGCAATGGCAGATCGAGACCTTGACCGAATTGAGGTAGAGACCCAGCATGAAAATGGACAGAGCATAGAGGATAGTACAACAGATGATGCAGTATCGCGAGAAATAGGACATATAACGCACCATAACGAGGATAATGTACGTCAAGGCATAGAAAACGTAAGTCAGCATACGACACAGGAGCAGGAAAGTAGAGAGGCAGTCGATGAGGATTCTATCTTGCCTCTTGAATACGTAGAACCCATAGTACAAGTAATCAGAGCTCCCTCACCACAGAGTACAAGGAATGCGAGCAGAAACGTGTCACAGCACAGTTCAACGCAATCGGTTGCGAACCAACACTTGGGCGAAAACACAGAGCGTAGGACGTCGGAAGGAAACGCAATAGGACCCACCAATCTGGCAGAATTATTACAACAAATTACGGAAACCATGACAAGGCAAAATAAAGACATAGCGAACCAAATTCAAATTCAAATTGCAGAAACCACGAGACAAATACGTGAGATTAAAGAACAAAACAAAAAAATTCAGTTACGCCTAAGTCATATTGAAGACGAGGCAAAAGAATCTCGAGAAGTGATAGGAAACTTAATAACACGTCACAATCAATTGAGAACAGACATTGACAAGGTACAAGTGGACGTACAAACATTGCGTAATGACATTCAGGACGAGATCAAAACATTACGTAACAACACCCAGGGAGAAGTCAAGAAACTAGAGAAACAGATAAACGTAATTACTAGACAAGCAGCAGGTACAGCGCGTGAAATTGTTGAAAACAGTGTGTTACACAAACGTATCACAAAAGGAGCGCTGAAAAGATATGATAACCGCTTAGTCAAAATAGAAGCGCAAACGAAGCGACAATTTCAGAAATTGCGAACAGAGTTGTTGCAAACCATTGAAGAGCGTAGTGAACACGATCGAACAAGCACAAAGTCTGCAAGCACATCCGTATCTGTAACAGCACCGGAAAAACAAGCAATTAACGAAGATATTACGCATTTGCGATTCCAATCACAGGCGGAAAGTAACATACGTGACAATGGAAAGCCAGATCGCGAAGAGTACAGTGCAATGCATTCAGCTACACGTTCACAACCGATGGAAGAAAATTATTGCGTATCACTCCACGCGAAAGTTACAGTGGACAATATCCAATGGATCTACCACAACCGGAAAGAACGACGGGATAAATTATCAGAAACAAAAGTGGTGAAGAATCGCGAATTTCATATGGGACTATGACAAAGTACGACAACGATCATTTCCTCACAGTCAGAAAATTTCAACACTTTCGAGAAGGAAACTCATTACATCCACGAACTTTTATTGATCAATTCCGAGTAGGATTACCAGAACACTGGACGCTAGCACACAAATTAGACTTTATATGTGCACACATGTCAGGATCAGTCGCAGAAACCATGCAGAATGTTGCAGCGACATGCCGATCGTACGAAGATTTCAGTGAGAAGTTTCTTTCACGATATTGGTCCAGCGAAGCACAGAACCGAGTGAAGTACGAATTATTACAGAACCCATACTTTGAAAATTCAGGAGAGAAGAGTCCCGTGAAATTTTTCAAATTAATGGCAAAGAAAAATCAATGCTTAGATGTACCATAAAGTGATGGAGAGTTGATTAAATTGTGCACGATGAAGCTACCATTGAAATACCAGCAATCATTAGTAGGTCGCGGAGGCAATGACGTCGAAGCATTTAAAGGTATTCTAAGGGAACCAGAGTTCATATTTTCGGAAGATGATGCAAGAAAAAGACGAAGCGCACGTGAAAACGAAAGCAAAAAGCAGTGGAATCCACAAGACACAGTACGAAGAAATAATAATTACGAACCATGTGATAACTTCGCACCAAGAAACGACAATAAATTTCAACAAAGAACCGGTTATGGATTTAGAAGAGAATATGGCAATAACTATAATTCACCCAGGAACGGCAACAACTATTACAGAGGGAATAACGACAACCGGAACGAGTACCGGAGAACCAATAGACCGACAAATTATCAACAAAGAAAACACTATCAACAAGCTGAACAAGATAAGAGAATACAGATAGAAGAGGTGGAGGTAAGACCACCAAACCCCGAAAAACGTTCGAATTGACAGCTAAGCGCCCATGCCAAAGAGAATGACGCACCGACCCAGGACAATTGCAGCACCTTGAACAGAGAAGTAAAAATCTTATCACGAGAAGAGAAGAATGAAGAAACAAATCCGCAGGGACCAGATGAAAAGGAAGACAAGAAAATAACAATATCGTGTTGGGACGAAGTTAATTGGGAGAATACTGACGATGAAGATGAATTACCAGAGGCATGCACAACGAATGTAGGAGGAAAGGACGAAGTAATAAGTATTGCAGAGCTATTTGAGATGGAAACCAGGGAAAGCGAGTTCAATGAGGATAATGCGCAGTCCACAGAAGTTGAAAATAAGTTACGAGTGGGCACACAACCCAACGTATATAACGAAGGAAGTTATGAAGCGATAATTAGAGCATTTAGATGCGATTATGTGGAAGTAGCGACGAAGAAGGAGAAGATAGACGAGGATGAGGAAAAAGTAGAGGATGTTGAAAAAAGCGTAAATGAAGGAAGAAATAGAGAAGAGGAAATAAAAGAGAGAGAAGTAGCAGTCGAAGCTTATCCTACAGAAAGTTCGAATTCACAAGGGAAATTCCTAAAAAGACTCATGTATGATTCAGTGGAGGATTCGTTGATGCTAGAAGAAGAAGAACAGAACCAACCCTTTCAAATTCAACCAATTTTGAAGGCCATGGTAAAGCATATCCCAGTCAATATTGTAATTGATAGCGGAAGTGAACTAACGGCGATCTCAGAAAATTTATTCATGCAGTGTAATGCCAATGAAGAATTGCCAGTTCTGAAAACACGTAAGATTAAAGTAAGAGGTCCTATTAGAAACAATGCTGCGGAAGTTACGAGAGAAACAAGGTTAACTCTTTCGTGTCAAGGTCAAAAGATCGAAGCCAACTTCGTGATTATACCTAAACTAACTGTAGATTTGATTATAGGTGCAGATTTTTTAAATGAGAGACGAGCGATAATAGATATGGGGAAAGGTAGCGTTACATTCGGGAATGTCACACTTCTCTTTGAGCAAAAGTTAAAATTAGAAGAAATACCAGTTATAAACAAACAATTAAGAATGACGCGAGATAAAGAGGATGAAGAATTAGAATGGTATGCACAAAAGGGGGAATCGCCTCAACTCATGTTAGAAGTCCATAAAGAAATCGACAAAAAATTGCAAGAAGTTGAAGGTATTTCGGAACACAGTAAAAGAGAATTAGAGGGTATTTTACGAGATAAAGCAGAGGGTATTTTACCTAAAACTGGCAGTATTAAACACTTTCAGTACAAGTTTGAAGATTAATTTTATTACTGGTAAATAATCAGCACAATATTTCAAGATTATGTTGCAGATAAGATCGTCAGGAGAAAGAAGAATGAAGAGAGAGGAAGGTGGGAAAAAGAAAGTAGTTTCAATAAAAACAAAAACAAAAAATAACACCAATAGTACCATAGATTAAGGTGAAGGGATAAAGCGTAGATGGTCTAACAGCATGAAATACTAAAATGCTATACACCACGACACTACACAAAAAATAAAAAAACGAATTTGAGGTTTCTTGAATAAGTTAAGACTCAAAATATCTTAGAATTATAACATGGAAAGGGTGCCGAAATTTGTAAAGCTTTTTGAAAAGGCGTAAAACAATGTAGGTACTAGACATATGTTAGATGATTATAAGTAAAACTTTTTGTAAGAACCATTGTAAAAACTCCAGCAAGGGCGAGATGCAACGACCCACATTTGCAATGTGAGAAATATCAAGAAAGAAAAAGACGTAATTAGCAAGACACGATTTCTACAAGGCAGAAGCGTCGAGAGAAGGGAAAGGATAGCGAGACCAACAGAAGTGGGCTGTATATCTGCTGGGACAGAACACAGAACCCTGCAGAGACGTGATGGGACGCCGAACGCCGGAAGGGACCGGTGCAGGGACTGACAAACAAACACTGGACTTTCACCACTCGTAAACCCCAGAGCGCCCCAAATGAACGGAGCGAGCAAAAAACGGCCCGACGAGAAGACTGCGTGGGCAAGCCACCACTGGCAAAAAAATATGTGTAAAAGTCACACTACCACTATTAAACAGCACGCTGATGCATGAAACTGAATAAAACGTCCACAAAGTAGAAATAACATGTCCAAACCATTTATCAAACTTTTACTAGGAGGAGAACTTCAAAGCGACTAGTTATCAAAAAATATTTCTATATCCTGCCCAGAGAAGAACCAAGAATCAAATAAGAAGCAGAGAAAAAGCAGATATTCGCAAGATTGAGACCAAGAAAGAAGATGGGTGAAGAATAGACGACATACCTTCCCAAATCCCTATCCTATTGTAAACTAGTTGTCTGCGAAGTATTACAACGAAAAACGACCGCTTTCAGCAACACATAACGATGACTTTCACGCATACAAAGCCAGTAAACCATGAGATTCTGCACTCACAGCTCCATTCCATTATAAGACCTCCACAACAGCAACACACATTTGCAAAGCCAACAAGGAATGATGAACGAAGCTGTACATCAAATACTTGCCCGCATCCATCTCGCTCAAGTCCATCACCTTCGTGCAAAAACATTCGCCAACCTCATGCTTAAACATTCATAGGATTGTGTGAATTTGTGAAATCAAATTATGTGATGTAGGAATTGTGCAAGAGAAACGTGTGAAAAACTAAATATGTTAAGCACACCAGACAGCTAATGAACTACAAAATAACAGTCATTGCCTATGGACTTAAGTAAAAAATAGACTATCGATAAAAATAAGTCATTAGTTCTGAAATGGACAGTATATAAAGAACAAAAGTAAGGCATAATAAACACTAAAACTGTACGCCACTTATTTTCTCCTCATAAAAATAAAAGAATGACAATATTTTACTTATTTTCTCCTTATAAAAACAAAGAATAAAAAATTATCTTGTTGGATGTTTTCCCTTTTTTTTACATTTGTACCATTTGTTAGGATAATATCTCAATACATGTGTATGTATATTTCTCTGTCAAAGCAATTCTTGGAAATAATTCTTATTTGTTAGTGTAACAATGTTGAAATGAGTGTCTAGAAACAAAAATATTTTATTTGTACATGATATTTAGAAAATGTGTTAGGAATAGATTTTACTTAATTACTACACTTATAAAAAAATATATTTCTAAGAAAATCGATGTGAAAACTCCTCACTTTCGATAACAAACTTCTTAAAAAACAAACTTCACACTTAAATAAAGAAAGAAAATAATTAAAAATTAATAATAGCATAAAAATATTCTTCTCTTGTCACTTTTGAGAATAATTTGGAAGAATATACAAATATAAATTAGTAATACAAACTAGCATTGAACCAGAATAACGTGGCTGAACAGTAGGCAACAAAATTTAGATAAAGAAATAATTTTTGACTAACTTAGACAACGATTCAATCATTGCCTAAATTCAGTGCAAAAATTAAGTTCGAAGGGTGGTGATATGTAAGGTGTCAGGCAAATCCAACACCTTCCATGAAAACCCTGACATGATAAGCAAATCCAGTAGTATGTCACATAGCTCCGAATAAATCGTGACATTAAATTAACCAAAGTAATACGAGTAACGAGTGAGCAAATGGAATACCACAGACTAACACAAGAATGCCTAAGTGCATGTCATACCTTCCCACTGTGGGAGAGACGCAGTTCCGAGGGGAGAAACGAGAACAGAAGCCGAGAGCAGAACCGTGTTAAGATGGAAGGCCCTACGATAAGGGACGGACGGACATCCACGTCGCCAGCTAACCGCTAGGACCACACCACTCGCAAGTTTTAGCGTGAAACCTTTTCGCGTCTCTGTTAACGTCAGGACGATCCCCTAGCCAATGTTAAAAGCTACAACCCTCCAGAAGAACAGTATAGATCTTACGATAACGCTCAAAGGACCACACCAGCTGCAAGTTTTAGCGTGAGACTTTTTCGCGTCTCTGTTACGTTGCAAACTTTAAAAACATTGCCCCACCACGAAAAGTATAACGTTTCTCATTGGATAGACAGAATTTTTGTAGTCGGAGCTTAAGGATAACATTGAGACCCTGATGAAAACACAGCCAGATAGTTTTTTTTAAAACCAGCTTCGGTAAACTGTAGTAAGGAGAAGTTAGGAGAGAGTTGCTTCCGAGACAGAGAGGTGAGCGTAGCTGTGCTGCCCGCTGCCCCCTGACGAACACCGACAAGGTAATGAACGCACGCGATGCCGCATAACAGCGCATAAAGCTTCACTCAGAACTGCAGAAGTCTCATCTGTTACACCCCCTTTTTGCGTAATACTAGTGTCGATCGTCAATTAAAGCTCATGGTGTTCACATTTGCCACTTGAAGTAAAAATCTGAAATGCGATGATTTTTCTGTTATATAGTTATTGAGAAGCCACATCAGCCACTGTAATTTACGACAAGTTAGATAAGTAGTTAAAGATAATTGAGGGTCACTGTAGACCAGTTTGATAGTTTTCTCTATTGATAACTTAATTTAAACCTAGATTATAGATGTGATATGGCATAAGTCATCCTTCGATCCATTGCAGAACTTGGAAACCCACTCAGGGAATATTCGTTCACATTTTAGTTGAACGCAGTTGGTTTTTACCATCCTGTACTAAAACATTTCCTTTTATCAATAGTGCAATTTATAAACAATGTTTTGTGAGTAGAATAAAATTTCCAATGGTAAACTTAACTGCTTTTTCGACGTTATTTTACCAGCTAAATAAAATTAGGAAAGCCTTGAACCACTTCCACTAAATTTAGTTAGTATTAAGATTCTTTTACAGGGAGTGCAGTAGAGCTGACGCTGACATCATTAAGGATTTGGTTATACCATCGCTAGTCTCACTGAACTCTTCTGAATTCTACATGTCATGTGTGGTCTGGCGTCTCCTTACCAGCAACAGGTCCCAGGTTCAAACTAGTCAATTCCCTAAAAAACGCTCAGAGCGTCGTTGCGCGAAAGTGGTAGGGAGACACGATATAGAGCAAACAGACACCATGCAGAATGTTAAGCGGTGTCCTCACTGTCAGCTATAAGAAGTTGGTCATCTGCTGTCGAGCAAATTTGTCATTGCGTAATTTCGTTGATTGAAGTCACGTGCGTAAAACTAATTCTTTTGGCCATTTTCTCCACGTATCATCAACATAGATATTAAAATATTTCGGAGACAAACTGGAACCTTGTTGTAAGCCTATATCGTTTATCATCATTTTTTCTGGGAATGGTATTTTGAAGTCTTGATAGACTTGTTCGATTACCCTTATTAAGGGGTATGATTCTCTTGTCTAGTATTTCCCAATAAAATTTTCATATTTACATTGTCTGTAGCTTTAACGCGGTCAGTAGACAACAGATGTCTTTTGTGAAGATATTTATGTTCAGTGCAGCCTTGCACGAAAGTGAAAAAAAAAATGTGTGTGAAATCTTATGGGACTTATCGGCTAAGGTCATCACTCCCTAAGCTTACACACTACTTAACCTAAATCATCCTAAGGACAAACACACATACCCATACCCGAGGGAGGACTCGAACCTCCGCCGGGATCAGCCGCACAGTCCATGACTGCAACGCCTGTGACCGCTCGGCTAACCCCGCGCGGCTCAAAAGTGAAGTTTGGATGTTAAACTGTTCAGACAGGAAGAGAATAGAGGCTTTAGAAATGTGGTGTTAAAAACAAGCTGAAGATTAATTTCATAAATCGAATAAGTGATGAGGAGATACTGAATAGACCTGAGGGGAGAAATTTATGGTGCATCTTGACTAAAAGAAAAGATCTATCAGTAGGACAGATCCTGAGGCATCAAGAACTAGTACATATGGCAATGGAAGTAAGTGTAGGAGGGAAATATCGTAGAGAGAGATCAAGGCTTGACTATCATAAGCGAGTTCGCCAAGAAGCATGAAGGCACAACATTTCAACAAAATTACTCCAGAGGGTAACTCTTCGGATGAATCCCTCGAAAGCCACGGCGCACGAGTCTCGTTCGGATTCTGAGGGAGACTCGACATCATGCATGAGACGAATCGGAGCGTCTCGGTGTACTCCGCGCAATCAAAAACTCAGAACTAAATCAAAAACCTTTCTAGCAACTTGCAACATAAACTCACTCACACAAACTGACAAGCTGAAAACCCTCACCGAAGCCCTACACGAAAATGAGATGTCAATAATTGCCCCACAAGAAACAAGGTACCCAGATGAAGAGATCTTTCAATCCGACGGTTACCGTTATTTCAAGACTGGAGCTCAAAAACGAATCCTCAATGGAGGTGTGATGTTTGGAACCGCGTTTGCCGTGAGAACCACAATCCTTAAATCGGTCACAAACTTTGAACCAGTGAATGACAGATTATCCGTACTGACAGTCAAATGTGCCAACAAAACGTACGCCCTAGTAAACGTGCATACCCCTACGAATGAAAAAAACAGATCTGACCCAGAAGAAATGGATAACTTCTGGGACCTACTGGATAAAAACTATCTAAAACTCCTAAACACCATGCGAAACTCCTCATGGGTGACCGCAATGCTCAACTCGGCCGAGAACGAAAATACAAGAAAATTATAGGAAATTACCCTGCCCATAAGAAAACCAAACAAAACGGCAAAAGATTTGTATCCATCTGCGAAAATCACAACCTGCTGGTAATGTCGATCCACTTTCGCCATCTACCCAGAAAGCAGACCATTTGGCGATCTCCTGTCCAAACCATCGGAGAGTTCCAAATATACCATGTCGCGATCTCCAGGAGGAACAGCCCTGAAACTATGAATGTCAAAGTAAAAAAATGTGGCTTCAGATCATTACATGTTCATAATTAAATTCAAACTTATACCCACAAACACCAGAAAGACCACCGAAAAAAATTATACTCCTTGGACAGTGATAAACTTCGAGAAACGGTGATGGAGCTCCAAGAAAAAGCAAGACCAAGCGACTGTGACTGCAATACCACCAAAGAGTGCCTTATAGAGGCTGCCAAGGAAGTTGCAGAAATCAAAAGAAGGGAAAAGCATTCCTGGTGGAATGACACATGTGAGTCAATCCTCAAGGAAAGGAATACTATTCAACTATACTGGAAACTGGCTGGGAAAACTACATAATCCAATGTGCCTAAACAGACAGGGCAACCCGAAATGATAAACGTAAGTACGAAAAATCACTCATTGAAAAGACAGAACAAAATTTTGGGAAGAATGAAACCAGAGAGTACTACAGAGTCTTCAAACGCAAATTGACCGGTTACGAACCACCATCACTATGCTTTCAACGAAAGGACGGTACACTGGCGACTTCAAATGAAGAAAATTGTCAGATTCTAGCAGACCACTTTCGAGACCTACTGAACTGTAATAAACCCCCAAACCCCATTAAGACCAAAGAACCACTACTCAGGTGCCCAGAGTTCAGACCACCTGACAGAGATGAAATCAAGCGCCACATTGCCCATCTCAAGAACAACAAAGCAACTGGAGAAGACTCAGTCGTAGCAGAATTGTAGAATTATCCCCTACAAGAATCACTTGCAATCTTACAAAAGCAAATAGAAAAAAAACTTGGAATGAGGAAACGCTGTCCGAAGATTGGAAAACGGCTCTGATCCATCCCTTGCACGAGAAAGGCAGCATGGAAGACATTAAGAACTACCGAGGAATATCCCTGCTACCTGTAACCTATGAAATTCTCTCATTCGCCATTCTGGAGTGTTTAGAAGCCCAAGTCGGACTTCAAATAGATGAATACCAATGGGGCTTCATAAAAAGTCGCTCAAAAGCCGAACAGATCTACAACCTCAAAACAATAATCAGATATTACACTCTAAGGTCTTTGTGGACTTAAAGAAGGCATACGACTCCATAGACCGGGAGGTCCTGCTGAACATCCTAAATGAGTTCGGAATTGACGTTAAACTGCAGGCATTAATTAGAGCTACCCTAACAGATACAAAATCCAAAGTAAAATTCCTCGGCTGCCTGTCGGATTCCTTCGATGTCAAAACAGGGGTCAGGCAACGTGATGGCCTGTATCCAAAGCTTTTCAACTGCGTCCTCGGAAATATCATCAGAACATGGCGCGAAAGATTAATAGAAACCAACTATAGCCCGTTGCGAATTGGAGCCAAATCGAAGGGGATCGAGGTAGAATGCTTGACTTTTGCCAATGACATTGCCATTCTGTCAAATGACGTAGACACCGTTAGAGTTCAAATCAAACTGTTAAAAGAAATCGCTGAACAAACTGGTCTGCAAATGTCATTTGAGAAAACAGAAGTCATGACTAACATTAAAGGCGCCCCACCAAAACTCCGTACGAAATATGGGGTAATCGCCCGAGTAGACAGATTCAAGTATCTGGGTGAGATCATCATGAAAAATGGACTGGACAAGGAAGCGCTTAGGGAATGGATACGTAAACTAGCAACACCTTACCAAACTTCCCGCACGATCTACAACAAGAAATGCCTTTCCCCGAACACTAAGATGTGTCACTACGAAACAGTTTTGAAGCCAATGGTTTTGTATGCAGCCGAAACCTTGTCCCTAAACGCTGATAAGACTCCTCGAAGAACTGCAGAAAAAACATGAATCCTAGAATCCAAGTACAAGAATGGCATTAATCAAAATATATCCAACAAGGAACTCTACAGTAAAATAGGAAAGAAGTTACAGACACAATCATCCGTAAAAGACGGGCACGATTATATGGTCACCTCAAACGGATGGACGGAAATATGTTAATCAAAAATGTATTTCTCCTTTTTTATTAAAAATAAAAAACTAACATGCCATGGCTTAAAAACACCAAAGACGGCCTCCAGATGCTACATATCAAACACGAAGATGCTTTTGAAAGAGTTCTTTTCCGAAAGAAGATAGTGACAAACGGAATGACCCGAGACGAGCAACCGAGAAGAAGACACGGTGTCTTTTGGGTAGAAGAACGCAAGCAGGCCCACTCACAACGAATGAGGGAAATCTGGGCTCAGAGAAAAGCCAGACTCAGTGATAAGTACAACAAGACTTAATCCTATATGGCCCCAACGAATGTATATATACAGAGTGGTCAGAAAATGTGTGAAATGCTTGTAGGGATGTTACACGGCAGGCTGTACTGAAACATAAATGTTACAAAATAAATTCGATACGTTGCGCCGTTTCCGAGTTATTTAGCATTGAAGTTAGCCAATCAGATCGTCGCGGGTGTAAATTCAAGTTTTAGCTAACGGAACAAAGCACTCGTTGGGCAACACGGCCCCTGGCAGGCCGCTTGAGTGCGAGCGCGCCACGCCCCGATTGGCTAAATTCTATGCTAAATAACTCGGAAACGGCGTAACGTATCGGATTTCTTTCTTAACATTTATGTCTCAGTACAACCTACCCTGTAACATCTCTACAAGCATTTCACACGGTTTCGACGACGGTTTGGATGTACCGTGCACTATTCAGTGTCCCCTCGACGATCAGCAGTGGTGTACGGCCAGTGTAGGAGATCGCTCCCCACACCATGATGCCGGGTGTTGGCCCTGTGTGCCTCGGTCGTATGCAGTCCTGATTGTGGCGCTCACCTGCACGGCGCCAAACACGCATACGACCATCATTGGCACCAAGGCAGAAGCGACTCTCATCGCTGAAGACGACACGTCTCCATTCGTCCCTCCATTCACGCCTGTCGCGACACCACTGGAGGCGGGCTGCACGATGTTGGGGCGTGAGCGGAAGACGGCCTAACGGTGTGCGGGACCGTAGCCCAGCTTCATGGAGACGGTTGCGAATGGTCCTCGCCGATACCCCAGGAGCAACAGTGTCCCTAATTTGCTGGGAAGTGGCGGTGCGGTCCCCTACGGCACTGCGTAGGATCCTACGGTCTTGGCGTGCATCCGTGCGTCGCTGCGGTCCGGTCCCAGGTCGACGGGCACGTGCACCTTGCATGGGGGCTTAGTTAAAATAGAATGCAAATAATTTTAATTTTTTGTTTCAGTAACTGTCTGTTCGGTTACGAAGTCTCGTAACGGTTGGCCCTGACTAGTATTATTACGCTATCTGACTGCATAGAACAATAACAAAGAATGAAATGGAAATTTTCATTAACACAATTAATTAATTAAGTCCCCAGCAACTATAAAACCTACGAAATCAAAGCACAAGTATAACTGTTCTGTGTGTGGAAGTATGACTCAACGTACGCATCTGGCACGGTTCTTCTTCAACAACACAAGAAATTTTAAATATTATTTATACTGAATTAATTAAAGAAAATAAAAATACCATAATTACTCAAGAGAACCAGAATTACACTCTAATCCAAGAACACAAGCCAGATGCTTTGTTGACTGAACCTGTAATGACGCATTATTTAAAACATGGAAATAATGAAAAATAAATCAAGTTTCGTTACCTTCATATATTGACCAAAATCACTCTAATCATTACAATATATCTCCACACCGACTCGCTATTACCACATCTCAACAAGAACTTTTCAGTATCACATCTCAGCAAGCACTCTCTACTAGCACATCTGAACACGAACTGACTACTACGAGTCCTGGACAAGCACTGCCCACTACGACATCTCAATAATCACTGCCAGTGGAGGCGGCGGAACAATGCTCTCTAGCGATCTCTGGCGCTGTGGCTCAGTGTAGCCACCTTTCATATGCCCTTCCTCCACGGCTAGAATTTGATGGTATTTTTGCCAGCATTGGTGGTGAAAATACCACCAAATTCGTCAAAAAAATACAGACAAAAATAAAAGATAATATTAATACGTAAATATCATATAACTAGATAAAATTTTGGCTTTGCACTGACCTTTCAATAACCTATTATATAGAATACAGTAAGCAATACAAATTCTTTCATACATGTGACTTTACATAATAGTTTACACAAGTATTATGTGGTTAAACAATTCAATCAATAGCGTCAGCAATGACGAATATGTGCAGGTAAGAGTCTCATAACTTTTCACCAACAGTAATACACAAAAAATCAGTTTATACAGATATTCACATAAACGCTTTCCATAGCTCAAGAATAAGCAGTTGACAGTTCCAGCAGTAGCACCCAGCAATGGTCAACAGGTGCAAAACCAACAAATGACATTTTTTTTAGTAGAAACAGTCCATCAGTGGCACCCAGTAATGTTGAATAGGTGCAGACACCAACAAGTAACCCATTTCAGTATAAGCAGTTCCATTAGTGGCACCAGCAATGTTGAGCAGGTGCACACAGCAACAGGTGACATCTTTTCAGTAGAAGCAGTCCATCAGTGGCACCCAGCAATGTTGAGCAGGTGCAGACACCAACAAGTAACACCATTTCAGTATAAGCAGTTCCATTAGTGGCACCAGCAATGTTGAGCAGATGCACACAGCAACAGGTGACATCTTTTCAGTAGAAGCAGTCCATCAGTGGCACCCAGCAATGTTGAGCAGGTGCAGACACCAACAAGTAACACCATTTCAGTAGAAGCAGTCCATCAGTGGCACCCAGTAATGTTGACCAGGTGCAGACAGCAAGAAGCAACATCATTTCAGTAGAAGCAGTCCATCAGTGGTACCCAGCAATGTTGAGCAGGTACACACAGCAACAAGTCACATTTCTCAGCAGAAGCAGTTCCATAAAATTCACTATCACTGATCACACTGTTCATCAGAGTTTATAAGCAGAAATTAAACATGTCCTAGTGGCACCAATCATGTAGAAAAGGTACAAGTAACAGTCCATAATTTTTACAATCACTGATCACACAGCTCATCAGCAGAAATTAAACATGACTAAATGTCACACATCATGTTGAAAAGTGCAGCACCATCACTAATCAGACAGTTCAGGCATGAACAATAGTTTGAATACACATACAATGCTTTTACACTAAACATACAAATCATAACAAACACACAAATGATATCAGATAATTGTCCTATTAACTATTACAATACACAAATACCAGTAAACCTATAACATTGATGGGTGTCAGTGCAAGCCACTACCAACAAATAAAATAATATTTAGGAGATAGGTGGGTAGGATTAGGAAAGGAAAACACACACAAAACACACTCACTCATCTTTCATCCACATTAAGTACTACTGTGTAATTGAATAGTGTTAACTGTGTAAATGTAACTCTGTCCAAGATTTGATGTTCATCATGTGTACCAAGTAGTAGTGGCAGCAATGTATAACAGTCAATAATAGTTAAGTCAACGTCATAGTCATCATGTCTAGACCAATGTTTGCCAAGCCAGATCAAAATGTACGGTTGCTGAACAACTGTCAGTGAGCCAAGATATGCACATGCTTCCTCTCTCAAAAAAAAGTATATACTGCTTAGTGATTTGACAAAGTGTGTGTGTAGACAATCTTCCTTCTACTTGAGTGTTCTAGTCTGCCATCTTCATCCTCCTTGTTCCATATGGACCAACGAAAAAAAATATGCTCCTCACTTACTTTACCTCTTATTCACCAAACTCCAATAATAATCAGCATCGCATAATCTCAATACTTCAATAATACCTTTTACGTCTACATATAAACCTTATCATCAATATCATTTACCTTACCTCTTGTCCACGAAAACTCCAATCATCATCACTTAATCTTAATACTTCAATAATACGTCGATACATATAAACCTCAGCACCAATATCATTTCACTTCCATAACAACTCTTTCCTCTAGTCAGTCTCCTCGAACAAGTACAGACAAAATCCTAGTGCAACTTCAATTCAGCATCCCATACAATCCGAAGACACAGTGTCCACACACAACCTCTGTATAATCCATCTGACCCAAATCTTCTACTCATTATAAATTATAAGATACATTTTGGTTCCTTGTCCATCGTTAAATAAAAGAAATGCATACATGAACTCTAACAGACTTTAGTTTGAATAACTTTCAGTAAGTAAGTACGATTACGAAGTGTTAATGATCGTGATTTTTCAGTGTGTACACCACTTCAAAAATTATGGCAAACAGAAGCAAACATGTGGAGTATTTTTTGTGTCGAGTGTCACTTCCTATTTCAATTACTCACGAAAAATGCAGTGTAATAACTGTCAATGGTCTAACCTAGTGTTGGTATGTCATGTCGTTAGCTTCCTTCCTATTAGCATAAATTTATACAGCTTCCATAAAACCTCCAGCTCATGTGACTTTTATGCAGTTTCTTGCACCAATGTCGTTCGTAGAATTATAGCAGTTCATTTTCTTATCTTAAAAATATACGGCACTGAGCGTAAGCAAAACATGCAATAGCGCGTAAATATACCAGTAGAGAACAGAATGTCAACAAGTGGATGCAGCACAATCCCTACAACGAGGCTCTGCCAAGCGAACAATCTATAATTAATACCACAGTGTAACCTAAACTCTATGTTCGTACACTGTACATCAGCATTGCTATATTCAAAATTGAAGAGTAGTTATGACAACAAAACAGAAATGTGTAAATATGCAATCCATACAAAAAGCAGCAAACATATATCTTACGTGATAAACAAGTCATTAGCATCATATCAGCATAAGCAAATAAATGTTTATATGTAATCTTAATAAGTAAACATGAAGGCGCAAGCAGATAAATCACAAAGTATAACCTACATACCTAACTACAGTCAGCACAATTAATCAGGTGACAATTATAATTTAAATAAATAAGCACAGCAGGCACATAATAGAAAAATATGACATAAGTGAAAAAGCAGTGCAGCCAAGCGATGCATAATATATACAAATAACAAGCCTGTTCATTAATCAATCATCGTCAAAATCAGTTAATGTGCGTAAGCACGTCGTTTCACAAGTAAATTCATAGAACATGAAATTTAGCACAAAGTATGAATCACGTAATCGCAAGCAGCAAATTACGTCTAAAATACGTACCTAAGTGGAATTATGTTACCTGAAAAATAAACTCATTTAATAGTTACCCTTTTTAGTTTTTTACTTCTTTTTTTTTTTTTTTGAAATTACATTCTTCCTGAAATTTTCTCCATAGTAAGTCGTCTTAACGTCGGACATGCACAGAATTTACCTGAAGGTCTTAAATATTTTATACAACCGTATCCTGAAAAATACTGAACGTTAATAACATAATTTATGAAGTCACCATAGCTTTATACAGAATTTAGTCGGAGAAATTAGACTGTGTATTTGTTTACGTCTGTCAGTGCATTCGCACTGAGCGCTCGATCAGCTGTAGGCGCGTGACGTAGGAAGCGATTGTTTGCGGTCAACGACTGCCTTGTGCGGCGCGCCGACTTGACTGTTGCTTTGAGTATGTGCCGCCGCCGGAACACGGCGCAGTATCCTTGTATTCTCTGCATGTTTACATGTAGCTGTTAGTTTCTCTAAAGTATGTCATTCCACAAAAATTTTAACGTTAGATATGTGATGTATTCCCTTAGAGCGTCGAGATTTAAGAGTTTCTACTTCAACAGTGTTATCGTGTATAATTTTGCGAATTCTATATGGACCGTTATAAAGCAGAAAAAATTTGCGACACAAGCCTTTTCCTTTCTGAGACAAACGATGAGACTTAATTAACACCTTTTGGCCAACTGACAAGATTTTTAAACGACCAGGATGTTTAGCTGATTTCTCTCTTCTAGCAGCCGCAGATGCAATATTTTGTAGAGCCAGGTTGACAACTTCAGAATGCCGCAGTTTCCGTGAAGGCGGAAAAGGAACGATTTCAGAAATGCGATTTGTTGGTACTTTATTTTTTAATATCAATAGAGGCGGTAAAGAAGTTGAGTCATTAGGAAGTTCATTCAGAATGTTTTGAAAAATATGAAGATACTGATCCCAAGTTCTGTGATTCTGATGACAATAAAGACGGCACAATTTATTGATTTCCTTCATCCATCTTTCTGAAGCGTTAGATTGAGGGTGAAAAAGTGAAATGAAGATTGGTTTAATTTTACGACGCCGTAGAGTACGAAGCCAAATTTTAGAGCGAAACTGTGATCCATTATCTGATATAACCTTATCAACATGACCCACTTCTTTAAGAAAATGTTTGATGAAAGCATTAGATACTGAACGAGCTGTTGCTTTGCGTAACGGTGTAAAACACACATATTTTGATGTCAGTTCCACTGCTACAAAAATGTACGCAAAACCATTAGTAGATCGAACCACTGGACCGAACAGATCAACTGCAGCCATCTCCTTTAATTTCGCTGGAATGATAGGAAACAACGGTGCTTTGTGAGAAATTGTTGGCGGCTTAGCCTTTTGACATAATTTGCATTTGGCAAGAACAGATCGAATACGTTTTTCCATATTACTGAAGTAGCAATTTTCTCGTAATTTATGAAAGCATTTTCTGGGACCAAAGTGCGCATAACTAAAATGTGTGTACCAAATCAATTTATTGACCCACTCATCAGGAATACAAACTAACCAAACAGAGTTGTCGACCGATTTTCGTTTGAAAAGAATATCATTGCGAACTAAATAATACTGTCTGATCGCTACGCTTTCCTTTCTCCTCCACTTCTCCTTAATGTCCTTCCAGATTGGATCCTTATTTTGCTCCTTAGCGATGTCCTGGAGCGAAGATGAAATAAAGTTCTCAAACGCAACACCTTGAATGTACATCAAACAATAATGGTTTTCTTTGCAGTCCTCTTCATCACTTTGTTTCAAACCCATAGGTGCACGTGATAAAGCATCAGCAACAATATTTGAAGATCCCTGTATGTAAACAATACTAAAATCAAATTCCTGTAGATACAGCGCCCATCGTGACAATCTGCCATGAGTTAATTTTGTCGACATAAGAAATTCCAAAGCTCGATGATCAGTGTAAACCTTAGTATGTCTACCAAACAAAAATGTGCGAAATTTTGTGAAAGCCCAAACAACAGCCAAAGCTTCAAGTTCCGTAATCAAATAATTCTTTTCGGATTTAGAGAGAACACGACTTCCAAATGCAATAGTCTTCTGTACTACAACGCCGTTTTCTTCTATCTCTTGAAATAAATGTGCACCTAGGCCTTTGTATGATGAGTCCGTCGCCAAACAAAAATCTTTAGATAAATCCGGATGTGAAAGAAGTGGAGCAGCAACTAAAGCGTCACGAAGTTGTTCAAATTCTGATTGAGCTTCCTCATCCCAACACCAATTAGAATTCTTTCCAGATAGTTCACATAAACGAGGTGTTGCCAAATTGTCCAATCTAACAAAGCGTCTAAGAAAATTACAGACACCAAGGAAACTGCGAACATCACGTTTTGTGGTAGGAACAGCATAATTACGAATAGCGTCTAATTTCTCTGGATCAGGAAGAATACCTCCTGTAGAAATAATGTGACCAAGAAATTTCACCTGAGAACGACCAAATTCAGATTTTTCCAAGTTCACTGTCATGCCAACTCGTGCAAAAATACGTAATAATGAATCCAAAATTTTGTTATGCTCACTCCAAGAACGTTTAGCAATAAGAATATCGTCAACATATGAAGTAATATTGTCACGAAGATAAACAGGTAAAATTTCATTTAAGCTACGAATGAATGCTGCTGAAGATACAGTAAGTCCAAACGGTAATTTCCGAAACTGGTAACAGTTACCAAAGGCTAAAAAGGCAGTATATTTTCTACAATCAGGGTGGAGTTCTATTTGCCAAAAACTTGCGCGCATATCAATCGTGGATAAAACTTTAATTCCATGGAAATGTTGAAGAAGTTCATCTAAATTTTGTGGACGGTCAGTTTCAGGAATAATAATATTATTTATTTGTCTGGAATCCAGAACCATACGAATTGATCCATCCTTTTTAAGAACGACATGTAATGGGCTGGTATAAGGGCTGACTGCTGGCTCAATAATGCCCTGATCTAACATGTATTGAAGTTCATTCTTAACCTTGTCTCTGTAAGCCAAAGGAATAGCGTACGTTTTCCCGCGAAATGGTGTGTGTTCTTTTACTTTAAATAAATATTGTAAGCCTTGCATAGTTCCTGTGTGATGACTAAACACTGTAGCATGTGAAGTCAAAATATGGTGCAGCTCTTCTCTTGCAACGTCATCTGGCACTTCAGCTTTTTTAACCTTTTCATTAATTAATTCTTCGCTATTAATTATATCCTCCATCGCGTACCTGTATCTATTGTCATTGTCATGAATAAACACACTGTCGTCATAATGCTCAACGAAAACATCAGAAGTAAGAAACCTTAAACATTTTGTATCTGATTCAGATCTTGCTAAACACTCGAAAAATTTCAAACATTTCGGCATTCCGGCAACAGTCAAATTCACACTTCCTTCTTTAAAGTTCAAAATTGCCTTATGTGTGTTAAGAAACTCCATACCTAATATAATCTGTGTACTGAGTAATGGAACAATAATAAAATTAGCAGACAATTCGTATCCTTGACAAATGAAATTTAGGTTGGTCTGTTGTTTAACTTCCACACCTTTTCCAGAAATCGCTCCTCGAATTGTAGTTTTAGAAATAGGTAACACAGGACAGGCAATAGTTCTTTCACATATACGAAAAACTGATTCACTAATGACGTTCAATGGGCTCCCAGAATCTAAAACTGCAGTGAACTTATTCTTACCCACACATACTTCAATAACAGGATGTAAAAATGCGTCTACATTATTTTCCTTTTCGCCTAGCAAAATGTCTCTCATATCTTCCAGGCGTACGTAGTGTAAAGTCGTAGTGTCATTACTTTCTGAAACGTCTATATTGCTGCCAGAAGCCGAAGCTGCTAGTCATTGTCGATTGTTTGCGTCACGTCTTTGATTATTCCCGACATTTCGCGGATCAATTTCTACTATTTCCACTTGTCTCTCTGAATTTCTGTCACGCGGAGGATGCCAATTAGGTCCTTCCTGTCTGTTAGATGCAAATTCTTGGTTGTGTCTGTTATTAAAATTTCTGTTTTCCTCTCTGTCTGCATAACTACTTCTTGTATAATTTCGACTGTCACTTCTGAAATTATTGTTAGACCTACTACCCTGGTTATTTCTGTAGTAAGAGTTTCTATTATTGTATGAATAATTTCTGTCTTGATGATACCGATTACTGTTTCCGTATGATTGATCATTCCGGTACGAATTACCGTTATTATAATTGTCTGTGTAATTTCTGTTAGAACGTCTGTTATTGTCATAAGGCTGGTATCTATTGTCCTGTCTGTTACGTCTGTCATTCTCAAAATTACCCATATAACGCCCGTTCCGATCACTATCCCTTTTCTCTGAAAATCTATCGTAATTACTGTTACTGAAAAAGTTACAAGAAGTCCCGTCGTCGTTGTCATACTCAAGTTCTTGCAATAAAGTCTTAAAAGTCTCGATGTCGTCTTTACATCTTCCAGCTAAAGCAATTTGTCTTATGGATTGTGGCAGCTTAGTTAAACAAATGCGAATTAATTCAGTCGGGCTGTAAGGGTTGGAAAGGAACTGATTCTTTCGAATCATGTCTTCAAAATATTCTGCTGGCGTGCGGAACTCAGACTGTTTGAAATTACGCTGCATAATAAGACTGTGTTTGACTCTGTCTTGCGTGCTTTCGGACCAATATGCCGATAGAAATGCATGATAAAAATCATTCAGATTATTACAATCTCTAATGAGTGCGCGCATCCGCGTCGCCGGTTCATTTTCTAAATATCCACACATAAATTCCAGTTTGTGACTTAGTGGCCAATTTGGTGGGAGTGCATACATAAATTGATCTAACCATGCACATGGATGTATGTCATTCTTAGAATTGCGGAAGATCTTAAATTTCCGAACAGTCAAAAAGTGTTTATAGTCGAAGTTTTCGCCTCGTGGCGACAAAGACCTACCGCGTCTGTCCCAGTCCCAATGTTGATTATTGTCAAGTTCGCGCGCCTGGCGCTCTCTTGTTGCCTCCCGTAAATGAAACAAATTATTTTCTTCAAACCCCCCTGGTATCTGTGATTCTAAATTTCTCCTACTGTCTTTTCCTACGATTTCCCCTTCAATTTGTTTGACTTGCTTTCGTAATGCATCAAATTCCCTTTTCACGCGTTCATTAAACTTTCCCTGATTTTCAAGTTGCTTATTTATGTTCTGGTACTCTTCAGTTTCTGCAAATGGTAATGGAGCTGTATCATCCGAATCTCTGTCCCCATGTAAACTAAGATTTGTCAATTTATCTGAAATCTCCTCAACTCTTTCCGATAAGTCACCTATTTTTTTCTTTCTGTTTATTTACGTCTTCCATAAGTGTCGCGACTCGGGTTTCAGTGTTGACACATTTGGTAGTTAACTGTTCATATTGTTGTGTTAGATTATTTATTCTGTCATTTGGTACGGATTCCTCGATTTCCTCAAATATTTCTTCCTTATCGTGTGCACGTTGTAAATTTAACTCTGAAAATTTCTGTACTATCACGCGATCTCTTTCTTCCTGTTCTCTATCTTGTTCCCTTTGTCTAATCTCTACTGCAATTAATCTATTATTGTGAGAATTCAAAATCGGTTGTACTTCTTCTCTGATTTCTTTCTTTAATTCATCTTTCATATTTTTGAAACATGTCCCTATTCGTGAGTCTAACCGTGTTTCCATTGTTCCCATCTCAGTTCTAATTGTTCCTATTTGTGATCCCACTGAGTCTAACCGTGTTTCCATCGTTCCCATACCAGTTGTAATTGTTCCTATCTCAGTTTTAATTGTTCCCATCTCAGTTTTAATTGTTCCTATCTCTGTTTTTAATTCAGATCTGAACTGTGTTCCCATATTTAATATAGCACTCATCAACTGCTCCATAGTAACTGATTCGAAACTCCTTTCGCCCCTAACATTTCCCGTAAAACCAGTTTCCTTCGTCATAGCTGTAAGGCTATCTGTGTTCGACACTATTCCAGAATCTTCTATCGTTAATCTCGTATTCTGTGAATTTTCTGATTGAGAAAAATTTTGAAATGTTTCCTGACTACTTTCCCGACTTATTAAATTGTTTTCCACTTCATTATTCATGATACTACTTTCCTCTGTTGGCGAGTTCGCCATGTTAACAATTTCGTCATTCTCACTATTCATCATTTTTGCCTTTTTCATTGATCGCGTAATCATTTACAAAACATACAAAACTCGTCACTGTACGAAAATTACACACAATGGCTCTTTATCTCCAACAATATCATTCACACGAAATGCTTCCCTCAACCACGATTAACGAACAATTGAAATAATTGCACTAAATTATCAAACCCGTAGACAAGACAACAAAAAAAAATTTGCAAAATACCATTAGAAGAATGTCAATTACCAAATCTACACATGCAATATAGACTACAATTACTAAACTACAAATTACTACAACAATACTACTGTCTACTATTTTTACAATCAGAAGATTCCAAGGGACGATCCGAAGCAGCGGTCGCCACGTGCATGGGGGCTTAGTTAAAATAGAATGCAAATAATTTTAATTTTTTGTTTCAGTAACTGTCTGTTCGGTTACGAAGTCTCGTAACGGTTGGCCCTGACTAGTATTATTACGCTATCTGACTGCATAGAACAATAACAAAGAATGAAATGGAAATTTTCATTAACACAATTAATTAATTAAGTCCCCAGCAACTATAAAACCTACGAAATCAAAGCACAAGTATAACTGTTCTGTGTGTGGAAGTATGACTCAACGTACGCATCTGGCACGGTTCTTCTTCAACAACACAAGAAATTTTAAATATTATTTATACTGAATTAATTAAAGAAAATAAAAATACCATAATTACTCAAGAGAACCAGAATTACACTCTAATCCAAGAACACAAGCCAGATGCTTTGTTGACTGAACCTGTAATGACGCATTATTTAAAACATGGAAATAATGAAAAATAAATCAAGTTTCGTTACCTTCATATATTGACCAAAATCACTCTAATCATTACAATATATCTCCACACCGACTCGCTATTACCACATCTCAACAAGAACTTTTCAGTATCACATCTCAGCAAGCACTCTCTACTAGCACATCTGAACACGAACTGACTACTACGAGTCCTGGACAAGCACTGCCCACTACGACATCTCAATAATCACTGCCAGTGGAGGCGGCGGAACAATGCTCTCTAGCGATCTCTGGCGCTGTGGCTCAGTGTAGCCACCTTTCAACCTTCCGCCGACCACTGGCAACAACATCGATGTACTGTGGAGACCTCACGCCCCACGTGTTGAGCAATTCGGCGGTACGTCCACCCGGCCTCCCGCATGCCCACTATACGCCCTCGCTCAAAGTCCGTCAACTGCACATACGGTTCACGTCCACGCTGTCGCGGCATGCTACCAGTGTTAAAGACTGCGATGGAGCTCCGTATGCCACGGCAAACTGGCTGACACTGACGGCGGCGGTGCATAAATGCTGCGCAGCTAGCGCCATTCGACGGCCAACACCGTTGTGCCGTGCGTGTGATCATTGCTTGTACAGCCCTCTCGCAGTGTCCGGAGCAAGTATGGTGGGTCTGACACACCGGTGTCAATGTGTTCTTTTTTCTATTTCCAGGAGTATATATATATATATATATATATATATATATATATATATATATATATAGCCGCCATATGAATGACAGACTAACCTATAGATTTCTTTGTTGGATTCCATGAGATAGAATACACACACACACACACAGTGTGTGTGTGTGTGCGAGTGCGTGTATCCTATTTCATGGAATCCAACAAAGAAATCTATAGGTTAGTCTGTCATTCATATGGCAGCTATATATCTTGCCTGTACTCATCTTATTTTTATTAGTCATAATTAAATCTCCCACAGCAGCTTGTGCCTTGATCCATTGTTTCTTTTCCTTTCTCTCTTAGTAATTCCCATCATACATCTCTACATCATCTTTGACGATGCTGGATCTACCCTCGTATGGTAACAGATGCTAACGCATAATGTGCATAGGAACATAATCGAAAATGTTCGTTTTGATGATCCAGGTGCTACAATGTGGGGGAACACAATATTGCAAGGGCGTACTGACGTCCACGTCTTTGATCACTGTACACTCACCTGTCAACGTTATTGTGATACTGTACTCCATCCTCCCCATGTGCGTCTTTGCAGGGGTGCATTAGCCCCTGACTTCATTTTTGTGGATGACAATGCAAGATCGCATCGGACTGCGCAGATGGAGGACTCTTGGAACGAGAGGGTATTCGTCGGATGAACTGTCCCGCCCGGTCCCCTAACTTCAGTCCCATAGAGCATGTGTAGGATACTTTAGGAAGATGTACTGCAGTTCGTGCACGTGCACCAGCGACCATCCAGCAGCTGTCAGTCCCGATAGTGGAGGTGTGGAACGCCCCACCACTCGAACTCCTCATCAACCTAGTGGCTAGCATATCCATCCGTGGTGATCACGCAGCCTATTAAGTACCACGTCCAGGGAACCAGCATGAATCGTGATGTCTTCAGTGTAATTATTGTCTTCGAATAAAAGTGTCGTATCTGTTCATCTCACTGCGTTCTTCTTTCAGTAACCTTCCGTTCTATATTGTAGCTGTTCTTTCTATGTATCGTCTAATTTTCTTCCAGATTTTTTACTTGGCAGTGACACGTCATACGTTGCTTTCGTCCTTACGTTTTGCACGCCATTGCACTTAAAATCAGAGCAATGATACGTAAGACATAAACCTAACGAACTGTCGAACTGTTCTGTGACGTATCAGTGGAGACTGAGGACTCCTTACTCCAAAGCATTAAACAAACAACCCTCTTTCAGTTTCGAAACTTTTTTGGTAGGGTGTATTATTGTTGACATTGTTTCTAAGGAGTTCAGAAAAGTATTTCGTAGTGATTTTTTCATCTGTACTGGGTTCAGTTTTACCAACCACTTTTCCATGAATCTATGGCATACGCTGACAACAGGCGATGTAAACATTTTCAACTGGCTGGAACCTACAATCACCAGGAGCTGATTCATATCAAATTGACAAGCTTTGTACTGCTTGTTTGGCATTCTTACTTCCCTTCGCTCAGTACTTCTTCAGTACTTTGTATTATTCCCATCCGCAATTTACAAACTTGAGACATTAAAATAGTGCTCCAGCAGTTCCCACTTACAACCGCATGTTCTTTTTTCTGATTTCGTTTCGAAAATGATTTTCTAGGTACATGATCACGCATCCCTTGTTTCATAGACTCTCTGGCCCCAAGATCTGTAACCTTCTGTTGTTTATATCTTCCGATTTTTAATGTCTCTGATGGTGTCTAATAGACTCCTGTCATCTTGGTTCAGCTCAAATCAGTGACTGCTCTATCAAACTACACTGAGCAAAAAAGTATCACTTTTTTTGAAATTCCATAATTTGCTCCCATTGCGACGCATACGTTTGAAATTTTGCTCAAAGATGCCTACAACCTTCTCCGTAATGGTGCTAAAGCGTGGCGCCCTCCGATCTCACCCTCGAGCTCTGCGACACTTCAAATAACAAAGTGTCGACGCATACGAAAAAAGCCACAATTCAGATGTTCATGTGAAGTATGAGGCTGGTTAATGACGTCATATTGGCGTCAAATTTCATCACAGTTCTGGGCAACACTATTGAGGACGATGGGAAATCGTCACTCTCCTTCTTATCGACAAGTCGCACCTTCTTTTCACGCCTCTGCGATGGAGGTCAAAACCGCGATAGCCATCACCGAACTCACACTGTTTTCTGGTGGGTAGTCGTGGGAAACATTCCATGAACTGTAAATAAGCCCCGACTTATATCACTGAAATCTGACTACTCGGAAGAAGTCGGGGTGAAAATTGCCAACTATGCTCCCAAAATTCACCCAAGTCCAAGGGCAATGTCGGTGCCAAAGACTAAATAAACTGCTCTCTCATAAACTGCTCTCAATCCTATTTCAAGAATGTTTCTAATTAACCTCAAGTCCAAACGACAACAGCAGTCCTCGTAACCATCAACAGAAGCAGTACTCCACGTCTAAACTACTAAGTACTTGCATCATTAGTCAAAAATCAACATCACTGTAGTTTCTTGTAACGAAAACATCAATGCGCCACTTAAAAGCCCTAACTACTGTTTATTTCAGTAAAATAATCAGGAATAAATCCACAGATTAGTATGTGATGAAGTCTACGATATCACTGTTTCAAATATTTTATATAAGTTTAATTTTCGGTCATTGTCATTATGTGCTCTTTGTTGGCTGCCACATTCTGACCTTGCCGTCGGCTAGTCGCTGTTGGTGGTCAGTTGCCTATCGTAAGACTGACAGCGGTGACGAGTGATAAATATCGTGCTTTGTCCAATACATTTTTCATAATCTTTAATAATAGAAGTACCCCGACTTGGACCATGGAGCATCCTCAGCCGTCTCTTGATTAAGCATCATATCCAAGGACAAGGTCACGAGGTCGGCTTATAAAGTAAATTACCACGCAAGCTGCGACATTGTCGCGAATAAAACAGTGATCCGAATATAGAATAAATTTTCTTTACTTTACGTCTATGGTCACAAAGTTTTTGTCAACAGATTACCGGTTTCGCTCTATAATGACCATCTTCAGACCTGCAGCAAAATATGGGAAAACATAAATACACTAGCAGATTGTCCACTGCTTAAAACGATAAAATAGACCATAATGAAAAGTACTCCTGACGTACATATACATTTGTGCGCTTTAAGTATGAAGAGGCATACCTGTTTTATAAAAAACAGTGTCCTAATGTACTACAGCCATAGTGGCATCGTTAATTGTTAAATACAAAATCAGCACCATCGTCGTCAAATATATATAAATAACAGCCTATGCACATCTTGTCAGCAGCACTACTGCTCAAAACAAACTGCCATACAGTAGCTATAAGATGTTTGTGTTGTAAGTTCACCAGATGTCGCTACTGTAGGCATACACGAGTCTTCAGCGATTCATTGAATAACGTAAAATAAAGGCGGAGATACAATCGGTAAAGTCTGTAGCGGGGCTATAAGGTATAAGAGGCACTGCACTAATAAAAAGCGATAAATAAAACACGACAAAAGTTAGATTGTTAAAAAGAGGAAGAGTTAAGAGACAGTAAATGACATATGTTCAAGTGTCAATATTATAGATAATGACATAAGTAATAAACAGCTTTCATAGTGCCAGCATTATAGATAATGACGTAAGTAATAAACAGAACTCATAATGCACAGAGCATATGTCAACTACTACTCCTGCCATCTGTCATCTCACACGCGTAAGATGCATTCCCGTTATTTATCTCCCATTTTTCCAAAACTCAGCACATGTTTCTCGTTTAAGTTTCGTAGATTAACGCCATAACTTCCAACTCCAGCATCATCACGCACCCAAATACTTGGGAGTCACTCTCGATAGAACTCTGACATTCAAAACTCACTGCAAGAGCACCAAAATTAAAATCTCCGCTCGAAACAACCTAATTCGCAAACTATTGGGGACACAGTGGGGATCACATCCACAAACTATTCGCTGTTCTGCAATGGCACTGTGCATTTCTACTGCTAAATATGCTTCTCCATTCTGGTACAGCTCATCTCATGTCAGACAAGTAGGCATTGCTCTGAACGAAACCTGCCGGTTGATCACAGGTTTCTTAAGACCTACCCCAACTGATAAGCTCTACTGCCTGGCTGGAATAGCGCCACCATGGGTACGCAGAACAGTGGCTGACAACAAGGAGAGACTGAAAGTGGAACAGGAGAGTGCCCATCCACTGCACGGACATAATCCACCACAGCAACGGCTGAAATCGCGAAAGAGCTTCCTGAGAACATCCGACAAGCTCACCATTTCACCAGAGAAGGCAAGGCTGGAGTTATGGAAGAATTCGACGCCTTACCTGCAGACGCCAGAAGCTGAAGAACTACCACCTGGACACAACGAGAGCTGGCTGGTGTGGAAATCTTTACACAGATTACTATCAGGAGTTGGACGATCCAGAGACAAACTGAAGAGATGGGGCTTCATAACAGAAGATACGTCCTGTGATTGTGGACAAGAACGAACCACAAGCCATATGCTCCAGTGCCTTTCGTGCCCTACATCCTGCACGAAGATTGCTCTTCTGTAAGCCACTCCAAGCGCCTTGGAGGTTGCAAAGTACTGGGCACATGTAACATAAATACAATATATATATATATATATATATATATATATATATATATATATATATATATATATTGATGTGTATGGTTACTGTAAATTTGTATGTTTTTCACTTTAGTTGGCGTAACTTTTGTGTACAGCTCTTTAATTTGTCTTTAATTACGTGATTTTAAATTTGGTACCTTGTTCCTTTAGTCAATAGTTAATATTTTAAAGACAGTTTAGAAAATTCTGATTAAATGAATCCCCTGTGCAATATTGCACCGAGCACCTCACACTTAGCCATTTCTTCCAAACTTTTTAATACAGCGAAGAGTATACTAAGGAACACATGACGTTTCCTGGTTGGTGTTTTAATCTAGTGACTGACTTAAGAATCATATAAACGAATGCGCACTAGAAACTGGCATAAATGGAAATTTGTGTTAATTGACATTAGACTCCATTTCGAAGTGTTTTTAACTTGTAACTGGTTTTTGCTAATACTTCTTCTTAATCTTATTTCACTTGCTGATTGTTGGTGTGTAGTAGAATAATAATTTAACATATAGGAATATTAAATACATTACTGACAATTTTTTCTTGACTGCAACATTTTTATAGTTGAACGGAATCTTTGTCCCTAGGTACGTGATCATATTGTACCTAGTAACGGTTTTTCACGTTTCGGTAAAACCTTTCTTTTCCGGAGTAACATCAGTAATTTCAGAAAAAGCCTGCTGCACACTTAAAGTGAATGCTATCATTTAAAAGCTACATAAGAAAATAATATTAAATTTCTATTATTTCTATTTCTAGAAGCGAAAGTCTGAAAAGAGTTCCAACGTTCAAGACTCATCCCTACACTTCCTACTTCATCCTACCAACTCCGCAACCTCTTGTTCCACTTTTTCCGTATATTTCTAAATGTATTAGTGTCGCTGACCTAACTATCCACAGTTGACCCCCCACAGGGTTCCAACGGTGGCGTCGGTTTACTGACGCGATCCGGGTGATACTGTGATCATCCTACATCACACCCTTCTAAAAAGCAATAACATCCTCAATGTTGCCTTAACTAATACTGACATCCTTGAGAGAAGTATTGCACACGTCTTTGACCATATTTAAAGGGATCATTTACACTCTCTCTACTCACTGTCCCCAACAAAATATGTAACTCCCTTACACTCAACTCCAGTACCAATCCAAAACTTATTCAAGATTACTACTTCACCAGCTGCAGTGTCTACCTACTCAAATTCGAGGTAATTCCTTAAACTTTCAATACCTAATGATATCCATCACACCACTTTCTTCTTCCACCAAAACTTGTCTTATGCCTTATCCACACACTCCCCAACAAACCCTTTTATGCTCACCGATCCACGCTCCTCCGTGAATACTGTCGATTTTACTGCTGCTTAGTGGAGACTCGTGTCTGAGACACACTTAAGTGCCATCGGCAAATAAGATAACACAACAGTAACATGCCAAAGACAAAGCAACCCCGGAAACATGTATCAACTTTAACACAACATTAACCGTTAATACCTGAAAGCGTGACTCAATTGAGACAAGCCTAATCCGTCACATCCAATCCTACACAATAATCACGCTTTGCCTGACAGTCTAAGTAAAGGCATCACATTCAGTCTGCCTACTAAAATGCTTTTACAGACTCTGATGATATATCTCAGTTTGATTGCTCCTTAGTCCCCCTACTTCACGAAAGAACCGACACCTGTGTCATATCTCTTGCTGCTGGTTTCCAGTACCTAAAGCAGGAACAGAGCTTAACTCACCATCGCGGTACAAGGTACCATATTCCACAGAAACGATAAAAATATCTGGTCACTGTTCCATTACCTTCCGTTCCCCTAAAGACTGCCCTGATTCCTTATCATAAATCGTTACCAGATTCTGTCCCATCGCCTAACTTATTACTGTTCTGAGCCGTGGGAAACTCTCTATCAATTACTCATCTTTCAACCAAACCAGTTACACTTCCCCCTACCGATCCATCAGCCTCATCTCAGTGTTTATCAGGGTATATGAACGTATAATCTCCCAGCTCACCCATGAACTGCTAAACAACACTTTGCACTTCCTGCTAACCAAAGTAGTCTCCGACTTGGATTCTCTAGCGACGAATAACTGCTGTGCCTCATCCATTTTCTGTCTCACCAATTCAGTAAGCAAATGACCGTGTACAACATCCGAATCTGTTTTACAAACTCCAGACGTATACAGTTCAAGTAAACCGTATCCACCTCATTGCATCCTTTCTACCCAACCGCTAGTCTTTTATAAACAAAAATATCACCAATTTCCGTATCTTCCAATTCTCTAGGTGCACTCCACAGTTCTCACTCATATATATCCACTACACTGCTGTCATTCTTAAGTCCACCTTCAGCTGTCCATCTCACCCAGTAAACTTGCGACACCTGCTCCCCACACTTATAGCCCAACCCCCAGAAACCCCAACGATCCGTTCAAACTCATTTCAGCCAGTGATTCCTCAACATAAATCGCTCCAAAACCTAGGCACTAATAACAGGACGAACCACGTGCAGCTTTTATCCCCATGAGTTCTACCTTACAATTTTCAATCGTCCTATCCAATTAACACAGTAATAGATTTTTGGCTAACCCTTCGACTGTCAATCAGCATTAAAATCCCACTGACTAATCATAAACCTAACAGCACATAATGGATTAAAGCTGCTAAAACTACTAACCATCACATTCCATACCAAAGCTTCTATCCAGTCTTTCCTCCATTATGTCAGTGTGTCCAGGTTCTTCTGCTCCACCAAAATTCTATCAGTCCTTCCAAATCCTCAAACATCGTACATCTGCCTCGCCTTCGGTATGCGTTATCTCGCCACTGTAATTCTGCCTCTTCTCAGACACCGAAAATCCTCAGACTTCGTACATTTCCTGCCGTCTTGACACCATCCAACATCTACAATATCACATAATATATTACTATTCTGGACCATGGGAAACTTTAAACCGAAGCTTCTGCTTTCCACTGCTCATACTCCTCCGCGCTTGGTGTAACAACTATACAATGCTCACAGAAAATGCCAAAGAAAATTTAATCATCTCCTCGTACCTGACCAAGAAATCTGACGAGAGATTTACCCAGTCTTCCATATTTAATATAATAATCAATAACATACCCATGTCAGTGCCATTATTTTCCCCCCTTTCCCATCTTCGCATCCCTTCCAACAGCTTGGTTCACGTTCTTCATTCCCACCTTCTCCATACCACAACCTTTCCAAACATTTCCTTGAAAGCACTCATTACATTCTGCTCATTTTCCGTAAGTTTGTGGAGTGGAATAAAGTGGTATATTACTGTTATAATTATTACCTATTTTTTTTAAAGATAACCAAATTTCTTAAGATATTCAGTGCACTGCTGCCCTCTCACCAATTTTAAAAACATGTACGTTTTTTTCATTTATTTCTTCTTAAAAGTATGCTTGGACATTTCATATATGCTCTCGGTTGAAGAGGAGTAACATACCAGTCTCCCAAATGGACGAGGGGATGAAACCATAATAAAGAGAAAGAAACGTAACTGGGTCCAATCACTGCCAAACCTGATGTCTAGCAACGTTTATTCGCATAACAGAATACGTATGGCCCATAAAAATTGAATTTTCACATTTTCTGCATGTTATTTCAAATCATAAATTTAAAAAATTTGCATTTGGTTTCTAATTAATTTATTTAAGCATACAAATATAAACAATTAATGCAGCTTAATCTTCCCGTTTCTCAATGTGCAACACTTTGTTGGTCATTGTACCTTATTTCATAATAACAAGTGTTCACGTAGTGTTAAAGAAATGTATATTTTCTGTTTGTTATGCGTCGCCGACACGAGTTCATGACAACGCGGCCCATTGATAGGCTTACAATATTTTTTGGGTTCAACCCAGGACATATGACCATACTTTTTGTGTCTAACACAGGGCACATTACTTAAAAGTCTTAAAACCGTGCTGAAACATAAACGTTATTTATTCGATTGCATTTTGCACTAGACATGATTTTTTTTAGAAATGGTTTGTTTGTTTTAATTACATCACAAAATTCACAACAAAAAGTTCTGAATGAATTTTATCATTTAGCACATGTTTAAACAGTATATGCAGAAAGTCTATCCCTCGCTGCAGACCAAATGTTCCAGATGATTGGAAGAACTACGTCAAGGGTCAGATGTCCCAGACAAAGACATCGCAAACTCAACCATTTTAAAAATATTGCAACATCAAATATCAGCCCTATGCTACCTTAAAAATTTCCTCTTAAGCAGGAAGCTTGAGATCACTGTTATTCCCGTCTTTGTATTTAAAAAATTCTCTTTATGTTTGTTGAAGCAGTATCATTAATGGCACTCCCATGTTCAACTGGTTTCACGTGTTCTTTTGTACCACCTTTTCATTTATGTGCAACAGAAAATTGTTCGGTAGACCGTGGTTAATAACTCTGTCATTCCACAATTTTAAGAATTTGTTTTGTTATTAAAGGCCAACATTAAACATGCACTTTCTTTTGTCCATTGCTAAGCGATGAGACCAAAAAAACAAATAGAGATAAAATGAACAACGAGTTACTTACAACACGTAAACAATATAAACACATTGCCCTTGTTGGTCTGCCAAATGACTGAGTGAAAAGTTGTGGCGGGACCGGTAGCCACGCCTCCCTACTGATGTCAGAGCTTGCTCCAAGGTCGGCTGAGAGAGACACGACCATAAGAGAATGTTAAAAAACGATTCGAACATATAGGTCTAAAAAATAAAAAAAATTGTCGCCAGTCATAAAATTATCAATCCCGTGACAATCCTGCAACACCGAACATTACTCGGACAGCACCATAAAAACCAGGTCTGTCAGGGCTGGTAGCCTGGCCGTTGGTCATCGGCGAACGCGACGCGCGGCAGTGCACCTCACTTCGAGGAATCAGCCCACAGCCAGCGCCCGGGGATGCCGGCGGCCGCATTGTCAACAACCACCACGCACATTGTTATATTAAAATGAAACTAATTTGTAAATGAAGTATTTATCCTTCTATATTAGTTCTACAAGAGTTCACATGAAATCTACATTGAGTGAGTATGTTATCACGAAATTAATGCATGCATCTGTGAAGAAATGTACGTAAATAAATCTCAAACAGAAAAAGTAATCGGGGTGTGGAAATATTCTGAATTTGCGGACTTTTATCCACTAACAGCTTGGAAGGCATTTCAAGATTAAAAAACTCGAATAATTTGCTGTCTTCTGAGAACAAAAACACTGTTCAAATTACATTAATATTTATTCAATAAAATTATGGAAAATAATTTCATAATAAAAACTGTCTGGGCTGCAGAGCTATTTAGCATCAATATCTTCACCCTTTTCGAGCATCATCAGATTTTGTAAGAGTAGCTGGATATAACCTATCCGTCATATACTGAAGAGCCAAACAAATTGGTATCGTGTGGAACCCCCGCGAGCACGCAGAAGTGCAACAACACGACGTGGCATGGACTCGACTAATGTCTGAAGTAGCACTGGAGAGAATTGACACCGTAAATCCTGCAGGGCTGTTCATAAATCCATGAGAGTACGAGGAGGTGGAGGTCTATTCTGAATAGCACGTTGCAAGGCATCTCAGATGTGCTCAATAATGTTCATGTCTGGGGAATTTGGCGGCCTGCGGCATTGTTCAAACTCAGAATAGAGTTCCTGGAGCCACTCTGCAGCAATTCTGGACGTGTGGGGAGTCACATTGTCCTGCTAGAATTGCCTAAGTCCGTCGTAACGCACAATGATCATGAATGAATGCACGTGACCAGACAGGTTGCTTACGTACGTGTTAACTATCTCAGTCGTATCCAGACGCATTAGGGATCCCATATCACTCCAAATGCACATGCCCCACACCATTACAGAACCTTCACCAGCTTGAACAGCCCCTGCTGACATGCAGGGTCCATTGATTGATGAGGTTATCTCCAAACCTGTACACGTCCATCCGCTCTATACAATTTGAAACGACTCGTCCGGCCAGGCAACATGTTTCCAGTCATCAACAGTTCAATGTCGGTGCTGACGGGCCCAGGCGAGGCGTGAAGCTTTGTGTCTTGCAGTCAGCAGGGATACACGAGTGGGCCTTCGGCTCTGAAATCCCATATCGACGATGTTTCTATGAATGGTTAGCACATTGACCCTTGTTGATGGCCCAGCATTGAAACCTGCAGCAATTTGCGTCTTGAAGCATTCTCTTCAGTCGTCGTTGGTCCCGTTCTTGCAGGATCTTTTTCCGGTGGCAGGGATGTCGGAGATTCGATGTTTTACCGGATTCCTGATATTCACGGTACACTCGTGAAATGGTTGTACTGGAAAATCCCCACTTCATCACTACCTCGGAGACGCTGTGTCCCATCGCTCGTGCGCCAACTATAACACAACGTTCAAACTGACTTAATCTTGATAACCTCCCATTGTAGCAGCAGTAACAGATCTAACAGCTGCGCCAGACACTTGTCTTATAATAGGCGTTGCTGACTGCAGCGCTGTATTCTGCCTGTTTACATACACTACGTGATCAAAAATATCCGGACACCACCAAAAACTTACGTTTTTCGTATTAGGAATATTGTCCTGCCACCTACTGCCAGGTACTCCATATCAGCGACCTCAGTAGTCATTAGACATCGTGAGAGAGCAGAATGGGGCGCTCAGCGGAACTCACGGACTTCGATCGTGGTCAGGTGATAAGGTGTCACTTGTGCCATACGCCTGTAAGCGAGGTTTCCACACTCCTAAGCATCCCTAAGCACTGCTTCCGATGTGAAGGTGAAGTGGAAACTTGAAGGGAGATGTACAGCACAAAAGTGTACAGGCCGACCTCGTCTGTTGACTGACAGAGACCGCCGACAGTTGAAGAGGGTCGTTGGTTGGTTGGTTGGTTGGTTTGGGGAAGGAGACCAGACAGCGTGGTCATCGGTCTCATCGAATTAGGGAAGGATTGGGAAGGAAGTCGGCCGTGCCCTTTCAGAGGAACCATCCCGGCATTTGCCTGGAGTGATTTAGGGAAATCACGGAAAACCTAAATCAGGATGGCCGGACGCGGGATTGAACCGTCGTCCTCCCGAATGCGAGTCCAGTGTCTAACCACTGCGCCACCCCGCTCGGTAAAGAAGAGGGTCGTAATGTGTAATAGGCAGACATGTATCCAGACCATGACACAGGAATTCCAGACTGCATCAGGATCCACTGCAAGTATATGACAGTTAGTCGGGAGGTGAGAAAATTGGATTTCATGGTCGAGCGGCTGCTTATAAGCCACACATCACGTCGGTAAATGCCAAACGACGCCTCGGTTGGTGTAAGGAGCATAAACATTGGACTATTGAACAGTGGAAAAACGTTGTGTGGAGTAAAGAATACGGTACACAATGTGGCGATCCGATGGCAGGACATGGGTATGGCGAATGCTAGGTGAACGTCATTTGCCGGCGTGTGTAGTGCCAACAGTAAAATTCGGTGGCGGTGGTGTTGTGGTGTGTTCGTGTTTTTCATGGAGGTGACTTGCACACCTTGTTGTTTCGCTTGGTATTATCACAGCACAGGCCTACTTTGATGTTTTAAGCGCCTTCTTGCTTCCACTGTTGAAGAGCAATTCGGGGACGGCGATTGAATCTTTCAACACGATTGAGAACCTGTTCATATTGCACGCAACAATAACATCTCTGTAATGGACTGGCCTGCACAAAGTCCTGGCCTGAATTCTATAGAACACCTTTGGGATGGTTTGGAACGCCGACTTCGTTCCAGGCCTCACCGATCGACATCCATACCTCTCCTCAGTGCAGCACTCCGTGAAGAATGGGCTGCCATTCCCCCAAAAACCTTCCAGCACCTGGTTGATCGTATGCCTGCGAGAGTGGAAGCTGTCATCAAGGCTGATGGTAGGCCAACACCATATTGAATTCCAGCATTACCGATGGAGGGCGCCACGAACTTGTAAGTCATTTTCAGCCAGGTGTCCGGATACTTTTCATCACATATTGTATCTCTGTATTTGAATAATATGCCTATACCAGTTTCTTTGGCGCTTCAGTTTGAAACCATATGCTAAGGCAAATTAACGCAAAAGCAACCCTTCCGTTATTATAACATACGCGTATAAAGTGGAAAGCAGACCTTAAGCATAGCAGCAGACCCCGCCATAGTAGCACAATAGGATCACGCTCCAAATATAAACGCGGTATGACACGAACACGGCACAGTGTCCGTTTGGCGCGCACGCAAATATCACTGTGAGAGGCAAGGATGCCAGCACTGCGTGCAGTGCGGCTAAAGGTGCCCAGTTGGCCCGCAAGACCGGCTAAGGCACATTTACGAAATACACAAAGTGCGTAAAAGAAGTAGATTAAGATGCATATGTGCAAACTATTACAATTGCATGGAACCGAAAATACCTTATGGCACCGCTATGTAAGGCAGAAAAAATAGGTAAAATGACGATGTGATAAATAGTGATTCAAAATATGTTCCAAAGATCCGTCATAAGGAGTAAAGCAGCTAAATTTTAAGATGCATACACAACTGTATCCAGTCAAGATCAACAAAGCTAAGTATCAAGGCTTAAGGATCAGCGGCAGTCATAAATATTGCAAACTAGTGTCAAAGACCTATTTTTGTCAATAATCTAAAGAAATATAAAACACGAAGAAGTTAAGTCATCCACTATATAATATGGTCATTACAATTTCCCCCAACATCCCCCGTAACAAACAAGTTAAAGATAACGTTATCAACGTAAAATGAAAAGTATCATTGCAGCAACATTCTAAACACTGGTAGCACTGTATAATGACATACTTGATTTCTGCTAATCAGTTGATCTTTCAACAATTTCCCCATATTGGCACAGAGATTTTAATTAATTTCCAGCTCGTCGAACAGATTCAGCCTTTCCCCCTTCTTAGCAACGAGTAGTATTTCTAAGTTTTCTATTGTGTTAGACTGGTGCCTGCTCAAAATGCGAAGTAAAAGTGAATTACCTTTAAGCTGACCTTTCGTAGTTAGCAGGTGCTCACTGAAGTTAGTCTTAAACATTCTGCCAGTCTGGCCTATATTTATGACATTTCACAATTACTGTACTCTAATTCGCATACGGCCGACCCTGCATACTTATCTTTACGGTGGCTTTAATTCTGAATATAATTATGCTGATTTTTATTACTAATAATGAAAACAACATGCAAATCCTGGTTTTTGAAAAAGCTTAGCCAAATTATTAGAGACGTTCCCATGTGCAGGATCTTCAGAAAGTTGGACCTCGCGAACAAGTATTAGCTGAACTACATATTTTACAAAAACTTAACTTTTCTAATAGAATACTACGGTTGATACAATTAAGTGTCTTTGCTAAGTCACAGAATATCCGAATTGGTTATGTGTTATCATTCAAAGATTTTATTATGGCCTCAGTAAATGCATAAATATCTGACTCATGAGAATAACCCTTTTGAAATCCAAGCTGTGCTTGGCTAGGCATCCCATTACTACATAGATACATAACAACCCTGGGAGTACATTAAATTTCCAAAACGTTAAGGAAACCTAAGGAGTGACAGTAGGCTGTAGTTATTGATATCTGCAGTGCCACATTCTGTATAGAGAACCCAATCTATGGCATTTTCAGTCTTTCTAGAAACACACTCCGAGTTAATGATGCATTACGTAAGTGACTAAAAACAATACATACTATAAGGCCACAACTTCTTAGTGTCTTTTTAACCTCCCCCTCACTTATCGACCTTAATGACAGTGAAAAATTAAACCGCGTGTACCTAATGGAAATTTGGGAAAAGCAATCGTCACCGAAGTTAATCTGTCGGTAAAGAGGGAGGAAAGGGTTACATCTAAATGAAAGGAAAAATGCAAATGAAACTGGTGGAAATTAATTTTCAAAAGGGGTAAAGTTAATAAAGAAAGTTAATGTGCGGCCGTTACGTTAACAATTAACTAGCGGTAATTAGATACTTGAGATTTGGGGGAAATTACGGTCGCCAGTCCTAAGGACAATTACTATAGTAACTGAAAAAGAAAGGTTATTACACATATAATTAGCACTAGAAGCGTGGCAACTGAAGGTTGACACGTGTAGTGTGAAAACTGAAAGTTTGTCAGAAGTAATAAATTTCGCTACACTCTGACTTAATTTAGCAAAAGAATTAATAAAACCGGAAAATCGAAAGTTAATTTAGTGACTGAAGTTAATAGTGAGCTTTGTTTCTGAAGCACATAGAAATTCAGTAAAATACGGTTAGTCTTGGACTACCTCAACAATCATTTCAAAAGCTACTTGAATCTACGCAATTTAGAAATAAGAGATTTAACTTTGAACTTGAATTAAATGATTCTGAACAATTAACAATAGTAAAATTTAGTACGTACCAAGCTGAGCTGCAGTCACAGGTAAGCTAAAATATGCTAACAAAACTCGCACTCTTAATTTGTGCTCGTGTAATCTAAATATTGTAGCCAGCTATGAATACTTTAACTGAACTTTGAAACTAAAGCAGTGAAATCTAATTATATTATTTTAATGCTGGCGTTTGAATTTCAACGACACTCGGGTTCATTTCGGAAAAGGGAGGGACCCTGCTTGGCAATGCAATTGGGACAATGAGCAAAAAAGGTTCATGCTAAGTTACTGTAATTTTGAGATGCAACAATTTTAAAAGTTTGAAAAGCTGAGGTCTGCCATACAGTTCTAAAACTTTACGTGCTTCCAGTCTTCCTTGTTGGTTGATTGAAGGTTTGAAGCCGTCGATCGAGGAGGTGGCTACAGTCACTCATTGTCGGCCGTCGCTGTTGCAGAAGCCGGATGTTGGCGCGCCTTCTTCTCGACACGGTCACCAGGCGAAACGGGCTCTTGATGTGCGCCAGCTAATGCTTCCCGTCCGCGACACCATGTCAGAAACTATCGTCGCAAGTTGAGCGCAATTACATGCTGCCAAACCCCGAAAGCGCGGCAACTCGCGGGAGTTTCACACAACACACCTGCTCCACTGCACCACCCCCGCCAGACTCCCTCTCTCCCCGCGCTCCACGCGACAGAGTTAACGCTACCTAAACACTTTTGTTCCCCACACGACCTATCGATGTATTCGTTCGATAGCATAGTTTTCCCTAGGCAAGACCCAGCGTAAAAATACAAATAATATTTACAAAACAACAAATTATACATCGACATAAATGCATAAATATATAGATACAAATAGTAAAACAATTACAATATATAAAGACACAGAAATGTCATCTCTTGAGGTAGCAAAACAAGGGAAAAAAATTATAGAACAATAGATGGAAATAGGAGGTTACGCATTTCCGACGTTACATGTTATACGATACATTATCCATCCCTCATAAACTTTTGCTTTTTAGAGTCATGATGATATTCCTCTTTGCAAATAGGGATGTGAGATTAATTTTTAGTTCACGAAATGTCCTCTACATTGTTTCTTCAGTGTACTGCTTTCCTTTCTCTTTTCAACTTTTTGCACCAATTTGCTCACGTATTCTTAAAAAAGAATGTGATATCTATAGTGACCTAAGTTTCTTTAGTGACTTGCCATTGTTACGAGGGTCACTCCAAAAGAAATGCACACTATTTTTTTTTTAAAATCCAAATTTTATTCTACATGTTTGAAAGTTTTACAGTGTGTAGATACATCCTTTAAGAACAATATTTTCATTTCTCCACATAATTTCCATCCCTCTCAATACCTTACGCCATCTTGGAACCAGCGCCTGTGTACCCACACCGTAAAATTCTGGATCAATCTGTTGGAGCCACTGTTTGGCAGCGTGCACAAGGAAGTCACACTTCCTTTCCCTATCCCAACGTAGCGTGACAATTCGTTCACTGTGATGCGTTTGTCAGCAGTCACCAATTCGTTAACTCTCTGCACATTGTCTGGAGTGTGTGCAGTACGAGGCCTGCCGCTGCGAGGACAGTGCCGTGCCCGCTTTCATCATGTAACCTGCTTGCACACCGACTAACTGTACTGCGATCGACAGCAGCATCTCCATACACCTCTCGTGGATGTTTCTCACTGTCTCGTTCTCACAGCACAGGAATTCTATGACAGGACGTTGCTTCTGACGAACGCGAAGTGTAGCAGCCAACTTGAAGAGATGTTGCGACGGCGGCGCTCACGGGAACAGGTTGAACTAAGTTTGAAAACAAGCGGGAAGGATGTATCTACACATTGTAAAACTTTCACACATGCAGAATGAAAACTGTATTCTTACAAAAATAGTGTGCATTTCTTTTGGGGTGACCCTCGTACATTTAATTATCTTTTTAGGAAAACTAGTTTCAAAACCGGGTAAAAAATGCATTAAGAAATATGGTTAATTTCATTTTCATTCAACATTTTAAAGCTTTGTTTAAAGTCTTCAGTAGTATTGCCGTTGATAAATCTCATCGTTTTTTAGAGTTTTTCAGAACTTTACATGGAGATGAGTAACAAAATGTGACTCACTGTCCATCGTGATCTGATTGTCCGTTTACCACTGGACAGACATATGTCTCTTTAACTTCTGCTTGTTGAATGAATATATTATCTAAGAGTACTAGTATCTTGAGTGATTTGGGCATGAAAATTTATGATTGATACCTAATTATGAGATGCTAAATGCACGTCTGGGCAATTCTCCTGCCACATTCCTTCAAGAAATTTTCATTAAAATCACAACAAATTAGTAATCCCTTCCTTCTGTCTGACAAAGAGCGCAATAATTCATCAAAATTTCCCATTTACTCTGTGGTAACCTGTACCGCCGACCGAGATGGCGCAGTGGCTAGCACACTGGACTCGCCGTCGGGAGGACGGCGGTTCAATCCCGCGTCTGTCCCTCCTGATTTAGTTTTTCCATGATTTCCCTAAATCGCTTCAGGCAAATGCCAGGACGGTTCCTTTGAAAAGGCACGGCCGATTTCCTTTCCCATCCTTCCCTAATCCAATAAGACCGATGGCCTCACTGTTTGGTCTCTTCCCCCAAATCAGCCAATTCCAACCCAACCCAAGACCTGTACACTGTAACAATTACAAATATTACGTTTGGCATTAGTAATTCACGAGAATGTGCATCTATACCCTGAGCTACACAAAATTTACTTATTTCTACATTTTTGTATTTATATTCATTTTTTTATGAATCCCTTCCTTCTGTCTGACAAAGAGCGCAATATTTTACCAATATTTTTAATAAAAATTTCCCATTTACGTAGTGGAGTCCTGTGACAACTCCTCGTTTATCCATATTGGAGCAATATGAATACGCAGTTAACTTATGATCATTTACATTTCTATCTCTGTAGTTATATGGTGTTCAGAAAGACAGATGACATCAATTTCTTTCTAACTAATAACATCTGTCTAAAAAGTCAATAACTCATTTGCATTACATTTTACACCCCTACGCTGATGGAGCAAGTTGATTTCGCTTTCTCCTCTGTTATTAGAAAGTGAACTGGTAGTCTTTGTCAGTTTATTTTCCTTTAATGCTAACCTTCTGAATTCTGACCCCTTTATGTTTCTTGCGAAGAGATCTTGTAACCCCTCCTATTTAGGTTAAACCATGACAAGTATATCCCCATCTTCCTACAGCAACTACCGGAACAGCACTAATATGAGATTTATAATCCATCTGAAGGGACCCTCTCAGCTCTACATTTACTCGCTTAACAACTGAGTTCACCCAGTACTGGTTGTGGCGCAACAGAACCTCCACAAAACGCACGCTTTTGTGCTCAGTAGTTGCCATTATTTTGCCCAGGTTACCCATGATACAGTACTTCTCGTTTTCAGCCAGGCTGTTTCGCGGTGGTCTCGCGGTTCTAGGCGCGCAGTCAGGAACCGTGCGACTGCTACGGTCGCAGGTTCGAATCCTGCCTCGGGCATGGATGTGTGTGATGTCTTTAGGTTAGTTAGGTTTAAGTAGTTCTAAGTTCTAGGGGACTGATGACCACAGCAGTTGAGTCCCATAGTGCTCAGAGCCATTTGAACCATTTGAACCAGGCTGTTTCCGGATCCCCGAACTATCAACACTTGATCTTCTTCTTGAAATACTTATACAACAGTGCTAAGTTTTCTGTTTCCTAATTAAAGACTAGCAGCAGGTATCACAAAACTTGTGGCCTGGTGTCCTGCACCTAGTTTTTCCTCTAGCTGGTAGTCGACAACTCTCCTATAGCGGCTGGCTGGCAGCAGAACTCTGCTTTTCTTATTGTGTTTTTCTCCCGGCTCTTCTTACTCTAATTTTGATAACAAGCGAAATCTATCGCTTAATGGAATTTCGTATTCTGTGACAAAATTTTCCCCCTTTCGTCTTTTGCTTGGTACTTTTCCCCAGTACACATTCGCAAAACCTTCTTCGTCTGCTGTAATTCAAACCTCACATTTTCTAACTTTGCTTGGAGGTCAGAAAGCTTCGCTTCCTTTTCCACGATTTTCCGATCTTTCTGGCATATCTTACAGTTCCATGGAAGAGCCCGTCTCCCCTATTGCAGTCGCCTGCTATCTCCCTCTTTAACTAATCTATGGCAACTAGTAACATCCGTACTTACCACATAAGGCTAATTAGTGATCTTAACGCTAGATACAATGAAACAAACGAAAATGAAATTTATGTTACCCTTTTCGTACAATTGTCGCGCACAAATGTGGCTTAAAACCACGATTGTTGTCCCAATAAGAAATACAGTTTTTACATCGTTTTAACTTATTTGACAATACAATAGCGCTTATACAAATGTAATTACACTTATATTATATTTATAACAACAAGAGATGTTCAAAAGTAGCTTCTGATCTATTTAAGCAATTATTAGCGAGAGCAGTATTCCAAACGATCTCGAGGGCGCAGCTGGCAGTTCTCTAAGGTGATCTCGTTACCGCGAATTTCGACGTATTCTAGTATCCAACTGAGTGACACCTCTCTACCAGTAAGTGTAAACGCGTTTTTGGGAAAATGGCGGAGTGTGAAGGAGCACATTCTCTTCTCTCAGAAACGTTCCCATTGTTGAGGTAATATTGCTAAGCTTCGCGAGAAATTCGCTAGAAGTGAAAGCAAAGAAGCAGTAATGTTGATTACGTATATTCTATTGTTATAACCTACGGGAAGAATTCCTTCACATATTTCCCTCGGCTTTCTCGTAGAATTACGCCGTACTTAACTGATGGGAAGACTCTTTAACACTGTCATTATAGAAAGGGAGAGATTTATTGCCTTTCCCAAGCGTCCTGCCACATTCAGCGAATATCCCTGACCGCGAGTACCAGTTTGCGAGAGAAAAGCGTCGGCGCAGCTCGGATGAAATCTCAATTACGCTTCCGAGGGCAGCCGTGCAGGCGTCCATTAGGAGGCGCTACGTAACTCGTCACAGCCAGGCCGCATGGCAGCTCCACGCCTCGCGCGAAAATTACAGCTCTCGTTCTGACCTGCAGTGACGCAACATTGTTTCCAGCAAACCCGCTGTGTGAGGAATGCGACCGACAGCGTGTGTTCTCCGTGATTCCACGCAACACGACTCTCGTAAAACTAACAACTTAATAAGTGCCGACAGTAATAAAGGGAAAACACAGAAGACGGACGAGCGTCTTGCACTGCAGGCTTCTGGAGGCAGCGCTGAAGCTGCCTGGCAAGCTGTGGCTCCAGCATGGCGGAATAATCAGCAAATACTCTGTGTTAACGATTTGTTGGAGCACGTCAACGTGGGCTTCGCTTTTGGAACAGTCTGTCTTCTTGTCTCACTTACTCCTATATTATCCTCCCACAACCATTATTTTTTCATTGTATTTGTTTGATCTGCACAATTTAGCCTAAGCTTTCATGTTCTCCTTCCTTAATGTCGAACGAAACTGCTCTAATCGTACATGCCTCTGAAATGTGTCGTAGCAATGAAAGACGGCCGTTTTGGAATGGGCGCCGTTCATGTATCGCAGGATTGCTCTACACTCGGCGTTAAGACACTTGTTTGATCGTAGATAATGAGCCACGCGTCGCCTCTTTCTTCTAAAACGAGGTATGTTTACTAAAACGAGAAAGTACAAGGCTGTATTAGTACGAGTGACCAGCTCTGTCCGATGAGAATGCCAAGTGGCAGAAATCGGTTGTGTTTCAAATTGTTCAAATGGCTCTGACCACTATGGGACTTAACATCTGAGGTCAATAGTCCCCTAGAACTTAGAACTACTTAAACCTAACTAACCTAAGGACATCACACACATCCATGCCCGAGGCAGGATGCGAACCTGCGACCGTAGCCGTCGCGTGGTTCCAGGACTGACGCGCCTAGAACCGCTCGGCCACTCAGGCCGGCTCGGTTGTGTTTCACCACGTTCTGCAGGACGCAGCCGCTTCTTCCTTGTTCATCGCCCCGGGCAATATATTAAAGTAAACAGTTTCGTAAACACTCGCCTAGTGTGAATATGAGTGCATTCGACTAGAAAACATTGATATTATGGCGATATAACAGCCTACGGCAAGTGTTTACAATAGCTCTCATACGATTAGGAAGTATCATAGAAGTCAGATTAGGTAAGGTGCTGCTGCTTTCATTTTTTTTGTGCAAATCTCACTTGAAGAATATCGCAATTTTGTACAAGTTTTTACTTGACTCAGAACACGCTGTGATCTAAATTTGGCACCCGTGTTAGGCATCTGTTAACTCAGGTAATTTGTAATAGCCTTTTCCATTCACGACAAAGTTTTCAGGGAATCCGTAAAATTATTTCTTGTGTGAATCTGCGATGTTATCTCGAAGGAATATGAGAGACTTTTACTCAATGTTTATACATGACCACCATGGTGAGGCTCTACAGTTAATCTACTAATAAATTACGCTGCATTTACATTTAGAGCATTCATTATCTCACAGCTTTTCCTGGTATTTAAACTTCAGCCACGTATATTTACCTCCATCTTATAATTCTCGCGTACTTCCATGGGGCGGTGTGCCTCTCACATTTGTGTTGAATTTACATTGCACATGCATCCCCTAACAGGGTTTCGTGTTTTGTAAACGATTTTCAGCAAACAAGATAAGTTGACGCTGATGCATTTCCTGCTGCTGAGACTACGTAAATGTGAACCATTGAATCCAGCACACAGAATAAATGTTTATAAGTTATTAACACAAGTAGATAACAGACGGCACAGACATTTGTCCTTGCACAGATAGGATCTATAAGGTGGGCTTGATCACACTTGATGGCTAGACTACACTATTCCTGTGTTACTTACACGTAACTTTCCTCATAATGAATGAAATTTTCACTCTGCAGCGGAGTGTGCGCTGATATGAAACCTCCTGGCAGATTGAAACTGTCTGCCAGACCGAAACTCGAACTCGGGACCTTTGCCTTTCGTGGGCAAGTGCTCTACCGACTGTTTTTTTTTTTTTTTTGTTCATCATTGTTCGTTGTAATTGGGCTTGGCAAACGTCATATGACATCGACCGAAGTTCGTTTATGATCTCTTCTCTCAATTTTTTCTATTACAGGGACCAGCTAGCTCTGTGACCAAACACGCAGAGCCACCGTGCCTGCTGCCGACTAAGCTACCCAAGCACGACTCACGACCCGTCCTCACAGCTTCAAATCTGCCAGTATCTCGTCTCCTGCCTTCCCAACTTCGCAGAAGCTCTCCTGCGAACCTTGCAGGACTAGCACTCCCCATTTTTGTCGCGCTTTTGGATGAGCTTATCGTTAGTCAAAAGATTGGGCTACATTCACTTTCTCTGTCGGCGTACGCGCGATGCAGACCACGTACATGATCGTTGAGTCAAAGAGAGTGACGAAAAGCGTAGACAGCGTTTGGAGGCAAATTAAATAAGAATTTCTCGACTGCGATCTATTGTAACTCCGGAACAAAGGATACATTCGAGTTCGACTCGCTCAAGTGAAGCTTCGGCGTAAAATAATTTGGATCGTCGATAAAAGAGACGGCCAAACGCGACAATTCGAACTGAATATTTGGCGTTCACATACGATCGAACAGTCGATTGCGGCGCGGATGTATTGGTCGACTTCGGAACAGTAAACAATGTTGTCAACAATGCAATGCAATGCTTTGAGGTTTCGACAAGAACTACGAGGATTGTAATGTGCGAGCGGAGAGGTCAAATTACCACAACTGACACTGCCACCAGAGCAGTTTCAAATTAAGCGTGTGGAGGTTCGAGTCTTCCCTCGGGCATGGGTGTGTGTGTTTGTTCTTAGGATAATTTAGGTTAAGTAGTGTCTAAGCTTAGATGACCTTTGCAACTGAGTCCCATACGATTTCACACACATTTGAACATTTTTTTGAAATTAAGCGTGTCAAGTTTCCGGTTCGCCTTGCATTCGCAGTGACGAATAATAAATCGGAAGACCAGTCGTTGGATGTGTACGGAATAAACGTTAAATTGCCGTGTTTTTCCCATTGGCGTATGATCGAGAGTTGGCAAACTATCAGCGCTATTCGATTTCTCTCCGGCCGGAAAGTCAAACAATCTCGTTCATCATAAAGCGTTGCGATGAACGCATTAAAATCACCAACAAATAATTGTCCGGACAACGAATTCCGATTATTTCATTTCTATAAATTTATGAACTTACTGAAATTGCTTACTTACAATTCACAGAAATTCAAATAAAGATTCTAATGGATGAATCCTTGTCAGGAAGTGACAGTTACGATTCACACAAATTCAGAGAAAGATTCGATTGGATGAATCCCTTCTTGGACAGAGATTCGATTGAATGAATTCCTTCTAGACCCATAGACTGCAGAAAACACAACCTAAGCCACTGATGAAACCGACTTTTTAATCAAGAAACACTTTCTGTTAAACCGGCTGCGAGAAAGCACTTTCTAAGCTGTGCTGTGAAAATGTGTCGTTTTGTTTTCCTTTTCGCAATAATTATTAAAAGAATACAAGAAAGCTTTGTTTATGGCTGAGTTCAAAATTCTACCTCTCATAGATTAAAACCATGCGAAATTCTGTCATTGAAACCACCCTCCTCAAAGATCCAGCAGCTGTAAAGGTCTCTCTCATACCCTGTGTACTGATTTACCCTCTCATTTTATCAATAAATGAGGTCGGAGGGGGAAGGAGGTGGAAGAGGATTCTCCCCGGGGGGAGAAAATGGATATAAAGAAGGGGACAAAGAGATGGGGGAGGAGGAAATGGATACAGAGAGTGTGGGATAAGAGATGTACAGGGAGCGGGGAAGATGATGGACAGAGATAGTGTGGAGGAGGAGGGGATGGACCAAGTGGAGCGGGAGGAGTATCAGGACAGAATGCCCGCCCGGCTAGCCGCGCGGTCTGACGCGCTGCTTCCCGAGCGGAAAGGCGTGCCGGTCCCCGGCACGAATCCGCCCGGCCGACTTGTGTAGACGTCCAGTGTGCCGGCCAGCCTGTGGATGGTTTTTAAGGCGGTTTTCCATCTGCCTCGGCGAATGTGGGCTGGTTCCCCTTATTCCGCCTCAGTTGCACTATGTCGGCGATTGCTGCGCAAACACTGTCTCCACGTAAGCTACCCCATAATTACTCTACCACGCAAACATTTGGGGCTACACTCGTGTGGTATGAGACGTTCCATGGGGGGTGAGAGGGAGAGGGGGCCTGGGGGTCTTCTGGGGGCTGAACCACACAATAAACCAGCGTTCGGTGTGGGGCGGCGGTGAGGTGGGTGGACTGCTGTGGCCTGTTGTGAGGTTGTGAGCCACTGAGGGCTACGGCGGGACGAAGCCTCTCCGTCATTTCTAGGTCTCCAGTTCAATACACAATACACACAAAGGGGACAGGACCTATATGGAATTCTCATACCTATTTGTCAACTGCGAAGCATTGCCGGGTTCGGATTTCTGAGGCTGACCTTCTTCATAGAACCGAAAAAGTAAGCTACACGAGCATTTTGGAGCAAATAAAAATCTATTCACACCTGACAAAAGCTCCAAATAAAATCCTGTATGAACAAATAGAACACAGAAGTAAGAAAATATTTTGAAAACTTCGACGAAATTGTTACTGAAAATAGATATTTCACAACAAAACGCAATCCTAAATTTTACGTATGATATAAATCGATTTTCATCAAAGACAAAAATTTTAAAAATAAGCCACATCTCTGACATACAGATCGATAACGCAAAGATCATGTACAAACATAACGGAACAACATCGTATGTGAAAAAATACCATTTAAGATATATTCAAAAAAGCAGCTCTGGTGAAATATCATTACAATGAACTTCTAAGAAGTTGTCTGAGATCACAAAACTTTCATTCGGCTGTTGAGGTAGGAATATGCAGCAGTATTTCTGAGTCACTGTCGATAAGCGCTGTAGGCGTGGGTGCCAAAACGATAAAATTGTTTTTTAACAAGCCTTTCTGAAGGTAGTAGTTTACTGCTACCGGTTTCCAGCATCGCTCATTTTCAAGCGATACCTAATTGTAATCTAGCTACTATCAGTGCATATAAATGTGTAATATTTAATTGTAACATAATTTTCTGCTCACGCAACATACTATTTTTTCAATGGCAATAGAAGACCGACGTGAGTGCCTTTCCTATCAGCACAACATCGCCTGCAGCGCCTCTCCTGGGCACGTGACCATTTCGGTTGGACCTTGGGCGAATGGAAAACAGTGGCCTTGTCAGATGAGTCCCAATTTCAGTTGGTAAGATCAGATGGTAAGGTTCGAGTGTAACTCAGATCCCACGAAGCTACGGACTCAAGTTCTTAAGAAGGCACCGTTCAAGCTGGTGGTGGCTCCATGATGGCGTGGCCTGTGTTTAACATAGAATGGATTGGGTCTTCTGGTTATGTAGGATATTTGGAGACTATATGCCATGATTCATGAATTTCATGTTCCCAAATAACGATGGAATTTTGATGGATGACAATGCGCCATGTCACCAGGGAACAGCTGTCCACAATTGGCCTGAGGAACATTCTGGATAATTTGAGCGAATGATTTGGACACCCAGATCACCCGATATGAATCCCGTCGAACATTTATGGGCCACAATCGACAGCTCTGTTCGTGCACAAAATCCAGCACAGGCAACACTTTCGTAATAATCTACATCTACATCTACATCCATACTCCGCAAGCCACGATTTACAGCGGTTGGGGAGACTATCCATTGCTGGCACACGTGACAGCCCTGACCTAGCCCCTCGGACTTCCACCAGTTTGGGCCATTAAAGGATGCCAATCGTGGAAGACATTTTGAGGACGATGAGGAGGTGATTCACGCAACGAAGCACTGGCTCCACCACCGGGACAAGGTTTGGTACCGACAGGGCATTCACACCATCTTTCTCGCCGAAGGAAAGTCATAGAACGGGATTGTGACTACGTGGAAAAACAGGGTGTGTAGCTAAAACACCATTCTTTCGCGTGTGTAATTCTCATTATGTTCAATAAAGAATTGTTGAAGAAAAAAATACGGTGCATTACTTTCTAGGCAGTACTCACAGAAACAAAAAAAAATATACTGAGAACTTCGACGAAGTTCTTATTGGTAACAGATAATTTGGAACAAAAGACAGTCGTAAATTTTACTTATGATATAAAAAGATTTTCATGAAACATACAAATTTTAAAAACAGACCATTTCTTTGACGCATAGATTGATATTATAATGACCATGTACAAATGTAACGAAACAAAAGAACATGCTATTTGAAAAGGGACAACGAGGGCCATAAGACGAGGTTGGTTTTTTGTTGCTAGGTGGTCTCGCGTCAGAGATCTGAAGGTCAACTTTGTTTTTTTAATTGGGATGCTGTAGTTTGGTACTAATTTTCTGGTAGCGGCTATCGAGAAGAATCCAATGACCTGTAACAGTAATGTCTTTGAAGGTCAACAAAGGTCAAAAAGGTGACATGAACGTCCATTTACAGAAGGTGTTCGAAGTGATGACCAATGGTATCGATGCAGTGCTGCAATCTTCTAATCATGGATTGAGTTGTATTCCTTATCACTTAGGCACCTATCGAAGCGCATGCTTTGACAATTCTCTCTCGTATATCGTGCACATAGTAAATATTCGCCGAATACGGCGTAACCATCTAACTTTCCAATGACAGATAAACACCATTCGACGGTTTCGCAATACAACACTAATAGGAACAGTAAGACTAGTATCGTCGAATCAACCGAATGTGAATGTGTATTCCTGCGAAGAACAAGTCGATATTCTTCTCATTTACGGAGAATGCCAACGAAATTCTATGAGCTGAAAGATATCCTCAACGTACTCAACCTACACGTCGTACATTTAAATATGTGTATGATAAATTGAGAACAACTGGATCTTTAACGCATCGGAAACATATTCGGAAAAGGAAAGTTACTAACGAGTAAACGGAAATTGGTACTCTTGCCACTGTGGTTCGAGACCCTTGTGTTAGTTCGCGTCAAAATCGCAAGGGAATCTGCCATGAGCCAGAGTAGTGTTGCTCGTGTTCTGCATCGCCATAAATATCATCCTTACCATATCAGTCTCCACCAAGAATTAACTGCTACGGATTGTACGCGTCGCATTGAATTCTGCCGATAGGCTCAACTTCAGATTCAGAGGAACGTGACATTTGTTAATTTGATTTTATTCACGAACCATGGAGATGCTAATTTGTATAACATGCATTAATGGGCAACTGAAAATCCATGTTGGGTACGGAAAGTTTCACACCAAAATCCTGGCCGGTGAATGTATGGTGTGGGTTTCTGGAGGACGGGTTCATAGGCCCCCATTCCATCGAAAGAAATCTTAATGGTAGGAAGTACACCACATTCCTGCAAGAAACATTAGGTCTGTTGTTGGAAGAAATACCTTTAGGAACAAGGAACAGAATGTGGTATCAACACGATGGGTGTCCGGCATATTTTTCGCTGAGGGCTATGAATGAGCTGCAGAGACAATTCCCAAATCGTTGGAGTGGACGCGGAGGAGATGTGTCGTGGTCGGCTCGTTCGCCATACTTGATGCCTCAGGAATTTTTCTTATGGGGATTCGTGAAAGACATTGTTTATAAAGACGTTCCAACTACACCTGAAGATATGCGAGAAAGAACTGTCAGAGCATGTGCTTCGCTAAGTGCCGATGTGATAAGGAATACCACTCAATCTATGATAAGAAGATTGCAGCACTGCATTGATACCAATGGTCATCACTTCGAATACCTTCTGTAAATGGACGTTAATGCCACCTTTGTGAGCTTCGTTGACCTTCAAAGACCTAACTTTTACACATCATTGGATTCGTCTCGATAGCAGATATCAGAAAATAAGTACCAAACTATAGCATCCCATTTAAAAATAAACAAAGTTGACCTTCATGTCTCTGAAGCGACCCCACCTAGCGACAAAAAACCAACGTCATATTATGGCCACCGTTGTCCTATGCAACTTTTCTCCCACAAACTTTTCAGCTCCTATCATACTTTCGGAGTTATTATTGGTGGCAATAGTTAGTGACTCACCATGTACATCACAAATAAATATCACACACATCCCCCCCCCCCACCGCCCTCCCTCCCGCACTTATGCACTTGATACATTATTGTTGCAGCTTTTATGGTCTAATAGTCTACTCAAAAAGAAACGATGTGATAGATGATAAAACCGATTCTCAGCAGCAAGTTGAGCGTCTTCATTTCGTCCAAATGGCCATTCAGGTGATTCTTCAAGTTAGAAAATGGATGGTAGTCCGAAGGGGCAATGTTGGTTGAATAGGGCCGGAGGGTGCGGTCGGATGGCGCGGGGAGGGGGGGGGGGCACATAGTCGGTCAGTTGGATACGCCAGGCGTTCAATTTGGCAGTCGCTACATGGGACAAGTTCGAAAGAGCATTTTTCTGCAACCAAAGTATCACTTTGATCAACTTTCATTGACGTTTCGTCATATTTTCCCCTTCAGCTAGTCGAGAAGACTGGTGTAAAACTCGTCGGTTATGTACAGCCCAGGTGTTGATAGTTCAGCAACACCTTCCAGCTGTTGTCGCAGAAAGCGAACGCCACGGCTTTTTGTGAGTTTTCTTGGCGCGGAATTTCTTCAGTCGCACCATTGCTCCGAGTTCTCCTAGGCTTTAGGTTCATAAGTGTGGAGCCAGGTTTCATCCTCATCCCTAGGCAAAGAGTCCTTTCTAGCTTCAAAATGATCCAGAACAGCTCTGGATGCCCCGACCTGTGCCTTCTGATATTCAAACATTCCGGCACGAAAAGCTAGCCATGGGGGTATACTTTCAACTTCCAGTCAATACGACGTTTCTGTTTTTGTGCATAAGGTTTCGATGCTTTACCTGCTCGTCATTGGCAGGTGTGACGGTAGAAATATTTCAGATGTGTTCCCTGGCTGACCTCCGCTAAATGAACCAATTTGAAATCAAGTCGTACAAATAATTGCCGGAAACTCGTAAACCCGGTGACTGTGTTCACGACGTACTTCTACGCAGAAAGTATCAATAAAGAATATTGACGATTGACGTCACACACCGATTAATTGCAAGGTAAGGAGGTTGGCTGCCGTGCTATACAGATCGTGCAGCCGAGCCTCAAGCTAGAACCAGTTGTGAGGCGAGTCTTACGAATGTTGGGTAGTCCGAGATGGCTGCTCTAATTCCATGTGTTGCGTCGTTTAGGACGCACGCGTGCGTGACCTGTAGCGATGAATTGCCACGCGAAGTGAAAGCCTGTATCGCATTTTAGTGTTTCATCGGCTCCGGCATAACGAAACGCTGTCCAGATATGGTAGGTTCAGTCGCAAGGCCTACTCCGATCTCCCTACAGTTACGTAATATTACGTTGAAAAATGAATCTTGAGGTGATTCTTCTTGATGAATACTTAGTTAATCTTCCATTGCTTGATTCAACAATAAATACGTTTTGAAAAGATTCTACCTTCAGAAATAAACTAATTCTTCCTTTCTCAGACATACGTGTTCCAGTGATGTTTCACCGACACTGGCGAGTTCCTTTTTTTCTGTCGAAGAACATGTATAATGTTATACCTGAATACATATAGTTTTTGAATTGTGTCCGTCACATTCAAAATGTTTCAAAAATATCTAGGATGTATGAATAAGATTCATCGAATTTTAGCACACAATATCGTGCACATCAATGAAAATAGAGGCTTAGGATAAATTTTAACTTCCACATTCAGAATGAAAGCGTATCTTGGCATTAGTGCAAGTTCATGTAGTTGCCCAGAATTGCGGCTAGTTCGTTTGCTTGTCCGTTCATGACCTCAGTCAGCTTCGAACTGGGATGGCGTCAAAGCGGCAACAAAATGCGTACTTATTACAACAGGTGCAATTCAGTTACAGCTATGCGGTGCCATTTTCGTCCAGAGTGTGACACTGTACCTCCCTCAACTGAAAGCACTCAGCGATGGCACCAGCCCTTTCAAGTCACTGGTTGTTTAGGTAACAGAAAATCCACAGTTCTTAAACGTAGAGCTTATTCAACTGTTTTTTGCACCTACGCGTGTGACTACGTTTGTTCTTCAAAATACGTGGATTCGACTGCTACAAGACCTTCATGGTACAGATAAAAAGTACACGTGAATTCACTCTAGGAGTGGAGATAGAAAACAACCACTTTTTTCACGTTTAGTAATTAATAATAAGATTACATTTTATTAATGTGGAAAAGTAAACAGTTACAATGTAAGCATATGGGTTGCACAGTAACCACTTATGGTAGTCGAGCATGAGAGAATCTGGAAAGTTTCAATTGTTTTGCGTTCTTCAGGAAAACTGAGATTCTGTTTTTTTTCTCTTTTTTGTTAAAGGAATCACTTAGGGGAAAGCCGAGCAAAGTGGCTAAGACGGTAAAACAGGCCATTAGCTTTCTGGGGGCTATAATGTGCTGGTATTCCGTAGAAAATGCTTTAACTGATTCTCCCTGAAGGGTCCAGTCGCCCTATTAAGTCTAAGCAGTTTGCTGTACTGCTCCTCATAGACAAAATAATTTTTGTGGATTTTAATTTGCCTGATGCAAGGTAAGTCGTCAGTTTGTGTATTTATTGTGGAAGGGGAATGTGACTTACGTGTTCTTAATGGAATTGTGTTGAAAGTGTCATACATTGTCTCCATAATTGTACTTTAGTTATTGAAATTTCTGTCATGCTATTGAAAGATTCAACAGCTTTTGTTCAATGGCGTCAGTGCGGGCAATGTGGCCATCTCGGCAGGTGGATTCCGGCCACTTTGTGTAAGGGAAAACGTAAAAGCAGTGACTGAAACAAGGGCCCCGCGGCGGTACTTACAGTAAGCCCTTATAACGGTGACGTACAAGCGGCAAAATAAGAAGCAGGAGGAAAAGAAAGTATAAGGAAATAAAAATGAAAAGCAGCCGAAGAGCAGAAAGATAGTAATAAGAAGAGTGCGAAGAGCAGGAAACCCAAGCCTGGAAGCTTGGGGCAGAAAATACATCAACTGCAAAGAAAAATTTTCAAGTTTGAGACCAGAGGAGCAGCGGATTTAGTGCGAGTTCTGCTCCCTCTGAGTCCATGAAGTCTGTGCGGGAGTTGAGAAAATAGTTTGTCTTTTATATATGAAAAGTATAAATCGAACAATGTTCTTTGTTAAAACAGTTTTTATCCCTAATTTTTGAGTTTAAAGCTAAGTGACCACTTTGCCCACTTATGTCGGGCAAAGCGGCCCTTTTGCCATTTTGTGAAAATTGAATTATTTAAAGTACTTAATTTAATCCTAAGGTGGTTAAACTAATCGGTATTATACTTTAATGGTTGTAGATTATAATCAGTCACTTCCAAGCATTTCTTCCACTGCTGCTTAGCTTAAAACCCAGGAATACCTTAGGCTGGCCACTTTGCCCGACTCTCTTCTTGTATATGTTGGTGATATAACTTTTTGCGCAGCTGCGAGAATATGCCGGAAATTTTATTTCTATGACACGACATCGTCTAACGTAGAACACAACTTTGTTCTGTCCTAGATGACGTCTTGTCATAATCCAGGCCCATTTACTTTCATGCATTAAATACGTTTTAACACATTTTTAAAAATTATGGACATATAGCGTGCACAAGATTTTGAAACCTAAGATATGCCAGTTGATGACATATTGTTGTAATTGAAGAATAATTAAGATTTTACTAGCTTTGTGGTGGCTTTAGGTAATAATAGCATTCTTTAAGGCTGTGGGGCACAACCAAAAGGAAATATAAGTGTCATTCAGCCACGATATGGCAGCGTAACCAAGCTGGTAATGTGCCGTATCTGCGTAGAATGCGAGAACACCTACAAAAAAGTGCACTACTTACAACATCCATTAACGGCATCAGAGGTGTGCAACAATTTCGTCCAAAGAGGTACCGCGTACAGTTGTCCAATGTCTGTGCAAAGAGCTATGAAGCTAAATGAATCTGTCATGGAACGCAAGCCGTTTACCGGGAAGCGTGCTTCATTCAGATGTAGCACCGCATAGAAGTGGGGCGCCCAGTTTTTGGGGAGGGGCACGTGGCGACAAAGTATAGAGGACCCGCAGGGTGTTGACAGAGATGTGGAAACACCAAAACCTCAACACATTACGATGCCTAAGGCGGTGTAAGAAAACGTTGGCATTCAAAACAGCTTTCAGTGGCCTCGGGATGGATAAATACTGGTCCTGTATAGTTTCGAGGGAATCTTATGCCAGTCTACCTGCAAAATAATGGCAAGTTAAACTAAAGATGTTGTAAGTGGATAGCGATTACGCGCCTTTCTCTCCAGCGTAGAACACAAAGAATCAATAATACTGGGATCTAGTGACTATGATGAACAGTTGCGACATTTTCACCTTCGTGCTCACAAAACCAGTCCTGGAAATGCGAGCTAGGTGAACAGGAGCCCTGTGCTCTTGGAACACAGTATGACTATTGGGGAACAAATATTGTTTCCTGGGATGGACTTGATCTGCCAAAATGGTCACATTATCCCCGCGGTAATACGACCTTGCAGAGTAACAATGGGGCCCACGGAATAGCACGATGTGGCTGGCCTACTCGTCACCGAATTCCCACCACCTTTCGTTCCTGGAACGCAAACTCGGCCAGAATTTGGAAACAAAGCTGAACGCGACCCACTCAACGAAGTGATATTCTTCGAATGCTCTATAGACCAGTTTTTATGGCTTCGTCAAAACGTTGAACTGTTGCAGGCATTTGCATCACTGATGAGAGATGAGACACACACTTTCGTCCGCGTTGTGAGTTTTCCCTCTTTGATACGCTGCCTCTTGAAAGACCAAACACTTCAGCTCCCTTGGTTATGGAAACACCCAGCAATGGATGACCAACAGTTGGCCCAAATCAGTGATGGAGAATCGTCCACTTTCAGTTGCTGTGTCCATTAGCGAGGAATCCACACACGTTGTGCTGCGCAGAGAAATGGGGTATCTGATGGTCTGTGCTGCATAGGGACGAGACACCTACGCAATGAGCAGAAATGAAAAAGCACCTCGAACACCTAATCCAATACCAAAGGATGGAAGTGCATTCCTAGAACGCATTGTACTTGTGAAAGAAGCTTGTCACTCTTTATAGCCTCAGTGGGAACATCTCAATGGAGAGAAGTCTTCTGAAGTAAGAGTGATTTAAGATGTGCCGCAGGGGGGTGTCGTAGGACCGTTTGCTGTTCACAATATATATAACTGATCTTGTGGATAACATCAGAAGTTCACTGAGGCTTTTTGCAGATGATGCTGTAGTACATCGAGAGGTTGTAACAATGGAAAATTGTACTGAAATGCAGGAGGATCTGCAACGAATTGACGCATGGTGCAGGTAATGGCAATTGAATCTCAATGTAGACAAGTGTAATGTGCTGCGAATACACAGAAAGAAAGATCCTTTATCATTTAGCTACAATATAGCAGGTCAGCAACTGCGAAGCAGTTAATTCCATAAATTATCTGGGAGTAGACGTTAGGAGTGCTTTAAAATGGAATGACCATATAAAATTAATCTTCGGTAAAGCAGATGCCAGATTGAGATTCATCGGAAGACTCCTAAGGAAATGCAGTCCAAAAACAAAGGAAGTAGGTTACAGTACACTTGTTCACCCACTGCTTGAATACTGCTCACCGGTGTGAGATCCGTACCAGATAGGGTTGATAGAAGAGATAGAAAGATACAACGGAGAACAGCGCGCTTCGTTACAGGATCATTTAGTAATCGCGAAAGCGTTACGGAGATGATAGATAAACTCCAGTGGAAGACTCTGCAAGAGAAACGCTCAGTAGCTCGGTACAGACTTTTGTTGAAGTTTCGAGAACATACCTTCACCGCGGAGTCAAGCAGTTTATTGCTCCCTCCTACGTATATCTCGCGAAGAGACCATGAGGATAAAATCAGAGAGATTATAGCCCACACAGAGGCATACCGACAATTTTTCTTTTCACGAACAATACGAGACTGGAATAGAAGGGAGAGCCGATAAAGGTACTCAAGGTACCCTCCGCCACACGCCGTCAGATGGCTTGCGCAGTATGGATGTAGACATAGATGTAGATGCCGTCATCCAAGGCAATAAAGGCTGAAAAGATTGAGCCTGTTCGGTTTTCTACGGTTTATTGGTGAGGGAGTTGCTGCCGACGGGATCACAATCCACGGTTAGCCATAACGCTTTACAGAACCTTCGGAGAGCCATTAAGAGCAAGTGTCCAGGAAAATTGATACAATATGTGTTTTTGCATTACAACAATTGAAATCAGCACATTATCAGAGAAATATTTTGAGTTCTTTCCGATACGAGGTATCAGATAATCATCTTTAGCGTCCCGCTCTATCACCTTGCGATTACCACGTGTTTAGCCCCTTAAGGAGTGCCTTTGAAGATGTGCGTTACACCCACCATCAAACGGTACATGATACTGTGGATGAGTGTGTCCATCATCAGCCTTCTTTCTTTCTTTTTTTTTTTTTTTTTACAGTGCTGGAACAGCTGTCAGAGAGAGTTGATTATCTGTAAACATTCTCGAGACCTCATTGGTGCCGGCCGGTGTGGCCGTGCGGTTCTAGGCTCTTCAGTCTGGAACCGCGGGCCCCTACGGTCGCAGGTTCGAATCCTGCCTCGGGCATGGATGTGTGTGATGTCCTTAGGTTAGTTAGGTTTAAGTAGTTCTAAGTTCTAGGGGACTTATGACCTCAGATGTTAAGTCCCATAGTGCTCAGAGCCATTTGAACCATTTTGAACCTCATTGGTATGCTTCTCGTCTGCTGTAGTGTTTCTTTCTCAACTAAGTATCTATGATGTCTCAAACACCAGTCTATGTTTCATCTGCACGATCCCTGTATAACAAACAACAGTGATCTGTGCCCGTCACTTTTGATGTAAACCGGTACTCCAGTTTTTCTGCAATTTCTTAGCAGTTACAGACGTATGTCGACACCTGTGAAGAGTACGGAAAGTGGGGAAATATTAAGATGCCGGAATTTCCACACACACTTGTAGTACCGCTTCAAGAGAGTTCTAGGCAAGATAGGAGAACTACAATCAATACTTCGACTGGAAGGATATTAAGAATGCCTTTGGTCATATTTGCTACATATGTAATTTAATTAAAAAGAATCTACAATGACGGTCGATGATCTCTGGGTACCTTATCTGGAAGGAATTCATTCGTCGATCGCATTATTATAATTTTGGTCAGTCCGTAGACAAATGGCTTCTCTAAACTATAATATCTAAGAGACGTTCATTGTCAGTAGACTGTCATTCATTGATTCCTTCTTTCATTCAATCACTCATTTATCGTGTTTCGCAGATCCCATTGCGAAGCAGAAAATTCAAGGATTTGGAACGAATCAATTTATACGTCAAAATGGCTCTGAGCACTATGGGACTTAACATCTATGGTCATCAGTCCCCTAGAACTTAGAACTACTTAAACCTAACTAACCTAAGGACAGCACACAACACCCAGCCATCACGAGGCAGAGAAAATCCCTGACCCCGCCGGGAATCGAACCCGGGAACCCGGGCGTGGGAAGCGAGAACGCTACCGCACGACCACGAGATGCGGGCATTTATACGTCAACGAAGAGCAAGAAAATCATAGAAATTTTATCTATACACTATACAACATTAAAAAATCACTATACTGCTTAATGCTACTCACGCTTAAGCCAACTTTATTGAATCGTGTAAATTACGAAGAAAACTACTACTTTCAAACAACTGCTGTCTCCCCAGTTATATCATGTAAACTACTGTCTAGTACTGGTAGCTTAATATTTGTTCATTACAACAGTATTTCTAAAATAAAATATGTACCTACTTCTGTAAATACTGCTACTTGCCTTATGGCTTGCGATATTTTCGCAGTGCTCTCTCACATTGGGAGCCACACTGTGTTATTCTCAGAGTGGTGACGACCTCTTTACGGGGATACTTCCGCACAGTAGCTTATTTAATCCTTCTGGCCCAGCGTATCTTGTGCACCTCGGCTGCAAAATAAATTCCGATATCAGCTTTACAGAGATAGCGCCTAAACATATACACCTACGATGATTGGTAATATTATCATTCTGACAGGTTCTTTTCTGCTGCAGCAGTTGAACTGTGGGCAATGCATAGTACCTATACTTCAAAATCTTATCTTCAAAATGTAATTACGTGATCCGGTTCAAAGATTCTCACTATCCGTTGATTGAGTTTACTATGCCGACCACGGATTACTGTTAACACCAAGATCAGGGAGTGCAGTTACCTCTGGCTAGCGTGTTATTGATTGCCAACAAACAGTACACTATTATCTCCGTAATTTCTGATCACTTTACTGACTTTCTGAAAAATAAAATTAATCGCTTTTCCTTGATATGCTCTATCAGGTCCCTATGTCTTAAAAATATTTCAATATTCATAGTTTATGTCAAGTTTGTGTAATATTGCCAAGTAGGCGATTACCAAACGTGTAAATAAAGTTGACACTTGGCACAGTGGCTGATGGGAGCGACAGTAAAGACATTTCCCATTTTTAGTCGCTCTCATCAGTCACCGCGCTGGGTGTCAACTTTGTTTGCACCGGTAATAACTACCTCTTTCTTTCTGTATCGTAATATATTTTAAATTTCCATTCAGAAAAAATCGCTTCCGAACATCCTTGGCAAATATTTTTAATTCAGTATCTTCTAACATACTGAGCACAAGAACAATTTTAACGTCTTTTGCGAAGTCGATATGAACACACGAATACTTTTAACTTCTTTTCCGAAGTCACAAACTGTTTTATTCAGAACACTAACTACACACTGCTGCCACGTAATGCGAAATAGTATAATGTGTCAGCTAGCGTGGCCATCTCAGAACCGAACACATATCACTTCATTTAACATCTCGACTCAGCTTTACACCGTTTTATTAACATAGTTCATAGCGTCTAAGGGAAGTTTCCGGTATCCTCCTCTTGTACGTGGATATTTACCATATGTCGTTCCTGTGATAACTGATACAGAAAAATGCCCTGTATCATCCCTAGCTAATATAACTAATCAATTTCTGAATCTAGATAATCAGATAATTTATACAGAGTGTAGCTAGTAAGGTATGTTTTTAATGTTCTTTTGAAATGGTACGGATTCCCAATTTACTCCCTTATATTAGACAGAGCTTGTTGAATATCTACCCACCAGAGCACATAATGCCATTCTAAATCCTAAGAAAGGAGGCTCTAGAATGTAAGTTTTTAAGTATTACGGAACTGAATGCTATTTTATTCATTGTGTTCTTTATGACTCAAATGGCTCAAATGTCTCAAAGCACTATGGGACTTAACATCTGAGGTCATCAGTCTCCTAGACATAGAACTACGAGGGCAGTTCAATAAGTAATGCAACACATTTTTTTTCTCGGCCAATTTTGGTTGAAAAAACCGGAAATTTCTTGTGGAATATTTTCAAACATTCCCGCTTCGTCTCGTATAGTTTCATTTACTTCCGACAGGTGGCACCGCTGTACGGAGCTGTTAAAATGGCGTCTGTAACGGATGTGCGTTGCAAACAACGGGCAGTGATCGAGTTTCTTTTGGCGGAAAACCAGGGCATCTCAGATATTCATAGGCGCTTGCAGTATGTCTACGGTGATCTGGCAGTGGACAAAAGCACGGTGAGTTGTTGGGCAAAGCGTGTGTCATCATCGCCGCAAGGTCAAGCAAGACTGTCTGATCTCCCGCGTGCGGGCCGGCCGTGCACAGCTGTGACTCCTGCAATGGCGGAGCGTGCGAACACACTCGTTAGAGATGATCGACGGATCACCATCAAACAACTCAGTGCTCAACTTGACGTCTCTGTTGGTAGTGCTGTCACAATTGTTCACCAGTTGGGATATTCAAAGGTTTGTTCCCGCTGGGTCCCTCGTTGTCTAACCGAACACCATAAAGAGCAAAGGAGAACCATCTGTGCGGAATTGCTTGCTCGTCATGTGGCTGAGGGTGACAATTTCTTGTCAAAGATTGTTACAGGCGATGAAACATGGGTTCATCACTTCGAACCTGAAACAAAACGGCAATCAATGGAGTGGCGCCACACCCACTCCCCTACCAAGAAAAAGTTTAAAGCCATACCCTCAGCCAGTAAAGTCATGGTTACAGTCTTCTGGGACGCTGAGGGGGTTATTCTGTTCGATGTCCTTCCCCATGGTCAAACGATCAACTCTGAAGTGTATTGTGCTACTCTTCAGAAATTGAAGAAACGACTTCAGCGTGTTCGTAGGCACAAAAATCAGAACGAACTTCTCCTTCTTCATGACAACGCAAGACCTCACACAAGTCTTCGCACCCGAGAGGAGCTCACAAAACTTCAGTGGACTGTTCTTCCTCATGCACCCTATAGCCCCGATCTCGCACCGTCGGATTTCCATATGTTTGGCCCAATGAAGGACGCAATCCGTAGGACGCACTACGCGGATGATGAATAAGTTATTGATGCAGTACGACGTTGGCTCCGACATCGACCAGTGGAATGGTACCGTGTAGGCATACAGGCCTTCATTTCAAGGTGGCGTAAGGCCGTAGCATTGAATGGAGATTACGTTGAAAAATAGTGTTGTGTAGCTAAAAGATTGGGGAATAACCTGGTGTATTTCAATGCTGAATAAAACAACCCCTGTTTCAGAAAAGAAATGTGTTGCATTACTTATTGAACTGCCCTCGTACTTAAACCTAACTAACCTAAGGACTTCACACACATCCATGCCCGAGGCAGGATTCGAACCTGCGACCGTAGCAGCAGCACGGTTCCGGAATGAAGCGCCTAGAACCGCTCGGCCACAGCGGCCGGCTTGTTCTTTATGAAGATAGAAACTAATTGTTATGTAATTTTAATATTAAAAGTAAATACATACTTTTACTTTGGAATTCTTTGATATTACCACAAATAAAACGTGCACAATCAGCATCATCATCAACATTAATATTTGCGCAATCTAGAATGAAAATCCACAACAGAGAGTACTTTCGAGTAAGCTCTTGCGAAATTTTAATTTCAGTAAAAATATTTGTTTATAACGCTAAGTCAGCTGTACAGCCAGTTTGCTACACTTTTTGTTAATAAACACTAAGGCTGATGAATCTCTGATAGAATGAAATATCACCGCATCCTGGAATGACTTGTTGTCCAAAAAACTGGTGCATCGTTTCCAGAAAAATTCGTGTATAATGTGGCGTACTGCCAACTGCTGTAATGGGCCATCCATACATTAAGAGGGAGGGAAGGAGGGAGGGCGGTCAACAAAGTGTAGCATCATGTGACCGCGGGGGAGGGGGGGGGGGGTGAACGAGAAATAAACTTCGAGACGGTAATGTGTATAAAGCTTTGTATTACAACTCTAACAAAAAACTTTAAAACATTACCAATTCTATCACTATTATTTTAAATTATTTATTTATTATTTATTTAAATTTGTATTACTTCTTGGCATGTGGCGGCCGCGCGATGTGATTGTTGTTCACAGTCGCTGGAACTATTACGCCAGTAGGCTTAAAAACCACCTCAGAGATTTATTGTTTCAGTGGCTTCCTTTGTGGCCCGATATGACGGTTCTGGGTTTTCCCTCTGCCACCCGCCCCCTCCCCCCTCCCCTCCCGGCGGAGTTAAGCTTAGATGGTAGGTGGGGTGGGGGTGGGGGGTGAAAATTTACCCTCAAAAGTGATATTTTTGCGATTTTACCGTTATTATCTCGTAAAGAACTCACAATATCGAATACATGGTCATGTTAAAAGTTGTAGAGCATTAAATTGTGCATTGAATGAGATCAGACGCATTTTTTGGAGCACCCGTTCCCATACTAGGCCTCATGAAAGTTGGACAAATTTTAGATATGTAAGAGAAACTTTCATTTTAGCTTCTGTTTTTTGGTAATATCATCGACACTTACCCATCTATCGATAAAGTGATCTATACAAAAGTTATATAAGAATAAATTCTGTGTTCGATGAGACCAAAACTGAAATTTTTTGACCAGCCGTTTCCGTACAGCTCCACCTTAAATTTGGACCAACTCACATTGATTGTGTAGGTTGCGAGGAAGGGTAGGTTTTTTTCTTATTGTAGCCCATTTCGTATTGAATTTAAGTACAGGGTAAAACACAGTAGCATAGCGCGCTATAACACTAGTCTTGTACCTATAAATATAGTAATATGTTTAACTGAAATATGATATTTACAGATATTTTTGTTGCAGGTTGGAAACTAGCAGACGTAAAAACGACGAATCTGTCTCCTGTGTTTGAAAATAAAATAGAGGAGAATGAGTAAGTGACTGTGAAAGAAAGAGGAAGCAGAGCTTTGTTAAGTGAAGAAGTGTGTTTGATGGCCACCCAGAAGACCTGCCCATCAGAAACATAAAATAGGCTGAGGGCCTCCGCTGAAGCAAAAGACACAAGACTCTTGAGGTCATCTTTACCGAGTTAATGGAAGTGACCATGACTCAGGGGCAATTCCTTTCCAACGGCAGAAATAAAGCGCGTCTCATTAGCTTTCTTACTGAGAGGCTTGCAGGTGAAGGTTTCTCAGCAAAGAAAGCTAATGAAGACACTGACCACCTGATTGTCGCCACGGCCAGTGAGGTATCATACCAGCACATGAAGGCTGTCGTATTCGTGAGGCTACAGACCTTCTCATCCAGCTCAATACCATAGCCACACCATTCACACACATATATTTCTCAGAACCTAGAAGAGCAACGACCCCATAAAAAGTATTTGGTCGCAACAGTTTCAAGCTGGCAGAGAACATCAGAAGACCACTCAGATTTCTCCACGCCATAAGTGGATGTGACACTCTTCAAGCAGGGCAAGAAGACTGCCTGGGCTGTTAGTCGAAAATCAATATCTTCTAGAAGAAATCAAACCTCTCTTCGAGTATGACACTTAAGCTGGAGCTATTGCCGAAGCTGACCTACGATATTTAACAGCCCTGTACGGAGGTAGGGCAGGAGATACTTTAGATAAATTCGCTATTCGACCTGTTTTCCAGTTTTCCAAAGCCCTCGTGAAATTCAAATTCAACCTGGCATCCCTACAACCAACATCCGAAGCAGCCCGCCAAAATTGCTTGAGAACATACCTACAAGTTCAAACGTGGTTAGGTCACCAGATGCATTCGCTCCTCTGGGAACGTCAGGCTACAAAGTTTGGTCTTGATCACTTTCGTTCCTCCAAGGAGTTAGCTCCACAATCTCTTCTCTCCAAAATTTTCTGCAAGTGTAATACAGAGTGTGAAGGTGGCTGTGTCAGAAGGCTAAAATTAAGTGCTCAATGATATGTGCTATCTGCAAGGGGAACGACTGCACTAACTCCTCCCAACCAGATAAACTTGACGAACCAGATGTTGGCGAAGATCTGGGCTGCACATATGGGGTGACGAAAATAACAGACTTTGGGGAACCGAGTGATGGGGCGAATAGAAATTTACAGACTTTTAGGGGGTGAACGGCCCAACGACAGTCCAACGTCGACGTCTGTGAAATTTGTGTATCTACCTATTTTTGCCCCTTTTCATCTTCATACGTTTAACTACAATTTTTGTTATTATGAACTATAATCATCACTAACTGATTTCAAGAATTATGTTTCTTATCCTGCCTCCATCTTCATATCAGTTGAATGATAACCATTTCTTTAATATTATCTTTTTGTATGTTCTACAATTTGAATAATTTATTGTATTGCTATATTTTCAAAGTACAGACTAGTAGAATGGAATACTGTAGTGGTATGTTTAATTTAGCGTAAATAACACTTATTGAAGAACTGCAGTTTTAACAGTCTTCATTGATCGTGATAAATGGTGTTACTTTCAGGTGGAGCTCTAGGGAAATGGGTTGTCTAAAAAATTCTCTTTTCCCCTCATGAAACACAGAATTTATTCCTCTATAACATATTGTGGACCACTTTATTAATAGATGTGTTAGTGAAATGATATTATCAAAAAGCAGAAGTTAAAATGAAAATTTCTCTTATGTATGTAAAATTTGTCCAACTTTGATGCGAACTAGTATGGGAACGGATGGTTTAAAAAATGTGTGTGCGCTTTCGTTCAATTCAGAATGTAATGCCCTACAACTTTTAATATGGCCATGTTTTCGATACTGTGAGTCCTTTACGAGATATAACCGTAAAATCGCTAAAATACCGCTTTGGGGGTACGTTTTTACCACCACCACTTTTGCACAACTCCACCGGGATGGGGGTGGGGGGTGGTTGGCGGGAGGGGGGAACCTAGGATACTAACATTGAACCACAAATGAAGTCATTAAAACAATAAATCCTTTTGTAGCAATTGTTTCCGGTTCATCTCGTTTTTGGTTTTACACTATAGGCATATAAGGTACAGGGCGTCAGCCGTTTTTAACGTTCTTCGAAAAGCCAATAACACCTGAGCGGCTTTGACAAAAATCTGATTTCGTCTTTGTTGAATTGCTTATATTGTTCAGTCAAAATCTGACATTCGCTGAGTGATGGACGTGCTTTTCTTGGTTCTACTATTTTGTGATTTTCAAATTTAAAGAGTAAAAAAAGTGATTTTGATATTCTTTGCTGAAAATTATATGAAATACACATTGTAGCTTTTACTGATAAAAATAAAATATACGAGACGAAGTCAACAACTTATGGCAAAGTATGAAACGTAGTGATAGTCTTAAAGTGAAGCAGATTCGAAATAAAGAATTGCAATTAAAACTAACGAAAAAGAAAGCGATACATATATTTTTTCGAAAATTTCTTTGTCTTTAAAATCACCAACGCAACTAGAGCCCGTCTGGGTAAAATAAGTTTGAATTTTATATTATTTTAACGTTTCGTTCTAGACCGCTAAAATTACATTTAGTGTTCTGTGGCAGATTGAGGAAAAGAACAGTCCAGTCAGTTACGTTCAGTTGTTATTCCCTACTTACTATAAAGCTAAATCGGCAACCGCATCTTTCTGTCTATTGGAGATAATCTCGGAAGGTACAGAGTCCATTTCAATGCAGTTCTCACTAACGTGCACCTGGATTATTCAGGGTGATTTAGTATACATATTGTGTGAAATATTCATTTTACATGCTTACTTTTAACTGTAGGAAGAAAGCAAATGGGACATACCAGAAGACACTAAAGATATTTCTATGCAACCAAGTGTAAGACAGTTATCGCAAACGGTACTTAAGTCAGACTACTTCAAGGAAACAAATCATAGTACTAGAATCTGAGCTCACTAGCTTGCTCTTACCATGCGATGCTGACATGGCGACAGATGAAGCAACAAAAGGAAAAACAACATTAAGGAAAGACATTCAACAGGAAAGTAACACACTGAAGAGAAAGATCAACGCAGCCGTACGAACAGAAAAAAGTTGTGATTCTAAAAAACAAAAAAATTGTAGAAATTTGTGAAAGTAATTCCGGCTTAGCACCTGCTCTTAAAATTCTAAATACTGTTCGTCGGTCTAGTGCAGAAGAAAATCAATCCGGTGTACCTGAAGTCACAAAGTGGATTACAGTTTTTGGTGGTGCAGCTGATGATCGACACCGTACTGAAATTATAAGGTGCTGCAAAACATTGGACCACTTACAACTCGAACTATGTAAACATGGCTGTACTAAAAATCAATCAAACTTATATTTAAGAGTCCTTCTCAGACGAGTCAATACAGAGGAAAGAAAAAAATCACGTGGCAACTCTTCCTGAGAAATGGTGCAAACCAGACTCTGTGCTTCATGTAAAGCAGAAAGATAACAGATTCTGTACAGCTGCCTTGAATCTTTAGCTTCAATTTTGGGCCCTGGTCAAATATTTCTTTTATTTATGGATGACAAAGCACGTGTGCCATTCCGTATTACAGCATAAAATGCTCAAGCACCAATAATAATGCACCTACCATGTAAAATTACCGAATCATCATTTCGTGGTCACTGAAAAAACATAAACTTATTCCCTGTGTTTATGCAGATATATTATTCTAATAAAGAAAGATGGTGAATGGAAACCCGAAGCTGTAACACACTTGGGCCTACAATGATAGCGATTCGTATTGGAAAATATTCTTCTAACGCAGGGACCCATGCCACAGACGTACATAGACTTTCTGAGTTACCAGCTTTCGAAATGTTAATGAGAACTCGGAAGGTTTTGTAAAACCCGTGTTTACTTTCACTTGCGATGGTGTTGCCGACGAAAATCCACGATACTACACAGTTACACTTTGAGCTGCGCTACATTTTAAAAATTTTTACTTGGATACTATTTACACTGCCACAAGTGCTCCAGAAAGAAGTGCATTTAACAGAGTGAGGCGATGAATAGCTCTTCTTAGTCGCGAACTTACTGGTGTTGTGTTAAAACATGACAGTTTCGGATCACATCTTGAATCCAGTAACCGAACTACTGACTCGAAGCTTTGAGAATGCAGGCGCCGGACTTGCTAATATTTGAAGCAGATTGGCCATTGACGATTTTGTTGTGGTTGCGGAAAACATCGTGCCAACAGATACAGATACCGAACTGGATACCGTGTACGCTGGGACACTGGAACATGATGCCTGCTTGATACTCAGATCAGGTGAGTGAATCACAACATTGGTTACAAATTGTAAATTGCGAGATTGTGGCGTGTTGCGGCGTGCTACGATCTAGCCTGTGGCGACTAATACGAGAGGAGATTTACGACAAGCTGTTCTGATTAAACAGACTTCAGACGGATACGTACTAGTAGGTAACGATGACTCGAAATGTAAATTTGCCCCGCTGTTACTGCAGCTATCTTTGGATCTCCGAACGTCATCACATTTGAACCAAGTTCCCTGCGATATTTATTGCCCCAGTGGCGAGTCAGACATATTTAAACGACCGTCTGACATCTGTGGTCTATATTCTTCATCACATAAAGGCACTAACCTAGACAAGCAATCACATAAGTGGCAACAAGAGGTTTTTCCAATCACGGAGATCCAGCGCCAAAGTATTGTAGCTAGACGTGCAGGGAAGTTCTTCGTTTGTTAACTGTGACAATGCTATACGGTTGGATGAACATGACGTGGAGACATCGAATGTTCATAACAATATCAAAATCGGGAACTATGCCAATCGTAAACAATATAAACGGATGACTTCAAAGTCCTTGGACAAAAGGTGATTAACTTTTGAATTTTTATGTTTTGCAAAATTTCTAAAACGTTTCATTTAGTATATATTTTATGAAAAAAAGATTTTATATCGACATGTATAAATAATTTTGACAGTCCTATTTTTATTTAATAATTTCTAAATTAAAAGCTGCAAAATATGCAGGGAAGGAGGAGAGGGGATGGTTCACACAAATGTGACCACTGTGACAAGGAGGGGAATGGGGGAGGGGGCTCTCCAAAAATCATTAAATTCGTGTGACGTAAGTTATGGATGGCCTCTAACTAGAACGGCAGAGTTTGAGCACATCGAGAGAAATCAGGTGTGAAGTATGCCATTGAGACGTTACAACGGCCGTTCGGCACTACTAAACGTGAACAAAGAAAGGACCAAGCTCTCGCATTTATGATACAGCACTCCACACTCTGACAGATGAGTTGGATGAGAATCACCAGAGGAGCGTATTAATCCCATGTGGCAAGGGTAAGAAAAATTGATTCAGAAAGTGTTACGTATGCGCAGAAAATACATGTTTTAGGATTCTCGTTATTAGCTTTGCTGTTTCCTAAATCTGGTTTTAAGTATTCGCCTCTCCTTAAATCGTTCCAGACGCACACCGCTACATAATTTACGATTCTGACATATCGGTCGTCGGTGGTCTGTTTCAAACCATTTAGGATTCACGCTACACATTACATTTTTCACATTTTTTATAAAATAACCCAACAATATTTTTTCCATTACATACTAAAAATATTTTTGAAAATTCTGATGAATCAATATGTACTGACTCCCTCGTGTAGAATATACCGAACTCGCTGATTGAGGATTTGAAATTCTCTCGATGTTGACTTTCGTTGGCAGTTCGAGAGCATTAATAGTCGACAGTCACTTTCAGTTTGAATGTGACTTTGTCGCTGCGTTCACTCCATACTCGTGTCTTCGAAGCAGTAACGTTTCCACAAAAGGCATTTAACGAAGCAAGAGCGCTCCTGAGAAATTCGGCTTGTGCAACTGTTCTCGGCTGCGTCGCTTCCTCGGCTCATTTCACCCGAACGAGTTCCTGCCCGGTACTTACCGCCACCATTAGGCGCCCAAAGTGGGCCCAAGTTTCTCCCGCGTTAGTTCCCGCCCCACGCCGGTTGTCGCTAGACTAGAGGTTTCCACACTACGCTTCTACAGGTGTTACTCCATGCTGCGCGTAATGGCAGAGCTCACTCATTTAAGCAGCAAATCGAAAAAATAAAGATGCGTTATTGCCGTGGGAATAAGCTGCAGAACTGGTTCTTACGTCTCCAGATTCTCTTTATTTTCATTTAGCTTCATAGAAATAACACAGACATTTTACTCTCATTGTGATGTAACGTTGAAAAAGTTTAACATAGTGGGGATCAGGTTAAGAGACCAGACTTGTACTGGAGAACAGTGTGGTTAAAATGTTTTTCGCCGAGGCTTCATCCAAAGCACGACCCATTCCCTCCTCCATATTTTTTTTTTTTCCAAACCGATTTCGCATTTCGTCTTTCATACTATTGCCGTTGATGAGATGTTAAAAAAAGTAGTCTTGGACTCAGCACTAGACTAGAAAGATAATACCGAATAAAAACAAAGTATTTTCATCTGTATAAATTTATGATTTCGCAGCTTGAGTTTATCGCCGGCACTTTGGGAACTTCTAGGCAACTTAAGGGAATTAATTTTTTATGAAGTCGGAGTAGAAGAAGACTTATTTGAGTTTCAATTTAATGTCAGCAAATTAACGGAGGGTTGTCATATTCCCATGTGCAGTCAATGAATAGGCCTTTTTATAATCGTTAAATGAATCGAGACAGTGTTGCAGTTCATCATGAACCTTACGTCTTTCTTGATAGCATAGTTATTTGTTGTCAGTTCTTCTATTTTTAGGTTTAATAAATTAATTCTAGTATAATTTTTCATCTACAAATCCATGATTATAACAAGTCATAAAAACTGATGTGTTATAAAAAATGTGACAATTTGAACTCAGGTTGTGTTTAGCAGTATTCTCATATTCATCAGTGTTGTATTTCCATTCCATCGTCTCTTTCTCACCCTCTGTTCTAAAACAAACGAGATACTAATATTTCATTAATTATATTACACTGATATAAAAGCAAAATTAAGAGTATTCCCTCAATTTCAGTTAGATATGAATTATTTTGCTACCATCAGATCTTAAGAATTCAGTTTAATATATTAACGTCCTAACTCAATTGCGCCGGTTCCAAACCCGGGTCCTCACCACACAAGAGGTGAGGAAGGAGTAGGGGGAGGAGTAACAACCTCGTTAAAAAAACAAGGTTTACCTGAGACTGGTGATAGTACCTTGTAAGGGCTCCTTGCTAGGACTACAGTGAAGACCTCAATGGTAGTGAAGGCGGAGGGGCCGGCCGGTGTGGCCGAGTGGTTCTAGGCGCTTCAGTCTGGAACCGCGCAACCGCTACGGGCGCAGGTTCGAATCCTGCCTCGGGCATGGATGTGTGTGATGTCCTTAGGTTAGTTAGGTTTAAGCGGTTGTAAGTTCTAGGGGACTGATGACCTCAGATGTTAAGTCCCATAGTGCTCAGAGCCATTTGAACCATTTGAAGGCGGAGGGAATAGTTCTCGGTATGGCGGAACTAGCAGAAGAGGCAACCAAAGGAAAAAAATCCACTTGGCGTCTGTCTTGAAACAAGCGGCTAAGTGGTCAGCGTCTGTTCACCAGTAGTGCGGCTGAAATCCGTTCCCTTGAGCTAACAACCTCGAGAAGAGTCCTTAGGAGACTTGTTCCCCTAACCCAACAAACAAGCAGGAATGGATACGCACCCTGTAAGAGATTTTACCCCAGTGAGTAACTTCTAAGGAAGTTAAAAGTAGGCATTCGGATTCTGGGGGCCTACAGCAATATGCGAAGGATGAGTCGGAGCATCCTGAAACCTGCCTTAAGCAAGCAACAAACGAAATTAAACACAAAAATATAAACTATTTGGCAGCTTTCAACGTAAACTCACTTCTAAAAATAGTAAAACTTAAAACGTTAATAAATTTTATAAAACAGAAAAATATAATGATAACAGCACTCCTAGAAACAAGGTATACTGATGAACATTCATTTGATTCAGAGGGCTTCAGAATCTTCAAAGGGAAGCCGGAAAAAAGAGTTATGAAGAATTTGGAACAGGATTAATTGCAAACCAAAATATATTAAACTTAATAGTAGAATTTAAACCTATCAATGAAATACTTTCAACATTAACCTTCAAATCAGTAAACAAACTGTATACCATTATAAATACAGATGCTACAACAAATGAGGAAACCAGAACACAAAAAGAACAAATAGAATTTTTTTGGCAGGAACTGTCAAACACCTTAGACCAGATTTCATCCAAAAACACAATAATATTTCTGGGAGACTTAAATGCTCAAATCGGCAAAGAACGTCATCACCAACCCATAGTAGGCAAATTCCCTGCACATAAAAGAACCAATGCAAATGGAGAAAGACTTATTAGTTTATGCAGAGAACATGACATAGTTCTAAAATCTACATTTTTGAAAAAACTCCCTAGGAAATAGACTACGGATGCCTCCGAAACCAGTCTGTGGGGAGAAACAACTTGACCATGTTGCTATAAGCAGACAGTCTACATGAGAGATATTCAAGGTAAAAGTTGCTAAGAGTGCAGGTTTGGATTCAGATCACTATCTATCTATCGTTAAATTCAAAATTAGGCCAATATATAAAAGAAAGAGCCAATATCAACCTAAAAAGTTTGACACTCAGAAGTTAACTAAGGCAGATAATTTCAGGACACTTTTGGAAAAGAGCACATCTAAAACATGATAACAACTTCAGAAAGACATGGTACAGACAGCAGAAGAAACCATTCTCCTTACCAAAAAATGGAAACATGCCTAGTGGAATGATGAGTGTGACGAACTAATCCTAACAAGGCAACGAACTTGGAACACATGCAATGCAAATAAAAATGATAAAAACAGGAACTCCCTAAAAGAAGCCTGGAAGCAAGCATCAAAAGGCCTTAAAAAGATCAAAGTACAATACATGAAAGACCAACTAGAATCAATAGACTCCAACTTCAAACAGAACAATTCTAGGGACTTTTACAAAACTTTCAAAAGTAGCTTAAAGAAATACACTCCACCTGGTCTATTTTTCACGGACCCAAAAACGCAGAAAACTGCATATAATAGCGCAGAGAACTGTAGAATACCTGCCGAATGCTTTGAAGAACAACGAAACTGCGATCCACCGAAAGTAAAATTTAATTTTGATATTGTAAACCAACACTACCAGACTCAAAGCCGCCAACCATAGAAAAAATAAAAGAAATCATAGAAGACCTTAAAAATAATAAAGCGCCTGGAGAGGATAATGTAGTTGCTGAAATATGGAAGTACTCTAGTGACAACATGATACAATGTCTATCAGAAACAATCAAAGAAATCTGGACAACACACAGCTTACCACCAGAATGGACATCTGTACTAATACATCCACTACATAAAAAGGGAAGAAAACAGACCCTAACAATTATAGGGGAATCTCCCTCTTACCAGTGACCCATAAGATCTTAGCTAAGGCGCTTTTAAAAAGAGCACAAGAAATACTTGAACAACTACGGGAGTATCAGGCTGGATTTAGGAAGGGAAGGTCATGTGCAGAACAAATATTAAACTTAAAGAAAATAATGGAAATGAGGAAAATCAGGAACTTAAAATATGTAACTATTTTTGTAGATTTTAAAAAAGCCTGTGATTCAATTGACAGAAATACACTGCTTGATATCTTAAAAGAATTGGGACTCGATACTAAAACAACTGAAATAATTAAAGCTACTTTGACAAATACATTAGAGAAAGTAAAAATTAAGGGAGAGCTCTCAAAATCGTTTGAAATAATGTCAGGTGTCCGAAAGGGAGATGGTTTGTCACCTCTGCTTTTCAGTTGTGTGTTAGAGAATGGCGGAAGGCCATCAATACTAAAGGGATTCAACTAGGAATAAATCCAAACAAGATCCCTGTCGACTGTTTAGCTTTTGCAGATGACATGGCATTGATTACAGGTTCGCTAGATAATGTCGAAGAACAAATAAGAGAACTGAAAATAGAAGCAGCCAAAGTAGGACGAAAAATGTCCTTTGAAAAAACAATGTTCATGACAAACATCTGTGATGCTCCTCAAAATATTGCAGTTGACAACAATACAATACACAAAACAGATTCCTTTAAATTCCTAGGAGATTGGGTTACAAACAATGCAATAGAAATGACAGCTATAGAAACTAGAGTGCAGAAAATGGAAAGAGTATTTCATATGATCAAAAACGTTTAAACAAAAAATCCTTGTCCTTGAACACGAAATTAAGACACTACTAAACAGTGGCCAGACCTGAAGCTCTGTACGACGCAGAACCACTTAATCTAACAAGAAATGGAGATCTTGAGATATAGAGAAGGTCGAAAGAAGAATTTTAAGGAAAATACAGGGAGCTAAAAGAAACGATAATGCTGAATATAGGTTAAGACCAAACAGAGAACTATACTTAAAAACTGAAAAACTAACTGATGTAATGAGGGAGAGAAGACGACAGTTTTGGGCATATATTCACAATGGATAACAACAGACTAACCAAGCGGATATTCACATTACTCAATAGCTACAAATCCAAGCCAACATGGTTCATAGAGACTGAAAAGGACATGGAAAACGCTGGAATTACAATAGACACAGTAGAAAACAGAACAAATTTCAGAAAGGCAGTTCAAAAGGCAGAATTTCAGGAGAGAAAGAAAACAGCTAGACGAAAGTGAACTCAAGAAGAAAGGGAACAACACTCTAAAAGGATGAAGGAAATTTGGAAACTAAGGAAATCTAATACATTAAAGAGTAGCCAAAGTTGATTCATCGTACACTCCAAACGGGTTGTTCGAAAGAATAAGATATTAACGTACTAATCTCGAGGTAGCCATCCAGTTCCTCCGATGTTATTACTTCATATACGCTGCCATTATACCCAAAAATTTCGGCTTCTGAGTACTTAAGTAGTGCCTTAATGTTCAGAATTAGGAACTGTAGGTATGTATACAATTTCTTTCTGGGAAAGAGCTGTTTTTATTTTCTCTATTAACACTCGCTTTTAGCTTTGCTAGGTGACTGAAATACGCTAGTTGACTGGGATACTCTCGATCAGATGTTGAAACATAAGGAGCGAAACGTCATCTATTACTTGTGCAGAAACTAGGCAGCATTTGCAAGAGCTGAAAGACATGAAAGAGGTGTAGTAGTTGGAAAGGCAGTGAGGTGCTGTCGTAACCTGACTCCGATGCTATTCAACCTGTACACTGAGCAGGCTGTGAAGGAGGCTAAGGAGACATTTTGGAAATAATTAAAATTTTGAGGTTTACCGATGACGCTGCAACTCTATCAGCGACCTAGGAAGAGAAGCTGAACAGAATAAATAGCATATTGAAAACTGTATGATGAACGTCAACAAGGAAACGAATTAATTGAAATGGAATGTTGATGAATTAAGTCAGGCGATGCTGGGGTACTAGATTAGGAAATGAGACAGTAGAATTAGTTGTCGAGTTTTGTTATTTGTACAAAAAAATAACTGGAGGTGTCTGAAGTAAAGGGGATATAAAAAGCAGACCGGAAATGGCAAAGCGAGAATATCTAAGAACTAGAAATTTGTCAATGTCGAATACAAATTTAAGTAAATCTGTGTTTGGATAAGTTCCGCCTTAAGCAAACATATTTTTCTTCTTTTCTGCTCAGAAATGATTCGCTGAAGTTACCTCATCACAGAGTTTTTAATTTGATTCCCATTAAATAAAAGGAAAATTGGTTTTCTATATGTGCATGCAGAAACTCGGTTCATAGTTTAATATTCAAAAAACTGGAGACAGAGAAAGAAACAAAAAACATTTTGTAGCTTGTTATCACTTAATGAAATTTCTGGACTTTACTGTACCTTGCATTGCAACTGCCGTTTTCAAAGTTTGTCCTCTGCAACCATAGAGTATTCATTGTACAAAAAATTAGATTGAAAGTTTACGAATGAGAACACTAGACTGTTGTCGTTAAACTTACTTCTTTAGTCTACATGGAAGATTGTAAGTGTTTGTATTTGCGCGCGCGCGCGCGCGCGCGCGCGCGCGTGTGTGTGTGTGTGTGTGTGTATGTGTACGGTTCCACATTGTCTTGACCGTGAATCCGTGCATTAAACTTGCACTGTGTCACTGTTCACAAAGTATGAAAACAAGATGCGACCTTAATGTGTTCTGGTCATGAATTATAAATCTTGTTTTGGTCTTAGGCTTTGAAAAGTCTCTCTCTCTCTGCGTGTGTGTGTGTCTGTGTGTGTGTGTGTGTTCGTGCGTGCTTGCGTAATTTTATGAGTTTGGGTCAAATGTCGAAGTTCTTCAGAGAACAGAGTTGCATAGCAGAGGGCTGTGTATTCATTTACTAATTTACTATTTCTTTTCTTTATGCCATCGAATTCTGTAATCGATAGCAGAGGGCTGTGTATTCATTTACTAATTTACTATTTCTTTTCTTTCTGCTATCGAATTCTGTAATCGATAGCAGAGGGCTGTGTATTCATTTACTAATTTACTATTTCTTTTCTTTCTGCTATCGATTTCTGTAATCGATAGTTTTCTTCAGTTATTAGTTTCGCGCGCGGGGGGTGGGGTGGTGGGACGGGAGGGGTGGGGGTTCCGTAGATGTATTTGAAAATTTTAGTCTACTGTTGATGTCTGCTGGTCTGAGATCCAAACTGTGATATATCCTGTAAGAAGATCTGAATAACCATGGAATACTAGACTATGTTTTACGTGAGACTGCTAATTGTTCGGAGGTAGGATGAGTCACAATGGGTTGAGCAGCAGTAAAGAATATCATGTTTCATTTTGCAGTCGGGATTTGATTCAAACAAATATCCACACTGAACATGAATGTGTGCTTTGTTACCTGTCAAATTTCCTGTTATGATGAAACCAGGTGCATATATCGCTGTACGAAAGTGGTAAGTCGGGTGGTAGTGGTCCTTGTTAATATGCAGTGGAATGCGATAATATACGACGCAACGTGTAGCAGGAATAATTGCACTTCATATATAAAATACTTTGAACTGCAAGTTCTAATAGAAAGGATGCCAGCATGCATGTGATAGCTCGCTGATGGCGCATAACTGTGGCATTACCAGATTTCTGTTTCTCACAGAATTAAGCAGCTGAAATACAAAATAAATCTGGTTAAGGCACTTAGTAATAAAATGACGAATTTTCACCCAATGTACACATTATTCACAATTAATTTAGAGATACAATAGCGGCAATTTTACGTTTATAGAGAAAGTAGTGGGAAACAATGAGGACTGTAGGAGAGCGTTCTTTATTTATTACAAAAGAACAACATAACAGTTCCGTCGACTCTAATATCTTGAGTCCAAGGAAATACACTGCCGAAAAAAATTATTACACCTTTTAGAGATCTCCAATTCACTCAAGATTTATTGTTGCAACAGTGGCCATAGAGTACATGAGATGATTATATCTGCGGATCAACAGCATAAGCAGTTATTAGGTATCAGCTATCGAACCATGCTGAATGACTCATATTACTACTTGGTGTAATCTCCACTCGTTGAAATGCAGTCGCTGACTCTGGCATCTAGTCCATCCCACAGATGTCAAGTACTGTCCTGGGATGCCACGCCTGCTCGACCTGTTACGTACTTCTGTTACATACTAATGTAAGAGCTGTTAGTTGATATGTTGAATGAGTCACATCTCGTCCTATAATATCTCACAGGTGCTTCCTTGGAAACAATTCCGGAAGTCGTGGTGACCAGGAAAGTTGTTGCACATCTTGTAGAGCCTGTTGAGTTTCACAGGGAGTGTATAGGTGGACTAACCTTGTTGGAACAACACATCACCATCCTCTTGAAAGAACAGCAAAAGAACAGGTCTAAAAACATTCTCATGTACCGAGTACTGGTTAGCGTCCCCTCCAGAAACACAAAAGGTGAACGGTATTTGTAGCTTATCACATCCCAGATCATAAGGACTGAGGTGGGGTCATTGTGTCTTGGACGAAAGCACTATATGAGACAGCGCTCACCATTTCTATGCCAAACGTGCGAACGAACGCCACTTATGTGCAGACAGAATCTGATATCATCGCTGAAGACCATTGCGCGCCATTGCAACTTCCAAGTGGTCCTCTGACGTCATCAGTTGGGCCGTGCACGTTGATGCTGTGGCATGACTGGAAGATGGGCTACAGGTGTGTGTGTGCACATAGTCCCACTGCTGATAATCGGTTCTCAACAGTTTGTGTTGACACATTTGGGCTCACAAGCTGTGCTGTGGTAACTGTACAATCTGCCACTGCTACCCTTACAATGTACAACGATCCTTGTCTGTGCTGTATGGATGTCCAGAATCTCTTCTACGGGTGAGAGAACGTTCACATGACCACTGATGCCAGCATCGTTACACAACTGCAGCAGCACATCTGACTTGTGTGTCAATTCTCCGAAAGGACCATCCCGCCACTCGGAGGGCTACAATTTGACCCCTTTGAAACTTGCTCATTCGGCTGCAGGAAGCCCAAGTGCATCTCTGTGACATGGTTGTCTGCTTGCTTCATTTGTTTGCACCACACCGACACAGATGGCGCTCTGGTAGCTGTTCCACTACACTATCTGTTGGTGGATGACACTGCAGTATATCTACTGTCACCCAGGTGGCATTTAGCATCACTGGATCAAAATCGCTGTTGTCTTTCCAGATGCACTAATTTTTTTCTGGAAGTGTATTTCTTAGCGTGCTACTTAATTACATGACAAAATTTAATCTGGTATGATACCTCTAAAGTGTTCTGCGAATCAGGAATGTCAGCTATTGTTTTTTAACGATTTTTCCGTTCTGAGAACCTAATACTAAAATTTCTACTTCTCCCTCCGATACACATTGAATTACAGTCATGACGTGTTAGCTGATGAGTACCAGAAGTATTGTATTTGTTTGTGTTGGTACTGATTTTCCTTAATTTCCTCTGCATTGAGTTATCTGTTTTGGAGGCTATTTTCAGTCTTTGTTTTTATCTATACTGTGATCTGTTTGTGGTTGTAAGGGAGGGTGCACCATTTTTTACTTTTGTGGATGCTTCTCGATCATGTGTAGTTGTGTTCTGTATTTTTATGTTCTTTGTACATATGCATCTATGTTCTTTATATCTTTGTATGTTGGTGATGACTGTTTTTGAGTGTTAGTCGTTCCTTTTCTCTTTGTTTTAATTTTGTGATTAATTTGTCTATAATACTTATGCCATATCCATTCTCAACAGCTGTTACTTTGATTATCTGCAGTTCATTTTTATAATTTTCTTCATTTAGTGGAGCTTTATTGAGTCTGTACTGTATCTATAGTGCATGCCGTATACTATGGCCGTAAGATGTCCAGACGGCAGGGCATGCGTGGAGAGAGCGGAGTGGTAGGGTTGCGGGCAGGCACTGTAGGGGAAGTGCCGTTCTAAACTGTTGCCTACATTCACATTTCTGTAAATATTCAGTGGAGCCCCTTCATGCATATGCTTGCGTGGTAACCATTCTTTGGTCAGTATCTAAAAATAATTCTGCCAAAAATGCAGCGATTTATTATGGCCTTGTTTGTTAACCATTTGTAACTTTTAGAGAAGTGTCACAAGTGTGGAATGTTGAGTAAAACCTACACATTACTCTTATTGCCATCTTAAAATTTGCTTCTTTTGCCAAAACTCAACGGAGTTTATACTGTCTCACCTCACTAAAATGTTGTGCAGACGCAACTGCGAGAGATTTCTGAAACAGTGGTTTATTAAGTTTATTAGTTGAGGAACTGAGGAAAAGTAAGGTCAGCATCTTATGGAAAAGCACATCCTCGGTACAAAACAAATGTATAATGACTTTACTTACGTTGTTCAAAAACCTGTAGCATCTTTCGTTTCACCAGCTGTCGGTGGCCCTCGAAAATTACATTCTTTCATCGAAAAGTATGTAGTAAGTGGAGTAACACGGTAGATAGTGAAGTTTTGCGTAAGAACGATATGGCAAAATACTCTCCTCTTTGTGTGCTATGGTTTTCCAAATTCTAATTTAAGTATCAGAAACCGTTTGTGAAATATGAGGAGTGTTATGGATATATCATTCTGGCTTTATCGCTGGCGCGTTGCCATCGCAAATCAGTGTGCAACGTCAGATCAGTTTTTTCAGACACTGGTGACAGATAGGGACCTCCACTCAAGTCTAAAGAAAAATTCAATACGTTAGCTAAATCTCATACCCAACAACGTATTATGTAATATGCACCAAACGCAAAATCATAGCTATTCCCATTTTTCATTGAAAACTTTTTCAAATTTCGCATAGTGCCTTATTTCCATGTAAATATCACAATAACTATGATCATTAAGGAAATGATGGGCACATCATAATGAACCTCACACATGAAACTACAAGTAAAGCAAAAATGAATTTTTTTTACTGAACAGCATCTGTAAAATGGTTTGAGAAACACAGCACGGCGTGCGTTTCTGTCATCGCCGACCGACCGAAAGGTGACAGACGTTGGTCGGAGTCCCCTTCTGAACAAACGAATAAACTCGCCTAGTGGTTTGGACGAAAACTGGTCAATGTGCATCGGCCACCATATTATGCGTGACCTTGATCAGGAACGTGCTTGTTAGTGTGTCATAGGCTGGTTGAGTTTCTTGCGTATGGCTGCGCTAGTAGTATCGAGTTTCCTGTGTATGGAGAATTGATGTTGGTTCTTGTGTCTGTGTATTGTGAGGTTAAGAAAATTTAACGTTTGTCTTTTTCCATTTCTAAGGAGAATTTTAATTTTGTATGGACTGTGTGTATGTCATTGTGGAGTTGTTGAGTGTGACTGAGTGTTTCATCTAGAAAGCATTTGTGATGTCATCAGCTTAGCTATGTCTGTATACAATTATGTATTGTTTGCGTCCTACTAAGGTTTCTAATGTTTGTTTCTCTCTGTGATTAAGGCATGTGTTGGCTAGGAGTGATAACATGCGAATTCCATCTTGTTGTGAATGGGACTGGTTGTCAGTTAGGCTTTGTGATACATTTTGGAATGTTTGTTATTTCTTTAGTGTTTGGTTTGGTAATGTCTTTCTGTTGTTCTAGGTGCTGTTTGGTGATGTTGATGCTCTCTATGATAGGGACATTGCTGTTTGTGGGTATGTCTGATGTCGATTGATCTGAGTGTGGCTATTGTGATATGTTGATATGTTTGGTCTTTTGTATCAGCACTTCAGTGTTGTGTATGCTTCTTCTGTTCATGTATACATAATGTTTCTGTAATTATGAGTGTAGAAGTAGAGAGGATATAAAATGTAGACTGGCAATGGCAAGGAAATCGTTTCTGAAGAAGAGAAATTTGTTAACATCGAGTATAGATTTAAGTGTCAGGAAGTCGTTTCTGAAAGTATTTGTATGGAGTGTAGCCATGTATGGTAGTGAAACATGGACGATAACCAGTTTGGACAAGAAGAGAATAGAAGCTTCCGAAATGTGGTGCTACAGAAGAATGCTGAAGATAAGGTGGGTAGATCACGTAACTAATGAGGAGTTATTGAATAGGATTGGGGAGAAGAGAAGTTTGTGGCACAACTTGACTAGAAGGGATCGGTTGGTAGGACATGTTTTGAGGCATCAAGGGATCACAAATTTAGCATTGGAGGGCAGCGTGGAGGGTAAAAATCGTAGAGGGAGACCAAGAGATAAATAAACTAAGCAGATTCAGAAGGATGTAGGTTGCAGTAGGTACTGGGAGATGAAGAAGCTTGCACAGGATAGAGTAGCATAGAGAGCTGCATCAAACCAGTCTCAGGACTGGAGACCACAACAACAACAACAATTATGGGTATATTTCCCTGGCTAGGTGATACGTAGGTGTATTACTGAAATTTACAAGTGATCTGATTGGTACATCCTTCTTATGGATTTCTGGTGGGCTATATAGAGTGGGCGCCTTGGGTTACCTTTTGTTGCAGCTATTTCATTTTCTGTTGCAGCTATTTCTGTTCCTGCATGAAATCCTCTTTAAAAGTATCTGTGTATTTATCTGGTAAGTTTCAAATGGCTCTGAGCACTATGGGACTTAACATCTGAGGTCATCAGTCCCCTAGACTTAGAACTACTTAAACCTAACTAACCTAAGGACATCACACACATCCATGCCCAAGACAGGATTCGAATCTACGACCGTAGAGTTCCAGACTGAAGCGCCTAGAACCGCTCGGCCACACCGGCCGGCTCTGGTAAGTTTGTTTTGGGCTACTTGTAATCACTTATCCATCTTCTAGTATAGTGCAGGGTGATTTAACAAGAAAGAACAGATTTCAATTGTTTGTTGCAGATAAACGATGGAAGACAGAAATAAATTGTGCATGCTACTGGGTAGAGGAAGGTCCAAAACTTTATGTTCGCATAGACACTATACCATACACTCAACATGAGCAGCATGCATTGCTTGAGAAACACCATTCCGATCACGGATCGACAGGTACCTGTTTATTGAACTGACGTGTTCAACAATTCGATTTCTCTGCTCTTGAAGAGTTGCTCCAATAGGTGGACAAAGTCTCTGCCTTTTATGTGCCCCACTGCAAAAATCGCTAGGTGTGAATCATGTTGATGTGGGAGGCCAAAAACAATGAAAGCAGTGTTGGTGTCCACCTCCTCCAATCCGATGTTGTGGGATGATGGTGTTAAGATAACAGCAAACCTCAAAGTGAAAGTGAGTTGAGGCGCCATCAGGACTATAAGTGAAATCATTGGAATCTTTGTGAAGTAGGGGAAACAACCTATTTTACGGCATGTCAATGTGTGACATTCGTGTCACAGTTTCCTTTGTAAAAAGGGAAAGGTTCGTAAACCTTGTGAACAGAAATGGCACAAAACTCATTCAGTTTCTGAGAGGCTCTTCCATATTCGACGATGACACCAGGATTTTGCGATCCTCAAATTCTTACATTATCGTGGTTTACTTTACCCGATAGATTAAATGTTTTATCGGAAAAGATGAATTATTCAGAAAAAGTCTCCTTTACCATATCATGGAAAACTGAAATGCAAAATTCGTACTTTCTGTTATGGTCACCGGGACAGAATTGCTACAGTAACTACAACTTGTAAGGTTCATATTCAGGGGTCGTTTCAGAACACACCACACCATTATCTGAGGAATTTGAAGTTCCTAGCCTGACCATCTTGTGAACTTTCGAGTGCTTCGCGTGAACACAGATACGCATACATTTTCATCCGATGCGTGTGGCTGACCAGTATTCTTCCCTCTGGATATGCAACGAACTTCCAAGAATTCTGTATGCCACTCTTAAATCTGCTTGTGCAGACACGAGTTCTTATTCAATGGACGGCTGAATGCACGTTTCACTTGAACAATCGACTGATTTCGTGCAAATTCCGACACATCATGTTTCTACAAACAAACAAAGCTCTGAATCTTTCTCAAGTTATACCTTAGTAAGCCATCTGAACTTTGAAAGGACTCAACCAATAGGAAGCTTGGAGGCAGAATCAGTTCTCGAGGCCTAGTGCCTGACACAGGAAGACAGACTCCGGTCATCCGCCTGCTTCCATGATGTCGAGGTGCAGATTCTGCTATGTAGTAAAGACCCTTTGTTCTGTAATAATGTATAATTGCATAGGTCGTATTGCACCTACAGATTGTAAACGATAACTGTTTATGACGCAGTCACACGCCTCCAGTTAAGCCGTTAACTTTACCATTTATAAAATGTACTTTTGTGAAAATTTTGCCTCGTAGTTTTATAAATTTGAACAACGCATAATTAACAATTAAATCTTTTTGTTTCCCTGGCCTTCCTGGCAGGACACTGCTGTGCAAATAAGGGTTAAGTTTAGATCGAATTGGAAACATAATTAGTTTTTGCATAACGTGCTCAAAAGCCTTTTCCTTTCATTAGGCTCATAGGAAAAGCCGGTAGCATAATAGGACAAGAGAACATATATAATTTCGCGCGGGGCGCTTGCTTTGTAGCTTAGGTGGCTTTTGTAGGCCAGTTTGAGGCTGTTTCCCAACTTGATAGACCACAAGTGGCTTACATCAAATTTTTCATCTCGAGTTAACCTACACTACACTACAATGGTAAACAGTAAATAGTTATCGTTTGCACCCTGTATAAGATGCAATTCTTGTACATGTCTAGTAAGTTGTTGCATGAGGTCTATTGTAAGGGTTATAGTTCCAGTTTTGTCTTCGTTAACTTTTCTTATCCCCCTACAATTCTTCCGCTGCGCTTTGTGAAAGTTGTCACCAACATGAAACTTAAAACAAAATCAGATTACGGTTGTTCACATATGGGTCAGATATTATACTGTATAATGGAGTAACGTTTCAGGTTTAAAAACCATGGTCAAGAATGGAGACCTCGGTGGTATGGACACGTTGTGCGGGCACCACCTACCGCTGTCATCAGCTCCGCCCATTATCTCACTATTGAAGCGTGTAGGCAGTGTGGCAGACATTGTAAACGCAGATGTAAGATCAAGAAGCCTAAAGCCACAGGAAGCGTTAAACCGGAAGAAATGGCATGCGTTAACCCAAAATGCAGACCCTGTTCTAATGGGCGCTAAGAAGAAGAAAGGAAGAAAAGAAGAAGAAGAAGAAGAAAAAGATAGTCTCTTAAGAGCTTACGGGTTAGAGTAAACAGTAGTGGAAGGCTTTCAGCAGGTATCCGTGCAGATTTAAGAGTTACATAGTTTTGATTGGGCAAGCACTGCAGGAGAGTCGTTGTACATCAGAGAGAGGTTTACTGTTAATATAACGAGAACGTTCGATGCAAGAATAACTAGGCAACATATTGCTCCCTCTCAGATACATCTCTCAAAAAGTCCATAAAGAGAGAATCAGCGACATCAGAGCTCATACTGAGACTTACCATCAAAAGTTTACCATCAAAATTTCTTTCCCTGTACCATTTACAACCGTAGCATGAACAAGGGCAAATCATAGTTGTACAGAAACACCCTCCGCCACACACTAAAAGTTGTTTTATGGAGTTCAGATGTATATGCAGATATCTGAAAGAGAAATTAAATAAGTTTGTACCGGGCGAGGTTTCCTGGAGTTTTCCTCATTTGTAAGACAAATTCTGGAATTGGTAGTCTTCCTACCCCAACCCCATCGTGCTTGCATCTGGATGAAAAGATCTACGCCTTACACAGGCCTGGAATGTCAAACAGGCCGATTTTAAAATTAGGTTAAGCAATCCAAAAAATTTAAAAAAGTAGCCGAAAAGTTTTTTTCTGTGTTTGGTGTCAGAAAAAAGATCTAATTAGTGACCAAGAATACAGCGCGATCAAAAATTTTCATTTAAGTTCCCGAAATTACGTTGCTTATATTCTCAGATATAAGATATGCTGTTTTACAGCTCGTTATCGTTATCTTGTCACAGTTAACGTGCATTTCACTTGTGGGATTGCAGAGTACCTACACACTATCGCAATATTTCATACACTATACGTTCACATAAATATATATTCAGTTTAAAGACAAGATTTTAAATTTAAAAGTTGGCTTTTGGTTAGATGTTCTGTCAAATGAACAAATCGTGTGTTGTTTTCTGCTGAACGTAGTTACGAAGGACGTTGAGTAAGTAATGGAACACTTTTTTCCGCAAATTTCGCTCGAAAAAATGCGAAATTTGCAATGGGTCATCGTGGTATATTCCAGCTTCAGCCCCTACAGTTTCGAAGTTTCTCTATCTGGTGGCGCTACACATAGCCTTCAGAATGGCGTCTGTAGCGGAGGTGCGTTGCAAGCAGAGAAACGTCATCGAGTATCTTTTGGCGGAAAACCGGAGTATCGCAGATATTCATAGGCGCTTGCAGAATGTGAACAAAGACCTGGCAGTGAACAAAAGCACGGCGAGCCGTTGGCCGAGACCTCTGTCATCACCGCACAGCTTCATTGGACTGTTCATCCCCATCCACCCTGCAGCTCGGATCTCGCACTTTCCGACTTTCAACTGTTTGGCCTAATGAAGGATGCATTCCACGTGAAGCAGTACACAGATGATGTGTAGGTTATTGATCAGCAAGACGTGGGCTCCGACATCGACCAGCAGAAGTGGTACCACGTAGGGATACCATCTCTCCCAGAAAGATGGCGTAAGGCCATCGCACTAAAATAAGCTTATGTTGAAAAACAGGGTCTTGTAGCCAAGATAGTGGGGAATAATGTGGTGTATTATATTCTCGAATAAAACCAATCTGCTTTCAGAAAAAAAGGCCTCTCGTGTTTTCGACAGATCGTAGCAACTGTCTGCTTGAACATTTTCGAAGAACAGTTGTGTTACCGTTCTACGGGCATTTTAAAGGCGATTCGGACATTGTGAGTGACTTGTGACGTCAGCCCAATGGCGGAATAAGGAATTCTGTTTTGGGAGTACATCTGTCGTGAAAGTAAAGGACTTACTAGGGCTGAAGTAAAAGTGAAGATACACTCGATGAAGTGCACGGAAGTTCCTTACTGAAGCGAAAGAGAAATTGTGTGATGAGAACTAGCGAATGTTTGCCGTTAACAATATAAATAGAAGAAATATTCGACGGAACCAACATCAGAATATTTTGTGAAAACGTTGTATGGAAGAAAAACTATTGCCTAATGATATAAGGGCAAGCACCTTGGGAGAAAAGTACGGACATTGCAGAACAAGATGAGTGTGTGCTGGAAGGTCTCATCACGGCATAACTCACAATGGAGGAACAGATGTTCATTTTCCATCAACTCGACACACCTCTAGAATGGTACACAAATCTGAATAAAGCACTTGCCAGGTCGATTGACTGATCGTACATCGCAAACCAACTGATTTCTGGGTGTGTTGTCTTTCTAGGCCATTTCTGCAAGAATGAAGTTTAGTTCTCGTTACATCTCGTGTTACCAAATTAACCGCCGGCTTGGGTGGCCGAGCGGTTCTAGGCACTACAGTCTGGAACCGCGCGACCGCTACGGTCGCAGGTTCGAATCCTGCCTCGGGAATGGATGTGTGTGATGTCCTTAGGTTTGTTAGGTTTAAGTAGTTCTAAGTTCTACGGGACTGATGACCTCAGAAGTCAAGTCCCATAGTGCTTAGAGCCATTTGAACCAACCAAATTGACCAGACACATCGCCAGTTTCTGAGAAGGCAATACAAGCGATGAGAGGGCTTGACGGACGCTGTACTACACTTGTGGCCCAAGTTAGATCCCTGTAAGGGCGGAGCCGGCCGGTGTGGCCGTGCGGTTAAAGGCGCTTCAGTCTGGAACCGCGTGACCGCTACGGTCGCAGGTTCGAATCCTGCCTCGGGCATGGATGTGTGTGATGTCCTTAGGTTAGTTAGGTTTAAGTAGTTCTAAGTTCTAGGGGACTTATGACCACAGATGTTGAGTCCCATAGTGCTCAGAGCCATTTTTTTTGTAAGGGCGGACTAAATGCTTCAGACTTCAGACTTACAGGTGTCAGATCACGTATTATGTTCCGCTGTGGTGCAAACACAGCCTCATGAAATCGTCAAATAATTTGTAATCAGTCTCTACATTTTCGCTAATCCTTTTCTACAGCAATATGTGCTGTGCGAAACACAGGCCCAGTGACCGCGAACGTACGTCTAACATATTTTACATATTCAGTGGTGCTACAGCTTAGCGTCCTGCCACTGTGTCCCTTGTTTAGTTGCCGGTCAAGGCGCTTTCTCGACTTGCAACGCAGCACTAGAGACGCAACGCCCGAAGGCCAGAATACAAATCAACGGCAATACGCCCCGCTCGAGGCTACGTGACAGAAGAAGGCTTTCTGGGAGCAAACAAAAACGCACAGTCTGCGGCGCCTCCGGTCGTCACTTTCTCCGTTCGTTCCTGCTCTTTTCTTTTCCTTTTGACGACCGGCGCCTCGCTAGTGACGAATGGTAAACAGCACGGGCGGCTGAGTCCGGCACTTAAAGAAGACTGGAGTCAAAGGAAACATCACGACTGAAGCAGCGCTCCGTTAACGAGTGTGTTTGTGAAATCTCTCTCTCTGTTACAGTTACAATAGGTAACGTAATGGGAGAATAAAACAAACCAAGGCCACACACTCCGGCAGTGTCTTCCCTCTGCTGTTCCGTGAAGCCCAACACTTACCGTAAGCATTTGTTCTTCTCAAACAGCTCTCAGTCTGTGAAACTTTAAACTTCATGTTGCAGACGAGGTTTATCGGCACGAACGAAAAATGAAGAGAAGAGGAAGTTATCTCTGAAACCGAACTTCCACAGCACAGTTTCCCACGGAAGTGAATCATGGTAAATGTAAATAAAAGACGGAAAACATTTTTAATTGCTACTAATTATAGAGTTTTTTTTCCATCATCAGTATTCTAACTGGTTTGATGTGGCCCGCCACGAATTCCTCCCCTGTGACATCCTCTTCATCTCAGAGTAGCACTTGCAACCTACGTCCTCAATTGTTTGCTGGATGTATTCCAATCTCTGTCTTCCTCTACAGTTTTTGTCCTAATAAACTCCCTCTAATACCATGGAAGTCATTCCCTGATCTCTTAACAGATGTCCTATCATACTGTCCTTAGCCGGCCGCGGTGGTCTAGCGGTTCTAGGCGCTCAGTCCGGAACCGCGCGACTGCTCCGGTCGCAGGTTCGAATCCTGCCTCGGGCATGGATGTGTGTGATGTCCTTAGGTTAGTTAGGTTTAAGTAGTTCTAATTTCTAGGGGACTGATAACCACAGATGTTAAGTCCCATAGTGCTCAGAGCCATTTGAACCATTTGCCATACTGTCCTTTCTCCTTGTCAGTAATTTCCACATATTCCCTTGCTCTCCTATTCTGCGCAGAACCTCGTCCTTTCTTACCTTATAAGTACACCTAATTTTCGCCTGGAGCACCACATGTCTAATGCTTCGATACTCTTCTGTTCCGGTTTTCACACAGTCCATGTTTCACTACCATACAATACTGTGATCAACATATACATTCTCAGAAATTTCTTCCTCAAATCAAGGACTGTGTTTTATACTAGTAGCTTCTCTTGGCCAGGAATGCTCTTTCTGACAGTGCTAGTCTTCTTTTAACGTCCTCCTTGCTCCGTCCGTCATTGGTTGCTTTGCTGTATATGTAGCAGAGTTCCTTAACTTCATCTACTTCGTGACCATTAATCCTGATGTTCCGTTTCTCGCTGTTCTCATTTCTTCTACTTCTCCCTACTTTCGTCATTCTACGATTTACTCTCAGTCCACATTCTATACTCATTAGTTCATTCCATTCAGCACATCATGTAATTCTTCTTCACTTTCACTCAGGATAGCAATGTCATCAGCGAATCGTATCATACATAACCTTTCTTTTATTTCCATCATTGGTTATTCGTTGTACAGATTGAACAGTACGGGCGAGAGACAGCATACTTGTCTTACCCTTTTTAATCCGAGCGCTTCGTTCCTGGTCGTCCACTCTTAATATTTCCTCTTGGCTCATGCACATATTGTATATTACCCGTCTCTCCCTATAGCTTACCCCTATTTATCTCAGAATTTCGAACATTTTGGACAATTTTACATTGTCGAACGCTTTTTTCCGATCGACAAATCCTATGAATGTGTTTCGAGTTTTCTTTCGTCTTGCTTCCATTATCAACCGCAATGTCAGAATTGCCTCTCTGGTGCCTTTTCCTTTCCTAGAGCCAAACTGATCGTCATTTAGCAGATCCTTAATACAGAGGTACTAGATTAAAAAGGTGAGGAACCTAGTCAATAGATGAATGGTAGGTGCAGAACATTTTTATGCTCCGAGGACTTGGTTTTCGTAGGGGCAGCAAAGTGGAAAAATCGTAGGGAAAAACATTGATTAAGTTATGTTAAGAAGGGTTATAGAGGATATTGCGTAGTACATGGAGACTTGAAAAGATTGTAAAAAGAGAAGAAGAGATAGGAAAAGTCATCTATGTAATCGAGAGACTATAGAATTTAAAAAAAAATTTTTTTCGGGAGAATAAAAAAATACAGTGTGAGACCAGAACCGGTCTACAGGCGGCACCACACAAGGAGATAAGATGGTTGGTAAACATACACTATGTGATCAAAAGTATTCGGACACCTGGCTGAAAATGACTCACAAGTTCCTGACGCCCTCCATCGGTAATGCTGGAATTCAATATGGTATTGACCCACCCTTACCCTTGATGACAGCTTCCACTCTCGCAGGCATACGCTCAATCAGGTGCTGGAAGGTTTCTTGCGGAATGGCAGCCCATTCTTTACGGAGTGCTGCACTGAGGAGAGGTATCGATGTCCATCGGTGAGGCCTGGCACGAAGTCGGCGTAACAAAACATCCCAAAGGTGTTCTTTAGGATTCAGGCGAGGACTCAGTGCATGCCAGCCCATTACAGGGATGACATTGTCGTGTAACCACTCCGCGACAGGCCTCGATCGTGTTGAAAGATGCAACCACCATCCCCGAATTGCTCTTCAACAATGGGAAGCAAGAAGGTGCTTAAAACATGAATGTAGGCCTGTGCTGTGCTGGTGCCACGCAAAACAACAACGGGTGCAAGCCCCCTCCATGAAAACCACGATCAGACCATAACACCACCGCCACCGAATTTTACTTTTGGCACTACACACGCTGGAAGATGATGTTCACCGGGCATTCGCCATACCCATGCCCTGCCATCGGATCGCCACATTGTGTACCGTGATTTGTTACTCTACACAACGTTTTTCTATTGTTCAATCGTCCAATGTTCACGCTCCTTACACCAAGCGAGGCGTCGTTTGGCATTTATCGCCGTGATGTGTGGCTTAAGAGCAGCCGCTCTACAATCAAATGCAAGTTTTCTCACCTCCCGCCTAACTGTCATAGCACTTGCGGTACATCCTGTGCCTATTACACATTACGACCCTCTTCAACTGTCGGCGGTCGCTGTCAGTCAACAGACGAGGTCGGCCTGTACGCTTTAGTGCGTACGTTTCCACTTCAGTATCACATCGGAAACAGTGGACCAAGGGATGTTTAGGAGTGTGTAAATCTCGCGTACAGACGTATGACGCAAGTTACGCCCAATCACCTGACCACGTTCGAAGTCCGTGAGTTACGCGGAGCGCCCCATTCTGCTCTCTCACGATGTCTAATGACTACTGAGGTAGCTGATATGGAGTACCTGTGGAGTAGGTGGCAGCACAATGCACCTAATTTGAAAAAAACTATGTTTTTGGGGGTGTGGGGATACTTTTGATCACATAGTGTATCTTCTTTTGCAGTCCCGTATTAATCAGCAGTTGAGTACGACCTCCTCTCACATAAATTGGTAAACAGAGTTATTCAGCTAAGCTGTTGATCCAAGATATCTCCTGAACCGTTTAAGATATCACAATCGTATTTTCCACCCTAACGAACTGTGAAAATTTCCTCATTAAAAGAGGTCCGAGGTATGTTTAAAAAATTCCGGAACTTTGTCCACAGAATTTTTCGACACTTTATTTTTACTTATTGTAGACGGTCTCTTTTAGAAATACTCTCCTCTTCAATTGATACATCGCTACCAATGTTGTTTCCAGTTCCGGAAGCTGGATCGCGCAAAGCACCGTCTGAGATTTTTTTTTTTATCTCGTCTATCGTCGCAAATCTTCGTTCTTTTCAACTGGGTTTTCAACCTTGCGAATTAAAAAAAAAAAAAAAAAAAAAAAAAAAAAAAAAAAAAGCCTGAAGTGTCCAGGTGGGGAGAGTACGTAGGATGAGGCAGCACAATGATTTAGCGTTTTGTTCAATAATCACGCACCAACAGGGATGAATGTGCGGGTGCGTTATCGTGATGCAAGAGCCATGAATTAACTATCTCGCCACATATCAGGCCACTTCCTTCTCACATTTTCGCGTAGGCGCGTCCCGATAGTACCGTCTATTAACAGTTTGTATTTATGGCACGAATTCGTGATGAACTAATCCTTCAAAGTCAAAGAAAACTATCAGCATGGTTTTGAATTTTGACCAGACCTGACAAGTTTTTCTTGGTCTTAAAGAACCGTTCCCGACCTATTGTGAAGATTGAACCGAGGTCTCAAAATCATAAACGTAGACCAACGTTATCACCATTTATGACCCTCTTAAGGAACATCTCGTTCTCATCTGCGCGATCCTAAAGCTCCCCACAGATTGCGAGGTCTTTCTGGTCTTGACTCACGAGCCGCTGCTCGAACTTGGCGGCACCGCGATGCGTTCCAAGTTGCTGTGTCAGGATTTCATGACTTGATCCAACTGAATTGTTACATCCTTCTGCAATCTCTCGGTCAGTCAGTCTTCGATTGGCACGCACAATTCCGTTCACATTCCTGACATGAGCGTCGTCGGTAGACGTCGAAGGGCGCCCTGAACGAGGGTCATCTGTAACTTCCGTCCGACCATTTTTAAACCAAGTAAACCATTCGTAACACTGAGTAAGGCGTAATCACTCATCAGCGTAGATTCCTGCATCATTTAATGTGTCTCTGTAAAGGTTTTCTTGAGTTTCAGCAAAATTTAATGCAGACTCGTCGCTCCCCTAACTCTGTTATCTCGAAATTCGCGAACTGTGCGACACAACGTTCTACTCAATACAGCAGTGAGCAATAACCATCAGACATACGACAATGAAACTTCCGGTAGTTACACATTAAACACAGGCGTGTGCGGGGATGCCAACTGCATCTCGCAGACCACTGGCGCGAAATGACGAATGTTCCGGAATTTTTGAACAGGCCTTGTATAGTTTCTTTCCATTGCTATATTAATGACACAGATATCACTAACAACATCGTTGTTTCGAATGGAAATACACTAACTTATAGTGTTAGTACTGTTGTCCCAAACGAGAGAAATTCAACCACGTCTCAGTCTTCAAAATACGATTATAAGTTTCGAAGAAATTAGAATATTTAGAATTTAGGCTTTATCTGGTTTGAACATAAAACAGATCACTGCCCGCACGGGAATTCGTGTTGTTATATGGAACTGTCACTTCAAAATGAAGAGGCGCTCCAGCTTTATGTAGCTAGGAGGGTCTACTTACAAAAGCGGAATAATGGAGATAGCTGTAGTTTAAAACTGACACTAATTGAAGTTCGTTACATGTTGTTGGAGCAACATACCAACTCGAAGGCAGAAGACGTGGCACCTAGGGATGATCCACCAGTTAACTACGGCAAAACTTCTGTTGGCGTTTCTGCCAGAGCAATCAGAGGATGACGCACTTCAAAAATTGACTGGATTTGTAAAACGAGAAATTTGAGGTGTAAATATTGCTAAATAATAACTTCTTGTCGTGATGTTTAATATCAATATCCACATTCACGTGCAATATTATACTATCAACAGAACCAAAAAGATATCACAGAAGATGATGGATGTAAACAGTTACCTAAAATTTCATTTGTGCCACCAAGTTTCCGAAATGCCAACCGTCTATTGCAATGCACGTTTTCAGGCGCTGCTGCAAGGATTTTTGGAAAGACGGAAGAGGTCCCTAGGGTGTCATTGCACATGCTGTAACAGTGTGGTGTTTCAAAACCCTCTTAGGTCGTCGGAACTTGTGAACAGACATCATCTTTTAGTTTATCCCAGAGGAAGAAATACAGTAACGACAAATCAGGCGACCGTACAGGGCAACTGATAGCGCCTTCACGTTCTGTCCAATGACCAGGACAGAGACGGATAACCGCTTTTCTAGTGATAAACGAGTTGTGAACCGGGTACCCATCATGCTGGACCCACATACATTTACGTAATTCAAGTAGTACTGTTTCTAGCAACGTCGGAAAGTATTCGGTAACAATTTGTGCATATATTTTATCTGTTAAGATGAACACCGTGGTCTAGGGGTAAAGTCTTTGACTAGTAATCAAAACGTCCTAAGCCGATAACTTCCAGCAGAACCGTCTAAGGCTCTGATTCAGAGCCTCCACTCGGCTCTGTACCAGAGGTCCGCAATCGGTCATGTCGACTATCCTGCTAATGGTCAGCTCTGCTTTCATCTTTTGACTGGCAGCTTTTACCACTTCTGTTAGCCGCTCTAAACCAGAGAGAATCTCTTCTGATCCAAAGTGACACACATCATTGGTACCGACGTGAGCAACCACCAGCAGTTGGCTGCACACGGAGTGCACATTGGTTTTCTTACCCTTGTTATCAGCCAAGTCCCTAACGGGCCCCATAACGCGCCTAACGTTGGAGCTCCCAACTACCAATAATCCCACCCTCTGTGATTCCCCGGATCTTGCAGTCTGAGTGGTTTCCTCTGAAACAGGACAGGCGACAGTGTCAGCCACAGGCAGCAAGTGGAACTTGTTTGTCAGACAAACCGGGGAGGGCTTACGTGCAGCCGCCTGGGAAGTCTTTCGCCGTGTGCTTCGCCCCGGGGCTACCTCCGACTCGACCACAGATGAGGGGTGCGAGTAGTAACTGGGTTGGCCACCGGTGAGAACCGATCGGAGGACTCTAACATCCTGGACGTCCGTTGGATCCCCACGGTCGGCCCACAACAGTGCTGTCCATCCACTTGGGCGAAACGATAAAATACCTGACGGCTTACCAGAGAGAACATCAGCATCGTTGATAAAGAACGTCCGTCCTCAGAGACCAAAAACAGGAAAATTTAACGTAATATTGGTAAACTGCAGGAGTATCCAGGGCAAGGTTCCTGAATTAGTATCGCTTATTGAAGGAAATAGTGCGCATATAGTATTAGGAACGGAAAGTTGGTTAAAACCGGAAGTGAACAGTAACGAAATCCTAGACACAGAATGGAATATATACCGCAAGGATAGGATAAACGCCAATGGTGGAGGAGTATTTATAGCAGTAAAGAATTCAATAATATCCAGTGAAGTTATTAGCGAATGCGAATGTGAAATAATCTGGGTTAAGTTAAGTATCAAAGGTGGGTCAGATATGATAGTCGGATGCTTCTATAGACCACCTGCATCAGCAACCGTAGTAGTTGAGCGCCTCAGAGAGAACCTGCAGAACGTCGTGAAGAAGTTTCGTGATCATACTATTGTAATAGGGGGAGACTTCAATCTACCAGGTATAGAATGGGATAGTCACACAATCAGAACTGGAGCCAGGGACAGAGACTCTTGTGACATTATCCTGACTGCCTTGTCCGAGAATTACTTCGAGCAGATAGTTAGAGAACCAACTCGTGAAGCTAACGTTTTAGACCTCATAGCAACAAATAGACCGGAACTTTTCGACTCCGTGAATGTAGAAGAGGGTATCAGTGATCATAAGTCAGTGGTTGCATCAATGACTACAAGTGTAATAAGAAATGCCAAGAAAGGAAGGAAAATATATTTGCTTAACAAGAGTGATAGGGCACAAATCGCAGAATATCTGAGTGACCACCATCAAACGTTCATTTCTGAGGAAGAGGATGTGGAACAAAAATGGAAAAAATTCAGAAACATCGTCCAGTACGCCTTAGATAAGTTCGTACCGACTAAGGTCCAAAGCGAGGGGAAAGATCCACCATGGTATAACAATCATGTACGAAAGGTACTACGGAAACAAAGAAAGCTTCATCATAGGTTTAAGAGTAGTCGAATCATAGCTGATAAGGAAAAGCTGAACGAAGCGAAAAAGAGCGTAAAGAGAGCAATGAGAGAAGCATTCAACGAATTCGAACATAAAACATTGGCAAACAATCTAAACAAGAACCCTAAAAAGTTTTGGTCATATGTAAAATCGGTAAGCGGATCTAAATCCCCTATTCAGTCACTCGTTGACCACGATGGCACCGAAACAGAGGACGACCGAAGAAAGGCAGAAATACTGAATTCAGTGTTCCGAAACTGTTTCACTGCGGAAAATCGTAACACGGTCCCTGACTTCAGCCGTCGCACGGACGCCGAAATGGAAAATATTGAAATAAACGATATCGGAATTGAAAAACAACTGCTATCACTTAGTAGCGGAAAAGCATCCGGACCAGACGAGATACCCGTAAGATTCTACAGTGATTATGCTAAAGAACTTGCCCCCTTTCTATCAGCAATTTATCGTAGATCTCTGGAAGAACGTAAAGTACCTAGCGACTGGAAGAAAGCGCAGGTCGTTCCCATTTTCAAGAAGGGTCATAAATCAGATGCGAATAATTATAGGCCTATTTCGCTTACGTCAGTCTGTTGTAGAATAATGGAACATGTTTTATGTTCTCGTATTATGACGTTCTTAGATAATACAAATCTCCTTCATCATAACCAACATGGATTCCGCAAACAGAGATCATGTGAAACTCAGCTCGCCCTATTTGTCCAAGAAATTCACAGTGCCGTAGACACTGGCGAGCAGATTGATGCCGTATTCCTGGACTTCAGGAAGGCATTTGATACGGTTCCGCACTTACGTTTAGTGAAAAAAATACGAGCTTACGGAATATCGGACCAGGTTTGTGATTGGATTCAGGATTTCCTAGAAGAAAGAACACAACATGTCATTCTTAACGGTTCAAAATCTGCAGATGTAGAGGTAATTTCGGGAGTACCGCAAGGAAGCGTGATAGGACCTTTATTGTTTACAATATACATAAATGACTTAGTTGACAACATCGGTAGCTCCGTGAGGCTATTGGCAGATGACACGGTTGTCTACAAGAAAGTAGCTACATCAGAAGACTCGTACGTACTCCAGGAAGACCTGCAGAGGATTAATGAATGGTGCGACAGCTGGCAGCTTTCCCTAAACGTAGATAAATGTAATATAATGCGCATACATAGGGGCAGAAATCCATTCCAGTACGATTATGCCATAGGTGGTAAATCATTGGAAGCGGTAACGACCGTAAAATACTTAGGAGTTACTATCCGGAGCGATCTGAAGTGGAATGATCACATAAAACAAATAGTGGGAAAAGCAGGCGCCAGGTTGAGATTCATAGGAAGAATTCTAAGAAAATGTGACTCATCGACGAAAGAAGTAGCTTACAAAACGCTTGTTCGTCCGATTCTTGAGTATTGCTCATCAGTATGGGACCCTTACCAGGTTGGATTAATAGAAGAGATAGACATGATCCAGCGAAAAGCAGCGCGATTCGTCATGGGGACATTTAGTCAGCGCGAGAGCGTTACGGAGATGCTGAACAAGCTCCAGTGGCGGACACTTCAAGAAAGGCGTTACGCAATACGGAGAGGTTTATTATCGAAATTACGAGAGAGCACATTCCGGGAAGAGATGGGCAACATATTACTACCGCCCACATATATCTCGCGTAATGATCACAACGAAAAGATCCGAGAAATTAGAGCAAATACGGAGACTTACAACCAGTCGTTCTTCCCACGCACAATTCGTGAATGGAACAGGGAAGGGGGGATCAGATAGTGGTACAATAAGTACCCTCCGCCACACACCGTAAGGTGGCTCGCGGAGTACAGATGTAGATGTAGTAGAAGTGTCACCAACTCGGCTCGCATCTGCGCACAGCAATCGCAGTCTCTGTCCGTACTAAAGACCGTGGAAAACTAAACTATGAAGATAAACGGACTATCGGCACGTGCTGCGCAACTCTACTGTAGACCCTGACGAAAACGCACGAACTGCGTCTAGTAATATGCAGATATTCAAAAACCTAACTACCGAAGCACTCAGGTGAAACTAAATAATTTCCCCCTGATTAAGAACTTGTAATACGTCACAAAAACGGTTTGCTTTCCGACGCAAACGAAAACGCGAGAACTGTGACTAGTAGATATTAAACTTACACGCAGAAACTCAAGAAACTAAACTATTATAGCACATAGACGGTATAATTAAATTCACTTCTGGTTAGGAACTCGTAAATGTCACAAAAGCGTTTACTTCCCTGTTGCTGCGTCTGTCTCGGTCGGCTACTACTGCCTGTCTATGGGCATGTTGGATATGTTCTTTAGCGCAAGCTTCACCTGCTGGACACTAGGACACAGGCAAATTGGTGTTCGTATTTTCTACTGTATGCAGGTGATTTAAACGGTTCTGATATGTTTTATTTATTAAGACAGAGGGTTTGAATTAGCACAACCTTTAAAATTTTGACGCGCATGAGTATGTGTCCCGGGCTGCACATTATGTTCACGAGTGTCTCGCGCATACCACAACTGCCCTCTCTCAGTGAAACTGTCTGCCTTAGTGCTTCCACACCCTCTTCACGCTAGTTCACAGACTAAGTACTGATAGTATGCCGCGTTTACATCGACCATCTCTTCATGATTATGCTGCACACATGGAGGTGATATTTTAATTTTAACTACTGGTGACGCCTTTGGCAAGATTGTTTTATGCATCTCCACTGCAGGATGTGATTTTAGTAAGTGAATAAAAGTTTTTGTGCTTGTAACACTTTGGTAATTTTCATGGTTACATAAAGCTATAAGCGGTTTTTTTTTCTTCTATCTCAGTTATGTTGCCAAGTTTTTTTGCTAATGAAGGTGTCTTCCCGTTTAGGTGTATTTTTGCTTCTTAGGACGATATATTTAGATATACCGAAATCGTGGTCACGAATTTCAAAAAATCTTTATCCTGCAACTGTTTGGCTGTTATCATTTACCGTGAAGATTTTTAACAATTGCTGCTTCAGCCATGTTTAAAATTTTGGAGTTACTAGTTTTCATAGACAGATCCAGTTACGAGTTTTCGTTGCCCATCATCGATATGTCTTAATTTGAGCAAAAAATTTCTGAGAATATGCATTTGGCGACCAGTATTGTATGGTTGTGAGATGTGGACTGTGGGAAAGTTGAAAAAGAATAGAATCAAAGGATCTGAGATGAGGTGCTACAGAAGAATGTTGAAAATTAAGTGGACTATAAGAAGAGATTCTCTGCGGAATCGATGAGGAAAGGAACATATGGAAAACATTGGCAAGAAGAAGGGGCAGGATTATAGGTGTTAAGATATCAGGGAATAGCTTCCATGGTACCAGAAGGAGCCGTAGAGGGTAAAAACTGTAGACGAATACAGAGATTGGAATACATCCAGCTATTGATAATATATCTATTACTACAAAGAGCGGAGTAGATGCGCAAATTATTCTTCTTGTAAGTGCTGTTCTGAGACGAAAAGGTTGGCACAGGAGCAAAATTTGTGGTGGGCCACATCAAACATTCAGAACACTGATGACGCAAGAAAAAGGTTTCTTCAGTGAAGTTGGAACCAATCACACAGTCTCCACTCATGCACCACTGCCTCTGATGTTCAGCCTGTCTGCGGCATTCTCAGCGGCCGCTATTGATTATGTCATTCTACGGATGCCGCATCTCGTCGACGTCTCCAGCGCTCATATTGAACGAATTGTTTAAGAGAAGGCTAATAATAAAATCAACATTATGCCATTCTCACCTGTTTCTCCTTTCCCGCCCACGTTCCATTTCTAATCCATTGCATATGGAAACATTTATATACGTCTTTCTTGCATTCACAGCGCCAGATTTGCATCTGGTGGCCAAAACTGAAACTAATTTTTTTATCAGCGTAGATCGGTTCCGCATTAAAGCACTAGCATGTCTACTAAGTTTCGCTCCCATACGATAATTACAGCCCACACCTCTGTGAATAGCTGGACTTAAATTATAGCCGCCGGTTACATTTGTTATGTAGCGCTTTTATGCCGGTCTTGTAACACTACGTTTCCTTCTCTTCCAATGTGACGTATTGCCTTATTTGCGTTTGAAATCACGAAGACAGCAATCGATTTGAGGTTCAAAACAGATATAACCTAAGTTGTAAATACTGTAACTGCTCCAAAACTAGACCCGTAAGCGGATTTGGAAGACTGAAACGCCACTGAATTGCTAGAGCTCAATACCGATATTTGTGTAATTGATATAGCTAAGAGTAGAGAATGTGTGTCGTTTGGTGAGGACTTTCTCGCAGTTCATCTGGGTGAAAAGAGAGCTACAATATCTTCAACGGTTTCGATAATGTCCAAGGTGAACAGCTCAACTGACTTCCCTTTGTAACGCACAATTATCGAAAGTTTTTTTTCCGATGCCAGGTGGAAAAAGACTTCCACAGCAAATGTCGCAACAATACTGATCGCCACTTCAGAGCTGTTACCTTGAAAGTGGCTGAAACAAATTCACCCTTGAGGTCTATTATGTACAGAAGAACTCTCTGCTATCCTTTTTCGTCTGTACATTGCACTGTATGGGAAAGATGCCTCCAAAAGCGAGAGCCACTATTATTATGTCCCGCAAAAAATAGCGGCTGACGAATGCAATATGAACATTGTGAAAGCAATATCCGACGCATCGCTGTGGGTCGTTCTTCAACCATTAGAATCAGGGCAACGTCCGTAGACGATGCAATAACCTTAGTGTTCTGCTTCTACTACAGTAGACAGAGGAAAATACCCCGCATTGTGCGAAACATTTATAGAGGTTCTAATAGTAGCCGATGGCATGTAAAATCCGACATCCATGACGGATTTCTTCGCTTTAGTAATCGAAGAAACAGGTGAACATACCTAAAATAATGAAAAAAAGGTCGGTTACACGATAAATCACACAAATATAAATGTTGTCAGTTCAACTAAGTACCTACGGATAACACCTAAGCAACTACAATCATCTGAAGTTGGAACAGTCGCATAGGTAATGTTGTGGGGAAGGCGAAACAAAGACTGCGTTATATTGGCAGAACATTTGGAAGGTGCAACAGATCTTCCAAATGGACCGCCTACACTACGATTTTTCATCTTCTGGCGTATTTCTTCTCTGCACGGGCCCCTTACCCCGTAGGATATCGAAAAAGTTCAAAGAAGGGCAGCCAGAGTTGCAGTAGCGCTGTAGAAGGGAGAGAGTGTCACGGATATGATTCACAAGTTGGGTGAGAATCATTAAAACAAAGGCGTCTTTCGATGCGGCGGATGTTTTCACGAAATTTTGATCTCCAACTTCCTGCTCCTAGAGGGAAAATATTTTGTTAACGCCAACCTATATAGGGAGAAATGATCTTCCTACTAAAATAAGAAAAATCAGAGGTCGCACGGAGAGATTAAAGTGTTCGTTTATCCCATGCGGTGCTTGAGAACGGAGTGGCAGAGAAATAGTATGAATTTTTTTTCCTTTATTATAATTTCCATTCCCCATCTGGGGCGGGCTGGCAGAAGCATAAGAGCTGCTCTTCAGCCGAGAGACATAAATAGACGGGAAGACATGTAAAACAATATAAAGAAGACAACTTGGCGGAATATAGAAACAAAAAAAGGCGGAACAGAAGAAAAGAAAGCATACAAAGCGATGACTATAAATCGGAGATAAAAATCTAAAAATTAGTATGTCACACAAAAAACACACACTAGATTAAAAGGCACCAGGCAAATTACGGCTGGAGCATAAAAGTCATAGAACGACGAAAACAGCCATGTGATGGACAGTGTAGCATGGAATATTCATAGACGAAAAACAGGTCGAGCACACAATTAAAACCACGTCATTAGAGGGCACTGTATAACGGCACCGAAACACAACACTAATGCATCACACTGGTAATGTATAAAAACATGGGAGGATCTGCCAGGGGGGGGACTTGGGAAAAGGGAATAGGGGAAAAGGAGGCGAGGAGGAGGGGAGAGAAAGGGGGGCGCGCTAAAGGAGGGCCAGGGAGGAAGGGATGGGTGAGGAAAACAGCTGAGGAGGGGGTGCAGAGACTCAGGGAGGAAAATCCGCTCTGGGAGAAGGAGCGACGAGGAGAAAAGGGGGCCCTGGGGAGGGGGGTAACAACGTCAGGTTACAGTTGGAAGTAAGGGTAGTTGTCACGGCAAAGGTCAACATCTTGGAGGGGGAGGTGCTGGAAATTGCCCTGATGAAGGAGATGGAGGGTGTGGAGGTGGAGTGAGGGAGGGATACAGCGATAGAGGTGCAGCAATGTGCAGGGGGTGAAGAGGAAGGAGGAAACCAGGGGGTGGGGAGGATCAAGCCTGCAGACAGTGTAAAGGATGCAGAGATGTTGGAGGAAAAGGCGGAGGTGAGGGAAGGGAATGAGGTGTAAAGGAGCTGTGTGGGGGAAGGAAGGCAGATACGGAAGGCAAGGTGGAGTGCATGGCATTCGAGGATTTGGATGGCCTTGTAAAAGTGGGTGGGTGCAGAGATCCAGGCAATGCTGGCATAACAGAGGATAGGACAGATGAGGGATTTGTAGGTGTGTAGGATGGTGGAATGGAGTAATCTCCATGTCTGGCCAGTCGGAGGTGGGAATGGGCTTTTTGCTTAGATGGTCAGGAGGTGAGGGCTCCAGGTGAGGTGATGGTCGAGGGTGAGGTCAAGATATATCACGGTGGGGGTGAGATAAATGGGACATCCACAAAGTATGAGGTAGTAGTGATGGAGATGGAAGGAGCAGGTGGTGCAGCCCATGGTGGAGGGGTTGAGACGAAGGAACCACTGCTTCCACCAAGTGGTGAACTGGTCAAGGTGGGTTTGGAGGGTGTGTTGGGAATGTTGAAGGGTATGGTTCAATGAACCTTCTACCAGGCATTTAAGTGTGAAATACAGAGTAATCATGTACGAGTGCATTCTGAATAGTAGTGCTCTGAATTTTTTGTGTGAAAACTCTTAATGCTCTTTAACATTCTGCAGCTTTATTCTTCATGTCTACGTATCTGCACCTCTGTCGCTGGAGTGCTCCGAACACTAGCGTGTAGTATGCTAGTGTCTACCGAAACTATGTCTGTGCATGAGAAACAGCGTGCTGTAATCGAGTTTCGTATTCCTTAGGCATGACGATGTCAAACCACACGCGAGATCTGCTACATCTGCAACAATCCGCCATTGTCGTCGGTCATCCTCCATGTAGTTCCAACTTTGTCCCGTCCGATTTTCAACTGTTTCGTGTTCTTAGATAACACCACCGAGAACTTCACTTTGGTAGTGATTAAGAGATACAGTCAGTTCCACAAGAAAGTGAACGCCATAATTTTAAATGTAACGTCCGCAGCTACATCTATGGTAGTGGTCTCGAATCTGTAGTCAATGCGCTTTTGCACAGTGTATAGATAACCAGTGTGAAAGTTTAATGTTTTGTTTTGTCGGTTGCAGTTTAAAATTAGTGCAAAATATCTGAAGCGTCACGAGGCCTCCTTGTAAATCATCCAAAGGGACCAAAGCTTTCATATGGAGCTGCTGCTAAAATTCTTAGACAATCAAAGACATTCGTTGCGAAGTGGGTCAGAAGATATTTAGAGGCTAGAAACGTGCTTAACGTGGCTATTTGCACTTATTAACAGCCAATTTAAACGCTTAAAAAAATATTCAGTATTTATCAAAAATGGATTCTGAGGTCCGTTAAGAAGCTGTTTGGTTCGAACGAGGCAAACTGAGTGCTTCAAGAGAATAATGGTCCGAAACATCGCAGCCGTCTCCGTACAGCGTTGAAACAAGACAATGGGGTGTCCACGATAGATTGGCCTGCAATGTCTGCAGATGCCAATCCGATCGCAAATGTTTGGTCGTATATTAAGATGAAGCCTAAAGAAAAGCCAGTATATATTATGAAGCAGCTGTCATATAAAATCAGGGCGAGATCGTTACAGAGAGAACATGACGAAAGTCTCGTGAAAAGCGCGCCAAAAAGGTGCCAAGCTATAATCGGTAGTGGCGGCAATTGGATTAACTACTAGGTAATTGTGCAGTTAGTAATAACATGTATTTCATGTAAACATATGTTTATAACAGTGCCTTTATCTCATACAGATAGCGGCGTACACTTTCTTATGCAACTGACTGTATAAGCAGCGGCGCGTCTGTGGTTCCGTCAACAAAGTCAAACATTCTGTTGGGAGAAACGTGTTCGTCTCCAGGCTGACTATATTGAGAAATAAATATGTAGGCATGAGGAATAAAGATGTAGAATGTTAATGACTTTTATTTTATTTTAGAAGCTTTAAGAATTTTCGCATGCTAAATTCGGAGGCACGTCCTCGCAGATGTTGACAAAAAGGCCTTTACTGGACGACATCTTTGTGAATTGCTTTCCTGGATCCATTTATAATGGGCCAAATCACCAGTGATCTACGAACAGACATAATCATATTATTAATTTTTACGAATTTTCGGTGTTACTGTTAATGTGGCCGTCTTTCACTGAAACTGACCACTCACATATTTCAGAGGTTGATACGCTAATTCTCCTTATCAAGAAGTCAAAAAAATGGTTCAAATGGTTCAAATGGCTCTGAGCACTATGGGACTTAACTTCGGAGGTCATCAGTCCCCTGTAACTTAGAACTACTTATACCTAACTAATCTAAGGACATCACACACACCCATGCCCTAGGCAGGATTCGAACCTGCGACCGTAGCGGTCGCGCGGTTCCAGACTGTTATCAAGAAGTCGTTCAGTACACTGCTCTGTAAGTGAAAATCTGGGTCAGGGTTTCCAGTGGCAGTTTTTTGCTCTACGTCTGCCAATCTTATGTAGTTGGTGGTGGTTCCTCAAAAGATGGATGCGCGAGATAATTCTCTGAGAAGAGGAATTTGCCTTTATAAAACTGTAGCCTTTTTGGTCCATCGACAGGTAGTGAGCCTGGCATTCTCATTCCCCTGGACACGCTCCAGAAGGAATGGTGAAAGGCATTCCTCCAGCAAAGGAACCATCGAATTCTTCGCAGAGGCCCTTTTAGCAGGATAAGAAATCTCTAGGAAGGTGGGCTTCTCTCCGGGCGTGCAAATGTCCATTACGACACATGGGAGTAACGTCCAGTGTAAACTTCAAAATACAGCCTCCTGATTGGCTTACGCTGTCATTTTCGGCAGAGCTCGCGCTTTTGCGCTGTGCCTACGTGCAAAGCTTGTTACTCGTCCATTTCAGAGTCACGTTATGGAGTTCGAGGAATCTGGCTCTATCTGCCCGCCTCTGAACGATTGGCTGAAGTACCCTAATGAGGCAGAAAATAGTAGGAGATTGTGAATTTTAATTCCTCGGAAATTAGAATCTGGCAGAAAGACAGACGAGTTGCAGACGGGTCTTGGAGAGCTCACTTTTTCTCAGGTTGTTGTAGACTGAGCACACCGCTTTAGGTCTTTATTCATTGATGTCTTTGCTTGAGGCTTTGAGCAATGAAGGTGATCGACGAGACGGGCCTTGCTAACGCTGGAAAGATGTCTGTGCTTCAGCTTCAAATACTAAAAGAAGCCTGAATTCGTATCTTCCAGCCGTTGCTGTCGCCATCCTGTTTTGGTAAGATGGCACACTTCGCGCTCGCCAAGGTGTTTAGAAAAAAATCTAGCTCTCTCCCCTCGGGAGGCGAGTCAGCCCTCTTAAGGTCACGCATCCAGATTTTTGCTCTCAGTGCGCGTTGCGGCAATTTAATGGTGTTCACTGCTGTCTTCCTGTGTTGTTTGTACACCCAATTAACAAGCTATGCAGTCACTGTTCGTGACCGCGACTATTAACGTAGCTGCGTTTTATCCTTCCTACCCACGGTGCCAACGCTATACTTAAAGTAGTATTTCTTTACCCAACTGTTCATGGTTCTTTTTAAGATGTCAGTGGGTAATTTTCGTGTTCAAAGACAACAAACCTCTTTGTTATGGTGTCCATTTGTTTCTATTCATAGCGCCTCCATTTAATGGCTCAAATGGCTATAAGCACTATGCCACAGCTGAGGTCATCAGTCGCCTAGAACTTAGAACTACTTAAACCTGACTAACCTAAGGACATCACACACATCCATGCCCGAGGCACGGTTCGAACCTGCGACCGTAGCAGCCGCGTCGTTCCGGACTGAAGCGCCTAGAACCGCTCGGCCACCGCAGCCGGCTCCATTTAATTTATCTATGTGATTGGTGAGGTATCCATTAGTTTCATATTTAACTGGGCCACCACTACTAATAATCCTTTAAATAAGACGTTTTCCGTTTCGCGACAGTATACTTGTTTTCAGTTTATTTGGATAAACATTTGGGGTGGTTTCTCATTCTGTAGCGCACCAGAATTTGGTTTTATGCATCCTAGGGGTATGCTACAATCACAACCGCCATCCCGCATTACGAATGTACATCACACGGTAGTGTGGCATGTGCTGCGTAAACGGCCAGACTTGTGCTGTCACAAAATGTTTAGCGAACGGCTGTGTAACAGCGAAAGTATTTTTTAACTTGGATGTTGTGTTGTTTCAAGGCACGTCAGTGTTTCAAGTGGTGTGTAAGCTTAATTTGTTATTAAGTCTTAAATGTTATAAATTATTTCTGTTGACCACTGTGTGGGAAATACGAACATTGCGTGAGACAATGTATTCTGTTATAGTGTGTTAGATGTACGATGCCATAACTTATTCCTTGGAGGGCGTTCACAGCATTGTAGCTTCCAGTGTTGACAAAAGCGTGTGGTTGCTTTAAGGGAAAGGGAAGAATCAGAAGTGAACACGGTAATGCCGAATTCAGCTCCGTAGCCAAAGTCGCTTACGGTGTGCGGTGGCGCTCGACTCGGAGATCTTCAGCGCCAGTATTTAGAGGACGAGGGGAGCAAGTGGTGGTTTTACAGTTCATTTGTGCCAGTGTCCCGAATTAAATTCCGAACCTCCTTCCAGTGTCCCATGACACTACTTATAGTGGTCCGTTAGTCGGATGGCGACGTCTGGTCTGGCGGCCGTCTTGCTGCTGTTCAAGAGGAGAAGGCTATGTACTGGCAACCTGTTGCACCCTCTCCCTTTTGTCATCATCATACATCAAGAAAATAACACTATGCTATTCACTCATTCGTTACTGTCAACTACTGTCGCCGGCCGCGGTGGTCTAGCGGTTCAGGCGCTCAGTCCGGAACCGCGGGACTGCTACGGTCGCAGGTTCGAATCCTGACTCGGGCATGGATGTGTGTGATGTCCTTAGGTTAGTTAGGTTTAAGTAGTTCTAAGTTCTAGGGGACTGATGACCACAGATGTTAAGTCCCATAGTGCTCAGAGCCATTTGAACCATTTTTCAACTACTCTCAGTAGATGTACTTCAAACACAACTCTCACACGGCGTCAGAACAGCGGCCATTGTGTGCAGAGGAAGAAAGTCCTTTCCCGTAAGGAGGCTGAACTTACCCTTTATCCCAGCAAACAATGACATACGATTCTCTCTTTCCGTTAATGAAGGTCCAAAAATTCCAAAAGTCACTCGCGTAGTAACTTCAGGATGTACACCAAAGTTTATGTAAATTCCTATGCCAAGGAGGGGGATACATGTGATTGCAATCGTATAAATGTAGTGCTACCAAAACAAAGAGGACCAGAAATAATCATAGAGAATCTCCGTCTAAACTGTTTATATGTGACAGTACACACCACATCACCATCAACACAGGTTACTGGCATGTGCTGAGGAACTTTCCCAAGTATCCGTGTCTCAGTTCGATGTGTTGTCAGGCGAGCCTACTAGCCTGAGGAGGAGTGGTATCTGTTGTCCTTTGGACAAGGCTTGCACCTTCTGCTCCATGTGTAGCCGGACATTGTGGTGCTGAAGTATGACACGTGATGTTCTCCGAAAAGGAATAAGTAGAATGTGTGCATTATTGCGTGGCCCCTAGACACACAGGTGGCGCGCTAGGGGAGGAGATGGCGGTGGTGGTAGGGACTCTTGCAGAAGGAACAGCGTTGTTGCGGAGATGAATTTCTACAGCGTAAGCCTTTACACAAACGCATATCGCGCAGAACTTGTAGGCTAAACTAGTGAGTCTGCAAACGATCATAATAACATTCAAATTCGACAAGCCATCCGTTTATTATTAAAAAAATGGGTACAGCATTACACTGAATTTGAAACAGATTTATTGTGGCCTACCTTATACGCCTTTTTTTCTCTTGTTACCATGTTAAAATTAGCTTTTTCCCCAAAACAGAGCGATGTTTATATAATTTCACACTACTAAGTGCTAATGCAGTTGCAATTGCAACAGAATCCAGAAACACTCTACTTTTAATCACACAACCGAGGACAAGTAAGGTCGATAGCTTATGAAAATCTTATGGTCGGTATGAAAATGGAACTGCATTCCTTCAATTAAGTTGTGACAAACCCATACTAATTCTCATTTCACTAGCTATCGATGGCTCTTCTAACAATTACATTACTTCATTGAAAAAATCTGTAATGACTCGTATATCACCATAGATAAGAAAGTTTCGTATGTCAGCTGTGTTGCAAATACTCTGCCCCTTACATGTCATCATTTGCCAAAAATTCGTTTCGTATCTCGATCTATTTGTCTAATATGAGGGATGATGTGAAAACTTCACTTCCAGTCCATCATTTGCGCACCCGATCACAAGTGAGTGTACTACATACTGCCCATTTTCTCGAGATTGGCGCTAGGTATAAGTCTCGACTCAAAAACTTTTTTCCGTACTTCGCACTATGTGATACAACGTCCATCAAATGCAGAGTCATATCGATCACTATTTTTCATTGAAAACTATTCGAATTTTGCACAGCACCTTACGAAATACAAATTATCACAGTAACTCTGACCATTAGCGAAATCATATGCAGTACATCTGACAAATGAGGCTATTATAATATGGACGAGATATTTTTTGCAGAATCGTTTGAGAGAGGTTGTAGTCCGTTGGCATGCAGACACCTCCATTCCCACAATGTAGCCGAGGTGTGCAGAGAATATTTCGTTGATAACGGACGAAATGCACAAGTCAGTAGGCGACAGGCCAATGAGGTTGCGTCCCTGTCGCAGCAGCGCTGAGAACGAGGGTGCATTTCGGTGCGTGGGTCAAGTTATCTTGCGTGAGCTCTACTGCAGGCTCAAAAATCTTTGAAATGTAGTAGCTGCTGATCAAACTCTCCTCTAACGTAGGATCTAGGAGTATTGTGTCATACAAAAACACTATGCATTTGACCGCTTTGCTACTCATTAACGCACTTTGAAAGAGTTGTGCGCATCACAGTAGCCAGCTATCACGTATGAAACCATCACTGTAGGGTTGGAAATAACATGTTACACGTTTTATTAAATGTCTAAGCTCTGCAGCATTTGTCATTATTACAGATAATAGAAAACTTTGGAGGTGAAAACGTCAAAAAGCTGACTTCCATTTCCTTTTTTCACTCACCAGTGTCTTATGATATCACATCGTACTACGCCACTTTTGAAGGAACAAATTCGCTAACTGTGTAAGCAACACTATACCCAGACATCACGTAAATATATTTACGTAACACTGTACCTCTTTCGACAACTGGCCTTGTTAAGCAGTCACAATGAATATCCGCTGTTCTTTTTTTATTTCTTACAGGATCACTACTTGAATACGCAACCATGAACACTATACACTAACATGCTACACTATGTGATCAAAAGTATCCGGACACCTGGCTGAAAATGACTTACAAGTGCGTGGCGCCCTCCATCAGTAATGCAGGAAATCAATACGGTGTTGGCCCACTCTTAACCTTGATGTCAGCTTCCACTCTCGCAGGAGTACGTTCAATAAGGTGCTGGATGGTTTCTTTGGCAATAGCAGCCCATTCTTCACGGAGTGCTGCACTGAGGAGAGGTATCGATGTCGGTCGGTGAGACCTGGCACGAAGTCGGCGTTCCAAAACATCCCAAAGGCGTGCAGTAGGATTCATGTCAGGACTCTGTGCAGGCCAGTCCATTACAGGGATGTTACTGTCGTGTAACCACTCCGCCAGAGGCCGTGCATTATGAACAGATGCTCGATCGTGTTGAAAGATGCAATCGCCATCCCCGAATTGCTCTTCAACAGTGAGAAGCAAGAAGGTGCTTAAAACATCAATGTAGACCTGTGCTGTGACAGTGCCACGCAAAACAACAAGGGGTGCAAGCCCCCTCCATGAAAAACTCGACCATAACCTTAACACCACCCCATCCGAGTTTTACTTTTGGCACTACACACGCTGGCAGATGACGTTCACCGGGCATTCGCCATAACCACACCCTTCCATCGAATCGCCACATTGTGTACCGTGATTCGTTACTCCACACAACGTTTTTTCACTGTTCAGTCGTCCAATGTTTACACTCCTTACACCAAGCGAGGCGTCGTTTGGCATTTACCGGCGTGATGTGTGGCTTAAGAGCAGCCATGAAATCCAAGTTTTCTCACCTCCCTCCTATCATAGTACTTGCAGTGGATTCTGATGCAGTCTGGAATTCCTGTGTGATGGTCTGTATAGTTGTCTGCCTATTACACATTACGATTCTCTTCAACTGTCGGCGCTCTCTGTCAGTCAACGGACGAGGTCGGCCTGTACGCTTTTGTGCTGTCCGTGCCCCTTCACGTTTTCACTTGACTATCACATCGGAAACAGTGGACCTAGGGATGTTTAGGAGTGTGTAAATTTCGCGTACAGACGTATGACACAAGTGACACCCAATCACCTGAGCACGTTCGAAGTCCGTGAGTTCCGCGGAGCGCCCCATTCTGCTCTCTTACAATGTCTAATGACTACTGAGATCGCTGATATGGAGTACCTGGCAGCAGGTTGCAGCACAATGCACCTAATATGAAAAACGTATGTTTTTGGGGGTGTCTGGATACTTTTGAACACATAGAGTATGTGTATTGTTTTATGGTGGCCTTAAGTCTTTATCTAACAACATCCCTACCAAGCGTAATATGTAACACTGATTGGAATACAAACACTGTTTTAAGGAAGATATTCCACCTTAGTACTGCATAATTTATGAACAAATTGCCTCTACCGGATGTAGCACTTCGGCACTAACCACTATTGATAATTCGTATTGTGCTTCGTATTACTCACGTCACTCCGTGAGTGATCAACATCACAGTAAATAGAGCTTTACAAGAATTATTCGATTACAAGATAGTATTAATTGAGACATATACAGTCCTACAATGCTGCACTTGAATACTAGCTGTGCCAACTTCGAATGTAGTGCATGTTCATACTATTTCCGTAAAAGCGAAACGCTGTTCCTGTACTGACTGATTTTCTACGAGAAGACCTTGCCATGCTATCACTCCTACACTCCAACTATTTCGAAGATCATGTGTAATTTGACTTAGCCTTTTCTACGCTCAACTTCCAAGATAAATTCCACGTATACTATGCTTAAACACTTACACATTCCGTCTAATAACTTCATAACAGTATTCAAAAGAAGTAGCACACTAGTAAAAAATCAATCTCCTCGTAATGAGTTTTGTCACTTATAACCACAATGCTGTGCGGAATACCTCTCACAGAATTATATCTTCCGAACAAATGAAATACCGGGAGGTTTAACGTCCCATCGACAACGAAATCATTAGAGACGGAGAATAAGCTCGGATCACGGAAAGATAGGGAAAGAAAACGGCCATGCTCTTTCAAAAGAACCATCCCGGCATTTGCTTGAAGCGATTTACGAAAAACACGCAAAACCTAAATCAGGATGGCCGAACGTGGATTTGAATCGTCGCCCTCCCCAATTCCAGTCCAGTGTGCCAACCACTGCACCATCTCGCTCGGTAAATGAAGTACCAGTTTGACGGTAAAGTGATTTGTTAAAGAAATCTTCAGTTATCAGTATGACGATACACAATCGTCCATCAGATGTCATTTTGCACAGAAAGCCCGTTTTGGGACTATGTAACTTAATAACAAATAGTTCTTGCCGTTCATAATTTCAGTACACGACACTCAAAGACTTACTTTTAAACCTCGTAGGATTATATCGCGATCCACTTTATGTAACTCACCGCCCAGCAGAGTAAATGTTCATTAAATCATACGCCATTAAAGTAACGTTCTTCAAAAAATCGATAGATATTTTTATTCCGATGTTCATAGGGCAAATCAAGGCTTAAAATTCTCATTTAAAGAGTACAAATCTTTCCTCTAAAGTCAGCAATGAATGTAACTGCACGCCATAGGTGTACACTGAAGAGCGAAAGAAACTGATACACCTGCCTAATATTCTGTAGGGCCTCCGCGAGCAGGCAGAAGTGCCGCAACACGACGTGGCATGGTGTCGAATAATGTCTGAAGTGGTGCTGGACGGAAATGACTGCATGAATCCTGCAGGGCTGTCCATAAATTCGTAAGAATACGAGGGAGTGGAGATCTCTTCTGAACAGATATGTTCAATGATATTCATGTCTGGGGACTCTGGTGATCAGCGATAGGGTTTAAATTCAGAAGAGTGTTCCTGGAGCCACTTCCAAAACCTTCACGTACCGTTCGATAGTCACCGTATCATCAAGAAATATCGCACCGGTTATTCCGTGTGACTGGACATTGCACACCACACAGTCACCCGATGAGGATGAGGAGACTTCTCTATTGCGAAGTGCAGATTCTCAGTCCCCCACATGCGCCAATTTTGCTTATTGACGAACACATCCAAAACAAAGTGGGCTTCGTTGCCAATTAAAAACATACAGCGCGTACAAATTCCCGTCATACCCCGCGGCCGACGGTGCAGTTTGAACGTCCTAAAGCAAACCGTTCAGAAGTTAATGACGATTCTAATTGATATAGTTCAATAATTGTCACCCTGTAAATCAAATACATATATGAACAACAAACACATTTACATTTAACACACTTATAAGGCTTTAATTCACCTACAGTTAACCACCAACGTGTTTGAGACGACCAAAACTGATGGAAAAAAAAATAATGCTCCTACAAGTTTTGGGGAAAAAAAATAATGCTCCTACAAGTTTTGGCATCAACAAAAGCAAAACGAGGATAATGGAATGTAGTCGAATTAAGTCGGGTGATGTTGAGGGTATTAGATTAGGAAATGAGACACTTAAAGTAGTAAAGGAGTTTTGCTATTTGGGGAGCAAAATAACTGATGATGGTCCAAGTAGAGAGGATATAAAATGTAGACTGGCAATGGCAAGGAAAGCGTTTCTGAAGAAGAGAAATTTGTTAACATCGAGTATAGATTTAAGTGTCAGGAAGTCTTTTCTGAAAGTATTTGTATGGAGTGTAGCCATGTATGGAAGTGAAACATGGACGATAAATAGTTTGGACAAGAAGAGAATAGAAGCTTTCGAAATGTGGTGCTACAGAAGAATGCTGAAGATTAGATGGGTAGATCACATAACTAATGAGGAGGTACTGAATAGGATTGGGGAGAAGAGGAGTTTGTGGAACAACTTGACCAGAAGAAGGGATCGGTTGGTAGGACATGTTCTGAGGCATCAAGGGATCACCAATTTAGTATTGGAGGGCAGCGTGGAGGGTAAAAATCGTAGGGGGAGACCAAGAGATGCATACACTAAGCAGATTCAGAAGGATGTAGGTTGCAGTAGGTACTGGGAGATGAAGAAGCTTGCACAGGATAGAGTAGCATGGAGAGCTGCATCAAACCAGTCTCAGGACTGAAGACCACAACAACAACAACAACAAGTTTTGGACGCTTACAAGTTCCTTGCTCTGGAGTATGTAATAAGGATATGTGCTGTTCACTTCAGAACCTATAGTTGACAGACATTTAAACATTTAGGCGCACTGACTCCCTTATGATATTTGTTGCCAACAAGTTCTAGCAGTTCGAAAGTAAGAGTAACGTCATGAGATCCAATATTAGGAGGAGGAGCGTCTTACGCCACACATCACTCAGCTTTAGTATGGCACAAAAAGGAGCGAGGTATATAGCCACAAAAATCTTTGAGCGCTTACTGAGGTGAAAAATCTACTGTAAGATTAAAATTAACTTCAAACGTAGTGAAGTGATATGTGTTTGACATCTTCTTTTACTCCGTATAAGAACTTCGTAATGTGCAATGCAATAACGTGTGTGTGTGTGTGTGTGTGTGTCTGTGTGTGTGTGTGTGTGTGTGTGTGTGTGTGTGTGTGTGTGTGTGTGTATGTGAAAAGGTAGAAAGGTTCAAATGGCTCTGAGCACCATGGGACTTAACTTCTGAGGTTATCAGTCCCCTAGAACTTAGAACTACTTAAACCTAACTAACCTAAGGACATCACACACATCCATGCCCGCGGCAGCATTCGAACCTGCGACCGTAGCGGTAGCGCGGTTCCAGACTGTAGCGCCTAGAACCGCTCGGCCACTCCGGCCGGCTGAAAGGGTAGAAAGCGAGAGAGAGAAAGAGAGAGAGAGATAGAGACGGGAAGACTCTGCAAAGAGCTAGTCCCACTCACCAAGTGGTTTATATAAAGATTGCAACTTATTTTGGTCCAAGGAGCTTGCAAATAACTACAGAACTAATTCACTTTAAGCTGAAGCGCTAAAACGCTGCAGTCTGGTACTTGGCAAGAAACTGGGTTAACAGAACGAATTTCTAGAAGTTTGGTGCCTGGTACAGACTTGAAAAATACAACCTCTGATGTGAGAAGGCGATTCCTCTCTGAGAGATTTCTCTCGCGAGACGCAACGTCTCACTATTGCCGCAGGTGCGTTCGTTCTCGAGCGATGTGAAAGGGGTCTTGTGATAGCGTCTGCTGGCCGCAAAACGCTTCATTTGAGAAGCGTGACGCCGCTGCGTGGCGTTTGGCAACAGATGTGCTCCAGTTAGCGCTAACAGGGACGTGCGAACGTCCGCCCCGCGCCGAACCAAGAGTCCCCTCCGCCCAATGATCTGCCGATCACTTGCCACATTACTCTGCAGCTTTGGCCGCTCCGAGCTGACAGCTCACGTTCTTACTTGACAAATCATTCACGGATATCCTACATTTTGCAGAAATATGTAGTAAAGCGTTCTCTTCAAGGCATATCAGGTGTCTTGCTCCTACTTTCTCCTTTAGGTCTGTTGCCTCACACGGTAATAGAGATGATGATTCTGGTAGGATTACTAACATAATAAAACACTCTCACGCAACTCTCAGCTTATTCACTGGAGAATATAAAACTGTTTTTGGAATGCTGTGTATCGGTGTGTTGAAAGAACTCTGCTAAACTGAAAGCAAAATAAGCAGATCTCAAGAATTAGAGCAATTTTCTAAGGATGTACGTCTGGAGCACAGCATTGTACGTAAGTGAATTATGGGAAAATGGGATAAAAAGACAATCGAAGCGTCTGAGATGTGATACTATGCAAGTTACGTACGCTGATAAGAAATACGCACGTTCTCCACGGGATCGCCGAAGAGAGGAGCATGTGGAAAATATCGACAAGAAGAAGGGATGGGGTAGTAAGACGCACCACGAAGGAATTATTCGAATAGGACAGTAATTGGTAGAGACAACCAAATGATTAAAATTTCAGAAAAATTTGATGATTTATTTCAGAGAAAGAGATTCACAAATTGAGCAACTCAATAACGCGCTGGTCCACCTCTGACCCTCACGCAAGCGATTTTTCGACTTAGCACTGATTGACAGAATTTTTGGATGTTCTCCTGAGCGTTATCGTGCCAAATTCTGTCCAGATGGCCGTTACATCGTCAAAATCTCGAACTGGTTGGAAGACCCTGCCAATAATGCTCCAAACGTTCTGGACTGGTGAGAGATTCGGCGACCTTACCGGCCAAGGTAGGGTTTGGCAAGCACGGAGGCAAGCAGTAGAAACTCTCACCGTGTGCGGGCTGGCGTTGTCTTGCTGAAACGTAAAATCAGGAAGGCTTGCCATGATGGGTAATAAAACGAGCCTAGAATATCTCGACGTACCGCTGTGCTCCAAAGGTGTCGCGGATAGAAACCAAAGGGGTCCTTCCATGAAAAGATATGGCGCCCTAGACCATCACTACAGGATGTCAGGCCATATGGCGGGCAACAGTCAGCATTACATCCAACCACTGTCCGGGGTGTCTCCAGACTGTCTTTGGCCTGGAATCTCATTGACTGGAGTAGAACTGTCTTCAGTGATGAGTCGCGCTTCGAACTGAGTACTGATGGCCAGCGAAAACGTTTCTAGAGAAGCTCCAAACAGTGGTGGGATACAAAGCTGATTGACGACCGCTATATTGCCCGACAACCAGGAGTGATGGTCTGGGATGCCAATTCTTTTCATAGCAGGATCCCTCTGGTTTTCTTAAGGTGTATATAGATTAAATGATAGAAGCGAAATAAACCTGAGAGAGACTCTCCCCCCCCCCCCCTCCCACACACACACACCAAAAAAGAGGTCTGTGTCAGGTTTCACGCTGTCCCTTCCCTTCAGTCTACATCTACATCTGCATAATACATACTCCACAAACCACCATACGGACCATGGCGGAGGATACCTTGTACCACTGCTAGCCATTCCCCCATTCCCACTCCTGTCCCACTCGCAAATAGAACGATGGAAAAACGACTTTCTTTACGGTTCCTTACGAGCGCTGATTTCTCTTATGTTGTCTTCGCGGTCTTTACGTGAGATCTACGTTGGTGGCTGTAGGACCTTTCAGCAGTCTGTCGCAAATGACCGTTCTGTATCCGTTCTCAATAGTGTTTCGCTTGAAGAACGTCCTTCGTTCCAGGGATTCCCATTTTAGTTTTCGGATCATTTCCGTAATACTCGCGTGTTTATCGAACCTACGGTAACAAGTTTTTTGCAAACCTCTGAACTGTTTCGGTGCCAACCTTTAATCAGACCTGGAGGGAAGCAGTACTCAAGAATGGGTCACAATAGTGTTCTGTATGCGTTCTCCTTTGTACATCAGCTGCATTTTCCTAGGATACTCCCAATAAACCGGAGTCAACCAACTATTCGTCTCCCCTACAACTGATCTTAACGTCCTCGACCTGACTGTGTTAAACAGCACTCCACTTATTCTGTATTCGAACATTATATAATTTTTTACTTACTCAACTGCATTAGCCTCCACTAATACAGATTTAGATCAAGCTTCCATGGTCAGACCAAATAGAAAGTCTGTCAAAATCCCTCTCTATACTCCTATAGTCACTGGACTATGATACTTCCTCGTACACTACAGCGTCATCAACAAACAGTCGCTGGCTGCTGCACACCATGTCTGTCCGATCCTTTACGTGTGTAGAGAGCAATAGCGGTCCTCCTGACGATAGCTTCTTCTCTGAAGAACGCTCGCCATTCAGAACAACGTACTTGGTTCTATTACTCGAAAAGGCTTCGAGCCGTTCATATATCTGAGAACCTGTTCCGTATGCTCGGACTTAGATTGACCGTCTGCAGTACGGCACAGTGCCAAACGCTTTCTGGAAATATAGGAGTATGGAATCTACCTGTTGCCTTCATCCATGATCCACAGGATATCGCATGACAAAAGGGCAAACTGAGTTTCGCATGAGCGATACTTTCTAAACCCTTGCTAAGTTATGGATTGAAGCTATTTATACATCTCTCAAGAATATTATTATATTTGAAATCAGAATACGCTTAAAAAGTTTATAGGAAGTGGACTTTAAGGGGCCGGCCGAAGTGTCCGTGCGGTTCTAGGCGCTACAGTCTGGAGCCGGGCGACTGCTACGGTCGCAGGTTCGAATCCTGCCTCGGGCATGGATGTGTGTGATGTCCTTAGGTTAGTTAGGTTTAAGTAGTTCTAAGTTCTAGGCGACTGATGACCTCAGAAGTTAAGTTGCATAGTGCTCAGAGTCATTTGAACCATTTGACTTTAAGGGTACTTATATCTTACTTTTGCCGATCATTTCTTTTACCTTTCTCCCGTACAGGAGTAACATGTGCTTTTCCCCAGTCGCCTGTGACTTTGCGCCAAGCGAGGGATTAGCATTAAATGCTAGTTAAATATGCCAAACAGTAAGCTCTGTAAATGGAGATTCCGTTCGCATCTAGCGGCTTATTCGTTGTCAGCCCTTTCAGTTCTTCAGTCATTCAGAGTTCTATATCTATAGCTCTACTCTGGAAACCACTGTGAAGTGAATGGGAGAGTGTGCTTCCCGTTGCACCACCTATTAGGGCTTCTTCCGTTCCATTCGCGATTCAAGTGCTTAAAGAATGATTGTTTAAACACCTCAGTGTGCGTTGTAATTAGTCTAATCTTGTCTTCGCGAACGCTACGGAGGCAGTATGTAGTGGTTCTAGTAGATCCCTAGATTCCTCATGCAAATAAGGTTCTTGAAACGCTGAAACTAGGTTTTCACGCGATAATAGCGTTTACTTTCAAGTATCCTCCAGTTCAGTTTTTTCATCATTTCTGTAACGCTCTTCCATGCGCCGAACAAACCGGTGACCATTCATATTACCCTTCTTTGTACACGTCCAATATACTCTGTTACTCCTTTTAATCCATGGCCCACAAACTTGAACAATATTCAGAGATGCGTCGCACAAGTGTTTTGTAAGTAACCCACATCCGACCATCCAGATTTAGATTTTCCGTGATTTCTCTAAATCGCTCCAGGCAAATGCCGGAATGGTTCCTTTGAAAGGGCACGACCGATTCCCTGCTCAATCTTTGACACAAATCGAGCTTGCGCTCCACCTCCAATGACCTCGATGTCGATGGGATTCTAAATCCAATCTTTGTTTTGTAAACAATGGTTATGTAGATTTATTGCACCACCATGGTATCCTTCAAATGAACCTATGCCCGCCACCTGCTTTACCTGTGACAGCCTATGTGATGGTTCCTTTTCATATCGTACAAATTGTTACACCCAGATATCTATACAGCTGACTAATTCCATTTGTGACACATTGAAACTGTGGTCACAGGAGTCAACGTTTTTTAGTTGAAGTGTACAATTTTGGATTTTTTATCATTTAAAGAAAAACGGTTTAAATGACGATTTAAAGCAAGTTCGCAATCTTCCCACCACTTTGAAATTATATCAATATCTGAGATAATATTCGTGCAGCTTTTTCCGGACAGTGGTTCATTATAGATAACTGCATCTGTGAAAATTCTGAGGCAACACACTTCCCTGGGGAACACCCGAAGTTAATTCTACATCTATCGGTGACCCTCCGTCCAAGATAACACACTGCATTCTCCCTGCCAAGAAATCCTCAATCTAGTCACAAATTTCGCTTTATCCTTCATACGACAGTATCTCCGATCATAAGGATAGGTGTGGTACTGAGTCAAATGCTTGCCGAATCAGCTGCTGCCGTGATAGTGCAGCCGCAATGGCGCCACGTCAGCGACTTCGTAATGTCGCGAGACAGCTGCAGTACGGCACCAGCTGTGGAGCCTCACACAGGGGGCCGGGCCGGCCGAATACGAGCACTGCAGCCTATCCTCTTGGATACGTGCAGTTCTTAAGTGGACCACACACTTCATGTTACACTTCACAAATCTGGACTTAGAAAAACAAAGCATTACGACTACAAATAGCACAATTTGTTTTCTTCCAGTCGCCATTATGTGCCAGTGACCAGGCCGTTACTACTAAGAATAGTAAAACTGAATTCCTGTTTGAAAATAGTAATAAAATCCATAGTAATAATAATAATAACAATAAGAGGAAGAAGAGGAAAATACTATGGGATGAGGAGTGGTAAAGTGTAGCCATCTAAGCACAACTCAAATCGACTTTCGCCGAGAATGATGTGGAAACAATCGACTCAGGATGTCTCATGTAAGTGGTCCGACAGTTCAACGATTACCGTTCATGGCTTATTATGACTTTTGACCTGTTGTTTGCTTTCGTACTGATTCGATATCGGGCTATTTGTAGACAGAATGAAATTTTCACTCTACAGCGGAGTGTACGCTGATATGAAACTTCCTGGCAGATTAAAACTGTGTGCTGGACCGGGACTCGAACTCGGGACCTTTGCCTTTCGCGGGCAAGTGCTCTACCAACTGAGCTATCCAAGCACGACTCACGCCCCGTCCTCACGAGGTACTGGCAGAATTAAAGCTGTGAGGACGGGGCGTGAGTCGTGCTTGGATAGCTCAGTTGGTAGAGCACTTGCCCGCAAAAGGCAAAGGTCCCGAGTTTGAGTCTCGGTCCGACACACAGTTTTAATCAGCGAGGAAGTTTCATATCAGCGCACACTCCGCTGTAGAGAGAAAATTTCATTCTAGAAACATATCCCAGGCTGTGGCTAAGCCATGTCTCCGCAATATCTGTTCTTCCAGGAGTGCTAGTCCTGCAGGTTCACAGGAGAGCTTCTGTGAAGTTTGGAAGGTTGGAGACGAGGTACTGGCGGAATTAAAGCTGTGAGGACGGGGCGTGAGTTGTGCTTGGATAGCTCAGTTGGTAGAGCACTTGCCCGCGAAAGGCAAAGGTCCAGAGTTCGAGTCTCGGTCCGGCACGCAGTTTTAATCTGTTTGTAGATAGCTTTACCAGAACAAACTTACTCCCGAGGTACACCTATCACTAATCTTCCACAACAGTGTGTCTATGTGACAACGTGTCCTCTCAATCTGCTACTTCAACTCTTCAATATGACTTACTCAACGAACATACTACACTGTTGTCCAAAATTAAGGCAACAAACGGAAATTTTGCAAGGTTGCGTTCATTTTGCCACGAAACAGTACAAACAGACGATAGAAAAATAGAAACAATGTAAAGAATACGCAACGTAATCAACTGCAACATGTATAACGGTAGATAAAAATGTTCTTCGTTTTTTTTCCAACAAGGGATTTGCACACACATTCTGACAACTGATTAATGTGCTCAGTGTGGGGTGTGACCACCTCTGGCACCAGTACTGGCCTGACAACGAGGGGCCTTCTGTGAATGATATCGTTGATCTCATGTTGAGACAAAAACGCCCATTCTTCCTACAGAGCTGCTCGCAAGTCTTGGAGAGTGGTTGTTGGATGCTGTCATGATGCAACGAATCCCAGACATGCTCTATGACATTCAAATCGGGAGAGCGAGCAGGCCACGCCAAGTGCGCGATATCTTACATATCCAAAGAAAAAAAAAAGAAAAGAAAAAAGTCAACCACCCGTGCTCTATGAGGTCGAGCATTATCGTCCATCAACAAAAAGTCTGGGTCCACAGCACCTCGCAACAACCGCGCATGAGATCCCAAGATCTTCTCACAGTACCTAACAGCAGTTAAATCTTGCTGATTTACCCGTACAATTTCATGAAGATGTGTTCGAGTGGTCAACATAATCCCTGCCCACACCATTACGTTGCGTCCTCGATATCGGTCACTTTCCACAATGTTTGGGTCCCGAAATCGTGTTCCACGTGCCCTCCAGACATGAATCCGTCGAGAATCACTCTCCAGGCCAAATCGGGACTCATCTGTGAAGAGAACATTGGCCCACCGTTCGACTGTCCAGGTGGCTTGTTGACGGCTCCATTCTAGACGTTCCCTTCTGTGAAGTAAATATTCATACCCGTTTTGTCATAAAGTAATTTGATATATTATAGCTCCATCTCCTCCCAGATCAAAGCAGACGATCCACCGTTGTATTGGCGAGTATGTTCTCGTCCGCCTCGACCGCTACGGTCGTAGGTTCGAATCCTGCCTCGGGCATGGATGTGTGTGATGTCCTTAGGTTAGTTGGGTTTAAGTAGTTCTAAGTTCTAGGGGACTGATGACCACAGATGTTAAGTCCCATAGTGCTCAGAGCCATTTGAACCATTTAAACAGGCAGCAGGTCTCCAACAATAAAAGCCACTCTGTTGAAGCCATCCATACACTGCTTGCCTCGATACAACACGTCCAGAGGATGCTGCGAGGTCGGATGCCAGTTGCAGTGCAGTAGTAAGCCGGTACCGTCGTGCCCTTGCAGCCAAATAACGGTCCAGTCTCTCTCATGTCACACGTGAACGACCCTGTACCGGTCTCCGGGTTACAGTTTCAGTCTCTATACACTCTCGCCACATCCGAGAAACAACAGAACGATTCACATTAAGCCATCGGGCCACATCAATTTGTGACCCTCCTCCTTCCATTCTTCCTACGGCAGCCCACAGGAGAGAGTCAGTAAGGCGTCTTCTCCGTGCCACACTGTGTATGGGACTACCCCGCGAACACTATCCCGCTTGATAGGTGCTCTGCAGTCATTGCTGGCGTGGTTGTCCGTTGATCGGAATGCCATCTTCCGTGCAGAACACGATCCTAACAACATCTGTTCACAGTTCGTATGATTATATCGTGAATTAGACACAGAACGGAGAAATATCAGTTTGTTGCTTTAATTTTGACACACGTGTATTATCAAAAGAGATCTTGAAAACAGTTTACGGTTAACACTGGGTTTATTATGTCTCCAGTTCGGAAAAAGGATGCCTACGTCGATCTAAAGTCCACTCAGAATACGTGAACAAGCACACTAGTCACATTTGCACTTACGTTATCTGATAAAAAGCATCCGGACACCTCTGTATAATGCGGAATTGACCACTAGATGTCACGAGAGACGAATGCACCAGTATAAAAGGAGGCTGGGCGTGTCATGTTGTCAGTAGAGAAGGAGTAATAGCAGAATGGATCGGTCAAGAGATTTCAGTGACTTGAGAGGTGGACTAGTCTTTAAATGTCACCTGAGTAACAAATCCATCGGTGGCATTACAAGCTTTCCATTGGTGCCCAAGTCGACTGTTAGTGATGTTATTGTAATGTGGTGTTGTCTCGTGAACGTGAGTGTGATGTGTGTGGTTGTAGTCTACGGTTGTTGATGGCGGTTAAAGATGGGTGAAACTTCGTGCTGTCTCATGTTCTACTTCTCTTGAGTAGTGTTCAGGATGCCTCCAAAACAACCTCCGCGTCAGATTGGCGGATTACCATCTAAAGCGTCACATACCCTCACTCCATGACATTGCGCAGAGGTTTGGAATGAATGACTGAAATTAGCGCAAAATATGGTGATCGCCGTTTTACATTACTATCTTTTTCTCCCCTTGCTGGCCAAATGCTCGCCATTACAGAATTTTGTGGAGCAAGAATTAGAATTAGATGTCATATTAGTGCATGGTGTCTTTATTTGTCCCTGTCTGTATCAGTTCTTGGTGTCAAACAGCACAGAATTGGCCACATTACTAATACAATGGCGTTCTGGTCCAAAGAGTATGTTGACAGAAGTGCGTCATTATATCTTCCAATAATACATAGTCGCTACGTAAAACTATATCCACATATACAGGGACTCTCGAAAGCCGTAGCATGTGAGCTCACCAACATAAATGGACGGTTTTTGAATTCAAATGGCTCTGAGCACTATGGGACTTAACTGCTGTGGTCATGAGTCCCCTAGAACTTAGAACTACTTCAACCTAACTAACTTAAGGACATCACACACATCCATGCCCGAGGCAGCATTCGAACCTGCGACCGTAGAGGTGGAGGCGGACGAGAACATACTCGTCAATACAACGGTGGATCGTCTGCTTTGATCTGGGAGGAGATGGAGCTATAATATATCAAATTACGTTATGACAAAACGGGTATGAATATTTACTTAACTTCGTACATTTCATTTCCATAGGAATGCTCTGCGTTTTACTAATGTATATGAATATTAAAGCATCACTCTATACAGACGAATTTACAATTCTTCTCTTGAAATACAATTGACATAATGTTCACATCATGCTCTGCCTAAGACCTTAATACACTGGCTACCTATCTAAGACAATGTTTTCGTCTTGATCAGTGACTGCGAACTGGGCCGAGCGTTCCTCTCATCAGCTGTGGTTAGACCATCGATTGTGGTGACGTAGAGAAGCTGTAGGAGGCCTTCCCACGCCAGCGTTTCTCGTTCGTCGGTGCAGATGCAGCGATATATATTCTGTGGTTTGGGTGCGAGGTGCCCACCTTACTTTCAGACCCCTTTCCTCGGACGACACCACACGGAGCACATAAGAAATTCAAGTGCAAAATCTCTTCCAAGTGTGCCACGTGTGAAAACCATGCTCACAAATGTCTTTATTCCACTTGTTCAGCATTTCCATACAGATAAACTGTGTGAATTTAAAGCAAATTAATCAGATGTAGAGCACGTAGGAGTGACTTTAGGACTTCACCAAGCAACTGTCTTCGAAGGACCATTAGAAACTCCATATCCCTAGGATAAGCGTGGATTGATTACCTAGACACGTCCACAGTTGTTTCCAAACCTTCTGAAGGTGTAGCAAGTGTTGTAATCTGACGACAAACCACATCAAGTGCAAATTGCTGTGGGCATTCTTGTCCGTTTCTGTGAACGCGGCGATTTCCTAGACAATGCAGACTTTTCACATGAATCCACTTTTCACGTGTGCGAAGAGTAAGCAAGCATATCGCTCATCTCTGGACCACCACAAGTTCACATACTATAGGGGAAGTGAATATGTTGTGTTGTTTGACGTAGGAACATTATATTTTCAAGGAAAGCTGTTAATTCGATTGATCACCTTGACGTGTTATAACTATAAAAAAGTTGATAATGAACCAAGAACCATTTTACAGCAATCACCACATTAGGCCAAGAGTGTAAGACGTGTCCAAGGCCAGGCTTTTCCAGGACGTTGGACTGACATAGATGGCCAAACTTCCTGGCCTCCTGGGAGACCACACTGTAAGCTCTCGAACTTTGTACAAGTGGATGTGTCAAAGATAAAATTTTCCAAACAGCGGTGAACGGAATCATTTATTTGCAGGTACGAGTAATTTCTAACGTCGCCACAGTGGAAGAACATATGCCGGGTGTGCATTTAGCTCGGACACAGCGCAGGTGAAGTGAATCATATATGGAAAAAACGATTCGTTTTTGATACTTACTTCGATACCGTAATACAATGAAGCTGAAAAGTACTTTTAGTGACTATGTACAAACCCCCTCCCAAGCCGCTGTACAGTCTCTTGCGGAGGTTATTTCTTACCTGTATTAACACTCTCCACCCAATTTTACTCGCATAAGGAATGAGGGAAGAATAAACGTTTCTGCCTTTCTATGTGCTGTAATTTTTTTTAACCTTTTCGCAGAATGTCTAAGTGAGGTATATGTTTGAGGAAGTTAATTCTTGCACAGTTTGCTGCAAAAATCGATTATCTAAACTTACGTAACACTGTTTCTTCCATTTTCTTACAGCAGTTGTCATTTAACTTTTCTGAACTTTCTCAAGTGGGATCTACCGTTCAAGCAATGCGTTTCTGAATTTCTTCAACTTTTTTCTTAAGATCATGTTTGCAAAGGCTAAAAACACTAGAACAGTACTACAGAACAAATTGCACTCGAGAAGTGTATGTGGATACTTCATCAATCCGCTGCAAATTCGCAAAGTCCTCAGAGGAAATCTGTGTCCTTTATTGCCTTCCCCAATGCTGACGTCAACTAATTGTTTAATTTCTCAATAGTACCTTGTAATAGTAAGTATTTTACTTTGTGATATGTCCCAGGACTTTAGTACTAAAGCAGCAATCTTATACTGATAGGTTCTCCTTCTTCATTTTGCTCATTATCTTGTATTTACTCGATCCGGCCGCTGTGGCCGAGCAGTTCTAGGTGCTTCAGTCCGGAACTGCGCTGCTGCTACGATTGCAGGTTCGAATCCTGCCTCGGGCATAGATGTGTGTGATGTCCTTGAGTTAGTTAGGTTTAAGTAGTTCTAAGTTCTGGGGGACTGATGACCTCAGATGTTAAGTCCCATAGTGCTTAAGAGACATTTGAACCATTTGTATTTACTTGAATTTATCTGCAATTAACAAGGGCTGTCGTCAAATACGCTATACCAAACTGATGTCACATCTAATGTTCCAATTCGCAACAATCATTCAGTGCTGTTATTTTATTTTAGACAGCAGCATCGTCAGCGAATAATTTGAATGTGCTGCTAACCGCATAGGTCTAACGAATACAGGCAACGAGCTAAAAGGCAACTGCACTGCTTTGATGTCGTCGAACAGTGCTTCAAAAACAGGATGATTGCGATAACTTTGTCAATGTTCAAATTTTTTCAGAAATTTTAACTCACTTAATTATACTTATATCCCTTATTTTCCTATTTTCTTGTGTTATTGAGACATTTGCAGCGAATTATAATATCAGAAACTTCCTGCAGATTAAAACTGTGTGTCGCCGAGGCTTGGAGCCTGGCCTTTCCCGGGCTATTGCGCTACCGACTACATTATCTAAGCATAACTCGTGGTCTATGGCTGTCGCTAAGCCAATTATCCGTAGTTTATCTTCTTCCAGATACTCTAGTCCGGAAAAGCATGCAGGGGAAGTTACGTAAACGTTGGAAGGTTGGGGAGAGGTCCTGGCAGAAGTAAAGCTGTGAGGCTGCATAGTGTACCGTGTTTACAGAGCTGAAACGCTGTGTTGTGGCGCCTAAGTGAGGCAAGTGATAATGTGGAATCGAGAGTGCCAAGTGATAATATGAAATTTGGAAGTGATGGAAGCATGGATGGCGTTGCTCTAGGGGACACAGAGAGAGAAGTTCGATGTGGCTGATCTGTTATGTGAAGCATGTGAACCACTTAAATAGGGAGTATTCACAAAAATTCAGAGGGAAACTATACCAATAGTTCTGCAAGACAAAGATGTTATTGGACTTGCAGAAACAGGTTCAGCGAAAATTGATGAATTTCACTTCCAATGCTGTAGGCCTCTTTGCAGATTTCACAGCTATATCTTGCTCTCGTACTTACTCAAACGAAGGAATTGGCCTTCCAGATGTCAAAACAGCCTGAAACACTTTGTTCCAGTACTGAATTCAAGTGTGCTGAGAATGTTGATGGTATGGATATGATGGCTCAAGCATTAATGTTTGCCAAGAAGCCACACGTTCTTATAGTAACTCCAGGACGCCTTGTAGATCACCTTGAAAACACCAAAAGTATCAATCTTATAGCAATCATATACTTGGTAATACACGAAGCGTGCCACATACTAAATATAGATTTTGGTTAGAAGCGGACAAAGTACTGAAAGTTATTCTCCGCGTACGATGGACCAATCTCTTTTCAGCCACAATGGCAACGTCGTGAAAATCCGAAGAACTTTACTGCAGTATCCACTTAAAGTAGAAATATCAAAAAAGTATCAGGCAGTTGAGAAACTGCAACAGCATTATGTATTCAATTCCAGTGAAAGTCAAGGACGTTTATTTAGTCCATACACTAAATGAAAGCTGGTAACTCCTTTACGATGTTTTGGTCAATCTGAAGAATACAGTTCGTACAGCCGTACTGCTTTCGGGCCTGGGATTTCCTGCCGGGCCTCAGCCTGGACAGATGCCACAAAAGTAAGCATCTTGGTACCCCAAATACGTTTGAGACATAAAACCGCTTCATATCGATATCCTCTGATGTAGCTAGTCGGTGTCTGCACATCCCCCCTGTAGATATTGTTGTCAATTCACGGCGTTTGTAAGACAGCACGTACCCGGCGTTCTGGGAAAGCTACAACCTTAGAAAGAAAGTATGATGTCGAAATATGCCACCCAACTAAACATGTGATTGGGAAGTAGGTTCCACTATTTAACCTACAAGACGATGAAGTAACACTGTTGCAAGAAAAGAGAGACCGAAGCCCAGAGGATGGCAGAAACGCAATTTAAAAAAAGTGGATGAGGATAAGGGTGGCAAGAAAGAGTAAAGACGCTGTTGATGACAGTGATGACAAGGAAGAAGTGAAAGGTGTTAGGAAAAGACTCATAGGGAAGAAGACGAGGAAACACCTATGACACATTGTGAACAAATAACCTTCATTGTTTAAGGTAAGTTAGTATATTACTGTCATCTTTGCACTAGTTTAAAAAAATCACGCGGAGAAATAGGAAAATCGATAGAATACTGGCACGTGAAAGAAAAAGCCGCCACGTGAAGTCCCGGTCTGGTACACAGTGCAGAAAGTTTCAGATCACCGCACACTGCTTTTCAGAGTGAAAAGCATTCCGAGTGGTAATATCGAACTGATAAGTGAACACTTAAACCTTATTAATATTTGTAGTGTTATTAAAGGTGCATACCAATATTGTTTAATAAAGAGAATATTCAAGACTTGTCTGGTAAATTGTTTTTACTTATTGAGAAAGTTATTTTCTGTATCAGCTGTCCTTCGGGCACTTTTCACTTTTGTTTTGTATTAAATATTAGTCGTCAGGTACAGTAAACAGCATCGCCTTAACTGACTTATGGAAACCTCAGAAAACGGAAATTAGGACAGCTCGTCTGGGGTTCAACAGCGCGCCTCCAGAATGCGAGTACAGTGTCCTAACCCTAAAAGCATCCAGCTTATGGGATGCGGGTATGACTTACGTACAATCTTCAGAGTACGGAAGCAGATGCGACGTATTTTAGCTACAAAAGTCGTCATCTGCTCCAGCTACTGAAGGGATTCTAAAAGATCCAAGTATATCAAGCTATTAGAAAAATGTACTACATTCTATCATCACAAAATTCTTTGAGCCAGTCATGTGTAGTGAAGAATACTCAACAATCCTCGCAGATTGGAAGAGCTGCAGCAGTACATTGCAGACACAGTTGGAGCTTCCCCTCAGGCAGTGATGCTACGCGTGTCTCACACTTTGAAAAATAGAGTACAGTACTGCATCGATGTCAACAATGGCCAATTCCAGCACCTTGTGTGATGTCCATTAATAAGGGTCAATCCAGCATCAGTATTATTGTAAATACACTAGTGCACAAAACCTAAGGACGTAAGTTCAAATGGTTCAAATGGTTCTGAGCACTATGGGACTTAACATCTGTGGTCATCAGTCCCCTAGAACTTAGAACTACTTAAACCTTACTAACCTAAGGACATCACACACATCCATGCCCGAGGCAGGATTCGAACCTGCGACCGTAGCAGTCGCGCGGTTCCGGACTGCGCGTCTAGAACCGCTAGACCACCGCGGCCGGCGGACGTAAGATAACTTAGGCATTATGCGTCACTGTCAAGTAACGTAGCTCGATGAAACATGGACCATACATAGAAAGAACTGCTACAGTATAGTACACAAAGTACCCGAAAGAAATAAATAATGATACCAACAGAAATGACACTTTCATTCAAAAATAATAATTACTCTGAAGTTACAATGAAATGAATACCCCTATCTGCATACAGGCGTTGATATAAGTCAACGGGGACAGTTGGAAATGTGTGCCCCGACCGGAACTTGAACCCGGGATCTCCTGCTTACATGGCAGACGCTCTATCCATCTGAGCCACTGAGGACACATAGGATAGTACGACTGCAGGGACTTGTCTCTGGCACGCATCCGTGAGACCCACATTCCCAACTTATTGTCCCGCACTATACTCATAGTGCCCCTGCCCATCATACTCATTACTCGCGGCTTTTTGCCGATTCCCGTATGAGTTCGGGCACTGTTTGTGCATCCGCACAGAAGAAGATGGTCAAAAGGCCGGTGAGCCTTAACTATATACATCTGAAGATGGTATCTGTTCTTTCGGACATGTCCGAAAGAACAGATACCATCTTCATATATACTCTGAAGTTACCGCGATTTATGGCGATTCCTTGGACATTACGAAAGGCGGGACATGGTTCTTAATAGGGTTTTTATCCCAACGGACGGTAGTGCATGCACTGCAACGTGCTTCTAAGTTGACCAGGGCATTCTGCACGAGCCCAGTAATATTTAAGTCGGGTGTGGGGGAGTTGAGGGGGGGGGGGGGGGGCGGGAGGAGAGTGCAGGCCCGTTCGCTGGTCGAATATCCCCTTGTTCCTCCGACTGCACTGCTCGATGAGTTTATAAATAAAAATGAAATCAGGATCGAGTTAGCCCAGAACAGACGCACTTGACGAAGGAATACAGTGTAACAATAACTTTGGCCAGAGAGTGTACAGTATTGAAATATTTGGAGATCAGTACCCCCGGGCAACATCGCGCCTCTACACGCCATAGTACAAGGGTCATGAAAACGATCACGTTCGAGAATATTGCTGGGAACATTACTTCTCGTTTTGTGAGGGTGCGTCCAGCATTTGGTTCAAATGGCTCTGAGCACTATGGGACAACTGCTGTGGTCATCAGTCCTCTAGAACTTAGAACTGCTTAAACCTTACTAACGTAAGGACATCACACACATCCATGCCCGAGGCAGGATTCGAACCTGCGAACGTAGCGGTCGCGCGGTTCCAGACTGTAGCGCCTAGAACCGCTCAGACAATCCGGCCGGCGCCTAGCATTTGTCGAACAAGCTCGTTTTCGTAGTCCATATGTTATTGTTTGGGATACATAATGTTGAATGGGAGTGATGATATCCAAGTCTTTAAGTCCGAAACACTAATCGCTAAATGTTATTATGAGTCTGTATTCCTTCCCCATGTGCATCTTTTCAGGGTGCATACAGTAGCGTTCGGTCCTGACTTCATTTTATGGATGACGATGTGCGATCGCAACGTACAGGACAGTTGGAGGAGGTCTTGAAACGAGAGAGGATATTCAGCGAATGGATTGGCCTGCCGGTTCTTTCGACTTAAATCTGTCGAGCAGGGGTAAGGTTCGTTGGAAAGACGTATTACAGCACTCTCGCGTGCACCAACGGCCGTCCAGTAGTTGTCTACGGCGCTGGTGGAGGAATGGATTGCCCTATTACGAGAACCCCCTACCAGTCTCTTGTCGAACATGGGAACACTCCGCAGAGCATGCACTGCCGTATATGGTGAATTACTGGAAGAATATTAATAACATACAGTTACTTACCTACTTAATCCTTGGCGCTACAGCCCTTGTAGGGTCTTGGCCTCTCTGATGATCACAGTCCAATCCTAACGATTTTTTGCTCGTTTCTTCCATCTCCTGACTCCAATCTTTCTCAAATCATTTTACACGTCCTCCAGCCATCGTTTCCACGGTCTCCCTTTGCTCCTTTTGCCACCAGGATTTCCGGTGTAAATCTTTTTGACATCTCGATCCTCCGACATTCTCTCTACATGGCCCAGCCATCTCAATCTGTTACACTTAATTTCAGTCACCAAGTCAGGATTTCTATACAGTTCTACCAGTTCCTTGTTTCTCCTTATCCTCTTCGCCCAGCCTCATACACGGCTCCAAAAATCTTTCTTAATATTTTCCTCTCCCATCTTCTCAAGAGCTCGTCTTCTGCTTCAGTCATTGTTCATGTTTCTGAGCCATACATTACCACCGGTCTTAGACTGTTCGATAGACAGTCACCTTCGATATTCTGCTCAAGCTACATGACTGAAGGATCTTGATCAGATCCCAGTAAGCTCTATTTCCTGCAGCAATCCTAAATTTTATTTCTTCTCTTATTCTGCTATCCTCCGTAACGAGCACTCCCAGGTATTGGAACTTCTCACGTCTCTCATAATTGCCTCTGTTCAACTTAATATATTTCTCTTTCACAACAGCATTTTTCCTGGAAGCAAAGACATACTGTGTTTTTGTGTTGTTTACTCTAAGTCCCAACTATTCTGCCTCATTTTCCAGTCTGCCAAAACCTTCTTCCATTTCTTTCAAACTTCTAGACAGCATACGCACATCGTCAGCATAAGCTAGATTTTGGAGCATACGGTTAAACAGAGGGCCACCTCGGTTATCAGTCTCCACCCTTCGCAACTCTTTCTCCAACACTATGTTGAAGAGTAGTGCGGATAATACATCGCTCTGTCTTAACCCTTGGTTGACCGCAGATTCTTTAGAAACTTTTCCTTCTACTTTTACCTGGCATTTTGTGCTGGTGAGGGTCATTTGTACCCGTCTAATAAGTTTACTTGGGAATTCCATCTCCTTTAAGGTGTCATATAGCTTTTCCCTTTAACACTATCATAGGCTGTATAAGGTCTACAAAAAGCTGTTGTACATACACATTATATTCATAACACTTTTCCATTATTTGCCTCATAATGACATCAATAACATATAGTACTTGACTAATGAAAATTGAAAACAACAGCTGTATTGTAATTCAAACGTCGTTTATTCAAAACATGCTACCAGTTTACACGCGAAAGAGCGTTATTTTCAGGCCCCAAGAGTAAACTGCTATCAACGTACGAACCACAATGACAAAGGCCAGCGTAGTCATTGTTGTTTGTACATGAAAGCAGGTTACGCTTGGAAGTGAAGATGTTTTTTCGCGTCGAAACTGGTAGCATCTTTTGAATAAACGACGTTTGAATTACAGTACAGCTCTTTGTTTCAGTCTCATTAGACAAGTAGTTCAAGCCCGTCTCTGCCCCACTGTCCTCGATGGATTACCAGAGTATTAAGAATATGTCCCACCTTTTGTAATGTCCATGAGATCATCATAAATAAAGATGACTTCATTGTAATTATTGTCTTTTAGAATAAATTTGTTCACCTCATCTCGTATTTCTCTCGGTTCCCTCCGTACAGTACTGTAGCAGATGTTTCTGAGTATGTATAGTCCAAGTTTCATCAAGCTACGTTACTTCACCATGCCACATCACGTGAAAGTTAGTTTCATCCTTCAGTTCTGTATCTCAGTTTATTTTATAGACCAGTTTTACATGCCCACCGTGAATATGCGAAGATACTACACCGAAGCGGCAAAGAAACTGGTATAGCCATTCGTATTCAAATACAGAGATAAGTAAACAGACTGCTATGTAAGACAAGTGTCTGGCGCAGTTTTTAGATCGGTTACTGCTGCAACAATGCCAAGTTATCAAGATTTAAGCGTGTTTGAACGTAGTGTTAAAGCTGGCGCACGACCAATAGGACACAGCATTTCCGAGATAGCGGTGAAGTGGGGATTTTCCCGCAGGACCATTTCACGAGTGTACCGTGAATATCGGGAATCCGGTAAAACATCAGATCTCCGACATCGCTGCTGCCGGAAAATGATCCTGCAAGAACGGTACCAACGATGACTGAAGAGAATCGTTCAACGTGACAGAAGTGCGATCCTTACCAAAATTGCTACAGGTTTCGATGCAGGGCCATCAAAAAGTGCCAGCGTGCGAACCATTCAACGAAACAATAACGATATGGGCTTTCGTAGCCGAAGGCCCATTCGTGTACCCTTGATGACTGCACGACACAAAGCCTTACGCCTCGCCTGGGCCCGTCAATACCGACATTGACTGTTGATGACCGGAAACGTGTTGCCTGGTCGGACGAGTCTCGTTACAATTTGTATCGAGAGGATGCTTGTGTACGGGTATGGGGACAACCGCATGAATCCATGGACCCTGCATGTCAGCAGGGGACTGTCCAAGCTGGTGGAGGCTCTGTATTGGAGTGAGGCGTGTGCAGTTGGAGTGATATGGGACCCTTGAGACGTTTAGATGCGACGCTAACAGGTGACATGTACGTAAGCATCCTATCTGATCACCTGAATCAATTCATGCACATTGTGCATACCGACGATGCGACACCCCACCCGTCCAGAGTCGCTACAGAGTGGCTCCAGGAGTTTAAACACTTCCGCTGGCCACTAAACTCCGCAGACATAAACATTATTGAGAATATATGGGATTCCTTGCAAGGTGCTTTTCAGAAGAGATCTCCACCTCGTCGTACTCTTATGGATTTCTAGACAGCCCTGCACGATTCACAATGTCACTTCCCTCCAGCACTACTTCGGACATTAGTCGAGTCCATGCCACGCCAGATTGCGGGACATCTGTGTGCTCGCGGGGGCCCTACGCGGTATTAGGCAGGTGTACTAGTTTCTTTGCCTCTTCTACGTCTACATCTACATTTATACTCCGCAAGCCACCCAACGGTGTGTGGCGGAGGGCACTTTACGTGCCACTGTCATTACCTCCCTTTCCTGTTCCAGTCGAGTATGGTTGACGGGAAGAACGACTGCCGGAAAGCCTCCGTGCGCGCTCGAATCTCTCTAATTTTACATTCGTGATCTCCTCTGGAGGTATAAGTAGGGGGAAGCAATATATTCGCTACCTCATCCAGAAACGGACCCTCTCGAAACCTGGACAGCAAGCTACACCGCGATGCAGATCGCCTCTCTTGCAGAGTCTGCCACTTGAGTTTGCTGAACATCTCCGTAACGCTATCACGCTTACCAAATAACCCTGTGACGAAACGCGCCGCTCTTCTTTGGATCTTCTCTATCTCCTCTGTCAACCCGACCTGATACGGATCCCACACTGATGAGTAATACTCAAATATAGGTCGAACGAATGTTTTGTAAGCCACCTCCTTTGTTGATGGACTATATTTTCTAAGGACTCTCCCAATGAATCTCAACCTGGTGCCGGCCGAAGTGGCCGTGCGGTTAACGGCGCTGCAGTCTGGAACCGCAAGACCGCTACGGTCGCAGGTTCGAATCCTGCCTTGGGCATGGATGTTTGTGATGTCCTTAGGTTAGTTAGGTTTAACTAGTTCTAAGTTCTAGGGGACTAATGACCTCAGCAGTTGAGTCCCATAGTGCTCAGAGCCATTTGAACCATTTTGAACTCAACCTGGCACCCGCCTTACCAACAATTAATTTTATATAATCATTCCACTTCAAATCGTTCCGTACGCATACTCCCAGATATTTTACAGAAGTAACTGCCACCAGTGTTTGTTCCGCTATCATATAATCATACAATAAAGGATCCTTCTTTCTATGTATTCGCAATACATTACATTTGTCTATGTTAAGGGTCAGTTGCCACTCCCTGCACCATGTGCCTATCCGCTGCAGATCTTCGTGCATTTCGCTGCAATTTTCTAATGGTGCAACTTCTCTATATACTACAGCATCGTCCACGAAAAGCCGCATGGAACTTCCGACACTATCTACTAGGTCATTTATATTTATTGTGGAAAGCAATGGTCCCATAACACTCCCCTGTGGCACGTCATTGAGAACAACAAGCTGTGTTCTCAGCATTTTTTAGTTAATTCTCTTGCACTACTGGACTCCAGCGCCGACTTCAGCGTTTTGTTTGCGGACGGCGCCGCAGTTACGTAGGGAGCGGCCGGCCTTGAGCTCTCCGCTGAATATCCTGCTCCACTTATTCGACACATAGGCGAGTGAAACGGGGAGCGCCTGCTCTGCCAGCAGAGATGACGCTCCCACGATCTCACGGCCCGATTTGCGAGCAGCGGTTGCGAATCGCAGCCTTCGTGAAAGAGCCGCTTGCGACCACCTTGGCCGTGCGAGGCGGCCTCCGCAGTCGGTGGCTGCGCGGTTAATTACACCGCAAGGAGAGGAGGCGAGAAGCCGGTTGCGACATCACGCTGGTCGTGACGTGTTGTGGGCGCTACCAGAGGCGCCAGGAAGGCGTCGGCGCCACAAAGGAGTGACCGCGGTCTGCCGAGGCCGCAGCGCGTCCACATTGGTGCGCTAATTGCCGACGATAACAACGGCTCAATGAGTTGCAGCGCGCCGGTGCAGGGCGTGCGGTCCGGGATCTCGGCAGCTATTCACACCCTGCCGGATGCCGCTCATCTGCGCTGTGTGAGTGCTAGCAACAGGCGTCTGGAGATAGTATCGTGGCGGACCCTCAACTACCGAGCAAATCGACAGATGTCGCTATGGTCACGCTTCCGTGATTCTTTGTGAGTCGAGGGTGGCGAGGGTGACGTTTCGTAACAGTAGTAGGAGTTACATACAACAAAGGTGTTCACTATTCCACATCACAAATGTCGCAGATACAATTGCTGAATTTAGCAATAACAATTCAACCACAGACTTAGATAATGATGAAGTCCCATACTTCTTTGCAGAGCGTAGGGGAACGACGCGGGAGACCCGCGCCGCCTTACTAGGCAAGGTCCTAGTGGAGGTGGTTTGCTATTGCCTTCCTCCGACCGTAATGGGGATGAATGACGATGATGATGACGACACAACAAAACCCAGTCATCTCGAGGCAGGAAAAAATCCCTAACCCCGTCGGGACTCGAACCCGGGACCCCGTGCTCGGGAAGCGAGAACGCTACCGGGAGACCACGAGCTGCGGACGCAGACTTAGATACACAGCTGTATTATTAAGCTCATGAATTACAAGATACTCATCACATATTGTATTTCCATCTCAAATACTTACTCAGACGAAATTAAACTGTGGTGTGTGGCATACGTGCGCAAATGGAATACGGACATTAGTTTTGAGTCAATATTATATTTTGGTTATAGGATTTGGCAGATAGATATTTAGAATAGCCCGAAGACTAGATTTGGTTACAAAATGACAGTTTGATGATAACGTCGCGAAGTCAACGAATGTGTTGTCATTAGAATAACTGTAGTTATTATTATGGTTACGCACGTTGCAGTCGAAGAGTCATTTATGTCCGCTGTTCTGATGACGGTGGTATCAACTGCTTCAGTTAGTCTCGGGAAACGATGAGCATTTAACCCGTGAAAATTACTGTGACATAACTATTCAAGTTGCATCTGTACGGCATCAGTGCAGAATACAACACCGGAATCGAAACAAATTTCGCGCGACCGTTATGGTCGCAGGTTCGAATCCTGTCTCGGGCGATGGATGTGTGTGATGTCCTTACGTTAGTTAGATTTAAGTAGTTCTAAATTCTAGGGGACTGATGACCTCAGATGTTAAGTCCCATAGTGCTCAGATAGATATTTAGAATAGCCCGAAGACTAGATTAGCTTAAAAAATGACAGATTGGTGATAACGTCGCGAAGTCAGCGAATGTGTTGTCATTACAATAACTAGTTATAATTATGGTTACGCATGTTGCAGTCGAAGAGTCATTTATTTCCGCTGTTCTGATGACAGTGGTATCAACTGCTTCAGTTAATATCGGGAAACGATGATCATTTAACCCGTGAGAATTACAGTGACATAACAATTCGAGTTGCATGTGTAAGACGTCAGTGCAGAGTACAACACCGAAATCGAAACAAATAAATTTTTCAGGAGGTTGAATATTCAATACTGCATTATACCGCCACGAGCGGTCTTAAAATAAGAATAGGCACAGAAAACATAATAGAGACGTTTAGATTAGAAGTACCTGGACTACTTTACAAATCCCCCCCACATGTCTCGAAAGAAACAGAAGTTACCTTCTCAAAACATGCCCCTTCTCGTACTATAAATTGCAAAATTCATGAATATTTCCGTCTACATTACGTTATTGCGCTTTAAAGTTTAAGGAAAGAGCCACGTTGTAAACCCCTATCCCCTCGCATTTTTCATTGTTTATGTAATATGCATCAGACTACCTAAACACGTTCATGATCTAATATAGGTTCTCTGAATTACTTTGCAATGTCAACAGAATCTTCCGTCGGTTCTTGATAGAACAACATTATAATGAATGAAAAGCACCAGTTTGATTTTGTTCTACAATATTACTTTTACTGTGTTAACCGGTTTTCGGCTTACAAGGCTATCTTCAGACATTTATTGAGTATTGTGACCAACGAAAACCAGTTAACACAGCAAAAGTAATATTGTAGAACAAAAGCAAACTGGTGCTTTTCATTTACTACCTTGCAATTACAGTTTTTGTGACGAAAGGTTTGGCAAATATGACAAAAACTATTATACGTAGTGTGAAGGTAAACATAGGTAACGTAACACGTCAGTCTGTTCCCACAACCTTTGTTTAGTATTCGTGTTCATTGGCTTCTCCAACTCACAACCAAAAGTATCACCTCCCAACATATCCTATTATTCGGGATACGCTACACATCAGTCAATCATCACAACCAAAGCTTCAGTAGGGGGTACAATACCACACGCTAGCCCCTTTTAATTCATTACAGTTCCGTTTACTTTTTTTTCTTTTCTTTATTGTAATTTCATCTCCTTCGTCCCGTATTGGCTGGGTGTGGGCTGTCAGCGGTACAATTCTCCGATCTTTAGCCTGGCGAGTTAAATAATTTACAACGAGAAATACAAACATAATTTGGGGCTGTTTTCTATTTTAAATTAAAAAACAAAGTTGTACAGTTAAAAACAAGGTAAATGTACATATTTTAAAACATGTCGCAGGAAGGTAAAATCCTTCAGATAAAAACACTGGAGCACAGTACTTTCACATAAAATCTGAAGAAAAGTTATGGAGCAGAAAGGTAGGAGCTGAGGCGGATAGGGGGAAATGCAGTCGGTGAGAAAGACAGAGGGGGAGGAATAGTTTGTAGTGTGGGTAGGGAAGTGGTTGCCAGAGGAAAGGGGGGACTTGGATGGAGGGGGAAATGAGAGGGGAGTCCTGATGTGGATTGGAAGAGGTGGGGAAGAGTTAAAGTTGGTAGGAGCGATAAATCCTGCTGAAAGAGGAAAGGGATGGGGGTAGCTGGGGAGGGAAAGGAGAGAGGAAACCTGATGTAGAATGGGAGAGGTGGGGAAGAGTTAAAGTTGGTAAGAGGGGTAAATATTGGGGCGGATCTCATTGTCTGGAAGAGAGAGTTAGCTAAAGTTGCATTGGGATAGTGTGTGGTATGTGTGGAAGTGTAAGGACGAAGGGATGTTTTGTGAAGGCGCAGCAGAATAACAGATGATTGGAAACTAGTTTGCGCATAGTACAGCAAATGCTTAGGTGTTAGATGAGGGTGAAGAGGGTTAGAATTTGAGAGGAAGGGGGAGGGGGGGATAGGAATGTAAATGGATTCAGAAAGCGAGACGGAGCGCATAGCGCTCGAGGATTTGGAGGGATTTTAGAACTTTGGTGGGACGGAGATCCGTGCAACATTTGCATAACAGAAGACGGGTCGGATCAGGGTTTTGTAGGTGTGGAGAACAGCGGAGGGGTGTAATCCACAAGTTCAGCCTGTTAATATTTTTAGTCTATTGTGGGCTTTCTGATGGATGTTAATAGGTGAGGGTTCCACGTTAGTTGCCAGTCGAGGGTCAGTTCAAGATATTTTAGTGTGTCAGTTAGCTTTATAGGACGGCTGTCAATGGTAAGATAGAAGTCATGAAGGTAGAAGGTGCAGGTGGTTCGTCCTATAATTATTGCCTCGGATTTGGAGGTTCTGATCTTGAGAAGCCATTAGTTACACCTGGAAGTAATCTGACTGAGGTGAATTTGGAGGGGTCGTAGGGATTTTTGGAGTGTAGGGTAGAGGGCAAGGAAAGCAGTGTCATCATAATACTGACGAAGGTGGACTGGTGGGTGTAGTTTGAGGGTATCAGCAGTGTAGAGGAGGTAAAGAAGAGGAGAGAAGACTCGGTGTTGGAGCACTCCTGCAGTGGGCTAGTAGGTAAAGGAATTGGTACTGTTTATAGTAACAAAGGTTGGGCGGTTAGACAGGAAGGATGTAATAAGGCAGACATAGTTAACTGGAAGTGTGTATTTCTGGAGTATGAAAAGCAGACCAAAATGTCAGACGCAGTCATAGGCTTTCTCTAGGTCGAGGGAAACTAAAATAGCGGATTTACAGGAGTTGAGTTGGTGGAATAGAAGGTGGATAAGGTGCAGCAGCTGGTTATCACAAGAGAAATTTGGATGGAAGCCACATTCATTATCGGGAAGAAGATGATATTGGTTCTAGGGTTGATGGACGCGCTGGGAGAGGATGGATTCGAAGAGCTTGCTAAACACTGAGGTAAGGCAGATGGGGCGGTAGGAGGAGGTATCAGTAGGAGGTTTTTAGGATTGAGGAAAAGTAGGCTTTTCTATGGTTTCCATTGTTGAGGATAGTGACCTACGGAGAGGACAGTGGTGTAAAAGGTTGCAAGAGTGATGAGAAAGTAGAGGGGAATTCTTTAAGGTGTCAATAAGTACTCATAATGCAGCCGTGACAGGGGGAAGGGAAGTGTTGCGTTTTTTGTGGAGTCCTTGTTTTATGTCGCTTTGTGTAACTGGTGTACTTAATTCTGTGTGCGTGGTATGATGTGCAAGTACTGAAAACTGAGTGCCAAGGGTGGGACAGCGGTATTTGCACGTTCATAGAGGGCAAGAAAAAGAGAGTAATCAAAATGTAGGTAATCAGGGATCGAGAAGATGCAAGATAGATAAGAAACAAAGTGGTTAGCTTTGCTCAGGTTGTCAGGTAAGGGGTGGTTTTCGTGGAGAAGTGTGTAGTAAGGTATGGAGCTATAGCCAGTGAGTCGATGGAATGCTTTCCAGTACTTGGAAGAGTTAAAGGGGAGTGTAGTGTTGAGTTTGGTGCGTGTCTGGTGCCAGTCCCGGTGTTTTTCTTGCATTTAATAAATTCCTGATAAGTCTTTGTATTTGTATTGAGTGTATCCCCGCCACAAGTCTGCAAAAAGGGGCGGTACATACACGTACGATGGAATTCTCGGAGGAGCAGTAGGGCTTGTGGGTGCGGGATTGGGGAGGGGGGGAGGGGGAGGGAGGTGCAGTGAGGATATATGGTCTTCGCAGGAATATGGGTGGATATAGAGTCTGACAAGGCCTGTTGCAGGAAAGATGTGGTATGATGGATATCGTCAGGTTGCTGAAAGGGCAGGGGGTGGCTTCCAATCTGTGTTTCTATGGACGCTCAATAGGCATTCCAGTTGGCGCTGGAGTAGTCTTCGATAATTCTTGGATGCAAGGGACAGGGATAAGGGTTTGTGGAGAAGATAGTAAGAAGTACAGGTAGGTGGTCAATTCCAGTTAGCTCGAGGACGTGTGCTGTGAGGAGTCCTAGGATCTTAAGAGATTCTACCATGACATATGGGCGGTGTTGCTTTCAGGACGGGTGTGGAGTTGGATGGGAACAATGTCACCTTGCAGGGAATGAGTAAAGTGATACCACCACTTGAGTTATACGGGATATCTTCTATGGATGTTGAGGTCTGCGGCAATATATACGTGGAAAAGGTGCGATCTAGGTGGGTGAGGAAGTCAAACAGGATGGGGGATTAGATTGTATGTAGATGGTGGCACAGATAACGATTAGGGTTTGGAAGACGAGGGTAAGAATGAGGGGTTAGGTGGGAGTATAGTATAAGGACTGTGGCCAAACAGGGATTTTCTTGTTGTGGCCAATTGCAGCCCCGTCTCCGGCAAGCAGAAAGACGTTATCTGTACAGTGGGGGTACAATGAGAACTTCGGACGATGTGATGTATGCACTAAAAGGTGTTTATTGGTGAGGAGGGAGAGGATGTTGTGGTACACGATTTTGTAGTGCTATCGCATCATCATAAGATATCGGAGTTATTTGTGTAGATGAGGTCTGAGGAGGTTCGGACAAGGGTGACGAGGCAAGTAAAAACGAAGTAGACCTGGTTTTCGTTTAAGTAGGGAAACTTGATTTTATACGAATCGCATTCCAACGCCTTCGTTTCAACAACGACGTTCATTTGGAGTTGCGAGCTTTCGAGTGAATTTTCAAACTATGTGCTTATATATTCTATAGAAAAAGACACGTTTCGGAAATCGGAATGACCTAAACTGTTTTCTTAAGCTGACGCTTTAATTAATCTGTAAGGGATCACGGTAGCGACATCTATCGGTTTGCTCGGTATTTGACGCCCCCTTACGATGTTGCCTCCAGACGCCTGTGTGCTGGCGCTGCCAAAGCGTAGTGCACTACGTGTAGCACGTCAAGACCAGTTCAAGGGAACACCGTGTCACACCGCCACTAACTAGCAGTAGCTGTGACGTGAACAAACAGGGTCGAAGAGGAAACGTCTACCAGAACGAATCGGAATTCGACAACGATGGGACACTGTCGTACTGAGATAGCGACCTATCTTTCCGCGGCGTTACTGTACACTATATTACGGATCCTACCACTGTCATGGCAGACACGGAATCGATTGATTTGGCAGGCACGTACTCATCGCTACGCAGAGCCTCAACATCCCATCGCAATTAGTGCCCTAGAAGATAGATATATTTTTTACTCAGCCATGCAGTACCATACGGGCACGTCACGTACCATGGATCAGGGAATGGGCTTGTTTATGGCAAGAAAAGTGTCCTCACGGACATATTTTTTATTTATTATTGAAAGTTTGTTGTTGCTGTGGTCTTCAGCCCTAAGACTGGTTTGATGCAGCTCTCCATGCTACTCTATCAAAAATGGTTCAAATGGCTCTGAGCACTATGGGACTCAACTGCTGAGGTCATTAGTCCCCTAGAACTTAGAACTAGTTAAACCTAACTAACCTAAGGACATCACAAACATCCATGCCCGAGGCAGGATTCGAACCTGCGACCGTAGTGGTCCTGCGGTTCCAGACTGCAGCGCCTTTAACCGCACGGCCACTTCGGCCGGCTGCTACTCTATCCTGCGCAAGCTTCTTCATCTCCCAGTACCTATTGCAACCTACATCCTTCTGAATCTGCTTAGCGTATTCATCTCTTGGTCCACCTCTACGATTTTTACCCTCCACGCTGTCCTCCAACACTAAATTGGTGATCCCTTGATGCCTCACAACATGCCCTACCAACCGATCCCTTCTTCTAGTCAAGTTGTGCCACAAATTTCTCTTCTCCCAAATTCTACACAATACCTCCTCATTAGTTATGTGATCTACCCATCTAATCTTCAGCATTCTTCTGTAGCACCACATTTCGAAAGCTTCTATTCTCTTCTTCTCCGAACTACTTATCGTCCATGTTTCACTTCCATACATGGCTACACTCCATACAAATACTCTCAGAAACGACTTCCTGACACTTAAACCTATACTCGATGTAAACAAATTTCTCTTCTTCAGAAACACTTTCCTTGCCATTGCCAGTCTACATTTTATATCCTCTCTACTTCGACCATTGTCAGTTATTTTGCTACCCAAATGGCAAAACTCCTTTACTACTTTAAGTGTCTCATTTCCCAATCTAATTTCCTCAGCATCACCCGACTTAATTCGGCTACATTCCATCATCCTCGCTTTGCTTTTGTTAATGTTCATCTTATATCCTTCTTTCAAGACACTGTCCATTCCGTTCAACTGCTCTTCCAAGTCCTTTCCTGTCTCTTACAGAATTACAATGTCATCGGCGAACCTCTAAGTTTTTATTTCTTCTCCATGGATTTTAATACCTACTCCGATTTTATCTTTTGTTTCCTTTACTGCTTGCTCAATATACACATTGAATAACATCGGGGAGAGGCTACAACCCTGTCTCACTCCCTTCCCAACCATTGCTTCCCTTTCATGTCCCTCGACTCTTATAACTGCCATCTGCTTTCTGTACAAATTGTAAATGGCCTTTCGCTCCCTATATTTTACTCCTGCCACCTTCTAGCCATGCCTGGTTAGCAATTTTGCACTTCCTGTCGATCTTATTTTTGAGACGTTTGTATTCCTTTTTGCCTGCTTCATTTACTGCATTTTTATATTTTCGCCTTTCATCAATTAAATTCAATATTTCTTCTGTCACCCAAGAATTTCTACTAGCCCTCGTCTTTTTACCTACTTGATCCTCTGCTGCCTTCACTACTTCATCCCTCAAAGCTAACCATTCTTCTTCTACTGTATTTCTTCCCCCCCCCCCCCCTTCTTGTCAATTGTTCCCTTATGCTCTCCCTGAAACTCTCTACAACCTCTGGTTTAGTCAGTTCATCCAGGTCACATCTCCTTAAATTCCCACCTTTTTATAGTTTCTTCAGTTTTAATCTACAGTTCATAACCAATAGATTGTGGTCAGAGGCCACATCTGCCCTGGAAATGTCTTACAATTTAAAACCTGGTCCCTAAATCTCTGTCTCACCATTACGTAATCTATCTGAAACCTGTCAGTACCTCCAGGCTTCTTCCATGTATACAACCTTCTTTCATGATTCTTGAACCAAGTGTTAGCTATAATTAAGTTATGCTCTGTGCAAAATTCTACCAGGCGGTCTCCTCTTTCATTTCTTCCCCCCAATCTTTATTCACCTACTACGTTTTCTTCTCTCACTTTTACTACTATCGAATTCCTGTCACCCATAACTGTTAAATATTCGTCTCCCTTCACTATCTGAATAATTTCTTTTATCTCATCATACATTACATCAATCTCTTCGTCACCTGCAGAGCTAGTTGGCATATAAACTTGTACTACTGTAGTAGGCGTGGGCTTCGTGTCTATCTTGGCCACAATAATGCGTTCACTATGCTGTTTGTAGTAGCTTACCCGCCCTCCTATTTTTTTATTCATTATTAAACCTACTCCTGCATTACCCCTATTTGATTTTGTATTTATAGCCCTGTATTCACCTAACCAAAACTCTTGTTCTTCCTGCCACCGAACTTCGCTAATTACCACTATATCTAACTTTAACCTATCAATTTCACTTTTTAAATTTTCTAACCTACCTGCCAGATTAAGGGATCTGACATTCCACGCTCCGATCCGTTGAACGTCAGTTTTCTTTCTCCTGATAACGACGTCCTCCTGAGTAGTCCACGCCCGGAGATCCGAATGGGGGACTATTTTACCTCCGGAATATTTTACCCAAGAGGACGCCATCATCATTTAACCATACAGTAAAGCTGCATGCCCTCGGGAAAAATTACGGCTGTAGTTTCCCTTTGCTTTCAGCCGTTCGCAGTACCAGCACAGCAAGGCCGTTTTGGTTAGTGTTACAAGACCAGGTCAGTCAATCATCCAGACTGTTGCCCCTGCAACTACTGAATAGGCTGCTGCCCCTCTTCAGGAACCACACGTTTGTCTGGCCTCTCAACAGATACCCCTCCGTTGTGATTGCACCTATCGCTGTATCGCTGAGGCACGCAAGCCTCCCCACCAACGGCAAGGTCTATGGTTCATGGGGGGTTATTGAAAGTAATCGTAATAAATGAAAAAGATAAAGAAGATTATGTGAATGTGCACTTGTTTGCTTTACTTCTGAATTGTCTCTTTCTGAATGTACAGCATTTTTATGAATTCAGATTGTTGCATACCAAATAATTCCATTCACAGAAAAGAAATATATACATAAGGTAACTTCACTTTTATAGTTACGAACTAAATCTGTCTGCAAGAATGAGAAGTAAATGTGATTGCGAGATCGTAATTGAAATATGCCCTGTCTGAACCAACACTGTCTGTTACAAAAATATTAATTCTGAATTTTAATGAGAGTAATTAAACTGGACTCTGTTAACTGACCCTGTGAAATTAAAAAATCGTGTCTCCTGTACATGGCTTACCTACGTCGCCAAAAAATGCTGTGCAACTGCTCTAAACAGAAAAGGAGAAAATGCGCGATGTAATAGGATATTTGACTGTTTTCTGGAAATCGTCTTAAATGGTTAAGTATGTCATTTTATGCTCACGACATACTTTTTCCTTTCTTGAAATTCAGTATTTTTTTATAGAAACGGAAATGAAATTCAAGTGATTTGAAATCCCGCTAAAACGCTCCATTCGAGTCATGTGATGCCTGTGACGTCACTTGCTAGATCGCTAAAGCTAATTCACAGTGATGCTTTGTTTTGGAATCAACGTTTCGGAAAATTTATTACAAATGGTATGTAGAATCACACTGTACAAATACATCCATAAAACTCTTGAAAAATTGTTTTTGGATGGTTCAGAGAATGAAAAGGAGGTTAAAAATTGGTTGCACTGTACCGGCAAAATGCCCAAGATCCCTTACTTAATTAAAAATGTCTTACACTCTGAAGATAAGATTAATTTACCTTCGAGATACGCTGTCCCACTATTACGAAGGAGCATAGCGTCAGTCGACGAAATTAAAACTCTCAGTAAAAATTATCATTGTACCGAATTTATTATATACAATTGGTAGCTCGGTTGGTAGAGCGCTGGACGGTCGAATATGAAAAGATAATATCTGTGGTGCACCGCCAGACACCACACTTGCTAGGTGGTAGCCTTTAAATCGGCCGCGGTCCATTAGTATACGTCGGACCCGCGTGTCGCCACTGTCAGTGATTGCAGACCGAGCGCCACCACACGGCAGGTCTAGAGAGACGTCCTGGCACTCGCCCCAGTTGTACAGCTGACTTTGCTAGGAAAGGTTCACTGACAAATACGCTCTCATTTGCCGAGACGATAGTTAGCATAGCCTTCAGCTACGTCATTTGCTACGACCTAGCAAGGCGCCATTACAAGTTTATATTGAGATTCTTATTAACGAATCAACAAGAGCGATGTACACCAGTTATGGATTAAAGTTAAGTATTCCAAGAACTACGTTCTTTTCTTATTAGACTCAACTCCTTTAATTGTTCCAGACCTCACGCCAGTCTGCGTGAGCTTTGAACGCGTGCATTTCGGCCTCCTCTAGCAACACGGTGTTGGCTCTTCTGCCAACACAGCAATATCCATAGATCCCTGGTTACAATCTAGCGTGCGACAATATTTTAACTCATTTATAAAACAACTCAACAGTACTTTAATATTAAAACCAAATCACAATTAAAAAACTCCACTACACCGAGGAGAAACAGAGAATTATTGTGTTTTCCTTGGCGTTTACATGCGCTCACATTTGCAGTAGCTGTTCACACACAACATTTTCTAGTTAATGTTACTACACTTTTCCATCTTCGTACTGTTCAGCTAAGATCCTTATTGTTTAAGCTTTTGAAGTTTCATCAGCTTACATAAGACCAAGCTAAGTCTGCTTCAGATGTTAGTTTACATTCACAAGCAGTACAGCCGTTACGTTCGTGTTACATGCTTGTTGCACATGCGTTATATCTCTTCGCGTACAAAATCTTATGGTCCTACACCTCGTTTTACGGCGGGAGTACGGTGATATCCTCGATACTATAACAATGCTTTCCAAAAAAATTAATCATTTGTGAGCAAAGTAGATACATTTATCCTTAGTTGTCCATTTCTCAGACTAGGATTAAATGTGAAACTGTATAAATACATTCCACCATCGAAACAACTGCTGTAATGAGTTCTTGCTAACGCTGTTTTCATATTTCGTGTAAAACTTTTAAAAATTTACAACCCTTCTGGGATTCGAACCAGTTATCCGTAGTTACATGCTCCATCCATTGTATTATAGAGTCTGTGCTGCTTACCAAGCGTGTACTGAGCATCTTCTATAACGGAAAGCACTAAGATTCACCAAGAATAATTTTATTGTTCTTTGGGTCGTATTTAGTAACTGATAATTGATCATATAGATATAAGATACAGATCCATTTGCAAAAGTTCCACAATTCCTTGGTTTTGAGAGGATTTAATGATGTTGCAGGGAGCAGGGAAAAGAATGTCGGTCCTTGAACATATCGCCGCTCTGACTGAGTGGAGCATAAACGCACCAATATTCCTAAGGTTTCCACTATCAGCGTTCACCAATTTTCTTTCTATTGTTATTTAAAAATCATAAATCCGTTTTACATCAGTAAATAGCTAAATTATTTGCAGAAAAAATACGCAGAAACCTAGTAACTACGGCTAACACTCCTTTAACACACATGTGGCTTTGTCTTACTCCTAGCCTGTGACGTCACCAGAGCGTCAGCCAATAACAGAGCGTTTTTGATCACGTGATTCGCAAACACATAGAAAACTTTCACACACTTTCACATGGGATAACACCAGACGCAGACAGGTGGGGTACACAGATACCTTCCCTTGCGGTAGAGGTGGCTACAGGAAGGGCATCCGCACACTCTCTACCACTGACGTTGCCAAACCCAGTAATTAACATGCCGACACAGTGAAGATACGGGATAAAGACAAAGAAAAACAGGGGGAGGGGGATACTTCCAGTTGATCAAGTACTGTTCCCTATTCCAGTCGGCCTCTGTGGCCGAGCGGTTCTAGGCGCTTCAGTCCGGAACCGCGCTGCTGCTACGGTCGCAGGTTCAAATCCCGCCTTGGCCATGGATGTGTGGGATGTACTTAGGTTAGTTAGGTTTAAATAGTTCTAAGTCTAGGGGACTGATGACCTCAGATGTTAAGTCCCATAGTGGTTAGAGCCATTATAACCATTTTAACCCTATTCAAGCAATTAGTTTTCTGTTCAAAAATGGCTCTGAGCACTATGGGACTAAACATCTATGGTCATCAGTCCCCTAGAACTTAGAACTACTTTAACCTAACTAACCTAAGGACATCACACAACACCCAGCCATCACGAGGCAGAGAAAATCCCTGACCCCGCCGGGAATCGAACCCGGGAACCCGAGCGTGGGGGAAGCGAGAACGCTACCGCACGACCACGAGATGCGGGCTAGTTTTCTGTGATCGTTCCACTTCAGATCAGTCCAGATCATTACTCCTTAATATATCAAAGATGCTAACGCTTCCAGTGATTTTTCCTCAATAGTGTAATCGAACATTACGGGGTCTTTGCTTCTGTTTATGTACAATACGCCACTGCACCAACCGCGGAACCTCTGCAGATATTTCTGCATTTTACTACAATTAAATGGCGTGACGACTTTACTATGTAATAATAGTCTCAACTACGTACAGCTTGGCAGGGTTTCGTACGATAGCTGAACTGCCAGTTAATATATAGGTAGCAAATTTATTATGCATTTAACAAACAACAGACGCAGGTAGAAAAACCGAGTTTACCATCCTACAGTTGCGAAAGCTCTTCGATATAATACTACATGTAACTGAGATCAGAAGTATTATTCTCTATAGCAACGTTTCGAATACATGTTGTCTCGAAGGATTTCTAATTGATAAAACGGAGTGCATACATTTAGTTATTATTCGTCTTGTTGATGGGCTCGACAACTTGGAAATTAACGCTCTTTCGTGGATTAATGCTAAGTCACGTAAAAATAATCTGTAAAAAAAAGATTTCAAAGCATCAGAAATGAACCTAATAAACAGAAACAAACACATATTAAAAGCCAAAATACAAACGAGAAACCGAAAAAAGTGCATGTAGAGATAATATATGCCAACTATCAAGAGTTTGCTCTTAGAATCAGTATGAGGCACAAAAATTATCTAAGCGACTCTCATAAAACTTCGAATGGAATGTTGGATGTTACACAAAACCATGGGCTGCCATGTCATTGCAAATTCAACGCAGTCTTACAAAAGGTGTTGTACTGATGTCAGGATATTACAAACATCGCACAGAATGTTGGTTGTCTCACTGGTGTAGGAATCCATGAGTCAAGTGTAGGCCGTAGGGTCAAACCCGAAGGCTAGTAAGGATGATGCACATCCCCCCGGCCGACTGGGCTCAAGAAGCTACGTAACGTATCGCGCTTTAATCTGTAAGTAAGGAATATTTTCATTCTTTTCTATCTTCAACAGATGCAAACAGCAAAATCTGATATCAGCTGCATATTATGAACTGACTGCAATATCTCCGCAAAGCTAGTTACGGGAACCTGAAACTCAGTTGACAATTAATAACGAAGAGCTTCGACGAGCATCTTCTCAAAGATGACTGATGACAGTTACGTTGTGTTAAACACAAACTACAGAAAATTAGAGTAAATTACACCAAGCATAAAAACCAGTGTTCAGCACAAAAAATGGTTCAAATGGCTCTGAGCACTATGGGACTCAACTGCTGTGGTCATAAGTCCCCTAGAACTTAGAACTACTTAAACCTAACTAACCTAAGGACAGCACACAACACCCAGCCATCACGAGGCAGAGAAAATCCCTGACCCCGCCGGGAATCGAACCCGGGAACCCGGGCGTGGGAAGCGAGAACGCTACCGCACGACCACGAGATACGGGCTAGTGTTCAGCACAAACCGAGTGTTAATGTTCGTAGTAAATTGGATCCCAAAGAGGTCGGTGTAATTGGCTTACCACAGATCTGGGTTAGCGGTGATGACAAATGGCAAAAAAACAGGGAGGCATGTAATTCGTCATGAAATGAAAATATCCTTCTAATTTACAGACATTATTTATGAAATTGTTACGGGAAAGTGGCTAAAGCAGAAAAAGGATGTCTAACATCTCGTGATCGTGTGTTTATAACCATACTCTGCAATCATGTTTTATTGGCCCCATGAGGACAAATTCTAGGTAACTTAAAAAGGAAGACACGCTTTATTACATTGTGCCTACAGCGTAGTATTTTCAGAAGGATATTGATGGTCTAACGCACTCCGTCTTCAGGCCTCAAGTGGCCCATGGGGACCATCTGACCGCCGTGTCATCCTCAACTGAGGATGCGGATAGAAGGGGCGTGTGTTCAGCACACCGCTCTCCCGATGGTTATGATGGTTTTCTTTGACCGGAGCCGCTACTATTCGGTCGAGTAGCTCCTCAATTGGCATCAAGAGACTGAGTACACCCCGAAAAATGGCAACAGCACATGCCGGCTAGGATGGTCACCTATCCAGGTGCCAGCCACGCCCGACAGCGCTGAATTCGTTGATCTGACGGTAAGGCCGTTGCCGATGGTCTAATACGTTGTTTAAAACAACGTTAATAATTAAGTTCTCGTCAATGTGATATCCCCCTTTCTAATACAAAACAGGATGAATAAAATAGGTGATATTGACCGTAAATATGAAAGAAGGGCAAGTCGGTAGCAGTGAGTTAAGGGTTTAGAAATTAAGAGCCGAGGGAGGTATTTAAAACCAACAAGAGGATGAGAATTAATAACTTATGTTAAACCACAAAATAAATGGGAATAATGGCTGTTTCCGGTTTCATATATATGCTGAAAACATGTGATAAGAGTGTGAAAACGAGTTGCTCTAATATTTATGGCTGTGCTACTTTATGGTATAAAAATGGATCACGAATGTATTTTGAAGTAATTCAGTTAACTGGACTTGATAGCAGACGGCTATCTTTGTAATTTTTACGTGTGTTTTGCCTCCTAGTCTAGAGTTTGGAGTGCAGCTACGTATTTAGGAAAATGGTTCAAATGGCTCTGAGCACTACGGGACTTAACTTCTGAGGTCATCAGTACCCTAGAACTTAGAACTACTTAAACCTAACTAACCTAAGGACATCACACACATCCATGCCCGAGGCAGGATTCGAACCTGCGACCGTAGCGGTCTCGCGGTTCCAGACTGTAGCGCCTAGAACCGCTCGGCCACCCCGGCCGGCCGTATTTAGGAGCAAATGATTTCAGAAAGCACTCACCTTACAAGAGGCAAGACGTTGGGAACTTCTGATAAACTCAGAAGAAAATTAAAAACTCGACTCACTGGTCCAGATTGTACAGATTAACGGATTATCTCGATTCAAGGACAGTAGTGATTGTAAATCTACATTATGTTGTCCATTCGACCCATTTTTTTTTCCAAACTGTGTTTTTGGGGGACGCTCAAACGACCCGCTTTTTGGCTAACGTATTTTACCCTGTAAATTTTCTGCACAAGTATATAAGCTAGGAAGCACCACTTGTACAACTTTCTCTACAATTGTTTTTATTTATGTTAATGTTTTGCACTGTTGGTAGTACCGATACATGTTGAGTTGTATTTTCAATTTGTTTAGATAGTAAGAATTTCTGTTTCCGTTGTGTTAAGCAGTCTGAAGAACCTAACAGGATACGTGACAATTGCTGTTTAATTACGCTGAAACGAAAGTGTAATTTTAACTGAAGTATAAAAAGTGAGCTTCCTTTTATCCCCGATAGTGGAGAAACTGTTGAAGGTGGCTTTATGCTGCTTCCCCATCACTACCCGTTAACAGCACTCTCACCCCAGGCGGTTAATATGGAAGCAGCTAGTCCAGTTCACAGACAGGGTAGGGATCATAGTACACTCGCATTCTAATTATGATTATCTATTCAGTGTCTGGCCGTGTAACGCGTTGGAAACAGCTCTTACTTGCAAGGGGCTCTTGATTATTACGGACGATGAGGAATATTAGAGGGGAAAGATCGCAATTATGCGTACTAGTTGGAGGCGACTTCAACCGACTGAATGTAGATTGGGATGTCTGTGGAATCATTGCGGGGGTACAGGTAGACAGCCGTGCGAAGTACTTTTGCACAATTTTTCTGGAAACACTCTTGAGCAGCTACTTCGGCAGACAGCACCCAATGGAAATATCTTACGCATGGTAACTGCAAATAGGCCAGACCTTATAGAAATGAGGATTAGCGACCATGATGTCATTATAGCAACTAAGGTTACGAAAGTTAATAAAATGGTCAAGAAGGCTAGGAGAGTGTCTCTGCTAGAAAGAGAAAATAAGCAGTTGTTAGCATCTTAGTTACTGAATTGACATCACTAAGCTCCAGTAACATGGACATAGAGGAATTATGGGCATTGTTTAAGCAGATTGTAAATCGTGATTTGGACACTTATGTGCCTAGTAAGTGGATTAAGGCTGGAAAAGACCCACCATGGTTTAATAACATAATCCTGAAAATACTTAGGAAGCAGAGGCTGTTGCAATTTTGGTTCAGAAGAGAACGCACATATGACGACAAGCGAAGGTTAGTAGAGATTCGTGCACCCGTGAAAATACCTATGCGCGAAGCATAAAACAGTTACCACTGTCATTCCTTAGCAAAAGATCTGGCACTGAACCCGAGAAAATTCTGGTCGTATGTAAAATTGACAAGGCTTGCCTACAGTCCCTTGTTGACCAGTCTGGTGTGGCAGATGAAGATAGCAAAACGCCGCGTGGGTAGCTCCGCGGTCTTTGGCGACTTGTCACGGAACGCGTGGCTTCCGTCCCCGTCGGACGTTCGAGTCCTCCCTCGGGCATGGGTGTTTGTGCTGTCCCTAGCGTAAGTTATTTTAAGTTAGATTAAGTAGTGTGTAAGTCTAGGGACCGATGACCTGAGCAGTTTCGTCCCAGAGAAGCTTACCACAAATTTCCAAAGATAGCAAAACGAAAGCTGAAGTCTCTAATTTCGCGTTCAAGAAGTCGCTCATGCAGGAGAATCGTACAAACATACTGTCATTTGACCGACGAACAGACTCCCTTATGGACGACATAGTAAAAAGTACCCCTGGCATAGAGAAAGAACTGAAAGATTTGAAAGCAAATACACTGATGAACCAAAACATTACGACCACCCGCTTAATAGCTTGTTTGTCCTTATTTATAACGAAATAAATCACTGATTCTGCGTATAAGGGATCCGACAAATTGTTGTTAGGTTTGTGGAGGTATGTGGCATTAGATGTCTACGCACAGGTCACGTAATTCAAGTAAGGAACGGCCGCTGACTCGCGGACGCGGTGATGGTACCCTACAGCGACCCAGGTGGGTTCCATAGGATTTAAATCAGGTGAATTTAGTCGCCGATACATCAACGTGATTTCACTATAATGCTCCTCAATCCACTGTAGCACGATTCTGGCTCCGACGCACGGACAATTATACTGCTGAAAAATGACATCAAGCATATAAAACAGATAGTGAGAAAAGCAGACACCAGACTCAGATTCATCGGCAGACTCTTAAGGAAATGCAGCTCATCCACGAAGAAGTGGCATATAAAGCGCTTGAATATTGTTCATCTGTCTGGGATCCCTATCAGGTAGGACTGATAGAAGAGATAGAGAAGATCCAACGAAAAGAGCTGCGTTTGGTCACCGGATCGTTTAGCTGGCGAGAGAGCGTTACGGAAATGCTAAACAAACTCCACTGGCAGACGTTACAAGAGAGGCGTTGTGCATCACGGAGAGAGTTACTATTGAAATTTGGGGACAGTATTTTTCAGGAGGAATCGGACAACATATTACTTTCCCCCACATACACCTCGCGTCTTGACCACAAGTCAAAAATTCGAGAAATTACAGCAAAATAGAGGCTTACCGACACTCATTCTTCCCACGCACTATTCGCGAGTGGAACAGGATTCGAGGGATCAGATAGAGGTACCGCCACACACCACTAGGTGGCTTGAGGTGTGTGATGTAGATGTAGAAGGGATGCAAGAGGTTTGCAGCTGTCGGAGTGTCTTCGATTACTACCACAAGTGTCATGCGAGCACAGGAGAATGTCTTCCATAGCATAATATTGCTCCCACCAGCCTTCGTCCGTAGCGCGCTGCACGTTTCTAGCCGCCGTTCGCCTCAATGACGGCGTCTGTGGAGACGACCGTCGACCTAGTGTAGCAAAAACGTGATTCACCCGGAAAACCGACACATTTCCATTGATCAACAATCGAAGGCCGGTAGACCCGTGCCCATTGCAATCGCAATTGACGATATCGTTGGGTCAATATGTGAACACGTAGGGGTCGTCAGCTGCGGTGCTCCATGTTCCACAATGTGTGACGAACGGTGCGCTCCGAAACACTTGTGCGTGCACCAGCCTTGTGCTCTTTCGGCAGAGATGCCACAGATCACCATCTGCCCCTCCGAACGCCACGTTGTGTAAAGAGTCGTAGACGTCCAACTATTTGGCGCCTAGTGGTAGTTCCACTGTCCTTCTACATCTTTCTGTAGATATTCACAACAGCAGCACATGGACATTCGGCCAGTTTCGCCGTTTTCGAGATACGCCATGTGATCAAAAGTATCCGGACTTCCCAAAGACATACATTTTTCATATTAGGTGCACTGTGCTGCCACATACGACCAGGTATTCCATATCAGCGACCTCAGTGGTCATTACACATCGTGAGAGAGCAGAATGGGGCTCTCCGCGGAACTCACGGACTTCGAACGTAGTCCTGTGATTGGGTGTCACTTGTGTCATACGCCTGTACGCGAGACTTCCACACTCCTAAACATCCCTAGGTCCACTGTTTCTGATGTGATAGTGAAGTGGAAACGTGAAGGGACACGTGCAGCACTAAAGTGTACAGGCCGATCTCGTCTGTTGACTGACAGAGACCGCGGACAGTTGAAGAGGGTCGTATGTGTAATAGGCAGACATCTATCCATACCATCACACAGACATTCCAAACTGCATCAGGATCCATTGAAAGTGCTACGACAGCTAGGCGGGAGGTGAGTAAACTTGGGTTTCATGGTCGAGCGGCTCCACATAAGCCATACATCACGCCAGTAAATGCCAAACGATGCCTCGCTTGGCGTAAGAAGCGGAAACATTGGCCGATTGGACAGTGGAAAAACGTTGTGTGGAGTGACGAATCACGGTGCACAACGTGGCGATTCAATGGCAGGGTGTGGCTATGGCGAATGCCCGGTGAACGTCATCTGCCAGCGTGTGTAGTGCCAACAGTAAAATTTGGAGGCGGTGGTGTTATGGTGTGGTCGTGTTTTTGATGGAAGGAGCTCACACGCCTCGTCTTGCGTGGCACTTTTTTTGCTTCCCACTGTTGAAAAGCAATTCGGGGATGGCGATTGCATCTTTGAACACGATCGAACACCTGTTCATAATGCACCAACTCTGGCGGAGTGGTTACACGACAATAAGATCCCTGTAATGGACTGGCCTGCACAGAGTCCTGACCTGAAACCTATAGAACGCCTTTGGGATGTTCTGGAACGCCGACTTCGTGTCAGGCCTCACCGACCGACATCGATACCTCTCCTCAGTGCAGCACTCCGCGAAGAATGGGCTGTCATCCCCCAAGAAACCTTCCAGCACCTGGTTGAACGTATGCCTGCGAGACTGGAAGCTGTCATCAAGGCTAAGGGTTGGCGAACACCATATTGAATTCCAGTATTGCCGATGGAGGGCGCCACGAACTTGTAAGTCATTTTCAGCCAGGTGTTCGGATACTTTTGATCACATAGTGTAGTTGACCACAGGCTTTGCGTAATAATAATCTGTTCTTTGATAAAGTTGCTTATCTCAGTGGATTTCGCCATTTTCAGCCCACATCGTCGCTAGGGTGATCCCCCAAATCGTCTCTACTGTTCATACATACTCGTACTTCTGTTGTCGCGTACCGCGCCCGCAGCGTAACTAGGCAACTTTCAACCCGCGGTGGGCAGTGTCATAATGTTTTGGCTTATCAGTGTAAGTCACCAGGTCCGTAAGGGGTTTCCAGTTCGGTTTTACAAAGAGTACTTTACAGGTTCAAATGGTTCAAATGGTTCAAATGGCTCTGAGCACTATGGGACTCAACATCTTAGGTCATAAGTCCCCTAGAACTTAGAACTACTTAAACCTAACTAACCTAAGGACATCACACACACCCATGCCCGAGGCAGGATTCGAACCTGTGACCGTAGCAGTCCCGCGGTTCCGGACTGCAGCGCCAGAACCGCTAGACCACCGCGGCCGGCGTACTTTACAGCATTGGCCTCTTATGTAGCTTGCATTTATCGCGAATCTCTCGCCAATTGTAAAGTCCCACGCGAATGGAGAAAAAAAAACGCCGGTGATTCCCGTATATGAGAAGGGTAAAAGAACGGACCCGCAAAATTACAGACAAATGTTCCCTACTTCGGTTTGCTGCAGAATCCTTGAACATATTCTTAGTTGGAATACAAGAAATTTTCTTGAGAGCGAGAAGCTTACGTCTACGAATCAGCGAGCTATGGATCAAGGGGAACAGGCAGATTCAATATTTCTAGATTTCCGGAAAGGTTTTGACATGATGCTTCATTGCAGACTGTTAACGAAGGTTCTCAGAAGCCTTTTGTTGCCAGAAGCCTTTTTAAGCTATAGAACCCAGTTTGTTGTCCTGACGGCGAATGTTCAGAGGCAATAATATCGTCAGGAGTACCCCAGGGAAGTCTGACGGAACTGCTTTTCTCTATATGTGTAAATGATTTCGAATTCAAGGTGGACAGCAGTCTGCGGTTGTTTGCTAATGATACTGTGGTGCACGCTAAAGTGTCGATATTGAGTGACTGTAGGAGAATACAATATTACTTAGACAACATTTCTAGTTGGTGTGATGAATGGTTCTACATGTAGAAAAATGTACGTTAATGCAGATAAATAGGAAAAACAAACCCGTAATATTCGGATACCGCGTTAATAATGTCCTGTTTGACACTGTCACGTCCTTTAAATATCTGGGCGTAGCTCTGAAAAGTGATATGAAATGGAACTAGCATGTAGAGACAATGGTGGGGGAGGCTAGTGGCCAACTTTGGTTTATTGAGAGAATTTTAGAGAAGTGTGGTTCATCTGTAAGGGAGACGTATACAGGGTGGTCCATTGATCGTGACCGGGCCAAATATCTCACGAAATAAGCGTCAAACGAAAAACCTACAAAGAACGAAACTTTTGTAGCTTGAAGGGGGAAACCAGATGGCGCTATGGTTGGCCCGCTAGATGGCGCTGCCATAGGTCAAACGGATATCAACAACGGTTTTTTTAAAATAGGAACCCCCTTTTTTATTACATATTCGTGTAGTACGTAAAGAAATATGAATGTTTTAGTTGGACCACTTTTTTCGCTTTGTGGTAGATGGCGCTGTAATAATCACAAACATATGGCTCACAATTTTAGGCGAACAGTTGGTAACAGGTAGGGTTTTTAAATTAAAATACAGAACGTAGGTACGTTTGAACATTTTATTTCGGTTGTTCCAATGTGGTACACGTGCCTTTGTGAACTTATCATTGCTGAGAACGCATGCTGTTACAGCGTGATTACCTGTAAGTATCACATTAAAGCAATAAATGCTCAAAATGGTGTCCGTCAACCTCAATGCATTTGGCAATACGTGTAACGACATTCCTCTCAACAGCGAGTAGTTCGCCTTCCGTAATGTTCGCACATGCATTGACAATGCGCTGACGCATGTTGTCAGGAGTTGTGGATGGATCACGATGGCAAATATCCTTCAACTTTCCCCACAGAAAGAAATCAAGGGACGTCAGATCCGGTGAACGAGCGGGCCATGGTATGGTGCTTCGACAACCAATCCACCTGTCATGAAATATGCTACTCAATACTGTGAAACGTCCCCTTTGCACAATTATACATGACTGTGCTTAAACTGACACACAATATTCTTTAGCGCAACGCAATCTGACTTTCAATAATCCCTACAAAAGAATGGCCCTGACTAACATTAACCTATACCTTTCACAAATCACTTACCTCACCAAAAATCTTCGTTACTCGAACTACTGCAATACAGCGAGCGCCACTACTGCCAGCTAAATAAAAGATTCAAACTACTGAAGGCACTAACTACTAATAGGCATAGTTAGCAAATGAAAGATTTTAATAGAGAACAAACAATGTATTTACCTTAATAGTGTTGAAAAATCATAATATACATAGCAGTTCATGACATCCAGTCTTACAAATTTCAAAACACCGCCATTTCTCTCCCCACATCCACCACTGCTGGCGGCTCACCTCCAACTGTGCAACGCTACGCGCTGTTAACATCCAGCTGCCCAACACTACAATGGCAGACAACAATGCAAACTAGCCACAGACTGCACACAGCACAGCCAGTGATTTTCATACAGAGCGCTACGTAACGTTGCCAATAAGAAAACATAAACAGCCTACTTACATAGCCCACATGCTCCCCACAAAAAAATTTTACAAATTGTTTTGGTCAGTGGCCAATAATGATTTGATAAAATTTTTCATAATTACAATAACAAAGATATCAAATGCACACACTTATTGATACAATGTTGGTCAACAGCTAAAATTTTCTGACAGTCCATAAAGACAGTCCTGATCATTCATCACAGTAAAATTGCAGTGTTTTCTCAAAGGCTGAGCAGTAAAAGAAAATGCACACGGAAGTAGTGGATTTCCATGCAGTCTTGAAGAAGTAGTGTTGTCCTTCCAACGGAAGGACAGTGCTGACTCTCGACATGCAGACAGGTAATGGTCCACAACAGAGCAAACCCACCACAGAGGCAGTCGAAGTTTTGAAGAATATTGGTAGGTAGGTCGTCACAGAGCAGACCCACTGTAGTCCTGGTAGAGATTACGGTATTGGTGGGCCATCAAAGATGCAGACCCACTATAGTCCTTGTAGAGATAATGGTGTTGGTGGGCCATCAAAGATGCAGACCCACTGTAGTCCTTGTAGAGACGGCTAGCAACCATCTGTTGTGACTGCGCAGGTGCACAATCACCATCGAAGAGTCTTGCGGAGAATACAGCAAGTCCATAAACCACCACTTGCCCACTCACAAAAAAATTGTTTGAAATGTCCTTAGAACCAGCAATGCTGTTAACCAGTCCCTCGCTGAATTATTAACACACGTGCAAACACTAACAATCCCAACATCTCACATACTGTGCATATATTATGACCAACAGAAACGTGTGCAGTGAAATGATACTTAATTTGAAGAACTGGTGTCTATACAATTATAAATTTACAACATAATAATACAATTACAAAGGTACAAAACGCATCATTAAAGAACGTAACAATACAGATAACATTTGTAGTAAAACAGGCTTTACAAAAGAATAGAAATAAACATGCACATCAATGTTACAAGAATTATGACATAAGTACATATATAAAAGATCAGAATAACTTTTGAAACATCAACTTCACACATGAGCATTAAAACAGAACAGAATAAATAATGTCTAAACATCTTTACAAAGAAAACAACATATTATCAGAAAAATTCTACAACATAACTCCTATTACCTAAACACATAAAGACAGGAAAAACACAAATATACAAGAGTACACAAACACATAGCAGAATAACACAGGGGGAAAGGACAGGGTTTGTTTTCAGTGTGACATTTGGTACTGCAGTCCAACCCAAAACTTCGTTCTGTAGATCTTTCCTCTTATTTCAACATTTGTTCGCACCAAAAAAAAAAAAAAAGTCCTATCCAAGCATACTTTCTGTATTTATATGTTCACATATGTCTTACCTCATTATTTATTTTCCATTATCTTACCTCATCATTTATTTCCAAGAAAATCCTACCTAAACCTGTTGTCCCTAAACCCTACTTTTTTGTTCATATCCTCTTTCAAAATACTTTTTTGGCCAAACCATTTTCTTATAGCTTCTCAATGCATTTCTTCCAATTCATCACAACTCGTTCTCCTATATAGCCTACCCCATCTTAAGCTAACTTAAATCTACTGAGCTCAGATGCTAAACTAAGAAACAAGGCAATGCAGCAGCACAAAACAATTAACACAAACAGCAATGACAAAAAAATACAAATGGCAAAGCAAGCAGCATAAATTATCAAAGCAAATGCAATATTACAACTAATATAAGGCAATGTGCAGAAAACAAGAAAAATAAATCCGTAGTAAAACTGGCTTAACAGAGTAATACAAAGTGAAATTTAGTAGCACTGTGCCTGGCAAATAGCAGCAGTAAATGCTATAACTTATACCTAAGCATGACAAAGCTCAAGCAGAAAAAATAGTACACTAAAGACAACAATGCACATAAAGGAAATGTATAATCACATCTTAATATCTATGTAATTCAAGTGGTGCACCACAACTATTTCTACAAAAGAAATTACCAAGTACTTGAAAAGAAAATTATATATGCAGTTACTGTCATTAGTCCCTTCTTATTGTTCTTTCCATTCCAAGAGCTCCTTTTTCGAAGAATGTGGGTTATAAAATAATTATTTCATAGATCTGTTGACAGAAAGTGTTCACCTTAGCAAATACATTTAATTTTATTTTATAAAACCAATGCTGCAACGTAGCTGGAAACCAGATATCAAATGAAGTAAGCAATTACAAAAACCAAATCACAAAAATATCATTCAATAGTCATGTGACATTTCATAAGTTAGTAGAAATTCTCTCAACTCTCATAGAAAGACGCTTGTCATAATCAGGTCTGCAGATGTAAGTATCTTTCCAAGTAATGAGCGTGTCGTATTTGCGATGCTTTCTACAAAGGAATGTCAATAGCGAGGATAATGGCCTCCTTTTTTTTTCTCCACCTGTGCCCCTGAAAGGCACACACTAATGGCTTTTTCTCCAGGCGACTGGCACACCTGGGCGCCACCTGGGTCACTTAGCTTCCTTACCGAAATATTTACGACAGCAGTTTGCACTACAGTGACAGTCTCATATAAAAAATATTTCAGAGGTCGAGAATTTGCGTTACGAATGTGTAGAAACAAAATCCTATAAATATAACAGCATCCAAAAACTTTTTCTGGCATTGTGATACATTACACATATACACACATTTCATAACTCTTAAAGTATGATTCTTGGTTTCCAACATCCTTTTTCACAAGTCAGAGTCCCTAACCACTACTCATTATTCCTTACCTTATTACACATATACATATTCGTCGACACTTCTTCAATATTTCATCATAATAAATACGTAGCATAATCAAATTTCTCATATAGCATCAGCTTATAGTTCATAAACATACCTCACCAGCATAATACACATCGTCGTCGTAAAAATAACATCATAACACCTCAGTCAAATCTCAAAAACGTCGTAGCTTTCTGCAATAATTTCAAAGCCTAAAAAAAGTTCTCTGCTCATTTAAATAGTGTCATCTACCTCAAACGCACTATAAAAATCATGATCCCATATCAAATATATCATTCAAAGCTCTCATAGTATCACAATGGTTCCGAAAAAATATGAACAGTTCACAAAGTACAGACAAAATACAATTTCATAAGTGTGAAATTATCCAACTGTGTAATTGCGTAAACATGTGTCACTGACATAAAAAAATTTTTGTTTTTCTGTTAAATAATCAGATAGCTGTGTAATTCTGTGTTGGAGAAATATGGTACCGATGTGTAAAGTTGTATAAGCAAATACCATATTAGCTAGGGCTCCTTGTGCTTGCCCCACACATGGTACACAAAGTAAGCGTGTAACCCCCTGAGGATTAATGTAATTATACCCTCAGGTGTTACAGATTACAGCAATGGAATGAAATGTATCACGGAAAACTTTATTTGTAATTCAAAAATCTTTAAAAATAAATGTTTTAAGTATAAAATTAATCACTCAAATACGTGTACTGCAGCGCTAAACTGTGCGTCTTGTTGCAACATAATCTCTGTGGAAGTGTCGTAGTTATCGTCCTCCGAAAGCTAAGTTCTGCAGAAGTCAATGTACTTACCTCATGATAAACAAAAGTGAAATGCTTTGCGTATAGATATCGTAGTTATTATGCTTATTGGCGTGATGAAGAAAGTACTTTACAGTAACGTATTGTTGTGCCACGAAAAAGGCTGTCTCAAAAGCAACATTGTAAATTGTCACTCATTAGTTGCGTCGTGATAAAACCGTGTAGTTGTCACATAAACCAACCACTGTGTCGTCTGGTAACTCACAGAAAGTACTTTAAATCCAGAATGTATTTTCAAGTAAACCAAAATGTTGCATTAAAATCTCATTAGCAGTACCAATATATGTTCTAAGTATGTAAGCCTTATAGTCGTTACGTAATCGTGCAACTAACAAGCAATAATGTACACACACAATAGCACTGTCACGTCTGTTCACTATAACAATGCATTCGTAATTTCTGTTTCAATAAGTTCTCTTGGTTCTTGACTGGATATTTAACTTCAAACATTGTTGCATGTTAACAGATTCTAAGTCTGACAAGCATACTAGTAATGTAAAGTGAAAAGTTATATGGCAAAGACAAAGTTAAAAAGCAGATTATCTTTCAATAAACGGTTTTACATGTGAAATGTGGTGCAATCCTTTACTCTTCCTAGTACGCAGAGTTTCAACTTCAACGCAATTATCATGTGGTATACGTCGGATTCTGTAAGGTCCATTGTAAACTAGAAATAATTTGTGACTCAAGTGTTTCTTTTTATGTGATAATGAATGAGCTTTAATGAGAACTTTCTGACCAATGTATAATTTCTTTGCATTTGCTTTACCGTGTAGTTTTCTCCTTTTGTCTGCTGCAGATTTTATATTTTTAATAGCCAAATCAATTATGTCCTTGTGTCGAAGTTTACGTGTATTCGGGAAAGGTACAAGCTCTCTGATTCTGTTCAGTGGTTCTTCATTCTTCAGTACAAGAGTAGGTAGTAAAGCAGTGGAATCATGAGGCATTTCATTCAGAACATTTTGAAATAAGTGTAAATATCTGTCCCAATGCTGATGCTTTCTGTGACAATAAAGTCTGCAAAGCTTATTGATTTCTTTCATAATCCTTTCAGACGGGTTACAATGTGCTGAGTACAATGAAATAAAAACAGGTTTGATTTTATGATTCCGAAGCATGCGTGACCAAACAGCAGATCTGAATTGCGGTCCGTTATCTGAAATGACTTTAGCAACGTGGCCAACTTCACGTAAGAAATTTTTAATAAAGGCGTTGGATACAGACCGTCCAGTGGCTTTACTTAACGGAGTGAAAGAAACAAATTTTGAAGTAAGTTCAACAGTGACTAGAACATACGAAAATCCATTCGATGTTCTGACAAGGGGTCCCAAGAGATCAACAGCAGCAAATTCTTTTAATTTAGAAAGAATGATAGGAAACAACGGAGCACGATGTGAGATAGTAGATGGTTTCGCCTTTTGACAAAGTTAACAAATAGACAAGACTCTTCGAATTCTCTTTTCCATATAGTTAAAATAACAAGTCGTCCGAAGAATATGATAATATTTTCGTGGACCAAAATGTGCATAGCTGAAATGAATGTACCAAATGAGCTTATTAACAAAATCGTCAGGAATGCAAAGTACCCATAGCTTGTCATCAACAGTGCAGCGTTTGAACAGTATGTTGTTTGTAACCAGATAATAATGCCGATTCTGAGTGTGCGGCTTTTCATGCCATTTACTTTTGATGTCTTTCCAAATCGGATCTTTATCTTGTTCATGAGCAATGTCCTTTAAAGATGTGGTGATGAAGTTTTCAAAGGCGACTTTCTGAATGTAAAGAATACTGAAATTTTTCTCGAGGTTGCCTTCTGTGTTACTTTTCTCAAGCCCAGCCGGTGCGCGTGACAGTGCGTCCGCAACAATGTTCTCCTTGCTGGGAATGTAGACTATAGTGAAGTGGAATTCTTGCAGAAACAATGCCCAACGTTTTAACCTGTCATGATTTAATTTTGAAGACATAAGAAATTGTAATGCACGATGATCACTGTATACTTTTACGTGCTTACCAGAAAGAAAGAAACCGAATTTGTTAAATGCCCAAACGATAGCTAAAGCTTCTAATTCAGTAACGGAATATTTTTTACAGATTTTGTTAGCACTCGGCTAGCAAAAGCAATGGTTTTCTGAACGGTAGTGTCATTTTCTGTGGCTTCTTGAAATAAATGGGCACCAAGACCGACTTTAGAAGAATCCGTGCTAAGGCAGAAATCTTGTGACAGATCTGGATGAGCTAGTATTGGCGCGTTAAGTAGCGATTCTTTCAAAGAATTGAATTCCAACTGTGCTTGTTCGTCCCAGTTCCAAATAGTATTTTTTCCAGTGAGAGAACAAAGTTTTGGTGTAACTAGAATTTGCATATCCAGAAAACGACGGTAAAAATTTACGAGACCTAGAAAACTGCGGACTTGTCTTTTTGTGGATGGAACTGGAATGGCTCTGATTGCTTCTAACTTTTCAAGATCCGGCTCAATGCCTTCAGAAGAAATAATATGTCCCAAAAACCTCACCTTTGACCTACCGAATTCAGACTTTTCCAAGTTAACTGTAATTCCATATTCTGCAAAAATACGTAACAAACTGTTCAGGATGCGATTATGTTGTTCCCATGAAGCTTCTGCTATTAGAATATCGTCCACATTTAAGGTGATGTGACGTTTTAAGAACTCAGGTAATATGGAATTTAGCCGGCGAATGAATGCTGCCGAAGAAATGTTCAAACCAAAAGGAAGTTTCCGAAACTGATAACAAACGCCGAAACAAAGGAAAGCTGTGTATTTTCTACATTCTAGATGAAGTTCGATCTGATAAAAGCTGGATCTGAGATCAATGGAAGACAACACTTTTACACCATTAAAATTTTGAAGAAGTTCTTCCAACGTTTGCGGCCTGTCTGTTTCAGGAATGATGATAGTATTGATTTGTCTCGAATCTAAGACAAGCCTGATCGATCCATTTTTCTTCTCAACAACATGTAATGGACTGTTGTATGAGCTTACTGCAGGCTCAATAATCCCCTCGTTAAGCATAGATTGTACTTCTGTTCTAACACGGTCCCTATAATGCGCCAGAATTACGTATGGTCTAACACAAAATTTAGTATGCTCACGAACACGAAATTGGTATTGAAATCCCTTGATTGTTCCTGTTTTGTGAGTAAAAACTGAAGAATGTGCTTGTAAAATCTCAAAAAGGTCCTGCCTATCAGTGTCATTACAATTCTCAATTGTTTGAATTTTATTCTGAATTAACTCATTAGTATCAAATGCGCTGTCGATATCATCCCTGTCAGTACTTGCAGAGTGATTGTTAGTGTCAAGTTCCGTCGAAAATTCCGAACTGTTGTCTAACAGGAGGTAAAGACGATTAATTTCTTCGTCATGGTTTGAGAGCCAATCTTCAAATTTCAAAGCTACTGACTTACCTTCTTTTTCTAAACTTATTTCAGCATCGTGAAAGTTTAAGATTGCTTTGTATTCATTCAAAAAGTCTACTCCCAGTATAATTTCCGTCGACAATAATGGAACAATAAGAAAGTTCATAGAGAAGCTGTGGCTTTGACAAAAGAATTCTAAATTGGTTTGTTGGCGTACATCTACACTTTTTCCAAAGATTGCACCTTGTAATTTAATCTTACGTAACGGAAGTGTGGGGCAATCGTTCGATTTGTTGCATTTGCTAAAGGCTGTTTCACTAATTACTGAAATGGGACTGCCAGAGTCAAGTACTGCCGTAAATTTTACGTCATTTACTGTAATGTGAATCACAGGATATGCAATGTTGTTATGTTTTACGTCGTGTTCTTGGAGTAAGATGTCCCTAATGTCTCCCATTTTTACGTAATTACTAGCTACGGCAGCTGCGTCGTTAGTTTCATACGTACGTTTTGTGGCTGCCAGCGGTATGAGTCATTGCCTATTGTCTCTTTGTTGGCGCGCGTCGTTATTGGGTTTTGGAGACCTAACTTCTACGAATTCACCTTGTCGAGTGGGCCCTGCCCTGTTTAAATCCCGCCAGTTGTGATGCAATTCAGGTCTGTCGTTACGATCATATCATCTGTCGTCATGTCGGTAGATTCCATAATTTCGTTCTTGTCGATCACGTGGTGGAGAATTTCTTCCTGAATCCTAACTGCGCACTGGACCGTTGCGTCTAAAGTTATTCTGTCTCCCTTGATAATATTTATTTTGGTTCCCATATTGTCTGTTTCTCTGATTGTCTCTGTGATAGTCATTACTGCGGAGAGGTGATCTTTCCCTGTAATTATTATTACTCTGCCAATGGTTGTCATACAGGTGGTGTCTGTTTTGGTCACGATTTGTGTTGTGAGAATATCCTTGTCGTGTCCAGTTATTATTTCTTTCATCTCGGAATTGTGACGGATGTGACCTGTAACTGTTGTGCTCCTGTTTTCGCGTTCGGCGATTGTCAGTGTCAATTTCCAATTCTTGTAACAGTCCCTGAAAAGCTTCAATGTCGTCTTTGCAACGTCCTGCCAAAATAATATGTCGTAAATGTTCAGGTAATTTGATTAAGCAAATGCGGATGAGTTCTGAGGGGCTGTATGGGTTTGACAGGTACTGATTCATGTGCAACATGTCTTCAAAATATTTCACAAGACTGGAAAATTCAGATTGTTCGAAATGTTTCATCATTATGATGCTATGTTTTACTCGGTCTTGTGTAGCTTGATACCAATATGCTGAGAGGAAGGCATGATAAAATTCTCCTTCACTGTGACAATCGTGAATGACCGATCGCATTCTTACAGCTGGTTCATTCTCTAAGTAGCCACACATAAATTCTAATCTGTGTTCTAACGACCAGTTGGAAGGAAAACAATGAGAGAATTGATGGAGCCATGCTTGTGGATGAATGTCGTTGCCAGAATTCTTAAATGTTTTGAATTTACGTGTAGTAATGAACAGCTTATAGTCAATATCATCATGTCGGCGAGTCGCATGTCGGTCATTGTTACGTCGTTTCTACGGTTCCATCTCAAAATTCGGTGTGCCTTGCCAATTTCTTTCATAATTTCCGAAGTGTCCTGTGTTATTATTTTGTGGTTGTTCCGTATTTCTAAGTCCCTCTTCCCGTGTTGGAGCGCGAGTGTCCTCTGAAATATGTAATTTTTGTATTACTTGTGCCAACTGATCTTGTAATTCCCGGATTTCTCTTTTGTGTTGCGTATTAATTTGATTCTGATTTTGTTTGAATTTCTTAATTTGTTCATACTCTTCTGTGTCAGTGATGACTACAGGTCTTGTGTCATTCAGATCATCATCTACCTTTGTAGATAAGTTAGTGAACTGATCCGAAAGTTGGGCTACTTTCTCCGATAGAGTGCTTATTTCCTCAGTGTGTTTTTCTGAACCAAGTTTCAGGGTATCTACTGTGTCCTTTAAGTTTTCCTGAGTTTTTGCAAGTTGCATAACCGAATCGGTAGATGCAACTGAGTCAATTTTAGGTTGCAAGGTGTCGTGATTTTCATGAACAATGGTTTGCAGTTCTTTTATGGCTGCTTCGTGATTCTGTAATGCATTTTCATGCCGCGAACAAATTGGTTGAAAATGCTCACAAATTTGTGTTTTTACGTCATTACAGACTTTTCGACATTTCGATTCAATGTTATGTAACTCAGTAATTAAATCTTCACGTGTTTGTTCAAGTGTGGTGTCTAACTTTTGAAGTTTTTGCTGTGTTTGTCTCTGATTTTGTTCCAGTGTGTCTAACTGTTGCTGTATTTGTCTCTGATGTTGTTCCATTGCGTCTAACTTTTGAAGATTTTGTTCCATTGTGTCTAACTTTTGAAGATTTTGTTCCATTGTGTCTAACTTTTGAAGCTTTTGCTGTGTTTGTCTCTGATTTTGTTCCATTTGTTGCATTAGCTGTAATAGCAATGCATTAGTGTCTGGAATCTGTTCCTCTACGCTTTTCGGCAGTGCATTTGCACCGGCAACATTCACATTTTGACAAGCAGAAAATGTGTCTTGACTTATTTGAGAAAACGGTGAGGACGCAAAACCTGAATCTACAGTATTTGCAAAATTGTGTCCTGTCATTTCGGATTCCTGAGGCGAGCTGTTGCCGAGCGATCGATCGATAATGCTTCCCTGTTCACTAATTGTTTCACTGCCTACGCCATTGTTTGCCGCCCGCTCCATTTCCCTATGCACAATTACCAAATTACTATGTTGAACATTAGCTAATTCATTACACGGTTTCGCTAACACACTGCTTTCGTCTTCACTGTCATTTCTCAGTTTACTTTGGAGCCCAGTATTACGTTTTTCACACGCCATAACAGTACAATATTTCACACGATAACACAGAAAAGCACAATTTGAAGAGCAAAATAAGATAACACATTAAAATAGCAATGGAAATAATGTCTACTTAATTGCAAGCGCAGCTGCGAAATACTTGGTGCAAATCTACATGCATGTTACAACTGTTTTACTGTACAACAATGAAAAACTACAATTACAAAGGAAATTCTCTCTATGATTACGCGCTAGCAGTAAACAAAGGCTATGCTAATTACACAAACTACAAGAAAAAAAATCAGAAGATTCCAGTGAGGTATCCTCGACTAAGGGTCGACATATGAAACGTCCCCTTTTGAAAAATTATACATGACTGTGCTTAAACTGACACACAATATTCTTTAGCGCAACGCAATCTGACTTTCAATAATCCCTACAAAAGAATGGCCCTGACTAACATTAACCTACACCTTTCACAAATCACTTACCTCACCAAAAATCTTCGTTACTTTAACTACTGCAATACAGCGAGCGCCACTACTGCCAGCTAAATACAAGATTCAAACTACTGAAGGCACTAACTACTAATAGGCATAGTTAGCAAATGAAAGATTTTAATAGAGAACAAACAATGTATTTACCTTAATAGTGTTGAAAAATCATAATATACATAGCAGTTCATGACATCCAGTCTTACAAATTTCAAAACTCCGCCATTTCTCTCCCCACATCCACCACTGCTGGCGGCTCACCTCCAACTGTGCAACGCTACGCGCTGTTAACATCCAGCTGCCCAACACTACAATGGCAGACAACAATGCAAACTAGCCACAGACTGCACACAGCACAGCCAGTGATTTTCATACAGAGCGCTACATAACGTTGCCAATAAGAAAACATAAACAGCCTACTTACAACCGCTTCAGCCGCACGCGAGCTATGTGCCGGACATCCATCATGTTGGAAGTACATAGCCATTCTGTCACGCAGTGAAACATCTTGTAGTAACATCGGTAGAACATTACGTAGGAAATCAGCATACAATGCACGATTTAGATTGCCATCGACAAAATGGGGTCAATTATCCTTCCTCCCATAATGCAGCACCATACATTAACCCGCCAAGGTCCCTGATGTTTCACTTGTCGCAGCCATTGTGGATTTTCCGTTGCCCAATAGTGCATATTATGCCGGTTTACGTCACCGCTGTTAGTGAATGACACGTCGTCGCTAAATAGAACGCTTGCAAAATATCTGTCATCGTCCCGTAATTTCTCTTGTGCCCAGTGGCAGAACTGTACACGACGTTCAAAGTCGTCGCCATGCAATTCCTGGTGCATAGAAATATGGTATGGGTGCAATCGATGTTGATGTAGCATTCTCAACACTGACGTTTTTGAGATTCCCGATTATCGCGCAATTTGTCTGCTACTGATGTGCGGATTAGCCGCGACAGCAGCTAAAACACCTACTTGGGCACCATCATTTTTTGCAGGTCGTGGCTGACGTTTCACATGTGGCTGAACACTTCCTGTTTCCTTAAATAACGTAACTATCCGGCGAACGGTCTGTACACTTGGATGATGTCTTCCAGGATACCGAGCAGCATACATAGCACACGCCCGTTGGGCATTTTGATCACAATAGCCATACATCAACACGATATCGAGCTTTTCCGCAATTGGTAAACGGTGCATTTTAACACGGGTAATGCATCACGAAGCAAATACCGTCCGCATTGGTGGAATGTTACGTGATACCACGTACTTATACGTTTGTGACTATTACAGCGCCATCTATCACAAAGCGAAAAAAGTGGTCCAACTAAAACATTCATATTTCTTTACGTACTACACGAACATGTAATAAAAAATGGGGGTTCCTATTTAAATAAACGCAGTTGATATCCGTTTGACCTATGGCAGCGCCATCTAGCGGGCCAACCATAGCGCCATCTGGTTTCCCCCTTAAAGCTACACAAGATTCGTTCTTTGTAGTTTTTTCGTTTGATGCTTATTTCGTGAGATATTTGGCCCGGTCGCGATCAATGTAGCATTGCTATTCTTGAGCCCTGTTCGAGTGTTTGGAAAGCGTACCAGGTCGGATTGAGGAAAGTCAGTGATGCAATTCAGAGGCTGGCTGCTAGATTTGTTACCGGTAATTTCGAACGACCGTGTTACAGAAATGCTTCGGGAACTCAAACGGGAGTCCCTGGAGGGAAGGCGATGTTCATTTCTGGGAACACTATTGAGAAAATTTAGAGAACCGGTATTTGAAGCTGGCTGCCGAACGATTCCATTGGCGCCAACATACATTTCGTGTAAGAACCACGAAGATAAGATACGAGAAATTAGGGCTCAAACGGAGACATGTAGACAGTCGTTTTTGCCTCGCTCTGTTTGCCAGTGGAACTGGAAGGGAAACGATTGGTAGTGGGACAGGGTGTCCGCCACCTCGCACCATACGGTGGTTTGTCGTGTATATATGTAGATGGAGATGTAGAAAAAATACAGAATAGCTAGTTTAACAGATCAAAATGGGTGTATTCAAAAATTAAAGGTTCGCAATATTTACTTGATGGTATCCTTCAGTAACGGTAAGCAATACTATAATCGGATTGATATAGGTAGATCTCTGAGAGTTGCAGTGGACTGGGGGCCGCAGCTATCTGAACCAGTCACGTCACACGACTTTGGAAATAAAAATAAAATAGTAAATAAACAAGACTATGTCATAAGAGTATATGATTAAAGACCTTGGACGAAGTGCGCATGAACCTCACAACTTTTTGCAACGTTACTCGCGTTCAACAAAGGCCAGTACTGTGCCTCACGGAGAATGTTTAAGGGTATTCGATTAACCCTAAGAGAGAGAACTGGACCCCAAGACACCCATCAGGGTGACAAAATGTGAGGTCACGGTGAAATCTTCCCGCAAGGCTGGCGTCATCAAGTTTGTGGTCGTAGCGCGAGATAGGCGCGCTCGCCGTCCGAAAGAGGCGGTACACGTGCGCAAGTGACATTGCCGAGTTCTGTTCAAGTTAAACTCTTATTAAATGTAAGGTAGCAAGTGCCTATAGCAGAATAGTCCGCGACGGGGATGAAACTGCTTATATTCGTCCGTATCAAAGCTGAAATTGAATGAGGCTGGAAAGGTGACAGTCCGGTCTTTCATGACTGTGGAGGTGCCACTCTCTAGTGAGAGACCTTGGCAATTTACTTGAAGGGGCAGGGGCCAAACTCTACCTGCTATGACTTAGGCAACTGATTACGTCTTTTACCGACAGGATATTCACATTCTGTATGTCCCAACTGACAGAAACGCTGTCCTTACTGTGTTCCTATGCCTCTGCATGCAAGAAGAAGGAGCTGTTTAAACTAGAAGAGTTTTAAACGGTTGCCGCTATTTTGAGTAAGTCATCTTCTCTCATGAAGATCGTATGTGAAATCCGTATCCAGTATTCGGTTCCTTAGTACGTCAAGAATAGTTATAATATGTATTAACGTCTCTTTCTATGAGAATTTTGTATTAACTAGTAAAATCGCAATTATAAATTAATGTAACTTGAAATAAAACTGGTATCAAAGAAATTAGTACAGGCGTGGGTTGTCCATTATCAAAAGATTCTGAATGTCTAATCCAGATTACATGATACTTGATTGAGTACTATAATTTTCTTTCTTTGTTTCAAAGCTAAAGCGGGCCCATACATTCACGTTACGACACGTAGCGTTACAACTTATGGAGTGTAGATGTAGACGTAGTTTCATAAATCTTTCATAAAAGACGTTCGAAGGAGGTAGGCAGACAGTTTTTGCCGTCTATGTGACACTAGAATTATTAATGAAGTTTTAGTAGATATTGTCTGTACACAGTTTTCGAGTAGAGATTACAGACAGCTACGGAAAGAAATACGCATTAAAAGCGCAGTAATGCGCAGTGGAAGCAACGTCAAGCCTCTGCTTGAAATTCCATCACAGAGTACTTGAAGTTATTAAGCCGTGACAGCATAATTACAGATCTTTGGTGGCTGGTATCGAGGACTAGCGGATTACGGGCTCTGCCACCGCAGCCACACAAATTAGCTCTCGGTGGTCGGTCGTATGTAACGATGCTTTCCCGTGAAAGCTCACCGAAGCTACTCACGCCGTGACCCCTTCGTGGCTTCGAACTTGTTAACTGTACTTTTATCCCCACCTCCGTCCACCTTTCTCCCTTAAAAAGTATTAGCGACCAGTTTTTGAGGCTTTGGAAAGTGGAAAGGCATGTGAAAGAATAAACACGACACTTGTCAGGTATTCGTCTGCAGGCGGTTTGTTCACCATCTGGCTGTCACTGTTTATCGGTCATTTTCACAGGTACAGAGTAAGGCACGCATCTCTTACGCATTAGAAAACTGGTCGAGCCTTAAGTGGTCAGTTCATCTTGCATTAGTACGCAGTGTCACGATCACGAGGTATATCAGTCACATAACAGACACTATTAAAAGAAACCTCAGACCATTTCTAATCGATTTATTTATCTATAATGAAGTAAAATGTGAAGAAAGTGCTCCCTCAGTATTTAGTGGGACTTTGATGAAAAAACGTAATACCCGATGAGTCACAGTTGGAACTATTCGACAGACATACAAGCATCGAAGTGCGAAAGCGTAGTGATGACAATGGCTCACTCAGTCCTAAAAAAATGTACGTTAGATGTAAGGCAGGTAACAGACTTCGGTTTGTATGAGGAACGCTAAAAAATGCAGGGAGCCTACGAAGGAGATTCCTTACAAAACACTCGTGCGACAAATTCTGGAGTATTGCCCACATGCCTGGGACCCATGATATGTAAGACTAACAGGGTATATTGAAGCTGTACGTGACATGTAAGAAAACCCTACATCATATCAGGAGATAGCGTGTTTAGATCTCGTCTCATGCCACCTGCAAGCAGTGAAGCACATTCACTGTGATTGGAAGACTTTTGCAGAAATACTAGAATAATACGACAGTGTGAGCTTTATACTACTAAGAGAATGTCTAAACACTTATTAGTTATATTTCTGTCACTGTACCTTCTCCTGATCAGAAAATTATTAATGTTATTTTTTAAACTCGAACAGAATCAAAAGAAAAACTTCCACAGCAAGAAAAATACTCCGGAAACTACTACCACCAACATGTAGCACAACATCCTAAAAAATTATATTCGGTTGCAGTCTTATCAAGGCGAAGTGAGTTTATATGTTATTGTGTCATTTCAAAGGAAAGTGATAGAAAGTCGATAGTGAGTGTGTAACAGTCGGAGTTACAATATGCAAAATGAGCGCCTTCTTGATCCATTACATTCATTAAATGTTGTTTGCATTGATTTCCGAATGTCTAAAAAGCATGAAAACATAGGGAAAGACTACTTTCATACCTAACGAAGACGTGTATACTTCGCTATACTAGTGGTTTAGTTACACAGGAGTGTACTCAGCACACACGTATTAGGCAGGGCATACCGAAATATAATTAATATATGAACCAGTGTGAAAATTTTTCTACATTTAGATCAACAGATGAACCTTTGGTAGGTAGGGACTCTAACCAAAAGATTTTCCTTTCACAGACAGTACAATAGTGGGAGAATATCCACACATGTCTCATGAATTAATTTTAAGATGGAATAGCTCCGGATATTTTCCTACGCCCGGAACCTAAGGGACTCTTCATGACCAACAGTCCTGAGAGAAAGAATATAATAGATGAATGCTTAGGCCCCTTTTTTCAGCATGAAGCTTCTACTCTGCAGGTAAATATAATCCTAAAAGAATGTAACTGTCAGATCGAGGAAACTTACCTGAATCATTCTGTGCTCCAAAAAAATAGTTGCTCTCCTTGCGGTGTGACAAACAGATTTAATCTACCAGATATATGTCATTTTGTACCATTTTAGCATATTAAACAATATTTAATTAAAAATTATGGTGCTACCAAGTGTAGAGATTATCGTTGGCAGAAAATTAACTTCAAACATGAGAAACTTATATAAGAATTTTTATATACAAAAAACATAAATTCCATTGATTAGCAGAAACTGGTATAGTTAGCTTGGAAATAAGACTATCAGGGAGCGCAAAGGAGCAAATAGCCTCCATGGTACTACAGGGAGCCGTAGAGGGTAAATATTTTAGAGAAATTCAGATTGAAAAACACGCAACTAATAATTGAGGACGTAGATTGCAAGTGTTACTCTGGGATGAATAGGTTGGCATGGGAGAGAAGTTCATGACGGATAGCAGCAAACTAGTCACAAGACTAACAACTCAAAAAAATTAAAAATGGCTTGATGTGTAGGAAAAGAGCAGATATATGACTCGAATGCTTTACAAGCCCATACGGAAAAGATCGTGTAGTAATAGTTAAAACATGAGAAGTGGCATCACGTACAAAATTTTTAAAATGTAAACACATGGCATCGCATTCCAGCTACTAACGCTGTGACACGTCCACTATTATCACATACACTGAGGTGGCAAAAGTCATGGGCTCGCGATATGCTTATATTCAGATGGCGGTAGTATCACATACACTAGGTACAAAAGGGCAGTGCAATGGGGAAGCTGTCATTTGTACTCAGGTGATCAATATAAAACGGCTTCCGTCGTGATTATGACTGCACGACCGGAATTAAATGGTTCAAATGGCTCTGAGCACTATGGGACTTAACATCTGAGGTCATCAGTCCCCTAGAACTTAGAACTACTTAAACCTAACTAACCTAGGGACAGCACACACATCCATGCCCGAGGCAGGATTCGAACCTGCGACCGTAGCAGTCCCGCGGTTCCGGACTGTAGCGTCTAGAACCGCACGGCCACACTGGCCGGCGACCGGAATTGAAAATACGCTTTGAACGCGGACTGGTCGTTGTAGCTAGACGCATGGGACATTCCATTCCGGAAATCGTCAGGGAATTTACTTTTCCGAGATCCACATTATCAAGAGTGTACCGAGAATACCAAATTGCAGGCGTTATCTCTCACCACGGACAACGCAGTGGCTGACGGTCTTCACTTAACGACCGAGAGCAGCGGCGTTTGCTTAGAGTCGTCAGTGTTAACTGACAAGCAACACCGCGTGAAATGGCCGCAGAAAGCAATGTGGGACGTACGACGAACGAATCCGTTAGGACAGTGCAGTGAAATTTGGCGTTAATGGGCTGTGGCAGTACACGACCGAAGCCAGTGCCTTTGCTAACAGCACGACATCGTCATAGCCTCTCCTCGGCTTGTGACCATGTCGGTTGGACCCTAGACTAATAGAAAACAGTGGCCTGGTCAGATGAGCCCCGATTTCGGTAAAAGCTGATGGTAGGGTTCCGATGTGGCGCAGACGTCACAAATCCATGTGTCCAGGTTACCAATAAGGCACTGTGCAAGCTGGTGGAGGCCCCATAGTGGTATGGGATGTGTTTGCATGGAATGGGCCGGTCCTCTAGTCCAGCCGAACCGAACACTGTCTGGAAATGTTTATTTTTGGCTACTTGGAGACCATCTGCAGCTATTCGTCGACTTTATCTTCCCAGAAAACGATGGAATCTTCATGGATGACAATGTGCACTCTGGGCCACAATTGTTCGCGATTGGTTTGAAGAACATTGTGGAAAGTTCGAGCGAATGATTTGGCCAACCAGATCGTCCGACATGAATCCCATCTAATATTTGTAGGACATAATCTAGAGGTCAGTTCGAGCACAAAATCCTGCACTGGCACCGCTTCCACAAATACCGTCGGCTGTAGAGGCAGCATGGCTCAGTATTTTTGGGGGGGACTTCCAGCGACTTGAGTCCATGCCGCGTCGATCTACTGCACTACGCCGGGCAAAAGGAAGTCCGACACGATATTCGGAGGTATCCAAAGAGTTTTGTCATCTCATTGTAAATAGCGTAAGCTGCAAGCTACAGTGTGCGAATTTCCTTGTCTTTTGTGAAATGGGAAGAGGATTAGGATATAATATTTCGTCTTGTCATCAGAGCTCAATTGTAGAAGAAGTTATTCTTGACCTCGCTGAAAGAACGTTCTTGTTCTTTGCTTGTATTAATTTAGAGGAGCTTCAGAAAACTGAAATCAGAACAGCTGGGCAGAGGTTTCGTTCCCATTTCTCCTGTGTCTTAGCCACTGTGCCAGCTAGCACGGTTTTAAATGTAGTAATTATGAAACACGAAAATTAACAGAGACGGCAGATGATGTATCATTTTCTGCACTACACTAAACTAGCACGGGTCGTAAGGGTCAGAAAAAGTAATTGTCACACAAATAGACTACCACACTCGAGATTCATAGGAAGAATGTCATATATTTATTAGCTAGTCACACGGTAACAGAAATAAATTTAAATACTGAATCTCCGCTAATGTAAATGAGAGAACGTGATCAAAGTAATAGACTGTGCCGACTGTTTCGTAACAGGAATTACCATTGTTGTACACACCACAGATTGAAACATAAGAATAATGGTAACAAATACTAGCTAGGTCAACGATAAAACAGCATATGCCAAAACAAAACCCTAATTCTGTTGACTGTCTATGACTTCGATGATAATATCGAAATACATGGCATGGCAAATAACAAGTTTTCAATCCGTAGATACAGAATTGTCTCACAAAATACAAAATATGATGAACTCAGTCACACGCCCCTATTCTAAAAAGAGGATTGTGGAATAGTTGCTTCTGTTCCACTGTTAACGAAATAAGCACTTGAAAAAAACAAAAGTAACGCTACTTCATCTTAAAGTTTAACGGAGTAGATAAAATAACGTAACTACTAGCAAAAGTAGTATTCGTAATAGATCAGTACTTTGCCCCTGAAAAGCAAATGCTGAAACTGGAGAGGAAAAATTTGAATCGGGAGTCTGACGTACACGGTACTTAAAATGTGTCCCACATTCTTATAAAAATAGTACTGGACAAAAGTGCAACAAAAAAAACAACAAACGTATGTCCGGAAACAAATTTGTTGAGTATGGGCCAATTCTGTCCTATGATAGTCATCTTCTCTTGATATTAAAGTGGTTGTTCATTGTGTTTATCCTGCAGCCGTGGTTGTCAAAGAATCATGAACTCACGAGAACACATTTGGTTGCTCTTGTGTTTGATCACGTGCAAGGGACACACGCTCCAGTAACGCGGCCGCGTTATCGGTAGGTGTGGAATATTGCAACGACTTTAAATGTTCCTTTAGCCACAGATCTAAGGGACTGAGCAAACTAGCTCAAATTAGTGGAAGGCCGTGCTATTCGACCTCCTCGACAAATTAATACCTCATTGAATGTTTGTGCTAAGTGCGTTGTAAGAGACGAAAAAAATGATGTGACGCCCCGTCGTTCATAAGCCATATCCATTGTCATTGTGGTTGGATAAATTTCTCCAACAGAGCGTGTAATTTGTTGCGCAGAAACTGATGTTAAACAGGACCTGTCCTTTTCTCAAGTAAGTGCATGATCCTATGAATCTGGCACTGACACGGTGTTACTAAAGCAAACCTGAGTTAGCTTTCACGACTGCTCGAGGGTTTGTATCTTGTTCTTTTGGCAATTTATTATCCCAATCTGTGTGAATCGCGACCTTCATAACTAAAAACCAACCTCTCATCTGTGGATATTCAGCACACTGCCGTAATTGTATTCTGGCATGATGACGTTGTGGTCTGACCGCTTGCACATGCTGTGAATGATGTGCATAAAGTAAGTTGGGTGTTTGTCGTCCTTGATCGAGAGGGAAGTGCGTCTTTGACTTCTGTCATGATATGACGTTGCTAAAAATACATTTTTGCTTATTACATCTGAACATTGAACCAAATTACCATGAAATGACACACAGAAAAGTTATAGTCCATGGGAAAATAGACAAAACTCTCCCCAGACAATAAACAGATCTACAGGGTGTTACGAAAAGGTACGGCCAAACTTTCAGGAAATATTCCTCACACACAAATGAAGAAAAGATGTTATGTGGACATGTGTCCGGAAACGCTTAATTTCCATGTTAGAGCTCATTTTAGTTTCGTCAGTATGTACTGTACTTTCTCGATTCATCACCATGGTTTCATGCTGCTAGAACATGTGCCTTTACAAGTACGACACAACATGTGGTTCATGCACGATGGAGCTCCTGCACATTTCAGACGAAGTGTTCGTACGCTTCTCAACAACAGATTCGGTGACCGATGGATAGGTAGATGCGGACCAATTCCATGGCCTCCACGCTCTCCTGACCTCAACCCTCTTGACTTTCATTTATGGGGGCATTTGAAAGCTCTTGTCTACGCAACCCCGGTACCAAATGTAGAGACTCTTCGTGCTCGTATTGTGGACGGCTGTGATTCAATACGCCATTCTCCAGGGCTGCATCAGCGCATCAGGGATTCCATGCGACGGAGGGTGGATGCATGTATCCTCGCTAACGGAGGACATTTTGAAGATTTCCTGTAACAAAGTGTTTGAAGTCACGCTGGTACGTTCTGTCTCTGTGTGTTTCCATTCCATGACTAACGTGATTTGAAGATAAGTAATAAAATGAGCTCTAACATGGAAAGTAAGCGTTTCCGGACACATGTCCACATAACATATTTTCTTTCTTTGTGTGTGAGGAATGTTTCCTGAAAGTTTGGCCGTACCTTTTTGTAACAACCTGAATAATCACGCTAGAGAAGCGAGTGCAATGCTCGGCTCATTGCCTCTGCTGAATAATAAGTAATTAATTCATTGTTAAGTTTCACCACTGTGCACGACTATAACACCAACGCAGTGAAATCAACAAATTTAGGTGTACAACCTGTCAACTTTGTTAGTGGGTCGCCTAATCACGGAAAAGTCGTAGGACAATTAAAGGATCTTGAAATTTAAGCCCGGTCTGCTTACAGGAACATTTCATTTGCTCTTACTGGTGGAGACGATTCGCGAGAAGTTGATGGAGAGCAAATTTATCTAAAACATCCATTGGATTTACACAAAATGACAGTAACACTATGGAGAGGTACCAAGTTATATGGAAAACTGCGTACAAAAAACACAACAAAATATCCGTCCCTGAGCAGTTCACGAACTCAAAGTTAATGAGACAAAATCAGAAATTGAAAGTCAGATCGCCAACTCAAGTTTCGCATCAGAACAAGCCAGTAGAGAGCTGCTCAGAATATGGATCGCACTACTGCGCACTGCGACACTTACATTTCCTCAAAATCAGCAAAGCGTCCTCCCATCAGCGTCAGATGGTGCCCTAGAGATGAATAGCCATGTAACTTCTTGCTCCCTCGTCAACTCTCTAGCTCCCAAAAAATCTACACGGAGGGAATGAATAAATACTGTTGCCAGTGTGACGAACAAGAATATCCCTTATTTCAGGAAAAAAACAGAGGGACATAGCAAAAACTTCCCACTATTACAATACAAAATGCACATTAGCAAAGTTGGGGTTGCTACTGGCTTGGATCATGGTCTCGTCGATTTGTCAGGTTAATTACTCCAAGTTCCAAGTACAGTGGCCGGGGGTGACACAGAAAAAGTTTTGAAGCAAAATCAGTGATTATCCCACATTGCCCGGATGGCGCCATGGCGCCTCATCCTTTGATGTTCTTGTGGAAAAGGTAAAAATGTCATGCTCAATTATACTTTTGGGACAGATGTGACAGTACATCGTCCTCTCCCCTCAACGAGGTCAGGTACTGACTCTGTCCACAGAAGCGCAGAGCAGATCACACCCTACTTGAACCAAAACTACCTTCTCCTTGGGGAGGCTCGGCACTCAAATGGTTCAAATGGCACTGAGCACTATGGGACTTAACATCTGACGTCATCAGTCCCCTAGAACTTAGAACTACTTAAACCTAACTAACCTAAGGACATCACACACATCCATGCCCGGGGCAGGATTCGAACCTGCGACCGTAGCGGTCGTACGGTTCCAGACTGAAGCGCCTAGAACCGCTCGGCCACAATGGCCGGCCACTCGGCACTCCTAATGAGGTTGACCGACTACCTTCTGCCCACAAATAAGAACCTGACTCCACACCAGGAATGCACCTTCCCAGTTTTCCTCCTTAGCAAATATGTCCAGTACTCACAATAAAATATTCACGAAAAAGTGGCTGAAAAAACAAAGGATGGTGGCAGAAAAACAAACGATATTACTTAGCGGTATGTGACAGCAATATCACACTATTCATGTAAAACTGAGCATGAAAAGTGTGCTTTATGCCTTCAGCAGCTCAACTTCTTCGCACAGGATTTTCAGGTTTATCTTCCACTAGCAGCAACACCTACATTCCGTAGTCAGCGTGCAAACCGTGTGAAGTCTACCGCGATACCTTGTCATTATTAATAATTAGCTCATGTCTGAAAGTCAGTGGAACAATGAAATGGAAGTGTTTACAAAAGAAATGCATTTTTTTATGTATTTGAGCGTTCAAGAGACTTGCCTATTCATTATCACCGTTGGATAAACTGTAGCTGAATACCATATCAGAATACTGCGCTTGTCATCCCTAGCGTGAGACAATACGACTATTTTTCATTATTTACGTTGATCATTTTTGATACAATCGTTAATTCTGATCTAATGTCACGACAATCTGGAAAGTATGTGCAGGAAACGGCTGTTATGGAAGACATTTGTACGTGCTTATAGTGTGTCTCGCAGCTGCGACACCGCCAGAGGACTACGAACTGAGACACACCCCACCAATAGTAAGTGAGCAACGGACGTCAACAGGAAGATCGACTACGCGATAAAGTACTGGCCGCTCTTGACGCAAGCAACATTGTTCGTACCTCAACTAGAAAGTTACTTTTTTCGTGATACATGTATATTGGACTTTTTTCCAGGTTTAATCAGTATTATCTCCTGTAAGAATCTGAGACTTTTTTTAGTTTCCCCTGCACACTTCCCCGCAAAAAAATTAAGCGCTCTTAAGGTGAGGAGAAAACGAAATGAAAATTTCGTGTGTTTACAGGGCATGCGATATTGTTGTTGCTGTTGTCTTCAGCCCTGAGACTAGTTTTATGCAGCTCTCCATGCTACTCTATCCTGCGCAAGCTTCTTCATCTCCCAGTACCTATTGCTACCTACATCCTTCTAAATCTGCTTAGCGTATTCATCTCTTGGTCCCCCTCTACGATTTTTACCCTCCACGCTGCCCTCCAACACTAAATTGGTGATCCCTTGATGCCTCAGAACATGTCCTACCAACGGATTCCTTCTTCTAGTCAAGTTGTGCCACAATCTCCTCTTCTCCCCAATTCTATTCAATACCTCCTCATTAGTTATGTGATCTACCCATCTAATCTTCAGTATTCTTCTGTAGCACCACATTTCGAAAGCTTCTAATCTCTTCTTGTCTAAACTATTTATCGTCCACGTTTCACTTCCAGACATGGCTGCACTCCATACAAATACTTTCAGAAACGACTTCCTAACACTTAAATCTATACTCGATGTAAACAAATTTCTCTTCTTCAGAAACACTTTCCTTGCCATTGTCAGTCTACATTTTATATCCTCTCTACTTCGACCATCTTTAGTTATTTTGCTCCCTAAATAGCAAAATCAATTCCTAATCTAATTCCCTCAGCATCACCCGACTTAATTCGACTACATTCCATTATCCTAGTTTTGCTTTTGTTGTTGTTCATCTTATACCCTCCATTCAAGACACTGTCCATTCCGTTCAACTGCTCCTCCAAGTCCTTTGCTGTCTCTGACAGAATTACAATGTCATCGGCGAACCGCAAAGTTTTTATTTCTTCTCCGTGGATTTTAATACCTACTCCGAATTTTTATTTTGTTTCCTTTACTACTTGCTCAATATACAGATTGAATAACATCGGGGAGAGGCTACAACCCTGTCTCACTCCCTTCCCAACCACTGCTTCCCTTTCGTGTCCCTCGACTCTTATAAATGCCATCTGGTTCCGGTACAAATTGTAAATAGCCTTTCGCTCCCTGTATTTTACCCCTGCCACCTTCAGAATTTGAAAGAGAGTATTCCAGTCAACATTGTCAAAAGCTTTCTCTAAGTCTACACATGCTAGAACCGTAGGTTTGCCTTTCTTTAATCTATCTTCTAAGATAAATCGTAGGGTCAGTATTGCCTCACGTGTTCCAATATTTCTGCGGAATCCAAACTGTTCTTCCCCGAGGTCGGTTTCTACCAGATTTACCATCCATTTGTAAAGAATTCGTCTTAACATTTTGCAGTCGTGACTTATTTGTATTGCCTCACGTGTTCCAATATTTCTGCGGAATCCAAACTGATCTTCCCCGAGGTCGGCTTCTACCAGTTTTTCCATCCATTTGTAAAGAATTCGTGTTAACATTTTGCAGTCGTGACTTATTTAATTGATAGTTCGGTAATTTTGACATCTGTCAACACCTGCTTTCTTTGGGATTGGAATTATTATATTCTTCTTCAGTCTGAGGGTATTTCGCCTGTCTCATACATCTCGCTCGCCAGATGGTAAAGTTTTGTCAGGGCTGGCTCTCCCAACGCTGTCAGTCGTTCTAATGGAATGTTGTCTACTCCCGGGGCCTTGTTTCGACTCAGGTCTTTCAGTGCTGTGTCAAACTCATCGCACAGTATCATATCTCCCATTTCATCTTCATCTACATCCTCTTCCATTTCCATAATATTGTCCCCAAGTATATCGCCCATATATAGACCCTCCATATACTCCTTCCACCTTTCTGCTTTCCCTTCTTTGCTTAGAACTGGGTTTCCATCTGAGCTCTTGATATTCATACAAGTGGTTCTCTTCTCTCCAAAGGTCTCTTTAATTTTCCTGTAGGCAGTATCTATCTTACCCCTAGTGATATACACCTCTACATCCTTACATTTGTCCTCTAGCCATCCCTGCTTAGCCATTTTGCACTTCCTGTCGATCTCATTTTTGAGAGGTCTGTATTCCTTTTTGTCTGCTTCATTTACTGCATTTTTGTATTTTCTCCTTTCATCAATTAAATTCAGTATCCCTTCTGTTACCCAAGAATTTCTATTAGCCCTCATCTTTTTGCCTACTCGATACTCAACTGCCTTCACTATTTCATCTCCCAAAGCTACCCATTCTCCTTGTGCTGTATTTCTTTCCTCCATTCTTGTCAATCGCTCCCTAATGCTCTCCCTGAAACTCTACAATCTCTGGTTTAGTCAGTTTATCCAGGTCCCATCTCCTTAAATTGCCACCTTTTTATAGTTTGTTCAGTTTTAATCTACAGTTTATAACCAATAGATTGTGGTCAGAGTCCACATCTGTCCCTGGTAATGTCTTACAATTTAAAACCTGGTTCCTAAATCTCTGTCTTGCCATTATATAATCTATCTGATATCTTCTAGTATCTCCAGGCTCCTTCCATGTATACAACCTTTTTTCATGATTCTTGAACCAAGTGTTAGCCATGATTAAGTTATGCTCTGTGCAAAATTCTACCAGGCGGCTTCCTCCTTCATTTCTTACTCCCAATCCCTTTTCACCTACTACGTTTCCTTCTATCCCTTTTCCTACTATCGAATTCCAGTCACCCATGACTATTAAATTTTCTTCTCCCTTCACTGTCTGAATAATTTCTTTTATCTCATCATACATTTCACCAATTTCTTCGTCATCTGCAGAGCTAGTTGGCATATAAACTTGTACTACTGTAGTAGGCTTGGGCTTCGTGTCTATCTTGGCCACAATAATGCGTTCACTATGCTGTTTGTAGTACCTTACCCGCACTCCAGTTTTTTTTATTCATTATAAACGTGCTCCTGCATTACCCCTATTTGATTTTGCTGGGCTGCTACGGTCGAAGGTTCGAATCCTGCCTCGGGCATGGGTGTGTGTGATGTCCTTAGGTTAGTTAGGTTTAAGTAGTTCTAAGTTCTAGGGGACTTATGACCTCAGCAGTTGAGTCCCATAGTGCTCAGAACCAGAACCTATTTGATTTTGTATTTATAATCCTGTATTCACATGGCAAAGAGTCTTGTTCCTCCAGCCACCGAACGTCACTAATTCCCACTATATCCAATTTTAATCTACCCATTTTCCTTTTTAAATTTTCTAACCTACCTGCCCGATTAAGGGATCTGACATTCCACGCCCCGATCCGTAGAACGCCAGTTTTCTTTCTCCTGATAACGACGTCCTCCTGAGTAGTCCCCGCCCGGAGTTCCGAATGGGGGACTATTTTACCTCCGGAATATTTTACCCAAGAGGACGCCATCATCATTTAACCACACAGTAAAGCTGCATGCCCTCGGGAAAAATTACGGCTGTAGTTTCCCCTTGCTTTAAGCTGTTTGCAGTACCAGGACAGCAAGGCCGTTTTGGTTAGTCTTACAAGGCCAGATCAGTCAATCATCCAGACTGTTGCCCCTGTAACTACTGAAAAGGCTGCTGCCCCTCTTCAGGCACCACACGTTTGTCTGGCCTCTCAACAGATACCCCTGAGTTGTGGTTGCACCCACGGTACGGCTATCTGTATCGCTGAGGCACGCAAGCCTCCCAACCAACGGCAAGGTCCATGGTTCATGCGATATTAACGAGTCAAATTTACAAATAATTATGCACGCACTCTGTCGTCGTTGCATGCAATGATCCGGTTGGGAGGGGTGTCTCAAAGCCTGTTACGGTCTCCTGTCCGAAGCTGGTCCACAACTGTTGTCACGGGTCGTCAATATCCTGGATATTGGCACTGGGACAGAGTTGACATCCGAGCTGATCCATCATATGTTCTATTTCGGACAGATCTGTGGACCTTGCTGGAAACAGGAATACCTCAACATCACGTACACAATTCTTCGAGGCACGTGTCATGTGTTCAAAAATGGTACAACGATATTGCCTCATGAGAGGTAACACATGAGGTAGGATGTCAGTGACAACCGCTGCGCCGTTAAGAGTCCCCTCAGTCACTACAAGCCGTGACCTCGAGTCTTACACGATGCCTGTCCACATCAGGACGTCAGGAGTACCACCACTGCACCTCGCCAAAATTGGAAGAATGGGACGTCTCCCCGGGTCGCAGCCATACTTGCCGACGATGGTCAACAGGGAAGCCAAACACCACGGTCATCGCTGAACACAATGCAAGGCCTTTCACCAGCAGTCCGTGCTTCCAGCTCACTACAACACTAATATGGGACACAAATTTTCTAGTCCAGCTGCTGCTTATCTCCGAGTATCAGTGTGTAATGACACAGAATGTTGCTGCGAGTATCCGTTCTAGGAGAGCAAGCATAAATGTGAAGGATTTCCATGTGATTGGTGCACAGTACGGCCAACTCTCTTATAGTGGTCAGATGTGGTCAACGGGAAACATAACGATGTACACTACTGGCCATTAAAATTGCTACACCAAGAAGGAATACAGATGATAAACGAGTATTCATTAGACAAATATATTATACTAGAACTGACATGTGATTACATTTTCACGCAAATTGGGTGCATAGATCCTGAGAAATCAGTACCCACAACAACCACCTCTGGCCGTAATAACGGCCTTGATACGCCTGGGAATTGAGTCAAACAGAGCTTTGATGGCGTGTACAGGTACAGCTGCCCATGCAGCTTCAACACGATACCACGGTTCATCAAGAGTAGTGACTGGCGTATTGTGACGAGCCAGTTGCTCGGCCACCATTGACCAGACGTTTTCAATTGGTGAGAGATCTGGAGAATGTGCTGACCAGGGCACCAGTCGTACATTTTCTGTATCCAGAAAGGCCCGTACAGGACCTGCAACATGCGGTCGTGCATTATCCTGCTGAAATGTGGGGTTTCGCAGGGATTGAATGAAGGGTAGAGCCACGGGTCGTAACACATGTGAAATGTAACGTCCACTGTTCAAAGTGCCGTCAATACGAAAAAGAGGTTGTAATGTCTCTTGCAGCGGTCTCTACGCGATATTTTCAGAAATTTTATAAATTATATAACTCAGTACATATCTCGAAATATCTCTTCTTATCTTACCGATTATCAATGAAAGTAGTTTCAAGCCCAATTATTCCTTGGAGCGTCCATTTACTCCATGGAATAGCTTCTCTGCTATCTATGTTTTCTCTTATGAAAAAGAATGAAGGAATTCTTGCCGATTAGTCGTGAAAGAAGGAGGATGTATATGTATGTATTGTTGAGCTAGTCGCCATCTTGATGAGATTCTGTATGAGAAGGAATTTAATACATGAACTAAACTAAAGTAAGTGTGTTCGCGTATTATTTAACTGATTATTATTGACAGTGTCTGCTTACTACGCTGTGTTGCACGGGATCAGTGGGGAACGACTGATTTACACTGGACGAACCTGCCGTTTTGTATGCTCAAGATATCCAGTTACTTCAAATAAATAGGCTAACACGGTCTTACCAGCAGGTCTCTGGTCTTCCCCATGTGATCACCGAAAGTTAATAATTATTACAAATGTTTCCAGGAGATCGACTGACAATTTTCGTCGCACCGAGACTTCGAAATTGCTTCACTGCCTTATGGAATTTAAGTTAAGCTCAATTTAATCAGGATAGAACAGTATTGAACTATGTGAATGTGATAAGCCTGCTTTGTGAATGAAAATTCCCTTAACATACGCATGTTTTTACTATCCGGATCAGTGAAGTTAAATCAGGCCGGTGTGAGAGAGTTTTTTAAATTTTAGATTCCACAAAAAAATATTAAATTTGGCTTCACTGTGACAGGACACATTTTTGAGCATTACTTAAACATTGTGTGAATTTTATGTTGCATGTGCACGAGAGAAAAGAAGACGAGGCCTGTTCCAGAAGTCACAGTTTCGCCTCAACCTACGAGAACGTCGTTCGGGCCAGACAACATAGAATTAAATTTTTGTAGATAGAAATTTAGAATAACTATTTAAATGTCTATCGGGTTGAATCAGATTGATTAAGTGAATGTTGGGTTGAACTTTAGATAGGAAGTGTTTATTATAAGTGAGTATTACGCAAAGTTTAGGTCAGTGATATTATTAACTCAGATGCGAGTGACTTGTTCTGTGTATTAATGGTTCTTACTAGGGCGGCTTATAAAATGACAATGTAACAGCAGAGCGAATCACAACAGCCCTCAGCTGTTTCTGAGGTTAGTGACACATTAGACGCTAGCTTAACTGAAGTACTGCCTAGCGGCAGCATTAGTCAGGCCCCACAACAAAGCTTAAGTGTTTCGATGTCATCTGAGCAGGACGAAATAAACCCATTGACTGTAATCTGGCAGCAGTTAACACTGTTAGCCAAAAATGTAACAGACTTAACTAAAGCGCAAATAGAGACTAAAAGGGAATTGAATGAACAATTAGCAGCCAATCAAGTGAAAGTCCAGGAGCAATTAGAAGCTAATCAAGCGGAATTAAATAATAAATTAGTAGAGAGTTTTCAGAAACTTGATGATAAATTAAATAAAACTGCGGAAGAATTGAAAATTCAGAATGAAAAGACAGAATTAAAATTAGCTGCTCAAATTGAGCAAGTCACTCAGCAGTGTAATGAAAATGCGAAGAAGTCACTCCTAGAGCTAACCGAGTATGTTGCTACTAAGCTTGATACTATTAAAGAGCAGGTCGAGTCAATCCCACAGATAGTTCAAGCACAAGAACAGATGCAATGTTCTATCGCAGTAATTCCGGTATTAGTTGAAGTTCAAGATGAGTTAAAGCAACAAGTAAATGAGATGTCAGCAGATATGCAGTATTTGAGACAGTCACAAGACAAGATCCCGAAGGACATCCAAAATTTGGATAAATCCATAAATAACATAAAGGAGAGACAAGACGAGGTTGATCATAAGGTAAACATTCTCGCGGGAAAATTCTCGCAGTTAAGTTTGGAAAGGCATAGCATTTCTTCAGGCAATATTGAAGATACGGTCAGGGCAGCTATACAATCTATAACCGAGAGCTCTGAAGAATATTTATTTAATAAAGGTTTTAGAGAAGCCAGAGAACAACTAGGCGAAGAACTTGAACAATGGAAAGAAAACATTGAGAGATCTGTAAATCTATCTCGAGAAGATTTGTTATCCGATCAAGTACAGACAGGAACATTAATGCGCACGTTCGTTCCATAACAAGATCTATCAATGAAGCTACATTATTATCCGATCAAGTACAGACAGCAACATTAATGCACACGTTCGTTTTTGCAATGGAAAGAAAACATTGAGAGGCCGGCCGCGGTGGCCGTGCGGTTCTGGCGCTGCAGTCCGGAACCGCGGGACTGCTACGGTCGCAGGTTCGAATCCTGCCTCGGGCATGGGTGTGTGTGCTGTCTTTAGGTTAGTTAGGTTTAAGTAGTTCTAAGTTCTAGGGGACTTATGACCTAAGATGTTGAGTCCCATAGTGCTCAGAGCCATTTGAACCATTTTTTTGAAAACATTGAGAGATCTGTAAATCTATCTCGAGAAGATTTGTGTTCCACACAAGGAAATGAACCCATAACAAGATCTATCAATGAAGCTACATTATTATCCGATCAAGTACAGACAGGAACATTAATGCACACGTTCGTTTTTGCAGTCAACATCAATCACGTGTTCCACGCAAGGAAATGAACCCATAACAAGACCTATCAATGAAGCTACATTATTTAACCGATCAAGTACAGACAGAAACATTAATGCACTCGTTCGTTTTTGCAGTCAACATCAATCACGTGTTCCACGCAAGGAAATGAACCCATAACAAGACCTATCAATGAAGCTACATTATTTAACCGATCAAGTACAGACAGAAACATTAATACACTCGTTCGTTTTTGCAGTCAACATCAATCACAACACTATGAGGGTAGTCATAATGACTGTAATTGTAAAAGCAATACTAAGGAGAAAATGCTGAAACAACGTCAATTCCAGATCTACAGCCAGACAAGAAAAATGTTCATCCTGTAGTGTTTATAAGAAGTTTTAGGGGAGTATTGCCAAAAAATTGGACTGAGTGGCAAAAGGTTAGTTTCGTGACCGGTTATATTCAGGGGTCAGGAGCTATATGGGCATCTGATATGATATCAACTTGGGACACATATGAAGATTTTGAACGAGCGTTTTTATCCAGATACTGATCCAAAGGAGTACAAGAACGTTTAAGGCAGGAGGTATTATACCCGGAACCTTTTTCCTTTTCACGTGGGTCTTTAAAGAAATACTTTGAGAAATATATAAACAAATCGCGGTATTGGGATAAGCCTATGCCTCTAACAAGACGTGATTGGCATATTAAAATCTCGACTTCCGGCCAGCATCAGAAATAGAATGCTGTATATTAATTAGCATGACCTTAACTCTTTCATGACTACGCTTGACACTATAGATATGATCGAGGAAGATGAACATCGACCAAGACAACCGGTTATGCAGAGGAGAGCGATTGAGGCGCCAAACGCAAACCGGAACGGAAACGGATTTAATAATTATTATGCTAGGAATAGTCAGAGATTCAACGGAAACAATTGCAACGGAAATGGAAATTTCAATAACAGTGCTGCGAGGGGAAGATTCAGAGACAATCTAACAGGTCGCAGATACAACCCAATGTTTGGAAATACAAGAGATTATCAGAACCAGCTGTTTTCAAATAATAATAATAATGCGTAGAAATTCTGACCCTCGATTTGAAGCAAATAACACAACCAGTCATCAACAACAACCAGTCATAACAGAAGTAGTAGATGATTCAAGAGGAAATAATAATCGACATTTAAACTGAAGAGGGCCGCTTTATGCTCCGTAAAGTCGGCCGGGGAATACAAAAGGGGCATACCTGTTTTAAACGAAATTAATTCCGTGGCAATGTTGAGATATAATGAAGGCGAATTAATGACGGATGAATTGACGAGAGACTTAGAGGCCTGTGTTGTCGAAGATAAAAGGGTTCCTGTGTCTGAGATCATCACAGAAGTGGGAGGAATTTTAACCAATGTTGTATTGGACACAGCTTCATCTACAGACGTATTATCCGGAACTTTGATTCACAGAATTAGTAAAATTAAGAAAATCCCTGTCCTACCAGTGCAAAATTGCCGAGTTATAGGTGCAGTGGGAGCAAAATCCCGGAACGTCAAGATACAAACGCTTATAGAGATAAAATTGGGAAATGTAGCTAAACAACGCACATTCCTTGTAGTGGAAAAGTTGTTAGTAGATTGTATTCTTGGAATTGGAACTTTGCAAGCCTGCAATTGCAAGTTGTACTTGGTAGAAGGAAAGGTGCATTTTAAAATCGAAGATCAATTTGTTACACTGATCTTACTGAAAAAGGAGGCAGTGTATGAGCGATATTTCCGTGGTGCTGCTGTGCAGTTGATTTCTGCTGAAAATAATAATATGTACCGACTACCGATCAAGTCAATTCAAGTAGAGGATTTCAGACAAACAGTCGAACAGAAGATTGCTGAGTCAGATTGCCTAACGGATAGTCAGAGGGAACAATTATTCAATATATTAACAGAATAAAAGTCAGTTTTCGATGAAAAGCCCGGAATTATTAGAGGATATGTTTGTACATTACAGATTAAGCCCCATAAGACATTTTGCCGCACACACTATCCCATTCCCTGGCGATTAAAACAACCAGTTCAGGAAGAGATACAAAAAATGTTAAACTGGAATCTTATTGAACCGCCGAACAGCCCATATTGTTCTCCGTTGCTTGTTGTACCAAAGCCAGGAGGAAAAGTTCGATTGGTATTAGATGTAATGGAAATTAACAAAATTATAGTACCTGTGCGCACACATCCGGAGAACATCGATGAGTTAATACAGAAATTTCAAGATGTATCCTATTTAACCAGTATTGATTTGAGAAGTTCTTTCTGGCAAGTCCAGTTAGACAAGGACTCAAGAAAATATACTGCTTTTATATATGGAGGGAGAAGCTATCAGTTCAAGGTCGTTCCGTTTGGTCTCAATATCAGCTCTGGAGTTTTTATTTCTGCGTTGGACTATGCCCTTGGACCAGAACTACGTAGTTGAATAACAATTTTTGTGGACGATCTATTAATTGCCTCTAAAACTTGGGAGGAACATGTACAACTTATTAGGAGGATTTTTGCTGTGTTCAAACAAACTGGTATAACTGCTAATCTAAAAAAATCCCAATTTTCTCTACAGAGAATTAAATTCTTAGGACATATGATTACTGCAAGAGGCATTCTTCCAACAGAAGCGAAGATTAGTGCGATAAAAAATTTTCCAACTCCAAGAAACAGAAGACAACTGAAAGGCTTTATAGGCTTGGCTTCATTTTTTCGTCGATTTATTAAAACTCAAGCAATGAACTCTGAAGCACTAAACCGGCTCCTGTGGAAAGATGTACCATGGCAATGGTCTAATGATTGTGAAAAGGCTTTTTGTGAAATTAAGGATCAACTGATAAATGCTCCGTTATTATACCACCCTGATATGAATGTCGGATTCTGTTTAGCCACTGATTCATGAGATGTGGGATTAGGATCTTGTTTATTTCAAATTAGGTTCATCGATGGTGTAAAAACCTTTTGTCCAATTGCATTTGCTAGCAGAGTTTTATCCACCTGTGAAAGAGCATATACCACTACGGAATTGGAAGCTTAAGCAGTTATTTGGTCTTTGAAAAGGTTTAATTATTATGTATATGGCTCAAGGATAGCCGTTTATTGTGACCACCAATCACTAGCCTTTTTACAAACTTGTAAGTTACTGCATCCTCGCTTGTCAAGGTGGACGCTGGCGCTGCAAGAATATCAGTTTCAAATTATTCATGTAGCCGGAAAAGAAAATATTATAGCTGACGCGTTGTCATGATCTCCAGAGGGAATAACACCTGAACTGAATGTAAATAATAAGGCTGAATTTCCAGTGCTTCTTCTTCAAGAAAATAATTACAAGTTATATTATATTCATTTATGTAAGACAATGGCTCAGCTTCAGAAGAAGGATCGACGATGGAATGTTATAATACGACAATTCAATCAACAAAATCCTATGGTCAATTTGCAATACTACCGGCTTGTGAATAATATTTTATTTTTTAAATCTGGGAAGGCTGAGAATCCAAAGTGGTGTGTCTGCATACCCGAAGAATATGAAGAACGATGAATTTGGTTTACACATTTGACCTGGGGTCATGTTGGTGTTGTAAAGTGTGCTAATAAGATTAGATATTATTGTTACTTCCCAAATATAAGGCGAAAAGTGCCCAAAGTCATACAGAAATGTGTTCTCTGTCAAAAGGCTAAGCCGGACAACAAGGGAAATAAAATTGCGCTTCACTCAATAATACCTGAAGCACCAAGATCACTTATATCATGTGATATTTGTGGACCACTTCCTAGAGCCAGATTTCTCTGCCTCGTGATGACTGGGTGTTGTGTGATGTCCTTAGGTTAGTTAGGTTTAAGTAGTTCTAAGTTCTAGGGGACTGATGACCATAGATGCTAAGTCCCATAGTGCTCAGAGCCATTTGAACCATTTGAACCTAGTGCCAGAGGTGGTGTTAAGTACATTATTGGATTCTGTGATGTGTTTACAAAATATGTTAAAAAAGACTTACGGATTATCTGTCTACACGATGATCACCAAAGAAGCTTGTGCGTGTGACATAATATACATTCAGGGAGTGTTAATCTCCAGTGAGAATAAGTTTACTGAAACTATATGATCGAATACGGCCCTTGCGTGTGAAGTTAGTGTTTGTAAACTGACAGTTCACAGGAGAACAAATGAACCGCGTTAGGAAATTAGAATCGATTGCTACTGTCCACAGATATAAAGACTCGCTGGATTTTTTTTTTTTTTTGGCGCGAGCTAAATTCTATTCAAGAGAATTTAATTAACTACCTTGGTGTGTGTTTATAAAATTAGAGTTAATAAGAAAGTTCTTCATTGAATTTATAATAATGTGTCATTTTCCAGTTGGATTTGTTTATTGTTATATTGCATTCATATATGTTCATGAGAAAATGCGGCAATCGGAGTATAAAAGAGAAAAATTTGATCGTCAATCAATAATAACAAAGATTAATTTCAGCTGGAGAGGTCATGCAGCAAGAATTAATTAAACGTTCACTTTCAGCAAAATTTCATTTCAATCATGTATGAGTAAGATATAATTTTTTTTGGAAATTGTCTCAAATAAAAAAGTTTTTAACTTTCTTACATGCTATCCACATTCGTACTTGAAACCAAATTAGGAAAGATTCAGATCTACTTCCATCTGGAAAAGCCAACGAAAAAAGAAAGAAAGAAATAAATAAATAAATAATTAAAACCAGGATTAGAACCTTTCGGCTTACTCAAGAAGATGGATGAAATTACCCATGTTTTCAAAATTGTTTTCCGATCTGGAGTTGTGATATTGTGCAACTACAGTATCGATTAAGACACCTAGGTGTGGAAAGTATAAGACGAATGGATTTTCCCATTCCTCAGATGGAAGATTGGATGGATCAGGTCCATATTTGAGTTCAAAATGAATCTGGAGAAATTCGACTAACCCTTCTCTTCCAGAAATCTTTAATAGTTGACCATTCCTTAGACGAATTTCGATTGTTTCATGCCACAATCCTGAGTACCTGTTCCTGAGGTTCCTTCTGGTCTCTCAAATCCGTTACGTCTCCTGATGAATCCGGTACGCCAATGCGACGCCTGTCCTCCGTGCCGTATCCCATGTTCCTGTTCGATCAGTTTCACCGCAGTTCAGCAAGACATCGATGAAGAAAATTTTTCAGAAGATTGTAAAAAATTTGCATGTGTAAAGATTTTTTTTTTTTGGCTATGAGGCATATTTTATCTTTCCTATGAATTCTAGGATATCTCTAAAATTTCTAAATTATTCTGTCTTTCCTATCATCTGTGACACCTAGTTGGGGTCTAAGCCTCCAGGTTTTCCGGGGTTTCCCTGTGAAGGCCAGTTCCTGAATAGGTAGACCTGATTAACAACTATGTAAGTCCATCTTCCCTGGTTGTGTACGTGGGATGCGGGTATGCCCCAGTACACGTGAAAGCAACAACTAGGTATCTAGGTAACGAAGATACCAAATCTCATTCAATTCTTGTAATCAAAAAATTCTTACTAACTTCTTAAAATTTATAGGAACGTATGATCCACAAATTCTAACGAGTTAGCTAAGCCAATAGTTAGCTCGCAAAGTGGATACATATCAACTTTGCTCGCTGCGAGGGGCGATGTAATGTCTCTTGCAGCGGTCTCTACGCGATATTTTCAGAAATTTTATTAATTATATAACTCAGTACATATCTCGAAATATCTCTTCTTATCTTACCGATTATCAATCAAAGTAGTTTCAAGCCCAATTATTCCTTGGAGCGTCCATTTACTCCATGGAATAGCTTCTCTGCTATCTATGTTTTCTCTTATGAAAAAGAATGAAGGAATTCTTGCCGATTAGTCGTGAAAGAAGGAGGATGTATATGTATGTATTGTTGAGCTAGTCGCCATCTTGATGAGATTCTGTATGAGAAGGAATTTAATACATGAACTAAACTAAAGTAAGTATGTTCGCGTATTATTTAACTGATTATTATTGACAGTGTCTGCTTACTACGCTGTGTTGCACGGGATCAGTGGGGAACGTCTGATTTACACTGGACGAACCTGCCGTTTTGTATGCTCAAGATATCCAGTTACTTCAAATAAATAGGCTAACACGGTCTTACCAGCAGATCTCCGGTCTTCCCCATGTGATCACCGAAAGTTAATAATTATTACAAATGTTTCCAGGAGATCGACTTACAATTTTCGTCGCACCGAGACTTCGAAATTGCTTCACTGCCTTATGGAATTTAAGTTAAGCTCAATTTAATCAGGATAGAACAGTACTGAACTGTGTGAATGTGATAAGCCTGCTTTGTGAATGAAAATTCCCTTAACATACACATGTTTTTATTATCCTGATCAGTGAAGCTAAATCAGGCCGGTGTGAGAGAGTTTTTTAAATTTTAGATTCCACAAAAAAATATTAAAAGGTCACCGAGACGTGTAACCAATGGCACCCCATACCATCACGCAGGGTGATAACGCCAGAATGGCGATGACGAATACAAGCTTCCAATGTGCGTTCACCGCATGTCGCCAAACACTGATGCGCCCGCATGATGCTGTAAACAGAACCTGGATTCATCCGAAAAAAAGACTTTTTGCATTCGTGCTCCCAGGTTCGTCGTTGAGTACACCATCGCAGGCGCTCCTGTCTGTGATGCAGCGCCAAGGGTAACCGCAGCCATGGTCTCCGAGCTGATAGTCCATGCTGCTGCAAACGTCGTCGAACTGTTCGTGCAGATAGTTGTTGTCTTGCAAACGTCCCCATCTGTTGACTCAGGGATCGAGACGTGGCTGCACGATCCGTTACAGCCATGCGGATAAGATGCCGGTCATCTCGACTGCTATCGAGGCCGTTGGCATCCAGCACGGCGTTCCGTATTACCCTCCTGAAGCCACTGATTCCAAATTCTGCTAACAGTCATTGGATCTCGACCAACGCGAGCAGCAATGTCGCGATACGTTAAACCGCAATCGCGATAGGCTACAATCCGACCTTTATCAAAGTCGGAAACGTGACGGTACGCATTTCTCCTACTTTCACGAGGCATCACAACAACGTTTCACCAGACAAAGCCGGTCAGCTGCTGTTTGTGTATGAGAAATCGGTTGGAAACTTTTTTCTCTTTAGGGTCATCAGTCTTCTGAGCGGTGCGGTGTGGATCACCATATTCCTATCCTGTGCCACCCTCTTTATCTCAGACTAGCATCGTACGTCCTCATTTTTTTGGTAGATGTATTCCAATCTTTGTTTTTCTCTACAATTTTTACCCTCTACAGCTCCCTCTAGTATCACGAAAGTTATTCCGCTATGTCTCAACAGATTTCCTACCATCCTGTCCCTCCCCCTTGTCAGTGCTCTTCATATGTTTCTTTCCTCGCCGATTCTCCGGAGAACCTCCTGATTCCTTATCTAATCTTCTTCTTATTATTCAGTAGCACTAGAGCCCTTGGTGAACTTTGGCTTCTTCAACGATCTTTCACCACACTCCTTGGTTATTTTCTGCTCTTTTCAAAAAAAATGGTTCAAGTGGCTCTGAGCCCTATGGGATTCAACTGCTGTAGTCATAAGTCCCCTAGAACTTAGAACTACTTAAACCTAACTAACCTAAGGACAGCACACAACACCCAGCCATCACGAGGCAGAGAAAATCCCTGACCCCGCCGGGAATCGAACCCGGGAACCCGGGAACCCGGGCGTGGGAAGCGAGAACGCTACCGCACGACCACGAGATGCGGGCTCTGCTCTTTTCCACCCCCAGACTCCCATACTGGAGAGAGCCTCTATTACGGCGTCAGTTCATCTTCTTCTAGGTCTTCCTTTTCGCCTAGCTGAATGGATCACATCTTTCACCATTTTCTTTGGAATTCCACCCTCTGCCATTCTCTTCACGTGGCCTAGCCATCGTATGCGCTGTGATTTCGCTTACTATTTCTCAAACTTGTATTAGTCTAACTCTTGTAATTTGGCATTGTAGCTTATTCTGCAGCCTTCTTCCTCTCTTATTGGACCACAGACTTTGCGCAGTATTTTCCGCTCAAAGGGTCTTAGTGCATTTTTATCAATCTCTGTCATTGTCCATATCTCTGGTCAGTATGTGATAAGTGGGCGGACTAGGAAGTTATATATTAGCAGTTTTTTTTTTAACAAGGCTATTTCTGAAAAGTTGCATAGATCAGAGTTTCTATCCATATCTACGCTGTGTCGTATGGTGTCTCATCCACCATTTTGATGCATCAGTAGTCAAAAGACGATGAGTTTAATCGTAAATTTGAAAGGCCATTGCATTTAGCAGTTATATAAACAAGAGAAGCTACAATATTGCAGCTTTTTAAGTTTTCCGCGTCACTCACGACGACTGACGAAACATATTGGCGGCGACTCACCGTACTTTTAGGTTTCCGCCGGTCAGTTAATGACGACTAGCTCTAGAATTATGAACCCACGTGTACGCCAGCACCTGCTACACCACAGTACCAAACCAACAACCTACCTGATATTAGCTTCCTCTTCCCGAATAAGCCGTCCTGCAGAAATCCTTATTAAGCAGGACCGGCTTTCGGATCGTTGCAACTGCTTTCTCTTACGTGGCGCCGCGTAATCTCGCGAGACGTTGCCCGGTAGCCAGCCAGCCTCGCTCTCCCCTGATTATTGGTTTGGCCCCTCTTCCGCCATTCGGTTCGTGCGGCTAATTGTAACCGAGGGCTGCCTAGAGCACGTTCTGCATTTTCTCTAGTAAACTCCCCGGGAACTAGACAACTACCCTGCCGGATACCATGCCTGCAACGCTGCTTATATACAGTTGTATACAATTTTTGTACGCTCTTGTTCGACGTAATCAGGGATGCTACAATGAATTATTTTTAAGAAGTTAGTGTAGTTGTACGGATCCATAATGTGACGATTTTACTTACTAGAGTGAGAAGCCGTACGGAACTCTACGTTACATATATGTGAAATGTTTGAGATACGTAAACGTAAATTCTGCCCACAGGCCCCGGCGAGCCCATCGGCCCCTACTGACAACCGTGTCATCCTGTGCCACTTTCGTCACCGGATGTGGTATTCTAACAATACCACCACTTGAAAAGTAGGTTAGAAATCAGATTAATAATGTTGCTCACGCAGCATATGTTCGCCTTATCGGGCAACAACAAAGTTATTGACTGTGGATGGTATGTCAGAATGGAAATAATGAAGTCACTGTAAAAAGTCATTTATTTTGGCACTTACCTTGGATGGATTCCCACGTAGATTTCGTCGAAATTGTTATGGCTCATCTTGCTGATTCTAGGGTGATTCCACTTCGACTGCTAGAAGGTCCAGATCTGTTCAAATGTGTGTGAAATCTTATGGGACTTAACTGCTAAGGTCATCAGTCCCTAAGCTTACACACTACTTAACCTAAATTATCCTAAGGGCAAACACACACACCCTTGCCCGAGGGAGGACTCGAACCTTCTCCGGGACGAGCCGCACAGTCCATGACTGCAGCGCCTCAGACCGCTCGGCTAATCCCGCGCGGCTTCCAGATCTGTATTTTAGCAATATTTGAAGACCTAACAAATGCGTTTTTCAGGAAATTCTTAATGATCAAACAATCCCAGATGAGAACAATGGTATGGTAGAAATAGTTTTTGACTTGGTGTTCACGATCTACATTTTTATTAAACTTCTTGTAAATTCACATATACTTCTTCTTAATTGTCACATCATCAAGAAAACAGTTTTGTATCAGTCTTCATATATTTAATTTCCATTTTAACCAAACGCAAGACTTCACTGTTCTTTTACAAAGCAAAATAATAACTTAACTTCTGCAAAGTGAAACAAAGACTGCTCTGTGCGCATTCGCGCCAAAACGGTTACAAGTAAGTCACAGATTATGACGGTCTCACAGAAATGAATACACACAAGAATCATATCACTGTAATATATCGATACATCGGAGTACCTATACATTAATAAAACCAAATGTGAATATTGTCACAAAAATATGTCTGTTACTTCGCAGAAAAGTAGTACGATATTACTGGTATCGAGAATTGGGGTTGGAGTGCGGTAATGGTCACGTAAATAAAGAACCATTACAGTATGCAGGGGCTTGAGGTGAGCAAAAGCGTTTTCGCAGTCATTGTCAGTTTTTGTGACCTGGAGCCGCTGTTTCTCGGTCAAGTAGCTCTCAACTGACATCACGAGGCTGAGAGTACTCTGCTCCAATCCTCCCACCAAGGAAATATCCCTGGCAGTATCGGGAATCGAACCCTTAGGTCCTCCACATGGTACTCAGCGTCGCTGACCTCTTAGCTAACGAGACGGACATGATGGGATCCTGTTAAACCACTACTTTACGTAATTTATCATTTACATACCAGGTCTATTCGCAAAGTAAGCTCCCATCGGTGGCGAAATGGGAGCGACAGTGAAAATCAAAAATGTTTCATTAGCAACAGTTAGCTACACCTTCCAGGTACGTCTCTACATAGTTGCCGCTCCGACTGAGACATCAGTCGTAACATTGTACTAACAACACAGGGTGAAAATTATTTAAACGGACAAACTCTGGGAGGTTGTAGGGGACATCAAAACAAATATTTTTCCCTAATGTCATTTTTTCCTATGGGGATTATTTAAACCAGTGGAGGCCGTATTACGCTTTTCAGTTGTTAGAGGCCGTATTACGATCTTTAGTTGTTAGAGGGCGTATTAATTCAGTTGTAGGCAACTGCTGTCCACCAGTGTAGTAGTGCATTGTCTCTGTTTACTAATTGAGCGATACACCTTGAGTGAGTTCACTGATATGGTTGGTGCGTACTACGTAGCGCACCACAACGGACGAGCTGCACAGCGGGTTTATTAACAACAATATCCTAATCGCTGTATCCTGCATCATACGACCTTTGCTGCTGTTTACCAACGTCTGCGTGAGACCGGGTCATTTAGCAGATTACCTAGACAGGGAGGCCGTCGCACTTTAAGAACGCTGCAATTTGAGGAAGCTGTCTTGCAGCATGTGGAGCGGGATCCTTCAAAATGTTCAGATGTGTGTGAAATCGTATGGGACTTAACTGTTAAGGTCATCAGTCCCTAAGCTTACACACTACTTAACCTAAATTATCCTAAGGACAAACACACACACCCATGCCCGAGGGAGGACTCGAACCTCCGCCGGGACCAGCCGTACAGTCCATGACTGCAGCGCGATCCTTCAATCAGCGCTCGTGCAATTGCACGAAACATGGGGACGAATCAGACGACTGCAAGAACAGTCCTTCGAGAGCAATTGTAACGTCCATTTCACTTACAGCGTGTCCACAACCTAGAACCAGTTGATTATCCACCCAGAGCACAGTTTTCGCAATGGTACCTGGAACAGTGTGAAATGCATCCTACATTTCCATCCTCTGTGTTGTTTACCGATGAAGCAACGTTCGGGCGTGATGGAGTCTTCAACATGCACAATTCGCATGTTTGGAGTGAGGATAACCCACATACCACAGTTACTAGCTCTCATCAAGTGCGGTTCTTCGTTAATGTGTGGGTCGGTGTTGTTGGGGACTGTTTAATTGGGCCGTATCTGCTACCTAGGCCATTAAATGGCAGGCACTATTCCAATTTTCTCTCTAGAGCATTGCCAGCATTGCTGGAAGACGTCCCGCTCCCTACAAGACAACACATGTGGTTCCAACATGACGGGGCGATGGCACATTTCAGTCGTCGTGTGCGTCGATTCCTAGACCGACGGTTCCCAGAAACGTGGATTGGCAGAGGTGATCCTGTACCAAGGCCTGCTTGATCCCCGGATAGCCCCCTCTGGACTTTTTTGTGTGGGGAGAGATGCGCAACCTTGTTTACGCAACTCCTCTTGCATCAGAAGAGGATCTGGTTGCCCGGATAGTAGCAGCAGCAGTAGCAATTCAGGATACTCCTGGGGTTTTTGCCCGTGTCGGACAGAACATGATCCGACGGTGTAACCTTTGTTTACATGTCAATGGAGGCATTTTTGAAAATCTACTGTAATTGAAATTGGGTTCTGTTAATGTGTTGTCTCTTGGTCATAAAAAATGGAAAAGTATTTGTTGGTTTAATTAATTTGCCGCCAGAGAAATATTCCTCTACCGTTATAAATACTCCTCATAGGAAAAAATAACATAAGGGAAAAATATTTGTTTTGATGTCCCCTACAACCTCCCAGAGTTTATCGGTTTAAATACTTTTCACCCTGTATACTACCCTCGTCAGAGGAGAGAGCAGCCTGTGCTTTGCGCCACTTCTCTACACTGGTCTACAGTTCGTTGACTGTGCCAAAATTTTGTCTTCATAGTCAGCGCTTCATGTGAGCAGAGCTGAAAATCAGAGGCACCAAGTCCGAGCTGTATCGTGGGTGACGAAACACTTATCATCGAAAACGCTGCAGTAGGGTCCTCATTGCTCCTACAGTGTACGACCGAGAATTGTCATGAAGAAGGAAATGCATGACAGTTACGTTGTGTGCGCATGAAATCAGGCGAAATCTCTCACAGGCACTCATATTTGGAGGGAGACACTATTTTCTAGGCATCTTTACCTGGTCACTGCGCTCTCAGAACTGAAAAGAATGACGTGACGCCATCGACAGGCATGCTAGACACACTGTCGAATACATCTATGCATAGCTTCATCGTATTTACACTGTGGTTTCCATTTCGCGATCGATCGGACCTTATTCTACGAATAGTGCTTGTAGCTTATAGAACTGAATCTAAATGGACTTCGCCCGGAATTCAGCAACGGCAACTGAACCGCCTTCTGCCCCCATCAGCTTTTCATCACTGCGTGACTCAAGGGCACTGGCGCAGGAGATCCAACGTCTGTTCTACTACGCAGTCACGTAGCTCGGTTCTTTGGAATAGCCTCATTTGACAAGGTTATGTCAGGATTCACCAACACCTGACCTTAGCCAATTCCATGTTCTCCAAGTAGACCAGTCTAAAGTACCTGCACATCTAGCCGCCGACAGTTGTTCTTTGGCAGCGTGCGGACACATGGGTAGCGCTGACGTTGCACTGAGGGATTTTCTTCTGGATATCAATCCTAATCTTGGTGGTTGGTGGCTATGGAGTTGATGTGAATGATTTAGTTCAACATTTTTCCTTTCGACATCAGCAGCTCCCTTACGACGCATATCTGGAGCAGAGCCTGCCAAGCGATAAACCCTGTCTGTAGGTGTCGGATTCAGACATCTAGCGATCAGTCATACAGTTTCATTCAGAGTGACGAACACTTGTTTTTGTTTGGACAGAGCTCTACCATACAGGCCACGCATGCTTCCCTGCAGAGAAACAGAGAGTTAGGGAAGAGGATTTCATGAGTTTAGGTTGCTATCCCCAGGTATGGCTAGTGCGTTTCCGAATCATGTTACTTCGAGATGCGCGGTCTTGGGCGTCTTACCACGATTCGCGCGGCTCCCTCCGACGGAGGTTCGAGTCCTCCCTCGGGCAAGGGTGTGTGTGTTGTCCTTAGCGTAAGTTAGTTTAAGTTAGATTAAGTAGTGTGTAATCCTAGGGACCGATGATCTCAGCAGTTTGGTCCCATAGGAACTTACCACCACCATCACCACCACCACTTCGGGCTGGTACCTTTTTTGGTGTGTTTGTGGTATTGCAAAGACCTGTCTAAAGCGATCCAAGGTATTTAAATGTAAAGCATTGTTCCAACTCGGTGGCTCACAGTCAAATTTATCGTTTATATTTGCCTATGCCTTTCAGAGATGAACAGCGCAGACCTGCTTCATTAGGATGAGGTTTCGGGTGGTTCTATCCATAATCCCAAGTGAAAGTTCTGAGCGCTGTCGTAAGAACTTGTTCAACTTCCTCAGGCTACTTTCGTTGGGTTGCTGAAGCAAGGATATTTGTATGTACTTGCACGATCACTCTAAACGTATCGATGACATACGAGCGTAAGTGAGCCAAAGAATATACTGCATAGTAGATATCGCTAAACTAAGTGTGTCACAGAAATAAATTATAAATTAAGGCATTAGTTAGTAGGTAAAAGACATTTCTAACACTTTAAACATATATAACAGGCAAGAAATTTAAATATTTGATCGAACACAGGAAAATATTAAAATATTTGTTTGACATTAAGCATGACATTTTCTTGATGATTATCTTGTAGTAACGGAGTGGTTAAGGAGAGGATCAGTACTAAAAGCAAAAAGAAAAAGTTTTCATAACAGTATATCGTTTGGGGTTTGACCGATGAGACGTATAGTTAATTTTGAGCTATACTGTGTTTGTTCACAGGTAGCGAACAACGAAGTTTTATACATCGACAATAACCTAATAGGTCCCAGTAGCGTCTGATATATTGAATTCGAGTGCTCACGCAGAGTTGGAGAAGAAAACTGGATGTGTTCTTTCCAAGGCTCTATCGTCTCATTCGTCTTAATGGATTATGGGAAACCACGGATAACCTAAATCTGGATGGCTGGAGGATAATGAGGGTAATTTGAATGCGAGACCATTCCCCTTTTTAATAAAATGTCACAAAAATGGGAAATAAGGACGGATAGAACAGCTACGTAAAAACAGTATTTATCAATATTCATAACAACACACAGCATCCTGCAACGGTTTTTATGCTGTATCAATGACTGACAGATATTTTTTCTCCCACGAAGTCTGTTTCTGTATTGGAGGTTAGTGTGACAGAGGTCCAGAAAATATTTCACTCAATATCTACAACAGACACGAGTCTGACGCTTCCACACTACACCATTTTCTTTCTCGCTTGCAGTTTCTCATATTTAACGCCTATGAAAGATATGCTCACTCGATGTGATCAATAATTAAACTGTGTTTTTGCCTTTGTGTAAGCTAGCAAAATACGATGGACAGCTTTGCGTTATTATTCACAGGTTTTTCTTCATTGTTAAACTTCTCATATTAAAAATTGCGATTAAAGAAGTGGATGTAACGTAAATATTAACTGTAATTATTTGTTTGATTGACAATGGAGAGCTCGTATTAAGTTTATACATTTTTTCAGCTGTTCACGCACGTTCTGGGTTAGGTTCTGTCAGCCAGATGCGTTGGTGTGTGTAGGGGTGGGAGTCTGGTGGCGGAGCGCCGAGCTAAGAGAGCGTGTGCCTAGAGGCACCGCCTGACAGTGGCAGCGGCAGTCGAGGAATTTCTATTGTAGGACTTGAAGTGTATCTGGGATGGGGTGAGGGGAGGGGAGGCGGAGGGTGCGAGTTTAGGGAATTTCTTTTACTGTAGTAGACGATACAATTGTCTAATACAGCACCTGATACGAACTTAAATCTGAACTGTGCGATACATGCGGTCACCCATAAGTACTTATTTCATTCAGTGTGTGTTGTAATTAGTAAACGCTCTTATTTTTAACGGCAGTTGAGTGTAATACGTATGTCTGACACGTAGCAATGAAAGTTCTTCATTACATCACTTATTTTTGGAATACAGAAGGTAATTAGAAATGAAAAGAAGCAGCTAACCATTCCGATAAACATTTCCTTTTCTTTTATACGGTCCACTGGATACGTAAGGTTTGGGTAGTATATTCAAAAAACTGTCGAAATTTCACAAAATAAATGTTTAAAATTAAATTTTATGTTTCCTTGTTTTCTTATGCCTTCTGATTGTAACAGTGCAGTTAGTTTTTTTAAAGACATTTTATTGAAAGAAATACATAATAAAATTACGATGTATATAAGTACATATTACATAAAATTTCTACACAGACAAAAAAATTTATATTCATATCCACACATCAACTGAAATATTTCTATCCACTTCTGGAAGAAAAATTCTTTTTTTTTTTTCAAAAATATTTTGTTTAAAAACTTACTAACAAACGTTTCTAATTCCAGAAGATTCCTTTGTAAAATTGAAAAAGATTTGAATAACTTACATTATATTCATGTGGCTCTAACTTTCGTGTTTCAAAAATTAACATCTTAACCCTACCTGTACGAAGGCATATTTCATAAGACACTGAAGCGTAAGTAGATTCTAGAAACTGAAAATACCTTTTAGTGCAGTCTAAACGATATCAAAGGGCTTTCAGTAACTTCATGACTTCCACAAAAAAATTGAAAATATAATCTCACTCCTTGTTGATGACTTTTACTGTCAATATACTTTTTAAAGAGATTTTTATGTGTATATAAAGCCCCGAACCTGGAAATACTAAATACGACATCCATTCGGGAAAGTGACACCTACTACTGAGACTTAAGTTTTTTGATTAAATTTAACTGAAAAATTTAAAACATATACGAGATCTAGTAGAATAATTCATTAAAAATAATAAATGTTTGTTTCAAAATTTTAAATTGTAGAGTAACTGATCTACACCGGAATGTTTTCAAAAGGTGAGCATAAAGCACCCCACCATTCCGGTTGGTACAGCGAGGTTTAATGATAAAATTATTATTCCGCATTACATTTCACTGAGGCGACCATTACATACCACAGTTTGAAGAGCGACCTCCAAGCGCGAATGACGTGTAACGAGACTGTAATACTGTATCAACTGCTTTCATTGTTGAGCCATTTAGTTCAGCGTGTGGTCAATCTCTGTATAATTTCATTTTGTATAAATTGCTGCTTTTGGCGATAAACAGCTGGTGACACTTTTGTTGCACAGCGTTTTCATGACAGAGTGATGTGGTCATTACCGCGGTGGCACTGGTAAAACGCTGGGCTGTCATGGCGGAGGACAGAGGTTCAAATCTATGTTCGGCAATGTAGATTTGTATTTACCGTAGATTTTCTAAATCGAGATAGGCAAACGAAGGGTTGTCGCTCTGAAAATGATACCATCGATTTCTGTACGCCTTTTTCCACCAATCCAGACTTACATGTCTTCCTTACTTGAAACACTCATTCAAGGAATTTCCGTCAAGAAAATGAGCTTCGGACAGTAATGAGCATCAGTTACAACCACAGCAAAACCATAAGTTGAATTAGGCAGTTCCTCCCCGACAAAACGTGATTGGTGTGTTGATTCTGGGCCTCGACGTGCTTTAGCAGAATAACCGTGGTTTGCAGAGTTTGTGGTGACTCTTTTCTCAATAATTTTTTCTCAAGTTTCAGATTCGATAACCGTTTTTATAAAAGGCTGTTAACTCGGAAAAAAATAATTACGATTTTTTTTTTTTCACCAGTGACAGATTCTGCTCAACGGATCATTTAACATGTATATGTTCCTTTTCTTCTAAACGTCTGTCAAAGAGACAAGAAAGGCAAATATTACAAAGCGTTTATAAATCTGGCATTACATGTGAATGCGCCAGTAATAGGAGTACGAATGTCATTCTCAACAATTTTGTGGTATTACACCTTTTTACCGCAGATTATTTGTAAATGCTTGTGGATTTCATTTCAAATGTTCTCCTGTTGTATTTCACTTCTTTATTGCAAGTTAAAGTATTCCATTTAAGAAGAGACGCTGGTGTGAAAAAATAGCTCGTTTCTTTGCATCCAAATTGCACTAGGACTGCGGCGGGTGTGAGTCAAGTACTGCGTCGGTTGACGCCACGGAAACTTCGCAGTGTTTCGTCACAGCATCTTGTCATCTGCGAGGAAAGAGATGTCTGAGGATGATGAGCAGGCGTTGTGTCGAAATATTGCGAAGTTCCCGCACTCCATCCGCAGCAACACTTGAGAACCTCGCCAGCATTTACCTTGTACTTATTGCATCGCGATCTTGTGGGAGGAGGTGCTGGTGGGAGGGAGGGAGAGGGGGGGGGGGGGAACAGAGAGGGAGGCGGCGCGTAGTTTTTAGCACTCTCTGTACTGGTTGTTAAGGAATTTTGTAAATGCCTTTACAAAATTATTACTGCGACGCTTTCAGATTTATGCTTCCGATTTTATGGTAACTCATTATATTAGGGGGATTTTGTGAGCACGACAGTAATACTTCAACAAGTAGTTTCTGAAAAGCTAAAAACGATTTTTCCCTGTCTAGTCAGTGTTTAACATATTGTCCCTAAACTTATCCTTTGCGATGAAAAATGTGTCTAGAATAGATGAGACTAAAATCACATTATGATTAATCGCGGCTTTGGTTTTGACTTTTAGGAAAATAAACATTTTCAGCCTAGGACCGCAGTGACTGTGTGAAAACAAGTAGAAATCGGCAAACAGAGACATGATTTTACTAATATGACCCATGCTTCAAGGCCTGATCTTTCACCTTCGTGTGGTCTACGTTTGGCCTGTGCCATTTGGATAGGAATCTATCTGGATGGTGTTCTTGTTGAGTTACAGAGAGACATAGAAATATCACGCAACGTATTTGAAAATAGCCCTAAGAACATGTTAGATCTGCAATCTAATAGTAACGTAACACAAATACCATTTTTCCATTGCCAGACGAACGGAGCCTCGTAACAAACCTTCTACAGATGTCTACTTTCTCAACATTTTTAAGGAATGATTTCATTATCCTTAAGCAAAGTCTCTATGGGTAATGATAACTGGCACTAAGAAAATAGACAATTACATATATAATCACAAATAATTCAAGTTTTGATGTTCCTAAAATAACTTTTAATTTAAGTACCTATTAAACAATTTATTATTAAAAAAACTTTAAGTTGTTTTTACTCATTTGACAGAACTTTTTACTGCGCCTTAATGACTCGGTTCAGTTCTTCAACTGTTTTACTCTGCACATAAATCGTCTTGGCGTTGTATTTCATAATCATTCGTTCGCTTTGTGATTATGACACAAAATTGGGGCAAAATTTCCATTCGAAGGTGATTATCATAGCTTTTCGTCATCTCACAGTGTGTAATATGAGCTATGGCTGCCATCTCTGTTTGCTATGATTCATTACCTGTCTGTCTCGGCTGGCGACTGTAATTATTCGCCACTTTCGTTAGTGACTTCTCTTTGTATACACATTTTAATGTTACTTGGTTTTTAATGCGTTCCACTATTTGTTATAAAGTTCAGAGTAGAATGACATTCGATATATGGGTGAAGTGTTTACATGGAGAATCATGTTGACTACAAAATTTCATTAAGTCCCACAGACAGGGACGAAAACAAACGTGTTAAAATTTGCAGTGTTGTGCGTTTTATATCATAAGGGTTGTTATCCAACAGAGCTAAGACGAGACAGAGACTTGCTTCGTCTCTAGGGGATCAAAAGTCATAAAGTAAACAAATTGCTCATAACGTGTAAGTTAATACGAATTATGATAGAAAGGTAATGCATCTCTGTTATTGGAAAATTTCAGTATGGGAATAAGGGAGCTACGGCTCCGCTTTTAATTTTTCCAAGACGGCGGAGCATCCCCCACCCATGGCTCCCCTTGGTGTAGATGTAGCAACACTACACTCTTGATACCAAATAAATCAACTCATTAATTAAATTGATCAATGAATTACCCCCACTCCCCCTCCCCTATCTCCACCCCTCCCCTAACACATCCTCTCCCCTGTCTTCTCCTACAGCTGAAAAACTGGCGGGAAATTAGACAATGGGTGGGAAATTCAAATTTTCGTGGTAAATTCTAATTTTCGAGGTAAATTCAAAAGCTAATTACATTGCATTGCAGAAGACAAGATAGTAAATAATAATAATATATTCTTTATTTATAAAAATTCAGATTGTACATCGCTGGTGTGGAGGAATGTAGGATACTCTCTTTATCTCATCATCTTTGGAATTACGGTTTAGTCTAACTATGATGTCAAAATCTAAGATGGCCGACCAAGAATACTGGCAGAGTCTAACTCCCCTCCCCTCCTCCTATTGGCAGGAATTTCAAAAATCAGTTGAAAAATTCAAAGTTTCTTCTCAGACTTTGAAGCATTTGAGTTGGGGAGGGGTAGTTGCCATTGACAGAGCACTAGAGGATGGAAGAGTAGCTCTAGCCAGTCCCATCAATAACTTTTGGATGTAGAGAGGATATTTTCGCTATTAGTCTAGCCAATAGACCTATGTGGGAAGGATGGGGATAGCCGGCCGGAGTGGCCGTGCGGTTCTTGGCGCTACAGTCTGGAGCAGAGCGACCGCTACGGTCGCAGGTTCGAATCCTGCCTCGGGCATGGATGTGTGTGATGTGCTTAGGTTAGTTAGGTTTAATTAGTTCTAAGTTCTAGGCGACTGATGACCTCAGACGTTAAGTCGCATAGTGCTCAGAGCCATTTGAACCATTTTTGAAGGATGGGGATAATAATAGGGCAGCAGAATATCACAGAAGTACAGAAGTGTAGCCTCCTGCCAATCTAGAAGCAAGCAGCTGGTGGGAAGAACATAAGGATGAGTAATAATAATAATAGTACACCGACCTATCACCGAGGTGCAGAGGACTAGCCTCCTGCCGTTCTGCAAAGTGAAGCGCTGCTAGAGGAGACATAAGGATTGGTAATGGTATTAGGACTGCGACCAACTGTCCCAATGAGGCTATTTTTTGTCTTTATTGCATTTCGATCCATATCTTATGACTCCAAGCTAGCACTGCATTTTTAGCGCCCCCTCATATATGACTACATGACCGTAACAGAATGGCACTGAAAACTGAGGGTACATCTTGAAACCACTTCGGACAGTACATTTTATATCTAACTCACTCTCTGGATGTAGCTTTATGCTTTTATCCTTGCAAAGGTAGTCAGGTGCATCGCCACTTTCGATTGCTTTTATGGCGTGATGTACATAATGTGGAGCTTGGTGTTTATCATGTGTTGTGTACTCTGGTGTGTGCTGTGTATATGATTCTGTTTAGCTATGTGTGTAGTGTGTGGTCTGTGGTGTTTACACTGACAAGAGCAGGAATTGATTCCTGGAACACCTGTGCCAGAAGTGTTTCCTGTGAACAATAGTACCCCCTCCCAAACATTTCAGAGCATGCAGAACTGTGGTGTATGCTTGAAAAACTTCCCTTCTCTAAACATCTGATCACTAAATGGAAACGTTCTGAATACGAACATGGAAGACCTGGACCAGAAATTCTTAGCAGTATCATAACCCCCAGATTTTCAAAAGCTCTAAAAATCTGTGTCCCTGACGTTTTCAAAGACCTGAATATTTAGCATAATTATCAGGAAATGAAATGAATGCAATAAAAAATACAGCCTTCGTGCAGGGCTGCTTCAATAGCAAAACAGCATATTGAGACATTATGGCATTTCTGTCCCTTGCATATAGCGGTAATATCATATTATCATAGCCATCAGCTGAACAAAAGCAAACAAAAAATTCGTTACCCCACCGCATGTCAGAGAAAAACATGGTTTTCCAAACCGAAACATGCTAGAAATGCTGACTTTTTGAATGACCCCATTCCAAACATGTCTGTGCTCACAGACCTGGAGTTCATATCTTACCACCATGCAGAAGCGTTCCTATTGGTCCCCACCCAATACGTCACTGACCTCCAAATGTGGGAAATCCCCAGTCATCCCACTGCTCCACCTCTCCCAATCCTCCCCCTCCCCTCCTTTCCCCCACTTGGAAGTTGGTGGAAAAAGCTTAGTTTGTGCTGAGCTGTTGGTGTGGAACTAGTTGTGTGTGTGCACAATGTGTTCAACTGATGAGATGTTGGCGTCACACAGAGAGGACTTTAATAATTGTATTACCTGTAAGCATGCACACACACACACACACACACACACATATGCACACATGACAGTTTTGAACATGAGTGCATAGGAGGAAACGAATACGAAAGTGATGGAGTTTAAGACGGAATATAACAGTGTAGAATTCAGGTGTACTGATTCAGACTTGAGATACTGGCGAAGATGTGTCAGAACCCGAGTTCTGGAATACTGGCACTGTACAGAAAAATGTGCTGTAATAGTTCAAATGACAACATAATCGAAGAGCCGTTAAGACATATCCACCATAGACAGTCTCTTCATAGTGATCCATGTTGCAGAGTACAAGCACCACAGATTCACCACAAGTGAATGCTTAAACATACATGTCAGAGGCACATATTCCTTCTCCCATTGCCACATATGCCAGTGGAGTCAAAAGGGACTAACAGTGATATAAGATATTCTCCACAATGTGTTGTATCCAGGCTCACTACCCTTCGATAATATACTGGAGCAACACAGCATCGATGTCTTTCACACTGCACACAACACACACTAGTTAAAAGTGTAACACCACATGTGGTGAGTGACTTAGATACCAAATGAACTGTCCTCTGTGGTTTCAATATGTACCCACAGTTCTCAGAGCAACTCTGCTCTGGTTGTATGGTCCTACATGAGGAGTCGCTGAAAATGCAGTGCTTGGCTAGAGTCGTAAGATACAGTACAAAATCCTTAGACTGACTGACCTCTGACAGCAGAAATGTCTGCGACTTCGAACTGTATGTGATGAATTCAACTGCACACTTGCGTTGGACCGTATGGGGACGCTTGACCAGCGTGTGGCCTGTGACCAGGAGCGCTGGACGCGCGAAGCCACAGAATCATGAGTCACACTACTGTCGATAGTTCCAACTTTGTTGCTAAATCGGCTGGAGGCTACTTGCCTATTATCACCCATCCTTATGTGCTTCCCACTCTCCCCTCCTTCTTTTTTCGTCTACTGTCCTGTTGTTGTTGTTGTAGTCTTCAGTCCTGAGACTGGTTTGATGCAGCTCTCCATGCTACTCTATCCTGTGCAAGCTTCTTCATCTCCCAGTGCCTACTGCAACCTACATCCTTCTGAATCTGTTTAGTGTATTCATGTCATGGTCTCCCTCTACATTTTTACCCCCCGTGCTGCCCTCCAATACTAAATTGGTGATACCTTGACGCCTCAGAATATGCCCAACGAACCGATCCCTTCTTCTAGTCAATTTGTACCACAAATTTCTCTACTCCCTAATTCTATTCAATACCTCCTCATTAGTTATGTGATGTACCCATCTAATCTTCAGCATTCTTCTGTAGCACCACATTTCGAAAGCTTCTATTCTCTTCTTGTCCAAACTAGTTATCGTCCATGTTTCACTTCCATACATGGCTACACTCCATACAAATACTTACAGAAACGACTTCCTGACACTTAAATCTATACTCGATGTTGTTAACAAATTTCTCTTCTTCAGAAACGCTTTCCTTGCCATTGCCAGTCTACATTTTATATCGTCTTTACTTCGACCATCATCAGTTATTTTGCTCCACAAATAGCAAGACTCCTTTACTACTTTAAGTGTCTCATTTCTTAATCTGATTCCCTCAGCATCACCCGACTTAATTCGACTACATTCCATTATCCTCGTTTTGCTTTTGTGGATATTCATCTTATGTCCTCCTTTCAAGACACTGTCCATTCCGTTCATCTGCTCTTCCAGGTGTTTTGCTGTCTCTGACAGAATTACAATGTCATTGGCGAACCTCAAAGTTTTTATTTCTTCTCCGTGGATTTTAATACCTATTCCGAATTTTTCTTTTGTATACTTCACTGCTTGATCAATATACAGATTGAGGCTACAACCCTGTCTCACTCCCTTCCCAACCACTGCTTCCCTTTCATGCCCCTCGACTCTTATAACTGCCATCTGGTTTCTGTAAAAATTGTAAATAGCCTTTCGCTCCGTGCATTTTACCCCTGCCACCTTCAGAATTTCAAAGATAGTATTCCAGTCAACATTGTCAAAAGCTTTATCTAATTCTACAAATGCTAGAAACGTAGGTTTGCCTTTCCTTAATCTAGCTTCTAAGATCAGTCGTAGAGTCAGTATTGCCTCACGTGTTCCTATATTTCTACGGAATCCAAACTGATCTTCCCCGAGGTCGGCTTCTACCAGTTTTTTCATTCGTCTGTAAAGAATGCGAGTTAGTATTTTGCATCCGTGACTTATTAAACTGGTCGTTCGGTAATTTTCACATCTGTCAGCACCTGCTTTCTTTGGGACTGGAATTATTATATTCTTCTTGAAGTCTGAGGGTATTTCGCTTGTCTCATACATCTTGTTCACCAGATGGTAGAGTTTTGTCAGGGCTGTCTCTCCCAAGGCTATCAGCAGTTCTAATGGAATGTTGTCTACGCCCGGGGCCTTGTTTCGACTTAGGTCTTTCAGTGCTCTGTCAAACTCTTCACGCAGTATCGTATTTCCGATTTCATCTTCATCTGCATCCTCTTCCATTTCCATAATATTGTCCTCAAGTACATCGCCCTTGTATAGACCCTCTATATACTCCTTCCACCTTTCTGCTTTCCCTTCTTTGCTTAGAACTGGGTTTCCATCTGAGTTCTTGATATTCATACAAGTGGCTCTCTTTTCTCCAAAGGCCTCTTTAATTTTCCTGTAGGCTGTATGTATATTACCCCTAGTGAGATAAGCCTCTACATCCTTACATTTGTCCTCTAGCCATCCCTGCTTAGCCATTTTGCACTTCCTGTCGATATCATTTTTGAGACGTTTGTATTCCTTTTTGCCCCCTTCATTTACTGCATTTTTATATTTTCTCCTTTCATCAATTAAATTCAATATTTCTTCTGTTACCCAAGGATTTCTACTAGCCCTCGTCTTTTTATCTACTTGATCCTCTGCTGCCTTCACTACTTCATCTCTCAAAGCTACCCATTCTTCTTCTACTGTATTTCTTTCCTCCATTCTTGTCAATCGTCCCTAATGCTCTCCCTGAAACTCTCTACAACCTCTGGTTTAGTCAGTTTATCCAGGTCCCATCTCCTTAAATTCCCACCTTTTTATAGTTTCTTCAGTTTTAATCTACAGTTCATAACGAATAGATTGTGGTCAGAGTCCACAACCATCTGACCCTGGAAATGTCTTACACTTTAAAACCTGGTTCCTAAATCTCTGTCTTACCATTATATAATATATCTGAAACCTGTCAGTATCTCCAGGCTTCTTCCATGCATACAACCTTCTTTTATGATTCTTGAACCAAGTGTTAGCTATGATTAAGTTGTGTTCTGTGCAAAATTCTACCAGGCGGCTTCCTCTTTCATTTCTTACCCCCAAACCATATTCACCTACTACATTTCCTTCTCTCCCTTTTCCTACTACCGAATTCCAGTCACCCATGACTATTAAATTTTCGTCTCCCTTCACTATCTGAATAATTTCTTTTATTTCATCATACATTTCATCAATTTCTTCGTCATCTGCAGAGCTAGTTGGCATATAAACATGTACTGTTGTATCAGGCGTGGGCTTCATGTCTATCTTGGCCACAATAATGCGTTTACTATGCTGTTTGTAGTAGCTTACCCGCACTCCTATTTTTTTATTCGTTATTAAACCGACTCTTGCATTACCCCTTTTTGATTTTGTATTTATAACCCTGTATTCACCTAACCAAAAGTCTTGTTCCTCCTGCCAGCGAACTTCACTAATTCCTACTATATCTATCTATGTACTGTCATATTATTATTATTACCCATTCTTCGCACATAGGTCTGATGGCTAGGCTAGCTAGAGTAGCTCTCTGGCGCTAGACAGATAGCGAAAATATCCTCTCTGCATCCAGCAGTTATTGACGAGACTGGCTAGAGCTATTCCCCACTCTCTACCGTTCCATCAATGGCAATACCCGTCCCCAACTCCTATGCTTCACAACCAGAGGAAAAACTTTGAACTCTTCCACTGTTTTTTTTTTAAATTCCTGCGAATAGGAGGAGGGGAGGGGAGTTAGACCATGCTAGTATTCTGGATTGTCCATCTTGGATTTTGATGTCGTGGTTAGACTGCACCCGCATTCCAAACATGATAAAAGGAATTATCCCACATCCATCCACACTAGCACTCTGCTAATTGAATTTTTATTAATAAGAAATATGTTATTATTATTAATAATTTATTAGTATTATTATTATGTCCTCTCCATTGCAATGAAATTAGCTTTTCTGTTTGCCACGATAATTTGAACGTACCACTAAAATTTGATTTTTCCAGCAATTTTGAATTTTCCGCCGATTTTGAATTTTCTGCCGATTTTCAAATATCCACAGTGTTGTTTGGTACCTTTTCTTCTGAATGTCCCTCACATGCAAGGCGCCACCTTTGAAGAAATGGAAGGCTGATGTTTCCATGTAAGACTTGCGAGGTCTGAGAACTTGGAAAGAATGTGATCTTGTACGAGTATTACGAAGAAACTGAGAATAGCAAACTCCAGAACTTTAAGCACTGTCTTATAAGTTTTCTGGAGCAAAAAGCCTTATCTAAACAGTCTGTAATGTGCGTGAGAGATAAATTTCTATCGTAAGGGAGCTTCACCTCAGATTGTTGTTAACGACTGATTGTTTCTACCGAGACAGTTGAAAAGTACAGTTCAAGCTCAAACATTTTCAACCATGCTTCGTCCACGTCGACTAATTTAAAAAATGTACTCCTTTAGCAGGAAAGCAGGATTTCACTTGATACAGAAATGAGAAAAAGGTCTATTATTACAGCGTGATAAAGTGAAAGTATTTCACTTCTTTCTGTGGATGAATCTGTAGCCCTAGTAAAACAGCGTAACTTATTTGACAGAAGATTCCAGTGATTTTCAGTAAATCTCTACTAAATCAAGTGATATGCACTCATTTGGTGAATAATTAACTTTCTTTTTTCACCAATGGTCAGGAAAAAGATCACTGAGAGCAACCATAGATGCGTAACTCGTTGAACTTTCTGGAAATTAACATGCCCTTAGTGCGCAGTAAAATAGTGCTACCAACGACTGCACTAAATTCTGCATTAGAAAAGATTTGTGAATTTCGCAAGATTTCTCCTTACCACAAAACACTTTAGTGTTGACGGAGGACTGCTCGTTATTCGTTCAAACCTGCTTGAGCTGTTAACCGCAGAACACGCTAAAAACAAAACGATAAGGAGTGATGGCCTGGGATACGATTCCGTTTCACAGCAGGACCCTTTGCTTGTCATCGTAAGCTTACATTCAGCAAGACAATGCTAGTCTACACGCAGCGAGAGTTTAGATTGCTAGTCTTCGTACTTGCCAAACGCTTCTTTGACCAACAAGGTCGCGGGATCTCTCCCCATTTCGAAGTATTTTGGGCTGGGCCCTGCAACCAGCTCAGGATTATTACGATTTATGGCGCTGGTTGGACACAATTTGGAACAATACCTTCAGGAGGACATCCAACTACGCTGTCAATCAATGCCAAGCCGAATCACTACTCGCATAATTGCCAAAGGTGGACCCATCCAGTATTGACTTTCACAGTTTGTGAAGCTCTTTCTCTTGAATAAATTATCCAACTTTTTTGAAACGGTAACCATTTGTTTGTCTGTACATGTAAATTACATTTGCTTTCTTCCGTGGCTACTCTAGGCCAGACTTGAGACAGCCATCAATGATACACATTATATCAGGCTGAGGCGCCACAACTGATGAATAACTTAGATCCACGACTCTGAAGTAACGAGAAAGCTTCCACCTGGAAAGTAGCGATTGTAATATAGGTCTTGTGAGATGTACAGATATCACCTTTCTCCACAGTTATCGGCCGGAAGATGATGTCCTTTACCATGTAAATAAGAAGCACTACGGATTCCAGATCTACGTGGTACGTGTCCAGAGATAATGGCACTAATGCGAACGCGCTGGTTATGAAGGTCTTTTGGATTATGAAGAGATAATTCATTAGCTTGAAATGTACCTTTCTGAATTTCCAAACATAAATGATAGAGCTGATATCTGGGAAATTGTAGCTGCAGTACAACTGGAATTCAGTATCATGTCTCTAAAATTGCACTCGTCTCTGACGTCTTTAATTGCTCATAAAAGAACGCAGGAATTATGAAGGGTCGGAAGTCAACGGTTGTCATGGTCCATGGTCCATCTCACTGTGATGAAAATACAGGCAGTCAAAAATCTTTGGTGCTAAAACTATGTGAGTGGTAGACGGACCCAAAATAAATATTTCGACATAAGGAAGTAACTGCCGGAATGAATATTTAGTTCTTTTTTTACCGATACAAACAACTTACATATTTTCAGAAAGTGATACAATATCCTCAGAGTACATCCGCAATCGTTTGTCCTACAACAGATTTTTTATTGTCCACCTAGATTGTTTCAATTTTATTAATGGCCGGCTTTGGTTCACATTAACCATCCACATCCGTAGATAAAAGTAACTAATGAGCATATTCTCTGCGACATGCAACATTGTTATTTTATCATATCAAAAACGAAGTATACCGGAACGTCCCCTTTTGTATCACTTACAAGAATAACCTCTCGAACTTAGTAGCAAAATTTGCATGCTGTGTCACTGTATAAATGAGTGGTCTCGTAGAATCCAAGTTCATATACTCCGCAAGGAAACTGTCAGCAGGTGGCGCCTGGTTATTTGCCTCACGTGAATCAAGAATATATTTCCTAACTGAATTAATATCAATTTTTTGCTCTTCGTGATTACTGTTATAGGAATTACTTTATTAAAACCTGTAGCGTGTCATGGCGATAAACATTGTACACAAAGGAGACAAACACGACACTGAAAACTTAAGACACAAAAATGAAATAACATCACCTGAAGAATAAACTCACAGTATAAATAATGGCGTGGGACGAGGGCCTCCCGTCGGGTAGACCGCTCGCCTGGTCCAAGTCTTGGAAGCAACTGCATAAACTTCTTGGTTTTCGAACTAACACAGAAGCATGTAAAACATGAATTTGGCATATTTAGGCAACCAATGGCGAGCAGTCAAGTGAAAACGAGACAGAGGGAATGACGTAGTAGACTGTCATGGAAAAATGACTGCTATTACCTATGGAAACATGATTGTACCTAGGTGAGCATCTCCTCGTCCGATGCAAACTGCCTGCTACGGACGTCTTTCTTTATGGTCCAAAAACGGAAATCGAATGGAGAGAGATTGGGACCGCATGGAGGATGTGTGAGGGCTTCCCATCGAAACTTCTGCATCGCTGTCCAAACAACCTGGGCAACATGTGGGCCCTCCCACATCCTCCATACAGTTCCGATCTCTCCCCATACGATTTCCATATTTTTGGAACCCTGAAGAAAGGCAATCAAGGTCGTAGAAGGTACACGTTCAGGTACAACGAAGGTTCCCTAGTCAACCACAAACGTTTTCATTTGATGCCGCTTATACATGTACGAAAGGGATTATGAATCAGTGTTCATTCTATCTCCGTCGATACAAGTTGGCCTATTTTAATGCTATGGTGTATGAGCCGCTACGGCAACATTAAGTTGAAAGAGAGCTGAACATTTTAAAAGATATGGCCGCGGTGAACTGCTATAAAGCTAGGCACGTGATGAAAATTTTAATAACGAAGAAGGAACTGAAATAAATAAGTCGAAGCCATGTCACAGTCAGAAATAACAACGACAAGAAAACGTGGTTACAATGGAAACGTCGCCTACAATGGAAACAGTTCCGACAAAATCGAGAGATGCACTCGTAAAGCAAATGTAAAAATGGGCTTTTAGAATAAATAACGTGCTGAAATCGAGGCTCCAACATAAAGTCTGTAATAGTAGTAGGAATAAGTTTTGGGATTCTGCGTGTACGCAGTTAAGTGCAATGACTGCAATAAACAGTAATAGGAGAGACGTGTAGGAGCTTCAAAGCTGGACCTGTGGAGCACACACAATCTCCCAAGCTATCCGCGTTTGGGACACATATCGAAACCGTAAAGCACTCTGTCGCGAACACTGATCATAATTAGAACATCATACACGAAGCTCAAAAGGGACGATCCCTTAATCTATTAGAAGAGCTCGAAATTTACAGCCACAAAAAGAAAGATTCGAATCTAATTCCGAACGATTAGAGTTAATTCAGTGACTACGCCTATTTTCGCATTTATGAAGAGTTATTGTAGTGAATATTGCTGCTTTCGGATGCGCAAGACAGTAGGGGAGAGCGTATGTGGTGGGACGGAGGGGACATGTGTGTGTGTTCGACAGCTAACCGCGCGGCTGCTACGGTCGCAGGTTCGAATTCTGCATCGGGCATGGGTGTGTGTGATGTCCTTAGGTTAGTTAGGTTTAAGTAGTTCTAAGTTCTAGGGGACTGATGACCTCAGATGTTAAGTGCCATAGTGCTCAGAGCCATTTTTTTCGGCTCGCAGCACAACGGCGAAGCAGCGACTGCGAGAGGGAAGAGTGTTCAGGCGGAGACATGCCTGCGGCAACGCTATGATGCGGACGTCGTCTCAAATTAAGAAAATTATGTGTTTTTGTGATGTTTTTAATATGCTGTTTAATGAAGTATTTTGAAGAATTGTACCTATACAAACAAACAAAAATTATTATTAATTTAGTTTGGCAATGTGCTGGGTATTTCAGAAAGAATGATCTGATTTTCGACGGTAATAATTACGAAATATGGGATGTTCCGGCAAGGAAGTTGTTGTTTGAACGGGCGTGGCCTAGAGTTTCAATACATTGTTGTTAGATGTCAGTCAATGCGTCTTCTCAGTTTGCATTCAGTCAGATGTAAGATGGCGTCGTCTTAACAAAAGGCGTTTTGTGTGTTGCAGTTTGCAAACAGTGAGTCAGTTGCTTCGGTCCAGCGTGCTTTTCGTTGGTGTTTTGGTGTTGATCCACCTGCACCCAAAAACATTCCTCGTTGACACCGCCAGTATGAAGTCATAAAGAGCCCAGGTCGACACTATGACTAGAATGAGCTATTATCAAATGCTGCAGAACAGACATTTTCCACAACTTCGCCGCTGTGACCGAGCGGTTGTAGACGCTTCAGTCCGGAACCGCGCGGCTGCTACGGTCGCAGGTTTGAATCCTGCCTCAGGCATGGATGTGTGTGATGTCCTTAGGTTAGTTAGGTTTAAGTAGTTCTAAGTCTAGGGGACTAATGACCTCAGATGTTAAGTCCCATAGTGCTCAGAGCCATTTGAACCATTTTTTGAATCCACAACTTCAGGAGGATTCCGATGACTTTATTTTCCAACATGACGGAGCTCCTCCACACTGGATTAACAACGTACTTCAGTTCCTCGATGACGCTCTGCCTCAACGCCGGATAGGGCGCAAGGGACCCCGTGACACTGCCATGTATTTTGGCCTCCAAAATCCCCAGGCATGAACCAATGCTTTTTTTCTCTTGAGGATAGATGTGAAAGACAATGTGTTCATCTCTCCTTTACCTCGCGACTTAGAGGATATCAAGAACAGAATAACAGCCGTCACAAATTCTACAACAGCAGATACGTTTTGTAAAGTTTATCACGAATCTATCTACATGGATACTCTGCAAATCACATTTAAGTGCCTGGCAGAGGGTTCATCGAACTACCTTCACAATTCTCTGTTATTCCACTCTCGTATAGCACGCGGAAAGAATGAACACCTGTATCTTTCCGTACGAGCTCTTATTTCCCTTATTTTATCGTGGTGATCGTTCCTCCCTATGTAGGTCGGTGTCTTTTAATGATTTCCAGCCCAAACCCTGTATCATTTCTGTGACACTCTCTCCCATATTTCGCGATAATACAATACGTGCTGTCTTTCTTTGAACCTTTTCGATTTACTCCGTCACTTCTATCTGGTAAGGATCCCACACCATGCAGCAGTATTCTAAAAGAGCACGGACGAGTGTAGTGTAGGCAGTCTCCTTAGTAGGTCTGTTACATTTTCTAAGGGTCCTGCCAATAAAACGCAGTCTTTGGTTAGCCTTCCCCAGAACATTTCCTATGTGTTCCTTCCAATTTGTTTGTAATTGTAATGCCTAGGTATTTAGCTGAATTTACGGCTTTTAGATTAGACTGATTTATCGTGTAACCGAAGTTTAACGAGTTCCCTTTAGCATTCATGTGGATGAGTGTTGTTGTTCATGTTGCTTATGGTGGACCACAGGGCATTTGTAATAGCATAGCTAAAACCACCATGTATTTTTCCTTCACATGCACATTCGGGAGGACGACGGTTCAATCCCGCGTCCGGCCGTCCTGATTCAGGTTTTCCGTGATTTCCCTAAATCGCTCCACTCAAATTCCGGGATGGTTCCTTTGAAAGGTCACGGCCGACTTCCTTCCCTAATCCGATGAGACCGATGACCTCGCTGTCTGGTCTCCTTCCCCAAACAACCCACCCTCCTCCTTCACATGTCACAAACGTACCAGATACGACCTGCTGGTAGTTGCCTTGTGGGCTGTTTCAGCAAAGTGTAACGTAGATTCTACCAGAAGCTGGCGAGAGGGTGGAGAGCGGGATAGCTGGATCTGTTGGGAAGGAAATTGACAAACGATAGATATAAAATAAAACCTGAAGTCATCGACATACGTAGGGAAATTTCAAAAACAAGCCAAAAATTTAATTTACAGAAGATAACACCTTAGGTTAAATGCCATTGTGTTAAATTTATACATAATTATTTAACCCAGTGGATTTTATCCTACGAGGCTACTTGATGCACATGAAAGTATGGTCATGTTTCTGCAATTCTACCTACATATGTCATTATCTTTTGTAATGTTGATGCATTAAGTTGTTCTGAAAGCGGTGCTGATATTCAAGACAATAAAAGCGAGTCAAAAGCTGTGAGCTATCTGGGGACGTTAACCTTGCATTACTGAGCAACTATTTCATCAGGTATCCAGTCTAGCTTACCAAATTCCCAACCAGACTAACATTAATTATAATCTTTTAATAGTCATCTTACGACAACCGGTGATATATATATTTAAATAAAAAGTAATAGATCGGTTTATATTTGGATATTTATTTTAACATTGATCATTGTTCCGTTAAAATTTCAGCATATTAAACTTGATTCATAACTAAACTGGTGCCTTATTTAGGATTGTGAAAATGTGAGTTTGTAATCTTACGGAACAAATGAAATATGGAGCCAAGATTAGGAGTCTGCATACAACACTGCATTCATAAAATAACACACGAAGAATGTTGAAACAAAGCAAGAGGAAATTAAACACAACCAACCGATTCAATTTTCACTCAAAGAAGTTACATTCGTAGCGCAGTCCTGTCCGTCATGAAATTACCACACACTGGTATACTAAATTCATACTAACCCTCTGTGAAATCTTCCCAAAAAGAATATCTGGGGGCTACTTTGATGATTACACCACATGCTTCACGTGGTCAACGTGGTTTACACAAAGAGTGTAACTCCACAATAATTTTGATAATTACATCGAAACGAAGTTTACAAAAGATAAACCTAAAACTGGTTACTATCGTCTTACTATTAACCTGATGGGTCAAACAATTGTATAAGCTCGTGGTACTGGTCTCACAAAGTACACCCCACGTGGGTTGAATATAAAGAAAAGTTGCTATATTGAAAAATATTGTCAAGACGAGACGTTATAATCTCACGCACATTCGCATTTAAGATTGATGATCTTAGAGTTACGGTTCATCAACACGTGGTTCCACTTTACTCACAAAGTAGTGACAAAGTAACTACTGGAAGATATTCTGAACTTCACACTCGAATTACACTGCATTGCATTTTAAGATAACATAAGATATTTTAGATCTAAACCTGAAATAAAGGTGATTAAATTTTCAGTTAGGCTGAACTTAGGAAATCCATTGTCCTACGGACTTAGCAGAGACGCACTTAGCCGGAGATCTTACCACTTCAGACGCTCACTGTGGACAGACTGGCGTGGGCCCCTACCGAGTGTACCTTACAGATACAAACGGAAGTGACCAGAGAGGCAACTTCCTATACCAACATGACAAGGGACAGACAGGACAATATCGATAATAGAAACCTCTTTGCTTTTGGAAAGTGTAGCTACCTGTTCCGACGTTGGTCCTACTGTTCTCTAGCAGACAGGCTTGTCTGCTAGCATCAAGCACGCAACTAGAAATATATTTGCTCATTCATCCTTTCACACAGAAGGGAAAGGGGTGGCAGTATCTTATCGTATACACTATATAAAAGAAAGCGCATGTAGGTTCCATATGAGACTGTGTGACATGAATTACATATAAACTGTGTTTTAAAGTGTAGTAGTGTGACAGATCATATTTGTTTATGTGTAAAGGTAACACATTCCACTGCTCAGTCTCCTCCCAGATAGAGTCAGAAACACCACAGTAAATTTAGAAGTGGAATTTATGCCGTAAATGACAACAGATTTAAGAAATTAACATGAAAGGAATCCAACAGAGACCTTTCACTTTGTTTTATGTATAGCTGTGATTTGACAACTTCCTTCCTTAGCTATCCGGCTGTCTCCTCCACCCCCCTCCCCCACCACCTGCTCACCACTTCATCATCTCTCACCTGGATGGTCTTGGCTGATTTACAATTGTATGTTCACTTTATGTCATGGCTATCGTATGCTGTAATTCCTTCCATTTGATGTTGTTATTTTACACTAATGACCAGTGCTGCTTATGCACCTGATTTTCTGTAGAGGCGGTCAGTGAATGTATATCTGTTTTAATTTTAAGAGTTTTGTAATAAAAAGCTTATTAATGCCGGCCCAAGGACTGGGGCCTCCCACCTTTACATGGCGATTCTCTATTGGCGTCCCTCCCCTAGAGTGTGAGATTTGATTTTGTGATTAATACAGTTATTATTTTATGGTTTTTCATTTGATGTACATTTGTTTTGTAGCTGTACGCGGCCTCCAGGTCGGATCTTTGTTATTCTTCAATGGATTGTAATAACAGTATTTAAGTCATAAGTATTAATGCTCACCAGTTGCTGCCACCTCGTTGCCTTGTTGTCTACTTGAACGACGCAACCGTCATAATGATTCATTTTCGCATTATCTTCTGCATAAGACGTGCTTGCCTTGATCATGATACGTTTTCACAATGTAATGTGATTAATTTTCTTTTTGTTCTTAATCTTCATTTAACTGCTATCATGCAATACGTATTATATATGGTTCTTTACGGAGTTTTTCAGATTAATCTGATAATGTATTAGTCGAAATGTCTCATGAAAGAAAGTAGTCATCAAACAATCTGTGACTTCCATATGTAGTATTTTCTATAGCATCCATTATAGGACTGATATAACCTTCAAGTGTCAAGTAAACCCTTGACATTGTCTGGAAAAGAGCAAACGGTGATAATTTCTTAACCAGGATGAGCCATGACGTTGAAACAGAGGTCTTCCAGTCTGACGACATTGAAGTTCCAAGGCTATATCAGTAATAATGTGTTTCAACAATTATCTTTTTTCCATCACATACAATGCAGCTAATGCTTTACCTGTGGACATCACCATATTCTTTTTTTATATTATTTTACACTCGCAACAAACGTGGCACTACTGCTCGGTGTCAACCAGCTCATTGTTAACCTGCTAACTGACACAGTACCACGATTTGTGTATGACGGTTAGTTGTATTTAAATTTAATGATCGTCGAGTCGTCGACTGTAGCCCCTGCTATTTCTGGGCTAGCAAATACTGTACAGTTACTGTACTGAAAGAAAAGGAAAAAAAAGAAGATTGCGCTCTAGATTTAAATAATGAAACACTACACCAGTTAGTATTTTTTCATTCTTAGTGCGACGCTTTTCGAGATTTTATTCCCATTGCTAAGTTGATTTGTTTACATAAGTACTTTGTGTGATGTTTGAGTGCGTGTTTTTCTGCCTCTTTTGCACTGCAGTCGTCTTTCTGAGATCATTCTGCAGTCGGAATACCGGACAAAACAAATCTTATGATATGTTTTAAATGCTAATGTTAGAAAGTATGTTCCTTGTGAAACCATACCATCGTATATCTGTAACATACTGGGTGATCAAAAAGTCTGTGTAAATTTGAAAACTGAATAAATCACGGAATAATGTAGACAGAGAGGTACAAATTGACACACATGCTTGGAATGACATGGGGTTTTATTAGAACAAAAAAAAAAAAATTCAAATGTTCAAAAATGTCCGACAGATGGCGCTTCATCTGATCAGAATAGCAATAATTAGCATAACAAAGTGAGACAAAGCAAAGATGATGTTCTTTACAGGAAATGCTCAATATGTCCACCATCATTCCTCAACAATAGCTGTAGTCGAGGAATAATGTTGTGAACAGCACTGTAAAGCATGTCCCGAGTTATGGCGAGGCATTGGCGTCGGATGTTGTCTTTCAGCATCCCTAGAGATGTCGGTCGATCACGATACACTTGCGACTTCAGGTAACCCCAAAACCAATAATCGCACGGACTGAGATCTGGGGACCTGGGAGGCCAAGCATGACTAAAGTGGCGGCTGAGCACACAATCATCACCAAACGACGCGCGCAAGAGATCTTTCACGCGTTTAGCAATACTTGTTTTTTTTTGTTCTAATAAAACCCCATGTCACTCCAAGCATGTGTGTCAATTTTTAACTTTCTATCTACATTATGCCGTGGTTTATTAAGTTTTCAAATTTATACTCACTTTGTGATCACACGGTATTTTGATTTCAAATGCAGTGTAAGTGACAGTTTGCGTGTTTCTAATATTCTGGGCAATGAAGCAGGCACAGTACAGTACAGTAAATAGACAAAAATACTATTTCTAACATAAGCACACAAAAAACAACCTAACGTTCATTTTGTCCGATTTTCCAATTGCAGAATAATCTCAGAAAATCGACTACAGTGCAAAAGAGGCAAAAAGACACACATGCAGACGTCATTTAAAATATTTATGTAAACAAATGCACATGACAGTGACAAAAAATTCTCGAAACGTGTGCTAAGCACGAAAAAATACGTAAATGGTGCAGTGTTCCGTTGTTTAATGAGGTAGTCCACTTTGAACACATGCAAAACATGTTATTTCCGTGAATTTTTTCAAATAAAATAAAAAGTAATGCTTAATCTGTTGATATAGTTGTATTCCTTGCAATTTTGTTTTTAAGGAATATTTTTGTCTCCACATCGTGCAGTCTCTGTAATCAATGTGCCAGGTGGAAGGAACCCTTGTAGTCAGAATAATGGTCAATGGCGGGAATTCCTGAAGCTCTCCAATTCTACTTGTAAGAAAAAGGCTTTGCTTAAGTCATTTTCAATATAGCCAAAGAAACTGGTACATCTGATTAATATCATGTAGGGCCCCCACGAGCACGCAGATGTGCCGCAACACGACGTGCCATGGACTCGACTAATGTCTGAAGTAGTGCTGGAGGGGAAGAGCACCATGAATCCTGCAGGGCTGTCCATAAATCCGTAAGCGTACGAGGGGCTGGACATCTCTTCTGAACAGCACGTTGCAAGGGATCCCAGATACGTTCAACAATGTTCATGTCAGGGGAGTTTGGTGGCCATCGGACGTGTTTAAACTCGTAAGAGGTTTCTGGAGCCACTGTGTAGTAATTCTGGGCGTGTGGGGTGTCACACTGTTCTGCTGCAGTTGCCCAGTCCGTCGGAATGCACAAAGGACATGAATGGATGCAGATGATCAGACAGGACGCTTACGTACGTGTCACCTGTCAGAGTCTTATCTAGACGTGTCAGGGGTCCTATATCACTCCAACTGCACGCTCTCCACACCATTACAGAGCCTCCACCAGCTTGAACAGTCCCCTGCTGCCATGCAGGATCCACGGATTCATGAAGTTGTCTCCATACCGGTACACGTCCATCCGTTCAATACAGTTTGAAATGATACTCGTCGGACCATGCAATATCTTTCCAGTCATCAACAGTCCAACGTCGGTGTGACGGAGAGGTGTAGATGGCTTAACTACGCTTGAAGATGGCATTCAAGGTAAAATTCGGAAGCTTACCCCCAAAGTAATTGCATGGTTAAGCTCGTGATTATTAGTCCGAGTTTGCAATATTCCCACGTTTTGCTTGACACTTAAAGAAAAATCCTTATCCTCCTAATAATAATAATTGTTCTCCATATCTAATTAATAAATAAATGCTGTGGTTATTAAATGTTAATTGAACTTAGAAATTGAAATAATTTGTTAATCTGGCACTCAGCCATTATTGACACCTATGTCATTGTCATGATGATTCTGAAGTTTTAAATGGACCCCACAAGTTATTTAGTAGTTAACAGAACCCAAGAAAACTCCTTTTTATTAAATTCATTCTCAGTAACAATAATATTTAGCCGCTATTGCTGCATGCTGCTGCGAATTGCTGTAAACCACATGGAAAAGGGCAGTCATTTAAAGAGGTGAGCGTAAAACTTAGGGTCGAAACAGACACTGACACACCACAACATGTCATGTACTCTAATCCAGTAAATTACGTTTCACAAGCCAGATTCTGTATCACTTGTAAATTATTGTTCAATAACGCAGTCAGATAGCTTAGGTATTCATTGTTACAGGTTCGTTTGTTCCTGTAGTTATTCATATTCAAATACGCAGTCAGATAGCTTAACCAAATGTTAGTTTTTAGCTTTTCATATAACGATCTGGTGAGGGCTTAAGTGACAGTGAAACTGGCACTCATACAACACGCACACAGTTTTATGCAGAGTAGGCTCCGCTTACTGATAGCTCAGATTGCCTGCACCCACGAATATAGGCAATATATTTGCTGCAGCTACGTAACACGTTTGTTGCAGGTACGTTACAATACTTTTGATAATTAAGTTAGACATACCTCTGGTGGGCGAACCCAGGACCATATAGCAATCCTACCAGATCTAAAAGGAACTCCTCTTCCATCTTATGCAAGGCCATGGTGGTCCTGCGGGACTCTTCGGAAACTTCGGTCAATCGCTGCACTGCTCGCTCGATATGCTTTTCGTCCACTTTTGAGCAACAGTGTTAACAGGCTGGTCCAGTATCAAGTTCTAGCACCTTCATAATGTCCACAATTTCCTTTAGGTCGTCGTTGAAATGACACGCAGCCACACTGGCCGCGATGTCGACTGTTTTCTTCCCGCTGTGAATACTTCATCGGAGTCCTTTTTCACAAAACACCTTGTAACTTGATAACGGCGTTTCGTGCAAACTTGGGATGAACACTTCGATAAAGTAGACATACCGAAGAATACTGTAAGCCAAAGAGATTGATTTTTTTAAATTTTCAAAGGGAACTATCTCCTTAACTTATGAATGACACAGTAAAAGACTTTCCAAAAACATCGATTATGATGAATGAAATTAAGAGGTTCTACTCTTCTGCAAACTACAGTAATGTCATACTAGAGTTACCGGGAGTTGCACATGAAGCATGAACGTCTCCTCGATAAGCGACCATTACATTGCAAGGTGCCATTTCCGTGTTAGTTAGATAGTAGTTAGTTAATTAGTTAAATGATCTTCGTATCAAGTGCACTATTGCTATCGAAATCGTATGCAATGAATGAGTCTTGAAGTTATGTATACATGATTGCTAAATACGCACTGCCTTAAAGAGAATAAGAATGTTCATTTTAGTCTTTAACACGACCTATGGAACATGCGAAATACACTCTAAGAACAAAAAAACCGACGCATCATGAAGGATTTATACGAGTGGGACAGAAATCGGTAGATCTGACGTATACGTACAGAAAAATGAATGATTAGAATTTCATAAAAATTGGATGATTTATTCACGAGAAAGAGACTCAAAAATCTAGCAAATCAATAACGCGTTGCTACACTTCTGGCCTGATGCAAGTAATTATTCTGTTTGGCACTGATTGACAGAATTGTTTGATATGCTTCTAAGGGATATCGTGTCAAATTATGCCCAACTGGCGCTTTAGCTCGTTAAAATCCCGATCTGGTTGGAGGGCTCTGCCCATAATGCACCAAACGTTCTCAATTTCATAGGGATCCGGCGACCTTTACTGGCCAAGGTACGGTTTGGCAAGCAAGAATATTAGGGGCAGAAACCCTCGGCGAGTGCAGGCAGGCATTATCTTGCTGAAATGCAAGCCCAGGATGGCTTGTCATGAAGGTCGACGTGGTGTAAGGGTGCCGCGGGGGACAACCAAAGGCGTCCTGCAATGAAGTGGAATGACAGCCCAGATCATCACACGTATCCCACCGCTCCGTCTCCAGATAGGTCTACGCTGATCATTGGGCCTAAGTTTGAACAGGGACTTACCACTGAAGACATTTCTAATCCAGTCAATGATATTATAGGTCGAATGCAACCGACACCACTGCAAACAGGTTTGCTCGATCCTCACGCTCTGTCTTTCTCTAGGTCGACTGCTTCCTTCTTGAGACTGTGTTTGACCATGGTTCATCCATTCATGCCAACATCGTAGAGTAGTGGCATTGCCTCTATTCAAACGTAGAGCGATTCGCCGATCATTCCAACCGACTTCTTTGAGCATAAGCAAACGCTGAATCGCCTGTCTGCGAGGCATAGTTGCTGTCCAACTGAGTTCACGGAATGAAATTCGCGATGACTTTATGCTCTGGTATCGACATGTCCCCTGTTTGCTGTCCTCGTCAGCTGCACGGTGAAACTGCGCTGCAGTGTCTCACATTCTTCCACCGACTGCCTCAAGTTACAGTTTTGTCTTTGCTATCTGTAGGAATATTAATGTGACCGTTTCTTTATAACTCCGTGGTGCATCGTTTTTTTTCTTTTTTTTTGCCTTGGAGTGTATTTAAATTTAGTTGTTTTAAGTACACATGATTACACTGGAATATAAGAAATGATTATATGCTAGATTTAAGATTTGCTTTTCTGCCTGGTAGACATTTATGTTATTGGTTAAATCAAAGATTTTTGAGACTGGTTACTGAACTCCCTTCTGAGCCGTTAATGGCTTTAACAATGAGTAATAGAGATCATTATCTCTTTTACATCACTAATCTTTTCGCTGTCATGGAGCACTATGACTGATTTCTTTAACTAATGTACACATTGTTAATGAGCGTTTAAAGAACCTAAGTCCTTGGAGACGTGTGTTTGCTGGTGAACATCACATCTTACTCTCGCTGCTCATATTTGTGTAGTTAATATTTCCCTTCCAATTGATAAGTTACGCCAGAAAATTATGCCATACACCGTTAACAGTGGAAACATGCTGAACTTAATTATTTCAGCAGCTTTGTAATTGGTTTTATCCAATTGAAGTTTTGATCTATATGTATACCCAAAAATTAGGAAACTTCTATACTATTTGCAGGCAGCTGTTAATATGCTACATCAGTTGTTGATGTTATTCCATTTGTCGTACACTACTAAATATACTGACAGTGTTTCCAAAATTAATGGACAGTCCACTTTAAGAGATGATTTTAATTTTTAACTCATTGTTAACAACTTCTTCCGTTTCTCTCCGACAGGAATAATGATAACTATGGCTCCATCTATTAAAAGTACAAACTCTGCTTGATGTATGTTCAGTGGAAGGTCATTCATGTATATAAATGATAGGAGTGGACCCAAAATCGAGCCCTAGTAGGACTACCTTTATGATTTCTCTCCAATCACAGACATTTCTTTTCTTTACAGAACTATTTGAATTATTTAAGACAACAAGTTACGTTAGTTTTTAAAGTATAATTCCAACCTATGAGCCGTCAAATCATGTGCATAAAACAAATTTTTTTTGAGTTGATCCACATAACCAAACGCTTACATACATCACAAAAAATGCCATTCCCAATATTTTGTTATGTAAGACATAATATTTTGTGAGTCAACGTGCAAATACCTTTCTGAGTCGAGCAGTATTTCTGGAAGACAATCTGTGACATGTTAGGTAAGCTGTTTCCAAGTAACCACTACTCTTGGGTACATTACTTTAGTGAATATTTGGAATATATGGCATGATAGTTATTTAGATTTTCCCTGTCACCTTTCTTATAAAGAGTTTTATCAGTATCATATTTTAATCTGTCTCAGAAAATTCTCTCTATTAATTATGCATTAAATTTATCATCAGGGATACGGTGTATTAAGTTAGGACAACTTTTCAGTCTTGCCTGAAATTCCATAATCACCGTATGAGGTTTTGTTTTTGAGAGTTTTTATAATTCTATTACTTTCATTGTGCATTCGATTCATTTCAGCGAGGCATGGTGATAATACTTCCAGTTGCTTAAAATTTTATGGGAAGGCATTTTCTATATATTTCCTTGATTCTTCAATTGAAATATTTGATTCTGCTTTTACTGCCACATTTAGGAAGTGTTTAGTAGAACCCCCCTCCAGGTTGTGAATTACCTATCACAAAATAACTGTTCAGTCGAATTTGATAGTATATTATGCACTGACTAGCTGTTCTGTCCCTTCTATCAAAGTATTGGACATTGTTTTCATTCTATTATCAGTAGAATTGATTTCTATCAAAACTTTTTTCGAAATAAAACATTATTTTTTGTAGACTGCTAGTATTATGGGACTTTTACTTTTCTGTTTTTATTTACTTTTTACTTTCTTTTGTATAATGTTTTAAATCAATTATACAACGCTTACTTGTTTGATTTTTTTAACAGGTTCTCTAGACAACTTTTCTCGAAACCTACTTTCAAATACTATCACATATTTATCATGGATTGCTTTGCATATTACATTAGCATGTCTTACCATATACACCATATCCCATTTTGCGTCTTTTATCTTATTATTAAAACACTGTATCCTAGAGTCATTAATAAGCCTCATTGTTTTGTGTAAATAGAAGTACACTTCTCAAACCTGTATGATGATATGCAATTAACTTTCAGTATCTGTGTACACTAGCTAAAAAGGTCATTAGTGACAAACTAAATACTATTTTTTTAGTGTGAGGAATGTCTATGAAAATTTTCAAATGTAGGGATTATACAGCCAACCTGTTGCCAATAAGTTTTTGATACAGTTGACCTAGGTTTCGACATTTACTAAGGGCATGTTCATCAGAATGAAATTTTAATTAACTGTGAAATTATATTGCGAGTGTCAGACGTTGATCCTAGCTAGGCATACGTGATAAGCCTGGAATGTATTTTATTTTTGACTTGAGCATAGCTGTTCTAAATTCTGACCATTGCTTTCTCGCAATGTAATTTTACTGTTAATCAAAATTTCCTTCTGATGAAGTCAACCCCAGTACGTGTCGAAACCCAGGTCAATTGTACCAAATAGTTACTGGCAACCTGTTGGCTGTGTAATTCCTATGTTTGAAAATTGTACACAGTTGCTGACAAACAGCCATGTCTAAAACTGGGCTATGAAAACTTTGTCAATCAATGTCTTGTTATCTTTCAGCGCATGAATTGGGAAATACATTACTGAAATCAAATTTGAACAACCAATTAATGTCTCCAGCTCTTACTCTTCTGTTAGAATCTTTTAACAAATCTAAACTGAAGTCTACAAGCACATTTAACTATTTCCTTTCCTCCCACAGATAGTTCAACAGTAGATTAATACTTCTTATAAATAGCTGAAAGTTTCCCAGTAAGAATCTAATCCACACAATATTACAGTTACAATAATTGTACAGTAACAACTCACAAGCACATGTATCTAGGTTGCAATCTTCTTGATTTCATAGGTTCGACTTTTTGCTCAATTCGTTCAAGCAGTGCATAAGAAGAGAAATACTAAAGAGACTTCAAAGTACCGCCCAATATCATTTATCACTAGCTTTCTTAAGGTTTTTGAAATGGTTAGCTGTTATCAGCTCTCTGCTCAGTTTATTAAAAAAAAATTTCAGCAGTAATACAGCATGGTTTTACGAAAATTCGCTGCACAACCTCAGTTAACTGTATTTCTCAATAAAGTATACACCCTCCTAGATGAAGAGGTGAGGCATATACTTAAATCTTTCAGTAGGTTTCCAGTCAGTCAACCAAGGGCTGCTCATTAAAAAGTTGTAGTCGTAGCCACATAAAAGACTCATCTGTGCAGTTACTGTCCAGATACTTAGTCGCAAGCAATGCACTAAACATTCATGCAAAATAGATTATAAGGTCATAGATTTCCAGTCTGCCAGAGACACAGTAATCCCATTCCGCAAATATAATGATGGAACCTCTTAAGAGAACATTTGGAGAGGAGTGGTACAGTTTTTCAAGAAAGGCAAAATGGTGTGCATTTTGACCAAACTTAATACTTCCGTACTTTTATCTGTGGAGGTTTATTAGGAAACACTGACGACTCCCGAAGGCATAAAATGTCATAACACGGGCTTGTAGTGCCGTTAAGTCCAGATGAACTTTAACGTGCAGTATTGTTTCTCCAGAATCACTATATAGCGTAAAACAATGCTCAGGTTCAACGTTTTGAGCACTTGGTTAGACAACCGTGGTAATAAACACACGAACTGTACCTGAGTTACGCACTTGCTTACTTTTGGTATAATAGGACAAACGCTTGTGGACTCTCTTCTCGTGACGGTGGAACAATTGTTTGTGGCGCTGTTCTCTTGATACTATTCGATCAAGTCCATGCGACTTCCTGGAAGATTAAAACTGTGTGCCCGACCGAGACTCGAACTCGGGACCTTTGCCTTTCGCGGGCAAGTGCTCTACCAACTGAGCTACCGAAGCACGACTCACGCCCGGTACTCACAGCTTTACTTCTGCCAGTACCTCGTCTCCTACCTTCCAAACTTTACAGAAGCTCTCCTGCGAACCTTGCAGAACAGTTTTAATCTTCCAGGAAGTTTCATATCAGCGCACACTCCGCTGCAGAGTGAAAATCTCATTCAAGTCCATGCGTGTTACGTCTTTACGTTATCTAAGAAGCTTCTTTCAAATGGCAAAGAAAAAATTTACAGCTACATATAAAAATTACCTGCGAACGTCAGTAAACTGGTGATATTGTCCGCTGTAACTTGGCATCTCGGTATATTTATTCATTCTGGATATATCTGGGGCGGCCTGTCTTAGCTGCCTCACCCTGTGTAGCAGTGTGGATTCAGTTGTGAGGAGCCTACCACAGAACTACTGTAACGCCTAAATAAATCATTATTTGCAATACGAATGGTAGAAAACATGCTCGAGATACAAATAAAAAAGCTGACGTCCTTCGCTTACTTTCATCCCATAATGTTATATTTTGAGGTATGTCTTCAACTCAAACAAAAATTTACAGAGTCCAAAAGCGTTTCATATGCATCGTTTTTAGTGTGAATTCACGAACAGCCTGCAAAAGACTGTTCACGGAATTGGGTATTCCAACTATTGCTTCCCAGTGTATTTACTTCTTAATTTTTTCCAAAAAAACTGCTCAGTTCACAAAATCAGTACTAAGAACAAGAAAAATCCGCGTAAAGACTTAAAGGCACTTACTTTACTCCAAAAAGGGTCCACTAATCAGGAACACACCTTTTCATTAACTTGCGTGCAGCCGTAAAAAGTTTTAAACACATAAAGTTCAGTTTAGGAGGACTCTGAAAGACTTACTTGATGCACCATCTTCTACTGCATTAAAAAATTTCTATATTGAGCCACTGTGTGTCCGGTATGTATTATTGCTACTACTGTTACTGTTATTATTACTAATACTACTCTTATTGGGTTTTAGTTAATATTACATAATATAAGGAAGAAAAAACTACGATATGTTTCACATGCTCCTCAATACGGATCCGTGGAGCGAAGTTCATCTAATCCAATCTAATTGACCTTCACTCGTTAGGTGGCGTTTTCTCTAGAACTTGGGGATTTGCCTTCGAATGTTTCACGCATGATTGTTGCACAAGTTACTCATCTTAAAACGGAAATAACACCAGCCTGCATTCTCCACCCACGTGATGCGTGCAGTTCTGTGCATCCTCTGCACTATCTGTTGCAGCAGGTATTCAGTACCTTGGAAAGCATCTCCAGTCGGATGTATTTAGCACTTTCTCCAGCGCAGTCGTATAGCGAGTTATAATATACTTCCAGACGATGTCCGTAACTAAAACGAAATGGAATAAAACCAGTGTAAACTATGACAGATATTGTCACAAAACTTCATTTCTACCTTCAATTAATATTATCTTTGTAGGTTATTCTCCATGGCGCTTCGTCTCTGCCCTAACATAGTTACGTGACATATACATCAACCCTCGTTACATCACGTAACTCAAACACAAGTAGCGCCCACTGAAACAGCAGGCGTCTAATTAAAAGGAGCCCATCTGATGCGGGACCTCCAGAGCTGATGAACAAGGAACGACGGCGAACTTTTTCCACTTTCACACTCGCTTTAAACACTGTGGCAGAAGGCAACTTTTGCCGCAGATGCGCCATCTTTCAGAACTATTTCACGCCCGCAGAAAGGCGTGCGACGGGCGTGACGACAGAGGCGCGTCATGGAGCGTGGCTGGAACGCCGACGCCCCGACAGATCTCGCTGTCACAGCTAGTCGCTGGAAAGCGGAGAAACGCTGTCTCCAGACAACGCTGGGGCGGCTGCGGTCAGAGTTTTCCCAAGATGAGACAGTTAGCTCCTCTCAGCGTTTACCACAAGAGCAGTTCAGCCGCTACAAGGCAACATAACCTGTACGTCTGGTACTGTACATGCTTCTTGGCACGTCGTAGAATGCTTTTCTTCCCGCATCTGCACACCATCAACAGGAGGTCTTGAACAGCACAAGGTTACAGTGGAAAGTTTCCAGATGGTGAGGCGCCTTCATAGTCCATTTCAGTTCACAGCTTCCGACAGCCGTCTATTGCTCCTCATAACTGAATGTAAGGGAATACCTGCTTCTGCTGCCGACACCTAGAACGCCAGGCTTTCCTTCCATCCTGTACCTTTCACGAAGGAAAACCTATTATTCTATATTCTTAGACGTCGTGACATTACTGGACAAGAGCAGTTAACATGCTTTATTATTAGTTATTGTTATCATTACCTGCTCCTACACCATAATGGGCCAGCCGCTGTGACCGAGCGGTAGTAGGCGCTTCAGTTCGGAACCACGCGGCTGCTACGGTCGCAGGTTCGAATCCTGCCGCGGACATGGATGTGTGTGATGTCCTTAGGCTAGTTAGGTTTAAGTAGTTCTAAGTCTAGGGGACTGATGACCTCAGATGTTAAGTCCCATAGTGCTTACGCGGACTGATACACTGGCCAGTCCGATGAGGAGAACACAGTTAAGTGCCCTAACCCGATTTCCCAGAAATTTCGCTCAGTGGAAGAAGAATCAAAAAAAAGCGAACTCTTGTCTCGGCTTATCCGTAGATACTCGACCGTTTCTGAAAAAACGACCGTCAAAGTTTTCGACGTCCTTAGATTCCTTTTGGAGGGTGGTAATTTTAGCCGAATTGGTTGTACAGTGGGTAGGGTAGCGGCATCTTACATTCACCCTCCTTGCATGAGACCCGATTACTGTTTTTATTTATTTTATTTTTCATTTATCTACGCGTGTCCGTAGAAGCTTACTACACGAATGTTTCTTATCAAGTTGGGAGATACAAGTGCGTTATATTAATTATAAAATTACAGCTGGGTTTTACAGTGTCATACTTTATTGTGTAATATACACTAAAGCACCATAAAAACTGTTAAAGACATGTACCGGGTGATCAAAAAGTCAGTATAAATTTGAAAACTTAATAAACCATGGAATAATGTAGATAGAGAGGTAAAAATTGACACACATGCTTGGAATGACGTGGGGTTTTATTAGGACAAAAAAAAAACAGAGTTCACAAAATGTCCGACAGATGGCGCTGGACAGCAAAACGTCAGTGACTGCGCATGACAATCGTGTATAAAAGGAGCTGTGATGAGAGAAAGAAGCGCGGCACGAGTCTCGCATCCTCTTCCAGAACATTCGCTCCTTCCGCTCCAACAAATACCTCCTCATGCACACCCTCTCCCACCACCAGGTCGACACCTTCCTCTTGAACGAAACCTTTCTCCAGCCCCACCATTCTATCCGCACCTCCCCCTATATCCTCCACCGCACTGACGCTCCTGGTCCTCGTGCGCAGGGTGGAGTCGCGATTGGCCACCTTAAGCATATCCCTGTCCGGCCACAACCTCTCCTCAATGACCCCACTGAACACCTTATCCTTAGCGTCTTCTTCCCCTCCCTCACCATTACCTGTGCCACCATCTATGTCCGCCCCACTGCTCCTCTTCCTTATGACTTCATCTCACACATTGACCACACCTTCTCCACCTATGTGACTGCCGCCGACCTCAACATCCATAGCCGCACTCCTGCTGCCCTTCGGCGGTAGCATCAGTTCCTCTCCACACTTCAAGGTGACCTTGTTCCTCTTCCCCAGCACACCCGACCTGAAAGTAACACCACCCCCGATGTTGTCATTGCCTCCGCCAACCTCCTTGGGCGTATCACTGTCGCCGTCCTTGACCCCACAGGTAGCGATCACCTCCCTGTCCTCCTCACCATCACATCTGCAAACCGCCCCCCTCCGGCTCCGCACCCTGCACCCCCTCCCAAGGTCGTCCATGACTATCGCCGTGCCAACTGGGATGCCTACCGGGACTCCATCTCCGCCCAGGTCGAAAGCCACCCTCTTACCTATCACCATCCTGACGACATCAACCACGCCTCGTCCTTCCTTCAGCAGGTAATTACTGACGCCGTGGAGGCCCATGTTCCTACTAAAACCATCCACCCACACCGTCCCACTCTCCCTCCGCGGGCTGTCCTCCTCCTCCGTGAATCCCGCCGCCTCTATCGCTCCTTCCTGCGCACTCGTGACAGGGATACACTCCAACGCCACCGGCAAATACAGCGACACGTACGGAACCTTATTACAGCAACGAAACGCCGAGACTGGCGCCAGACCTGCACACGACTCAACGCCACCCTCCCTATCAACTCCTCCAAGTACTGGTCCGCCTTCCATCGTCTTACTGGTTCCCTTTCCGCTCCCCACTACCCCCTTCTCCATAACGATCGCCCACTTCCTGACAACCTCAGTAAGGCCAACCACTTCGCTTCCCACCTTTCCGAGGTCTTCTCCATCCCCGATGATCCCCACTTTGATTATTCTCTTTTCCCCACGGTCATGGAACGTGCCGATACCTCGGTCGCTCCTCTTGCTCCTAGTCTCCAGTACTTGGGGCAGTTGCCCCCCTCCGACATAAACACTCCCATCACAGCACAAGACATTAAACTTATCCTCCGGTCCAAACGCAACACGGCCCCTGGTCCCGACTGTGTCACCTACCGTCACCTTCGCGAAAGCCCCTATTCCTTCCTGACTGTCCTCGCCCATCTCTATAATGTCGTCCTCTCTACTGGCTTCTACCCTGACCTGTGGAAGACCTCCTGCGTCCTCTTATTCCTCAAACCCAACAAACACCCTTCTGCCGCCTCTTCCTATCGTCCCATCTGCCTCACCTCCGTCTTCAGTAAGGTCTTTGAATCCATCCTCTCCCGCCGTATCCATCAGCACCTTGCTCAACACCACCTCCTCCCCCTTACCCAGTGTGGCTTCCGACCCTCCTTCTCTGCTGACGACCAACTCCTCAACCTTGTTCACCTTCTGTCCCTCCAGCTCAACTCCCGTCGCTCCGCCATTTTTGTTTCCCTTGACCTCCAAAATGCCTATGACCGTGTATGGCATCCCGCTCTCCTCTTTAAACTCCAAACCTACGCCCTGCCTATCAATTTTGTCCGTCTGATCGCTTCCTTCCTCTCGCACCGTCCTTCCTATGTCACCCTCCACAACACCAACTCCCGTATCTTTTATCCCACGGCTGGCGTCCCCCAGGGTTCTGTCCTCTCCCCTCTCCTCTATCTCTTGTATACAGCTGATATGCCCAAGCCACCCCCACCAGTCCACCTTCTCCAGTATGCTGATGACACCGCCTTCCTGGCTCTCTATCCTACCCTTCAACGGTCTCAACGTACCCTCCAAACCCACCTTAACCAGTTCACCACTTGGTGTAACCAGTGGTTCCTCCGTCTCAACCCCTCCAAAACCCAGGCAATCATCATAGGCCGCACCACTCGCTCCTTCCGCCTCCATGATTTCTACCTCACCCTTTATGGTCGTCCTATCCAACTCACCCCCACCCTGAAATACCTTGGCCTCACCCTTGACCGCCACCTCACCTGGACCCCTCATCTCCTGACCATCCAGCAGAAAGCCCATTCCCGCCTCCGCCTTCTGAAACTCCTGTCTGGCCGGACATGGGGCTTGCATCCTTCTACCATCCTCCACACCTACAAATCCCTCATCCGTCCTATCCTCTGTTATGCCAGCGTTGCCTGGTTCTCCGCCCCCACCCGCTTTTACAAGGCCCTCCAAATCCTTGAACGCCATGCGCTCCGCCTTGCCTTCCGTATCCACCTTCCTTCCCCCACACGGCTCCTGTATGAACTGATCCCCTTCCCCCACCTCCTCCTGTTCCTCCAACATCTCCGCATCCTTTACATTGTTCGCAGGCTTGATCCCCCCCACCCTCTGGTTTCCTCCTTCCTCTCCACCCCCCGCCCATTGCCGCGCCTCTATCGCTGTATCCCTCCCTCTCTCCACCTCCACACCCTCCATCTCCTTCGTCAGGGCAATTTCCAACGCCTCCCCCTCCCGGATGACGAACTTCGCCGTGACATCTACCCTTCCTTCCAACTATAACCTGGCCTTGTTCCCCCCCCCCCCCCACTCCCCAGGGCCCCTTTCCCTCTTTCCTCCTTCTCCCAGAGCGGATTTTCCTCAGTCCCCCCCTCCACTGAGACCCTGCACCCCATACTTGCCTCTCTCCTTCCCACTTCCCTCCCTCCCTGGCCCTCCTCCACGCGCCCCCCCGGTCACCTCCCCCATCTCTTCCCCTCCCTCCCTTCTTCAGGTCTCCCTCATCTCCTAGCGCCTGGCAGATCCTCTGTGTTGCTCTTCGTCAGTGTGCCACATCAGTGTTGTTTAGTGCTGTTTCTCGTGTGCGTCAAGAGGTGTGATTTTAATTGTGTCCTGCCTTGAGGTTCGCCGTCAGTGTTACATTATGTGCTATGCCATACGTCGCTACCTTTATGCTCCAGTCATACTGTGCCTCGTGTTCTTTTAACCGTCGCAGTGTGTGGCTTTTTGTGTGTGCTACTTTTAAACAGTTTTTTATCTCCATTTTACAGTCACCCCGTTTTTTGTCTATTGCCTTCCATGATGTTCCCCTTTTTTATATCTATGTTCACCTTATTCTCTCCTTTGCTGTTTTTAAATGTCTTCTATTGTTTTGTTCTATGTCTTTCGGCTGAAGAGCAGCGCCTATGCTGCTGCCAGCCCGCCCCGATGGGGAATTGAAATACAATAAAGGAAAAAAAAAAAAAGAGAAAGAATCAGATGCGCCAGCAGTCGCAGCATGTTGACGTTACCTGAAAAGGCGCTTTTAGTGAAGCTGTGTTATCAGAATGGGGAATGTGCTAGTTCAGCGTTACGATCCTATCGCAATAGGAAGGGGAATCGAACGGGTAAAGGTCCGTTGACAAATGCAGCTGTGGCGAGAATGATTTCGAAGTTCGAAGCCACGGGTTGTTTAGACGATAGACCCCGTAGTGGCCAACCGAGCACAAGGCGTAATGCTGCTGAGACAGTTCTGGAAAAAAAGCAGACTGTAGCGGGTTCGTCCATGCACGGGGAAGTCAGCGCTCGTGCAGTCGCACGTCGCACAGGTATTCCATACACTACTGTTTGGTTGGCACTGAGGCGTACCCTCCGATGCTATCCTTACAAAATCCATCGGCATCATGAACTGTTGCCTGGCGATTTAGTGAAGCGGAGGGCATTTGCGGTGTGGGCGTTTCAAAAGATGGCGGAAGATAACGATTGGTTGAGTAACGTGTTGTGGACCGACGAAGCTCATTTCACGCTCCGAGGGTCTGTCAACGCCTACAACTGCAGAATTTGGGCGACCGAAAATCCTAGAACTGTCGTGGAAAATCCATTGCAAGACGAGAAAGTCATGGTATGGGTTGAATTTACCACATCTGCCGTTATCGTGCCTTTTTTCTTCGAGGAAATGCGTGATTCTGGTTTTGTAACCGTGACGGGTGAGAGGTACGCCGGTATGTTACAGAATCGCCTCATCCCCAGCCTGGCTGATAAACACCTGCTGGAACGTACGATGTTTATGCAGGATGGCGAACACCCCATATTGCTAGACGCGTGAAAGATCTCTTGCGCGCGTCGTTTGGTGATGATCGTGTGCTCAGCCGCCACTTTCGTCATGCTTGGCCTCTCAGGTCCCCAGACCTAAGTCCGTGCGATTATTGGCTTTGGGGTTACCTGAAGTCGCAAGTGTATCGTGATCGACCGACATCTCTAGGGATGCTGAAAGACAACATCCGACCCCAATGCCGCACTATAACTCCGGACATCCTTTACAGTGCTGTTCACAACATTATTCCTCGACTACAGCTATTTTTGAGGGATGATGGTGGACATATTGAGCATTTCCTTTGCTTTGTCTTACTTTGTTATGCTAATTATTGCTATTCTGATCAGATGAAGCGCCATCTGTAGGACATTTTTTGAACTTTGGTATTTTTTTGGTTCTAATAAAACCCCATGTCATTCCAAGCATGTGTGTCAATTTGTACCTCTCTATCTACATTATTCCGTGATTCATTCATTTTTCAAATTTATACTGACTTTTTGATCACCCAGTATATTGAAATACGGAGATTCGTAAATAGGCAGAATACAGCGCCGTGGTTGACAACGCCTATGTAAGACAACAAGTGTCTGGTGCAGTTGTTAGATCGGTTACCGCTGCTACAATGGCAGGTTATCAACATTTAAGTGGTGTTGTAGTCGGCGCACGAGCGGTGGGACACAGCGTCTCCGAGGTAGCGATGAGGTGAGGATTTTCCCATACGACTATTTCACGAGTGTACCATGAATATCTGGAATACGGTAAAACATCAAATCTTCGACTTCACTGCGGCCGGAAAAAGAGCCGGCAACAACAGGACCAATGACGACTGAAGAGAATCATTCAACATGACAGAAGTGCAACCCTTCCGCAAATTGCTGCAAATTTCAATGCTGGGCCATCACACAAGTGTCAGCGTGCGAACCATTCAACGAAACATTAACGATATGTGCTTTCGGTGCCGAAGACCCACTCGTGTATCCTTGATGACTGCACGACACAAAGGTTTACGCCTCGCCTGTGCCCGTCAACATCGACATTGGGCTGTTGATGACTAATCATGTTTCGCCGGACGAAGTGGCCGTGCGGTTAAAGGCGCTGCAGTCTGGAACCGCAAGACCGCTACGGTCGCAGGTTCGAATCCTGCCTCGGGCATGGATGTTTGTGATGTCCTTAGGTTAGTTAGGTTTAACTAGTTCTAAGTTCTAGGGGACTAATGACCTCAGCAGTTGAGTCCCATAGTGCTCAGAGCCAGCCACTAATCATGTTTCCTGGTCGGGCGAGTCTCGTTTCTAATTGTATCGAGAGGATGGACATTTACGGATATGGAGACAACCTCAGGAATCCATGGACTCAACACGTCAGCAGGTGACTGTTCAAGCTGGTGGAGGCTCTGTAATGGTGTGGGGCGTGTTTCATGTGTACATTCCAAGGCTGGTGTAACAGCTAAGTGACGACGATCCAGATCGAAGGTTAGAATTTTGTGAATGGGTTCAGGAGATGGTGAGACGTGAACCGGGATTTATGGGTAGCATAATTTGGTCGGATGAAGCCCAATTCAAACTCAATGGAACTGTCAATAGGCACAATTCTGTGTACTGGGCTGAAGATAATGCTCACATTACAGTTGAAAAGACTGTGAATTTGCCTGGTGTAAATGTGTGGTGTGGTTTGTCTGCAAGGGGACTCATTGGGCCTTTCCGCTTTGAAGGTACTGTTACTGGAGAAACGTACCTAACAATGCTTTCTGACTCCATATTCCCTGCCATTCGTGCATTATACGGTAATGATGAGTTTTATTTCCAACAAGATGGCGCCCTGCCGCACTGTCATAGGGATGTACGAGCATACCTGGATCACAATGTGCCAGGCCAGTGGATAGGACGCAGGGGACCAATCGAGTTTCCAACACGATGTCCAGACCTCACGCCACTGGATTTCTTCATATGGGGCCCAGTAAAAGATGAGGTGTCCAAACGAAACCACGTAACCTGAATACACTTTGGAATGAGATTCAGGTGGTGCGTGCAGAAATCTCATTGGACACTTTGGTACGATGTACGGAATCAGTGGTGACTCGTACTTAGAAATGTATTGATGCCGAAGGCCACCAGTTTGAAAATTAATCACATTTGCAAAGTACATTTCCTTTTTCAATTGGACTTTAAGCTTTCCATTTCCAGAAATTTAACATTGTAGAACGGGAAATACATTTTCTATGACGCTTCAAAGTGTGTATACATTTATTTGACGCACTTTGTATATTGGAAAACGTTCGTGTAGTAACCTCCTATAGACAAGGGTAGATAAACGAGAAACAAAAATACGCATAATAATCGTGATTCTAAGACGGGACGCCAAAGTGTGAAGCCGCACCGCTTTCCACCATACCACCAATTCGGATGAACTAAAATTACTAACAGAAAATCTATGATATTATAGTTTCTTAGGTTCATGGTAGCATCTGGATGTTAATTGTGAGGCTTTTCTAAGGGATAATCATGCTTACTGGCCACTATTTATGGCAATGATTTGCTTGATAAAATGTTTGAGAGGGTTCCAGCATTAGCTAACTTCCACTCAGTGCATAGTATATTACAAGTACACCAGTACATCTCTAGATTTTAGCACAATATCTGCACCAACGTCTAAGGGGAGTCCGGCCGAGTAGAGCGGACGTGCTGTGTGTTTCCGCCTGCACGCTCGCTTTGTTTACTTATTTCGGCCGGCACTAACGTGACGCCGCAGCGCGACAAGGCCATGGCGAATCAATACCGAAAATAAACATTGAAATTTGATTTTAGAAACTACTTTGCTAGACAAAAAGCACTCGATGTCGAGCGCTTTCTAAAGGAGGAGACGAGGATCCTGGCTACCGATATCGTCGGCATTTACTCTTCGATGGTAAGTAACACGGTCTACGTGAAACAGGGTTCTTCGTGAGATAAAGCAAGGACTCCGCTTCTGCCACGCAGACAGAAATATTCGCAACTTCGAAGTGACCATGCCGGACAGAGACTGCGGACTGTAAGCACATTCGAACTACCCTTCAAACTCCTGGCGACTGACGTCGTATTGGCGCTCCACCCCTACCGTACAATAGAAGAACAAGGGCAGATAAGTGAACCCAACCAAATACGAATCAAGTCCTCAACAGAGTACGCCAGAGTCGCATTGAACTCTGACGACACGTACCATCTTACTTCCCAATAGGGGCCCGCCGGGACATCGTTATTTATTTTAGTTCTCCAACGACTTTACAAAAGAGGGCTAGAAGCGGACAGTTTCAGCCACCTCCTGCCCTTGGGGTGGCGAATGCTCCTAAAAGGCGGAAGAATGAGCAATGATCAACGGTATGAGAATGCAGAAAGCAATGTAAACCATTGCATTAAAGACACGTAATGTGTATCCACAGAACATGTGGCCCGTAATTGAAAAAGTGTCATAATCTCTCGTTTGGCAAAGAATACCGACTAATGCCGACTAGTCCCCCATATGGATCTCGGGGAGGGGATTGCCAATGGGGACGTGACCATGAGGAAAAGACCGAGTAACCAACGAAAGGGTATCCTCCTATGAATCGGGCCATGGAATGTCAGAAGTCTGAAAGTGGTAGGAAAGCTAGGAAATCTGAAAAAGGAAATGCTAAGGCTCAGTCTAGGTACGATGGTGGTCAGAGAGGAGCCGCACCGGGTAGCCGTGCAGTCTGAGGCGTCTTGTCACGGTTGCCCCCGTCGGAGGTTCGAGTCCTCCCTCGGGACCAATTACCTCAGCAGTTTGGTCTCATAGCCCTTACCAGAAATTCAAATTTCAAATTTGATCAGTGAAGTGAAATGGAAAGAAAACCAGGACTTTTGCTCAGATGAATACAGGATAATGTCACAGCAGCAGAAAATGCTATAACGGGATTAGGATTCGTCATGAATAGGAAGGTAGCATAGAGAGTGAGTTGCAGCAAACAGTTCAGTGATAGGGTTGTTTCCATCAGTGTTAACAGTAAACCAACACCTTCAACTATAGATCAGGCATACAGCCAACGTCGCAAGCAGAAGATGAACAAAGAGATAAACTATATGAGGTTACTTAACGGGCATTTCCTTATGTAAATGGAGATGGCAGTCTAATAGCCATGGGAGCTTCGAATGCTGTTGTAGGGGAAGGAGTAGAAGAAACAGTTAAGGGAGAGTATGGGCTTGGTAGTAGAGATGAGAGACGAGAAGTACTATAGTAATTGAGTTCTTCAATAAATTTCAGCTATTAATACCGAATACTCTGCATAAAAATCGTAAGAGAAGTAGGTACACTTAAAGAAGCTGGGAGAGTCGGAAAGATTTCAGTTAGAGTAAATAATGGTAAGGCAGAGATTCCCAAATAAGTTACTGGATCATAAGGTGCGCCCTGGAGCAGATATATACCTAGGTCGCAATTAAGTAGTGATGAAGAGTAGTCGGGAAGAATCAATGCGCAAAGAAGTGGCACACGGAAGTATTAGAGAATGAATTGATTTGCTTGAAGATCTCTGAAGCTGTAGATAATGCGATAATGAGTAGCTCAGTAAGCAGTTCAGCTGAAGAGCTATGGAAAAAAGAGCAATCATAGAAGTTGGAAAGAAAAACATAGGTGCAAGGAACGTAATGCGAGGTAACCAATGGTACAAGAAGAAATATTGCAGTTGAACGACGAAATAAGGAAGTACAAAATTGGTAAGGAACTTCATAAATACAAAAATACGAGTCATTTAGGAATGAAATAAATAGAAGTGCTGGGAAGCTAAGGCGAAATGGCTGCATGAAAAATGTGAAAAAAATCGAAAAAGAAACGATTATCAGAAGGACTGACTTGACAAAGAGAAGAGTCAAAACAGCCTTTGGTGAAATTAAAAGCAAGGGCGGTAACACTAAAAATGTAATGGGATAGGAGAGCGGGCAGGTGGAGAGAGTACACTGAAGGCCTCTATGAGGGGAAAGATTTCTCTGATGACGTGATAAAAGAAAAAATAGGCGATTTGGAAGACATAGGGGATCCAGTATTAGAATATTAGAATAATAATTTGAAAGAGCTTTGGAAGTTTATTACTTTTTTAATTAATTAATGCTTTTTTTATTCGTCAGTCTTCTGATTGGTTTCATGCGGCCCTCTTTAACGTGCCCATACTCTGATTAAATTATATTTTATATACTCTCTGAAAATATGTTAATATTTCAGTTTGTTATTGTTATGTTAATTAAAGATTGCAATTTTTATATCAGTGAAATTGTCTATATTGGCGTAATATGGACAGAATTGTTAAAACAATATAGCAACGCTCTGCGAATTGTAAGCCACATACGATTGATATCTTACGAACACACTGAAACACAATCAAAGCACCTTGATAATTATTCGTGAAAGTAAATACGCTTTTAGCTGTCACTTGCTTTTCAACGTGCTTGGTCAAGTACAATGTTCACTTTTTTGTCATGAAAGTCGTCCTCTTTTAGACATGGTGCAGGCCAAGGCCTAATTCCACACACTATCTTAAAAAGACTAGCAAGTTCGTCATTAAATTGCCTGACCCTGGTCTCCAGCTTTGCTAGAAGAAAAAATATTAAATATTCTGCACTGATAGTAACGCGCCTATAAAACAATGACGTAAATTTTAAAAGTGCCGTGTGAAACGCGTATGTATTCAGTACCAGCGATGGCGAGGCATGACAGTAACTCTGACCAGAGAGTTGTTTATCGTTGCTAGTCTGCGCTTGACCGCGCGAGAGTTCAGTCGTACGTAGCGAGTCGCGTGAGCAGTAGTGTGTGTGGAGTCGGCAGCGCGAGTAGGAAGTTGCGAGTTGTACTCAGTCGGAAGTTGTGTGTGGCGAGTCGGCGGGCGTCGACATGGGTCTCTGGTCAAGGTTCGGGACGAGGTATATTGTTAAATAAGGTAATGAAGCAGCATTGCGCTCAGCCAATAACATGTTAATTGTAATTAATTTGTTCAAGAAATGCCCCAATAATAATTTTGTTTTCAAAGCAATCGTTTTTTTTTTTTTTTAAAGAAAAGAATCATTACAATTGAAACAATATTTCCTATGCTTTTCCTCCCAGAATCAATTTATCAGATTAATTATTGCACAGGGCCTAAGGTCAGCGCAGCTGCCCTTATAAAATTTATCAGGTTCACCTTAACGTTAATTTTGTGGGGACTTAACATTTTTGCACATTTTTATTATCATTGAGTTTTATTACTGTGGGAAGCTAACATTTGGCACTATTTGCAATTCTATTCAATTCTTTTCATTTACGTCTAGCACGATGACCATTAACATTTAATTAATTATTTTCTTTCATTTTTGCGGGGAGATTACACTTGGCGACATCCGGACCAGGATCGTATTTCTTTGAGAATCTTCTGAAAAGTAGCCAGATATCTGCTCTTATTTACTTAATATAATTAGCATTTGGCGCAACGCTTTTACTAATTTGTGACTTTCTTTCCTCAGATCATCGGCAATTCGTTGCTCTCTGTTGTATTTGTGTTTGTTGCTTTTTGCATTGTGCTTATTTCATTTGTGAATAATTGTGACTATTGTAAAAATGCCGCGAAAGACTGTGAATAGTGCATCGCGAAGTATAATGAGTGAAATAACCGAATTAAACAACTTCACCGATAGTGCTTGTGACACACAGTGCAATGATGACAATTCTCCGTTTACTGACAATCAGCACGTACTGACCACTAATAATGATTTTTATCTTAATGATGAACAAATGAACTCAATTGTGTCCTCTGTTAATGTGACGACAATTGATGACGCGGGGCGCTCTGTTGCAATGAGCGCTGCCCATCTTAACACACCCGGTTTGGAAAATTCAAGTAACGTACAGACAAATTTTTCTAATGAAAATGGACAGTATACTGAAAGTACGACGGATTCATTTAATTCCGAAATAGTGACTGACAGTGTACATTTGACTGGCAAACCTTTTTGTAAATCTCAGAATAACCAAATGGTTACAGAAAGCGAGACAATTCCAGATCCACCATTAAACAGCACAGAGAATAGAAATGATAATTTTGGCTTGGATCAAACGACGTCATTATTGCTACAAATTCTTGAATCAAACAAACAACAGAGTGAAGATCTCAAACAACACTTTAATAAAAAACTAGACAATAATAATGAAGATCTCAAACAACTTAGTGAACAGGTCAGACAACAGAGTGAAGATAACAAACAAGATAACGAAAAACTCAAACAATATTTTAATGAAAAATTAGACAACAATTCCAGACAGCTTAGTGAACAAATTAGAGCCGTTGCCGCGCAGTGTCATGACACTAAGGAACAGTTACGCGGGGAAATTGAGGCTTCTTCAAAGAAAAGTAGCGAAGAAATTAGATCTGTTGCTCAAGAATTAAGGGATATGCAAACAGCTACAACAGAAACACTTAGAGAGCAAATTAGCGCAGTCGGTAAACAATGCTCTGAAAAAGCTACACAATTACGCGACGAGTTTAAACTAATGACAGCAGAACTTTCGCGCACAATGGATGCAAAGATAGACGCGAAATTCGACTAACAGAACACTCAGATTGACGAACGTTTTAATCACCACATACAAAACAGTGATACGCGCTTCCGCAAATTTATACAGGATCAAAATAAAGTAAAACGTCAAGTCATGGAAACAATCACTGCACAGAGACAGGAAGACAAACGTAAATTGTTCGCGAAGGCAAAAACATACGTGGACAGCAATATTGCTGCAGTGTCCGATGAAATTAATTCCATCAAACAGTCGAACACAGAATTACGTAATGAAATTTACGATCTTAAATCGAAAACAGACACACACACAGCAGACTTTCAGACAGTGACAGACAGACTCGAACAATTAGAACTAACACAGGATTCCGATGACATCAAAGCTGACGTTAAAAAATTGAACGAAACCACACATAAATTACAAAAACAGATTAATACTTCTGACACTAAAAACGATGATCAGGTAAAAATACTGACTGAAAAATGTGATGAATTGGCCAGTCGTATTGATGTTATTGAAAGTAATAATGACAACAAATCAGACGATACTGCAGCGATTTCGTTTAACCAAACACCTGAATTCCAAAATTTACAGCAGACAATCAATGAGATCGATTCATCTAATAATACATTACGTAGAAAGTTGTCAAGTTTACAGCAAGAGGTAACAGAGATAAAAAATATTTCAGTTAATAACACATCACAGCAGACACCACTTTGCGAACATTTGTCAGACTCACACAGCGCGTGTAATTTAGGTAATCTACAGAGAGTACGTGAGTTAGATTCAGAACAGCCACAGTTCAACAGATTCTCATACAATCCTGAACCTGTTCCATCATACAGAGACGATAATTTTGATTAAAAACATTTTCTATCTGTGAGAAAATTTAAAGTGTTTAAAAATGACAGAACACAGATTCACCCACTGGATTGGATACAACAATTTAGCTTTGCTTTTCCACCGACTTGGCCCGTAACACACGAACTTGAATTTATTTGCAGTTTTTTGGAAGGCGAACCGGCAACTCGTATGAGACCGATCGCGAGACAATGTTACTCGGTAGAAGAGTTTCAGAATGCTTTTCTGTCAGCGTATTGGTCGAAGACGACACAGCGCGGAATTAAAGATCAACTAATTAGTTTGCCAAATTATGAGAACTCAAATTTTCCCAGTGTGACGCAATTTTTTGAGCACATGGTCCGACAAAACCAGTACTTAAGTGAACCTTATAGTGAATCTGCACTTATTCAATTATGTATCTCTAAATTACCACGGTCATTAAGAGTGTCACTTTTAACAGGTCAGCAAAAAGAAAATATCTAGGCATTCAGGGATCTGTTACAGCTTTTGGAAGTACAGCAATCGGATTATTCCTTTATAAACAAAAATTTTTCTTATAATAACCAAGGTCAACAAACGTACAGCAATTACGATCAACCACGTAATTTCAATAGCAAAGCTAACAGACGCTTTCGGAACGACAACCACCAGAACTTTAATAGCAGACAAAATTTTGGTTATCAGTATCGACAAAATTATCAGCAAGAAGAACCACATTTTAGTAACAATTGACGTTTTTCTCCGCAACAACATCAAAACCAGCCGGTTAGCATACCTAACCAACAATGTAATGCACAAGATCAACCTAACTTTAATGTTTCGCCGCGTGGACGTATAGTCCCTGGTACAACAAATAGTAACGCACGGCAGCAAAGGAACAACTACGTACAGAAAGCACAGTATTTCAATTCCTATCGCAATGCACCGTATAGGAATGACTATTACGACAGACGTAAAAATAATGAGGACAATTTTCAGCGTACGTTTAATAACAGTCGGTCTTACCAGCAGCAAAATGATCAGCAACAACATGTTCTCATGAATGAACCCGACAGTAGGTATCATCCAGAGCGTAATACGTCTGGAAGAAATAATAGAACAGTTCAAATAGTAGAAATGCCACAACATCCTCCAGAAAATAACAACACGCCAGATAGAATTTGACTAAATACAGTACAGGTTGCATCTTCCAGCAACGTAAGCAATACTTCAGATACACAGAATGCTATTCACGAAAATGTTATTACTTTCGACGACATCCGAGACACTCTTTTACAGGAAAGACCAGTTGTTCAAAAAACCATTTCACACCCTGTCATCGAAATTAAAATTGGTTCATCGAAATTTTCAGCAGTAATCGATTCCGGATCTCCTATTTCAGTAATAAATGAAGAAACTTTCAACGAGTGTAACAAAGAGGATACGTATCCTACATTACCATTAGGCAAAACGAAAGTGAAAGGAGCAGTATCGAGTAAAGGAGTAGACGTTAAATTACAGACGCATTTATCATTTTGTATTGCAGGTCATACTTTTCACTCAAATTTTTGGATTGTTCCTTTATTGACAACAACGTTATTTTAGGTACTAATTTTCTGGTAGAACACGACGCAGTTATTGACTTTCGAAATTCTTATTTAATGTTGAAGGATGAAAATGTGCAATTGGCTTTAGAATTTCAGCACTCTTTATCTGCGGAAGAAGAAACAATTAATCGTACAGAGGTCATTTCCGTATCTCGTGGCATACTCTGTAATTCCACATTGTTCACGGATACGTACGTACATAACTATAATCAGACGATGCTGACTATGATGTAATGCAGATGATTTCTGATAAGGTTAAACAGAGCAGTGCAAATACAGACGACGAACGCACGCAACTACACAAAATTCTTTTACAGCAAGCTCCAGTTTTTGACAACATTCCTGGTACTATGTCCGGTTTTATGTATGAATTTCAAGTCAAACAGCACGACACATTTAAAGCAACTATTCCATATATCCACAGAGAACAAGTTAAAAAAGAGTTGCAAGATATGCTCGACCAAGGAATTATAGAACCGGCAGTTAGTCCGTACATAAACCCACTACATATTGTTAAGAAAAAAGATGGCTCACTTCGCCTCGTACTTGATTCACGTCACATCAATGACAATTATTAATGAAACAGATCGACCACAGACATTAGAGGAACTTCTACAGAAATTTCATGGTACTGCTATTTATTCTACATTAGATCTAAAATCGGGATTTTGGCAAATTCAGCTCCATCTGAACTGCAGAAAGTACACAGCATTTCTCTGTTTTGGCGACTGTTATCAATTTTGCAAATTACCATTCGGTTTAACTATTTCTTCTGCAGCTTTTATTCGCGGTTTGAATACAATACTACCTACAGAACTTAAAGACAGAATCATGACGTACGTAGATGACATTCTTATTTCAGAAGCTAACTGGACTGAACACAATCTGATTCTAGAACAACTGTTGCAAACTTTTCATGCTCAAGGACTCACAGTTAACCTCAGTAAATCGCATTTTGGCAAAACTTCTATAAAATTTCTTGGACATGTAATTTCAGCAGAAGGCATTGCCCCTGATCCGGAAAAACTTCAAGCTCTACATGATATTACTGTTCCTACAACTAAGAAGCAACTACGCAGTTTTTTGGGTTTAATTAACTTTTTTCGTAAATTTATTCATCACTCTGCTTTAAACACACCTAGATTATGCCAATTGACAGGTAAAAACACTATTTGGTCCTGGGATAAGCAAGCACATTCTGAATTTATGAACCCGAAACATGCTTTGTTGAATGCGCCACTTTTATCGCACCCAGATCTTACCAGAAATATTTCGATTGCCACCGATAGTTCTAACACCGCTTTAGGCGTACATATTTTTCAGGAAATTGAAGAAGATGGCTCTACAGTAATTAAAAACATCGCATTTGCAAGTCGCATTCTGTCACCTGCTGTACGAAATTATTCCGTTACAGAACTGGAAACATTATGTGTTGTATGGGCTTTTACGAGATTTCGGCACTTTCTTTATGGAAGACACACCACCGTTTACACAGACCATAGAGCTATACAATTTTTACTTTCAGCTAAATTCACACACGATAGATTAAGCAGATGGAAGCTTTATTTACAGGAATTTAATTTCACAATTGTTCACATTCCCGGCACACAAAATATTATAGCAGACGCACTATCTCGTTCTCTCAGCAACAATCAGCATGACATCGCAACCAACTTCTGCAAAGCAAATTTCAGCGTTATGTACATTCAACAAGTTGCATTTGAAAATTTTATTTCGTCGTCATTACAGGACATAGCAAAAGAGCAAAGTAAAGACAACGTGTGGAAAGAAATTAAACACCTTTGGCAAGATAAGAATAATGTTACGATTAGAAACCATTACACTGTACGCAATGACATTCTGTTTCGCCGCTCTCGTCCTGACAGCAACAATTGGTTATTATGCATTCCTGATGAACTGGTTAACAAATTAATCTGGTATACTCATTTAAGTTACGCACATTATGGAGCCAGAAAATGTTTTCTGATACCGAGACAGAACTGTTATTTTGCCAACATGGAGAAACGTATACGACGAGTTTTGGCGTCATGCAAAATCTGCCAGAAAGCTAAGTCAGACACAACTTCACATATTCCTCCATTACATCCAATTGTACCTGTTAAATTAAGACATATGGCCGCTGTAGACATTTTTGGTCCAATTCCGAGAACTAATAGAGGTTTTTACTACATCTTTGTCGCTGCTGAACTCACTTCAAAATTTGTTACTTTCACTCCGTTACGCAAAGCTACTGCTAAAACGGTTTCGAAAGCATTTGTAAAACATTTTCTATTTCATGTAGGGCATGTGTTGAAAGTAATTTCTGACAATGGATCACAATTTCGTTCTGCTATATGGACACGCATGTTACGAGCTAGAAACATTTCTCCGATCTACATATCCAGGTACCATGCTTCTTCGAACCCTTGTGAACGATTAATGAAAGAAATTGGTAAACTGTGTAGAATATACTGCCACAATAGACATATTGATTGGGACACACACACATTCTCATTCCAAGATGTAATTAATTCCATACCAAATGAATCCACTATGCTATCTCCGTCTGTTACACTGAAAAAATTGAACCACCAAACAAAATTACAGAATTAGTAAATTTTCCTACATCTCGTCGACTACGACACCATGAAATAATTAACATTGCGCTGAACAACATCAAACGTGCCGCAGAGCGCCGGAGAAGACAGCAAAAACAGGTTTGTATACGCCGTGACTTTCACATTGGACAGAAGATATTAGTACGTACACACTATTTATCCAGCAGAATAAAAGGTAATTGCAGTAAATTTGAACTTCTATACGCAGGTCCATATCGGATTCGCAGCATTCCTCGCCCCAATGTTGTACACGTCGAAACTCTGAGAACCAGAAAAAGTAAAGGCAACCACCATGTCTCCAATATTAAACCCTTTATTGAATGAAGACACTTTATGATTTAACACACTATGATGCCATTTACTAATTTTTATGATCACTTATGCAATTATATTCACATGACTAATTACTGACGATAATCGTATTTTTTCTTGGCAAGTGCCCGGCAAGGTAAGGTCAGCAGGTCGCTCCTCTAGTCGTTACATATGAGACTGTGCACATTTGTTCCAGAGAAACTTACGTATCTTATGAAAATTATGCAATGTTATCTAGTGACATATTAATTTTTATTAAATTTTCTCTCCATTAAAGTCTTTAATTCTCGCCTCTATTAACCACACAACATACAAGCTGAACACAACGAACGTCACATTTTTTGTCTTTCTTATGTATATACGATTGTTTCATGTTTTGTTTGTATGCACTATGAAATGGTTAAGATACAGCAAACACCAGTGAACTTTGACATTTTGCCTTATGATATCTCAACATCGTGACTACTTTACTGTTACATTGTGATACAATGAGTACATTTTTGCCTCTGAACACTATATAAGTTTTTCACACATTACGTTTTCTGTCATGTTATGCTGTATGCTTAATTATGTTACCCTAAACCAGTCATCATTTAATAAGTATATGATTTAAATGTAAGACATTAATCTCTGTTCATCAATTTCAGAAAGAAATGATGCGTGAAAGAAATAAATTAAACAGAAATGGGAATTTCACCTTCGGAATGATCGAAAGAAGATGCAAACTTCGTGAGGAAGAGTAAATGGATCAGGATTAACAAGCATTAACAAGTATATACTATACACATCGTAGAATAGCAGTCTTAACTAATTTTTTCTTTCAGAATACAAGGCGATTGATGCAAGCTGTCAGTCAGAACTACACATCTTAGTTTTAGTGATGGAATATGCTAGAGATAAGGAATAGTTATGTAATGAGTAATGAAGTAATTTTTTTTTGCAGATGATAATGAATGCTGATGAATAATGATGAAGAATATGCTACTATGGATAATGAAGCTTTTCTTTACAGGTGATGATAATAATGCAGTTATGATAATATAGATAATGAAGTGATGGATAATGTTTTTTTTTTCTTTACAGATGAGGATATTGTTGAAGTTATGTATTTATGCTATGTAGTTATTTAAGTATTTGTTGCAGTTCGCTTTGACAGCAGGTGTTATATTGCATAGTATAATGACTGAAGGTTTTGGAAAGGACAGCTATGGAACACATTTTTATACACATTTCACTACCTGTTAATTCGAAGTTCACTACTTTTCGGCATAAAATGCATTTCTTCTTTCAGCTTAATAATCCATTTTTTGTATATTTTTGCAGGAGAAATTATTTCTGAAATTAATGTGCTATAAGCAGTTGTTCATTAAATCTATGTCATTTATGAATGTGATTACATATACTCTACTTGTTTCATAATCTTGCCACAGCTGACTCATGACGAATAACGTTACACATTTTCATTTACAGCAACAACCCAGAAGCAAATTTTTCTCTCTTGCTTTCCCCTATAATTACCCAAAGCAATGCATTGCTAACAAAAAAAATGTATTACCAGTCCCAAATAATGATACCAGTTTAAGAGAGTTCTGAGTAATGCTGATCAGCTATGAATAATATGTCACTTGAATAATGAATGCTACTGATTACTGTATTGAAATGACCAATGATTAATAATGCTTTGTAACTAGGAAATGAATGCTACTGATTACTGTATTGGTTCAAATGGCTCTGAGCACTATGGGACTCAACTGCTGTGGTTATCAGTCCCCTAGAACTTAGAACTACTTAAACCTAACTAACCTAAGGACATCACACACATCCATGCCCGAGGCAGGATTCGAACCTGCGACTGTAGCAATCGCACAGCTCCGGACTGCGCGCCTAGAACCGCGAGACCACCGCGGCCGGCTACTGTATTGAAATGACCAGTGATTAATAATGCTTTGTAACTAGGAAATGAATGCTACTAATTATGCTTTGTAACTAGGAAATAAATGCTACTGATAATGCTTTGTAAGTGGGAAATGAATGCTACTGATTACTGTATTGAGATGAACAATGATTAGTTAATAATGCTTTGTAACTAGGAAATGAATGCTACTGATTATGCTTTGTAACTGGGAAATTAATGCTACTGATTACTGTATTGGGTTGACCAATGATTAATTTTCAACATTATTCTGTAATATTGACTACCTCCTGTTTTTAAGTAATGAGTTCTGATGATTTGTAATGAGTGCCAATGTTGTCTGTAAAACAATTAATGAGCATTTTTCTGTTATACTACATACATGGTACAGAAATGTTCAATAACTGGGCTATGAATGCCGCAAACTACGAATGTAATTCCCAATGAAGACTAGTATGTGACTTAAATGTCCTTCACCTTCTGACCTAACTACCCTGAATTACTGCAATAGCCATTTGTCCTGTATATCCTCTTGATCATGGAAGCACTATATTTGATTTTTGCACTAATTCTACGTTGGTGTGCCTTGTAAGAGCGTGGTGTTGAGACGACATGCTGTCCACCACCGTGAGCGATGGAGACGTTATTATGGTCCCACTGTTTGGTGTACCTGATGTACTGCCAAAATGATAACATGGAATATTACTACGACATTTCAGTGTCTTTGCTACGCTGATAAACACTTCTGGGAAAAGAACTTCAGATTGTCTCACTTGGTGTTGTACTTCTGCGGAAAGATATGGACTTTCCGTGCAGCTGCGTGCAACCTAAAGTGCTACAACCATGATGCAATCCTTCCCTTTCCTATCCTAATTCTTGTAACATAGTGAAAATCATTTTTGCTAACATGATTTATATTCATGGCCTATACATTTTTTTCGATGTATTCTGAACTACAGTGCGAGTGCAGTTTTGTCATTTTCTAACATGATTACTACTCTTTGTATGTACATTTTGATTTGCTGATATATTCTGAACTACAGTGCATGTGCACTTATGTCACTTGTCAACATGATTTTTTTTTGCCATTATGTTTATTTCTTGTGAAAATGCTAAAGAGTTTTTCAGTGCGTGTGCACTTTTGTCATTTGTTAATATGTTTTGTACTCACATTTTGTTATTGCCTAATATGTTTTGTACTCGGTGCATGTGCACCACATTTACTTCATGTTCTACATCTGAATATTCTGTGGTTGTAAAGTTAATTAGTTACGAAAAAATTTGTTGCTCATGGCAAGTCCAAATGACTCACCATCGCTGCCAAATTTTTGCCCCCCCACCCCCCCACCCCACCCAGTGGAGGGTTATGAAACGCGTATGTATTCAGTACCAGCGATGGCGAGGCATGACAGAAACTCTGACCATAGAGTTGTTTATCGTTGCGTCTGCGCTTGACCGCGCGAGAGTTCAGTCGTACGTAGCGAGTCGCGTAAGCAGTAGTGTGTGTGGAGTCGGCAGAGCGAGTAGGAAGTTGCGAGTTGTACTCAGTCGGAAGTTGTGTGTGGCGAGTCGGCGGGCGTCGACATGGGTCTCTGGTCAAGGTTCGGGACGAGGTATATTGTTAAATAAGGTAATGAAGCAGCATTGCGCTCAGCCAATAACATCTGTTAATTGTAATTAATTTGTTCAAGAAATGCCCCAATAATAATTTTGTTTTCAAAGCAATCGTTTTTTTTTTAAAGAAAAGAATCATTACAATTGAAACAATATTTCCTATGCTTTTCCTCCCAGAATCAATTTATCAGATTAATTATTGCACAGGGCCTAAGGTCAGCGCAGCTGCCCTTATAAAATTTATCAGGTTCACCTTAACGTTAATTTTGTGGGGACTTAACATTTTTGCACATTTTTATTATCATTGAGTTTTATTACTGTGGGAAGCTAACATTTGGCACTATTTGCAATTCTATTCAATTCTTTTCATTTACGTCTAGCACGATGACCATTAACTTTTAATTAATTATTTTCTTTCATTTTTGTGGGAAGGTTACACTTGGCTCTATTCCCATTAACATTTAATTATTGTAATTTCAAATATTTTTGCGGGGAGGTTACACGTGTTATGGCGGGGGCTGCAGCGCTCCATCGATGCGGTTTACTCTCCGTTGTAGACAACGCTATAATTCTGAAAACTGGGATTGTTTGACGTAGGTTTAACACTTCCACAAATAAAACTCAACCCACACTTCAACTACTTATCTATTTGACATTAGCTTAGTAAATTACGTTACATTACATGACGAACCTGAATAATCAGTATATGTAATAAAGCTTCGGGAAACAACCACTCAGAGAGCGCTCGCATGCGTAGGAGAGAAAACCTTTACGTACATAAATCGGTTGAACACCTCAGAGAACATTTTCAGTACAATGATACCGTTTATTTCTCAAATGCGCTATTATTATGTTTGTTTTTTAAACTACTATTTCTTGTTCACATTAAACACTGTCTTTATGCATTTCATAGCCACAGGAGTTTCGCTCATAGTTTTTCTGCCTCGCACTTCACTTGCAAAACATATTATTATTATATATTGGTATAGAGACGCTTTATAACCCCTTGGAATGCAAATGGCACACATTCCAATGTTTGTTAATGGCGTTCCACGAGCGTGCCTGTACTACAGTACACTCGTCACTGTTCCACTAGTGTCCATAGTTATGGTTCAGTTTTAACATTTTCAATTTACATTAGTTTGAGTTCATTTATTACATTCATTTTAAGGTCTTGCTTTACAAAGGTTTGCATTATAATTATGGTGTGTCTAATGCAGCAATGGATCCATCTGCGCTCATGTTGAGCTCAAATGAAAGCACCCGCAAATGTTAGCTTCTTCTGTGAAAAACCAAAGCTGTGTATTTCTTTAAAGATTCATATAACGGGATCATCCAGTACGCATATTTTAAATCGATTGATGTTAAACATCTTACACCGAAGAATTTTTGGATTTATTCTTCCAAATTCTCTGGAACTATGGTTTTACTGGTATCCTCGGCGTCCAGAGCTAACCTGATTTTTCTTGCAGCTTTGACCACCAAACCAGTGCAATGCTCTAAAGTGGAAGAGATGGCTCGATAATTCCCCATTCTAACATTTTTCTTATCTGTTCAGTATCAGACATCCATGGGATGGAGGATATGGGGTGACGAAATGTATCATGTGGTATTACCTCAGTGTGGTACGTATACCCTTTGATAATATCAGGTTTCTCTGAAAATAGATCTAAATATTTAGTCAACAACTGATTTAGCTCTGATTGCTGGCCAGTGGTCAAATAAAATGATTCTCTCACCTTGGAGGAAACTGATTCAATTGTACCACGAATATTTTCTTCCTTCGTATCACTATAACAGAGTTCTCCATTGTATTAGTTATTGCTAGTTTGCAATACTTGCGGCCCCCCGATACTCTGACGGTATTTTCCCCGTACCTCCTTCGTCTTTATCATTGCCAGTGAAACTCTCCTACCTTCATTCAAAAAACTGAGTTCACCATTACAGAGGTCAATATTTGCTTTCCTCTCGAGGAGAAAATCGCAATTCAGTATACAGGCCGTCATCGATCCTTTAACTACGAGAAAGGTGCATAATATCGCTTCCTTTTCGATTAAATCCTCCACCTGTACCTGATGCTTAATGGTTTGTGACTGAGCGCCAATAGCACCTGTCAAGATTTCAATTTTTTACTGGCAATGTTGGTAAATTATAGGCCTGAGTCATCCTCTGAAAGAACTACGTTGACCGAAACGCCTGTATCTTTTATCAGTTTCTCTGGTACTCCACAAACATTTGCTTCAACTGTGGCTTGTTCTAATTCCGTGTTTTTCTGTGGACAAGAACGAGGTTCGCTTAATAACTCTTGTTGCAATTCGATACGGTACGTTCGTAGTATCCTAAGATTCCAATACTATTGTCGACCACAGCGATATTGTTCTCAGTCTCTCTCACGGCCAACAACGAAGAGAGTATCGTGGCCGAACCTAGTTCGACGATTGAGACGATCCGGGACGGATATTGTCGTCCGTTACGTATACGATTCTCACACTCTGGTTAGTGTTTTGCCACTGCGGTGCACTTGGGTTTGGCTCTTTTATAGGTTTACGGATAACATTATTAAGCATATTGGAACTGTTTGGAGGTGGTCCCTGTTTCTGATGCCAGTTTCCGGGATAACCAACTTGTCCAGAATTTCGAGTATTTCCCCATTTCACATTACTACTTTGGCCTGAGTTGAATCTATCCTTATGCCCAATTTCCTAGTAAAAAGGCGGGTGACCATTTCCATTCTGCGGTCTTTCGCTGTTATAACTGCATTCATTTTCTTCTGTGTTTTGGTGAATGGTTCTACTTATCATCCTTGCACGGAGATGAATTACCATTACCGTGTTCGCCACTCTGCTTTATGTCATCTTGTATTAGATTAGTAGAATCTAATACTGACATGAAATGTTCCATGTCATGTTCCAGTACGTCTATCTATGTCTTTCTCTTTTTCATATACGCACTAGGTATTGTTGTTATTCCAAGGTGGTATGTTAGAGTTAACTTTATTGACTGAGCAATTTGGTTCAGGTGTAATACATTCCGTGTTACCAACACTGTTATATGGGAGCTCACCACTTACTCGTTGTAGAGAACTTTTTAATCCACTTTCTACGTGATCTGAGTTTCTCTCTTTAACTTCTAACCACTGCATGAACTCTCCCTCAGCTTTCTTTGTCTGTTCAACCAAATGCTATTCTACGCTTTTATTCGTTCCGAGTTCTAGGTTGTCTAAACGCTCCGTTCTTTTCTGCATATCTTCTTTCACTACATTAGGCTCTGTTTGCAAAGTTAGCACCTGGCTTGCTAAAATATTGACTGATTCGGGTAAGTCTTTACATGCTTTTTTAAGCTCAGCATATTCAGCTTTTATTTAGTTTAGACTCTGCTCTACATTTTTATCACGTTCATTCAGTTTTACTTCTAATAGCCTACCACGCTCTGTATCCCGTTCTTCTTTCTTAAAAATTCTGCAAATGGGTCTGGAATCGTAGAACAAACTGGTGCCCTTTCAGTCTTGTCTGTTCCCAGAGTAACATTCGGTTTCGTAGATGTAACTTCGTTTGATTCCTCCATCATATTACAGTCAGCAAACGACATTGGTTCTAATGAACTAGCGCCTTCCACTTTCAGCATTGTACTGGATTCAGTGGAGGCTAACTGACTACCTTCCTCTGAATTATAAACAGTACTTTGTTCAGACATGCCTCGGCTAGCTTGTAATTCTACTTGTTTGCCTAGTTTAACCATACCTAACACAATATACATATAAATCAATAACGTTGTCTCAGTATAAAATAAAAACTTTCTGTTTTACAACACAGTACAAAACATCTCCTGTAGAATCACTACTAAAATCACACGAAAACAGGAGTACATACGCTACCGTCCATACCTTGTTTGTGAAATTCAGGTTTTTCTCTTCCTTTTAACAGTAAACTTTCCAGCATGGAGATTATTCCAGCACTGAGATCTTTTTCTTCTTTGTTCGTGCAGATCTTATATCATTCTCTTCTTTACGTACTTATTCTCACGTGATTTGCCAGACATACAGTATTTTTTGAAAGAACACTCCATCATTTCACTGCATATTACTGTATTTTTCTTCTGCGCATATCCAGATTTCACCTACATCGTACAGAAGGAAAATATAGTAACATACAGTAAAATAACGGTGTGTTCTTTCAAAAAAATAAAGGAAATGAAATTTAGCTTTGCAGTTTATTCGCACCCCACGTTAAACGGCAGATTTCAATGTGCCAGTACTGTGATTAAATTATGTTTTACATATACTTTGAAAAGGTTTCATTATTTCAGTTTTTGTTATTGCGTTAATTGAAGATGGCTATTATCATTTCAATGAAATCGTCTCTATGTGGTGCAATATTCCAACAATTGATAAAACAGTAAAAAACGATCTAGCAGCACTATGCGAATTCTAAGCCAGATACGATCGGTATCTTACGAAACACTAAAACAGAACGAAATATACCTTGATAATTATTCGCGAAAATAAATATGCTTTTAGCAGTCAATCTGCTTTACAACGTGCTACGTCAAATATAATGTTCACTTTTTGTAATGAAAGTGGTCCCCCTTTAGATATCACAGGGCAGCGCCCACACAATACCTTAAAATGACTGGTAAATTCTTCATTAAACTGCCTGGTCCAGGTCTCCAGCTTTGCTGGAAGAAAAATTATTAAATGACCTACGGAAATAGTAAGGCGATGGCGGCGGCTGCAGAGATCCAGCGATGCTGTTTTCTCTCCGTTGCAGACACTACTGCAATTCTGAAAATTGGGATTATTTGACAAAGGTTTAACACTTCTACAAGTAAAGCTCAACTCACGCTTCAACTTATGATCTGTTTAATCAGCTTGGTAAATTACATTCCGTTACAGACCTGGATAAGCAATATATGTAATAACACTCGGAAGACAACAGGCAAGAGATCAAGAAAGAGAGAACCTTTACATACACAAATCGGTTGAAGACCGCAGATGAACACTTTTCAGTACAATGATACCGTTTATTTTTCAAATGCATCATTATTGTCTACGTTTATTAAAGAATTATTTTTGTGATTGCTCGCATACAATCCGTCTTTATACATTTCATAGTACCACTAGTTTTTCTCATTTCACTCGAAGAAAATAATATTATTAATATATGTTGCTATACGGACGCTAACCGACACGAATTCCTCTCCTATGTCAACTTCTTCGTCTCAGATTTGCACTTGCAACCTACGTCCTCAAATATTTGCTGGATGTATCTTAGTCTCTGTCTTCCTCTATAGTGTTTACCCTCTAGAGCTCCCTTTTGGTCCATGGAAGTTATTCCATGATGTCTTAACAGGTGCCCTATCATTCTGTCCCTTCTTGTTGTCAGTGTTTTCCTGCCGAGGTTTCTCATTTCTTACCTTATCAGTCTACCTCATTTTCAACATTCTTCAGTAGCACCAAATCTCAAATGCTTATATTCTCCTTTGTTCCGGTTTTCCCATTGTCCACGTCTCACTGCCATACAATGCTGCTCTCCAAACGTAATTCTCAGAAATTTCTTCCTCTAAGTAAGGCCTACGTTTGATACTAGTAGAATTTTCTCAGCCAGGAATGCCCTTTCTGCCAGTGCTAGTCTGCTTTCTATGACCTGCTTGTTCCGTCCGTCATGGGTTATTTTGCTGCCTAGGCAGCAAAATTGTTTAACTTCATGTACTTCGTGATCACCAATTCTAATGTTAAATTTCACGAGGTTCTCATTTTTGCTACTTCTCATTACTTTCGTCTTTCTTCGATTTACTCTCAGTGCATATTCTGTACTCATTAGACTATTTATTCTATTCAATAGTTTTCTTCACTTTAACTGAGGATAGCAATGTCATCAGCGAATCTTATCATTGATATCCTGTCACCTCGAGTTTTAATCCGACTCTTGAACCATTCTTTTATTTCCATCATTGCTTCTAAGAAGTGTTAACTGAACAGCAAGGGCGAAAGGCTACATCTCTGTCTTACGCACTTTTGAATCAGTGTACTTTGTTCTTGTTTCCTCTTGATTCTTTTTCACATTGTACACACGACAAAAAAAGTTTCGCATCGCCTCGGTTCCGAGAGTTCCGGAAACTGTACTGAAAACTGGAATAGAGATCAACATAAACATCATTGCCGCCCTTCTTATTGCTCATGAAAACCACACACTGCATTTTGTAACACCATACAGCGAGAGCTTCAGAGGTGGTGGTCCAGATTTCTGTACACATCGGTACCTCTAATATCCAGTAGCACGTCATCTTGCATTGATGCATGCCTGAATTCGCCGTGGCATATTATCCACAAGTTCATCAAGGCACTGTTGGTCCAGACTGTACCACTTCTCAAAGTCAATTCGGCGTAGATCCCTCAGAGTGGTTGGTGGGTCACGTCGTCCGTAAACAGCCCTTTTCAATCTATCTCAGGCATGTTCGATAGGGTTCATGTCTGGAAAACATGCTGGCCACTCTAGCCGAGCGATGTCGTTATCCTGAAGGAAGTCATTCACAAGAAGTGCGCGATCGGGGCGCGAAATGTAGTCCATGAAGACAAACGCCTCGCCCATATGCTGCTGATATGGTAGCACTATCGCTCGGAGGATGGCATTCACGCATCGTACAGACGTTACGGCGCCTTCCATGACCACCAGTGGCGTTCGTCGGCCCCACATAATGCCACCCCAAAACAGCAGGGAAGCTCCACCTTGCTGCACTCGCTGGACAGTGTGTCTATGGCATTCAGCCTGACCGGTTTGCCTCCAAGCACGTCTCCGACGATTGTCTGGTTGAAGGCATATGCGACACTCATCGGTGCAGAGAACGTGATGCCAATACTGAGTGGTCCACTCGGCATGTTGTTGGGCCCATCTGCACCTCGGTCCATGGCGTCGTGTTTGTAAATATGGACTTCGCCATGGACGTCGGGAGTGAAATTGCGCATCATGCAGCCTATTGCGCACAGTTTGAGTTTTAACACGATGTCCTGTGGCTGCACGAAAAACATTATTCAACATGGTGGCGTTGCTGTCAGGTTTCCTCCGAGTCATAATCCATAGGTAGCGGTCATTCACTGCAGTAATAGCCAATGGGCGGCCTGAGCGGGGCATGCCATCGACAGTTCCTGTCTCTGTGTATCTCCTCCATGTCCGAACAACACCGCTTTGGTTCACTCCGAGACTCCTGGACACTTATCTTGTTGAGAGCCCTTCCTGACAAAGTAACAATGCGGTCGCGATCGAACCGCGGTACTGACCATCTAGGCATGGTTGAACTACAGACAACACGAGCCGTGTACCTCCTTCCTGGTGGAATGACTGGAATTAATCGACTGTCGGCCCCCCTCCGTTTCATAGGCGCTGCTCACGCATGGTTGTTTACATCTTTGGGCGGTTTTAGTTTTATCTCTGAAAAGTCAAAGGGACTGTGTCTGAGATACAATATCCTCAGTCAACGTCTATCTTCAGGAGTACTGGGAACTGGGGTGACGCAAAACTTTTTTTGATGTGTGTATATTACGCGTCTTTCCTTATAGCGTATCCCTATTTGTCTCAGGATTTCGAACACTTGGCACCATTTTTCGCTGTTGAACGCTTTTTCCAGCTCTACAAGTCCTATGAATGTTTCTCGATTCTTCTTCATTCCTGCCCCCATGTCACTGCGCCTCTGGTGGCTTTACCTTTCCTAAATCTAAACTGATCGTCATCTAAGACAGCATCAGTTTCCCTTTCCATTCTTGTGTATGTTTTTGTAGTCAGCCGCTTGGATGCTTGAGTTGTTAAGCTGATCATGCTCGCACTTGTCGGCTCTTGCAGTCTTGGGAACTGTATGGACGACGTTTTTTCGAAACCGGTCTCATACATTCTATTGTATTGACGTACTGGCTGACAAGGATCTGCTTTCAGTGGCACCAGCACTTCCCGTCGAAAAACAATTTCAAATCTGTGCACGCTCCACTACGCAGTGAAGTTCATTCCGGAATTTCTCTCGCGTTTGAAACCGATTGTTACTGGCAAGGCGTGCCATTCGTCTCCGGTCTCTGTCTGCTAGGATCTCTTTACGAGCACTGTTGTTGTGTCATGTTACATGGGTGCGGATGGTACGCGATTCCCTGTAGACATACTGAACAGACCGCATTGATACGTCATCGCACCTGCAGGAGGTCTCTGCAGTTCGCAATTAAATACTTGGTAGAAAATCATAGAACCAATTTCAGACCATTTCTAGACTATTCCAGTGTCGAAAAGCACGTGGTAAAAATGAACACCTAAATCTTTTCCTGTGAGCTCTAATTTATTTTATCGTGATGGTCTGTCCTCCCCACCCTTGTAGGTAGGAATCAACAAAATATTTTCGCAATCGGAGGAGGAAGTTGGTGACTGAACTTTGGCAAAAAGTTCTCGCCTCAACGAAAAACACCGTTGCTTTAATGATTGCTACTCCAACCTGGACTACAGGTTTGCGCGCGCCCCGTTCAAGTCACACACTGATGACAAGAATCAACAGTATCAGAACTGCGCTCAGGTGCACGCTGCAGCTATACGTACTTTAAATACTTCAGATGTGAAACTGCGTCGGTTTTTCCGTGCTTTCTTCTTTTACACAACTTTGTAATAAAACTTAGGACATTTGTGCGGTACCATTACATAAAATAACTGAACAAACTGCTGAACTATTTTTGAGCGCGTAAAATTCTTTTGACAATTTACTGCCAATAGGCATCGATAGGCCTAAAGAAAAGCTTAAAAAAATTAAGTTCGTTCTTTCTCTCGCTCCTCGGGTTTTTATCCTTTCTGGCAGTAAAAAGTCAGTCATATTGAACAAAGAACAGACGTAACCCTTTTGAAAGCAATCAACATGACTCGTACAGAAAATAAGAATTTCTTTTCCTCGATATTTTAGTAAATTTTCGTCTCCGATTATCCTTGAAAGTGTGCTGTCTGCACACGAAACCCATACCATCCGATATCATTCGACGGAATGCAGCATCTTCAGAGACAATGTTCTCTAAATCAAAGACCTCTGCAAAGATATTTAATTTCCCTGATTTTAAGGCCTCCAGGAACCTTAAATACGAAAAATTTGTGTGTCGTTTATATCCTTGACTGAAAAGTCTGCCAGATAGAGCCATTAATTTCATCATGACACTTACTTCGTAACTTTTCTTCGTAGAAGCCGGTCCCCATCTCGCTTTTCATACCCGTGACAATTTCTGCCCTACTGCGCGATAATACAAAACGAGTTGTCATTCTTTGAACTTTTCTTCGTCTACCGTCAATCCTATCTGCTAAGAATCCTGTACCATGCAACATTACTCCAGAAGAGGACAGACTAGTGAAGGCCAGTACCTTTGTTGCATTTCCTAAAGGTTTTGCAAACAATACGCAGCCTTGGTTCGCCTTTCACACAACAGTTTGTATTGACGTTTCCAATAGGAAGGAAACTGGGTAGATATTCTAATGCGTTAACGCGGAACCGATTTACGCTGAAAAAAATTAATTCCAATTCTGGTCACGAGGAGCAAATCTGGCGCTGTGAATGCAAGGAAGACGTATAGAAATGTTGTCGTATGTAGTGGAATAGAAACGGATCGTGGGCAGAAAAGGTCAAACAAATGAGAAAGGCATAATATTGATTCTATTGTTTACCACGGGTTACCCAATTTGTTCAATATGAACACCGGAGACGTCAACGTGATGCTGCAGCCATGAAACGACGTTATCAAAAGCTGCTCGCAGCAGTTCCGGTCGAGTCTGAGCAACGTGTTTCTATATACTGTCCTTTAGACGAGGTAGAGACCGAACGCGTCCCTGGTGAAAACGTTCTTTTGGATGTCCCCGAGGAAAAAACATGGATTCAGATCAGATGTTCTTGCAGACCATGCAACTGGGAAACCTCCAGAGTTAACGCATTCGTGGAAGGTTGCATTAAGCAAATATTTCACTAGGGGAGAGACATAATGAGGTGTTTCCCCATCTTGCATGAAAGCAGTGGTTTCCACACAGTTGCGCTCTTCCAAATCAGGAATCACGTTCTGTACAAGGGGGGGGTCCCGATAAAAGTGCAGACGTCACAGTACACGTGACAGACCTCCAGTGTTTTCTCTTCAAAGAAGACCGCGCCGAGCGTACGTGTGCTTGTGACTCCACGCCACACAGTCACATACGGCGACTGAAACGGCTTTTCGTACGCAACACACGTTTTAACAGTATCCCAAACAAGGAAGTACTGTGTATTCACTGCAACCTATAGTGTAAAACGTGCATCGTCACTCCATAGAATATTGTCCGGCCACATGTTATCAACTTCGATTCATGACAAAGACCGAAGAACAAATTCATAACTTTGCTGCGAATCGGGAGGTTTCAGTTGTTGCACCGTGTGGATCTTGCAAGGGTACCAGTGTGGAAGAGGCTGCAAAACCTTCCGTACTGTTGATCATGTTATGGAGAATTCTCGTGATACAGCATGATCACTAGCAATGTCAGGGGCACATGGTGCATGGTCAGTTACAGTAACAGCAACCCCGTCAATGACTTACACAGAAAAAGGACGCCTTCCTCTCCAGGTGCCACACCAAGCACACCCGTGTTTTTTGAATTTCATTAGCATCTTCTTTAAAACTATTTAACGATATCGGGATTCTAAAAAAATGGTTCAAATGGCTCTGAGCACTATGGGACTTAACATCTATGGTCATCAGTCCCCTAGAACTTAGAACTACTTAAACCTAACTAACCTAAGGACAGCACACAACACCCAGTCATCACGAGGCAGAGAAAATCTCTGACCCCGCCGGGAATCGAACCCGGTAACCCGGGCGCGGGAAACGAGGACGCTACCGCACGACCACGAGCTGCGGACACATCGGGATTCTCTTCAGACTTTTCACGCGGCGATATTCCCTCAATGCAGCACTGTAACTGCTACCATTCACATAAAACAGCTTCACTAAGAACACATCGTTTCTCTTCTCGACAACCATACTGTTCATACACGTTATGGATTTTTAAATGACAGCGTAGAACTCATACCATCACACAGACAGTGTACAGCGCAAGATTTACACCTGGTGGCCAAGGTGAGCTAATGGTTTTCATCGTAAATCGGTCCCGCGTTAAAGACTCGCATATCTACCAAGTTTCGCTGCCATACGATAATTACAGTAACTGCACTTTAATTATAACTTGAATCGTCAACATTTAAATTTGTATCACTTATCGCGTAACCGAAATTTAATGAAATTTTTTTTAGTTTTCGTGTGGAGGATCTCAAGCAAGTTTTTCACGTTGAGGAAATGCTCACGTCCTAACATGAGAGGTGCTCTCTGCCATTCTGTCACGTCTTCACGCCGACCCATGTTAATGCGCTGATTCCATACAACCGACTGACACACCTAACTTCTCTGCCATGATCCTCGTCAGCTGTGCAGGGTCATACGGCCGGCTGTTTACAGCGTTTCAAAACGACCAGCGTTTTTTCAAGCTGGTGACTAACATTTTGTACTCTGAGCTTATATAGGGTAATTCTGCTGCCCCTACCTATGAGTTCTATGCAAATTGCGAGCAAACTATTAGTCCTACAAAAAAAAAATGAAGAGGACGTTTTGGTAGAAAATTTAATGTAGTCAAATCTTGTAATGGGATGCGTTTCCGCTAGAGGTCATAGTTTTCGAATTATTCAAGAAAAACGTACAAAAGTGACCTTCAAACGCGTTTTTCTTGAATAAGATAAAATTATCTACATTTAATTTCCTACAAAAAGATCGTTTTCAGTTTTTTCTGTAGGACTAATAGTTCGCGCTTAGCGAGCGAGAGCATACGAAAATCTCGGCGCTTCAGTTTTAGAGGTGTTGCTGGTTGCATAAAACCCATAGGTAGGGGCAGCTGACTCACCCCGTGTACGCTCACGTACTCCATGCAGTGAGTGAAGCTGAGTTTGCTTCACGCAGGAAAGAGTGGCGCTTCTCACAGCTGATGCGAAGAGTCGGAAGACGCTGACGATGACCTAACACCTGTGATGAATAGCCCATCAGTCTGAGAGCCTGGCTGTGCGGGAACGCGGAACATATCTCGAGTTAAAGGACGCAGATGGCCGGTGAGGGTAGCACGGCGGGCGCAGAGGTCGCTGTGGAGAAATTACGGAGCCCGTGGGACTCAGTGAAAGCGCCGCTCGTCCACGGGTTAGAGACGCCGCCGCATCCTGCGCGGCAGGCAGAAGACGGCGCCGCGGAAGGCGGGATGCCTGGTCAGGCCACCCGTGGGCGCCTTTCCCCGCCTTTCTCCCGGGATCATCAGCGAGGGCGGGCGGTCGCACTTCGGACACGGTGTATCACCGCTCACCATCAACTGCAACGTATGACATGTCTGCACGTGAAAATGGTACACGTCGAAAGTCATCTAAATTCTACACTGGAGCGCCAACGAAACTGGTACAGGTATTCAAACTTAGAGACATGTAAACAGGCAGAATACGGCGCTGCGTTCGGCAACACCTATGTAAGACAACAAGTGTCTGGCGCAGTTGTTCGATCGGTTACTGCTGCTACAACGGCAGGTTATCAAGATTTCAGTGAGTTTGAACGTGGTGTTATAGTCAGCGCACCAGCGATGGGACGCAGAACCTCCGACGTAGCGATGAGAGGGGATTTTCCCGTACGACTTTTTACGGGTGTACCGTGCATATCAGGAGTCCGGTAAAACATTAGATCTCCAAAATCGCTGCGGTCGGAAGAACGTCCTGCAAGAACGGGACCAACGACGACTGAAGAGAATCGTTCAACGTGACAAGTGCAACCTTACTGCAAATTGCTGCAGATTTCAATGCTGGGCCCATCACACAAGTGTTAGCGTGCGAACCATTCAACTGAACATCATCGATATGGGCTTTCGGAGCCGAAGGCCCACTAGTGAACCCTTGACGCCTCGCGGGGGCTGTCAACACCGACATTAGACTGTTGATAATGGTAAATACGTTGCCTGGATGTCGAGTCTCGTTTCAAATTCTATCGAGTGGATGGACGTCTACGGGTATGGAGACAACCTCATGAATCCATGGGCCCCTGCATGTCAGCAGGGGACTGTTCAGGCTGGTGGAGGCTCTGTAATGGTGTGGGGCGGGCGCAGTTGGAGTGGTATGGGGCCCCTGATGCGTCTAGATACGACTCTGACAGATGACACTTAAGTAAGCATCTTGTCTGATCACCTGCATCCATTTCATGTCCATTGTGCATTCCGACGGACTTCGGCAGTTCCAGCACGTCCAGAATTGCTACAAAGTGGCTCCAGGAACTCTCTTTTGAGTTACTTCCGCTGGCCACCAAGCTCCCCAAACATGAATGTTATGGATCATGTCTAGGATACCTTGCAACGTGCTGTTCGGAAGAGATCTCCACCCGCTAGAACTTTTATGGATTTATGGACAGCCCTGCAGGAGTCATGGTGTCAGTTGCCTCCAGCACTAATTCAGACATTAGTCGAGTCCTTGCCGCGTCGTGTTGCAGTCATTCTGCGTGCTCGCGGGAGCTCTATGCGATTTAGGCTGGTGTACCAGTTTCAAAGAATGATTCAAATGGCTCTGAGCACTATGGGACTTAACATCTGAGGTCATCAGTCCCCTAGAACCTAGAATTACTTAAACCTAACTAACCTTAGGACAGCACACACACCCATGCCTGAGGCAGTATTCGAACCTGCGACCGTAGCAGACACGCGGTTCCGGACTGAAGCGCCTAGAACCGCACGGCCACCGCGGCCGGCGGTGTACCAGTTTCTTTGGCTCTTCGGTGTATATTCGTATGGCAAAGTTCCTATCAACATCCGCATTAAAATGTACTAAGGCTGTTATGTATCTGGTTACAGCACTTCCGATTATGGTCTTCGGGTGCGCTAAGCCAAGGCGCGCAGAAAAATTAAGGTTAGCCAGTAATGTTGTTTGCTGCAATTGGCTGGCGCTTGTAATGACACAGTAAATCCTAGACGAACGTACACATTTAAAACATATATACATATTCCACACAATAATACATAGTTTCCTTCCCTTCGTCTGCCAAGTTTTAAATTAGTTATGTGAAGTATTTCAATATACACATCTACGTGCAATTTTGCCTTGTGTCAGCTATGTCGATGTCTTTGGAGCTTAGTATCGATATAGCAGCAGTGTGGAAGATCTGAGGGGATGGCTGGCCGTGAGAGGACGGGACAGTTGGCGGAAAAAGCAGGTATGAAGTTTGGCTGCGAGTGCCGATACAGGACAGCTGCAGTTGGATCCGAGGTACGCAGTGAGTGTAAACGGCTGGAGCAGCGCGTGACCGTGGGTGCAAGTTCGCGGCAGTGGGTGATTATCCATTTGGCTGAGCAGTGCCGATGGCAACAGCCGAGACTGGGAACTGCACGAGCTTTTGTGGCTTTCGAGTTTGAATTAAGGTCTGTGAGGGTTTAGGTACGTGAGCGGACGCACTGTGGATTCGTTCATGACTGCACTTTCTCGGGAACGGCAGGCCTGTGCATTTAGTTTGTCTCCAATGATTACTGTGTAGATCGAATATAGAAGGTGCTTAGCGCTTATTCAGTTGTTTTGCTGTTATGATATTCTCGCAATTGTAGTGAGCGGTTATGCTGTAAGCATATGAGTGTGGTGGCTCTACTGATTGAGACAGTCAATTCCAAGTCTTATTGTGTCACTTCTTTCGTCTGAGTAATCCGTGTGATAAGTTTCAGGGAGCCACGGCATTGAGTTTTTGAACCATCAAGACCTTGACTGGCGCAGTTTGTACTTAGATCACTAACTTTAACATCTGCTGTGGAGACCTTAAACGAGTGGTCTTGCTGATTGTACGTTTGCTGTTATTTATCTGTTGCGGCTGCCACTATTTTATGTTTTTTGTACCATTTACTTTTATTCAATCTTTTATGTTTAGGGAAGTTCTTAGGTAGGTTTTAAGCTAAATTACTGCCTGATACACGTGACTAAACTTTGTGTGCCTCAGAGTCTATGTTTCCATAGGCAGGGACTATACTATTATTATTATTATTAAATGTATTTGCTGTAAAGTCCCATAGTGCTCAGAGCCATTTGTATTTGATGTCGACACCATTACTTGCTTGCACTGAGGCACGTTTTCCGTCACCTGACTTGTTCAGATACTATCGTGCCCCTTTCATTTCAAAGGTTGTGGGACTGTAAATAACACATCAAATTTGTTATCCTGTGTTGGCGCGGATATCTACTGGAATCTTACTGAAAGCGGTCATTAGCGTCATTAGCAGTAATATGTTGCTCTATGCCTGTTACCGGTCCTGTTGTTACTTACGATATTGGATCACTTTTTGTTCTCAAACGTAAAATTAGCAGTTGGTCATTACTGTTGCAATCGGTTACGTGACTGAAAATAGCCTCTGACATCTTTCTGCTTGAGGTAACCAGTGTTACGATCCTAGTTTAGTTGATGCCTCCAATAATTGAAATTAGTGCAAATACATACACGAGTAGCTTACTGATTAATTGTTTACCTCCTTACATAAAATGCCCTTAGGCCATTCTTGTAAGTGACTTATGTACTACTACCCGTCTATTGCACTGACTGCTTGACGTGACTTGCATCACGTTTAAAGTTCAGTTAAGTTAAGTTAACATTAAGTAAGTAAATTCAGGATTTCAGTTAACAATGGTTATTTGTCGTGGAAGGTCTTTCTTTGGTTCTCAAACGGACCGCTGGCCGTTATAACAGTTAACTGTTACCTGTGACTCTAGTCTAGAACTTTATTAACTCTTAACTGAATTAATATTTTTTTTTAATATTATTGCTATCACACCTTTGACGCGGGCCGTGGGGACATGGCGACAGCGAAGTAGCTGAGTTATGCCGACTTGTTTTTTTGTACTAACTTTTATCTTAAAATGATTGTCACGGCATTGTATCAGTCGATCTAGAGACAGAACTGTACGCCCGTGAGTACCGGACAAAAGTTATTTTCTTGAATCTGTACCTTAGCAGTGGAATAAACCTTTTGCCTAGTGAGTTATATAATAATTGCTTCCAAGATTTTAATATTGATACAGGCTATGTAGCACGAGAAGCGTGCAATATGTAGTGCAACACTTTTTTTTCGTTCAATTTCGGTTGAAAAAATTCAGAATTTGTTGTGGCACACCATGAAATGTTTCGGCTTCAATACCTGCAGTTTCATAAAGTTCCGATGGGTAGTGGTGCTATACGTAGCCTTCACAGTGACGTCTGCAACAGAAGCGCTTTCCAAGCAGATCTTGTTTTGCCTTTTCCTTTGGCTACAAACCAGAGCATCGTAGATATCCATAGGCGCTTGATGAATGTATACTGAGACCCGGAAATAAATAAAAGCACGGTGAGTCATTGGGCGAGGTGTCTGCCGTCATCGCAAGAAGGTCGCGCAAAGCAGTCTGGTTTCCCGGGTGCCGGCCGGCTGCACGCAGGTGTAACCCCTGCACTGTTGTAACGTGCGGACACTCTCATTCGAGGCGCCACAAAAACACAAATGAACTTCTCCTGACGACGGAAGGTCTTACACAAGTCCGCGCGCCCGAGAGGAGTTCACAAAACTTCATTGGACTGTTCTTTCTGATGCACGCTACAACACAGATCTCGCACCTTCAGACTTCCATCTGTTTAGCCCAATGAAGGATGCACTCCGCGGGAAGCAGGGCGTGGAGGATGGGGAGGTTATTGGTGCAGCAGGACGTTGTCTCCGACATCGACCAGTAGAGTGGGCCCGTACGGGCGTATAAGCCCTCCCATTAAGATGGCGAAGGCCGTCGCACTGAACAGAGAGTATGCTTTCAGAAAAAAATTGTTGCATTGCTTATTGAACACTCCCCGTAATTGTTTTAAAATTTCCATCTTGATTAATACTGTATTGTTTTGGATCATTTATACCTTGAAACTTCCCCTTTGAATGTAAGAATGAGTGCTGGAAAAACTGTTACGTTGATTTTCAAACAGCTAAGCAAAGCTGAACGCACTCAGACAGTTCTCTCTTTACTTATTCTGATCATCATTAAACAGACACACAATATTTTTAGCGCAACGCAATCTGACTTTCAATAATCCCTGCAAAAGAATGGCCCTGACTAACAATAACCTATACCTTTCATGAATCACTTATCTCAAAAAAATCTTCGTTACTCGAACTACTGCAATCAGCGAGCGCCAATACTGCCAGCTAAATAAAAGACTAACTACTGAAGGCACTAACTACTGATAGGCATAGTTAGCAAATGATAGATTTTGATAGAGAACAAATAGTGTATTTACCTTACTAGCGTTCAAAAAAGTAATTATATATATATATATATATATATATATATATATATATATATATATATATATATATCATTTCATGACATCCAGTCTTACAAATTTCCTCTTTCTGACGGACACGTCCAGATCGTCTGCTCACAGTAACCTTTCAAAACTCTGGCATCTCTCTCCCCACAGCCACCACTGCTGGCGGCTCACCTCCAACGCTACGCGCAGTTCACATCCACCTGCCCAATACTACACAAGCGAATATTCCAACTATGAGTCCAACCAGCCACAGACTGCACACAGTGCAGTCAGCGATTTTCATACAGAGCGGTACGTGGCGTTACCAACGTAAAAACCTAAACAGCCTACTTAGAACCTTACCACTCACCTTACCCGGTCTCTACCAGATCCGTAACTAACTGGCTTTCCCTTATTCTGCAACCTATCAACGTAAGATGCCACTTATTAGTGGGGTAGGGAACTATATGAATAATTTTTTTCATATTCTGTCGGAGCAAAGTTTTAATTGCAAATCTTATTATTTCCTGATACATTTTAGAGGTTTGAACAGAACACTGGAAGAAGCACTTGAAGAGAAGCAATGAGGTTTCAGAAGGGGAAAGGGGACAAGAGGTACCATTTGATTCTAAGTATTAATGGTGAAACATATATATAAAGGAGCAAGGAAGTATTTGCGGACTTCGTAGACTTCGAAAAGGTCCTTGATAGAGTGCAATGGGATAAGCTGATGGATATTTTGAAGAGAAAGGAGGAAGAGAAGATTGATTGCAAATGTACATGAATCAGAAAACCTGGGTACCAATAGGAAATGAGACCTCCGAAGACAGCAAGATCGGGAGATAGGTCACACAGGGCTTTGGACTCTCGCCCATCCTATTTAGCCTTTATTTGGAGGAAATAGTCAAAAATTGTTTGGATGGGAAAAGAGGCGCAGGATAGGTGGACGGAAAATTGAGCACATAAGATTCGCAAATGACATTCTAATTCTCACACAAACTGAAACTGATACTGGTACTAAACGTTCTGAATGAAGTCTGTCTAGCCAACGGTATGAAAATAAACAAAAAGAAAACGGAAGGCATGACTGTAGGCCTAAATAGAAGAGCGAAGTATGATTTAGTGCCTGAAGCCATGGACCAGATGAGAGCATTCAAGTATTTAGAAAGTTGGATTAGGGAAGATAACCATAGTGAACAGGACATCAAAGTCAGGATGGCACTGGCAAAAGGGGCACTTCGCAAGCAGAAAATACTATTAGCTAGTGGCCTAATACAGAAATACAGAATTAAGAAAACGACTAGTGAAAGACCTAGTATGGAGCGTTGTCTTGTAGAGAGCAGAAACATGGACATTGAGAAAGCAGAGCGGGAGGAGAATCGAAGCTTGTGAAACCTGGATATGGTGCAGAATGGAGATCAGCTGGACTTATAAAGTCGCGAATGAGGAGGTACTGAGAAGAGTTGGAGGCGATCGGAGGATGTTGATGAGAGCAAAGAACAGGAAGTTAACCTGGATAGGACATAATTTGAGGCAAGATTGCCTTCTGGTAGAGGCAACTGAAGGTTTTAGTCCAGGAAAGAGAGGGAGATGCAGAAGAAAATACCTGATGCTGGATGACGTCAGTAGACCGCTAGGCGCGTACCAAGGAGCGACGAGGAAAGCAAAGGATGGAGAAGCAGGAAGGGCTATGAAGTTTTAAACGTGCTGCAAGGAAGGTAACCAAATGATGATTTATGTAAAGTTGAACACAACAGAGTAGCAGAATATGTAGTGAGTAGAGTTGTAACTACTGTAGACCACCGTAAGTAACTGTAGACTACGCTAGTTTTTCTAGTATCTTTTATCAGTTATGATTGTACCCACATTACCTGTACGTTGGGTGCGTTCCATACCTATTGCGCGTTACCTCATAACGATCGCTGTCATTACGTATGCGATCAGTGTCTTGCTAGACTCCCATAAAAACTGGAAGCACTGAACCGTCTAGAACCATAATGATGATTTATAAAGGACATTTTTGTCATACGTAGTATACTCCTGTCTGTTACTTAAGAATAAACAGTATTTACAGCACAACTGAAATTGTCAGTGGTTAATTCAGGTTTCATTCGAAAATTATTGATTTGTAACGTGAAACAGAGGGATGTTGTAAAAATAAATAAAATAATACATATTTGTCATACAGCAATAGAAAACGAAATTTTTCCGACAAATAGGTAAAATAAAAAGCTGCAAAACAAAAATATATCAAACATCGCTTCAATACTTCGCCGAAAACATGTTTCCTATTATTCATAGACAACTTTCGCGTTTATTAATACTCCTGTCTATGATCATAATAAAGGACACGCTATTGATTATAAAATAACAGTTATATATATATGCACTTCATGTTTGTGCATGTAAACTATACTCACATCAAAAGTAATTGCTTTGGTTACATTTAAAAAAAGAAAAAGGAAGAGAGATCGACGGCTCCCTTTTTCTCTCATACACTTTCCCTTATGTTTCGTTCCCTACCAATTCTATACATACTACCGATAATCCTTCCATTTACTACATCATTTATGTAGTGTACCAAAACTACTGAACCATGGTTTTGGTAGAGGGCAACTCTAGCAGTGAGAAAAACAGAAGTCTGTAAACATTTTTACTACGCCTGTAACATAACTGCATTAGTTAGGCAAAGACTTTATTTATTGCAAAAGTGTCGAGCAGCAGTAGCAGTCTGTCGTTGGCTGGCAATGTACTGGTCTGTGTGTGTGTGTGTGTGTGTGTGTGTGTGTGTGTGTGTGTGTGTGTGTGTGTGTGTGTGTGTGTGTGTGCTTGGATTGCAGAGATATGGAAGAGTGATATCTGGAAGAAAAGAATGGCTTGTCATAATTGTGATGGCTATATGTTAAGGAGAGAGGAAGAAATTCATTGCCCTGTGTGACTAGATGTAAAAGTGCCACAGAAATGCCACAAAATAGGCGATGTCCACGTCAACAACGCATCTAACAAGGTAAGTTTATCAAGAAACTTGTAAAGTGCAGCTTCTCATTGATTATTACCGCATATCCGCATATGACAGGGCAGAGCAGTTAAGTCACTTTCTATGATTCTACAACTTACCACCAAAAAGCAGCAGTGAGTTTGACACTTAGTCACATAAAATCATCTCATCAAAATCTTTTAGCCGTTGCAGCAATACAGTAGATTTCATTAGCTTGACAGTATCTTTTACTATAGTAGCAGCGGTGTCTACACATGGTTAGTAATACAGATTGAATGCATGTGTGTGTGAATGCATCATCACCATCATTATAGATTATAGTTGTTCTTATTATTTGCCATGTTACTTTATTTGTCATGTTGCTATTCTTTCTGGTAGTAAAATGTCGCACGTGCGTTGCCGTTGTCAACCATCCGTTTATCATATCAACGAGAGTCAATTTTTCTATTCCGATTTCAAAATTCTGCAAGTATGCAAAATTGAGATTCCATAACTATGTGTGCTTGCGGCGATTGCATTGTAACATGGCGTTGGGTAATCCAATACACTCATGGCCTCAACATTTGATTAAGCAAGATTCTTAAACGGCGAATTCTTACAGGTTCTTTACGCACTATCAAGTGATTGAGGAAAAGCCCTGGCATTGTAACATATGGGCCGCGCACTACGCGATGTATTTACGAATTTCTTTAGTTAATAATGAAATAATGCAATCTAAATAGCTATTCTGGCACTGACAGAACTTATCTACTACATTCTCTACTTTTCTCCACTTTCAAACTAACACTGGTTGTGGGAGAGTGGCCGCGTGGTTTAGGGCGCCATGCCACGGATTGCGCGGCCCCTCCCGCTGGAGGTTCGAGTCCTCCCTCGGGCATGGATGTGTGTGTTGTTCTTAGCATAAGTTAGTTTAAGTAGTGTGTAAGTCTAGGGACCGATGACCTCAGCAGTTAGGTCCCTTAGGAATTCACATTTGAACACACATTTTTGTGTGTGTGTGGGGGTGGGTGGGGGGGGGGGATGAGAAGGAGAGGGGGGATATGTGATAGTGATGGAAGAGAGGAGTGGCTTACAAAGGAAGGTTTGATGACGTCCTACAATTTTCTCTGGACCTCCATGTACGCAACACGATGGTCAAACGTCAAATTGCTATTGCCCTACTATTTTCGACAAATTGTTACTATAGTTTAAGATTTCTATTATATGTAAGAAATTATGTTATTCGTTATGTTTAGTGTTCTTTTGGCCAAAGTAAGAGTACTTATTATAACAGTGTCCTTTTTGATAATAATCATCAATACTGTTGTTTATTTGATTGGTGCACGATGCTATAAGTCCAAAAGCGTGTTCTTGGTGGAACGTGACCTCTGGCATTTTCGAAGCTCTGCTGGTCACGGGCCGTGAGAAGCGATATAAAGCTGCAGCACGCTTCATCTCGTGGGAACGTCACTCTCTCGTGACTTTCGGCGGCGATTTCGATTCAGCTCGTGGAAAGCTGAACAGTACGCGCTAATTCTTCCGCAGGCCTTGTGAACGTGATTTTAGCTTCCCGGACCCTCTCACCAGTAATCCATGTTAACGGGGGCCAAGACTAGTCGGTGCGCATTACGATACTGCTCTTAGGACGTCTTTTTCTCCACAAACACCATAGACTGCTGTGTGACACCTAGGCCTAGTGAAAGACAAAATGTAAAGTAAACTCAATTTGTCTGTCATGTGAGACCCTAAGATTTATTATATAGTGATTGAAAAATTCGCAATACCAAAAAATAATAAATGTAGAGTAATGAAATTTCGGGAATACATTTCACTTGGTAACATATTTAAGTGATTAACACTGCAAGAGCACGGGTTAATGTAAGCACGAGACAAGGCATTGCAAATGTGAAATGTTGATACCTTGATAGCCGCCAGAATGTTGAATGCAAGCATGGAGACTTGCATGAATTGTATTATACATGCGGGATGTCAGTTTGTGGGACCGAGTTTCATACCTGCTGCACTTGGTCGGTCAATACAGGGACGGTTAATACTGTTTGTGGATGACGCTGTAGTTGTCCGATGATGTCCCATATGTGCTGTATTGGAGACATACGTGGTGATGCAGCAGGCCAAGGCAACTTGTCGACTGTATAGTATGTGGCTTACAACAACGGTTTGTGAGCGAGTGTTATCCTGTTGCAAAACATCCCCTGCAATGCTGTTCAAGAACGGCAGCGCAACAGATCGAATCACCAGGTTGACGTACAGATTTGCAGTCAGGGTGCACGGGATAACAAGGAAGGTTCAAATGTTCAGATGTGTGTGAAATCTTATGTGATTCAACTGCTAAGGTCATCAGTCCCTAAGCTTACGCACTACTTAACCTAAATTATCCTAAGGACAAACACACACACCCATGCCCAAGGGAGGACTCGAACCTCCGCCGGGACCAGCCGCACAGTCCATGACTGCAGCGCCTGAGACCGCTCGGCTAATCCCGCGAGGCACAACGAAGGTGCTCTTGCTGTCATACGAAGTCGTACCCCAGACGATAACTCAGTATGTAAGTCAAATGCATCCAACACTCCGACAGGCTGGTTGCAGGCCTTCAACTGGCCTCCTCCTAACCAACACACGGCCATCACTGGCACAGAGGCAGAATCAGTTTTCATCCGAAGACAGAACAGACCTCTATCTTTACCTCCGATGAGCTCGCACTTGACACCACTGAATTCGTAAATGGCGGCAGCTTTGGGTCAGTGGAATGCACGCAACAGGACGTCTGGCTCGTCGAAGTATCAAATTTGTAACAGTTCGTTGTGTCACCGTGGTGCCAACTACTGTTCAGGTTGCTGTTACAGATGAAGTACCATTCGACAGAGCCATACACCGAACACGAAGGTTTTTCCCGCTCGATAGCGCCACGTTGTTGTCCACAGACTGGTCCTCTTGAGAACGTAATCCTCGTGCCCACCCCTACCACCAACCACGAACGCTGGTTATATCCTTGCCAAGTCTTTCTGCAGTATCGCAGAAGGAACATCCAGCTTCCCGTAGCCCTCTTACACAACTCCGTTCAAACTCACTGAGGTGTTGGCAATGGCGTTTTTGTCGCCTTAAAGGTATACTTCACTAATATCAGCTCGCCATGTCCAAAGGTATCTAGCGATCAAGACCGTTACAGTGTGTATTTAAACGAAACCTGGATTGCATCCTCATGGTGGTGCTACTAGCGCCTTTCTTATGCAACTGGAGCGAAATTTGAACTGGCACATTCTTCCAGATGTAGAAACACGTCTACTAAATTTCTTTTATGTCGCACAACTCCTTGTTTGTGTTGTGATTTTTTCTTCCGTATGTAAGAGAAGATCATAAAGTTTCCGTCAGAGTTCACTGGTGCAGTGTACATGCAACCCAACGCGACCCCGACGGAGGTGTACACATACCGAGACGTAGGCAAGGGGTTAGTGCGACCTTCGAAAGGAAACTTTTTGGTTGCCTCTTACATAAAGGGTGTCCTACAAATATTGAGACGAACTTAGAGAACCAAATCGAGGCCAGGAACTCGAGATTGGAAGCGTCATCCAACGACGCTATACAGCGTCGAAGTTATGGTTGAAGGTCTGAAGATGATTATGTGATGATCGGCGTCGGTTAACTTTTAATGAAAGTGCCTTGCGATCTAGACTGTTTTATAATTAATTTCAAACATTAGATTGTGATCGCTGACTTTTTCCAGCAACGTTTTAAAAAATAAATTAATTATAGGTTTCTTATGGGCACTGGAAAACTTTAGGTATCAGTTTTCCAGTCGCTGTGATTGAACACTTCTGATGTAAGGAAATATTATTATTATTATTATTATTATTATTATTATTTAAGCATCAGATTTAGAAGGGGAAGCAACATATACTTGCGTGGCTCCCTTTCCCGTTTAGAAAGTGCCGCGTACCACTGTGGAACAAAAAAATGTTCAAATATATGTGAAATCTTATGGGACTTCATTGCTAAGGTCATCAGTCCCTAAGCTTACACACTACCTAACCTAAATTATTCTAAGGACAAACACACACACCCATGCCCGAGGGAGGATTCGAACCTCCGCCGGGACCAGCCGCACAGTCCATGACTGCAGCGCCTTAAACCGCTCGGCTAATCCCGCGTGGCACACTGTGGAATAGCGAGGCTTTGTGCGAGCGATGTGTGATTAGAGAAGTTTGCTAAGAAATTCACGGACGTCACTCGCACTGAAAATGTACCTAAGGGCCAGTTTAAAACTGAATTTAACGAATATTACAATGAGACGTCGGATACGGTTGGCTCTGTAAAAAAAAGCTTTGCACATAGAACGTAAATGATTAAGCAAACACAAATTTAGAGTATTTGACACTATAATTACGAACTTGGACGTACATATAACATGTTAACACTTACGTCAATAACAATGACAGAGCTTGAGTGGCTTGAAAAGTTTAGAAATCACGTAGAAATGTCCATTCATTAACCACTCTGTCTTTTTCACACATACTAGTCTCACACGCAACAAAACGACAGTATTTATCAATAGATTTAAACAAATTACGAATCTTATAATGACACCTATGTAATGGCGCGCCCGTATTATGAAGGAAATAAAGAGAGAGTGATATCGTCCGGTAGTCTACGATGGGTCGCGCTTTCTTCTTCTTCTTCGTCTTCTTTTTTTTTTAAAATATTCAAATGGCTTCAGAATCTGTCTTTAATATGGATGTTTCTACATGCGCGCTGAAATAGTCTATAGTCTCTTAGGCGTGTCAGAGGCGCTGGATTCATTTCTCCTTGTAAATCGTCAAAATACATCATTACAATGCGTAGTTAAATATTATTCATTGAAAAATAAATGGCTTACTCAAATCAGTATTTTATGTGACGAGATGTGGCGGTGTGAAAATGCAACATCTCACACTGCGCCGTGCACGAATGCCTTATTTTATAGATACTACCACCTGCGACAAGAGTTCGTTTCTCTCCCTTATGCGATAACGTGCTCGTCTTTCAGCTGTCATACTCGGAATTGTTTTCTTAAAACTTTAATTCTATACTAACAGAAAAGTTTGATATATTAATTTGCCTATCTTGTTATTATTCCTTACTGATTTCCTTGCCTCATTAATCCTCCTATTCCTAACAATTTCGAAGCGGAAAAAAATGAAAAAAGAGCTGCAGATTGGATCTGGAACTCTAACAGAGATCCTTCGCTTCCCAACCGGATGCTACGTCAGCGTTTTCCAAGGCGGTATTTAAATGGTAGCCGAAAAATTTTCTTTCCTGGATTTCTAGGAATACATGCGTTCTCGGTCCCCATATGTGGTGAAGAATTCTCTACTTTCAATTATCTATCGATCATATCAATTCTGTGACGATCGCGCTCCATAAATTTTAGGAATGTTCTTTCCCAAAACGGCCGGGAAGAGGGGGGGGGGGGGGGGGGAGGGAATGGAGTATTGAACCAAAACGTCTTACAGTCTTTCATTTCTGGTTGTATAGAAGCGACTTCCCAAATATGAGCCGAATCGGTTGGCAGTGTCTGAGGCCTTGCCATTTAAGCGACTATCCCCTGGTGACGGATCCCAGTCACAGCCACTGGTTACCTATCTAGCGGCTTCTAAGAACAATAAAAATTTATATATTATATTTTAATATCTTCTAAAAAGCTTCTGGAAACCGCTATTGATAATCCTATATTCTAGGATTATACACGAGCGGTTTCGCAACATTATAATCGTCTCTTCAGGTGAAAAAAATCGACAAAAAATACAAAGTGAATTAGAAGCAGATTAATAATACTAATAATGTGAAGTACCTAAATTAGAAAAAGAGGGACTGAAATACTAATACAGCTAACTTACCGTTAGGAAATAGAAACAGTACAGTCTCCTAAAGTTCGGATGATACTATTGTTTGTCACTGTCAGTTAAATGGATGTTGAGTAATCCAAAAGAAAGAAAAAAAAAAACGAGTTAGTGGTTGCGTGCCGGTTAGCTCAATATTGCGCATTGCAAGTCTCGTATTTTAGACCTCCAAAAGGGGACATAGCGCAAGAAACCCGAAAAACTATGGGAAAACTAACTTAAGCTAAACTAAAAGAATGATGGTTCACCAGTGTTACAAAACCGGTGAAAACTGCAAAAAACCACCTGTAGTGACCGTAGCTATGTCTGATTGCCTGAAACAGGAAGGCCTTACTTCGTGTTATTAATATTCTCCTAATCCACACTACATGTTTTTGTAGTTTTTTCACCTGAAGGTGCGATGACAATATCTCGAAATCGGTCCTGTATACTCTTTGAATAAAGCATCATCAACAGTTAATGCTCTTTCCAGAAATTTTTTAGATTATTTTAATAAAACTTTTTAAAGAATTTTTTTATCGTATAAAAGTATCAACCAAGATGTGGAACCCCGCACTGTAAAGTCATATGTTTTTATGAGAACGTTTCAACGTCGCAACGCAGTAAGACAAGTATTACAGTTATAAATGAATATATGTCAAAGAAGTAAGCGTACAATTTGTGTGCCGCTAAAACTCAAAAACGAGTCTGGGTAAGATCAAGGTATGGTAGCCCGTCATCCCCCATCCATGAAGAAGGATCCCGTTTTTACTTGAAAGGCGTGCTTTTAAAGATATAATGTCTGAGAAATTTGGCCCTCTAGGAATTTCTAGAACGTTCCAGAAAGCTCGAGAGTATTCGAGAACATTCCAAACATTTGAGAGTATTCGAGGGCATTCCACAGCATTCCGGAATATTCCATAATGATCCGGAATGTTCTGGAATGTTCAGCAATAGTGCGAAACATTCGGGAGGATTCCAGAATGTTCGGGAACATCCCAGACCATTGTGGAACATTTCAGAACATCCTCGAATGTTTTGGAATGTTCTGAAACAGCGTGGACCATTCGAAACCTTTATGGCATGTCGAATTCGCCACTGGTGGAGATGAAGATGTTTGGTTTGTGGGGCGCTCAACTGCGCAGTCATCAGCGCCCGTACAAAGTCCCAATGTTTTCACAGTCTAATTGTTTTTACAGTCCATTCGAGCCACTGTCACGAATGATGATGATCATGAAATGATGAGGACAACACAAACGCCCAGTCCACGGGCTGAGAAAATCAACAACCCGGCTGGAAATCGAACGCGGCACCCCGTGATCCAGAGGTTGCCCTGGTGGGGCTACCCATTGGTAGGGGTATATAAAGCAAGACCCATCATGGGTTCGAAGGTCAGTTTCCTATCAGTGCGAAGGGAGAAACTAAAAAAGTAGTGCAGTGAGTGAATAAAAACAAACAATGAAGTGTGAGTAGTCAACGTGATACAATAAATAAATATAAATCGAAAAGAAAGTGTGTAAAGTGTATTTAGTGTCCAGAATGAGATTTTCACTCTGCAGCGGAGTGTACGCTGATATAAAACTTCCTGGCAGATTAAAAGTGTGTGCCAGACCGAGACTCGAACTCGGGACCTTTGCCTTTCGCGGGCAAGTGCTCTACCAACTGAGCTACCCAAGCACGACTCACGCCCCGCCCTCAGAGCTTTACTTCTGCCAGTATCTCGTCTCCTACATTCCAAACTTTACAGAAGCTCTCCTGCGAACCTGCAGTTTGGAATATAGGAGACGAGATACTGGCAGAAGTAAAGCTGTGAGAACGGGGCGTGAGTCGTGCTTGGGTAGCTCAGTTGGTAGAGCACTTGCCCGCGAAAGGCAAAGGTCCCGAGTTCGAGTCTCGGTCCGTCACACAGTTTTAATCTGCCAGGAAGTTTTATATCAGCGCACACTCCGCTACAGAGTGAAAAATCTCATTCTGGACACTAAATACACTTTACACACTTTCTTTTCAATTTATATTTATTCGCCGCGCGGGATTAGCCGAGCGGTCTAAGGGCGCTGCAGTCATGGACAGTGCGGCTGATCCCGGCTGAGGTTCGAATCCTCCCTCGGGCATGGGTGTGTGTGTTTGTCCTTAGGATAATTTAGGTTAAACTCGGTCCGGCACACAGTTTGCCGGCATGGTAGCTCAGCGTGTTCGGTCAGAGGGCTGCGTGCTCTCTGTAATAAAAAAACTGAGTCCACGAATCAACGATCAACTTGAACGGATGTCTTGTGACGTCCGCACAGACCAAACGCAACAAAACTATATCGAAAAAAAAAAAAGTTGGTAGAGCACTTGCCCGCGAAAGGCAAAGGTCCCGTGTTCGAGTCTCGGTCCGGCACACAGTTTTAATCTGCCAGGAAGTTTTGTATTTAGTGTATTTGTTAGTAAAATGTTGATTTGATTTATATTTTAGACAACACCCAAACGTAAAAGAGGAGGAGATCCTGCCAATTCTGAAACAAAACGGCGAAAACAGAAAGAACAGCGAAGAAACGAACAGACGAAGAGCGCGAAGCACGTTTTGTTCCCAACGAACGACAATGAGCACCGTGATATGCAGAGAAACTGAAAGACAACGAAATTAACGGAATGAAGAATAAAGAACAGCGACACCATCTTACGATAAAAGACTTCGAATTCAAGCCAACCATGAAAACATCACACTATGAGAAGCGCGGACAAGGACAAGTAAACATTACACCCTAACAAATGAAGTATTTCACTACGACCCGACGAAAGAAAATAACAAGTCGTAATAGGAAAAATGGATAAAATCTGCCAATTTTGCAACGCGAAAAAATTCGGTAGAGAAACACTAGGGTTCTGTTGCTTGAGTGGAAATATTCGATTGCCACTGCAGGAAGCACGTCCGCAAGAATTTATACATGACCGAGGAAACTCCAGAATCAAAACAATTCCTCCAAAACATAAAAGGTACGATATCTGCTTCCAAATTGCTCCTTTCGGTGACACTTCGATCAACACAGAGATGAAATCGAATATATTTTTTCCATCCAAGAACAGATATATCACAACATGCGATCATTAGTACCACTACCCAACGAAGACCACATAAGTTTCTGCAAGTATGTTTCATCGGAAATGGAATAGAAATTGATCAACCATACACAAATATCAGTGAACTGAGGCGAGAAGTAGTCCAAGATATACAGAGCGTCTTATATAATCAACTGATTTACGTATTCAAAACAACACTAGATTGATTGATTTATTTCGATTACTATAAAGTTATAATTCGAGCCGACAAAAAACCACCTCGAATACACGAATATCGATTGAATGCACGTCAGATAGACGTACTCGCCCTTATCATTGTGGTCAATAAAAACACAACCAGTGTGATAATTGTTCAACGAAGAAAAGAAGTGAAGTGTCTGCAGAAGTGCCAACACTGTGTTGTTTGAGGAAACCGAAATGCACGCTATAAGCTCACGCCGGATGGCGTGAGGTCTGAAACAGGATACGTAATGAATGCTATAAAGAAAAGTACGTAGCTTCTGGAATACTTAACTTTAATTCTTAGTTGTAGAACATCGCTCTTGATGATACAGAAGTATTATAGCAACTGAATACGGCGCCTTGCTAGGTCGTAGCAATTGACTTAGCTGAAGGCTATGCTAACTATCTTCTCGGCAATTGAGAGAGTCTTCGTCAGTGTCTGTTGCTAGCTACGTCGGCTGTACAACTGGGGCGAGTGCCAGGACGTCTCTCTAGACCTGCCGTGTGGTGGCGCTCGGTCTGCAATTACTGACAGTGGCGACACGCGGGTCCGACGTATACTAATGGACCGCGGCCGATTTAAAGTTACCACCTAGCAAGTGTGGTGTCTGGCGGTGACACCACAAGAAGGACTACAAAGCATTGCGGAGACACACCGTTCATATGATGTCTTCCAATATACATTAATATTTCTGCACGGAGAGGACCGATATCATTTTAATTTGAAACAAATCCAACCTGAAACAGGGGTAGAAACAAATAAAAATCACTTCCAAGAAGTTCTATGCTTACCGCTTAATGATCAGATACAATGAAACATATAGTCACATTCTCAACACTCTCCGTTTATTCCAACAATTCCCGGTAGATATGTATCCAAAAGTAGAACGGAACAGTTGCTTTACATAAGACGAATCAGAAGAAACTAGGCACAGAACAATACATCCATCTTCTAGACGCAATCATAAAAACGGAAACACTGACGACATTGGAACGATGGTAATCTTACCCTCATTATGAGTAGGAAGTCCGAGACACATGGACAGATACACTCAAGATGCTGTGACCTACATAAGAAAATATGGACGACCTGACCTCTTCATAACATTCACATGCAACTTGTCGTGGCCAGAAATCAAAGAACAACTAAGATGTGGACAAACCCTCGTGCATCGACACGACCAAAACATTACTAGAATTTCAATACCGTATACAGTATCACAGATGTCACTGAAGTCAGCACTTTAGAATAGCAATATGGCGGCGAGAACAAAGGATGTTTAAACAGCTGTTTATTTATTGATAAAACAGCTGTAATAAATGGGGATAAACTGATATAACTACGTTACCTTTAGAGTTTTAAAAATTGTTAACACATTTGTCGTCTTCGGCTGTAATTTCCCGTATAGCAGACGGAAGATACAAGGAAAGGAACATGTCACAATGCAAGAATAACTAGAAACATGTTAAGTATTTTTGCTTTTGTGTTGTATACAATACCAAATAGTTACATTGCAGTTTGTCTAAAATACCGTCAGTAATTAAATATTTTATATACATTTCATAAATCTAGTATTAACAGTCGTAGCTTAATGACTTGTTTTTAACCAGTTTTGATCAACTTTGGGTTTTCTTCGGATAGTATGCTCGTTATGAAAGTGCTCCTATAAGCAAAACGTGCTACTTGTCGCTGATAAAAGCTGTCTTTATTCGAGTGTTTTTACAAAGCCTTCGGTCTGCTTTAGACATGTGTACGAGTGGGTACACCCCATGGGTACACCTCCATCCCTCCAAAATAAAAACCGGAATAACATTGCCGTGGGCGGCGCCTGTGTAGTACATGTTTCTGTTACTAGGCGTGTATAGCGCAACTCATTGCCAGTTCAGTGCCGCCTGTGTTGTCGACCTGGCATGTTCTGTCCATCTGCAGTGACTGTTCCTGCTAGCGCTGTTTTGTTTTCTTTCGTTTTTTATGATGGCAACTTTAAGTGAGCAACATGCAGCTATAAATTTTGTTTTCTACTCGGTAAAAGTGCTGTTGAAAATGTTTTAATGTTGAAAACAGCTTACAAGATGACACTATGGGAAAAACGCAAGTTTACGAGTGCTTTGCTCGATTTGAAAATGACGACATATCGATTGATGAAAAACCTCGTTCTGAACGTCTATCAGCTGTCCGAATCGACGAAAATATTGAAAAAAGTTGAGAGCTTACGCTCACAGATCGTCGACAGACTGCTGACCAATTGTCAGACATTGGTAGGTTATCTGAAAGATCTGAATGAAGCTTGTGTGGAATATGGGATGCAAATAAACACAACAAAAACAAAGAGTATGGTCATCAGTAAAAGACGCAGACTATCCAATATTAAAATAGGACAATCTACCATTAGCCAAGTAAGTGCATTTAAATATTTTGGGAGCACAATAACTGAAGACTTGAGATGTCACCAGGAGGTGAAAACTCGAATTGCCGTAGCGAAGGAGGCATACAACAGAAAGAGGAGACTCTTATGTGGCAAATTAGATAAAGGTATAAGGAAAAGGCTTGGCAAACGTTTTGTCTGGAGTGTGACACTATATGGGGCAGAGACGAGGGGATGAAAACAGGTTAGAAGCACTTGAGATGTGAATGTGGAGGAGAATGGAGAGAATAAGCTGGATGGAAAGAGTGAGTAATGAAAGAGTATTGGAAAGGGATGATGAGAGAAGATGTCTGCTGAAGGTTGTAAGAGAAAGGAAAAAGAACTGATTGGGACATTCATTGAGAAGAGAGTGCTTGCTAGCAGATGCTTTGGAAGGATTGGTTTGTGGGAGAAGACTTAGAGGAAGAAGGAGAAGAAGATAGACGACATAAAGGGAAGAGGAAATTATGCATACCTGCAGAGGATGGCAGAAGACCGGACAGCCTGGAGAACTACCATGTGAAAACCTGCCTTTTGGCAGAACAGTGATTACGATGATGGTAGGTCATCTTGGAGCTCGGTTCAGTGAAGATTTGGAAATGAAAAGGGTTGCTGCCAAGTTTGTTTCTCGGTTTCTGACTGACAATCAAAAGAAACATCGAGTTGAAACATGTCGTCCTTTGAAAAAACAGCTTGAAACTGATCGAGATTTTCTGTCAAGGTCATTGCTGGTGATTAGTCATGGGGTTATTATGACGCCCCAGAAACAAAGCAACAGTCATACAAATGGAAGATGTCAAAGTCATCCTGACCAAAAAAATGTCGTCACATCAAAACAATGCTGACTTGTTCTTTTGATGCCAAGGGCGAAGTTCATTCAGAGTTTGTTCCCCCAGGTCAGACCATCAATCAAACCTTTTATTTGGAAGTTTTAAGATTTCACAACAGTTTTCGTCAAAAAAGACCGGATTTATGGCATCAGTAGACTGATTCTTCCATCACCACAACGCACCTACAAACACAACCATCTCCGTTGCACAGTTTCTGGCTAAAAATGGCATGGTTCCATTGCCCCACGCACCTTACTCAACTGACATGGCTCCATGCGACTTTTTCTTATTCCCACGCATGAAAAGAGGGATGAAAGGACACCGATTTGATAACATTGAAGAAGTCAAGTAAAAAACGAGTGAGGAGCTTTCAGCAATTTCTGAAGATGACTACAAAAAATCTTTTGAGCAGAGGAAGCACCGGTGGGATTAATACACTAGTTATAATGGAGAGTATTTTTAAAGGGATATGGTTGTTCTGAAACAGATTGAAAATACATAGGTATTAAAAAATAATTCCAGTTTTCTTGGGTAACCCCTCGTATACATAACTTGATGTTCTTCTCATATAACACGAGTCTACAATATGTATGTTAACCTCAACTGATGCACAAATATTTGCCCAAGTGCAGAATTGATTAGACCATCTCGTAAAGGTTACAACGTCATTTTGATTCAGAAAATCGAAGTAGTACCTTGCTAAAACTTGCCGACGCCGCCATATTAACTCACCAAACGTTAGACTTCAGTAAAAGGTGTGTCTTTCCAACTAATAATATATGTCTGTGGACACTACTTAATAACCCTAGTTTTATGTCAAAAACAAATGAGTTTTATTGAAGACATCACAAAACACCACATCTTTCGAACCGTTAGATGCTGGATGTACACGACGGAATGGCAAAAAGGAGGACTGCTTCACTCATACAATCTCATATGGCTACACGACAGAATTCATCCCACAGATAGCGACAAATCATCCAAGCTGAATTTCCCAGTCCACAAGAAGATCCGGAACTGTAAGACATAGTAGTGAAAATCACGATTCACGGACCATGCCGGGCTGAAACCCCCATTTGCTATGTATGAATGATGGAAAATGTACAAAAAATACCCAAGACCATACTTGGACCACACACACACAATCCAGAGTTGGTGGCTATCCGAAATACAGAAAAATACGAATACGGGACAGCGACGAACTGGAAATAGATAATCAATGGATAGTGCCGCATAACACACCATTTTTCAAAATGTTCCAAGCGCACATAAACGAAGAATACTGCAATACAGTGAAATCCATCAAACATGTAATTATGTGAACAAAGGCAGTGACGTGGCAGTACTTGAAATAAACAAATACAGCTAACAGCAAAACAAAAACGAAGATATCCTCATGTACCAAATGGGAAGATCAACAGTAACAGAGCAGCGTGGCGGATTTTCTGTTTTCCCATACATGAACCCGAACCAACTGAGCAACAATTTAGCATTACATTTGGAGAACGGATAGAGACTTCACTTCACAAAAGACACCGCCAGAAAAACTGCAAGCGAACCACCTCAGAACACAACATTAACAGCTTTTTACCAATAGCGTCAAACGGATCCATTCACGAAAACATTACTATTACGTCGACGTCCCTACCTATTATACGTGGAACACAACAAGAAAAAGCTTTCAACGACGAAAACAAGGAGTTCCAGTACAAGATTATCCAGGGATCACGAAAACTGAAGTACTAGGTTGCGTATACATCGTATATCTGAACAACGCCGAATGTTTATATCTCTGTATGTTGCTGCACAAAATACGGGGACCAACAAGTTGCACAGATCTCACCAGGACTGTTGATGGTTACCTAAGCCAGAGGTACAGAGGAGCATGCCAACGCTTAGGACTGCTGGAAAACGACAACCACTGGGAGTTAACACTACAAGAAGCCTCACTCACAGCCTCAGCGGAACAAATGAGAGGCTTATTTCGCCATAATTGTAACAACATGTAACCCATCGAATCCAAAACAACTGTGGTACGCCTTCAAAAAGAGTATAAGTGATGACATACTGTAGCAAATCTAACAAGCTCATCATGATCTGACCGTCGAATTCAACGACGATATCTTCAAGAAACACTCATTCGCCTACAAGATAGATGTTTAGGAATAAACTACCAAACATAAGTACAACTTCGGACGCAAGCACCACGAAAATATGCTATTAGTGTGCTAAACTTCAAAATTACAAAGCAAAAAAACTACAACAACAACGAACTACTTCAATGTATTGCTCACAACAGGCCACTCCTCAATAAAAATTAAAATGAAAATTGCAACGTTATCAGGGACCGGATCGACAACGACACTGGGGGAATTATTTACTTGGACGCGCCGGGAAAACGATACTAATAAATCTATTGTTGGAGGAAATACTTGCTAAACGACACATCGCACTGACACTGACATCACGCGTCGTGTAGCCGCACTTATGGATGGAGGACGAGCTGTCTATTCTTCCCTACAACTACCGTTGAATATAGCCGAAGAACAATTTAGCATATGTAGAATCTGAAGAGCATCAGGACGAGGTGAACTTCCACGGCAAGCTAAATTTATATTCTGGGACGAATACGCAATGGCATATAAAAAATCACTCGAAGCAATGGACAGAAAATTACAAGACTTGCGAGGGAACTCTGAAGTGATGGGAGGAGCCTTACTCATTCTCTCAGGAGATTTTCTATAAACACTCCCACCTATCCCCAAGTCAATCCCTCAGGGGGCTCAGCATTCATTTGCTTGGTACGGGCTTGGCAAACCCGGGGTCCTCGAGCTGTGGACTGGTGTGCGCCGCCAGTCTGCTGATACCGTAAGCTCTGGGCATGCTTCAGCGACCACAGTGTGGCGCAACGGTGGAACGTTGTGTCGTAGGGACCGGGGATCTTGGCTTGATTGCCTGGATCGCGAGGACGGTACATACCTCTATAAAAACCCTTCAATCTTAAGGTGTGCTGCGCGCCGATAAGATGCATGGCTGTTGAGGTGGAACAGTCGCTAGCGGGCAACCTCTGGGGAACCTGCCGCACCTCACTTGTACAAGGCTTATCCAGGTATGCGGGGCTCAGTCTGGATGGACATAAGTTTCCCTAGCTGCTCGTGGGACGACCATGGATACCACGAATTCTTCCTCTTTTTCTCCTTCTAATTTTTCGCTGGCCAGTGGGACGGGTGGACAGCTGGTAGGCACTACCACCCAATCAAACAAGAGGGCTAGGTTAGCCAGTCTTCCTGACACATGCGTCAGCAAACGTACAGCAGTTCAGAGTAACAGAGCACATACTGACAACCAGAATGTGTTTTTAATAATAAAAAGGAAAGAGGGTTCCTTTGAAAAGGTTTCGCCATTCTATATCCAAAAGGGTCTAGAAGGAATAACTGGAACTTTAAAATTAGTGAAGCGTTTACGGAATGGGATACTGCTTGTTGAAACATCAACTTCTCAACAAGCAGTTAACCTTCAAACAGCTAAAAGCTTGGGAGAATACACAATCGATACAGAGCTTCACAGCACCCTGAACTTCAGTAAGGGTGTTGTGACCTGTAGGGATCTCGTTGACATTCCTGTAGAAGAATTAAAGAGTGAGTGGGCTCAGGAGGGAATTGTTGACGTTCAGAATATCATGAAAAGGATGGCTGGGAACCTAGTGAAATCTGACTCCTTCATTCTTCAATACCCCCAAACTCCCAGAACACGTCAAGGCAGGATTTCTTCGCCTAAACGTCCAGTCGTATGTCTCAAACCCAATGCGCTGTTTTAAGTGCCAGCGTTTTGGGCATACAACTCTAGGGTGTAAAGGAGAAGCGATGTGTGGCAACTGTAGTAAGGCTGCCCATGACGCAGTTGACTGTTCGTCTCCTGTCCGATGAATAAACTGTTCTGACAGCCACCCTGTTTGGAGTAGGGACTGTTGAATCTTCCTAGAGGAACGTAAAATACAAGAAATAAAAACAACTAAGCGTATCCCCTACAGTGAAGCCAAAAAGATCTTTAAGGCCATGCAGCCCCCCACATTCGTTACGTCTTTTGCCTCCATTGTTCAGAAGCCGCCTCCAAAAGTCGATGCATGTACACAGACGGAGGTTGTTAGTGTTGGGACGAACACCTGCACATGTTAGTGCACTTGCAAGGCAGCAAGTGTATCAGAGCCTGTAGCCCCTCCTCTAACAGCAGAGAAGGTACAGTAGCTAACATTGAAGAGCCCCAGGCATCTCCGATGGCTGAGGCTGTTCCAAAGCCCAGTATGGTCATAAATACCCCAGCTCCAGTTCCAGCAAAGCCCCCTAAACAAAGGAAAGCACACGTCAAGCAGCACCAACAGATTAAATCGGCTGGTAAACCCTCGGATCATGTTAATGTGGTCCCACCAGACGCTTCATCAGACTCTTCCCCAGAGCTGATGGAGTCTGAGAATATGGGGCAATCATCTCGCCCCAAGACTGAGCCTCCACCCGCTGCAGTCTCCCCACCCCGGCGGAAAGAGGGGCAGAAAATACAACCACCGTGATGGCTCCCATATTACAATGGAACCTGCAAGGGTTCAGGATACATGTGGAGGAACTACGTCTACTGACTCAGGATAGACCTATGTGTGTATGTCTGCAAGAGACAAATTTCAGTGAAACATACACCCCTGAGCTACGTGGTTATGTCCTCCACAAAAAGGACGACCTGAGTGGACAGAGAACTCGAGGAGGAGTAGGTATCTTCGTCAATACCGACTACCACTCCTCGCCTCTCTCCCTCACGACGAATTTACAGGCAGTTGCAATATTACTACATGTGCATCATATGCTAACAGTATGTTCGCTTTGCCTGCCCCCACATGATGTGCTCGACGAAGAGGCTCTCAGTGATCTTCTTATACAGCTTCCCCACCCCTTCATCCTCAGTGGTGATTTTAATGCACACAATATGCTTTGGGAATCTGTGAGTACGTGCCCCAGGGGTAGAGCAATCGAGAGGCTTCTTCTGTCTTCCACTGCCTATTTGCTAAGTACAGGTCAAAGCACGCATTTTTGCATTGCAACTGGGTCGTTCTCTGCCATTGATCAATCGCTTTGCTCTCCAGCCATCGCCCACACTGCTGAATGGGAAGTGGTTGATGACTTACACGGCAGCGATCACTTCCCCATCTGGATTCACCTGCCACATGCAGTGGAACCGGAAATGGAACCGCGTCGATGGGTGCTCGGTAGAGCCAACTGGGCACTGTATAGTCAGCTAGCCCAGTTTGAACATCGGGTCAGTGTCCAGGAATGGGTGGATCATATTACTGAAGTGATCCACCGCGCCAGTGAAGCGTCCATCCCACAGTCCACGGGACAACCGAAGCGGCAGCCTGTCCCTTGGTGGAGCGACGAATGCGCTCTGCAATCAGGGCTAGGCGGGCAGCTCTGCGTAGGTTCAAATGCCGGCCAACTGTAGAGAACCTTGCAGCCTTTCGGGTGGCGAGGGTAAAGTGCCGTCGGATTATACGAGAGAGCAAGAAGAGGTCGTGGAAGCAGTTCCTGAACACCATTAATCGTTCTACACGAAGTTCCATTGTATGGGAGACCATCAGCAGGATTTCTGGGAGAGGTGGGAGTCATTTTGCAGCTATTACTGCAACCGCCAGTCAGAATCCAGCTTTCCAGCCCCACAGAGTGGCTGCTGAGGGGAGCAGTTTTGACTTCCGCTCACCCAATACAGAAGAGTACAACTGCCCATTTTCCATGTGGGAACTGGATTCTGCATTGTGTGGGGCTCGTGATACATCCCCTGGTCAGGATAGAATCCACTATAGCATGCTGCGGCACCTCACAGGTAGAAATAAAGAAATCCTCCTCCGACTTTTTAATCTTGTTTGGATGTCCGGTCACTTCCCTAACTCGTGGCGTGAAGCAATTTCAATTCCTCTTTTAAAACCTGGGTGTTACCGTAGTGTTGCCCTCACTAGCTGCGTGGGAAAGACCTTGGAGCGGACGGTCAACCGCCGCCTTGTCTGGATGTTAGAATCCAGACAACTCCTTAGTCGCTTTCAGTTTGGGTTCAGGAGCTAAGGCTCCGCCTTTGATAACCTGGCCCTCCTGGAGGCGGCTATACAACAGGCTTTCCTGCGCCAGCATCACCTGTTGGGAATATTTTTTGACATTGAAAAGGCATACGACACTACTTGGAGGCATCTTATCATCAGGCAGCTCCACGAATGGGGTTTTCGTGGATGTCTTCCCAATTTTATTCGGTCCTTCCTGTCGTCACGTTATTTTCGGTACCGAGTCGGAGACATACTGTCTGGTCGCTTTGAACAAGAGAACGGTGTCCCTCAAGGTAGTGTTTTAAGTGTGACGGTCTTTGCCATTGATATTAATAGTATTACGTCTGTCGTGAAAAGTCCTGTGCAGTGTTCCTTGTTTGTGGACGATTTCTCTGTATTTTGCTCTTCTTCAAGCCTTGAAACGACGACCCGTCAGTTGCAACTCACTCTGCGACGTTTGGATGAATGGGCACAGAAGAGTGGTTTTAAGTTTTCAACTGATAAGTCAGTGTGTGTTCTTTTTAACCGTTCTCGTTCCATTTTTGACTTGCCTGAGTTGAGGATGAGGGACACCGTTCTGAATTTTAAAGACGCGGTGAAGTTTCTGGGCCTCACTTTTGATTCTAAGCTTACGTGGGTGCCACACATTAAGGAACCGAAAAAAGGGTCTCTTAAGGCGCTGTATATTTTAAAATGTCTTAGTCACCACAGATGGGGAGCAGACAGGACTTGTCTGCTCCGGTTTTACAGAGCCTTCGTGCGGTCCCGGCTTGATTATGGATGCACGGTGTATGGGTCTGCAAGACCCACTTATTTAAAGCTGTTGGATGTGGTGCACCATGAGGGGATTCGGTTGGCCACTGGGGCGTTCAGAACGAGCCCCATACCGAGCCTCTGTGCAGAGGCAGGTGAACCGCCACTTCACCTCCGGCGGCGTCTACTAATGGTGCGCCAGGCCTATAAAACATTATCCACACCATACACACCTGCATACCACACTGTTGCTCGGCCTCCACTGGAAAGGCTTTTTCGCAACCGGCAACGAACAACAAGGCCTTATGGGATTCGTACAAAGGATTGCATTTTAGAGATGGGTGTGGCCGGTTTTAATGTTTCACGTCGAGGTTGGAGCAGATATCCACCTTGGCTCCTCCAGAGGCCCACACTGATTTTAGATTTGGAAAATTTTAAGAAAGACAGTGCATCAGATTTTACTTTCAAATCTTTGTTTTTTAATATTTTAGATAGACATGATTTTACAGTAGTCTACACTGATGCATCCCAACAGGGGGATTTTCTTGGCTGCTCAGTAGTGTTCCCCGAACGTGTCATCAGGATTCGCCTTCCCCAGGAATACACTGTTTTTTTCCGCAGAACTTCACGCGATCCTGAAGGCATTGGAGCAGATACGGTGTACTCAGGGCAAACACTTTCTAATTTGCTCTGACTCACTGAGCGCATTACAGTCACTGCAGAACCTGTACCCAGCGGAGAAGTTGGAACAACTGATTTACGACCAACTGTACATCCTCCAACGACAGGGCAAGCAAGTGTCCTTTTGCTGGGTGCCAGGGCATGTGGGCATACGAGGAAATGAACAAGCTGATCGAGCTGCCAAGGACGCCTGCAGGTTACGGGAGGTGACACAATGTTCTATTCCTTTCCAAGGTGTCGTTTCTGTGCTGCGGCGGAAGTCTATGCAATTGTGGGAGGAGGAATGGCTGGCGGTGAGGGAAAATAAGCTGCGGTTGGTGAAACCCACCATCCAGCCGTGGTGTTCCTCCTGCCGGTCACCTAGGCGGGACGAAGTGACCCTTACACGTGTTCGCATAGGGCACTGTCCTCTTACGCATGCCTTCTTACTACGGCGAGAGGAACCCCCGCTGTGTGATGCCTGTGGCGTACGAATCACTGTACGCCACATTTTAGTTGAGTGTGATTTATATCGTTCTGTCAGGGCGGAAGTTAATATTAGTGGGGATCTGCCCTCGATTTTAGCCGATGACGAGGCGAGTGTCAAGAAAGTTCTAAGGTACTGTGATGTTTCTGGGCTTCAGCCTAAAATTTTAGGTTGGAATTTTTAGTGTGTTGCCGAGTGGCTGACCACTCCTTTTTATTCTTGTAATAGGCCAGTTCCAAACATGTGCTATGTGTTTCATTTTAACCCCTTCCCCTACGTTCTCCTCTTTACGTGCTGCTTTCCACTTTGCTACTGTTGACGTACACACTGCCTATGTACTGTCACCTTTAATTTTAGTCTTATATTTGCACTTGCTGCATTTTAGTGACACTCGTCCGTTATTGTTTCCGTTCGGGCGCTAAAGACTACACTGTGGAGCGCCCATAACACCATATCCACTCCCTCCTCCTATCCCCAAGTCAACACCAGAAGACGAGGTTAATGCATACTTTAAAAAATCACATCTCTGGCACACATACAAATACTGCGAGTAACAAAGAAATGTGAGAGCTGGACTATCGAAAGACGTAACAACAGCACATTTTGCTCAACAACTTTTACGAATAGGCGAAGGCACGTATCCCACTGCCCATACGACCGGCCTCATCATACTCAACAGTGATTTCTGCAACATAGCCACTGCCAAAAACGAACTCATCGACCAAACTTATCCACACATTGTTCACAACTGTATAAATCCGGACTGACTATTTGAATGAGCAATTTTGGCAACTAAAAGTAATATTGTCGACGAACTCAACATTAATATTCTAAAGGAAATTTCCGGTGAAGAGAGAATATACGAATCGATCGGCACGATGTTAAACATTGAAGAAAGTGTGAACTTCCCTACAAAATTTCTAAACTCTTTGCAAGTGCCAGGAATGCCACTACACTGCCTTCGAATTAAAATTTGATCTCCGATAGTGATACTCAGAAACCTCAACTCACCAAAACTATGTAATGGAAGAGAGATGATCGCCAAAGAGCTATCAAATAACATCACCGAAGCCGAACGTATGACTAGAAAGTACAAAGAACACACACTATTTATCCCCAGAATACCACTAATTTCTAATGAACTGCCATTCCAGTTTGGAGGACTGCATTTTTCACTCAGATTAGCTTACAATTTTACAATTAACAAACCACAAGGACAGACTCTAAAATATTGCGGCATCAACCTTAAAGACTCCTGCATCTCTCAGGGTCAACTGTCGTAGCTTGCTCTCGAGTAGGAAGTTCGAAAAGTTTGTACGTATATACCTAGGATAACAAAATGAAAAATGTTTATATAGACAAGTGTTGTAAACAGAATATGTTTTCAATAATTTTTATACCTCTTATACTTCAAGAAGTATTGTAAATAGTTAGAATGTTTTCAATAAAATTTTGTTATCTCATATACTTTCGCTGGCCGGTGTAGCCGTGCGGTTCTAAGCGCGTCAGTTTGGAACCGCGTGACCGCTACGGTCGCAGGTTCGAATCCTGCCTCGGGCATGGATGTGTGTGATGTCCTTAGGTTAGTTAGGTTTAAGTAGTTCTAAGTTCTAGGGGACTGATGACCTCAGTAGTTAAGTCCCATAGTGCTCAGAGCCATTTGAGCCATATACTTTCAATCTTATCCTTTTATGCAACTACCACACAATCTCATATCAACTCCTTGAGCGAAACCGGATATTCCATCTAGTTGTGTATAAACCTTGAATCTGCGTAATTCACCACGAGCAAATACAATGACTGTATTAATTCAGTATTTGAGACTGAGAGGAGTTAGTGACTTGCAACAAGCCTTACGCGTAGCTTCAGACCTTTTCGAAACTTTTTATCGCTGACACCGCACACTAAATGATGAAAGGAAAAAAGTGTATTGCTTACTATACTTTCGCGTCGCGCGGGATTAACCGAGCGGTCTTTGGCGAAGCAGTCATGGCTGTGCGGCTGATCCCGGCGGAGGTTCGAGTCCTCCCTCGGGCATGGGTGCGTATTTTTGTCCTTAGGATAATTTAGATTAAGTAGTGTGTAAGCTTAGGGACTGATGACCTTAGCAGTTAAGTCCCATATTTAAAAAATAAAAAAGAAATAAAAAATTATCTGTCGCTATTTGTGCAGTAAAACTGGTGCGTCAGTCATGACGTTTTAATTTATTATTTCTTTACCACTAACTGCGTAAGCAACGCATGTTGAAGTCAGTATCGACATATATCAGCGTGTGTACCTGCAGAATTGTTTCATTCTAGGACACATTGTTTAGGAGATATGACGTCATAAACATTGATTGCGTGAAAAACTGACTTTTGCTTGGAACGGAACACAAAATAACCCAGAATGTATACCTTCATTGTTTGATAATGAGAACACTTAGAGACTTCCAACGAACTTTAAATGTGATTTCAAACCTCTTCTAAATTTGCTCTCTCTTATATACTTAACATCAAATATCAACGTTAACTCATTAGTAGAGTGGTCAGAAATTTGCTGTTTTATACATGCGAGTTCGATTCTTTAAAGAAGGGGGAGGGGGGGGGGGGTTACTAGGGGTATACTACTTCAGAAGCTCATAAACAAACTAACCATGGAGTTTGTCAACAGGGGCGGAATTCCGCTCACGATGGAAGACATAGCCAGTGCAAAATCAAACATATATGTTACGTGTCAAATTAGTAAGGGACGTGAGAGCAAAATTTTGTAATTTAGAACTGCCAGCTTTACTCAGTCACGCGGGAGCATCAACAGCCGCAAGCTGGGAAGTGTAAACATTTCAACACCGCTAATGTCAGGAAGACAACAACCTCGAAACTCTTGCGTACGACTGCCAGCGAGCTCAGCAGAAAATCGTTAGAAGAGCGCAGATCGAACTGCCTTCGCTACTCTAGTAACGTCATGTAACAGACACTGGGTAGGACGCAACATCGCCTAGCAGGAGTTCGATTAAGCAGTAAAGACACTGCAAAAAAATTCGTTGAACAACTATAGCAGAACTGAATACTGTTGCCACCTGGAGGAGCGCAGAACCAATACGGTCATTACAAATGACGTCATAGAGCAGAGTATCTCCTTGGCGATATAAATAGTCCAACCCACTAGTTTGAAGCACTCTGTCAGCAGTATCGATGGCGTTCACACTCGATTCTCACCGATTATGGTGTGGTAGCAACTTGTGAATGAGAGTGTTTTAGGGTTGGTCTTACACTTGCTGCCTCACGAGAAGATCAGCGATCCGTAGTCATGAATAATGAATTCCAGTATTCAATACTGAAGTCAGCTCAGCAGCCAGTAGTTCAGCGGTCTAGTACAAGGCTTCGTTCCAGGGCCGAAACTGCCCTAAAATTGCAGCGTCGCACGAGTCATACGGCCTACCGTACCGGTGGGCCACGTTCAGCACTCAGCATGACGTTACGGCATCCGACATCACAATCCACCTGAGGGAGAAACACTGGCAGCGATTTAGGAGGAACTGAGTACTCCCCGAAACGGCGCGTGAATCAAACACGCACGTCGGGTCACAGGGCTACCAACGGGGTCGTACCTGCTTCACAGCGGGCGGCAAACCGCCCCACCAGGCTGTCATCGACAACCGCGCCGAGGCGATGCAGTGCCCTCAGCAGCAGTGAGTCCGCTGTTGGATTCTGTTGATTCCTCTCTGGATTACGTAGCCACCAGCCATCGCAAAAGACACAACGGCCTGTATTGTGAGTGATAAATGGAATAATCTTGGATACTATTTTATTTCGTCTGGCTACGCCACACAGCTCCTCGGTCTGCACCCCGACAAAACAGTAGGGATTCCCGACAGTGGGCGAACCTTAAGGGGCTCCGGAAAGGCTCAAAATCATGAAAAGCTCAATTTTTACTTTTTTGCGTTTTCTGAATCTGCAGACTATTACCTTTTAATAGATATATAATTTATTCAATTCCGAAAACTACAACTATTTTTAATTTTTTTTTAAATGTGTTCTACATGGGCGTGACCCACTGTGGCGCTGTTAAACTGCTGTCAAATGGTGTTATTATTAACGTCCGTGTTCATCAGGTACATTTTAGTGATGTGAGATAAAGTATATGTTGTGGCTAACCTGTGATGGTTCAATATATATCGCTGGTGTGATTGTCGATTGTTTCACGTTTGTTTACTCTGTCGTTATCTCGAAAATATTCGTAATTAATTCTGTTTCTTGAGTCTCTGCTTTGTTGAAGTATAATAATGAGTAAAAGTAAAGTTATTAGAAATCCTCTAAAGGCTTTTAACAAAAGGAGAAATGTTGGAAAGCCAAAGGTATGTGTTATTACTGTAAACAATAAAGACGATGAAAATCCCCAACATAGCTTGTGTCCCAAAGAAGAAGACAGTTGGTGTAAATATAACAAAGGATTGCTAACTGGTGAAGTGTACACTCATAAGCATAGTCTGCCTCATGCAATAATGGAGGTGATAAAACCTATTTTCAGAGACTTAGCAGCACCTGAACTGTTGAAAAAGTGTATTCACGGAAAAACTCAAAACCCCAATGAAAGTGTAAATAGTGTTATATGGTCGAGAATCCCCAAGACTGTATTTGTTGGAATAGAAACACTTCACTTTGGTGTGTATGATGCTGTTGCGACTTTCAATGATGGCAACATTGTAAGGTGCAAGGTATTTAGAAATATGGGAATGAAGATAGGTTCTAACATGGTACGAGCGATGCTTGCTTTAGACAAGGAACGCCTTCGGGCTGCAGACAGGGCTGTAAAGAGTCTAGAAATACAAGCAAGAGTAAACAGGAGGATTAACAAGAGGAAGCTGGAGGAGGAGTTTGCAGAGGATGAAGATAATCCATCCTATGGACCTGGAATGCACTAAAAAGTTAATCCAATCTTTGTCGCTCGGTTCCCAAAACTTTTATTTTCTCATACTAATTACATGTTTTCTAAGGATCTTCCAAACATATTTGTTTCAAACTTTCAGTAAATGTTACACAGTACCTTCTGCATAATTTAACACAGCCTTTTTCCAAAAACCTGTATATTTTTGAATATATAAATAAAAAATTGCAAAAAAAAATGTTGTGAATTTTCATTACAATTGAAAAAAAATCATCTTTAATAACTGAACTAAAATTTTGTAAAATCCCTGTGTTAAGTTCTAGCCCATATTCCAATAAATAATCTGTAAAAAGTTCAACTTCCTACCTCAAATACTTTGTGAGGAAAGATGTAATTTATAAGCGTTATTTTAACATTGCAAGTATAGGGCGTTCCGGAGCCCCTTAAGTAGACATCAAAGCAGCAAAGGAACGTGTGGCCGAATTGATTGGAAGCTTGACACTAAAGAGAAACATCACAACAAATGACCACAATCTGATATCCTAACTCCAAACTGTCGCAGAAATGATAAAGAGGAAGACGATACAGACGACAAAATACAGTATAACACAAGGAATGCCGACGGGAAACACCTGGGGTACGCCTTTCTCTGCCCTGAGCTTGTAGATGTTAGTGATATATAGACAAAAAAGCAAAAGACCTAGCCAGTGCAATACTATCAGCAGTGCAGCAAGCAACACTGGGAATAAGACACACTCCATCGAGAAGACGAACTTCATGGAATTCTTGCCTCTAAAGATTAAGTGTAGAAGTCAGAAGATATTGAAAAGGAGCGCGTGAGACTTAGTAACAAAAGCAAAGAAATATATTTAAGTTATCGAATAGTGTGGCTTTTGTTGGAAGAGGAAGTACAAGGAGAAATAATGAAACGAAAGAGAAACAAATCTCTGGATACAGATGGGATTACCGCAAAAGTTTGGTAAATTCTTCCCATCCAAAGTAGTCCCTGCTTATGTCATCTGACAAACGCTTGTCTCGTACAGGGTAGAACACCGACGATATGGAAAAATAAAGTAATTATTTTAAATAAGGTTGCGGATAAAGGTTCTCTGGCTTCTAAGTCCTATAGGCCAATCTGCCCACCTTTAGAATTTCTATGTAACAGACTGAAGAAGCAAAGAGTGCTGTATGGAATCAACCTTTATCAGTTTGGCTTTAGACAAGGGAAGTCGTCTGAGGAGGCTGTATACGAGGCAATAACTTGAGAGGGGGAGACTTTCCACGCAGATACGTAGCGGCCATAGTGCTAGACATTGCTAGGGCGTGCGGCCGGAGCATCTTGGCCGCCTGAGAGAGTTGGTTTGCCGCACAGCTCTGAAAAACTCACTGAAATATTCATCAGGATAGAAGGCAGAAATCACATGTCTAGGTAAACATTTCGACGAAAAGCTCTCGAAAGGCTACCTACAATGTTCAGTTTGCACTTTTGTGTTCTGGGACTTGATGCTGGATACACTTCTAGGAAAGCTCCAAGAAAATCAGTCATAGTTCTAATGGCATATGCTGATGACATAATGATCCTTTTGAAGGATACCTCGAGAAACAACCTGGAAAAATACTGTAATGCCGTTGTTCATAAGCTGTACGGTTGTTGCCCGGGAGTAAAATTTATATCGCCCCAAAACACTACTTAACATGTTAAAAGAACACCGGTTAACAGACCCAGTAAAACACTTAATAATATTTAAACATTCCCTTAGAAAAATTTATGAATTACTGTGCTGATAAACCTCTTACGTTATTTGATTTTCAGACAGCTGAGCAAAACTGAACGTACTCTTGACATTTCTCCCTTTACTTACTTTGATCATCACTAAACTGACACACAATATTTTTTTAGCGCAACGCAATCTGACTTTCAATAATCCCTACAAAAGAATGGCCCTGACTAACAATGACCTATACCTTTCATGAATCACTTACCTCACAAAAATCTTCATTACTCGAACTACTGCATTACAGCGACCGCCAGTACTGCCAGCTAAATAAAGGATTCTGACTACTGAAGGCACTAACTACTGATAGGCATAGTTAGCAAATGAAAGATTTTGATAGAGAACAAACAATGTATTTACCTTAATAATGTTCAAAAGTCATATATATATATATATATATATATATATATATATATATATATATATATCAGTTCATGGTATCCAATATTACAAATTTACTCTTTCTGATGGACACACGTCCAGATCGTCCGCTCTCAAAATTCTGCCATCTCTCTCCCCGCATCCACCACTGCTGGCGGCTCACCTCCAACTGTGCAACGCCACGCGCTGTTCACATCCAACTGCCCAACACTACAATAGCAAATATTCCAACAATGCAAATCAGCCACATACTTCACACAGTTCAGTTAGTGATTTTCATATAGAGCGCTACGTGGCATTACCAACATAAAAACCTAAACAGCCTACTTACAATATGATCATACAATGAGCGATTACACTACCGGATGTCATAGTTGCTGATGAGTCTTCCGGCTGTATGGGAGTGGCCCAGGAAACCTTTCGGATCCTGACGTTTCGTCCAGAGCATCGCTGGACATCTTCGGAAGTGCTCCCAGCGACACTGACTCGGAGAGCGAGATGAACATTGTGTAACGTGGGCGTGGTCGAATTTATACGTGATCAGCAGAGATAATCTTTGTCAGAGAAAAAATTTAATTATTTACTGTCGCCTGTCAAGGATAAAAACTAATCTATAGCTTCTGCAGAGCCATTGTCCATGTATGATTGAGTTTCATGGCTTCATTACTCTACTAATACACTGATCAGCCACATCATTATGACCACCTACCTAATAGCCAGTATGTCCACCTTAGGCACAGGTAACAGCGGCGACGCGTCGTGGCATCTAAGAATAAGGTCTTGGTAGGTCGCTGGAGGGAGTTGGCACCACACTTGCACACACAAGTACGGGGAGGGGAGCCATGAGCTCTAACGCAAAGTTCAATCACATCCCAGATGTATTCGATGTGTTTCAGATCTGGATCTGGCTAGTGGGGAGGGGGGGGGGGGCATCATATCAACTGGAAACTCGCCAATGTGTTCCTCGAACCATTCCATTATAATCTTGGGCTTGTGACATGGTACATCGTCTTGTTGCAAATTTCCACTGTTGTCGGGAAAAATGATCGTCATGAAGGTTGCACGTGGTCTGGAACCAAAGTACACTACTCCTTGGCCGTCATTATGCTTTGTACGAGCTCCACTAGACTCATGGATGCCCAAGTGAATGTTCCCCACATGATAATGGAACCGACGCCAGCTTGTCTCCGTCCCGCAGCACAGGTGTAAAGGAACTGTTCGCCTGGAAGATGACGGATTCGCGCCCTGCCATCGGCATGATGAAGAAGGTATCCCATTTCAGTCGTAATTGACGATCTCGTGTTGTTAACATAGGCATATGGATGGGTCATCGGCTGCGGAGGCCCATCGTTAGAAGTGTTCGGTGCACTGTGTGTTCAGACACACTTGAACTCTCCCCAGCATCAAAGTCTGGTGTAAGTTTCACCACAGTTGGCCGCCTGTCCTGTTTTACCAGTCTACCCAGCCTACGACGTTCGACATCTGTAATGAGGAGTGACCACGTAACACTACGACGTCTGGACATTGTTTCACCGTGGTTGTGTTGAAGACGCTCACTGCAGCACTCCTCGAACACCCGACATGTGCAGTTTCCGAAATGCTCATGCTGAGCCTCTAGGCCACCACTATCTGTCCTCGGTCAAACTCAGATAGCTCGCGCGCTTTCCCGTTCCACACATGGACAGCACGCTTACTGCTCAGTGCGTGTGTTTGACTAGCAGTCTTTCCTAGCCAGGTAACGCTGCTATCACCTGGGAGGGTTTATATCGGTAGTAGCCGATCAATGTATATTTCGATGGCTTCTCTACATATCGTGGACAATAAATAAAATTTTGATTTCCTGACTGAATAGCATGCTCTGCTACAGCTGATTTTTCTGTTTTCCCCAGTCGGTAAAGACTTTTATGTTCTTTTGGTCTTGTTTTCACGCTTCTCTTGGTAGTTTCAATGTATACCTTTCCACAAGTACACGGAACCTTATATACTCCGCTTGCCTATAGAAGGGGGCGTTCGTCCTTTACAGATCCGAGTACATGACATATTTTCTCAGTTGCTCATAAAACTGGCCTCAGGTTACGTTTCTGTAAAATCTTGCCGATCTGAACAGTTACTTTTTTGATAAACGGCGGAACACCTGATCAGCGAATTAAAACATCTGAAGCAGGCTTTCGTGAAGAATGGCTATTCTGGGAAAGAACGTAAATAGGGGTCTGCGACAGAATAATAGTATAAAGAAGGACAACAATAAAACACAGCGATAGAAGAACCTAATTTTTCTCCATTTTGTCAGAAAAGCAACTGATGAGCTCGGCAAGATTTTACAGAAACGTGACATCAGACCGGTTTTTAGAGTGACTAAGGCAATATGTCAAACGCTCCGAACTGTAAAGGACAAACATCCTCCCCTGTCAGCAAGCGGAGTACATAAGATACCGTGCACTAGTGGGAAGGTCTACATTGGAACTACCAAGATAATCCTAAATACAAGACTGAAAGAACGTAAAAGTCTTTGCAGACTAAGGAAAACAGAAAGATCGGTTGTAACAGAGCATGAACTTCAGTCAGGAACTGTACAGAGAACCCATCGAAATATATGAGCACAGTGATAATTAGACAAGAAGAAGGCATGAATCTCAATTATATAAGGGCAGTGGCTCTGCAGAATCGGTAGATAAGTTTTTATCCCTGACAGGCGACAATCGACAGTTAAGTTTTATCTCTAACAATGATTATCTCTGTAGGTCATGTGAAAACTCGACCACGCCCACTTTACGCAGTATTTATCTCGCTCTCCGATGTCCGAACTCATCCGTCGGAAAAACTCAGTGTCGCCAGGACCACCTCCGAAGATTTCCAGAGCAGCTCTGGACGAAACGTCAGTAACCGAAAAGTTTCTTCCTCCAAGGCCATAAAGCCCGGATGATTCATTAGCTATTTAATAATATGGCCAGAAAAAGAAAATCTGCAACCGGATATTTACGTACGTTTGTGGACGAGCGATTCAGTGTCAGCACTCGCATGGAGTAAGTAGATAAGATATAAAAATGTAATGCAGAAACAAAAGGATTAGCCAGGTGAGATTATAAGCTTTTAATTTTTTTTAAATATGATAGTATCGCGAGGCTATTTCATCTGCTATTGTAGGCTATTGTGCGCATTTCTTGTGCACACTTATGGGTTGATGTTCTGCTACTGGTAACACAAGCAAAAGCAATAAACAGAGTCTAACGAGGGATTCACCTAAAGCTGACTGAAACTTTTGACACCCTATCTGTGCAGGCACTTCTAGTGATACTTGGAATTGTCAGCTTAACCTGTATATATATATATATACGTTAGAATGTGCAGGCCAATGATCTGAAAGATGTAAGACACCGGATTCTCTTTTCCTATCAGGAGCATTGGGATGACGCCGGAGAAGGAAGACGAAGTTATGAGCTCTTTCCAAACAAGAAACAAAGGCCTGGCGGCAGCAACTGACTCAGCATGGAACACCAGATGTTAAGAAGATTACGCACCGTAAGTCAACCCGTCAGATCCTCGACAACATTGCTGACGCAGTGTCCAAAAAGGCGTGAGAGGGACTTCAATTGCAACAGTACACTACTGTAAAAGCAGCGTCGCTGAAGTACTGATCTGTGCGCCCGTAGATTCCGAAAGACCGAGGTGACACGGGTCGCATGCACTGGTATCTCAATCTAAATGGACGAATAATTCAAATTCCTTCACGACGTCACCAACATTGCCCATGGAGCCCACAGTGAACATACTTTTACTGGCTGATATGTGCTACGTAATACGACTCAAAGTAATGAATAAATTGCGTATACAATCGTCAATGTGTTTGTTCCGTACTTCACATTATTTGTTGCATAATGTAAGTTACACGCTGCATAATATATATCTTGTGTGCACAGTGTCCACTATTTGAGAACGAGAGAACTCACTGACTTGCAACAAACTTTACACGTGATTTTAAACCTTTACGAAACTTTTTCTCGCTGATAACCCTAGAAAATGTTAAACGGAAAGTAGATTATTGCTTACCACATTTTCGCTCTGCATGGACTGAAACTGTCGTATCAGGTATGACGTCTAGACGTTTACGTTTATTCCTTCTGTGCTGCCGGCCGCGGTGGCCAAGCGGTTCTAGGCGCTTCAGTCCGGAACTGCGCGGCTGCTACAGTCGCAGGTTCGAATCCTGCCTCGGGCATGGATGTGTGTGATGTCCTTAGGTTAGTTAGGTTTAAGTAGTTCTAAGTTCTAGGGGACTGATGACCTCAGAAGTTAAGTCCCATAGTGCTCAGAGCCATTTAGCCATTCCTTCTGTGCTACCAACTTTATTTACAAAACACTTAGCAGACTGTATCCACATATGCAGCTTAACGTACATACAAAATTGTATTATTGTATAACACACAGTTCAGGAGATGTGAAGGAAGGAGAAGAGGAACAAATAGAGTGGAGGAGGGGATGGACAGGGAGAGAGGGAAAGAGGAGATGGACATAGAAAGGAAAGAGGATAAGATGAAGAGAGAGAGTGAGTGAGGGAAATAGGCACAGAGGAGGGGAGTAGCAGATGGACAGAGAAAGGGGTACGATGAGATGGACAGAGAGGAGAGAGGTGGAGGAGGTGGACAAAGAGAAGTGGGAGAAGGAGATGGAAAGAGAGGGGGCATAGGAGATGGACTAATACGAGGCCTGTTCAGAAAGTAAGCTCCGATTGATTGCCAAATTGAAACCACAGTGAACATCAGAAATGTTTTACTTGTAACAATTAGCTACACCTTTCAGCTACTTCTCTACGTAGTCGCCGTTCTGACTTAGACTTTTGTCATAGCGTTGTACCAACTTTTCAATAGCCTCATCATAGAAGGCAGCCGCCAGTGCTTTCCGCCAATTCTCCACGCTGGCCTACACCTCGTTGTCTGTGTCAAAATGTTGTCTTCAAAGACAGCGGTTAATGTGACCAGAGATGAAACCCAGGGGGAGACAATTGCGGACTGTATTGTGGGTAATCTCACATTTCCATTTGAAAACGATGCAGGAGCATCTTCATTGCCCCTGCAGAATGCGGCTGAGAATTGTCTTGAAGAAGAAACAGCACGACAGTTATGTAATGTTAGCTGCATAGCTTCAGGCGAAATTTCTCACCAGGCCCTCGTACTTGGCGGCAGACACTATTTTCTAGACATCTTTACGCACTCACTGCGAGCTCAGAAATGAGAAGAGCGACGTGATGCTAACTGGGGTTATACTAGAGACACTACCCAACACATCTGTGGGAAGCTTTATCGGATTTTCATAGTAGTTTCCATTTCGCGACCGATCGGAGCTTACTTTCTGAACGCCCCTCGTAGAATTGAAACAAATACATATCAGGGGAAAAACTTTTACTTTGCTAGTGTAGAGTAAATCAATCAAAACACTTCAGCTCTCATTAAACCAGCAAATAAAGGTTTTCTTTGCGCCTCATACTTCCATACTTCTAATACCGATACTCTGATATTTCTCATGACATTACAAATTTATTAAGTAGGCATCGAAAGGAAAGTATCGATGTTTATTCAGGTCAGTAATATTGAATGTGTCATTCCGGCAACAACATTCCTCAACTTTTATACCGTTTCTCAGAAAGAACTACATTCTCGTCAAGTGAATCACGTATCCTGCAACGTCTACCTCACAAAGCTTCTATATCGAGACATTAAGACAAAACTCTTCAAACCGTTCAAATTAACTTTTGAAATACACTCCTGGAAATGGAAAAAAGAACACATTGACACCGTTGTGTCAGACCCACCATACTTGCTCCGGGCACTGCGAGAGGGCTGTACAAGCAATGATCACACGCACGGCACAGCGGACACACCAGGAACCGCGGTGTTGGCCGTCGAATGGCGCTAGCTGCGCAGCATTTGTGCACCGCCGCCGTCAGTGTCAGCCAGTTTGCCGTGGCATACGGAGCTCCATCGCAGTCTTTAACACTGGTAGCATGCCGCGACAGCGTGGACGTGAACCGTATGTGCAGTTGACGGACTTTGAGCGAGGGCGTATAGTGGGCATGCGGGAGGCCGGGTGGACGTACCGCCGAATTGCTCAACACGTGGGGCGTGAGGTCTCCACAGTACATCGATGTTGTCGCCAGTGGTCGGCGGAAGGTGCAAGTGCCCGTCGACCTGGGACCGGACCGCAGCGACGCACGGATGCACGCCAAGACCGTAGGATCCTACGCAGTGCCGTAGGGGACCGCACCGCCACTTCCCAGCAAATTAGGGACACTGTTGCTCCTGGGGTATCGGCGAGGACCATTCGCAACCGTCTCCATGAAGCTGGGCTACGGTCCCGCACACCGTTAGGCCGTCTTCCGCTCACGCCCCAACATTGTGCAGCCCGCCTCCAGTGGTGTCGCGACAGGCGTGAATGGAGGGACGAATGGAGACGTGTCGTCTTCAGCGATGAGAGTCGCTTCTGCCTTGGTGCCAATGATGGTCGTATGCGTGTTTGGCGCCGTGCAGGTGAGCGCCACAATCAGGACTGCATACGACCGAGGCACACAGGGCCGACACCCGGCATCATGGTGTGGGGAGCGATCTCCTACACTGGCCGTACACCACTGGTGATCGTCGAGGGGACACTGAATAGTGCACGGTACATCCAAACCGTCATCGAACCCATCGTTCTACCATTCCTAGGTCGGCAAGGGAACTTGCTGTTCCAACAGGACAATGCACGTCCGCATGTATCCCGTGCCACCCAACGTGCTCTAGAAGGTGTAAGTCAACTACCCTGGCCAGCAAGATCTCCGGATCTGTCTCCCATTGAGCATGTTTGGGACTGGATGAAGCGTCGTCTCACGCGGTCTGCACGTCCAGCACGAACGCTGGTCCAACTGAGGCGCCAGGTGGAAATGGCATGGCAAGCCGTTCCACAGGACTACATCCAGCATCTCTACGATCGTCTCCATGGGAGAATAGCAGCCTGCATTGCTGCGAAAGGTGGATATACACTGTACTAGTGCCGACATTGTGCATGCTCTGTTGCCTGTGTCTATGTGCCTGTGGTTCTGTCAGTGTGATCATGTGATGTATCTGACCCCAGGAATGTGTCAATAAAGTTTCCCCTTCCTGGGACAATGAATTCACGGTGTTCTTATTTCAATTTCCAGGAGTGTATTTGAAAATACTTCACTCTGAAGGCAATGATGTCTCTGAACCATACAGCAAACGGCTCGTTTCCTGCGAGACTTCTCTTAGTGTACATTTTCACAAGTGACAATTTTCGCTGTTAATTATGATACACTTTTTACAGTTACCGCCTTATGACCATCAGATACAGTAGCGGATGTGTAATGCGTTGACTACCACGCTGCTGCCTGAGGATGAAGTTTATTGTGCTTTAATTTGATTGGAGTGTGTGGAAAACTCGAAATACAGCTTGTTAGACGGGCAGAATAATAAAAGCGAATAAATACTTTTTCTTCTCCTTAATAAGATATTTAGCAGCTGACATCCCCACCTCTTCCACAGCTGTGGAAGTAGCGAGATACATTTTGGGATGTTCTTTTGTCAGCAGCTAGATAACTATACAGTGTGAATTTATTTAAGTAGGAAAAACTGCCAGGTCAATATCCAGATGTCACAACTATACAATTTCGTTTTAAAGTATTCATCCACAAAAACAAAAACATAACCAAAGGACCGGTTTCCGCGAAATTTAGACGTACGTTTACATACACATTTAAGACGGTTGCTTAAGTATTACGAGAAGAATGTAGAGTGTTTTCATTACATATATATTTAATAGTGCCGTATCTACTTGGGGAATTAAAGGTTATAAGTTCTATCTTTTATTTCCTTTCAAGACGCGTAAAGTATATATCGCGCATACGTGATCTTAGACCTGATTTTTCAGGTATACAAGTTTTGATTTTTAACGGTTAGTTCAAGTGCATTATGTTATTATATTAATAGTATATAGGTTTATTAGTGTTCCACATAGCTGTAGTGACTCTTATGATCTGTGGGTAGTAGAATATTATTGTAATTGCCTAGATAAATTTTGTTAAAATATTGTAAACAACCATCAGCGAGGAGTGCTCGAGCTGCTGTAGGAAAATTAGTTATGGGGTTCTGTGCAGCTGTTGTGACAGATGGTTACATTGGGGAGAATGTAATGGCATGGAAATTGGGGAAGTAAATTGGTCTCTCCCATAGTATTGCAGAGTATGTTCAAGGGATAGGAAGATAGCTGAACAGGAAGGGAAGATTAGAGCCATTAAGGCTGAACTGGATAGTACTAGGGAGGAACTGATGAGGTTAAGGGGAAAAGGGTGAAGACATGTGGGAAGTGGTAGCAAGGAACAGGGGACAGTATCTGATAGTTTCGTCATTGGCACAAACAGTAGATTTGCCTTACTACCTCTGTCAGCTAAGGAAGAGATTCAAGTAGATGAAAGTGTAGTCAGCACTCAACAGACTTTCACAAGGAAACCAACTGTTTTAAAAAAGTAGAAAGTAGGAGAAAGTATTGTTGTTAGGCAGTAGCCATGGAAGAGGTGTGGGCCAGATCTTGAAGGAAAAATTAGGTAACAGCTACCAGATCACAAGTATTTTCAAGTCCAGTACATGTCTTAGCCAAGTGATAGTGGATGTAGCATCATTGTGCAAGGGTTTTACAAAGCAGGTTCATGGTGTGGTAGTGGGTGGAACGGGAAACAGTATTGTCAGGGATCCAGGCTACAATATTGAGTGTGACCTGGTAAAAATAGCATCTGTGATGAAGCATACAAATGTCGGCTTGGTTCCTGCTTTCGTGTGGTATGATCGGCCCCAATTGAACAGCTCTGTAGCTTTGGGAGGCTACTTTGTCGGGCATAGGATTGGTTGCTGTTGATATTGGTAGGTGGGACTTCACAAGACATGACCTGCATCTCAGTTGGAAAGAGAAGGGTAAATTGGCTGGTATGATAGCAAAATCTATATTTTAGGGTGTATACGACCCAGGACTACCGGGAGATCCGGGAAAAACCCGGGAATTTTTTCATCCGGGAGAAAACCGGGAAAAACCGGGAATTTTTTTAGAATTCCGGGAATTTTTCATTGTTTTTGTTTTCAGATAAATTTTTGTAATTTTGACTAGTAAGAACCGAAACTCTAACGAAGGATATTACTGTATCCCGCTACGGCAGAATAATACTGCAGCAATAAAACATGAACGAGAGAAAAAACGAAAATAAAACTTAAATTTCAAAGGAAATGCGCCATATACAGCAACAAAACACAGTGCTCATACAAGCGTCTGCCAACAGCAAAATGTGTCAAAGGCTTTAAGAAGTCTATGCAATGCTTCGTAACAACAAATTGCCTCCAATGAGCGTAACATCACAACTGTTGACATTAGATTAGTTTTAGCAGTTAGGCCGATATTGACACTATCAAATTTCTTTGTTAAAGTTGGTATGTCCAATAATTTTGTCAAAGAAGATTGATGGTTTAATAGGGCACTTTTTCAAATCTCGTCTGTCGTCAAAAAAATGGTTCAAATGGCTCTGAGCACTATGGGACTCAACATCTATGGTCATCAGTCCCCTAGAACTTAGTACTAATTAAACCTAACTAACCTAAGGACAGCACACAACACCCAGCCATCACGAGGCAGAGAAAATCCCTGACCCCGCCGGGAATCGAACCCGGGAACCCGGGCGTGGGAAGCGAGAACGCTACCGCACGACCACGAGATGCGGGGTCTGTCGTCAAATAAATTTGATCAAATCTAGGGCTTGTCTTCTGTTCACTGCAGTGTGACATGTTACCACGTGGAACGCTAGCATCGCTGCAGTGTTCTGTCATCTGTAGTGTTTTTATAAACATTGTGGGTAAATACAATTAGTGTGTACCGACAACTACAAAATTAATAGAGATGTATGAAACTGATGAGGCGTTTTACAACGTGAGGCACCCTGAATACAAAAATAGATTAAGAAAATCGGAGACCTAACCTAACCTAACCTAACTCTCTCCTGTAGCACAGAATCAGAGTGTTACAGCGAGCCTGTCTTCTGTAGATATACCAGTTCTTAAGCGAGTATTGTGCTTTGTGATATGAGGATACACTTCACTGAGCAAATACTGAAATGTATGCTCATCCATTCTTAAGTAATTTATGTACGACTTGACGTCCTCCACTACAAGCTCACGTAACAAGCTTTGTTGAATGCTTTTATCGTCACGTCGTGAAACCCACGGCTTCACCCAAGTACGTTTCCTTTTTTCCCCCACTTCTCTTCCACATGTGCACACACTGCAATTGTGGTACATGCAGCTGCTGAGGTTAATAACAGGTTGTTGTTGTCAGCCATCTTGAACTTTGACGAAAAATATGATGACCGTGTAATACCCCTTTTTAGAGCCACGTCAAAGATCTGTGTCAAATAAATTTGACGAATATTTTATCAAATCTTTGACAAAGAAATATGATAGTGTAATGCCGGCCTTACGAGCGGGATCATGCGCATGCGTAGTTGAGTAGTATCTTCTCCCGCTTCTGGCTACAGAAATGTGGCTGTTGGCTGTGTGAGCAGTCGCAGCAAGCAGCGCCCAAGCTGCCAGATTCATGCATGCACAGCAGGACCAGACCTAGGAAGTGAAGGGGGGAGGGGGGGGGCGGCAAATTCATATTCTTGAGGGAAAAAACCTTGTTTCATAAAGCGCTTAGCATCCAGCGCACGTTAATCTATCGATTATTCATATGACTTTGAGACGCATCCCTGTCGGTTTTTGAACATACTCTAAGCTGATTTCTGAATGAATCGTAAGTTGATTTGTGAATGCGTGCATTGTGTACATGATGTCTGTCAGGGGATTCCACGTCGCATGTAGAAACAAACTTTCCTACGGACTATACGAGCTGAGCGGAGTTAAGGCCGAAAGGATGAATGCCAACCGCTGTCTGTGTGGTTGATTGGGTTTGTGGATGACGAGAGTTGTTATAATTACTAGCGACATCCATAGATTCAGGCTACAGGAGTGAATAAACGAATAACAGGTAAGAAAGATTACGTATTACCTTCTCGGTGTATCCAAGAAAATGAAATTCTGACAGAAAATTTTTGGCCAGATCGCTATACTGGAAAGTGCCAGTTGTACAGTCCCCGGCTAGCAGCCGCTTTAAGTTCTATTCCGGAAGAAGCGCGGAAAACGCGTTGAACGAACATGTAACAATGCCTGACCGGAGAATAATCGCGGGACAACTAAACTGGTGATTCTGGCAGAGTTGGAGAAGTTAAACCTGCGAATAAGCTTTGACATTGGCAGGAATAGTTATAGAATTAGTGATAACAAGACTGTTTGTCAGAACGAGGAAGAAGAAACGGGGACATCACACAAATTATGGAACAATAAGACGATTCCAAGTTTGTATAAAAATTTCGTACTACTACTCTTCGATCTCATCTTGAGAAACTGGAGCGTATGAATGAAGTGTGAAACTGTTTCCTAGCTTAAAGCTTTTTGCTCGTAGTAGGCCTAATAGGCATTTGATATTGGTACTTTGTGAATTATATTCTGTCGTTATAAAAAAGACCGTTTGTGCCAAAATAGTCTCGTTTATTTGGTGTGTGTTACCATTGTTACAGTATCAGAAAGGCCCATTTCGTTTTATCTAGCAGACAGTGACAAAATAGACGTAATCAGATCGGGAAACCACACCAGTCTTGGGTCCTATTTGTATTAACAGCTTTTTCAGTGTTAAGCGACGACATTTCGATTTTTCATGTAGCAAAACATTTGACGAACTTTGATGAGGTAATAGATTCTTTCGCAGAAAGGAAAGCACGCCATGCAAAGCTGTAGCAAGATTAGAGAGAAAAAAATTCTAGGAGCTAAGGATTGAATGTGTATTGTATTGCTTGTCTCATGTCTTTACTGGGTTTATGTATCCCGTATTTAATTTTAGTCACACAAAGCAGCAAGTTGTTAACTGATAGCGAATAAAAAGTGCAAATTTTCTAAAGAGTTCTTTTTTTAAAAAAAAAAAAAAGATGGACAGGACTGTAGGCAGGAGAGGCATCACAGGACATTTTAGTTTTCACTGTCCTGAATATGGTCTGATGACATCCATTACAAAATATACACGCTTCAGTTCCCCAGAGCGAAATACAGTGACGTGCGATAGGAGAATGCTGTATGAAGAGGTGTGGCACTGCACTTTGGCACACTTGCGACCAAATAAAATGTCTTACATTTACTCGAAGACACATGGTTTATGCATCAGACTCTTTAGGAAGATATGTGTTACAAAATGAACATATTTTTGAAAATTAGATTTTTTTAAATTTTCGACGTCCTATCTCAAACGCTCGAGGGAGTGGCGGGGTATTGCCCCGGTTCGGAAATATCGTAGATCCGGGGCTGTTGCACAGAGCAGTCTGAGTTATAGTGGGGAAGTGGGTAGTCTCCACGTGACCCGTGTTTACATTTAGTGATTTTGCTGTTTCCTCTTCGTTTACTTCTCTCACGTCAAATGAAAACAAAATAGATTTCTGTGGCCAGGAGCTATCAAGTGATTTAAAATACATTCACATAATTACGGAAGGCTAGAATGTGTTATTAGTTGCAGATTTTATTTCCACCTTTCGAGCCCAGAAGATCAGACATTTATGTCGTTACCAAAAATTTTACTGGCACATTTGTGTGATGTATCTTAAATTGTATGTGAAAGCTTAGCTTCTCTTGCAGCGTATTAATCTTATAGACCAATATTGTATGTGAAAGCTTTGCTTTTCGTGTAGCAACACTATGTATGTTAATTTAAATCATTAACTTTTTCTGTTTGTGTGTTCGCACTACTTAACAGTGATGTTGCTATTGGCTGACTACATCATATGTCCTAAGCTCTGAATACCCGCTGTCATCGGCTGGCGATATCACGTGACATGAGCTAAGACTGGCTTACAAAAGCGCATCACAATCTCATTTCAATGCTTCGGAAAGTAACATACGGTATTTGGTGGAATTCGAATTTATACTTTCGTAATACGAAAATATACAGCGTACATGTTGCTGCACATCAAAAATCTTTCCAAAACGTGTTTTTTTCCCCTGTCTTTAATTTTCTAAAGCGCCGGGAAATTCTACGACCGTGTATAAAACCATAACCATTCAAAGGACTGATAAGTTATACAGTTCTGAGAGAAAATATACTGTTAACAGGAAAAAAGTATGTTTTCACGCGGGGGAAAGTGTATTTTTAACCGAGAAATCTGGGAATTTTTTTTCCTTGTCTGCGTATACACCCTGAGCACTGAAAATCATGGGAGTACCTCTTTTTTAGACTAAAGTCAGTGTCTAACGATCGAACATTGACTGAAATGAAGCTTAATGAGAAGTTCAGACAGGAAGGTACTACAGATGACCTTCTCATTTGTTTAGAAGATTTAGAAACTGAGGGTGGAATAGATGTACTATGCCTGTCTGAACATAATACAGTCACAGATATGGAAATGGTAAGTGTTGGTGGATATAAGCTTTCAGCACATGTAAGTAGAGGCACTATGGAGAGAGGAGGTACCATATATGTTAAAATCTGTTACAGTGTGAACAATTTGGAAATTAAAAAAGTTTGTGTAGAGCAACATGTAGAAGCATGTGTGTATGAGCTTAAACTAAATAATGGTACTTTCATAAATGTAGCTGTGTGGAGGTCCCCACTGGGGAATTTTCTGCTATTTTTTAAAAACTTGAATTCTTTGTTGTGCTATCTATCAGACAGAGGGGAGCAAACTATTGTTTAGGAGGATTGCAATGTAGATTATCTGAAAGATTCCGACAGAAAGTTTGACCTTGAATTATTACTAGGTTCTTTCAATTTGACATCAGTTATTGATTATCCTACTCGGGTGTTACAGGAAAGCAGTACACTGATAGATTATGTTTTTATACACCAAGATAAATTTAATCAAATAAAAACTTTTCCTGTTAAGAATAGTCTGTCTGATCACGATGCACAGCTGGTTACAGTACATGACATCGCTCCATACAGTAAAGCAAAATACTGTGTTCAATTAACGATTTCACAATTAACCATTTTACAGAAAACTTGTAACAATTAGACTGGGATGAAGTGTACAGGGAACCTGATGCTAATTTAAAATTTACCCTATTTCAAGATACCTTTGTGAGTATATTTGAAAACTGTTTCCCTAAGATAACAGTCAAATATAACTGTAAGAAAGCATCTAAAAAGTCATGGCTTGCTAAAGGGATAAAAATACCCTGTAAACAGAAAAGAAAAATGTATCTTATAGCTAGCAGGAGTAATGATCCAAAAACAGTGAAACATTATAAAAACTACTTCACTGTATTAAGAAAAGTTATAAAAAAGTCCATAAGTACATGCATTACATCTGAGATTAGCACATCTGACAATAAAATTAAAACAGTTTGAAACATTATGTAAAGAGAAACAGGGCAACAGAGAGCACAGGAAGACTTTATTTCTATCAAACTCAATGAAAAGTCTGTTAACAAGAAGTCACAAGTAGAAAACATTTTAATAATCATTTTTAAGTGTTGTGGAGAGAGTAGGATGCAGCTATTCATTAGTAAATGCAAGGCAGTATATGGAAGAGGCAATACCTACATAATTTGATAAAATTGGAGTTCAACCCACATCATCTAGTGAAATTAGGAAAATAATAAATTCACTCAAAAGTAATAGCTCACATGGAATTGATGGCATTTCCAACAGAGTACTAAAAGCTTGTTCCCAACAGATAAGTAGGATTCTCAGTCACATATGTAGTAGCTCACTAAAACAAGGCATTTTCACAGATAGACTGAAATATGCTATTGTTAAATCATTGCATAAAAACGAGGATAGGTCTGATGCTAACAACGACTGTTCAATCTCACATCTGACAGCTTTATCCAAAATTCTTGAAAAAATAATGTATTCAAGAGTAGCATCACATATTTCTAAAAATGAAGTACCAAAAAATTGTCAATTTGGTTTTCAGAAAGGCTTTTCAACAGAAAATGTTATATATGTTTTCACTGATCAAATATTAAGTGCACTGGATAACCAAACATCACCAATTGGGGTAGTTTTGATCTCTCAAAGGCTTTTGACTGTGTGAATCATGACATTCTTCTAGATAAGCTTAAGTATTGTGGTATGAGTGGGACAGTGTACAAATCGTTTAATTCTTATTTAACTGGGAGAATGCAGTAGGTTGAAATTAAGATTACAGATAGTCTGCAAATATCAGCAGAGTCCTCTAATTGGGGAGGTATCAAGAATGGTGTCCCCCCTACAGGGTTGAGTCTCAGGTCCCTTATTGTTCTTAATATATACTAATTACTTGTCACTCTATATTCATGAAGATGCAAAGCTAGTTCTTTTTGCTGATGATACAAGTATAGTAATCACACACAACCAACAAGAATGATTAAGCGAATCTCTGCGAATGGAGTCTCACTAAATTTTGAGAAAACGCAGTATATACAATACTGTACAGTAAATGCCATAACACCAGTGATAAATAGACTACGAACAGAAGTCAGTCGCTAAGGCAGAATATTCAAAATCTCTGGGTGTGTGCACTGATGAGAAATTGAATTGGAAGAAACACATCGATGATCTGCTGAAATGGTTAGGTTCAGCTATTTACGCTATTAGGATTATTGCAAATTTTGGTGATAAACATATCAGTAAATAAGCCTAGTATCCTATTTTCATTCACTGCTTTCATATAGCATCATATTTTGGGGTAATTCATCATTAAAAGAAAAAGTATTCATTGCACAAAAGCGTGTAATGAGAATAATAAATGGAGCACATCCACGATCACCTTTCACACATTTATTTAAGGAACTTGGGATATTCACAGTACCTTCGCAATACATATATTCACTTATGAAATTTGTTATTAGCAACCCATTCCATTAAATAAATAACAGCCAAGTGCATAGCTACAACACTAGAAGAGAGGATGATCTTCACTATTCAGTGTTAAATCTGACTTTGGCACAGAAAGAGGTGAATTTTGGTGCCACAAAAATCTTTGGTCATTTACCAAGTAGCATTAAAAGTCTGACAGATAGACAATCAACATTTAAAAACAAATGAAAAGAATTTCTGAATGACAGCTCCTTCTACTCAACAGATGAATTTTAGATATGAAGTAGTAACTGTTAAAAAAGTTAATTATTTTGTGTAAAGAAATCTTATGTTAAAGTGACACGTTTCATATCAATACGAAATGTCGTATTCATGATGTATGGAAGAAGTATTAACGTATGTGTGTATGTATTATAATACGTAACAAAGCCTCTCATCTCTTTATAAAGTGTTACGTTCAAGTTGTAATCACTCTCGCGCAGTTCACTTACTAATTCGACGTAAGTCACGAATGCTGTACACTAGATTCATAAAGTTCATTGACAAAGTTAAATGTCTTACTTCTTCTAGCTCCACAATCCATTTAGTTGACACTCATCAATAATTTTATTTCAGTAATAGCATGTATCTTCCAGAAATCTTATGCGATCACGGACATCAGTTACCATGACTATCTCCTGTTTCACAGCATCCCATTCACAGGCCACAAATTATTTATTTCAAGAGCTAAGATACGGCTTTTCGTTTTTATATTTGAGTATTTTACTAAATTCCTTCAAGTACAAAAATAATTCTCCTTACATCAACAGAAAACTCGAAATAATGTTGATGTGATACGACGTACGTTAGAATATCATATGATTTCTGAGACCTGTTTAGTCCCTCCCTAAAGTTACACGTCACAGTGACATGGCTCACAGTGCTCTCCCTCATGGAATGCGCTAAATATTACATTCTTCAAATACTCCACCAAACCTGTGGTACACTCCAGTTGAGCAACTTTGACTATAATGTTTGGCGCGCGCTCGCAAGCACACAAATACACACACACACACACACACACACACACACACACACACGTACACACACGCACGCCCGCACATACACACACATTTACTATTGCACATATACAAATACTGAGGTTATTCCACATGTTTTTGATTGTGGCATATTGTGCTTTAATGTGGAGTTATTCTCCACTCGCTCCCGATTAAAGGTAAAGAGAAATAATTCCAGTGGTTGTAAGGCAAAGGCCGCAACTGAGATGCGTTTTAAAATATTTCACGTAGCCGTTTTCAGTAGAGAATGATTCTGAATAATGTTTGTGCGATATCGCACACAAGGGCTCGCAGAGGTGTTTACAGCAAGTTTTAGACATGATGGAAAAGCAAAAACGGATCAATTTGAGGTAGGAAACACTGCTTCGCAAAAGAGTGAATGAGAAGTTAAAAGCGAAAATGATAAAAGTTCTGCTTCACCGTTGGTCAGCCGCCAATGATAAAATTCACGGTAGATACATATTTCTAATTACTTTGTTTCTCTGACGTACTTTTCCAAAGGTTTACATTCATAAAACTTGTTGAAACAAGCATTCCCCATCGTCTAGCCGGCCGGAGTGGCCGAGCGGTTCTAGGCGCTTCAGTCTGGAACCGCGCGACCGCCACGGTTGCAGGTTCGAATCCTGCCTCGGGCATGGACGTGTGTGATGTCCGTAGGTTAGTTAGGTTTAAGTAGTTCTAAGTTCTAGGGGACTGATGACCTCAGAAATTAAGTCCCATAGTGCTCAGAGCCATTTGGTTCATTTGAACCCATCGTCTATGAAGGTATGACATAACTGTACAAAGTTCAGGACAATAGAAAAAATCACATGAAGCGACACTTTTCACATAAAGACACATTTTAAGGAACGTCTGATGAAATGTTCTTGAGCTGGAGCCCCATTATGTTGGAACAACATGCGTCCACGAAGATCAAGCAGTACTGCTTACAATAACGTGGTGAGTAAGTCTCAAACACAATGTACATTGCTACAGTTAAGAGGGGACGAAGCAAGGACGAGCTTATTAACCAGTCACTGACTGTGGCCGCCCATGAGCTCACTGCAAATCTGAGTTGAAAATTCTTTACAACTTCAGCGTGATGATTCTGAATGATCCACACACATCGCTACTGCGACTACTGAACAAGCCGTCTGCGATATAACTGGCTTTACCCGAAAAAAAATTCACGTGAACAGGAAAATTGGAATCAACGGTACAGTGCTGCAGCACCCACTCACTGAATACAACACGAAGTATACGGTCAGCAAGAGCTATGGCTTGCAATTTCTGTGAGTGGTGTAACGTGAGGTTTCTCCAATGTCAGTGCTGTGCATGATGCGACCAGTCTTTCGTAGAGCTTCGATTCGCTTGTCCGGTGAAGAAACTCATGTCTCTCAATTATTTGTCTGATATGCTGGCACACCACAAAGCTGCTAGACTGTATTTGTTTATTTAAGCTGACCAGGCTAGTGCCATCTGGCCCTCTCTTACAGTGAACCAGGGTTGAATGTATACAACATTTTTACATCATAGTTACTTAAGGAATGACAATAATTGTGTGTTGTGGTCTTCCATCCAGAGACTGGTTTGATAAAACTCTCCATGCTACTCTATCCTGTGCAAGCCTCTTCATCTTCGAATAACTGCTGCAACCTACATCTTTCTGAATCTGCTTAGTGTATTCATCTCTTGGTCTCCCTCTATGATTTTTACCCTCAACGCTTGCCTACAGTACTGACTTGGTGAGTCCTTGATGTCTCAGAACGTTTACTACCAACCGACCCCTCCTTCTAGTCAAGTTGTGCCACAAATTCATCTTCTTCCCAGTTTTATTTAGTAACTCTTCATTAGTTACATGATCTACCCATCTAATCTTCAGCACTGACAATAATTATAGTAATATAAATAGAAATAATAAGCATTAACAGAATTAAAAATGATTTGAAAGTATAACAGTGAATAACAGCGCGACTAAGAACTAATAACGTTAATATTAGCGGCGGTAATACTACTGTTGATGCTGCAGCTATGAATAATTATAATAACAGCGAAAGGTTGAGAGCGAGGTGGTGAGAGTCGACGTGCGACAGCAAGAAAATTTTATTCCAAAGAAACAATAAACTTTGTACAAAAACAATAAAGAGAAGGAATTAAACACGTGCTGCATCGACACTTAAAGAATTTATAACAAAGTATTCTGATGCAGACAATGTAAAATCAGGAAACGCCCTCTGCCACCAAGACGGAAGGTCCATTCTGCCTGGAAAACTTGACACATATACGCTGTAAACTAGCCGTACATAATAATTAGAACATTTAACAGGCAATTCTTATTAAACATGGAAATGAATAAAAGATACACAATGATAATATTGCAACAGACTGCTTAAAAGAAAAGTAATCATGAGAGCCGGCCGTTGTGACCGAACGGTTCTTGTCGCTTCAGTCTGGAACCGTGCGACCGCTACGGTCGCGGGTTCGAATCCTGCCTCGGCCATGGATGTGTGTCATGTCCTTAGGTTAGTTAGGTTTAAGTAGTTCTAAGTTATAGGGGACTGATGACCTTAGATTTAACAGTGAAATTTTTTTAAGTGCTTTATCTGAAAACTACCTTGAGCAGTTAAACAGAGAACCGACTCGTGGCGATAACATATTAGACCTTCTGGTGACAAACAGACCCGAACTATTTGAAACAGTTAACGCAGAACAGGGAATCAGCGATCATAAAGCGGTTACGGCATCGATGATTTCAGCCGTAAATAGAAATATTAAAAAAGGTAGGAAGATTTTTCTGTTTAGCAAAAGTGACAAAAAGCAGATTACAGAGTACCTGACGGCTCAACACAAAAGTTTTGTCTCAAGTACAGATAGTGTTGAGGATCAGTGGACAAAGTTCAAAACCATCGTACAATATGCGTTATATGAGTGGTTGCCAAGCAAGATCGTAAGAGATGGAAAAGAGACACCGTGGTACAACAACCGAGTTAGAAAACTGCTGCGGAAGCAAAGGGAACTTCACAGCAAACATAAACATAGCCAAAGCCTTGCAGACAAACAAAAATTACGCGAAGCGAAATGTAGTGTGAGGAGGGCTATGCGAGAGGCGTTCAATGAATTCGAAAGTAAAGTTCTATGTACTGACTTGGCAGAAAATCCTAAGAAATTCTGGTCTTATGTCAAAGCGGTAGGTGGATCAAAAAAATGTCCAGACACTCTGTGACCAAAATGGTACTGAAACAGAGGATGACAGACTAAAGGCCGAAATACTAAATGTCTTTTTCCAAAGCTGTTTCACAGAGGAAGACTTCTCTAGATTGTCGCACAGATGACAAAATGGTAGATATCGAAATAGACGACAGAGGGATAGAGAAACAATTAAAATCGCTCAAAAGAGGAAAGGCCGCTGGACCTGATGGGATACCAGTTCGATTTTACACAGAGTACGCGAAGGAACTTGCCCCCCTTCTTGCAGCGGTGTACCGTAGGTCTCTAGAAGAGCGTAGCGTTCCAAAGGATTGGAAAAGGGCACAGGTCATCCCCGTTTTCAAGAAGGGACGTCGAACAGATGTGCAGAACTATAGACCTATATCTCTAACGTCGATCAGTTGTAGAATTTTGGAACACGTATTATGTTCGAGTACAATGACTTTCCTGGAGACTAGAAATCTACTCTGTAGGAATCAGCATGGGTTTCGAAAAAGACGGTCGTGTGAAACCCAGCTCGCGCTATTCGTCCACGAGACTCAGAGGGCCATAGACACGGGTTCACAGGTAGATGCCGTGTTTCTTGACTTCCGCAAGGCGTTCGATACAGTTCCCCACAGTCGTTTAATGAACAAAGTAAGAGCATATTGATTATCAGACCAATTGTGTGATTGGATTTAGGAGTTCCTAGATAACAGAACGCAGCATGTCATTCTCAATGGAGAGAAGTCTTCCGAAGTAAGAGTGATTTCAGGTGTGCCACAGGGGAGTGTCATGAGACCATTGCTGTTCACAATATACATAAACGACCTGGTGGAGCCGGCCGCGGTGGTCTAGCGGTTCTGGCGCTGCAGTCCGGAACCGCGGGACTGCTACGGTCGCAGGTTCGAATCCTGCCTCGGGCATCGGTGTGTGTGATGTCCTTAGGTTAGTTAGGTTTACGTAGTTCTAAGTTCTAGGGGACTTATGACCTAAGATGTTGAGTCCCATAGTGCTCAGAGCCATTTTTTTCGACCTGGTGGATGACATCGGAAGTTCACTGAGGCTTTTTGCAGATGATGCTGTGGTGTATCGAGAGGTTGTAACAATGGAAAATTGTACTGAAATGCAGGAGGATCTGCAGCGAATTGACGCATGGTGCAGGGAATGGCAATTGAATCTCAATGTAGACAAGTGTAATGTGCTGCGAATACATAGAAAGATAGGTCCCTTATCATTTAGCTACAAAATAGCAGGTCAGCAACTGGAAGCAGTTAATTCCATAAATTATCTGGGAGTACGCATTAGGAGTGATTTAAAATGGAATGATCATATAAAGTTGATCGTCGGTAAAGCAGATGCCAGACTGAGATTCATCGGAAGAATCCTAAGGAAATGCAATCCGAAAACAAAGGAAGTAGGATACAGTACCCTTGTTTGCCCACTGCTTGAATACTGCTCAGCGGTGTGGGATCCGTACCAGATAGGGTTGATAGAAGAGATAGAGAAGATCCAACGGAGAGCAGCGCGCTTCGTTACAGGATCATTTAGTAATCGCGAAAGCGTTACGGAGATGATAGATAAACAGTGGAAGACTCTGCAGGAGAGACGCTCAGTAGCTCGGTACGGGCTTTTGTTAAAGTTTCGAGAACATACCTTCACCGAAGAGTCCAGCAGTATATTGCTCCCTCGTACGTATATCTCGTGAAGAGACCATGAGGATAAAATCAGAGAGATTAGAGACCACACAGAAGCATACAGACAATCCTTCTTTCCACGAACAATACGAGACTGGAATAGAAGGGAGAACCGATAGAGGTACTCAGGGTACCCTCCGCCACACACCGTCAGGTGGCTTGCGGAGTATGGATGTAGATGTAGATGTAGATAGTGCTCAGAGCCGTTTGAACCATTTTAATCATCAGAGCTCTGAATAGAGATTAATAACGAACTGGTAGTATTAAGTGAAAGAACAACTGTGTGCCGTGCGCGGGTATATCGATTGTTCATTGGCATGTTTCGATACATCCGTCATAGCAAGCGTCTCTGACGGCGGGCTGACCGCTGGCGAGGTGACGAGGAAAAAGTTTTGGAAGGCCCTGCGCGAGCAGCGCGCGGAGACTGTGGTGTCTTGCTAGGTGGTAGCCTTTGAATCGGCCGCGGTCCTTTAGTATACGTCGGACCCGCGTGTCGCCACTATCAGTGATTGTAGACCGAGAGCCGCCACACGGCAGGTCTAGTCTAGAGAGATTCCCTAGCACTCGCCCCAATTGTACAGCCGGTTCACTGCCTACATACGCTCTCATCTGCAGAGACGACAGTTTAGCATAGCCTTCAGCTACGTCATTTGCTACGACCTAGCAAGACGCCATATTCAGTTACTATGTCTTCTGAACAGATAATCTTGTGAATCATGTACCGTCAAGAGCGACGTTCATCATTAGTGGATTAAAGTTAAGTATCAAACTAATTCTCTCCGCTTTCTGAATTCTAATTCCTTGCCATGTTCCAGACCTCAAGCCAGTATAGTTCTTCCCTCCTCACGCCAGCCTGCGTGAGCTAAAACGCGTGCATTTCGGCCTCCACTAGTAACACGGCGTTGGCTCTTCTGCCAACAAAACAGAGACGGTGTTCACGGTTCGGGGTAGTGAGCTGCGTGTGTGCCGAGAGTTACCAGACCCGTGCCATTTGCTCGCCTTCCTGTTCATCACCACTGCCACCGTAATAAGGCTTGCCTAGTGTAAGTGCATCTGCCAGTGTGGCGGTTATCGTATCTTGTGATTTTGAAACATGCACGTTTATAATATGACTGAAATTGCGTAACAGACAGTAGTCTGAAAAACAACTGTTAAAATGGGAATGGCATGTGACCGTGTATTTTATCTCGCCACTTACGCGCTTTGCCCTGTACTGAACTGCGAGGATGTAAATTTAATTTAGCTGCGAGAATGTAAACGGTTGATAAATTTAAACCAAACCAAAACTGCAAGAATTTACGTAACACAAAAACTGAATATTATCAACAGTACTGATTTGAAATTGGCCCTGGTAATAAAACAAAACATGATTAATTTGAAAATAATGGTCCTGTGCTTAATGAATGCTGTCTCGGAAATAACTAAATTTCTTACCTTTATCTGCACTATGGTAACGCTCTTTGTACTTCTCCCTGTTAGTACTTAAATTTCTGTATTGATTGGCGACTCCATGTCATAGTGTCATAGTGTCAACAGTGCATCCCAATTTAAGTTATACAATATAGCACTGAAGATGGTCACTCAGTGACAGAAAATCGATTTTGCAATAGTAAAAATATACGACCAATGCTGTCTCTTCTTTCAAGTATAAATTTCTGTAGTTAGCAAACAGCTGTTGTGCAAGGCTGTTGCTCAGCATCCATTTTGATTAAACCGAATATGACTGAGACAATAACTTCTTGAGAAAAACAGTTGATCAAAAATGACACGGATCTGGGAACTGGTATTGACTTGGGGTAAGTAACAATATGGCACTAACTTTAAAACTTGTATATTGACTCTTTGTAAATTAATAATGCTCACAACTACCACACTCAATAATCTGATTATACATTAACAATTAGCTTTAAAAAATAATTGGAAGTGAGTGACACACATTGTCTCAGTCATCACTTATGAATACGTGCATTGCATTAGTAGCACAACAACTTGCTCTTACTTAATTATTGCCAATTTCTGTTGTGATTCCTTTTACAGTTAGCAAACATCGCAGTATCTTGCAAATACAAAAATCATTACTGCCCGTAGCGAGTAAGTATATATCCATACACGTCAGATACAACATATAACTACACTTGAGAGTCCCTACCATACATCACTCGATCTGAACTTACTCTAACACATTACAAAAAAACACCTTCAATCAGCGATCGCTATTGAGCAGCGACGCTACTACACAACCTATACCACATCCGACCATCTCTAGTTCAATATAATATTTTCTTACAAAACTTATATTAATTTATCCTGTGTATTCACCTTTCAATTTATATTGCTTGATTGTATGTATGTGTATTGCCAGATATTCTGAGACAAAAGATTTATGTGCAAGTAGGGCTCATTGGCCCACATGAGTCAATCTTATTTTTGCTGTAGATCGTGCATAGCACCAGTCATTTCCAGTTTGTAAAGAAGTTTGAAATTAACTTTGTCCTTGGCAGCGTTTCCTGATAGTTTAGCGTTAAGATATTTTGTGGGCATTCCTAACTGTCTTAATAAGTTTCAACTGATGTTTAATTCATTTTATCTGAAAGCATACGAGTCACTGACTTGTACAGGATTTATGTACCCACCGTTTGCAAGAAGTCTGGCCGGCCGAAGTGGCCGAGCGGTTCTAGGCTCTTCAGTCTGGAACAGTGCGACCGCTACAGTCGCAGGTTCGAATCCTGCCTCGGGCATGGATGTGTGTGATGTCCTTAGGTTAGTTAGGTTTAAGTAGTTCTAAGTTCTAGGGGACTGATGACCTAAGGTGTTAAGTCCCATAGTGCTCAGAGCCATTTGAACCATTTGAACCAAGAAGTCTGTTTACGTTCAGACGCAATTGCAACGAAGGCAAACACCCCGTGGAATGCCGTTCATGAACGGCAGCACAACATGTCGAATGAGCAACTTAACGTACAAATTTGCAATCAGAGTGCTTGGGGTAAACCTGAGAGTTCTCCTGCATTCATAAGAACTCGCACCCTACACTCTAACTCCAGGTGCAGGTCCAGTGTGTCTAGCACGAAGACAGGCTGGTTGAAGGCCCTTAAGACCCCTTATTAATACACGGCTACTTGTGGCATCGAGACAGAACCAGAGTTCATCAGAGACCACAAAAGACCTCCACCCTGACCTCCAATGAGCTCTTTCTGGACACCACGGGAATCGTAAATGATGTTGGGTCAGTGCTATGCACGCTACAGAGCGTCTGGCTCCGAGCTGTTCTTGAAGTAACCGGATTGTAACAGTTCGTTGTGACACTGTGGTGCCAACTTCTGCTCAGCTTGCTGCTGTAGATGCAGTACCATGCGCCAGAGCCATACGCAGAACACGATGGTCTTCCCTCCTGGCTGTGTCATGTGACCTTTCTAGAGCCCGGTCTCCTTGTAACCGCACATTCTCGCGACCACCGCTGGCAGCTATCACACACAGTAGCTACACTCTTGCCAAGTCTTTCTGCAACATCGCAGAATGAACATCCAGCTTTTCGTAGCCCTATTATGTGACCTCGTTCAAACTCAGTGAGGTGTTGATAACGGCATCTTTGTTGCTTTAAAGGCTTTCTTGATTAGCATCAACTCATCACGTCCAACGTCAAAAGTACATTACTGGCCATTAAAATTACTACACCACGAAAATGACGTGCTACAGAGCCGAAATTTAACCGACAGGAAGAAGATGCTGTGATATGCAAATGATTCACACAAGGTTGGCGCCGGTGCCGACACCTACAACAGCAGTTGACCGGCGTTGCCTGGTGAAACGTTGTTGTGATGCCTCGTGTAAGGAGGACAAATACGTACCATCATGTTTCCGACTTTGATAAAGGTCGGATTGTAGCCTATCGCGATTGCGGTTTATCGTATCGCGACATTGGTGCTCGCGTTGGCCGAGATCCTATGACTGTTAACAGAATATGGAATCGGTGGGTTCAGGAGGGTAATACGGAACGTCGTGCTGGATCCCAACGGCCTCGTATCACTAGCAGTCGAGATGACAGACACCTTATCTGCAGGGCTGTAACGGATCGTGCAGCCACGTCTCGATCCCAGAGTCAACAGATGGAGACGTTTGCAAGTCAACAACCATCTGCACGAACAGTTCGACGACGTTTGCAGCAGCATGAACTATCAGCTCGGAGACCATGGCTGCGGTTACCCTTGACGCTGCATCACAGACAGGAGCGCCTGCGATATTGTACTCAACGACGAATCTGGGTGCACGAATGGCAAAACGTCATTTTTTCGGATGAATCCTGGTTCTGTTTACAGCATCATGATCGTCGCATCCGTGTTTGGCGACATCGCCGTGAACGCACATTGGAAGCGTGTATTCGTCATCGCCTTACTGGCGTACCATCCGGCGTGATGGCATGGGGTGCCATTGGCTACACGTCTCGGTCACCTCTTGTTCGCAATGACGGCACTTTGAACAGAGGACATTACGTTTCAGATGTGTTACGACCCGTGGTTCTAAAAATGGTTCAAATGGCTTTGAGCACTATGGGACTTAACATCTGAGGTCATCAGTCCCCTAGAACTTAGAAGTACTTAAACCTAACTAACCTAAGGACACCACACACATCCATGCCCGAGGCAGGATTCGAACCTGCGACCGTAGCGCGCGGTTCCAGACTGAAGCGCCTAGAACCGTTCGGCTACCACGGCCGGCCCAATGACTCTACCCTTCATTCGATCCCTGCAAAACCCCACATTTCAGCAGGATAATGCACGACCGCGTGTTGCAGGTCCTGTACAGGCCTTTCTGGATACAGAAAATGTTCGACTGCTGCCCTGGCCAGCACATTCTCCAGATCTCTCACCAACTGAAAACGTCTGGTCAATAGGTGGCCGAGCAACTGGCTCGTCACAATACGCCAGTCACTACTCTTGATGAACTGTAGTATGGTGTTGAAGCTGCATGGGTAGTTGTACCTGTACACGCCATCCACGCTCTGCTTGACTCAATGCCCAGGCGTATCAAGGCCGTTATTACGGCCAGAAAAAATGGTTCAAATGGTTCTCAGCACTATGGGACTTAACATCTGAGGTCATCAGTCCCCTAGAACTTAGAAGTACTTAAACCTAACTAACCTAAGGGCATCACAAACATCCATGCCCGAGGCAGGATTCGAATCTGCGACCATAGCTGTTATTACGGCTAGAGGTGGTTGTTCTGGGTACTGATTTCTCTTCATCTATGCACCCAAATTGCGTGAAAATGCAATCACATATCAGTTCTAGTATAATATATTTGTCCAATGAATACCCGTTTATCATCTGCATTTCTTCTTGGTGTAGCAAGCGTGTAACTAGCGTTCACGACCGTTACTATGTGTATTTAAAGCAAACTCGATTTGGATCTTCAAAGTGACGCTACTAGCGTCAATCTTGTGAGACTGGTGTGAATTCTGAACAGACACCATCTTCCAGATGTAGAAGCACGATCTTCCACATGTAGAAGCACGCTTACTAACTTTCGTTCGTGTCGCACAACTCCTTATTGGTGTTCCATTTCTTTCGTCAATGCAATTACCTGTGATGTTGTTGTGGTGGTGGTCTTCAGTCCGAAGACTGGTTTGATGCACCTCTCCGCCCTAGTCTATCTTGTTTATTTCCTCTTCATCTCTGAATAACTATTGATACTTATATCGATTTGAGACAGCTGCCTGTGTTCATGACTATGTCTTTCAGTACAGCTTTTACCACTCGCACTCCCCTCCACTAGAAGATTGCGTCAGGATGTCCCAATCAAGTGGTTCCTTCTCTTAGTCAAGTTGTGAAATATATTTCTTTTTCTCTTAGTTCTATTCAGTGTCACCTCATTAGTTATTCGATCTACTCATCTAACCTTCGTTATCTTCCGTAGCACCACATTTCAAAAGCTTCAGTCCTGTTCCTGTCTGAACGTTATTTTCCAGGTTGCACCTCGGTACAAGGCTATACTCCAGACAAATACCTTTAGAAGAGACTTCCTAATACTGTAATTGCTTACCATCTACATTTCATATCCTTTCTATTTCGGCAATCATACTATTTTTCTGTCCAGATAGCAAAATTCATCTTCTCCTTTTAATTTCTCATTTTCTAATGTAATTCACTCAGCATCGACTCACTTAATTGAATTATATTCCACTGCATTGATTTTGTCCTCGTGTTTCACAGTTTTGACATGGGTGCGTTATGACCCTAGTTGGCCGGCCGTGGTGGCCGAGCGGTTCTAGGCGCTACAGTCCGGAACCGCGCGACCGCTACGGTCGCAGGTTCGAATCCTGCCTCGGGCATGGATGTGTGTGATGTCCTTAGGTTAGTTAGGTTTAAGTAGTTCTAAGTTCTAGGGGACTGATGACCTCAGACGTTAAGTCCCATAGTGCTCAGAGCCATTTGAACCATTTGACCGTAGTTGTTTTTGCGTCCTAAAACAAAAACAAACAAACTGCATTAATTGACTTTTCTTTATGTTCATCCTAAAAAATGTCTTACGAACAACTGCTCTTTCTTAGCCCTCTCTGAAAGAATTACAACGTCATCGCAAACCTCAAAGTTTTTATTTCTTCTCCTTTAACTTTCAGTCTTTTTCCAAAGTTTTCCTTGGTTCCCTTTACTGCTTGCTCAGTGTACAGATTGAATTACATTCGGGATATGTTACAACGCTGTCTTACCCCCTTGTCAACGACTGCTTCACTTTCTTATTACTCAACTCTCATAACTGCAGTCCGCTCTCTGTGCAAGTTGTAAATAACCTTTCACTCCTTGTACTTTATCCCTTCTTGCTGCAAAATATCAAACAGTGTAATCCAGTCAAGAGTGTCAAAGGCTTTCTCTAAATCTACAAATGCTATGAATGTTAGCTTGCTCATTCTTCAACCCATCTTCTAACATAAGTCGTCGAATAAATATTGCCTCGCGTCTTTCTACATATCTTCAAAACCCAAACTGATCTTCACCTAGATGGCCTTCTACTAGTTTTTGCGTTCATTTGTAAATAATTCGTTTCAGTATTTTGTGCACATGACACATATAAACAGATCTTTTTCTTTCTTGTAGTGCTTTTTCTACGTCGTTGGCATCGTTATACAGATGAAGGCAATGCTATTGGCCGTTGGTAGCCCGATAGCCTTCCTGACATCACCACTTCCCCCTAGGATGGAATATGCATATCCCATCTGTTTGCGACTATGTTCAAATGTGAGAATCACTGAATTCATATTCGGGAGGACGACGGTTCAATCCCGCGTCCGGCCATTCTGACTTAGGTTATCGGTGATTTCCCTAAATCACTCTAGGCAAATACCGAAATGGTTCCTTTGAAAGGGCATGGCCGACTTCCTTCCCCGTCCCTCCCTAATCCGATGAGACCGATGACTTCGCTGTCTCAACCCACCCCCCTCCCCTCAAATGTGAGAATGTTTTCAAAATGATTGTGTGGACGTGGGAACCAGCCCATTACTTACCTAAGCGGATGTGGGAAACAGCCTAAAAACTACATCCAGGCTGGCTGACTCACCAGCCCTCGTTGTTAATTCATGAATTGGATTCGATCTGGAGCAGACTAGGCTCCCTGTATCCCGTAAGCGGCACTTTAACTCGTTCGTCTATCGGGGTGTGTACACAGTATGTTAGACTGGTGGTTCAAACGTTTTCACATCCGGCACCGTTTACCTGTTTTGGAACTGTAATTATTGAAACGTCCCCTTAGAAAAATTAATGAATTACTCTGCTGATAAACCTCTTACATTATTTTATTTCCAAACAGCTGAGCAGAACTGAACGTACTCAGACATTTCGCTCTTTACCTATTCTGATCAACACTAAGCTGACACACAATATTTTTAGCGCAACGCAATCTGACTTTTAATAGTCCCTACAAAAGAATGGCCCTGACTAACAATAACCTATACCTTTCACAAATCACTTACCTCACAAAAATCTTCGTTACTCAAACTACTGCAATACAGCGAGTGCCTGTACTGCCAGCTAAATAAAAGATTCAAACTACTGAAGGCATTAACTACTGATAGGCATAGTTAACAAATGAAAGATTTTGATAGAGAACAAACAATGTATTTACCTTAATAGTGTTCAAAAGTCATAATATCTATATCAGTCCATGATATCCAGTATTACAAATTTACTGTCTCTGTCCAGATCATCCGCTCTCAAAACTCCGCCATCTCACTCCCCACATCCACCACAGCTGGCAGATCACCTCCAACTGCGCAACGCTACACGCTGTTAACAGCCAACTACCCAACACTACAATAGCAAATTCCAACAATGCCGCCCAGCCACAGACTGCGCACAGTACAGCCATTGATTTTCATACAGAGCGCTACGTGGCGTTAACAATAAAAAAAACCTAAACAGCCTACTTACATAGCCCCCATGCTCCCCACAAAAAATTTTACAAGTTGTTTTGGGCACTGGCCAAAACATATTTGTTAAAATTTTTTCACAATTACAATAACAAAGAAATCAAATGCACACACTTATCGATACAATGTTGGTCAAAAGCTAAAATTTTCTCACATTCCATAAAGACAGTCCTGACCGCTCATCACAGTAAAATTTCTGTGTTTTTCTCAAAGTCTGAGCAGTAAAAGAAAATGCACACGGAAGTAGTGGATTTCCATGCAGTCTTGAAGAAGTAGAGTTGTCCTTCCAACGGAAAGACAGTGCTGACTCTTGACATGCAGACAGGTAATGGGCCACAACAGAGCAAACCCAGAGCAGAGTCCGTCGAAGTTTTGAAGAATACTGGTAGGTAGGTCATCACAGAGCAGACCCTCTGTAGTCCTGGTAGAGATTATGGTATTGGTGGTCCACCAGAGGTGCAGACCCACTTCAGTCCTTGTAGAAATAATGGTACTGGTGAGTCAGCAAAGGTGTAGACCCACTGTAGTCCTTGTAGAAATAATGGTATTGGTGGGTCACCAAAGATGCTGACCCACTGTAGTCCTTGTAGAGATGGCCACCAGCCATCTGTTGTGACTGTGCAGGTGCACAATCACCATTGAAGAGTCTTGCGTATAATATAGCAAGTCCATAACCACCACTTGTGCACTCACAAAGTTTTTGGAATTGTCCTTAGAACCAGCAATGCTGTTAACGAGTCCCTTGCTGAATTATTAACACACGTGCAAGCACTAACAGTCCCAACTTCTCACATACTGTGCATATATTATGACCAACAGAAACGTGCGCACTGAAATGAAACTTAATTTGAAGAACTGGTGTCTATACAATTATAAATTTATAACATAAGAATACAATTAATGGTTCAAATGGCTCTGGGCACTATGGGACTCAATAGCTGTGGTCATCAGTCCCCTAGAACTTAGAACTACTTAAACCTAACTAACCTAAGGACATCACACACATCCATGCCCGAGGCAGGATTCGAACCTGCGACCGTAGGAGTCGTGCGGTTCCGGACTGCGCGCCTAGAACCGCGAGACCACCGCGGCCGGAAATACAATTACAAAGGTACAAAATACATCATTAAAGAACATAACAGTACAGATAACATTTGTAGTAACACAGGCTTTACAAAAGAACAGAAATAAGCATATACATCAGTGTTACAGGAATTATGATATAAGTAAATACATAAAACATCAGAATAGCTTTTGAAACATCAACTTCACACCTGAGCATTAAAACAGAACAGAATAAATAATGTCTAAACATCTTTACAAAGAAAATATTATTAGAAAAATTCCACAACATAACTCGTATCAGCTAAACACATAAAGGCAGGAAAAACACAAATATACAAGAGTACACAAACACATAGCGGAATAACAGAAAAGGAAAGGACAGGGTCTGTTTTCCTGCAATATCTTGCAAACAGAACTTCCTTTACTTCTTGGAGATATCCCTTCGTTCTTCATTAATTCAAAAGGTGCTATCTATACCTGCTTTCTGTACTTTTTTCGTAAAACTTCTCAATGAATTTCTTCCAATTCATCGCAACTCATTCTCTTATATAGTCTACCCCCTCTTAAGCTAACTTAAATCTACTGAGCTCAGATGCATAAACTAAGGGACGAGGCAATGCAGCAACACATAACAAATTAACGCAAACAGCAATGACAACAAAAAAATACAAATTGCCAAAGCAAGCAGCAGTATATCTAAATTAGCAAAGCAAATGCAACATTACAACTAATATGAGCCAATGTGCTTTTTTTTTAGCAACAATAAAAATAAATCAATAGTAAAACTGGCTTAACAGAGTAATACAAAGTGAAATTTAGTAGCGCAATGCCTGGCAAACAGCAGCAGCAAATGCAATAATTAATATCTAAACATGAGAAATCTCAAGCAGAAAAAATAGTACAATAAAGACAACAATGCAGATAAGGGAAATGTCTATTCACATCTTAATGTCTATGTAATTAAATGGTGGACCACAACTTATTCTACAAGATAAATTACCAAGTACTTGAAAAGAAAATTATGTATGCAGTTCCTGTGAAGGGAAATGCCTTTTTGTGCTCCCTCATTTTTTTGGAACTATATCACAAAATTATTATTTACTGGATCTGTAGACAGAAAATATTTATATTAGTACATATATCAAATTTTATTTTAACCAATGCTGCAGTGCAGTTAGAAACTAGATATTAACCGAAATGAGCAAATATATATATAAAGCAACATATGAAACGTCATTCACTAGGTAAATGGCGTCTCCAAAGGCAAAAAAAGTCTCTCAACTAGAAAGACAATAGATGTAAAATGTTTCTCATCATTTCATTAGGCATTTTAGTAAATATCATAAATTAAGAGCTCCACAGTGTAATCATATGTTTTCAAGTTTGAGCGTGTCGTATTTGCGATGCTTTCTACAAAGAAATGTCAATAGCGAGGATAATGGCCTCCTTTTTTCTCCACCTGTGCCTCTGAAAGGCACACACTAATGACTTTTTTTCCAGGTGACTGTCGCTCAGATGGGCCTCCACAGCGCCTTATGTCAAGGTCATCTACCTTCTTTACTGAAATATTTACAGCAGCAGTTTCCACTACAGTGACAGTCTCATAAAAAATAAAAAAATTTAAAGGTTAGAAATTTACATTAGAAGTGTGTAGAAACAAAATCTCATTTATAACAGTGTCCAAAAAGTTTTGTCAGCATTGTGGTAACTAACATTCAAGTATTGACACACATTTCATTACTCTTAAAGTACGATTCTTGGTTTCCAACATCCTTTTCATAAATCAGAGTCCCTAACCGCTACTCCTTATTCCTTACCTTATTACACATCTACATATTCATATTCATCAACACGTCTTCAATATTTCATCATAATAAATACATAGCATAATCAGATTCCTGATATAGCATCATCTCATTGATCATAAACATACCTCAACAGCATAATACACATCATCGTCGTAATAACAACACCATAACACCTCAGCCAAATCTCAAAAACGTCGTAGCTTTCTGCAATAATTTCAAAACCTAAAAAATATTCTCTGCTTATTTCAATAGTGTCATCTACCTCAAACGTACTTTAAAAATCATAATCCCATACCAAATGCAACATTCAAAGCTGTCATAGTATCACAATGGTTCCAAAAAAAAAAAAAAAAATATGAACACTTCACAAAATACAGACAAAATACAATTTCATAAGTGTGAAGTTATCCAACTGTGTAATTACGTTAAACATCTGTCACTGATGTAGTAAAATGTTTGTCTCTCTCAGTTAAATGATCAGATAGCTGTGTAATTTATGTGTTAGAGAAATATGGTACCGATGTGTAAAGTTGTATAAGCAAATACCATATTAGCTAGGACTCCTTGTGCTTGCCAAACACATGGTACACAAAGTAGGCATGTACCCCCCTGAGGATTAATGTAATTATACCCTCAGGTGTTACAAATTACAGCAATCGAATGAAATGTATCACCGAAAACCTTCTTTGTATCTTTGTGATTGAAATACAGAATAATACAGAAAAACTGTGCAGATGTAAAACAGATACACCGCAAAACCAACAATGTAAATTGTGTCACATATTAGTAGTGTCATGATATAATCGTGTAGCTAGCTATCAAAGAAACCAAATGCTAAGTCATCTTTAATCTCACCAAATGTACTTCAAATAAATAGTATCTTTTCAAGTAACCAAAATGTTGCATTAAAATCTCATTAGCAGTACCAGTATATGTTCTAAGTATGTAAGCCTGATAGTCGTTACGTAATCGTGCAACTAACAAGCAAGAATGTACAAATAACAACATTGTGTCGTCTGTTCACTATAACAATGCATTCGTAATTTCTGTTTAAAAATGTTCCCTAGGTTCTAGACTGGACAGTTAACTTTAAAACGTAGTTGCATGTTAACAGTTTCTAAGTCTGACGAAGCATACTAGTAATGTGAAGTGAAAAATTTTATAGCAAAGACTAAGTTAAAAAGCAGATTATCTCACAATAAACGGTTTTACGTGTGAAATGTGGTGTACACCTTTACTCTTCCTAGTACGCAGAGTTTCCACTTTAACGCAATTATCATGTGGTATACGTCGGATTCTGTAAGGTCCATTCTAAATCATAAAGAATTTGTGACTCAAATGTTTCTTCTTATGTGACAATGAATGAGCTTTAATGAGAACTTTCTGACCAATATATAGTTTCTTTGCATTTGCTTTACTGTGTAGTTTTCTCCTCTTGTCTGCAGCAGAATTTATATTTTTAATAGCCAAATTAATTATGTCTTTGTGTCGAAGTTTAAGTGTATCCGGAAAAGGTTTCTCTGTTTCTCTGATTCTGTTTGGTGGTTCTTCATTCTTCAGTACAAGAATAGTCGGTAAAGCAGTGGAGTCATGAGGCATTTAATTTAGCACGTTTTGAAATAAGTGCAAATATCTGTCCCAATGCTGATGCCTTCTGTGACAATAAAGTCTGCAAAGCTTATTGATTTATTTCATAATCCGTTCAGACGGGTTACAGTGTGGTGAGTACAATGAAATAAAAACAGGTTTGATTTTATGATTCTGAAGCATGTGTGACCAAACAGCAGACTTGAATTGCGGTCCGTTATCTGAAATGACTTTATTAACGTGTCCAACTTCACGTAAGAAATTTTTAACAAAGGCATTGGATACAGACCGTCCAGTGGCTTTACGTAACGGAGTGAAAGAAACAAATTTTGAAGTAAGTTCAACAGCGACTAGAACGTACGAAAATCCATTCGATGTTCTGACGAGGTGTCCCAAGAGATCAACAGCAGCAAATTCTTTTAATTTAGAAGGAATGATAGGAAACAACGGAGCACGATGTGAGATAGTAGATGGTTTAGCTTCTTGACAGAGTTTACAAATAGACAAGACTCTTCGAATTCTCTTTTCCATATTGTTAAAATAACAAGTCGTTCGAAGAATATGATAACATTTTCGTGTTCCAAAATGTGCGTAGCTGAAATGAATGTACCAAATGAGCTTATTAACAAAATCGTCAGGAATACAAAGTACCCATAGCTTGTCATCAACAGTGCAGCGTTTGAAGAGTATGTTGTTTCTAACCAGGTAATAATTCCGAATCTGTGTGTGTGTCTTTTCTTGCCATTTGCTTTTGATGTCTTTCCAAATCGGATCTTTATCTTGTTCATGAGCAATGTCCTTTAAAGATGTGGTAATGAAGTTTTCAAAGGGGACGTTCTGAATGTAAAGAATACTGAAATTGTTCTCGAGGTTGCCTTCTGTGATACTTTTCTCAAGCCCAGCCGGTGCGCGTGACAGTGCGTCCGCAACAATATTCTCCTTGCCGGGAATGTAGACTATTGTGAAGTGGAATTCTTGCAGAAACAATGCCCAACGCTTTAACCTGTCATGATTTAATTTTGAAGAAATATGAAATTGTAATGCACGATGATCACTGTATACTTTTACGTGCTTACCAGAAAGAAAGAAACGGAATTTGTTAAATGCCCAAACGATAGCTAAAGCTTCCAATTCAGTAACGGAATAATTTTTTTCAGATTTTGTTAGCACTCGGCTAGCAAAAGAAATGGTTTTCTGAACAGTAGTGTCATTTTCTGTGGCTTCTTGAAATATATGGACACCAAGACCGACTTTAGAAGAATCCGTGCTAAGGCAGAAATCTTGTGACAGATCTGGATGAGCTAGTATTGGCGCGTTAAGTAGCGATTCTTTCAAAGAATTGAATTCCAACTGTGCTTGTTCTTCCCAGTTCCAAATAGTATTTTTTCCAATGAGATAACAAAGTTTTGGTGTAACTAGAATTTGCATATTCAGAAAACGACGGTAAAAATTTACGAGACCTAGAAAACTGCGGACTTGTCTTTTTGTGGATGGAACTGGAATGGCTCTGATTGCTTCTAACTTTTCAGGATCCGGCTGAATGCCTTCAGAAGAAATAATACGTCCCAAAAATCTCACCTTTGACCTACCGAATTCAGACTTTTCCAAGTTAACTGTAATTCTAGATTCTGCAAAAATACGTAACAGACTATTGAGTATGCGATTATGTTGTTCCCATGAAGCTTCTGCTATTAGAATATCGCCCACATATAAGGTGATGTGACGTTTTAAGAACTCGGGTAATATGGAATTTAGCCCGCGAATGAATGCTGCCGAAGAAATGTTCAAACCAAAAGGAAGTTTCCGAAACTGATAACAAACGCCGAAACAAAGAAAAGCTGTGTATTTTCTACATTCTGGATGAAGTTCGATCTGATAAAAACTGGATCTGAGATCAATAGAAGACAACACTTTTACACCATTAAAATTTTGAAGAAGTTCTTCCAACGTTTGCGGCCTGTCTGTTTCAGGAATGATGATAGTATTGATTTGTCTCGAATCTAAGACAAGCCTGATCGATCCATTTTTCTTCTCAACAACATGTAATGGATTGTTGTATGAGCTAACTGCAGGCTCAATAATGTCCTCGTCAACCATAGATTGTATTTCTGTTCTAACACGGTCGCTGTAATGTGCCGGAATTACGTATGGTCTAACACAAAATTTGGTATGCTCACGAACACGAAATTGGTATTGAAATCCCTTGATTGTTCCTGTTTTGTGAGTAAAAACTGTGGAATGTGCTTGTAAAATCTCAAAAAGGTCCTGCCTATCAGTGTCATTACAATTCTCAATTGTTTGAATTTTATTCTGAATTAACTCATTAGTATCAAATACGCCGTCGATATCATCCCTGCCAGTACTTGCAGAGTGATTGTTAGTGTCAAGTTCCGTCGAAAATTCCGAACTGTTGTCTAACAGGAGGTAAAGCCGATTAATTTCCTCGTCATGGTTTGAGAGCCAATCTCCAAATTTCAAAGCTATTGACTTACCTTCTTTCTCTAAACTTATTTCAGCATCGTGAAAGTTTAAGATTGCTTTGTATTTATTCAAAAAGTCTACTACCAATATAATTTCCGTTGACAATAATGGAACAATAAGAAAGTTCATAGAGAAGCTGTGGCTTTGACAAAAGAATTCTAAGTTAGTTTGTTGGCGTACATCTACACTTTTTCCAAAAATTACACCTTGTAATTTAATCTTACGTAACGGAAGTGTGGGGCAATCGTTCGATTTGTTGCATTTGCTAAAGGCTGTTTTACTAATTACTGAAATGGGACTGCCAGAGTCAAGTACTGCTGTAAATTTTACGTCACTTACTGTAATGTGAATTACAGGACATGCAATGTTGTTATGTTTTATGTCGTGTTCCTGGAGTAAGATGTCCCTAATGTCTTCCATTTTTACGAAATTACTAGCCATGGCAGCTACGTCGTCAGCTTCGTAAGTACGTTTTGCGGTTGCCAGTGGTGTGAGTCATTGCTTGTTGTCCCTTTGTTGGCGCTCGTCGTTATTGGGATTAGGAGACCTAACTTCTACAAATTCACCTTGTCGAGAGGGCCTGCCCTGTTTGGATCCCGCCAGTTCTGATGAAATTCAGGTCTGTCGTTTTGTCGGTAGTTTACATAGTTTCTTTTTTGTCGGTCATGTGGTGGAGAATTTCTCCCGGAATCGTAACTGTGCGGTGTACCGTTGCGTCTGACGTTATTTTGTCTCCCTTGATAACATTTATTTTGGTTCCCATATTGCCTGTTTCTCTGATTGTCTCTGTCATATTCATTACTATGGAAATGCGATATTTCTCTGTAACTATTGGTACTTTGCCAAGGGTTGTCATACAGTTGGTGTCTGTTGTGGTCACGATTTGCGTTGTAAGAATAGCCTTGTCGTGTCCAGTTATTATTTCTTTCAGCGCGGAATTGTGACGGATGTGACCTGTAATTGTTGTGTTCCTGTTTTCGCGTCCCGCGATTGTCAGTATCAATTTCCAATTCTTGTAACAGTCCCTGAAAAGCTTCAATGTCATCTTTACAACATCCTGCCAAAATAAAATGTCGTAAATGTTCAGGCAATTTGCTTAAGCAAATGCGGATGAGTTCTGAGGGGCTGCAGGGGTTTGACAGGTACTGATTCTTGTGCAACATGTCTTCAAAATATTTCACAAGACTGGAATATTCAGATTGTTCAAAATGTTTCATCATTATGATGCTATGTTTTACTCGGTCTTGTGTAGCTTGAGACCAATATGCTGAGACAAAGGCATGATAAAATTCTCCTTCACTGTGACAATCGTGAATGACCGATCGCATTCTTACAGCTGGTTCATTCTCTAAATAGCCACACATAAATTCTAATCTGTGCTCTAATGACCAGTTGGGAGGAAAACAATGAGAGAATTGATGTAGCCACGCTTTGGATGAACGTCGTTGCCGGAATTCTTAAATGTTTTGAATTTACGTGAAGTAATAAACAGCTTATAGTCAAAATCATCGTGTCGGCGAGTCGCATGTCGGTCATTGTTACGTCGTTTCGACGGTTCCATCTCAAAATTCGGTGTACCTTGCCAATTTATTTCATAATTTCCGAAGTGCCCTGTGTTATTATTTTGTGGCTGTTCCATATTTCTATGTCCCTCTTCCCGTATTGTAGTGCGAGTGTTCTCTGAGATATGTAATTCTTGTATTACCTGTGTCAACTGATCTTGTACTTCCCGGATTTCTCTTTGGTGTTGCGCATTGATTTGATTTTGATTTTGTTTGAATTTTCTAATTTGTTCATACTCTTCTGTGTCAGTGAAGGCTACAGGTCTTGTGTCATTCAGATCATCATCTACCTTTTGTGGATAAGTTAGTGAACTGATCCGAAAGTTCGGCTACTTTCTCCGATAGTGAACTGATTTCCTCAGTGTGTTTTTCTGAACCAAGTTTCAGAGTGTCCATTGGTGTTGAAATCGTATCTACTGTGTCCTTTAAGTTTTCCTGAGTTTTTGCAAGTTGCGTAACTGAATCGGTAGATGCAACTGAGTCAATTTTAGCTTGCAAGGTGTCGTGATTTTCATGAACAATAGTTTGCAGTTCTTTAATGGCTGCTTCGTGATTCTGTAATGCATTTTCATTACAGACTTTTTGACATTTCGATTCAATGTTATGTAACTCAGTAGTTAAATCTTCACGTGTTTGTTCAAGCGTGGTTTCTAACTTCCGAAGATTTTGTTCCATTGTGTCTAACTTTGGAAGCTTTTGCTGTGTTTGTCTCTGATTTTGTTCCATTTGTTGCATTAATTGCAATAATAATGTATTAGTGTCTGGAATCTGTTTCTCTATGCTTTTTGGCAGTGCATTTTCACCGGCAGCATTCACATTTTGACAAGCAGAAAATGTGTTTTGACTCATTTGAGAAAACGGTGAGGACCCAAAACCTGAGTCTACAGTATTTTCAATATTTTGTTCTGTCATTTCGGATTTCTGAGGCGAGCTGTTGTCGACCGATCGATCGATAATGCTTCCCTGTTCACTACTTGTTTTACTGTCTACACCATTATTTGCCGCCCGCTCCATTTCCCTATGCACAGTTACCAAATTACTACTTTGAATGTCTGTTAATTCATCACACAGTGGTGCTGATAAGCTACGCTCGTCGTCACTATTATTTCTCAGTTTACTTTGGAGCCTAGTGTTACGTTTTTCACACGCCATTATTGTCACAATATTTCACACAATAACACAGAAAAGCACAATTTGAAGAGCAAAAATAGGAGAACACATTAACATAGCACTGAAAATAATATCTAGTTAATTGCAAGCGCAGCTGCGAAATACTTGGTGCAAATCTACATGCATACCACAACTGTTTTACTGTACAACAATGAAAGACTGCAACTACAAAGGAGATTCTCTCTACAATTACGCGCTAGCAATAAACAAAAGCTACACTAATTACACAAACTACAAGAAAAAATCAGACGATTCTAGTGAGGTATCCTCGGCTAAGGGTCGACATATGGAACGTCCCCTTAGAAAAATTAGTGAATTACTGTGCTGATAAACCTCTTACATTATTTGATTTCCAAACAGCTGAGCAGAACTGAACGTACTCAGACATTTCGCTCTTTCCGTATTCTGATCAACACTAAACTGACACACAATATTTTTAGCGCAACGCAATCTGACTTTTAATAATCCCTACAAAAGAATGGCCCTGACTAACAATAACCTATACCTTTCACAAATCACTTACCTCACAAAAATCTTCATTACTCGAACTACTGCATTACAGCGACCGCCAGTACTGCCAGCTAAATAAAAGATTCAAACTACTGAAGGCACTAACTACTGATAGGCATAGTTAGCAAATGAAAGATTATGATAGAGAACAAACAATGTATTTACCTTAATAGTGTTCAAAAGTCATAATATCTATATCAGTCCATGATATCCAATATTACAAATTTACTGTCTCTGACCAGATAATCCGCTCTCAAAACTCCGCCATCTCACTCCCCACATCCACCACTGCTGGCGGCTCACCTCCAACTGCGCAACGCTACGCGCTGTTAACAGCCAACTGCCCAACACTACAATAGCAAATTCCAACAATGCCACCCAGCCACAGACTGCACACAGCACACCCAGTGATTTTCATACAGAGTGCTACGTGGCGTTACCAATAAAAAAACCTAAACAGCCTACTTACATTATTATACAACAGTGTCACGTATCTTGCATAACAGGTGGCGTGGTTTTGTCATGGCTGGCTCTCCGAAGGGTATCAATAATTCTAAGGGAATGTCAACCTCTCCAAGTGCCTCATTCCACAAAGGTCTTTCAGGGCTTAGACAAATCCTTCTCACAGTTTGATATCTCCCATCTGATCTTCATTTATTTCTCTTTCCCCTTCTAGAACATTGCTTACAAGTTCATTTCCCTTCTATACTTAGTACTAGCTGGCCATCTGAGCTTCATACAGCTGCTTCTCTCTATAGTTCTCCTATTCATGCATCACCTGCAGCCTTCTATTTGTCCTCCAGCCATTACTGCTCAGCCGATTTGCATTTTATGTCACTCTCATATTTAGACGTCTGTATCCTCTTTCGTCAGCTTCATTCGCTGCAATTTTTTATTTTTTATTTGTCATAGTGATGTTGTAAAATGTATTTATATGTATACAAAAGGAATGTTTTGTGTGATAGTGTGTTCTGAAGTGGAGAAATTTAGGTAAACTGCACCAGTTTGAAAGAAGGATACTTAGTTGTATTGTAAGAAGGAGGGCGTAGAAGAGCAAAGGCAGCCATTACTGTTGATTTAGTTGATGTGTCATTATGTATATTTTGAAACTGGAGCTGTTATTCAGTTCTCTGGTGTAATGAGGGAGTTCATTCCAGAGTAAGTTTTCTGCTACTTAGAAGGACTTCGAGAAGGCTGAGTTATCGAGTGGACAGAAATTGCTCGTATTTTTCTCTGTGTTGATCTAGTGTTTCTGTTGTGTTGTTCAGACAAGAGAATTAAGAGCGAGGAGAGATTTGACGGCTTTTATTTATTGACAGGATGGCAGAGGAGACAGAGTGCATGAAAGACTCTGCTCTTGTTTGCATATAGCCAGAATAGCTGAACATAAGATTGTGAAGTATGCCAAAAAAATCTAATTTCAGAGATATATCATAAGCGAGCGTTGATCAGTAGTTCCATGTTCCATGATCTTTCCTGAGTAAAAGTTTGCAGGATAACAGCGTTTTAAACAAAAGACATGAACTTCTTATTTTTTTGTAGGCATGTAGAGAAGCTGATAACTTTTTGCACATTACATCTGGAAACTTTTTATATAAAAACTTCTACTATTGTAACTGAATGAAAATGATGCAAGTATTACGTTTTATTTGGAAACTGCGTGTCTTTTTAATTCCTATTACAGTGTCTGAGATAGAATCGCGTTTGCTGACCTACTTTTAAACACGAACATAACTGTACGAATTTCTTTTGGTGCGTGTGATATCAGTTAACCTAAATTATATCACATTACCTGAAAATGAAACTGAATGTAAAAATGATTATGAATAATACTCAGAATGGCTTTGTTATGTAACAATCACACACAATGATTGTTACGTTACGAAAACTGTGCCCTGTTAGAAAAACGCACCTACCGAATATATTTGAAAATTTTGAAAATGAAAACTGTTTCTAATAATCTCTCAGAAGTTGAGGTCCTACAACAGATTTTTACTTTCAACGGATAACTTACCTCTTGTCTATATGCTCTCCTAGAATGATGAGCTGTAATAAATCATTGCATCGCAGTTTGCCTTCTCTTACTTATAAATTATTAGACTGCATCACCAACTTGAACTCTCGTTCTGTTTTTGAACATAGGATTCACTGTTCACGTCGTGACAGTACAGGTTTTGCCAAATCTATCTTTCACTTAATAGTGGGTATAAGTTTCGTGAAATATTTGTAATAGGAAAATATTTCGAAATTTACACTGAATATTTTAATGACACTGAAATAACTAGTATTAACATAAATTATGCTTTTCCGTAGCATGGTCATATACTATAAAATCTACTTTTGTACGCGATCATAAAATTACATAAGATTCACTCTTTTCCTTGTTAATGTAATACTTTAACTAACAATTGAGGGAGGGAACTAATGAAAATACTGAACATAATAGTGTTAATTGTCCCTGGACACCAACACTTAAATATTATTAAACACAGTGACAATTTTACATTAAAATTTACTCTTTGGCTTCCTAATGAAATATTTTTAAGCAACAGCGGAGAGAGTAAGAATTAGAATATTGGAAACATGACTGATAATTTGCCCTTGACACCAACACGTAGATATTGTTAAACAGAATGACCCCCTAATGCTCGTGGCAAAGTAAACTCATAGCAGCGTATTTATAAAATCCTCTAAATTATCCCCTGTCCTCAGTTACAGATCTGGGATCATCTTAGTTCTCGGATCGGTACGTCCGCCATCCAAGCTCTTCACTCTGCCGTTGCGCAACTCTCTCTCCCCCACTCTGGCCAATAATTCATTCGCCCAAGCTCTAGTCAATAATACAACAACTGGTAGCCAAAGAATACGTGCAACTCATGTGTTCAACCATGCAATGACGCTTATAAAGGCAAATGTATCAAATAAACTGGTAAATATACTAAACAAACTGACATTTCTCCTGATATGTTCACCATACACAACCATTTCTCCTAACATGTACACTTTCCAACCTACATGATCTGTCCGATTTAAGCTTTCATCTATTATTATTCCTAGACTCTTTGCTGAAGGAGGAAAACTGATATTCCTTTCGTTTAGGTTTGAGAATGATATGGACTCCAGATATTTCGGTATAATGAGGCTAGAATGACCAGTCAGGATCGTTTGAGTTTTGGATTAATTGAGCTTTAACCCTATATTTTGCACTATTTCAATAGCTAATTGAAATTCTAGATAGCTGCCTTCAAGTTTTTTGGTTTTGCTGTTAGATATAACTAGAGCTCACCAGCATGCATGTGGTATTTACAGTGCGACAGAATTAACAACACGTCATTGACATGCAGACCTAATGCCAAATGCTGAGGGCCACCTGATGCTATCTGTTTCCATTGCGATTTTATGGCGCTGAGCATGACACATTGTTGATGAGACGTCAATTACGAGTGAAACCATTGTACTGTACTCGTAGAGAAATTTAGGGCGATAAGTTTGGCAAGTAACATCTCAAAGTCAACAGTGCCAAAGTCTTTCTTAAAGTCCGAAAAAAAAAACATATTATAATTATCTCTTGTCAATCCTAGGCAAAGTTCAGCTCGCCTGTAACTTTTATTAAAGAAAATGTTGTGCTGCGATGTTTGCGGAAACCTGATTGGTATTCGTCTAGTAGGCTGTCTGTTGTTAAGTAGCTCCTTTACAAGAGGAACACATAGAAAATGTTGTGGTGAAGGCTGACAAAAGACTACGTTTTATTGGCAGGACACTTAGAAAATGTAACGAATCTACTAAGGAGACTGCCTACACTGCGCTTGTCCGTCCCCTTTTTAGAATACTGCTTCGCGGTGTGGGATCCTTACCAGATAGGACTGACGGAGTACATCGTAAAAGTTCAAAGAAGGGCAGCACGTTTTTTTATTATTGCGAAATATGGGAGACAGTGTCACTGAAATGATACAGGATTTGGGATGGACATCATTAAAAGAAAGGCGTTTTTCTTTGCGACGGAGTCTTCTCACGAAATTCCAATCACCAACTTTCTCCTCCGAATGTGAAAATAGTTTTTTGACACCGACCTACATAGGGAGAAACGATCACCACGATAAAATAAGGGAAATCAGAGCTCGTACGGAAAGATATAGGTGTTCGTTCTTTCTGTGCGCTATACGAGATTGGAGTAATAGAAAATTGTGAAGGTGGTTCGATGAGCCCTCTGCCTGTCACTTAAATGTGATTTTTAGATTATCCATGTAGATGTAGATGTAGATATAAATGTAAATGTCGGTGTACATGTCACACCGTCCGCAGTGCATTACATGAGATTCCTGTTCCAGCACCTCGAGATGTACCGAGCGAGGTGGCGCAGTGGTTAGCACACTGGACTCGCATTCGGGAGGACGACGGTTCAATCCCGCGTCCGACCATCCTGATTTAGGTTTTCCGTGATTTCCCCAAATCGCTCCAGGCAAATACCGGTATGGTTCATTTGAAAGGGCACGGCCAATTTCCTTCCCTAATACGATGAGACCGATGACCTCGCTGTTTGGCCTCACCCTCCAAACAAACCATACCAAAAACCATCCTCGAGATGTACGTCTAGATGTTAGTCAGTTTTGTTTTCCCTCCAATGTGCCGGCCGCTGTGACCGAGCGGTTCTAGGGGCTTCAGTATGGAACCGCACTGCTGCTACGGTCGCAGGTTCGAATCTTGCCTCGGGAATGGATGTGTGTGATGTCCTTAGGTTTGTTAGGTTTAATTAGTTCTAAGTTCTAGGGGACTGATGACCTCAGATGTAAAGTCCCATAGTGCTTAGAGCCATTTGCACCATTTTGAACCCTCCAATGTGAGCAACTGAAGGATTATACGGTATCAACATCACCATCATCAGCGAAGCAAATGGTTCAAATGGCTCTGACCACTATGGGACTAAACATCGATGGTCATCAGTCCCCCATCAGCGAAGCACCTTGTATATTATTTGCCTTGACGTCCACCACCTCCTTTGAGTTAATAACCTTGCAACGCTGTCTATGTTCTCTGCAAAAGGTAAGGTAAGGAGGAAAATTGCGTAGCTACACGCGTGGTGCGCCGGACAGCCCGGAAGATGCGGGAAGCGCTGTCTCCCTCGTGAGACTTCCCACACTCGAGCTGCCGAACGTCCACCGCCAGAGTCGCGGTCGTTGACCCGGGTCAGCGACGCGGGCGTGCGAATAAAAAGCCGGCAGTCACGAACCGTCCGGTGCGATGCAGTGTACAGGGGGCCGCGGCGGTCGCGGGCTGTGCCGGGTACAGACGGCTCAGTTCATAACAGGCAGGCGTCCGGCGCTCACGACTGGCCGTTGGGAACGCCTCGCCATGAAATACTGCCTGCCTCCAGTCCGCTGCACTCAGCCGACGTGACGCAGCGCCTCTCCAGAGCTAAGCAGCACACCCGTTAACTTCCTCAAACTCCTGGCTAGCGGCTCACAAGCGTCACCGGAAGACAGCGCGATACGTTGCCGGTACATAGTTCCTAGAAAGACTGTCTGAGAGTAACAGATCATATTTGTGTTACGAAGAAAAAGTCACGACATTAATGCTGTCTCAATAACTTACTAATTTTATGTTAATAAACCAAGTAAAATTATAAAACTTCTGACAAAAACCAAAAACAAATTGATTGTATAGCCAAACAACGCATAATTTCGTGTCTAACCGAAACTATGTAGAAAACTGCCCTTAATAATTCAATCAATGTAAGCAGGGGAGATTCTTCTAACTGGGGAGAAATCACTTACGGGGGTTTCACAAGGCACAATCTTAGGTCCACTGGTGTTTCTCGCACACGTAAAAGACTTCTTATGTAATATGTAACATCAGATTTTTTTCCAGATGTCGCTACTATTGCAATCAATGCAAACGTACATTCAACAAGAGAAGGAATGATAAATAACGTTCTTCAAAGTGTCACTGTGTTGTGCTCTGCAAATGTTCTCACCCTCGAATTGAAAAAGAGGCAATTTATTCATTTCCACACATCCACAGGATCTCTAAAATTCCCCTTACAAACTTCTACGACATGTAGAGGGGATTGAGTAGACAATGTTTTGAATTAGAATCCATGTTCAGTAACGTATCGTAGCCATTCTGCAACCATTTACACTGAAGAGCCAGAGAAACTTGTACACCAGCCTAGTATCGTGCAGGGCCCCCGTGAGCATGCAGAAGTGCCGCAGTTCGACGTGGCCTGGACTCCACTAATGTCTGAAATAGTGCTGGAGGTAACTGACACCGTGAATCCTGCAGGGCTGTCCATAAATCCGTCAGAGTACGAGGGGATGGAGCTCTTTACTGAGCAGCACGTTGCAAGGCATCCCAGATATGCTCAATAATGTTCATGTCTGGGGAGTTTGGTGACCAGCGGAAGTGTTTAAACTCAGCAGTGTTTTCCTGGAGCCACTCTCTAGCAAACCTGGACGTGTGGGGTGTCGCATTGTCCTGCTGGAATTGTCCAAGTCCGTCGGAATGCACAATGGACATGAATGGATGCAGGCGATCAGATAGGATGCTCCGTAAGCATCACCTGTCAGAGTCGTATCTAGACGTATAAGGCGTTACATATCACTCCAACTGCACACACACGCCCCACACCATTACAGAGCCTCCACCAGCTTGAACAGGCCCTGCTGACATGCACCGTCCATGGATTCATGAGGTTGTCTCCATACCCGTACACGTCCACCCGCTCGATACAATCTGAAACGAGACTAGTCCGACCAGGCAACATGTTTCCAGTCATCAACAGTCCAATGTCGGTGTTGACGGGCCCAGGCGAGCCCCAATTCTTATTGTCTTTCACTCACCAAGGTTTCACGTGTGCGCTTCGCCTCCGAAAGCCCACATCGATGATGTATCGTTGAATGGTACGCACGCTGACACTTGTTGATGGCCCAGCATTGAAATCTGCTGCAATTTGCGGAAGGATTCCACTTCTGTCACGTTGAATGATTCTCCTCAGTCGCCGTTGGTCCTGTTCTTGCAGGATCTTTTTCTGTCCGCAGCGATGCCGGAGATTTGAAGTTTTACCGGATTCCTGATATTCACGGAACACTCGTGAAATGGTCGTGTGGGAAACCCCCCCCCCCCCCACCACTACCACTTCATCGCTTCCTCGGAGATGCTGTGTCCCATCGCTAGTACATAGACTATAACATCACGTTCAAACTCACTTAAATATCGATAACTTGCCATTGTAGCATCATTAAAATGAGAGAAATCTAGGCTCGCACCGAAAAATTTAAGTGCTCGTTTTTCCCGCGTGCCGTTCGAGAGTGGAACGGTAGAGAGAGAGCATGAAGGTGGTTCATTGAACCCTCTGCCAGGCACTTTATTTTGAATAGCAGAATAATCACGTAGATGTAGTAACCGATCTAAGAACTACGCCAGATACTTGTCTTACATAGGAGTTGCCGACCGCATGGCCTATTCTGCCTGTTTACATACCTTCTGTACTTGAATACTCATGCCTATACCAGTTTCATTTGCGCTTTAGTGTATAAACATGCTGGTAAAGCGACCACTTTTGCAAGTAATTTACTATTTAGCATATCAGACGGTGCTGGGAGCAACACCTATTCCACGCGTAGTTGCTCGTGTATTCGTTGACGAGTTCTCTTCAACGGATGCACCACGGCCCCTCCTCGGAGCACCACAGTCCCGCCTACTGACGGTGAAGAAAACCCTTGTGTTGTTGTGGCAAAAAGGGTATGAAATGGAGTCAAACGTTGCACATAATGATCTTGATAAAGGCAACGAGCAGCCGCTCCATAACTGTGAGGTTCGCCTTACAGAAGGAACGTGTCGGTGTATGCTGTAAAGTGTACTCATCCATGTTGCTTTAACACTCAAAGACATATGAATGACGCTCGAAAGAGGTCAGAGAGGTAGGACGGACGTTACGTAACAACAGTGATTCGACTTAAGCACCCTTCTCCCCTCCCCCCCTTTCCCCATAAGTACTAAGCACCCTGTTGCATACCTACCTAGCAAACATGTTTTCAAACAGCCGTAGCACGGAAACGTTAAGTTCCCGGACGTGGGTTACAATTCATAACACAGTCTACTCACTCCCCTCTAGAAGTCCAATATGGGAATTTTATAGAGAGAACACGCTACTAAATGAACTTGACTATGTGTCTAATATAAACTAGTGTCTCTTATACTTTACGAATATCGATGTTCCTCAGTTATAAAAACAGAAAATGTCACACTGAAATAATAACCATTGCTTCATTTTATTGACCTTTAGACACATAATACCCTAATAATGTCTATACTCATCCACACTTGTATTAACAGTTAGGCTTATTTCAATTTCATGCAGAAGGAATCGTTGCTGCACTGCATTTTTCACATTAATTTAACAAGTTATCACCATTCAGGGAAGACTTTTCATTTGTACTCAAATAACAATATGTTCTGTAATTGGAGCTTACTGACCAACAAACACAACGCTGTTTTATCCACAAATTTCATAACTAATTCTGTGCTCGGTTTCACGAATAAACCAAGTCGCAAATTACATTTAGCCAACAAACGGATGTGAAACTTCCAACTTATAATCAACTCTTAGCAAATTCTTCAATATCTTCGTGACAATGCTGCGCGGGACCGTTCCGTGTGAAATACGAACAACTCTCTGCTCACATACATGCGCATGGCCAATAGCGCTTAGGCAATGTTCACATTAAAAGCAAGACTATACCGCGGTCATGGAAAAGGCACGTTCAGCTTCGGAAGTTTCAGGAGCCAGTGATGTGAAAGGAGGAAGATTTACTATGTCATAACATCAAAGATAACAGTCCACATCATAAGTGTCAAGTAGTCTCTACTGTGTGACAAAATAAGTTAAAATTATCAGCAGAAGATAACCATTATTTTGTACTGCGAATTAAAGATTTTTACCTTAGCGTGGCTCACTCTAATGTTTGGCTGACTTTGAAAAGTAGCTGAAAGTGGGTAGTTGAAAGCATAGCAGCCATCGTTCTTACCCGTATGAATGTGTATTAAATTCAGATGTTGAGAGTACTGTTCACTGTGTTATTTCGTCAAAGCTTCATACAGTGTACGCTGTGTGACAGCATAAGTGAGTCACTGGTGTTAACCTGCTGACATCTGTGCATGCACATTGACACAGTCTCCAGGTGTGTCATATTTCTCTGAGTCGACACAGTCGGACATTTGCTTTCTCAAGTTGTGACTATACTCTCACATCAGAGCTCTTCTCACCGCAATGGAGTGCGCGTTGCACGAATTAGACGTCTTAGTCAAGGTAAGGGCTACTTCTTCATTACTCCGGAAGGGAGTTTGATTTGTTTTCGATAGCATGAAATTCCTCATTGCTATGCTTTTCCACAAACACGTACACTGTCCTCTTTGATTGCCAAGGATTCCGCAGCACAGAAAATCGGCTGGTTCGGTAGGAATTCACTTTTCGGCTGTCGGATGGCCCTCGTACTAGTGTAGTTGATTTTGGCGACTTTATTCTACATTGTACAATGCCCTGCTGTAACTTCAGAAAAATGGTTAATTGAGATAGGCCATCTTCACAGTGCTGGCACTCCTGGTGTGTCATTGGAGACAGAACTGAATAGTTTACACTTAGTTACACCACCAGACTCGTGCGTATTCATGAAGGGTTTGGAGAGAGTGTAGTGGGTTAAGGACTTTTTACCAGAAATGACACATTGCATTGAGGACAAGGACTGCCTTTCTCTTCCTTCGCTAACGTTGAAAATGTGTGTTGGATATCGCGAGCCAGTGACTGCTAAGTTAAATGTGAAGTTGTTGGCTCAGTGGTGGCGCGATTGTCATTTGAGATATCTCCCATTCGATACCAACGAGCAGAATGTACCTTGTTGTTGAATAAATAACGAAATTTCAACATACAGTAATGTTTTTTACAATAAAATTTACATCTGGAGTACTTTTGTTTGTCTGATTTGTTTTTTCCCTTCGCCTGCTGTGTAGTATAAATAAATATTTCATTGCTGATGTCTCATTCTAACGACATGTTGTTATTGCTGCTGACTTTGTTGTATTCAACATGCAAGGTGAAATAACTTAAGAACTCATCGTTCAGCACGCAAAATTTATTCGAGAAGAGTAGTCAATACGAAAGGAATTGACTACCTTCACCAGGATGATTTAGACGACCTGATTGCATATTCCACATACATTTCAGACTATAAATACTTATTAACAGAAATTAATATGTACTCCAAATATGCGTGGGTTGTCACCGTAAAGCGTAATACTGGTACTGCAGTCGCAGATGCACTAAGAAAAATGTACGAAAAAAAAAGATAATAAGATTCTGAATCATTTACAAACCAACTTATGTAAGGAATTTTAAAACTTAAATTTCAAGAAGCTAATGGAGAAACATAAAATTAATCAATATTCATTCTTTTCTATTTTGAAGGCTTCATTTGTGGAGCAATTCAGTAGAACTTTTCAAGGTATTGTGCTTAAGCGTTTCACTTGTAAGTAGGCTGTTTATGTTTTCTTATTGGCATCGTTACGTAGCACTCTGTATGAAAATCACTGGCTGTGCTGTGTGCAGTCTGTGGCTAGTTTGCATTGTTGTCTGCCATTGTAGTGTTGGGCAGCGGCAGCTGGATGTGAAAAGCGCGTAACGTTGCGCAGTGGTGGATGTCGGGAGAGAAATGGCGGAGTTTTGATATTTGTAAGAATGGATGTTATGAACTCCTATATATATTATGACTTTTGATGACTATTAAGGTAAATACATTGTTTGTTCTCTATCAAAATCTTTCATTTGCTAACTATGCCTATCAGTATTTAGTGCCTTCTGTAGTTTGAATCTTTTATTTAGCTGGCAGTAGTGGCGCTCGCTGTATTGCAGTAGTTCGAGTAACCAAGATTTTTGTGAGGTAAGCGATTTGTAAAACGCATAGGTTAATGTTAGTCAGGGCCATTCTTTTGTAGGGATTTTTGAAAGTCAGATTGCGTTGCGCTAAAAAATATTGTGTGTCAGTTAAAGCATAGTCTTTTATAAATGTTTAAAGGGGACGTTTCACACTGCATAAGCTTCCTGCAAATGGATAAAAAAACGAGCTCCTCTCCCAGGCCTTGAAGGCCTAAAGGACGTGTATTGGCCAAGATGTCATCCTCTGCCATTCAGTGTCATGCAGATGCAGTATGGGGGGTCACGTGCTCTCTCAGTTGCCGACGTACCAGACCTTGGAGCCGCTACTTGTCATTCAAATATCTCTTCAGTTAGCTTCACGAGGCTGAGTGCACACCGTACGAGTCCTCCCACCAAGGAAAAATCCTTCGCAGTACTGGGAATCGAACCGCGGTATTATGAAACATATAGTAAGTCATTACAGTCAGACAAAACATAAAACAGTTAGTATGAAACCTGCTGATGTGAAAGAAAATAGACTATTTTCTACTATGTATAACAAGATCAGAGTGACGGAGCGAGGAAAGATAAATTCGAAGATGTGATTTTCTTAGAATTGGCAAACATAAGACAATTTTCTAAAATGGCTTCACCCTAAACTGATCTGAGGTATTCAAAATCAGAGCAGTTTAGGAAACAAACCCAGGAACACATCTACTGGGAGATATACTTGCCAAGATCTAAATCAAGAGGTTTATGTAGCATGGAACTACAGATTCAAATACCCAACCACATACCTAATTGAAAAATTCATACGAAGAAAATGAAATAAAGTTTTCGGAAAATGCCTGGGTTTTGATAAAACACACAATTCCTGGATTACTTTGTGAGAGACTCCATGTGTAAGCTCTTGCCTATATTCAGTCAGGTGCATATGCTACACAATGTGTGTGTGTGTGTGTGTGTGTGTGTGTGTGTGTGTGTGTTTGTTTGTGTGGTTTGCTGATGAAGGATCCCACTGATCTTCCTCCGCCTGCCACAGTTATCTTTCGAAGTCACATGCAGATGTTACTAATTCGCTGTTTCATTTACACATTTCAGCTCTTTGGTTACATTTGAGTGTGACCCCAAGAGAACAACATATTTGCTCTGATGTGGCTGTTTCGAACACACAATTCAGGTCGTTCGCATAATTTTGTGCATGTCCAAGAATGTGGCTCTTCAGCTACATTTTGATTGGCTGTTTCCTTCTAAGATGAAAATCACTGTTGAGACTGAGTTGCAGGCATAGTATTTGAAGTAAACAAATTTTTCACTAAAGTATGTGGGCGAATGAGTGGGTGTGTCGGTGGGTGTGGGTGTATTGTTTGTGATGTTACGTAAAGATAGGCTATTTCGTTTAAATGGCCACTAGAACACTTGGGCAAGTTCTGCCATCGTGGATTATAATGTCAGAGATGTTGCAGAACTCGGCTGAGCTATTTCCGCCATCTTTCATGTTTTAAATTTCCACCATCTCCATTTTCGATTCCGTCACTCGTCACCATGGACTTCTGAATTTCCCACAGCTGCCATCTTGGATTCCACTATCTTGGATGTGACATCAATGTCCTATCCATGTATGTAGACAAACCACGTGTATGTCATGACCCATATGTGTGATGTCATGAATGAGTCAGATAATTCGTTGCTGTACTACTCAAGATGAAATGCTACTTCCTCCTTACCAATAAATTTCCAATGTAGTCACAAATATCATTTGCTTTCACCTGTGATTATATTCGCATTAATAAAGTTAGTACGACCGTCCTGGTCTAGACTTTGAAAGCGTTACGTGCGAAGAGACGATTTCTCTTTCTCATGATCAATGCTTACGGAATGAACGCTAGTAGGTATGGAGCCAACTGGTCTGTTAGAAGTACCGCATTACGTTTAATCTCGGAATCGGTTCTAAGATTCTAAAACAGAGACTGCATAGATGTAGTGATTCCAGATGAGCTTTCATAATCGTGTAAAATGAAGTCATGAACTAGTTAACTGACAGAAGAACATTCAGAAACATTAAGTATGCTTTCTCTATAGTGTAATTTTTTCCACTGCGTACAAACTCTAGGGACTGATCGATGAGAGAATTCGAAATAAGAAAGGTCTGCTGAACTTGTGTCCGGAAATGCATGGTTTCCATGCTATAGATCATTTATTCATTCATACTTTGTTACAGAGACTGCAGTCTAATACGCGCTGTACCATGCAGCCACAGTTAGAGTATATGGTTTCCTCCTAGAGGGCGTTACTCTTCCTCATTCTTTACGCAATAGTGCCCTCTCCTGCCACAGCCATTGGTAATTTTGTGTCTGATTCACTTCTCTTGCTGGGTGTGATACGGCGTTGTACACAATGGTTACGTATTCGATTCGAGAGATTGCCGACATAGTGTTCACTTACGGAAAGGCAAATGGTAACGGGTGGCGGGCAGCAAGGTTGTATCAGGAGACCTATCCCTGTCAACAATAACCACAGCATTCAATGTTTGCAACAGTGTTTCGCCGTTTGTCTAAGACAGGAGCAGGAAATCATGAAGGACATACCCGAAATGTTCGGACATCAGACTTGGAGGAAAATATGATTAACACTGTGGAAGACGACCGCCGTCTCAGTGCCGGGCATTTGCATCGCCAGTACAGGGTAAGACAGACTACAGTGTGTAACATTCTCCATGACGACTGTTAGTACCTTTATCACTTACATCGTGTGCAGGGCTTACTAGTGACAGACTTTCGACATCGGGAGCAGCTTTGTTACTGGTTTCTTCAACAGGCAACCACGATTCCAGGATTTATGTTATCCATCCTATTCACAGATGAGGCCACCTTTACGCAGAGTGGTATCTGCAACTTTCATAACAGTCATCTGTGGGATAGTACGCAGGACCCCCATGGTATGGTGGCAGCGAATCATCAGCATCGTTGCAGATGGAATGTGTGGGTCGGGACAAATGACGACTGTATTTTGGGACCAGTCTTCCTTCCCCGTCGCCTAATAGGCCGGGGGTTATTGACATTTCTTGCGGGTGATTTTGTCTCTCCTGCTGGGAGAAGTGCCATTGATTGAAGGGTTATGTGGTAGCCTCGTACATGGTGGTGCTCCACCCCACTCCGATGTCAACGTAGGACGCATCTCAATCGCGTCTTCCCTGGTCGATGGATCGAACGAGGGCTCCAGTTGCAAGGCTTGCTCGTTCACCGGATCTCAACCCTTGCGATTTCTTGTTATGGGGCCATCGTGCATGCAGAGCCCATTCCAGATGTGGAGACACTGGAGCAGAATATTAATGCTGCCTTTGGCACTGATCGGACGCAGCGCGGCCGATGTGAACGTGTGAGACAGGACACGCTACGGCGCGGACATGCATGCGTTGAGGCAAATGGAAACCATTTTCAACACATACTGTAATTACGGCTGCGTGGTACAGCGCGTATTAGACAGTAGTCTCTTAACAATGTATGATTGAATAAATGGTCTCTTGCATGGAAACCGTGCATTTGCGGACATAAGTCCATTAGACATTTTTTGTTCCGTATCCTCTCATCGATCAATCCCTAGAATTTTTACACGGTGGAAAAAATCACCTTTTATAATCTGTACACTCTCAGTCGTCTTTGAGAAGACTTACTGGTCTGTGTTGCCACGAACCCTGTGTGACCAATTTTCATCTTCTGGGATGAAATCATCAAATATTTTACCGTCATGAGAATGATCATAGACACAATGTCTTCTTTATAGAGTTGCAGAACCACTGTTCAGTTTCTGAGGACATACTGGTATGTGAGTCTACATAAGCTTAGATCATCTCATATACAGACAGTGCTTCGGAGCAAGGCACTCCAGCACAAACATTCGATTATAACTGCAACTGTAAGTCTGCAAGCTTTCGTGGCCGTTGTCACTGAAGTTAAAATCTTCTGCGTTATTAGGCCGCGTCATGTTTCTTCTAAAGTGTTCGACGTTTCGACCCCTCTGCTGAGATCTTCCTTAGGATCTTTTGGTTTCCACTACTGCTAGAACAACTGCTTGCTGACAAATCAAAAGCATTACTATCGCAATCGACATTGATGTATAAAAAGATGCTTATTCTGATAGATGCCTAGATATTAACTCTACATCAGCCGTAATCGAGATTTTGCACTACATATATATTACTAGTTCTCGCCTCTCAAGCACTCGTTACCCTGAATCAGCAATCATTTAAGAACTTCACTCTAGCTTGCAGTTCTTGGTATTCATCAAGTTGTTCGATACAGCATTCCGACCTGGCACCTTGACAGGGATGGGAGTCAATGAGACGCAATGCATACTGTTACAGTCTATAATCAGAAGCCATCGGAAGTGTTGTAAGATGGCTCTAGAAGAAACATTGGGCCCTCAAAAAGTAGGCAGCTGTCTTCAGTCGTGTGATGAACTTTGGTTCAAAACACTCTCACATCCGTACTGATACCTTAACCATCTTCAACTACCCTTCCAGGAAGCCCACCCAGCAAGCCGCGCTGTCTAACGCGCTGCTTCCCAAGCGGGAAGCCGTGCTGGTCCCCGGCACGAATCCACCCGGCCAATTAGTGTCGATATGAACATGGCATCTCTATACCCGAAAGAACAGATGCCATTGGTGAGCGTGCAGCTCTCTAGAATGAAATTACAATTACATCAATACCATTAGCTGCTGACAGGCGTTGAAATACATCAACGGGGCGAGTTGAAAATGTGTGCCCCAACCTGAACTGGAACCCGAGATCTCCTGCTTACATTGCAGACGCTCTATCCATCTGAGCCACCGAGGGCACAGAGGATAGTGCGACTGCAGGGACTTATCACCGGCACGCTCCCCGTGAGACCCACATCCTCATAGTCCACACACTACATTCGTAATGCACCTGCCACTATACCCATTACTCGCAGCAGACAATCCACTGAGTCCCGTAAGAGTTCAGGCAATTCATGTGCATCCGCACTGAAGGAGGTTATCAGCCGGTTAGCCTTAACGATATGAAGTTGGCGTCTGTTCTTTCGGACATGTCATTTCGTTCTAGAGCGCTCACCAACCATTGACCTTCTTCTTCCGTGCGGTTGCGCACGCATTGCCCGAACTCTTACGGGACTCGGTAAGATTGTCTGCTGCGAGTAATGAGTGTAATGGGCAGGGGCACTACGAATGTAGTGTGTGGACATTAAGGGGAATATGGGCCTCACGGGGAGCGTGCAGAGGAGAAGCCCCTGCAGTCGCACTATCCTCTGTGCCCTCGGAGGCTCAGATCGATAGAGAGTGTGCCATGTGAGCATAGAATCCCGGGTTCGATTCCCGGTCGGGGCACACATTTTCAGCTGTCCCCATTGATGTATATCAACGACGACTGTAGGCAGTGTACGGTCTTGATTTAATTATCGTTTAATTTTAGTCGTAGTTGCCAACGTCGTAGTGTTAAGATTGGCATATGCATGGGTCGTCAGTTGTGGAAGTCCATCGCTAGGATTGTTCGGTACATGTGTCTTCAGACACTCTTTTACTCTACTCAGCATTAAAGTCTGATGTCAGTACCGCCACAGTTCACCACCTGTCCTCGTTTACCCAACCCCATGACCTCTGTGCATCGTTTCCTCTTGGTTTCCCCATTTGTTGAAGACACTCGCCACAGCACTTCTCGAACACCCGGTGAGTCATGCGGTTTCCGAGATGCTCATGCTGAGTCTCTGGGCGTTCACAGTCTACCCTCGGTCAAACTCAGATAGATCGCACACCTTCCCCATTCTACTCACATACAGCAAGCTCACTGACACTACATGCACTGTGCGTGTGTCTGACTAGCACTCATTCTTCGCCAGATGACGCTGCTATCGGCTGGACAGGTTTAAATCGTTTGCAAGTCGTTGGTCATATGTTCTGGCTGATCAATGTATGTGGCGCAGCTGGTTGTGGGAGCGAACGAGTAATTAGTCTCGCTGAGTCGCTGGCTACTGCAAGTGGAGGTATCACGTTCAATAGTCAGAGACCACCTTGGAGAGAGAAACGGAGATCAAAGGTGTCTCTCCTCTTGAAGCGAAAGGAGATGGTACTTGAGTAAGTAACAAAAGAGATCCACACTGGAACAGCAGAAAATAAGAAGTTTTGCACTAGTCCAGGGCCCAAAGGTCATTATTTCTGCATTTCAGTAGAGTCTGTGCAGAATACTGTGGCCGGAAGATGCGCAGTAGTGGTGGGAGTCATGGGCAGATGCTGTAGGGGAAATGCCTAGCACTCGAGGGGAAGTGCGCTCTAAACTGAAATTACACTCACATTTTTTGTAAATATTACATGGAGCCCCTCCACGTCCAAACTTGTATGAAAACCATTCAGAAAGCTCTACTGTCATCTCTGCTTTGGTTAGTATCTAAAAAGAATTCGACTGAAAATGCAGAGGTTTATTTTCGCTTGCCTTGTTAAACACTTCTCACTTTCAAAGAAGAACCTACACATTTCTCTTGCCGTACTGTTAAAGTTTGCTTCTTTTGCCAAAACACACCTGACCTTAACACGGTTTCACCACACTAATATTTTGTGCAGATGCAACAGCTCAAATTCAAATGGTTCAAATGGCTCTGAGCACTATGGGACTTAACATCTGAGGTCATCAGTCCTCTAGACTTAGAACTACTTAAACCTGACTAACCTAAGGACCTCACACACATCCATGCCCGAGGCAGGATTCGAACCTGTGACCGTGGCAGTCTCGTGGTTCCGGACTGAAGCACCAAGAACCGCTCAGTTAGCCTTCCCCACAACATTTTCTATGTGTTCCTTCCAATGTAAGTTGTTCGTAATTGTAATACCTAGGTATTTAGTTGAATTTACGGTTTTTAGATTTGACTGATTTATCGTGTAACCGAGGTTTAACGAGTTCCTTTCAGCACTCATGTGGATGACCTCACACTTTTCGTTATTTAGGGCCAACTGCCACTTTTCGCACCATTCATATATTTTTTATAAATCGTTTTGCAGTTTTTTTTTCTTCTGATGACTTTATTAGTCGATAAACGACAGCGTTATCTGAAAACAACCGAAGACGGCTGCTTAGATTGTCTTCCAAATCGTTTATATAAATAAGGAACAGCAAAGGACCTATAACACTACCTTGGGAACGCCAGAAATCACTTCTATTTTTCTCGGTGACTTTCCGTCAATTACTACGAACTGTGACCTCTCTGACAAGAAATCACAAATCTATTCACATAACTGAGACGATATTCCGTAAGCATGCAATTTCACTACGAGCCGCTTGTATGGTACAGTGTCAAAACTCTTCCGGAAATCCAGAAATACGGAATCGATCTGAAATCCCTTGTCAATAGCACTCAACATTTCATGTGAATAAAGAGCTAGTTGTGTTTCACAGAAACGATGTTTTCTAAAACCATGTTGACTGTGTGTCAATAGACCGTTTTCTTCGAGATAATTCGTAATATTCGAACACAATATATGTTCTAAAATCCTGCTGCTTATCGACGTTAACGATATGGGCCTGTAATTTAGTGGATTACTCCTACTACCTTTCTTGAATATTGGTGTAACCTGTGCAACTTTCCAGCCTTTGGGTACGGATCTTTCGTTGAGCGAACGGATGTATATGATTGTTAAGTATGGAGCTAATGCATCAGCATACTCCGAAAGGAACCTAATTGGTATACAGTCTGGACCAGAAGTAATTTAAGTTGCTTCACTACTCCAAGGATATTTACTTCTACGTTACTCATGTTGGCAGCTGTTCTCGATTCGAATTCTGGAATATTTATTTCGTCTTCTTTTGTGAAGGCATTTCGCAAGGCTGTTTAGTAACTCTGCTTTGGCAGCACTGTCTTCGATTGTATCTCCACTGCTATCGCGCAGAGAAGGCATTGATTGTTTCTTGCCGCTAACATCACATACGACCAGAATGTCTTTGGATTTTCTGCCAGGTTTCGATATAAAAGTTCGTTGTGGAAACTGTTATAACCATCTAGCTTTGAAGTCCGTGCTAAATTTCGAGATTCTGGAAAAGATTGCCAATCTCGAGGATTTTGAGTCTATTTAAATTTGACATGTTTGTTTCGTTGTTTCTGCGACAGTGTTCTAACCTGTTTTGGGTACCAAGGAGGATCAGCTCCGTTGTTTGTTAATTTATTTGGTATTAATCTCTCAATTGCTGCCGATGCTGTTTATCTGAATTCAAGCCACATCTGGTCTACACTTATATTATTAATTTGGAATGAGTGGAGATTGTCCCTCAGGAGCCGGCTGCGGTGGCCGAGCGGTTCTAGGCGCTACAATCTGGAACCGCGCGACCATTACGGTCGCAGGTTCGAATCCTGCCTCGGGCCTGGATGTGTGTGATGTTCTTAGGTTAGTTATGTTTAAGTAGTTCTAAGTTCTAGGGGACTGATGACCTCAGAAGTTTAGTCCCATAGTGCTCAGAGCAATTTTTTTGTCCCACAGGAAGACGTCAAGTGAATTTTTATCTGCTTTTTTGAATAGGTATATTTTTCGCTTATTTTTCGAAGATTTGGTGATTACAATATTCAATCTCACTACGACAACCCTGTGTTCACTAATACCTGAATCGGTTTTGATGCTCGTTATTAACTCAGCATTATTTGTTGCTAAGAGGTCAAGTGTGTTTTCACAATCGTTTACTATTCGCATGGGCTCATGAACTAACTGCTCGAAATAATTTTCAGAGAATGCGTTTAGCACAATTTCGGATGATATTTTATGCGTACCTCCAGAATTAAACATTTTCGCCAACATATTGACGGTAAATTAAAGTCACCACGAATTATTATCGTATGAGTCGGGTACGTGTTTGCAGTCAAACTCAAGTTTGAACCTTTCAGCAACTGTATCATCTTAATTGAGAGATCGGTAAAATGATCCAATTATTATTTTATTCCGTTTGCCAACAATGACATCTGGCAATACTAACTCACAGGAAGTATCTACTTCAATTTCTCGACTAGTTAAACTACTTCTAACAGCAACAACCGTGTTTAGCCTATCCTTTCATACGCTTTTGGTCGTTAATGATCGAAAGGAAAAGTTAATTTAATCGTAGCAGGAAAATGCCATGATGGTCGATGAAGACGGACACGAAGACAAGCCGTTACGCGGAAGTAAAGAACGCGCACAACCTCTCAAGCAGCACGACAGGTGAGATGGAAATAAGACCTGCCCGCCTCACCACTACCGGAGGCAGATTGCCCGAGCACGTTTCTTGGACCGAACCAAATTTCCATATGTCATTGCTTTCATCTACATCCTATACTCGCACCGATTCTGTGAGTCCCATACTAGGAAGAAACGTATGATTAAAGTCGAAGTATATTTATTAGTCCCGAAATACTATATTTCATTTCCTGTGTAGTTATAATGTATATCTTCCATGTCCTTTATACATACATGCTTGAAAATATAGTTGTTATTCTGCGACGAAAACTGAAAGAGTTGGTAAGTGTGATTCGCGTCCGTAGGTGTGAAGGGATCATCTGTTATCCACCTTTTTGTGAGAAAGAGTGCTCTTGCTAGGTGGATGGAGGACTCGTATCAGAACGCCGAGACGACGGCTACCTCTTTGATACTGGGGCGAACGATGAACTTCTGGAAGTTTTATAGAAGACAGAAGAGTCCACTAGTTCAGTGGAAACTTTTAGTGTTTTGTGTGTATCCTTCTTTCTTTCAAATTCAGACATTGATCTCGCTTTGTTTGTGGAAAAGATACTAGAAACTGTTCGGAAAAGTGTAATGAATGTTTGCGGAGCTCGTTTTCCAATTCAGAGCAAGAATCTGAGATTGTTTTGAAAGCATTTGCATCGCTACAGGACAAAATGGTTCGAATGGCTCTGAGCACTATGGGACTCAACATCTTAGGTCATAAGTCCCCTAGAACTTAGAACTACTTAAACCTAACTAACCTAAGGACATCACACACATCCATGCCCGAGGCAGGATTCGAACCTGCGACCGTAGCAGTCCCGCGGTTCCGGACCGCAGCACCAGAACCGCTAGACCACCGCGGCCGGCGCTACAGGACATTGGCCAGTGGTATAGGAGTAGTGACAATCTTAACTCTGTCTCGCGGATCAACACGAAACTGTTGACACTGACTTAGAATGAATGCATAGCAGCAGTGCAGAGAATTAATCCGGCTCCATCAACAGAAGTTCAGAGAAAGACAGAGGAGCGATACGTCGCTCTGCCATGCGTGCGTGGATTGCAACCGCTGCCCTGAATGAGAATTCGCGTGGCGCCACGGAAACTCCGAGGCAAGGACGAGGAGGAACGTTTCAGGCCTTCAAAAATACAAGTGTTGTATCCTGTTGACTGTTGTTGATCTGCGGGAGGGAACCAAACAGCGGGGTCATCGGCCTCATCGGGTTAGCGAAGGATGGTTAAGGAAGTCGGCTGTGCCCTTTCTGTGGTGTCACCGCCAGACACCACACTTGCTAGGTGGTAGACTTTAAATCGGCCGCGGTCCGCTAGTATACGCCGGACCCGCGTGTCGCCACTGTCAGTGATTGCAGACCGAGCGCCGCCACACGGCAGGTCTAGAGAGACTTCCTAGCACTCGTCCCAGTTGTACAGCCGACTTTGGCAGAGATGGATCAATGACAAATACGCTCTCATTTGCCGAGACGACAGTTAGCATAGCCTTCAGCTACGTCATTTGCTACGACCTAGCAAGGCGCCATTACCAGCTTATATTGAGATTATAATTCCTGTATCAACAAGAGCGATGTTCTCCAATTGTGGATTAAAGTTAAGTATTCCACGAGCTTCGTACTTTATTTATTAGACTCAACTACTTTAACTGTTCCAGACCTCACGCCAGTCTGCGTGAGCTTAAACGCGTGCATTTCGGCCTCCTCCAGCAACACGGTGTTGGCTCTTCTGCCAACACATCATATGGCGACGAGTGTAAAAATGGTCTTCTTCTTTATACTTGCTTAAATTACTTGTGTCATGGCTTCGCCACAATCACCAGATGTGCTGTCCGAATTTTATCGCTTGCAGAATCAGCAGACGCAGGCCTTGCTGGATGCCCTTGGACAGCTCATCCAGGGTCAACGTGCAATGCAAAACGATGCGGCAGCCGCTGCTCCACCGCTACAGCAGCCACAACACGCAGTTGCACCACCTTTTCGTCCTTTTGATGCGGCACTGGAAAGCTGGACGGAGTGGTCACGCCAATTTGGATTCCATCTCGCCGCCTACAGAATTCAAGGTAATGAGCGGCAGCCTTTCTTGCTTTCGTGCATCGGCGTGTCCACGTACCGAGTGATAGTGAAATTATTTCCCCGACGCGACATAGCAACTCTGTCCTACGACGAAATTTTATCTGCATTAGATGCATATTTCAAAGAATCAGTCAATGTAGTTGCAAAAAGGTATACGTTCTTTCGTACAAAACGTACGGCTGGTCAAACTAATTGGGAGTGGGTTGCAACTTTGCAAGGCCTTACTAGGGATTGTGCTTTTGAGTGTAAATGTGGACTCCCTTATTCAGATACTATGGTACATGATGCAATTGCACAGAACGTTTCTGATGTTCATATAAGGCAACGGATTTTGAAACTAGTCAATCCCTCCCTTAAACAAGTGATTGGCAAGACACACTTGACTTTGCTCAGGAATCATTTGAAACTTCGCCAGCTGTGTGTCACATTAACCGGCCCGCCGGGCGAGCTGCACAGAACAGTAAACAGCCCTCGCGCCCGTCCGCGCAGCTGCTGCCAAGCTCTCCGCTACGTGTGCCGCGCAAGCAAGCACATGCAGTGCTAAAATCATGCCCGCGGTGCGCTACTAGACATTGGCGTGAGAATTGCCCATCACGCCAAGCTATTTGCTTTTTCTGTAATAAAAAAGGACATGTTCAAAGTGTTTGCCAGAAACAGCTCAGAACGGACACTCACAACCATTCCAGGCCCTTTGCTTCGCGCCGGAATCGAACCAAGAATACTCAGGCTCGTGAACCTTCGCCCATGGAAATTCATGTAGTTAATTCCACTCCACCCAGTGCCGCTCTTTCTAACAGCGACTGTGTTCGTCCCGCAAATAGTGTGCGCCGACATCACCGGAAATCGCGTCAAGTCGCAAGTGCTTCTGTATCAGTGTCTGTTCACGTTGCACGAGACAGTCGCTCTTGTCGTCAGCAGGACAATAAACTTTTTGTAGATTTGGTCGTTAATGGCAACCTGATCCCATTCCAGCTCGACACCGCAGCTGCAGTTTCACTGATCAATAAAGACACGTACAAACAACTGGGCACACCTCCGTTGAGTGCCGCAAATGTTAAGTTAACTAGTTATTCAGGACAAGCTATCCCTGTGTTAGGACAGTGTAGCCTTCTTGCAACGTACAAGGGACAAACAAAACTTGTGTCAATTTACGTTCTTCGTTCTTCTTCTGCAGTGAATTTGTTTGGTTTAGATTTATTTCAGTTGGTTAACTTGTCTATAGTACATCAGGTCCTATCAGTGAACCAGACTGTGCCTTCAGACAGTGTTTCTCGTCTACGTGAAGAATTTGCAGACATTTTTGCACCGGGCCTCGGTTGCGCTAAGAACTATAAAGCACATTTGGCACTGAAAGTAAACGCGCAACCGAAATTTTTCAGAGCGCGCAATGCTCCCCACGCATTGCGTGATGAGGTCACAAGAACATTACACGATTTGGAATCACAAGGTGTGATTGAACGTGTGAAGGCTTCTCTCTGGGCATCACCCTTAGTAATTTTGCCAAAACCTTCCGGAAAATTGAGACTTTGTGTGGATTTCAAGGCAACAGTGAATCCACAACTAGTGATTGCAACTTTTCCTTTACCCCGCCCGGAAGATCTTTTTGACAAAGTGTGCCCAGGTAAATATTTTTCGAAGTTGGACGTCGCAGATGTGTACTTGCAAATACCGGTGGACGAAGACTCCCAGCGCATTTTGGTGGTTAACACGCATCTTGGTTTGTACCGATTCAAAAGACTGTCATTTGGGTGTGAATCCGCCCCTGCATTGTTTCAGCAATATCTGCAAACTGTTTGTGCGTCGGTCCCAAATGCAGCAAACTATCTGGACGATATTGTGATCTCCGGAAAGACGGAAGAAGAACGTTTAGCCAATCTCAGAACATTATTTCAGGTCTTGCGACAAAATGGTCTTCGCTTGCAAAAGGACAAATGTGTGTTTTTTGCTCGTGACTTACCCTATTTGGGACATGTAATCAATGCCCAAGGCCTACATCCCAGTCCAGAGCACCTCCGAGCCATACAAGACTTGCCTTCGCCACAGAACTTGAAGCAGCTACAGAGTGTGCTGGGAAAACTCAATTACTATAACAGATATGTGCCACATGCCTCTTCCATTTCAGCTCCGCTTCATCGCTTACGCCGTAAAGGTGTTCCGTTCGTCTGGATGACGGAATGCGAACGCGCCTTTCGCCAGTTGAAATCTGCGTCGCTTTCCAATACTTGCCTTACGCCATTCGATCCCCTGAAACCCCTTTTGTTGATGGTAGATGCATCGGATTTAGGGATCGGTGCTGTGCTTGCGCACAAAGATGGATCGCATGATCGCCCTATTGACTTTGCGTCCAAATTGCTCTCGTCTGCGCAAAGAAATTATTCACAGATAGAGAAAGAAGCTTTGGCTCTCGTATTTGGTGTTACTAAGTTTCATGATTTCTTGTATGGTCGTCACTTTATCATCATCACAGACCACAAACCTTTGACATCGCTTTTTCATCCGAACAAGCCTGTACCTCCACATACAGCGCAGAAATTCATTCGCTGGTCAATTTTCCTCTCGCAGTACCGCTACGAGATCTTGTATCAGTCCACTGCTAAGCACGGAAACGGCGATGCGTTGTCCCGTTTGCCTGTTGCTGGGGATAGAGCATTCGATTCCTCCGAACTTGCTTGCATGTTCATTGATGCGGAAACTGATGACGTGGTCGAATCACTTCCGATTGATTTTCGTCGTGTAGCTACAGCCACGGCTGTTGACCCTGTCCTTGCTACCGTTCTACGTTTTGTTTCTACGCAATGGCCCTTGTCAAAGTCATGGATCGGGTATCCGTTGGTTCGCCGATTTTTTGCTCACTAGGAGAGACTTTTTGTACGACGTGGTGTTTTGCTGTTGCGTTCTGATAATGATCAGTCCCGGGTCGTGGTCCCACGTTCGTTACAGTCCTCTGTCTTACGGCTTCTCCACCGAGGACATTGGGGTATAGTGCGAACGAAACAACTTGCTCGTCAGCATTTTACTTGGTTCGGAATCGATGCTGCGATTACGAATATGTGCTCTTCTTGCATGGTGTGTGCCGACCAACAATCCGCACCACCGCGGAAATTCTTTGCATGACCAAAAGCCACTTCCCCTTGGCAACGCGTACACATCGATTTTGCTGGTCCATACTGGAATGCTCGATGGTTGGTTGTGGTAGATTCATTCAGTAATTTTCCTTTTGTTGTCCGGATGTCTTCCACGACGTCATCTGCCACCATCCAAGCGTTATCTGCTATCTTTTGCATTGAAGGTCTTCCACAGACTATTCTTTCCGACAATGGCCCACAATTCATGTCCGCAGAATTGCAGTCATTCTGCAAGGCCAATGGTATTCAACATCTGACATCCGCGCCGTTTTCGCCTCAGTCAAACGGTGCCGCTGAACGATTGGTCAGGACTTTCAAGTCACAGATGTTGAAGTTGAAAGAGTCGCATTCTCAGGAGGACGCGTTATTGCTCTTTTTGTCCTCGTATCGCTCTCAGCCCCGAGATGGTCGCTCGCCGACTGAGTTGCTCCACGGTCGTCCTCATCGAACCTTGATGTCTTTGCTCCATCCACCGCGTCAGGTTCCTGTGCAGCGGCAGACACCTGCTTTTGTTCCAGGCGACGTTGTATACTATCGCAACTATCGCGGTTCACGGCGTTGGCTCGCAGGGCGCATTCTTCGCTGCCTCGGCCGCGCTATGTATCTGGTTTTGGGGGCCTCTGGTGAGGTGCGTCGGGATCTCAATCAGCTGCGCCTCTGTCGTCGCCTGGGTTCTGCCGCTCCCCGTCTGCTTTCAGCGACGGTGCCGTCCGGTCAGCGCCCTGGGGACCCATCTACTGGCTCGCCTCAGCCCCAGGTGTTACCGACGCTGCCTTCCATTTTGCCCCATGGCGACGCGCCGCCACCGCCACCGCCGCCTGTTCTCCCGCCGGCGACGCCCGCAGTGAACGCGTCGCTGCAACCGCCGGGTGCCTCCCTGGGTCACGCGCCGCCGATCGCTAACCGTGACCAGTTATCCTCAGCCATGGAACTCTTGCCCGCTCCGGACCATATGTCGTCTTCGCCCGTCGGGTGCCCCGTTCTGATGGAGGTCGACCCTTCGGCCCCTCCTGTCTCTCTGCAGGCACATACACCGCATGTTGGCGTGCACCCTAGACTAGGTTTTCAGGCGTTTCCTAGCTCCCCGCGGACCGAATGGCAGGGTGCGGGTGGCACAGCCTCGCCTGTTGTTAGGCTCGCCACCTCGTCGCATACGTCAACATGGGGTCCTCCCCATGGCGGGCGGAAGCCTTATAACACAACCGTCCGCCGATTTGCGGGAGGTGGTAGCCTTTAAATCGGCCGCGGTCCGCTAGTATACGTCGGACCCGCGTGTCGCCACTGTCAGTGATTGCAGACCGAGCGCCGCCACACGGCAGGTCTAGAGAGACGTCCTAGCACTCGTCCCAGTTGTACAACCGACTTTGCTAGCAATGGATCAATGACAAAAACGCTCTCATTTGCCGAGACGATAGTTAGCATAGCCTTCAGCTACGTCATCTGCTACGACCTAGAAAGGCGCCATTACCAGCTTATATTGAGATTATAATTCCTGTATCAACAAGAGCGATGTTCTCCAATTGTGGATTAAAGTTAAGTATTCCAAGAGCTTCGTACTTTATTTATTAGACTCAACTACTTTAACTGTTCCAGACCTCACGCCAGTCTGCGTGAGCTTAAACGTGTGTATTTCGGCCTCCTCTAGCAACACGGTGTTGGCTCTTCTGCCAACACATCACTTTCAAAGGAACCATCCCGATATTTGCCCGAAGCGATTTAGGGAAATCACGGAAAAGCTAAATCAGGATACCCGGACGCGGGTTTCAACTGTCGTCCTCCCGAGTGCGAGTCCCGTGTGCTAACCACTGCACCTCCTCGCTCGGTGTGTATAGGTTCAATTCAATCTGAGTTATTTTGTCACGAATTATTTTTCAGTACGTTATAGGAAATTCAACGTGACATGAAGGCTCATTGCCAGCCAGTTCACTCATTTTCGTCTGTTAAGAAATGTGATATGAGTTGACCGCGACCGCACTTTTTTTGAAATCGTTCGTATTGAAGGCTGTCTCAAAACTACAGTCACTTATGAAAACGTCGAAAGAAGTGCGCATTATGGTTCTGAAACATCGGCAGCTTACGGCATACAAAACAGAAGAGATAATAAACATACCGGAGAGAACACGGGACTGTACACTGTGGTAAAATTTGCCTGGGTAACCAACTAAGACACGTAAAACTAAAAATGTATCTCGTCTTTTCAATGAAAGCCTAAGGAAAATAGGAAAACACGTTTCTCAACAATGCTCTAACCGTTTCTAAGCACGATCTACATGTTTTGTACGCCTTTATGGTACTGTAGGAAATCAGACACTAAGCTCATTCGCCGGACGATGTGGCCGAGCGGGTTTAGACGCTTCAGTCCGGAACCGCGCTGCTGCTACGGTCACAGGTTCGAATCCTGCCTCGGACATGGATGTGTGTGATATCCTTAGGTTAGTTAGATTTAAGTAGTTCTAAGTCTAGGGGACATATGACCTCAGATGTTAAGTCCCATAGTGCTTAGAGCCATTTGAACTAAGCGCATTCGAAGCAGTGGATGGTCCCTGCAGCAAAACAAGATCTGTTATTTTCAGCTGGCGTGAAACTCTGTGTTTCCTGTGATACAAAAGGGATTCTCCTTACCTGTTAGTTTACAATGAGTAAAAACATTGAGTGGTCAATACCAAGCACGTCTTCCGGAACAAGAACGTTATCTTTCGTCGGTGTAATGAAAGCTGCTTTGATAACTGAAAAACATGACAGATTTTATGTACTAATTTTGGAACATCCACCCTATTACCTATATTTTACTCCCTCTAACTTTCAGCTACTTCATCTTCGAAGGCAATTTGTGGTCCGAAGAAGTTTTGAGTCCAATTAATAAGTTATTCCAGCCATATATGGATATTTTGCAGACCTTCAGAAACCTCACCTCGTGGTCTAAATCTAGTTATTTGAAAACCCTTAGATAAAGTGTATTAGTATTAACGAGAATACATCGAAAAATTAGTGATTCGTATTTAAAAATACAAAAATTGCACGACAGAGTTTTTCAGCTTGCTGCCCTACAGCCTTTTAGAGTACAGGTTCAAATGGTTCAAATGTATTTGAGCACTATGGGACTCAACTTCTGAGGTCATTAGTCCCCTAGAACTTAGAACTAGTTAAACCTAACTAACCTAAGGACATCACACACATCCATGCCCGAGGCAGGATTCGAACCTGCGACCGTAGCGGTCTCGCGGTTACAGACTGAAGCGCCTAAAACCGCACGGCCACTTCGGCCGGCTTAGAGTACAGGTATGGTCGATTACTTATACCTAATTGTTAATAAGCTTACAGAAATAATTTCTAGTAGCTGCATCTCACTCTTAACGTGGATCTCGACTCGTTCCACATCCATAGTGATGCTCTTTCGTGGTAGAATGTACAGAGCGTGATGTAGGAATAAAATAATGAAACGTGTTAGTTTGAAGCAGAGAACGGTAGTACTGTGCTGAGTTTATCTTATTTTTCACAGTACAGGAAGATAAATGGCTGAATGGGTTGGCTGACGCATGTTGTGTCTACATCTGTGAAGCGTTCAGCAACCGTAAAGTGTTTTATTGCTTGAGTGGCGTTAGGTAACCTCTGGTCTCCTTCCAGCTGCACCAGCCGTCGTTATTCGTCCCCGGTAGTTTGAGAGGAATGCACGCCATCACCGAGGATGAATCTCGACGTAAATGGCGGTGCAGGCCGGGAGAATTACTGCGCAGCCGGCGTTGCGTAAGGCAGGCAGGCAGCCGCGCGTGCGCTGCCTGCACCTGTCACGGCAGTCACTCTCGCTGATGAGACCCGCGACCCCCCTCCGTACTCACTCATCCCGCCGGCGACCTAAGGAGCACATGTCCCGGTTCGCACATGGAGGTACAGTTCGTCACCTGATTGGCCAAGAAGATTAATGTGATTACGTAAGTCGAAAGTACTAGGCGTCCCTTGCCTTTATTTAGAGGCACCTTTCGCTATTCAACTCTCCAGCTATAGCATTCAGCCGCTGCGAAATGAGAAGTAAGAATAGAAGTGCAATGACTGCCGAAATCCTCTTTTGTAAGTCTAAAACTGGTGAAACCACCCCCACACTCGAGGTCACGTGCTTGTGCGATGGCGCTCTGCTCGGTGGTGACGCAGATTTTCATCGTCAGTGAGTGACTGACGAGGGGACTTCCCGATCACCACACCTCGAGAAAATGTCTTCGGTTAAACTATAATCTTATCCTTAGTGTATAATTGTATTATGGCATATCACGCTGTTGATAACTACACTACTGGCCATTAAAATTGCTACACCAAGAAGAAATGCAGATGATAAACGGGTATTCATTGCACAAATATATCATACTAGAACTGACATGTGATTACATTTTCACGGAATTTGGGTGCACAGATCCTGAGAAATCAGTACCCAGAACAACCACCTCTGGCCGTAATAACGACCTTGATACGCTTGGCCATTGAGTCAAACGAGCTTGGATGGCGTGTACAGGTACAGCTGCCCATGCAGCTTCAACACGATACCACAGTTCATCAAGAGTAGTGACTGGCGTATTGTGACGAGCCAGTTGCTCGGCCACCATTGACCAGACGTTTTCAATTGGTGAGAGGTCTGGAGAATGTGCTGGCCAGGGCAGCAGTCGAACATTTTCTGTATCCAGAAAGGCCCGTACAGGACCTGCAACATGCGGTCGTGCATTATCCTGGTGAAATGTAGGGTTTCGAAAGGGATCGAATGAATGGTAGAGCCATGGGTCGTAACACATGTCAAATGTAACGTCCACTGTTCAAAGTGCCGTCAATGCGAACAAGAGGTGACCGAGACGTGTAACCAATGGCACCCCATACCATCACGCCGTGTGATACGCCAGTAAGGTGATGACGAATACACGATTCCAATGTGCGTTCACCGCGATGTCACCAAACACGGATGCGACCATCATGATGCTGCAAACAGAACTTGGATTCATTCGAAAAAATGACGTTTTACCATTCGTGCACCCAGGTTCGTCGTTGAGTACACCATCGCAGGCGCTCCTGTCTGTGATGCAGCGTCAAGGGTAACCGTAGCCGTGGTCTCCGAGCTGATAGCCCATGCTGCTGCAAACATCGTCGAACTGTTCGTGCAGATAGTTGTTGTCTTACAAATGTCCCCATATGTTGACTCAGGGATCGAGACGTGGCTGCACGATCCGTTACAGCCATGTGGATGAGATGCCTGTCATTTCGACTGCTAGTGATACGAGGCCGTTGGGATCGAGCACGGCGTTCCGTATTACCCCCCTGAACCCACCGATTCCATATTCTGTTGACAGTCATTGGATCTCGACCAACGCGAGCAGCAATGTCGCGATACGATAAACCGCAATCGCGATAAGCTACAATCCGATCTTTATAAAAGTTCAAAATGGTTCAAATGGCTCTGAGCACTATGGGACTTAACTACTGTGGTCATTAGTCCCCTAGAACTTAGAACTACTTAAACCGAACTAACCTAAGGACATCACACACATCCATGCCCGAGGCAGGATTCGAACCTGCGACCGTAGCAGTCGCGCGGTTCCGGACTGCGCGCCTAGAACTTTATAAAAGTCGGAAACGTGATGGTACGCAATTATCCTCCTTACACGAAGCATCACAACAACGTTTCACCAGTCAACGCCGGCCAACTGCTGTTTGTGTATGAGAAATCGGTTGGAAACTTTCCTCATGTCAGCACGTTGTTGGTGTCGCCGCCGGCGCTAACCTTGTGTGAGTGCTCTGAAAAGCTAATCATTTGCATATCACTGCATCTTCTTCCTGTCGGTTAAATTTCGCATCTGTAGCACGTCAGGCACGTCCTAGGCGCTACAGCCTGGAACCGCGCGACCGCTATGGTCGCAGGTTCGAATCCTGCCTCGGGCATGGATGTGTGTGATGTCCTTACGTTACTTAGGTGTAAGTAGTTCTAAGTTTTAGGGAACTGATGACCTCAGAAGTTAAGTCCCATAGTGCTCAGGGCCGTTTGAACCGTTTTTTGTAGAACGTCATCTTCGTGGTGTACCAATTTTAATGGCCAGTAGTGTATCATCCGCCAGAGAGGAACCTTAAACTCGACTGCTCTGTTTTACACTGGTGACGAAACTCATGGGATACCTCCGAATACTTTGTTGGGCCCCCTTTTGTACGGCATAGTGCAGCAGCTAGAAGTAGTATCGATTGAACAAGTCGTTGGAAGTCCCCTGCAGAAACATTGAGCCACACTGCCTTTATAGTCATCCATAATTTCGAGAGTGAAGCGACACAGGAGCATGTGTGCGAACTGACCTCGCTATTACGACCCATAAATATTCCATGACATTCGTGTACGGCGATCTGGGTAGCCAAATCATTCGCTCTAGCTGTTCAGTGTGTTCTTAAAACCAATCGCGGACTATTGTGGCTCGTTGACATGGCTCATTGTCATCTATTAAAAATCCATTGTTATTTGGGAACATGAAGTCCATGAATGGTTGCAAATGATCTCCAGGTAGCCGAACGTAACTATTCCCAGTCAATGATCGGATCAGTTGGACCATAAGATCCAGCCAACTCCATGTAAACACAGCGCGTACCGTTAAGGAGTCGCCACCAGTTTGCACAGTGCCTTGTAGACAGCTTCGTTCCGTGGCTTCATGGGGTTTTCGCCACACTCGAACACTACCATCATCTCTCACCAAGTGAAATCGGGACTCATCTGACCAGGTTACGGTTTTCCAGTCGTCTAGGGTCCAACCGAAATGGTCACGAGCACAGGAGATGTGTTGAAGGCGATGTTGTTCTGTTAGCAAAGGCACTCGCTACAGTCGTTTGCTGCAATTGCCCATTAGCGCCTAATTTCGCTGCGTTGTCCTCACGGATACGTTCATCGTGAGTCCCACATCGATTTCGATTTCACGGAGTTTTGCTTGCCTGTTAGCACTGAGTTGGGTTGGGTTGGGTTGTTTTGGGGAAGGAGACCAGACAGCGAGGTCATCGGTCTCATCGAATTAGGGAAGGACGGGGAAGGAAGTCGGCCGTGCCCTTTGAAAGGAACCATCCCGGCATTTGCCTGGAGCGATTTTTCGGGAAATCACGGAAAACCTAAATCAGGATGAAACTTCTCTAAATCAGGATGGCCGGACGCGGGATTGAACCGTCGTCCTCCCGAATGCGAGTCCAGTGTTTAACCACTGCGCCACCTCGCTTGGTTGTTAGCACTGACAACTCTACGCAAACGCCGGTGCTGTCTGTCTTTAAGTGGGGGCCGTCGGACACTGCCTTGTCTGTGGTGAGACGTAATGCTTGAAATTTGGTATTCTCGGCGCATTCTTGACACTGTGGATCTCGGAATATTAAATTGACTAAGAAATACTAAAATGGAATGTCCCAAACGTCTAGCTCCAACTACCACCTACAAAGTCTGTTAATGGTGCGGCCATAACTACGTCAGGAACTGGGAAAGACTTGGGTATAAATGACAGCTCCACCAATGTGCTGTCCTTTTATAGGCGATACTATGGCATCTGCATATATGCATATCGGTATCCCATGACTTCTGTCACCTCAGTGCAGAGTAGTTGACCACGTACAGGCGCTGTAGTTCCCTACTGTCCCTGTCTTCAGGCCTAACAACACAAACAACACTAAATTTTACAAACTTTCTTTACAGTCATTCTCTCGGCACAGATACACACTCGATGCTTCATTGCAGGGTGAGGAAAGGCAAGGGCAATTACCCATGACGGAACTGCAGACTCCTACATCTTCCCCAACATTCCTTATTGGAGTGACTTAAAATTATGATATACTGCAAGGCGGCTAAGAATTCAAAGATCATGAAAGGAGTATAGGTAATTTCTCAGTTTTTCATCATCTTGTTTCTGTGTACAGCATGCGTGCATTGATGCTCATTGGGTTTCCTCCTTGTTAAACTATGTGGCAAATATGTCGCTGGCCTCGCGGCAACACTAACTTCTTTAAGGTGAGAGTCGCACTATGATTCAGCATCTTTGGTCGTTGGCACTGAGCCCGCATCTCGTGGTCGTGCGGTAGCGTTCTCGCTTCCCACGCCCGGGTTCCCGGGTTCGATTCCCGGCGGGGTCAGGGATTTTCTCTGCCTCGTGATGGCTGGGTGTTGTGTGCTGTCCTTAGGTTAGTTAGGTTTAAGTAGTTCTAAGTTCTAGGGGACTGATGACCATAGATGTTAAGTCCCATAGTGCTCAGAGCCATTTGAACCATTTGAACCGTTGGCACTGATGAGCCAAAACATTATGACCACCTGCTTAAAAGCTTTTTTGTCCCTCTTTGGAACGATATACATAATTCAGTGTGTGTATCATGGGTCAGACAGCTTGTTGGTGTATTTGTGAAGGTATGTGGCACTAGATATCTACGCACAGGTCATGTCATTGGCTTGTAATGGGCCGCTGATTCGCGTACACAGTGATGGCGTCCGATAGCGATCTAGATGCATTCCATAGGATTTACGTCTGGCGAATTTGGTCGCCGGTACATCAACGTGAGTTCACTATAATGCTCCTCAAACCACTGGCTCTGAGACACGGACAGTTATATTGCTGGAAGATGACATCGCCGTCGCGGAAGGCATCAAGCATGAAGTGATGCAAGTGGTTTGCAGCTGTCAGTTTGTCTTCGATTACTACTACGGATCCCCTGCAAGAGCTGGAGAATGTCTTCCATAGCATAGCACTGCTCCCACCAGCCTGCGTCCGTGGCGCACTGCACGTTTCCAGCCGCCGTCACCTCGATAACTGCGTTTATGGTGACGACCATCGACCTAGTGTAGCAAAAATGTGATTCGCCCGAAGAGCCGACACGTTTCCGTTGATCGACGGTCGAATGCCAACGGTCCCGTACCCACTGCAATCGTAACTGACGATGTCGTTAGGTCAACATGCGAACATGTAGGGGTGGTCTGCTGCGGAGCTGACCTCCGTGTTCAACAATGCACGTAACGGTGTGCTCCGAAACACTTGAACGTCAACCAGCATTGTGCTCTTTCGGCAGAGATGCCACAGATCAACTGCCCTACTTTACGGAGCAGACAAGCCTCCGAACACCATGTGGTGTGACGAGTCGTGGATGTCCAACCATTTAGCGCCCAGTGGGAGTTTCACTGTCCTTCTAGTCTTTCCGCCGATGCTCACGACAGTAGCACGTGACATTCGACCAGCTTCACTGTTTTCGAGATAGTCGTTCACAGGATCTGTTTAATAATAATCTGCCTTTTGTCATAGTCGCTAATGTCAATGTATTTCCCCATTTGCAGCCCATATCTTTCCTATAGTGATCCCTCGTATATATCTGGCTCCGCTCACTTTTGTTACCGCTTCACGTGCCCACAAAGCCACCGGGCGGCATTCGACGTGGCGGTGGCCAGTGGTCTTAAGGTTTTGGCTTTAGCGGTGTACACCCAGAGGCGGATAAATGGGAGAGCCGACGGCACATTACGTCTTGGATTGCTCGGAGCTGTTTTGTGAGGCATCGCACGTATTTCGGAGCTGCAGAGTACAAAGCAGTTGCAACTATCGCCCCCAAATCCATTTTACTTCATTAATTTTACTGTTGGCATGAGACCATATTACAATTTAATCTTCAATGAGACGAGTTTTTGCTAAAAACTTGTTTAAACGGACAATAGTACGTAGTCTGTATGATTAGCTGGGGAATTATCTGGGCTACGTAGTCTGACAGGGAAGTCAATGAGCATCGAGCCGTTATGGGCTTTAAACATTTGCACTAGGCAAAATTTTGCAAAACACAGCCCTCAGTCGTGAACACAATTAATTTGGGACCTAGGTTTCGGTGTCACAAGGGACACCCTCTTCGGACAAAATTAAAACTAAATGTTACAGCATAACGTACCAAAAAATACGAAAGTTGCGGTCATACCTGACAGCGTCAGATAGAATTAAAATAAAATGCAACAGAGGTGCAACCCACTAGGGGCTGCCATGTGTCCTCTGCTACAGTCAACAGTTCCAGTGTTATTCCTAAAATTTTCGTAAAGGTAAGTGAAATCTGTGTTAGCGGCACAGTGATACTACCGAGAAGGAGACGCCTGGAGAGAAATTCTTGACAGAGTGTAAACAGCACGGAACGAGCCGCGAGAAGCAAACACGACCGGTGTTTTCTGACTACGCCCTGTCACGCGTACTCATCTGAGGCGCATCCACACAGAAGTTTCAGAGGACAAAGTGTGGAGGCTGGCGGAGACCAATAACATTACGAGTGCGCTGCAGGTGTACTGCACAGCGTCAGGAGATTGGTTCAAAATGGTTCAAATGGCTCTGAGCACTATGGGACTTAACTTCTGAGGTCATCAGTCCCCTAGAACTTAGAACTACTTAAACCTAACTAACCTAAGGACATCACACACATCCATGCCCGAGGCAGGATTCGAACCTGCGACCGTAGCGGTCGCGCGGCTCCAGACTGTAGCGCCTAGAACCGCTCGGCCACTCCGGCCGGCCGTCAGGAGATTGGTTCACCGGTCATACTAGGGTAGTGTTATCGCCACAGACGTCAGATGCCCAATATATGGCAATTGGATCTACCACAGCATCACTTTTTGTGTACATGCTCACGAGGAAACTCTCGACATCGTCAGATGGTGGCAATTTGTCACTGCTGGCAAGCAGCAACTTCCAGTGTTGACATTGCGACAGTCTCTATGGATTTCTCGTCTGAAAGCCTCGCAAGGGCAGTCGCGTTTCTTGCAGACGGATTACGGTGACGTTCTGTGGTCTTTAACTCATCTTCAGCATGTCCCGTATCAATAGTGCAGACCTGAATGCAGTAATGTATGAAACAAAACCTTTCCTCAAGGCAAGATTGTGTAATTCATACGGGGAAATCCTCTTCGCAGTCTGACGGTGGGTCGAGGCCCGGAGCTAGTTACGGTAAAACAAACCACTCATTCAAAACGAATGGCTGATTGCAATTTTTTCTTTAAAGATATTTCGTTATTTTAGTATTCTAATGACTCCTCCTGATCCGAAACGGATCTTGCGTTATGAATTTTTACCTGACTTTCACAAAAACTAAAGAGTAGTGACCTATTCCCTTTCACAGAAGTTATTTGTGAATGGCGACTCTCACCTCTCTTACTTCACCGCTGTGCAGCAAACACGTAACCGGCGGGTGGGTTGGGAGCTCGCATATCAGTATTGAAGCCGACCCGAACAGTGCAAAAAGTTTCAAGACTGGATTAACAACACCAAAAAAAATAGAGAAGTTCAGATGGTGATTTTAATGCTTGAGGTGTTTTACACGGTCTCCTCTCATTTGAGTACAATGCATAGAACGTTCACACAACCGTTTGAAACTGCCAGAAAAGTCCTTCTTTGGGATGTCGTTCAACTCGTGCTTCGCGCTGACGTGATCGTATGTTACGTCGTCAAAGTGTTGACTCTCCGTGTCAGTTTCTGCAAACTGTATGGTAGGTTCGTAGTGACAACACCAAGTCTCGTCAGCCGTGATTATTTTTGCCAGGAAAGAATTTTCCACGTTTTGCATTTCGATAGACTCACCGTCGGAACTCTTTCCACGGACGGTATAAATTCGCCTATTAATGAATACAACTTTTACCTCGCTTTTTTCTTGGATTAAGACTTCGACCCCGTGCCATTGTGCGTTGCGGTTTAAGACGATTGGGCTTGCTTATCGGTACTGATCTGAAACACGTTAGCTGTGTAATATTAACACTCTACTGACTTTCTGACCATCACTTTTAAGTAGATCTTCGTTTCTAGATGCTAAGGGGTTTGCGGCAACGATGTGACTAGTTTGTGTCAGTCTACAAAAGCCTCCGTGTAGCACATCGAAGCTCGACAAAATCTGTGGGTTGCAAGGTCTGGCCTCATGTTGACAGAGACGACTTCTACACCGACAGCAAAAGATTCCAACATCAAGGAATAATTAATGTAAAGCAATGAAATTTCTTGAATGCATTAGTCTAGGTAACATACCTAAGTGATTAACGTTGCAAGTTCACAGGTTAACATAAGCGAGAGAAAAGCCATTAGAAATGTCGAAGCAAGCATACAAACGTATCGTACAAGTGCCGGATGTAAGTTTGTGGGATCGAATCTCATGCCCATCGCACTTCGTCGGTCAGTACAAAGAGTTTAATGCTGGTTGTGGTTGACGCTGAAACTGTCGTACGATGATATCCCATATGTTCTCGACTGGAGGCAGCATGTCGACATGCCGTAGAGCGTGTTGGGTTGCAAAGGCGGTATGTGGGCGAGCATTGTCCTGTTGGAAAACGCCCCCTAGAATACCGTTCATAAATGGCAGCACAACAGGTCTAATCAACAGACCGACGTGCCAATTCGCGGTCAGGGTGGGTGGGATAGCAATGAGAGTGCTCCTGCTCTCATATGAAATCGTACCCAGGACAGTAACTCCAAGTGCAGCTCCAGTGTGTGTAGGCCGCAGATAGGTTGGTTGCACGTGTTCACTGGCCTCCTTCTGATCAACACACGGCCATCACTGCCACCGACACGGAACCAGCCTTTATCAGAAAACACAACAGCCCCACACGCCGTCCTCCAATGAGTTCTCGCTTGGTCGCAAACGGCTTTGTTTTGGGGTCAGTGGAATGCACGCTAAACGGCACCGGGCTCGGAGCTATCCTTCAAGCAAGTGATTTGTAACAGTTCATTGTGTCACTGCGGTGCCAACTGCCGCTCGGATTGCGAGGGCAGACGCAGTACGATACGCCACAACCACACGTCGAACCAGGTGGTCTCCCCTCTCGGTAGTGCCGCATGGCCATCCGCAACCCCATCTTCTTGCGACCGTACATTTCCGTCACCACCGCTGGCAGCAAACATGTGCAGTGTCTATATTCCTGCCGAGTCTTTCTGCAATATCGCGGAAGGTACGTCCACCATCTCGTAGCCCTATTAAACGACGTATTGATCGTCTAAAAGGCGTTCTTGACTTTCATCAGCTCAGTAAGTGCTAAAAGCGCCACTCTTATACCAGTTTGTTTTAGTGTTTCAAAAGAGACGACCCGTGAGTTAAGGTACAAGACGAATGCTTGCACGCGGAAGAGGCACGGGCTTCTCACCAGGCACCGTTCCGTATGTCCAGCGGCAGATGCAGCTGGCCAAGTGTTCTTTCACATATCTTGGGCTCTGTCACACCTGCTCGTATAGTTTAAAGCGCACCGCGATAGCTTTTGACATCGGTAGGTGACCCAGATGCGGATCGAATCGGCGAGACGGATTAACGACCGTACCCGCCTGAGTGTGGTTTTCAGGTCGTTTGCTGCGCTCGTTCAGGCAAAAGCTGGACTGCTCTCCGCTTTTCGCCTCAGTCAATCCGATGAAATGGGAGATACGATACTGCGTGAAGAGTTTGACAGAGCACTGAAAGACCTGAGTCGAAACAAGGCCCCCGGAGTAGACAACATTCCATTGGAACTACTGACGGCCTTGGGAGAGCCAGTCCTGACAAAACTCTACCATCTGGTGAGCAAGATGTATGAAACAGGCGAAATACCCTCAAACTTCAAGAAGAATATAATAATTCCAATCCCAAAGAAAGCAGGTGTTGACAGATGTGAAAATTACCGAACCATCAGTTTAATAAGTCACAGCTGCAAAATACTAACACGAATTCTTTACAGGCGAATAGAAGCCAACCTCGGGGAAGATCAGTTTGGATTCCGTAGAAACACTGGAACACGTGAGGCAATACTGACCTTACGACTTATCTTAGAAGAAAGATTAAGGAAAGGCAAACCTACGTTTCTAGCATTTGTAGACTTAGAGAAAGCTTTTGACAATGTTGACTGGAATACTCTCTTTCAAATTCTAAAGGTGGCAGGGGTAAAATACAGGGAGCGAAAGGCAATTTACAATTTGTACAGAAACCAGATGGCAGTTATAAGAGTCGAGGGGCATGAAAGGGAAGCAGTGGTTGGGAAGGGAGTAAGACGGGGTTGTAGCCTCTCCCCGATATTATTCAATCTGTATCTGGAGCAAGCAGTAAAGGAAACAAAAGAAAAATTCGGAGTAGGTATTAAAATCCATGGAGAAGAAATAAAAAGTTTGAGGTTCGCCGATGACATTGTAATTCTGTCAGAGACAGCAAAGGACTTGGAAGAGCAGTTGTATGGAATGGACAGTGTCCTGAAAGGAGGATATAAGATGAACATCAACAGAAGCAAAACGAGGGTAATGGAATGTAGTCGAATTAAGTCGGGTGATGCTGAGGGAATTAGATTAGGAAATGAGACACTTAAAGTAGTAAAGGAGTTTTGCTATTTGGGGAGCAAAATAACTGATGATGGTCGAAGTAGAGAGGATATAAAATGTAGACTGGCAATGGCAAGGAAAGCGTTTCTGAAGAAGAGAAATTTGTTAACATCGAGTATAGATTTAAGTGTCAGGAAGTCATTTCTGAAAGTATTTGTATGGAGTGCAGCCATGTATGGAAGTGAAACATGGACGATAAATAGTTTGGACAAGAAGAGAATAGAAGCTTTCGAAATGTGGTGCTACAGAAGAATGCTGAAGATTAGATGGGTAGATCACATAACTAATGAGGAAGTACTGAATAGGATTGGGGAGAAGAGAAGTTTGTGGCACAACTTGACCAGAAGACGGGATCGGTTGGTAGGACATGTTCTGAGGCATCAAGGGATCACCAATTTAGTATTGGAGGGCAGCGTGAAGGGTAAAAATCGTAGAGGGAGACCAAGAGATGAATACACTAAGCAGATTCAGAAGGATGTAGGTTGCAGTAGGTACTGGGAGATGAAGAAGCTTGCACAGGATAGAGTAGCATGGAGAGCTGCATCAAACCAGTCTCAGGACTGAAGACCACAACAACAACAACAACAACAACAACAATCCGATACGTACACAATTAAAATATGATCACAGTCGGGTGGAGATCAGGACTTCCCTCTCTTAGGTAACTGCCGGCTGCGGTGACAGGAAGGGCATCAGACCGCAGATTTGAGTACAGCGGAGCCCGTCTTAGACGGGGTAAATGCTTCGGAAAAGGAGAAGAAGAATATGAATCTCGTGTTGTAACGCTGCAGCGCATGAGTCAATCACAAAAGTACTGCACTTGGGAGTGAAGGACCGTCGGTCGGCTGGTAGTGAGTCAGCGCGTAATCAGTGTTGCGGAGGGAAGGAAGGACGGCGCAACAACGGTCAGGCGATGAGAACTGCACTAAACTTCGTAATTAGAGTTATTAAGTGTATGCTGCATCATACAAGGGGTAATCGCTAAGTGCTTCATCTGCTTTGTCTGTTTTACTGGAATCCGTTCCAATTTCATCCGTCGTGTAAGTTTCCATATCAGTGTCATCGTCATGTATATTCATCATCACTCTCCAGACCAACTCTGATGATTATATTCTATACTGGGTCTTCCATTAACTCATCTCTCCGACAATATTCGTTCTCAATTCCTTTTATGTTCTCGCAAGCTTTTATCCAATCTCGTTTGGGAATCCTAGATGAAGACTCTTTGGTTATTTGTTTTAGGATAATTAAATTAAAGGAAGAAACTTTCTTGCTGAAAAATTGTTTCATTGTCTTCCAGATTAGCGTGTAGGGTTAAAACCAGTGTAGCCCTTACTCTTTAAAACTGCGTCTGCTTTAGAAACAGGCAATGGCTTCCCATAACGCACTAGTTGCAAAAACTCATTTTTTGTTTCGCACAGTTCATAAGTCGTTTTGATCTTAATGACCCACTCAGTTATGTCCTTTTTGTGAGTTCCAGTAATGGGGGCTTCAATTGTCTGAACAGTATGATACGGTGCGTTATCAAGAACAACAATACTAGCGGCTGAGATGTTAGGAATCAGCTTCTCTTCTAGCCATTTGTAATAATTATCCACGTTCATTTACTCGTGACTTTATTGGGACTTAGATTTAGAATCTCAAATTAACTCTGTTCCCTCTATGAAATCCATTACTGTTTCAGCATGGACAACAGAAGCTGTTTATCCCGCAATGCTATTAGCCATTACACGTAGCCTTATTCATGCTACACTAAACTGAATTAAACGCCGTCCAAACAGACCTCGGAAGGTCCAACGGTATCGACCGATGGCCGTATTACCCTTCGCCGATAGGCGTCACTGGATGCGCATGTGGAGGGACGTGTAGTCAGCATAACGCTCTACCGGCCGTTGTCAATTTTCTTTGCCGGCTTCTTCACACTGGCTGCAATCTTTCATGGAACAACGCGTATATACCGTCGTTTCATCCGTGAATGCCACTGGTTTATTTGGCTCCTTTTGATCATATCTGTCTGCTCTCATTATTTCGTGCAAAAATGTCGGAACGTTCTGCTACGATGGTTCTCTTATTTTTACATTTTTTTTAAACAAAATCTCACCTCTTTTAAAATTTTCTGAAATAATTCCCTTTCCCCAACGGAAATTCATCTCAGTTTCTCAAAATATAAGCAGCTTTCTCAACACTGAGATTCCTTCTTCCGCTCATAATACAGGGTGATTCAAAAAGAATACCACAACTTTAAAAAATGTGTATTTAATGAAAGAAACATAATATAACCTTCTGTTATACATCATTACAAAGAGTATTTAAAAAGGTTTTTTTTCACTCAAAAACAAGTTCAGAGATGTTCAATATGGCCCCCTCCAGACACTCGAGCAATATCAACCCGATACTCCAACTCGTTCCACACTCTCTGTAGCATATCAGGCGTAACAGTTTGGATAGCTGCTGTTATTTCTCGTTTCAAATCATCAATGGTGGCTGGGAGAGGTGGCCGAAACACCATATCCTTAACATACCCCCATAAGAAAAAATCGCAGGGGGTAAGATCAGGGCTTCTTGGAGGCCAGTGATGAAGTGCTCTGTCACGGGCTGCCTGGCGGCCGATCCATCGCCTCGGGTAGTTGACGTTCAGGTAGTTACGGACAGATAAGTGCCAATGTGGTGGCGCTCCATCCTGCTGAAATATGAATTGTTGTGCTTCTTGTTCGAGCTGAGGGAACAGCCAATTCTCTAACGTGCTACATTTTCATCACTCGTTCTCGGCCGTCCAGAACTTTTCCCTTTGCACAAACACCCATTCTCTGTAAACTGTTTATACCAACGTTTAATACACCACCTATCAGGAGGTTTAACACCATACTTCGTTCGGAACGCACGCTGAACAACTGTCGTCGATTCACTTCTGCCATACTCAATAACACAAAAAGCTTTCTGTTGAGCGGTCGCCATCTTAGCATCAACTGACGCTGACGCCTAGTCAACAGCGCCTCAAGCGAACAAATGTACAACTAAATGAAACTTTATAGCTCCCTTAATTCGCCGACAGATAGTGCTTAGCTCTGCCTTTTGTCGTTGCAGAGTTTTAAATTCCTAAAGTTGTGGTATTCTTTTTGAATCACCCTGTACTTCAAAAAATTTCTTCGTGTAAGTGCTTTGTCCAAGTCATCTAGAAAAACTGCTTTTCTAGCACCCTTATGTTTTTTAGACGTTTTAATTTTTCCTCGGTTTCTTCCGCTTCCTTATTGTCTTTCGAAATGTATTGTACTGTTCGTTCTGATTTCCCTACCGTTCCTCCACCCGCAAGATTGCTTCCTGTAGATGTATCATAACGTGACTCTGCTTTTTCTTCCTGTCAGAATTCTACAACTTTGAATATAAGCTCTTTTTCACCTCACCCTGTCCATTTTCACTATATCTTCCTCCGTTTTCCACGCTGAGGGTATTCATGATCATGGGTAACACTGTACGGCACTTTTAACGATATTTCATGAGGAAACGCTGACCTTAAATCACTGGCAGTGAGATGGGTTTTCGTTACTCAGCACTGTACTTGTTTACTGTAACGTCACAGTGTGTATGCGATAGTAACAGCCACGGGAGGTCGAGTGCAACAACATCGTATGTGAGCTACACTGCAGCGGATCACTCTTAAACACAGTGCTAAGAAACAACAACAACAACATGTGGCAGCACACCGTTCTGAACGATGTCTTTGAAGGCTGCAGAGTCTGTGCTACCGCGTTAGTGCTGCTGCCAACTGATCGTCAAAGACTGTAACCGAGGGATTATACTCGCTCCTGGAGGCTTTTAACTTGGCGAGGCTATAAACAGGAAATACTATAAGTGATGTAAAAAATATTCCTTGTTACAGACATTAAGACTGAAGTCTTGTCGGCGAAGGGTATATGCAATGCATACAGAATCTTCTGGCGGAAAATTTGCGGAGAGTTTCTTTGCGAACAAGAGTTGTAAATTTCTCACAATAAAATGCAGCTACTGCAGTGTGGTGCATCCGGAAAATGCCATTTGCGTCCGCTTGAAGTTTCGCCAAATGTGTTCAACGTTGCGCAATGTAAACAACTATGCGCGCGTGATTACTAAGGACTAAATCGGTCTCCTCCATCGTACTTTCAATTATTTCGCGAAGGAATCTGTCTTTGTTTCACATCTTACATATTGTAATTGTTATGTTACGCGTATCCGTGTCACATAGGCGAAATTTTCTGTTAGTAAATTTCAAGCGGCACGCACTTTTACCCCAGTTTGACGTACAAGATTGCATATCTGTTTTGAGGAAACTACTGCTGTCTATACTGATGATGCCAAATGTTGTGGATTGGCAGGAGAGCCAACCCACGAATTTCAGAGGAAGCCGAAAGGCACGCGTTTAAGCTCACGCAGGCTGGCGTGAGGTCTGGAACAGGACAAGGAATTTAGATTAGAAAAAAAAGGATGTAGCTGGTGGAATACTTAATTTTAATCCATTAATGTTGAACGTAGCTCTTGTCTGTACATTATTTACAATATCAGTAGTAACTGAACATGGCGCCTTGCTAGGTCGTAGCAAATGACGTAGCTGAAGGCTATGCTAACTATCGTCTCGGCAAATGAGAGCGTATTTTGTCAGTGAACCATCGCTAGCAAAGTCGGTTGTACAACTGTGGCGAAAGCTAGGAAGTCTCTCTAGACCTGCCGTGTGGCGGCGCTCGGTCTGCAGTCTCTGATAGTGGCGACACGCGGGTCCGACGTATACTAACGGACCGCGGCCGATTTAAAGGCTACCACCTAGCAAGTGTGGTGTCTGCCGGTGACACCACATTCCTCCCCCGTAAATCGGCGGACGGTTGTGTTATAAGGCTTCCGCCCGCCGTGGGGAGGACCCCATGTTGACGTATGTGACGAGGTGGGGAGCCTAACAACAGGCGAGGCTGTGCCACCTGCACCCTGCCATTCGGTCCGAGGGGAGCTAGGAAACGCCTGAAAACCTGCTCCAGGGTGCACGCCAACATGCGGTGTATGTGCCCGCAGAGAGACAGGAGGGGCCGAAGGGTCGACCTCCATCGGGCCGGGGCACCCGACGGGCGAAGACGACATATGGTCCGGAGCGGGCAAGAGTTCCATGGCGGAGGATAACTGGTCACGGGAAGCGATCGGCGGTGCGTGACCCAGGGAGGCCCCCGGCGGTTGCAGCGACGCGTTCACTGCGGGCGTCGCCGGCGGGAGAACAGGCGGCGGTGGCGGTGGCGGCGCGTCGCCATGGGGCAAAATGGAAGGCAGCGTCGGTAACACCTGGGGCTGAGGCGAGCCAGTAGATGGGTCCCCAGGGCGCTGACCGGACGGCACCGTCGCTGAAAGCAGACGGGGAGCGGCAGATCCCGTGCGACGACAGAGGTGCAGCTGATTGAGATGCCGACGCACCTCACCAGAGGCCCCCAAAACCAGATACATAGCGCGGCCGAGGCAGCGAAGAATGCGCCCTTCGAGCCAACGCCGTGAACCTCGATAGTGACGATAGTAGACAACGTCGCCTGGAGCAAACGCAGGTGTCTGCCGCTGCACAGGAACCTGATGCGGCGGATGTAGCAAAGACATCAAGGTGCGATGAGGGCGACCGTGAAGCAACTCAGCCGGCGAGCGACCATCTCGGGGCTGAGAGCGATACGAGGACAAAAAGAGCAATAACGCATCCTTCCGAGAATGCGACTCTTTTAACTTCAACATCTGTGACTTGAAAGTCCTGACCAATCGTTCAGCGGCACCGTTTGACTGTGGCGAAAACGGCGCGGATGTCAGATGTTGAATACCATTGGCCTTGCAGAATGACTGAAATTCTGCGGACATGAATTGTGGGTCATTGTCGGAAACAATAGTCTGTGGAATACCTTCAATGCAAAAGATAGCAGATAACGCTTGGATTGTTGCAGATGACGTCGTGGAAGACATCCTGACAAAAAAAGGAAAATTACTGAATGAATCTACCACAACCAATCATCGATCATTCCAGAATGGACCAGCAAAATCGATATGTAAGCGTTGCCAAGGGGAAGTGGCTTTTGGCCATGCAAAGAATTTCCGCGGTGGTGCGGATTGTTGTTCGGCTCACGCCATGCACGAAGAGCACATATTCGTAATCGCAGCATCGATTCCGAACCAAGTACAGTGCTGACGAGCAAGTTGTTTCGTTCTCACTATACCCCAATGTCCTTGGTGGAAAAGCCGTAAGACAGAGGACTGTAACGAACGTGGGACCGCGACCCTGGACTGATCATTATCAGAACGCAACAGCAAAACACCACGTCGAACAAAAAGTCTCTCCTTGTGAGCAAAAAATCGACGAACCAACGGATCCCCGATCCGTGACTTTGACAAGGGCCATTGCGTAGCAACAAAACGTAGAACGGTAGCAAGGACAGGGTGGCTGTAGCTACACGACCAAAATCAATCGGAAACGATTCGACCACGTCATCGGTTTCCGCATCAATGAACATGCAAGCAAGTTCGGAGGAATCGAATGCTCTATCCTCAGCAACAGGCAAACGGGACAACGCATCGGCGTTTCCGTGCTTAGCAGTGGACCGATACAAGATCGTAGTGGTACTGCGAGAGGAAAATAGACCAGCGAATGAATTTCTGCGCTGTACGTGGAGGTACAGGCTTGTTCGGATGAAAAAGCGATGTTAAAGGTTTGTGGTCTGTGATGATGGTAAAGTGACGACCATACAAGAAATCATGAAACTTAGTAACACCAAATACGATAGCCAAAGCTTCTTTCTCTATCTGTGAATAATTTCTTTGCGCAGACGAGAGCAATTTGGACTCAAAGGCAATAGGACGATCATGCGATCCATCTTTGTGCGCAAGCACAGCACCGATCCCTAAATCCGATGCATCCACCATCAACAAAAGGGGTGTCTGTGGATCGAAAGGCGTAAGGAAAGTAGTGGAAAGCAACGCCGATTTCAACTGGCGAAAGGCGCGTTCGCATTCCGTCGTCCAGACGAACGGAACACCTTTACGGCGTAAGCGATGAAGCGGAGCTGAAATGGAAGAGGCCTGGGGAACATAGCGATGATAATAATTAATTTTTCCCAGCACACTCTGTAGCTGCTTCAAATTCTGCGGCGATGGCAAGTCTTGTATGGCACGGAGGTGCTCGGGACTGGGATGTATGCCTTGGGCATTGAGTACATGTCCCAGGTAGGGTAAGTCACGAGCAAAAAACACACATTTGTACTTTCGCAGGCGAAGACCATTTTGTCGCAAGACCTGAAATAATGTTCTGAGATTGGCTAAATGTTCTTCTTCCGTCTTTCCGGAGATCACAATATCGTCCAGATAGTTTGCTGCAGTAGGGACCGACGCACAAACAGTTTGTAGATATTGCTGAAACAATGCAGGGGCGGATGCACACCCGAATGGCAGTCGTTTGAATCGATACAAACCAAGATGCGTGTTAACCACCAAAACGCGCTGGGATTCGTCGTCCACCGGTATTTGCAAGTACGCATCTGCTAGGTCCAGCCTCGAAAAATATTTACCCGGGCACAGTTTGTCAAAAAGATCTTCCGGGCGGGGTAAAGGAAAAGTTGCAATCACTAGTTGTGGATTCACTGTGGCCTTGAAGTCCACACAAAGTCTCAATTTTCCAGAAGGTTTTGGCAAAATTACTAAGGGTGATGCCCAGAGAGAAGCCTGCACACGTTCAATCACACCTTGTGATTCCAAATCGTGTAATGTTTTTGCGACCTCATCACGCAATGCGTGGGGAACAGTGTGCGCTCTGAAAAATTTCGGTTGTGCGTTTACTTGCTAATCCAATGTGCTGTGCACGCGTGGGTTCGAATCCCATCCTCGTCGCCAAAATGTTGTGGATTGGCAGGAGAGCCAACCCACGAATTTTAGAGGAAGCTGAAAGGCACGCGTTTAAGCTCACGCAGGCTGTCGTGAGGTCTGGAACAGGACAAGGAATTTAGACTAGAAAAAAAAGGATGTAGCTGGTGGAATGCTTAACTTTAATCCATTAATGTTGAACGTACCTCTTGTCTGTACATTATTTACAATATCAATAGTAACTGAACATGGCGCCTTGCTAGGTCGTAGCAAATGACGTAGCTGAAGGCTATGCTAACTATCGTCTCGGCAAATGAGAGCGTATTTTGTCAGTGAACCATCGCTAGCAAAGTCGGTTGTACAACTGTGGCGACTGCTAGGAAGTCTCTCTAGACCTGCCGTGTGGCGGCACTCGGTCTGCAATCTCTGATAGTGGCGACACGCGGGTCCGACGTATACTAACGGACCGCGGCCGATTTAAAGGCTACCACCTAGCAAGTGTGGTGTCTGGCGGTGACACCACACCACATTTTTACAGACTCGTAACCGTGGTCCTATTTCTGCACTTCTACGTCTGTAGATGCTGGTATGTTTGAGATAGCTCTGGCTTTTTTTCGCTTTTTGTTCCTTTTACCTATAAGATCCAAAATTACCTTCCACTCTGTTTACCTTGTAGGTCCATGCCATATCTCACACATTTATTGACCAATGCTTATCTGCAGAATACTAAATAAGTTTTCCATTGCAACGTTTTTGAAGTACTTGTTTACTCGTTGTAGAGATGCATGATAGGACCATGTCTCTTTTCTTATTAATATTTTCCTTTTTCCCTTTTCTTTATAGATAACCTGATGTTGTCCCAAAAGGGTGAAACGCGATATTAAATAATCATTATTTTGCAACCAAGACTGTTTTATTTTTGAAATAACTTGCAACGGTTGCTGTACCAGCAAGCAAATGGAATGGCAAAAAAAATTTATTTTCAAGTATGTCTCGCAGAGGTATCAGTCCTGAGTGGGTCTTGGTAATTTGTGTGCAGTTGTACCAGTTTTTTATTCTGTTTGCATGGTTTTGTGTTTCTTTATTTATTCAGTACCAGCTATTAGCCATAGCTGCACTCGCGATCAGTAATTTTGTTATGACGAGTGATGGTGACAAACTAATCTATCGTATGTGCAAATAATGTCAGCTGATCTCCCGTGTCTGCCTGTTCATGTAAGCTTAGCTCGTGATGTGCGTCTCGCTCTCACCCCCCCTCCTCCCCCCCCCTCAAGGTGTCACAGTGCACTGTATGCCAACATGAACAGCGCCGCCGCCGAGCAGTGCTTACAGAGGGCCGTGGACAGAAGCGTACATCTCTGCATCAGTACATTATATAACGTGTAAGAAAATGTTCAAATGTGTGTGAAATCTTATGGGACTTAACTGCTAAGGTCATCAGTCCCTAAGCTTACACACTACTTAACCTAAATTACCCTAAGGACAAACACACACACCCATGCCCGAGGGAGGACTCGAACCTCCGCCGGGACCAGCCGCACAGTCCATGACTGCAGCGCCTGAGACCGCTCGGCTTATCCCGCGCGGCTACAACGTGTACACTATGCAACAAATGGTGTGGAAGTATGGATTAAACACAAAAAAGATTGCATAAGCAATGTATTCATTGCTTTTAATCATTTCATGTAGTACATATCAACAAATAAAAGAATTGTCACAAATACGATAAAGATCAAAAGAAAATAGTAACTAGATTTCTCAAAGAGTAGTTATTTTTCCTTAGTTGCCGTATTATTCTTCAGATCCATAAGTATCTTGTACTACACATCTTATAAAATAGCCTATGATCTTCCTCAGGGTTCAAACTGTCTTCATACCAATTTTCATGAAAATCAGTTCACCAGTTTAGTCTTGAAAGCGTTACATAGAGTTAGTTTCGCATGTATAATATTATTATGGATATGAATTTTTAACACATCGAGTCAAGCAGCTTTGACGCCAGTAATTATAGGAAACTAATATTTCATCTATAAATTATTTAGTATACTAATTTGTTGACAATACGTAAATCAAGGTGACGCCTTACACCAGTGCATTCAGTTTCTGTATCATTTCAATTACAAACAGTCCAATTCGTCACAAAACGCGGTTTTACATAACGTCACCTCCTAACATAAAGACGTTTCCTCCGAAGGCACGCTGTTTACGAGCGCTGGTTGCGTATAAGCGGCACTCACCCTGACAATGCGAGGGAATAGCTTCACTGAAAGCTGACGTCGTTTGAAAGCCAAGAATACTTCATAAAATATGGCGTGCGAAGAACGACTGGCGGTAAGCATTCAGATTTCTCCTGCTTTTCCGTCACGGCTATTTTGCGAACTACAGGGTGGTCTCTAGCTATCCCCTTCACATACACTGAGGTGACAAAAGTCGTGGGGTACTTCCTAATATACTGTCGGTCCTCCTTTTGCCCGGTGTAGTGCATCAGCTCTACGTGGAGTGGACTCAACAAGTCGATGGAAGTCCCCTGCAGAAATACTCAGCCATGCTGCCTGTATAGGCGTCCATAATTACGAAAGTGTTGCCGGTGCAGGATTTTGTGCAAACTGACCTCTCGAATATGTCCCACAAATGTTCGATGGGATTCACTTCGGGCCATCATGGTATCCATATCATTCGCTCGAATTGTCCAGGATGTTCTCCAAATGAATCGTGAACAATTGTGGTCCCGTGATATGGCGCATTGTCATCCATAAAAATACCATCGTTGTTTTGTAGCATAAAGTCCATGAATATCTGCAAATGGTCTCCAAGTAGCCGAACATAACCATTTCCAGTCAACGGTCGGTTCGGTTGGATCAGAGGACCCAGTCTGTTCCATGTAAACGCAGCCAATATAATTATGGAGCCACCACCAGCTTGCACAGTGTATTGTTGACAACTTGGCTCCATGGCTTCGTGGGGTCTACGCCGCTGTCGAACCTTACTATCACCTCTTATCAACTAAAGTTGACACTTATCTGAACAGGTGACAGTTTTCCAGTCGTCTACGGTAAAATCTGAAGGGTCCCGAGCCCAGGAGAGGCGCTGCAGCTGATGTGCTGTTAACACAGGCTCTCGCATCGGTCGTCTGCTGCCACAAGCCACTAACGATAAATTTTGCCGGACTGTCCTAACGCATACGTTTGTCGAGCGTACCATGCTGATTCCTACCGTTACTTCACGCAGTGATGCCTGTCTATTAGCACTGACAACACTACGCAAACTTCACTGCTCCCGGTCTTTAACTGAAGGCCACTGCGTTGTCTGTCGTGAGAGATAATGCCAGAAATTTAGAATTCTCGGCACGTTCTTGACACTGTGGATCTCGGCTACTGAATTCCGTAACAATTTTCGAAATGAAATGCCCCTTGCGTCTAGCTCCAACCAGCATTCCGATTTCAAAATCTGTTAATTTTAGTCGCGCGCTCACAATCACGTCGAAAACCTTTTTACATGAATCACTTGAGTACAAATGACTGCTCCACCAACGCACTGACCTTTTATACTTCGTGAACGCGATATTGTATATGTGCATATCGCTATCCCATGACTTTTTTTGTCACCTCACTGTAATTCCTGAGCGGTTCACCAAAAACGAGTTGTGAAAACGTCTTCACCAAATGACGTACAATCTCTTTTCATAGCCGCGCGGGATTAGCCGAACTGCCGGCACGGTAACTGAGCGTGTTCGGTCAGAGGGTTAGCTACCTTCTGTAATAAAAAAAAAAAACTGAGTTAATGGATCAACGACGAACTGAAACGGGTGTCTTGCGACGTCCGCACCGAGCACATACAACGAACAAAATGAGATTTAAAAAAAAGCGGTCTAAGGCGCTGCAGTCATGGACTGTGCGGCTGGTGCAGGCGGGGGTTCGAGTCCCCACTCGGGCATGGGTGTGTGTGTTTGTCCTTAGGATCATTTAGGTTAACTAGTGTATAAGCTTAGGGACTGATGACCTTAGCAGTTAAGTCCCATAAGATTTCACACACATTTGAACATTTTTTTTTCATACCTATATTTGTTGCAGAGATATTGGCATCAACGTCGCTTTCTTCAGATAGAACTGTAGGTATTTCTGCTACCAGTATCGTATTTCTAAAGGAGTGGAATTCTATGACGTTTCACTACTCAAAATACCATTAGTAACTTCGAGAAATTACTGTATTTCGAACTTAGGGTTTAACTGTCTTGAACATGAAACAGTTATCTTATGTGGAAGTTATTACTGTTGTACGGAAATGTCGCATCAGGTTGACGTAGCGCTCCAACCTGACGCAGCTAGGAGCTTCTGCATAGAAAATCAAAATAGTGGAGTAAAGTTAAATTAAAAGCTGATACCTATCGTACATGGCTACACATCATTCGACATACTGTAAGTCAAAGGACGTTGAACGTAAGAATTACTCACGAGTTAATTTTTGTAACGGTTCTGCTCTAGTTTCTGTCAGAGCCTTGAAAGAAAGGTACACGTCTAAAACTGAATGGATTGGTAGATCAGGTCATTGAGGCGCAACGGTTGCTAAATAATAACTTTGCGTAGTGAGTTTAATACGAAGTCAGATACCTACATCGCAAAATTACATCAGCAACAGCAACAAAAAGGAAATCACGAAAGAACGTGCTCATAAACATTTCCTTAAAATTCCATTACTTTCTCGGTGTTCTAAATCCCCACTGTCTACTGCAGTACACGTTGCCAGTCACTAGCACAACGACTTTCTCGCGTCCGTCGGCCGTCGTAATTTAATTTATTATTTGTTGGTCACGTGGATTGTTGCCTACTTACGTGGTGGGCCTTAATCAAAATATTTCATTCAGTTTTGATTTACAATTAAATGCTTTTGCGAAGTTCTCCTTTTTAACAATATTAATCTTACATTAGTTGTTACGTTAATGAATGTTAGACTCGCTGAATCTTAAAACATGAGCATATAGGTTGAGCAATGGGATAAACTTTTCATATTAATTTCCTCGGCTAGTCCGTTTCACTTTAAAGCAAAAAATCTTTAGTTATTAATTACAATTGCGACCCACACACGCGCGAGAGTATTTCTTCTTACCTCCGTTAACCATTGCATTGTAGTCGGAGTCCTGGCTCTGGCTCTCGGCTGTGGTACTGAAAATAAGAATCTTACAGCTACGTATTTTCTGCGGCGTCGGGCGGCTGTGGAGAAAAATGAATATTACGTTAATAGCGGGCGAGTTTTTCGCTTCCGCTAATATTTTTTATAAGTTAATATTGCCACGTAATTGCGTCGTTGGCTGCATCGGCCGCTGCGATTGTTGCACTGTAAATTACTCGAATGCAGGTTAATTCAAGGAAGGCGGGCATGAAATCGGGACCACCTCTTACTCATTAAAAGTGAACAATAATATTAAATCAAAATATTATCTGCTTAATTAGTACAAATATGCTTACATTGGCCAGCACTCACAAGATGTCCGTCTACACGCAATCAAGACAAGAGAAGAAGTGAAGACGACTAAAAAATTAACAAGAGAGCGTATCTTGTCGTCTCTTTAGATCATTTTGTTATATTTCTTTGCCCTCGAAACTTACACAGAGAAATTATTAATTTATGGGTACATGAGAAAAATGTATATTATTCAATTTTTAAATGTCTCTTCTATATAAATACTATTTTTTAAGTCTTTTCGTATTATTTCACTGGAGACGCTATAACTTCTGGAGAGACTAAAGAAGTTCCTTCGGTATCGATGTACTTGCTGCAACAATGTGGTGTTTTAAATCCTTTTGGATCACCGGAACTTGTGCATAGACTTCACCTTTGAGTTCACCCTTTGAGTGGTGTTGCCAGAGATCCCGTATTTCCCGGGACGTCCCGTATTTCCGGCATTTTAAATGTCTCACCGGGACAGGCTCTGTCCTGTATTTCAACCTTGTTTGATTATTATTACGAGATGTTTGCGCTATAGCTGGCAAGGCCGGTGCCGGTATTCACCGATTCCCACCCTCTCACACGGCGCCGTACGTCTCTGTTTGCCTCTGTCTGTTTGTTTTACTTCCTCCTATTTGATTATTATCCATCTCACTTTCTTCCAACGCTTTTGTAATTAAAATTTTCGTTCGTTTGCTAGCTCGTATAAATGCTATGCCAACGCGAATTAACAATACTGGGAGGATTTTTGTTGATTCCATTATTGATTGTCTTTCTAGTTCGAAACTTTGTTCATATTCTTGTGTAAGCTGCAGAGTGTTGAACGTATTACGCTTGTGACATATTTCTAAAACTACAGACAAAATTAAAGTGACAGTGACACAGATAATTCGTCTAGAAGTGGTGGAATATCTTCTAAGAAAGCCAAATGGCATACTAAGTATAATCCGAACTGGGAAAATAGTTATTCCTGGTTAAGACAAGTAAAAGAAAATTCGTACAAGACGTACTGTCGCCTGTGCAGTAAAGATTTCTCGTGTGTTCATGGAGGCGGAACTGATGTAAAACAACATGTATCTACTACATCACACACGACTGTTGTTAGCAACAGAGCATCAGGTGCCTTAGCTAGATATTTCGCGAAGCCTCGACTATCCGTCTCGGAGACGTACAAGCTTACTGCTGGAGCGCTCATATCTGTTTATCACACGGTAAAGCATTTTCTTAGCTACAATAGTATGGATTGCTCACACTAATTATTATCATATATCTGCTGTGATTCAAAAATCGCACGAAGTTTTATCTGCGGAAGAACAACAGTGGAATCTATTGTCTGCGAAATATTGGACTATGAATCTGCCGGCCGCGGTGGTCTCGCGGTTCTAGGCGAGCAGTCCGGAACCGTGGGACTGCTACGGTCGCAGGTTCGAATCCTGCCTCGGGCATGGATGTGTGTGATGTCCTTAGGTTAGTTAGGTTTAAGTAGTTCTAAGTTCTAGGGGACGGATAACCACAGCAGTTGAGTCCCATAGTGCTCAGAGCCATTTGAACCTATGAATCTGTTAAAAATATTTCAAATGCTATGCAAGAATAATTCTGTACGTTTCTATAGCGCCAGATGCAAAAACTAAGAAAATAAAAAAATTTCTTACGATTCTTTGATTATGATACTGGTATTGTAAACCGTCTACTGGGATTTTTAGAATATAACGATGAATGTGCACATCAAGTTTCGAAGTTATTATGAGACACGTTGGAGAAGAATGGATAGTCTTTAAATTAAGTTTCGACATCCTCCGCTCACAACACTAATGTAAACTTCGGCAGAAACCATTCCATTTATACAATTCTTTCAGCTGAAAATTATATAATTGTCTAAGCTAGTTGCCCCGTCCATGTTCTCCAGAATGCTGCAGAATGCAGTACTGATAAACTGAAAGTGGACGTAAAAAGTTTGATACCGAAAATATGCAATCACTTCAGTAAATCTGCGAAACGAAGAAAGAACTTGCAACTCCAATTTGAAGCGAATACGATGGAACGGAAAGAAATAATAAAACACGTTGCAACGAGATTTTTGTTTCTTGGTCCTGCTGTTGAAAAAGTATTCAAAACATGGCAGGCACTAAAATCTCGTTTTCTGGAATTCCGCAATGAAATTCCTCGCCTGTCAGAAAAGATAATCACATGCGCCCTCTCAGTTGTTGAGATGCATGCTGAAATGCACGGGATTTACGAAAAGACTGAACAAAGAGAAAAATACAACTTTTTCGGAAGTAAGACAAGAGAAACGATGGCTAAGACGTCTTTAAACTTAAAATCAATAATAAATTATGACAATTTTCAAAAAGCTGCTGATCCTTTAAGGAACGATCAGTACTCCGCATACGAGGAATTTCAAATAATTTAAAGAAGCCTAGACACGGCACAGTCGTTTGATAACAAAAATAAGGATTCGATTGAGAAAGGGTAAAAAATCAGGGAAGGATTTTTCAAGAATTAAATCCCTAACATTTTTTAAGTCTTATCGCTCATCTTTAGTAACCCTAATTGCAGCTGCTTCGTAAGAAGTTTTTTTCCACAGGTGACATTAAAATGGACTGATGTACGACATGTACCCCGAATTTGATCAAAAGTGAATTATATGATCATTTTCAACTATGATTATAATTGCAATGATGTTTTTTAAATACGTAAAGTCAAACAACAGCTTGTCAAAACTTACACATTATTCATTAAAATATAATGAAGACCACTAAACGACAAAAAATAATTTTGTTTTTCACTTATTCCAGGTGAAAAATCAAATCCTGTTGTCTTTGTTATTTATTTTTTTTACCCAAATGAACATTTGTCCCTTACAGCGTAAAAAGAAAAAAGAAAAAATGGCAGCACCAACCTTTATTAACAAGATATCCAGTGGCTTCATAACAGGTGAACGTGCAGTCCAACTAATAACGCGTTCACGTCCTCTCCTCTTAGTCACAGCGAGTCGTGTGCTCCTAGCCATCGTGCTGACACCACATATTTTTCCAAATAGTACATTCTCTAGGAGAGCTAGTAGCACTTCGGTAAGAATTCTTTTAGGTTTTTCAGTTAAGCCAGAAGCAGTCAAGTAGTCTTCAATGATCTCGCAGCAAACGTTCACGCTCCACTGCTTCTGATTTTCAACCCGCCTCAGTCAGGCAGATTCTCGCTGGTCCGCAGGGGGCTACAATCCTGAAAACCTGGCAAAAGTTGCAACATTTTTTCGAATATGGCCAAAAATGGGTATAATGGGATTTCTGATAACAATTTTTACATCAAAATTGAAAAAATCGAAATGGAAGATCCAATATGGCAAAAAGAATCTGGAAAAAACTATGAAGTGGACAAAAAATGTTTACGATGAACATTTATAATTTTAATGGTAAACTTCGTTATAAAACTTCCTCTGTTACTGTCTTCGTTACGTAAAATACATATCAGTAACAAAAATTGAAACTTTTGTAAGTCATCTTAATTTTTGCTCTTGTCCATCTTGCTGTTTATTTTCATTTCCTTCTCATTTTCTTCCTCAACGACATTTTTACTCTCTTCATCATTCTTAGCATAATGATTTCTAGTAATCTGCAGGGATGGTTTCCACAAAGAAGAAATATTTAATACTAAAATATAAGTTAACAAAGTTAAATTTTACAAGGAAAAGCTTATGAAAACGAAATAACAATTATTTTATAAAGAGTCCTTTTTATATTTTTAATATGTTTAAAAATATTTGTACGTAGTTATTATATTTTTACTTTGTAATAGCTTATTAGCAAATATTACACAAATAACAATTGTATGATTAAGTGTGCGTATGTGTAGTACTGGTATTTTAGTAAAATTTTGAATTCCATTTTCTCAGTGTAAATAAGGGGAATTTTTCAAACGTCGCTTAAAAATGGCTCAAAGCCGGAGTTGTGACTAGCAACTGGATTTTAAGGCTGATTCGCGAAGATAATAGTACATAAGGACGAAATGAAAGCCAAGGCGGAATGTCGTGGAATCAAATCTATCTCTTTTTTCCGCTCGCAGCTTGCAAGTTTTTCGTTTGCATTTCGGTAAGAAGATAATTAACAAAAACCAACTGATAATTAATGAATAAATAATGAAATAAGTGTGCAAACTTAAGTGCATAACTTTTGGAATAGCCTCAATGTTAAATGGATATGACCTAATTTCGCTGAAGGAAAATATTTCTTCGGAACGAAATTCAACCTTTGGGATTCAATAGTCCTAACCTTACTCAATTCAGTCTATTAAACGATACTTCTTAACTCTGGACTTTTTTAATTGATGGCTACATTTTCGGTATTCTGACCCAATATTTCTTACGTATAAAGGTAGCTTCATCGGTTACGAAAATTCTTTGCAGAAGGAACTCATTCTTCTAATGTCGCACCAGAACCGAGTGACAGAATTTCATACGTCTTCTGCAGTTTCGTTGATTAATCAGATGGTGAAGTGACACATGATAACGGATTTTGCTCGCAAAATACGAACAACGCTGGGCTGACTTATTCCAGAAGCACTCACACTTTCTCTGGAACTAATGTGTGGATTACGGGGAACGGCTATCAGAAAATCTATTTCATTGGTTCCGCTCTGTGTATGCTTGCTCTTTGCACTCTGCCTGGTATTCTGATGCCCTTCCAATAAGAATTTGTTGCAAGTTTTCCAATTGTCATTCTTGGTGGACACCGTCTGACGGGATACCTTTGTGCGTACAGTTCAATTGTCCCTATGTATTCGTTCCCCGTAAAAAACTAGAAACAGCGTATCTAATTTGCCTTGGTTTGTAAAAGACGTATATCTTCGTGATAAGCACCACTCGATACACGTGACGCTGACAGTATGAAAGGAACTCCGTTTCCTCTTTATTCTACGCGATGTATTTTCATAGTTGGCTGTGAAACTATGAACTTATGCAAGTTGTAAATAGGGTAATAACTTCGGAACTAGTATTATTTTCAAGAGTGAAACACTCTTCAGTTCAAGGGCATAAGATTTATATGACCAGTTACTCCGCTATGAACATTATTTTAATTTAACTATAGGTCTATTTCACCTATACAGCCACCCTCAGGTTATTATTAATAGAACATCTTATAAATTTTGGTACATCTGTTGTATTACTTGTAAGTTATTTATGGATAATACATAAGTATCCAAATCCTGATTTACGTGTAATATGTTGTTGTCTCTTTGTTACCGATTATATTTTACGTTAATGTAACAATAATAATCAGTTTTGCATCGTGAGGGGATTGCCAACCCCCATCGGGCGCGTCCCCAGGTGGCGGATAGGGGAATGCTCGGCAGATATGCCGGGTAGGTGGGAAATAAAATACCACCCGCGGACCAAATGACAACCAAAACCCGTGCTGCGTCTGACTTGGAACAAGCGGCAGTATGGTCAGCGTCTGTCCACCAGGAGGTGCGGCTGCAAACATGCTCCAGGAACTTACAATCCCTGGTTCTAAACCACTAGTGAAAGCTAGAAAATAAATAACAAGCAAACATGACTCGTACAAGTAAAGACAAAATTACCCCAGGTGGACAATCCACCCACTGCAAAGTGGCAACCAAGCATTCGGATTCTGGGGAGCTTGGACTTATACGAGAGAGCAAGTCGGAGTGCTCTGGTAAACTACCGCAGAAAACACATACTTACATTGGCACCTTTAACATTCAGACGCTCATTCAAACAGGAAAATTGCACAACCTCACGACAGAATTAACTAAACAGAAAATCCAAATCCTCGCCGTACAAGAAACACGCTTCAGGGACTCAGAAACAGTAGACTATAATAATTACAGAATTTTCAAAAGTGGAACGAACAAGACAATTTGTAAAGGAGCAGCACTATTTGGCATGGCCTTTATTGTGGACAAAAAAGTTCTAGATTCAGTAAAGGATGTAAAACCCATCAACAATCGTCTTATGACAATGAGAATTAAACATGCAAACAAAAACTACACTTTCATCAATGTACATGCACCAACAAATGGGGACAACAAAAAAGAGCCCGAAAAAACGGAAAGATTTTGGGAAGAACTCGAAACAGAGATGTCAAAAATTCCAACAGAGGATGTGAAAATTTTGCTTGGTGACTTCAATGCACAAATTGGCAAGGACCGCAAATATAAGAAGACAGTAGGGGACTACCCCGCACACAAATTTACAAATAAAAATGGTGTACGATTTGTGGAGTTATGCCAACAAAACAATCTCAAAATTATGTCAACCTCATTACGAAAAAAACCCAAAAAACAAAAAACATGGCGATCACCCATCCATCATCTAGGAGAATTCCAGATTGACCACATTGCAATATCATATGAGTACCAAAAAGAAATTCATGATGTACAAGTGCGCAGAGGCGCAAATGTTGATTCAGACCATTACTTAACTAGAATTAAAATTAAATTCACACCTAAAAGGAAATGTAACAGGAGAACACCCGTGATCCCGAAGTTCGACCTACACAGAATTAAAGATTCGAGGATCACAGAAAAATGGGAAGACCAACCTGCAGAAGAGTGGCCAAAATTTCGAACTAAAATCCTCAAAACAGCGAAAGAACTAATCCCACTACGTAAAAAACCAAAACACCCATGGTGGAACCAGGAATGTGAAGACGCTCTAGAAGAGAGAAAAAAAGCGTTTCAAAATTACAATTGCAACAAATCAGAAGAAACCCACAAGAAATTCCTTGAAGTCCGCAAACAAGCATCCAAGATTTTACGGCAAAACAAACGGAAATATGTAAATGACCAACTAAAATCGATAGAAGACAACTTTAAAAATTACAACACACACGATTTCTATAAAACCTTTGCAAACCACATTAAAGGGTACTGTCCACAGAACCTCTGCTTCCGAAAATCAAATGGTAAACTGGCCTTAACAAATAAGGAAAATTGTGAAGAACTAGCGAAATATTTTTCAAAGCTTTTAAACTGTCCAGAACCTAAGGAGAGGTTTCCGAAAATACAACCAGAAACCGTATCAGAAAACTCAGCACCACCAACAAAAGAAGAAATTTATTCACATATCCAGAAGCTTAAAAATAACAAAGCATCAGGTGAAGATGGAATTGTAGCTGAACTCCTGAAAAATTTAGGTCCAAATTCACTCAGAGAAATCACACACATTATCCAAAATATTTGGCAAACCGAAAAAATCCCAGATGACTGGAAGATCGCACTAATTCACCCACTACACAAAAAGGGTGACAAATCAGATGTGAACAACTATAGAGGGATCTCGCTTTTACCAGTCACCTATAAAATTTTGTCAGCCTGTCTCCTGAAGAGAACACAAGAACAACTAGAATCAAAATTATCTGAATACCAAGCAGGATTTAGAACAAACAGGTCATGCCCAGAACAAATTTTTAACCTCAAAACCATAGTCAAAATGCGAGCTCTCAGACAAAAGCCATTAGTATGCACATTTGTAGACTTTAAGAAAGCATACGATTCAATAGATAGACCCTCATTATTTCAAATTTTAGAAGAAAGGGGATTAGATTACAAGACACGAGAACTAATAAAACAAACACTAACTGACACGAAGTCTAAAATAAAATTCATGGGAGAAATTTCGGAGCCCTTCGGCATTCAGACAGGTGTGAGACAAGGCGATGGACTCTCTCCTCTTTTGTTCAACATCGTTCTTGACAAAGTTATGGAGGAATGGGAGAAACAACTACGGAAAAATGAGTGTTGGAAACCAATTTCACTTGGCTTTTCCAAAAACAATCTTTACATTCCATACCTCGCTTTTGCAGATGATCTAGCAATACTAGCGGAGGATGAGCAGACCGCCATTAAACAGATTGACACACTCAAAGAATGTGCTGAGAAAGTTGGGCTACAAATCTCATTTGAAAAAACTGAATTCCTATGTTCAAAAGTAGAAATTGCAAGCTTAAAAACAAAATATGGCAAAATCAATAGAATCCCGTATTTTAAGTACCTCGGAGAATACATTGAACCAACAGGCCAAGAAATAGTATCACAGCAAAATCGTTTACAAAAAGTCAAAAAAGCATTCTGGTTAGTCCACAACCTCTACAACAAGAAATCCTTGTCAAGACAAACTAAAATTCGGCATTACAATACCGTCATAAAACCAACAGTCCTCTATGCAAGTGAAACACTAGTACTGAACAGAAAGCGAGAACTCGAAGACATCAAAAAAGAAGAGAGAAAAATCATTAGGAAAATTTTAGGAGCGAGACAGACTAAAGATGGCTACAGACTGCAAACAATCAAAACAACAGAAAAGTTTTCAAACATAGAAATTGATTTTAAGAAAAGGCGACTGAAATTCTTTGGTCATCTTAGCAGATTACCAGAAAACCGTTTGACCAGAAAGCTAATAAATTACGTAACCTCACTTAAAGCTTCAACACCTTGGATGATCGAAGTTAGAAAAGACCTCACCAACGCGGATATAACAGCAACCGATATTTCAGACAGAGATACTTTTAAGCACAAAGTAGAGAAGTGGAAAGTTTTACCAGAGCAACCAAAACAAAAACAGTACAGACCGAAGTGGTCAGAAGAGCGAAAGCAAGCCTTCTCAAAAAGAATGAAGATCTATTGGAGCAACAAGAAGAACCAGAAAAAAAGTTGATTGTCATTTGCTTAATGTCATTTGCTTAATGTCTTCCGTTATTGGGAGAATTCATAAATAATAATAATAATAATCAGTTTTGTAATAAGTTCTGACTTTTCTTTTAGTTGTGGTCAGTATTCAATCTTAGTCGGTAGTTGACATTTAGTGGCAGTAGTTGTGAGAGATAACCTGCGATTTTGTTATTTCTGTCGGTGTCTGTCTTTATAGATTACATTTTTCATTGCTATTCTAGTAGTAATCAGTTGTACGTTATGTTCTTGGAGTTCATTAATAATACTCGAAAATAAATTTAATTTCCAGCTGAAATTTCGCGATAGCATTTACTTCAGGTGATCATCCGTATTGTATGATTACATCAGCTTGTTGAAAATTCTACCAGCGATTTTATTGGGTTATATTTAATGGATATCTGTGGTGTTGTGTTATATAAGTTAAATTTTCTGTTTGATTGTATCATGATTGATCCGGGTTGTTGGTGGACAACGTAGTATCTAGACGTATCAGGGGTCCCATATCACCCCAACTGCACGCGTCCCACACCATTAAAGAGCCTCCAGCAGCTTGAACAAGGTCCATGGATTCATGAGGTTGTCTACATACACGTACATGTCCATCCGCTCGATACAATTTGAAACGAGACTCGTCCGACCAGCCAACAGGTTTCCAGTCATCAACAGTCCAGTGTCGGTGTTGACGGACCAAGGCGACGTCTAAAGCTTTGTGTCGTGCAGTCATCAAGGTAGAGACTAGGCCTTCGGTTCAAAAAGCCCATATAGATGATGTTTCGTTGAATGGTTCGCACATTGACGTGATGACCCAGCATTAGCATCTGCAGCAATTTGAGGAAGAGTTGCACTTCCATCACGATGGACGATTCTCTTCAGTCGTCGTTGGTCCCGTTCTTGCAGAATCTTTTACAGGCCGTAGCGATGTCGGAGATTTGATGTTTTATCGGATTCCTGAATTCACGGTATACTCGTGGAATGGTCGTCAGGGGAAATCGCCACTTCGTCGCTATCTCGGAGATTCTGCTTCCCATCGCTCGTGTGCCGACTATAACATCATGTTCAAACTCACTTTAATCTTGATAACCTGGCATTATAGCAGGAGTAACCGATCTAACAGTTGCGCCAGACATTTATTTTATATGGGTGTTGCCGACCGCAGCGCCGTATTCTGCCTGTTAATATACACTCCTGGAAATGGAAAAAAGAACACATTGACACCGGTGTGTCAGACCCACCATACTTGCTCCGGACACTGCGAGAGGGCTGTACAAGCAATGATCACACGCACGGCACAGCGGACACACCAGGAACCGCGGTGTTGGCCGTCGAATGGCGCTAGCTGCGCAGCATTTGTACACCGCCGCCGTCAGTGTCAGCCAGTTTGCCGTGGCATACGGAGCTCCATCGCAGTCTTTAACACTGGTAGCATGCCGCGACAGCGTGGACGTGAACCGTATGTGCAGTTGACGGACTTTGAGCGAGGGCGTATAGTGGGCATGCGGGAGGCCGGGTGGACGTACCGCCGAATTGCTCAACACGTGGGGCGTGAGGTCTCCACAATAGATCGATGTTGTCGCCAGTGGTCGGCGGAAGGTGCACGTGCCCGTCGACCTGGGACCAGACCGCAGCGACGCACGGATGCACGCCAAGACCGTAGGATCCTACGCAGTGCCGTAGGGGACCGCACCGCCACTTCCCAGCAAATTAGGGACACTGTTGCTCCTGGGGTATCGGCGAGGACCATTCGCAACCGTCTCCATGAAGCTGGGCTACGGTCCCGCACACCGTTAGGCCGTCTTCCGCTCACGCCCCAACATCGTGCAGCCCGCCTCCAGTGGTGTCGCGACAGGCGTGAATGGAGGGACGAATGGAGACGTGTCGTCTTCAGCGATGAGAGTCGCTTCTGCCTTGGTGCCAATGATGGTCGTATGCGTGTTTGGCGCCGTGCAGGTGAGCGCCACAATCAGGACTGCATACGACCGAGGCACACAGGGCCAACACCCGGCATCATGGTGTGGGGAGCGATCTCCTACACTGGCCGTACACCACTGGTGATCGTCGAGGGGACACTGAATAGTGCACGGTACATCCAAACCGTCATCGAACCCATCGTTCTACCATTCCTAGACCGGCAAGGGAACTTGCTGTTCCAACAGGACAATGCACGTCCGCATGTATCCCGTGCCACCCAACGTGCTCTAGAAGGTGTAAGTCAACTACCCTGGCCAGCAAGATCTCCGGATCTGTCCCCCATTGAGCATGTTTGGGACTGGATGAAGCGTCGTCTCACGCGGTCTGCACGTCCAGCACGAACGCTGGTCCAACTGAGGCGCCAGGTGGAAATGGCATGGCAAGCCGTTCCACAGGACTACATCCAGCATCTCTACGATCGTCTCCATGGGAGAATAGCAGCCTGCATTGCTGCGAAAGGTGGATATACACTGTACTAGTGCCGACATTGTGCATGCTCTGTTGCCTGTGTCTATGTGCCTGTGGTTCTGTCAGTGTGATCATGTGATGTATCTGACCCCAGGAATGTGTCAATAAAGTTTCCCCTTCCTGGGACAATGAATTCACGGTGTTCTTATTTCAATTTCCAGGAGTGTACCTCTGTATCAGAATATACATGCCTATACCAGTTTTTTGGCACTTCAGTGTAATTTTATTCTATATTAATCAGAAATTATGTCGTACCTCATATGTTCAGAAGAGTCACACAAAATTGTATTCACAGCTGTTCGTTGGGCCTGTCTGATAGGTAATACGTCATACGTTAGCGTGCTGTTGCTACCATAATCGGTAGAGGTGACAGTGAGCAGACGGTGGTACATGCCACCTGTTCGGAAGATTCAGCCTGAACCACTGGTGGTACAAGTGGCGTTAAAGTGTCAAGAGAGACCTGCGGAAGATCGATTTTCGGTTCAGGGATTGACAGTTGAAGCTCAGTATAACTAATTGCATGGTATTTTCCGTAAACAGGTGAAAAGGCCCGTTACTCTATCAGTACACGGTTTGCGGAACAAGGACTGGAAGCAGTCACATCAATTAAATAACTGGGGTTATGCATACGGAGTGTTTTAAGTTGAACGACCAGATAAAACTGATCTTAGGAAAGAAAGATACCAGACTGAGATTCATTGGAAGAATCCCCGCGGAGTGTGGTTCACCAACGAAGTTGGTAGCTTACAGAACCCTCGTTTGATCGATACTTGAGACAGACGGTGAGGTAGAAATGATTTAGGATATAGAGACGATCCCAAGAAGAGCAGCGCACTTCGTCACAGGTTTGTGACGCGGGGATGCTCATTCAGCTCCAGTGGCAAACGCCATACAAGAGGCGTTCTGCACCACGGAATGGTTTACTGTTAAAATTCCAAGAGCGTGTGTTCCTAGAAGAGTCACCAATATATTACTTCCTCTTATGTATACTTCACAAAAAGGCCTTGAAGATAATGATAGAGACGTCCGAACTCACAAGGAGGAAAGGGTCGAAGTATTAATGGTATACATAGTGGCTGGTGAAGTACAGATGTAGACGCTGATGTAAAGATGCAGAGTGAGCGCAAAGACTTTTTTTTACTACAAAAATTCTTTTCCGAGGAACTACGCTAGAACAGATATGCGCTTCTTTTGTAAATGCTAGCTGAACTCGTAAGTTTTGTACAGATACAGTTCCACACGTGCTCCGTTAGTTGGTCGGATAATGTCTAGGCGATACTCAATTTCTCTCCATGTATTTGCCAACAGTTTTTCCATCACCGTCTCTGCAGCATCCGGTATTGCTGCCGTAAGAGTTTCCATATCATAAACTGGTAAACTGAACACTTTACTTTCAACAAAACCCCACATATACAGGGCACGAGGGGTTAGGTCTGGCAAACGTGGCGGTGACTGTGGCTTTTCGCCGCGTGGGATTAGCCGAGAGGTCTTTGGCGGTGCAATCTTGGACTGTGCGGCTGGTCCCGGCGGAGGTTCGAGTCCTCCCTCTGGCATGGGTGTGTGTGTCTGTCCTTCTGATAATTTAGGTTAAGTAGTGTGTAAGCTTAGGGACTGATGACCTTAGCAGTTAAGTCCCATATGATTTCAAACACATTTGAACATTTTTGTCTGTGGCTTTCCCTATCAAGCCACTCGTCCCGAAAACTTCCATCCAAGAAATGACGAGCAAATAATCCCTAGTATGACAGTACACCGTATTGTTCAAACACTAATAATGGTTGAAATTCCTGTAACTGAGGTGCAACGTAAAGTTCCAACATGCCGCGGCATATTGTTGCCGTAATGATAGTGGCAATGAAAAAGAATGTTCCAGTAATTGTGCTGGCCACGCCATACATTCACTCTTAGCCACTGTATCACGGTATGTGAGTTCTCCGCCCGCATATCGTGGTCGTGCGGTAGCGTTCTCGCTTCCCACGCCCGGTTTCCCGGGTTCGATTCCCGGCGGGGTCAGGGATTTTCTCTGCCTCGTGATGGCTGGGTGTTGTGTGCTGTCCTTAGGTTAGTTAGGTTTATGTAGTTCTAAGTTCTAGGGGACTTATGACCACAGCAGTTGAGTCCCGTAGTGCTCAGAGCCATATGTGAGTTCTCCGACCTCCAGATACGGGCGCTACGTCTATTTATTTTTCCGAACGTGTGAAAAGTCGATTCTTCGGAAAAACAAACTTTATCAAGGTAGTTCTTATCTATATCGATTTTTTCCGATGCGTTCCTAACAAAATCAGCTCGTGTGGGCCTACCTGGTATAATCTAGCTGCAAAGTTTGCAGGAGTTGCATTGCATGCGCTGAACGGCACCCGTTTGTGTAAAATCTTCACCACAACGCTCTGAGGTCTGCCTCTTTTTCTGGAAACACGACAGGTTGGTTTCTGCGGACTCCGTTGAAATCCTGTATGCAACGTATGAACAGTGCCGTCACTACTCTAGTTCTACCGCTTGTTGCCTCCTCACCGACACTTCCAGTCCCGTTAAACTTTTCATGCCATCTTCTGACGCTCTTCACATTTGCCGGATGTCGACCTGTCGCTGAACTGTAACAGGCGATAGGCGACCGTGTTTCATGAAATCACAAAACGCATTATGTTTTCTGCTGCATAGACGCCACTGTACACCTGCTTTGCTACATTAAGCTCCCTGTAACAAGAGTGAGAGGGAAGAACTCAAACGCCGTCAGAGCACATGTTCAGTGTAAAGGTTCATCAGATGAGCTACAATTTGCCAAAAGCCACATAGACTTCGAGAAGTGTATCCGTAAAAAACTTTGTAAGTTACTATTTGCATAAACCGCGTAGCCGCGTCTGCCATAATTACCGAGAAATAAATTATTGTACTCATCTTTCAATTTCTCGCTGTATGCACAGAAATTTTGGCGTTAGCATGCCATTAACATAGGTAACACTTTACCCTTAAATATATACACTGAAGGGCCAAAGAAACTGATGTAGGCATGAGTATTCAAATACAGAGATATATGTAATCAAGCAGAATACGGTGCTGCGGTCGGCAACGCCTATATAAAACAAGTGTCTGGCGCAGCTGTTAGATCGGTTACTGCTGCTACAATGCCAGGTTATCAAGATTTAAGTGAGTTTGAACGTGGTGTTATAGTCAGCGCACGAGCGATGGGACGGAGCATCTCCGAGGTAGCGATGAAGTGGGGATTTTCCCTTACGACCATCCCAAAAATGGTTCAAATGGCTCTGAGCACTATGCGACTCAACATCTGTGGTCATCGGTCCCCTAGAACTTAGAACTACTTAAACCTAACTAACCTAAGGACATCACACACGTCCATGCCCGAGGCAGGATTCGAACCTGCGACCGTAACGGTCACGGGGTTCCAGACTGACGCGCCTAGAACCGCACGGCCACACCGGCCGGCACGACCATCCCACTAGAGTACCGTGAATATCAGTAATCCGGAAAAACATCAGATCTCCGACAAAGCTGCGGCCGGAAAAATATCCTGCGAGAACGGCACCAACTACGACTGAAGAGAATCGTTCAACGTGACAGAAGTGCAACCCTTCCGCAGATTGTTGCAGATTTCAGTGCTAGGCCATCAGAAAGTGTCAGCGTGCATAACCATTCATCGAAACATCATCGATCTACATCTACATCTACATCTACATTCATACTCCGCAAGCCATCCAACGGTGTGTGGCGGAGGGCACCTTACGTGCCACTGTCATTACCTCCCTTTCCTGTTCCAGTCGCGTATGGTTCGCGGGAAGAACGACTGTCTGAAAGCCTCCGTGCGCTCTAATCTCTCTAATTTTACATTCGTGATCTCCTCGGGAGGTATAAGTAGGGGGAAGCAATATACTCGATACCTCATCCAGAAACGCACCCTCTCGAAACCTGGCGAGCAAGCTACACCGCGATGCAGAGCGCCTCTTTTGCAGAGTCTGCCACTTGAGTTTATTAAACATCTCCGTAACGCTATCACGGTTACCAAATAACCCAGTGACGAAACGCGCCGCTCTTCTTTGGATCTTCTCTATCTCCTCCGTCAACCCGATCTGGTACGGATCCCACACTGATGAGCAATACTCAAACATAGGTCGAACGAGTGTTTTGTAAGCCACCTCCTTTGTTGATGGACTACATTTTCTAAGCACTCTCCCAATGAATCTCAACCTGGTACCCGCCTTACCAACAATTAATTTTATATGATCATTCCACTTCAAATCGTTCCGCACGCATACTCCCAGATATTTTACAGAAGTAACTGCTACCAGTGTTTGTTCCGCTATCATATAATCATACAATAAAGGCTCCTTCTTTCTATGTATTCGCAATACATTACATTTGTCTATGTTAAGGGACAGTTGCCACTCCCTGCACCAAGTGCCTATCCGCTGCAGATCTTCCTGCATTTCGCTACAATTTTCTAATGCTGCAACTTCTCTGTATACTACAGCATCATCCGCGAAAAGCCGCATGGAACTTCCGACACTATCTACTAGGTCATTTATATATATTGTGAAAAGCAATGGTCCCATAACACTCCCCTGTGGCACGCCAGAGGTTACCTTAACGTCTGTAGACGTCTCTCCATTGATAACAACATGCTGTGTTCTGTTTGCTAAAAACTCTTCAATCCAGCCACACAGCTGGTCTGATATTCCGTAGGCTCTTACTTTGTTTATCAGGCGACAGTGCGGAACTGTATCGAACGCCTTCCGGAAGTCAAGAAAAATAGCATCTACCTGGGAGCCTGTATCTAATATTTTCTGGGTCTCATGAACAAATAACGCGAGTTGGGTCTCACACGATCGCTGTTTCCGGAATCCATGTTGATTCCTACATAGTAGATTCTGGGTTTCCAAAAACGACATGATACTCGAGCAAAAAACATGTTCTAAAATTCTACAACAGATCGACGTCAGAGATATAGGTCTATAGTTTTGCGCATCTGCTCGACGACCCTTCTTGAAGACTGGGACTACCTGTGCTCTTTTCCAATCATTTGGAACCCGCCGTTCCTCTAGAGACTTGCGGTACACGGCTGTTAGAAGGGGGGCAAGTTCTTTCGCGTACTCTGTGTAGAATCGAATTGGTATCCCGTCAGGTCCAGTGGACTTTCCTTTGTTGAGTGATTCCAGTTGCTTTTCTATTCCTTGGACACTTATTTCGATGTCAGCCATTTTTTCGTTTGTGCGAGGATTTAGAGAAGGAACTGCAGTGCGGTCTTCCTCTGTGAAACAGCTTTGGAAAAAGGTGTTTCGTATTTCAGCTTTACGCGTGTCATCCTCTGTTTCAATGCCATCATAATCCCGGAGTGTCTGGATATGCTGTTTCGAGCCACTTACTGATTTAACGTAAGACCAGAACTTCCTAGGATTTTCTGTCAAGTCTGTACATAGAATTTTACTTTCGAATTCACTGAACGCTTCTCGCATAGCCCTCCTTACGCTAACTTTGACATCGCTTAGCTTCTGTTTGTCTGAGAGGTTTTGGCTGCGTTTAAACTTGGAGTGAAGCTCTCTTTGCTTTCGCAGTAGTTTCCTAACTTTATTGTTGTACCACGGTGGGTTTTTCCCGTCCCTCACAGTTTTACTCGGCACGTACCTGTCTAAAACGCATTTTACGATTGCCTTGAACTTTTTCCATAAACACTCAACATTGTCAGTGTCGGAACAGAAATTTTCGTTTTGATCTGTTAGGTAGTCTGAAATCTGCCTTCTATTACTCTTGCTAAACAGATAAACCTTCCTCCCTTTTTTTATATTCCTATTAACTTCCATATTCAGGGATGCTACAACGGCCTTATGATCACTGATTCCCTGTTCTGCACTTACAGAGTCGAAACGTTCGGGTCTGTTTGTTATCAGTAGGTCCAAGATGTTATCTCCACGAGTCGGTTCTCTGTTTAATTGCTCGAGGTAATTTTCGGATAGTGCACTCAGTATAATGTCACTCGATGCTCTGTCCCTACCACCCGTCCTAAACATCTGAGTGTCCCAGTCTATATCTGGTAAATTGAAATCTCCACCTAAGACTATAACATGCTGAGGAAATTTATGTGAAATGTATTCCAAATTTTCTCTCAGTTGTTCTGCCACTAACGCTGCTGAGTCGGGAGGTCGGTAAAAGGAGCCAATTATTAACCCAGCTCGGTTGTTGAGTGTAACCTCCACCCATAATAATTCACAGGAACTATCCACTTCTACTTCACTACAGGATAAACTACTACTAACAGCGACGAACACTCCACCACCAGTTGCATGCAATCTATCCTTCCTAAACACCGTCTGTACCTTTGTAAAAATTTCGGCAGAATTTATCTCTGGCTTAAGCCAGCTCTCTGTACCTATAACGATTTCAGCTTCGGTGCTTTCTATCAGCGCTTGAAGTTCCGGTACTTTACCAACGCAGCTTCGACAGTTTACAATTACAATAACGATTGCTGCTTGGTCCCCGCATGTCCTGACTTTGCTCCGCACCCTTTGAGGCTGTTGCCCTTTCTGTACTTGCCCGACGGCATCTAACCTAAAAAACCGCCCAGTCCACGCCACACAACCCCTGCTACCCGTGTAGCCATCGATATGGGCTTTCTGAACCGAAGGCCCAGTCTCTACCCTTGATGACTGCATGGCAGAAAGCTTTACGCCTCGTCTGGGCCGGTCAACTCCAACATTGGGCTGTTGATGACGGGAAACATGTTGCCTGATCGCAGGAGTCTCGTTTCAAACTGTATCGAGCGGGTGGACGTGAACGGGTATGTAGACAACCTCATGAGTCCACGGACCCTGCATGTCAGTAGGGTACTGTTCAAGCAGGTGGAGACTCTGTAACGGTGTGGGGCGTGTGCAGTTGAAGTGATCTGGGACTTCTGATACATCTAGATACGACTTTGACAGGTGACACATATGTAAGTATTCTGTCTGATCACCTGCATCCATTCATGACCATTGTGCATTCCGGCGAACTTCGGCATTTCCAGCAGGACAATGCGACACTGCACACGTCCAGAATTGCTACAGAATGGCTCCAGGAACACTCTTCTGAGTTTAAACACTTCCGCTGGCCACCAAACTCCCCACACATGAACATTATTGAGCATATCTGGTATGCCTTACAACGTGCTGTTCAGTAGAGATCTCCATCCCTGCGCGATTCATGGTGTCAGTTCCCTCCATCACTACTTCAGACATTAGTCGAGTCTATGCCACGTCGTGTTGCGACACTTCGAGGGTGTCCTGCACAATATTAGGCAAGTGCACCAGTTTCTTTGGCTCTTCAGTATATATATACTTGGAACGCAAATTGTGCAAGCCCTAGTCTGATTCTTCAAAACAAGTGTTATTACCATCCAACAAAATATTTAATTGCAGTAATTTACACGAAACATTTAAACTTAACTTCGTGTAGTTTTATTAAAGTGCGATTTTCGTGTATTCTCTATTACCTGTTTACACAGCGCTTAAAGGGTTGCGAACATTTGGGAATTTGTGGTAAGGTCTTATGGGACCAAACTGCTAAGGTCATCGGTCCCTAAGCTTACACACTCTTTAATCTAACTTACACTAACTTACGCTAAGTATGATACACACACCCATGCCCGAGGGACGACTCGATCCTCCGACGGGGGGAGCCGCTCGGACCGGGACAAGACGCCTCAGACCGCGTCTACCCCGCGAGGCTAGGTTGGGTACACTATTGAGGAGCTCAGAAATATGTCGTAAAGTACACAGATAAAATGAAGGAGAGTACAAAGAAGACATAACAGCCATCGTCCCACCCTTACCTTTGCAAACATATCGTGACATTTCGATCCTCCGAAGTTTCATCGCCTGCCGCTAAGGTCGAGCGGTTCCAGGCGCATCAGTCCGGATCCACGCGGCTGCTACGGTCGCGGGTTCGAATCCTGCCTCGGGCACGGATGTGTGTGGTGCCCTGATGTTAGTTAGGTTCAACACGTTCGCTGCCACTGTAATTGGCCTTGCGTTGCCACGTAACCAATATTTTTAATACAACTGTATTGCTAAAAGTAATATAAAATCTATTGATTTTATAAGCAATAAATAAAATTTACTCTCGTGAATCAAATTTTTTTTTGGGTGCACTAAGACGTCAGTGGCATATCAGGCCACATTCTGTAGCGGGTGGCCATGGAGGCACTAGTGCGTCTCGTTTATTTTTCCTGAAAATTGTGACAGTTTAGAGTAATACATTTTTATTATACACTCCTGGAAATGGAAAAAAGAACACATTGACACCGGTGTGTCAGACCCACCATACTTGCTCCGGACACTGCGAGAGGGCTGTACAAGCAATGATCACACGCACGGCACAGCGGACACACCAGGAACCGCGGTGTTGGCCGTCGAATGGCGCTAGCTGCGCAGCATTTGTGCACCGCCGCCGTCAGTGTCAGCCAGTTTGCCGTGGCATACGGAGCTCCATCGCAGTCTTTAACACTGGTAGCATGCCGCGACAGCGTGGACGTGAACCGTATGTGCAGTTGACGGACTTTGAGCGAGGGCGTATAGTGGGCATGCGGGAGGCCGGGTGGACGTACCGCCGAATTGCTCAACACGTGGGGCGTGAGGTCTCCACAGTACATCGATGTTGTCGCCAGTGGTCGGCGGAAGGTGCACGTGCCCGTCGACCTGGGACCGGACCGCAGCGACGCACGGATGCACGCCAAGACCGTAGGATCCTACGCAGTGCCGTAGGGGACCGCACCGCCACTTCCCAGCAAATTAGGGACACTGTTGCTCCTGGGGTATCGGCGAGGACCATTCGCAACCGTCTCCATGAAGCTGGGCTACGGTCCCGCACACCGTTAGGCCGTCTTCCGCTCACGCCCCAACATCGTGCAGCCCGCCTCCAGTGGTGTCGCGACAGGCGTGAATGGGGGGACGAATGGAGACGTGTCGTCTTCAGCGATGAGAGTCGCTTCTGCCTTGGTGCCAATGATGGTCGTATGCGTGTTTGGCGCCGTGCAGGTGAGCGCCACAATCAGGACTGCATACGACCGAGGCACACAGGGCCAACACCCGGCATCATGGTGTGGGGAGCGATCTCCTACACTGGCCGTACACCACTGGTGATCGTCGAGGGGACACTGAATAGTGCACGGTACATCCAAACCGTCATCGAACCCATCGTTCTACCATTCCTAGACCGGCAAGGGAACTTGCTGTTCCAACAGGACAATGCACGTCCGCATGTATCCCGTGCCACCCAACGTGCTCTAGAAGGTGTAAGTCAACTACCCTGGCCAGCAAGATCTCCGGATCTGTTCCCCATTGAGCATGTTTGGGACTGGATGAAGCGTCGTCTCACGTGGTCTGCACGTCCAACTGAGGCGCCAGGTGGAAATGGCATGGCAAGCCGTTCCACAGGACTACATCCAGCATCTCTACGATCGTCTCCATGGGAGAATAGCAGCCTGCATTGCTGCGAAAGGTGGATATACACTGTACTAGTGCCGACATTGTGCATGCTCTGTTGCCTGTGTCTATGTGCCTGTGGTTCTGTCAGTGTGATCATGTGATGTATCTGACCCCAGGAATGTGTCAATAAAGTTTCCCCTTCCTGGGACAATGAATTCACGGTGTTCTTATTTCAATTTCCAGGAGTGTATATTCAAAAATAAAACGAAACATCCTACTAGCAAACGACATATTTATTGAACAAAAAATATAGTGGAAACAGCATTCACAAACACACACAAGATCTTGAAGAAACTTCTGAAATACAATGTATGTCAAATTTCAGAAAAGATACAATCAAGAACTTTACCGATTACACTCAAACAAATGAAATAAATACAAAGTTCAAGAACAGTACCTACACATAACTGTCGAAAAATGAAAGAACAACGGAAGTGCTATCTGCCTTTAGAGGGGGTGAATAACACAACAATTCAAACAATACCCTGCTTTATTTGGGCAATCTGGGCACTCGTAAATCGTGTCTGTTCGTTGTCTTCGCCTGGCGCATGATCTGCACTTTTTCCTCGGTGTTTTTTATTCTCCAGTTGATTCTCGTTTTACCACAACATGTTGGGGATTTCTGACTGGTCGTTCTGCCTGCTTTTGTGGCAATAGTGCTCTTATAATACTGAGTCTGAATTCTTAGAGGGGCATTTTTGTGGCAGAATATTTATTGTGTAGGGCATGAGCGTTTGTCAGCATCATTTCTATAACGTGGATAAAAACTTTCTTGTGCCAGCTTATGGTTTTTCTTCCGAGAGGTAATATGATAACATCTGATCGTTCCGATCAACTCCCGACAAAAATTTATTGTAGTTTACAATGGCCAAGGGCTTTGATTTCTTCTTCTTTCTTTTTGTTTCAGTCTCAACCATTTCATTTTTAAATGCATTAGAAATGTATCAAACATCCCTCTCATCACGCCACTTACTTATCATAACTCCTTCCGCAAATCCGGCAACGGCTTCGCCTTTCCGTAATTTTGCCTTCTGTATTTTGTAAGGTGTCAGGCAAATCCAACACCTTCCATGAAAACCCTGACATGATAAGCAAACCCAGTAGTATGTCACATAGCTCCGAATAAATCGTGACATTAAATTAACCAAAGTAATACGAGTAACGAGTGAGCAAATGGAATACCACAGACTAACACAAGAATGCCTAAATGCATGTCATACCTTCCCACCGTGAGACAGACGCAGTTTCGAGGGGAGAAACGAGAACAGAAGCCGAGAGCAGAACCGTGTTAAGCTAGAAGGCCCTACGATAAGGGACGGACTGACGTCGCCAGCTAACCACTAGGACCACCCCGGCTGCAAGTTTTAGCGTGAGACTTTTTCGCGTCTCTGTTACGTTAGGACCACCCCACAGCCCATGTTAAAAGCTAGAGCCCTCCAGAAGAACAGTATAGATCTTACGATAACACAAAAAGGGCCACACCACCCGCAAGTTTATAGCGTGAGACTTTTTCGCGTCTCTGTTAGATCAGGACCGCCCCAAGCCCATGATAGAGCCCTCCAGAAGAACAGTATAGATCTTAGGATAACGCTAAAAGGACCACACCACCCGCAAGTTTTAGCTTGAGACTTTTTCGCGTCTCTGTTACATTGCAAACTTTAAAAACATTGCCCCACCACGAAAAGGATAACGTTTCTCACTGGATAGACAGAATTTTTGTAGGCGGAGCTTAAGGTTAACATTGAGACCCTCAGTGGTCAGATGAAAAGACAGCCAGATAGTTTTTTTAAACCAAATTCGGTAAATTGTAGTAAGGAGAAGTTAGGACAAGAGTTGCTTCCGAGACTGCGAGGTGAGCGGAGCTGTGCTGCCAGCCGCTCCCTGACGAACACCGACAAGGTAATGAACGCACGCGATGCTGCATAACGGTGCATAAAGCTTCGCTCAGAACTGCAGAAGTCTCATCTGTTACACCCCCTTTTTGCGTAATACTAGTGTCGATCGTCAATTAAAGCTCATGGTGTTCACATTTGCCACTTGAAGTAAAAATCTGAAACGCGATGATTTTTCTGTTATATAGTTATTGAGAAGCCACATCAGCCACTGCAATTTACGACAAGTTAGATAAGTAATTAAAGATAATTGAGGGTCACTGTAGACCATTTTGATAGTTTTCTCTCTTGTGAAACTTAATTTAAACCTAGATTATAGATGTGATATGGCATAGGTCATCCTATGATCCATTGTAGAACTTGGAAACCCACTCAGGGAATATTCGTTCACATTTTTGTTGAACGCAGTTGGTTGTTACCATCCTGTATTAAAACATTTCCTTTTATCAATAGTGCAATTTATAAACAATGTTTTGTGAGTAGAATAAAGTTGCCAATGGTAAACTTAACTGCTTTTTCGACGCTATTTTACCAGCTAACTAAAAATAGGAAAGCCTTGAACCCCTTCCACTAAATTTAGTTAGCATTAAGATACTTTTACAGGGAGTGCAGTGGAGCTGACGCTGAAATCATTAAGTATTTGGTTATATCATCGCTAGTCTCACTGAACTCTTTTGAATTCTACATGTCATGTGTGGTCTGGCGCCTCCTTACCAACAACAGGTCCCAGGTTCAAACTAGTCAATTCCCTAAAAAACACGCTCAGAGCGTCGTTGCGCGAAAGTGGTAGGGAGACACGATATAGAACAGACACCACGCAGAATATTAGAATTTTCTTGGGTGTATCCTTCCCATTCGCCCTCAGAGTTCCCGTGCAGTGAGTCTTCTTACCCAGGACCAACTTAGCCAATGCGAAGCTATTATAGGTAGTTGTCCATGTACATGTGGTGACCAGCATTCAACTTTTCATCCAGTAAATGGAGAACAATTTTTTGCGCATGGCCTCTTCCTCCTAAATCGTCCAGCATGGCAGTGTATACCGCGAATTTTAGCACCATTCCAGTGGGAGTTGTCAAAATATATTGCTTTATGCTATATTTGTACTTTTTATTTTTGATATATTGGCGGAAAAGTAATCTTCCAGGCCAAAGGATCCTTGATTCGTCCAGTGACAGTTCCCGTCCAGGGTAGTAGACTTGGCACATTCTTTCATTGAAAAAATTGATAAGTGGACGAATTTTATACAACCTGTCGGATGGTTTTGATTCGCCCTGTTTTGGATTTTCAGAAAAATGCAATGCACGTAATATTATAAGAAAACCATTTCGTGAAATACTATCGGCAGTTCCTTTCACGTGAAACAAAGGATCCTTTTTTCCAATAGTACTGCAACTTCCTTATCTTTACATTTCCCATGTGTAGGAAAACTTCCAAGAACATTAACAATTAGCCAAACGTCACATCTTTCCAACAATTTATTCGTGGTTGTTCTTTGGTTGCCACAGAAAGGAATAATTCAATTGCGTTTCGACGCGTTCCTTCTACAACTTTCAATAGAAATTCGTCCGTCAGCAAAAGACGAAAATAATCTAAGGGAGTGTTTCCCGTTGGTTGAATTAGCAGCCCCTAATTTTTTATAAACGGGCAATTTACCATTCCAACTGGCTCGCTTTCCCATGCAACACATGTATCAGCTACCACTCCTTCTGCCCTTTCCCTGTCGCTTGGATTCACAGCCATTTCTACAGTCTCATCTAAAGCAAACTCGGCTCCTTCAGACTCTTCACTGGATTCCCACCCGTCCTCCCCACTGGCCAATTCCGTTTCCGAATCGCTTCCTTCTAATACTCGTAATAATTCCTCATCCGTTAGTTTTTGTACGTTTATTGTGTCCCGTATTTTACGTTTCTTGGGTTCTGAAGGGCTCGCCGTGTCCAGATTGTTTTCCATTTTCAGTCCCACAACAGAGAAAAACTGTGGGGAAAAAACGCGAACCGCACCCGCAAATATTGAAAACAATTCGTTCTTAGAGTGCCTGCGCAATAAACCACACCGAATGGCTGTGACCGACTACACCGTGGCGCCCCGCAGCAGCTGAGTCTCTCGCCGCGCAGGTGCGTCCACGGCATGTGCACCAGTATCGGCCGGGCGCGCTGGTGCGCTGATGGCAACGAATGTGTTAAGTAGTTCTAAGTCTAGTTGACTGATGACCTCAGCAGTTAAGTCCCATAGTGCTTAGAGCCATTTGAACCATTTGAAGTTTTATCGCTCCCTTCAAATCCTGGAACGGCAATGACTCGCATGTAATCGACTACCTTCTCCCACTCGTATCCTTTACCAGCTTATTTCGTTCCGATACCTCCTGAAACACCTAGAACTCCTACCCTCTCTTACTTCTCCCGTAAACTTGAATCCCAACACCGTGCAGTCTTCCCAATGCTTGAGAACGCCAACTTGTTGCCGCTCCTCTATCAACGCATCCCACCTTCCGTTCATCCCCAAATGCTTCATTTCCTTCCCATCAAAACTTCAGTGGCTTTCGTATTCCCCCGAAATCTACACTTTCTCACGTATAACCTACGCTACACAATCCTACCAGTCTAAAATGAATGCTGCATCCAACCCAATATTTCCTTACTCAGTTGACATACCTTTTATCTCCTAACACCCACACCTGTCGTATCAGTTCCTTCCCACACAGACATCGCTTATCCTTTTCTATGTAACATCCTCCCCAATGTTCTCCCCACCCGTAGTTACCAGGAGCCCGGATGATAGTGTGCTCGTTATAGAAAAAATGTACATCTCATCATGTCATATGGTGTGGAAAACTGGTGAATGGGCTAAAGACAACATTCGCTCTAACTGCTCTTCACGAAAAAGGATCAGTTATGGACTGCTCAAATTTCCGGACTATAGCACTACTATCGCATGCTGGCAAAGTTCTCCTGTACATGATGTATCAATGTGTAAAAAATTTCTTGTCGACCTATTTTTGAGCAGAACAAGCACGTTTTGTAACAGGTAAAGATACTAGAGAGGCTAACATGAATTTGAGACAGATAACTGAAAAGTGTAGTCAGTTCTGGGTCCCTGTCATCGTTTGTTTCTAGATTTTAAACAAACCTTTGATTGTGTCACTTAGAGACAAGTTGTGACAACTGCTCAATGACTTTGGGGTTTCAAAACACCTAGTACCATTACTAAAAGATCTTTACAACGGCCATACTGTAACCACAAGGCTGGGTGGTGAAATAGTTTTTCGATTTGATGGAATCAGACAAGGTTGTGTACTGTTACCTCAACTCTGTAACATATCTGGAGAGTATGTTATCAGAGGCACATTGATTGGACGGAATGGTGGAATTTAAACTGGCGGCAGGGAAATCAACAACCTACTCTTTGCGGATGATACTATCCTCATTGCAAGAAGTCTGGAAAAACTTATTGATCTGTTCTCTAGAGTGAAGACAGATTAAACTTCTGTCTAGAGATATCCATGAAAGGGAAATTAATGGTTATTAATCGAAAGGTTTAGCTGAAATCCAACTTACAGTTGGCTTAAAGGATCTGGAGGTAGTGAATGATTGTGTATCTCTAGGATCTCTGATCAGAGACACAGGAAAGTGTGATTTAAACTCACTAAGATCTGTCAGAATGGGGCGATATTCAAAACAAGGCAGATGCACTTGTGGAATCACTGGTGTTCCCTGTGTTGTCGCAAAGCTAAGAGACCTGGATCGGGAAAGCTATTGACGAGAATGGAACTGATGCCTTCGAGATGTGGAGTTGACGGAAATTTTCATTGACAGAAAAAAGAACCAACGCTTCCATTATAGAAGAATTAACCGTCTCAACAAGTTTATCTTCTCGTGACAATCAAAGATATTTTGAGTTCACTGGGTGCATTTTGAGAAGATAAGGTGACAATTTAGAAAGCATCGTCTTGGAGGTCATAATCCAAGGAAGCAGTGCAACAGGAAGAGCTGCAAGCAGACGGCTGGATCAAGCGAAGAGGTTTACCAGCCTACCTCTTCACGTAAGAAGTACCAAAGACCGCTGTGGATGGAGACATTACGTAAGAAGTGAATGAAGGCTTGAAGTCACAACATTCAGCTGTGAACAAACCGACTAATGACGATGATATCTCATCACCATCTTCTTCTCGTAAACACTGTCACTTACATTAGTTTCCACTTTTTTATATATTAGAATTGTGTACTTTGTAATGCAGTGGCGAAAAAGAGCGGCTTTTTGGCCGCTGTTATCGCTCTCCCCCTCTCTCAGTGAGGGCAATGTAAACAATAGCGTTTTTCCCCCGAGCGTGGCGTGTACGTGCGGCCGGCTTTATTGCCTCAACGCGCAGGAGGCTTGCAAAACAGCGTGCGGCTCCGAGACAACGGCGGGCGATGGCGCCTACCACACGCATGCACAAGACGTCCGCAGCACAACACACGCTGAACTAGAGGGGCTGCTGCAAACAGGAAAACAAGGCCTGCGGACGGTCTTACGGGGCAGACAGCACGAGCGGGTACTACTCTAACTCAGCATGAGCTGAGCGACCGAACGTTCATCTGCAATCTACGTGATCATTCTGATTCCACGCTTAAGTGCATGGCAGAGAAATGAGTGGAGAAAACGAACACTTAAATCTTTCCGTGTGAGCTCTGGTTTCTCTTCTTTTATTATGATGGTCATTTCTCCCTATGCAAGTGGGCACTAACAAAATACTTTTAGCCTCTGAGGAGTAAGCTAGTGCCTGAAATTTCATAAGAGGGTCCTTCCGCTGCGAAAAATGCCTTTGTTTCGCGACTGCCACGCCATTTCTTGTATCGTGGCACTCTCTTCCTATTTCGCGATAATACAAAACGAGCTGCTCTTTTATCCGTCAGTCCTATCTGATGCAGATCCCATACCGTACAGCATTACTTCAGACGATGGAGGATAAGCTAGTGTAAGCAGTGTCTTTATTAGACCTGTTGCGTTTTCTATGCGATCTGCCAATAAATCGCTGTCATTGTTTTGCTTTACTCCCAGCGTTAACTGCGTGATCGTTCCAGTTTAAGTTTTACACAACTGTAATCCTTAAGTATTCATTTACGTTTAAAGCCTTTAGATTTGTATGATTTATCGTGTAACTGAAATTTAGCGTATTCTTTTAGTACTCATGTGAATCACTTCACACTTTGCTTCATTTAGAGTCAATTGCCACTTTTGGCACCATAAAAATATCCTGTATAAATCATTTTACAATTCGTTTTGATCATTTAACGCCTTTATACGACGCTAAATGACAGCATCATCTGCACACCGTCTAAGAAGACTGCTCAGATTGTCTTCTAAATCGTTTGTATAGATTGGCAACGACAGAGAGTCTGTAACACTTTCCTTGGGGGACCCTAGATATTACTTCTGTTTTACTTAATGACTTTCCGTCAGTTATTATTGATTATGACATTTCTGACGGGAAATCACGAATCCAGTCACACAATTGAGACGATACTCTATACGAACGCAATTTAATCAGAAGTCGCTTATGAGGAACAGTGTGAAAAACCTTCTGGAAATCTAAAAATACGGAATCAATTTGGCGTTCTGTGTCGATAGTACACATTACTTCGTGAGAATAAAGAGCTAGTTGTGTTTCACAAAAAAAATATTTTCTGAATTCGTGTTGGCTGTTTGTGAATAAATCATCAACGTCGCGGTAATTCAAATGGTTCAAATGGCTCTGAGCACTATGGGACTCAACTGCTGTGGTCATAAGTCCCCTAGAACTTAGAACTACTTAAACCTAACTAACCTAAGGACATCACACACATCCATGCCCGAGGCAGGATTCGAACCTGCGACCGTAGCGGTCGCACGGTTCCGGACTGCGCGCCTAGAACCGCGAGACCACCGCGGCCGGCTCGCATTAATTAATGATGCTCGAGCACAGTATATGTTGCAAAATCACACTACAAATCGAGGTTTAAGTGGTTTAATCGGATTACTCCTACTTCATTTTTGGGCATTGGCTTGACTTGTGCAAGTTTCTAGTCTTTGGGTACCGATCTTTCTACGAGCGAGTGGTTGTACATGATTGCTAAGTATGGAGCTATTGTATCAGCATACTCTGAAAGGAACAAGACTAGCACACTATCTGGACGTGAAGCCTTGCCTTTATTAAGTGTTTTAAGCTGCTTCGCTACAACGAGGGTATCTACTTCTAAGTTTTACTGGTAGTTGTTTTGATTCGAATTCTGGAATATTTACGTCGTTTTCTTTTGTGAAGGAATTTGGAAAACCGTCTTTAATAGCTCTAATTCAGTGGCGCTCTCATCAATAATGACACAGTTGAAGCACATAAAAGACAGGTAGTAGTTGTTAAAAGAGTGAGACAGGTTTATAGGCTATCCCCGATGTCATTGAATCTGTACACGGAGCTAGCAGTAAAGAAAATAAAGGAAAATACTGAAAGGAAATTGAATTTCAGGATGAAGACGTCAAGACGTTGATGTTTGGTTCAAATGGCTCTGAGCACTACGGGACATAACATCTGAGGTCATCAGTCCCCTAGACTTAGAACTACTTAAACCTAACTAACCTAAGGACATCAGACACATCCATGCCCGAGGCAGGATTCGAACCTGCGACCGTAGCAGCAGCGCGGTTCCGGACTGAAGCGCCTAGAACCACTATTTTTTTTTTAATCTCATTTTGTCGGCCACAACGGCCGGCGTTGATGTTTACCGATAACAAGGTACATTGTCACAGACGGTAAAAGACTTGCAAGATGAGTTGAGCAGAACTTATATGTTTAAATGAAAATATAAAATTAATATCAAGAAATTTAAAGCAAGGGTAAATAAATGTAGTTGAATTTAATAAGACGATGCCGAAATAATTGAGTAGGAAACGAATTTTGCTCAATAGGCAGCACAAAAAAGGAGGAACTGACGATGGCCGAAGTGGACGTAAAAAGGAGACTGGCATCAGCAAGAGAAACGGTTCTGAAAAAGAGAGATTTATTACCATCGAATAAAAAGTTAAGTCTTAGGAGGTCTTTTTTGAAAGTATTTGTCTGGAGTGTAGCGCGGTACGGAAGTGGAACGTAGACAATAAATAGTTCAGACGAGAATAGAAGCTTCTGAAATATGGTGCTACAAAAGAATGCTGAAGATTATATTGGTATATCGATAGCTAATGCATAGGTAAACGAATGGAACTGAGGAAAAAGACATTTGTGGCGGAACGTAACGAATAGAAGCGATCGGTTCCAATGAAATCGTCAGTTTGGTAAAGGAGGGGAGTGTAGGATTCTAATAATTGTATAGGGAGATGAAGCTTAAATACTATAAGCAGGTTCAAATGGATGTAGGTTGCAGTAATTATGCAGAGATGAAGAAGCTTGCGCAGGTTAGACTAGACTGAATAGCTGTATCAGAACACAACATTAACAACAACCATAAAGGTTAAGATAAAAAATTCTTAAGACTTTCACAACATAATTAAAAATAATGAAGCGATTCTAGGGAAGCTGGTGAACGTCCTCATGTTACTGGTAATGCTCTTCCACATTCTGGAGAGCACCGCTGCAGTGCGCGGGTCGTGACCCTCTGGTGACTTTCTCCGTGACTCTCGAAAGCGACGGCCTGGTATCCGACCGCCGTGGTCCACCACAACACTCCACACACACACACACACACACACACACACACACACGCACACACACACTACATACACACTGCGGTGTAGTAGGGGCACGTTTCACCTGTAGGCACGTCTCCCTCCACTCTCGCTCCAGGCGCAATCCGAGATCGTTGTTCGTGAATTTTGTTGCCATGGGAGAGAGCGTGATGGCGTACACAGTCAGAATCTCAGTCGGGATCGATAATGGAGGGGTCTGTCTTGGTACCCGTATTTGCCATCTTATGCTGACAGACATGTAGGATATAAGAGAAAGATCTAGCAGTCACATTGGTATCCAGGTAATAATTGTAAGACGAACAACCTGCAGACACTGGCTCCAGCGCTTCTGCCTCGCCATTTACAACCGCCACAGCCAATGAATTAACTTCGGAATAACCCTCGACAATACTATATCAAAGAAAAAAGCCCACATTAGACTAAAACTGCTCAAGACTACTAAGCAGTGATTGATTTATCCGGCCAGTTGTCTCTAATGTAAAGTTACTCCACACAAATTTTACGACTCTCTCCAAATCCTCGAACGCTGTGCATTCTGCCTCGCCTTCCATATCCTACAGATCCTCACTGGTATCCCGCGTGAAGCTATTACTTTCCTTCTTCTCCTCTCACAAATGAAACATGTGCAAATTTCCTTCACTTCCAGCAAACGTGACACCAATCACCCTGACGTTTAATCACCGATAGCTGACGCTCGCATTCTGCTGTGCTCGTACCAGCTCCCACATTATACCTCCACTCTCTTCACCTCGCATCCCAACTAAACTTTCCTTCTAAGCTCAGTCATCTCATCGCCTCCCCACCCCCCTGCCCCCCTCCCACAATTTCCTCCTTCCGTTCTCAAAAGCTTGGTTCGCTGTCCTCTTCCCCAACACTTTGGTCCCACATCCTTTCCAAAACACTGTCTCTCCAACAAACCTCCACCACCTACTGCTCACCTTATGTAATTTGTAGAATTCTGAACAGTCTCTGATCTCAAAACAATTTTTTTTTTATTTTTGAACCTGGTTTCGATCTGTATGATCTTGCTAAACCAGTGCGGAAAACATAAAAAAAACTGTGGTCAAGATAGGCACCGTCAAAAGAAGTAAAACATATTAAAACCCCACGGTAAGAAACAGAAATGACCAGTAGTATAAGGTCCGTCAGTATATTGTAATTTCAGTTTGGTAAATGTGCTATTTCCATAAAGACTATCGTCATTTTACTACACTGCGCAATAAAATTAAGGGATCACTTTTTCGAAACCCCGTAATTGTCTCCCGCTGTGACACATAAGTTTGGAATTTGGCTCTGAAGGTACCCACAACCTTCCTCTGTAATAGTACAAAAGCGTGGCGCACTGCGACGTCACCCTTGGGTCGGCGACTCTTCAAACTACTGCAAGGTGTCGAGACATGCGGGAAAAAAAGGCCACAGCTCAGAAGTTCACGTGACGTTTGAAGTACGTTAATGATATCATATTGGCACCAAATTTCACCATAATTCTGCCCAACACCATCTTGGATGTGTCACACGATGAGGCGGTCTTCATAGCCCATGTTACGTTTCACCCCTTATTTTGACGTCTCTGCGACGGAGATCAGAACCGAGAACCCAGCGTTGCAATCACGCCGTTTTCGCATGGCTGACCGAGGAAAACATTTCAGAATCGACGCGAAAACTCCACAGGGGTTGGCATAAAGAGCGTCAGTGAAACTACCCCTTTCCTTCGCGCGTTGATTCCCATACATACCGCAATCGAAAAGGACAGTTCGCAATGCGTTGAGCAACAGAGTGACATTCTAGACAAATTTGGCCACTGCTGCCGTCCTCTGGGTGTTTCATCCCTACTCTATGAGCACTGCGGTGTTGCAGCGCCACTGAACATGACCTCACCCCTTTGGAGTCTAGTGTGACACTAATTTTTACATGTACATGACAGACGAAAAAGGGATGTCGAAATTTTATTATATAGGTAATAACACAACTGAATGCTTTGGACAAACAAGTTAACTTAGGAGGGGTAATAAATATGGCAGTGGCTTTTGAATTAACAAAAAACTTGCATAACAAGATTCTTTGTTCATAAATGCAGAACTCCACCACTGCAACACTGTCATCATACCAGAATGCCGTTATGCTTCAGGATTCCTTTCTTTAAATACAGCAAAACAATATTAAGTAAAATAGAAAAGGAGGAACGGAAAATGGGAAAAATTGTGGCTAAAATATAATAATGGGAAACGGAAATTAAGAATTGTAGTGCTGGGCGCGAGGACTTCTGACACCAAATCTGTAGGCGCCCCAGTGTTCCCGGCCGCCTACGGTGGACTGGAGGCCGAGCGGTGACCTCTCCAGTTGTCAGAATGCTATAAAATGACTGTGGACGCGTCAGAAACGCCAAAGAAGCATTATTAATTCATGACACCTTTATTCCTGCCGAGTACAATGTGGCCCGCGTAACACAGGCTGGCTGAGCTTGGTGATATCAACAACCTTCCCCGAGTCTTCGCTGACTCGTAGCGATGACACCAGCTCCAGACCGCACCAGTTTTGCTAGCGCAGCGCCTCATGCTGTGACGTAGCGTGGAATGCCCTTACTTCGGCCGCGCATGGCTGGCGGCGTCCGGCTGGCCAGCCGGCTCGGTGGATAGCAGGCTGCTGCGCGTGGAGGCTCCGTGTTGGAGTTCCGGCGCTGTCGGCACGAGAGGCGTTCTCGTAGTGCGGAGTGTACTCTATCCCACCCCGTCTCCTTCCATGCTCCTCCTGGTGGCTCGTCTGCGGTGGACGGGCAGAACGGGCTGCAATCCCCCAGCGTCGTCGGTTCACCCAGTTGTGACGGCGGATGCACAGGGCCTAGGCCCCGCACGATCTGGTACTGTCCCCTCACGTCTGCTGCTGGATGGGCCGCCCTTACTGCAACATCTCCTTAATAAAGATTAACATGTCGATCACCGAGCTGAGCGCTACGCAGCGACCCAGTACACATCTAACTGCAAGTCTAAATGCAAGTGCCTTGTTGCTATCAAAGCTGGCGTATTTAAAGGAAGCACGAGCAACGTCCTGACCTCATGCCCACTTGTAATGAACGCATTCGTTCCACTTATACTGCTGATTCATCTGTCGTACTCGCCCCTTAGGTGTTCTTGCGACAGAGTTATGTTGTGTCTAGACAAGACAGCCTAGACACAATGAGAGGAAGCCGAAAGGCACGCGCTTAAACTCACGCAGGCTGGCGTGAGGTCTGAAACAGGATACGTAATGAATGCTATAAAGAAAAGTATGTAGCTTCTGGAATACTTAACTTTAATCCACATTTGTAGAACATCGCTCTTGATGATACATTAATAGAATCTCAATATCAATTGAATACGGCGCCTTGCTAGGTCGTAGCAATTGTAGCTGAAGGCTATCCTAACTATCGTCTCGGCAAATGAGAGCGTATTTGTCAGTGAACCATTGCTATGAACGTCGGCTGTACAACTGGGGCGACTGCTAGGAAGTCTCTCTAGACCTGCCGTGTGGTGGCGCTCGGTCTGCTATCACTGACAGTGGTGACACGCGGGTCCGCCGTATACTAACGGACCGCGGCCGATTTAAAGGCTACCACCTAGCAAGTGTCGTGTCTGGCGGTGACACCACAAGTTACGTGTTGTTATGGCAGACTTACGCGAAGTTGTGAAATGCAATACAGCTGACGCTATACCTCTGTCTTGCACTCTACGAAAGTCTCCGTCTAACACAAACCCGCGTGCTAAGCAATTCTCTCTCTCCTGTTGTGTGTAACCAGGCCATTGCCCCTGCGTGACGACACATTCCAATACAAGTGCAATCCTCTTAGCTCTGGCTCTCGGCATAGGCAACGAAACTTTGACAGTATTCCACATTTCCAACTCATTACTATTCCGCGACGCTATAGAATTAATAAAGTGGTTTATGAAAGAACAGAACTAATATTAATTAGAATGAGGAAGAGAAGTGCTGCATTCCACACACACTTAAAAAGGATATGTAAGAAAAGAATAAAACAAAAATTTAACTTTTGTGACAGAAACGCAGAAACGTCAGTAACGTGGAACACAGAAGTTAAACCAGATCTGAGGCAAATGGAAATAACGTAGAAAGAAATAAGAAAAACAGAAAAGTTTAGAGCTATAGAAAATATTTTCAAGAGCTTGCAGGAGAAAACAAAGAAAACGATAGGTGCAGTATGAACAGAAGGAATAACAGAAAAGCCCGCATCTCGTGGTCGTGCGGTAGCGTTCTCGCTTTCCACGCCCGGGTTCCCGGGTTCGATTCACGGCGGGGTCAGGGATTTTCTCTGCCTCGTGATTGCTGGGTGTTGTGTGCTGTCCTTAGGTTAGTTAGGTTTAAGTAGTTCTAAGTTCTAGGGGACTTATGACCACAGCAGTTGAGTCCCATAGTGCTCAGAGCCATTTGAACCAATAAGAGAAAAACACTGGGAAAGAACGAAAAATTACTGGAGGTAAAGAAAGTAGAACAGCAAAAAGACATAAGTTATTTCAGTTGGTTTTTAGCACGCCAAACCAATGAAAAGAAGAAGAAAAAGTTCCATAAAGCTGTCGTCATCGATAGTATCAGATCACATTGGCAGCAATATAGATACTTTGCCCCTGTCGAGCAAGTCCTGTGTATACCCATAAACAAATCCATTGACACGTACACTAGGTTGACATTTTTGTCTGGGACATACTGTCTCAGAATTAAACAAAACAAAATAGATACCGTCTCCCGGTTTTGATCTACGTTTTCGGGAGGTGTCCCTTGGTTTGAGGCAAATACAGGAATTAGTAAGCCCCTCCAAAAATTTCATCAAGTGAAAGTCTCTCTGCCCCACTACCACTGCATCTTATTTTTTGCTGGTAAGGCCCTGACTCCTTAATGAGTGAGAAATTGAAATGCCCGGTCAACCTATAGAGACAGAAATCGAGAAGTGTATATAAAAATAAGTTCCATTTGTTACTAGACGAAGAGGTATACAGTATTTTAAAACCCCTGACGGAATATTTGGCCGATTACTTGCACATACAACGGAGCAAGGCAACTACCTTGCCTTGACGAATACAGGGGCCGTACTGCTCATCATAACATACTAAATACTTTTCAAAGACAATATAAGCACTGCCAGTAGAGAAAACTCTGTCGAGGAAGCAAAAAAGATAAAAGTTTATTACCGTCTTATTATTCAAACTAGAAAAACTTTGTTCCTATTGAAGCATTTGTATCCTTATAAGCTTAGAATGAGCAAAGTTGTCTTTATTTCTCTCACCTGTCTAATCTCTGTCTTCACTTCATGCCCTGTTAAAAACAAAATTTTAACAAGTGCTCCGCAGCAGCCCCATTTCAGTGAAAGCTGTATACATATGACGACATTCGCTTTGTATAACTGTTGTTGCTGTTATGAAAGCAAGAGTAATACAAAAAATTGTTGATTGTCAATACAAGGATGAGGTTTTTAGGTAGAACGTGCACTTATTTTTAGATGTAGTCTTCTTTAATGAAAGAGCACTTTCTTCCAAGATTTTCTCAGTGAGTGGATTTTATCCATGAAGTGTTAATTTGGAACATCTACAGAATACCTACCCCAGGCTTCCACAATCTCTTTGTTGGATCCGAAGCGTCTTCCTTTTGCAAATTCCCCTCGCTATGAGAATATGTAGAAGCCGTAAGACTACCAACAATTCTTACTTCAAATCTCTCCGTTTTCCCATTGCCAGAGCATCTTTATTATTCGATACGTTGTGCTTCTGCAAAATGATGGACCAAAGTCTCATGTACAGTAAGAAATCGACGCCCAAAAGCATTTGGATACTTTTAAAATGGACCAAACTTTGCCGAGGTAACAATTTTCGATTTTACTTTTGGTCAGCAGTCAACACACATGTTGTACACGTATTTCTCATGCTTAATAGTTCAAGTGAAGTGTCAGTCCTAAGAATTTTTTCTCTCTCTCGCTTGTTTGACCTCTGGCAATGATTTGTGTATGTGAGAAATGCCGAGGTGCACAGTATTTGCACAATTCCTCTTTAAGCTGCATGTCCCCTAGAAAAGACTGGGTAAGTCAGTTCGAAGGTCGGAGGAAGGCAGAGGCATAGCTAATAAGGCACTGTGCTGTTCAAACCAACCTTCGGCTTGGGGACAGCTTCACGCCTTTAAGTAGTTCTTAATAGGGGATGAAATGTTTAATAAAAATATTTCCTTATGAAAGAATTTTTGAAACAATATCTATAAAAAAATTCTATTTGGGTTCTCGGTTAGAGATAAAAAAATACGTGTTTCAGTATTTTTGAAAAATCAGTCTCTAAGAGGATGAATTTTTTATGAAAATATTTTGTTATATTAAAACATAGTTAAAGCTAAATCTATGAAAATTGGTATTTAACTTCTCGGTTACACATTAAGAAACGTGTGTTAGGGCATGAAAGTTTCTTTGGAAATATCACCAGAAGAAGTCAAAAGACAGTATTAAAAAAAAAAAAAACCTCCGACTCCAGCTACCAGAATCGTGTTTTGATCAGAACACATTCGGGAAAGACCACGATTTTATGGCCTTAATTATCGTGAAAAGTTTAAAAAGTGTTGCAATTTGTGACTAAATGAAAGAAAGCTAATTAACAACCACCATTATACATCGGCGTTGTCAGAATTGCAAAGAAAAAGAAACACTATTCATAAATAAGCGGAAGGCACTATAATGCTTCGTTTAGAATTTTTTATAACCAGTGATAGCAGTCGTAAGTGAAATGTAAAACCGGCCAAATGAAAACCGAACAGCTGGCACAATGGTGCCATGGAATAGTTCCACACAAAGGTAATCACCAAAGGCGTTAAACCATTTATCCCACTTGGAGACGAGAAGATCAACTCCCGTTTCGTAGAATGCGGTCGGTCGCTGACGCATCCACAACTGCACCCACTCTGGCACTCCTCGTCCCACTGAAGCCGACGTCCACCGATATCTTTCTTGTCACCAAAGATATTAAAATCACACCGTGATAGGTCCAGTCTGTACAGAGGATACTGCAGTGCTTCCCAACCAGATCGCTGAAGTGTAGCCTTCATCCGTGGGGGCAGGCGTTATGGTGCCGCGGGATGATTCTGTCCGGCAGCATTCCCGGGAGTTGTGAGTCTATGGCGCGTCGCAGTTTCTGCGAAGTGTCTTCATAGCGCCGTGCACTGATTGTCGTTCAACGCCTGAGGAAATCGACGGGCAGAGTTGCGCGGTGAAGACTGCCCCTTCACTGCCAATCAGATGACTGGATTTGTAATTTCCTGTCAGAAAGGTTACAGTTCCTACTAACTGACGAAAAGTCATCGAGTAAAACAGCAGAGATATCTGACGTTCTCCAAGGAAGTGTTACAGGACACCTGCTGTACCCGATCTACATGAAAGATTTAGGAGACAGTCTGCGAAGCACTCTTAGACTGTTTGTAGATGAAACATTCGTTTACCGTCTTTTTAAGTCACCAGATGATCAAAATCAGTTGCAAAATGATTTAGACAAGACATCTGTATAGTGCAATTGAGTCTTACGTACTTTACTTTACGCGATCAGGCCCAATGAACCGCGCCCTGCTTTGAGGGATTGCCTCCACTTCAGCCTGTCTTCAGCTCCTTTCTGCCACCCTTCCAGCAGTCCCACTCTCTGAAGGTCTTTGGATACGCAGTCACTCCATCGAGTTCTAGGTCTTCCTACGGGCCTTCTGCCGGTTGGCTTGGTGTTAAGTACAGTTTTCGACCATCGATTGTCCTGCATTCGAGCTACATGCCCTGCCCACTGGAGTCGTAGTGTCTTCATTATAGCCACGATGTTCGGCTCTTTGTAAATATGATACAACTCCGTTTTGTGACGAATCCTCCATTTTTCGCTCTCATTATCGCAAACTGGTCCAAAACTCTTCCTGAGGACTTTCCTTTCAAATATCATCAGTCTTCTCAGATCTTGCTCGGTTGTATTCCAGGTAGCACATCCATAGACTCACAACTCCCGGGAATGCTGCCGGACAGAATCATCCCGCGGCACATCTGGCTGTACGAGTGTTTATTTTGAAATGTCTTCACCAACTTCTGGTTTTGAGGAGAGCATTAAGGCTGTGGTAACAGCGGTTACCTGCCTGTAGTCTTGCCTTTATTTCCATTTTACTGGATGATTCATCTCTGGATACTACACCCAGATATTTGAACTCCTTGACTTGACAATAAGAACCTTCACTTGTCTGTAAGGGTGGAAGTGGATCTTGAGTTTCTACGGTATAGAACCATGGATTCCGTCTTGTCGCTATTGATTTGAAGTCCAATTTTCCTCGCTGTTGTTTCCAAAAGGTCAGCCATTTGCCCTAATTCTTCTTGCGACCCAGATTGTAGCACTATATCATCGGCATATCCGAGGTACGTGATGTTAACATCTCCGGTCTGGACTCCTCTCAGCTCATTAGATGACATCTCTCGCATTATCTTCTCTAATACGAGACTGAAAAGATTAGGTGATAGTCCATCGCCCTGCCGTAGCCCAGTGTGAAGTCAGCCACATGAATACTGAAACGATTCGGCTACACTGCGGTTATTCGATATCAAACAAATCTGAAGGCTGCGAATTCGACTAAATACTTAGGGATAACAATAAAGAAAAACTGAAATTGGAACTATCACATAGAAAATTTTATGGAGAAGGTGAACCAAAGACCGTTGTAGTGACAGAACACTTAGAGATGCAACCTGTCTACTAAGGAAACTGCCAACATTATGCTTTTCTGTCCTCTTGTGGAGCACTGCTGTGTGGTATGAGAACCTTAGCAGACAGAAAGACATAAAGAAAGTTCCAAGAAGAGCAGTTAGTTTTCTATTATCGCGAATTAGGGGAGTGAGTGTCACGGATATGATATGCGAATAAGGGGGACTTCTCCCGTTCCGGGAGAATCTTCTCATGAAATTTCAATCAGCAGCTTTCTCCTCCTATTGCGTAAAGATTTTTTTGATCCCTGGGCGAAATGATCATCATAAAAAATAAAAGAAATCAGAGCTCGTACGGAAAGATTTAAGCGCTCGTTTTCCTGCGCGCTATTCGAAAATGGAACTGTAAAGAAATAGCTTGAAGGTGGTTCGATAAACCCTCTACAAGGCACTTGACTGAGAATTGTAGAATAATCATGTAGATGTAGATGCACATGTGCTTTAGTCGTCTGATCAGGGTGAAAAGAGTACAGTGTATTACGACGTGCTCTGGGGAGCCTCTATGCCCACTCACTGACAATGAGATGTATGCGGTATTAAATGCACTGCGTAAGAACCATGTACTTTCAAGAAATCGACCATGCCTAACCGTCCCCTAAAATTGGGGATTAGGGTATAGACTCTTCGACCCTTATCACTGCTACCCCATTCCCGTTGCCAGCTGCCTTACCGCCATCACTTAAATTGGCGAATTTCTCTGATTTCTTTCCATATCATGGTATTTGTCGTGTACAGTCTTTCCATCTTGAGCCAGTACGCTGTCGTCCGATATCTGATGATATAATCTATAGGGTAGATTTCTAAGACCTTACACGCAGCTTCAAGCAATGTGCTCCGGTAAGCCTCAGATAACCGGGGCAGCACTTTTTTTTCCTTCGACTAACAGCTGTTCTATTAGTAACAAACCTCAGGCAGTGTGTCCATGTACTGGCCGGAAAACATCTGACCTGCTCAAAGATCACACATTGATATGCCAGTAGTGTGACAAGTGGTAATCAGGAGTGTTTAGTGTTCATTCTGGGTAGTTTGTATGATTGTCGTTCGGCGTTGTCGGATTCTGTTTGTATGTGATTACGAAAGTTTAGTCGTTCGTAGATTTGTATGCCTAGAAATCGTGTTGTTATATTGTGTGTTATGGAAGTGTTGTCTGTTGTAGCTTGTAGACTGTTCCGTTACACCAGTTGTTTTCCTGATTTACTGTGTATGATTTACTTTCTAGGTGTGCAGTCGCGTCGGCCTCTACTTTCACCAGTAAATCGTCTAAATAAACAACGACTCCACTTTTGTGTTCAGTTTTCCTCTACAGGGGGTGGTAGTGATTCAAAGGCAAAACCCTTAAACACAGATTTACAGACAGAGCCCTGAGGGGAACCATTAGTGATTTCCTTCACCATCATGCGATGTCCCGCATGCCACTCTGCTATTCCGTCTCAACGCGCAACATAGTTGGCCGCCAAAGATTGCCAAATGATCCTGCGAATGAATTAGAATTGCCGTGCGTCTTTTTATACTAACTTTTGAACTAAGAGAGGAGCACGTTTGATTGCAGCATCTATTCTAAACCCAAACTGACGGTGAGGCCCCAGAGCTTCGTGTAAACCTGTAGGCGATTGCATATAGGACGGTCTTGGACCTCAGACAGTACACTGAGCTCACATATTGGTGTACATGATTTTTCGTCTGACAGATTCTTATCTGCTGATTTCTTAACTGAGATAGCGTTTGTTGTTTCCTACATTGCAGATGTCTTTCCAAGCCGTAGAACACCATTAACACATCTGTAAGAAAAGGGATATTCCTGTTCCAGTCAGCCTTGCTTGCAAAGTCGTCGTCCGGGAGGAGTTTGTGCAGCAGATATTAGGCTGTGCTTCTCCATCCTTGAGTCACGACACGATCCGATTGCGTCAGCGTGGACAAAACTCGCGGAGGCAACAGTCTATGCGGCACCACTCAGTTGTTGCCTTCTCCTTGTGTTTGTACGTCGTTGTCCCACTGTTGTCGTCTTGTCTGCAAGAGTTGTGTTTTCCATCTGAGTTTAGTGTTCCTACATATTTTGAGGCTTGCTTCCCCGTCTCGTCCTACTTTTGCCTTGCGGTATGGCTTTCGCGCCTTTCCCATTAGGTTTCGCAAATTTGTTAGCTCACAGTTCCATGGCCGTTTCGCCCTATGCTCTCTGTAGTTGGTATCGCGTCAGTCTTTGTTTTCTGAATTAGTTCTGTTATTTGGTGAATTTCAAAGTCGGTAGTTCCTTGGACTGTCTGTAACGGAATGCACTCCACCTGTCTCCTTAGTCGTGGCCAGCCAGCCTTATTCGGAAGCACTCTGTTCTTCCTGTCAAAGCTTGTGTGCCTGTTAGTTCCAGTCTCTATAAGTTCAGCGTTTGGTGACTGAGTGTGTCCTTTCAATACTGACCCAACTGGCAGTCGGTCTCAAGCCTCTGTCACTATGTCATTCACCATTCTGTTTATCGGCTTGACACACCCTCCTAAGCCGGCTGCGGTGGTCTCGCGGTTCTAGGCGCGCAGTCCGGAACCGTGCGACTGCTGCGGTCGCAGGTTCGAATCCTGCCTCGGGCATGGATGTGTGTGATGTCCTTAGGTTAGTTAGGTTTAAGTAGTTCTAAGTTCTAGGGGACTGATGACCACAGCAGTTGAGTCCCATATGCTCAGAGCCATTTGAACCATTTGCCAGACCCTCCTAAGAACAAAGAACTTCAAATTGAAAATGGAGAACTAAAGTTTCTCGATTTAACAATTTTTGTAGAAATGATTATTTCAGTTGCGACATCATCTGTAAGCAAACTTATTGATACAATTATATCCCCTCTGATTCGACGCGTCCGAAAGCTCATAACCTAGCGTTTTTTTCATTCCGCCGTACACCTTCTTTTAACTATTCCTTTATCGCCGTCCGCAGCTCGTGATCTCGCGGTAGCGTTCTCGCTTCCCGAGCACGGGGTCCCCGGTTCAGGGATTTTCACCTGCTTCGAGATGACTGGATGTTGTTGTGTCGTCGTCATCATCATTATCATTTATCCCCATTACGGTAGGAGGAAGGCAATGGCAAACCACTTCCACTAGGACCTTGCCTAGTACGGAACGGTGCGGGACTCCCGCATCGTTCCCCTACGCTCTGTCAAGGAGTGTGGCACTTAATCATCATCATCCTTTATCGCCTGCCAAACAACTAAATGAGTTAAATGTCATTAAATCGATAGCAGTCAATAACGGGTATGACCAGGACATGGTAAATTACATCTTCAGAAAGTAAACTTCTCAGAAACTTTAGACGTTGTGCAACGACCTTTCCTCCCACAATAAAAAATTCATATGCCTCTTTCTCTACACACAATAGTCTGCAGAGAAGACTTTTGCGTACAATGAAAAATACTGGCGACTCGTTTTCTAATTCAGGTGTCCTTAAATTAACCTGCAACATTTCCCCTTGTTGCAACATTAGTCAAACAGGCGTGGCTGCGAGGACAAGATATAAAGACCATCTTCTAGGAACGATAGGAGCAAATATTCATAACTCTACATTTTCTGAACATCTACTGATCGCCAACTACACTCCAAAATACCTGGAAGATACAGCTATTCATTACATAGAAGTTAAAGGCTGTAGGATGGACCTTTAGGACGAATTAGAGGTCTTTAAACATCTAGAACGCAGAGATGGAAATTTACTAAAAGACCAGCTGCAGCTCGGCTGTACATAATTTTTCAATGACTTCAAACCCATACTACACTCCTGGAAATGGAAAAAAGAACACATTGACACCGGTGTGTCAGACCCACCATACTTGCTCCGGACACTGCGAGAGGGCTGTACAAGCAATGATCACACGCACGGCACAGCGGACACACCAGGAACCGCGGTGTTGGCCGTCGAATGGCGCTAGCTGCGCAGCATTTGTGCACCGCCGCCGTCAGTGTCAGCCAGTTTGCCGTGGCATACGGAGCTCCATCGCAGTCTTTAACACTGGTAGCATGCCGCGACAGCGTGGACGTGAACCGTATGTGCAGTTGACGGACTTTGAGCGAGGGCGTATAGTGGGCATGCGGGAGGCCGGGTGGACGTACCGCCGAATTGCTCAACACGTGGAGCGTGAGGTCTCCACAGTACATCGATGTTGTCGCCAGTGGTCGGCGGAAGGTGCACGTGCCCGTCGACCTGGGACCGGACCGCAGCGACGCACGGATGCACGCCAAGACCGTAGGATCCTACGCAGTGCCGTAGGGGACCGCACCGCCACTTCCCAGCAAATTAGGGACACTGTTGCTCCTGGGGTATCGGCGAGGACCATTCGCAACCGTCTCCATGAAGCTGGGCTACGGTCCCGCACACCGTTAGGCCGTCTTCCGCTCACGCCCCAACATCGTGCAGCCCGCCTCCAGTGGTGTCGCGACAGGCGTGAATGGAGGGACGAATGGAGACGTGTCGTCTTCAGCAATGAGAGTCGCTTCTGCCTTGGTGCCAATGATGGTCGTATGCGTGTTTGGCGCCGTGCAGGTGAGCGCCACAATCAGGACTGCATACGACCGAGGCACACAGGGCCAACACCCGGCATCATGGTGTGGGGAGCGATCTCCTACACTGGCCGTACACCACTGGTGATCGTCGAGGGGACACTGAATAGTGCACGGTACATCCAAACCGTCATCGAACCCATCGTTCTACCATTCCTAGACCGGCAAGGGAACTTGCTGTTCCAACAGGACAATGCACGTCCGCATGTATCCCGTGCCACCCAACGTGCTCTAGAAGGTGTAAGTCAACTACCCTGGCCAGCAAGATCTCCGGATCTGTCCCCCATTGAGCATGTTTGGGACTGGATGAAGCGTCGTCTCACGCGGTCTGCACGTCCAGCACGAACGCTGGTCCAACTGAGGCGCCAGGTGGAAATGGCATGGCAAGCCGTTCCACAGGACTACATCCAGCATCTCTACGATCGTCTCCATGGGAGAATAGCAGCCTGCATTGCTGCGAAAGGTGGATATACACTGTACTAGTGCCGACATTGTGCATGCTCTGTTGCCTGTGTCTATGTGCCTGTGGTTCTGTCAGTGTGATCATGTGATGTATCTGATCCCAGGAATGTGTCAATAAAGTTTCCCCTTCCTGGGACAATGAATTCACGATGTTCTTATTTCAATTTCCAGGAGTGTATTTGCAAAAAATTCTTCATAAGACTGCCGGTAGTCTTTGCAGTAGTTCATTTCCTCAAAATTTTGTTACACAATATTTTTGCATACAGCTTCGTTTGTCAGGTTATGTTGTACTAAGATATTGATGCCAACCACTCTTCTTATGTTTGTCACTATACGAGGTGCATTCAAGTTCTAAGGCCTCCGATTTTTTTTCTCCGAACTGGAAAGAGATAGAAACATGCGCATTGTTTTAAAATGAGGCCGCGTTCATTGTCAATACATCCCAGAGATGGCAGCACCGTACGGCAGATGGAAGTTTATTGCCAGCGGCGAGAATGAGAACTGTTTTAAATACTTAAAATGGCGATGTTTTCCTTACTTGAACAGCGTGCAATCATTCGTTTTCTGAATTTGCGTGGTGTGAAACCAATTGAAATTCATCGACAGTTGAAGGAGACATGTGGTGATGGAGTTATGGATGTGTCAAAAGTGCGTTCGGGGTGCGACAGTTTAATGAAGGCAGAACATCATGTGACAACAAATCGAAACAACCTCGGGCTTGCACAAGCCGGTCTGACGACATGATCGAGAAAGTGAGAGAATTGTTTTGGGGGATCGCCGAATGACTGTTGAACAGATCGCCTACAGAGTTGGCATTTCTGTGGGTTCTGTGCACACAATCCTGCATGACGACCTGAAAATGCGAAAAGTGTCATCCAGGTCTGTGCCATGAATGCTGACGGACAACCACATGGCTGCCCGTGTGGCATGTTGCCAAGCAATGTTGACGTGCAATGACAGCATGAATGGGGCTTTCTTTTCGTCGGTTGTGACAACGGATGAGACGTGGATGCCATTTTTCAATCCAGAAACAAAGCGCCAGTCAGCTCAATGGAAGCACACTGATTCCCCGCCACCAAAAAAATTTCGGGCAACTGCCAGTGCTGAAAAAATGATGGTGTCCATGTTCTGGGACAGCGAGGGCGTAATCCTTACCCATTGCGTTCCAAAGGGCACTACGGTAACAGGTGCATCCTACGAAAATGTTTTGAAGAACAAATTCCTTCCTGCACTGCAACAAAAAGGTCCGGGAAGGGCTGCGCGTGTGCTGTTTCACCAAGAAACGCACCCGCACATCGAGCTAACGTTAAGCAACAATTTCTTCGTGATAACTTTGAAGTGATTCCTCATGCTCCCTACTCACCTGACCTGGCTCCTAGTGACTTTTGGCGTTTCCCAACAATGAAAGACACTCTCCGTGGCCGCACATTCACCAGCCGCGCTGCTATTGCCTCAGCGATTTTCCAGTGGTCAAAACAGACTCCTAAAGAAGCCTTCGCCGCTGCCATGGAATCATGGCGTCAGCGTTGTGAAAAATGTGTACGTCTGCAGGGCGATTACGTCGAGAAGTAACGCCAGTTTCATCGATTTCAGGTGAGTAGTTAATTAGAAAAAAATCGGAGGCCTTAGAACTTGAATGCACCTCGTACAGGGACCTACGAATGTTTCTGTACGATGATGTACTGGAGGTCATATTAGTCTGTTTACTGTCATTAAGCGTGTAATAACGTACATGTGCAGAGAAATCATTATTTTCGTACGATAATGTACTGATGATCCTATAAAGGTCTTAATGTATGCTAGTATGTTTTCATTTTGTATTTGCCTTTTCCAACATTTTATTCTATACTCGTTAATTCACTTGGAGTGTTTCTGTAAGTCTGCTAGCAATTCCAGTGTGCTTACGATTCTTGGCTGTTTATGCCGCCCAGCGTACATATTTAGCAGTGCATGCGCCTCAGGATTTGTTTTCCTGGTATCAAAGCTCTTCACTCTCCCTCAGTCGGCATGCAGCTCTTAACTGGCCTGGCATTTTATGTAATGTGTTTTACTGATGTGACAAGCCCTTTATTTTAGTGGCCTTAACTTTTACGGATGGTTGTACACATCGTTGCCGACATATTTCATGTGACATCTTCAACTTTTGTGGTCCTGTCCTCCTCAGTTGCGCGTAATACTACGGTATATTGATAATTTTCACTTATGGACCGTCTGACAGCAACTGAATAAAACACAATTTTAGTGCCATACGCGTTTCGCCTTTATTTTCTGCAAGGCATCATCAGTGGCCTGGAATATGTACATATGTTAGCTATTTTATTTACATTTTTGTCACTGTGCCTATAGGTTAGAAACAGTTCTAGTGGTTGGTATTTCCTATTAAGTAGTAATGTTTTGAACTGTACTTACAGGTTGCGTAGGCAGTGTCTTACATATTACGCTCCTGTTGCATTTTTGGTGTTGTTCTTCTTCCTATGAGCGCCAATTTGCTGTTTTTTCCGCATTCCACAGCACTAAGCACTGAGCGCTTGTTTTAATGCAATGTTTTGGTTTCTGTTGCCGACTGTCAAATGTTTTTGCCAAAGATCGAATATTACTGCCAAACTTATGAGTAACTATTGAAGTATCTGTGGTCTGTTCGTGTATGCATTTGTGTGTGTGTGTGTGTGTGTGTGTGTGTGTGTGTGTGTGTGTGTGTGTGAGTGAGTGTTTTTTGGTGTCGTATTAATTTAATTTAATTTTATTTTATTGTATTTATTTATTTATTTTTGTTTTTGTCCTGTGTATGTGTTTTGGTGTAATATATATTTTTTTGTGCTGTGTGTGTGTGTGTGTGTGTGTGTGTGTGTGTCTGTATTTTGGTGTTATGTAATTTTTTTGGAGGGGGGGCTTTGTATATGTGTGTGTGTGTGTGTGTGTGTGTGTGTGTGTGTGTGTGTTATATATATTATGTTATCATTTCCTTTATTAAGTGTAGTAGGGAGCCTGTGTTGATGTGTGTTTGTTCATTTATCACATGTTTGTTTTCTGCTATGGCTTTCTGGATGTGGAAGTTTTCTTGCATTTGTATAAGATGTTTGTCATGGTTGCTTATTCTCATTATTTTCATTTCTTGTTCCATGTTTGTAGGATGATGGTTGTAGTGTTTTAAATGCTCTGCAAATGTGGAATGGTTTGTTTCATACTTCCAACATCTGATATGTTCTTTGTATCTTGTTTCAAAATTCCTGCATGTCATGCCTATGTATACTGCATCACAACTTTGACACTCAAGTTTGTATATTCCTGATTGTTGGAATTTGTCCCTCTTGGTAGTTGGCTGGCTTAGGTGTGATTGAAGGGTTTGCCCAGGCTTATATGCTATTTTGAAGCCCTGTCTCTTCAGGATGTTTGCAACTCTGTGTGTTAGTTTATGTGTGTAGGTCATGGTGTACCATCTGGTTCTTTTCTGTGTGGTGTTGTCATTGTGTGTGTTTGTTGAGTGTGTTTGTAAGTTTTCAGCTTGTGAATTCTTTTGTATTGTGGAAATGTTGTGTTTGTTTTTTATTTGTGTTTTTATTTTTTGATTGAGCCTGTGTACCACATGTGTGTCATATCCGTTGTTCCTAGCTATTTGTATGATCGTGTTCATTTCTTGTTCATAGTTTCTCTTGCTGAGTGGGATTCTGTTTAATCTATGTAACATGTGTCTTAGTGCTGCAAGTTTCTGGCTTTGGGGGTGGTTGGATGTGGAATGTATTATTGTGTCCGTGGCTGTTGGTTTTCTAAAGATGTTAAATGTATGTTTTCCATTTTCTTTTTTAATTGTAATGTCAAGAAAATTTATTTGATTTTCTTTTTCTTTTTCAAGTGTAAATTTTATGTTCTTATGAGCTTTGTTTATTTCTGAATGGAGTTCATCTATTTTTTCACTTGGCTCGTCTACCAGACAAATAATGTCATCCACGTATCTGTACCAATATATGATTTTGAAACTTTCATTTGTGGTTATTTTATCAAATATCTGATTTTCAAGGTGACTGATGAAAATGTTTGCTAGTGTTCCTGATATTGGGGATCCCATGGGCAGTCCATCAGTTTGTAGATAATATTCTTCCTCAAACTGAAAGTAGTTTTGTTCTGTTGTTAGTCTGAGCATATCTGTTATTTCTTTTATTGCGTCTGTGGTGAGGTTGCTGTGGGATGAGAGATTTTGTTCTATGATTTCTATTGTTTCTGTGATAGGGATGGAGGTATACATATTTTCTATATCGAATGAAATCAGTGATGCTGTGTGTGGTACCTGTATGTTCTGTATGTTTTCTATTAGGTTTCCTGTGTTTATCACTGTTCTGTTGTTTTCTACCTTATAGTGTTTTGTAACTAACTTTTGGAGGTGTTTGGCTATGCGGTATGTTGGGGCTTTCTTGAAGTTGATAACAGGTCTCATTGGCATTCCGTCTTTATGTACTTTCGGTTGACTGCGGAGTGTTGGTGCTTGTGGGTTTTTCTGTGTTAAGTAGTATTTCTGTTTGTCTGTGAGTGTGTGTTCAGTGTTTTTCAGTGTTCGTTTCACATTTGCCTGGAATCGTGTAGTTGGATCTGACTTCAGTTTTTGTATTGCGTTGGTGTTTATGTATTCCTTGGTTTTTGTGATGTATTGCTCTTTATCCATGAGTACTGTTACATTTCCCTTGTCTGCTCTTGTTATTAATACGTTGTTGTTTGTTAACTTTTGTTTTAACCTTTTCATAGTAGCTGCTTCTGTTTGGTTGTTCTTATTGTGTGTCTGCTGTGTTTGTTTTATTATGCCTTTTATTTCTTCTTTTACTAGTTCTCTTGTCAGTCCTATGTTTATTTCACAATTACTTTGTTGTTCTTCACGTGTAAGGATGTGTTCGGTTTCTACTATGAGATTTTCTATGTATTGATTGTTCACTTTGCTATTGGTGCAGTGTTTCAAACCTTTTTCCAAGAGCATTTTTTCGTTTTCGTGTAGTTCTGTCTCTGTTAGGTTAACTAAGCGTGGATGGAATGTGTGTTGATGTTCATGTGGTTTCACATTTAAAATGTAAATGTATTTTTGCGTCTTTTTCACTGTTAGTTTCATTATCTTGTGTTTATGTTTGTTTTGTAAATGTTTCATTGCTATGTATGTGTTGTGCTCAGTTTTTTCTACTAGTGCCATGAAAACTGCGGCGTTTCCTACGTTTTTTGCCAATTCTAGATGAGTCTCATAGAGCATCATGTTTAAGTGCTGTTTTTTCGAATAGAGCATCTTAATTTCATGTAGTAACCAATATCGTTCTGCAAATGATTTCGACTTTTGTGCCACTGTAGAACTGTTTTTAACCTTTACATTAATGTAACTTGGAATTAAATCGTTCTTTTTGCATGTTCTGTTGAATTTTATATGCTGTATCGTCTTATGGAGTCTCAGATGTATTTTCTTGAACCTGTTGTACACGTTGACAGGGAATGCTTGACATAGCTGTATTGACATCTTCAACTTTTGTGGTCCTGTCCTCCTCAGTTGCGCGTAATACTACGGTATATTGATAATTTTCACTTATGGACCGTCTGACAGCAACTGAATAAAACACAATTTTAGTGCCATACGCGTTTCGCCTTTATTTTCTGCAAGGCATCATCAGTGGCCTGGAATATGTACATATGTTAGCTATTTTATTTACATTTTTGTCACTGTGCCTATAGGTTAGAAACAGTTCTAGTGGTTGGTATTTCCTATTAAGTAGTAATGTTTTGAACTGTACTTACAGGTTGCGTAGGCAGTGTCTTACATATTACGCTCCTGTTGCATTTTTGGTGTTGTTCTTCTTCCTATGAGCGCCAATTTGCTGTTTTTTCCGCATTCCACAGCACTAAGCACTGAGCGCTTGTTTTAATGCAATGTTTTGGTTTCTGTTGCCGACTGTCAAATGTTTTTGCCAAAGATCGAATATTACTGCCAAACTTATGAGTAACTATTGAAGTATCTGTGGTCTGTTCGTGTATGCATTTGTGTGTGTGTGTGTGTGTGTGTGTGTGTGTGTGTGAGTGAGTGTTTTTTGGTGTCGTATTAATTTAATTTAATTTTATTTTATTGTATTTATTTATTTATTTTTGTTTTTGTCCTGTGTATGTGTTTTGGTGTAATATATATATTTTTTGTGCTGTGTGTGTGTGTGTGTGTGTGTGTGTGTGTGTGTCTGTATTTTGGTGTTATGTAATTTTTTTTTTTGGAGGGGGGGCTTTGTATATGTGTGTGTGTGTGTGTGTGTGTGTGTGTGTGTGTGTGTGTTATATATATTATGTTATCATTTCCTTTATTAAGTGTAGTAGGGAGCCTGTGTTGATGTGTGTTTGTTCATTTATCACATGTTTGTTTTCTGCTATGGCTTTCTGGATGTGGAAGTTTTCTTGCATTTGTATAAGATGTTTGTCATGGTTGCTTATTCTCATTATTTTCATTTCTTGTTCCATGTTTGTAGGATGATGGTTGTAGTGTTTTAAATGCTCTGCAAATGTGGAATGGTTTGTTTCATACTTCCAACATCTGATATGTTCTTTGTATCTTGTTTCAAAATTCCTGCATGTCATGCCTATGTATACTGCATCACAACTTTGACACTCAAGTTTGTATATTCCTGATTGTTGGAATTTGTCCCTCTTGGTAGTTGGCTGGCTTAGGTGTGATTGAAGGGTTTGCCCAGGCTTATATGCTATTTTGAAGCCCTGTCTCTTCAGGATGTTTGCAACTCTGTGTGTTAGTTTATGTGTGTAGGTCATGGTGTACCATCTGGTTCTTTTCTGTGTGGTGTTGTCATTGTGTGTGTTTGTTGAGTGTGTTTGTAAGTTTTCAGCTTGTGAATTCTTTTGTATTGTGGAAATGTTGTGTTTGTTTTTTATTTGTGTTTTTATTTTTTGATTGAGCCTGTGTACCACATGTGTGTCATATCCGTTGTTCCTAGCTATTTGTATGATCGTGTTCATTTCTTGTTCATAGTTTCTCTTGCTGAGTGGGATTCTGTTTAATCTATGTAACATGTGTCTTAGTGCTGCAAGTTTCTGGCTTTGGGGGTGGTTGGATGTGGAATGTATTATTGTGTCCGTGGCTGTTGGTTTTCTAAAGATGTTAAATGTATGTTTTCCATTTTCTTTTTTAATTGTAATGTCAAGAAAATTTATTTGATTTTCTTTTTCTTTTTCAAGTGTAAATTTTATGTTCTTATGAGCTTTGTTTATTTCTGAATGGAGTTCATCTATTTTTTCACTTGGCTCGTCTACCAGACAAATAATGTCATCCACGTATCTGTACCAATATATGATTTTGAAACTTTCATTTGTGGTTATTTTATCAAATATCTGATTTTCAAGGTGACTGATGAAAATGTTTGCTAGTGTTCCTGATATTGGGGATCCCATGGGCAGTCCATCAGTTTGTAGATAATATTCTTCCTCAAACTGAAAGTAGTTTTGTTCTGTTGTTAGTCTGAGCATATCTGTTATTTCTTTTATTGCGTCTGTGGTGAGGTTGCTGTGGGATGAGAGATTTTGTTCTATGATTTCTATTGTTTCTGTGATAGGGATGGAGGTATACATATTTTCTATATCGAATTAAATCAGTGATGCTGTGTGTGGTACCTGTATGTTCTGTATGTTTTCTATTAGGTTTCCTGTGTTTATCACTGTTCTGTTGTTTTCTACCTTATAGTGTTTTGTAACTAACTTTTGGAGGTGTTTGGCTATGCGGTATGTTGGGGCTTTCTTGAAGTTGATAACAGGTCTCATTGGCATTCCGTCTTTATGTACTTTCGGTTGACTGCGGAGTGTTGGTGCTTGTGGGTTTTTCTGTGTTAAGTAGTATTTCTGTTTGTCTGTGAGTGTGTGTTCAGTGTTTTTCAGTGTTCGTTTCACATTTGCCTGGAATCGTGTAGTTGGATCTGACTTCAGTTTTTGTATTGCGTTGGTGTTTATGTATTCCTTGGTTTTTGTGATGTATTGCTCTTTATCCATGAGTACTGTTACATTTCCCTTGTCTGCTCTTGTTATTAATACGTTGTTGTTTGTTAACTTTTGTTTTAACCTTTTCATAGTAGCTGCTTCTGTTTGGTTGTTCTTATTGTGTGTCTGCTGTGTTTGTTTTATTATGCCTTTTATTTCTTCTTTTACTAGTTCTCTTGTCAGTCCTATGTTTATTTCACAATTACTTTGTTGTTCTTCACGTGTAAGGATGTGTTCGGTTTCTACTATGAGATTTTCTATGTATTGATTGTTCACTTTGCTATTGGTGCAGTGTTTCAAACCTTTTTCCAAGAGCATTTTTTCGTTTTCGTGTAGTTCTGTCTCTGTTAGGTTAACTAAGCGTGGATGGAATGTGTGTTGATGTTCATGTGGTTTCACATTTAAAATGTAAATGTATTTTTGCGTCTTTTTCACTGTTAGTTTCATTATCTTGTGTTTATGTTTGTTTTGTAAATGTTTCATTGCTATGTATGTGTTGTGCTCAGTTTTTTCTACTAGTGCCATGAAAACTGCGGCGTTTCCTACGTTTTTTGCCAATTCTAGATGAGTCTCATAGAGCATCATGTTTAGGTGCTGTTTTTTCGAATAGAGCATCTTAATTTCATGTAGTAACCAATATCGTTCTGCAAATGATTTCGACTTTTGTGCCACTGTAGAACTGTTTTTAACCTTTACATTAATGTAACTTGGAATTAAATCGTTCTTTTTGCATGTTCTGTTGAATTTTATATGCTGTATCGTCTTATGGAGTCTCAGATGTATTTTCTTGAACCTGTTGTACACGTTGACAGGGAATGCTTGACATAGCTGTATTGACATCTTCAACTTTTGTGGTCCTGTCCTCCTCAGTTGCGCGTAATACTACGGTATATTGATAATTTTCACTTATGGACCGTCTGACAGCAACTGAATAAAACACAATTTTAGTGCCATACGCGTTTCGCCTTTATTTTCTGCAAGGCATCATCAGTGGCCTGGAATATGTACATATGTTAGCTATTTTATTTACATTTTTGTCACTGTGCCTATAGGTTAGAAACAGTTCTAGTGGTTGGTATTTCCTATTAAGTAGTAATGTTTTGAACTGTACTTACAGGTTGCGTAGGCAGTGTCTTACATATTACGCTCCTGTTGCATTTTTGGTGTTGTTCTTCTTCCTATGAGCGCCAATTTGCTGTTTTTTCCGCATTCCACAGCACTAAGCACTGAGCGCTTGTTTTAATGCAATGTTTTGGTTTCTGTTGCCGACTGTCAAATGTTTTTGCCAAAGATCGAATATTACTGCCAAACTTATGAGTAACTATTGAAGTATCTGTGGTCTGTTCGTGTATGCATTTGTGTGTGTGTGTGTGTGTGTGTGTGTGTGTGTGTGTGTGTGTGTGAGTGAGTGTTTTTTGGTGTCGTATTAATTTAATTTAATTTTATTTTATTGTATTTATTTATTTATTTTTGTTTTTGTCCTGTGTATGTGTTTTGGTGTAATATATATTTTTTTGTGCTGTGTGTGTGTGTGTGTGTGTGTGTGTGTGTGTGTCTGTATTTTGGTGTTATGTAATTTTTTTTTTTGGAGGGGGGGCTTTGTATATGTGTGTGTGTGTGTGTGTGTGTGTGTGTGTGTGTGTGTGTGTTATATATATTATGTTATCATTTCCTTTATTAAGTGTAGTAGGGAGCCTGTGTTGATGTGTGTTTGTTCATTTATCACATGTTTGTTTTCTGCTATGGCTTTCTGGATGTGGAAGTTTTCTTGCATTTGTATAAGATGTTTGTCATGGTTGCTTATTCTCATTATTTTCATTTCTTGTTCCATGTTTGTAGGATGATGGTTGTAGTGTTTTAAATGCTCTGCAAATGTGGAATGGTTTGTTTCATACTTCCAACATCTGATATGTTCTTTGTATCTTGTTTCAAAATTCCTGCATGTCATGCCTATGTATACTGCATCACAACTTTGACACTCAAGTTTGTATATTCCTGATTGTTGGAATTTGTCCCTCTTGGTAGTTGGCTGGCTTAGGTGTGATTGAAGGGTTTGCCCAGGCTTATATGCTATTTTGAAGCCCTGTCTCTTCAGGATGTTTGCAACTCTGTGTGTTAGTTTATGTGTGTAGGTCATGGTGTACCATCTGGTTCTTTTCTGTGTGGTGTTGTCATTGTGTGTGTTTGTTGAGTGTGTTTGTAAGTTTTCAGCTTGTGAATTCTTTTGTATTGTGGAAATGTTGTGTTTGTTTTTTATTTGTGTTTTTATTTTTTGATTGAGCCTGTGTACCACATGTGTGTCATATCCGTTGTTCCTAGCTATTTGTATGATCGTGTTCATTTCTTGTTCATAGTTTCTCTTGCTGAGTGGGATTCTGTTTAATCTATGTAACATGTGTCTTAGTGCTGCAAGTTTCTGGCTTTGGGGGTGGTTGGATGTGGAATGTATTATTGTGTCCGTGGCTGTTGGTTTTCTAAAGATGTTAAATGTATGTTTTCCATTTTCTTTTTTAATTGTAATGTCAAGAAAATTTATTTGATTTTCTTTTTCTTTTTCAAGTGTAAATTTTATGTTCTTATGAGCTTTGTTTATTTCTGAATGGAGTTCATCTATTTTTTCACTTGGCTCGTCTACCAGACAAATAATGTCATCCACGTATCTGTACCAATATATGATTTTGAAACTTTCATTTGTGGTTATTTTATCAAATATCTGATTTTCAAGGTGACTGATGAAAATGTTTGCTAGTGTTCCTGATATTGGGGATCCCATGGGCAGTCCATCAGTTTGTAGATAATATTCTTCCTCAAACTGAAAGTAGTTTTGTTCTGTTGTTAGTCTGAGCATATCTGTTATTTCTTTTATTGCGTCTGTGGTGAGGTTGCTGTGGGATGAGAGATTTTGTTCTATGATTTCTATTGTTTCTGTGATAGGGATGGAGGTATACATATTTTCTATATCGAATGAAATCAGTGATGCTGTGTGTGGTACCTGTATGTTCTGTATGTTTTCTATTAGGTTTCCTGTGTTTATCACTGTTCTGTTGTTTTCTACCTTATAGTGTTTTGTAACTAACTTTTGGAGGTGTTTGGCTATGCGGTATGTTGGGGCTTTCTTGAAGTTGATAACAGGTCTCATTGGCATTCCGTCTTTATGTACTTTCGGTTGACTGCGGAGTGTTGGTGCTTGTGGGTTTTTCTGTGTTAAGTAGTATTTCTGTTTGTCTGTGAGTGTGTGTTCAGTGTTTTTCAGTGTTCGTTTCACATTTGCCTGGAATCGTGTAGTTGGATCTGACTTCAGTTTTTGTATTGCGTTGGTGTTTATGTATTCCTTGGTTTTTGTGATGTATTGCTCTTTATCCATGAGTACTGTTACATTTCCCTTGTCTGCTCTTGTTATTAATACGTTGTTGTTTGTTAACTTTTGTTTTAACCTTTTCATAGTAGCTGCTTCTGTTTGGTTGTTCTTATTGTGTGTCTGCTGTGTTTGTTTTATTATGCCTTTTATTTCTTCTTTTACTAGTTCTCTTGTCAGTCCTATGTTTATTTCACAATTACTTTGTTGTTCTTCACGTGTAAGGATGTGTTCGGTTTCTACTATGAGATTTTCTATGTATTGATTGTTCACTTTGCTATTGGTGCAGTGTTTCAAACCTTTTTCCAAGAGCATTTTTTCGTTTTCGTGTAGTTCTGTCTCTGTTAGGTTAACTAAGCGTGGATGGAATGTGTGTTGATGTTCATGTGGTTTCACATTTAAAATGTAAATGTATTTTTGCGTCTTTTTCACTGTTAGTTTCATTATCTTGTGTTTATGTTTGTTTTGTAAATGTTTCATTGCTATGTATGTGTTGTGCTCAGTTTTTTCTACTAGTGCCATGAAAACTGCGGCGTTTCCTACGTTTTTTGCCAATTCTAGATGAGTCTCATAGAGCATCATGTTTAGGTGCTGTTTTTTCGAATAGAGCATCTTAATTTCATGTAGTAACCAATATCGTTCTGCAAATGATTTCGACTTTTGTGCCACTGTAGAACTGTTTTTAACCTTTACATTAATGTAACTTGGAATTAAATCGTTCTTTTTGCATGTTCTGTTGAATTTTATATGCTGTATCGTCTTATGGAGTCTCAGATGTATTTTCTTGAACCTGTTGTACACGTTGACAGGGAATGCTTGACATAGCTGTATTGACATCTTCAACTTTTGTGGTCCTGTCCTCCTCAGTTGCGCGTAATACTACGGTATATTGATAATTTTCACTTATGGACCGTCTGACAGCAACTGAATAAAACACAATTTTAGTGCCATACGCGTTTCGCCTTTATTTTCTGCAAGGCATCATCAGTGGCCTGGAATATGTACATATGTTAGCTATTTTATTTACATTTTTGTCACTGTGCCTATAGGTTAGAAACAGTTCTAGTGGTTGGTATTTCCTATTAAGTAGTAATGTTTTGAACTGTACTTACAGGTTGCGTAGGCAGTGTCTTACATATTACGCTCCTGTTGCATTTTTGGTGTTGTTCTTCTTCCTATGAGCGCCAATTTGCTGTTTTTTCCGCATTCCACAGCACTAAGCACTGAGCGCTTGTTTTAATGCAATGTTTTGGTTTCTGTTGCCGACTGTCAAATGTTTTTGCCAAAGATCGAATATTACTGCCAAACTTATGAGTAACTATTGAAGTATCTGTGGTCTGTTCGTGTATGCATTTGTGTGTGTGTGTGTGTGTGTGTGTGTGTGTGTGTGTGTGTGTGTGTGAGTGAGTGTTTTTTGGTGTCGTATTAATTTAATTTAATTTTATTTTATTGTATTTATTTATTTATTTTTGTTTTTGTCCTGTGTATGTGTTTTGGTGTAATATATATTTTTTTGTGCTGTGTGTGTGTGTGTGTGTGTGTGTGTGTGTGTCTGTATTTTGGTGTTATGTAATTTTTTTTTTTGGAGGGGGGGCTTTGTATATGTGTGTGTGTGTGTGTGTGTGTGTGTGTGTGTGTGTGTGTGTGTTATATATATTATGTTATCATTTCCTTTATTAAGTGTAGTAGGGAGCCTGTGTTGATGTGTGTTTGTTCATTTATCACATGTTTGTTTTCTGCTATGGCTTTCTGGATGTGGAAGTTTTCTTGCATTTGTATAAGATGTTTGTCATGGTTGCTTATTCTCATTATTTTCATTTCTTGTTCCATGTTTGTAGGATGATGGTTGTAGTGTTTTAAATGCTCTGCAAATGTGGAATGGTTTGTTTCATACTTCCAACATCTGATATGTTCTTTGTATCTTGTTTCAAAATTCCTGCATGTCATGCCTATGTATACTGCATCACAACTTTGACACTCAAGTTTGTATATTCCTGATTGTTGGAATTTGTCCCTCTTGGTAGTTGGCTGGCTTAGGTGTGATTGAAGGGTTTGCCCAGGCTTATATGCTATTTTGAAGCCCTGTCTCTTCAGGATGTTTGCAACTCTGTGTGTTAGTTTATGTGTGTAGGTCATGGTGTACCATCTGGTTCTTTTCTGTGTGGTGTTGTCATTGTGTGTGTTTGTTGAGTGTGTTTGTAAGTTTTCAGCTTGTGAATTCTTTTGTATTGTGGAAATGTTGTTTTTGTTTTTTATTTGTGTTTTTATTTTTTGATTGAGCCTGTGTACCACATGTGTGTCATATCCGTTGTTCCTAGCTATTTGTATGATCGTGTTCATTTCTTGTTCATAGTTTCTCTTGCTGAGTGGGATTCTGTTTAATCTATGTAACATGTGTCTTAGTGCTGCAAGTTTCTGGCTTTGGGGGTGGTTGGATGTGGAATGTATTATTGTGTCCGTGGCTGTTGGTTTTCTAAAGATGTTAAATGTATGTTTTCCATTTTCTTTTTTAATTGTAATGTCAAGAAAATTTATTTGATTTTCTTTTTCTTTTTCAAGTGTAAATTTTATGTTCTTATGAGCTTTGTTTATTTCTGAATGGAGTTCATCTATTTTTTCACTTGGCTCGTCTACCAGACAAATAATGTCATCCACGTATCTGTACCAATATATGATTTTGAAACTTTCATTTGTGGTTATTTTATCAAATATCTGATTTTCAAGGTGACTGATGAAAATGTTTGCTAGTGTTCCTGATATTGGGGATCCCATGGGCAGTCCATCAGTTTGTAGATAATATTCTTCCTCAAACTGAAAGTAGTTTTGTTCTGTTGTTAGTCTGAGCATATCTGTTATTTCTTTTATTGCGTCTGTGGTGAGGTTGCTGTGGGATGAGAGATTTTGTTCTATGATTTCTATTGTTTCTGTGATAGGGATGGAGGTATACATATTTTCTATATCGAATGAAATCAGTGATGCTGTGTGTGGTACCTGTATGTTCTGTATGTTTTCTATTAGGTTTCCTGTGTTTATCACTGTTCTGTTGTTTTCTACCTTATAGTGTTTTGTAACTAACTTTTGGAGGTGTTTGGCTATGCGGTATGTTGGGGCTTTCTTGAAGTTGATAACAGGTCTCATTGGCATTCCGTCTTTATGTACTTTCGGTTGACTGCGGAGTGTTGGTGCTTGTGGGTTTTTCTGTGTTAAGTAGTATTTCTGTTTGTCTGTGAGTGTGTGTTCAGTGTTTTTCAGTGTTCGTTTCACATTTGCCTGGAATCGTGTAGTTGGATCTGACTTCAGTTTTTGTATTGCGTTGGTGTTTATGTATTCCTTGGTTTTTGTGATGTATTGCTCTTTATCCATGAGTACTGTTACATTTCCCTTGTCTGCTCTTGTTATTAATACGTTGTTGTTTGTTAACTTTTGTTTTAACCTTTTCATAGTAGCTGCTTCTGTTTGGTTGTTCTTATTGTGTGTCTGCTGTGTTTGTTTTATTATGCCTTTTATTTCTTCTTTTACTAGTTCTCTTGTCAGTCCTATGTTTATTTCACAATTACTTTGTTGTTCTTCACGTGTAAGGATGTGTTCGGTTTCTACTATGAGATTTTCTATGTATTGATTGTTCACTTTGCTATTGGTGCAGTGTTTCAAACCTTTTTCCAAGAGCATTTTTTCGTTTTCGTGTAGTTCTGTCTCTGTTAGGTTAACTAAGCGTGGATGGAATGTGTGTTGATGTTCATGTGGTTTCACATTTAAAATGTAAATGTATTTTTGCGTCTTTTTCACTGTTAGTTTCATTATCTTGTGTTTATGTTTGTTTTGTAAATGTTTCATTGCTATGTATGTGTTGTGCTCAGTTTTTTCTACTAGTGCCATGAAAACTGCGGCGTTTCCTACGTTTTTTGCCAATTCTAGATGAGTCTCATAGAGCATCATGTTTAGGTGCTGTTTTTTCGAATAGAGCATCTTAATTTCATGTAGTAACCAATATCGTTCTGCAAATGATTTCGACTTTTGTGCCACTGTAGAACTGTTTTTAACCTTTACATTAATGTAACTTGGAATTAAATCGTTCTTTTTGCATGTTCTGTTGAATTTTATATGCTGTATCGTCTTATGGAGTCTCAGATGTATTTTCTTGAACCTGTTGTACACGTTGACAGGGAATGCTTGACATAGCTGTATTGACATCTTCAACTTTTGTGGTCCTGTCCTCCTCAGTTGCGCGTAATACTACGGTATATTGATAATTTTCACTTATGGACCGTCTGACAGCAACTGAATAAAACACAATTTTAGTGCCATACGCGTTTCGCCTTTATTTTCTGCAAGGCATCATCAGTGGCCTGGAATATGTACATATGTTAGCTATTTTATTTACATTTTTGTCACTGTGCCTATAGGTTAGAAACAGTTCTAGTGGTTGGTATTTCCTATTAAGTAGTAATGTTTTGAACTGTACTTACAGGTTGCGTAGGCAGTGTCTTACATATTACGCTCCTGTTGCATTTTTGGTGTTGTTCTTCTTCCTATGAGCGCCAATTTGCTGTTTTTTCCGCATTCCACAGCACTAAGCACTGAGCGCTTGTTTTAATGCAATGTTTTGGTTTCTGTTGCCGACTGTCAAATGTTTTTGCCAAAGATCGAATATTACTGCCAAACTTATGAGTAACTATTGAAGTATCTGTGGTCTGTTCGTGTATGCATTTGTGTGTGTGTGTGTGTGTGTGTGTGTGTGTGTGTGTGTGTGTGTGAGTGAGTGTTTTTTGGTGTCGTATTAATTTAATTTAATTTTATTTTATTGTATTTATTTATTTATTTTTGTTTTTGTCCTGTGTATGTGTTTTGGTGTAATATATATTTTTTTGTGCTGTGTGTGTGTGTGTGTGTGTGTGTGTGTGTGTGTCTGTATTTTGGTGTTATGTAATTTTTTTGGAGGGGGGGCTTTGTATATGTGTGTGTGTGTGTGTGTGTGTGTGTGTGTGTGTGTGTGTGTGTGTGTTATATATATTATGTTATCATTTCCTTTATTAAGTGTAGTAGGGAGCCTGTGTTGATGTGTGTTTGTTCATTTATCACATGTTTGTTTTCTGCTATGGCTTTCTGGATGTGGAAGTTTTCTTGCATTTGTATAAGATGTTTGTCATGGTTGCTTATTCTCATTATTTTCATTTCTTGTTCCATGTTTGTAGGATGATGGTTGTAGTGTTTTAAATGCTCTGCAAATGTGGAATGGTTTGTTTCATACTTCCAACATCTGATATGTTCTTTGTATCTTGTTTCAAAATTCCTGCATGTCATGCCTATGTATACTGCATCACAACTTTGACACTCAAGTTTGTATATTCCTGATTGTTGGAATTTGTCCCTCTTGGTAGTTGGCTGGCTTAGGTGTGATTGAAGGGTTTGCCCAGGCTTATATGCTATTTTGAAGCCCTGTCTCTTCAGGATGTTTGCAACTCTGTGTGTTAGTTTATGTGTGTAGGTCATGGTGTACCATCTGGTTCTTTTCTGTGTGGTGTTGTCATTGTGTGTGTTTGTTGAGTGTGTTTGTAAGTTTTCAGCTTGTGAATTCTTTTGTATTGTGGAAATGTTGTGTTTGTTTTTTATTTGTGTTTTTATTTTTTGATTGAGCCTGTGTACCACATGTGTGTCATATCCGTTGTTCCTAGCTATTTGTATGATCGTGTTCATTTCTTGTTCATAGTTTCTCTTGCTGAGTGGGATTCTGTTTAATCTATGTAACATGTGTCTTAGTGCTGCAAGTTTCTGGCTTTGGGGGTGGTTGGATGTGGAATGTATTATTGTGTCCGTGGCTGTTGGTTTTCTAAAGATGTTAAATGTATGTTTTCCATTTTCTTTTTTAATTGTAATGTCAAGAAAATTTATTTGATTTTCTTTTTCTTTTTCAAGTGTAAATTTTATGTTCTTATGAGCTTTGTTTATTTCTGAATGGAGTTCATCTATTTTTTCACTTGGCTCGTCTACCAGACAAATAATGTCATCCACGTATCTGTACCAATATATGATTTTGAAACTTTCATTTGTGGTTATTTTATCAAATATCTGATTTTCAAGGTGACTGATGAAAATGTTTGCTAGTGTTCCTGATATTGGGGATCCCATGGGCAGTCCATCAGTTTGTAGATAATATTCTTCCTCAAACTGAAAGTAGTTTTGTTCTGTTGTTAGTCTGAGCATATCTGTTATTTCTTTTATTGCGTCTGTGGTGAGGTTGCTGTGGGATGAGAGATTTTGTTCTATGATTTCTATTGTTTCTGTGATAGGGATGGAGGTATACATATTTTCTATATCGAATGAAATCAGTGATGCTGTGTGTGGTACCTGTATGTTCTGTATGTTTTCTATTAGGTTTCCTGTGTTTATCACTGTTCTGTTGTTTTCTACCTTATAGTGTTTTGTAACTAACTTTTGGAGGTGTTTGGCTATGCGGTATGTTGGGGCTTTCTTGAAGTTGATAACAGGTCTCATTGGCATTCCGTCTTTATGTACTTTCGGTTGACTGCGGAGTGTTGGTGCTTGTGGGTTTTTCTGTGTTAAGTAGTATTTCTGTTTGTCTGTGAGTGTGTGTTCAGTGTTTTTCAGTGTTCGTTTCACATTTGCCTGGAATCGTGTAGTTGGATCTGACTTCAGTTTTTGTATTGCGTTGGTGTTTATGTATTCCTTGGTTTTTGTGATGTATTGCTCTTTATCCATGAGTACTGTTACATTTCCCTTGTCTGCTCTTGTTATTAATACGTTGTTGTTTGTTAACTTTTGTTTTAACCTTTTCATAGTAGCTGCTTCTGTTTGGTTGTTCTTATTGTGTGTCTGCTGTGTTTGTTTTATTATGCCTTTTATTTCTTCTTTTACTAGTTCTCTTGTCAGTCCTATGTTTATTTCACAATTACTTTGTTGTTCTTCACGTGTAAGGATGTGTTCGGTTTCTACTATGAGATTTTCTATGTATTGATTGTTCACTTTGCTATTGGTGCAGTGTTTCAAACCTTTTTCCAAGAGCATTTTTTCGTTTTCGTGTAGTTCTGTCTCTGTTAGGTTAACTAAGCGTGGATGGAATGTGTGTTGATGTTCATGTGGTTTCACATTTAAAATGTAAATGTATTTTTGCGTCTTTTTCACTGTTAGTTTCATTATCTTGTGTTTATGTTTGTTTTGTAAATGTTTCATTGCTATGTATGTGTTGTGCTCAGTTTTTTCTACTAGTGCCATGAAAACTGCGGCGTTTCCTACGTTTTTTGCCAATTCTAGATGAGTCTCATAGAGCATCATGTTTAGGTGCTGTTTTTTCGAATAGAGCATCTTAATTTCATGTAGTAACCAATATCGTTCTGCAAATGATTTCGACTTTTGTGCCACTGTAGAACTGTTTTTAACCTTTACATTAATGTAACTTGGAATTAAATCGTTCTTTTTGCATGTTCTGTTGAATTTTATATGCTGTATCGTCTTATGGAGTCTCAGATGTATTTTCTTGAACCTGTTGTACACGTTGACAGGGAATGCTTGACATAGCTGTATTGACATCTTCAACTTTTGTGGTCCTGTCCTCCTCAGTTGCGCGTAATACTACGGTATATTGATAATTTTCACTTATGGACCGTCTGACAGCAACTGAATAAAACACAATTTTAGTGCCATACGCGTTTCGCCTTTATTTTCTGCAAGGCATCATCAGTGGCCTGGAATATGTACATATGTTAGCTATTTTATTTACATTTTTGTCACTGTGCCTATAGGTTAGAAACAGTTCTAGTGGTTGGTATTTCCTATTAAGTAGTAATGTTTTGAACTGTACTTACAGGTTGCGTAGGCAGTGTCTTACATATTACGCTCCTGTTGCATTTTTGGTGTTGTTCTTCTTCCTATGAGCGCCAATTTGCTGTTTTTTCCGCATTCCACAGCACTAAGCACTGAGCGCTTGTTTTAATGCAATGTTTTGGTTTCTGTTGCCGACTGTCAAATGTTTTTGCCAAAGATCGAATATTACTGCCAAACTTATGAGTAACTATTGAAGTATCTGTGGTCTGTTCGTGTATGCATTTGTGTGTGTGTGTGTGTGTGTGTGTGTGTGTGTGTGTGTGTGTGTGTGAGTGTTTTTTGGTGTCGTATTAATTTAATTTAATTTTATTTTATTGTATTTATTTATTTATTTTTGTTTTTGTCCTGTGTATGTGTTTTGGTGTAATATATATTTTTTTGTGCTGTGTGTGTGTGTGTGTGTGTGTGTGTGTGTCTCTGTATTTTGGTGTTATGTAATTTTTTTGGAGGGGGGGCTTTGTATATGTGTGTGTGTGTGTGTGTGTGTGTGTGTGTGTGTGTGTGTGTGTGTTATATATATTATGTTATCATTTCCTTTATTAAGTGTAGTAGGGAGCCTGTGTTGATGTGTGTTTGTTCATTTATCACATGTTTGTTTTCTGCTATGGCTTTCTGGATGTGGAAGTTTTCTTGCATTTGTATAAGATGTTTGTCATGGTTGCTTATTCTCATTATTTTCATTTCTTGTTCCATGTTTGTAGGATGATGGTTGTAGTGTTTTAAATGCTCTGCAAATGTGGAATGGTTTGTTTCATACTTCCAACATCTGATATGTTCTTTGTATCTTGTTTCAAAATTCCTGCATGTCATGCCTATGTATACTGCATCACAACTTTGACACTCAAGTTTGTATATTCCTGATTGTTGGAATTTGTCCCTCTTGGTAGTTGGCTGGCTTAGGTGTGATTGAAGGGTTTGCCCAGGCTTATATGCTATTTTGAAGCCCTGTCTCTTCAGGATGTTTGCAACTCTGTGTGTTAGTTTATGTGTGTAGGTCATGGTGTACCATCTGGTTCTTTTCTGTGTGGTGTTGTCATTGTGTGTGTTTGCTCAGACTAACAACAGAACAAAACTACTTTCAGTTTGAGGAAGAATATTATCTACAAACTGATGGACTGCCCATGGGATCCCCAATATCAGGAACACTAGCAAACATTTTCATCAGTCACCTTGAAAATCAGATATTTGATAAAATAACCACAAATGAAAGTTTCAAAATCATATATTGGTACAGATACGTGGATGACATTATTTGTCTGGTAGACGAGCCAAGTGAAAAAATAGATGAACTCCATTCAGAAATAAACAAAGCTCATAAGAACATAAAATTTACACTTGAAAAAGAAAAAGAAAATCAAATAAATTTTCTTGACATTACAATTAAAAAAGAAAATGGAAAACATACATTTAACATCTTTAGAAAACCAACAGCCACGGACACAATAATACATTCCACATCCAACCACCCCCAAAGCCAGAAACTTGCAGCACTAAGACACATGTTACATAGATTAAACAGAATCCCACTCAGCAAGAGAAACTATGAACAAGAAATGAACACGATCATACAAATAGCTAGGAACAACGGATATGACACACATGTGGTACACAGGCTCAATCAAAAAATAAAAACACAAATAAAAAACAAACACAACATTTCCACAATACAAAAGAATTCACAAGCTGAAAACTTACAAACACACTCAACAAACACACACAATGACAACACCACACAGAAAAGAACCAGATGGTACACCATGACCTACACACATAAACTAACACACAGAGTTGCAAACATCCTGAAGAGACAGGGCTTCAAAATAGCATATAAGCCTGGGCAAACCCTTCAATCACACCTAAGCCAGCCAACTACCAAGAGGGACAAATTCCAACAATCAGGAATATACAAACTTGAGTGTCAAAGTTGTGATGCAGTATACATAGGCATGACATGCAGGAATTTTGAAACAAGATACAAAGAACATATCAGATGTTGGAAGTATGAAACAAACCATTCCACATTTGCAGAGCATTTAAAACACTACAACCATCATCCTACAAACATGGAACAAGAAATGAAAATAATGAGAATAAGCAACCATGACAAACATCTTATACAAATGCAAGAAAACTTCCACATCCAGAAAGCCATAGCAGAAAACAAACATGTGATAAATGAACAAACACACATCAACACAGGCTCCCTACTACACTTAATAAAGGAAATGATAACATAATATATATAACACACACACACACACACACACACACACACACACACACACACACACATATACAAAGCCCCCCCTCCAAAAAAATTACATAACACCAAAATACAGACACACACACACACACACACACACACACACACAGCACAAAAAAATATATATTACACCAAAACACATACACAGGACAAAAACAAAAATAAATAAATAAATACAATAAAATAAAATTAAATTAAATTAATACGACACCAAAAAACACTCACTCACACACACACACACACACACACACACACACACACACACACACAAATGCATACACGAACAGACCACAGATACTTCAATAGTTACTCATAAGTTTGGCAGTAATATTCGATCTTTGGCAAAAACATTTGACAGTCGGCAACAGAAACCAAAACATTGCATTAAAACAAGCGCTCAGTGCTTAGTGCTGTGGAATGCGGAAAAAACAGCAAATTGGCGCTCATAGGAAGAAGAACAACACCAAAAATGCAACAGGAGCGTAATATGTAAGACACTGCCTACGCAACCTGTAAGTACAGTTCAAAACATTACTACTTAATAGGAAATACCAACCACTAGAACTGTTTCTAACCTATAGGCACAGTGACAAAAATGTAAATAAAATAGCTAACATATGTACATATTCCAGGCCACTGATGATGCCTTGCAGAAAATAAAGGCGAAACGCGTATGGCACTAAAATTGTGTTTTATTCAGTTGCTGTCAGACGGTCCATAAGTGAAAATTATCAATATACCGTAGTATTACGCGCAACTGAGGAGGACAGGACCACAAAAGTTGAAGATGTCAATACAGCTATGTCAAGCATTCCCTGTCAACGTGTACAACAGGTTCAAGAAAATACATCTGAGACTCCATAAGACGATACAGCATATAAAATTCAACAGAACATGCAAAAAGAACGATTTAATTCCAAGTTACATTAATGTAAAGGTTAAAAACAGTTCTACAGTGGCACAAAAGTCGAAATCATTTGCAGAACGATATTGGTTACTACATGAAATTAAGATGCTCTATTCGAAAAAACAGCACCTAAACATGATGCTCTATGAGACTCATCTAGAATTGGCAAAAAACGTAGGAAACGCCGCAGTTTTCATGGCACTAGTAGAAAAAACTGAGCACAACACATACATAGCAATGAAACATTTACAAAACAAACATAAACACAAGATAATGAAACTAACAGTGAAAAAGACGCAAAAATACATTTACATTTTAAATGTGAAACCACATGAACATCAACACACATTCCATCCACGCTTAGTTAACCTAACAGAGACAGAACTACACGAAAACGAAAAAATGCTCTTGGAAAAAGGTTTGAAACACTGCACCAATAGCAAAGTGAACAATCAATACATAGAAAATCTCATAGTAGAAACCGAACACATCCTTACACGTGAAGAACAACAAAGTAATTGTGAAATAAACATAGGACTGACAAGAGAACTAGTAAAAGAAGAAATAAAAGGCATAATAAAACAAACACAGCAGACACACAATAAGAACAACCAAACAGAAGCAGCTACTATGAAAAGGTTAAAACAAAAGTTAACAAACAACAACGTATTAATAACAAGAGCAGACAAGGGAAATGTAACAGTACTCATGGATAAAGAGCAATACATCACAAAAACCAAGGAATACATAAACACCAACGCAATACAAAAACTGAAGTCAGATCCAACTACACGATTCCAGGCAAATGTGAAACGAACACTGAAAAACACTGAACACACACTCACAGACAAACAGAAATACTACTTAACACAGAAAAACCCACAAGCACCAACACTCCGCAGTCAACCGAAAGTACATAAAGACGGAATGCCAATGAGACCTGTTATCAACTTCAAGAAAGCCCCAACATACCGCATAGCCAAACACCTCCAAAAGTTAGTTACAAAACACTATAAGGTAGAAAACAACAGAACAGTGATAAACACAGGAAACCTAATAGAAAACATACAGAACATACAGGTACCACACACAGCATCACTGATTTCATTCGATATAGAAAATATGTATACCTCCATCCCTATCACAGAAACAATAGAAATCATAGAACAAAATCTCTCATCCCACAGCAACCTCACCACAGACGCAATAAAAGAAATAACAGATATGCTCAGACTAACAACAGAACAAAACTACTTTCAGTTTGAGGAAGAATATTATCTACAAACTGATGGACTGCCCATGGGATCCCCAATATCAGGAACACTAGCAAACATTTTCATCAGTCACCTTGAAAATCAGATATTTGATAAAATAACCACAAATGAAAGTTTCAAAATCATATATTGGTACAGATACGTGGATGACATTATTTGTCTGGTAGACGAGCCAAGTGAAAAAATAGATGAACTCCATTCAGAAATAAACAAAGCTCATAAGAACATAAAATTTACACTTGAAAAAGAAAAAGAAAATCAAATAAATTTTCTTGACATTACAATTAAAAAAGAAAATGGAAAACATACATTTAACATCTTTAGAAAACCAACAGCCACGGACACAATAATACATTCCACATCCAACCACCCCCAAAGCCAGAAACTTGCAGCACTAAGACACATGTTACATAGATTAAACAGAATCCCACTCAGCAAGAGAAACTATGAACAAGAAATGAACACGATCATACAAATAGCTAGGAACAACGGATATGACACACATGTGGTACACAGGCTCAATCAAAAAATAAAAACACAAATAAAAAACAAACACAACATTTCCACAATACAAAAGAATTCACAAGCTGAAAACTTACAAACACACTCAACAAACACACACAATGACAACACCACACAGAAAAGAACCAGATGGTACACCATGACCTACACACATAAACTAACACACAGAGTTGCAAACATCCTGAAGAGACAGGGCTTCAAAATAGCATATAAGCCTGGGCAAACCCTTCAATCACACCTAAGCCAGCCAACTACCAAGAGGGACAAATTCCAACAATCAGGAATATACAAACTTGAGTGTCAAAGTTGTGATGCAGTATACATAGGCATGACATGCAGGAATTTTGAAACAAGATACAAAGAACATATCAGATGTTGGAAGTATGAAACAAACCATTCCACATTTGCAGAGCATTTAAAACACTACAACCATCATCCTACAAACATGGAACAAGAAATGAAAATAATGAGAATAAGCAACCATGACAAACATCTTATACAAATGCAAGAAAACTTCCACATCCAGAAAGCCATAGCAGAAAACAAACATGTGATAAATGAACAAACACACATCAACACAGGCTCCCTACTACACTTAATAAAGGAAATGATAACATAATATATATAACACACACACACACACACACACACACACACATATACAAAGCCCCCCCTCCAAAAAAATTACATAACACCAAAATACAGACACACACACACACACACACACACACACACAGCACAAAAAAATATATATTACACCAAAACACATACACAGGACAAAAACAAAAATAAATAAATAAATACAATAAAATAAAATTAAATTAAATTAATACGACACCAAAAAACACTCACTCACACACACACACACACACACACACACACACACACACACACACACACACACACAAATGCATACACGAACAGACCACAGATACTTCAATAGTTACTCATAAGTTTGGCAGTAATATTCGATCTTTGGCAAAAACATTTGACAGTCGGCAACAGAAACCAAAACATTGCATTAAAACAAGCGCTCAGTGCTTAGTGCTGTGGAATGCGGAAAAAACAGCAAATTGGCGCTCATAGGAAGAAGAACAACACCAAAAATGCAACAGGAGCGTAATATGTAAGACACTGCCTACGCAACCTGTAAGTACAGTTCAAAACATTACTACTTAATAGGAAATACCAACCACTAGAACTGTTTCTAACCTATAGGCACAGTGACAAAAATGTAAATAAAATAGCTAACATATGTACATATTCCAGGCCACTGATGATGCCTTGCAGAAAATAAAGGCGAAACGCGTATGGCACTAAAATTGTGTTTTATTCAGTCGCTGTCAGACGGTCCATAAGTGAAAATTATCAATATACCGTAGTATTACGCGCAACTGAGGAGGACAGGACCACAAAAGTTGAAGATGTCAATACAGCTATGTCAAGCATTCCCTGTCAACGTGTACAACAGGTTCAAGAAAATACATCTGAGACTCCATAAGACGATACAGCATATAAAATTCAACAGAACATGCAAAAAGAACGATTTAATTCCAAGTTACATTAATGTAAAGGTTAAAAACAGTTCTACAGTGGCACAAAAGTCGAAATCATTTGCAGAACGATATTGGTTACTACATGAAATTAAGATGCTCTATTCGAAAAAACAGCACCTAAACATGATGCTCTATGAGACTCATCTAGAATTGGCAAAAAACGTAGGAAACGCCGCAGTTTTCATGGCACTAGTAGAAAAAACTGAGCACAACACATACATAGCAATGAAACATTTACAAAACAAACATAAACACAAGATAATGAAACTAACAGTGAAAAAGACGCAAAAATACATTTACATTTTAAATGTGAAACCACATGAACATCAACACACATTCCATCCACGCTTAGTTAACCTAACAGAGACAGAACTACACGAAAACGAAAAAATGCTCTTGGAAAAAGGTTTGAAACACTGCACCAATAGCAAAGTGAACAATCAATACATAGAAAATCTCATAGTAGAAACCGAACACATCCTTACACGTGAAGAACAACAAAGTAATTGTGAAATAAACATAGGACTGACAAGAGAACTAGTAAAAGAAGAAATAAAAGGCATAATAAAACAAACACAGCAGACACACAATAAGAACAACCAAACAGAAGCAGCTACTATGAAAAGGTTAAAACAAAAGTTAACAAACAACAACGTATTAATAACAAGAGCAGACAAGGGAAATGTAACAGTACTCATGGATAAAGAGCAATACATCACAAAAACCAAGGAATACATAAACACCAACGCAATACAAAAACTGAAGTCAGATCCAACTACACGATTCCAGGCAAATGTGAAACGAACACTGAAAAACACTGAACACACACTCACAGACAAACAGAAATACTACTTAACACAGAAAAACCCACAAGCACCAACACTCCGCAGTCAACCGAAAGTACATAAAGACGGAATGCCAATGAGACCTGTTATCAACTTCAAGAAAGCCCCAACATACCGCATAGCCAAACACCTCCAAAAGTTAGTTACAAAACACTATAAGGTAGAAAACAACAGAACAGTGATAAACACAGGAAACCTAATAGAAAACATACAGAACATACAGGTACCACACACAGCATCACTGATTTCATTCGATATAGAAAATATGTATACCTCCATCCCTATCACAGAAACAATAGAAATCATAGAACAAAATCTCTCATCCCACAGCAACCTCACCACAGACGCAATAAAAGAAATAACAGATATGCTCAGACTAACAACAGAACAAAACTACTTTCAGTTTGAGGAAGAATATTATCTACAAACTGATGGACTGCCCATGGGATCCCCAATATCAGGAACACTAGCAAACATTTTCATCAGTCACCTTGAAAATCAGATATTTGATAAAATAACCACAAATGAAAGTTTCAAAATCATATATTGGTACAGATACGTGGATGACATTATTTGTCTGGTAGACGAGCCAAGTGAAAAAATAGATGAACTCCATTCAGAAATAAACAAAGCTCATAAGAACATAAAATTTACACTTGAAAAAGAAAAAGAAAATCAAATAAATTTTCTTGACATTACAATTAAAAAAGAAAATGGAAAACATACATTTAACATCTTTAGAAAACCAACAGCCACGGACACAATAATACATTCCACATCCAACCACCCCCAAAGCCAGAAACTTGCAGCACTAAGACACATGTTACATAGATTAAACAGAATCCCACTCAGCAAGAGAAACTATGAACAAGAAATGAACACGATCATACAAATAGCTAGGAACAACGGATATGACACACATGTGGTACACAGGCTCAATCAAAAAATAAAAACACAAATAAAAAACAAACACAACATTTCCACAATACAAAAGAATTCACAAGCTGAAAACTTACAAACACACTCAACAAACACACACAATGACAACACCACACAGAAAAGAACCAGATGGTACACCATGACCTACACACATAAACTAACACACAGAGTTGCAAACATCCTGAAGAGACAGGGCTTCAAAATAGCATATAAGCCTGGGCAAACCCTTCAATCACACCTAAGCCAGCCAACTACCAAGAGGGACAAATTCCAACAATCAGGAATATACAAACTTGAGTGTCAAAGTTGTGATGCAGTATACATAGGCATGACATGCAGGAATTTTGAAACAAGATACAAAGAACATATCAGATGTTGGAAGTATGAAACAAACCATTCCACATTTGCAGAGCATTTAAAACACTACAACCATCATCCTACAAACATGGAACAAGAAATGAAAATAATGAGAATAAGCAACCATGACAAACATCTTATACAAATGCAAGAAAACTTCCACATCCAGAAAGCCATAGCAGAAAACAAACATGTGATAAATGAACAAACACACATCAACACAGGCTCCCTACTACACTTAATAAAGGAAATGATAACATAATATATATAACACACACACACACACACACACACACACACACACACACACACACATATACAAAGCCCCCCCTCCAAAAAAATTACATAACACCAAAATACAGACACACACACACACACACACACACACACACACAGCACAAAAAAATATATATTACACCAAAACACATACACAGGACAAAAACAAAAATAAATAAATAAATACAATAAAATTAAATTAAATTAAATTAATACGACACCAAAAAACACTCACTCACACACACACACACACACACACACACACACAAATGCATACACGAACAGACCACAGATACTTCAATAGTTACTCATAAGTTTGGCAGTAATATTCGATCTTTGGCAAAAACATTTGACAGTCGGCAACAGAAACCAAAACATTGCATTAAAACAAGCGCTCAGTGCTTAGTGCTGTGGAATGCGGAAAAAACAGCAAATTGGCGCTCATAGGAAGAAGAACAACACCAAAAATGCAACAGGAGCGTAATATGTAAGACACTGCCTACGCAACCTGTAAGTACAGTTCAAAACATTACTACTTAATAGGAAATACCAACCACTAGAACTGTTTCTAACCTATAGGCACAGTGACAAAAATGTAAATAAAATAGCTAACATATGTACATATTCCAGGCCACTGATGATGCCTTGCAGAAAATAAAGGCGAAACGCGTATGGCACTAAAAATTGTGTTTTATTCAGTTGCTGTCAGACGGTCCATAAGTGAAAATTATCAATATACCGTAGTATTACGCGCAACTGAGGAGGACAGGACCACAAAAGTTGAAGATGTCAATACAGCTATGTCAAGCATTCCCTGTCAACGTGTACAACAGGTTCAAGAAAATACATCTGAGACTCCATAAGACGATACAGCATATAAAATTCAACAGAACATGCAAAAAGAACGATTTAATTCCAAGTTACATTAATGTAAAGGTTAAAAACAGTTCTACAGTGGCACAAAAGTCGAAATCATTTGCAGAACGATATTGGTTACTACATGAAATTAAGATGCTCTATTCGAAAAAACAGCACCTAAACATGATGCTCTATGAGACTCATCTAGAATTGGCAAAAAACGTAGGAAACGCCGCAGTTTTCATGGCACTAGTAGAAAAAACTGAGCACAACACATACATAGCAATGAAACATTTACAAAACAAACATAAACACAAGATAATGAAACTAACAGTGAAAAAGACGCAAAAATACATTTACATTTTAAATGTGAAACCACATGAACATCAACACACATTCCATCCACGCTTAGTTAACCTAACAGAGACAGAACTACACGAAAACGAAAAAATGCTCTTGGAAAAAGGTTTGAAACACTGCACCAATAGCAAAGTGAACAATCAATACATAGAAAATCTCATAGTAGAAACCGAACACATCCTTACACGTGAAGAACAACAAAGTAATTGTGAAATAAACATAGGACTGACAAGAGAACTAGTAAAAGAAGAAATAAAAGGCATAATAAAACAAACACAGCAGACACACAATAAGAACAACCAAACAGAAGCAGCTACTATGAAAAGGTTAAAACAAAAGTTAACAAACAACAACGTATTAATAACAAGAGCAGACAAGGGAAATGTAACAGTACTCATGGATAAAGAGCAATACATCACAAAAACCAAGGAATACATAAACACCAACGCAATACAAAAACTGAAGTCAGATCCAACTACACGATTCCAGGCAAATGTGAAACGAACACTGAAAAACACTGAACACACACTCACAGACAAACAGAAATACTACTTAACACAGAAAAACCCACAAGCACCAACACTCCGCAGTCAACCGAAAGTACATAAAGACGGAATGCCAATGAGACCTGTTATCAACTTCAAGAAAGCCCCAACATACCGCATAGCCAAACACCTCCAAAAGTTAGTTACAAAACACTATAAGGTAGAAAACAACAGAACAGTGATAAACACAGGAAACCTAATAGAAAACATACAGAACATACAGGTACCACACACAGCATCACTGATTTCATTCGATATAGAAAATATGTATACCTCCATCCCTATCACAGAAACAATAGAAATCATAGAACAAAATCTCTCATCCCACAGCAACCTCACCACAGACGCAATAAAAGAAATAACAGATATGCTCAGACTAACAACAGAACAAAACTACTTTCAGTTTGAGGAAGAATATTATCTACAAACTGATGGACTGCCCATGGGATCCCCAATATCAGGAACACTAGCAAACATTTTCATCAGTCACCTTGAAAATCAGATATTTGATAAAATAACCACAAATGAAAGTTTCAAAATCATATATTGGTACAGATACGTGGATGACATTATTTGTCTGGTAGACGAGCCAAGTGAAAAAATAGATGAACTCCATTCAGAAATAAACAAAGCTCATAAGAACATAAAATTTACACTTGAAAAAGAAAAAGAAAATCAAATAAATTTTCTTGACATTACAATTAAAAAAGAAAATGGAAAACATACATTTAACATCTTTAGAAAACCAACAGCCACGGACACAATAATACATTCCACATCCAACCACCCCCAAAGCCAGAAACTTGCAGCACTAAGACACATGTTACATAGATTAAACAGAATCCCACTCAGCAAGAGAAACTATGAACAAGAAATGAACACGATCATACAAATAGCTAGGAACAACGGATATGACACACATGTGGTACACAGGCTCAATCAAAAAATAAAAACACAAATAAAAAACAAACACAACATTTCCACAATACAAAAGAATTCACAAGCTGAAAACTTACAAACACACTCAACAAACACACACAATGACAACACCACACAGAAAAGAACCAGATGGTACACCATGACCTACACACATAAACTAACACACAGAGTTGCAAACATCCTGAAGAGACAGGGCTTCAAAATAGCATATAAGCCTGGGCAAACCCTTCAATCACACCTAAGCCAGCCAACTACCAAGAGGGACAAATTCCAACAATCAGGAATATACAAACTTGAGTGTCAAAGTTGTGATGCAGTATACATAGGCATGACATGCAGGAATTTTGAAACAAGATACAAAGAACATATCAGATGTTGGAAGTATGAAACAAACCATTCCACATTTGCAGAGCATTTAAAACACTACAACCATCATCCTACAAACATGGAACAAGAAATGAAAATAATGAGAATAAGCAACCATGACAAACATCTTATACAAATGCAAGAAAACTTCCACATCCAGAAAGCCATAGCAGAAAACAAACATGTGATAAATGAACAAACACACATCAACACAGGCTCCCTACTACACTTAATAAAGGAAATGATAACATAATATATATAACACACACACACACACACACACACACACACACATATACAAAGCCCCCCCTCCAAAAAAATTACATAACACCAAAATACAGACACACACACACACACACACACACACACACACACAGCACAAAAAAATATATATTACACCAAAACACATACACAGGACAAAAACAAAAATAAATAAATAAATACAATAAAATAAAATTAAATTAAATTAATACGACACCAAAAAACACTCACTCACACACACACACACACACACACACACACACACACACACACACACACAAATGCATACACGAACAGACCACAGATACTTCAATAGTTACTCATAAGTTTGGCAGTAATATTCGATCTTTGGCAAAAACATTTGACAGTCGGCAACAGAAACCAAAACATTGCATTAAAACAAGCGCTCAGTGCTTAGTGCTGTGGAATGCGGAAAAAACAGCAAATTGGCGCTCATAGGAAGAAGAACAACACCAAAAATGCAACAGGAGCGTAATATGTAAGACACTGCCTACGCAACCTGTAAGTACAGTTCAAAACATTACTACTTAATAGGAAATACCAACCACTAGAACTGTTTCTAACCTATAGGCACAGTGACAAAAATGTAAATAAAATAGCTAACATATGTACATATTCCAGGCCACTGATGATGCCTTGCAGAAAATAAAGGCGAAACGCGTATGGCACTAAAATTGTGTTTTATTCAGTTGCTGTCAGACGGTCCATAAGTGAAAATTATCAATATACCGTAGTATTTCATGTGAAGTTGTTAGATCGCTTTACTAAGTGACTGTTCGGTAATGTGAAGTTTTTAAAGACTATTTTTTCTATGTTGGTATATATCATGTTGTCTGTGACATGCTTGTTTGTTGTAATTAGTAGTTCTGTATGACACGTAATAGTGGTCGACGATGTTTTGATTGTAATTTAGGTTGTCACACTTGATGCAGATTTTTTGTCCGTATGAAGAAGACGGGTTTAAATCCGTTGAAACCACGGTTAAGTTTAATTGAACATCACCATTTATTGCAACTGGTTGGCTGTCTTATTCACGTACTACTCCTGAGAAGTTTTGGTCTTATGTTAAATCAGTAAACGGATCGAAGCCATCTGTCCAGAGACTCTGTGACCACAATGACTTCAAAACGGAGGAGAGCACAGAAAGTGCCAAAGTGCCAAACGTCTTTTTCCGGAACTGTTTCACAGAGGAAGAGTTGCACTGTTGTAACTCCTTTAAATCGACGGCCGAACCACAAAATGTCTGATATCGAAATTAATAACTGATGTTGTTGTTGTGGTCTTGAATCCAGAGACTGGTATGGTGCAGCTCTCCATGCTACTCTATCCTGTGCAAGCTTCTTCATCTCCCAGTACCTACCCCAACCTACATCCTTCTGAATCTGCTTACTGTATTCATCTCTTGCTCTCCCTTTACGATTTTTACCCTCCACGCTTCCCTCCAGCACTAAATTGGTGATCCCTTGATGCCTCAGAACATGTCCTACCAACCGATCCCTTCTTCTAGTCAAGTTGTGCCACAAACTCCTCTACTCCCCAATTCTATTCAATACCTCCTCATTGGTTACATGATTTACCCATCTAATCTTCAGCATTCTTCTGTAGCATCACATTTCGGAAGTTTCCATTCTCTTCTTGTCTAAACTATTTATCGTCTATGTTTCACTTCTATACATGGCTACACTCCATACAAATACTTTCAGAAACGACTTCCTGACACTGAAATCTCTACTCGATGCTAATAAATTTCTATTCTTCGGAAACGCTTTCCTTGCCGTAGCCAGTCTACATTTTATATCCTCACTACTTCCACCATCATCAATTATTTTACTCCTCAAATAAAAAAACTCATCTACTGCTTAAAGTGTCTGATTTCCTAATCTAATTCCCTCAGCATCACCTGAACTGATTCGACTACATTCCATTTCCTCGTTTTGCTTTTGTTGATGTTCATCTTATATCCTCCTTTCAATACAGTCCATTCCGTTCAACTGCTCTTCCAGGTCCTTTGCTGTCTCTGACAGAATTATGGGCCGGCCGCTGTGGCCGAGCGGTTCTAGGCATTTCAGTCTGGAACCGTGCGACTGCTACGGTCGCAGGTTCGAATCCTGCCTCGGGCATGGATGTGTGTGATGTCCTTAGGTTAGTTAGGTTTTAGTAGTTCTAAGTTCTAGGGGACTGACGGGCTCATATGTTAAGTCCCATAGTGCTCAGAGCCATTTGAACCATTTGAAAAAAATCAAATGGTTCAAATTGCTCTGAGCACTATGGGACTTAACATCCGAGCTCATCAGTCCCCTAGAACGTATAACTACTTCAACCTAATTAACACGTCCATGCCCGAGGCAGGATTCGAACTTGCGATCGTAGCGGACGCGCGGTTACAGACTTAAGCGCCTAGAACAGCTCGGTCACAGCGGCCGGCCATTTCAACAGAATTTCGATGTCGTTGGCAAACCTCAAAGTTTTTATTCCTTCTCCATGGTTTTTAATTCCAACTCCAAATATTGCTTTTGTTTCCTTTACTGCTTATGGGAAAGGAAATCAACTGAAATCTCCCAACACAGGAAAAGCCACCTGAAGGGATACCGTTACGGTTCTACATAAAGTATGCGAAAGAATTGGCCCCTCTTCTAGCAGCAGTGTACAGTAGGTCTCTGGAGGTGCGAAGAGTGACTCATGAGTGGAAAGAAGCACAGGTCAGTCTCGTTTTCAAGAATGGTCGTCAAATCCTGACGTGGTCTGTTGTACAGTTTTGGGACGTGTTTTATGTTCACATATTTTGACGTTTGTGGAGGCCGAAAATCTCCTCTGTAGGCTCCAACATGGGTTCCGAACACAACGATCCTGTGAATCCTAGCTTGCTCTATTCGTACACGAGACCCCTTAGCAGTAAATGCCGGCACCCAGGTAGATGTCGTGTTCTTTGACTTTCGTTGGGCATTCAATGCGGTTCATCACTGCCGACTAATAAACAAAATGCGAGCGTTCGTAATCTCAAACCAGCTGTCTGACTGTACTGAAGAGTTTCTAGCAAACAGAAGAGATGTGTTCTCAACAGAGAGAAGTCATCAGACGTAGAAGTAACTTCAGGCGTTACCCAAGGGAGTGTTATAGGTTCACAGCTTTTCACAATAGTTACAAATGACATAGTAGACATCGGAAGTTCCTTAAGGCCTGTAGCGTGTGGTGCTGTTACATAAAGAGAAGCCACAACTCTTAGAAAATTGTAGCGAAGGGCAGGAAGATCAGTAGAGGACAGGCGCTTGATGCTGGGAGTAAAACTAACGGTCACGTAAACAAATGTAGCGGATTGCGTATACGTACATAGAAAGACCCATCATTGTATGATTATACGATTGCGGAACAGTCGCCAGGAAGCAGTTACTAGGCTGTACGTGCAGAGAAATTTAAAGTGGAATGATCACATAAAACTAACCCCAGGGAAAGCAAATGACAGACTGAGATTCATTGGAAGAATCCTCAAGAAATGAAGTCCGTCTCCCTAAGAGATACACTATGTAATCAAAAGTATCCGGACACCCCCAAACACATACGTTTTCCATATTAGGTGCATTGTGCTGCCAGCTACTGCCAGGTACTCCATATCAGCGACCTCAGTAGTCATTAGACATCATGGGAGAGCAGAATGGGGCGCTCCGCAGAACTCACGGATTTCAAACGTGGTCAGGTGATTGGGTGTCACTTGTGTCATACGTGTGTATGCTAGATTTACACACTCCTAAACATCCCTAGGTCCGCTGTTTCCGATATGATAGTGAATTGGAAACGTGAAGGACCACGTACAGCACAAAAGAGTACAGGCTGACCTCGTCTGTTGACTGACAGAGGCCGCCGACAGTTGAAGAGGGCCGTAATGTGTAATAGGCAAACATCTATCAAAACCATCACACAGGAATTCCAAATTGCAACATGATCTACTGCAAGTACTATGACAGTTAGGCGGGAGGTGAGAAAACTTAGATTTCATGGTCGAGTGGCTGCTCATAAGCCACGCATCACCCCGGTAAATGCCTAACGACGACTCGATTGGTGTAAAGAGGACGATTGAACAGTGGGAAAACGTTGTGTGGAGTGACGAATCACGGTACACAACGTGGCGACCCGATGGCAGAGTGTGGATATGGCGAATGCCCAGAGGACGTCATCTGCCAGCGTGCGTAGTGCCAACAGTAAAATTCGGAGGCGGTGGTGCTATGGTGAGGTCGTGTTTTTTATGGTGAGAGCTTGCACCCCTTGTTGTTTTGCGTGACACTATCACAGCACAGGCTCCATTGATGTTTTAATCACCTTCTTGCTTCCCACTATTAAAGAGCAATTCGGGGATGGCGATTGCATCTTTCAACACGATCGAGCACCTGTTCATAATGGACGGCTTGTGGCGGAGTGGTTACACGACGCCGGCCGCGGTGGTCTCGCGGTTCTAGGCGCGCAGTCCGGTACCGTGCGACTGCTGCGGTCGCAGGTTCGAATCCTGCCTCGGGCACGGATGTGTGTGATGTCCTTAGGTTAGTTAGGTTTAAGTAGTCCTAAGTTCTAGGGGACTGATGACCACAGCAGTTGAGTCCCATAGTGCTCAGAGTCATTTGAACCATTTCTTTTTTTTGGTTACACGACAGTAACATCCCTTTAAGGGATTGGCCTGCACAGAGTCCTGACCTGAATCCTGTACAACACCTCTGGGATGTTTTGGAACGCCGACTTGGTGCCAACACTCACCGACCGACATCGATACCTCTCCTCAGTGCAGCACTCCGTGAAGAATGGGCTGCCATTCCCCAAGAAACCTTCCAGCACCTGACTGAACGTATGCCTGGGTGGGCCAACACCATACTGAATTCCAGCATTACCGAGGGAGGACGCCACGAACTTGTAAGTCATTTTCAGCCAGGTGTCCGGGTACATTTGATCACATAGTGTAGCTTACAAATCTTCGTTCGACCAGCAGTCGAATATTGCTCTTCAGTAAGAGATCCGTTCCAGATAGGATCGATAGAGTAAACAGAGAAGAACCAAAGAAGAGCAGCGAGTTTCTTTACAGTTTATTTAGAAAGCACGAAATCGCCAAATCCAGTGGCAGACGCCACAAGCGAGGCGTTCTGCATCACTATGAGGTTTACTGTTAAAGTTCCGAGAGCGTACGTTCGTAGAAGAGTCAACCAATACGTTGCTTCCTCTTACGTATATCTCGCGAAAAGACCACGAAGATAAAATTAGAGGGATTCGAGTCCACGCGGAGGGTTACTAGCAATCGTTCTTCACGCGAACCATTCCTGACTGGAACAAAATGGTTCAAATGGCTCTGGGCACTATGGGACTTAACTTCTGGGCTCATCAGTCCCCTAGAACTTAGAACTACTTAAACCTAACTAACCTAAGGACATCACACACATCTATGCCCGAGGCAGGATTCGAACCTGCGACCGTTGCGGTCGCGGGATTCCAGACTGAAGCGCCTAGAACCGCTCGGCCATCCCGGCCGGCTGACTGGATCAGGAAAGGAGGAAGGTGACTGTGGTACTCCAAGTATCCTCTGCCACCCACGGCACGGTGACTTGCTGATATAGATGCAACAGTAGCCGTAACAATTAAATTGCTTGTATGGGGAGCCCTTTCGTGATTTGTGCGTGGATGACCCTCTTTTTCAGTATATGTAAGTTTGATTCATGTATGGCGTAGTTTATTATTTGTCCCTTTCACCTTTTGTTACGTGTCACGGCGTGGAGCGAGAGTTTATGTCAGCGCACATAATCAGTGATGTGTCAGCTGCGTAACCTGCTGTGTTTCGTATCAGTTTAGCGCAAGAGTCCACTTTATAGCTGCACTGGGCATTAAGAGTTGCTATCAACCATGTCTCGGTTCTTACAGTAACTTCTACTGTCACAACATGACTATAGCCCAGTCCACGAACGATGGTGGTTCACGCAGGTCGAGACCGGACGGGGATTGCATTGTTGCCGGTTCCAAGCGACAGTTGTGGTATGCGCATACACGTGCTTTGCGCTTTGTGGAAGCGTGTATCCCATCCCGCAAATTACATCTCTCGCTTGCTAATGTAGAATTTGTCGAGCACCACCACCATCAGCCATGATTTCTTTTCTTTTCTTTTTGGTCATCAGTCTTCTCACTGGTTTGATGTGGCCCGCCACGAACTCCTCTCCTGTGCTAACCTCTTCATCTCAGAGTAGCACTTGCAACCTACGTCCTCAATTATTTGCTGGATGTATGCCAATCTCTGTCTTCCTCTACAGTTTTTGCCCTCTACAGCTCCCTCTAGTACCATGGAAGTCATTCCCTCATGTCTTAACACATATCCTACCATCCTCTCCTCCTTATAAGTGTTTTCCACATATTCTTTTCCTTTCCGATTCTGCGTAGAACCTCCTCATTCCTTACCTTATCAGTCCACCTATTTTTCAACATTCGTCTGCAGCACCACATCTCAAGTGCTTCGATTCTCTCCTGTTCCGGTTTTCCCACAGTCCATGTTTCACTACCATACAATGCTGTACTCCAGACGAACATTCGCAGAAATTTCTTCCTCAAATTAAGGCCGATATTTGATATTAGTAGACTTCTCTTGGCCAGGAATGCCTTTTTTGCCATTGCTAGTCTGCTTTTGATGTCCTCCTTGCTCCGTCCGTCATTGGTTATTTTACTGCCTAGGTAGCAGATTCCTTAACTTCATCTGCTTCGTGACCATCAATCCTGATGTCAAGTTTCTCGCTGTTCTCATTTCTACTACTTCTCATTACCTTCGTCTTTCTTCGATTTACTCTCAATCCATACTGTGTTTTCATTAGGCTGTTCATTCCGTTCAGCAGCTCATATAATTCTTCTTGACTTTCGCTCACGATAGCAATGTCGTCAGTGAATCGTATCATTGATATCCTTTGACCTTGAATTTTAATTACACTCCTGAACCTTTCTTTTAGTTACATCATTGCTTCCTCGATGTTCAGATTGAACAGTGGGGGCGAAAGGCTACATCCTTGTCTTACATCCTTTTTAACACGAGCACTTCGTTCTTGGTCGTACGCTCTTATTATTCCCTCTTAGCTGTTGTACATATTGTATATGACCCGTCTCTCCCTATAGCTTACCCCTACGTTTTTCAAAATTTTGAACATCTTGCACCATTTTACATTGTCGAACGCTTTTTCGAAGTCGACAAATCCTATGAACGTGTCTTGATTTTTCTTTAGTCTTGCTTCCATTATTAACCGCAAGGTCAGAACTGCGTCTCTCGTCCCTTTACCTTTCCTAAAGCCAAATTGATCGTCATCTAGTGCATCCTCAATTTTCTTTTCCATTCTTCTATATATTATTCTTGTAAGCAACTTGGATGCATGGGCTGTTAAGCTGATTGTGCCATAATTCTCGCACTTGTCAGCTCTTGCCGTCTTCGGAATTCTGTGGATCACGCTTTTCCGAATGTCATATGGTATTTCGCCAGACTCATACAGTCTACACACCAACGTGAACAGTTGTTTTGTTGCCACTTCCCCTAATTATTTTAAAAATTCCATGGAATGTTATCTACCCATTCTGCCTTATTTGATCTTAAGTCCTCCAAAGCTCTTTTAAATTCTGATTCTAATACTGGATCCACTACTAAATTGACTCCTGTTTCTTCTTCTATCACATCAGGCAAATCTTACCCCTCATGGAGTCTTTCAGTGTGTTCTTTCTACCTATCCTCTCTCTCCCCTGCATTTAATAGTGGAATTCCCGTTGCACTGTTAATGTTACCACCGTTGCTTTTAATGTCACCGAAGGTAGTTTTGACTTTCCTGTAAGTGGAGACTGTCCTTCCTACAAGCATTTCTTTTTCGATGTCTTCACATTTTTCCTGCAGCCATTTCGTCTTAGCTTCCCTGCACTTTCGATTTATTTCATTCCTCAGCGACTTGTATTTCTGTATTTCTGAGTTTCGCGGAACATTTTTGTACTTCCTCTTTTCATCAATCAACTGAAGTATTTCTTCTGTTACCCACGGTTTCTTCGCAGTTACTTTCTTTGTACCTATATTTTCCTCCCCAACTTCTGTGATGGCCGTTTTTAGAGACGTCCATTCCTCTTCAACTGTACTGCCTACTGAGCTACTCCTCATTTCTGTATGCATAGCCTTACAGAACTTCAAGCGAATCTTGTCATTCCTTAGTTCCTCTGTATCTCACTTTCTTCCTGACTACTCTTCATCACTACTATATTGTGATCTGAGTCTATATCTGCTCCTGGGTACCCCTTACAATCCAGTATCTGATTTCGGAATGTCTGTCTGACCATGATGCAATCTAACTGAAATCAGCCATGATAACTCGCAACAAATGGAATAAAAATTCACTAAATAACTCGCTACGATCACATTAAAGGGTCGCACAGCATACAACATTTACAGCAGGGCGCTCAATACACTGCAGAACGCTCATTGGTTGTCGGAGAACGCGTGACGCAGATACGCAGAACAAGCCTAAACTCGACCGCCATCGTTTGTGACTCCAACTATAGTGACCAGTTGTCCAACTGTCGTCACATTTATTTCTGTATTTACCACCGCAATAGCAAACATGGACTGCTGACATCCAAGAGATTGACTGGGGAAGGAGGGGTGGGGGCAAGATGCTAATTTGCCCTCCGCGTGTAAGGTACTTGGAGACACACTAGGCCTACAACCAAGCTCGTCAGCTGCTCTGACTTATTAGCTGCTTACAAGAAATGCTCCTCATTACATTAAGTTACAAGATCTTCATTATGGCCGTTTGGTAAAGGCGTAGCACTGCAGTATAGACTTAGTGTGGGAATATGTGTCCTGCCATGTACTCTTGCTAGTCAAGGTTCAATGCGTGAGACCTCCTTACGCACACTTTAGTTAGATGTCTAGAGCCACTCGATATGTTTTCTGATCTTTACATCAATCGATCATGGTGTCGCGTCGTTGCGTAACAGGTGCTATTTCCTAGGGGATGTATTCAGCGTTAGGCGCTTTGAAAGATTTTTTTGAAAGATTTTTGAAAGATTGTGTTGAAGTTTGTTTTCAGATCTGTTTAATCTGATGTCATCTTGTATCGTCTCATACGCACTACCATCTCCGTGTTTCGGCTCTGACGGACTAGGCAGAGCCGACCGGCCGGCGTATCATTCTCTGTAAAAGCCCGCCATTCAGATGCAGTGTGGAGGACGTGGCATCAACACAACGCTTTCCCATCCGTTGTCAGCTTCCCAGACCTTGGAGCCGCTATCCTCAGTAAAGCGCCTCCTCAACTGGTGAGGTTATGTGGCCCCTCTTTCAGTGCTACCACCAAGGGAAAATCTCTGGCAGTAAGGGGGACTGAATCCGAGTGCTACGCACAGCGGTGAGACATGCTGACCACTCAGCTACGGAAGTGGACACCCACACCCCCTGTTACATTTTAATTGCTTATCTTTTGCAAACTTCACAGATGCAAAGACGAAACTGGGTTTCAAATACACTCCTGGTAATGGAAAAAAGAACACATTGACACCGGTGTGTCAGACCCACCATACTTGCTCCGGACACTGCGAGAGGGCTGTACAAGCAATGATCACACGCACGGCACAGCGGACACACCAGGAACCGCGGTGTTGGCCATCGAATGGCGCTAGCTGCGCAGCATTTGTGCACCGCCGCCGTCAGTGTCAGCCAGTTTGCCGTGGCATACGGAGCTCCATCGCAGTCTTTAACACTGGTAGCATGCCGCGACAGCGTGGACGTGAACCGTATGTGCAGTTGACGGACTTTGAGCGAGGGCGTATAGTGGGCATGCGGGAGGCCGGGTGGACGTACCGCCGAATTGCTCAACACGTGGGGCGTGAGGTCTCCACAGTACATCGATGTTGTCGCCAGTGGTCGGCGGAAGGTGCACGTGCCCGTCGACCTGGGACCGGACCGCAGCGACGCACGGATGCACGCCAAGACCGTAGGATCCTACGCAGTGCCGTAGGGGACCGCACCGCCACTTCCCAGCAAATTAGGGACACTGTTGCTCCTGGGGTATCGGCGAGGACCATTCGCAACCGTCTCCATGAAGCTGGGCTACGGTCCCGCACACCGTTAGGCCGTCTTCCGCTCACGCCCCAACATCGTGCAGCCCGCCTCCAGTGGTGTCGCGACAGGCGTGAATGAAGGGACGAATGGAGACGCGTCGTCTTCAGCGATGACGGTCGCTTCTGCCTTGGTGCCAATGATGGTCGTATGCGTGTTTGGCGCCGTGCAGGTGAGCGCCACAATCAGGACTGCATACGACCGAGGCACACAGGGCCAACACCCGGCATCATGGTGTGGGGAGCGATCTCCTACACTGGCCGTACACCACTGGTGATCGTCGAGGGGACACTGAATAGTGCACGGTACATCCAAACCGTCATCGAACCCATCATTCTACCATTCCTAGACCGGCAAGGGAACTTGCTGTTCCAACAGGACAATGCACGTCCGCATGTATCCCGTGCCACCCAACGTGCTCTAGAAGGTGTAAGTCAACTACCCTGGCCAGCAAGATCTCCGGATCTGTCCCCCATTGAGCATGTTTGGGACTGGATGAAGCGTCGTCTCACGCGGTCTGCACGTCCAGCACGAACGCTGGTCCAACTGAGGCGCCAGGTGGAAATGGCATGGCAAGCCGTTCCACAGGACTACATCCAGCATCTCTACGATCGTCTCCATGGGAGAATAGCAGCCTGCATTGCTGCGAAAGGTGGATATACACTGTACTAGTGCCGACATTGTGCATGCTCTGTTGCCTGTGTCTATGTGCCTGTGGTTCTGTCAGTGTGATCATGTGATGTATCTGACCCCAGGAATGTGTCAATAAAGTTTCCCCTTCCCGGGACAATGAATTCACGGTGTTCTTATTTCAATTTCCAGGAGTGTAGCTGTCTCTGGACGCACTTAATATTCATTACGCTTTTCGAGCTCAATCCACCGTGCCAGCCGCATACGGCAGTGTCACAGGCACTATCGCATCCAGCCACAACAGGTTCGCTTATGTGGGAATACCTGCCAGCCCCATCACTCGCCTATGAGCACCATACACAGATCATAAAGTTATTTGCTGAGTGGACTAGCAAACTTTACGCTTCTTTCGACTTTAATCAACATTCTTGTCAAAGTTGTCTTTTTATTCTGTACTACAGCGAAGAGTCAAAGAAACCGGTACATCCACCTATTATCGTGTAGGGCCCGCGCGAGTACGCAGAACTACCGCACCATGACATCGCGTGGACTCGACTGATGTCTGATGTAGTGCTAGGGGGAGTTGAAACCACGAATCCTTCAGGGCTATCCGTAAATCCGTAAGAGTACGAAAGGGTGGAGATCTCTTCTGAAGAGCGAGGCATCCCCAATACGCTCAGTAATGTTCATGTCTGGGGAGTTTTGTGGCCAGCGGAAGTGTGTAAACACTGAAGCCACGCTGTAGCAATTCTGGACGTGCAGGGTGTCGCATTGCCCTGCTGGAATTTCCGTCGCATTGTACAATGGACATGAATGGATGCAGATGATCAGACAGGATGCTTACTTCCGTGTCATCTATCATACTCGTATCTAGACGTACTCGTATAAAAGGTCCCATATCACTCCAACTGCACACGCCTCACACCATTACAGAGCTTCCAACAGCTTGAAAAGTCCCCTGCTGATACGCAGGATCCATTGATCTGAAACGAGACTTGTCGGACCAGGCAACATGTTTCCAGTCATCAGCAGTCCAACGTCAGTGTTGACGGGCCCAGGCGAAGCGTAAAAACTTTTTGTCGTGCTGCCATCAAGGGTACACGAGTGGGCCTTCGGCTCCGAAAGCCCATAGCGATGAATTTTCCTTGAAAGGTTCACATGCTGACACCTGCTAATGGCCCAGCATTGAAATCTGCAGAAATTTGGGGAAGGGTTGCAATTCCGTCACGTTGAACGATTCTCTTCAGTCGTCGTTGGTTCCGTTCTTGCACGATTTTTTTCATGCCGTAACGATGTCGGAAATTTGATGTTTTACCGGATTCCTGATATTCTCAGTACACTCGTGGAATAGTCGTAAGGGAAAATCCGCACTTCATCGCTACCTCGGAGATGCTGTGTCCCATCCCTCGTGCGTTGACTACTACACCCGTTCAAATTCTCTTAAATTTTGATAACCTGCCATTGTAGCAGCAGTAAACGATCTAACAACTGCGCCAGACACTTGTCCTATGTAGGCGTTGCCGACCGCAGCGCCACTTTCTGCCTTTTTATGTATCTCTGTATTTAAATATTCATACCTGTAAGAGTTTCTTTTGCGCTTCAGTGTAAATGACCTGTATCTTGTTTTAAAACGTCTTTATTTTTCAGTTATATTTTGGGATAGGTCTTCTTTTTGAGGTAGGTGTTAAATTTTATTAGACTGTAAAAAAAAGTTTTTGTTACCAGTGCGTCACCAGGTCATCTGAAGATGGCAGGGCCCGAAACGCGTAATGAACTATAAATGAATCCAGAAATATCCTGTGACTATTATTTTGCTACCAACCTGCTATTTTAATGCCATTTTCATCATTGTGGCTATAACGCTTACACGCCTCTATCACTACTTTCTGTCACGTTCAGTAGCGTTTCACGTGGCAACACTATTAACAAAAAAAATGGTTCAAATGGCTCTGAGCACTATAGGACTTAACATCTAAGGTCATCAGTCCCCTAGAACTTAGAACTACTTAAACCTAACGACATCACACTACACCCAGTCATCATGAGGCAGAGAAACTCCCTGACCCCGCCGGGAATCGAACCCGGGAACCCGGGCGCGGGAAGCGAGAACGCTACCGCACGACCACGAGCTGCGGACACTATTAACACCAATTAAAGGTAGAGAGAGGTAACGGACAGTCTAAGAGCGTGATGAGCTGTGCGTGGTGACCAGCAAGCACGCCGGAACCTGGAAACGCAGTCTGCTGCAACTTTGTGGCAGTCTGCAGAGCGTCTGTAATTACGGTCGGTACCACAGGTCTCCGTGCGCTAGAATTAAGAACTTGCTCAACACGAGAATTACTTGAGATTAGACATCGAGTGTACTGGAGGATGATTACGCGCCGCTGTAGCACTAAGTCGTGGTCTGTGGCTGACATGGCTTTACATAATGTTCCGCGACGAAAGGAACCCGTTCCCGACACTATTTTACACACGATTTATGCCTCCAGTGAGATACAATGTGATTCGATTAAAGCGGCTCAAAATGTCTACAACAACGTAAGAGGATATTCGCAAAGAAAATGTTTTACAATTAAGTCTAATTAGTGAAGATAATAACAGAAATCCAGAAAATGTGTAATAATTTTGGAAAGCTGTATAGTATGAAATGTCTAAAATTCCAGGCAACAATAAAAAAATACAACTGAGCAGTTTCTTTGCGCAAATAAGTTCAAATTCAAATGGCTCTAAGCACTATGGGACTTAACATCTGAGGTCATCAGTCCCCTAGACGTAGAACAACTTAAACCTAACTAACCTAAGGTCATCACACACATCCATGCCCGAGGCAGGATTCGAACCTGCGACCGTAGCAGCAGCGCGGTTCCGGACTGAAGCGCCTAGAACCGTTCGGCCACACCGGCCGGCGCGCAAATAGGAGGAGAGAGGAAACATAAAAAACAGGCGGAAATATCTAGCTCATAAAGAACGAATGAGAATGGCTCATGGAGCTGTGCAAAGAATTTAACATCAATGCCCACAACTTTTTAAAAATAAATTTCTTTTATGATCACAAAATTTTTTGGTCCCTATACTACCGGTTTTGGTCAGCGATGACCACCTTCAGATCTGTTGTACAACATGTCCTTATATAAGGAAGCCATAATGGCATCGTCAATAAATACATACAAAAAAAAAAAAACAAAGAAGGAACAGCATACATCGAAACCGCCAAATCCGCATTTAAGAAAATTTCAAATTGACATGTAGCCATCTCGTTTCAACATCAAAAGGATGTGATGAACGTACAAGTAAAGAAAAACGAGCCAATATAGAAACAGACAATAATCTTATCATTATAGAAATGAAATTCATCCCACACAACATGAAAAGATTACCATGACATAAAACCTTAAGAACAGATACATACATCCTAAACGGCAATAAAAAAGGTTTTCGAGAAAAAACTTCATATGCATTTAAATTTGATGTAAGCTAGTTAGTTTTGCGGCAAGTAGCACATCCATGGGCTCCTGTGGCCAATACAAACGAGATTGTGAAATATTCAGGTGAGTTATCCCTGAAATCGTCGCAGGCAGATAGAAAGTGGGTCTCATTATCTCGTACACTGTTCCATTTAATAACAAACCACTCCACTCCCATTTAATTCTAGCGTCGTTAGGGTTGTAAGCTTCCCCTGCTCCAAACAACTAGCTACTACCGCCGTCTTGTCAAAGGTAGAGTACCTCATTTCGTCCCATTAGCAATTTCACTGTGCAGGAATCATGCCCCTCTCTTATTACCTTATTCGGAAAGACTGTAATTTTTCCACAGTAGAACTCTTGTAACTTTGCGTCCTCCATTTCTACATATCTTCAGTTGTCTTTTGCAATTAATAATAGTTGCTGCGTTTTTAATCTTACTAATTTCTTCAATATCCCGCACTTGACACAAACGCATGAAGTATGTGGCGCTCATAATCTGCTTATTTCCCTGCTACTGGAATAGAAACGGAAATGTAAACTTTCGCTGCATTAGTTCTCACCGATACTTTGGCTACCTTGAAATAGAAAGGTAATTTTTGTGCTCAGGTCCTAAAACCAATCTCAACTCCGGCGGTAGTTGCTTCTGTACTTTCCCAGACCCTCTAAATAAAGCTCTGGCGACAACAAGATTACCCCTACCTGACGTCTTACAGCCTACTTCATAGCCTCCTGTAGTTCTGTTACTTTCCGTCATGCTTCCCAAACACTATCTTTCACGGACTCCAACCATTCTGTCATTACTGCTTCCTATCTAAGACTTCTACTTCAATTTTTAGTTTCCTGATGTCCTGATTAACTGCCTCTACTGTAGCTCTGGCATATGGCATTACTTTCCCAGTCAGTTGTCCTCGTAGTCATGTGTCCTTTTCTGAACTTGCAATATATGAAGTGTACCAGTCACTAACGGTCTTGTTCCATTTTGCCCACTGTTTAACATCTTCTATGGCGTCCTTCACCTTTCGAATGTCTTCCTCATCAGTAGTGCCAAATACAATTTTCACAAGCCGACCCCTAGCGTCGGTCCCACCCCTCTTCCTTCACGTATATGGGATAACTTCCAGTACCTGGATCATCTCACTCCTTAATTCTCGTACGCTCCATGTACTGTGTCCCATATACTCTCACTTCCTTTGACTACCCCGTGTCTTTCCATTTCCTGACGGAATTTGTCGAGTGCATCTTCCAATCTTCTCACCTCGTTACTCAACTCCAATGCACTGAATACCACCTGTATCATCCAGAGATGACTAGTGATCACTACGTCTTCCTGATAGGTGTACAGCTTCCTCCATTGTGGAGAATTTAGGTGCCTTGATGCGTAAGCTTCTGGATGTTCTATGCCTTGTACCTTTTGAGAAAGCACACAGCCAAGAGCATGGTTTGATGCATCACATGATAAAACAAATTCTTTATTCAAATCCAAGAATACCAATACCATGCTCAATGTTAAAGCTTGGTGGCACTCTTCTGACCACACAAATTTAGTACCGTTTTTTAACAACTGTGGCCGCGCGGGATTAGCCGAGCGGTCTTAGGCGCTGCAGTCATGGACTGTGCGGCTAGTCCCGGCGGAGGTTCGAGTCCTCCCGCGGGCATGGGTGTGTGTGTTTGACCGTAGGATAATTTAGGTTAAGTAGTGTGTAAGCTTAGGGACTGATGACCTTAGCAGTTAAGTCCCATAAGATTTCACACACATTTGAACATTAACAACTATGTCAACGGTCAGGCAATATCCGCAAATCCTTTTACGAACCGGCGATAATAGTTCACGACTTCTAAGAATGATTGCAATTCCTTTACAGATTCTGGTACAGAAAATTCACTTACAGTTGTAATTAATCTTAGGTCTGTCTTAACCCCATCTTTACTTATCATATGACCTAGATATGCTACCTCTTCCATCACAAAATTACACTTTTTTGTAATCAGTGTTAATTTCGCTACTTTTAAACTTAGGAATACTTCCCTTAATCGCTCCATATGTTTTTCCATTTCACTCCCATAGACGATTATGTCACCAAGATACACTAAGCATATCCATGGTTTTAACCTCTGAGTACTCCATCCAACAATCTCTGAAACATTGCAGGTGCATTTTATAATCTGAACGGCATCCTTCTGAATTGGTAGTGTCCCCAGGGTGCGAAAAACGCTATTTCATGTCTATCCTGCGATGCAACCTCTGTCTGGTGACAAATACTCTTAAAATACATTTCTGGATACATTTCTGGAAAAATATTTACACTGCGCTAAATGATCCAGGGCTAATGTGGTGTTTGGCAAAGGATGGACGTCCTTTATGGTTTTCACATTTAGATGTCTCTAATCACGACAAAACCTATATTTTTCATGTTCCATCCGTGGATACTTTTGGCACGACGAGCATTCCTGTCCCCATGGACTTTCTTCAGTTATTCCACCTTTCAGCTTTTGATCGATAAATTCCTCCAAAATTGGCTCTAAGTACATTGGTATTCTGTATGGCTTGCGATAGGCTGGTGATTCACTTCCCGTTGGTATGCGGTGCTGTGTTAAATGCATAGCTGGTAATGGCCCTTTTATAAGAAATAAATCCTTAAATTCCAAAAGTAAGTAAGTGTATCAAGTCTTAGTGCCATCGTTCATGGTTTAATTGGTTCGGCCGGCCGCTGTGGCCGAGCGGTTCTAGGCGCTTCAACTTGGAACCGCGCGACCGCTACGGTCGCAGGTTCGAATCCTGCCTCGGGCATGGATGTGTGTGATGTCCTTAGGTTAGTTAGGTTTAAGTAGTTCTAAGTTCTAGGGGACTGATGACCTCAGAAGTTAAGGCACATAGTGCTCAGAGCCATTTGAACCATTTAATTGGTTCGTCTTTCACAACAGACGCCCCTCCCGACATCGCTACACTGGCAATGACTTCACCTAAGTGACACATTTTTCCTATTGCTTTCCTCTAGGTACTTATCTTCATAATGCAGTTACAGTGGCGTTCAGTAATTGTCCTTGGCTGACACCCCTTGTCTTCCATTCTTCTCCCTTCAGGACATTCATATTAGCGATTAACAACCCTTTCGTTAATCCTATGTCCCCTGTGGTAGAATTATCTATAAAAAAGGTACCATCTTTTCCCCATTTATTTCTTGTATTCATGAGCCGTGGCTGGCTCGAGTATTGCTTGTCTTGGGTTAAACCTTGTTGCAATCCTGTGGTTTTATTTCTCCTTCGATTATCGCGATAATGTTGCTGTCCTCTGCGCGAGTGGCAGCAGCACCGTGTATCGCTACTAGTACTGCTGTACTATCTTTGGTGTGGCGGATATAGTTTCCAGCTGAGAGGTGTGTGACCAGTCGGTCGGTTGGCGAGGAGCAGCAAGGAAGTCTGCGTTGCCTCTACTCTGGCCGGGTCCGCTGGCAGTGTGCACGAGCGGTCGGAGTGTGAGGTGCTGCTTGCGAGCACAACTTCTGAGCGCCATTCCTTGTGTGTTACACAGTAATTTCCCTGTTTGGGTTTTAGTTATTTGGTTCATGTGCGGCCTTCAGCCGAGTTTTAATATCTCCTAAATGTGATGTTCTTGTCTTGCTCTTAAGGCATAAGATTGTTATGCTTTTGTATGGGACCTTCCACCGAATTTTGCATGAAATGTTTTAAGATAAGACCTTCTGCCTTTTGATTGAAACTCTTCTTATTGCTTAATATGCGGCCTCCAGCCAAGTTCTATTAAAATTAAATTGCTAAGGCCTTCAGCCTGTTTAGATTGAAGGTTTAGAAAATATTCGTGGCTGAAACCTCCAGAAGAAACTTGTATTTCAATTTCTTGCTTAGGCCTTGTGTCTTGGATTTTTGAGTGTGGCCTTTAGCCGATCTAAGGTTAATCAAAGGGGGTCGATAAAAGTTTTGAGTGTTTTGCATCCTTGTTGTAATATTGTGTGTTGGTTCAAATGGTTCAAATGGCTCTGAGCACTATGGGACTTAACTGCTGAGGTGATCACTCCCCTAGACCTTAGAACTACTTAAACCTAACTAACCTAAGGACATCACACACACCCATGCCCGAGGCAGGATTCGAACCTGCGACCGTGGCGGTCGCGCGGTTCCAGACTGAAGTGCCTAGAACCGCTCAGCCACACCGGCCGGCCTATTGTGTGTTGATAAATAAAGTTTGTATGTTGAGTGTAACTGACAGCAACTTATTTTGGCCCCTTTCCACAACCTAATCCGCTCTGTCGTGCTAGCCCAGGCATTTCAGTGCGTACAATATCTATTTTAACCAAGCAACCCACATCATGTAGTACATTTTTTCTAACGGTTCCACCGCACCACAAAATTCCTGCCGGAAAGCTATACTCAACACTGGCCCAAAATGATTTTCCTGTACTCATAGGTGCACAGTCGTGTGAACCAAGTCTTAATGTGATCATTCACAGTTTTTCCTGACAGACTTCCCTCGTGACATCACTACACTGGCAGTGGCGTCACCTAACTGACACATTTTTTCGTCAAGCTCCACCCTACGCTGCTGCAGATAGATTATGACAAAATGCTGATATAAGAAATCTAATCCTAGAATCATGTCATAGCCCTCACTCACGTGTGGCACAATCTCTACACATTGTTTAAATTGAACTGTATCCAGGCAAAAGTCTATGTCCACCGATCCTATTGGGGTGATATCTTTATCCTCCATTTCACGCAATCTGTAAAATGGGGGCGGCGGCCTTGCTTACCTTTTTCCAGATCACTACTGGTGACTGGCACATGGACCCCTGTGTCCAATAATATTCTTCCCCAGTCCTCTACTTCTAAGACAATACTTCCTCTTACTTTATCCACATCACTCTGAGGCTGCTGACACTGCCTCCTTACATGCCCCGTTCATCCACACCTAAAACATTTTATATTGGCTACAAACACTGTCCATTTACCCTGCATTCCAGTCGATAAATCGATCTCTTCACATCTGTAGCTAACCACGCTGCTGTTACTAAATCCACCGGACCCCTGTCTGTACATATCTTGACATTTCCGCATACAACCCTCTTGAAAGAGCATTGAGTATCCTCCGCTCAGCCCGCCCGGCTAGCCCCGCGATCTAACAAGCTGCTTCCCGAGCGGGAAGGCGTGCCGGTCTCCGGCAAGAATCCGCCCGGCGGATTAGTGTCGAGGTCCGGTGTGCCGGCCAGCCTGTGGATGGTTTTTAAGGCGGTTTTCCATCTGCCTCGACGAATGTACGCTGGTTTCCCTTATTCAGCCTCAGTTACACTATGTTGGCGATTGCTGCGCACACACTGTCTCCACGTACGCTTCCACCATAATGACTCTACCACGCAAACATTTGGGGTTGCACTCGTCTTGTATAATAATTTAATTTTAAGATGTCTAAAGAAGGTGGATTGTTTGTTACTTGTTCTCTGAATCTAACGATGAAAATGGTGCTTAACTACTCATTAACCAAGAATTAGGACAAACCAGATGGCCGGCCGCTGTGGTCGGGCGGTTCCAGGCGCTTCAGTCCGGAACCACACGGTTACTACGGTCACAGGTACGAATCCTGTCTCGGGCATGGATGTGTGTGATGTCCTTAGGTTAGTTGGGTTCAAGCAGTTCTAAGTCTAGGGTTGATGACCTCAGATGTTAAGTCCTATAGTGCTTAGAGCCATTTTTGAACAAAGCAGATGTAAATAATTACCGAGAGATTTTTCTCCTCTCAGTGACATCTAAAATCCTTTCAAAACTAGATTAGAAAATCAAATGGAGGAACAGTCAGGAGAGCACCAGTGAGATTTAGGAGAGGCAGCTCATGTGTCGAGCAGGAATTAAACCTAAAGCTTTTAACGAAGTATGAAGAACTTTGAGGCCGCAAACTTCAGGAATCATTGGTTCATTTTTCGAAAGCTTGTGATTCTTTCGTTAGAGATATACGATTTAGCGTCACAGAAAAATTTGGAACTGACAATAAAGTAATGGCAATCATTAAGCAGATTTGGATAATACTATTTTCACTGTTAAATTTTTAGGTGAAATCTCAGAAATCCTAGAAATTGGAAGAGGCGTGAGGCAGAGGGATGAACTGTTTCCATTATTATTCAATTGAATTTTGGAGGAAGTACTACGAGAACGGAGGAACAGAACATAAGAAGAGGAAATAAATAAATTGAAACTTGAAAGAAAGAAAGTGAACCTCGAAAGTCACTGCTCGGCTTTTGCTGATGTACGTTGAGTATGTTGTGAAGGAAAGCAAGGAAAGAGGAGAACAAGTAAAAACTTTGCAGTTTGCTGATGACATTGTAAGTCTATCAGAGTGCAGAGTGCAGTTGAACGGAATGGACAGCGTCTTGAAAGGAGGATATAAGATGAACATTAACAAAAGCAAGCCGGCCGGTGTGGCCGTGCGGTTCTAGGTGCTTCAGTCTGGAACCGCGTGACCGCTACGGTCGCAGGTTCGAATCCTGCCTCGGGCATGGATGTGTGTGATGTCCTTAGGTTGGTTAGGTTTAAGTAGTTCTAAGTTCTAGGGAACTGATGACCACAGATGTTAACTTCCATAGTGCTCAGAGCCATTTGAACCATTTTGAACAAAAGCAAAACAAGGGTAATGGAATGTAGTCGAAATAGAATAAGTCAGTACTGAGGGAATTAGATTAGGAAACGAGACATCTGAAGCAGTAGTTGAGTTTTGATAGTTGGGCAATAAAATAACTGATGATTACCGAAGAAATGATACAAAATGTAGACTGACAATGACAAGAAAAGCGTATATGAACAAAAGAAAGTTGTTTACATTGAATATAGATGTGTTAGGAAGCCTTCTCGGAAGGTATAAGTTTGGAGTATAGCCATGTACGGAAGTGAAACGTGGACGATAAGCAGTTTAGATTGGAAGAGAATAGATGCATTCGAAATATTGTGCTATAGAATAATGAAAAAATTAAATGGACAGATAGTGTAACTAATCAGGAAGCACGGAAGATAATTGGGGAGGAAAGAAATTTGTGGTAAAACTTGAACAATAGAAGGCATTGCTGAAGGGACACATATTGAGACATCAAGGACTCGTCAATAGTGTACTGAATAGAAGTGTGGGGGGATAAAAATTGAAAGGGGGACCAAGAAACGAGTACAGTAAGGAGATTCAGAAGGATGTATGTTGCAGTAGCTATTCGCAAATGAAAAGGCTTGATCTGTATAGAGTAGCTTGGAGAGCTGCATCTAACCACTGTTCGGACTGAAAACGCAACAACAGCAGCAGAGAATAACAGGATGCGAAGAAACAGATAAACATTCTCCAAGAGTTAACAAAAAAAGCTGGATTACGAAATTCATTTGAAAAAGGCGTGTATGTGACTATGATTAAAGGTAAACCAAAATATATGGAATCAAAATACGGGGAAATAAAGAGAGTTCCATAATTTAAATACTTGGGAGAAACAATCTATCCAAATACTCTGGACAAAACAGCTAACAGAAATAGAGGCAGAAAAATGGAAATGGGAATTCCATTAACAAAGAACAAGTACAATCAAAATCCTTATTAATTAAAATAAATTTCAGACATTACAGTGTGGTGATTAAATCCAGGTGTTGTATACCTCACCATACCTTACAATAAACATAGTCAAATAGTTCAATAATTTGGAGAAGAAAGAAAGTAATATATTCGAAAAATGTTGGATTCAAAGTATGAAAATTGGATTTGGAAATTCAGAAGCGACAAGGAGGTGTACGAAAGAACTGAGAAGATAATAGAGAGTGTGAGAAAGCGGAGGAGTAAAATTTATGTCCCCTTGAAAAGAATGAATAACAAGAGGCTGACGAATAAATAGTCAACTTCTTCGACAAAAATCTCAAAAGCCAGATTTCATGGTTTACACAAGTTAATAAAAATCTACAAAAAAATGGCTCTGAGTACTATGGGACTTAACTTCTGAGGTCATCAGTCCCCTAGAACTTAGAACTACTTGAACCGTACTAACCTAAGGACATCACACACATCCATGCCCGAGGCAGGATTCGAACCTGGGATCGTAGCGGTCGCACGGTTCCAGACTGAAGCGCCTAGAACCGCTCGGCCACTCTGGCCGGCAATAAAAATCTACAACATTTGAGAATATCAGACAAAGACAACAGACAGAATTCCAGGAAAAAAGTGCAAAAAGTCAAAAATTTCCGGAAGAAAACACAAAAGAAGAAAGAAAGGACCAGCAGAGAGCGAGTACTAAGAAATATTGGAAACAAAAAAAGAAGAGGATATAATATCATAAATCAGCTGTATCACTTGGTTCTGAGTTGTTCAAATCACAGTTATAATAATAATTATCATAATAAGGCTTATTTATTACAATAAAGTCTACTGATCCACGCATTGTTTATGTACTTTCTCAAATAAAAATTGGCTCCTTACAGGTGTTTGAATAAGGAACTATTAGTAAATTATTAAAAATATACTATTCTACAAAAAGTTACTTAAACCAGGAAGAATCATCGGAAGGTCTTAAAATTAATAGTCAAAGAAATAAATAATTAGTAATACATAAAGACAAAGAGAGAGGAAAGTGACGGCCTGACATAGATACGTCGTCCCAAAACGGCACACAAATGTGAAAACCCGGAGACAGTGCACAATATGACACTGGACGATTGACAATTAAATGCGTTAGATGTGGCTGACAGTATGTTCATTCCAGAAGGAAGTGAATAATACTATCAGAAACATAGTACAACGCGGACGCTGGAAATGAATTCCTCCAGAAATGTTCTAACAGATTAAAAAGGGAATCTAACAGATTTTGTGTACCGCTTTATGACCCTGAATGAGACTCCGGGTCTGACGCCAGAGACACTACGCCAACCATTTTGTAGGTGGATGCCAGTGGTTCTCCACCAAAATGGAGAATGCTGATTTCGTCTTCCTGTGATGTTATGCCTCCATAGTCTGGAATGCAAAAGAAAAATAAACAGTAGCTGGAACATGCTACATGTGTCTTCTTAAATGATTGTTCGAGAAAAACTTTACATAAGATCTAGATTAGAAAGAAAAAACATCTCTTTTAGTAAGACAAAAGCATCAGCTGCTGGTGCTATGGAAGCGGGAAAACGGATAGGTTTCAATAACGAATTGTTGGAACATACAACAGATTTGTCAGCCTCGGACTTTTTATTTTCCCATAACATGACCGCCTGGTACCATTTTTACAGCATAAGGTATCTGAGTAGCAGTACCAGAATATTTATTAGTCGACATTAATATGGAGTGTGCCCACCCTTCGCCTTTATGACAACTTGAATTGTGCCGGTGAATATCTGTGGAGGAGTGGGAGACTATTCTTCGTAAAGAGCCGAAACCAGAGAATGTAGTAATGTTGCACGCTGGAGTCTGGAAGCGAAGTTGACGTTCTAACTCACCCCAGAGGTGTTTCATGGAGCTCAGGTAAGGACAGTGGCATTTCAGGAAAATTATTACTCACATAAACCACTGCCTCACAGATGTGATGCCTTATGAAAGGGTGCATTGTCTTGCTGATTTAAACAATCATCGTCTCCGAACTGTTCTTCTACGGTAATCCGTACACAGTGCAATATTATGTGTTAAAATTCTTACTCATTTTCTTAACAGCAATAAGAGGACGATGCCCGAAACATGAATAAAACCCCACACCGTAACACCGCCTCTTTCTTACCTCACCGTTGGCACTACACGTAGTGGCGGGTAACGCTCTCCAGGCATTGGCTAAACCCTAACCCTTACATCAGACTGCCACAGGGTACAGCATGATTCATCACTTGGAATCACTGTTTTCCAGTCGTCCAGTGCATAGTGACGTCGCTCATTACACCCCCTCAGGCATCGCTTAGGAAAGACTCCAGAAATGTGAGACTTTCGAGGAGCTGCCCTTTCTTTTTAACATCCTGAGTACACTTATTGGGCTAGGTGGACTGTGGCAGCTCTTTGGAACTCGCGAATGGCTTCTCCCACTGATTAAATGAGATATTTTACAACAACTGTCCACAATGCTCCACAGTCCCTCTCCATCTGCAGACGTGGTCTGCCTGGTCTTTGTGTTTCCACTTCACAGTCACATCACCAACAGCCGACCTGGTTAGTTTTAGCGGGATTGAAATACCTTTGATGGATATGTTAGTCACTGAACTCTCGTGAGCGAACCTTACTGCACTTACTGCTTCTCTACTGATAACAAAACACTCGCTGCCTCTTTTTACACAATCGGGTCCGCCTCTCGTGACGTGTACTGTTGAATTTCGAACTACAGAGCGGTGTCTGGATACTTTTAATCAGATAGTGTATAAAGCGTTCCAAAACGTTCAACGTAGTCTTTTAGTGGGGCGACTAATACACTGAAGAGCCAAAGAAACTGGTACACCTGCCTGATATCATGTACGGCCCAGCGAGGATGCAGAAGTGGCGCAGCACGAAGTGGCATAGAATCGACTAATGTCTGAAGTAGTGCTAGAGGGAAATGACACTATGAATCCTGCAGGGCTGTCCATAAATCAGTAGGAGTACGACTGGGTGGAGATCTCTTCTGAAAAGCACGTTGCAAGGCATCCCAGGTATGTTGAACACTGTTCTTGTCTGGAGAGTTTGGTGGCCACTGGAAGTGTTTAAACTCAGAAGAGTGTTCCTGGAGCCACTCTGTAGCAATTATGGGCTTTTGCGGTGTCCTCCAAGAATTTCCCAAGCCCGTCCGAATGCAAAATGGACATGAATGGATGCAGGTGATCAGGCAGGATGCTTACGTACGTGTCACCTGTCAGAGTCGTATCTAGACGTATATCACTCCAACGGCGCACGCCCCACACCATTACAGAACCTCCACGTGCTTGAGCATTCCCCTGCTGACATGCAGGGTTCATCGATTCATACCCGTACACGTCCATCCACTCGATACATTTTGAAACGAGACTCGTCCGACCAGGTAACATGTTTCCAGTTATCAACAGTTCAATGTCGCTGTTGACAGGCCCAGGTGAGACGTAAAGCTTTGTGTCGTGCAGCCATCAAGGGTACACGAGTGGACCTTCGGCTCCGAAAGCCCGTATCAATGACGTTTCCTTGAATGGTTCGCACGCTGACACTTGTTGATGGCCCAGCACTGAAATCCGCAGCAATTTCCGGAAGGGACGCACTTCTGTCACGTTGAACGATTCTCCCCAGTCGTCGTTGTTCCCGTTATTGCAGGATCTTTTTCCGGCCGCAGCGATGACGGAGATTACATGTTTACTGGTTTCCTGACACGGTACACTCGTGAAATGGTCGTACGGGAAAATCTCCCCTTCAACACTACCTCAGAGACGTTGTGTCCCATCGCTCGTGCGCCGACTATAACACCACGTTCAAACTCACTTAAATCTTGATAACTTGCCACAACAGCAGTAGTAACTGATCTAACAATTGCGCCAGACACTTGTTTTACATGGGCGTTGCCGACAGCAGCACCGTATTCAGCCTGTTTACATATCCCTGTATTTGAATACGCCTGCCTGTAACAGTTTCTTTGGCCCTTCAGTAGTTTGCCCAGTGAGTTTAGATACATGCATTGCAGGCAACGCCGCAGCGGGGTTAAAACCGTGACTGTTCTGTCTGTAGGTGTAAATTATTTGCATAGAAGTGGAGGAACGGCGAGCGCCATTAGTAGGCAACGGGCAGGCGGTAGCTTCGGAGTGACGCAAGGCCAGTGAGTGGCCAGCCAGCGGCACTTGCTGGCGTGACCAGAGGCAGGCGAGCCGGCCGCCGTTGGGCAACAGCCCGCATGTCGGACACCGGCCGTCCACTGGAGCCAGGGGGCGCGACCCCGACCGATCTAGCCGGTGCCGCTGCTGCAATCGTTGCAATCTCTGCTTTCGTCACAGCACTCGGCCCTCACCTGCCACAGTCACAATCAATACTGCAGTTGCGATACGTCAGCATACATTATATACCCTGAAAAAGCTCCCACTGAAGAGTTGCTGAATTGCATCTTTTATTTTCTTTTTTCCTTTGTTGCTGTCCTGCTCAAGGGACACTGGCTTAAGGTACGCTGAAGATCAAAAGAAACTGGTACATCTGCCTAATATCGTATAGGGCCCCTGCGAGCACGCAGAACGACGTGGCAACGACTCGACTAATGTCTGAAGTAGTGCCGGAGGAAATGACACTGTGAATCCTGCAGGGCTGTCCATAAATCCGTAAGAGTACGAAGGAGTTCGGTGGCCAGCAGAAGTGTTCCTGGAGCCACTCTCTAGCAATTCTGGAGATGTGGGGTGTCGCATTGTCCTGCTGGAACTGCCCAAGTCTGTCGTAAGGCACAATGGATATGAATGCATGCAGGTGATCAGACAGGAGGCTTACACACGTGTCACCTGTGAGAGTCGTATGTAAACCTATCATGGCTCTCATATCACTCCAACTGCACACGCCCCACACCATTACAGAGCCTCCACCAGCTTGAACACTCCCTTGCTGACATATAGGGGCCATGGATTCATGACGTTGTCTCCATACTCGTACACGTCCATCCGATACAATTTAAACGAGACTCGTCCGACCAGGCAACATGTTTCCAGTCATCAACAGTCCAATGTCGGTGTTGACAGGCCCAGGTGAGACGTAAAGCTTTGTGTCGTGCTGCCACCAAGGTTATACGGCTCCGAAAGCTCATATCGATTATGTTTCGTTGAATGTTTCGCACGCTGACACTTGTTGATGGCCCAGCACTGAAATCCGCAGCAATTTGCGAAAGGGTTGCGCCTCTGTCGTTGAACGATTCTCTTCAGTCGTCGTTGCTCCCTTCTTGTAGGATCTTTTTCCGGCCGTAGCGATGTCGGATATTTGATGTTTTCCGGATTCCTGATATTCTTGGTGCACTCGTGGAGTGGTAGTAAGGGAAAATCCCCGTTTCATCGCTACCTCGGAGATGCTGTGTCCCATCGCTTGTGCGCCGACTGTAACACCACGTTAAAATTCTCTTAAATCTTGATAACCTGCCATTGTAGCAGCAGTAAACGATCTAAGAACTGTGCCAGACACTTTTTGTCTTATACAGGCGTTGCCGACCGCTGCGCCGTATTCTGCCTGTTTACATATCTCTGTATTTGAATACGCATGCCTATACCTGTTTCTTTGGCACCTCAATGCATTACCGTCTGTGCCACCGAGGACGGCTACCCGTGAGGGCAATGCCAGCGGCAGCTTAGCTACCAGAAGGGTTACCCAACGGTCTATTGGTCCCTCTTCCTATCCTAAGTCTGTTCGTACCACGTTCTATTCTTTCTATCTCCAGTTATAAGTGAAGTATATGGTGGATTCGTAGGTGTAGGGAAGCCAGTCCTACTTGTGAAGTATACCCTTAAAAGAAACATTGGGCAGGTTGGTAGACCGAAAAGTGCCACCTCACTACCCAACTATACTTGTGCAACCATCTTAACTTGGCCGAGTGAATTTTTCCAAATTACTACTACTACCGAAAACAACGTCGGATGAAGAGAGAAAAACATGCATAAGAGATGGGAAAACAGGATGGTGGAGTATATTCATATAAACGAAAAACTGTAGTTCTGACTGTCAAAGTGCAAAGACAAAACTTGACCTGAAGTGGGAAAAAAAGAAACCTATATATTTCAATGACAAACTGCGATCATTTTTGGATAAGTCTAAAAATAAACATCAAATAATAATGTCAGCAGATTTAAATCAATGATAGGGGATAAACCTATTCTAAACATTGTAGGAATAATGGTAAAAAAACATAATAAATAGCAATGGAATATGCTTGAGGCTTTCCTTTTAATAAAATATAGATAAATATAACGAATAACTTTTACCAGAGAAAAGATATCCAAACATGCATATGGTCTGTTCGAGGGTTTAACTCTCTTGTGGACAAAATTATCATCGACGAAAACTTCGAAGGCAGGGCAACGGATAAGACACAGTTCCCGACCAATTCCTGGTTATATCTGTAGATATAAACACCAAATTGAGAAAATACAAAAAAGTAACAGAAAAAAATATGAAAGCAGAAATTTACGAAGTATGTCTACTAAATGCGTACGAGATCTGTATCAGAGGACACTGAGTAAAGAACTAGAACAGAAAGCATAGACAGAGAGCGAATGGAAAGAAATATAGAAACTGCAGTTAAGAAAGCTGCTGAAGAAGCCTTAGGAAAAAAGAAAAAGATGTGAAGGAAGATAGGGGTAAAATTTGGACACCAGAATTAAATAAAGTTATAAGGGAAAAACACGACACTTATCTTAAGTAACTCAGTGAACCAACAGACGAGACTCATCAAATTCACAAACAACAGAGAAATGCAGCAAATGGAGCAGTGAAAGTGTTGTGTTGGCAGAAGAGCCAACACCGTGTTACTAGAGGAGGCCGAAAGGCACGCGTTTTAGCTCACGTAGGCTGGCGTGAGGAGGGAAGAACTACACTCCTGGAAATGGAAAAAAGAACACATTGACACCGGTGTGTCAGACCCACCATACTTGCTCCGGACACTGCGAGAGGGCTGTACAAGCAATGATCACACGCACGGCACAGCGGACACACCAGGAACCGGGGTGTTGGCCGTCGAATGGCGCTAGCTGCGCAGCATTTGTGCACCGCCGCCGTCAGTGTCAGCCACTTTGCCGTGGCATACGGAGCTCCATCGCAGTCTTTAACACTGGTAGCATGCCGCGACAGCGTGGACGTGAACCGTATGTGCAGTTGACGGACTTTGAGCGAGGGCGTATAGTGGGCATGCGGGAGGCCGGGTGGACGTACCGCCGAATTGCTCAACACGTGGGGCGTGAGGTCTCCACAGTACATCGATGTTGTCGCCAGTGGTCGGCGGAAGGTGCACGTGCCCGTCGACCTGGGACCGGACCGCAGCGACGCACGGATGCACGCCAAGACCGTAGGATCCTACGCAGTGCCGTAGGGGACCGCACCGCCACTTCCCAGCAAATTAGGGACACTGTTGCTCCTGGGGTATCGGCGAGGACCATTCGCAACCGTCTCCATGAAGCTGGGCTACGGTCCCGCACACCGTTAGGCCGTCTTCCGCTCACGCCCCAACATCGTGCAGCCCGCCTCCAGTGGTGTCGCGACAGGCGTGAATGGAGGGACGAATGGAGACGTGTCGTCTTCAGCGATGAGAGTCGCTTCTGCCTTGGTGCCAATGATGGTCGTATGCGTGTTTGGCGCCGTGCAGGTGAGCGCCACAATCAGGACTGCATACGACCGAGGCACACAGGGCCAACACCCCGCATCATGGTGTGGGGCGCGATCTCCTACACTGGCCGTACACCACTGGTGATCGTCGAGGGGACACTGAATAGTGCACGGTACATCCAAACCGTCATCGAACCCATCGTTCTACCATTCCTAGACCGGCAAGGGAACTTGCTGTTCCAACAGGACAATGCACGTCCACATGTATCCCGTGCCACCCAACGTGCTCTAGAAGGTGTAAGTCAACTACCCTGGCCAGCAAGATCTCCGGATCTGTCCCCCATTGAGCATGTTTTGGACTGGATGAAGCGTCGTCTCACGCGGTCTGCACGTCCAGCACGAACGCTGGTCCAACTGAGGCGCCAGGTGGAAATGGCATGGCAAGCCGTTCCACAGGACTACATCCAGCATCTCTACGATCGTCTCCATGGGAGAATAGCAGCCTGCATTGCTGCGAAAGGTGGATATACACTGTACTAGTGCCGACATTGTGCATGCTCTGTTGCCTGTGTCTATGTGCCTGTGGTTCTGTCAGTGTGATCATGTGATGTATCTGACCCCAGGAATGTGTCAATAAAGTTTCCCCTTCCTGGGACAATGAATTCACGGTGTTCTTATTTCAATTTCCAGGAGTGTATACTGACGTCAGGTCTGGAACATGACAAGGAATGAGAATTCAGAAAGCGGACATGATTAGTTTGATACTTAACTTTAATCCATTAATGATGAACGTCGCTCTTGAAGGTACATGATTCACAATATCAATATTAATAGTAACTGAATATGGCGCCTTGCTAGGTCGTAGCAAATGACGTAGCTGAAGGCTGTGCTAGACTGTCGTCTCCCCACCGCTAGCAAAGTCGGCTGAACAACTGGGGCGAGTGCTAGGGAGTCTCTCTAGACCTGCCATGTGGCAGCGCTCGGTCTGCACTCACTGATAGTGGCGACACTCGGGGCCGACGTATACTAACGCACCACGGCCGATTTAAAGGCTACCACCTAGCAGGTGTGGTGTCTGGCGGTGACACCACAGAAAGAATATCATCAAGAATATTGGGACTTGTTTATAAGGCTAACAGAAGACGATTCATGGAAAGCACATGATAGTTCATCTTCTTCTGTGGCCCTACAGTCCAGGATGAACCTTGGCCTTCCCAATGAGCTTCCGCCATCCATCACGATCACATGCAACCCTCCTCCAGTTTCTGCATCCGAGCTTCCGTAGGTCTTCTTCCACTCCGTCCAGCCATCTTGCTCGAGGTCGACCTCGCCCTCTTTGTCCTCCTGGACTACCAAAGAGAATCTTATTTAATCACCTCAGACTCCTCCATTCTTGCCACATGACCTGCCCATCTTCTTCTTCTTGATCATGTGATTTTTGTTGCAGAAGCATCGGCATGTATAGTGTACAATTCTGCATTGTACCCTTTTGCTCCATTGTTCTCTGTCATGACAGGGCCAATTATTCTCCTCAAAACATTACACTCAAATCCGTCGAGCAGCCTTGCATCGGTTTCCGTCAAGGGCCATGTTTCCAAAGCATAAGTGAGAACTTGTCTAACAAGGATTTTGTAAACAGTGAATTTTGTTGGGCAGGTGAGGAGTCTTGACCGGAATAAATTACTCAAGGCGAAATATGCCTTATTTGCTGATATCAGCCTAATCTTAATTTCAGTTGAGATGTCATTAAAGCAAGTGACTGTGGAACCAAGATACTTGAAGCTATCAGCTTTTTCAAATGTGTATCCATTCACACTGAAAGTTGATGGCATATTGGGTTGATATGTTTTCCCACAGGCCATGTATTTAGTTTTGTCTTCATGTATCATAAGACTCAGCTTCTTACTTGCTTGACATAAGGCTGTAAAAGCTTCTTTCAGTGTTGGTACTGTCCATGTTATGATGTCTATGTCATCTGCATATGCTAAAATCTGCACTGACTTCTAAAATATGGTGCCCTGGTCTGTAGGCCTGCTTCCCCAATCACATTCTCGAGTGCTACATTAAATAATAAGCATGCTACTGCATCTCCTTGACATAGCCCATTTTTTATTTCCAGGGGGTCTGAGTAATTTCCTCAAATTCTAATGCAGCTTACTACACCAGACATCATCATTTTAAACATTCTCAGGAGTTTTCCATGTACCCCCATCTTCTGTAAGGCAAGAAACAAGTGGTTTCTATCGATTCTGGCGTATGCAGCCTTAAAGTCAATAAAGAGGTGATGTATTCCAATTCTATATTCAACAGTTTTCTCGAAAATTTAGCGCAGGTTGAAAATTTTGTCTGTTATTGACCTTCCTCGTCGAAATCCGCTTTCGTATATTCCAATTTCTTTATCCACACGTGGGAGTAGCCGATCAAAAATAATATTAGATAACACCTCGTACCCCAGGTTCAAGAGCGTGATTCCACAGTGGTATCTACACTCCATTTGGTCGCCCTTTTTATGTATGGGACATAAAATTCCTTCATTCCATTCATCTGGTATCCTTCCCTGTTCCCATACGAGAGTGATATGTTCAAACAGAGACTGCTCTAATGTTGCAGTTCTGCAGCAATGCTGTCAGTGCCAAGAGCGTTGTTATTCTTCAGTTTCCTCAAAGCTTTTTTAACGTCCTCTAACCCTGGGCCATCCAATGGCTTGTAAGCTCCCAACAGTAAAAATAGCTATAACATTCACATTCAGTGTAACCTCCCAACAGTTTTTTATTCCGTAACCTCGCACTAATAACGTGACTAACCTCTCAATAAAAAATGTGACTAATATGTAATCTTTCAATAATTAACTAACTGTGAATATAAACTGGTAAAATTGGACGTCAGCAGTGCTGCGTCGTGGCTCTGAAAGACCATACTGAATAAATTGAAAATTCTTATCTCAATGAAGTCGCCGGATAACGCGTATATATTTGCTCCTATAAGAAGTTTTTCTGACACAGCCCAGTGCAATGCTGGCCGCTAGATTTGTCATGTATGAAAAGAAACAACTGATTTTTCTTTACGATAATCGGGATGACCATGGATTGCATAAATCAGTAAATTCTTTCAATTCAGATGAATGATTGTCAAAAAAGTTAATTTTATAAAAAGATTATTATTAAAAGATTTTTTGAAACATTTACATGGGACTTGATATAACAATAGTACGAATTTAGTTGTAACAAACTACATATGCGCGCGGCTGCTTTTACCTTATACTACATCGCTCAGGCACCGCCAACTCTATACACCCGACTGCTAGCTACTACTTACTCCTACTGCCAGAGCTACAACTACTACTGCTGCCGGCACTGCTCTCTGGTCTGCGATTCTCTTATAGCTTACATATCGCTGGCAGCGCGTGAGCAGTCCATCGAAATTACATCTTCTGAAGTGCGCTAGCAATAAATTCCTTAGTCATGGACCTCTTACATAACCCTCCACTTGGAGGGGAGGGGGCAAAAATTTGGCAGTGATGATGAGTCAGTTGGACTTGCCATGAGCAACACATTTTTCTATAACCTATTTAGTTTACTAAGTCTAAAGTCACAGAGTAAGTACAGAACATATTAAGAAATGACATAAAGTGCATACTCAATGAGTACAGAACATATTAAGAAACGGCATAAAATGCATACGCTATGAGTGCAGAACATATTAAGAAATAACATAAAGTGCACACACATGGTATAAGTCTTTACCATTTCACAAGAATTTAAACATATTGAAAAATGAAATAAAATTCACATGCACTGTATAAATCTTTACCATTTTACAAGAATTTAAACATATTGAGAAATGAAATAAAGTCCACACACACTGTATACGTCATCACCATTTTACAAGAATTTAAACATATTGAGAAATGAAATAAAGTGCACATGCACTGTATAAGTCTTTACCTTTTTACAAGAATTTAAACATTTGCGAAATGAAATAAAGTGTACACACACTGTATAAGTCTTTGCCATTTTACAAAAATTTAAACATATTGAGAAATGAAATAAAGTGTGCATGCACTGTATAAGTCTTCACCATTTTACAAGACTTTAACATATTGAGAAATGAAATAAAGTGCACATGCACTGTATAAGTCGTTACCATTTCACAAGAATTTAAACATATTGAGAAATGAAATAAAATGCACACGCATAATGTAAGTCTTTAGTATTTTATAAGAATTTAAACATATTGAGAACTGAAATAAAATGCACACACACTATGTAAGTCTTTACCATTTTACAAGAATTTAACATTTTGAGATGAAATAAAGTGCACTTTACCATATTACAAGAATTTAAACATATTCAGAAATGAAATAAAGTGCACACACACTGTAAAACTCTTTAGCATTTTTACAAGAACTGAACATATTAAGTAGTGAAAAAGTGCACATGCACTGCAAAAGTCTTCAGCATTTTACAAGAATTAAACACATTGAGAAATGAAATAAAGTGCACATGCACTGTAAAAGTCTTAAGTAATTTTATGAGAATGGATCATATTAACAAATGAAATGAAGTGCACACACACTGTATAAGTCTTTAGCATTTTTACAACAACTAGGAAAGGAATGGGAAGGATAGCATCATGGTTGTAGCACAGTGGGTTGCACTGCACTAAAAGTCCATATCTTTCCACAGAAGCACAACGACAAGTCAGACAATCTGAAGTTCTCTTCCCTGAAGTATTTATCAGTGTAGCCAAGACACTGAAATGTCGTATTAGTACTATATGTTATCATTTTCGTAGCACATTAGGTACACCAAACAGTAGGACCATAATGACATCTCCTTCGGTCAGAGTGAGGGACAGCTTGATATGTCAACAACACATTCTTGTAGAATCCATACTCTTTCATCTACGTAGAATTAGTGCATAAACCAAATATAGTGCTCCATGATCATGAGGATGTACAATACATGCGGATATTGCAGTAATTGATGGTAATTAGGTCAGAAGGTGAAGGATACATTAAGTCTTATGCTAGTCATTATTCAGAACTATACTAGTGTATAAACTGATTTGAGTAATTATTGGCACTCATTGACTAGTTACAAGACATTTATGTAGTATGTATGGAGTATTACAAAACATCATTCATAAGTCATCTTACTGCAGTAATCATTGGCATAGCATTTATAGAGTATAACAAAATGTTATTAAGAAGTCATGTCATTGCAGTAATTATCGGCACTCATTGGCCAGTTAAAAAGCATTTATGTAGTATATATGCAGTATTGCATAACATCATTCATAAGTCATTTCATTGCAGTAATTGTTGGCATAGCATTTATGCACTATTACATCATTCATAAGTCATCTCATTACTGTAATTATTAGCATCATAAGTCATCTCATTAATTATTGGCACTTGTTGGCCAGTTACAAAGCATTTATGTAGTAATACAAAACATTATTCAGTATTATTCAGAAGTTATCATTCAAAATAGGAGTTATTGCGTGTAGCATCAAGCTGATAGTGTTTATATATGATATCATGCAAGTGACATAAGACATATTTAAAATGTAAGACATTGGAACTAGTATTCAAGGTGTTTAGTCCAATAATACATAGACATAATTGAATCAATACATCAGAAAAAATTGCATTATATTTAGGACTAGTAATTATCTTAAACTGGTAGCATTATTTAATTGTATACTGGTAATAGTTGGGACTGATAATAAAAAACTTTTTTTGTGCTAGCGTTGCATTACATTGGGATTGATAGTCAATTGCTGGGGCATGAAAATATTTGCTTTTCACTTATTGCTGGAAATAAGGATTATTAACGTCATTTGTCATGAGTCAGCTGTAGCAAGGTTATGAAACAAGTAGAGTATATGTGATCACATTTATGAATGATACACACAACTGGGTAAAAAAATGCAAGTATTTGAACGGGTTTAAGTGCTTGTAGCATATTAATATCATGAAAAGCTTCTCCTGGAAGTATCGAAAGTGGATTATTGAGCTGAAAAAACAAATGTATATTATACTGAAAAGTAGTGTACTTAATATGTATGTATTCTAGCTGTCTTTCCCAAAACATTCAGTCATTATACTATGCGACATATGACATACTGCCAAAAAGAACTGCAATAAATACTTAAATAACTACATAGCATCTCTCAACTAATAGAAAATATATAAACTTCATCATTATCATCATCTGCAAAGAAAAACTCCATTATTCATATTACAATATTCTTCATACAACTATTCATCATCATTTATTATCATCTGCAAAAAATAGACACTTCATTATTCATATTCATATTACCATTTTCCTCATACCACTATTCATCATCATTCATTATTTCATATATTATAGAGTTTCTTACTTCTAGCATATTTCATCACTAAAATTAACATGTGTAGTTCTGTCTGACAGTCTGCAACAATCGCCTCGTATTCTGAAAGAAAAATGGTTAGTCAAGACTGCTATCATACAGTGTGTATAGTATATTTTGTTAACGCTTGTTAATTCTGATCCATTTACTTTTCATGGCAAAGAATTGCATCTTTTTTCTTTCATTCTGATGGTAAAATTTCCATTTCATAGTAAACGACTGTGGTTGTTGAATTTACTTCTTTTATATGGTATTGCTTTCTGAAAATAATGAATATGGATTAATATCTTGCATTTAATTCATATACCCATTATATGAAAACTTGTTTCTAGTGATATAACTATGCATACAGCATAGCAAGACAGAAAACGTATTAGGCCAAAACATATACAGTTTTCAAATGTGAAAATGTGCACACAATATCATAATGTAGTAGCAAAAAAATCTAGAATAGCTAAGATATTGAGATATCATAAGGCAAAATGTCAAAGTTAACTGGTGTTTGTTATATCTTAAAGATTTCATAGTGCATACAGAGAAAATTCCATTTTCGATAGGAAAACCATCATATATACATTAAAAAATGGAAAATGTGCACGGTATGATATATAACGACAAGAAAAGCGACCTGTAAACCTTACCTTGCCGGGCACTTGCCAAGAAAAAATACGATCATCACTAAGTAGTAACATTGATATAACTGCATAAGTGGTCATATAAATATCAGGAAATGGTATTACAGTGTGATAAATCATGAAGTATGTTCATTCAATAAAGGGTTTAATATTGGAAATATGGTGATTGCCCTTGCTTTTTATGGTTCTCAAAGTTTCGACATGTACTACATTGGGGTGAGGAATGCTGCGAATTCTATATGGACCTGCGCACAGAAGCTCAAATTTACTGCATCTACTCTTTCCTCTGTTGGATAAATAATGCGTGCATACTAATACTTTCTGTCCAATGTGAAAGTCATGGCGTGTACAAACCTGTTTTTGCTGTCTTCTCCGGCGCTCTGCGGTACGTTTGATGTCGTTGAGCGCAATGTCAATTATTTCATGGTGGCATAGTCGACGAGATGTAGGAAAAGATATTAATTCTTTAATTTTGTTGGGTGGTTCAACATTTTCCAATATAACAGTCGGAGATAGCATAGTAGATTCATTTGATGGAGTTAATTACATCCTGGAATGAGAGTATGTGAATGTCCAAATCAATATGTCTTTTATGGCAGTATATTCTACATAGTTTACCAATTTCTTTCATCAATCGTTCAGAAGTGTTCGAAGAAGCTTGATACCTAGATATATATAGATCGGAGAAATGTTTCTAGCTCGTAACATACGTGTCCATATCACAGATCGAAATTGTGGTCCATTGTCGGAAATTACTTTCAATACATGCCCTACATGAAATAGATTTAGCAGTAGCTTTCCGTAACGGAGTGAAGGTAATAAATTTCGAAGTGAGTTCAACAGAGACAAAGATGTAACAAAAACCTCTATTAGATCTGGGAATCGGACCAAAAATTTCTACAGCGGCCATATGTCTCAATTTAATCGGTACAATATGATGTAACGGAGGAATACGTGAAGTCGTGTCTGATTTAGCTTTCTGGAAGATTTTACATGACGCTAAAACTCGTCGAATACGTTTCTCCATGTTGGCAAAATAACAGTTCTGTCTCAGTATAAGAAAACATTTTCTGGCTCCATAATGTGCGTAACTTAAATGAGTATACCAAATTAATTTGTTAACAAGCTCATCAGGAATGCATAATAATCAGTTGTTGCTGTCAGGGTGAATCGGCGAAATAGAACGTTATTGCGTACAGTATAATGGTTTCTAATGGTAACGTTATTCCTATCTTGCCAAAGGTGTTTAATTTCTTTCCATACGTTGTCTTTGCTCTGCTCTTGTGCTATGTCTCGTAATGACGACGATATGAAAATTTCAAATGTAACTTGTTGAATATACATGACGCTAAAATTTGCTTGGCAGAAGTTGGTTGCGATGTCTTGCTGATTGTTGCTGACAGAACGGGATAGTGCGTCTGCTACAATGCCGGGAATATGAACAATTGTAAAATTCAATTGCTGTAAATAAAGTTTCCATCTGCTTAACCTGTCATCCGTAAATTTAGCAGAAAGTAAAAACTGTATCGCTCTATGATCTGCAGAGACTGTAGTATGTGCCCATACAACACATAATGTTTCAAGTTCTGTAACAGAATAATTGCGTTCAGCAGGTGTCAGAATGCGACTTGCGAAAGCGATGTCTTTAATTACTGTAGTACCGTCTTTGTCAATTTCCTGAAAAATGTGTACGCCTACAGCGGTGTTAGAACTGTCGGTGGCAATGGAAAAATTTCTGGCAGGATCTGGGCGTGATAAAAGTGGTGCATTCAACAAAGCATGTTTCAATTTAACAAATTCAGACTATACTTGGCTATCCCAGGACTAAATAGCGTTTGTACCCGTCAATTGGCATAATTTCGGGGTGTCTAAAGCAGAGTAATGAATAAATTTACGGAAAAAGTTAATTAATCCCAGAAAGCTGCGTAGTTGTTTCTTCGTCGTTGGAACAGTGATGTTGCGTAAAGCTTGAAGTTTTTCTGGATCAGGCGCAATGCCTTCTGCTGAAATTACATGTCCAAGAAATTTTATGGAAGTTTTGCCAAAGTGCGATTTGCTAAGATTAACTGTGAGTCCTAGTGCACGAAAAGTTTGCAACAGTTGTTCCAGAACCAAATTGTGTTCAGACCAGTTAGCTTTTGCGATAAGGATGTCGTCTACATATGTTGTGATTCTGTCTTTCAGTTCTGTCGGAAGTATACTATTCAAACCGCGAATAAATGCTGCTGAAGAAATTGTTAAACCGAACGGTAATTTGAAAAATTGATAACAATCACCAAAACAGAGAAATGCTGTGTACTTTCTGCAGTTCGGATGGAGCTGAATTTGCCAAAATCCCGATTTTAAATCTAATGTGGAATAAACAGCAGTACCATGAAATTTCTGTAAAAGTTCTTCTAGTGTCTGTGAGCGATCTGTTTCATTAATAATAATGTCGTTTACATGACGCGAATCAAGTACGAGACGAAGTGAGCCATCCTTTTTCTTAACAATATGGAGCGAGTTTATGTACGGACTAACTGCCGGTTCTTGGTCAAACTTAGCTCTGTGAATATATGGAATGGGATAATGTTTAGCTTTAAATGTGTCATGCTGTTTAACTTGAAATTCATACATAAAACCGGACATAGTACCAGGGATGTTGTCAAAAACTGGAGCTTGCTGTAAAAGAATTTTTAGTAGCTCTGTACGTTCGTCGTCTGTATTTGCTCTGCTCTCTTTTATTTTCTCTTAAATCATTTGCAAAACGTCATTGTCGGCTTCGTCTGGTGTATTGTAATTGTGTACATACGTATCAGTGAACAATGTGGAATGGCAGTCTATGTTACGCGATGTAGAAATGACCTCTGTTCGATTAATTGCCTGTTCTTCTGCTGATAAAGCGTGCTGAAATTCTAATGCCAGTTGTACCTTTTCATCCTTTAACATTAAATAGGAATTTTGAAAGTCAATAATTGCGTCGTGCTGTACCAAAAAATTCGTACCTAAAATAGCGTCTGTTGTCAATAAGGGAACAATCCAAAAATTAGAGTGGAACGTTTGACCTGCAATACAAAAAGATACGTGTGTCTGTAATTTTACATCTACTCCTTTACCAGATACTGCTTCTTTTACTTCAGTTTTGCCTAATGGTAACGTAGGATAAATATTCTCTTTGTTACATTCGTTGATTCATTTATAACTGATATAGGTGATCCAGAATCGATTACTGCTGAAAATGTGGATGATCCAATCTTTACTACAATAACAGGGTGCGAAAAGGTTTTTTGAATAACTGGTTTTTCATGCAAAAGTGTGTCTCGGATGTCGTCAAAAGTAATAACATTTATCGTGAACAAGGTTCTGTGCGTCAAAAGTAGTGCTTACGTTGCTGGAAGATGCAACCTGTACTGTATCTAGTCAAATTCTTTCTGACATGCTGTTATTTGCAGGGGGATGCTGTGGCATTTCAACTATCTGTACTGTTCTGTTATTTCGTCCTGACGTATTAGGTTCGGGATGATACCGACTGTCTGGTTCATTCATGATAATCTGTTGTTGCGCATGATTCTGCTGCTGATAAGACCTACTGTTATTAAATGTACGCTGAAAACTGTGCTCATTACTTTTACGTCTGCCATGATAGTCATTGCTATACGGCGCGTTGCGTAACGAGTTGAAATGGTGCGTCTTCTGCACGTAGTGGAGCCGACGCTATACGTGTAGGCGGCGAAACATTAAAGCTTGGCTCACCTTGCTGACCACATTGTTGGTTAGGTATGCTAACTGGCTGGCTTTTTTGTTGTTGTGGGGAAAAACCTCTATTGTTACCAACATGTGTTTGCTGTTGCTGATAATTTTGATATACTGATAATTAAAATTTTGTCTGTTATTTAAGTTCTGGTGGATGTCATTCCTGGAGCGTCTATAACCTTTGCTCTTAAAATAGCGTGGCTGATCATAATTACTGTATGCTTGTTGGCCTGGGTTATGTTGTGAAAAATTTTTGGTTATGAAGGAATAGTCTGATTGCTGAACTTCCAAAAGCTGTAGCAGATCTCTAAATGCCGAAATATTTTCTTTCTGTTGTCCTGTTAAAAGTGATACTCTTAACGATCGTGGTAATTTTGAAATACATAATTGGATTAGTGCTGACGCACTGTATGGCTCACATAAATATTGGTTTTGTTCTACCATGTGATCAAAAAATTGCGCGACAGTGGGAAAATTTGAGTTCTCATAATTCGGTAAGCTAATTAACTGATCCTTGATTCTGCGCTGTGTCGTCTTCGACCAATACGCTGACAGAAAAGCATTCTGAAATTCTTCTACCGAATAGCATTGTCTCGCGATCGGTCTCATACGAGTTGCCGGTTCGCCTTCCAAAAAACTGCAAATAAATTCAAGTTTGTGTGTTATGGGCCAAGTTGGTGGAAAAGCAAAGCTAAATTGTTGTATCCAATCCAAAGGGTGAATCTGTGTTCTGTCATTTTTAAATACATTAAATTTCCTAACAGATAGAAAGTGCTTGTAATCAAAATTATCGTCTCTGAATGTCTGAGCAGGCTCAGGATTGTATGATAATCTGTTTGTCTGTGACTGTTTGGAATCTAAGCCACGTACTCTCTGTAAATTACCTAAGTTATACTGGCTGTGTGAGTGTGACAAATGTTCAGAATGTGGCATACGCTGTGACGTGTTAGAGGCTGAAACATTTTTCATTTCTGTCACTTCTTGCTGTAAAGACGACAATTTTCTAAGCAATGTATTATTGGACGAACCTATCTCACTGATTGTCAGCTGTAAGTTTTGGAATTCGGGTGTTTGACTGAACGAAATTGGTGACGTTCCGTCTGATTTGGTGTCATTGTTATTTTCGATAACGTCAATACGACTGGCCAATTCATCATATTTTTCAGTCAGTGTTTTTACCTGATCGTCATTTTTAGTGTCACAAGCATTAATCTGTTTTTGCATTTTACGTGTGGTTTTGTTTAATTTCTTAACGTCTGCTTTAATGTCATCGGGATCCTGTATTAATTCCAGTTGTTCAAGTCTGCTGGTCACTGTCTGAAAGTCTACTGTGTGTGTGCCTGTTTTTGTTTTAAGATCGGAGATTTCATCATGCAATTCGGTGTTCAACTGTTTGATAGTATTGATTTCGTCTGATACTGTAGCAATGTTGGTGTCTACGTTTGTTTCTGCTTTAGTAGACAGCTTACGCTTATCTTCCGTCTCTGTGCAGTAATTGTTTCCGTGACTTGTTTCTTTACTTTCTTCTGTTCCTGTATGAATTTACGGTAACGCGTCTCACTGTTTTGTAAGTGGTGATTAAAACGTTCGTCAGTTTGGCTGTTCTGTTCAAATTTCTTGTCTACTTTCGCATCCAGTGTGCGTGAAAGTTCTGCTGACATTAATTTAAACTCGTCGCGTAACTGTGTTGCGTTTTCTGAACATTGTTTAGCGACTGCACTGATTTCATCTCCAAGTAATTTAGTTGTGGCAGCATGTGTATTGCGTATATCTTCACTATTATTCTTGGTACAGGCCTTAATTTCCTCACGTAATTGTTTTTTTAGTTTCATTGCATAGCTCCGCAACGGCTGTAATCTGTTCAGTAAGCTGTTCAATAGAGGCGTCAAGTTTTTCATTAATTTGTTTGAACGATCTGTCGTGGTTTTCATTCGACCGTTTGAAACTTTCATTAAGTTGTTTATAATTGTTGTCTTGTTTTTCATTCGACTGTTTGAGATTTTCATTAAGTTGCCAATACTGCCATAACTTGATCCAAGCCAAAATAAGCGACTCTATTCTCTGTACTGTGTGAAGGTATATCTACATTTGTCACGTTTTGTGTAACCATTTGGTCATTATCTGATTCATGAAAAGGTTTACTAATTGGATGAGCACTGTTGGTCACTGCATCGGAATCAAACAGATCTGACGTATTTTGAGTACATTGTTCATCTTCGCTAGAAACATTTATCTGTTTACTGTGTAAATTTTGCAAATCAGGTATGTCAAACTAGGCAACGTTCATTGTAGCGGAACGTGCCACGTCATCAGGTTTTAAATTTAGTGTGGACACAATTGAATTTGTTTGCTCATCATTTAGATTACAATCATTACTGGTGGTCGGCACACACTGCTTATCTGTTATTGGAGGATTATCATTATGATACTGAGTGTCGCAAGTATTATCAGTCAAATTATTCAAGCCGGCTTTTTCACTCATTACGCATCGCGATGTACTGTTGACAGTTTTTCGCGGCATTTTCGCAAGTCAAAAGTAGGTACAAAATCAAAGACAAAGCAAAAATGGAACAAGTACAATAACAACAAGCAGCAATAAATTGCCGATGATCTGTGAGAGAAGGAGTGACAAATTAGTAAATGCGTTGCGCCAGATGCAAACTGCATTTAACATTAAGTAAATAAGAACAGATATATAACTGACTACTTCTCAGAAATTCACAAGAAAATACGATCCTGGTCGGTTGTCGCCAGGTGTAACCTCCCAACGGTAAAAATAGGTATAACATTCACATTCAGTGTAACCTCCCAACAGTTCTTTATTCCGTAACCTCGCAATAATAACGTGATTAACCTCTCAATAAAAAAATGTGACTCATATGTAACCTCTCAATAATTGACTGAATGTGAATATAAACTGGTAAATTTGGACGTCAGCAGTACTGCGTCGTGGCCCTGAAAGATCATACTGAATAAATTGAAAATTCTTACTGTGGTGTCACCGCCAGACACCACACTTGCTAGGTGGTAACTTAAATCGGCCGCGGTCCTGTAGTACATGTCGGACCCGCGTGTCGCCACTGTGTAATCGCAAACCTAGCGCCACCACATGGCAGGTCACAAGACACGGACTAGACCTCGCCCCCAGTTGTACGGACGACATTGCTTGCGACCAGAGGTACGACGCCTTCCTCTCATTTGCCGAGAGACAGATAGAATAGCCTTCAGCTTAGTCCATAGCTACTACCTAGCAAGGCGCCATTTGTATCAGTGCTTATAGCGTACTAATATTCAAGAGAGATGTATTCCAACAAGAGAATAAAGTTAAGTATTATAAAACTACGTACTTGTCTTTAGTGCATTAATAAGTCTCCTGTTCCAGTACTTCAAGCCCGTCTGCGTTAGCTTAGCGTGCACCTAGCTACCTCATTGTGTCTATGCTGTATGAAATAGACACAAAATTATTTGGCGACGAGTAAAAGAGTTTGTATTAATTCGTTTGTGTCATGGCTTCGCCACAATCTCCAGATGTACTGTCCGAATTTTTTCGCTTGCAGAATCAGCAGACGCAGGCGTTATTGGAAGCCCTTGGACAGCTCGTCCAGGGTCAACGTGCGCTGCAAACCGATGCGGCAGCCGCCGTTTCTTCGCTACCGCTGCCACAAAACGCTGTTGCACCTCCCTTTCGGCCATACGTGGCGGCCGAAGAGTCGTGGACTGAGTGGTCCCGACAATTTGCCTTCCATCTAGCAGCCTACAGAATTCAAGGTAACGAGCGGCAGCCGTTTTTGCTTTCTTGTGTCGGTGTGTCTACCTACCGTGTGATAGTGAAATTGTTTCCCCGACGCGACGTAGCAACTCTGTCCTATGAAGAAATTTTGTTTGCTTTAGATGCCTATTTCAAAGAAACAGTAAATGTAGTTGCAAAACGGTATACGTTCTTTCGTACCAAACGTACGGCCGGTCAGACTAATAGGGAGTGGGTAGCAACTTTGCAAGGACTTACTAGGGAGTGTGCCTTTGAATGTGAATGTGGCCTTCCTTATTCAGACACTATGGTGCGTGATGCAATAGCACAGAACGTTTCTGATGTTCGCATAAGGGAACAGATTTTGAAACTAGTTAATCCCTCCCTTCAACAAGTGATAGACATATTGGATAGGCAAGACACACTTGACTTTGCTCAGGCATCTTTTGAAACTTCGCCAGCAGTGTGTCACATTAACGGGCCCGCCGGGCCCGCTGCACGGGACGCTAAGCGGCCCTCGCGCCCATCGCAGCAGCGGCAGCCTACCTTGCAAACACGTGCGCCGCGTAAGCAAGCAGCTGTAGTGAAATCATGCCCGCGGTGTGCAACTAGACATTCGCGTGAAAATTGCCCGTCACGCCAAGCTATTTGCTTTTACTGTCAAAAGAAGGGACATGTTCAAAGTGTTTGCCAGAAAAAGCTTCGATCAGACAATCACACAAATTCCAGGCCTTTTGCTTCGCGCCGGAATCGAACCCAGGACAATCGGGCTCGTGGACCTTCACCCATGGACATTCATGCAGTTCATTCCCACCCGTCCAGTGACACTTCAGCTAACAGTGACTGTGTTCGTCCCACCAAAAGTGTGCGTCGACGTCGCCGGAAATCCCGTAAAGTCGCAAGTGCTTCTGTACCTGTATCAGTTCAAATTGCACGTGACAGTCGCTCTTGTCGTCCGCAGGACAATAAACTTTTTGTGGACTTAGATTTTGAAGGCACAGTGATCCCATTCCAGCTAGATACGGGAGCTGCAGTTTCATTGCTCAATCACGACACGTACAAACAACTGGGCAAACCGCCATTGCGTGCCGCAAATGTTAAGTTAACTAGTTACTCAGGACAGCCGATCCCTGTGTTAGGACAGTGCAGCCTTATTGCAACATACAAGGGACAAACAAAACTTGTATCATTTTACGTTCTTCGTTCTTCTACTGCAGTGAACTTGTTTGGTTTAGATTTGTTTCAATTGTTTAATTTGTCTATAGTAAATCAGGTCCTATCAGTGAATCAGACTGTGCCTTCCGCCAGTGTTTCTAGTCTTTGTGCAGCATTTGCAGACATTTTTGCACCGGGCCTTGGTTGCGCTAAGAACTGTGAAGCACATTTGGAACTGAAAGGCAACGCGCAACCGAAATTTTTCAGAGCGCGCAATGTTCCCCACGCATTGCATGCTGAGGTCGCAAGAACCTTGCACGATTTAGAATCTCAAGGTGTAATTGAACGTGTGCAGGTTTCTCTCTGGGCCTCACCCTTAGTAATTTTGCCACAACCGTCCGGAAAATTGAGACTTTGTGTGGACTTCAAGGCAACTGTGAATCCACATCTTGTGACTGCAACTTTTCCTTTGCCCTGCCCGGCAGATCTTTTTGACAAACTGTGCCCGGGCAAATACTTTTCAAAATTGGACCTCGCAGATGCGTACTTGCAAATACCTGTGGATGAAGAATCCCAGCGCGTCTTGGTGGTCAACACGCATCTTGGCTTGTATCGCTTCAAAAGACTGCCATTCGGGTGTGCATCCACACCTGCTTTCTTTTAGCATTAATTCCAAACAGGTTTGTGCGCAATGCTTCTTCCATTTCCGCTCCGCTTCATCGCTTACGCCGTAAAGGTGTTCCGTTCGTCTGGACGACGGAATGCGAACGCGCCTTTCGCCAGTTGAAATCGGCGTTACTTTCAAATACTTGCCTTACGCCATTCGATCCCCGAAAACCCCTTTTGTTGATGGTAGATGCATCGGATTTCGGGATCGGTGCTGTGCTTGCGCACAAGGATGGCTCGCATGATCGCCCTATTGCCTTTGCGTCCAAATTGCTCTCATCTGCGCAAAGAATTTATTCACAAATAGAGAAAGAAGCTTTAGCTCTCGTGTTTGGTGTTACCAAGTTCCATGACTTCTTGTATGGTCGTCACTTTACCATCGTCACGGACCACAAACCTTTGACATCGCTTTTTCATCCGACCAAGCCTGTACCTCCACGTACAGCGCAGAAATTCATTCGCTGGTCGCTTTTTCTCTCGCAGTACCGCTACGATATCTTGTATCGGTCCACTGCTAAGCACGGAAACTCTGATGCGTTGTCCCGTTTGCCTGTTGCTGAGGATAAAGCATTCGATTCTTCCGAACTTGCTTGCATGTTCATTGATTCGGCAACCGATGACGTGGTCGAATCGTTTCCGATTGATTTTCGTCGTGTAGCTGCAGCCACAGCTGCTGACCCTGTCCTTGCTACTGTTTTGCGTTTTGTTGCTACGCAATGGCCCTTGTCAAAGTCACGGATCGCGGATCCTTTGGTTCGCCGTTTTTTTGCTCACAAGGAGAGACTTTTTGTACGACGTGGTGTTTTGTTGTTGCGTTCCGATAATGATCAATCCCGAGTCGTAGTCCCACGTTCGTTACAGTCCTCTGTCTTAAAGCTTCTTCACCAAGGACATTGGGGTCTAGTGCGTACGAAACAACTTGCTCGTCAGCACTGTACTTGGTTCGGAATCGATGCTGCGATTACGAATATGTGCTCCTCTTGCGTGGCGTGTGCCGAACAACAATCCGCACCGCCGCGGAAATTCTTTGCATGGCCGAAAGCCACTTCCCCTTGGCAACGCTTGCACATCGATTTTGCTGGTCCATTCTGGAATGCTCGATGGTTGGTTGTGGTCGATGCTTTCAGTAATTTTCCTTTTGTTGTCCGGATGTCTTCCACGACGTCTTCTGCCACAATCCAAGCCTTGTCTGCCATCTTTTGCATTGAAGGTCTTCCGCAGACTATTGTTTCCGACAATGGCCCACAATTCATGTCCGCAGAATTTCGGTCATTCTGCAACGCCAATGGTATTCACCATCTGACATCCGCGCCGTTTTCGCCTCAGTCCAACGGTGCCGCGGAACGATTGGTCCGGACTTTCAAGTCACAGATGTTGAAATTGAAAGAGTCGCATTCTCGGGAGGACGCATTGTTGCTCTTTTTGTCTTCGTATCGCTCTCAGCCCCGCGATGGTCGCTCGCCAGCTGAATTGCTCCATGGTCGTCCTCATCGCACCCTGATGTCTTTGCTGCATCCGCCGCATCAGGTTCCTGTGCAGCGGCGGACTCCTGCTTTTGGTCCTGGCGACGTTGTCTATTATCGCAACTATCGCGGTTCACAGCGTTGGCTCGCAGGGCGCATTCTTCGCTGCCTCGGCCGCGCGATGTATTTGGTTTTGGGGGCCTCTGGTGAGGTGCGTCGGCATCTCAATCAGCTGCGCCTCTGTCGTCGCCTGGGTTCTGCCGCTCCCCGTCTGCTTTCAGCGACGGAGCCGTCAGGTCAGCGCCCTGGGGACCCATCTACTGGCTCGCCTCATCCCCAGGTGTTACCGACGCTGCCTTCCATTTTGCCTCATGGCGTCGCGCCGCCGCCGCAGCCGCCGCCGGCGCCGCCCGCAGTGGACGCGTCGCTGCGACCGCCTGGCGCCTCCCTGGGTCACGCGCCGCCGCTCGCTTCCCGTGACCAGCCGTCCTCCGCCATGGACCTCTTGCCCGCTCCGGACCAGATGTCGTCTTCGCCCGTCGGGTGCTCCGACCACATGGAGGTCGACCCTTCGGCCCCTCTTGTCTCGTTACGTGCGCATACACCTCATGTTGACGTGCACCCTGGACTAGGTTTGCAGGCGTTTCCTAGCTCCCCTCGGACCGAATGGCCGGGTGCGGGTGGCACAGCCTCGCCTGTTGTTAGGCTCCCCACCTCATCGCATACGTCAACATGGGGTCCTCCCCACGGCGGGCGGAAGCCTTATCTCACGACCGTTCGCCGATTTGCGGGGGAGGAATGTGGTGTCACCGCCAGACACCACACTTGCTAGGTGGTAACTTAAATCGGCCGCGGTCCTGTAGTACATGTCGGACCCGCGTGTCGCCACTGTGTAATCGCAAACCTAGCGCCACCACATGGCAGGTCACAAGACACGGACTAGACCTCGCCCCCAGTTGTACGGACGACATTGCTTGCGACCAGAAGTACGACGCCTTCCTCTCATTTGCCGAGAGACAGATAGAATAGCCTTCAGCTTAGTCCATAGCTACTACCTAGCAAGGCGCCATTTGTATCAGTGCTTATAGCGTACTAATATTCAAGAGAGATGTATTCCAACAAGAGAATAAAGTTAAGTATTATAAAACTACGTACTTGTCTTTAGTGCATTAATAAGTCTCCTGTTCCAGTACTTCAAGCCCGTCTGCGTTAGCTTAGCGTGCACCTAGCTACCTCATTGTGTCTATGCTGTATGAAATAGACACAACACTTACCTCAATGAAGTCGCAAGATAACGCGTATATATCTGCTCCTATAAGAAATTTTTCTGGCACAGCCCAGTGCAAAGCTGGCCGCTAGATTTGTCATGTATAAAAAGAAGCAACTGATTTTTCTTTACGATAATCGGGATGACCATGGGTTGCATAAATCAGTAAATTCTTTCAATTCAGATGAATGATTGTCAAAAAAGTTAATTTTATAAAAAGATTATTATTAAAAGATTTTTTTGAAACATTTACATGGGACTTGATATGACAATAGTACGAATTTAGTTGTAACAAACTACATATGCACGCGGCTGCTTTTACCTTATACTACATCGCTCAGGCACCGCCAACTCCATACACCCGACTGCTAGCTACTATTTACTCCTACTGCCGGAGCTACAACTACTACTCCTGCCGGCACTGCTCTCTGGCCTGCGATTCTCTTATAGCTTACATATCGCTGGCAGCACGCGATCAATGCATCGAAAGTACATCTTCTCAAGTGCGCTAGCAATAAATTCTTTAGTCATGGACCTCTTACAGGCTGTTCACATGATAGCTTATAAAGCAATGAAAATGTTCACTCAAACAGAAAATGAAGTTGCTCGAATAAATAGACTATTATCCAACAAGAATACTGGATGAAACACTAAAAGAACTTGTATAAAGCAACAAGTTGTACAGGTAATAAAGAAGATGAAATTTAAAAAGCGTGTGTAGATGATTTATGCGTGGGTAAACTAAAAGAAGCAATCAGCTCCACAAAGAATAGAAAAGCTTCTTGTACAGAACTTATAAACTCGGACCTGCTAAATATGGAGGCATTTTATTACACAAGAGACTAGGACATTTATGTAATATACGCTGGGAAATCAAACTGTTAAAAAAACATGGTCACAAACAAAAGGTAATGTCGCAGTTTAAAAAATAAGACATCAGTAACTGTGAAGATTATAGCAGATTCAGCTATCTAGAAGCTGCAAGTGGTAGGGTACTAGCAGCATCAGTGCAATTTTTACATCAAATTGATACGGAAATTAATTAAATTGATCAATTAATTCCCCCCTGACGATGCCCACCCCCATCCATGACCACGTCCACCCTCAACCCACGACAACACCCACCTCCGCCACCAGAGGACATGATGTGTTTTTCTCAGCTTGCACGTGAGCGCCAGATTCCTCCTCCCCTACATCTACATACATACTCCGCAATCCACCATACGGTGCGTGGCGGAGGGTACCTCGTACCAGAACTAGCATCTTCTCTCCCTGTTCCACTCCCAAACAGAACGAGGGAAAAATGACTGCCTATATGCCTCTGTACGAGCCCTAATCTCTCTTATCTTATCTTTGTGGTCTTTCCGTGAAATGTAAGTTGGCGGCAGTAAAATTGTACTGCAGTGGGCCTTAAATGCTGGTTCTCTAAATTTCCTCAGTAGCGATTCACGAAAAGAACGCCCCCTTTCCTCCAGAGACTCCCACCCGAGTTCCTGAAGCATTTCCGTAACAAATCTAGCAGCCCGCCTCTGAATTACTTCTATGTCCTCCCTCAATCCGACCTGATAGGGATCCCAAACGCTCGAGTAGTACTCAAGAATAGGTCGTATTAGTGTTTTATAAGCCGTCTCCTTTACAGATGAACCACATCTTCCCAAAATTCTACCAATCAACCGAATACGACTATCCGCCTTCCCCACAAATGCGATTACATGCTTGTCCCACTTCATATCGCCCTGCGATGTTACGCCCAAATATTTAATCGACGTGACTGTATCAAGCGCTTCACTACTAATGGAGTATTCAAACATTACGGTATTCTTTTTCCTATTCATCTGCATTAATTTACATTTATCTATATTTAGAGTTAGCTGCCATTCTTTACACCAATCACAAACTCTGTTCAAGTCATCTTGTATCCTCCTACACACCCTCCCCCTCCCAATCCCCTTCCCATGTACAACATTGGCCAGAATTTCAAATTTGGTAGGAATTTCGAATTTTCGCAGGAATTTCTTTGTCCCAGCGCTGTGCTTATGTCCCACCTCAACCCCCATCCACGAATTGGTGGGATATTAAATATCGTGGTACCCTCCCCTCCCCCCCCCCCCCCCCCGCCACAACACATGAAAGTTCTCCAGATGCAGGAAGGAAGGTTGTTGTGCTTTATTTATTTTGTTGGGAAAATGAAGTAAAGATAGGTTCAAATTAAGCAATTAAAAAATAAATGTTGGGCCTAATTACACAACTATATATGTAGTGCGACACAAGGACAGCCTAAAATTGCAATACAATTAAAAAACTGATGATACCACTAGAAACTAGTAACAGACATACTCAAACTCTACCCTTCACCTACGAGCTGGTGGGAAAAAAGCAGGGGTGTGAGGTACTATCTTTATTCTTTTTGGCTGAAAATATGGTCAAGAGATGAGATGCTGGTGGTGGACAGAGAGGAGTTTAAAAAGTGTATTAGCGGTAAGCATACAGTATCTATTGTTGTTTGACATCAGAGTTCACTACACACGTCTGTTCAAAAACCACCGTACGGTCTAACTAACCGAAGCCTATACATGCTAGCACAACTGATGGAAAAATGTATCATAGTTCGAATTACACTTCGAAACTGTCATGAAAAAACCAACGCTCATGATGAATGGGTCATAATGAAACGCATGTACTGGGGAAAATCGTCATTCTAAAAGACTGCAGAGGGGGGTGATCATATAGCGTGCATTTTCGTCGATAGGCGCTCACAAACTGCCGAAAAACGAGGCCCTCTTACCTTCCTTCATGACTCCCCAACTCTCCTTCCCTCGATCCGCCCACATACAGGGAGAACGCAGGACTTTCAAATGGCCAGCTGCTGCACCGTTCTTTGTGTGGTCACTAACCTCCTTGCGGCGAGGCGCCGTCGCCAACACAATAGCATGTATAGTCAACTAAACGGTAGGAGACCAAAGGACAGTTGCCCCAAGTGCAAGTTATTCGACTACCCACAGTCGACTCGCCCCCTCACGCCCACCTTTCTGCGATGGAGAACAATTGTATTTAACATCAACGTATCTCTTACCATCGAGCGTCGATTAAAAAGGAGAACACAATCGCGACGCTTATAAATGTCCTCTTTCCACTAAAATAGGTGCAGTCCATTTTCTTTCAGTTTTATCAGCAAAATCGGATAGTTTTTTATGTTTGACTGCGGGATACAATTTGCATCTCATTATTTTGTGGCGTCCAACGAAGTGCACAACCGCCGATCACAAATAATCATCAGAGACATTTCCACCCTGCGTAAGCCAGGAAAAAGAAACTTCGATTATTTTGCTTTGAAAATTAACGATCACCGCAGAATGTCCTCATTATCTAGAAACCGTCATTGGAGTAAAGAAAAAGCGACAATTTAAACTCCAAAGAAAAAAACCATTTATATTAAGAAATTTCTTTCAGCTTGATGGACATATTATGCGACCTGGGAGGATCTCTCGCATTCAGTGTCTGTAAATAAACTGCCATCCACGCATGTATCACAAACATTTCAGACCAGTGAAATAACATTAGAGAATACAACTTTCACGCCATTGGCTCCCATATCGGAAAAAAGACATTCATTTTACGTTCGACAACAATAAGCTATAATTCAAAAGGACCTAGCTGTTTTGTACACCGTGGCAGGTCCCGTTTTACCAATGTAATACTCTACCATACTAGTATTTAAGAAGCAAATCGTGAGATCCTGTCTCGCCCTGTGTATGTAGGATATCGAAATTTCGTTAAAAGATATCGTCAAAACAAAAAATAAAAACAAAAAAAGAAAAAGGAAATGCCTGTCAAGAACCATTCTGCGGCGCCCTAGCCATCTCCTCAACCCATCAGGAGGCACATTGTTGATATCAATTTGATAGGCTAAGAAATTAAATTGATCATGAGAGTCAGTTTGCATGGCGAATAATTTTGTTTTCAGTAGTCGGATTACACTGACCAGGTAGGTCAAATGAGAATCCGTGGAGGGAAGCCGATGTTCTTTTCGAGGAACACTGTGGAGAACCGACATTTGAAGCTGACCACAGAGACATTCTACAGCCCACACCATGCATTTCGCATGAGGACCGCGTAGCGAAAAACACAGTTGTAGTGACTATGTTACCATTACCCTGCATAAAATGTGGTCTTCAGTCTGCAGGCACACACAAGCTGCTGATAGCTTTACGCTTTCTGGTAGAAATGCTGTCTGCGATTTGGAATCAAGTCTATCCATTCTACCACATATTTGCTTTGGATCCTGCAGAGACGGATTTTAATAATTATAGGCACTGGTGAATCATATTCGTGCCACTCTCATATCTCGAAACGAGTGTACACCACCACATACATTGTTTTTTTCTACCATGACTTAGAGATCTGTCTCAGCTGCTGCGAAACTGACAGCAACAAGTTTCGATCCTTCTGCTCTCACAGAAACCTGAACGTCGCATGGTGTAAACTAAACAGCTACCACAACAAAGGGTGGTAGAAATAAAACTCATAGGCGATGTTTCTCATTGACAAAAATGTGGAAAACATCACAACACACGGAAATTGGAAGAGTTTGCAGTATTGCAGAGCGCTTCCAACAGCTATTCGAAGGTGATGACCTGTACAGTTAATCTCAGCTTCCCCACCTAGATGTTAGCGGATATCTCATTGTTCCACTTCGAAAAGCATTGTTCCTTCACTTTGCTGTCCTGTACATGATTACTGTTCCGGTGTTGACCATCGGCGGAAGGTGCTGTTCACAACATGCACGACGTAGTACAAATAAAAGGAGGTACTGTCATGTAATTGGTGAAAAAAAAATTTTAAAAATAAAAATAAAACCATGTAAAGGGCATTTCATCATATGGAAATAGGACGAGTCTGCGGCATTGAGCAACACTTCCAAACAACTGTATGAAGGTGACGACCTCTACACTTAATCCCATGCTCCACAGCGACAAGTAGCAGATACCAGTGTTTCGCCAAGGCTCCCTCCATCTCAACTGAGTGATATCAGTCAGTCATTATGCGGTAATCAACAGTGTACCCAGTGGACAGTTAGAATCGGAAAGACACCATTGATATGGTGACGACGCCACATTGCTGGCGGAGAATGAAGATGGCCTACAAAGATTTGTGAAGAATATCATCTGGTGGTTTCAGAAAAGAAAGAAAAAACAACGACCTTTAAGGGAAAACACTTGTACGGTAAAAGTTATGACTTATAGTAGAAAAATAGACCAGATCAAACGTTTTAACTACTTATATTGCAGCGTCACATATGAGTATGACGATGACATAGTGAAGAAATCAGCAAAGTTTGGGTATATAGATGAAACAATAAAAAGATGTCTAAAAAATAAAACAAGGAAAATGCAAGACAATGTCAGTCCTATGCTTGTTTACGGAAGTGAATCATGAATTAAAAATAAATGCCAAGGAAGTCGAACACAAGCAACAGAGATGAGATTCCTAAGAGCATTAAACGAATGCACAAGAACTGACAGATTTCGAAATTCGAAAATACAAGAAAAGGAGAAAGTGGAACGAACATCTTGAAAGAATGCATGGAGAAAGATTACCTCTCCAGGGAAGAAGATTTAACCCAGTTGGGAGAAGAAGTTAGGGAAGATCGAGGAAGTGATGGGAATCATAAAAGGTAAAACAAAAAAAGGCCTAATACTTGCAGTGAAGATAATGAGATGTTTCATTTACTTGTCCCAGTGACCGGGGGACGAGCTTCTCAGTTTTCAGCCAGGTTGGTTTAAAACTGATAAAATCGATAAGGAAAATGATTTTCATTGATGATGTTAAAAATATTGACTACTGAACTGTTCGTATTTAAACTTGAAAAATGTAGAAAGTAAAATGAAAATGAATATAGAAAGTGAAAAGTTCCTTCGTCTCGGTCTCGGAGCTTCGACGGCGTCGCGCAACGTTTCATTCGCGGCCCCGACTAGAATCTACGCGGTCGTGGCAGGAAAGACACGTTACGCGTCGTATGGCTTGCAAGATTAGCTAGGCAAACGTTCGTCGACGTACCCGGAAAAACTATCGCCAATGCTACACTTATAAAGTCAGTCTAGGTAATGGTTTATCTCGTCGGTAGTCCAAAATTAGCGATTAATGCCCATCAGCTATGTAAACGCATTCAGAAAGTCAGGGGTCGAACCAGTGGACTGAAAAACACACAAAACTGTACAGCACCTCTGTTTTCTAGCAACTATCAACTATGATCTCCACGAATACCAAACAAAATCTGATAACTGTTCAAAGTTATTAAATCAGACCCACACAGGAAAAGCACAGTTCAATTTTCCATGGAAAAAAACGTAATTTATTGCTTTCAATTAGAGCCAGTCATATCCTTCTCTTTCATTAAACATGACTTCCAGCTCGACAATAGTTCCACGTTCTGATACGAAACCTCTTCTTACCAAGTACGCACACTCACCAAAACACAACACTCACCTAGAAAGCAAGAAAATGATTAACAAAGTACTCTACGCTCTACATGGAAACGCACTTAGAAACTCATTTAAGGTTTCCACATTGGAGAAATAATATTACGGAAAATCAATAAATCGCGATTTGATACACTCAAAACTCAAAACATCACCTTCACTCCACAGGTCCCACAACGTACCTCCTACACCCAGAAGGGCTGTTGTCCTATTCTCTCGCTATTTCACGAACTCCAAACACTTCCACAAAACTGTTGCGACATTCAGGCCAATAGTCCAATCAGTGGCGAAATCAGTATACAGACATCACTATTGTTCACTTCTTGCACCCGATAATAACTGTCCTCTCTGAAGTCATGATTACACGCAAGAAATTTCGCAAAATTCTTTCAAACTGATACAGGAAAACATCTGCCTCCATAGGAAAGTCTGTATACCTAAGCCACCTTACCACCCTAGCAGGTTAGACGGATTATGTAGGAAATAACACATCAGCTCCGAGGAGCTGGACGAAGTCCCTACCAACAAACTGTGGAAACCGAGTTCGATGTCAGCAACAATCAAGAAGACAACGCCACATCGCGGCCAGGAATGATACGTTGCAACAAAATATAGCGCAGATAGGTGAATAATAGGGTTGGTTGCTACACTACAGAAATTTGGTAGAATGTGATGTGAGCCGAACCATGGTATGATGAGGAAAGGAGCAGGGAAATGGACACAGGGAACCCTGATGGATAGAAAAGGGGGAGAAAAGTTGCAGGGAGGGGGGTGGGTAGCTACACTACAGAAATTTGGTAGAAAAATGGGATGTGGGCCGAGCCATGACATGATAAGGAAAGGAGTACAGAAAGATGGACACAGAGATGGGGAACCCTGATCGATAGGATAGGAAGAGACAAGCTATAGCTGACCGCTCCGTGCATAACGAATCGGATTTCGTTGTCTCCGAAAGGAAGGTCATTCGGTGCTGACCGAGGTTTTTTAACACAAATTAATTAAAAATGCGTGTGACACTGTACGATTGCCTGAGTGTCTCCCTCGATACAGCAACGTTTATGAAAATTGTAATAACCATAACGAATGTCCTGAAAGGATCCAAACTAGCAGATAGGTAAAATGTTTCACCAGCAATAAGTTATCAAGGCAGCAGAATGACAAGGTACATGTCGACCCAACAGCACCTTCTCTTATACGCCTGGGAGAATCATTTATACTACGACTGACCAGTTGAGGGAAGAATCAGTTACAATACTTTAACATCGAAAGGGTATGAGTTTCACTGTAGCAGAACGATGAGTCTCTGGCAAAAGTGTCGTACTATGACATGTCGACGTCTAGAGACGATACCGTTACGACAGTGATGTGTGTGTGTAACAAGTACATAAAAGATCATCGTACACAGCAACGGGTGCATACTGTGCCCCAAATTTGATCACACCGCGCTACGAGCGCCATTTTAATCGTCACAATGTACTGTACAGCTTCATCTATTAAGCTCTCTCTCTGTTTTGGAGCAGTACGACTGGTGTGTGCCTATGTCGACTGTTCGACGCTATCTATTATAGTTGGACTGGTAGTGTGCACAGAATCGCCCCAAAGCTATATTTTTCTTAAACCACATTTGATACGTCCCTGGCGCATTGAACAGTTTGTATTGTTTTGCTTGTGTTTTTAGTCGTCTGACTGATTTGACGTAGTCTGCTGAGATTTCCTCTCCTGCCCTAATCTTAATCTCTCCATTTCATAGTAGGACTTACTCCCAATCTCTTCAGTCATTTGTTCTATATATTCTAATCTCTATCTCCTATAATTTTTGCTCCCTCTAGTGCCATGAAAGATATTTCTTTACGTTGTTTTATCTATGCTGGACCTTGTGGACTCCGCGGTCGTTGAATAATGCAACCAGTCTTCTTTAACTTCTTAGCCATAACCGGTTTCGGGCGTTCATGCCCATCTTCATATGGTCTACGTTTCAAGTGCTAGAGCTGAAGACATGCTCCTCATAAAAACGTTTGTTTAATTGGAAACGTAACCCAGCTGAATATGGAGATGAATTCCCGAAACCGATTATCTGTCCAAAATAAAAGTTTTTGTGGCTGGTTGCGTTATTTACCAACAATTACTTCTTTGTGTCTCAATACATGTCGTATCATCCTGTTCCTCCTTCGAGTTACTGCTTACAACATACTCCTTTTCTAACTAGTTCTGAAGAGAGCCTTTCATTTCTTATCATATCAACGAAATTAAGTTCCAGCATCCATCAGTAATACAACATCTTTGCTCTTCGATTCTATTCTTTTCCAGTTCTAACATAGTATATGATTCACTTCCAATCACTACTGTGCTTCAGACATACGTTTCCAGAGACTTCTTTCTCAAGCAGAGGCCAATGTTTGATATGTATTGACCATTTTTGGTGATGAACGCTGTCTTTGCCTGTCCTAGTCTGCTTATTATGTACTTCTACCTTGTGCATCTACATCTACATATATGCTCTGCAAGTCGCCGTAAGGTGCATGGCGGAGGGTGTGTTGTACCACTACCAGTCATTTCCTTTTCTGTCCCATACGTAAAAAGAACGAGGGAAAATTACTTTCTGTCTGCCTCCGCACGGGCCCTAATTCCTCTTATCTCATTTTCATGGTCCTTAACGCTAAATGAACATTGGTGGCAACAGACTCGTTCTGCAGTCAGCTTCAAAAGCAGATTCTCTTAATATTCTGAACACTGTTCCGCGGAAAGAATGTCGTCTTCCTTCTACGGCCTCCCATTTGCGTTCACGAAGCATCTTCGTAACATTCTTGTGTTGATCCAACCTATTGGTAACAAATATTTAATCTGGCCTGGCCTATTAATCTGCATTAAAATACACACGTCAAAAAAAGTTTTGCATCACCTCGGTTCCGAGAGTTCCGGAACCTGTGCAGAAAATTGGAATATAGATCAACATAAAGACCATTTCCGTCTTTTTGCTCATGAAAACCACACATTGCATGTTGTACCACCATGCAGCGAGACCTTCAGAGGTGGTGGTCCAGATTGCTGCACACACCGGTACCTCTAATACCCAGTAGCACGTCCTCTTGCATTGATGAATGCCACCCCAAAACAGCAGGGAATCTCCACCCTGCTGCACTCGCTGGACAGTGTGTTCAAGGCGTTCAGCCTGACCCGGTTGCCTCCAAACACGTCTCCGACGATTGTCTGATCGAAGGCATATGCGACATTCATCGGTGAAGAGAACGTGGTGCCAATCCTGAGCGGTCCATTCGGCATGTTGTAGGGCCCATCTGTACCGCGTTGCATGGTGTTGTGGTTGCAAAGATGAAGCTCGCCATGGACGTCGCGAGTGAAGTTGCGCATCATGCAGCCTATTGGGTACAGTTTGAATCGTACTACGACGTCCTGTGGCTGCCCGAAAAGCATTAAACATGGCGGCGTTGCTGTCAGGGTTCCTCCGTGCCATAATTCGGAGGGAGCGGTCATCCATTGCAGTGGTAGCCCTTGGGCGGCCTGAGCGAGGCATCTCATCGACAGTTCCTGTCTCTCTGTATCTCTTCCATGCCCCAACAACATCGCTTTGTTCACTCCGAGATGCATGGACACTTCCCTTGTTGAGAGCCCTTCCTAGCACAAAGTAACAATGCGGACGCGATCGAACCGCGCTATTGACCGTCTAGGCATGGTTGAACTGCAGACAACTAGAGCTGTGTACCTCCTTCCTGGTGGAATGACTGGAACAGATCGGCTTTCAGACCCCGTCCCTCTAATACGTGCTGCTCATGCGTGGTTGTTTAAATCTTTGGGCGGGTTTAGTGACATCTCTGAACAGTTAAAGAAACTGTGTCTGTGATACAATATCCACAGTCAGCGTCTGTCTTCAGGTGTTCTTGGAACCGGGGTGATGCAAAACTTTTTTTTTTTATGTGTGTACCTTTTTGGGTATAGAGTCTTTTACTAAAGAGCAGACCAATTAGAAATTTTGTCTCAGTCATTTTGCATCCTTCTACAGGTATTCGACGACACCCTCCCGTACATCACAACATATCGGCGAACAATCGCAGACTGCTGCTCGCACTGTCCGCCAAATCATTTATCTATAGAAAGAATAAGAGCGTTCCTATCACACTTCCATTGGGTATTCCTGACGATACCCTCGTCTCTGATGAACGTCATTATTAAGGACAACATACTAGGTTCTACTGCATAAGAAGTCTTTAGGTCACTCACATATCTGGGAACCTAGCCCATGTGCTCGGACCTTCGTTAATAGTCTGCAATGGGGCGCTCCGTCAAACGTTTTCCGGAAATCTGCATATTGCCCTTCATCCGTCTTGAATGGTTTTTCTTCCAAGATAGCACTATTTCAGAATTTTGTCTGCTTCGCTGCTCCCAATTTCGTTATTAACTTTTTCGTTAATCTCAGCTTGCTGCACCACATTGTCGTCTTTTTTGTTAACTTTCACTTAATATGTTGTGCACACTATCCTATTAATTCCAGGCAACAGGTACTATAATTCTTCTTCATTTTCACAGAGGACAGAAGTATCATCGTATCTTACTACTGTGAATGGCCAGAAAGGTCAGCACACACACACACACACACACACACACACACACACATAGGGAGAGAGAGGAAAATACCAGCTGACACGTAGTGTGACAGATTCTGAAATCAGATACTGTGTTGAAAGGCGCACCTAATACGAGTACACTGATGAGCCGAAACGTTATTAGCAATAAAGCTGCCACAGACTGGCGTCAGTCCTGCATCACAGAGGTGGGCAGCCTCCGACTTCCACTTTCTGTGGCAAGGCGTCGACGTCCAACAACTTTTTAGTTACTTAGTTACACGTTCCATAGATCATTTCAACGACTCTCTTATCGATAGGATGTGAAACAAGTGAGTTTAGAAGATACGTAAGGTCACCTTTTTTTTTTTTTTTTTTTTTTTAGTGGCTACCAGCTTTTAAGCAGACATCCGTCAGTGGAATACAAGTAGTTTTCCAGGAGAAATGATTTTAAATTAGATTTAAAACATCTTTCGCTAACTTCGAGTTACTGAGTAAATGATCGAAAATTTTTATTGATGCATTCTCTCTGGTCCGAGGACAACATCAACAATTGGTAATAAAGGCCGTTTTCCCTCTAGTGTTGTAGGTATATACATCACTGTTCTTCTCAAATTTTGATGAATTGTCTGCGTTGAATTTCATTAGCGAAAATACCTGTTGTGACGGCGCAGTTAAAATGACTAGCTTCTTGAAGAGATACCTACATGATGCCCGTGGTTAACCACCACATATTATTCTTACTGCTCGCCTTTGTGCAATCAGTACTTTCTTTTCTAAGTGATAAGTTTCCCCAGAAAACTATTCCATACAACATTATTAAGAGAAAATATGCAAAATATGTCAGGTATTTGATACGCTTGTTTCCAAAATAAGCAATTACATGGAAAGCAATTGTGGCTGAGTTTAATTATTGGAGAAGCTCAGCAATATTCTTCTTCCATTTCAAGTGTTCATCAACATGTACAGCCAACAATTTGGAGCATTCTACTACACTTACTGAACCCTACTCATATGCTACATGGTATGACTTTATTTGTTGCTCAGAAACGAATGTTATGTGTTTTTCAAAATGCAGAGAAAGTCCATATTTGGAGAGCCATTTAATAATTCTTTGGAAAATATCGATTACAAAATCGTCTGTTGCTTTCTCTCTAATGGTATTTACTACAATACTGGTATAATCTACAAAAAGCATCAATTTTGCTCGTTGAAAATTAAGTGGAAGGTCATTCACACATATAAGTAACAGGAGTGGACCCAAAATTGAACCCTGTGGGAATCCCTTTATCATTAATTTTCTACTTTTCAAAATTCTATCGTTGTCTAAATTGTTTTGCACAACCTTTTGCATTCTGTTTGTGAAATATGATTCAAACCTGCTGTGTGAAAGACCATAAATTCCATAAAACTTGAGTTTTTCTAAGAGGGTATCATGATCTACGCAATCTAAAGCATTGGAGAGATCACAAAAAATACCAGCTGGTGATATATTACTGTTTAAGGCTGTACTATTTCATGAGCGAGTGTATAAACAGCATTCTTAGCTGAGCAACCTTTCTGGAATCGAAACTGCGATGTATTAAGTAAATTGGTTCCACTTACATATGCGACTACACTTGAGTACAGTACCTTTCCGAGTATTTTGGGAAAAGACATCTGCAAGGGAACTGAATGATAATTGTTTAAGATTGTCTTGTCACCTTTCTTAAGAAGTGGTTTAATAATTGTAATAATTGCATTTTTAAACCTGCCTGGAAAGATTCCTTATTAAATTGGAACAACTTTTCAGAATTTTGTTTGAGGTTCCATCAACCCCGCAGGAGCTCTTGTTTTCTAACATTTTTGTAATTGAATTATTTCAGTGAAAGACATTGGTGCTACTTCCAGTTGCTTAGAGTATGTGGAATGACATTTTTAATAAATTCTCTTACTCCTATATTTGCTACTACATTTAAAAAGTGATTGTTAAAACAGTACTTGGAACTTGTGAATTTTCAGTTACAACATTGTAATGTACTTTAATTGTTATGATATCTTGTACACTGAGTAGCTGTCCTGTCTCCCTTTCGAGTGTCACACATAGTTTTAAACTTATTTATTTCTGTCAGGACATGCATATTTCTGGACATTTTAATTACTTTACTTAAAATATTTTTTGTAGTATGCAAGTAGTGTCAGATCTTAACTTACTCTGGCTTTACATAAATTTCCCTCTTACCCTTACATGAGATTTTAATTTCCTCAGTTATCCACGGCCAACTTGTTTCTTTTTACTCAGTCTTTTGGATAACTTATAGGTAAGCAGGTTTCAAATATTTACTCAAATTTACTGTGGAATATACTGAATCTGACATTAGCATCTCTTTCTGTATGTACCTCATCCCACGCCACCGCTTTTACCTTATTCTTAAAACGTTGTATCCTATTCTCATTAATAAGCCTCACTGCATCGTATGAACGTGCCTCTGGGCTGTATGGTGCCATACTGTTTATTTCCATTCATGGTGTATCATGATAAAATAGTGTATTAGATTGGGTACACATTAATTGTTTCCGGCTGAGTGCTGTCTGAAAAAATGTTATCAGTGTTCTACTATTTTCCTACTCATTTTTCTTGTCCATAACTTTTAAGAAATCTACACTGAAATCTCCAAAAACTACTAACTGTTTCTTCTCGTCTCACAGGTAGTTCAATAACGCATCTAGATTTGTCATAAGTAGCTGAAATTTCCCTGGAGTGGATCTGTAGACTGTTTCGATTATCAGAGCAGTTTTCTGCAGTAACAACTCGTGGTTTCACAGTCCTTAACAGAGTGTTGGTACATTTTGGTACTACAATATGGCAGCAACTTGGTAGGTTTCCACATGTGTATCGAATATTAGATGTCTAGTCACAGGAGGCACAGTTCTTGTAAATAGTAGGCCAGGTTCGCAGGAGAGCTTCTGTTAAGTTTGGAAGGTAGGAGACGAGGTACTGGCAGAAGTAAAGCTCTGAGGACGGGGCGTGAGTCGTGCTTGGGTAGCTCAGTCGGTAGAGCACTTGCCCGCGAAAGGCAAAGGTCCCGAGTTCGAGTCTCGGTCCGGCACACAGTTTTAATCTGCCAGGAAGCTTCAGCAGGCCAGTGGTTTTTGCATTCGGATCTGGTGGACGAGGTCATTTGCCGATGTGATCCATCAGGTCAGATCAAGCGGATTTGCTAGCCTAGACATCAACATACCTTCACGATAATGCGCCTCGAAGCACCATAGCATGACTGTGGCCTTGTGACACAGGTAGTTACGCTGCTAGAAGATGCCATCTCTGTAGTGTAAGACATCAGGCATGAAGGCATGCAGCTACTCTGCAGTAATGTGCACGTAATACATAGTAGTCACAATACTCGCAATTACTACCAAAAACCTCCTGAAAGCCAAGGTAAATGCCCCTGTACTACGATTCAGCCTCATCGGCCTTTGTCAGTGAAGCAGATGTTCGCCTGCGGATGACAGCGCTTTTTTTTATTTTTTCGTTCATCAGTCTTCTGACTGGTTTGATGAGATCCTCCCAAAATCCTCTCCTGTGCCAACCTTTTCGTCTCATAATAATAATTGCATCCTACGTCCTCAAATGGTTCAAATGGCTCTGAGCACTATGGGACTTAACTTCTGAGGTCATCAGTCCCCTAGAACTTAGAACTACTTAAACCTAACCAACCTAAGGACATCACACACATCCATGCCCGAGACAGGATACGAACCTGCGACCGTAGCGGCCGCGCGGTTCCAGACTGTAGCGCCTAGAACCGCTCGGCCACCCAGGCTGGCCCTACGTCCTCAATTATCTGCTGGATGTATTGCAATTTCTGTATTAGTCTACAGTTTTTACCTTATAGCGCTCCCTCTAGTATCGTGGAAGTTATTCCCTGATGTCTTAACAGATGTCCTATCATCGTGTCTTTCTTTTAGTCAGTGTTTTACATATTTCCTCGCTGATTCTGAGGATAACCTCCTCATTCCTCCTTATTAGTCCATCTGATTTTCAACATTGTTCTGTAGCACCACATCTCAAAGATCCTTTTCTCCAAACGTATGTTCTCAGAAATTTCTTATTCAAATTAAGACCTGTGTTTGATACTAGTGCAATTCTCTTGGCCAGGAATTCTATTTTTGCCAGTGCTAGTTTACTTTTTATATCCTGCTTGCTCTGTCCGTCATGTGTTATTTTGCTCCCTGGGTAGCAGAATTCTTTAACCTTCTCTTCTTCGTGATCACCATTTCTGATGTTATGCACCTCGCTGTTCTCATTTCTACTACCTCTCATTACTTTCGTCTGTCTTCGAGTAATTCTCAATGCATATACTCTAGTCATTTCGATTCAACACATCTTGCAGTTCTTCTTCAATTTCAGTAGGGGTAGCAATGTCATCAGTGAATGTTGTCACTGACATTCTTTCATCCTGAATTTTAATCCCACTCTTGAATCTTTATTTTATTTCCTCGTTGCTTCCTCGGTGTATATATTGAACAGAAGGGGTGAAAGACTATACCCTTTCTTTACACACTTTTGAACCCGAGCACTTCGTTCTTGGTCTTCCGTTCTTATTGTTCCCTCCTGGTCTTGTACATATTGTATATTACCCGTCTTATTATATAGTTCACTCCAACTTTTTCTCAGAATTTCGGACATCTTGCACCATTTTACGTTGTCTAACGCTTTTTCCAGGTCGACAGATCCAAAGAACTTCTCTTCATTTTTCTTCAGTCTTGCTCCCATTATCAACCCCAACGTCAGAACTTCCTCTCTGGTGCCTTTAACTTTCCTAAAGCCTAACTCATCGTCATCGAACAGATCCTCAGTTTTCGTTTACATTAATCTGTATATTATGCTTGTCAGCAGCTTTGATACATGAGCTGTTAAGCTGTTTGAATGATAATTCTCGCACTTGTCAGCTCTGACTGTCTTCGGAATTATGTGGATGATGTTTTCCCGAAAGTCTGATAGTACGTCCCCAGTCTCTACACACCAACGTGAATAGTAATTTTGTTGACGCTCCTCCCCAATGATTTTAGGCATTCCGATGACATGTTATCTTTCCCTTATTTGATCTTCAATAGTCCAACGTTCTTTCAAATTTTGAGTCTAATGCTGAGTTCCCTATCTGTTCCCTGTCGGCTTCTGTTTCTTCTTTTATCACGTCATCAGACAAGTCATCCCCATCGTAAAGGACTTCAATGTACTCTTTCAACCTATTCACACTCTCTTCTGCCTTTAACAGTGAAATTCCCATTGCACTCTTAATGTTATAGCCCTTGCTTTTAATTTCACCGAAGACTGAGTCCGTGCTTTTTCGATTTCTACACATTGTTCATGCAGCCATTTTGCCTTAGCTTCCCTGCACTACCTTTCTATTTCTTCCTCTTTAACTTGTATTTCGGTGGTCTTGGATTTCCCTGAACATTTTGGTGCTTTGTTATTTCGTCCATCAACTAGAGTATTTCTTCTGTTACCTTCCTTATACCTATGGTTTTGTTTCCAACTACTGTGATTACCCTTTTTGGAGAGGTCCATTCCTCTTCAACTGAACTGCGTACTGAGCTATTCATTATCGCAGTGTCTATAGGCTCACAGAATTTCAAGCAAGTCTCTTCATTCCTTACTGCTTCTGTATCGCACTTTCTTGCATTTTGGTTGTTCGTGACCAATCTATTAAACTGTGGCCTACTGTAATCATCATTAAATTGTGATGTTGGTCTGTACCCCCCCCCCCCCCCCCCTGGTTAAGACTTACAGTCCAATATCTGATTTCGGAATCTCTACCTGACCATGACGTAATCTAAATGAAATCTTCCCGTACTTCCCGGATGTTGAGATTCTTCAACAGAGTCCAGACAGACTACCTTAACAGATACGACTTAATGGTCTAACAATTCCAGTATCGTACTTGATAATGGCATAAAAGTTGAAATCTGGATAGTACCAAAGATAAATACACAGTCAAATGGCGGTTTACTCTTTGAGAAAACGAATTATCAATTAGAATGCAAGAATTTCCGTAGAATGTGATACACTGCCGGGAGCTAAGAACCTGGACACAATCAAGCCAAACCAAATAACAAGGTACACCGAAGTAAGATTGCAGTGCACTGTGGGCACGGGAGCTTTAAGGGTAACCACTATTGGTCAGAACCGAAAAACAACTTCAGAACCATTAAATTTCAAATAAATCAGCGCATCAAGCAAACAGTAGAAGCCAGCAGGGCGGCGAACGAAACCTCGAGGAGGGGCGGCATCAGAAACGTCCCGACAGGAATGCACGGTAACTCACACGGACTCAACACAGAATGCAATTCCGTGAGATACATCTCGCATTGCGACGACGAAACCCAGTTCCGCCATATGGCCCGCTGCTCCTGCGTTGCTCTCCGGCAGCGACTGACTGCTCCAAGCGACCACTACACGCTGGTCTCACTGCTTTCCCGTGACGCCCCACCGAGACCCTAGATGGTCCACACACACGCGGTCGTTGCTTCAGCAGACAGGCCTGCCCTCCGTGGACGCTTTGCCAATACAGACTGTGTAGCACCAGATCACTCTCCAGTCTTCGTGCTCAATTCGCCAGTGACGCCCTCGTAAGACCCCGCCAAATCAAACAGCCCAATGACAGACATACACTCGCGTGGCAAAATCTCTGGCCAAACACTACAAACACGGGACGCGCGTATCATGAATGATGAATGATGAAGCTACAGACCATCTCCGCGTGGAGAACTGGAAATCGAAAGAGAAGTGGAGTCCCACGTGCTCAAAGATCGTAGTATAAGTAGGATGCTCAGCTAACATGCAGTAGCTTACTGAAGCAGGACATTTTTCCACAGATCATTTTTCCAGATATACTGAAATATGCCATTGTTGAAATACTGCATAAAAAGGGGGATAAGCCTGTTGCTAACGATTACCGCCCAATCTCACTTCTGACAGCTTTATCCGAAATTCTTGAAAAAGTAATGTATACAAGAGCAGTTTCACATACTTGTAAAAATGAAATACTAACAAAATGTCAATTAGTTTCCACAAAGGGTTTTCAACAGCGAATGTTATATATGCTTTCATAAATCAAATATTGAATGTTCTGAATAAGCGAACATCACCCACTCGGATTTCTTGTGATTTCCCAAAGTCTTTTGACTCTGTGAATCATCAAATTCTTCTAGACAAGCGTAAGTATTGCGGCATGAGTGGGACAGTGCAAAAATGGTTTAATTCATATTTAACTGGAAGACTGCGGAAGGCTGAAATTAACAGTAGAGATAGTCTGCAAGAATCAATAGAGTCCTCTAATTGGGTAGGCATCCATAACGATGTTCCACAGGGTTCACACCTGGGTCTCTTATTGTTCTTAATATATGTTAATGACTTGCCACTCTTTATTCGCGAAGATGCAAAGATAGCTCTCTTTGTTGATGATACATTTATAATAATCCCACACGACAAATAAGAATTTGCCAACGAAGTTGAAAATAATGTGTTTCAGAAAATTACTAAGTGGTTCTCTGAAAATGGACTCTAACTAAATTTTGAGAAAACGCAGTACATACAGTTCTGTACAGTAAATGGCATAACACCATTGACAAACGTAGACTTTGAACAGTAGTCTGCTGCTAAGGCAGAATATTCAAAACTTCTGAGTGTGTATGTGTGCATTGATGAGAAAGTGAATTGGAAGAAACAAATTGATGATCTGCTGAAACGTCTGAGTTCAGCTACTTATGCTATTAGGTTTGTTGCAAATTTTGATGATAAACATAACAGTAAACTAGCATACTACGCCTGTTTTCATTCACTGCTTTCGTATGGCATTAGATTTTGGAGTAATCCATTTTTAAGAGAAAAAGCGTGTAACCAGAATAATAGCTGGAACCCACCCAAGATCACCTTGCTGACATTTATTTAATGAACTAGGGATATTCACAGTACCTTTCCAATAAATATAAAACTTAAGAAATTTGTTATTAATAACCCATCCTAATTTAAAAACAATAACAAAGTGCATAGCTACAACACTAGAAGAAAGAATGATCTTCACTTTTCTGGGTTAAATCTGACTTTGGCACAGAAAGTGGTGAATTATGTGCCACAAACACCTTTGGTCATTTACCAAGTGTCATTAAAAGTCTGATAGGTAGCCAACCATTATTTAAAAACAAATTAAAAGAATTTCTGAATACCAGCCCCTTCTAGTCAATTGATTAATTATTAGATGTGAAGCAGTAAGTATAAAAAAATTATGTCGGGTAAAGAAACCTTCCACAACATTACGAGATGTCGTATTCATTATCTATAGAACAAGTATTAATATAATGTAACGCAATGTATCAAAAAACAAGCCAAAACAAGGCAGCGCGGAGATGTTGCAGTTGTCAGGACAACCCAGGTGACTTGTTTAGCGATCTAAACATTTTGGAAAAATGCTGCCTTTATAACTACGATCCCAAGACAAAGGAATAATGTACGCAGTGGAAACATGTGGATTCGGTGCTGTCGAAATAGGTGAAGGCTCAACTGTCACCGGGCAGTGTGACACTGAATGTTTTCTGGAACTGCCATGATGTGGTTCTAAGGTTATGCTCGTAAGGGGCAAAGCGTCACAGAAGCATTTTACCGAAACCTCGTTACGTGAATCTGAGAGGCTTTCAGGACGAAGCGCCTTGGAATGGTGCTCCATGACAACGCTCCAGCCCTTTCTGCGCAGAACACATCCATGTATGCTGTCCTTTTTGTTATTAAGTTTTGCTTCATCCCACTTATTCTGCTGACATGGTATCCAGTGACTTCTTTCTCTTTCCTCGGATATGGAAACCACTGGGTGGCAGAAATTTCCAGAACGATGACGAGGTGATTTTCGAAGTGGAGCGTTTCCTGTACAGCGGAAAAGTAGACTTTTACAACCAATGTATCCGTCAGGTTATACGAGGGTTATTCGGAAAGTAAGGAACGATCGATCGCGAAATGGAAACCACAACGAAAATCCGATGAAGTTTTGCACAGGTGTGTTGAGTAGTTTCTCGAGTACGCCCCGTCGATCGCGTTACGTCGTTATTTTTAGTTCTGAGCACACAGGGCACACATAAAGATACGTAGGACAATAGTGTCTCCCGCCAAGGACGAGTACCTGGTGAGAAATTTCGCCTGAAGCTATACAGCCAAAATTACATAACTGTCGTGCGTTTTCTTCTTCAAGACAATTCTTAGTCGCATTCTGTAGGGGCAATGAAGATGTTGTTGCATCATTTTCAATTGGAAATGTTTGATTACCCACAATACAGCCCGTAATTGTCTCCCTCTGAGTTTTATCTCTGCTCACGTGAACCGCTGGCTATGAAGACAACATTTTGGCACAGACAATGAGCTGTAGGCCAGCGTAGAGAATTTGAGGAAAGCACTGGCGGCCGACTTCTATAACGAGGGTATTGGAAAGTTGGTACAACGCTACTAAAAACGTCTATGTCGTATCGGCGACTATGGAGATAAGTAGCTGGAAGTTGTAGCTAACTGTTGCAAATGAAGTAGTTTTGATTTTCGCTGTGGTTTCCATTTCGCGTCCTATCGTTCCTTACTTGCCGAATAGCCCTCGTACATCTTGGTGAAAAATGTGTCGCATTGAGAGGTGAATATGTAGAGGAGGACTAGCATCATCACATCGTTTTTCGAGATGATAATTAAAATTTCATAACTGCTGCTCGCATCTAATGCATGGTATAATATTCATATCAGTCACCTACACCCTTACTGATGTCCCAAATTTCACAAAAGTAACTATTCCTCCTGACAATTGCGCCTTCGTCACAATGACGATTATGCATGTGCAGCAGAGTAAACAAATACGGAGGTAAGCAGTGTATTTGTTGCCATGGAACGTCGTTATGTGACAAAAATTCTTACGAAATAGAGCTCGAGACGAACTCAGGATCATTCAGTTTCTAACACTAATTCAGTAATTTATGAGCTCTCATTGCTATTATACTACACTCATATGCAAAACTTAAGGACGAAAGAAACTTTCGCTGCCAAGAAACATAGCTCGATGAAGCTTGAACTACACATAGAAAGAACTTCTACACTCTAGTATAAAAGATAAACGAAAGAAATGCGCAATGAGACGAACAAAAATGACGCTTTTATTCAAAGACAAGCAGTATACTGAAGTCGTGGCGGTGTATGGTGGTTCCCTGCACATTACAAAAGGCGGGAAATGATTCTTAATAGTTTGTCTGATCACCACGGACGGCAGTGCATACTCTGCCAGGTGCTCCCATGCTGGACATAAAGTTGGTAAGGAGTTCCTGCGGTAGAGCGTTTCATTCCTCCACGAGCGCGACTGACAACTCTGGATTGTCGTCGGGGAATCTGAACGTCTGCCCAACGCATCTCACACGTGCTTGATGCCATTTAAGTTGACGGAACCGGCAGGCCAGTTCATTCGCCGAATATTCACTCGCCCCAAGAGCTGCTCCCCTGCACATTCCGATGCGGTCGTGCATTTTCTAATGTTCAGGGGACCAACATGAACTGCGGTGGCTTGAGTGTAATTATTGTCCTTCAACAAACGTGTCGTTTCTGTTCGTTCCATTGTGTTTTTTTCTTCAGCTACCTTCTGTACTGTATTGTACTATACTGTAGCAGTTCTTTATATGTACCTAGTTCTTTATATGTGACCCATCATGCGGCAGTTTCCTTCGTCCTTAAATTTTGCTCATCAGTGTAGTATGGTTAACTGGAGGCCAGTTCCTTGATGGCGAAAGGAGACTTTTTAATCTTTAGCTGAATACATATCACGCCGTCACATATTTCATACTATGTTGCAGTAACCTTTTAATCTCTAGATACGCTATCACTTCGCTCGTATATATTTCATAATCTTTCTTTAATTTTTCTCAGTTTTTCAAACTATGCTTTCTTTATACAAACTTACCGGTTTTGTCATTACACTGCTGTAGCATTACATTTCATGTGCTTACAACATCTCCTTCTCTTTTTCGCATCTCCGCATTGCATTTCCATCAGACAACTTGCTGAAGACGTGCTGTTTCAGAACTTACCCCTCTACTTGAAATCAGTGGAGTCTCTTCGCTGAAGTAAGCCTAGATGAGGTGTGTGTCTTACATCAGCCGGGTGTTGTTATTAAAGTTGGTGAGAAGCGGGCGTCAAATTCCAGCCATACTGTGAAAGTTTAAGTCATCGAGGATTCCATAAATCGCTTGTGGCTAATGCCAGACTGCTCCTTTCGACTAGCCCACGGCTCTTTTCCTTCCCAGCACTCCCTCACTTCAGCTTGCGACCTACCGTCAAATGTCTCGACTTCAACGAGCCATTGCACTCAAATATCCTTTCCTGTCCTTGCTTCGACCAGCTTCTGTAAACTTGCTCCTACGAAAAAATATCTTTGAATTTTTCTGCTGCTTATTTCGCAGTTCTGATCTTTGATAATGATAGTACACTGCTCTATGTACTGCTCTATTGCTCTCTAAAGTACTGAAGGGGACTAGGAAACGCCGTTAAGGTCCTAGACCCGATGAAGGGAAACTCCTGATCTACACCTCCACGCGGTATAGAGTGGGCAACGTCACTTCATGTGATGGCTAACGTAGACGGCGACCGAGGAATGACCGGGATAAGTCATCACCCCAGCATTTGCTGGACAGGGCACCCACTTGCCCTGGAAATGAGAAATCATTTTCAAAGGTGGAAGAACCAGCTGATGGTCAACGGCATGGGATGTGGAAGGCAAGAACTACAGTTATCCCAATCATCAGCAGTAAACCATGTCAGTATCTCCCGTAAAATTTTCCGGTGATAAAATAGTCCTCCAATCGGATCTCCTGGTGGGAACTGCAAAAGATACAGACAGCGTGCAGGAAAAGAATCCCAATTTTAACATAGCCACTTGGGATGTGAGAACACTGCTTCAGAGTAGCAAGCTAGAAAGTGTAAAACGTGAAACGGAACGACTGGAAATCGATATCCTAGGCATATCAGAGCTGAGATGGCCCTAACCAGGTGATTTCTGGTCTGGAGAATACAGTGTAATTCACACCGGAACTGACCAAGATATACCAGGTATGGGAGGAGTTGGAATAATTTTGAGGAAAAATTATGGCTCACGTGTCAAGGGATATGTGCAATATAGCTCTCGAATAATACTAGTCAAACTTGAAACCAAACCAAAGGACACTGTGATAATACAAATATACATGCCAACATCCAAAGAAGAAGATGCAGTCATTGACGAAATATACGAAGAAATAAGTAATGCGATGAGAAACGTTAAGGGAGATGAAAACCTGATTGCCAAGGGGGACTGGAACGCAATGGTGGGTGAAGAACCGGAGGAAGTAATTGTTGGCAAATATGGACTTGGAAGAGAAAATGAAAGAGGAGATCGACTTACCGAGTTCTGCTCGAGGAAGCAATTAGTTGTTGCAAACACATTTTTCCAACGTCACAAACGAAGAAGATACACATGGAAGGCCCCTGGAGACCTGAGGGGACAACAGACTGATTACATTCTAGTGAAAGCACGTTTTAGGAACCAGATAAAAGATTGCAGGAGCTATCCATCTGCAGACACAGGCAGTGATCATAACCTGGTCCTGATGAAAAGTTCACTGAGATTCAAACGTTTGATGAAGAAGCCAGTAAAACTTAAATGGGAACTAGAAAAACTGAAAACTGAGGGACTGGCAAAGCGCTATGCTCATGAAACAGACAATCTAGATAAGAATTTTCAACATGGTGGAGTAAATGAAGACTGGGATCAAATTAAATCTGGTATAAACAAAGCAGCGGAAAAGATAGTTGGAAGAACTCAACCCAAAAATAAGAGGAAATGGATTACAGCAGAATCATTGAGCTTATAGAAAACAGGAGATTATACAAAAATGCAACTGATGAACAAGGAAAAGCTGAATACAAAAGACTAAGGAATTTAGTTAATAGAGAAGCTAGGAAAGCAAAAGAAAATTTTCTTGAGGAAATGTGCAGAGACGTGGAAGAAAATATGTAAAACGGAAGAACTGATTTAGCCTACAGAACAGCAAATCATTTTTTTAACAAACGTAAAACAACACTCTCAGGCACAATAGAATATAAAGAGGGGAAAATGCTGTTTGGTGAAGACATGGTGAAGAGATGGAAAGAATATATCGAGGAGTTGTATGCCGGAACACCTCTTTCGGAAAAAGGAATAGGAAGAGAAGAGCAAGTAGACGAAGATGAAAAGGGAGATGACATTCTGCAAGAAGCATTTGACAGAGCTCTAAAAGAACTACGGGACAACAAGGCAACGGGTATTGATGACATCCCTGCAGAACTAATAAGGAATGCTGGTGACAGCATGAAAATGGTGCTGCTTAAACTTATTAGGTCCACCTATAACACAGGAGAGATACCGACAGACTTCCAGAAATGTATCATTGTTCCTATACCAAAGAAGGCGGCAGCTACAAAATACGAACAGTACCGAACTCTAAGCCTAATATCACATGCAACAAAAATTCTCATAAAAATAGTTCTGAAGAGAATTGAAGGTGGAGGATATGCTTAGTGGCGATCAGTTTGGTTTCAGAAGGGGACTGGGAGCAAGAGAGGAGATTCTGGCACTGAGACTCGTTATCGAAAAGCAATTACAGAAAAATAAACCAATTTATATTGCCTTTATAGACATGGAAAAGGCATTTGATAACGTTATCTGGCAAGAGATCTTCAGAGTGCTGAGGAAAAGTGGAATAAAGTACAAAGACATCCGTGTGATACTCAGCTTCTATAAGAATGAGGTGGAAGTGGTTAGGAACAGTCACCATGAACAAGAAGCAAATATCAGAAAAGGGGTAAGGCAAGGATGTGCTCTCTCTCCTCTTATATTCAATGCTTACATCCAGGAAGCTATAGACCAAGTCCGAGAAACTACTGACGTGGGGATCAAAATTAATGGGCAGAAGATAGACATGCTACATTATGCGGATGATATTGCTATAGTCACGGAGACAAAAGAAGATCTAGAGGAAGTCCTCAGAACAATGGAAAAAATTCTATGCAATCAGCATGGAATGAGAATAAACAAGAAAAAGACTAAAGTGGTGGTATGCAGTTCAGGAGCATAATATGAACCTCTGAGAATGAGAATTGGAAGAGAGGAGCTGGAAGTGATAGAGGAATTTACTTACCTGGGAAGCAAAATCACAAGAGTGGTAGAAGCCGGAACGAAATTGCGACCAGAATACAAAAGGCCAAAATTGCATTTAATCGGAGAAGGAACTTACTCATCAGAAACAACACAAGTGTGAATATAAAAAGGTTTCGTTTGGAGTGTGGCCCTATACGGACGTGGAAGTTGGACAATTGGAAGAGAAGAGAGAAGACGGCTAGAGGCCCTGGAGATGTGGTGCTAAAGAAGGATGATGAAGATCAACTGGAGGGACAAGGTAACAGATGAAGAGGTGCTTATAAGAGTACAGGAAATCAGATCTTTGTGTAGGCACATCCAAACAAGAAGAGACAAACTTGTAGGGCACATACTACGACGCAACAACATCGTTGGAACAATAGCGGAAGGAGCTATTGAGGAAAGGGATCGGAGGGGTCGACCAAGGATATCATACATGCAACAGATCATGAGTGACGTTGGATGTAACACATACGTGGAAATGAAGAGGAAGGCAGACAGAAGAGAGGGATGGCTCTCTGCTGCAAACCAATCTCAGGTTGAACACTAAAAGAAGAAAGAAGACTGCTCTATTCCCTACCATTATTCAGAATTACGTCCTTGTTTTGTTTATTATTGATTCAATTTCTATACTAAATGATCGTTCTTTAGTTTCATGGGTCAGCCTAAGTGTTTATTTCCGCCAGGAGAGATACATCGTCCGCGAACGTTAGCAATGATATTTGCTCCCTTGAACCTTTAATCCCCGTTGTGAAATGTTCTTTCGCTTACTTCATTTATCCTTCTACATACAGGTTAAAAAATAATCGCTCTAGGCTATAACCATACTGCAGAGCCTCCTTAACACCCATGTACATTTCTTGGTTTCCTACCTTTTTCTTTCACTTGACTTTCGTTAATCTCCTTTCTTTATCTTCTCAGGATTTCAAACATATGTGGTAAAGCTTATTCCAGCTGTACGACTGTTGTGATGGTACGTTACTTTATTCCTTATTCTTTCGTCCATTGCTAAGTGGAGTGTTACAAAAGTTACTCTGTTACTATCTCTAACTTCTCGTAAGCCACACTGACCTGCGTCCATACCATTCGTTTCCATTTGTGCTATGGTGATGATCTTTTTTTTTTTTTTCCTTTGAAGAAGAATTGATCTGTACTTTGTGAAACTGCTTGTGTCAACTGTTCCACATCAACCCCTGCTTTTTCTCTTTAACTCTTCAGTACAGCTCTTCTCTGTCGAAAGCATCTCCAATGTACTCCTACCTTTTTATGCCACTTGTTGTGTAGGTTACAGATATTTCCCTTCTGTAGCGAGAGGTCTTAATGCGTTAACTAATAGGTCGACAACATACCACTCCTAATTATCTGATAATACGTCATCACTACTCTTGGTAGTTAGGGAGACATATTTTGCAAACGAGGAATCGTAATTCGAACGATAACGTAGTATCGTCCGAGGAAGACAATAACAAACTTTATCCGGCAGCTCCCACGAGAGAACGGTTGTGCAGAATTTTTTGCACTGTACTTTCACACTCACAGACCGAGTAATGAGCGACGCCTCACTTTTATGGGGACTTTTACTCACTCTGCTTCCGCGAACGGGAATAAACCGCGATGTCGTCTTGCGACCCAACTCCTTGGCTCTGCCTTCTTGCAAAAGCTCGACAAAAATTATTCACAAAAGGGAACTTCACGTTTTTCGTCTCCGTAACTAAGAAAATCTGTTCAGGGTGCGATGAGTGAATAAACCGCAAATATAGGCGCAAATGAAAAGTTAGGGTAACTATATTTCTACAACAGGAAGTGCAATTCTGATTTTGATTTACATAAATTCGACAAACCAAAAATCGAAACTTGTTACGACGCTCGAACGTTGACGCATTTCAATTTACTGTATGATGTTGCGCTCACTGTCATCTATATAAATAAAAATATAAACATCTCGCACATGATTTTCGTTTTGATTTATTTGTTTCGTATGCCAATACAGCGGCATTGGCCAGTGTCGTTTACCATAGCGTTCATTTCGTGAGTATAATTTCTTTTCTGTTTTCATTTTTTTACCTTTTTAATGTTTTCAGAAGAAACGTTTAATTATCCATCAGAATTTTGGAATACACTCAAATTCTCGAATTGCCAGGGATGCCATCGCACGTCTACAATTGAAAATCGGCGTGCCAATTACCTCGGTGAGACATATCAGCCAATCGAAGCTTTGCAACAGTACACTGCTTTTTCTTGAAAAAAAAATGAGCAACGTCTTAAAAGCAACAATCTTGACTGGACCATTCAAGGTGAAGATGTCCTCATTCCTCGCATTCCTATTATTCCAGCGGATATGCCATTTCAATTCAAGAGAATGCAATGCCCAATTTGATTGGCGTTTGCACTCACTTTCAACTAAGCCAGAGTCAATCTTTAGAATCGTGCGATTTAGAGTTTGACACTGATTGCTTCTCAAATGACAACTATATGTTGCCTGTTCTACAGTCGGAAAAATAGACAAACTTGGTATCTTCACAAGAAATGGAACAACAACAAATATTGCATACCTACAAACACTGTGAAATTAAACGTGTGAGAAACGGGTGCTTCCTCTTTTCCTTCTGTTCAGTTTAACTAGACTGAGCCACAGCAAATCGTGGCCGGGTACAGCTAGTAAGGAATAAATGTGCTGCGAATGGCCACCCATCACTATGACTTATTGGTTTCATAGTGTGAGCGTACAAACTGTGGGAGGAGATTAGAGCGGCAGTTCTCCTCCGCAGAGCACGTGGCCGGCGGTTGCTACGGGGCCGTGGCGAGCGGCTACTGATTACGCGGCCTTGGAAAAACCCCAGCGGAAGCTTGGCAGGGGAGCGTATGGCCGTGTTTGCGCACTTGGAGGAATTTATATGCCAGAGAAAAATTGATAAAAACAGAACTACGAGTGACAAGGAGGTGCGAGTAGGCACTCATGGACAGAAAAATTATCTAGACACGCCACAAAAATATATAATAGTTTAAAAGTTACTGTTGTCTTAAAAATTGTAAATGCTTTGGCCGATTAATATAAACAAAATTGTTACGGATGCGGCTAGTAGAGCTGCATAGAGCAATCATTGATGATTTAGCAGAATATGCACCATTTTTGAATGAGAGGTCGTAATATGGGATTCGACTGAGAGAAACTGTGTTTTTGGTAATAAATAAATTTGAAGAGACGAAACTAGCGGAAGCATTATGAAGTTTCTAGAGGTAAGTGAGTAATTAAGTATGTATTATTTGTTTATTTATGTTTAGTATAAAAAATATGGGAAAAGCAAAATCACGCCACAAGAACATTATTTGTGAAAAAACGGTAGCAGATACAGAAAATATTGTTATTGCCCGGAAAATTTCCATATTTTTCAATGTATCATATGTGCTTTTGCGTTTAGTTTCAGAATGTTTGCAATTTTTTTTCAAACGTTATCGTTTCGAGGGTGGATAGGGCGGTCATCTGTGGGGAGTTGAGTTTGAGAGACGCTAAGAGCCGTACGTGCTGCCCATCTGGGGGTGGTAGCCATGACAGGAGACAAGTATGTATGTAGCGACGTTCGAAAATGGTCAAGTTGAGCGCAATATAGTGATTTAGGACAGCAGACAACAGTGTATTTTGCGAACTATGAACAGACTGTCGAGTGCCGTGATTGCGACATATGAATTTTATAGTGAAGTGTTGTAGCATCAGTTATTAACGGCCGCACTTACGTAAAAGCCCCTCAGACTGAATTTTAAGTATTTAGTCAATATATTGAAGACTATTCGTGGGAAAAAAGAAATAAACTACTTGTTCAAAATATAAATACACGTGAGTGACTCAATATTTTAAATTTCACCGTAAAACCTGCCTGCATTGTTCTTTTTGTATTTTATTTCAGCTTGAAAATTCAGTTTACGACAGGTGTGAGCTGGCACCTTATGACGAAAAACGTAGCGAAACATAGCGAAAACGTAGCGGCCACATTTCTGGGGCCGCTCAATTAAGCTGAGTGTTGAGTGTAACAAATATATATTTTTTGTGCCATAGCACGTGGGGGCTCGAGCTAACTATTCAGTCTAAACTAGCCTTTTTCTCGAAAATCGGCGAACAGCACCGACACAAACTATATAAATATTTTCACCATTACACTAGCCAACAGCCATTTTGCATCTGGAACGTGATACATCAACTGCTATGTATTTTGGTGTGTAAAATCCGAATATACCCTTCAAAATGTTCTAGCTCGTACCATTTTTGAGTTTTTAAAGGTTTTTTTATTTTTCATATTCAGTATTTCCCGTTTGCTGTTCTTCTGTTTTGATGTTTAATTGTCTGTTTTTGATTTGCAGAGGAGAGCCAGAAGATCTACAAATCGTCAGCAAATGTTTGGTGTGGTAATCCAGTGGTGTGAAAGAGATCCTCAGTGAGTGTTTTCTGTGAAAGATAGTACAAACTTTTTGTGTTTAATACTTACACTAAGAGAAATGGCAACTACTAAATCTCGTTGTTGTCCAAACCACCCCGACGGCTTTTGTTATGTGTGTGGGAAATTCCCTCCAAAAGCCCAAAAGAAACCAATGACTGATATGGTTAAGAAGGCATATAAATTGTATTTTCATTGTCCTGCTGGTGATCTAGATGAAAATTTTGCACCTTATATTGCCTGCATAACCTGTACTACAACCTTAACCGAGTGGTTGAAAGGCAAACGCCGAGCCATGCCATTCGCTGTTCCGATGGTGTGGTGTGGGCCTAAAGACCATTTTCAGACCGTTATTTCTCTCTTACAAATACTTCGGGATATTCAAACAAAACTAGACATAAACTAAAATATCCAAATGTATCTTCAGTGCATTTGCCTGTGCCCCATGATGAAGGGTTGCCTGTTCCTGTCTGTAACGTGAAAGCCACGGAACCAGACACCATGTCAAGTGAATCGGAAAGTATTGAACATATGGAAGAGTACTGCCCTCGGCATCATGAAACTGCACCTCAGCTATTTAATCAAAAGGAATTCAGCGATTTGGTTCGCGATCTAAAACTTTCGAAATAGCAAGCTGAACTCTTGGGGTCGAGACTGCAACAACGGAACCTTCTAACTCCAGGGAAAAAAATTTCCTGTTTCAGATCAAGAGGTGCTTCCTTCGCTCAGTATTTCGACATGCAGAATTCAATGTGTGTACGTAAAGATGTCAATGGTCTGTTGATGCAGCAAGGTGTACAACATATTCCACAGGAGTGGCGACTATTTATTGACTCCAGTAAAACCAGCTTGAAAGCAGTAGTACTGCATAATGGCAATACGTTTCTATCGGTACCTTTGGCTTGCGCAGTAGACATGAAAGAAACTTATGAAACCATGGCTTTGCTGCTAGTGGCAATCAAATATAGGGATCATGAATGGCAGATTTGCTGTGATTTAAAAGTTGTTGCACTCCTTACAGGTTTACAGGCTGGATTCACGAAATACTGCTGCTTTTTGTGCCTTTGGGACAGCCGTGACACCAAGAACCACTATACAGTCAAGGAATGGCCTATAAGGAAGTCGTATGTTCCTGGAAACGTAAATGTGAACAATACCCCATTGGTTGAGCCTGATAAAATCATTTTGCCTCCCCTTCATATCAAGCTGGACCTTATCAAGAACCTTGTAAAAGCTCTGGATGAAGTAGGGAGGGGAGGCCTTCAGTCACTTAAAAGAAAAGTTTTCCAAATTAGGTGAGGCAAAGCTGAAAGAGGGTATATTTGTTGGACCACAAATAAGAAAATTGTAGAAAGATCCAACATTTGATACCAGATTCACAGATATCCAATTAGCTGCTTGATCTTCTTTTAAAGCAAGGGCTTTTTGGTAACAGAAAAGACAAAAACTATGTTACTATTGTGAATGATCTGTTGGACAAGTATAAGGACACGGGGCGTAGAATGTCGCTTAAAATTCACTTTTTACGTTCTCGCCTTGATTTCTTCTCGGAAAATTTGGGAGCCGTAAGCGATGAGCGTGGTTAACGTTTTCACCAAGACATTCTTACCATGGAACACACTTACCAAGCCCACTGGAACTCTTCGATGATGGGTGACTACTGCTGCGGTTTTCTTAGAGAGAGTGATGAAACGGCAAACAAAAGAAGAGCTCCGTCATAACATTTTTCAAAAACCGAAGACGATTAAAGGTGACAGGATCGATACAGCGAGTGGAGGGTCTGAATCAGAGGCTCAGACGGTTCTGCGACCGTGTAGGCTGCACATTCCTCGACTTGCGCCAAAGGGTGGTTGGGTTTCGGGTTCCGCTGAACAGGTCAGGTGTGCACTTTACGCAGGAGCGGCTGCACGGGTAGCTGGGGCTGTGTGGCGTGAACTGGGCCCTTTTTTTTTTTTTTAAGATAGAGGGTCTTGGGAAAACACAAGAAGGGCTTCAGTCACAAATGGTGCAGGCTGAACACAGGAAGAACGTAGATACAGGAACCATTGGTATAACAGTAGTAAATTGTCGTAGTTGTGTTGGAAAAGTACCAGAGCTCCAAGCGCTAATAGAAAGCACTGATGCTCAAATCGTTATAGGCACTGAAAGCTGGCTAAAGCCGGATATAAACTGAGCCGAAATTTTGGCGAAGAACCTAACCGTGTTCCAAAAGGATAGGCTAAACACGATTGGCGGTGGCGTATTTGTTGCTGTTAGAAGTAGTTTAACTTGTCGCGAAATTGAAGTAGATACTTCCTGTGAGTTAGTATGGGCAGAGGTCATTGTTGGCCACCGGAATAAAGTAATAACTAGATCCTTTTATCGATTTACCAATTCACATGATGCAGTTGCTGAAAGGTTCAAAGAAAACTTGAGTTTGATTTCAAATACGTACCCGACTCATACGATAATATTTGATGGTGACTTTAATTTACCCTTGATGTGTTGGCGAATCTACATGTTTAATTCCGGAGGTACGCATAAAATATCATCCGAAATTGTGCTAAACGCATTCTCTGAAAATTATTTCGAGCAGTTAGTTCATGTGCCCACGCGAATAGTAAACGGTTGTGAAAACACACTTGACCTCTTAGCAACAAATAATCCTGAGTTAATAACGAGCATCAAAACCGATTCGGGGATTAGTGAACACAGGGTTGTCGTAACGAGATTTAATTTTGTAATCCCGAAATCCTCGAAAAATAAGCGAAAAATATACCTATTCAAAAAAGCAGATAAATATTCACTTGACGCCTACCTGAGAGACAATCTCCACTCATTCCAAATCAATAATACGAGTATAAGTGTAGACCAGATGTGGCTTAAATTCAAAGAAATAGTGTCGGCAGCAATTGAGAGATTTATACCAAATAAATTAACAAACGACAGAGCTGATCCTCCTTGGTACACAAAACGGGTTAGAACACTGTTGCAGAAACAACGAAACAAACATGCCAAATTTAAACAGACGCAAAATCCCCAAGATTGGCGATCTTTTACAGAAGCTCGAAATTTAGCGCTGTCTTCAAAGCGAGATGCTTGTAATAGTTTCCACAATGAAACTTTGTCTCGAAACATGGAAAAAAATCCAAAGAGATTCTGGTCGCATGTGAAGTATGATAGCGGCATGAAACAATCAATGCCTTCTCTGTGCGATAGCAATGGAGATACTATCGAAGACAGTGCTGACAAAGCAGAGTTACTAAATACAGTCTTCCGAAATGCCTTCACAAAGGAAGACGAAGTAAATATTACAGAATTCGAGTCATAAATTGCTGCCAACATGAGTAACGTAGAAGTAAATATTCTCGGAGTAGTGAAGCAAGTTAAATCACTTAATAAAAGCAAGTCTTCTGGTCCAGACTGTATACCAATTAGCTTCCTTTCGGAGTATGCTGATGCATTAGCTCCATACTTAACAATCATATACAACCGTTCGCTCGACGAAAGATTCGTACCGAAAGACTGGAAAGTTGCACAGGTCACACCAATATTCAAGAAAGGTATAGGAGTTATCCACTAAATTACAGGCCCATACCGTTAACGTCGAAATGCCGTAGGATTTTAGAACATATATTGTGTTCGAACAATATGAATTACCTCGAAGAAAACGGTCTATTGACACACAGTCAACATGGGTTTAGAAAACATCGTTCCTGTGAACAACACTTCTAGCTCTTCATTCACACGAAGTGTTGAGTCCTACTGACAAGGGATTTCAGATCGATTCCGTATTTCTGGATTTGCGGAAGGCTTTTGACACTGTACCACACAAGCGGCTCGTAGTGAAATTGCGTACTTATGGAATATCGTCTCAGTTATGTGGCTGGATCTGTGATTTCCCGTCAGAGAGGTCACAGTTCGTAGTAATTGACGGAAAGTCATCGAATAAAACAGAAGTAATTTCTGGCGTTCCCCAAGGTAGTGTTATAGGCCCTTTGCTGTTCCTTATCTATATAAACGATTTGGGAGACAACCTGAGCAGCCGTCTTCGATTGTTTGCAGATGGTGCTGTCGTTTATCGACTAATAAAGTCATCAGAAGATCAAAACAAACTGCGAAACGATTTAGAAAAAATATCTGAATGGTGCGAAAAGTGGCAGTTGATCCTAAATAACGAAAAGTGTGAGATCATCCACATGAGTGCTCAAAGGAACTCGTTAAACTTCGGTTACACGATAAATCAGTCTAATCTAAAAGCCGTAAATTCAACTAAATACCTAGGTATTACTATTAGGAACAACTTAAATTGGAAGTATCACATAGAAAATGTTGTGATGAAGGCTAACCAAAGACTGCGTTTTATTGGCAGGACACTTAGAAAATGTAACAGACCTCCTAAGGACACTGCCTACACTACGCTTGTCCGTCCTCTTTTAGAATACTGCTGCGCGTTGTGGGATCCTTACCAAATAGGACTGACGGAGTACATCGAAAAAGTTCAAAGAAAGGCAGCACGTTTTGTATCATCGTGAAATATGGGAGAGAGTGTCACAGAAATGATACAGGATTTGGGTTGGAAATCATTAAAAGAAACGCGTTTTCCGTTGCGACGGAATCTTCTCACGAAATTCGAATCACCAACTTTCTCCTCCGAATGCGAAAATATTTTCTTGACACCGACCTACATAGTGAGGAACGATCACCACGATAAAATAAGGGAAATCAGAGCTCGGACGGAAAGATATAGGTGTTCATTCTTTCCGCGCGCTATAGGAGATTGGAATAATAGAGAATTGTGAATGTGGTTCGATGAACCCTCTGCCATGCACTTAAATGTGATTTGCAGAGTATCCATGTAGATGTAGATGTAGAAAATGTCTTCTGAACTAATTTGGACCTTTTATTGGCATCGTGCAAATACATACATACAAAATAGTATTGAATTCAGACGTTCTGAATGTTTATTTTTGTTTGACTTAATTGTGTCAATTTTCTATATTACCATTGTTTATTCTGCTGTGTATCTAGGAAATGTGACGTCATAGAGAAAAACTGATTTTACCAGTGTATTCAGTACACCAAAATTAGATAAATCCACCCATTTACAAACCAGACGCAATAAAAAAAGTTTAAATTTGTTAACTAGTGTCTTCAGCGAATTTTTACAGAGCGTCGTAATAGCTAGCAAGCGCTTTAATACAGCTAATACACTGAAGTACCAAAGAAACTGGTATAGGGATGCTTATTCAAATACAGAGAATTGGAAACAGGCAGTATACGAAGCTGCGGTCGCAACGCCTTTGTAAGACAAAAAGTTTCTGGTGCAGTCGTTAGATCAGTTACTGCTGCTACAACGGCAGGTTATCGACATATAAGTGAGTTTGAAAGTGGTGCTATGGGCGGCGCACGAGCGATGGGACACACCATCTCTGAGATAGCGATGAAGTGGAGATTTTCCTGCTCGGCCATTCCAAGAGAGAACCGTGAATATCAGGAATCTGGTAAAACATCGAATCTCCGACATCGCTGCGGGTGGAAAAAGATCCTGCAAGAACAGTACCAACGACGACTGAAGAGAATTGTTCAGCGTGAAAGACGTGCAACTCTTCCGCAAATTGCTGCACAGTTCAATGCTGAGCCATCAACAAGTGTCACCGTGCTAACCATTCAACGAAACATCGTGGATATGGGCTTTCGGAACACAACCTCATGAATCCGTGGACCCGGCATGTCAGCGGGGGACTGTTCAAGCTGTTGAAGGCTCTGTAATGGTGTGTGGAGTGAGCAGTTGGAGTGAAATGGGACCCCTGACACGTGTAGATAGGACTATGGCAGGTGTCACGTTCGTAAGCATCCTGTCTGATCACCTGGGTCCATTCATGTTCATTGTGCATTTCGACGGACTTGGGCAATCGCGGCAGGACAATGCGATAACCCACACGTGCAGAATTGCTACAGAGTTGCTCCAGGAACACTCTTCTGAGTTTAAAGACTTCCGATGGCCGCCAAACTCCCTAGACATGAGCATTACTCAGCATATCTGGGATGCCTTGCAACGTGCTGTTTGGAAGATACCTCCATCCCGTCGTTCTCTTACGGATTTATGGACAGCTCTGCAGCATTCATCGTGTAATTCCCTCCAGCACTACTTCAGACATTAGTCGAGTCCTTGCCACGTCGTGGTGCGGCACTTCTGCGTGCTCGCGGTGGCCCTACACGATATTGGGTAAGTGTACCAGGTTCTTTGGCTCTTCAGAGTAGAACATTATGTTTCAGGAGAAATAGAAGAGTAAATGCAATAGAGTTGTTTTATTTCGTCCAGTCAAACATGAAATATGCACAGTAAGATTTGTTCCAGACAAAACTACGAGTAAAGATGGCTGTAAAATATTGCGAACATACACAGTAATATGTGTTGTAATTGCTGTTCCGCCACTGTATAATCCGACATGTGTGTTCCTCATGTTAGAGTTCAGTAACAGTGCCACGAATAAACGAGAGAAACTTCCGCAACAGTAGCATATTACTAGATATCATCCAGCTGCATGAGCCGATATTTAGTTTCCTAAGTAATTGAAAGCAAATAAACCTCCACAGTTCGCCGCTTTTCACCTATTAACTGCGTTCCTGGCAGTTAAACTGTGCGTCACGGAACACCGCCAGGCGCTTTGAAACAACACCTCAGGTGCAACTAGCCTCCAGCTGACCTCGGCGCCCTCAAATGCGAAACGTGACACAACGCAATTTCTTATAGATGGCGTTGGCAGCGATTTAACGATGCAGTGACTCACAGCGAGCACATAATTGGATAATCTCACAAATTTGCACACCAATTTGCAGAGTAAGTTGCAACTGAAACGTTGCATAAGGTAACATCGTAAGTTACCTTCTCCGCGTCTATAGTTTTAACACACAGCGACATATCACGTTTAAAACAGCGAATAAAGCAAAAAGGCTGTTACAAAACCTGCTGTTAGAAGAATGCTGTGACACAGTCCGACCCCACAGTTTGTGAACGAACTGATAACAGTTAGCATTTAAATAATTTATCACCAATACATCAGAGTGAATTGGATCTGGCCAGCAAAATTTACATTTTACTAATAACTTCAGACCGGATTGTTGTAACGCTTTATATATTTACAGTGAAATATTGAAAACCCAATCTTGGCATGTGCTCGAATGGACTCTTGCTGTTTTTCTTGCTTAAACCTTACAGTGTAAATAACTTAATTGTAATGTAAAATATTTTAATAATTTTACACTGACAAAAGCAGGGGAACAACTCGGCGTGGTTTGGGCAAGTCGTTAAAAGTCCCCTGCAGATATATTGAGCCTTGCCGTCTCTATAACTGTCCGTAATTTCGAAAGTGTTGTCGTTGCAGGAGTTTGTTCACGAACTGACGTCTCCAATAACTGCCGTAAATGTTCGATGCGATTCATCTCGGGCAAACTGGGTGACCAAATCTTTCACTTCAGTTTTCCAGAGTGTTATTCAAATCAATCGCTAACAGTTGTGGCCCAGTGACACCGCGCAGTGTCATCCATAAAAATTTCATCGTTGTAGAATGAAGGCTTTCACGACCGGATGACATGGCTGTTGATATACTTTCCGGGATGTGAGGTCGTGGTCCAAGAACTTTTCTGCTCCTTACGTTTCGTCCAGAACTGCGCTGGACTTCCTCAGAGGCGCTGCTCCGCTGAGTCTTGCCGACTGACTGGTCGGGTGTCTGAGAGCGACTTATATATTGTGAGAAAGGGGGGCGTGTTTCAGGTGACACGTGATGAGCAGTGATAATCCATAGCAAAGATAAGGGTGACTATCGATTACCACCTTGTCAAAGATAAAAATTGTTAGCAATTTTGTAGAGCCACTGATAATCCATAGCAAAGATAAGGCTGACTATCGATTACCACCTTGTCCAAGATAAAAATTGTTAGCAATTTTGTAGAGCCACTGTCCATATATCGCTAAGTTTCATAGCCTCCTCTTTCCTATTGAAATTATCGTGATGTTTATAAATTTCGATAGCTTCTCTATATAGCCGTGGATGGTAATTTAACGTTGTAGATAAAACTTCGGTATCCGAAAACTTCACTTGGTGGTTGCCTGGTTGAAGAGCATGTTCCGCTACAGCTGACTTTTCTATTTTTCCAAGTCGACAAAGACTTTACTACCAAAAGAAGCGTAAACACGCGACTGAAAGAGCATAAAAGTCTTTGTCGACTTGGAAAAATAGAAAAGTCAGCTGTAGCGGAACATGCTCTTCAACCAGGCAACCACCAAGTGAAGTTTTCGGATACCGAAGTTTTATCTACAACGTTAAATTACTATCCACGACTATATAGAGAAGCTATCGAAATTTATAAACATCACGATAATTTCAATAGGAAAGGGGAGGCTATGAAACTTAGCGATATATGGACAGTGGCTCTACAAAATTGCTAACAATTTTCATCTTGGACAAGGTGGTAATCGATAGTCAACCTTATCTTTGCTATGGATTATCAGTGGCTCTACAAAATTGCTAACAATTTTTATCTTTGACAAGGTGGTAATCGATAGTCACCCTTATCTTTGCTATGGATTATCACTGCTCATCACGTGTCACCTGAACCACGCCCCCCTTTCTCACAATATATAAGTCGCTCTCAGACACCCGACCAGTCAGTCGGCAAGACTCAGCGGAGCAGCGCCTCTGAGGAAGTCCAGCGCAGTTCTGGACGAAACGTAAGGAGCAGAAAAGTTCTTGGACCACGACCTCACATCCCGGAAAGTGTATCAACAGCCAATTTCATCGTTGTTTGGGAACATGAAGTCCACGATAGGCTGCAAATGGTCTGCAAGTAGCCGAACATAGCCAGAGGACCCAGTTCATCGCACGTAAACGCAGCCCACACCATTATGGAGAAGCCACCAGCTTGCACAGTGCCTTGTTGACAACTTGGGTCCGTGGCTTCGTTGGGTCTGCGCCACATTCGAACCCTACCATTAGCTCTTACCAGCTTAAATCGGGACTCATCTGACCACGCCACCGTTTTCCAGCCGTCTAGGGTCCAACCGATACATGTCCGAAAGAACAGACACCATATCCATATAAGTATGTAGTTCTGGCAACACCGGCCATGACCTTCTTCTTCTGTGCGGATGTACACATATTACCCGAACTCTTACTGGACTCGGTAAGAATGTCTTCCACGAGTAATGAGTGTGTTCGGTAGGGACACTACGAATGTAGTGTGTGGACATATAAGGTGAGAATGTGGGTCTCGCGGGAGGCGTGCGCGAGATAGTCCCTGCAGTGGCGCTATCCTCTGTGGCCTCGTTGGCTCAGATGGATAGAACGTCTACCATGTAAGCGGGAGATCCCGGGTTCGAGTCCCACTCGGGGCACACATTTTCACCTGTCCCGTTGATATATATCAGCGCCCGTCAGCAGCAGAAGGTATTAATATATAATTCTAACTTCAGATTTCGCCGCACTGTCCTAACGGATACTTTCGTCGTGTCCCACATTGATATCTGCGGTTAATTCACGCAGTGTTGCTTGTCTGTTAGCACTGACACCTCTACGCATACGCCGCTACTGTCGGTCGTTAAGTGCTGACCGTCAGCCACTGTGTTGTCTGTGATGAGAGGTAATGCCTAAAATTTCGTATTATAGGCACTCTTTTGACACTGTGGATCTCCGAATACGGAATCACCTAACGATTTCCGAAATGCCGGCCAGTGTGTCCGAGCGGTTCTTAGCGCTGCAGTCTGGAACCGCGCGACTTCTACGGTCGCAGGTTCGAATCCTGCCTCGGACGTGGATGTAGAGCCATTTGAACCATTTTTTTTATTTCCGAAATGGAATGTCCCATACGTCTAGCTCCAACCACCACTCCGCGTTTAAAGACTGTTAATTCCTGTCGTGCAACCATAATCACGTCGGAAACCTTTTCGCATGAATCAGCTGCGTACACTGCCCGTTGGTGCAGTGTGTAAGCGATACTGCGGCCATCTGTATATGCATATCGTTATCCCTGACTTTCGTCACCTCAGTGTAGTGTGACAGAATACTGAAACTCTCGCACTGCTGCACTTCCTGCCTAAGCGATTACAGGCGAGAAAACTTAATAAGGAGGAGATTACTGTTTAAAGTCCCGTCGACAACGAGGTCATTAGAGATGGGGAGAAAACTTAATAATAACGTAGTATATTTTAATGATTTTATTTGTATTTTGAGTATTATGGGAAACATTTCTGTTTCTTGTCGAGTGCAATAGCGACTTTACCCACCGACCACATAAACCCCGCCGTAGCACCCACAGACGCTGAGCAGGGCACCGCCACCATTTAAGCGGCAGCCAACGATCGCCAAATGATACCGCAGTTCAGTGCTGCAGACCTCACACTTCGTGTACTAATTAAAAATCCACTGTAAAAATTAAAATAATTGCATGACTGTTAAGTTCCATGCAGCACGCCATCTGAAATCCTCCACTACTTTTTAATCAAGAACACACGTACATATACATGGTTCCAGTTTCAAAATGCTCTAAAAGAAGACGATGATGTTTGGTTTGTGGGGCGCTCAACTCCGCTGTCATCAGCTCCCGTACGAAGTCCCATTTTTTTTTTTTTTGTACAGTCCATTCTAACCACTATCACGAATGATGATGATAATGATGAAATAATGAGGACAACACGAACACCCAGTCACCGGGGAGAAAATCCCCAAAACGATCGGGAATCGAACCTGGGACTATGTGATCCAGAGGCAGCAACGCTAGCCAGTATAGCACAATAGCACAAGCTGCGGACTCTATCAGAGACACAGCTCAGAGTGACATCAAATTTGAACGGTATATTATCGAAAAAAAGTTTAATGAAACTTTCTGCACTAAATGGCGCTCTAAGCATCATAACTTAATTGGGTTAGGCTACAAATGGCAGATGAATAGCAATACGACGACGAAGGTGCGAGTTGCACATTAAACCAGCCGTACTGCGCAATGTGCATGACCGTACAAGTTTGGCATTCCACAACTGTGGCGCTGTTAAGTTAGCTAAGCCCACCCGTCGGGCAATATCGTACTACGTGGGATGGAAAAAATCGGTTTTTAATTGTTCTGAAGCAAAAAAGCATAAAAAGCAACAATGACGTCGGGTTCTAATTGTTCTCAGCCCAAAAAGCAACAATGACATCGGTTTTTAATTGTCATCAGATTGGCACAAAACATATCCAGTGTGCTGCCCATCGTTGTCTGCCACAAGCCTAAATCGAGAGACAGCGTGGCCCACAACAGATCGGAGTGTCTCAGGGGTCGTGTTCAGAATATTTTGCGAAATACGGGACTTCAGTTCAACTACGTTTGTAATTGGAGCACTGTGCACAGCATCTTTCAGATAGCCCGCAGCCAGAAGTTGCACGGATTAATATCAGGTGATCTGGACGACCAAGCTGTAGGGAGATGACGGAAGTAACTTAAGCATTTCCAAAGTGTCTCTGCAGCAGCTGCTTCACTGGCTGTGTAACATGTGAAGAAGCGCCTTCTCAGGTAAAAATTATCCTGACCACACATCCACTCTTTTGACGGGTTGGATTGACAGTGGTGCACAGAAGATTCTCATCTATGTTCAAGGGACGATACCGGCAACACGACGTGCAAGGCTATCTTCTCGAAAAAATATGGCCCTACGATAAACGATGCTTTCAACCCACACTAAAAAGATAGCTGACGTACGAGGGGAGTTTTCATTGCTCATATTCTGCAAACTGCGTATTGACATGTCCCTGCAGATCGAAATGGGCTTCGTCTGTCCACAGAACGTTCCATGACAATTCATTGTCCACTCCCATGCCAACAAGAAGTTCTAGAACAAACGTTTGTCTTGCTGGTGGGTTAGCATGAAGCAACTCCTGAATAAGGGTAATTTTTTTATGTATAACAGTGCAGAATGTTTCGTAGAATTTTATGCATCGTGCTCACTGGCATGTCCATAGGTCGGGCAATTCCCCATTCACTGCACGTCAGCGCACATGCGCTGCACCTGTCCTGCAATGCTGTAGCACCATCTTCTATTGATTTCCTCCCTCTGCCACACTGGACTTCAAAAGAACCTGTCTTTCCGAATTTCGTAATCTTTTCTCCAGACCTTTGGCAGACATCGGGATAAGTTTTTTTTCGTACCCTTGAGTGTCCGGAACTTCTGCAGAGCTACTGGCGCACAGTCATCCTTCTCGTCAAAGCGCTTTACTAACATCGAGCGATTTGCATTGAGACAGTCATGCCGAGTGGGTCAGAGATAAACTGAAGAACTGCCGTGTTACCCTGCCTCTTTTGTTTTGCATATTCTGCCGCTTAAAACGCCATCTAGTGGCAAAATTTATTTAATGTTTCTTGATGTTGATAAAACAAATTCCATTTGGATACTGCTATACAATATTATTACATCCTATAAAATGAAGTTAACTGAAACATTAAAAAATACATCGTGGCTTTACTTTGCAAAAGGAACAAATGAATGAAATATGATGAAGAACGAAAATTTAATGAAATGGTAATACATCTGCGAGATCCGCTGAAAAGTTAAATGATAATCTCTGAAAAATTGCCTAAAAATGTACTTCAGAAATAAACAGACTCTTTTGAAACTTACATACATCAAATCAAATGGAATCTGCTTTATACTTGCCGTGATATGACGCACCTGCGAAACAAATGCAGTAATTTTCGAGGTTATTGTTCCGAGCACGGCAGTAACCAGCAGATAAAATCTTCGGTAATCTGTCGTAATGCCGCAGTACATTCCCGTGCGAGAGAAGGGTGACAGCCGCTCGGTCTTGGGCGCCATGTCACAGTCGTGGGGCTACCCCAGTCGGAGGTTCGAGTCCTCCCTCGGGCATAGGTGTGTATGTTGTCCTTAGCGTAAGTTAGTTTAAGTTAGATTAAGTGTCGTGGTAAGTTAGTTTAAGTTAGATTAAGTGTCGTGTAGGCTTAGGGACCGATGACCTCGGCAGTTTGGTCCCATCAGACGTTACCACACACACACACACACACACACATCGATACTGCCACAGGACGACATTCTGTGAGAGTATGGAAAGATTTTGGAATCCAGCCACGATGTTTGCACCATATCTCCTCCTACCGCTGCTCAACTCTTCTAGCACCAGGTTTCGAAACGGCAACCTCTGTGCCGAGTGCTAACCGATTACCATGCCCTTGGGTCCCCAGCTATCGAGACGGTAAGCGTTAAATGTACCGACATGAGCAATAGTATAGCCCAAGCAAAAGTACGAGGGCTATCCACAAAGTACATTACGTTTTGGAATTAAAAATGAATAAAGTATTGGAAATTTTTTTATCATATACAGATGAAAGCCACACTTAAATACTACTTTCCACATAGTAGCCATTTAAATTAAGGCACTTATCGTAGCGATGGACGAGCTTGGAAATTCCTTCGTCGTAAAATTTGGCAGCCTGCGCCTTCTACCACGTGGTTACCTCTTCTTGAAGCTGTGCGTCGTCATCAAAACGCTGCATAGCCAACCACTTCTTCATTGCTGGGAATAAGTGGAAGTCGCTCGGTGCCAAGTCGGGACTGTACGGCGGATGAGGAAACAACTCCCACTTAAAAGATTCGAAAATTTCGCGGGTGGCATTTGCCGTGTGGGCCCGGGCGTTGTCGTGAATCAGCAAGATCTTTGAGCCCAACTTTCCCCTGCGCTTGTTTTGTATTGCTCTTCTGAGGTTGTGCAGAGTTTGGCAATACCTTTGAGAGTTTATTGTAGTGCCTCTTTCCAGGAAATCCACAAAAATGACACCTTTTCTGTCCCAGAAGACAGTCGCCATCACATTCCTTGCCGACATTGTCTGCATGCATTTCTTGGGTTTTTGGGGGGAATTTGTGTGCCCCCACTGCATTGACTGCAATTTTGTCTCGCAGTTCACATGCTTAACCCATGTTTCGTCACCAGTAACGATGCGATCGAGTAATGAGACGCCATCTTCCTCGTAAGCGTCCAAAAACGTTAACGCTGCAGCCATTCGCTGATTTTTGTGAATCTCTGTCAAGATTTTTGGTATCCATCTTGCACAAAACTTGTGATAACCAAGCTTTTCGGTAATGATTTCGTGCAACAAACTTCGTGAAATTTGTGGAAAACTCATAGAGAGTTCCGTTACTGTGAAATTACGGTTTTCACGGACCGCGGCATCGACTTTTTCGACAAGTTCGGCAGTCACTATGCTGGGTCTTCCACTTCGCTCTTCGTCGTGAACGTTAGTTCGGCCATTTTTAAATTATATGACCCATTGACGCACTGCACCTTCAGTGATTATGTTGTCCCCATACACTTCACAAAGCTGCCGACAGATTTCTATCGGTGTACAGTTTTTTGTAGTCAGAAACCTTATTACAGCACGCACTTCACACTTCGCGGCATTTTCAATTAACGCTGACATTTCAAATTGTCACAGTAACTCAACGGAGTACAGCACGAACCTCTCACTAGCACGGCAGGATGCCGACTGAGCGACGGGATGCCATGACACCAAGATGGCCGCGCTAGCCCCGCCCATAACGGACACAAACGAAAACGTAAGGTACTTTGTGGATAGCCCTCGTATTGTGTCACGCACAGCGTTAAGTTCTCTGCATGTCGCGATGGCGAATTAAAAATGCTGTGAATGTGAAACGATAAATGGCGTTGCAGATATCTACGATTCGAGTCCAGACTGCATCGCTGTTTCCTATGAGATTGATTTTCCGCAGCCGCTCAACGATTTTCAGACTGTTAATCTGCAGGCTTTCGTGGCCGTTGTCACTGAAGTTGAAATCTTCTGGGTTGTTAGGCCGCGTCATGTTTGAAATTTGACGCGGCATAACTACATAGAAGATTTTAACTACATCGACTTTCAGATTCTTTCAGTCGGTGATGTATTACCTGGGGAGAGTCTTAAGAGGAACTGCTACGCGTCATCCATATAAAAGTGTTGAACGTTACCTGTTGCTATGGACGAGTATTTGTAAGAGCACAGTACCCTTACGTTTAATCATTATTGTACAGGATGTGGATACAACATATCTTAAAATATTAATTTTATCGCTGATGCCAACAACGCCTTTTGAGGGCGTAGTCTCGGGGAGGGGGTCCGTGAGATCCGGAGCCTCCCTATCACCTATATGAAATTACGGATGACCTAGTTGCGGTGTAGTGTAATTGAAAGATATTTTGATACAGTGAAAAGGGGATATGTACACTCGGTAGCCAACACGGCCATTGATAGATTTAGACTATCGATAGCACTATCGGCAAATGGCCATCCCTACTTTCTGACCAAGCGAGGTGGCGTACTGGTTAACACACTGCACTCACATTCGGGAGGACGACGGTTCAATCCCACATCTGGCCGTCCTGATTTAGGTTTTCCGTGATTTCCCTAAATCGCGTCAGGAAAATGCTCAGACGGTTCCTGTGAAAGGGCACGGCCGACTTCCATCCCTATCTTTCCCAAATCCGATGAAACTGATGACCTCCCTGTTGGTCTCTTCCCCCCGAATCAACCCAATCCTACTTTATCGCCGGCCACTGTGGCCAAGCGGTTCTAGGAGCTTCAGTCCGGAACCGCTCTGCTGCTACGGTCGCAGATTCGAATCCTGCCTCAGGCATAGATGTGTGTGATGTCCTTAGGTTAGTTGGTTGTAAGTAGTTCTATGTCTAGGGGATTGATGACCTCCGATGTTAAGCCCCATAGTGCTTAGACCCATTTGAACCTACAATATCAAGATCAACTACTGGCCTTGAGCTCAGTTGTTGTTTAGTGAATCACTTCTTACTTGTAATTGAATTTAATGTAGATGCTGCAGTTTATTGTTTTTGTGCTGTATGCTTAATGATAGTTTCTAACTATGGATATGTTTGTAAAATGAAAGGCTACAGCCTTGCCACAGTGGTAACACTGGTACCCATCAGGGTCCACGTCTGCCGAGTGCTCTCGGCAAGCGAGATGCACTCAGACCTTCTGTGACAAATTCGAAGCTACGTGATTGAGCAGTAGCGCCACCGGTCACGAAAACTGTCAACGGCCAGGACAGCGGTGTGCTGTATCTGCATCCGGTGAGGCCTAAGGGCTCAGGATGACGCGGCGGCCGCTCGGTGCCGTTGTGCCTTCAAGGCCTGTTCGGATAGTTGTAAGTAGGCTGTTTAGGTTTTTATGTTGGTAACGCCACGTAGCGGTCTGTATGAAAATCATTGACTGTTCTGTGTGCTGTCTGTGGCTGCTTGGCATTGTTGGAATATTCTCTGTTGTAGTGTTGGGCAGTTGGATGTGAACAGCGCATAGCGTTGCGCAGTTAGAGGTAAGCCGCCAGCAGTGGTGGATGTGGGGAGAGTGATGGCAGTTTTGAGAGCGGACGATCTGGACGTGTGTCTGCCAGAAAGAGTATATTTGTAATACTGGAAATCATGAACTTATATATATAATGACTTTTGAACACTATTAAGGTAAATACATTGTTTGTTCTCTATCAAAATCTTTCATTTGCTAACTATGCATATTAGTAGTTAGTGCCTTCAGAAGTTAGAATCTTTTATTTAGCTGTCAGTATTGGCGCTCGCTGTATTGCAGTAGTTCGAGTAACGAACATTTTTGCGAGGTAAGTGATTCATGAAAGGTATAGGTTATTGTTAGTCAGGACCATTCTTTTGTAGGGATTATTGAAAGTCATATTGCGTTGCGCTATAAAAAAAAGTTTTGTGTGTCAATTTATGTAGAGGTTTTCCCGCACTGTCAATTATAAATTTTTCGAAGGGGATGTTTCATATGTCGACCCTGCCAGGATACCTCACTGGAATCTTCTGATTTTCTCTTGTAGTTTGTATAATTAGTGTAGGTATAGTTTATTCCTAGCGCGTAATTGTAGAGAGAATGTCCTTTGTAGTTGTAGTTTTTCATTGTTATACAGTAAAACAGTGGTGGAATGCATGTAGATTTCCACCAAGTATTTCGCAGCTGCGCTTGCAACTAACTAGACATTATTTTCAGTGCTATGTTCATGCATTTTCTTGTTTTTGCTCTTCAAATTGTGATTTTCTTGTTATCGTGTGAAATATGTGGTGATTATAGCACGTGAAAAGCGTACCACTAGGCTCCAAAGTATATTGAGAAATCATAGTGACGACAAGCGTAGCTTATCAGCACCACCATGTAATGAATTAACAGACATTCAAAGTAGTAATTTGGTAATTGTGCATAGAGAAATGAAGCGGGCGGCAAATAATGGTGTAGTCAGTGAAACAATTAGTGACGAGGGAAGCATTATCGATCGATCGGTTGGCAACAGCTGGCCTCAGGATTCCGAAATGACAGGACAAAATTATGCAAATACTGTAGATTCAGGTTTTGCGTCCTCACATTTTTCTCAATTAAGTCAAGACACATCTTCTACTTTTCAAAATGCCAATGTTGTCTGTGCAAATGCACTGCCGAAAAGCATAGAGGAATAGATTCCAGACACTAATACATTATTATTGCAATTAATGCAACAAATTAAACAAAATCTGAGAGAAACACAGCAACAGCTTCAAAAGTTAGACACAATGCTTGAACAAACACGCGAAGGTTTAACTACTGAGTTACATAAAATCGAATCTAAATGTCAAAAAGTCTGTAATGACGTATAAACACAAATTTGTGAGCATTTTCAACCTATTTTTTCGCGGCATGAAAATGCATTACAGAATCACGAAGCAGCCATAAAAGAACTGCAAACTATTGTTCATGAAAATCACACCTTGCAAGCTAAAATTTACTCAGTTGCATCGACCGATTCGGTTATGCAACTTGCAAATACTCAGGAAAAATTAAAGGGCACAATAGATACGCTTTCGACACAAATAGATACTCTAAAACGTGCTTCAGAAAAACACACAGAGGAAATCAGCATATTATCGGAAAAAGTAGTCGAACTTTCGGATCAGCTAAATGATTTCTCTGCGAAGGTAGATGATAATATGAATGACACAAGATCGGTAGTCTTTATTGACACAGAAGAGTAAGAAAAAATTAAGAAATTTAAACAAAATCAAAATCAAATTAATACGCAACACAAAAGAAAAATCCGTGAAGTACAAGATCAGTTGGTACAAGTAACACAAGAATTACATATTTCAGAAAACACTCGCGCTCCAACACGGGAAGAGGGACTTAGAAATACGGAAAAGCCACAAAATAATAACACAGGCCATTTCGGAAATTATGAAAGAAATTGGCAAGATGCACCTAATTTTGAGATGGAACCGTCGACACGACGTAACAACGACCAATATGCGACTCGCCGACACAACGATTTTGACTATAAGCTGTTCATTACTACACGTAAATTCAAAACATTTAAGAATTCTGGCAACGACATTCATCCACGAGCATGGCTTCATCAATTCTCTCATTGTTTTCCTCCCAACTGGTCATTGCAGCATAGATTAGAATTTATGTGTGGCTATTTAGAGAATGAACCAGCCATAAGAATGTGATCGGTCATTCACGATTGTCACAGAAGAGGAGAATTTTATCATGCCTTCCTCCGAGCATATTGGTCTCAAGCTACTCAAGACCGAGTAAAACATAGCATCATAATGATGAATCATTTCGAACAATCTGAATTTTCCAGTCTTGTGAAATATTTTCAAGACATGTTGCATCAGAATCAGTACCTGTCAAACCCATACAGCCACTCTGAACTTATTCGCATTTGCTTAATCAAATTGCCCGAACATTTACGACATATTATTTTGGCAGGACGTTGCAAAGACGACATCGAAGCTTTACAGGAACTGTTACAAGAATTGGAAATTGACACCACAAACGCGGGACACGAAAACAGGAACACAACAATTACAGGTCACATCCATCACAATTCCGCGATGGCAGAAATAATAACTGGACATGACAAGGCTATTCTTACAATGCAAATCATGACCAAAACGGACACCACCCGTATGACAACTGATGGCAGAGCAGTAATAATTACAGGGAAAGATCACTCTCCGCGGTAATGACTATGGCAGAAACACTGGGAGAAACAGACAATGTTTTTGTTGTGGTCTTCAGTCCTGAGACTGGTTTGATGCAGCTCTCCGTGCTACCCTGTCCTATGCAAGCTTCTTCATCTCCCAGTAGTTACTGCAACCTACATCCTTCGGCATCTGCTTAGTGTATTCATCTCTTCGTCTCCCTCTACGATTTTTACCCTCTACGCTGCCCTCCAATGCTAAATTTGTGATCCCTTGATGCCTGAGAACGTGTCTGCTAACCGGTCCCCTCTTTTTGTCAAGTTGTGCCACAAACTCCTCTTCTCCCCAATTCTGTTCAATACTTCATCATTAGTTATGTGATCTACCCATCTAATCTTCAGCATTCTTCTGTAGCACCACATTTCGAAAGCTTCTATTCTCTTCTTGTCCAAGCTATTTTTCGTCCATGTTTCACTTCCATACATGGCTACACTCCATACAAATACTTTCAGAAACGACTTCCTGACACTTAAATCTATACTCGATGTTAACAAATTTCTCTTCTTCAGAAAGGCTTTCCTTGCCATTGCCAGTCTACATTTTATATCTTCTCTACTTCGACCATCATCAGTTATCTTGCTCCCCAAATAGCAATACTCCTTTACTACTTTAAGTATCTCATTTCCTAATCTAATTCCCTCAGCATCACGCGACTTAATTCGACTACATTCCATTATCCTCGTTTTGCTTTTGTTGATGTTCATCTTATATCCTCCTTTCAAGACACCATCCATTCCGTTCAACTGCTCTTCCAAGTCCTTTGCTGTCTCTGATAGAATTTCAATGTCATCGGCGAACCTCAAAGTTTTTTATTTCTTCTCCATGGATTTTAATACCTACTCCGAATTTTTCTTTTGTTTACTTTACTGCTTGCTCAATATACAGATTGAATAACACCGGGGAGAGGCTACAACCTTGTCTCACTCCCTTCCCAACCACTGCTTCCCTTTCATGACCCTCAACTCTTATAACTGCCATCTGGTTTCCGTACAAATTGTAAATAGCCTTTCGCTCCCTGTATTTTACCCCTGCCACCTTTAGAATTTGAAAGAGAGTATTCCAGTCAAAATTGTCGAAAGCTTTCTCTAGGTCTACAAATGCTAGAAACGTAGGTTTGCCTTTCCTTAATCTTCTTCTAAGATAAGTCATAAGGTCAGAATTGCCTCACGTGATCCAATATTTCTACAGAATCCAAACTGATCTTCCCTGAGGTCGGCTTCTACCAGTTTTTCCATTCGTCTGTAAAGAATTCGTGTTAGTGACTTATTAAACTGATAGTTCGGTAATTTTCACATCTGTCAACACCTGCTTGCTTTGGGATTGGAATTATTATTTTCTTCTTGAAGTCTGAGGGTATTTCTCCTGCCTCATACATCTTGCTCACCAGATAGTAGAGTTTTGTCAGGACTGACCCTCCCAAGGCCGTCAGTAGTTTTAATGGAATGTTGTCTACTCCCGGGGCCTTGTTTTGACTCAGGTCTTTCAGTGCTCTGTCAAACTCTTCACGCAATATCGTATCTCCCATTTCATCTTCATCTACATTCTCTTCCATTTCCATAATATTGTCCTCAAGAACATCGCCCTTGTATAGACCCTCTATATTCTCCTTCCACCTTTCTGCTTTCCCTTCTTTGCTTAGAACTGGGTTTCCATCTGAGCTCTTGATATTGATACAAGTGGTTCTATTTTCTCCAAAGGTCTCTTTAATTTTCCTGTAGGCAGTATCTATGTTACCCCTCGTGAGATAAGACTCTACATCCTTACATTTGTCCTCTAGCCACCCCTGCTTAGCCATTTTGCACTTCCTGTCGATCTCATTTTTGGGACGTTTGTATTCCCTTTTGCCTGCTTCATTTACTGCATTTTTATATTTTCTCCTTTCATCAATTAAATTCAATATTTCTTCTGTTACCCAAGGATTTCTACTAGCCCTCGTCTTTTTACCTACCTGATCATCTGCTGCCTTCACTATTTCATTCCTCAAAGCTACCCATTCTTCTTCTACTGTATTTATTTCCCTCATTCCTGTAAACGGTTCCCTTATGCTCTCCCTGAAACTCTGTACAACCTCTGGTTCTTTCAGTTCATCCAGGTCCCATCTCCTTAAATTCCCACCTTTTTGCAGTTTCTTCAGTTTTAATCTATAGTTCATAACCAATAAACTGTGGTCAGAGTCCACATCTGCCCCTGGATATGTCTTACAATTTAAAACCTGGTTCCTAGATCTCTGTCTTAGCATTATACAATCTATCTGATACCTTCTAGTATCTCCAGGATTCTTCCATGTATACAACCTTCTTTCATGATTCTTGAACCAAGTGTTAGCTATGATTAAGTTATGCTCTGTGCAAAATTCTACCAGGCGGCTTCCTCTTTCATTTCTTAGCCCCAATCCATATTCACCTACTATGTTTCTTTCTCTCCCTTTTCCTACTCTCGAATTCCAGTCACCCATTACTATTAAATTTTCGTCTCCCTTCACTATCTGAATAATTTCTTTTATCTCATCATACATTTCATCAATTTCTTCATCATCTGCAGAGCTAGTTGGCATATAAACTTGTACTTCTGTAGTAGGCGTGGGCTTCGTGCCTATCTTGGCCACAATAATGCGTTCACTATGCTGTTTGTAGTAGCTTACCTGCACTCCTATTTTTTTATTCATTATTAAACCTACTCCTGCATTACCCCTATTTGATTTTGTATTTATAAATCTGTATTCACCTGACCAAAAGTCTTGTTCCTCCATCCACCGAACGTCACTAATTCCCGCTATATCTAACTTTATCCTATCCATTTCCCTTTTAAATTTTCTAACCTACCTGCCCAATTGAGGAATCTGACATTCCACGCTCCAATCCATAGAACGCCAGTTTTCGTTTTCCTGATAATGACGTCCTCTTGAGTAGTCCCCTCCCGGAGATCCGAATGGGGGACTATTTACCTCCAGAATATTATACCCAAGAGGACGCTATCATCATTTAACCATACAGTAAAGCTGCATGCCCTCGGGAAAAATTACGGCTGTAGTTTCCCCTTGATTTCAGCCGTTCGCAGTACCAGCACAGCAAGGCCGTTTTAGTTAGTGATACAAGGCCAGATCAGTCAGTCATCCAGACTGTTGCCCCTGCAACTACTGAAAAGGCTGCTGCCCCTCTTCAGGAACTATATGTTTGTCTGGCCTCTCAACAGATACCCCTCCATTGTGGTTGCACCTACGGTATGGCCATCTCTACCACTGAGGCATGCAAGCCTCCCCACCAACGTCAAGGTCCATGGTTCATGGGGATAAACAGACAACATGGGAACCAAAATAATTATTATCAAGGGAGACAACAATTTCTTACGCAACAGCCCAGCGCGCAGTTATGACTCAGGCAGAAGTTCTCCCCATGCCACACTTCCATGTAAAACCATTTATCTGCTTTTTAACTTATTCTTTGCCATAAAATTTTTCACTTCACATTACTAGTACGCTTTGTCACACTTAGAAACTTTTAACATGCAACAATGTTTTGAAGTCAACTATACAGGCAAGAACCTAGGGCACTTATTTAGACAGTAATTACGAATGCATTGTTATAGTAAACAGATGAGACAGTGTTATTGTGTGTACATTCTTCCTTGTTCGTTGCACGATTACATAACGACTATAAGGCTTACATACTTAGAACATATACCGGTACTGCTAATGAGATTTTAATGCAACGTTTTGGTTTTCTTGAAAATACATTCTGGATTTAAAGTACTTTCTGAGAGATACCATATGACACAGTGGTTAGTTTATTTGACAGCTACACGATTATATCACGACACTACTAATGAGTGACACAGTTTATATTATTGCTTTTGCGCTGTGTCTGTTTTGTATCTACACAGTTTTTTAACTACGATACCTATACGCATAACATTTCACTTTTGTTTATTATGAGGTAGGTGCATTGACTTCTACAGAACTTTGCTTATGGACGACGATAATTACGACACTTGGCACATTTTTACGCTTACGTTATGGCAGAGATTATCTTACAACAAGACACACAGTTTAGCGCTACAGTACACGTATTTCAGTGATTAATTTTGTACTTAAAACATTTATTTTTAAAGATTTTTGAATTACAAAGATACAAAGGTTTTCCGTGATACATTTCATTCCAGTGCTGTAATCTGTAACACCTGAGGGTACAATTACATTAATCCTCTGGGGATACACGCCTACTTTGTGTACTAAGCGTGTGGCAGGCGCTAGGAGCCCTAGCTAATATGATATTTGCTTATACAACTTTACACATCGGTACCATATTTCTCTAACACAGGATTACACAGCTATCTGATCATTTAAGAGAGACAAACATTTTTTAACTACGTCAGTGAATTCACTGTTACGAAATTGTATTATGTCTGCACTTCGTGAACTGTTCATATTTTTTACAAAACCATTGTGATACTATCAGAGCTTTGAATGATGTATTTTGTATGGGACCGTGATTTTTGAAGTACATTTGAGGTAGATGACTTCATTGAAACGACCAGAGAGCATTTTTTTAAAGGTTTTGAGATCAATGGAGGAAGCTACGACCATTTTGAGATTTGATTGATGTGCTATAATGATACTATTACGACAACGATGTGTATTATGCTGTTGAGATATGTTTATGATTTAATAAGATAATGCTATACAAGGAATGTCATTACATGTTTATAACTATATGAACAATGAGAAGAGCTTAGGGACACTGGTTTGTGAAAAGGACGTTGGAAACCAAGAATCGTACTTTAAGAGTTATGAAATGTGTGTATATGTGTGAATGTATCACAACAGTGCTATTCATGAGATTTCGTTTCTACACATTTCTACTGTAATTTATCGACCGGTGAAATTTCATTTTTATCGAACTATCACTGTAGCGGAAACTGCTGTTGTAAATATGTCGGTAAGGAAGGTAAGTGACCATGAAGTAATGCGCTGTGGGCACCCAGCTGCACGACAGTTGCCGGAGAAAAAAAAAAAAAAAAGAACGTTTGTGTGTACCTTTTAAAGGCACAGATGCAGAAAAAGAGGCCATTAACCTCGCTATTGACATTTCTTTGTAGAAAGCATCGGATATACGACACACTCATACATAAAAACATATGATTACACTTTGGAGCTCGTAATTTCTGATATTTACTGAAATGCCTAATGAAATGATGAGAAACATTTTACGTCTATTGTCTTGTTAGTTGAGAGTTTTTTACTGCCTTATGAAATGCCATATAGCTAGTGAATGACATTTCACGCCTTGCTTTATGTATATTTTTCCTCATTTTGTTTAATATCTAGTTTCTAGCTGCACTGCAGCATTGGTTAAAATAAAATTTAATAGATGTACTGATAGAAATGTTTTCTGTCTACAGACCCAGTAAATAATAATTTTATGATCTACTTTCTTTAAAAAAAGGGATCAAAAATAGACATTTCCCATCACAGGAATTACATACATAATTTTTCAACGATTTGGTAACTTTTTTGGTAGAGTAAGTTATTGTGATGCATCACTCTAGTGTTAAGATCTGATGTAGGTATTATACATTTCCTATCTTTACTGTAGTATTCTTTCTGCTTGAGCTTTATCATGTTTAGGTATAAGTTACTGCATTTGTTGCTGCTGTTTGCCAGGCATAGTGATACTGAATTTTACATTGTATTAAGCCAGTTTTACTACAGATTTATTTTTCTTGTTGCTGCTCATTGGCTCGTATCAGTTCTAATGTTGCATTTGCTTTGCTAACTTTGATATACTTCTGCTTACTTTGCCAATTTGCATTTTTTGTCATTGGTGTTTGTGTTAATTGCTTTGTGCTGCTGCATTGCCTCATCCCTTAGTTTATACATCTGAGCTCAGTAGATTTAAGTTAGCTTGAAATGAGGTAGGCTATATAAGAGAATGAGTTGTGATGAACTGGAAGAAAGGCGTTGAGAAGTTATATGAAAAAGATTTGGGGCAAAATGAGTATTGTACAATGAGAAATAATTATTTTGAAAGAGGATATGATCCAAACAGTAGGGTTTAGGGACAATAGGAATAGATAGGACTTTTAGGGAATAATGATGAACTAAGGGAGATGTCTGCATGTGAAGAGTTAGCACTGTCTTTCAATTGAAAGGGAAACACTACTTCTTCAATACTGCGTGGAAATCCACTTCTTCCGTGTGCTTTTACAGCTAAGACTTTGAGAAAAAAAACTGCAATTACTACCGAGATGAATGATCAGAACTGTCTTTATTGACTGTGAGAAAATTTTTGTATTTGACCAACATTGTATCGATAAGTGTGTGCATTTGATATATTTGTTAGCGTTAATATAAAAAATTTTAGTAAATATGTATTGGCCATTGCCCAAAACAATTTGTAAAATTTTTGTGGGGAGCATGGGGGCTATGTAAGTAGGCTGTTTAGGTTTTTATGTTGGTAACGCCACGTAACGCTCTGTATGAAAATCACTGACTGTGCTGGTTGCAGTCTGTGGCTGGTTGGCATTATTGGAATATTCTCTATTGTAGTGTTGGACAGTTGGACGTGAACAGTGCATAGCGTTGTGCAGTTGGAGGTGAGCCGCCAGCAGTGGTGGATGTGGGGAGAGAGATGGCAGAGTTTTGAGAGCGGACGATCTGGACGTGTGTCCGTCAGAAAAAGGAAATTTGTAAGACTGGATGTCATGAACTGATATATATAATATGACTTTTGAACACTATTAAGGAAAATACATTGTTTGTTCTCTATCAAAATCTTTCAATTGCTAACTATGCATATTAGTAGTTAGTGCCTTCAATAGTTAGAATCTTTTATTTAGCTGTCAGTATTGGCGCTCGCTATATTGCAGTAGTTCGAGTAACGAACATTTTTGCGAGTTAAGTGATTCATGAAAGGTATAGGTTATTCTTAGTCAGGACCATTCTTTTGTAGGGATTATTGAAAATCAGATTACGTTGCGCTATTAAAAAAAAGTATTGTGTGTCAATTTACTGTTGATCAGAATAAGTATTGAGAGAAATGTCCGAATACGTTCAGTTTTGCTCAGCTGTTTGAAAATCAAATAACGTAGAGGTTTTCCAGCCCTGTCATTTATCAATTTTTCTAAATGGATGTTTCATATAGTGTTTGTTTGTAAAACCGATTTTGATTCATCCACTATCATTATAAACGCATGATTGCTGAAGAGTGGCAGCAGCTTCTCCAGTAGTTCCAGGGGCAACAGTGTGGATGATTGACTGATCTGGCTTTGTAACATCAAACAAACCAGTCTTGCTGTGCTGATACTGCAAACGGCTGAAATCAAGGGGAACCTACAGCCGCAATTTTTGCCCGAGGGCATGCAGCTCTACTGTGTGGTTAAATGATGATGGCATCCTCTTGGGTAAAATATTCTGGAGGTAAGATAGTCCACCATTTGGATCTCCCAGCAGGGACTACTCAAGAGGATGCTGTCATGAGGGGAAACAAAACTGACATTCTGCAGATCGGAGCGTGGAATATTAGACTGCTTAATTGGGCAGATGGGTTGGAAAGTTTTAAAAAGGAAATGGATCGGTTTAAGTTAGATATACCGGGAATTAGTGAAGTTTGGTGGCAGGAGGAACAGTACTTCTGGTCAGGTGAATATAGGGTTATAAATGCAAAATCAAACAGAAGTAATTCAGGAGTAGGTTAAATAGTGAATAAGAAAATAGGAATGCAGGTAAGCTACTATGAACAGCATAGTGAACATATTGTAGTAGCGAAGATACAAGCGAAGTCTACACCGACCAACATAGTTATAGTTTGTATGCCATCTAGCCCCGCAGATGTTAAAGGGATTGAAGAAATGTACAAAGAGATAAAATAGATTATTCAGATAGTCAAATTAGACGAAAACTTAATAGTGATGGGGGACTGGAGTTTGATAGCACGAAAAGGAAGAGGAGGAAAAATAGTATGTGAATATAGACTTTGGGAAAGGAATGAAAGAGGAATCCACCTGTTAGAGTTTTGCACACAGCATAATTTAATCATCGCAAGAACTTTAATTAAGAATCATAAAAGAAGATTGTGAATGTGAAATACACCTGGGGACACCGGAAGGTTTCAGATTGATTATTTACAAGGTAAGATAGAGAGTTAGGAACCAGATTTTAAATTGTAAAACATTTCTAGGGACAGATGAGCACTCTGATCACAATTCATTGGTTATTAATAGTATTTTAAATCTTAAGAAATTGGAACAAGATAGGAAATTAAGGAGATGGGTCCTGGATAAGTTGAAGGAACCAGAGATTACTGAGAGTTTCAATGGGAGCTTTAGGCAACGGTTGATTAGAACTGGGGAAAAGGATGCGTAAGAGATGAAATAGTGAAGGCAGCAAAGGATGAAATGGGTAAAAACACAAGACCTAGTAGAAATTCTTGGACAGCACAAGAGCTATGGAATTTAATTCATGAAAGGAGAAAATATAAAAGTGCAGCAAAGAAACAGGCGAAAGGGAATAAGACCTTTAAAAACATCGGATTGACAGGAAGTGGAAAATGGCTAAGCATGAAAAGCTATAGGGTAAATGTAAGGATTTAGAAGCATATTTCATTAGGAGAAAGATAGATACCGCCTACAGGAAAACTGATGAGGCCTTTGAATATCAAGAGCCCACATGGGAAATCAGTGCTAAGCAGATAATGGAAAGTTGAGACGTATATAGACGTATATAGAAATATATAGATGATCTATACAGTGTAGATAACCTTGAATTATTGTTATAGGAAGGGAAGTGGACGTCGATGAAGATGAGGCGATAGACGTGATACTGTGCCAAGAATTTGACAGAACTCTGAAAGATCTAAGTCGAAACAAAACCCCGGATCAGATGATATTCCTTCAGAACTACTGACGACCTTGGGAGAGCCATCCATGACAAAACTCTTCCATCTGGGGTGTAAGATCTATGAGACAGGCGAAATACCCTCAGACTTCTTGATGAATGTAATAACTGCAATTCCAAAGAAAGCAGTTTCTGACAGGTATGAAAATTACCGAAATATCAGTTTAATAATCATGGTTGCAAAATACTAACACCAATTCTTTGCAGAAGAATGGGAAAACTGGTAGAAGCTGACATGAGGGAAAATCAGTTTGGATCCCAGAGAGATGTAGGAAGACGCGAGACAATACTGACCCTATGACTTATATTAGAAGATAAGTTAAGCAAAGGCAAACCTATGTTTATAGAATTTGTAGACTTATAGAAAGCTTTTGACGTTGTCGGCTGGAATACTCTCTTTGAAACTGTGAAGGTAGCAGGCGTAAAACAGAGGGAGCGAAAGGCCATTTGCAACTTGTACAGAAACCAGACTGCAGTAAGTTGTATGAGACAGTTGAGGAGCATCAAAGGGAAGCAGTGGTTCAGAAGGGTGTGTGACAAGGTTGTAGCCTATCCCCAGTGTTATTCAATCTGTATATTGAACAAATAGTAACGGAAACCTAACAAAATTTTGTGGAGTAGGAATTAAAGTTCAGGGAAAGTAAATAAAACCTTTGATGTTTGGCGATGGCACTGTAATTCTGTCAGAGGCAGCAAAGGACTTGAAAGAGTAGTTGAACGGAATGGACGTTGTCTTGAATATATGCTGAGCATCAACAAAAGCAGAACAAGGGTAATGGGATGTAATCGAGATAAATCAGGTCGTGCTAAGGATATTAGATTAGGAGAAGAGACATACAGTAGTAGATGAGTTTTGTTGTTTGGGGTGTAAAATAACGGATGATAGAAGTAGAGAGGATATAAAGATATAGACTGGCAATGGCAAGAAAAGTATTTTTGAAGACGATAACCTTGTTAACATCCAATACAGATTTAAATGGTAGGAAGTATTTTCTGAAAGTATTTGGAGTGTAGCCATGTATGGTAGTGAAACATAGACGATAAATACTATAGACAGAAAGAGAATAGAAGCTTTCGCAATGTGATGCTACAGAAAGATGTTGAAGATTATAAGGGTCGATCACGTAACTAATGTGGAGGTACTGAACAGAACTGGGGAGACAAGAAATTTGTGGCACAACCTGACCAAAAGAAGGAATTGGTTGACAGGACACATTCTGAGACATCAAGGCATTCCCAGTTTAATATTGGTGAGAAATGCGGGGAGGGGGGTGAGAGGGGGGGGGATCTTAGAGGGAGACCAAGAGATGAATACAATAAGCAGATTTAGAAGGATGTAGGTTGCAATAGTTGTTCATAGATGAAGACGCTCGCACAGGATAGAATAGCAAGGAGAGCTGCATCAAACTAGTATTAGGACTAAAGACCACAACAAAATGGAGAAAAATTACTGAAATTTTATCCAACCCTCCTGAACAGTCGCGCCCATTACCATGCCGCTTCCAGGATTCGGGAAGATGATATTGAACCTTAAATGAGAAAACTGAGTTCGTTTGGAAATAGAGTGAAGTTATCCCATTGTCAAATAAAGAAATATTTAATTGTGCATTTGGCTATTTCTTACATACTGTTGACATGTTATTCCTTTTTAAGAACAGCTGTTCTTGCTTAATTTTGTTGACCAAATACTATTTGTATGAAGGCCTCCCAAAAGCAAATGATGTACTAAAAACTGAAAAAGTTAAGTAAATATGTTTTCAGAATAAATGAAAAAAAAACATGAGTCCTTTTAAGGTCTTCTTTAACAAATCGGACCCCTACCCGGAGCAAATCCTGGCTACGTCCTTGTGTCTTGCAGAAAGAACAGCAAGCAAAGAGGCCAAACGCGCCACTTCAGTGTGTGCCATGCTCTGGTTAGGACTTATATGTAGCTTCTCTCTGTGTTTAACAGTTTAAGAGAGTAATTCTTGCTGACATTAATAGTATGAATGTATTTATGTATATGAGATAATGAAAGTTTCATTCCTCATTAATTTTGTGAGGGCATTCAATTTCTGAACTGTTTGTTTCTCCAACAGTGGCTACTACATAACTATCACTGTCAGTTTAACTCAAATCCAAACTTTTATTCAAGTCGCAATGTATACTGTTGAATTAACAAAGAGTCGGAATGTGAATTATACAAAGTACAAATCAAAATGATCATTTCTTTTCCTAGTCCAGACTAACAGATTTCATCGGTCATTTAGTGGAGGAAGCAATTCCGGCCTCGTCATAGTCCGTCACGGGTTGAAGTTCGGGGGCGCGGGGGGGAGCAAGCCATGTCTACCTCCACCAGTCCAGGCACTTTAAAGTGTGGTTCATGTTTCCGCAAAAGCATAAGTCACACACGGTGATAAAAACTTCTTAAATGCAGATCGTATTCGAGACTAAAATCGTCTTATGCTTTGACGTATTACATTCAGATCCGTACGTACATTAAGCAAATGAAAAGAAGACACTAAGAAAGAGGGTGAAGTACAGCACAGAAGACAAAATGGCTACCTCACACAGTGAAGTCAGCTGGCTGACCTTGGTTGCAATAAAAAACAAACGACTACTGGCCGACAGTGGCGTATTAACATACAGGCCCACTAGGCGAGGGCCTAGCCGCAGCACCTTGAGGGGGGCGGCATATTTTGCTCTATACTCATTTTATCCTTTTACGTTTTAAAAGAACTGCGCTTACAAACGACAAAGATTTTTAAGAACTTGCGAGTTTAAATGATCCTCAAGAACGAAATTCGACAATACAAGCTTGGAAATATACATAGTTTACTTGGTGACTGGATGGAAATTTAGCATTATGTTTCTGCCTAGTATCATCTTCAAGACTGTTCAAAATATTTTGAAGTAAGTTGTTAGGACGTCAATCTACAATACAGTGTTTGAAACATTATTATTCCGAGAATATTGTCGCCTTCTACTTAACCCTACTATATTTTCCCTGTGAAAATACCGGGACCCTTGAAAAGCTGTCATAAACTAATCAGCAGTTTCTTAAATACTGTAACATGTGTGGGTCTCAGTACGTAAAACCCGACTCTACTTAAATTTCTTGTAGAAATTACGGGGAAGTATCAAGTCACCCCTCCACTACTGTATTTAATATGAAAGGTCTGTGGTCTTCAATATCTGAGCTTTGATTTAATGACACCCATTTAACATAACTTGTTCATACTGGGAATGTTTTACATTTTTAAACAAATGTTTATACGAAACGACATAAGCAGAATATCTAATAATGTGTGAAATACACTTCATAAGAGTATAAAACTATACTTTGGCGAAAAAAGAAGAGGAAACCAACTTTCGTTTGTGTCATTTATTGTGCTGCAGCCTGCACGATATCAAAGTTCCCACTCTATGCAATCGAATAGTACGTGGTATAGCAAATTTTGTATTAAATTTCTTAACTACGCTTTTTGTCTTCGAGGAAAGGCTATTTTTATTTTATGTTGGAACAAAAGGTGCATTTGCGTGCAGACGTAACATTAGTGTACACACAAATGACAACACACATCAACTGCCAACGAGACTATGTAAGCTTAGTATTCTGTCTTCTTTTCCCCAGAAACCTCTAAAATGTTATGAGAATAAGTAGGATAAGAGTCAATCCAGCACACCTCACTACAAAAAATTGCAAAAATTATTTGTTTTTTAAATTATAAAGACAGTGTCAAGAATATTCAGAACATATTTGCGTCCCAGCTAAAATTCCGGCGACGCGCGAAACACATGCCAAAATAGGGACTGTCCCGTTTTCTATACGACACGAATTCCAGCTGGCAGGTGTGCTTCTACTGTTCACTGACAACAGAGATACAGGTGACAATGAAATTAAATTATTCTGCATTGTCGCTCTTCATAGCACAGTTACGTCGCGTAATCCGAGTTGGTCAGTTTATTGCTCCGTGTTTAAAGGGAAAATCTTTCTGCTCGTGTGTCGTGTTTAAAGTAAAAAGTTTTGTGCTCATGTGCGGTGTAGTACGACTTGAACTGGATACAGTCTTTCTCTCTTTCCTTTTACAAATTTTTTCTATTGTTTTGACTGTTGGTTGACAAGTAAGTGCCTTAAAATGAATAACGGAGAAAAAAGGAAACGTGGAAAATTAAGTGGGGCGGTATTTCGGAAATTATCGATGGAAAGGCGAGAACGAGAAGCCATGCTCTAAAAACGCTTGGCAGAGTAGATAAATTTTTCGCAAAAAATTTTGCTGCTGCGACTTCGAGTTCAAGTAGTTCGGATGATATTTTTGTCACTGCAGCTGTTGCAAAAGAAGTAAATACAGACGAAACAAAAGTTAAAAATGAAGAAAAGCAAATTGTTCCTAATTTCGAGTTTCACGAATAACTAAGTGTCGAGTCAGACATTACAAAAAGAAATAGACTACGTTATCAAAAGTATCCGGACACCTGGCTGAAAAAGACTTACATGTTCGTGGCGCCCTCCACTGGTAATGCTGGAATTCAGTATGGTGTTGGCCCACCCTTAGCCTTGATGACAGCTTCCATTCTCGCATGCATACGTTCAGTCAGGTGCTGGAAGCTTTCTTGGGGAAAGGTAGCCCATTCTTCACGGAGTGCTACACTGAAGAGAGGTTCGATGTCGGTCAGTGAGGCCTGCCATGAAGTCGGCATTCCAAAACACGACAAAGATGTTCTACAGGATTCAGGTGAGGACTCTGTGCAGGCCGGTCCATGACAGGGATGTTACTGTCGTGTAACCACTCCGCCACAGGCCGTACATTATAAACAGGTGCTCGAACGTGTTGAAAGATGCGATCGCCATCCCAGAATTGCTGTTTAACAGCAGGAAGCAAGAAGGTGCGTAAAACATGAATGTATGCCTGTGCTGTGATAGTGCCACGCAAAACAACAAGGGGTGCAAGCCCCATGCATGAAAAACACGACCACAGTATAACACCAAGCCTCTGAATTTTAATGTTGGCACTACACACGCTGGCAGATGACGTTCAGTGGGCTTTCGACATATCCACACCCTACCATCGGATCGCCACACACCATGATTCGTCACCCCACGTTTTTTTACAGTTCAATCGTTCAACGTTTACGCTCCTTACACCAAGCGAGGCGTCGGTTGGCATTTACCGGCGTGATGTGCGGCTTATGAGCAGTCGCTCGACCATGAAATCCAAGTTTTATCACCTCCCGCCTAACTGTCATAGCACTTGCAGTGGATCCTGATGTAGTTTGGAATTCCTGTGTGAAGGTCTGGATAGATGTCTGCCTATTACACATTACGACCGTCTTAAAGTGGCGGCGGTCTCTGTCAGTCAACAGACGAGGTCGACCTGTACGCTCTTGTGCTGTACGTGTCCCTTCACATTTCCACTTCACTATCACATCGGAAACAGTGAACCTACGGATGTTTAGGAGTGTGGAAATCTCGCATACAGACGTATGACACAAGTGACACCCAATCACCTGACCACGTTCGAAGTCCGTGAGTTCCGCGGAGCGCCCCGTTCTGCTCTCGACGCGCGGGGTAGCCGTGCGATCTAAGGCGCCTTGTCACGGTTCGTGCGGCTCCCCCGCGTCGGAGGTTCCGAGTCCTCCCTCGGGCATGAGTGTGTGTGTCGTCCTTAGCGCAAGTTAGTTTAAGCTAGATTAAGTAGTGTGTAAGCTTAGGGACTGATGACCTCAGCAGTTTGGTCCCATAGAACTTACCACAAATTTCCAATTTTTTCTACTCTCTCACGATGTCTAATGACTACTAAGGTCGCTGATATGGAGTACCTGGCAGTAGGTGACAGCAGAATGCACCTAATATGAAAAACGTATGTTTTTGGGGGTGTCCGGATACTTTTGATCACTTAGTGTAACCTCGTTAGTGATGATCCTGCAGAATGGTGTTTCAATGAATCAACAACGGACATTAATGAAAATTGTAACGGAGATTTTTCTAATTCAAGAAGATCAATAGGCGATACAGCCAGATATTTGAACAAAAATGTATGTTATCATAAACTTTTAAATGGTGAAGCAACTTTTCGTTATTTTCTAGTATATTCCTGTAGCACAGGTGCCGTTTTTTGTGTACCATGTAAATTGTTCGGAGGTAAGGCCACGATTGCTACTAATGGTATTGTAGATTGGAAAAATTTTCTAATATTTTATCTCATCATGAGAATTCACTTGAACACAAAATTCTGAGTAATCACTCTTAACAAGAAAAAAGTCACTTGGAACAATAGATAAACATATCGAGTCATATGTTGAGACAGAAAAAAATATACTGGCGAGTGTGTTGAAAAGGGTGTTTGCAGTAGTGAAGAAGCTAATAAGTCCTGGACTTCCCCTATGTGGACACGTTGAACGATTCCATTTATAACGTAATGGTCAATTTATGATGTCTCTTGAACTTATAGCCGAGTCCTACCCCTTTCTCGCAGAGTACATTGAACGATATGGAAATCCAGGGCAGGGACATACAAGTTATTTTTCTTCAACAGTCTGTGATGAAATAATAGAGATTCTTTCTGAACGAGTAAAAAGAATTATACTAAGTAAAATAAAACAGGCCAAATATTTCTCTATAGCAGTAAATTCTACTGCGTACGTTTCAGATATTGAACAACTATCCTTCATATTAAGATACGTGAACGAGAGTGGTGAACCTGGTGAACGTTTCCTTCTGTTTTTACCAAACTCTGGACACAAGTCCGAAAACTTAGCTGAGGCCGTACTAGAAGTCCTGTCTAGCAATTCCATTGCTATTACTGGCTATAGAGGCCAGTCATATGACAACGCAGGCAAAATTTCAGGAACCTACACTGGTTTGCAGGCACGCATTAAAGAACGAAATCCGAAAGCGCATTATGCGCCTTGTGCAGCACATTCTTTGAATTTGGTGGCACTAGTGCTGCAAGCTGTTGTCGGGAAGCACGTTCATTTTTCAATGTAGTGCCAAACCTTTATAATATTTTCTCTGTTTCTACACAGCGCTGGGATAAACTTCTTTCTTTCGTGAAACCAGGAAGCAAGACGGTAAAACGTTTATCAAAAACACGTTGGTCAGCAAGAGAGGAAGCGTGTGCAAGTCTATAGGAAAACTGGGAGGGCATTATCAATGCCCTCACACATATTGCCAATAATACGTTTGAAAAACCACTTGTGCGAGATGAGGTTTCAGCTTTATTGAATCAACTCAGCAGACTAGAAACAGTATTCATGATTACAGTTAGGAAGGAATACTTCAGAGATTTACTAGTGTATATTTGAAATTGCAAAGTGTAAATATTGATACTAAAATAGTGCATGAATTATGTGAATCCTTTGTAGGATTTATTGCATCTGTTAGTAGCGTGTTCGCTATTATGGAAATAAATCCATGGAGATTGTGACTGATATAGACTATGAATGCACCTATAAAAGATCACGAAAACATGAACTTCTTGATGACGAAGAAGCGGACTGTGAAGAAGTTTTTCTGACTGGAAGGGAAAAATTTAGAGTCGAAACATTTCTCCCAGTACTTGACAACTTGTACGCCAAATTAGTGAGGAGGAAGGAAAGCTATAGTACACTGTTGGACTCCTTCACAGTTTTCAGTAACCTTAACAACAGCTCACCTGACGATATTGCCGAACATGCAGCAAAATTCCAAGCGTCATATGACACAGATTTAGAGCCTTCCTTCCCTAGTGAATGTGTATATTTTGCGGAACTTTTGAAATACTCTGAGATTAGTGATATACCAGTCTAAATGAGTAAAATCTTACTAAAAGAGATGTTACAGTCCGTGTTCCCGAATGTTGACATTGCTCTTAGAATATTTCTATATATGGAACTTACAAATTCTTCAACAGAACGCTCGTTTTCGGCTCTTAAAAGACTGAAATCGTACCCACGTTCTAAGTTGTCTGAGGAGAGACTGAACGCCTTGTCCGTTCTTTACATTGAAGCCGACCTCCTAAATGATAACCGTCTGAGCTATGAAGGTATGATCAATGAGTTTTCTGCCGTCAAAGCCAGACGAAAACTTTGCTGACTGGTGTGCTTGTATATTTATTCATATTAGTTTAAAAAATTTAAGATTATAATGTGATTTTATTATAACTTAGAGCACATTCATTGGATTTACAAGCTATGTATTAACTGTTTATTTTGCAATTGCCGATGGCAGAACGCGGAACTAAACATCGTTTACGGTCAGACGTAACGGAAGGCGCGCGACAGTACTAAACAATGCCCGAATGACCCAGGCCGCTCGGCGCTGTACAGTCCTATCACATAGATACTGTAGTATATTACAACTGATGCGTTTTGGGGACTGATGACCTCAGATGTTGAGTCCCATAGTGCTCAGAACCATTTGAGCGTATTCTTGGCGTCTGCTGAAACGTGTAGTTATCGCGGAAATATACGTTATAGGAGAGTACGCTCAGATGAAAAAAGTGTTAATAAATAACGTAGTTCAGTTCTGTCGATAAATACGTAAAAGCTTTGCTAAAACCGTTAGAAAGAGCTATGGTGAGAGCAGTAGCTGCAGTACAAAACTGTTCAGCCCTTATATGGATTAAAGGTATTGTGTACACTTATTACGCAGCATCTAGGTATACAGACTTTAATGCTTTGCACGTTAACTATTAGATTATAAAACAAATCTGAATTATCCACACTAGTCTGTAAAATTATGTAATAGCAAATGCGGTTCGGTGTTTGTTCGTCTGTATTTAGTTATTAGTTCATGCACCGAAATCTCTAAAAATGGTTCAAATGGCTCTGAGCACACTGGGACTTAATATCTATGGTCATCAGTCCCCTAGAACTTAGAACTACTTAAACCTAACTAACCTAAGGACATCACACAACACCCAGTCATCACGAGGCAGAGAAAATCCCTGACCCCGCCGGGAATCGAACCCGGGAACCTGGGCGTGGGAGTCGAGAACGCTACCGCACGACCACGAGCTGCGGACCAGAAATCTCTATTTCATTTTCATTTCTTACGCTTTCCTATAGATTGATGGATTAATACCTAACGTGTTTTTTTACCTGCTACACATTCAAATTATTAGATCGTAAAACGACAGTTTAATTTTAATTTTGAACGCATCTCTGTAAAAATATGTATTAATTTCTAATGTATGACACGTTCGCTTCAATTTTTAGATCGTAACACAACTTTTTTTATTTTCATTTTCAATGATTTCGTGTAGAGAAACATATTAGAAGTGAATGTATAACAAAAATCCGTTGTCTCCTACACGCTCTGCTGAATTTTTAGGCCATAAAAGAAAAGTTATTTTCCTTGCGTTCGTTCCTGTTGTCTTTCAACAGAAGAATGTATTAACACAGTGCAGTTTTAAGTTTGTTTTATCCGCTGCCCTACACAAACTACAGTTCAGGAACCATGTTACATTTTGATTGAGCGCGACTGCACCGCTGACGCGTCCTTCAGAACAACGAATAGCAGAGCACGGAAACAGCTCACAGCGCTCCCACCCAAAACGGCAACTGTGAAGTGATTGGGTAATAGTTATTATTTAAAACATGTTTTTTTGGGAGGGGGCATATAATATGGTGTGCCTAGGGGCGCAAAATATTTAAATCCGCCACTGCAGGCCGAACCCTTCCGACTTTTACCGATCACGATTAGTGAACTCATCGGTCAACTTAGTAGAAGAAAGTGACACAACTTTAACAAACGTACCTGCCTAAACATCAAAATACGGGTATGTTGCATGCACAGAGAGGACAAGAGAAAGAAAAACTCAAATGAAACAAGGTAGTTATTAAGGATTAAGCAAGAATTTCAATGAAACGATAATGTATGAGTAAAACTTGGGAAGACAACAACAGAAAACAATAAGCATATGAAGTAGACAAAACAGATCATTTGAGTAGACATTGTATTTCAGCAGCTAAAATGACGGATGGCACAATATCTAATAACTGTATAAGCATTCCAAGACTTTTTAACGTTTATATAGTAATGAATATTATATGATGTAGTAATTTAGTAATGAATAATATAGTAACACTATGTATAGTATACAATAGTATAGTAAAGAGCGTATCAAAAAGCATCATCCAATTTAGCATGTCTATATTTCTGAATCTAATAAACACATACAATGAATTTTGTTTCTTGATGAATGGGAAACTCAAAGTTCTTTTCATACCTTTTCGAGGTGTTCAATATACCCCCTTGAGATGCACGGCAAACGTCATTGCGGTATTCAAATTGTTCCCACACTGCAGCGAGCATGTCTTGAGTTACAGCTTCCACGGCCGGTGTTATGCGATGTCTCAGTTCATTCACTGTTGTTTGTAACGGAGGCACCTAGACAGAGTCTTTTATAAATCCCCACCACCACAAGAAATAGTCACATACAGTCAGGTCTGGTGATCTTGAAGTCCAGTTATGTAAGGGCGAATAATTTGGTCTAATGCGACGAATCCAACGTTCAAAATCCTTTGATTTAAAAATTCCCGCACTACCACATGCCAGTGTGGTGGTGCCCCATCCTGTTGGTAAGTGAAGTCGTTCGAATCAGTCTACAACTGTGGGAGAACAAAGTTCTCAAGCATATCGAGATATTTCTTTAAAGTCAGTACCGCCATTAGACTGTTGTTTATTTACAGTGTTACATTTACACTTACACAGTCATGATTTCAGCTTCAAAGTGTCATATCAAGTGTTTTATGAAAGCAGGTTAGACAATAACAGTGAAATACATGACAAGTGATATAACCGTATAACAATCCATATTTGTAATGCTTACTTATAAGTGTTATAAATTTCCTGCGATGGCATACTGTCATATTAAAATACACTATTAGACACATTGTCTAAGAGTCGATATTTCTGGCAGAGCCTACTGCTTTGTTTCATTACTGTGTACACCATCTTGACTGAATGACAGTTGGCTAAGTATCAAATTGTCTTCGTCAAAGAAATTCCTGTTACAAGCAGGTCACTCTTCTTGGTCTTTGGACTCAGTGTCCGGTAGGATAGGAAAGGTTGGGAGCAATTTATTTTCTTTGGTAGTTGTTACATCTTAGCAGTATCTGTTTATCTTAATATACAATGAAATTGCCTGCTCATAAACATAACCAATAAGTAACCTCTCGATAATATTCGCTGCATCCATAAATATAGAAGTCCAGCTAGTCATTGACGTTGTTTGAAGTACATTTTAGTAGGTAAATACACAGCTTTGTATGTGAAATTAACACATGGCCAACTCTAAGTTGTGTAATTTTGCCTCAGTTAAGAATTAATACAGTACAGTGCAATTACTTATTCTACTCACTCATTAATTAACCAGTGAGGTTCGAAGCGATATTTATGACGTATGTATCATCAGGCACGTAAGTCTTGTTACATGTGTTGGATTATTACTTAGGAATAAATGAAAATAACACAGGTATGTGAGACATGTGATGTACATAAAAGCATTTAAGCAAATAAAGAATCAAAAGATTTCATGTTAAACTGCACACTTGAATTTAACATAATATAAAGAGTAGGGATCTCCTAGTATTTGTTAATGGTTGATGGGATACAATTACAAACGTGAGAGCACCGTGGTGTTGATACATATGGCTGTAATCTTGGTGCTATAAATCTTATTTACATGCTGTAGTAGTGACATCTTATTTATATGACGTAAAGATAACATAGTAATGTTAACAAGCCGATCAGTTACTACATATGAAAGCCCGAAGTGGATTAATTCCTATTTCTTAACAACAAAGATAAATGTAACATTATTGATCATAGTTACTTCTTTGAGAGGTAATAAACAATTGAGAAAAAACACAAGGTATAGAATTCTATAAATCAGTCATTGAAGAATGTAGGCATGTGGAGTGTAAGTGTAAGGGGGAGGGGTGTAGAAGGATGGATGGAGGGGGGGGGGGTTATAAAACACTCTTCTGCTTCGATGGTGTCGAACTCCGTCTCGTATGAAGCCCATCTTGTCGAAATCAGGGTCACTTTGGAAAACGCGGATGAAATCATCTTCCAAAACCTTCACGTACCATTCGGTAGTCACCGTGCCATCAAGGAGTATCGCACCGATTGTTCCGCGACTGGACATTGCACACCATACTGTCACTCGTTGAGAGTGAAGAGACTTCTCAGTCGCGAAATACGGATTCTCAGTCCCCCATATCCACCAGTTTTGCTTGATAAACCCATCCGAATGAATGTGGGCTTCGTCGCTAAACCAAACCACAGAGCGCGTACTAATTTCCATCATGCCCTGCGGCTAACCGTGCAGTTTTGACGCAAACCGTTCAGGAGTTGCGATGATTTTATTTCATATAGCTCATATAATTTAGAACACTAAAAGTATATACGCTGCCTCTCAAAAAGTGAAGCACCCAGAAAACATGGCTTGATGTCAATCTGCCTTCGTGTACGAGTGTACACACGCCATCGACGTGATTAGAGTTGCAATTCTCTGCGACAAGTAAGACGGCCACCAGAGTGCATTAGTGTTGTTCGTATTCCGTATTGTTACCGGGCCTGGTAAGGTACATAAACACGTGAATAGCATCAGATGTTGAGTGATTACTGTGAAGGACACAGATGTGCTGCGTACAGCGTTATCAACACGTGGTAGAGTTTGAAAGGCTCCTTACTGAGGGTTTCTGGTCGACTCATGCGATATGCAGGTTTATGGGGAATTCGGATATGACAGTGACCCGAAACTGGAGCGCATAGGAACGAGAGGGCAGATATACAGGTACTCAACATCAACGTTCCAGTCGACCACGTTTGAGCACCAGAGGGGAGGATCTCCCTATTTCCCAGAAAGTACACTCACGCTCATAAATTAAGGATAATGCTGATACATGGTGAAACAACACTCTGGTGGGCGGTTTGCGGGTTTAAATCACCTCGGGGTATGACCATGCGGTGCATTTGACGTGCGGTTGTCGCACGGTGGCGCTGGCAGCAGTCCACATGAGCAGAGACATGATGGTGCATGTCAGAGTACGGTGCTGCGAGTAAGTGCGCGTTGATTGGTTCAAATGGCTCTGAGCACTATGGGACTCAACTTCTGAGGTCATTAGTCCCCTAGAACTTAGAACTAGTTAAACCTAACTAACCTACGGACATCACAAACATCCATGCCCGGGGCAGGATTCGAACCTGCGACCGTAGCGGTCTTGCGGTTCCAGACTGCAGCGCCTTTAACCGCACGGCCACTTCGGCCGGCTAGTGCGCGTTGAAAATGGCTCAAAGAACACATATTGATGACGCTGTGAGGGGCAGAATACTAGGGCGACTGGAGGCTGATCAAACACAGCAGGTCGTAGCACGGGCCCTCCGTGTGCCACAGAGTGTGATCTCAAGATTATGGCAACGATTCAAGCAGACAGGAAGCGTGTCCAGGCGCTACAGTGTACAACACCGCAAGAAGACCGATATCTCACCATCAGTGCCCCCAGACGGCCACGGAGTACTGCAGGTAGCCTCGCACGGAACCTTACCGCAGCCACTGGAGCAGTTGTCTCCAGACACACTGTCTACAGACGACTGAACATACAAGATTTATTCGTCCAGAGACCTGCAACGTGCATTCCACTGACCCCTGGTCACAGGAGATCCCGTAAAGCCTGCTGTCAAGAACACAGTACATGGTCATTGGAGCAATGCCCAGGTTATGTTGACGGACGAGTTCAGGTATAGTCTGAACAGTGATTCTCGCCGGGTTTTCATCTGGCGTGAACCAGGAACCAGATACCAACCCCTTAATGTCCTTGAAAGGGACCTGTATGGAGGTCGTGGTTTGATGGTTTTGGGGTGGGATTATGATTGATGCACGTACACCCCTGCATGTCTTTGACAGAGGAACTGTAACTGGCCAGGTGTGTCGGGACGTCTTCGTGGAGCAGTACCTTGAAACAGAAGATATCAGGCGAATTGAGTGGCCCGACTGTTCTCCATACCTAAACCCCATCGAGGACGTCTGGGATGCTCTCGGTCGACATATCGCGGCACGTCTTCACACCCCTAGGACACGTCAGGAGTTCCGACAGCCACTGGTACAAGAATGGGAGACTACCCCAGCAGCTGCTTGACCACCTGATCCAGAGTATGCCAACCCGTTGTGCGATCTGTCTACGTGTGCATGGTGATCATATCCCATACTGATGTCGGGGTAAATGCGCAGGAAATAGTAGCGTTTTGCAGCACATGTGTTTCGGGACGGTTTTCTCAACTTAGCACCAATACCGTGGACTTACAGGTCTGTGTCGTCTGTGTTCCCGATGTGCCTATGCTATTAGCTCCAGTTTTGTGTAGTGCCACGTTGTGTGGCGCCACATTCTGCAATTATCCTTAAGAGCATGAGTGCACATCATAACTCCTTCACGTCATCACATACCATCCGAGAAATAATTACTCGTTGCAACATGCTGTGTCATGCCACACATTTGGTCTGAGACTAGCAACAGCAGGAATATGGAATGACCGTATCATACACAGGCTGCCATTAACTCCACGACTCAAACGGCTGCAATTAGAGTGGTGATGTTATGCACAGACTGCTGATGAATGATGTGGCATTGTCTTCTGTAATACCCCAGATGACCATCATCGATGAATAAGGCAACGACCTGTGGAGAAGTCCTTTTCTTTCAATGTTTTTAAGCGGCACTGCGGTATTACTGCTCGCTTCATGGTGCAGGAAGGCATTGGCGGTAGCTGCAGGTCATGGCTGGCTGTGACTCAGAGCTCTCTGACGCCCGCATCTCGTGGTCGTGCTGTAGCGTTCTCGCTTCCCACGCCCGGGTTCCCGGGTTCGATTCCCGGTGGGGTCAGGGATTTTCTCTGCCTCGTGATGGCTGGGTGTTGTGTGATGTCCTTAGGTTAGTTAGGTTTAAGTAGTTCTAAGTTCTAGGGGACTGATGACCATAGCTGTTAAGTCCCATAGTGCTCAGAGCCATTTGAACCATAGAGCTCTCTGACGACACAACGGAATGCAACAGGCATAGCGTCCTCGTACTTTACCACAATTGCGACACTATCGTGGTACCATTTTTCAACAGGACAATGTTTGCCCACACATCGTACGTGTCTTCTCTTTGAAATGTCTGTGTGATGTTTAGGTACTCCTGTTGCCAACAATATCCGCAGACCTGTCCCCAATAGAACACCTTGGGACTACCTCGGTCGTTAACTCGGTACCAGCGACAGCAACCAGGATATCAAGGACCAGTTACAACAGTAATGAGCCAGCTTGCATTATGGTAGGATACAATTGTTGACTTCATGAAACCGTTCCCAACAGAATCATAGCATGCATTCAAACCAGAAGGGGCGCAACGTCACACTGATAAGTGGACTCACACTAGCAATTTGTACATTTGACTCGATTTTGTAATCACTGGAGGAAAAAAATCACAGAAACACTCAACCTATGAAGTTTCGTTTCGTTTCCTCCTCCCTTCTGCGTGATTTAGCTGTTTTGTCAGGCAGTGTGTGCACTGGTGCTATTACTTCCATCATATTTCATCAGTATAGTGAGAATTCAGAACTGAAAGAGAAGCAAGGAGACTCTAGGTATCACCAAAATCATTCCCAAAATCGTTAGAAGTCGTTTTGACGTCCTTAAAATGACAAACGGAGACAGAGTACGTATTAATGAAATGTACAGGGTGACAATTATTGGACTACAAGAAAGAAGATCGTCATAACTTCTAAACGGTTTGCGTTTGAACGTTCAAACTGCACGACTGGCCGCGGGGCATGATGGGATTTAGTATGCAGATGCGCACGCGCCTTGTTGCTGTCGGCCACATTTATTTTGATGGATTTGGGAAATTGAGAATCCGCATTTCGCTATAGAGAAGTCTCCTCACCCTCATGGGGTGACTGTGTGGTGTGCAGAGTGCAGTCACGGAGTGATCGGTGCGATATTCCTTAAATTTAAATAAAATTTGTGGTAAGATTCTATGGGACCAAACTGCTGAGGTTATCGGTCGCTAGGCTTACATACAAATTAAACTAACTTACGCTAAGGACAACAAACACACCCATGTCCGATGGAGGACTCGAACCTCCGACGGGGGGAGCCGCGCGAACCGTGACAAGGCGCCTAAGACCGCACGGATACCCCGCGCTGCGATTTTCCTTCATGGCATGGGAGTTACCGAACGGTATGTAAAGGTTTTGGAAGATGATTTCATCCCCATTATCCAAAGTGACCCTGATTTCGACAAGATGTGGTTTATGCAAGACGCAGCTCGACCTCATAGAAGCAGGACAGTGTTTGATGTCCTGGCGGAGCACTGCGGGGACCGCATTCTGGCTTCAGCGTACCGAGAGGCTACTGGCATAGGCCTCGATTGGCCGCCATATTCTCCGGAGCTGAAGACAAGCGACTCCTTTTAGTGGGGCTTTATTACAGACAGGGTGTGCAGCAATAATCCCAAAACCATTGCTGAGCTGAAAACTGCCATTCAGGAGGTCATCGACAGCATCAGTATTCCGACACTTCACCGGGTCATGCAGAATTTCGCTACTCGTCTGCGCCACGCCCATGATGAGAGGCATATCGAACATGTCATAACCTAGATCCGAATATCTGTAGTGAGGTTTACATGTTGAATAAAGTTTGTGCACGCCGAAGTTTGTAACTAATTTACGTTCTCTTTTATATAGTTCAATAATTGTCGCCCTGCATCTTCTAGATTCTAGACTGCACGAAATTGTTCGCAGAATCGTTAAGGGCGTTTTCACGTTCTTGGAATAACGTACCGGAGCACAATATTTATTAGTGGAACATATGTTACCAACCCTCATTTTTGATAATTGCGTTGTACTTGAATGGAACTGAAGTTTAAATGTAGAACTAAAAAAGAGAGTTTTGTATAAGACCTAAAAACATGCTAATGGACTGTAGAGCATAAGTTACTTCTAAGTTTTTCACAGAATTCGAAGAGGTGAGAAAATACCGAGTTCACGACCTAATGGTAGGTAGGGACGCAGGGGGACGATGTTTGAAAACGTAAAGGAACAGCGTGGAGGCGTGTCGCTAAGGTCGTAGTGCATGGAAATATTTAGAGGAAGCCTGTATTTAGCACATGATGTTACATGAGTGATGGTAATGATGATGATTGTCTTAATCATTGTTTTGGTAATGGCCACAAAGCGATATATGAGACGAACAGGTCAAATCAGTAATAGGAAAGGCCCATGGAAATCTTAGATTTCTTAGGAGGATGCTCGGAAAGCGCAGTGCATGTACACTGAAGGAAAAAAATCGCAACCCCAAAAAATAATTAATATAGAGTAATAAAATTTCAGGGCTACATTTGTCTAGGTGCCTTATTTAAGTGATTAACATTGCAAGATCACAGGTTAATGTAAGTGTGAGATAAGCCATTGCAGATGTGAAATGCTGGTACGTTAATTACCGGTGTAAACGCCAGAGTGTTGAATGCAAGCGCGCAAACTTGCATGCTTTGTACAGGGGCCTGATGCAGCTAGTGGGATGAGGTTCCATGCACTTGGACAGTCAATACAGGGACGGTTAGTGCTGTTTTTGCGGATGACGCTAGGGTTGTCGTCCGATGGTGTCACACATGTGCTCGATTGCAAACAGACCCGGTGATCGAGCAGGCCAACGCAACATGAGGACACTCTGTAGAGCATGAAGGGCTATAACAGTGATAAGTGGGCGAGCATTAATCTTTCGGAAAATACCCCTGGAATGCCGTTCAAATGGTTCAGATGGCTCTAAACACTATGAGACTTAACATCTGAGGTCATCAGTCCCCTAGACTTAGAACTACTTAAACCTAACTAAGCTAAGGACATCGCACACATCCATGCCCGAGGCAGGATTCGAACCTGCGACCGCAGCAGTCGCGTGGTTCCGGACTGAAGTGCCTAGAACCGCTCGGCCACCGCGGCCGGCCTATGCGATTGTCGCGAAATGTAAATAGACATCATGTTTCAGATGTCGAAACACGCCTACCAGCTTTCGTTTATATCACACAACTCCTTCTGGTGTTGAGAGATTTTTGCGTCAGTGTATAAAGAAAACCACAACAAGATATTTGTGTTACCTTTCCAAAGTCGCCGGCCGCGGTGGTCTAGCGGTTCTAGGCGCTCAGTCCGGAACCCCGCGACTGCTACGGTCGCAGTTTCGAATCCTGCCTCGGGCATGGATGTGTGTAATGTCCTTAGGTTAGTTAGGTTTAAGTAGTTCTAAGTTCTAGGGGACTGACGACCACAGATGTTAAGTCCCATAGTGCTCAGAGCCATTTGAACCATTTTCCAAAGTCAACGACCAGCATTTGCAGTCCTTTTCAGGTAGGCTCGACAGTAGACATCAAGCTGTTTAAGAGACACTGTTAGTATTATAACAAATGTGTGTAACCCATATGAAAGCGTAACAAATATCAAATCAAATGGTTCAAATCGCTCTGAGCACTATGGGACTTAACTTCTGAGGTCATCAGTCCCCTAGAACTTAGAACGACTTAAACCTAACTAACCCCTAAGGACATCACACTCATCCATGCCCGAGGCAGGATTCGAACCTGCGACCGTAGCTGTCGCGCCGGTCCAGGTTGTAGCGCCTAGAACCGCTCGGCCACTCCGGCCGGCAACAAATATCCTCAGGTATCTTAAACGTGAGTCTTTGAAAGAAAGGAGACTAATTCTCACGAAATCTTGTTGCAAAGCTTTTATCATACGTTATTTAAAAGTAGACAGTGCAATAATACAGCATATTTAATGCAAGCAACATGAGAATAAAATAGGAGGCATAACGGCGCCTAAGGGAGCATACAATCATTTTACCGGTCATGTTTTTGTGCGGAATAGACCAGAGAGCTTCCCTCCCCGCCATCTACTATACGGCAACTTACTCAGTAAATATTTAGTCGTAGATGTAAGTGTTCAGGCATAGTCTCTCGGTAGCTTAAAAAAAAATTAGGTAAACTACAAGATATACAAGCTTAAGCAGGCTACCAACCTCTTCCTGTTTACACATGTCGACACTCTGTAGAGCATGATGACTTACAACAGCGGTATGTAGACGACCGTTAACCTGTTCGGAAACAGGCATTACTCGTAGGCCAAAATTTGTATCACGGCTGTTGTATTTTATATGTAGTCCTTTCGGCTGCAGAGCGCCTTGTGTATTCCTCTACATTCCTCGAAATGAATTATTTTCTCATTATTTTGTACCTTATCTTCAGGCTAGTTACCTTCTTCTTCCTTCTACCTTCGCTTTCGTTATGTCGCAAAATCTTCTTCCTAGCCTCCATTTTCCCATCAGTTCTATCTTAGACTCTTATACACTCCTGGAAATTGAAATAAGAACACCGTGAATTCATTGTCCCAGGAAGGGGAAACTTTATTGACACATTCCTGGGGTCAGATACATCACATGATCACACCGACAGAACCACAGGCACATAGACACAGGCAACAGAGCATGCACAATGTCGGCACTAGTACAGTGTATATCCACCTTTCGCAGCAATGCAGGCTGCTATTCTCCCATGGAGACGATCGTAGAGATGCTGGATGTAGTCCTGTGGAACGGCTTGCCATGCCATTTCCACCTGGCGCCTCAGTTGGACCAGCGTTCGTGCTGGACGTGCAGACCGCGTGAGACGACGCTTCATCCAGTCCCAAACATGCTCAATGGGGGACAGATCCGGAGATCTTGCTGGCCAGGGTAGTTGACTTACACCTTCTAGAGCACGTTGGGTGGCACGGGATACATGCGGACGTGCATTGTCCTGTTGGAACAGCAAGTTCCCTTGCCGGTCTAGGAATGGTAGAACGATGGGTTCGATGACGGTTTGGATGTACCGTGCACTATTCAGTGTCCCCTCGACGATCACCAGTGGTGTACGGCCAGTGTAGGAGATCGCTCCCCACACCATGATGCCGGGTGTTGGCCCTGTGTGCCTCGGTCGTATGCAGTCCTGATTGTGGCGCTCACCTGCACGGCGCCAAACACGCATACGACCATCATTGGCACCAAGGCAGAAGCGACTCTCATCACTGAAGACGACACGTCTCCATTCGTCCCTCCATTCACGCCTGTCGCGACACCACTGGAGGCGGGCTGCACGATGTTGGGGCGTGAGCGGAAGACGGCCTAACGGTGTGCGGGACCGTAGCCCAGCTTCATGGAGACGGTTGCGAATGGTCCTCGCCGATACCCCAGGAGCAACAGTGTCCCTAATTTGCTGGGAAGTGGCGGTGCGGTCCCCTACGGCACCGCGTAGGATCCTACGGTCTTGGCGTGCATCCGTGCGTCGCTGCGGTCCGGTCCCAGGTCGACGGGCACGTGCACCTTCCGCCGACCACTGGCGACAACATCGATGTACTGTGGAGACCTCACGGCCCACGTGTTGAGCAATTCGGCGGTACGTCCACCCGGCCTCCCGCATGCCCACTATACGCCCTCGCTCAAAGTCCGTCAACTGCACATACGGTTCACGTCCACGCTGTCGCGGCATGCTACCAGTGTTAAAGACTGCGATGGAGCTCCGTATGCCACGGCAAACTGGCTGACACTGACGACGGCGGTGCACAAATGCTGCGCAGCTAGCGCCATTCGACGGCCAACACCGCGGTTCCTGGTGTGTCCGCTGTGCCATGCGTGTGATCATTGCTTGTACAGCCCTCTCGCAGTGTCCGGAGCAAGTATGGTGGGTCTGACACACCGGTGTCAATGTGTTCTTTTTTCCATTTCCAGGAGTGTATCAACGTTATACACGAATGGCCGCACGTTCTCCATCTCTCTGCGAGAAGAATTGACAAGAGCTATCGAAGAGCTGGCCAAGTACTAAGATGCTGACCATCTCAAGCCAAATCCTGGAAAGATACACGTTTGTGCATTCCAGCTGAGAAATAGGAAAGCTAAAGGAAAATTGAAAAAAATGTTTCAAATGGTTCTAAGCACTATGGGAGTTAACATCTGAGGTCATCAGTCCCCTAGACTTAGAACTACTTAAACCTATCTAACATAAGTACATCACACACAGCCATGCCCAAGGCAGGATTCGAACCTGCGACCGTAGCAGCAGCACGGTTCCGGACTGAAGCGCCTAGAACCGCTCGGTCACAGCGGCCGGCTGGAAAATTGAATATCACTTGCAGAGCAGAGTAATAATTCCACTGCGACACTCCCAAAAACTCTGGAATAAAGATGGATCGCTCCTTTATATTCAAAGTCCACTGCGAAGTAAACCTCGAAGTATCTGTATGGAACAACATCATTCGTAAACTTACAGGAACCACCTGCGGCTCTCAACCGAAAGTGCTTCGAACATCTGCCTTAGCACAATGTTTCTCCGCAGTGAAACATTCTGTACCAGTCTGGCAAAAGTCTCTACATCCAAACAGGTTGTTACAGCTGTGAATGAGACTGTACGCATTGTAAACTGTACCAAGTTATGGGTACAGCACCACCAGGTATTCGCAGGAAAGGAGCTTCAGAAGTGGAGAAGAAGAAACAGGGAACTAATCCCAGGCGTTCCCTGCTTGGATACGAGTCCCAACGACGAAGACTCAAATCCAGAAAGAACTTCGTGCGGACAACTACAGCAATTCCTTCATCTCTCCGAACTCACCGAGCGGAGCTTTGGCGAGTTAATAGCCTGTGGAACACCGAGCGAATGGCAGAGAGCAACCAGCCGGAGGATCACACCTGCCTTACGGGACATGTAAGAAGCTGAACAGACCGAGAACTGGTGTGTCACAGCTCAGGAAATGGGGCTTCAGCAGTCGTGATGAAATTTGCCAGTGTGGTGACATGCAGGACCAACACCGTCTGCTAGTCTGCAGGAACCTACCAGATAACTGTACTGCTGGCGATCTTGCTGCGGCTAAGAAAATAGCAATCAAAACCGCCGAATACTGGGTTCTCCACAGAATATGAAGAGCATAATCTTGCTGTTTGTTTGTTCGTTTGTTTTTCTTTAACTTCCTATCTGTATTTCTTAAATTCTTGTTGTGCACATGAATCCTTGCATTTTTATTGTCATTACTTTACTGAATTTCCTCTGAAATGGATAATTTTTATGTAATTAACTTCTGTATGTTATTAATGCAATAATTTCATGTCCTGGACATATAAACTAAACAAATAATTTTTTTAATTTCTATTATGAGTTTACAGACTATCACACACATGTCAACACAAGCGAACAGAATTTTTTTTATTGAAAGACGAGTACAGAGAGATACGTATTTTCAGAAATACTGGAATACCTAGACCAGTGATTCCCAACCTGGGGTAGTTACCATTGAGAGGTAAAATGAAATTTTCCGAGGGGTACAAAAAAGGTGTTCAATTGTGTTTGATCATGAACCTAAATTGTTTTTAAAAGATCATTACTTCTAACGTAAGACTATAATAACGATTACACAAATTACCAAAGATTAATTTTTTTCGAATGCAAACATGAACGCTTGACAAAACTGGTGAAGGCTAAAGATTGCGAAATGAATGTATGAACATCATCTTATTCACATAGTCCTCCTCCTACATATATACATTGTATTTCGTACCATGTATCTCTGACAGGAATACAAACGTCTCAAAAATGAGATCGACAGGAAGTGCAAAATGGCTAAGCAAGGACGGCTAGACGACAAATGTAAGGATGCAGAGGCATATATCACTAGGGGTAAGATAGATACTACCTATAGGAAAATTAAAGAGACCTTTGGAGAAAAGAGAACCGCTTGTATGAATATCAAGACCTCAGATGGAAAACCAGTTCTAAGCAAAGAAGGGAAAGCAGAAAGGAGGAAGGAAAATATTCAAGGTCTATACAAGGGCGATGTACTTGAGGGCGATATTATGGAAATGGAAGAGGATGTAGAGGAACATGAAATCGGATATATGATATTGCGTGAAGAATTTGACAGAGCACTGTTTATACAGGGTGTCCCAGCTATCTTGTCCACCCAAAATATCTCTGGAACTATAACAGCTATTGGAAAACGACTTTCACCGGTATCAATGTAGGGCTGGGGCCCACGAATGTACATATTTGGGAACATTCTAAAACGAAAGCATATGTGTTTTTTAACACAAACTTATGTTTTTTTAAATGGACGTCCTATATTTTTTCTTCAGCAATCCATAGCATGACAAAGCACATAAACAATGGCGTTGATTGCATCGCAATATTCCCATTACATCCCGAGATATTGAGACGCGAAGTTGACGCTTGAAACACCCGACATGCGCTGCTAGCGCACGTCCTGAGGCTCAGGCGTGAACCCCATGCTGCCCGTAATCGCGATGTGATTGACATGCGTAATCACACCTCCATACTTATCAAGAGGTCCGAAACGAATAATACGGTCTGCTGCCATCCTGCATTAACGTCGTACATTCCAGCAGGTATTTATCCCATAGGCTAGGGTGATGCGGTTCTGTAACATATCTGTGTACCGCAACGTTAGTCACAAAGTTAACTTCGCTTATCGTTAATCCGTTACTAAAAAGGTAATGCCGTTCAACGTTAAAACTTTACTTGACTGTAGATCTAGCGCAAGTGACAGTTAATCATTCACTCGTAATAGTAAAATTCATGTTGATGGTTTTAGTGAAACGAGCAAGTGGACTAAAAGTTTTACCGTTGTTTAGGTAAAAATTTTTTGATTTGGGAAGTTCAGGTAGGACATACAAGATGAATGTAAACATGTTTAACCAATTAGTTTTATTATCACATAATTATCAATGTTATGTTTATCTAATGCGTTAAATGACAAATTGTTGCAAACAAATGTTTCTTAACATCACTGGGTAAAATGGCCCTTTGTAGAAACTTCCACTGTGATACCAGCACTACATACTAAACACAGCGTTCACATCTCATGCTCAAAGTGATGCCCATTGGCTTGCATACATAGGGTCACTCTTCGAATGAAGGATGCCCTACTTCGTGCTACTGTTTCTTCTTTGATGGCTGTACAAGCATCAATAATGCGTTGCTTCATGTCCTCTGGTGTTGTTGGTTCATGTTGGTAAACAGCATCCTTCACTGCTCCCCAAAGAAAATAATCCGGCGGTGTAAGGTCCGGAGCTCCGGCAGGCCACCTAACTGGGCCACCTCGTCCAATCCACCTACCAGAGAACTTATGGTTCAGAAGTCGTCGTGCTCGTAAGGCGTTACGTGCAGGGCATCCGTCATGCTGATGCCACATGACCATTCTCCGGTTCAGAGGTACGGTGTCCAAGAGAACAGGAAGATTGTGTCGTAAAAATCTGGAGTATTGTCTGCCATTTTGGATGCCATTTATAAAGAAAGGTCCGATAATGGTATCTCCAATAATCCCACACCAAACATTAACTTTCCACGGACGTTGATGCTCTACCTAACGGAGCCATTTTGGATTGTCTGCGGACCAATAATGCATATTCCTCATATTGACAATTCCTTTGTTGGAGAATGATGCCTCGTCGGTAAAGAGAACATCTGCAAAAAAATTTGTATTAGTCAGAAGTTTTTGCTGTGCCCACCGACAAAATTTTACCCTATTGCGGAAGTCATTTCCATGAAGATCCTGGTGTAAATGAACATGGTAAGGATGAAATGTATGACGTTTAAGAATACGCTGTGCACTTGATTTCGACACACCAACTTCACGTTCAATTTGACGTGTGCTATTTGAGGATTCACAGCTATGGTAGCGAGCACAGCAACTTCAGCACGTTCATCTGTCCGTGTTCTAGGACGATGTCGAGGTCTTGGATTTAAGCTTCCCGTTTCACGTAGACGAGATGTGAGACGACCAAACATCCGGCGCGAAGGCGATGGCTTGTCAGGGAATCGTCTTCTGTACAGTCGTTCTGCCTGAACAGCATTTCGTCCACCTACAACAGGGTACAGTACAGGTATGTAGAGTAGGGTAGAAAACAGACATATTAACTTAATAATCATAATGTTCGCTAACAGTACTATCAACAAACAAGCAATCTCATACCGTATTTCCCGTCAACGTACATTCTCCATAGATCAGCAGCATTTCTACCATATCGTCATGTGTGTACATTATACTGTACAGTATAAGTTCCACAACACAACGTTTATTCACAATGTGTACTACCTCTGTGCCGTCACTAGATCACTCTGATGCACGACTACACTGGCAAGCGGTGTACTGCAAGCCAAAGCAACAACAAATGGGATGCTCGGAGGGTGGTGGAGTACAGGAGTTTGCATGGGTCGCAAATCATAAACAAGGCGAAGTGGTAACTGTGGCAGTAGTGGGAACTACGTTGGACACTTGACTAGGTAGAGCCAGGCCCTGCGCGACAGGCACAATGGGTCATATAACGCATTACATAAACCTTATTTTGGGTGTGCAGGATAAATAAGACAACCTGACTGGTGTACACCGATCGGTACTGGTTCATATTGTGTACGTAGATACGTAAAACGTGCAAGAGGGAAACCATTATGTGCTTATGAGAGTTGATGGCAGCAGACCGTATTATTCGTTTCGGACCTCTTGATAAGTATGGAGTTGTGATTACGCATGTCAATCACATCGCGATTACGGGCAGCATGGGGTTCACGCCTGAGCCTCAGGGCGTGCGCTAGCAGCGCATGTCGGGTGTTTCAAGCGTCAACTTCGCGTCTCAATATCTCGGGATGTAATGGGAATATTGCGATGCAATCAACGCCATTGAGTATGTGCTTTGTCATGCTATGGATTGCTGAAGAAAAAATATAGGACGTCCATTTAAAAAAAAACATAAGTTTGTGTTAAAAAACACATATGCTTTCGTTTTAGAATGTTTCCAAATATGTACATTCATGGGCCTCAGCCCTACATTGATACCGGTGAAAGTCGTTTTCCAATAACTGTTATTGTTCCAGAGATATTTTGGGTGGACAAGATAGATGGGTCACCCTGTATCATGGTAAGACAGAGATTTAGGAACCAGGTTTTAAATTGTAAGACATTTCCAGGGGCAGATGTGGACTCTGACTACAATCTATTGGTTATGAACTGTAGATTAAAACTGAAGAAACTCCCTAAAGCTGGGAATTTAAGGAGATGGGACCTGGATAAACTGAAAGAACCAGAGGTTGTACAGAGTTTCAGGGAGAGCATAAGGAAACAATTGACAGGAATGGGGGAAAGAAGTACAGTAGAAGAAGAATGTGTAGCTCTGAGGGATGAAGTAGTGAAGGCAGCAGAGGATCAAGTAGGTAAAAAGACGAGGGCTACTAGAAATCCTTGGGTAACAGAAGAAATATTGAATTTAATTGATGAAAGGAGAAAATATAAAAATGCAGTAAATGAAGCAGGCAAAAAGGAATACAAATGTCTCAAAAATGAGATTGACAGGGAGAGCAAAATGGCTAAGCAGGGATGGCTGGAGGACAAATGTAAGGATGTAGAGGCTTGTCTCACTAGGGGTAAGATAGATACTGCCTACAGGAAAATTAAAGAGACCTTTGGAGAAAAGGGAATCACTTGTATGAATATCAATAGCTCAGATGGAAACCCAGTTCTAAGCAAAGCAGGGAAAGCAGAAAGGTGGAAGGAGTATGTAGAGGGTCTCTACAAGGGCAATGTACTTTAGGACAATATTATGGAAATGGAAGAGGATGTAGATGAAGATGAAATGGTAGATACGATACTGCGTGAAGAGTTTGACAGAGCACTGAAAGACCTGAGTCGAAACAAGGCCCCAGGAGTACACAACATTCCATTCGAACTACTGATAGTCTTGGGAGACGAAACTCTACCATCTGGTGAGCAAGATGTTTGAGAAAGGCGAAATATCCTCAGACTTAAAGAAGAATATAATAATTCCAATCCCAAAGAAAGCAGGTGTTGACAGATGTGAAAATTACCGAACTATCAGTTTAATAAGCCACAGCTGCAAAATACTAACACGAATTCTTTACAGACGAATGGAAAAACTGGTAGAAGCCAACCTCGGAGAGGATCAGTTTGGATTCCGTGGAAATGCTGGTACACGAGAGGAACTACTGACCCTACGACTTATCTTACAAGATGGGTTAAGGAAAGGCATACCTAGGTTTCTAGCAATTGTAGACTTAGAGAAGGCTTTTGACAATGAGGACTGGAATAAACTCTTTCAAAACCTGAAGGTGGTAGGGGTCAAATACAAGGAACGAAAAGCTATTTAAAATTTGTACAGAAACCAGATGGGAGTTATAAGAGTCGAGGGGCATCAAAGGAAAGCGGTGGTTGGGAAGGGAGTGAGACAGGGTTGTAGCCTATCCCCGATGTTATTCAATCTGTGGCCGAGCGGTTCTAGGCGCTTCAGTCTGGAACCGCGCGACCGCTACGGTCGCAGGTTCGAATCCTGCCTCGGGCATGGATGCGTGTGATGTCCTTAGGTTAGGTACGTTTACGTAGTTCTAAGTTCTAGGGGACTGATGACCTCAGAAGTTAAGTCCCATAGTGTTCAGAGCCATTTTTTTATTCAATCTGTATACTGAGCAACAAGTAAAGGAAACAGAAGAAAATTTGGAGTAGGAATTAAAATGCATGGAGAAGAAATAAAAATTTTCGGTTTTGCTGATGACGTAATTCTATCAGAGACAGCAAAGGACCTGGAAGAGCAGTTGAACGTAATGGAGAGTGTCTTGAAAGGAGGATATGAGATCAACATCAACAAAAGCTAAACAAGTATAATGGAATGTAGTCAAACTAAATCAGATGATGCAGAAGGAATTAGATTAGGAAATAAGACACTTAAAGAAGTAGATTAGTTTTGCTATTTGGGGAGCAAACTAACTGATGATGGTCGAAGTAGAGAGGTTATAAAACGTAGACTGGCAATGGCAAGGAAAGCGTTTCTGAAGAAGAGAAATTTGTTAACATCGAGTATAGATTTAAGTATCTGAAAGTCTTATCTAAATGTATTTGTATGGAATGTATCCATGTATGGAAGAGAAACATAGACGGAAACTAGTTTAGACAAGAAGAGAACTGAAGCTTTTGAAATGTGTAGTTACAGAAGAATGCTGAAGATTAGATGGGTAGAACACGTAACTAAAGAGGAAGTATTGTATAGAATCGGAGATAAGAGGAAACTATGGCACAACTTGACGACAAGAAGGGATCGGTTGGTAGAACATGTTCTCAGCCATAAAGAGATCACTCAATTAGTATTGGAGGGCAGCATGGAGGGTAAAAATCGTAGAGGGAGACCCAGTGATGAATACACTAGGCAGATTCAGAAGGATGTAGGTTGCAGTAGTTACTTGGAGATGAAGAAGCTTGCGCAGGATAGAGTAGCATGGAGGGGTGCATCAAACCAGTCTCTGGACTGAAGACCACAACAACAATCACATCTCTGACAGTAATATTGACCAAATGTATCACATATCCTGAAATACCTCAAGAAAAATGCCTTCTCCGAGATGTAGGTAGTTCCACCAATAAACCAGAAATTGCTTTATTAGTCACTTTGCAACAATAAATGAATCAATTGACAACATAATACAACAGTAACAATGTAATGGCTACTACATTGTTGAAGGACATAAACTATATTATTACGAATATGATTATTATTATTGGCAGCAGTCAGATAAAAAGCATTGGCGGCCAGAAATGTTCAAATTTCTGTCACATCAAAGGTAAACAGTCAAGCATTCAAGTCATTTTTTAACAGTAAGTACAGTTAATGCTTTTTAATTTGGTTGATTTTATGTGTAGCAGTTGCAATGCACTAGAATTGCTTCATCATTAAAAGAAAATGTTATTAAAACTAAATAGCATCAATTCCCCCATTGACTTATAACTTTGCGATTTAATGAAACACTTTCATAAACTAAACATTAATTATCTTCCATCATTTTGAAAATAAAAACGTTCAAAGAAAATCCTATTTCATTCTAAAGTTTGTTGGGCACTAATGTTGATGACGGCGGTGACAGCGAGGGTACTAGCTAATATCTGATTACACTCGTCGGTAATCGTCTGAAGAAGGTTGGGTACCACTGATGTAGACGAATACCTAACGACATTAACAAATATGCAGTAGTAGCTTGGATTTATGAGGTCCATATTCAAGGAAACATCTAGAGGAGTACTTTTATAAAGCAGTCAGAGCCAAATGACTAATGTGGATATGAAAGTTGTCGTGCTGTAAGGCCTTCTTAAGCAGAAACAAAAAAAAAAACATGAAACTTCCTGGCGGATTAAAACTGTGTGCCCGACCGAGACTCGAACTCGGGACCTTTGCCTTCCTGTTTGGAAGGTAGGAGACGACATACTGGCAGAAGTAAAGCTGTGAGACCGGCCGGGAGTCGTGCTTCGGTAGCTCAGATGGTAGAGCACTTGCCCGAGAAAGGCAAAGGTCCCGAGTTCGAGTCTCGGTCGGGCACACAGTTTTAATCTGCCAGGAAGTTTCATATCAGCGCACACTCCGCAGCAGAGTGAAAATCTCATTCTGGGAAAAAAAAACATGTTCAAGTAACTTACAGGAATGCAGCCGGGTGGCGTCGACAACTGCCGATATTTCCACAGCAGCAAACCTGCCATTTTCCAAGACAAAATTGCAATAAGTAAGCGCTTTAGAAGCCAATTTAAAACCTCATTATTTTTAAATTGTCTTGTACAGCGATTACTTACTGCAGCTTTGCCTTGAAAATGGCAGGGTTTGCTGCTGTGGAAATATTGGCGGTGGTCGACGACGTCACCCGACTGCATTCCTGTAAGTTATTTGAACATTGTATACGCCGGGAGAAACGAAGGCTCACAAGAAAATCACATATTGTAACGTGAACCATAAAAAGTTCCTTGCTAAAATGCTGCTCTCCATCTGGTTGATCCCACATAATAGTTGTTCTGTAATTTTTAGCGCGTTAGACCCCATATGCAGCTTCACGAATAATCAATTGAAAATTAGAAAGTCACCGTTTATTGGGCCTCCGAATGCGTTGTTGGATTTCTAAGAGTTGGCTACGCTGCTGTCTACGGGCCAACCAACGCAACTGTGTCATTAACCCTAAGAAAACTACTCTCAAAGTTGGAATAAATCCAGGCACGAATTTGCAGTGCGAAATAATGTCCACTACTGACACCGTTTTCAAGATTTAACAAAACTGAGTTTATTCAGTTCACTGTAATACTAATCACAAGTTAATAATTGTTTAACATTGAATTAATGAATGTCTGAGCAGGCTTAAATGAAACAGGAGCAGTAGCCCTCGTTATGTATTACATAAACTTCCTGAAAAGTCTCGGAAAATAAATCAAAATTCGTTTAGTGCAAGTTCATAGTTCCACAATTGAGAGACAACTAAATTTCGATTGCAAATCGCTCGCAAAAATAACCGTGGTAAAGGTTTAGAGTGCAGTCTAGTTCACCTAACGCGAAATATTCACATTCTGTAAGTTGGAAATATTTCAGAGTACTCAGTAGCGACACACGCGAATATTTCAAGTCCCCAACTCAACACTTACAAATAATTTCGACACACTCGAGATGTAACTTGCTACTGAACATACATACTCATTCTCCCATCTCCCGAAACCGACTGACCACGAATCAGGACCAAAAATGGTTTCTCAGAAAGATGGATGGTCCTGTTTAAGCCCTCACTTTGATGTGAGTCAAGCACACAGACTTCCGATTTCCGTAACATACTTAAAAACCAGAAATTTAATGTTATATACATGTATCATACTTCAAACTGTACCTAAGTTTCCTCAGCTTCCTGTTGCTGTTCGTTTTCCTCTCCGTTACATAGTTCTTTGATAATAGGGTAAGGACTACTGTACATTGTTTTAACACATACAAACAGTTGAAACCGAGTGCATTCATACTTCCCCATCTACTTTTACTTAGTAATGCCGCCACTTTTTTCAATGTTTCATTTGTTATTTAGATTCAAATTCAGATTTTCACACGTGGAATTCAAAATAGGTAATGTTTACTAAAAAAATCTACTATGATCTCCTATAGTGCTCAATGAGTCCTGTCTATAGGCACTTTGCTTATGAAAATCGCTTAAGGAGTTGTCGAGATATAAATTTTCAAATTTCATTTTATACTTACATAATTTACAATGTAATAACTTAAAAACTATTCTTGGAATAGAAGGTGCGTTTTTTCAAACACACTCGCCTTATTTTTGTCTTTGTAAACGTGTTACTGGCTTCTCTGTAACTAGCTGGGTTCAGTGTTTGTTAGCTTTGTTCTTATTTAATATCTACGCTGCTCGCTTAGTGAAGCCATGGCGATTATCCTTTCCAAGTTTGTCTCCAACGGCTGGGCGCCCAGATTTCCCCGTCCACGTGGCCAGAGCAAACACTTACCTGACCGTGATCTCGGTAATTCCACCAGTCATTAAAGCTGGAAGTATGGCGCTTTCCATTGATGACACAGCTCTGGCCGACCCACTCTCCTGAGTGTCAAACCATGTTCCGGTCCGGTCGTGCCTGTTGCGGGATGAGGCAGCTGACATTGACGTGCACCTACACAGGATATCCCACGAAGAGAGACACAGCTACGTCGGCACACGCCACGATCTGGGTAATATGATTTTGCGCCCTCGGCGTTCTTCAGAGGCAGTTGGCTTTTTTGGCTCACAAACCAACAAGTCTTCTCACGAAAATGGACGCATGTAGAATTCCTACGTTAGCTCCATTACAACGCACATTTCTCTTCTTGACCAAGCGCTAGTCATGTTCTCCTGTGTCCGCAGCTCGTGGTCGTGCGGTAGCGTTCTCGCTTCCCGCGCCCGGGTTCCCGGGTTCGATTCCCGGCGGGGTAAGGGATTTTCTCTGCCTCGTGATGACTGTGTGTTGTGTGATGTCCTTAGGTTAGTTAGGTTTAAGTAGTTCTAAGTTCTAGGGGACTAATGACCATAGATGTTAAGTCCCATAGTGCTCAGAGCCATTTTTTTGTTCTCCTGTCTGTGGTATACATAAAGAAAAACTTGAATATCCATGAGCGAGTAATAAGACAAAAATGAAAGAAACATGTCCAGTTAGGAAAGCTTATATACTGAAGAGCCAAAGGAACTGGTACACCTGCCTCATAACGTGCAGGGCCCCCGCTAGCATGCAGAAGTGCCGCAATACGACACGGAATGGACTCGACTAATGTCTGATGTAGTGATGGAGGAAATGATAGTATGGCATTTATTGGCCAGGATATCCCCCTTCGGGGTTCGGCAGCCGTATTGCCAGTCTTATTTTAGTTGACGCCATTTCGGCGACTTGCATGTCAATGATGATGAAGTACACACAACGCCCAGGCAACTGACAGGAAACGAACCCGGGCCACCTTGCGAGGTAGGCAGTAACGCTACCGCTGCGCTACGGAGGCGGACAGTGGTGGAGGGAAGTGACACTATGAATCCTGCAGGGCTGTCCATATGTCCCAGTGTGGAGATCTCTTCTAAAAAGCTCGTTGCAAGACATCCCAGATATGCTCAATTACGTTCATGTCTGGGGAGTTTGGTGGCCAGCGGGAGTGTGTAAACTCAGAAGACTGTTCCTGGAGCCACTCTGTAGCAATTCTGGACGTTTGGGATCCGCATTGTCCTGCTGGAATTGCCCAAGTCCGTCGGAGTGCACAATGGACATGAATGGGTACCGATGATCAGACAGGATGCTTACGTACGTGTCACCTGTCAGAGTCGTATCTAGATGTGTCAGGTGTCCCATATCACTCCAACTACACACAACCCACACCATTACAAATCCTCCACCAGCCTGAACAGTCCCTCCTGACATGAAGGATCCCTGGATTCATGCGGTTGTCTCCATACCCGTACACGTCCATCCGCTCGATACAATTAGAAACGAGACTCTTCCGACCAGGCAACTTGTTTCCAATCATTAACAGTCCAATGACAAAGTTGATGGGACCAGGCGAGCTTTGTGTCCAGCAGTCGTCAAGGCTACAGGAGTGGACCTTTGGCTCCGAAAGCCCATATCGATGATGCTTTGTTGAATGGTTCGCACGCTGACACTTGTTGGTGGCCCGGCATTGAAACGTGCATCATTTTGCGGAAAGGTTGCACTTCTGTCACGTTGAACCATTCTCTTCAGTCGTCGTTAGTCCCGTTCTTGCAGGATCTTTTTCCGGCAGCGGCGATGCCGGTAATTTGATGTTTTACCGGATTCCAGATACTCACGGTACACTCGTGAAATGGTGGTACGGGAAAAACCCACTTCATCGCTACCGCGGAGATGCAGTGCGCCGACTATAACACCACGTTCGAACTTTCTTTAATATTGGTAACCTGCCATTGCAGCAGCAGTAACCGACCTGACAACAGCGCCAGACACTTGTTTTATATACGTGTGCCGACCGCACGGCCGTATTCTGCCTGTTTTTACATGTCTCTGTATTTGAATACGCGTGCCTATACCAGTTCCTTTGGTGCTTCAGTGTAAAAGTACATCAAAAACCAAATCAAACAAACTCACCCCCGGCAGAGAGAGCACTTACGTTTCCATAACATTAAATATTACAGAAATTATTTGTATTAATTTCATAGGAAACTCCCACAACCGTTTAGAAAACGGGAAAAGGAAATACACTCCTGGAAATGGAAAAAAGAACACATTGACACCGGTGTGTCAGACCCACCATACTTGCTCCGGACACTGCGAGAGGGCTGTACAAACAATGATCACACGCACGGCACAGCGGACACACCAGGAACCGCGGTGTTGGCCGTCGAATGGCGCTAGCTGCGCATCATTTGTGCACCGCCGCCGTCAGTGTCAGCCAGTTTGCCGTGGCATACGGAGCTCCATCGCAGTCTTTAACACTGGTAGCATGCCGCGACAGCGTGGACGTGAACCGTATGTGCAGTTGACGGACTTTGAGCGAGGGCGTATAGTGGGCATGCGGGAGGCCGGGTGGACGTACCGCCGAATTGCTCAACACGTGGGGCGTGAGGTCTCCACAGTACATCGATGTTGTCGCCAGTGGTCGGCGGAAGGTGCACGTGCCCGTCGACCTGGGACCGGACCGCAGCGACGCACGGATGCACGCCAAGACCGTAGGATTCTACGCAGTGCCGTAGGGGACCGCACCGCCACTTCCCAGCAAATTAGGGACACTGTTGCTCCTGGGGTATCGGCGAGGACCATTCGCAACCGTCTCCATGAAGCTGGGCTACGGTCCCGCACACCGTTAGGCCGTCTTCCGCTCACGCCCCAACATCGTGCAGCCCGCCTCCAGTGGTGTCGCGACAGGCGTGAATGGAGGGACGAATGGAGACGTGTCGTCTTCAGCGATGAGAGTCGCTTCTGCCTTGGTGCCAATGATGGTCGTATGCGTGTTTGGCGCCGTGCAGGTGAGCGCCACAATCAGGACTGCATACGACCGAGGCACACAGGGCCAACACCCGGCATCATGGTGTGGGGAGCGATCTCCTACACTGGCCGTACACCACTGGTGATCGTCGAGGGGACACTGAATAGTGCACGGTACATCCAAACCGTCATCGAACCCATCGTTCTACCATTCCTAGACCGGCAAGGGAACTTGCTGTTCCAACAGGACAATGCACGTCCGCATGTATCCCGTGCCACCCAACGTGCTCTAGAAGGTGTAAGTCAACTACCCTGGCCAGCAAGATCTCCGGATCTGTCCCCCATTGAGCATGTTTGGGACTGGATGAAGCGTCGTCTCACGCGGTCTGCACGTCCAGCACGAACGCTGGTCCAACTGAGGCGCCAGGTGGAAATGGCATGGCAAGCCGTTCCACAGGACTACATCCAGCATCTCTACGATCGTCTCCATGGGAGAATAGCAGCCTGCATTGCTGCGAAAGGTGGATATACACTGTACTAGTGCCGACATTGTGCATGCTCTGTTGCCTGTGTCTATGTGCCTGTGGTTCTGTCGGTGTGATCATGTGATGTATCTGACCCCAGGAATGTGTCAATAAAGTTTCCCCTTCCTGGGACAATGAATTCACGGTGTTCTTATTTCAATTTCCAGGAGTGTATTTAGATACAGCGGAACACGAACTCTCTTCCGTTCCACCCTCAGATCCAGCTCGTGGGGCCTCAACCAACTACATTATACCAAAACTCAACTTCTATGCGCCCCACCGAAATGTTTTTGACGTTTAATTATAACATACCCTACTAAGAACGACACGTTTTCATGAATCTTCAATGCGGTCGTCGTCTTAAAATGGCTTACTCTCGCAACACACTAATTATAACACGAAAACAACTAGATACAGAAATTCTTTAACCACTCTTTTATTGCAACAAACCGCACCAATTACGAATGGTTCTCGAAACATTCAGTGTGCTGGTCTTAGAAACAGCATATATTCATAAGGTGTAACGTAGGCCCTATAACATAAAATCCACTGAAAATGGGCTTGTACCGAACACGACAAATACATCTTGCTCTCTACTTGTGACGTAGGTAACGTTCTTGCTTTCTGTTGCTTCTGCATTACGTGGCACGTTGCTGAAAATTCGCAGAACTAATTTTGTGTTTCACATGACGAAATGGCTCCTCAACGAGAAATAGGACGTCAGAAACTCGTAGAGTGCCACGTCAAAGCTGACGGCTGGACCTGTATGCCAACTGCTTAACGTCACAACAGATCGCGTGCAAGGCCCTGTGTGCTTTTACGTTTTTAGTCACAGTTACAAGGACGCGACCACCCAATATTAATCACATATTGAGTTACAGAAGAGAGCAGTACAAAGCACTTGAATAATAATAGTATTTACTTAGCAGCATGGAGGATACTTAACTGTGAAGGGTAGTCCCAAAAATTTAAGAAATAATAGAAACACTGAGAAGCAAATGATACTAATTATGCATTTTATAATACCTCACTATATTATGATATCTGGTTACCCCAGAAACATGTGGAACTACTCTCGCATATGACTGACAAAAACAATCTTTTGGATTGTTTTTGGTATTTCTTAGTGTCCACAGCTAAAATCACAACATGCAACAGTGCAGCGTACAATAGTTGCCTCCACTAAAACGAAAAGGTGGTCTTTGTTTTCTTACGAGGCAAACTTTCTACCACAAACTGCAGAATCCATCACTATGCTCTGTAACATCCACTAAAGTTCTTATTATAAATATTACTATAATCTAAATTACTCTTTATTATGATGATAACTGGAAAGATCTGGAAGCGACACGAAACTCATTGATGAGATTTATGTGCGGTAGAGCTGTGCATGAATATCTACAAAGTAGCGGTACGGGTAACGTCGCTCCAATGATAAAGCGAAGTCTTTCACTTCTTGTTCAGCACTTGCTGTGGGAACGAACACGGCGATCGACTTTGTACGTTGTTACAAAACCTGGTAATTTACATTTTGTGCTCCACGCGCGAGTGTCTGGTCACAGGGCACTGCCGTCGGTAGAAGATCTACTTTCACTGAACTCAGAAAGCTTCGTCATTCTGGTTTTGCGTTTTGGAGTTTTTTGCATCTTAGGAACACAGCGGTTTTTTGCGAGATCGTTATCAGCAACGTCGACATTTTCGGGATAGATTTTCGACCACTGTGCCTTGTCGTTTTGTTAATTGGTCTAGGTAGTCATGGTCTGAGATACCTTTCCCACTGACATCTGGAGTAGCTAAAAGACAACCAAGAATTCGCTTACTTGAAAATATTATAATTTTCCTCTACAACTTAGTATATGCTAATGTTGCAAATGAAGGCTCGATGTGGATACTACAAGTTATATGAACACATCATAGCAAAAGAAAGTTACTGTAAACGATCATTTAGGAGTATCAGCTCGAAGACTGCTATTTCCTGTCACGTCTACCCTCTGGAGCTGCTTTATCACAAGTAAATGATGTCTCTTTTAAGTCTCAATCACTGAAAACCGCCAAGAAACGAAAGTGCAAGAGACACGACAAGGAAATTAAAAACAAAATCTGAAGCTTTTCGCGTCCATTAGAGTTCTTGAGGCTCCACTCAGTTCCTTGCTACCTCAGTTGGCAGATCAGATACAACACACGTGGTTTCCGTGGAGGAGCGTCATCAGCTTAAGTAGCATACGCCTCTCCCTTCCCATGAGTATAACTCCAAAAGAAATAATCTACTTGGATAATATCTGGAAAACGTGGCGAACAAAGAATAGGTCGCTCTCGCGGACTCTTGTCAACCAGGAAATTATTCTCTCATATTGGTGACGAATTCTTCTAGCTTAATAGAGAGGGGCAGAATCTGTCAGAAAAAGAATGCTTAGTTGAAAATTTTCTCTATGTCAGTGTACAGAGACTACATCGACATATCAACGAATAATGCTTCGCAGTTTTCTTTTTTCCCAACATAGAATAATAAGCCAGTGAACCAAACTTCTGGTATTGAAATAACCAAAACGTATTGAGTCATAACATCTGGATGCCGTGCATTCCATGTAGAAACGTAGAATTTTTTGATTGCTCTGGAAAGATACAAAGTTATTTCAGCTCAAAAGAAAATGTCTCCAAGACAATCAGCATTCTCATCCTTAAGGTGCAGAAGTATAAGCAGAAAATCTTCCTTTCAAGTAACTGTCGTTATATTCTGGCTCAGTTAAATCTAGTGTTCATAAATATAAAAACAAAGTTATTTGTCTACCACAAAATGCGTTATCAGTCACAGCCCGTTAACCTTTGATATACTGTGCTAAAATATTTTCAAGTTTTACTGAGTGGGTTCATTGTGTACTCACTATGTTTTTCTTTCAGTTTGAGCAGTATTTTATATTGTAAATTGTTATCTGAAGTTTATTATGATTACAAGATACATTCTTTCATATTTCTGGATGTTAGTTTCCGATTGATGTATTTAAAGATATACACTCCTGGAAATGGAAAAAAGAACACATTGACACCGATGTGTCAGACCCACCATACTTGCTCCGGACACTGCGAGAGGGCTGTACAAGCAATGATCACACGCACGGCACAGCGGACACACCAGGAACCGCGGTGTTGGCCGTCGAATGGCGCTAGCTGCGCAGCATTTGTGCACCGCCGCCGTCAGTGTCAGCCAGTTTGCCGTGGCATACGGAGCTCCATCGCAGTCTTTAACATTGGTAGCATGCCGCGACAGCGTGGACGTGAACCGTATGTGCAGTTGACGGACTTTGAGCGAGGGCGTATAGTGGGCATGCGGGAGGCCGGGTGGACGTACCGCCGAATTGCTCAACACGTGGGGCGTGAGGTCTCCACAGTACATCGATGTTGTCGCCAGTGGTCGGCGGAAGGTGCACGTGCCCGTCGACCTGGGACCGGACCGCAGCGACGCACGGATGCACGCCAAGACCGTAGGATCCTACGCAGTGCCGTAGGGGATCGCACCGCCACTTCCCAGCAAATTAGGGACACTGTTGCTCCTGGGGTATCGGCGAGGACCATTCGCAACCGTCTCCATGAAGCTGGGCTACAGTCCCGCACACCGTTAGGCCGTCTTCCGCTCACGCCCCAACATCGTGCAGCCCGCCTCCAGTGGTGTCGCGACAGGCGTGAATGGAGGGACGAATGGAGACGTCTCGTCTTCAGAGATGAGAGTCGCTTCTGCCTTGGTGCCAATGATGGTCGTATGCGTGTTTGGCGCCGTGCAGGTGAGCGCCACAATCAGGACTGCATACGACCGAGGCACACAGGGCCAACACCCGGCATCATGGTGTGGGGAGCGATCTCCTACACTGGCCGTACACCACTGGTGATCGTCGAGGGGACACTGAATAGTGCACGGTACATCCAAACCGTCATCGAACCCATCGTTCTACCATTCCTAGACCGGCAAGGGAACTTGCTGTTCCAACAGGACAATGCACGTCCGCATGTATCCCGTGCCACCCAACGTGCTCTAGAAGGTGTAAGTCAACTACCCTGGCCAGCAAGATCTCCGGATCTGTCCCCCATTGAGCATGTTTGGGACTGGATGAAGCGTCGTCTCACGTGGTCTGCACGTCCAGCACGAACGCTGGTCCAACTGAGGCGCCAGGTGGAAATGGCATGGCAAGCCGTTCCACAGGACTACATCCAGCATCTCTACGATCGTCTCCATGGGAGAATAGCAGCCTGCATTGCTGCGAAAGGTGGATATACACTGTACTAGTGCCGACATTGTGCATGCTCTGTTGCCTGTGTCTATGTGCCTGTGGTTCTGTCAGTGTGATCATGTGATGTATCTGACCCCAGGAATGTGTCAATAAAGTTTCCCCTTCCTGGGACAATGAATTCACGGTGTTCTTATTTCCATTTCCAGGAGTGTATTAACATACAGTTTTATTCAAATTTATTCGAAGTACAGTATTTTAATATCAAAATTTGACTGAAATGTTGTAATATGATGTTAGTCTACTTCTTTTGTTTCTAAAAAGAAAATTTATATGAAAACAGCAGCTTCAGTGGGAACAATTTTTGCAAACTACACGGATTACCTTATCAGAATAATCCTATCAAACCCATTCATTACATCCGCCATACTTCCAGTATGTCTTCCCGCCTTTTCTTGATACAAATAGTAAGCACCTTCTACGCCGAATGCCTTGAATTTTTTCTACTGTGTGACCTCGTTGAGTTCTCACAGATACACCCATCAAATTCGTCGCACTGAGGACAAGTTTGATCATGTTCTTTCAGGTTTTTTTTCATTTTTTTTTTCTCTTTGTCAATGTGAACTCTCACCATTTTTTCTCCCAAAGCAAGCAGGAACAGAAGCCGGCTATATTTCTTCTTTTGCTAGCAGGTTGATTATCAAGAAAAGAAAGCAAGTACAAAGGCAACATTAATTAAATTGAAGAAGAATTTCATAAACCATCGGCTGGTGAATATTGAGCATGTATTTTCTCTCAGTAACTTGCCCAGTATATCAACATCACTTTCAGTAGCATTGAAATGCATGATGATTTCTGGTATGAAGTCACTTGCTTCGTTAGTACACGAATCATAGTGATGTTGGGATGAGAGAAGTATTATCAGACTGTTCTTTGATGGAACATAAGATGCCAACGTTACTCATTGGTCAGGCCAAAGATGGAAAAGTGCATCGCCGTTTGTTTACATTTAAAAAATAAATCGGGAATCTCTGGCTTACTATGTCGCATTGTGCCCACCGACGTCGTATTCTTTGTTAGAAGGAAGTCGGCTAGCTCACAACAAGTAAAGAAATCGTCAGTAGTGGTGCCACTGCTTGTCCCAAACAAATTACTGACCAGATACTTGACTACACGAGACCATGTTTCTTTTCTCTTTCCCCGTTATTTTTTGCCAATATACACTCCTGGAAATTGAAATAAGAACACCGTGAATTCATTGTCCCAGGAAGGGGAAACTTTATTGACACATTCCTGGGGTCAGATACATCACATGATCACACTGACAGAACCACAGGCACATAGACACAGGCAACAGAGCATGCACAATGTCGGCACTAGTACAGTGTATATCCACCTTTCGCAGCAATGCAGGCTGCTATTCTCCCATGGAGACGATCGTAGAGATGCTGGATGTAGTCCTGTGGAACGGCTTGCCATGCCATTTCCACCTGGCGCCTCAGTTGGACCAGCGTTCGTGCTGGACGTGCAGACCGCGTGAGACGACGCTTCATCCAGTCCCAAACATGCTCAATGGGGGACAGATCCGGAGATCTTGCTGGCCAGGGTAGTTGACTTACACCTTCTAGAGCACGTTGGGTGGCACGGGATACATGTGGACGTGCATTGTCCTGTTGGAACAGCAAGTTCCCTTGCCGGTCTAGGAATGGTAGAACGATGGGTTCGATGACGGTTTAGATGTACCGTGCACTATTCAGTGTCCCCTCGACGATCACCAGTGGTGTACGGCCAGTGTAGGAGATCGCTCCCCACACCATGATGCCGGGTGTTGGCCCTGTGTGCCTCGGTCGTAAGCAGTCCTGATTGTGGCGCTCACCTGCACGGCGCCAAAGACGCATACGACCATCATTGGCACCAAGGCAGAAGCGACTCGCATCGCTGAAGACGGCACGTCTCCATTCGTCCCTCCATTCACGCCTGTCGCGACACCACTGGAGGCGGGCTGCACGATGTTGGGGCGTGAGCGGAAGACGGCCTAACGGTGTGCGGGACCGTAGCCCAGCTTCATGGAGACGGTTGCGAATGGTCCTCGCCGATACCCCAGGAGCAACAGTGTCCCTAATTTGCTGGGAAGTGGCGGTGCGGTCCCCTACGGCACTGCGTAGGATCCTACGGTCTTGGCGTGCATCCGTGCGTCGCTGCGGTCCGGTCCCAGGTCGACGGGCACGTGCACCTTCCGCCGACCACTGGCGACAACATCGATGTACTGTGGAGACCTCACGCCCCACGTGTTGAGCAATTCGGCGGTACGTCCACCCGGCCTCCCGCATGCCCACTATACGCCCTCACTCAAAGTCCGTCAACTGCACATACGGTTCACGTCCACGCTGTCGCGGCATGCTACCAGTGTTAAAGACTGCGCTGGAGCTCCGTATGCCACGGCAAACTGGCTGACACTGACGGCGGCGGTGCACAAATGCTGCGCAGCTAGCGCCATTCGACAGCCAACACCGCGGTTCCTGGTGTGTCCGCTGTGCCGTGCGTGTGATCATTGCTTGTACAGCCCTCTCGCAGTGTCCCGAGCAAGTATGGTGGGTCTGACACATCGGTGTCAATGTGTTCTTTTTTCCATTTCCAGGAGTGTATATCTGCGTATCGTGTGCATGGAACGTTTATGCGTCTGCTGAAACCCAGACTTTCATTCCATATTCTCCTGGTTTTGTTTCCATGAACACAAGAAATGGCCATCTTTTCGTAAACGCAACCAATTATGCGTCTACTGCAGTATAATGGTTTGGTATACAAGCCATTTGCAATCTTTTGTTTCGATGGGCTCGCAGTCTAGTATGCGGCAGTATAAGACATAATGAAAATGAATGCTCCAAAATTTGCTGCAATAGGGTATTATTTTTTAAATATTTTACGTAACAGGACTGTTTTGGCTGTGGCCATTATCAAATGACGTCTAGCTAGAACTAACGACCGTACTTCATCTTTAGTAAATTTTTCTGTCATGTTTTTGGTACGTATATTACTTATTGTACTTACAAAACGTAAAAATACGTTCTTGTCAGATATTTTGACAGTTCACTTTTGACAGTTCTTTACTATAATGCTATATGATTACAAAGTTTGTAGGAGTGGCCGTGCGGTTCTAGGCGCTGCAGTCTGGAACCGAGAGACCGCCACGGTCGCAGGTTCGAATCCTGCCTCGGGCATGGATGTGTGTGATGTCCTTAGGTTGGTTAGGTTTAATTAGTTGTAAGTTCTAGGAGACTGATGACCTCAGAACTTAAGTCGCATAGTGCTCAGAGTCATTTGATTTGAACAAAGTTCGTAAACATATAGCATCTTAGTAAGGAAATGTCAAAATTGAATTGGCCTGGCCTAACCGCTAACATTACAGCGAGACCAAGGCACCATTCTCTGGCTGACCCCATCTGCCGTGAGCAACAAATCCGACACGGTGCGTGAAACCACAAGTAGAACCGACAAACCACAATACGTTGATTAATGGAAGAGAGAAAGAGAGGGCGGTGATGTATCGAGTGCCTACGTAGCGTTTAAATTTATATATTAATAAATTGCTTCCATAACAGAAGAAGACTGGAAGAAACGCAGTCAACACGTAAATAAAATTAAAGAGCAGCATATTTAAAGTGCCGGTTTACTGGACCAAGTTCTGATGGTCATAAATCTGGGAAGTGGTACAGACTCAACTGGTGATAGCCGTAATGATGGAAGCAATACTGACTGACCAAGTGAAGATGAAAGTGAGTCAACTGACAGTGAAAATGAAACTGACGCGGCTACTGAGAATAAAGAAACATTGAACGAATTTTCTAAATGTGTTTTGTGAGTGGAAATAGTGACAGTGAGAGATCCATTGCTCATTTGTGTCTGCAAGTATTCTAAAGATCTTTGAACGTCTTCTTAACAGTGGGCCGGCCGGTGTGGCCGTGCGGTTCTAGGCGCTCCAGTCTGGAACCGCGTGACCGCTACGGTCGCAGGTTCGAATCCTGCCTCGGGCATGGATGTGTGTGATGTCCTTAGGTTAGTTAGGTTTAAGTAGTTCTAAGTTCTAGGGGACTGATGACCACAGATGTTAAGTCCCATAGTGCTCAGAGCCATTTGAACCATTCTTAACAGTGAAGCTACTGTTTATGACCAAATTGTACGTTTCAAATGGCCATGCCTGTAAAACAAATCCGCTTACATTTTTAACCCCCGACGCAAAAAGAGGGGTGTTATAAGTTTATAAGTTTAACGTGTGTATCTGTGTTCTGTCTGTGGCATCGCAGCTCCCAAACGAAAGGTCCGATTTTATTGCAGTTTTTCTTTTATTTGAAATCTGGTTTAATCGGGATGGTTCTTAGCTATATTCTGTGAAAGTCTGTTCAGCCATTAAAATTTCATTAGTAAATTAAGGAAAAATGTTTTGCGCCAGAGAGCTCTGTAGACTTACTCTGCTTAATACATAAGAGCTACACCAGGTTGTGTAGTACTAATTTGTAGAACTCAAGACGATCTAAAGACGCGAGAAGAAATGTTTATCTTATACGATTGATCAACAATGATGATTTTTGTCTTTTGAAGTCACCTGTTACAGTACCTACAAAGTAAAACATAGGTGATTATGACTCAGCTGTAAAATATAAACGTACGCTCTGCAGAATTTTTTGTAGTTCTTTTTGAGGTGTATAATTCAGTATCAAATCATCTGATTTTGTCTATTGAAAGAGAATGCACTGACAGCCCACATTCTTCCGATTTGATTTAGAATTACCGCCGCAGCTTATTGCTTATTTTGCCTAAATTATTTAAACACTACAAATAGTCAATGAATATATGTGTGTGAATTAAAAAAAGAAACATGTATATCACATACGTGAACGAAATATCAAAGAAAAGAAAAAAGTCTTAATAAAAATTTCGGGTTGAAATTCAACACCGCATGTGCGACATTGCATTGCCAAAATCTTATAACCGTAATAATATTTATAAAAATACACAAATTTTCAGAATATGCAGATTTCGGCGAGGCGAGATCTCGCATCGCAATTTTGTGTTTGGTTCCGGAAAGTATTTGTGTGAATGTGAGGATAGTGTGTCGCTCCTACCGTGTCTAGTAATAAGAAATAAAGTTTAATAAGCATGAAGTAAAACTAAACTTAACTTAAAAAGAATCTCAGAAAAGTTTCAATTTTTTTTATTTTGATTTACATTTTTCGTAACTGTACTCGTGCCGCTTCTACCCCTTCGTTCGTCTGCTACGCTGCAGTACCTCTCCACCTTCCTTGCACTTCCTCTCCTGCACATATGAGTCTCCTCTGTTTGCATGAAGGATAACGCCTAAGAACATCTTACATTCTGAACACCTCACATTTTTCAGGCTTGAACAACTCAGACCCCTGAACGTTGCTCTGTTGTTTCCTTTAGTAGCAATATACATCATTTGGCCACTGGTGGTAATGGATGAACAGCTTCTCTCAAACCGTTGTTCTTCTCTTCCCTTATCACCTTCATCGTCCTCAATTTCTGTATTTTCTATAATGGCATTTCCTCTGTCAGTGTTTTTGTACATCAGGTTTCGTTTTTCCAACGCATTTTAAGCTTAGGGCAACTAAGAAACGTCCGTACTCCGGTAACAATTCAGAAGTGCAGGGAGTTTGAAACGTGCTATAATTGATCTAATCTTCTCTTAGCGGTTCCTGCCGTAGGGAACTGTAGCAGATTAGTAGATTTCTCTCTTAGTGTGGCTCTTGAAACTTTATAGATAGTCCTTTGGCGGATAGTTGACATCCATCTTCAAGCATCTGCCGTTTCAGCGTTCCCGTGACGCCATTTTGCTGATCAGGCTGTGACGAATTGTGCGGCACATCTTTGTGTACGAATATGTCTGGAACCTATGTCAAATAGGGATAACATGATTGTTACTCCTATTTGATAAGGGGCTCACTCATTTCATCAACATTTTAAGATGGGACTCACGATTGTTTTGTAAGCAAGCTCCTTTTGTAGAGTGATTACAGTTTCTGAGGCACTCATACAATGAGGTGACAAAAGTCATGGGATACCTCCTAATATCGAGTCTGAACACCTTTTGTCCGGCGTAGTGCAGCAACTCGACGAGGCATCGACTCAACAAGTCGTTGGAAATACACTGCAGAAATAACTAAGCCATGCTGCCTCCATAGCAATCCATAACTGCAAAAATGTTGCCCATGCAGGATTTTGTGGACGAACTTATCTCTCGATTGCGTCCCACAAATGTTCGATGGGATTCGTGTCAGGCGATCTGGGTAGCCACATAATTCGCTCTAATTGTTCAGAATTTATTTCAGATCAGTCGCTAGCAATTGTGGCCGGTGACATGGCACATTGTCGTCCATAAAAATTCCACCGCTGTTTGGAAACATGAAGTCCATGAATGCCAGCAAATGGCCTCCAAGTAGCCAAACATAACCATTCCCAGTCAATGATCGGTTCAGTTGGACCAGAGGATCCAGTCCATTATACGTAAAGACAGGCCACACTACTACGTAGCCACTGCCAGCTTTCACAATGCTTTGTTGATAGCTTAGGTTCTTGGCTTACAAGGGGAGGCCGCCAATTGTGAAATTCAGATATGATTCATACTGCGCATAATAAAAGCTCATGGCCAGAGGTGTAATGTGGCAAAGCACCAAGATGCACTTCTCGGCCGTTGTCGAGAAAATCGACAGTTAAAAGAAACCGTTGCGGTGAAATACTCTCTACGATTAATAATTTTTTACAGCGTCGTGGTGCAGCGGTAAGCGCTCGGGTTCGTAATCCGAAGGTCATCGGATCGAATCTCGCGCTATGCAATGTTTTTTTAGTATTTGTTTTTTTATTCGAATATATATATATATATATATATATATATATATATATATATATATATATATATATAAATTCCCGGCAATCAGTTGCAACAATTATGCATATAATAAGTTGTTGAAAGTCGTTTGTCGTGGAAAAACTGGCGACTTCGAACATCATTATGTTTTCCGCAAACAAAGTTGTATTTCACAAATGTTATTAATTGTCTTCATAATGTTAACCACGTATAGTTAACGGAAGACATGGAAACGATATTCCGAAACGAATACGTATAGCGTAAGTCAAACGATCGAATTAGAATAGGGACCCCACGAACACAAATTTGCTGTGGCAGGTATGAAATACACTCCTGGAAATTGAAATAAGAACACCGTGAATTCATTGTCCCAGGAAGGGGAAACTTTATTGACACATTCCTGGGGTCAGATACATCACATGATCACACCGACAGAACCACAGGCACATAGACACAGGCAACAGAGCATGCACAATGTCGGCACTAGTACAGTGTATATCCACCTTTCGCAGCAATGCAGGCTGCTATTCTCCCACGGAGACGATCGTAGAGATGCTGGATGTAGTCCTGTGGAACGGCTTGCCATGCCATTTCCACCTGGCGTCTCAGTTGGACCAGCGTACGTGCTGGACGTGCAGACCGCGTGAGACGACGCTTCATCCAGTCCCAAACATGCTCAATGGGGGACAGATCCGGAGATCTTGCTGGCCAGGGTAGTTGACTTACACCTTCTAGAGCACGTTGGGTGGCACGGGATACATGCGGACGTACATTGTCCTGTTGGAACAGCAAGTTCCCTTGCCGGTCTAGGAATGGTAGAACGATGGGTTCGATGACGGTTTGGATGTACCGTGCACTATTCAGTGTCCCCTCGACGATCACCAGTGGTGTACGACCAGTGTAGGAGATCGCTCCCCACACCATGATGCCGGGTGTTGGCCCTGTGTGCCTCGGTCGTATGCAGTCCTGATTGTGGCGCTCACCTGCACGGCGCCAAACACGCATACGACCATCATTGGCACCAAGGCAGAAGCGACTCTCATCGCTGAAGACGACACGTCTCCATTCGTCCCTCCATTCACGCCTGTCGCGACACCACTGGAGGCGGGCTGCACGATGTTGGGGCGTGAGCGGAAGACGGCCTAACGGTGTGCGGGACCGTAGCCCAGCTTCATGGAGACGGTTGCGAATGGTCCTCGCCGATACCCCAGGAGCAACAGTGTCCCTAATTTGCTGGGAAGTGGCGGTGCGGTCCCCTACGGCACTGCGTAGGATCCTACGGTCTTGGCGTGCATCCGTGCGTCGCTGCGGTCCGGTCCCAGGTCGACGGGCACGTGCACCTTCCGCCGACCACTGGCGACAACATCGATGTACTGTGGAGACCTCACGCCCCACGTGTTGAGCAATTCGGCGGTACGTCCACCCGGCCTCCCGCATGCCCACTATACGCCCTCGCTCAAAGTCCGTCAACTGCACATACGGTTCACGTCCACGCTGTCGCGGCATGCTACCAGTGTTAAAGACTGCGATGGAGCTCCGTATGCCACGGCAAACTGGCTGACACTGACGGCGGCGGTGCACAAATGCTGCGCAGCTAGCGCCATTCGACGGCCAACACCGCGGTTCCTGGTGTGTCCGCTGTGCCGTGCGTGTGATCATTGCTTGTACAGCCCTCTCGCAGTGTCCGGAGCAAGTATGGTGGGTCTGACACACCGGTGTCAATGTGTTCTTTTTTCCATTTCCAGGAGTGTATAAACTCCGTTACTCGCTCGTTACATGGCAGGTCCCCGGACTCGCACACGCTAAGTGGACATTCGCGCGCCGGAGATCACCGCCATCAGTGTTTCGTGTGTGCCGTCATGTTTAGTGTTCAGTGTTCACCGTCACACTCCATCGTTCACCAGTGCCATCGTCTTCTTCAGTGTTTGTGCGTCGTGTCAACAGTTCGTAGTGTGGATTGTCATCGAGTGTGAACGGCTTCATGTTTTTTTATGTTCATGTGTCTACTGTTTTTTCCCGCCGTTTTTCCAAGTGCTGTCTCTTCTCTGTTTATGCCATTGTACTCTCTTCGGCTGAAGAGCGGCGTATTGTGCTGCTGCCAGCCTACCTGTTCCACAGGTTTTAAAATTACAATAAAGGAAAAAAAACTCGTTACACTTGAAGGACAGATGTTGAATGGGCCGAAACGAGCCGCCGCATAACAGCGTAGTTGCCTGCTAACTTCGAAAGAAGGTAGATGCGGTCCCTAGCGCAACTTATAACATCGTCGAAAATCAGTGCGGGCGGGAGAGCTTTGGTACACCCTGTTAAACAAACGGAAAAATGGAGGCGATACAATTGGAGAGCGATCCGCCTTCACCAACATGCATAAGCAATTCATTAATAGTTTATATATATATTATTAATCGTAGAGAGTATTTCACCGCAACGGTTTCTTTTAACTGTCGATTTTCTCGACAACGGCTGAGAAGTGCATCTTAGTGCTTTGCCACATGACACCTCTGGCCATGAGCTTTTATTATGCGCAGTATGAATCGAATCTGAATTTCACAATTGGCGGCCTCCCCTTGTTAGTGGGGTCTGCGCCACCGTCCAACTCTACGATCACCTCTTACAAACAGAAATCGGGACTCATCTGACCAGGCTGAGGTATTCCAGTACAGGGTCCATCAGATATGGTTACGAGCCCAAGAGAAACGCTGCAGGCGATATCGTGCTGTCAGCAAAGGCACTCGCGTCGGTCGTCTGCGCCCGTTAACACCAAATTTCGCCACACTGTCCTAACGGATACGTTCATCATTCGTCGCTCATTGATTTCTACTGTTTTCCACTCAATGTTGCTTGCCTGTTAGCACTGGCAACTCTACGCAAACGCCGCTGCTCTCGGTCGTTGAGTGAAGGCCGTGAACCACTGCACTGTCTGTGGTGAGAGGTGATGCCTGAAATTTGGTATTCTCAGCACACCCTTGACACTGTGGATCTCGGAATATTGAATTCCTACACGATTTCCGAAATCGAATATCCCATGTGTCTAGCTCCAACTACCATTCTGCATTCAAAGCCTAATTCTCGTCATGCGGCAACAATCACGTCGGAAATCTTTTCACATGCATCACCTGTGTTCAAATGACAGCTCCGTAAATGCACTGTCCTTTTATACCCTGTGTAGGCACTGCTACGATTATGTGAATATCGCCATCCCAAGACTTTTGCCACCTCAGTGCAAAGTTAGTTGCACATTTTTGTGTCAATGGCTTTCCATCCAAGATAACGGGCAGCATGCTCTCTATCAAGCAATCACTGTTTCGTTCGTTAGCTCATATAATCGTACTTAATTTAATACCTCGCTGGTCTCAAATATTTTTGGAATTCGCCTAGACTCGTCTCTTTGAAGATGTGTGAAAAGAGTGTGAGTTGGGTTTCACGTGGCTGTTGTGGAAGTGACCATTCTGCTCGTGATACCTCACCACGTGTGACCTTGGAATATGTTGTACGTTTCTACAAGAGATCGTCATCGATGACACTGGACGGCCGTTATGTGAATCACTTCTGCTACACTTCTTCTAGGCGGGTGCACCCGTGCTTTCTCCCAAGTACAGAGCAAAGTTTTTGTTCGAGGAATCTGCGGTGTATTATGGTTAAAAGAGGGGACTATTTCAAGTGCAAATTCTGTATGGGTTCTGACTTTGGCTTTGTTCAATGTCAACAAGTTCAGATGTTCAAAAAAATGGTTCAAATGGCTCTGAGCACTATGGGACTCAACATCTTAGGTCATAAGTCCCCTAGAACTTAGAACTACTTAAACCTAACTAACCTAAGGACATCACACACACCTATGCCCGAGGCAGGATTCGAACCTGTGACCGAGCAGTCCCTCGGTTCCGAACTGCAGCGCCAGAACCGCTAGACCACCGCGGCCGGCAGTTCAGATGTTACCCAACGCCGTTGGTACTAACATCTCCATTACTCATCTTTGTCGTAATACGAGAATTAAGCTGGGGCAATACTCCTAGATCAGTCTGGAACCACGCGACCGATACGGTCGCAGGTTCGAATCCTGCCTTGGGCATGGATGTGTGTGATGCCGTTAGGTTAGTTAGGTTTAAGTAGTTCTACGTTCTAGGGAACAGATGACCTCAGAAGTTAAGTCCCAGTGCTCAGAACCATTTGAACCATTTTGCTGGAACAGCCATTCTTCTGTTCTTGAGTCACAGATCCTGCACATGCTTCCGGAGGAACTAATAGTTTCTCAGTTTATCCTTCAGGTTTGACACTACGCCTTTTGATCTACTTCTCTCAACATGTAAATATTTCTACTTGATTTAGCTGCCCTTTGTTCTTCGGAAATCTCTATAAAATGTTCTTTGAACTATGAATAGGGCAAAATGGCTATTCTCGACTGCTCGGAAATCATAAGTAAATGGTTGCTCCTGGCACACAGCTATTATTGTGGAAATGACGAATACCTGACGTGCTTGCAAACAACATAATCTGATTGGACGTGTCATATATGATACAACTGTTCGCTAATAATCAGTGAGCCTGCGGGCCGCAGATAACAAATCAAGCATGTACAGCTGACTTCGCACTTTGGAATGATGGCTTCGCACTGTAGCTGCCCGCTGGAAGCTGTGTGGCCGTCTAGCCACGCTATGTCACTCGCACCTCGGCTTCCCACAGACGACAGCGACAATGAAAGCAGCAGGTGGGAGAGAGGGGGGCGGGTGTCCTACCGGAAGCTGAGCTTTCTCCTCTGCTTTCCCGACACGACGCCGTATCGTACCGTAGCGCCGACGGGTCATCGTCCCCGCACTCAGGGAGGTCGTGACCGCTTATCCGTTATCCGTCTGCTCTTTAAGTCTTGTGACAAGCGGTGCGCAGATACAGAGGTCCAGCTGCATGCTTTGGCTCTCGCCGCCTCGGAGCTGCCTTGAAAATCATTACAGTCGGACCGTCTATCCAAGATTGGAAAGGGTGTCATAGGAGACATAAAAGAGGCCTTCAGATTTTTCGATGCATTTATTTTTACAGGAAAGGACATTTCTTAAACTATTTTGTTAGATAATTGCCACCATTGTTCAGACATTTGTCATAGCGGGAAACCAACTTTTCCGTGCCTTCTTCATAGAAGGATGCCGCCAGGGAAGAGAGCCACTGCTGGACAGCCTTTCTCGTGTCGTCATCACCGTCAAAACGCCTTCCTCCGAAAACACGCTTCGAGTTCAAGATCAAGTGGTAGTCAAAAGTGCAAGGTAGGGGCTGTATGGCGGGTGGTCGAACTGCACAGAACCGAATTTCTGAGTAAGGTTTTGGGCGACACCTGCAGAATGGGGACCTGCGTTGTCTTGAAGCACCACAATGTCTTGGCTGAGTATTCCAAGTCTCTCGGTTTGAATTGTGCGCCTAAGTATTCTCAGGGAAGGAATTTAATAATCAGAAGGCTGTCTGTCCCGTAACAGAGTGCACATGATATTTTTGTGCTGACGACGTTGTTCCGAATTTTTTGTTTTTGGTGTATCGTGACCGCCTCCACTCCATCGACTCTTGTTTTGATTCTGGAGTGACACGACAGACCCAAGATTCATTGCCGGTCACAATTCTGTTCAAGAATTTATCTTCCTTATCACTGTACCGGGTAAGAAATGTCAAAGCGCTGTCAAGTCGCTTCCTTTTGTGGAAATCTGCAAACATTTTCGGAAGCCAACAGGAACACAGTTTGTAAAAATTTAAGCGATTTCTGACAATTTCATACAAAAGTTTTTCAAATTGTACAAACTCATCACAAAGCCTTCTTATTGTGAACCGTCTGTCTTCACGAATTTTCTCATTCACTTTCTCAACCAAAACATCATTAACAACAGAAGTCCCCTACTCCTCGCTCCATCATGAACACTGGTTCGTTTATCATCGAGCTGTCTCATCCACTTTCTCACCATTCCATCAGTCATTGTATTTTCTCCATAAATCTATACAAGTCAAAGGTGAATTTCAGAAGGCGTAATATTCGTGTTCAAAAACCTTACTATACAGCGCATTTCACAGTCGGCGGGCTCAGAGATTGTCTACATGGTTACTCTGCAGTTCACACTTAAGTGCCTGGCCGAGGGTTCATCGAACCATTTTCATACTACTTCTCTACCATTCCACTCTCGAATGGCGCCTAGGATAAAGGAACACATAAATCTTTCCGTTCGAGCCCCGATTTCTCTTATTTTATTATGATGATCATTTCTCCCTGTGTAGGTGGGTGTCAACAAAATATTTTTTCATTCGGAAGAGAAAGTTGGTGATTGAAATTTCGTAAACAGATCTCGCCGCCAAGAAAATCGCCTTTTTTTCAGTGACTGCCACCCCAACTCGCGTATCGTATCAGTGACACTCTCATCCCTATTGCGCGATAACACGAAACAAGCTGCCCCTCTTTGCACTTTTTCGATGTCCTCCGTCAATCCTACCTGGTAAGGATCCCATACCGCGCAGCAATATTCCAGCAGAGGACGGACAAGTGTAATGTAGGCTGTCTCTTTAGTGGGTTTGTCGCATCTTCTAAATTTTCTGCCAACAAAGAGCAGTCTTTGTTTTGCCTTCCCCACAATATTATCTATGTGGTCCTTCCAATTTAAATTGCTCGTAATTGTAATTCCTAGGTATTTAGTCGAATTGACAGCCCTTAGATTTGTGCGATTTATCGTATACCCAAAATTTATCGGATTACCTTTAGTACCCATGTGGATGACCTCGCACTTTTCTTTGTTTAGTGCCAATTGCCACTTTTCGCACCATACAGAAATTCTCTGTAGATCATTTTGTAATTGGAATTGATCGTCTGATGGTTTTACTAGGCGGTAAATTATAGCGTCATCTGCAAACAATCTAAGGGGGCTGCTCAGATTATCACCTAGATCATTTATGTAAATCAGGAATAGCAGAGGGCCAATGACACTTCCTTGCGGAATGCCAGATATCACTTCCGTTCTACTCGATGATTTATCGTCTATCACTATGAACTGTGACCTCTCAGAGAGGAAATCACGAATCCAGTCACACAACTGAGACGATACTCGACATGCACGTAATTTGATTAATAGTCGCTTGTGAGGACCGGTATCAAAAGCCTTCTGGAAATCTAGGAATATGGAATCGATCTGAGATCCCTTGTCGACAGCACTCATTACTTCATGAGAATAAAGTTGCACAAGAACGATATTTTCTGAATCCATGTTGGTTATGTATCAATAAGTCATTTTCTTCAAGGTGATTCATAATGTTCAAGTACAGTATATGCTCTAAAATCGTATTGCAAATTGAGGTCAGTGATATGAGTCTGTAATTCAATGGGTTACTCCTATTTCCTTTGTTGAATATTGGTGTGACCTGTGCTACTCTCCAGTCTTTAGGAACAGACCTTTCGTCAAGTGAGCGGTTGTATATGTTTGCTAAGAAAGGCGCTATTATGTCTGCATACTCTGAAAGAAACCTGATTGGTATACCATCTGGACTGGAAGACTTGCCTTTCTTAAGTGATCTGAGTTGTTTCGCAACACCTAAGATATCTACTTTTATGTCACTCATCATTTTTAACGATCACTAACAAATGAAATCACAACACAGTCCGACTGTAATGGCATCAGTGGAAAGACAACGGACCAGAGAGACGAGTGCGAATGTGCGACACTGCAACACCAGTGCTATGGTGGCGGAAGAAAGGAACGGTAATTTCTTTAGGAACACGCCTCGTACACGTATCAATTTCCAATGTTTGCAACTAACTTTCTGAGAACAGAGTAGCTTGAAAACTAAGAATCTCGAAAATGGCAAGTAATGCTAGAAGGACTTCTACTTTTAATACAGGATACTTTTCAGTTGCTCGAGTGAGGGCCTGCCCTGAGCAGTGACACTCAAGCTAGGCCAAGGCGCCATTCACACGCTGACCTCACCTACTGTTAACAACCAATCCGACATGGGTCATGAATCCACAGTTAAAACCGACAAACCACAAGGCGTTGATTAAGGAAAGAGAGTAAGGTAGGCAGCTCCTACGAAAAAGGAAAAAAAAAAAAGAAGAAAAACAGGAAAACGACTGAAAGAAATAGCAGTCTCCTCATTTATATGCTCGTACCTTAATACTTACTGAAGTACTATTAGCTATCAGTGTGCACTTTTCTGCGTAAGTTATGACGGTATCAAAGTTGTGAGAATTTGTTGCTATTATGTACGGTCCAGCCACATTAATGTAATCACCGCCTGTGTCCGACGTCAGCGTGCAATATCAACTCACAGACGCCAGATTGCAGCACTAGCGGTGGAAGTTATACGATGACAGTTTGATAAATCTGGTAAAAAAGCAAGAAAAAATATTTGTTTCGTAAACAGCTCACCTCGACATAGTCTCCTTCCAGGAATATATACTTAGTCCAGCGAACCTCCAGCTTTCCCATCGGGAAAACAGGCTCTGTCAAACTCTGCAAAGTACTCGAGGAGTGCAAAATTTCTTTCCGACAATCAATGGTTTCAAGTTATGCAGCAGGAGGAAGACACTTGTGGCTAAGTCTGGTGAGTTTTGTGGACGAGGAACCAACTGAAAACCCAATTCACGCACTTTTGCCATTGTTATCGCGGATGTGTGGTTTCTTTTGCATTATCCTGGTTAAAGAGCACTTTTTTGCTTCCCAACATTAGTCTTTTTCAGCCAATGAAAGTTTCAAATGATCCAACACTGAAGCATAACACGGTCCAGTTATGGCACTCGCTTTTTCCAAATAATCTATGAGGATTATTCCTTGGGAATCTCGTAACAGTGGCCATCACCTAACCAGCCGAAAAAATGGTCTTCGCCTTCTTCGGCGCACTTTCAACAACGTTTGTCCATAGTTTTGATTGCCGCCTTGACTCTGGTGAGTAATGATGGATCCAGGTTTCATCAACAGTCACAAATTGGTGCAAAACGTCTTGGGGATTGCGATGAAACACCGCCAGATATTAAGCTGAAATATTATGCAGGATGCGCTTTTGGTAGATTGCGACTAATCGGGGCAGTCGTCCCTCCCCCCCCCCCCCCCCCCACGCCACCCCTACCTTACACACAACTTCTTCATAGCCAACAATTTCCCGTGCGGGATATTATGCACTCGCTCATTTGAGACGCCCTTAGTCTCAGCAATGTGACGAATTTTTATTTAGCGGTCTCGCATTACCGTATCAAGTATTTTGTCGGTGATTTCCTTTGTGATGTTCTCAATTGGACGGCCTGACCGCACTTCGTCTCCAGTGCTTGTTCGATCCGCTTAAATTCATTAATCAGAAAGTAAATGGTCTTCAGTGATGGTGCAGAGTTTGCGTGAACTTCATCCAATTCTGCTTTTATTCGTGCGGCAGTCCAACTCTTCAAATGAACCTGTATAATAACAGGGCGCAACTCAGGTTTCTCCGTTTCCAATCTCAGTCGACACACTGACCAATTCCGACGGCTCTCAACAATCAACTGAATATCGCACATTGTTGAAATTATTTATAGGATCCTCTGAATAAATACGCTTACCAACTATGAAGGCGGCACAAAAGTATTCCATTCTTTCGTGGAAATTTACCAGACGTATCAAATCACCCTCCACAAAGCGTTTCGGGGGCAGGCGGAAACAGAGCGATTTATCTGACATCCAAATGGCATGATAATTGGCTTTCGGACGAAGGGTGGAAGTATTTGCGAGATGACTAAGTTTGTAAACTGTTCGCTTGCCTCCGTGGTTAAAGTATACCATGCATGGTAAAATGGTGCTATCCAAAAGCGGCACTGAGGCAACAGTGGTGCACTACAGGCCATAGACAACAGGGGTGAACGACGGTAGCAGACAGGTGTACAGATGAGCAGCTGACTGCCCAGATGAACGAAGGGGCTAACAACAGTGCCTCCGCAGCAACCATTCGGCGAACGTTGCTGCGTTTGGGCTTCCGCGGCAGGTGCCTCATTCATACACCCCTCTTGGCTACTGTTCATCGGCGACGAAGGGTAGAATTTGCACGCCAATGTCGCAACTGTACGTCCACTTAGTGGTAACAGGTGGCCTTTTCAGGTGAATTACGTTTTGTGTTCCATCGGACAGATGGCCATTGGCGTGTATGGTACAGCGTCAAACTCTGAAAGCAAACACACTGTAACAATCGTTGAGAGGGTCCAGGTCGCAGGTGTGGTATCGTCCAGAGATCATGGTGCCACACTAAAGTTGGCAACGCGAATCGATGCCACAGACATTAGCGAGGGCTTGCTACGATCCGCAACGACGTATGGGACGCTCTCCTGAACAGGACTCCTCCGCTCTCAGCACAGCAGCGCCCTCATGCCGAGGGTAATATATTGTCGAGCTAGTAAAAGCTCTGCCTTGTTTGAGACTTCAGCTACAGCACACCATCGAGTAGGACACTGACAGATAAAGTTTCAGATGGATATATACTTTTGTCAATGTTGAACATTGTACCTCAAGAGAACAGATTGTTAATTAGTGCTTCAATTGGTGCTTTGCTAGCCCATGATAGTTGCAGATTGTTTAGTACTCCTATGGAAAAGAAGTACGTCAAAGTTACATAAATATTTTATCCATTTATGTAATAAATTTAACTAATACTTCATGCGCTCTAATGTGATGGGTCTCCTCCCAGAGCAAAGGATCCACAGTTGCAGCTAGACGAAAGTAGTTTCGCCTGATCACAACAAATGGTGGCGACGATCGGCGTTTAACCGGATGGAATTCCAGGCGAACTGCCTGCCTGCTGCAGACGTCTTTTTCTAAATGTTTTTGCTCTGCTTGTAGTCAGTTATCTTGCTGTGTGTCCAATAACATGTCTGACCCGCCACAGGAAGTGTCTCTAACCAAATTCGCACAGTTTCATGAGAAGCAGACACAAAGTCTGCTGCTCACTGTCAGCCAACTGACGTCACTAGACCACGCGGTCTGAGGCGCCATGTCACGGATTGCGCGGCCCGTCCCACCGGAGGTTCGAGTCCTCCTTCTGGCATCGGTGTGTGTGTGTGTTGTTCTTAGCATAAGTTAGTTTAAGTAGTGTGTAAGTGAAGGGACCGATGTCCTCAGCAGTTTGGTCCCTTAGGAATTCACACTCATTTGAACACACACACATCTGACGCCACTACTCAACAAATAAGTTTCTCCGAAATTGTGCTCATACCACAGCCAAGAGCCAAGATGAAGAATAGTCGGACTACAGGGCGCAATTAGAGGTACGCTTCACCATCTACAAGATAACAGGTATGGAGCCCAGTGTTTACCTTCCGTCCACTGTTGGTCCCGAAATCTGTAAAATCTGTGCGAAGCTCTGGACCGAAATTGTTCCAGAGAACGTCAAATACAACGGCCTTGTGACAAAGCTAGATGGATATTTTGACAGTCAAATTCACGTAGCAGCTGCTCGGCTTTTATTTTCTTCTGAAGCGGCAAGCAGCCTACTCAGACAGTTAACAATGGATAGCAGAACTCAGGGGTCTCACCAATCACTGCAAGTTTAAATGTACGTGTGGAATTAACTAAAGTTATATAATGTTACGTGAAGCCATTACTCAGAATGTAGCTGATGCACGCGTTCGCGCTGCAGTTCTAATACTGCCTGTCCCTGATTTAAGAACAGTGCTGTCTGTTGTGGAATCTCAAAACAGTTGTGGACTTAACACAGGTTGGTTTGTAGGCTCCTTGTGTTTCCTTTGTGCGCAGTGAACCAGACGCTCAGTCACATATACAGAACAGTGTTCACGTAATTAAGTTTAGTGCTCAGACAACCAGTAAGAGCAATACAAATTAAAACTTTGAGTCTCATAGCACACGAATGTGTTACAAACTGTAGGAGAAAGTCGTGTGCTCAGTGTTTTTCGAAGCATGACCGGACAAATTATCCGTGCCACGAAGCTGGTTGCTTTCGATGTGGACATGAAGGTCACATTCAACCAGTAGTATGTTTACACGGTGGGGAAGGTGAAGACTAGAGCACGGCGGCCTCAGCAGCGCTGTCAACAAATGTACACAGTACAGGCCATGCCACTCACTGAGGTGGGTGCCGTACCACATACTTCCGCATCGCAGAGAGTTTCCTCTGCAATATGCCGGCAGGCGAGCAAAGGTCCTGTTAATTTGAAAATGGAACATAAGGCAATTAAGTTACAGTCGGAAATTGGTGTTTCTGTTACCCAGATGAATAAAGACATTTGTTCCAGAATCGGTAGTCCACCGCTACTGCAGCCTACTTTTCTTTGCCTGCCTACAATGGACAAGAAAAATGGCGTACGTAGTTTGCCAGCAACTTTCCAGGGGGTGAGAAGCTGTGTTTGTTTTCATTTTCTCAATTCTGAAAAAAGTGCAAATATTTTTGGGTTGGATTAGATTTTACTTAGTGCATCAATTGATGCTCGCTGGTCCATGGCAGCTGTAAATTATCCATTACTCCGGAGGCAAAGTGATGTGGCAAATTGAAATAAGTCTTTTATCGATTTATGTAATAAAGTGAACTAATATTTGATATCACAGATCAAATGGATTCGCAATTGCGAATAACAACTATTGTCAGGTAGCTGTAGAATGGGATAACGACAGCGAAAATTTGTACCAGACCGGGTCTCGAACCCGAATTTCCCGCTTATTGCGAGGTTGATCCCATTTTGTTCAAACTGGTTCAAATGGCTCTGAGCACTATGGGACTTAACATCTATGGTCATCAGTCCCCTAGAACTTAGAACTACTGAAACCTAACTAACCTAAGGACATCACACAACACCCAGTCATCACGAGGCAGAGAAAATCCCTGACCCCGCCGGGAATCGAACCCGGGAACCCGGGCGTGCCCATTTTGTTCCTTATTGTTCGTTCTGTTTGTTCGGGGCGGACCCCCATGACGATTGTTCAAGTTAATCATTCATATTCATGCATTAACTCAGTTTTTTTAATTTTTTTTTATTGCAGAGGGCAGCTAACCCTCTGACCGAACACGCTGAGCTACCGTGCCGTGACCATTTGGCTATCCGTGCAGGCCTCACGGCGGCCAGACCCAAACTTCCATATGTCGTCAACCACGCGTCTACGACCTGTTCTCGTGGATCCATTATGTATATTGCCGTACAGGTCAGATGTTGTACTTGAATGCCGCTTGCCCGGCATTGTAATCAGAATAACACAGGCACTGCAATATCGTAATATTTCATGTGTTCTAGTGTAGTGACCCTTCTCTCAGAGCAATTAAAGAACCCACAGTCTTGGTTGACGAAAATAATTTCGCCCGGTCACAACAGGAGTAGTGACCGTTATGTCTGTGGAACGTTTTCGTGGCATTCCCTGGGTTATGTCGTCATTCTGGAACGCAGAATAGACCATGCCCACCTCTACATGCCGTTTGTTTTTCCTCGGTACGATTGTATCTACCAGGAAGACAATGCAACGTTTCTCACAGCTCACAGTGTACGTGCGTCGTTCGAAAAGCACTCGGATGAGTTTACCGTACTCCTCCGGCCACCAACCTCCCAGGATTTAAGCCCAATCGAGAATCTGTGGGACCGACTGTATCAGGTTGTCCGCGCCATGGATCCTCAGCAGAAAGATCTAGCGCAGATGGTCACGGCACTGGGTGGGCGTGGCTCCGCATCCCTGTCGGGACCATCCACACCACAACCTCACTGACTCTCTTCCTGAGCGTCTCACAGCGGCCGGCGCTGCAAAAGGTGGTTATTCAGGCTTTTGACAGGTGGTGACATTAATGTGACTGGACAGCGTAGTTCTTAAATTAATCACAAGACACATTTACTCCTCATATTGCTTTTTGAAGACTTTATTTATTTCTGAATTGCCATTTCTTGAACGTTATGGTAAAGCAATGTACTGTTCACTGTTGTAAAAAACTACAGGGCGTCCATAAAGTCCCTTTACCACTTCAAAATTTTATTACAACGGCATTTGTTGAAATATTTCAACAAAATTCCTTTTATTGTAATCACTGTTTACTAAAGTTTTTATATATACTAACATTTTGTGTTTCAGATACTCTGTTGATGGAAGGAACTGAACCTCTATAAAATGGCAACTCCTCTAGAGAAGGTACAATGTGTGTCCTGGTTTATTGAGAAAAAATCGGATATTCAGACTCAATGAAACTTCAGAACGAAGTATGGAAGAGATCCATCATCGCGCCCTTCAGTCCGTGCATGGCACCAAAAATTTATGGAGGCAGGGATAGGGCTGGATAAAGGGAGGAGCGGGTGACCAAGAACATCGGAGGAAAACATCGATCACGTTTTAAACGTCTTCGCTCGTTCATCTACGAAGTCCATCCGCACTGCTGCCAGACAGTTGCAACTACCACGTTCAGCTGTGGATAAGGTCCTCCACATGAACTTACGTTTGTACAAAGTGCTACTGTTAGAGACACAAGTCAAAACGGACAGAGTTTGCACTCAACATGCTGGTACGCCTTTTCATGTTTCTTGGACATTAAACAGCCACAATGTGAGAATCTGGGGATCTGAACACCCCCCATGTGACTAGGGAGCTTCACCGGGATAGTCCAAAACTGAATGTGTGATGTGGAATCATGTGTAACCGAATAACTGGTCCATTTTTCTTCAACGAGTCAACAATTATTGCTGATGTTTACCTCGACCTTCTGAGCGAATATGTAGCACCAATTGATTGACTTACAACCGACTATCATTTTCCAGCAAGATGGTGCACCACCACATTGGGTACTGCATGTTCGTCGGTTCCTCAATGAAACATTTACAAGCAGATGGATTGGGAGGGATGGGCCAGTTCCTTGACCACCGCATTCGCCAGATATCACTCCCTTGGACTTTTTTTATGAGGTATGTAAAAGATATGGTGTATCAAACACAGATACGGGACACTGGTGACTTGAAGCAAAGGATTCGTAATGTCATTGCCACCACTGATGACGCTATGCTACAGCGAACATGGAAAGAAATCGAGTACCGTCTTGATGTGCTTCGTGCAACTAAAGGCGCCCATATAGAGGTTTATTAAACACTATCCAAAAAAACTTTTATAAACACTGATTGTAATAAAAGAAATGTTAAAATATTTCAACAATTGCCGTTGTAATAAAATTTTGAGGTTGTAAAGGGGCCTTATGGACACCCTGTATTATTTATACATCACAATACTTTACATATTTTATGGCAAATAAATAATTATTATTAGAGTAAAACGTTATACAAGGTGAACTAGAACCCTACTAACAAATTTTCAGAAGAAGGAAGGAAACAAGATTTGGTTTAACGTCCCGTCGACATTGAGAGCATTAGAGACAGAGCACAACCTCGGATAGAGTAATAATGTAACTACGATTTATTCTGTGTGTTACGCAGTCAAACTTCCTTCTGTGAAAATACCTTCAAAACAGTGAAGATTCCTGTAGTTTGCGATAACCTAAATGTCTAACATAAAACGCAGTCATACGACAACCCCCGTCCAAACAAGTACTGAGATGTGGCGGGCTCTGCTGTGGGAACAGCTCTGCTTAGCGTCGTTGTGCTGCTCCTCCATTGCATTCAGTGAACCCACACGCGAAATATAGACTGCCCAACTCTTCGCCAGTAAACCTGCCAATAGTACTGCTGTGTATCACAAATAAAGCTCAACTGACAGTGCCAGAAAACAAAACCCCACACTAGTGGTTCCCAATCGTTACTAGACCATTACCCCTCAGTGTAATCAGACATTAGCTAGTACCCCCCCTCCCCCCCTCCCTGCCGTCTGATGCCCCCCCCTCCCCCACATTATTATCAACTTGTAACTAAACGGTAGACTGAAAGATTTTCTTGGAACAGTTATTTCTAAAATGTTGAAATATGAATGATATTTAGTTTCTCTATCTCTCTCTCTCTCTCTCTCTCTCTCTCTCTCTCTCTCTGTGTGTGTGTGTGTGTGTGTGTGTGTGTGAGAGAGAGAGAGAGAGAGAGAGAGAGAGAGAGAGAGAGAAGAGGGAGAGAGGTGGGGGGAGGGTGGTTAGGTGTTACAATGAATGACGAAGGAATTTGAGGCACATCGCAAGTGCTACCCATAATTTCTTCTCACATAACAGTGCTAACTATCTAAAGTGAATGTAGACACTTCTTACAAAACATGCTTCCCCTCCATTAGACCTCTCCATTGCAGCAATTGTGTGACCTGCACACTGCAACCCCACTGAAAATCAAACAAGTTCAGATGTGTGCTCTACTCTTGTCGTTGTAGTCTTCAGTCCAAGACTGGCTTGATGCAGCTGTCCATGCTACTCTATCCTGTGAAAGTCTCTTCATCTCCGAATAAGTACTGTAACCTACATCCTTCTTAATCTGCTTAGTGTATTCCTCTCTTGGCCTTCCTCTATGACTTTTACCCTCCATGCTTCCCTCCAGTATTAAATTGGTGATCCCTTCATGCCTCAGAACGTGTCCTACCAACCGATCCCTTCTTCTAGTCAAGTTGTGCCACAAATTCCTCTTATCCCCAATTCTATTCAGTACCCTCTTCATTGCTTACGTGATCTACCCATCTCAACTTCAACTTTCTTCTGTAGCACCACATTTCGAAAGCTTCTATTCTCTTCTTGTCTTCACTGTTTATCGTCCATGTTTCACATCCATACATGGCTACACTCCATACATATACTTTCAGAAAAGACTTCCTGACACCTAAATCTATGCTCGATGTTAACGATTTTCTCTTCTTCAGAAACGCTTTCCTTGCCATAGCCAGCATACATTTTATATCCTCTCTACTGCGACCATCATCAGTTATTTTGCTCCCCAAATAGCAAAACTCATTTACTACTTTAATTGTTTCGTTTCCTAATCTAATTCCCTTAGCAGGACCTGATTTACTTCTACTACATTCCATTATGGCTGTCTCTAACATAATTACAGTGTCATTGGCAAACCTCAAATACATTGTTTATTTTCCCTGAACTTTAATTCCTACTCCAAAATTTCGTTTGGTTTCCTTTACTGTTTGTTCAATGTACAGATTGAATAACATTGGAGATAGGCTACATCCCTGTCTCACTCCCTTCTCAGAAACTGCTTCCCTTTTCATGCCCCTCGACTCTTTTAATTGCCATTTGGTTTCTGTACAAATTGTAGACAGCCTTTCGCTGTATTTTACACCTGCCACCTTCAGAATTTGAAAGAGAGTATTCCAGTAAGATCTTCCCCGAGGGCGGCTTTTACCAGTTTTTCCATTAGTTTATAAAGAATTGCCGGCCGGTGTTGCCGAGCGGTTCTAGGCACTATAGTCCGGAACCGCGTGACCGCTACGGTCGCAGGTTCGAATCCTGCCTCGGGCTTGGATGTGTGTGATATCCTTAGGTTAGTTAGGATTAAGTAGTTCTAAGTTCTAGGGGACTGATGACCTCAGAAGTTAAGTCCCATAGAGCTCAGAGCCATTTATAAAGAATCCGTATTAGTATTTTGCAGCCACGACTTATTAAACTGATAGTTCGGCAATTTTCACTCCTGTCAACATTTGCTTTCTTTGGGATTGGAATTATTATATTCTTCTTGAAGTCTGAACGTATTTCGCCTTTCTCAAACATCTTGCTCACCAGTTGGAAGAGTTTTGCCATGGCTGTCTCTCCCAAGGCCACCACCAATAGTTCTAATAGAATGTTGTCTACTCTCGGGGAATTGTTTCGACTTAGGTCTTTCAGTGCTCTGTCAAATTCTCCTCGCAGTATCATATCTCCCATTTCATCTCCACTCACGTCCTCTTCCATTTCCTTAATATTGCCCTCAAGTACATCGCCCTTTTATGGACCCCCTATATACTCCTTCCGCCTTTCATTTTCCCTTCTTTGCTTAGGACTGGTTTTCCATCTGATCTTTTGATTTTCATACAGGTAGTTCTCTTATCTCCAAAGGTCTATTTAATTTTCCTATAAGCAGTACTTACCTTACCCCTAGTGATATATGCTTCCACAACCTTACATTTGTCCGCTACCCATCTCATTTTTTAGACGTTCGTATTGCCTTTCCCCTGCCTCACTTATTGCATTTTTATATTTTCTTCTTTCATCAATTTAATTTGATCTCACTTCTGTTATCCAAGGATTTCTACTAGCCCTCGTCTTTTTATCTACTTGATCCTCTGCCGCCTTCACTATTTCATCGCTAAAAGCTTTCCCCTGTTCTTGTCAACCGTTCCCTAATGCCCTCCCTGAAACTCTCTACATCCTGTGTTTCTTGAAGTTTATCCAGGTCTCACCTTCTTAAATTCCTACCTTTCTGCAGATTCCTCACTTTTAATCTACAGTTCATAACCAATAAATTGTGGTCAGAGTCCACATCTGCCCTTGGAAATGTCTTACAAACTAAAACCTGGTACCTAAATCTCTGTCTTGCCATTACATAATCTATCTGAAACATCCCAGTGTCTCCAGGCCTATTCCACGTATACAGCCTTCTTTCATGATTCTTAAACCAAGTGTTAGCTATGATTAACTTATGCTCTGTGCAAAATTCTACCAGGCGGCTTCCTCTTTCATTCCTTATCTCCAGTCCATATTCACCTACTATTTTTCCTTCTCTTCCTTTTGCTACTATCGAATTCCAGCCCCCCACGACTATTAAATTTTCGTCTCCCTTAACTATCTGAATAATTTCTTTTATCGCATCATACATTTCTTCTATCTCTTCATCATCTGCGGAGACAGTTAGCATATACACTTGTGCTATTGTGGTAGACGTGGGCTTCGTGTCTATCTTGGCTACAATAGTGCGTTCACTATGCCGTTCGTAGTAGTTTATCCGCGCTCCTATTTTTTATTCATTATTAAACTTACTCCTGATTTACCGTTATTTGATTTTGTATTTATAATCCTGTATTCACCGGACCAGATGTCTGGTTCCTCATGCCACCGAACTTCACTAATTCCCACTATATCTAACTTTAACCTATCCCTTTCCCTTTTAAATTTTCTAACCTACCTGCCCGATTAAGGGATCTGACATTCCACGCTCCGATCCGTAGAAGGCCAGTTTTGTTTCTCTTGATAACGACGTCCTCCTGAGTAGTCCCCACCCAGAGGGCCGAATGGGGGACCATTTTGCCCCCGTAATATTTTACCCAAGAGGATGCCATCGTCATTTAACCATACAGTAAAGCTGCATACCCTCGGGAAAAATTATGGCTGTAATTTCCCCTTGCTTTCAGCCGTTCGCAGTACTAGCACAGCAAGGCCGGTTTAGTTGATGTTACAAGGCCAGATCAGTCAGTCATCCACACTGTTGCCGCTGCAACTACTGAAAAGGCTGCTGCCTCTCTTCAGGAACCTCACATTTGTCTGGCCTCTCAACAGATACCCATCCGTTGTGGTTGCAACTATGGTACGGCTAAGCTACGGGTAAGCTGAGGCACACAAGCCTCCCCACCAATGGCAAGGTCAACGGCTCATGAGGGCAGGGGGGGGGGGGGCACTGTACTTACTGTTCGTTCAGTTCAGAAGTAAGAAGTGCAACAATCAAGAGCTTTACGAGCACTATACTTACTGTCGCAAAACTCCTCATTGCTGCACTTCTTACTTCTTAACTGGTACAAATTGGAAGACTTCCGCCTATTAATGCTTTGTGTCTGACCGCAGCCAGTAATAATAACATTAATAATAATAATACTGTGTTCAGCACTACAGTAGCCGTTACGTAGTTACTGTGTGTGTCGTGATACCAATTGATCCATTTATCTGTTTCGAAGCGAGTAATGAAGCAATCTCTGGACTGCTCCTGGTACTACTACTACTTGGAGAAAATCTTTTCTTGAGATATTTAGCAATTATTACATATATGTCTCACTTTTATCATCAGCGCTGTACAGGACAAAGCACAACATATGTTTGTAGTGGGTGGACTATGTGAGAAACGTATAACCCCACCGCACTAATTCTACTAATTGAGAAAAGTAAATATTCATATCTTATAGAATCACTATTAGTCTTACGAAATTGTGATAATAATAATGACCTTTTAAAAATAATTTAGTTTCGTGACTGAAACACAATCGAATCGTTTAGTGTTTACCCCTCAGAAAATTTCATTTTATCCCTTAGGGGGTAATTACCCCCACGCTGGGAACCACTGCCCTAAACAGAACCGCCGGCCCCTACCGATTGCAAACTTTAGGGCAATGATTTAGAGAAGACAGTATCATTGTCAACAGCGGGTACAGGGAACGAATGGAAAAGTGACACACAGCGCATAGCGCCGGCATTTTCTCTGTTGTATACTATTTTCAGTGCAGTACAGATGCAAAACCAACTGGGAAGAGAGGGCAAACGAAATGCACTAACTGTGTAAAGAGCAGCCGGAGACTGTGAGTCCCTTATTGCAAAATACTCACGAGTTATTCCTGAACAGACTCTCAAAATTTTTGAGTTTTTTTTCTGGTTCACCCTGTGTATGTTTTGTTGTTATCATTATTAAAGCGTATCCATCTCGCAGAACATTAAAGGTGTGGATGACGGAAATTTGTATTTGTGGTAGAGTGTGGGGTGTGGAGAGAACAGAAACAGTAAGAAACTGTGATCCTCCACACCCCGAATGGGATACAGGATCCGTGCTTGGTTATAAGTGAACATAAAAGTAAATATTGGAGTTCAGCCAAGCACAGAAAGAAGCTGAGTTCGCCAGTGAAAATTGCACATACAAGTTTAAAGACGTGAACGAATTTATAGAACTGGACAATGAGTATGAATTAAACTTTGCGTAGAATTCAGAGAGTTTGAGAAAACTTTTGATCCAGTTTCAACAAAACCTGTCTTAGCATTCCTCAAGAAACAAGGCGCTGATTTAACCTTTGTTAGTGCAGTGAAAGATATATGGACTTGCTGGAAAGCAATGCCCTCGGATTTCTTATGTGAAAACTCTTACAGCTTTTTATATAAAACGACCGTTGTTAACATTCTACATTTTTATTCTTCGTGTCTACGTATTTGCAGCTCTCTGCCAGTAGTGAGCTTCGAATTGTAGGGCGTAACATGACGGTGTGCAACGTAACTATGTCGGTACGCGAGAAACAGCGTGCTGTAATCTACGAGGCCTGTTCAGAAAGTAAGCTCCGATTGATTGCCAAATTGAAACCACAGTGAACATCAGAAATGTTTTACTTGTAACAATTAGCTACACCTTTCAGCTACTTCTCTACGTAGTCGCCGTTCTGACTTAGACTTTTGTCATAGCGTTGTACCAACTTTTCAATAGCCCCATCATAGAAGGCAGCCGCCAGTGCTTTCCGCCAATTCTCCACGCTGGCCTACACCTCGTTGTCTGTGTCAAAATGTTGTCTTCAAAGACAGCGGTTCATGTGACCAGAGATGAAACTCAGGGGGAGACAATTGCGGACTGTATTGTGGGTAATCTCACATTTCCATTTGAAAACGATGCAGGAGCATCTTCATTGCCCCTGCAGAATGCGGCTGAGAATTGTCTTGAAGAAGAAACAGCACGACAGTTATGTAATGTTAGCTGCATAGCTTCAGGCGAAATTTCTCACCAGGCCCTCGTACTTGGCGGCAGACACTATTTTCTAGACATCTTTACGCACTCACTGCGAGCTCAGAAATGAGAAGAGCGACGTGATGCTAACTGGGGTTATACTAGAGACACTACCCAACACATCTGTGCAAAGCTTTATCGGATTTTCATAGTCGTTTCCATTTCGCGACCGATCGGAGCTTACTTTCTGAACGCCCCTCGTAGTTTCGAATTCGAAGAATTAGTGCGCATATGGAGCATTCTCTCCTTGAGCATGACAATACCAGACCACACACGAGGGCAGCGACATCTACAACACTCCAAAGCATTGGGTCCACTGTCAACCATCATCCACTATACAGTCCCGACTTGGCCCATAAGATTCTCGTGTATTGCCAACACTTAGATAGCGTTCAAGCGGTAGTGGCTTCGTTAACAATGTGAAACATTCTACAGTGACGGTATCGACAAACTAGTTTCTCGTCGGAAGAAATGTTTTCGTCGTCAGAGAGACTTCGTTGAGGAATAAATATGTAGACTTGAAGAATAAAAATGTATAACGTTAATAAAGTCTGTTTTATTTTAAAAGCTTCAAGAATTTTCACATAAAAAGTCGGAGGCATAACTTTTCACCACACTCTCGTGTAGACGTTGAATGTGATATAAGTGTACAATCTTCATGAGATGATTCCTAGCAGAAAAAGAAACAAAAAAATAGAATCAATATTTCTCTGGAAGTAGACGGTGAACCTGCAAAACAAGCAATTAGTGCTGTTATATTACATTACATTTTATATGGCATAATTTTCTTCAGTGTTAACAAAGCGCGTTCAAAGTGGCCACCATGGGAAGCAGCGCAGGGGCTCACATTCGTTGAACCACTCTTTCGAATGTTCCAAACTTTAGCCGACTGTGTCACAGGGTCCATGGACACGTTGTTCGTGTGTCTGCAAACCAGTAACTGATTCAGCATACTCCATTCTGGAGGGCCTCGCGCCTGGAGTTTGTACTGGCATCTATCTCAATATTGTGTATAATATGTTGCCCCAGAGCTTATAAACAAACATCCCACAGCGATTCAGTTTCTACGTTTCTGTGAATGAACCAAAAAATCGAGACAAAGCTTTTGTAAATTGTATGGTGTTGTATAATAGAGGTCTTCATTTGGCATTCATGCTCTCCAATTGTTCGGTGCACGTAGTACCGTGAAAGCCCGGCAGATGTTAGCGCTTGGAAACAACTGCATTCGACATTCCTCAGCTTCGTTCGAGCATCGCATGCATACTCGAATGGCCAGACCGTCAGTTCAGAGAAGGGGTGAAGTTACACTTCTCCTATTTTCACGCAGTAAAATCCCTTGAAGGTAAATAAGACTACGTCACATAGTTTTATAAACTTATTAGTTCATCAAAAAATTTACTTTAATTCTGAAGAAAATTGCTGGTTATCATTTTGCATGATTTTTTAGTTCCCTAACGTTCGTCATTCGATTTTGGAAGAAGTACTCGATTAAAAAAAGTGATTTGTTTCACATGTGGTAGCGTGAAATCTTAACTTCTTAGTAGACCATTTACCTTTCCCTAATTCGTAACAATGACTGAGAACTTGATTTACAAAACTATTGAAAAAGTGTGAGAGCGTGGAACTTACTGAACGCTACGTTTTAGAATTTAGATCATACACTGCTGAGAGTGAAATCTAACTGAAAGTACTAAAGAGCTTTTGAACTTGTAGTGAACCGTCCTGTTTCACAAGTAAATACCAGTTAAAAAATTACGTAACTGCCACGATCGCAAGCCCAATTCGCGCGGATTTAGCGTAGTACTGATAAAAAAAAAATACTAGCAACCAGTGCAAGTTCATTATCGGACCTTTCTGTGATTTTAATCGTCCATGCTCATAAAAAGCCAAATATATACGAGTTTTTCCGTCACCGATGACTGATTACATTGGAAACATAACTGCTACAGTCTTACACTAACCCACACAGCCGGTCGGAGTGGCCGAGCGGTTCTAGGCGCTACAGTCTGGAACCGCACGGCCGCTACGGTCGCAGGTTCGAATCCTGCCTTCGGCATGCATGTGTGTGATGTCTTTAGGTTAGTTAGGTTTAAGTAGTTCTAAGTTCTAGGGGACTGATGACCTCAGAAGTTAAGTCCCATAGAGCTCAGAGCCATTTGAACCATTTTTTTAACCCACACATCATATCACAAAAACAATTTATTCTCGTCCATTTCGTACGATGTAGAATAAACGACACCCAAGCTCTTCCTTAAACAGGTGTTGTTGACCATTAATTGTCGCTAGGTGGTAAGCCATTCGACGTAAGTCACGACGTGTGAGGCTATAACATTTCTCTTGTATGTGAATCAGGTTAAGACAGAAGCTCCTTTCCAGTTCTGCGTCTAATACAAATTGAATCGTCTTGGTCACATTTGTTACGTCCCATTTCTTCCTTTTTCCCCGCGGGATATATTTTGGCTTTGTTCTCGGCAGTTTAGAACGAAACCGGCTGAAGTTAGGCATATTGACAAAGTAGTCCAGTATCCGGCTGTAACCACATGTAATATCTCGAATTTAGACCATTAATGTTACGTAATTTTTAGATTAATTACCAAACACCTAAAATAGTAGCTATTGAAAAGCAAATATGTTCTAAAAGATAAGATTACCCTTAATACGACGTATTGGAGAGAAGACTATTCGTAAACACAGAAACGGAACGAAAAAATAAATAATGCATACCTGCAAAAGTTTTAAGATGGTTGAAAATGAGTTTCTGCTGGCTGCAAATGCAAGCGGCAATAAACTGACGTGGCGGTTCTACAGAACAACTGACGTAGTCTGTGAGACTTTCAACTGAGCCCAAATTTTCATTGTTGTCTAAAGCATTAGACGCTGCCAAGCAGAAATATACGTGTACAGCGTAACTAAACTGATATAAATGCAGACCTCTACTTTCAAGGAAGTGGCTCGATACATCCGTACGGAATCTCGATCTTTCCGGACAGCCGGCCGTGGTGGCCGAGCGGTTCCAGGCGCTTCAGTCTGGAACCGCGCGGCCGCTACGGCTGCAGGTCCGAATCCTGCCTCCGGCATGGATGTGTGTGATGTCCTTAGGTTAGATAGGTTTAAGTAGTTCTAAGTTCTAGGGGACTGATGACCTCAGAAGTTAAGTCCCATGGTGCTCAGAGCCATTTGAACCATTTTTATCCGGACGCTTGACCGTAGGTGAAACCCATCTCGGCTTTCTCCTGGAACCAATGTGCTTCGAATCAACTAAAACTACACAACATCCAAATTAGAATAATTTTGTTCATTATTGCCATCTGTGATACCAAATATGAATTAATTAAATAATAATTTAGTACAACGTAATGCATCAGTACGAACTGATTTATTACATACTGACCTTCAATTTCCGGACGTTATGTTAATATGAACTTTCACGTTCCATTTCCTCCTGATATTTGTCACCTCACTGTATATTCAACATGAACGCACGCACTGAATCTTCAATACACACCATATGGCTCGTTGGAAGTCTGAATTGGAAGCAGTGAAACCCTTTCCCCATTACGTACACCAGTTTCAGAAGTTCTGTAAGAACTCACCTGTCCGTAAACTGGAAGAAAGTATACATATTAATGGAACATACTTGAATCATGGGAATGCAGGCTTCTCGATGAATTTCATTGCTGAAATCTTCTTCTCTGTTCATTAGCCGAGGTGCAGGGTCATGTTCGTTCATTTAAATCCGCTGGAGCACGGACTCCTCTTCCGAGGCCCCAACGGGTGGGTCAATCGCTTGACTCAGGAAAAGTCGTCATGGCCTCTCGAAGGGGGTGGGGAGAGAGGGGGACGACAGGATAGAAAGGTGTGGGGACATCAAGCCCTAGTGCTGCCTACCTATTCCACCCACTGCCTCTATCGCTTTCACATCATAGTCTGTCGCTGTGGCCGAGCGCTTCTAGGCGCTTCAGTCCGGAACCGCGCTGCTGCTGCGGTCACAGGTTCGAATCCTGCCTCGGGCATGGATGTGTGTGATGTCCATAGGTTAGTTAGGTTTAAGTAGTTCTAAGTCTAGGGGACTGATGACCTCAGACGTTAAGCCCCATAGTGCTTAGAGCTATTTGAACCATTTTTCACATTATAGCGTTCCTGGAGTATTTTTGTTTATACCATGTTCCATGTGGAGCTAAGTTGTAAACCGCTGACCCCGTTGACAAGATCTTCATCTACTCGTACAAGGGACGATCAATAAGTGATTCAACAAATTTTTTCTCAATGCCGGTTGTCTCGGTTTAGAATTCCAGTACACCATACTATTCATCACTCTTTTGGCTACAAAATCCTGTATATCAACATAATCGCCGTTCAGTGTGATGGCCTTATACCAAAATACTGGAACGGGCGTGTGCCCACATGGTATCACTCTACTGGTTGACGTCGGAGTCAAGGTCTTGCTGCGTGAATAACCCTCCCCATCATCCATGTACTGCTTCCTGGGGACTGCACCCTTCAGTGGGCCAAACAGATGGAATTCCGAAGGTGAGAGATCCGGGCTGTGGGATGGATGACGAAGAACAGTCCAATGACGTTTTGTGAGCTAATGGGGCAAATGGCTCTGAACACTATGGGACTTAACTTCTGAGGTCATCAGTCCCCTAGAACTTAGAACTACTTAAACCTAACTAACCCCTAAGGACATCACACTCATCCATGCCCGAGGCAGGATTCGAACCTGCGTCCGTTGCCGGCGCGGTTCCAGACTGTAGCACCTAGAACCGCTCGGCCACCCCGGCCGGCTTTTGTGAGCTCCTCTCGGATGCGCAGACTTGTGTGAGGCCATGCACTGTCATGAAGAAGTAGAAGTTGTTTGCATTTTTGTGGCAACGAACACGCTGTAGTCGTTCCTTCACTTTCCTGAGGGTAGTACAACACTCTTCAGAGCTGATGGTTGCACCAGGAGGGAGGATATCAAACAGAATAACCACTTCAGAATCCTAGAAAATCATCGCCATTATTTTACCGGCTTATGGTGCGGCTTTGAACTTTGTCTTCGGAGGAGAAGTAGTGTGGCACAACTCCATGGACTGCCGTTCTGTTTTCGTTTCGAATGATGACCCCATGTTTCATCGCCTGTGACGATGTTCGACAAAAGATTGTCACGATCAGTCTCGTAATGCGCAATCAATTCCTTGCAAATGGTTCTACGATGCTTTTTATGGTTTTCTGTTAGGCGACGAGGAACCCTGCGGGCATACACACCTTTGATTACCCCATCTGGTGGACACGTTTGTCAGCACTACCAACAGAGACGTCCAGCTGAGCAGGTAAGTGTTTCATGATAATTCGTCGACCACCTCTGATCAGAGTGTCCGGACGTTCCACCATTGCAAGAGTCACAGATGTGTGCAGCCGGCCAGCACGCGGGACATCGGATAGATTTGCTCGACCTTGCTGCGATGATGACAGACGCCTCGCTCAACGACTCATCTTGCTTTTCTTAACTGGCAGGTCTCTATAGACATTCTGCAAGCGTCTATGAATACATGAGATGCTCTGGTTTTCCGACAAATGAAACTTAATGACACCTCTCTGTTTGGAACACATCTCCGATACAGACCCCACTTTGAAGGCTGTGTATTGCGCCGCCACCGATCGGCACTTCATGAAACTATAGGGGCTGAAGCGATAACACTCCACGATGTCCCACAACAAATTCAGCATCTTTTTCAACCGAAATTGGCCGATAAAAATGTGTTGCATTACTTATTGAACGCCTCTAATGGCTCAAATGGCTCTGAGCACTATGGGACTAAACTTCTGAGGTCAGCAGTCCCCTAGAACTTACAAGTACTTAAACCTAACTTACCTAAGGACATCACACACATCCATGCCCGAAACAGCATTCGAACCTGCGACCGTAGCGGTTGCGCAGTTCCAGACTGTAGCGCCTAGAACCGCTCGGCCACTCGGGCCGGCGAACGCCTCTAATATTTCCACTACCCCTTTGATGACCTAGTCCCAGAATCCGTTGGCGCGGTACAGCAAATTTGCGTGTCCAAAAAGAAAAGTGTTGTCCGTTGAGCATCTTGTCGATGTACTGCACGTCACACTCGCCGCTGATATAGACGGTAGGTGCCCGTACCACTAGCTAGTATTTGACTGATTCAAGCATTTTATTGATTTTAATCGTGGTTTTTGTGTTGTGCTTCTCTATTATCCTGGTAAACTCGGAGGTGGGCGGCCCTGTGTACGGAAGGAGTGCCAGGCGCTTGATTTCTTCTTTTGGATGGCAGTCTTTCTTCTTATTGCTTTACTGGGAAGTGCAACTTATTTGCGTCTCCGAGTACTCGTTCTTGAGAAGAGTTTCGCGCAGATGCTGCAACTCAGAAGGCTGACACTTCGCGTAAGGGTGACGGCTAAGAAACTCGTCGAAACATTGCGACAACACGACAGCAACACTCGGCTGATAATCTGTGCTATTTACACTTAATTCACTTAACTTCTAAAGGAAAAATTTAATTCAGTTTGATTGAACGTCAATTATAATGAGGTTAAAAACAGTGTAATCAACAAACTAAAGAAACAAGACAAATTATCATTGAAATCATAGAACCAGTTATAAGTTTTTATATTTAGTGAAGCTGGAAAAAGAATACTGCATGGACAAGAAAATAAATGAACAGAAGACTAAAAACAACCAGGAGTCCTTTTGATGAGCCAAATATCTTTCAAAATTAAACTTCCAGTGTTTCTGTAACACTAAATTTTATGGTCTAGTGTCTATTACAGGATTCTGAAATATCAAAGATCTGCAGTCCTTGCGTTACTTTTTCGTAACGCAAGGACTGCAGATCTTTGATATTTCAGAATCCCATAATAGACACTAGACCATATAAATCAGATTTTGGAGATGACAATTTCAAAAAGATGACTAACGTTTCCTGTTTCCTTTCACTCATATGTTACGGCATCAATTCTGAGGTAAATGGTCATAAAGGAAAAAGTAATTGATACACAGAAGCATGTAATTAGGATTATATGTGGTGTCCATTCTAGAACCTGTTGGTATAAACTCTTTAAAAAAGGTGGCCATACTGACAACGGCTTCCCAGTACATTTACATTCCAATGAATTTCTTTGTCAACAATCAGTCACAGTTCGGGAACAACGGTTACATTAACAAACATAATACCAGAAGGAGAAATGATTTCCACTTTTCATCTCCCTTAATATGGCACAGACACAGTCATAAACATCTTTGATCATCTTCTCAGTGATTTACAGAACTTAACAAATTAATAATATTCTTTGCAGTTGTTTACAATACAAGACAAACGCCTTCTGCGTGCTGCACATTAATTTTTATTTATGCATCCAGACGCATTTCACCAGTTTAAAAAGGTATTTTCAGGGGTCTCCTGGAATATCACACGATTTTTTCTTCACATATTGGTTAACCAATAAAAACAGTTCATTTAAGTTTTTTATAATAATAATGAAATTCCAAAGTAGTCAGAGATTATTCTTATTCCTTATTTGAAAGCCATGGAGCAATTTTCTTGTAGTCACTGTGTTTTCATAAAATAGCACTGTAACTGCTATTTGCTGTGTCCTTTGTTTTTGTAAGTGTTGCCAGCTTCCCCGTTTTTGCATTCTCTTGTTTTTGTTTAACTATATGCGTGTTGTAACATTTTCTGTATACTTAGCAGAGCAATGGGAATTGTCATCATCCTTTGGCATTCTTCCCTATTTTTTAATCAATTAATGTGCACAGATTCGTCATACTCGCTTGGTCAGCTAGTAGCTGCTTCTTTTCTGCCTTCTGATTTCTATATGTGACAATTTTCTTGTAAGAACACACACACACACACACACGCACACACACACACACACACACACACATACAGACTTACATCAAGACCCAGAAAGTCCAACAAAACCAAGTGAATGAACAAACTGAGAGTGTTATGTTACGAACACACAGCGACTACACGAAAAAATTAGGGGCTTACCGTCAGTTTTCCACATGAGGGAAAGCTGCATGGGTTTCAAATAACGAAGAAGACGTTTATCTATAAGTACATTTCCATTTTAATAAAAAAGACTTCCATGAACTGTTTTAATATAACTGATACCTGACAGCGATAAAAACATGTAATATCAGGGACAGTGGTTGAAAATACCTTGTTAAAAAAGTAAAACGCGCCTGGGTGCATAAATAAAATAGAAAAGTTGCAGCAGGTAAAAGATGATTTTCTTGAATGCAATTTATATACAGCTGCTGCGAAAATGACTGCAAAAAGAAACTTGTTAATAAAACTCCTGCTGTGTCAAGTGGTTAAAATGGCACGAGTTCTGAACCAAGCACTCCGTTATCATTGTCAAGTGAAATGATTGCTGATGGAATGCTGATACGCCGTTATATACACTCCTGGAAATTGAAATAAGAACACCGTGAATTCATTGTCCCAGGAAGGGGAAACTTTATTGACACATTCCTGGGGTCAGATACATCACATGATCACACTGACAGAACCACAGGCACATAGACACAGGCAACAGAGCATGCACAATGTCGGCACTAGTACAGTGTATATCCACCTTTCGCAGCAATGCAGGCTGCTATTCTCCCATGGAGACGATCGTAGAGATGCTGGATGTAGTCCTGTGGAACGGCTTGCCATGCCATTTCCACCTGGCGCCTCAGTTGGACCAGCGTTCGTGCTGGACGTGCAGACCGCGTGAGACGACGCTTCATCCAGTCCCAAACATGCTCAATGGGGGACAGATCCGGAGATCTTGCTGGCCAGGGTAGTTGACTTACACCTTCTAGAGCACGTTGGGTGGCACGGGATACATGCGGACGTGCATTGTCCTGTTGGAACAGCAAGTTCCCTTGCCGGTCTAGGAATGGTAGAACGATGGGTTCGATGACGGTTTGGATGTACCGTGCACTATTCAGTGCCCCCTCGACGATCACCAGTGGTGTACGGCCAGTGTAGGAGATCGCTCCCCACACCATGATGCCGGGTGTTGGCCCTGTGTGCCTCGGTCGTATGCAGTCCTGATTGTGGCGCTCACCTGCACGGCGCCAAACACGCATACGACCATCATTGGCACCAAGGCAGAAGCGACTCTCATCGCTGAAGACGACACGTCTCCATTCGTCCCTCCATTCACGCCTGTCGCGACACCACTGGAGGCGGGCTGCACGATGTTGGGGCGTGAGCGGAAGACGGCCTAACGGTGTGCGGGACCGTAGCCCAGCTTCATGGAGACGGTTGCGAATGGTCCTCGCCGATACCCCAGGAGCAACAGTGTCCCTAATTTGCTGGGAAGTGGCGGTGCGGTCCCCTACGGCACTGCGTAGGATCCTACGGTCTTGGCGTGCATCCGTACGTCGCTGCGGTCCGGTCCCAGGTCGACGGGCACGTGCACCTTCCGCCGACCACTGGCGACAACATCGATGTACTGTGGAGACCTCACGCCCCACGTGTTGAGCAATTCGGCGGTACGTCCACCCGGCCTCCCGCATGCCCACTATACGCCCTCGCTCAAAGTCCGTCAACTGCACATACGGTTCACGTCCACGCTGTCGCGGCATGCTACCAGTGTTAAAGACTGCGATGGAGCTCCGTATGCCACGGCAAACTGGCTGACACTGACGGCGGCGGTGCACAAATGCTGCGCAGCTAGCGCCATTCGACGGCCAACACCGCGGTTCCTGGTGTGTCCGCTGTGCCGTGCGTGCGATCATTGCTTGTACAGCCCTCTCGCAGTGTCTGGAGCAAGTATGGTGGGTCTGACACACCGGTGTCAATGTGTTCTTTTTTCCATTTCCAGGAGTGTACTTTACCGGCTAGTTGTGGCGCGCGGCGTAGCCGCGCGGTCTTGGGGGCCTTTCCACGGTTCGCGCGGCTCCCCCCGTCGAAGGTCCGAGTCCTCCCTCGGGCATGTGTGTGTGAGAGAGAAAGAGGGAGAGAGAGAGAGAGAGAGAGAGTGTGTGTTGCCTTTAGCGTAAGTTAGTTTAAGTTAGATTAAGTAATACGTAAGCCTAGGGGCCGACGATCACAGCAGTTTGGTCCCATAGGAACTTACTACTACCATGGTAATGACTGCCTGTCGGCTGTGATGTCACTGGTGCTCACTGCATCGCCATATGTGAGCGACCGTTGACTCCACGTTCGATGTTCAGACTTCAACCTTGCGATCACTGGACCCCACACCGAGCTGAGCTGCAGACCGCCATCTCTTTGAAGGGCATTGTCAGTGACTTTTATCTTAAAATTACGATCTCCCAGAAGTCGTTAGTGCGAGCAACGACAGACATCAAACCTGATCCAGTGACCGTTATCTAGACTACGTTCGGATGAATCGGATTTTTCGAGATAATGTAGGCGATAAAGCTTCTTATTCTCCTTCCCACGTTGTTCTCCAGTGCGAAATGTTTGTCTGGCGTAGGACTGGCTACACTCGCAAGGGGTATTGTAGAGCCCAGTGGCTTTGATATCTGCCGTACCTTTAACTAGTCTCAGTAATTACTGGACTTTTGCCGATGGTCTGAAAATCGATTTCGTAAGCTCTTCAGCGGGCCGCTAATCTTGCCCGACACGGAGCCATAGAAAGGCAGTGTTACTGAGATTCTCGTCTGAGATCACTTCATTTATTTGGTGAGACTTGTAGCTTTTGTTCCTGAAAACCTTGCTTACGTTCATGAGTCAGGTTATCGAATTCTGATATCTCTCTTACACGATGTAACAATGTTTGGAACACCTGTACTTCAGCGCCGGGTGATGATGGCTGATGATGTGCGTAGGGTTTTCTGTAGACGCTGTGGCCAAGGCATCCGTTTCGTTTGCGGCGTACGAGGAGTCGAGGAAGGACAGGGTATCGTCTTTCTTATCTCCATAATGAACCCACTGTTACTGTTAGGGCTGTTAAGGTCTTCCAGGAAGCTGTCAAGCTTTTCACGCCTGTGGTGCCAAGCGACGGACGTATCGGAAGAAACAACTAGGAGTTAACGGGGCCGTGTCTAAGGCAATATGCTCGAAATTCCCCATGCACAAGTTAATAGCGTGCCTAAATAGCTCGACCAAGTCAGTTTCAAAGAAATGGCATACTAGATCCAAAGAATGTTTGATGGATACGTTCATAAACACAGCCACCACATCGAAACTGACCATAATGCGACCCTCACTAAATCGAGGACGGTTAGTTCGGTTGGTAAAATTGTCTGACTTCGTAATATGATGCTTACAATGACGCACATGCGGATCGAGGAGATTGACCAACAATGGCAGCTACGATGAGGTGTAACGGCATCCCATTCTTGCGGATATTCGGCAGAGCATAAACAGGAGATGGTCTAGGTAATCTAGGGAGAAGATTCTTCACCACACTTTTCTTCCAGCGGTGAGTGCTTAAGAAGCTCACATACTGTTCTTTAATCCACGATGTTGGGTAGCGTAGGAGTGTCTGGTAAATATCTTCATCCATTAGGGCGTAGATCTTCATATCGTAGCCCGCGTGATGCATAACCTGATGCATAACCACGGCTGCGTTGCCCCTGTCAGTAGCGAGAACCACAATACTTTCAGCACTGGGTAGGTCGTGCATATCATTGTGGTCTGCCCTGGTCGTATTTGATGCTGGTGACTTGCTTTCGTGGGAATACAGCTCGTTTCATGCCGTACTTCATCCACCGGTTCACTGGAGAACTTGCAGACAGACAGTTCGACGCCACTTGTTACGTCCCTCAGACAAGTTAAGCTCTTTCTTAAGTCGTGTCTATGTCTCTCCGCGTCAAGTTGACGACGGTGCTTTCGAAGATCTGTAGCATGCACCGTGTTGTTGCGAAAGCCGGCTGGTTCGTAAGAATACGTCCGTTTACATACAGCTACTCCCTGTTTGCTTTTTTGCCGTTATGTGGCAAGATGTGTCGTGCTAAAAAGCAAGGGTTCTCGAGAAAACGCTCACCAGATTAAATTTCACGAAAACTCTGTCGTAGCCCGCACTAACAGCTTCTGAGATGTAGTTAAAGAAATCACTGAAATAAAAGTCGGTGGCAGTATCCTTAATATGGCCTGCAGCTCAGTGTGGCGTATGATCCACCGATCGCAAGGTAGCAGCGGGAGCATCGAACGCATACACAACGTATGCCAAATAAGGCGATGCCGTGACCACCAGTGACGTCACAAGCTTGCATCATGACTATAAGAGGGGCGTTCCATGCTGATTTAAACTTTATGTATCCCCACCATATGGTGAGCAAGATGTATGAGACAGGCGAAATACCCTCAGACTCCAAGAAGAATATAATAATTCCAATCCGAAAGAAAGCAGGTGCTGACAGATGTAAAAATTACCGAAAAATCAGTTTAATAAGTCACGGATGCAAAATACTAACGCGAATTCTTTACAGACGAATGGAAAAACTGGTAGAAGCTGACCTCGGGGAAGATCAGTTTGGATTCCGTAGAAGTATTGGAACACGTGAGGAAATACTGACCCTACGACTTATCTTAGAAGCTAGGTTAAGGAAAGGCAAACCTACATTTCTAGCATTTGTAGACTTAGAGAAAGCTTTTGACAATGTTGACTGGAATACTCTCTTTCAAATTCTGAAGGTGGCAGGGGTAAAATACAGGGAGCGAAAGGCTATTTACAATTTGTACAGAAACCAGATGGCAGTTATAAGAGTCGAGGGGCATGAAAGGGAAGCAGTGGTTGGGAAGGGAGTGAGACATGGTTGTAGCCTCTCCCCGATGTTATTCAATCTCTATATTGAGCAAGCAGTAAAGGAAACAAAAGAAAAATTCGGAGTAGGTATTAAAATCCATGGAGAAGAAATAAATGACATTGTAATTCTGTCAGAGACAATAAAGGACTTAGAAGAGCAGTCGAACGCAATGGATAGTGTCTTCAAAGGAGGATATAAGATGAACATCAACAAAAGCAAAACGAGGATAATGGAATGTAGTCGAATTAAGTCGGGTGATGCTGAGGGAATTAGATTAGGGAATGAGACACTTAAAGTAGTAAAGGAGTTTTGCTATTTGGGGAGCAAAATAACTGATGATGGTCGAAATAGAGAGGATATAAAATGTAGACTGGCAATGGCAAGGAAAGCCTTTCTGAATAAGAGAAATTTGTTAACATCGAGTATAGATTTAAGTGTCCGGAAGTCGTTTCTGAAAGTATTTGTATGGAGCGTAGCCATGTATGGAAGTGAAACATGGACAATAACTAGTTTGGACAAGAAGGGAATAGAAGCTTTCGAAATGTGGTGCTACAGAAGAATGCTGAAGATTAGATGGGTAGATCATATAACTAATGAGAAGGTACTGAATAGGATTGGGGAGAAGAGAAGTTTGTGGCACAACTTGACTAGAAGAAGGGATCGGTTGGTAGGACATGTTCTGAGGCATCAAGGGATCACCAATTTAGTATTGGAGGGCAGCACGGAGGGTAAAAATCGTAGAGGGAGACCAAGAGTTGAATACACTAAACAGATTCAGAAGGATGTAGGTTGCAGTAGGTACTGGGAGATGAAGAAGCTTGCACAGGATAGAGTAGCATGGAGAGCTGCATCAAACCAGTCTGAGGACTGAAGACCACAACAACAACAACACCATTCATGGTGCGCCATATGATGCATCTTTACAGTTGCAAGTATCTAGTATCTTTTATCTGCCGCTATGTGGCAGGACAATCACTAGAAGTGTAATCCCTGCACAGTAGAACTCGTTTTCCGAACTGCTGTCATTACGTGAGCGGGCAACCTGGAGTATGATCATCAAGGACAGCACTGGATGACGTGGTTTATTCTGGAAGGAGTGTGTAAATACTGTGTATATTCACAGGCGATTGGCGGCAGTGTGTGGATAGTGGAGAATGGGCGAAAGGAGTGATTTTGCAACAGACAACTCTCGTCACTTTACGAGTAGGACAAACATGGCTACCATCGCTGATATGGGGTTCCAGGTACTGCCATACCTACCTTATTCTCCGGACTTGGCCGCTTCAGCTTATCACCTGTTCGCGGCTATGAAGAAATTTGTGCAGTGCTTCGTTTCACAGAAGTCCAGGAAATGCGAGCAGCCGTTCTGCGGTGGGTGCGACAGACACCAAAACAGTGATTCGAAGAGGGCCTAGAGAAGCTACCACATTGGTGGCTCAAGTGTGTGCAGCTCAATGGAGACTATGTCGAGATTATGCATGCATCTGCCAAGTCATAGAGGTTCTTTGTGAGGAAGGGGGTGGCGAGAGAGAGAGAGAGAGAGAGAGAGTAAATAAAGTGTTAATCAGTATGGAACGCCCTTCCTATAAGGGTTTACCGACGGCCCATCAGTAATGATTCAACTAGACAATGGCCAAAGACTTAGTCGAAACCGCATCTGGCTGTCAACTCCGTCTACTTCACAGAAGAATTTCCGTATGTGTAGCAGTATGATATGTGTGTTTGTGTATGTGTCTGTGTGTGTGTGAGAGAGAGAGAGTGCTCGTGTGTGTGTGCGTATGTGGGCGTGTTTAGAGAGAAAGAGAGAGAGAGATCAGACATAGGTAAGTATAAATAATTATAAAAATGTTACATCTTAAGACAATCATGTAGATGGTCAGCACATAGCCACATTTCTCAATTTGAATGTGTATTATAATTGCAAAACTGACTCAAAACACATCATAGTGACAGACCGCCCTTTTGATCCATGGAGCACTCAAATAACTAAGCTTTCCAGTTTTTATTAGTCAGTCATACATGGTCTTTGAAAGCGTAAACCATTCAGAAATATGGCTTTGTTAGAGTGCATGGAGTGAGAATTACTAGGAGAGCCAGGGAAACAAACAGACCAAGTACCGACTGGAGATAGAAGGAAGACTGGGTTTAACATCTCGTCGACATCGAAGTCATTACAGACGGAGCACAAGGCCGGACTGTATCAAGTATGGTTAAAGAAATTGGCCATGCCCTTCCAGAGGAACCATCCCGTGATTTGCCTGGAATGTTGTGGGGAAATCATGGAAAACCTAAATCTGGACGTCCAGTCGCGGGTTTGAACCGTCGTCCTCCCGTATGAGAGTCCAGTGTGCTAACCATTGCGCCACCTTGCTCAGTCACAGACTGGAGAGGGAGGATTAATTCTACGTCTGTATTTATCTCTACACTCTACGAACTCCGGTAAGAGCACGTTAACACCCCATTCTGCTACGTATTACGGTTCTTTCGGGTTCCATTCGCGTAAGGAGCACAGGAAGAATGACTGCTCCATAGCCTCCGTCTTTGTTTCTTATCTTTGTGATTCATACCTCTATTACTGGTAATGCATGAAACTTTGTCAACAGGGTTTTGCGGTACAGTGTATGGTTGCCAGTTCAGGTTTTTCAGCATTTCTGTGATACGCCGCCGTGGGTCAAATAGACTAGCTATCATTCGAGCTGCATTTTTTTATGATCCTAATGAAAACTGAATGTAGTTGGGCAGGAGATATAGCCAGTTGAATGGACCGAGACGACACATTGTGGAAGGAAAGCAGGTGGAGACAATAGAAAATATATAGGAATGACATAATCCTCTTGTAGGTCACTGTCCTTTGCTCAATTTTTTCCCCAGTGAATGTTTTGCACCTCTCATGTAAGATTCGGCAAGGTTTTCAAAGTACCCACCTACCGCTAGCATAAGCTCTTCGTAATCTAATAAATAGAGCGGGTATTCCAGCAGTTCGTTCTCCGAGTTCCTCAGTTGTGGCTGAACACATTGCCCTCAACTAATGTGATAGTTTTTGTGGATGGACTTATTGTCCTCAACAAACGTGGCATTTTGTGTGGATGGGTGTATTGTCTTTGCCAAACCGGACATTTTTTTCTTTTATGCCTCGTTACATATTTTGTTTCCACTCACCTGATTCAGAAGTCTAGATAGGTAATCAATAATAAGAAACCAGTTCCAATCATAACACTCTGTCGATAGACTCATAGCATTAACATCGACTTCTTTTTAAAGCAATCCAAGCATGATTAAGAAATTCAACCACCCGTCCTTTCTTGGTCTCTTTCTTTTGATACGGTCACGTTGTCAGCTATTTAACGCATTTTGAAAGTTCCCTTTTACATCTGTAACTTCCAATTTTTCATGTTTTGTACATCTGCTATTTCGGGGGTAGATTTGTTATGATAGTTCCGTGTTCACTAGCCGACACCTTTGATGTAAAGAATCGTTGCAGAATGGTACTGGTCTGTTTTGAAGACACTCTTTGGTGAGCGGTAAGGCTCAGTCAACAGGGTTTCAACGCAGCCAGTGTGAGAGCAGCATGATGAGTGTTTGAATGTGGAACAAAAGGCTCTGCTCTGTACTACTGGTCCTGTGGTGGTGTGTTGGATGCAAGATAGAAGTATGGCTGCTCTGGAGACGACCGTGGACTTAGTGTAGCAGAAATGTTACTCACCCGAAGAGCCGACACATTTCCATTGATCGACTGCCGAATCCCGAAAGTACCGTGTGCACTGCAATCCTAACTAACGATAATGCTGAGTCAACATATGCACACTTAGAAATGGTCTGCTGCGCAACTCCATGTTCAACAATATATGATGAACGGTGTACTCCGATACACTTCTTCGTGCAACATCATTGTGCTCTTTCGTCAGAGATGCCACAAATTACCATTCACCCTACTTTACAGAGCAGACAAGCCTCCGAACCCAATCTACCTTTTTCCGTAGATGCTCACGATAGTAGCACGTGAACATTAGACCAATTTCGCTGTTTTTGAGATAATAGTTCACAGGCTCTAAGTAATAATAATCTTCCCTTTGTCAATGTCGCTAAACTCAGTGGATTTTCCCGTTAGCAGCCCCTATCTTCGCTGTGGTGATCCTCCGTCCCCGTCTGCTCCGCTCACATACTTTTGTTACCGCGTCACGTGCCCGCAACGCCACCAGGCGGCATCCAACATTGCCGTGGACAGTGGTTATAATGTTTTGGCTGATCAGTGTACGTAGATACAGCCTGCAAACTGTGTTGCTTATATAATCGGTGCTAAAGAAGTGATAAATTAAAACGTCATATCTGTTATTGAAATTTTACGTCTTGTGCAGCGAAAAATACAGTAAGAGATAAACTTTCATCATTTTGCGAAGGTTGTCAGCGAGAAAAAGTTTCGTGAAGATTTGAAATTGCGTGTAAAGTTATTTGAGAGTCACTAAGTGCTCTCATTCTGAAACATTGGGTGAATTCAGTCCGGTTATATCAACGCCGTCGGTTACACTGCGTCAAGACAGACACAGGGTTTCTGATTGCAATACTTGTCTTACTGTGTTAAACTTTTAACGTAAGATAAATGCCTCTTAATGAGTAGAAAATGACACCATTTTAAATTTTTAAATTCGGTCTATAATTACAAGAAATATTGAAAATAAAATTTTAGATGAACTTTCACGGGAAGTGTGGAGAACGTAGGCAGTAAATATCCAAATTATCCATTAGTTATAGGTGGAGACATCCATTGACTGGGAAAATTACACGTTTATCACAGGGGGCAGAAGCAAAGATTCATGTGAAGTTCTTCTAGGAGCGCTTTCAACATACAACCTTGAGCAATTGGTTAGAAAACCAACTCGAGATGGGAACATATTAGATATCTTGGCGACAAACAGACCTGATCTTCTTGAGGAAGTTAATCTAGAAGAAGGTATTAGCGACCATAATGTGGTTGTGGCTTCTATGTCAGTGGAAGTTGAAAAAAATTAATAAATAAAATAGCGTAGATTTTTCTTGTTTTCTTGTTTGGGAATGCAAATAAAAGTGTTATCAATGAATATCTTCATAGTCAGCTCCAAGCATTCACCGCGGGACACAAACATATTGAGCATATTTGGTCGGAATTTAAAGGTATTGTCCACCATGTGCTAGAGAAGTATGTGCCTAGCAGAAGTATAGAGGAGGGAAAGGATCCATCTTGGTACAACAAACATATTAGGAAGTTGCTGAGAAAGCAGAGAATTTTGCACAGTCGTTTTAAACGTAGTCACTGCCCCGCTGACAAACAGAAATTATGCGAAATGAAAGCAGTTGTCAGAAGGAAAATGAGGGACTTTTTTAACGAATTTGAAAGCAATATTTTATCTGCAGATTCTAAAAATAACCCCAAAAAATTTTGGTCGTACGTAAAATCTATGAACGCTACAAATAATTCAATACCTTCTCTTGCTGACAGTACGGGTAATGTAACTGGTGATGATAAATAGAAGGCCGAAATTCTAAACCTAGCTTTCAAAAACTCGTTTACGATAGAGGACTGCAGCACCATTCCCCCTTTCACTTATCGAACAACCGAAAGGATGGCTGATAGTGTTTAGTGTATCTGGGATGGTAGAACAGTTAAGATCCTTAGACGCAAGAAAGGCATCTGGCCAAGACGGTATCCCCGCAAGATTTTATGTTGACTATGCTACAAATATAGCTCCATTCTTATCCGTCATCTATCAGAGATCATTGGGACGGCGGAAAGGTCCACGGGACTGTAAGAAGGCCCAGGTCATAGCAATCTGTAAAAAGGGTAGAAAATCGGATGCACATAGTTACCGGCCAATTTCACTGACATCGATTTGTTGTAGAATCATGGAACATATTTTGTGTTCAGATATAATGACCTTTCTAGACTCTGAGAAGCTCATCTTCAAAAACCAGCACGGTTTTAGGAAACAGCGGTCATGCGAGACACAGCTGGCCCTCTTTGTGCATGATATACAACAGGCTCTAGATACCGGCTCCCAGGTTGATGCCATATTTCTCGACTTTCGAAAGGCGTTTGACTCAGTTCCGCACTGTCGCTTGCTACAAAAAGTGCGCGCTTAGGTCTATTCAATGACATACGAGGTTGGATAGAAAGTTTTATAACAGACAGGGAGCAGTATGTCTTCCTGAACGGGGTAACTTCAACAGAAACAAGAGTAACTTCAGGTGTGCCCCAGGGCAGGGTAACAGGTCCTCTGCTTTTTACGATTTACATAAACGATCTGGTTGATGATATTGGCAGCGGCCTTAGACTGTTTGCCGATGATGCTGTAGTTTATATGAAAGTAGTATCACACAAAAGTTGTGAACATATCAATGAGGATTTGCAGAAAAAAAGTGCGTGGTGTAATTAATGACTGTCAGTTATCTCTCAATATTAGTAAGTGTAACCTACTTCGTATAATAAGGCGAAAATCCCCATTAATGTATGAGTAAAAAATAAATGATCAGTCTTTGGAAGCGGTAACATCCGTCAAGTATCTGGGTGTGACTATTCGAAATGATCTCAAATGGAATGATCACATTACACAAGTAACGCGTAAGGCGAACTCTAGATTGCGGTTTATTGGTAGAACCCTGAAGTGATGCAGTCTTTCAGCAAAGGAAATAGCTTACAATACGTTAGGCGTCCAGTCTTAGAGTATTGTTCGTCTGTACGGGACCCTTACCAGTTGAGTCTGATTCAAGAGATTGAGAAGGTCCAAAGAAGAGCGGCGAGATTCGTGACTGGTACATTTGGCCATCGCGAGAGCGTTACAAATCTCATAGAAACTTTGAAGTTGGACACACTTGCAGATAGACGACGCGCTAAACAGAGGGGGCTGCTCACTAAATTCCGAAATCCAATCTTCACCGAGGATGTAGAGCATATACACTCCTGGAAATTGAAATAAGAACACCGTGAATTCATTGTCCCAGGAAGGGGAAACTTTATTGACACATTCCTGGGGTCAGATACATCACATGATCACACTGACAGAACCACAGGCACATAGACACAGGCAACAGAGCATGCACAATGTCGGCACTAGTACAGTGTATATCCACCTTTCGCAGCAATGCAGGCTGCTATTCTCCCATGGAGACGATCGTAGAGATGCTGGATGTAGTCCTGTGGAACGGCTTGCCATGCCATTTCCACCTGGCGCCTCAGTTGGACCAGCGTTCGTGCTGGACGTGCAGACCGCGTGAGACGACGCTTCATCCAGTCCCAAACATGCTCAATGGGGGACAGATCCGGAGATCTTGCTGGCCAGGGTAGTTGACTTACACCTTCTAGAGCACGTTGGGTGGCACGGGATACATGCGGACGTGCATTGTCCTGTTGGAACAGCAAGTTCCCTTGCCGGTCTAGGAATGGTAGAACGATGGGTTCGATGACGGTTTGGATGTACCGTGCACTATTCAGTGTCCCCTCGACGATCACCAATGGTGTACGGCCAGTGTAGGAGATCGCTCCCCACACCATGATGCCGGGTGTTGGCCCTGTGTGCCTCGGTCGTATGCAGTCCTGATTGTGGCGCTCACCTGCACGGCGCCAAACACGCATACGACCATCATTGGCACCAAGGCAGAAGCGACTCTCATCGCTGAAGACGACACGTCTCCATTCGTCCCTCCATTCACGCCTGTCGCGACACCACTGGAGGCGGGCTGCACGATGTTGGGGCGTGAGCAGAAGACGGCCTAACGGTGTGCGGGACCGTAGCCCAGCTTCATGGAGACGGTTGCGAATGGTCCTCGCCGATACCCCAGGAGCAACAGTGTCCCTAATTTGCTGGGAAGTGGCGGTGCGGTCCCCTACGGCACTGCGTAGGATCCTACGGTCTTGGCGTGCATCCGTGCGTCGCTGCGGTCCGGTCCCAGGTCGACGGGCACGTGCACCTTCCGCCGACCACTGGCGACAACATCGATGTACTGTGGAGACCTCACGCCCCACGTGTTGAGCAATTTGGCGGTACGTCCACCCGGCCTCCCGCATGCCCACTACACGCCCTCGCTCAAAGTCCGTCAACTGCACATACGGTTCACGTCCACTCTGTCGCGGCATGCTACCAGTGTTAAAGACTGCGATGGAGCTCCGTATGCCACGGCAAACTGGCTGACACTGACGGCGGCGGTGCACAAATGCTGCGCAGCTAGCGCCATTCGACGGCCAACACCGCGGTTCCTGGTGTGTCCGCTGTGCCGTGCGTGTGATCATTGCTTGTACAGCCCTCTCGCAGTGTCCGGAGCAAGTATGGTGGGTCTGACACACCGGTGTCAATGTGTTCTTTTTTCCATTTCCAGGAGTGTATTATTACCACCAACTTTCAAATCGCGTAATGATCATCATTCGAAGATAAGGGAAATAAGAGCTCGTACTGAGACGTTCAGACAATCGTTTTTCCCTCGCGGGGGGGGGGGGGGGGGGGGGGGATATGACTTAGGCGCGAATTGTGCCCTCCGCCACATACCGCTTTGTGGCTAGCGGAGTATACATGTAGATGTAGATGTAGAAGCCATGAGATAGGCAACATGCAATTGGTAGTGGGTTCCCGGTCTGAGATAGTCGCTAAGTAATACAGATCACTTAAATTAATTCTGTTGTCGTTTCATTACATATATATATCACTTTTATAACACTGCCCTTGAGTAACCAAATCACCCCAAATTTACTGTAATTCAAAATAAAATTACGTCCTGGAGTACTCTTTTTTCTAAATAGGAAACTTAAGCATTCAGTTATTTTGTACAGAGAGCTTAGTTACTCCGTCAGCAGGAAAAAATTCTGGGTGCCTCCTTGGGTATTATCAAGTAAACTCTGGGTGTTCATGTGGTCAGCAGGCATCTAGAAGGGCAAACACCTAAGTGTTCATTAATGCTATAGCTGGTTGGCCGTACTAACTGACTGCATGGCGGAAGGGTTAAACATATAAAGCTTATCATTTTAACGTTACGTATGCTTTTCAGGATCCAGACCAATCAAATATGTTGAGAATTCAGAGCCTCCAATGAACGACAGACAGCAGGTCCAAGATGGTCAGATCAACTGCTCTTCAGCTTCATTACCTGCAGATTATATTTGAGCTTCAAGCATTAATCATGAAAACGACATTGTTGTACGAATACATATCACGACTATGCCTTCAGAGTACTTGGCACTGTGCCTCAAAATCACTGTGAACATCTTGCTGAATACAAGCTTCCACATTCTAATCTCAAGGTAGGAACGTTAAACAACTAATCCCGAAAAACAAGCCCTTATATAAATACAAATCATAGTTAACTCTGTTCATGTCAGAACAAGACCTATTTTGCAAAGTATGTCCGCTTTATGTGGCTGCTTTTAAGGATGGTCATCATGGGGAATGAAGCTAAACACATTAGCGATCGCACCCCTAACAAAATCCTCTGATTTGCTAGAAAAAGATGATGACTTGAAATACCACAACCAAACTCTGTATTGTCAGGAAGCTTTAGAGCGTGCATCTACTTACTGCTTTGTTACAAAATACCGCGAGAAATGCATCGAAAGTCATGTGGACAGATACAGAATGGGTAGAGCGAAACTAAACCGAAAAAATTTTCTTTATCTTAGCAAAATGTTTTATTTCTTTGAAGGCAAAACATATCTTTTAGACTGCATCGTCATAATGACTCTGTTTTCTCAAAAGCGCCCATACAATCAAATAAAGGTAACTTTAAGAACCCATGAAATTCCATGTCGAAGAATGTGGAGATACTGAATTAGCTGTGCAGTATAACTCTCATAGTAAAAGACGAACAATTCTTAATAAAACTATACAAAATGACTTCATTGAATGCTGTGGCGCCGAAATCAGTTCGCAAACATTAAACGGAATAATAATAATAATAAAAAAAGCAGATTCTGCAGTGTTGGGTTTGATGAGACCACTGAGATTAGTCGCAATACTCAGATGACCATTTTTCTGAGTCCTATTTACCAAGATATGATAAGAGAAGGTTTCATAGGTTTTTCTCGGTCAGCGGGAACCAGAACAAAATCTGTGTATCCAAACTCTCAAAGTTCATAACAAACGTACAATACGAGTAAATGAAGATTTCTCTTCAACTTATGAAAAGTGAAGGTGATCAACAGGAGTTTCTTGATGATGTAAAACATGCCAATATTTATGACAAAGATAAAGCAGTTGAAGAGAATAAAGATATCCCGAATAACTGGAGTAAATTAGGTAAAACTGTGCTAAACATTATGAGAAGTCTTCATCTCGATCTTAGTAAATGCACAAATCCACTGGTATTGCAACTGATCGATGCTCTGTTATGAATTCAGAGGATGTGGGACCAGCCGCTACAAAAAAGAAACAATGTAATAATGCATAACGAACCTCTGTTTTAAACATTCTTTAAACTCGTCTAAGCGCTCTGATGTGCAAAAGAAGTTGTCTCTTTTTTTCAGCTTCGCCGAAAAGAATTGCTCTATTCATAAAGCTCGCAGGAAATCAGCTATTCTTCATGTTTGAATGAAACAAGATGGGTAGAAAGGCCCCTGCCTACAGAGTCTTTTCTAAAAAAATAGAAAGACATTGAAAAAATCGTGTCATACCGTGTGCATCTCTTTGCGTTTGGCTATGTTTGACTGCGAACGGCTGAAAGCAAGGGGAAACTACAGCCGTAATTTTTCCCGAGGGCATTCAGCTTTACTGTATGATTAAATGATGATGGCGTCCTCTTGGGTAAAATATTCCGGAGGTAAAATAGTCCCCCTTTCGGATCTCCGGGCGGGGACTACTCTGGAGGACGTCGTTATCAGGAGAAAGAAAACTGGCGATCTATGGATCGGAGCGTGGAATGTCAGATCCCTTAATCGGGCAGGAAGGTTAGAAAATTTAAAAAGGGAAATGGATAGGTTAAAGTTAGATATAGTGGGAATTAGTGAAGTTCGGTGGCAGGAGGAACAAGACTTCTGGTCAGATGACTACAGGGTTATAAACACAAAGTCAAATAGGGGTAATGCAGGAGTAGGTTTAATAATGAATAGGAAAATAGGAATGCGGGTAAGCTACTACCAACAGCATAGTGAACGCATTATTGTGGCCAAGATAGATACGAAGCCCACACCTACTACAGTAGTACAAGTTTATATGCCAACTAGCTCTGCAGATGACGAAGAAATTGAAGAAATGTATGATGAAATAAAAGAAATTATTCAGATAGTGAAGGGAGACGAAAATTTAATAGTCATGGGAGACTTGAATTCGAGTGTAGGAAAAGGGAGAGAAGGAAACGTAGTAGGTGAATATGGATTGGGGCTAAGAAATGAAAGAGGAAGCCGACTGGTGGAATTTTGCACAGAGCATAACTTAATCATAGCTAACACTTGGTTTAAGAATCATGACAGAAGGTTGTATACATGGAAGAACCCTGGAGATACTAAAAGGTATCAGATAGATTATATAATGGTAAGACAGAGATTTAGGAACCAGGTTTTAAATTGTAAGACATTTCCAGGGGCAGATGTGGACTCTGACCACAATCTATTGGTTATGACCTGTAGATTAAAACTGAAGAAACTGCAAAAAGGTGGGAATTTAAGGAGATGGGACCTGGATAAACTGAAAGAACCAGAGGTTACACAGAGTCTCAGGGAGAGCATAAGAGAACAATTGACAGAAATGGGGGAAAGAAATACAGTAGAAGAAGAATGGGTAGCTTTGAGGGATGAAGTAGTGAAGGCAGCAGAGGATCAAGTAGGTAAAAAGACGAGGGCTAGTAGAAATCCTTGGGTAACAGAAGAAATATTGAATTTAATTGATGAAAGGAGAAAATATAAAAATGCAGTAAATGAAGCAGGCAAAAAGGAATACAAACGTCTCAAAAATGAGATCGACAGGAAGTACAAAATGGCTAAGCAGGGATGGCTAGAGGACAAATGTAAGGATGTAGAGGCTTATCTCACTAGGGGTAAGATAGATACTGCCTACAGGAAAATTAAAGAGACCTTTGGAGATAAGAGAAACACTTGTATGAACATCAAGAGCTCAGATGGAAACCCAGTTCTAAGCAAAGAAGGGAAAGCAGAAAGGTGGAAGGAGTATATAGAGGGTCTATACAAGGGCGATGTACTTGAGGACAATATTATGGAAATGGAAGAGGATGTAGATGAAGATGAAATGGGAGATACGATACTGCGTGAAGAGTTTGACAGAGCACTGAAAGATCTGAGTCGAAACAAGGCCACCGGAGTAGACAACATTCCATTGGAGCTACTGACGGCCTTGGGAGAGCCAGTCCTGACAAAACTCTACCATCTGGTGAGCAAGATGTATGAAACAGGCGAAATACCCTCAGACTTCAAGAAGAATATAATAATTCCAATCCCAAAGAAAGCAGGTGTTGACAGATGTGAAAATTACCGAACAATCAGTTTAATAAGCCACAGCTGCAAAATACTAACACGAATTCTTTACAGACGAATGGAAAAACTAGTAGAAGCCGACCTCGGGGAAGATCAGTTTGGCTTCCGTAGAAATACTGGAACACGTGAGGCAATACTGACCTTACGACTTATCTTAGAAGAAAGATTAAGGAAAGGCAAACCTACGTTTCTAGCATTTGTAGACTTAGAGAAAGCTTTTGACAATGTTGACTGGAATACTCTCTTTCAAATTCTAAAGGTGGCAGGGGTAAAATACAGGGAGCGAAAGGCTATTTACAAACCAGATGGCAGTTACAAGAGTCGAGGGACATGAAAGGGAAGCAGTGGTTGGGAAGGGAGTAAGACAGGGTTGTAGCCTCTTCCCGATGTTATTCAATCTGTATATTGAGCAAGCAGTAAAGGAAACAAAAGAAAAATTCGGAGTAGGTATTAAAATCCATGGAGAAGAAATAAAAACTTTGAGGTTCGCCGATGACATTGTAATTCTGTCAGAGACAGCAAAGGACTTGGAAGAGCAGTAGAACGGAATGGATGGTGTCTTGAAGGGAGGATATAAGATGAACATCAACAAAAGCAAAACGAGGATAATGGAATGTAGTCGAATTAAGTCGGGTGATGTTGAGGGTATTAGATTAGGAAATGAGACACTTAAAGTAGTAAAGGAGTTTTGCTATTTGGGGAGCAAAATAACTGATGATGGTCGAAGTAGAGAGGATATAAAATGTAGACTGGCAATGGCAAGGAAATCGTTTCTGAAGAAGAGAAATTTGTTAACATCGAGCATAGATTTAAGTGTCAGGAAGTCATTTCTGAAGGTATTTGTATGGAGTGTAGCCATGTATGGAAGTGAAACATGGACGGTTAATAGTTTGGATAGGAAGAGAATAGAAGCTTTCGAAATGTGGTGCTACAGAAAAATGCTGAAGGTTAGATGGGTAGATCACATAACTAATGAGGAAGTATTGAATAGGATTGGGGAGAAGAGAAGTTTGTGGCACAACTTGACCAGAAGAAGGGATCTGTTGGTAGGACATGTTCTGAAGCATCAAGGGATCACCAATTTAGTATTGGAGGGCAGCGTGGAGGTTAAAAATCGTAGGGGGAGACCAAGATATGAATACACTAAGCAGATTCAGAAGGATGTAGCTTGCAGTAGGTACTGGGAGATGAAGAAGCTCGCACAGGATAGAGTAGCATGGAGAGCTGCATCAAACCAGTCTCGGGACTGAAGACTACAACAACAACATGTTTGACTTAAATTCCTGGACACAGAATCTGTCGTTAGAAATTATTGCGACTGTGTATAGACGGTAAAAGGATGGATAGGTAACTTACGCGACCACTCCAATCCTAAACTGACTTGTGAGTAAGCCTCCATCATAGCTCGTCGGTTAAACGTTTGCTGTCTGAACTGTCTTCTCTCGCTTCCTGACACTAACTCACGCACTGCGTTAAAACATATAGATACCTGTTAAAATAAGAGACAATAGCAAAAAGGCTGAAAAGCACGCTGTAGATTAGTGCGAAAGGTAATGTCACATAGCTGCAGCTAAGTTTCGGTCTTTCGTTTATGCCAATTCTAAGCACACTGCTTGACAATTGTTAAGAAATAACAATATTGTTATGGGTTAAGTGGACATGCATACTAAGACCTTGTGAACTCCGTTATGTGTGTGTTTGTGTGTGTGTGCGAAATCAACAATAGTGGAGCATGTGAGACATGTTGACACTATACAACATATTCGCAGACTCCCCATTTTCTGCTAAGATGTATAAAGTGAACATGCCTGTTAGTGTATATTTGGTACTTACATTTTTACATAAAGCAGCGAACCTTTTTTGGCATTTACTTTCTGACTTTACCATATTTAAATATGTTGGCTGGATGTGATTTAAAAATGGTTTGTACTCAGGTTTTGACGATGACCGTTATAGACCAAAATTAAGTAGATGAACTCGAGTATTATGGAATAGTCGGGCAATATGGTATACCGTGATTTCTTATCCGTCGAGCGGTGCTCCCAAACAGGAGATGCATCGTCTGCTTCAAAACGTTTGTTTGATGCTCTGTAGCGAATCCAATTCCTCTCCAGATATCATGTGAGTTATGGCGCAGAAAAATTGCTTTCGTAATTTAATAAAAATTTTTACTTTAAGTTTTAAAAATTGTGCCATAATTATTGAAAATATACATTAACAATTAATACCGTCCAATTTATTAAGTAAATTAGTAGTAATTCGTTATGAATTACTCCATTTTTGTATGTTTAGAGTTGGTTCTGCATTTGTGTTTTGAGGTCCAACAAGGCATGTCGGAGAGCAAAGATTGCAGTTTTGATTTACACAGATAGTTGAAAGTAAAGTTCTGTTACTGATACGACTTCTTTTAAGAGTTTAAGAGCAATCTCTGAATTGTATTTTGTGTACATGAAATGTATTTCTTCCTAAATTCACGTGATTATCTGCATTGTTTACAAACCTGCTCCATATTTGGTGACTGTTCCATATTAGCGTACTGATGTAAGGTTTTTAAACGTTTTCAGTGGTAATTTTTATAAATTAAATAAAGAGAAATACAAATATTTATTACCGTATAGCTGAAGTCTACGATAAAGTGGTTTTAGAGCTAAGATTGAGTGTACTTTGTAGATACAACTACAAAAGTGAATGGCATTCCATAATGCCAGAACTTCATCTGTCTGGTGCAATATGTTGTGGTCCATAACTGGAATAAATATAAAAAACCACTATTATAGGCTGTATTATTACGAGGGTTGGAACATTAATGGTGGCAACTGATGTAAAATAGATACGTGTTTCAGAGTTCCACTTTTCTTCAGAATTGCCACGAGCATCGCGTACAATCCTTTGCTGGCGAAGTGGAAGTTGTAGGGTACCATTAGCAGCTCGACTTGTGTTGATAATTCGAAATAACGGTCTGTCCCCAATATATTACTGTAACGCTTCTGAAACAATGTCACGATGTACTTTCTTCTTCTTAGGAATCAAATCGAAGACACAAGGGATCAAGTCTGGGGCGTACAGTGGATGTTACAGCACTTCTCAGCCCCATCGATCAAACAAATCAGTCACAGCAGTGTTCTACAAAATGATGGGTGGTTTCTGCAGAAAGTGGTGCCGCTGCTTTCTCGAAGCTAATCGCTGGTTATGTTCCAAAAAATGAGCAGTAATACGTCACATTGACGGTCAGCCGTTGAAGAACGGTATGTGTTAGAAAGGCATTGTCACACTGGTATGTGTACATCATCATAACTTTCACACTGAAAATGGCAGCCATCTTTCTTTTCGAGAATTGTACCTATCTAATCCATGCAGCCGAGGTGTTACGAACTGAATTAGCCTGTAATTCTAGATGAAGTCCCCAAAACGAGCAGTGCGTCGTCTACGATGGAAGCTTTAAGTGAAGTGGGGTATCCCATTCTCCTTCACTGGACAGTACCGAAGGACCTCTGCTGTCTAAAATAAAATATTCCACTCTTATTTAGTAATAAATATAACAGTACAAAAGTTTATACAATAACATAGAAGATTTCTGCTCGGATTTGTCTGTCAGGTTTTCCGCCAATGGTAGGCTTCTTAGATGATCTTCGTAATGCTAGCCTCCCTATGTCTTTGTTTACTGTGTACAAGGCGGCGTCCATCTTTGTACCCTTCAACAGTATTACACCATATTTAGTAACTCTGAGGAAAAACTATGATGTCCAAATATACCGGAACTGTTACACCAGGTGTTCCTGCGGGATAGGACGCACTAAACACTACCGTGTCTCTCCGGCCAGCTCATGAATCGTCTGGCGTTAGTCAGCTCAGTATCGATGTTAAGATTTGACATTTCTTCTTCACTGACGACCTGGACTAGGATATCTGTCACATTTTGAAGACTCTCCTTGAAACCCGTTATCGACCTTGCCCACTGTTTTGTCAGGAAATGGAGATTATCTGCAAATCTCTTAAAGACTTTGGCGACATTATCATGCTGTACATCCTGCGGCACCCTCAGTTTTTATCCAACTTTGTTATTCTTGCTTCTAAAATATCGTAAGCAAGAAACCAAGAAACTTGTTTACTGTTGAGCTACAGTTTCCTTCCTGTGCTTTCAAGATAAGTTCATCGAAAATACTTTCAGTCAACTGTGAAGACTTTCTTGTACTTCTCGGCAGTGGAGGTGTCTCGCGGACTATTCTAGAATAATAGCATTTCTCTTAGCTGAGAACGCCTCCGACTGCACTGCCGCTGCATTTCATTCTCATGTTAATGAGGATATCTACATCGGCGTTCTCTTCCCACGTGTTTTCCACACCGTGGGTGCAACAGCATCTGATACAAAAACAAAGGCTACCAAGAATGAAATACTATCCGGCACCTACGTTCGCTGACTGCATCGATGTCTTTCACAACGACAGAGGCTATAGCTCTTCTTTATCAGATTATCTTGTTGCCACTTGAACACAAAAAGTACAATCTGTGACAGTCATCTAATTTCAGGGACGGAAAGAGTGCTGCTGCTTCGTATCGTAGAGAGTATTTCCTTTAGAAAAATCCGGTCAGTTTTAAACTAACCGTGAAATTATCGTTCTTCCTATACGTTGCTTGTCAAATCACTTTAATCAGACACTTGCGTAATTAAACTTGTAATTTCTGTCTCATTCATATCTACTGCCGCCGTATAAAAATTTTATTACTTGCGTGCGACCCATGCATTTACGAAAAGCGTTTTTGTCCCCATAGTGATTGGGATTCATGAATAAAAACATGTTCATATGCCTGAAATTATCAATGTTTTTTTGAATTTATTAGTACGCAGGGTAAGTGATAATCGTGATCCTTGACGTTTTCCCGGCGTAATGAGTAATCTCTGTGGTTTGTGATTTGCAGCCGGATGACGTCGACGTCTTGCCACGATATTTCCGCTGACAATTCATCCCTCTTCATATGAGTTTTACACTAGAGATCTTGATTCACATCGCTGACCTTACACCGAAAATGGGCGCTGTATGACTGCCCTCTGTCGAGTTTAGTGCCGTCTGTCGAATATTGCCCTATCTGAGCCTCGCAGGCGCATGCACAATGGTGATATTCCATGGCCCTCTATAGAATGCGGGCCAAGGTCAGTATGATGATAAAACTAACTGTTGCTGGACGTGTCATTAGGTGTAAAAGTTTCGTCTCCCTGAGAATATAAAATTACCGTCTCCAAGATTTATCAAGTTGAATGTCGCCATCACGATCAATAAGATCTTCCAACAACCGTGCTTGCATAGATTCTTTAGTAATTGAATCCCAGAAGGATTTCGTCATGCCCAAGACTTTCGTGATACTGCAGTGTTGTGGAGATACGATGCTTGGATATGATTCTCGTATTGCCTGTGAAAGGCGAGTGTAGCAACCATGTTCCACGCGCCTTTCATGAAATGTGCAATGAAGGCTTTTCCACATTGAGATGTTGTTCTGTAGACTACGTGAGTAGGAGAGTAGTGGGCATTACAGATAACCTTTAAATGACCTTTTCCAGGAAATCGTTGATGTCAACATCAGCATTCCTGGAATCACAACATCAGTGGTTCATTTCCCCTGGAATTCTTCTCCTCCCTCCCCCCATTTTCCTGGAATTCCTTCCCCCTCCAACCTTCTCCAACGGCAAATGTATGTATGGGCAACTCTGTGGGGCCTGTGGCACTGGACAATGGTGTGCAAGCTCAGGCCCCTACTCCTCGATTTTTATATTTCAACATCATGAGTGCCACCATTTGCTGTTTACACTTCGAGTAGTTGAGAGGAAAAAGAGGCCCTTCTGGTGTAGGACAATATGCTTCCATTCTAGCTCGATGCTCTGTCATGGGAGGATTATGGTGTGGATATTTGTTATAACAAATTAACTTTTGCTTGTCATTCACGTTAAACAAGTTTTGTCATTTGCTATAATGAGAAGACCAGCAAAGTTAAAAAATGTTGAGGTAAGATAGTCTGACGCCATAAAATAACGACATCGTACCATAGCCTGCAAAATAATGGAACACAGTCGATTGGCATCAAATCTAGAAATTGGCATATTTGTAGTAAATTGGGAGTACTGGATGTACAACTGGCAAACTGGTAGGACACCAAATCCGGAAATTGGTAAAACTGGCAGTCAGATAAGATGCCAAATCCAGAAATTGGTAAAACTAATAGAATAAGCTAAATTGAAGATATACCAGCTGGAAAAAATTTAACACTTTATGAGAATGTGTTTCTACCTGCTTCATAAATGAGTCCATTCTTGCATGAAAATATGCATGCAATGCAGATGAGCATTTATATTAACTCAGTGCTGTGATCTATACTATGCATTAATGTTTGCTACAGACAAGCTGAACTACTGGAATCCATTTATTAGAGTATGATTTTGTAAGGCATGTGTTTGTTATAATACGAAATACATGACAGTCTGTTAGCAGCATGCTTGAACTCACATTGTTGCAAGTCTCAGCCAGTCCTGGAAAATGAACACATGCACTTCGACTAAGCCAGTGACTGCTAGAAGTATTGGCTCACTGAGTAAGAGCATTTGCTGGTCCCAGCTTGTCAGCACTTGTTGATATGAAATTGCAGACAAACATTCTGTCTATTGAATGAAATGGATGTTGTATGCAAAACCACTTTCTATGCCTCTGCATAAGTGCCACTTTAAAGCAGGAGGAGAAAGATATTTTTCATCACAATACCATCAGATAAGGGTATTACCGAATTATGATTGAATCCTACAAACAATGTTATGTCATGGATGTTAAGGAAAAGAACCAGTGTATCTAATACAGACTAGCATCTACCTGTCTACAGTTTTAATTATTTAATGAGAAACCCATACACTATTATATAGGAGGTAGTACCTCATCTTGCAGCATATGTTTGGTCGTAGTATGCTCTGGGTGTATATCTGCTCTCAGCTCTGCCTGCAATGCAAGACAGCCTCCTTGTAAGTAATGAGAATGTAATCATTTTTCTTCATCTGGTCCTGTGAAGTGTGGAAGGTTAATTGCCATAGTTCTAGCACCAGAGAGTACTCTACTCTGTCCAATCTCGTTTTGATAGCAGCTGGAGATGTGTGTGTTCTTACATCCAGCGTATCTACAAAGTATGTACTTCCCACAGATAGATGTCTGGCTTTTTACACATACTCACAAATGTATCACCGCAACTTTGCTTGGAAGCTGCAAGTTTTCTCAAGCCACCCACTGGTCCGTTTATGAGAGATGCACTGTGAGCCAGCATTGGGCAGTTGTGCATGGCTATGAGTGCGACCCAGTAGCCCGCACACATCTGGTGTACACTGTTTCTCAGTAAACACACACAGTTCTGCCTTCTGCTGGATGTGAGGTCTGAAATCACCAGGTAGCTGCACACAAGCGACCTAGAATTCCGAGAATAAATTTCACTGTCATTGCCTTTCCAGGAATGTTGATGCTGACATCAGCTATTTTCTTTCCAGAACAGACAGTGATACCCTACTTATTACATGCACAAACAAAGTTGACACTCGGCGCAGTGGCTGATGGGAGTAACTGTAAAGGCATTTCCCATTTACAGTAGCTCCCATCAGCCACTGCGCCGATTGTCAGCTTTGTTTGCACAAGTAATACTCGGTCAATATACACACACCTATTGGCCTATATTGGCTCACCACTCTGCAACAAACCATAGATGTCCTTCGAAATCTGATGGACTGGGCACTCATTGTATCTGACAGAGACACCCTAACCAAGGGTCACACAACTGTTTATGAAAGGTGATGGAATATGTTGTCACAATCTGAAAGCCCAGTAAGTCAGCCATAGCCAACTGTTGCCCCTCCACAGCATTGGATGTTCTATGGATTAGCCGAATCTGCCACAAAAAACTTGGTCACGATGAGATCCTTAAGAGATTCAGTTATTAAGGAATCTATGGAAATATGTTTGGTGAAAGAAGTTAGTAAGCATGATGGTTGCATCCAACTCAATAAGGCTTAGGGAATGAGTGACGTGGCACAGTGGTTAGCTCACTGCACTCACAATCAGGGGGATGACCATCCTGATTTAGGTTGTCTGTGATTTCCCTAAATCACTTCAGGGAATTGCCAGGATGGTTCCTTTGAAAAGGCACAGCTGACATCCTTCCACATCCTTCCCTAATCCAATGGGATCAATGACCTTGATGTTTGTTCCTCTCTCCTGAATCAACCAACCACCAACCAAGGCTTAGGACATGGTGATTTCTTTTATATCTTCAGAAAAATAAAATTTTTGTGCCTAATGACAAGTTCAACAATACTTAATTTTGTTATTTTGGCCACTCTGTGTTAACTCTGCGGACCTGTTGTTCGGTAGGTACGATGGAAAATCACCATTTCCATTCTGCCTGTGCACCTCAGATGGAGCAATGTTCAGCAGAGAGTGGTAAACATGACAGACAGTAAGTAATGAGGCAAAGATAATGTACATGCTTGCATCACCCCATCAAATTCTGGTATAAAGTAAGTGGTGTACACCAGCAACCTTCAGTATGAAACTCACCTAAAGGTGCGAGGGAATGGTTTTGAGACAAAATATCTTGGTGATATGCCAATGTCATGTGGCTGCAAGCCCAAAACCACATGGAATATATGATAATTAATAGGAAAAATTGACAAGGATGTGAAAGTATACAATAGCAGAAGCAAACCCATTCCAGTAAACATGGGTCTGCAAATGAACGGTTTATAAGATAATTGTGACTGTGTGGTTGCAATCTGCATCTGACTTCAGTCTGAGATAGTGACATAAATAATACAGTACTGTATTTGAAACGTAAATGTTTCTATTAAGTCCCAGCTAATTTGACCCAAATTTCATCCACAGCCATTGGCTGGGGAATGTGGTACAAGCATGAAGGGGTACCAGACATCAGATCCCAAATAGTAAATAAGGATAAAATAGGGAAAAGACAAGATGGCAGTGAGGAAGAGTAAGCAGAATCGTCCAAACGAGGTTAGGTAATAATATCGATTTCATAAATACAATGGCATAGTTAAATTTTCACTGGAAGAAAAGAAATCAGCATATAAAATCCAAGAAATGAAATGAAAGAAATAAAATTGTCAAACAAAAGAAAACTAAATGATACAAAAGAAATAAAATTCTCAAATAATTGGCTAGAAAGTCGTATAGAAGAAATGAAAGTGTGAAATGAAAGGCAACAGAGAAGAAACTGAAGAATTAAAAATAGAGGCGAAATCGGAACTTCAAGGCATAAAGGATAATCGGGAAAAACAAAGATTGCACTTCAAGGAAATATACAAAACCTCGAAAATAGGAATTGACAGGGACATAAAATTGGTAAAAAGAAGAATAATAGAAAACTAACAACAAAATAATGTCAAAGTTTGTCGAATGAGAAATGTAAACACAGGAAATCAGAGAAAAACAAGAAAGACAACATGAAACATTATTGAAGAGAGTAGATAATGTAAAAGCACAAACACAGGTAAATATGCATAAGCAAGACGAGGTCACATTATGCATAGTGCAGGTAAAACAAAAAGTAGACACTGTTAGTCAAGTGGTACAAGAAGTACAACAGATTATGGAAAGACATGTAAAGAAAGCAATAAATCGTTTATTATGTCTGGAAGGAGGATTGGTTGGCGGACAACTGGAAATAATTGCTGAAAATGATGCTCAGGTGAGATTTTCGTCAAAATCGTTCATTTTTGAAATGTGGCAAGAAAGAATGGACTGTAAATATTTTCTTGGGAAATGGTACAAAATAGACAAAACTTTGGAGAATCAGTGTCTTGCCCAGCTATGCTGTGAGATTTGTTTCGCTGAATGTGAAAGGAAATTGTTATCCTCCATCTCTGATCCCAGAATGAATTCAAAGAACTCTACACGTCGTTATTTATCACCATCTCGAAGAACTTGTAGCAACTGAAATCTGTATGGTGTGAAATGCAAACGTCATGCATAGAAGGACTCTTTTGGTTCTCACAGTACCCCTCAGGAAGACGTCCAACAACACATCAATGCGAAGCCAAATAACTGCTTGCATAAGGAACAGAGGTGGACCAACGTGTTACTTTCTTCTCAATTTGGGAAGCTCTTTCTCTTGAATAAACCATCCAATTTTTTCTGAAACTGTAACCATTTCTGCGCCTATACATGTAAATCACATCTACCGATTTTCGTCTCTTGGCGATAATTCCTTCGTGGTGAACCTTTTTTTTTTTTGTCTCAGAGTGGAACAAGAAAACTGAACAATTGCCCAGTGCATACCAGAGTTCATATTCCAGGTAAATAAGTATTTCATATAGGCCACATAAATAGAGTCTGATGGTATGTTAAGCTGTTGCCTGTTAGGCAGATGAGAGCAGCGGTGTCTTTGGTCAAATGCAAGTTGTTTCCTTCTTGTACTGCCAGGAGATACCTTCGCTCTCCATTCACTGTGATTGGTCATTTTAAAGCTATTAGGCACTGGATCGTTGGCTACATGGCGTCTCTGTGTAGTGTGTGTCTGTTGGCGAATGAGCAGAAATTGTTGAATTAGAAGCAGACGCCCTGAATATAGAAGATTCCACAGAACAGCGATGACCAATATTGAGCATGTTATAGTATTAAGGTAACGTCTAGTGTGTGCCACTCTTTTTAATTGTTTAGCATATATATATTTTTTTGGGCAGTAGTCTTCACTAATTATGTCATTTATCAGAACTAACATGTCATTGTGCCAATGATGGAATCTGTTACTGGTCGTTCAAACTTCTCGCGTCATCCCACTTTATCGTCAGTTTTCTTCTGTCTAGTAAACTTTGTTAGATATCACCTTGGCACTTAGAAGAAACAACTGTGCGTAGGTTCCCAGCTGTCATACACTTCTTATTCAGAAAACTTGGGGTGCATTCAGGACTAGACTTTTAAGTACACCTCTCAGTACTGCCATCTATGATACCTACTCGCTAAAATCAGTTTTAACAGGATAAGTAATTCAGGAGACTGCCCTGAATTCTAGGGCGTCGTGTCAATGAGCAGGAACTGTATCAAAAATACAATATTGGTTTACGAAATTTTTATGTTCGCCTACTTCGAGAGCAGTATTTTGAAACGTGAGAACATTAACAGCTGTTATAAGAGGATGAAATGTTTTGCAACTGTCTTTGGGTCCAGAAATGAGTGGGCATTGAGAAAGGAACTTTGGGGGGCATTGATTTTGTCGTTGCTTTCACGAATGATTTATCTACACTCCTGGAAATTGAAATAAGAACACCGTGAATTCATTGTCCCAGGAAGGGGAAACTTTATTGACACATTCCTGGGGTCAGATACATCACATGATCACACTGACAGAACCACAGGCACATAGACACAGGCAACAGAGCATGCACAATGTCGGCACTAGTACAGTGTATATCCACCTTTCGCAGCAATGCAGGCTGCTATTCTCCCATGGAGACGATCGTAGAGATGCTGGATGTAGTCCTGTGGAACGGCTTGCCATGCCATTTCCACCTGGCGCCTCAGTTGGACCAGCGTTCGTGCTGGACGTGCAGACCGCGTGAGACGACGCTTCATCCAGTCCCAAACATGCTCAATGGGGGACAGATCCGGAGATCTTGCTGGCCAGGGTAGTTGACTTACACCTTCTAGAGCACGTTGGGTGGCACGGGATACATGCGGACGTGCATTGTCCTGTTGGAACAGCAAGTTCCCTTGCCGGTCTAGGAATGGTAGAACGATGGGTTCGATGACGGTTTGGATGTACCGTGCACTATTCAGTGTCCCCTCGACGATCACCAGTGGTGTACGGCCAGTGTAGGAGATCGCTCCCCACACCATGATGCCGGGTGTTGGCCCTGTGTGCCTCGGTCGTATGCAGTCCTGATTGTGGCGCTCACCTGCACGGCGCCAAACACGCACACGACCATCATTGGCACCAAGGCAGAAGCGACTCTCATCGCTGAAGACGACACGTCTCCATTCGTCCCTCCATTCACGCCTGTCGCGACACCACTGGAGGCGGGCTGCACGATGTTGGGGCGTGAGCGGAAGACGGCCTAACGGTGTGCGGGACCGTAGCCCAGCTTCATGGAGACGGTTGCGAATGGTCCTCGCCGATACCCCAGGAGCAACAGTGTCCCTAATTTGCTGGGAAGTGGCGGTGCGGTCCCCTACGGCACTGCGTAGGATCCTACGGTCTTGGCGTGCATCCGTGCGTCGCTGCGGTCCGGTCCCAGGTCGACGGGCACGTGCACCTTCCGCCGACCACTGGCGACAACATCGATGTACTGTGGAGACCTCACGCCCCACGTGTTGAGCAATTCGGCGGTACGTCCACCCGGCCTCCCGCATGCCCACTATACGCCCTCGCTCAAAGTCCGTCAGCTGCACATACGGTTCACGTCCACGCTGTCGCGGCATGCTACCAGTGTTAAAGACTGCGATGGAGCTCCGTATGCCACGGCAAACTGGCTGACACTGACGGCGGCGGTGCACAAATGCTGCGCAGCTAGCGCCATTCGACGGCCAACACCGCGGTTCCTGGTGTGTCCGCTGTGCCGTGCGTGTGATCATTGCTTGTACAGCCCTCTCGCAGTGTCCGGAGCAAGTATGGTGGGTCTGACACACCGGTGTCAATGTGTTCTTTTTTCCATTTCCAGGAGTGTATATTCGCACATATATTCTGCAAATCGCAGTGAGATGTATGGAAGAGAGTAGATCCCACTGTACTATGTATTATGATTATCTCCTGTTCCATTTACATATGGAGTACACTGATAATGACTGCTTAGATGTCTCTTTGCACTTGCTAAATGGTCTAATCATATCATATATGGTATGCACGAGGCAGTAGTGTATATCTGCACTCCTCACTGGCTACTGGTTCTTGAAACTTTGTAAGTATGTTTCCATGGGATAGTTGGAGTCTATCTTCAAGTGTCAGCAAGTTCAGGATTTCAGGATCTTTGTGACCTCTCCCATGAGTCAAACAACACCTGGGGCCATTTGTGTATAAATTTTGTATAAATTCGTTATCCCTTTTAAGGCTTGTTTGGTAAGGGTCCCAAACACTTAAGCAATGTCTAAGATGGGCCACGTGAGTGTTTGGTAAGGAATCTCCTTTGAAGACTTTTTTCAGATACTGTTTTATTAAACATTACTACTGTTGCTATTGTCTACCATGTCGTTAATACACAATATGAACAGCAAGGGTTCCAAAACACTTCCCTTGGGCAAGCCTCAAGCTACTTTAATTACTTCTGTTATTAATTCTCCATCCAATACAACATGCTACGTCCTCTCTAACAAGAAATCATCAGTCTAGCCACAAATTTCAATTGATACACCGGAAGTCTATATTTTCGTTAATATTTCTTCTTGTGGTTCGTATCAAATACTTTTTGGGGGTAAATAAATATAGTATTTACCTAATTTCTTTGATCCATGGGATGTCACGTGAGAGAAGTGTGAGGTGGGTTTTACATGTTCGATTTTCTTGGAAGAAAGAAAGAAAGAAGATTAGAGTTTAACGACCTGTCAAATATGCGGTCATTGGAGATGGAACACAACTTTGGACTGCAAAAGGATGGGAAAGGAAATTGAAAGGGCCGTTTTCGAAGGAACCATCCTGGCATTTGCCTGGAGCGATTTAGGAGTGTCACAGAAAACCGAATTCTAGATGGCCAGATGGGGATTTGAAGTGTCATCCTCTGAAACACGAATCCAGTGTGCTAACAACTGCGCCATCTCGCTTGATCCTATTTTAACGGAAATCAAGCTAGATGCCATGGAAGAGGTCATTCTCTTAAAGATCCCTCATTTTTAGAGGTCTGCACGGATAAGAAAAGTGCAATCCGCATCCGCATCGCATCCGCAAGGTCCTAATCCGCAACCGCATCCGCATCCGCAGCAATTAATCCGCATCCGCAAGTTCCTTATCCGCATCCGCATATATTTAAGTTTTGAATGAGTAACTAATAGTAATAGACAGTAGTACTTAGAATTATGGTATGTAATGACATAGTTATTGCTAGGGTCTCATTTCTGCAACAACCTAACTACTTTTGACTTCTTAAATCACAGGAAATGCTCTATACCTACTCCAAAGCAGACCATTCCAAACAGGAAGGCATTGGCGCTCCGGAGCACACACAGTAGCGGCTCGGATCTCGTGAGATTGGAAACGCTATTTAAAAAACTAAAATTCAATGTAATAGTATTAAATGATGAAAGTACGTGTATAGAAACAATTATATTTCGCTGCTCTTGTACCAAGGCAGCTGAAAATGACGATGGTTTTAAACTGTTACTAGCACATTGCGTCATTTATCGATAGTTTTTTTGTACTCACTGCTTGGATGTGTCAAATTTTGAAGCCATTCATGTCAGCTGATGATTATATTATAGCTTACGCGTTCAGTCCTCGTCATTTCCAGGTGAAAATATTTACAGTATTAGCCCTACACTGCAAAACGCTGGGGCACCTGTGAAAAAGTTAAACTGCCAGCAATAATTGACGTTGTCTGGAAGAAATAACTCGTCTTCCGAAGAGTGACAACAAAATCAGTGGTTATGGAAATTAGGAGTCCATTTAGCTTTAGCCAAAAATACGATTGAAATCTCAAACCTCACCTGTTGGTTGATTTATCGAATTAAGACCTAGCGATAAATGAAATGTCTGTTTCATTCTCAACCAAACAAAGTTTTTCACACTTTAAAACATCCTAAACATTGGTCTAAATTACTAAGACAAAATTTGCAGTAGATTTCGCAGTTAATACTTTCAATGTTAAAAAATATTTTTTTTTCAGAGTTTAATGGAACTGCAAACGATTTCAAGATGTCTGTATAAAAACCACTTTCCCATAACTTCAAATGTTAGGCACTGTTCCGTGTTAAGCAATACCGAGTTACAGTTAAAATGTTCAATCTGGTTACGAATTTCAGCCCTTATCTTTACTAATTGGCTGGTAAATTAAAAGACACATTATTATTTTCGATGATTTGAATATTTTGTAAGTTTTCAATGTGATCAGAATAACCTTTCACGTGCTATCGCAGTCACAGCTTGTTGGTGGTCGTGAGCCGTAGTTTGAAGTCCCACTTGTAATTAATTACAAGGCCCGCCGTGCCACCGCTCTGGCCGGGCTGTTTCACTGTTCACAAAGAGCGACAGTGGCTCTGAGCACTATGGGACTCAACTGCTGTGGTCATAAGTCGAGCGACAGTGCTCGGCGGCTGAAAATGTTACTGTAGTGCACGCTAAAATTTAGGTAGGCACTTATGAGATCATCATTACCTAGTTTAATAATATTGACGTGTTAGCTGTTGAATGTTCTTGTTGTGAAGAGTAAAAACTTAAAATTGAGCTCTTTAATATGAAAATTACAACAAAACAAATTGCTTGTTAAATATTTCCTTCTTTTACTTAATGCTACTTAAATGTTCTTGTTGGGAATAGTAAAAATACTAACAATATGTCCAGGAAATTCTTTACTATAAATATTATAATAAAAACTCACAGGCTTCAGATTAAATATTTTCATCTTCTGCTTGCTTCTGATTCAAATTCTGTAAAAGAAAGAATCAGATGAAAAAAAATTGTAACTAATTCAGATAAGCCCAAAAAATACAGTGAAGTAAGAAAAGCTGTACAAATACCTTTTTACTTTGGAAGATTACTATGCAGGAACATGATGTCATCAATCGTTTATTTTACGGTACGAATCAGTCCATAAATCGACAGTTAGTGCTCCACCTATATCTCTGAATATATTCTTCACTTCTGCGGATACAGTTTCACGCAGACGATCGGCCGTTTCCTTCAAATTTCTGGATATGGTGGTTGGATGAGATAGCAGTTCCTTAGCACTCACTGCACCGTACTTGGCCCCCACATCAATAAGAAACTGTGCCGTCTCGAGAAACCTAGATCCACACGCAACTTCGAATGGTAAAATGTCTTTGCTGACGAGATTGATAAGCTTTTCTGTCGCGGCTGTCTTCAAATTTGGCGGAACTTCAGGAACTTTCACGCCTCTCTTGGTATTTAAATAAGTAATTATGCTACTTTGTCCAGCCTCACACGAATGTTTTAGCAAATTTGAAGTTCCGCTTTTGTGTCCAGTGTAGGAATATACTTTTTTACATGCAAAACAAGCCACTATATCTTTTTATCTTTTCGTTGCCATCAAATACGCATCCGAATTTTTTCCAAATTGGCGATTTCAATTTGTTTTCCTTCACTAATGTAAAATCACCTTTTTTCACCTTACACGAAATTGTATCCATCGATATGGTGTTCATTTGAAGAAAGAACTCTCACTGATATTTGCTACGATGCACGTTGTCACTCGGTCACTACGAAGCGCTAACTGAAGGCAGCGGAAAATTGCAACAGGCACCTGTGTGGTAGACAGTGGGCAGGTTTGCCACCCAGAGAGCACTTCACAGGCCACACAAAAGACACGGTCGCGGAAACGGATTAGGAGCAGTTCTCTTGGGTACAGCTACGTCGGTCCCAGCCAGGGGCTGAGGACAACGGACATCCGCTCTACCCGGGCCCTGCAAGATTCCAAGAATGTCAACAGACTTGAAGTTTTCAACTAACATTGCAACATACGTACTGGGCAGATGCCTTGCTCATTATCCGCAGATGACCCGCGGATATCCGTGCCGGTCGCGATTTTATCCACCAAGTAACAAATACCGCGGATATCCGTGGATATATCCGCGGATATCCGCATCCGTGCAGACCTCTACTCATTGTGTTTGAGTGAAGGATATAGACTACAGTTCTAAAACAGATGGGTGCCAATGATTTTGGATAGTAGTTTTCTGGAACACTTTTGCACCCCCTTAGAGAAGTATGATTTATGCTTTCTACTGGACACAGTCTTTTGTCTGAGAGGTATGTGGTGTATTATAGTTAAAAGAATCGCTAATGGCTGCTATGCTAAAAACGGGTCTGACACAACAAGAAAAATTTGGCAGGAAATCTCACCATAATGTACGCTAACTCTATCGCAGCATCTCTCACAAACGTTGGATTGGCATCTCTGTGTTGTTTTCATATTTACTAACCAAACGTCTGATGAAGCACATTGCTTTACTTTGGATGTTTTCTGTCTCCTCTAATAATTCCACCTGGCTACAGTCACAATCTGATAAGCAATATTTAAGAGGGTTTTGTAAGCTAATATTATGAAAATGATAGACTGCTACCCGCCATATAATGGAGATGTTGAGTCGCAGAGAAACAGAACAAAAAGATTGGCTCTCTAAAGTAGACAACACATACACATTCACGCAAGCACAACTCACACACACATGACCACTGTCTCTGGCCACTGAGGGTCTAATATACAACAGTCTTTTTGTTGTGCCTGTCTATGACTCGTCATCTGCCCTACATGGAGTGTAGCAATCCATCCCTTTCATAATACTGTCATTATTCCATTCTGGATTTTCCATTAGTTGGTTTTGTAAGCTACCTCTTTACAGAGTTTCCTTGTGCCTCTTCCAATGATTAATAATTCAAAAATTACAAATAATTGATTTTTAATACTGGCCTAGTGTTATTGCCAATAATAATAGCACTGATTAATTGCCACAATGCTGGGATACAAACTTGGTAGTGGGTAAATGTAAGAAGAAGCTAAATATTTTTTTAAATATTATTTATTGTGCAGAAATGGTACAAAGATGTATCACTTTTCAACATAATCTCCCCCATGCTCAATGCAAGTCCTCCAGCGCTTAAAAAGTGCATAAATTCCTTTAGAAGAAAATTCTTTTGGTAGTCCACACAACCACTCATGTACCATGTGGCGTACCTCTTCATCAGAACGGAACTTCTTTCCTCCCATTGCGTCTTTGAGTGGTCCAAACATCTGGAAATCACTTGGGGCAAGGTCTGGTGAATATGGTGGATGAGGAAGACACTCAAAATGCACGTCTGTGATTGTTGCAACTGTTGTACGGACAGTGTGGAGCCTTGCATTGTCATGTTGCAAAAGGACACCTGCTGACAGCAAGCCTCGTCGCTTTGATTTGATTGCAGGCCATAGATGATTTTTTAGGAGATCTGTGTATGATGCACTGGTGACAGTGGTCCCTTTAGGCATGTAATGCTCCAAAATGAGGCCTTTTTAGTCCCAAAATAGAGTCAGCATAGCCTTCCCATCTGATGGTTCTGATCGAAACTTCTTTGGTTTTGGTGATGAGGAATGGCGCCATTCCTTGCTCGCTCTCTTCATTTCTGGTTGGTGGAAGTGAACCCAGGTTTCCTCCCCAGTAACGATTCTTGCAAGGAAGCCATCACCTTCTCGTTTAAAGCGCTGAAGAAGTTCTTCACAAGCATGAACACGACGTTCTCTCATTTCAGGAGTCAGTTGCCATGGCACCCGTCTTGCAGACACTTTGTGAAACTGGAGCATATCATGCACAATGTGGTGTGCTGACCCATGACTAATCTGTAAACATGCTGCAATGTCATTCAGTGTCACTCGGTGGTTTTCCTTCACTATGGTTTCAACTGCTGCGATGTTCTGTGGAGTCACAACTCGTGCCTGATCTGGACGAGGAGAATCTTCCACTGAAGTCACACCATTTGCGAACTTCCTAGTCCATTCGTAGACTTGCTGCTGTGACAAACATGCTTTACCGTACTGAACCTACATTTGTCGATGAATTTCAATAGGTTTCACACCTTCACTACACAAAAACCGAATAACAGAACGCTGTTCTTCCCTGATCCAATCGCAAGTGAGCTGGCCATCTTTATACTGATACTGCGACGGTATGTGTGCATCTGCATTATGCTGCCACCTACAGGCCATTCTGCACGCTGTTTGTAGCACGCTTACCAACTTACAGGATAACGGCGCGAAATTTCGATTTGTTATTACAAATTTAAGGTTTTCATTTGACCCACCCTCATATAAAACAAAGAGTGAATAGGAATGTCTAGTGGTGGACAGCTTCTAGGAATATGGAGTTAGCCCACAGAAATGCTGGGTTCTGTTATAATGCAACTGGCAGATGCAGTAGAAGTATATCAGACTAGTTGATGGAAACCTGAGAAAATTGTTGCAAACTATGCTACACTACTACATATCATCAAATTAATCAAATCATGGACAGTTGAATTATATGAACATCAATTAACTAAGAACAGAGTAAAACAATGAAACAATGCAGAGGTTCTTGAATGAGAAGAAAAATAATTTAGGAGCAGTAATGGATGTAAAAGAGAAATCCATGTTCAGCTTTCAAGTGTGGTCACTTCTTCAGAAGGACATTCTTGCAATGAAAATCAGAATCAAAGTAGATACTAAGCTTTTTTTAGAGGAATGTGATATTTTACATTTGTCAGTGCAGTTCTTCTGCATTAACAGTATCTAACACAATAACTAAAAACGGCCTGAGTAAACTATAATATGAAGTTCAGTGTAGGTAACATTTGCAGATATTCTTAAAAATAGGCTGTACAATTTCTTAATTTAGATGATTTTAAAATTCACTTAATTTATTGCACTACAGTGTTTATTTTCTCCATGCAGTGTAACTGTTTACAGCAGGAACCAAGGACAAAAATACCTTGTGTCCTAAATATTGTATTGTGGCATTCTCTGTGAAATGCATTGAAATGAGAATGGTAAAGATGCCAAAAAGAAAATAGGGCTCTTATGATGTGAAACACACAGCAGTCTATACAGGTATAGTTGTGGAATTCATACCTGAGATGTTTACCTATAATATCCAAGGATAATCAAGTCAATCTCTGTTATCCTCTAACATCTTAAAATTATTTCTTAATTGTTTCCTCTTTTGCTTCTCCTCTACTTGGTGAAAGACTCTACACTACTTTAATGTCTATAATTGAAGAGCACTCCCAGAGTGTATTTCTTTTTATGATTATCAAGAAAAAAGATTATTACACGTGACTTCAACAACCAAGTACAATGTTATGATGGAACATTCGGTTTCTGATGTGGTTAATAACATTTATGTAGCACTTTCACATGATTCAACAAATTATTTAATGTTGGCACTCAAGTCTTTCTTCAAATATAATTAGTTTGACCAACAAAATTAGTTCATTACTGTTGAAATACTATTCACTTATAAATTTATCAGCCTTTTCTCTGTGGCATCATATGTGTATCTGCTTGAAACATAAACAGAACATACCTCCTTCTCTCCCTCTGTGTCCATCTCTTCCTCACTCCCTCTGTCCACCTCATCCAGCCACATCTGTCTGTCTATCCCCTCCTCCCCATTATGTCTCTTCACCTCCTCCTCCTACCTTTTTGATTTCCTCCACCCCCCTTTCTGACCATATTTTCCTCTCTCTTATCATATACTGCTCAAACTATGACAAAGATCAACTGGGTATGTATATGATGTCTTCTGTCCTGTGTCTTATGTTATCTCTCTAGCTAGAAGAGCTTATGCTGTAACTGTACACAAGTAGTTTTATTACTCGGCACTTGTCACACTTGTCACACTTTTATTTCACACACATATATCCAGCAAAACTAAAATAATTTTTATACGCAAAGCACAATCACATCCAACCAGTTTCACAATGTCCAGTACATAGCAAAAAGTCAACTGTTCTGAGATTGGTTCAGCTGAGATGACTTTAACTATTATTCCTAAAAACTGGTCAGACTCTAGCGATTGACAATGACTTTAAGAGTCAATAACACCACATAGCTTCCATATTTTACATGAAAATACAAGGTACCAGTGTTATCACTTTCAAACCTACACACAAAATATACATAACTGCGTCAGTTATGTAATGTGTTATCGAAACTATTGCTTTAATGGCAATTCTGTTATTTGCAAGGACTATCAAAAACTCTTTTAATTACTATAGCAAAGCTATTCTTAATAGAAAATGACTCTAATTAATCCGAGGTTGTAACTTCACACAACAATATGTCATAATTCGGTTTAATTAATAGTGCAAAATTTTAAAGAATTTTTGGTTTATTCTCATATACTGTTATTGATTGCATAATGTATTGACACTCTTCCTGAAATAAAATAAAAATTAAATTGGTTTAATACTTTTTGTATGTAATTATTCCTTGAGTCTTGTTATTTATTGTAAAAATCTATCTTTTCTTTTGTTGACTCAAAGATATGTCAAACTTCCTCACTCAGATGCTAGTACTACATAAATAGTGTCCTTCGTCTGGAATACTTATTACTGAAATATTAACGATAATTTTACTTAACTTTATTTTTTTATCTCCACTTTATAGTTGCTTCCTGTTAAATATTACCTCTTTTAATTAGTTTCAAGTTTTTATATTTTTAATTACTGCAATTTCATGTGACATAACACAAAGAATAACAAATACCTTTGGTTGAAAATACTGATATATGTCAGACACACTCACAAACAGTTTATCATACGCAAACTTCTCTTTAGTGAACCTATCTCCCTGCTCAGTACATCTCTACCCTTGAGTTAATTTTAAATTTGCATTCCCATGTACTGGGGTGTCTGTCAGTAGAGTTTTAATTGATGTTGTGGAAGCATGAAATTTTCTTTGCGTCTACTGTCGTACATAAGTTTGAAATAGTTTTCTTCCATAAGCGCATTGGTACTATGTAAAAAGATGATAATTTCAAATATGTACAATGGAGGGATATGTAATGTTTTTAGGTTTTTCAATAATGGCTGGCAGGGTGTTCTTGGGGGGGGGGGGCAGCAAACATTTTTCTAACAATTCTTTTTTGAAGTAGCACGATTCGTGACATGTAGCTTGAATTTCCCCAAAAAATTAAACCATATCTAATTATGGATTCAAAGTAACTGTGCTACACCACTTTTCTACAGCTTATGTCTGTTATTCCAGATAGTATATCCATTGCAAAGGCAAGGCTGTTTATTTTTGTAGTTAAATAATCTAAATGTGCTTGCTAGCTTCGATTTTTGTCCAATTTTAGTCCCAAGAATAACTTGATTTTTATGTAAAATACTGGTGTCACTGATTTATGATTGTTTGGTTCTACACTGTGTAAACAAGGTCTTTGAAAATTTAAGTTTAAATACATTTTGTTGAAACCATATATCTAGGTTGTTTAGTGTGTTTATAACACAGTCCAGAATTTCTCCCATATTTTGTTTTTCAAGGTGTGCTGGAGTAACATCAACAAATATGACTGGTTGGGCATTGATATTAAGAGGTAAATCATTTATGTACAAGAGAAGCAGTATTGGCCCTAAGATTGAGCCTTGAGGGACTCCTTGTGATACTGTATCCCACTGAGATGCATAATTTATGGTGTTAGATGTTATGATTATCCTTTGTCAGATTATCCTGTTTGTCAGATAAGACCTGAGCCACTGCAGAGCATTTTGTCTATTGCCATATCTGTGTAGTTTATGAAGTGATTCACAGGATCGAATCCTTTTGTAAGGTCACAGAAGATACCTTCTACTTTGTTGCATTTGTCTAATGGTGAGCAGATTTTTTCAATGAATTCATTAATATCACTCATGGTGCTTTTGCCTTTCTGGAACCTACATCTACATCTACATCTATACTCCGCGAGCCACCTTACGGTGTGTGGCGGAGGGTACGTATTGTACCACTATCTGATCCCCCCTTCCCTGTTCCATTCACGAATTGTGCGTGGGAAGAACGACTGCTTGTAAGTCTCCGTATTTGCTCTAATTTCTCGGATCTTTTCGTTGTGATCATTACGCGAGATATATGTGGGCGGTAGTAATATGTTGCCCATCTCTTCCCGGAATGTGCTCTCTCGTAATTTCGATAATAAACCTCTCCGTATTGCGTAACGCCTTTCTTGAAGTGTCTGCCACTGGAGCTTGTTCAGCATCTCCGTAACGCTCTCGCGCTGACTAAATGTCCCCATGACGAATCGCGCTGCTTTTCGCTGGATCATGTCTATCTCTTCTATTAATCCAACCTGGTAAGGGTCCCATACTGATGAGCAATACTCAAGAATCGGACGAACAAGCGTTTTGTAAGCTACTTCTTTCGTCGATGAGTCACATTTTCTTAGAATTCTTCCTATGAATCTCAACCTGGCGCCTGCTTTTCCCACTATTTGTTTTATGTGATCATTCCACTTCAGATCGCTCCGGATAGTAACTCCTAAGTATTTTACGGTCGTTACCGCTTCCAATGATTTACCACCTATGGCATAATCGTACTGGAATGGATTTCTGCCCCTATGTATGCGCATTATATTACATTTATCTACGTTTAAGGAAAGCTGCCAGCTGTCGCACCATTCATTAATCCTCTGCAGGTCTTCCTGGAGTACGTACGAGTCTTCTGATGTTGCTACTTTCTTGTAGACAACCGTGTCATCTGCAAATAGCCTCACGGAGCTACCGATGTTGTCAACTAAGTCATTTATGTATATTGTAAACAATAAAGGTCCTATCACGCTTCCTTGCGGTACTCCCGAAATTACCTCTACATCTGCAGATTTTGAACCGTTAAGAATGACATGTTGTGTTCTTTCTTCTAGGAAATCCTGAATCCAATCACAAACCTGGTCCGATATTCCGTAAGCACGTATTTTTTTCACTAAACGTAAGTGCGGAACCGTATCAAATGCCTTCCTGAAGTCCAGGAATACGGCATCAATCTGCTCGCCAGTGTCTACGGCACTGTGAATTTCTTGGGCAAATAGGGCGAGCTGGGTTTCACATGATCTCTGTTTGCGGAATCCATGTTGGTTATGATGAAGGAGATTTGTATTATCTAAGAACGTCATAATACGAGAACACAAAACATGTTCCATTATTCTACAACAGATTGACGTAAGTGAAATAGGCCTATAATTATTCGCATCTGATTTATGACCCTTCTTGAAAATGGGAACGACCTGTGCTTTCTTCCAGTCGCTAGGTACTTTACGTTCTTCCAGAGATCTACGATAAATTGCTGATAGAAAGGGGGCAAGTTCTTTAGCATAATCACTGTAGAATCTTAAGGGTATCTCGTCTGGTCCGGATGCTTTTCCGCTACTAAGTGATAGCAGTTGTTTTTCAATTCCGATATCGTTTATTTCAATATTTTCCATTTTGGCGTCCGTGCGACGGCTGAAGTCAGGGACCGTGTTACGATTTTCCGCAGTGAAACAGTTTCGGAACACTGAATTCAGTATTTCTGCCTTTCTTCGGTCGTCCTCTGTTTCGGTGCCATCGTGGTCAACGAGTGACTGAATAGGGGATTTAGATCCGCTTACCGATTTTACATATGACCAAAACTTTTTAGGTTTTTAAGAATGACACCATGTTTCACAATAAAATTTGTTATCTGGACTGCAGCCATTTTTTCAAATATTTTGGATAGCACTGGGAGGATAGAGATGAGGCGATAATTTCCCATATCCTCTCTTGATCCTTTTTTTGTCTAGTGCATACTTAAGCACACCAGGGATGATGGCTTGCTCAATTGACTGATTGATTATTAAGGACAGAGGGTGTGCTATTGTATCACATACAAATTTAATTACTTTGGTGGGTATTTGGTCTTGCCCTGCAGCGTTTTCGTTTCGTAAGGGCTAAATAACATTTTTTGTATCTTTGGCTGAAACTTTACTAAATGTCACAAGGGGGTCACTATTCTGGTCCAGGCCAGAGAAATTCACACTGTTTTGATAAGTATTCACATTTACATCGATATTGTTTCGTTTATGAGAAACTTATTAAAACATTGGGCTATTTGCGCATGGGTTGAAATAGTTTTGTTATTTTCTTTGATTTTTAAAATTTTCTGGTATTATCTGTTGTAACTAATTCTGATTTAATAACAGACCATACTGCTTTAGACTTATTCTTATATTCCTTTTAGGACTTCTCATTTAATATTCATCTGGCAGCTTTAACAGCACTTTTAAATATAACTTCATAATGTTTTGCATAGTTAACAAATTTTATAGTGCTTGATTTCTTCATCTAGCTCTTGTTTTCGAACACTAGTTACTTTTAAGCCTGGAGTAATCCAGTTTAGTTTACTTTTAACTTTTGGTGCCAGATCCTAGATGGGAATTATTCATTGAATACCTCTAAAACTTCCTAGAAAATTATCAGAGATCTCAGTGCCTTACACACTATTATTCATGGGCCATTTCACTGCATCCATCTTGTCATGGAATAGGTTCAAGTTACTTCTAATAAAGTCTCTTTTCATAAAACCTTTCTGAACATTTGGTTTACTTTTTTCTGACAGCTGAATAAACAATGCAGAATGGTCAGAAATTCCTAAGTGTAAACAATACTTGTTTTCACTGTCACTCACATAATTTGTTAAGATGTTGTCTATACAATTAGATGAATTGGCATTTTTCTCTAGTGAATTCACAAAAATTTAGTTTAATGTCAACAAACTGTTTTGAGTCACTGTCTTGACTTTCACATTAAAATCAGCTGCTATGATAATATTTTTCCTCTTTTCTTTCTTAAGTTTATTAAGAACACACTGGAGTTTGGACGAGACAGTGTTAGTTACTGCACTTCCCAGAATTCTGTAAATTGATATGGCTATTGTGTTCATGTCTTTTAGTTCAACACAACTACTTTCAAAGGAGCACTCCTCATTTAAATAATCAAAAACTGTCTTCATTTCATATGTTATGCAGGTATCGAAAAGAATGCATGTGCCCCCATGGGATCTTTCTTTTCTGCAAAAGCTGATTGCTACGTTGAAATGTTTCAGTTTATTTCGAATTTTTGTGGAGACACTAGTTAACCAACGCTCATTTAAACAAGCAATTTTGATATTTTGGCTTTGATTGAGAGTAATCTGCAGTTCTTCAGTTTTGATACTACCTGTCTTCAGACCATTTATATTCCAATGCATTAATATATATATATATATATATATATATATATATATATATATATATATATATATATATATATTACTTTTCTTTATCTGTCTAGGTACAGATTTTCGTAGCTTTCTTATCTCAGTGTTTTCTTCACATCACTTACTAATAAAGAATCCTTCAGATGGGCTGGTGGTGAGACTCTTCTCTTGTTAAGGAGACAGGTGACTCCTGTTGCTTCTGCTGTTGTTGATGTGTTTCTGTTATTGGTGTTGCTTTTCTCCTTTGGTTCACTTCATTAGACACTACAACTGGTTCTGTTACTTCCTCACTTATTTCCACAGGAGAGGCTGGAACTGCTGCTGCTGTTTTCAGGGTGCTAGAATAACTTTTCCTCTGAAATATTCCTTGTGTGGTATCTGCTGTTGGCACTGTATATCTACTGTCAATCTCTGAGAGGTCTTTCTTTTGTTCCGTTTCTGAGGTTTGGGATATATCACTGCACTTTGTATGAAACCGCTTAGCATTTTGTGGAACTGTTGTAATTTTCTGAGATAGAGGAATGGCAGTTCAACTAGATGTGTGGTGAATTGTCTCCATAGTTGCCACGATTTTATTACAGATGGGTTTTTCCAATGGCCATGTCTGGTGAAGAGATGATGGTGCATATCCCCTGTGTGGAGAAAGAATGTGTTCTGAAAGGCTTTGGTAATTTTATTGCACAGTCTGTTGGCTTTCTCTATTTCTTTGTTTACACAAGAGAAATTTGGAACGTCATATCTGTGCAGAATACCTACCAGTATCGTTCTTTGCTTTTCAAGTAACATTAGTGTTTTTAGGTATCTTGTAGCTCCTTTAAGATAGTTTTTCTAAATGTCGTTTGCGCCTGCTATTAGAACTGGGCAACGTTTATTATTGGAGCAGTTCTTGACGATTTCACACATCGGAGCTCCTGATTTAACGTAACTAGTGGCATTTACTTGATGATCAAATTTTAAGATGTTTGCGATTCCTCTGCCATGACTGTCGGAATATAAACAGATTTCACAGTTATTCGTCAGGTCATCACATAGTGTTGGATTGTCACTACTAATTGCTCTCGTCTTGTTTACTGCATGTGGCATGAATAAAGGTTTATTCGCTGCATCTAGTGACGGGTGTGATTGTTCTATGTTGCTCTTGCTTTTATTATTTACCTCCAATACTAATTTTCCGTTCTGAATAAACCTTGAATTAGTTATATTTGGTGTCAAACTATCGTATTTGTTGATTGGCATCACGTGACGGTTCGTCCATTTAGCAAGGGATATAAAGTTTTTGTTTTACTAACTGATCTGAGACACATCATTTGTTGACTTCACAGGAGTTTGAGTAATATCCCTTAGCGAATCTTCAAGCATGTTTTTGTTGTATGTTTTTCAGCGTTTTTCCTATTGTCAGCTCATCCAATTGCACATATTGGTACTTGTCGTTCGAAAAATCTACTGGTAAAACAACGATCTGAAAGTTGTATTTTATTGGGAGATGTCTTCATAATTTTCTTGCGAAAGGTCAAATGAGGAACTGAAACTGAGAATTATATTCCATTTTTTTCGATTTTTGAACTTTATGAAGCGCAGTTGTTTTGTTATTCTACAAGGATAAAGGACACATGTAAATCAAAAGCTTATGCCCTACAATTACAATTATAATAAAAATAATTTTTGTGAAATACTTGCAGCAAGACCACTCTGGAGGCCGCCCACTAGACTTGCTTACAAGGCAGTGACTTGCCGGCAACGATCATAGCCAGGCGACGTTTTCGTGTTTCGTGTATGAACTTTGGCAGTGTTGTGATGAAAGAATTGTTTACAAACTGAAACCGGTATTATGTAATGGATTAAATGTTAGACCATGCTAAATAAATGTGTTCGAAAAATAAAACATGGGAAGGTGAGGTTCTCATTTAGTTGCCCTTCTTTTCTATACGTAAATCTGTTCACATTTATTTTCCCACATCTAATGAAGGGAAATGATTATCATTCTTTTTGTGCTAAAACTCTCTGCATTTAAAGCAGTGTACGTACTATTTGGATTAGAATGAACAACAACATGTTTCATTTCACATACGAAAATAAATCAGCAACCATTTAACTGACGACGAGTTTTATTTTTCCCTTCTTCCTTGTTTTGTATAACTTCATAAATATGTCAAGTTAAATGGCGTTAAATATAGTACTCCCACACCGATGCAATGTTTGTGCAAATGGATATAAACATGAACTTTACTAGCATTATTATTTATATGATTTTTCAGTAATCAGGAATAGAGAACAATCATTTGTACTTTGATTTTTGTTTCAGACATAAGCTGTGGAGAGCACAAGCCAAAAAGATGAGAAGAAAACGAATACGGCAAAGAATTGCACAGGAGAGGGATACTTTGCTACAGAAAGGTTGATAACCGGATGTTTTAAATTTTTGCTGTTCCTAAAACTGCTGAGGCTACGTGAAGCACTTTTAGGTTCACAATTATGTTGTTTCTCTGATGTATTTGTCACTTAACACGAGTGTCAAAGTGAGCTCCTGTTCTCAAGATTTAAGATATTCTCTTCAAATATTTTCCACCCCTTGAACAAATCTGCTTTCAAATTTCTGCTTTTCCACTTGCTGTATAACAGAATTAACACTTACAACTTTTGCAAAAGTTAGATTTTTACCTCTGTGCTCTTTTTATTTATAGGCCTATACATTTTTTGTGTGTAGCCACAGCTGGTGAAAACTGTTATTTATTTCATAATTTCTTGTGTCTAACCTTTTCTCCCTTTAATTGACACTGAATGCTTCTCATCATCCTTGTCGTCATCATCTTTTCGACCTGCCCTGGTCCTAGTAATATTGTTACAATCTTAATTTGAAGTTTTCGTTTCAACTCATCATGGGATGTTCCAAAATGCTTCTGCTGCAGGACTAGCTATAATTCACAACTGTGTTTGGGATTCTTCAGTTAGGTATCAAGTTGACATATTGTAGCCTTTTTTTACTGATGTATGTGTACTACAATATTGTTTGCATTTAAAGTTCTTGTAAGCTTTCATTTCTTTTTGTGTCCCGTTTTGTGTAGGTTGCAGTGCAGTACATAAACATTCTGTTCTCCTTCCTTGCTATCATATCTTTGTCCCGATACAGTTCCACACTACCTTATAATGAATAAAATATGAGCTTACTGAGTATCGGACCAGATTTGTGATTGGATTCATGACTTCTTTGTAGAAAGAACTCAACATGTTGTTCTTAATGGAGGAATCAGCTGTAAAATTGATTTCTGGAGTACCACAAGGGAATGAGCTTTAGAGGAATGTTACTGTTTACACTTTATTTGAATGATAAGGTGGGTAGCTTTGGAGTTTACATTAGGCTACATACAGATGATGATGATGTGTTTTGGGAAGCTGCAATGCCAGAAAATTGAAGCAAAGTAAAGGAAGATGGGCAGATGATCACCATGTGGTGCGTGTACTAGCAGTTGGCCCTTAAAGTAAAAATGTAACAGATTGTACATAAATAGGTGAAGAGACTGACTGCTGTTCGAGTACCGTTATTTGTGATGACTGGAAATGATAACTGTCGCAGAATTCCTAGGAATAACTATCTGGAGTGTCCTAAAGTGGAATAACCACATAAAAATAATAGTATCAAAAGCAGATGCCAGGCCGAGATTCATTCAGATAACCTTAAATAAAAGTAATTCATCCACAAAAGAAGTGGTTTACAAATCATTTGTTCTGTGGATTCTTCGTTATAGCTCACAATACAACCTAAGTTGAATTAATCAAAGAGATAGAGAAAATCCAATGAAGAGTGGGATATTGAATCACAAGATCATTTAGTCTATATGAGAACCTTACCAGGAAGGGGAAGTGAGAAAAGATAGTCATACCAGAAATACTCTCCGCTTGCAGTTTCAGATGTAGAGGAAGACAAGGACACTGTACCTACAGTAGCATCACTTTTAGTAAAGCACTGCTGTGTTCAAACCAACTTTCTGGTTGAGGAAAGCTTCATTTAAACTCCTTAAACATTAAACATTTTTACTGACATATCTACAGCTTCCAGAAATCGTAATTTGAAACCAAGATTTAAGTTCTTTCACCCTTTTTGAGATGATATTTATACTGATTTGGCTTTTTGTGGAGTCTTTGCAACATATCAAAATTTTTCATTATTCCCATGGAATATTTATCTGAAATATTTTTAAGATTATGACTAGATCTTTATAAATGGACTTATGTTTTTGCTACTAACGTTAAAAACTCTTTTTTTAAAAAAAAACAGTCCTCCTAAATGTAGATTATACGAATGTAGGCTTGTTTTGTGACTTGAAATCTCCTGCTGTATTCATATATATGTTGTAAAGAAGGAGAATAGACCACATCCCAAATGTGATCTTGCATCAGTATTGTCAGCTACTTGTTGTAGTTCATTATGTCAAAGGCACTGTGTATTTCCCATCAAGATTTTCATGGCAAAGTGACTGACACAGCATGATGTTCCATTCTGAAACCATTTTGTTCATTACTCAAAATGTTGTGAGCACTGCCCATTGCTCACTAAACAACTCTGTTGGGTAGTAGAATGAAAACTGCTCCAGAGTAATGTCAAGCAGAGAGGGCTGTGAGATGACGTCAGCCACTGGTAGGCCCCTCTTTAGGGTGACACTGAGACAGGAGTGGCCTCTGCATGAAGAGAATATAAGCGCCGTGCTGCCTGGTCGTGGCCCAAGTTGAAGTTGAGCCGACCTATGAATGCTAGAGCATTGACTTAGAAATTGTATTGATATACTGAAGAGCTTGTTTAAGTTTGTCTGTCACTCCTTGCTTGCGACACGTCTATATCTCACAAAGTTAAGTGTTGTAATAATTTCCTATTAATACGATTTACTTGAATTGTTATCAAGTGATCCGAGGAAGCAGCTTTCTTGGGCACCCTATATTAGATGAGTGGGCAGAACACAACAAAAACTAATTAATTTTTGATGTTTTGAAGCAATATAGAATTGGTTTAATGTTTTGGAACTGATGTGGATAGCAAATTACACTAAGCTTAATCTTCCAAAATACTGTTTATTATAGGTCCTTTACTTGTCAATAAAGTCTTAATTATTCTTGAAGCAAAGATTTGTATTTTGTATTACTCTCCGGTTTATGTTTACACTCCTCTTGTCTTTTATTGGTTTGTTTTTGTTATGACTTCAGGTATTCACATCCTTGTTGCTCTTTCATGTTTTTTATTTCATATATACATCTTCAATTGGGTCACCCTTTCTGACATGTTCATATGTTTTACAACCCAACAAAGAACCCCCTACGTCCAAGTACCACCAGTTGTCTATCTGTGCTTCCCAGTTCCATTTCATTTTCATGAGAGCTGTAATTACATCTGCCATCTCAGTTTATTCTGATAAATTTGTTTATTTCTGGTCTCTCCTTGTATTTCCCAGCATATCCTTCTCACTGCTTGCTGAGCAACCCCAAGTATGCTTAATGAGTGATTTTTACTGTTACCAGTTGGAATTATATCTTGACAGCTTTATTTGTAGTATTCAGGAGGTTTCAGTACTTCCTAACATTACATTTTACTCATGACTTTTTATTTGAAAGTTGCAGTTGTTTGATAATCTTTCAAGATGTGCCATCACATTACTTGAAATGAAGTTTATGTTGTTCTATTTATTTAATATTATAAATATTTTTTATGTCACACTCCTTTGCTCACGTATTTCATGTATTTTTTTATCCATAAAGGTTATGGAAACAGTGCATATAATTTTCAGCTTCTCTTTCATTGATAAATCTCACCACAAGAATTGATCTGTTTGTTCAATGTGTTCTATTGACACTATTGCGAAGGAGGTTATTAAGAGCTGCGGAGTGCAGTAAGAGAAGGAAATGTCAAAAACTAAGTCTGTTTCTTGGTTAACATGCGCAGTTATTACTCTGCTACATTCTACTGATAAATATCCAGGACAGAAGCATGACAGTACATTAACCTTCACAAATTTGAATATTAATATCTGCTGCACTGTAGACTTTTTGCAGCCTCTAGCATATGGATCACAGCTGTTGTGCAAGTTTGTGGAAATGTCCCACATTCAATTTTTGAGCATACAGACTGACGTTATTCAGTTTTCTTCATACTTAGAGTATTTGCAGCTCAGTGCCTCGACATCAAAATCTTCTAAAGCAGTGTTATGAACTTCTAAAAAAACTCACAAAATTAATTTTATAATGATTTCTGTGCACATTGAAGTCATGATTGCATCAAATTTTTTTTATAAAAATATCTTTCTGTTTTAATTACTATATAATACTTTTGGTATAAAAATGAAAAACATCAAATCTGCACTAATAACAAAACTGTCAAACTATCGTGTCTGTCTGTCTGTCTGAACACGCTAATCTCCATAACTACTAGACGAATTTTTGTGGGGTTCCACATGTAACTTGACGGTAGCTTGGGGAGCAACAAATAGCCTTTATTTACCCAAAACTAGAAAAAAGGTTATTGTAATTTCAAGTTTTATTTTTATGGGACTTCGGAATGAACAGGGGGCAAGCTAGGGTAGTCCCTGCAGTTATGCAAAGCCACTGTGCTAGGATTGCATAGTACTAGAGCATCTGCCAAGTAGTGAGCAGAAGACCTGGGCTCAAATCCTGGTTGTGGTACAAATTTTCATTTGTCACTTCAGTCTACATGTATACAACGTAGTTGCTTGAGATTTGAAAAGATCTCTGACATCATATAGTTACATTTCATTAAAGCACATATTCCTTGGTTTCAGGCAATATCCCTGTTTCGGTCAGTGATGATATGATATTTCAATATAGTTGGAGAGCTTCTGCAGTGCTGATCGAGTTTAGGGGGAATAGAAAATGGACTGAGGCATAAATGGGAATTTGGGATAAGGAGGAGGAATGCTAGGGTAGTCTGTGCAAAGCCATTGTGTCAGGATGGCATAGTGGTTAGCACATCTGCCTTGTGAGCAGGAGACCTGGATTTGAATCCCGTTCTTGGTACAAATTTTCATTTATCGCTTCAGTTTGCATATATACATTATATATGTTTGAGACTTGAAAGCGTATCTGGAACGACATAGTTTTATTTGATTATCCAAAACTGTCTGTTCAGCTTAGTAGTTTGTATGTTTAAGCATCAGAAAGTAAACCATATAACCAGTAGATGGCACTGTTAGTTTTGTACTACACCAAAGAACCAATAGGTGGTGCCGTTAGTCTTTTCAGCTCAGTGTAAAATGTATTTTTGCAAGTTTATGTCACTGACAGAATTAAGCCCTGCAGTCTTATCTTTACGAATACAAACCAACAGCGAAATTGCTTGGGTAGGATACACAGATTTACTGATTTCACTTTGTGTATTAAAACTTAAAGACATTCCTTTGTTTCTTTCATTGTGTTTTATTTATGTTCTTTGCTGGAAAAATCAATTTACTAAGTTTTCTTTGTGATTTGTGTACCTACTCATTACATTCTGATTTCATTTTGTTCACGAATAAAAATACCTTGAAAACAGTTGAGGCTTTCTGAATACACCAGAACTCCTGAAAGACTGAAAACTTTGTGGTCTTAAGAATCCAGTGAATGTCATGACGGGAGACTAGCTACAGATCGAGAACGTCAGGCTTTAAGTCGCTCTTTGAAAACTCCTCTCAAAGAGGTGCAATAAAACTCTGATTGAGTGTCATGCATTATCTCTTTTCTCATTTATCAGAACCTATCACTCATAGAGGCTTAAATTTCCTTCTCTCCAATGTAACACCACAGAAGAGAAAAATTTTGACAGGAAGTGGCAGAGGTGAGCAAATTTTTATACCCTAAATCTTGATTAATCCTAACAGTTTACCATTTTAACATGTACAGTTTCAGGTGAGCTTATGTTATGCCACAACAATAAGCAAACTAAAGACCAGACACTGCAAACTGTACATGACTCACCCGTATTAATAAAGCAAACGAGCCCTTCCTTTCTGTCCCCAATCATACTACTTCAAATATTGTATATAAAGAAGCTTTATAAGTCAAAAATAAATTCCAGGCATACAGTCTCAAACACAGCTTTAAGTAAATAGTTGTGCTATGCCAGATTTCTTACCTAGTAGACAAGAGATTGAACATCATTTTTGTACCAAATTTTAATTTCTAGTGAATACTCAGATTTGTGAGAGTACACACCACTGACAGAAAAAAATCAGAACTGCAGATTTTGAGAGACGGTGATGAATATTTTTCTTTAACAGCATAAATGCTGTATTCACACTTTTTAAATGGGCAGACAGATCAAACACTATGACTACGAAGTCTTTCGCGACTGAGTCCTTGCATAAAAAGTTCTCTGTTTACTTGCCGTGTCAAATTTGGATCAAATCCCAAGCTTTCGACGACTACCTCTGTCATCTTCACCAGTTTTACCCCTGACGAAGATAGTCATCGAAAGCTTGGGATTTTATCCAAATTTGACACAGCAAGTAAACCGAGAACTTTTTAAGCCAGATCAAACACTACTTTTACTTATTTCAGGTTATTGCTTGGCTACACATTCTCATACTGGATTGCAATGTTATGCACATATCTTTTTCAGCTCCTTTATGACCTTTAGAGGAGGTCATGTCGTAAGGTTGTCTCCTTTGGAAGTTCCCTGGTATGTATGAGGGATACTCGGAAATTAAGTTCTGATTGGTCAAGAAATGGAAACCACTGTGAAAATCTAATAAAGTTTTGCACATATGTGTTCAACAGTGTCTCTAGTATGCCTGTCGATTACATCACTTCCCTCTTTTCAGTTCTGAGCTCATGGTGAGCACATAAAGATGCATAGAAAATAGTGTCTCCCGCCAAGTATGAGGTCCTTGTGAGAGATTTCGCCTGATGTTATGCAGCCCACATTACAGAACTGTCATACGGTTCCTACTTCATGACAGTTCTCGGTCGGGGCAATGAAAATGCTCCTGCAGTGTTTTTGATGGGAAGTGTTTGATCACCCACACTACAGCCCGTAATTGGCTCGCTCTGTGTTTCATCTCTGCTCACATTAACTACTGGCTGTGAAGACAACATTTTCGCACAGACAATGAGCTACAGATGAGTGTAGAGAATTGGTGGGAAGCACAGGTGACTGCCTTCTATGACAAGGGTATTACAAAGTTGGTACAATGCTACGACAGATGTCTGTGTTGGAATGGTGACTATGTAGAGCTATGGCTGGAAGCTGTAGCTAACTGTAGCAGATAAAATATTTCTGATTTTTGATGTGGTTTCCATGTTGCGATCAATCGGAACTTACTTTCTGAATAGCCCTAGTATGACCTATGATGGTATAGTGGGGAGGGAAGGGGTGTCTGAGGTCTGAGAGAGAGAGAGAGAGAAAAAAAAATTAGCTGTTTTGTGATTCACAAAGGGACAAACCATTACATAGAACTTTGCCACATATGTGGAATGAAATTAGAACAAAATGAAGATGGAAAAGCAGAACATAAGAAAATAAAGTAACTGAGGAAAAGACAACAGCAACAAATCAAGGCTTATATGTTGGGTGAGACTTACATGTGCAAAATAATAGTTCACCATTCTATTAGACTTCATCTGCTGACATAGCTGACTCATATTCGTGCAGGCAACAGTCAAATTCCTGTCCAGCCATCCAGATTTAGACTTTCTGTGATTTTCCTTAACAAATCCCAAGATGGTTCCTTTGAAAAGGTATATGGAGAGTTTAAAATCCAGGATTGAATGTAATTATGAGAAGAAAAGTTGGTTCTTACCATATAGCACAGATGCTGAGTCACAGATAGGTACAACAGAAAGACTCTCACAATCAAAGCTTTCGGCCATTGGACTTCGTCAACAATATTCTCACTCTCTCTCTCTCTCTCTCTCTCTCTCTCTCTCTCTCTCTCTCTCTCTCTCTCTCTCGCAAACACATCTCACACACACAAATGCAGTCTCAGGCAACTGAAACCAAATCATTTCAGTTACGTGAGACTGCTGTCGTGTGTGGGTTGCATTGGTGTGTGTGTGTGTGTGTGTGTGTGTGTGTGTGTGTGTGTGTGTGTGTGTGTGTTTGCATTTGCATTATGTGTGTGTATTGGCCATAAGCTTTAATTATTGTGAGAGTCTTTTTGTTGTGCCTATCGGTGACTCAGCATCTCCACTATATAATGAGTGGCAACTTTCATTCTCATAATATTGTTGTATGGACAGTTTCCTTCCTCATCCTTCCCAAGTTTGAGCTTGTGCTTGATCTGCAATGACCTCATTGTTGATTGGGTGTTAAACCCTAATATTCCTTCTTTTATGTGCTGATTATCATATTTCATCCTGCAAAATCCGTGAAATTGCTGGATCTGTAGTTACTTGACATAGAGCACATAAAACATGTTTAGTCTTGCATATGATCAAAGCATGATATTGTACAACACATGGCCTAAAATTTGCTGTTAGGGTACTGCCAACATTTCATGGTAGAAATTGTATGCTCGTGTTTAGCTTTCTGATAAGAGAACTTAATTGATTAACTTAATTATATAGTCTTTATACAACAGAAATCAAACAAAAAGAGAATTTAGTGATATTTGTGTAAAGAGTGAAAAATGCTGTAGTGGTGATAATTGCTTCGGTGAGTGTGCTTTGCATTGAAATAGCCTTAAATTTCATTGTATTGACATAACCAACCCATCAATCAATTTCAGAGCAAGAAGAAAGAGAGAAATCCCCCAGATATCAGGCATGGAAAGCGTCTCAAGAAGAACTAGAAAAATTCCAGGAAGAGGAAGAAGCCCGTTTGCACCAAGAAAGGCACAAAAAGTGGGAAGAAGATGAAGCAATGGCACAAAAATTGTGGCAGGAAAGACAGGAACACCTTGCAAGAGTTAAAAAAGAGAAAGAACAGCAAGAGGTAACGTTATCTGCCAGCAAATATCTTAATTTATAGTTTATATGGGATGAAAGATGGGTTTTGTGCTCCCCCTCATCTCTCCTCTCTTCTCCTCTCCCAGGTCCTCTCTCACCCTCATCTCCATTACAGCAGTAAAGTAGTTCAACAAAAGCTTGAAACGTAGTGCAATTTTCATATGCGTAAGTGTAACTGGGTGTGCCACTCACTATTCACCTACAATAATGTCATTACTCATTTTTCTTGCTATCCAGGAATTTCTCTTATTGAAATACACTGTGTAATATTTTGAAGAAATGAATGCATTGTATTTACAAATTTGCGTGACATAGTGTTTAAGGTTTTATGCATTAAGTATATGATCTGGCCTAAATTTGTATTTGTTTGTGATAGGCAACTGCGGAAGGAAGGAAATATTTTTAAACTTTTTGTTTTTTTGTTTTGCATCCCTGATTGGAGTAGAAGCTATTGCACATTGTAACACACTGTTGAAATATTTCGTAACAAGAATGATGACAATGTTGTTCTTTTTTGACCATTCACAGTTTTCACTTAACTCATACTGTCAAAAGCGATATAAGTCTGTTTATTTATGGTTATGTGTACAGGACAGTCACGGAACCAGTAAACTGTGAATAACAGTAACAACACTCAATAACCATTCAAATTATCATAAAAATTATAACACTTATGACACTTAGTGCAGGGAGCACCAGTTAACCTTCTGCATAAATAAATGTAACACATTTTACAAAAACAGGCAGAAGGACTCATTATTGTTCAGTTGCATGATTGGTGAACAGCCATTGGAAGCAGCAATAACCATGGAATATCTAGGGAGTGTGCATCTAGAGTGTCCTAAAGCAGAACAATTATGTAACATTAGTTACATGAAACTCAGTTGCCAAAATGACATTCAGTGAATTAATCCTAGAGAAATGAAAGTTTTGGTGGATTAATCCTAGAGAAATGAAAGTTTTGGCTTACAAAACCTTTTCTAACCTATTCTTGAGTATTGTTTGTGAGATGAGGAACTAGAGGAGATAGAGAAGGTACAAAGAAGACCACATTTTGTCATGTGTTTGTTTAGTAAACATAAAAGCATCATGGAGAAGCCCATCAAAATCCAATGGCACACACTAAGGGAGAGGTGCTAGTGCATCATAAAGAGATTTACTGCCAAAGTCTGAGAATGTAGATTCAAGGAAGAGTCATGAAGTATTGTTTCATACAATATTAATATTTCATACATGTGAGTTTGTTGAGTTTGTAACTCTCTTTTCCCCTCCTAGTCCCATCTAGTGGCATTGTGCAAACTGGACATATCAGTTTCTCCAGTATAACCTGCTGCCTGTCGAAAAATGTTATAAATTTCAGTGTTCCTAGCTGGACCTTCCAGGGCCTTTGTGCAAGCAGGTACTGCTGAGTGGCCATTGAGAATGGATGTGTCAAGTAGCATGGAGACTTTGCAGCTAGCATTCGTTTGTATTGGCCAGCCCAGGGCCGCAGCTCGCAAACACATTTCGCAGTTTGTAATATTATGGAATAAATATATTTTTATATAACAGGTTGTTTTCCGTTTTATCATGGGAGTGGAAATGAGGAGGGAACAATGAGTCCTTTTGCACTATGTGCTCAAACTCAAATATACCAATGCAGGACCAGAGGCCTATAAGTGAATTGCATGCAAGATGAAATAGACATATTTGCTTCTTTAATGCATAAGATTAAAAGATAAAAGTGGACTTAATAGTCAAAATTAAACAATGGAAAATCCAGTTTGGAATAGCAAAAATATGAATTAGGATAGACTGCTAGTAATGACATAGAGGAGGCATCATGTAGTAAACAATACATTTAAAAGTAGACTTTTGGATATGAATCAGTTAGTCTTTATGTTATAATCGTAGTATATATAATCAACTTATCATAAAACAAGAACAACTTCGAAGTTATTAAAAGGTCTTTTTTTTAGCTCCTTATTCGGCAGGAGTGGGAAGAGCAGCAAAGAAAAGAACGTGAAGCTGAAGAGGCTGAAAGAAAACTTACGGAAGAAAAACAGCGTAAACAGGTAAATTAGATTTCCATCAGTAGAAGTAAATAATTCAGTTTTGAAATATTCATATATATTCTGATCTTGCTATAACCATAAATAACTGTTTACCAGGCTATAAGACAACCTCCTTTCTTTGGAGAGGTTTTGTTAGAAATTTTTATTTTTAACATGTTTTAACAAATCAAAATTACAAATTGGTCTGCTATTATAAAGCATGTTAAGATGTGCCAAAAAAAAAGTTAACACCATCTATTGTTAACAGTAGTGGTGTTTTCTTATATTGATTATATGAAGCAGATAGTTTTTTGTTGAATGTCACAGGTAGCTGCTAAGATAATGTTGTTCTGGATCTTAACGTAAGTACCATCCTCTTCACAACTCTAATCCACCACCTTGTACTTTCTGTAAATTCTGTGATGCAAGCAGTTGGAAAATTCCCCTTATCTCCATTGCCTTTATTCAGATAATTTCTCAAGCAAACAAGAAGTTTTCACTGTGTGTGCCTTGCATGGGCTGCACAACCTGCTGCTCCAATTTATGAAACCTGCCATGATTTGGGGTGCTGAAAGTTTGACATCTAGAACTAGTGATCTTAACTTGTTTTTCATCTAACACCATCTACGAACATTAATTCCATGATACCAAATTTTCTTCCTGCTGCATAGTCTTTTGTGATCTCTGCTTCATGAACCACAATTAACTGAAAATTAGTGTCATATTGCCTGCATGGACCAACTGTGAATTGCAAAATCATAGATCCACATTCCTCAAGAGAGGCGCAGTTGTGATTTGCATCCATTATCAGTCATTGCAATTTACTGTTCTTACTGCATTGACAGTTTAAGCTAACTGAATAACAGCAATAAGTTATCCTATCAGCTCACAAGTGTTGAAAGAGCTGAAATCAAACCAATGTGGGCCAAAGTATGCTCCATCATGTGTTGCCAATCTTGAAAACTGACGGTCCTGTCGAACGGTATCTGCTTTAGCACTGTTTGAGCGTTGTGTTTCTTTTGTTGTGCCACATTTTGAGTGTTCTGTGTGAAGATATATATATTGGAATTAATTTGTTTCTTGTAGAAATGTATAGTATTGTTAAGTATTTTTGTCCATTTAAAAAGTCTGTTCAATCCCCAACACATCTAAATTCAGGAAAACTGCAATTTAAACATGATACATGTTCATAAAAAAGCGTGGTATGATGGATGCATTCATGACAAAATTGGCTGCCAGCTCAATACAACCCTCCCCACATTTAGCCAGAAAGATAACACTGCACCCAGTCCCACACTTATGAAATTGTCAAATAATATCTGCATGTGACCTCAACTACCAAAGCTTCCTGTACAGATACGAGACATCCCTTACATTAAACTATTACATAACATAAAAACATTCAGTGAATGTAAGAAAACCTTGTGTTTTACAGATGACAGATTGGGGCTAAAGTCTTGTCTTGTAGTTGGTTAAATATAGTGTTCACAGTAAAGCAACAGTCTTTCTATTAATGATGAGCCATGCATTACTCTCCTATTCAACCCCTAATTCACTATACTTCCTGCAAAACCTTGTTAGGTTGTAGTTTGGTGTTTTATGTTCTTTCCTAGTTTATTCTCTGTGTGAAAGCTGAAAAATATGACCAGGAGTGTATAAAACCAAGATAGATGTACAAGATACAAAAACATACAAATTTAAGTGAAAGCAGCCTCTCCACATTTAGTGTGCATCTTCACGAAAATCAACACACTTCATCTTCATTTCCTTGTGCTTTAGTTCCGCTTTGGCCCAGGGTCAGCATGGCTATTGGCAGATGTAGCATGGTTAGTTTAATGGTTCATTGGATCCCCTCCCCGTCACCACCCTATTATGCCCTCTCCCCTCAGGACAGAATGTGTATACTCCATCTGTCTTCATACAGTGTTATTCATCTAAAAGTTAGCAAAAGTGTTCTAAATATTTGATAATTGTGTAACTGAAGTGTGACTTGGGTACTGACTGGTCCTAATGGGTTGGGGGAAACCACCTAAAAACCACATCCAGGCTGACATGCACACTGACCCTTGTTGTTAACCTGCTGGGTGGATTCGATCCAGGGCTGGCGCACCTCCCCATCGTGGAAGCTCCACCTTAACACACACTACTATCTGGGTGGGTTGACATTCTACAAGAGACATGTACGCTAGTCCTCCAGTTGTCTTAGAGCTGAAAAAAGAAGTTACATGAACATCTTAGAGGAAATCAAAATCAACACGTTTGGCAAAAAATCCATATAACATTTTAAACAAACAAACAGAACTTAGAAATAAAAAATTATTATTGAGAACTTTTGACAAAATTTTTGTCAATGAGAAGTAATTCAGAACAGAAAACAATCCTAATTCTACTTATGATTTAAATGATTTCCATCAAAGACGTAAATTAAATGATAAACAATATCTCTATTACGTAAATTGATATTGTAACAGTCATGCACAAACATTACAAAAACAGTAGGTCATAATTGAAGAATAACATATAAGGTCTTATAACACAAGTAAAAATTACGCATACAACCAAATAATACTGATAATAGCTCAATTGTATGTAGGTACCATTTGGGAATGACCCATCAGTCAAAACTGGCAGTGGGAAATAAATACAACCATATACATTCCATACATTTTTTTTAGGCTGCGAACAGCATACACAAGAAATATTCACCAAATGTGGAAGTTTTAAAACTCCATCTGAGTGGTGGGGAACATTCAGGAAGGCAACTTGGTGTGCAAAAGAGCCTTGGATATCTTATATAGGAAGAAATGTATAATCATTAGGATATCCATAGTCTCTAAACAGATTCTGACCAGGGATCCTCCTTGCGGAAATAGGGTGCACCACTATTGCGATCAACCACAGTGATTACTTGGCAGATGATCTCCACTTTCAAGCCTAACTGCAAGGATTTCATGCCTGAAATTCAGTATGACCCTTAGCGTATTTCCTAATCCCTGGAAACTTCCTAGAACCATTCATGTGGTTCTGTCTTCCTTCTTTTATTTGTTTCCAAAAATTAAAGACCCTAACACCACATTTTAGCTTGCTTAATCAACAATCATCGCCACCTAATTATCCACAGCTTAAATCAAACATAAATGTTAACACCCACTTCTTTCATGGCTTGTCTACAATTCTTATCCCATTATTACCTTGAGTTTTATCTGACGCTGACAGTGCCACGTCCCTACGCATCAATATCTGCCATACTGATTGCAGTGCTAAAACTGTCTTCTACCATCATTTTAATAATTCCAAACCTGCCATATCATTATTTATAAATACAACACACCATATCATCCCTCACACCTACAGTTTTGCATGGAAGACACGTTCATAGGCACTTGCTTAGTACCCACATATGCAAATTTGTTTATGGACTCCGTAGGAAGGTCTTTTTTAGCCACTCAAAAGCAAAAAACCCATAGTCTTCTTCATTTTTAGGGTTCCATATCTCAGTTGGTAAAAATGGAATCCTCATGAGACCACTTTGTTGTCCTTCCGCCTCTGTCTGTATATCTCACTTTTAAAAAAACCTTTTTCTCAGGAACAGATAGGTGTATCAAGCTGAAATTTATGTCACTTACTAAGGTGTATTGTCCCTTGTCGGTATAATAAATCTTAGCTTCGAAGTTAGTGCTCAAGGGATGTGACCATTTATATGACATTTTTTGATACAAAGTCACTCATCAAAACCTATCATGTACTTTCTCTTGGTCTAAAATCACAAAATTTGACAAGAAGAAAGATTCCACGGTACAAGTAAAGGGAAACATCCAAAAGTGTTAATTTATAATTATATTACACGAAAATAAATTGTCATATGTTAACCGACTGCCAGTCTGTCCCTCCATCAGCAAGACCCCTTTTTCTCAGAAATTAATGGATGTATCAACTTGATATTTGTGTCATATATGGAGGTCTATGGTTCTTTGGTGGTGTAAAAAAAGTTAAGCTTCTAAGTCAATGAACTCAAAAGGCATGGTCATTTAAGTCATGTATTTTGGTACCCAGAAACTCACTCATTAAAGCCTACATGGTACTTCCCGTTGACTTAGAAAAATGGAATTTGGCAAGGAGCAAGGTTTCAAGAATACAAGTTAAGAACAAAAAATCTGAAAATTGTTAATTTGCACTAATACCACAGGAGAAAAATATTCCTTTGTAGTCATCTATTATCCGACTTCAAACTTGAAATTAAAACATTCTCGAAAGCCTTGAAATCCCTGGGATCAATATTCTGCAAGTATCAATGTTGATAACAGGCAAAAATTGTTGAGATCCTCAATTCCCAGAATGGATGAACTGTCTATATACACAATTAATTCTCTACGGCACCCTCAGTGTGTGAGTTGTACTCGCACCTTTATTTTTTTTTAATTTTTTTTTTTTATTCCCCCCCCCCCCCCCCCCCATCATTATTTCTACCAGGGGCAAAACAGATAATGCAGGTGTGCACATTGTGCATTTTGGTTTCACAGCCTTTCAATTATTCCAGCCAGTCAGTGAAAATTGCGACTGGTTACATAAAGTAGTTCATGTGTCTGCTTATCATAAATTTACTCAACAAATATGGCTCTCTTCAGCTCCCCCTACAAATAAAAGACAAAGGGATTTATTTACGATGGACAGGGTCATACAGGAGGGTTCATCATCCTAGCCATTTTTCGAGGGGCATGTTATTGAAAGTAGCATATGTACACTCAGCCATCATACACATGACTGTGCTTTAGGGACCAGGTATAGCACTTGCTTTACATCTGGAAGTTGTTTGTCAATATAAGCCTGCTGCAGCCACCACAGCATCTTGGGGAGCAAGCCACGCTGATGTGTGGTGCACAGGACATGGTAAACAGCACTGTCAATCTTCCATTGAGAAACAATCTAGGTTTAACCAGGGTTCATACCTGGTCTGCAAAAGACATCCATGAGTATGGTGGCCAAATATGCAGGGTCACAACCTGCATGTACTACAGAATTTGAACAGTAGTATAGAAATTACCTCAGCCTCCATTGTATGTAAGCCAAAAGATCTGTCAGTTTGTAAATGATTGCAAATGATATTTTCTGAAACACTAAAGGTATGGAATTTAGCAGGACTTTGACTTAAGTTTGCCCAAGAAGGACCAAGTGAATGGTCACTGACAATACCATCTGAAACATTCTCATCAATGACAGTTAATGTGACAGTTCAGACATTAGTAAGGTGTCCTCCAGTACCAGATGGCAATTGCATGAATTGGTTATACCATTTCTACCAAAGGTCTCTTCATTAGTAAATAGGACTGCTTGACAAAAAGTCAAGAATGGTTGTGGCTTGTTGCAGAAAATATTGACAAGATGTCTTTCTGAAGGAGAAAAATATACTTGAGAGGTCGAAAATCGTGGTAAGTCACTGGATATGATGTCGCTCATCAAATGCTGAAGCATATGTGGCACGTTTTTTCTCCGTATAGTCCTGATAGAAAAGAGTTCTGGTCACCCCACACTCAAATTGATGGTGATCTGGGTCACAGTAGACCATCAATCATCACATATGACTGTGAGTGCAATGTGTTGTTTGTTCGTCAGATACTTGTCGTTGTGTTCTGTGATGGGTTACTCATGTAGGTACAGTTTCTCAGTGGTATAGGAGATTCACAATTGACACTGTTGATCTGAATAACATGAATACATGTATAATTTCTGCTGTTATGTGACCATGCATTTTGCACCAATTATCACCCACATTCAAAGTCAGTTAACTCATGACGTACTAGCATGTTCATTACATGTCTGTCTATAAGAGATTGTGTAAGATAACATGTCTACACTCACACCATACCTTGCATCTAGCTGCAGTATTCGTACTTCATACATTGCACATCTTCAAATTGGACATCCATTCCTGACATTTTTTGCCATTCATTTAACATTTGCAACAATTTTTGCACGTGTCACAGATGACAGGGATAGCAGCAGTTTTCACGTAAAATACATAACCAGGCTCTGGACATACACCAAGGTGGTAGATCAGTTCCCTAAACCTGTTACTGGATTGTGAATATGCCTTCTGCAAGCTGTCGTTCCATTTACTGGTTTGAAATGAAAATAATTTCACAGAAATGCTGATAAAGATATAGAAGTTATTAATTTTGAGTGATACCCTCTTTGGGTATATTGTGCTTAGAAATTCTGCATTGTGTCCTAATATTTCCAGTTCACTTCACCGTCCCATATTGTTTCAAATATCAATAGCGCTGCACGTAGTTCATGCAGCAGACATTGCACAACAAAAATTAGGCATAAGAGAAATATCAGAAAGTCATCTATCAAGCAAAATATGTGTTTCTAGGTTTATATAAATCAACTTGTTTTATTATGTGAGTATTCAGTCACAGCCACTTACATTATTATAAACTTGTTGACTTTGTGTATTACTTTATAATTGTTGTTGGACGCTTTTCAGGGCAGTGGTAGTTCAACTGAATAACTTCCAATATGACATGCCTTTCTTTTTCTGTGATAAAAGTCTTGTGTGGAAAGAAGAGAAAGTTACATAGTAGATTCAGTGTTGCAATTTTGTTCAATTACTTTTTCACTATAATTAATGTACAGCACTTGTTTCATTTACGTATAACAGTTGATAGTGAACACAAAAAGTAATCACTTAAGAGTTCATTTTGTTATAACGTCAAGTTGAACACACATATTCAGAACGACACAACGCATATAAGTCACAGAGTAAGTTGACAAGCAAGACATGTGCACACGTTAACATTTGAATGAGCACTGAGTCCCAGTCTAGCGGCCGCTGCTCGGCTGGCCGCTTAGGTGGCGCAGCTGCTGCATGGCTGGCAGACAGCGCCGCACGTAGAGGACGCACGTAATTGCGCGGCGGCGCTTTGAATCATCGGCGAGTCACAACACTTTTCCCCCCTTTGAAATTGTTGCACTGGTCCTGATGGAGGTGTCCTGGAGATGGCTAACGTCCATAGGCGTTGTTTGACTCGCCGTAAAGTCTCGAGGAGGAGGCTTCCCGTACGGACGGAAGTGTCCCCGATGATAACGGGTCGAGATGACAGGAGACGTAGGGGTCGAATCTGCTGGGTCCGTTGGCATCCGTTCTTGTGCTGGCATAGCGATGACGGTGAGAGGGTTGCATTGTGAGTATTGAGAGATGCCAAGATCCCGAGCATCAGGTAGAGCCGAAGGTGGTGTAACGGCATTCAGAACAGGCGTTGCCGGCACACGAGGCCGAAGCTGGTCCGAATGACGCACTGCAACACCCGTGTCCGTCTGGATTTCATACAGGTGTCGGCCGCGGTGTCGTAAGATGCGGCCCGGGCTCCATTTTGGCCGCCTGCCATATCCCCGTACCCAGACGTGGTCGTCGGCGGTGAACTGGCCAAGTGAAGGCACCCGCGGCCGTGAGGTGGGAGGCCGCAGAAGGTGAAGTAGCGTGCGGGGCTGTCGGCCATGTAAGAGCTCAGCCGGGCTGTGATTGCCCATGGGGGATGAAACGGTAAGACGCCAGGAACTGGAGAAGCGCCTCATCAGCAGCAGAAGAAGTCAGAAGTTTCCGCATCTGAGCCTTAAATGTGCGGACCAGTCATTCAGCCTCACCGTTTGATTGTGGATGGAACGGCGGGGCCGTGACATGCATAACGCCGTGACGAGCACAAAAATCCACAAATTCGGAAGAGGCAAATTGTGGACCATTATCAGTAACAAGAGTAGAGGGGAGGCCTTCCAAAGAAAAAATGCGGGCGAGAGCACTTGTGGTTGCCGCGGTCGTAGGCGACGTGCAACGGACAATGAAAGGGGAGTTAGAGTAGGCGTAACTTACAAGGAGCCAATAAGTACCTAAAATGGGTCCCGCAAAGTCAGCATGAATGCGCTCCCAGGGCTTCTCAGGCGAAGGCCACGGTGACAAAGATGACTTCGGGGCAGCGGCCATTGACGCACATGGGCTGCAGGCGGCGACCATGCGTGCTATTTCACAGTCGATGCCAGGCCAGTACACATGACGGCGTGCCAGAGATTTTGTGCGAGACACACCCCAGTGCCCTTGGTGAAGGAGGTGCAAGACTGAAGCACGCAAAGACGCAGGTACCACAACACGCGGCGAAGCATTGTCAGTGGAAAGGAGGATAACACCATCCCTAGCCATGAGGCGGTAGCGCAAAGCGTAGTAGTTCCGCAATGGATCAGAAGTCTTAGCGGACGGGCGATCTGGCCAACCCTTCTGAATACAGCGTAAAACCCGGGAGAGGGTAGGGTCAGAACCCGTAGCAGCCGCAAGCCTGTCCCCAGTGATGGGGAACCCGTCCACAACCCGCTGCTCGGCAACATCCAGGTGGAAACACAAAAGTTCGTCCCTATTGAATGCCAGATCAGGACCCATGGGAAGGCGAGACAGAGCATCAGCATTTGCATGTTGAGCCGTTGGCCGGAAATGAATCTCATAATTGAAACGAGACAAGTAAAGAGCCCAACGCTGGTGGCGGTGTGCAGCCTTGTCGGGAAGTGACGTTGATGGATGAAACAAGGAAACAAGTGGTTTGTGATCCGTAACAAGATTAAATTTTGAGCCATAGAGAAAAACACCAAACTTATGAAGAGCATAAATAATGGCCAAAGCTTCTTTTTCAATTTGAGAATACTTTTGTTGGGCATCCGTGAGCGTTTTGGAGGCATAAGCAATGGGTAGTTCCGAACCGTCAGAAAAACGGTGTGCAAGGACTGCACCGACCCCATATTGAGAGGCGTCTGTGGCAAGAACAAGATGTTGGCCAGGTCGATAAGCAGCCAGGCACGGGGCCTGTATCAACATAGTCTTCAATTTCTGGAAAGCCGCATCGCATGACGCGGACCAGTGAAAAGGCACGTTTTTATGCAACAGGGGATGCAACGGCTGAGCCACCGAAGCCGCAGATGGTAAAAACTTGTGATAGTATGCTATCTTCCCCAAGAAGGCCTGCAGTTCCTTAACAGATGTTGGGCGAGGAAGGGCATCGATTGCAGCGACAGTTTGCTGAAGCGGACGAATACCATCCTGAGAGAGTTGAATCCCCAAGTACGTGATAGATGCCTGAAAAAATTGTGATTTCTGAAGATTACACTTAAGACTGGCAGTCTGTAAGACATGAAAAAGTGTGTGGAGATTTTGAAGATGTTCTTCAGTGGTGGAGTCAGTGACAACAATGTCGTCCATGTAATTGATACACCCAGGGACAGGGAGCAATAATTGTTCCAAGAATCGCTGAAAGAGAGCAGGGGCACTAGCAACCCCGAAAGGCAAGCGTTGGTATTGATAGAGGCCGAAAGGCGTGTTAAGGACCAGAAACTGCCGGGAAGCAGCGTCGAGAGGAAGTTGATGATAAGCTTCCGACAGGTCAATTTTAGAAAAATACTGGCCTCCAGCAAGTTTAGTGAACAGTTCTTCAGGTCGGGGCATAGGGTAAGTGTCGATGAGGCATTGATCATTTACAGTGGCTTTGAAATCGCCACAGAGACGAATATCACCATTTGGCTTAGCAATGACAATGACAGGAGAGGACCACTCACTGGAAGTGACAGGAAGCAAGACCCCTGAAGTAGTGAGACGATCCAGCTCCCGTTTTACCCGATCATGAAGGGCCACAGGAATGGGCCGAGCCCGAAAAAACTTAGGCCGAGCAGTGTGTTTGAGCGTGATAAGAGCTTCAAAGTCGTTTGCACGGCCTAACCCAGGAGAAAAAAGGGACAAAAATGTCGTCGACAAGGAATCCAATTGAGCATAAGGAATAGCATGAGAGACGATATTGACAGAGTCATCTATGGAGAACCCAAAAACACGAAAGGCATCGAAACCAAAAAGATTCTCTGCGTTACTCTGGTCGACCACAAATATGGGAACAGTGCGAACGACGGATTTGTAACATACCTCAGCATTAAATTGTCCCAAGAGAGAAATCTTCTGCTTATTGTATGTCCGTAATTGCCAAGTGACAGGTGACAGGAGTGGAGAACCCAATTGAAGATACGTCTGAGAATTAATTATAGTGGCAGCAGAACCGGTATCCACCTGCATGCGAACATCTCGACCAAGGATTTGGACATTGAGGAATAACTTCCCTGAAAGGGAAGAAGTGCAATTGACAGACATCACAGAATCAGAATCAGCGTCATGTTCATGAACATCATGTATGCGGTCGGATTTGCAAATGGAAGACACATGACCTTTCTTTTTGCAATTGTGACACACAGCCCAACGTTGGGGACAATCCTCGGTGAATATTTCGTAAAACACCGCGGACATGAAGGAAGTTGCCGGGGGTTTTGCTGCAGTTTCTTAGCGGGTTGTTTACGGTTATGCCGCGGCTGCGCGTGGGAGCGCACTGTGGCCACGTCGGCCGGCGGGGACGCACCGCACGCGTCGTCAACAGCGCACAGAGGTCGTATTTCCCTGACATCACCCCATGCCTCTGTTTGCACCCCAGTGGCGCGAGAAATTTCAAAAGACTGCGCAATGGAGAGAACTTCATCTAGAGTCGGATTTGCCAACTGAAGGGCACGTTGCCGAACTTCTTTGTCGGGCGCCGACCAGATAATAGCATCCCATACCATGGAATTGGCATAGGATTCTTTGTGAACGTCAGTAACAAATTGACACTTTCGACTGAGGCCGTGAAGTTCAACAGCCCAAGCGCGATAGGATTGATGCGGTTGTTTTTTGACAACGATAAAAGGCAACACGAGAGGCTACCACATGCGTTTGCTTTTGAAAATAGACAGACAGAAGTGAGCACATTTCAGCAAAGGACAAAGACGCAGGATCCTTCAAAGGAGCCAATTGCGACATCAACCGATACATTTGAGGTGAAATCCAGGAAAGGAACAGAGACTTACATGGTTGTTCGTCCGTGACATGAAATCCCAAGAAGTGATGTCGAAGACGTTTTTCATAATCAGACCAGTCTTCCGCCGTCTCATCGTAAGGAGGAAAAGGAGGTATAGCCAACGACGAGAAATGCCCCGCATTTGACACCACGATGAAATCGCGAATCGCCGCCGTCAGAAGCGTTTGCTGTTCAAGGAGACTTTGCAATAGTTGCTCGACAGTAGCCATGGAAACCTGTGGGTCAACGGTGAAAAGGAAAAATCCACTACCTCGTCGCCAATTGTTATAATGTCAAGTTGAACACATATATTCAGAACGACGCAACACATATAAGTCACAGAGTAAGTTGACAAGCAAGACATGTGCACACGTTAACATTCGAATGAGCACTGAGTCCCAGTCTAGCGGCCGCTGCTCGGCTGGCCGCTTAATTGGCGCAGCTGCTGCATGGCTGACAGACAGCGCCGCACGTAGAGGACGCGCGTAATTGCGCGGCGGCGTTTGAATCATCGGCGAGTCACAACACATTTAATTAAGACATGGTCACTCGATATGTAATAATAATATAAAAAAAAAAAAACAGAGGTGATTGCTGACACACTGCATGTGTTTTATTTCATTTGCATATATTCTTCCAGAAAAAGAAAGAAATTTTTTGTGCTCAGTGTTACATTGTTGTAAAAGTAACCTCAAGTTTCATTCTTAATTAGTTTTGGAAGGTAAATTAATTTTTATTTCTCATTCTTATGTTTCAGGATGAATTGCTAAAGCAGATTGATGACTTCATAAATAAGGTGAGATGTGCTCCTTGTTTTTGTTGTTATACCAGTAACTTAAATAGTGTAATATTGCCTCCTTCTTTATGTTAGACCACTGAAAAAGTAGATGTCACCTCTGAGCACAATTTAATACATAAAAAAATAGAAGGTATTGAACTAATACACATATGCAAAAACCAAAGATTTACAAGCTTTCAGAACCTTGAATTTCTTCACCTGCAGCAAAGGACTAGAGAAAGGTACACATTCAGCAACTGTGAAGCGTGTTGATACCTAGCTTGTTCTGTCCTGATAGGTGTTAGTTGATGTATGATCCAAAAGCGTCTCTGAATGATCTTTTAAATTTTTAATTTTTTAACTGTCTCTGTTTCTCCAACAACACAGATTATATTAAGCACAAATTATTTATTGGTAAATCTCAGAAAGTAATAGTTCCTGACTCTTCTGGAAATACACAAAATGACAGCTTCTGTAGCTGGATACCTCGTGGACAACACAGTACTCTGGGAATGTGTTGAAAAACTCATGCATTAGTGCGGGAGAATACTGTTGATAGATTCAACTGGGCAGGCATTCAATTGTGAACCATGTGCTTGTGCACCCACATGCCTTTGGTTTGTTCACAGATAACACGACTGTCAGTTGAATTGTGAGCAAAAACAGTACTGAATTAAGTAGGCACTCAGGTAGTATGCCAGCCAAATGTTGACAGTAGGTAACAACAAAGTCCAAATTGCAGTCCAGGAGAAAACCATGTAACGCAGGCACATTATCAATATGTACACTTGAGAGCTTGCTGTAAAAATTGGCTGAATGCGACAAGTAAGACCATGATGGTATGTGGCAGCCCTTGAATCAGCTGGAAGTGTGTTGCCATTTGACCTGGCACCAGCAGATGTGGCCTTCCGCACTGTGTATTGCAACCTCACTGGATTTGTATATAATAATATTGACTGATCCATTGATATCTCTGCTGGGATTACCAGACTTTCCTCCTCCTTTTTATTAGTGAAAGGATTCTGGTTTTGAGAGCTTGAAGTAATGATGTGAATTAGAATTTGTAATTAATTATCTGAAATCCATTTTCTTTTCAGGGAGGAGAAATGCCACAAGCTATAAATGTGTCTACAGAAACCAATCCAGACAAACCTCTATGTCCATTCTTTTCTAAAACTGGTGCCTGCAGATTTGGTGACAGATGTTCCCGGTATGTGATTCTCTCTCTCTCTCTCTCTCTCTCTCTCTCTCTCTCTCTCTCTTTTTCTCTCTCTCTCTCTGTGTGTGTGTGTGTGTGTGTGTGTGTGTGTGTGTGTACATACGTGCATGCGCATATGCTAGCAGATGTATGTGCAAGCATATTCATGGACGGTCTCACATCAAATGTTTCTCAAGACCTGGATTTATCATAGCAAATCTTTACATGTTTCTCTGGATTCATAATCCATATTGATGTGTTGTTCACTCCACTGTTTTGACGTATTTGTCTTATTTCATCTCTGTTGTACATTTTATATGTTGAATTTTGTTTGCAACTGTTTGTTGCTATTCTGTACTATTTGATACAGTAGCTGGAGCCGACAGGCTAGGCTTTTCCTCTGAGTTCAACTTATTTCTGGCACATTTTTTAGGTGCTGTATATATATATATATATATATATATATATATATATATATATATTATTGATAAGTACTTGGGTTGTCAGTTTTTGCAGGTTAGACAGGGTATCCTTTATGACTTACTCAAAATTTTACCTCACCGTTTATAAGAAAAAAAGAGATGTTTGAGATATCACCTATATGCAGTGTATTATGAATGATATATTGTTTTAATGTTGAAGAAATGTTGTAATTTTATTGTATTATTATTATCAGCATTATATTTAGTGTGTGACCAATTTCTGCTTCCTTAAGACATAAAGTGAGTATTTGTATTCTAAATTCTCTGTTCGTGAATAAGAGCCCAGAGTTAGCTTTAAAATGATTGTCAATAGAAATCAGTTGTCAGTGTTAATTATCTTTACCTCCAAAAATATATAAATAACTTTAATGAAAAATAAACTGAAAAGCGAATTTGTCACTTTCTTCATTGTCCTGCAGTTTACATCTACCTTACGTAATCTACTGCATTTGTCATGTAACATCACCCACTTGCATATATCAGTAACAGAAAATGCTGTACTGCATAGAATATCTACATGTGCAGTCGTGCATCCTCTGCATAACTGGAAATGATACCATTTTCATGTGCTTATATTATCCAGTGTGCAGTCTGTTGCAAATCACTTTAAACATAGCATGTTGCAGGTCATTATTTCATAAATAATGAGTCTGCCATTTCTTTTGTCATAAAATTCAAATGACTAGGACAATTTTTTGGTATACATCAGATCCTGCAGTTCAGAAACAGGCAAGTGTAGTGGGCCATTGCCAGATCTTGCTAGACACTTGACATCATGTGTGAATCCAAAGGCACCACAAGGTGTTTTAAGGTAACTAATGAAGTAAACAGATCTGGTCAGATATTAACCGGAGAAACTGGTGACTGCACCTCACTCACATTGTGTGTTACAGCATAGATCACATGGAATTTCTTTGTAACGTATATTTTTCCGTGGTAGCTGCAAAATAATGTATCTACATACTTTAACAATGTTTGAAATTTTTGCTGGCCCTTGATCCACATTATCATCTGTTTATGTTGCTAAACATGATCCATTTTAGTTATTTTCAGTGCTGCATCAATTGCATCATAAGATTTCCCAGGTCTTCAGAATGAGATTTTCACTCTGCAGCGGAGTGTGCGCTGATATGAAACTTCCTGGCAGATAGAACTGTGTGCCCAACCGAGACTCAAACTTGGGACCTTTGCCTTTCGCGGGCAAGTGCTCTACCATCTGAGCTACCAAAGCATGACTCACGCTTGGTCCTCACAGCTTTAATTCTGCCAGTATCTCGTCTCCTACCTTCCAAACTTTACAGAAGCTCTCCTGCGAACCTTGCAGAACTAGCACTCCTGAAAGAATGGATACTGCGGAAACACAGCTTAGCCACAGTCTGGGGGATGTTTCCAGAATGAGATTTTCACTCTGCTGCAGAGTGTGCGCTGATATGAAACTTCCTGGCAGATTTCTGGATACATCCCCCAGGCTGTGGCTAAGCCGTGTCTCCGCAGTATCCATTCTTTCATGAGTGCTAGTTCTGCAAGGTTCGCAGGAGAGCTTCTGTAAAGTTTGGAAGGTAGGAGACGAGATACTGGCAGAATTAAAGCTGTGAGGACCGGGCGTGAGTCGTGCTTCGGTAGCTCAGATGGTAGAGCACTTGCCCACGAAAGGCAAAGGTCCCGAGTACGAGTCTCGGTCGGGCACACAGTTTTAATCTGCCAGGAAGTTTCATTCCCAGGTCTTGTTGACGAGATTCTGCCACATCTTTGTATACTTCATGTGTTGCGGATTGTCTTTCACAATTCAGAATTTCTTCTGAACATCAGCATTTCTAATAATCATCTTGTAGCAGCAATTTCTTGTTGTGTCAATATTGCATATTATATCTACTTTTAATTTATTTTTATAGTACCATTTCCATGGTAATGAAACAACTATTACTGTAAGTGCAGCTCTTACTACCATTATTAAATTTATTTCAATCAGTCTGCACCATTACTCTTTTTAAAATTTGATCCAATAGTTTTTCACTTTCTAAATACACAGAAGAGCCAAAGAAACTGGTACACCTATTGTGTAGGGTCCCCATGAGCACACACAAGTGCCACAACGTGACATGGCATGGACTTGACTAATGTCTGAAGTAGTGCTGAAGGGAACTGAAACCACGAATCCTGCAGGGCTGTCCATAAATCAGTAAGAGTATGACGGTTTTGGAGGTCTCTTCTGAACAGCATGTTGTAAGGCATTCCAGACATGCTTAGCAGTGTTCATGTCTGGACAGTTTGACGTGTGAGGTGTCACATTGCCTGGCTGAAATTTCCCAAGTACATTGGAATGCACAGTGTACATAAATGGATGCAGATGATCAGACAGTATGCTTACATACATGTAACCTGTCACAGTCATGTCTAGACATATCAGGGGCCCCATATCACTCCAACTGCACATGCTCCATACCATTACAGAGCCTCCACCAGCTTGAATAGTTCCGTGCTGACATGCAGAATCCATGGATTCACGAGGTTGTCTCCATACCCGTACACATCCATCTGCTTGATAGAATTTGAAACAAGACTCATCTGATCAGGCAACATGTTTCCAGTCATCGACAGTCCAATATCGGTGTTGATGGGCCCAGGCAAGGCATAAAGCTTTGTGTCATGCAGCCATCAAGGATACACAAGTGAGCCTTAGGCTCCGAAAGCCCATACCGACGATGTTTCGTTGAATGCTTCAAACACTGACACTTGTTGATGGCCCAGCATTGAAATCTGCAGCAATTTGTGAAAAGGTTGCACTTCTATCACATTGACCAATTCTCTTTAGTTGTCATTGGTCCAATTCTTGTAGGATCTTTTTCCAGTCACAGAAATGCCAGAAATTTGATGTTTTACCAGATTCCTGATATTCGCTGTACACTTGTGAAATGGTCGTACGTGAAAATTCCCATTTCATCGCTACCTTGGAGATGCTGTGTCCCATCGCTCGTGCGCCAACTATAACACTACATTCAAACTCACTTAAATCTTGATAACTTTTTATTGTAGCTGCAGTAACCAATCTAACAACTGCACCAGACATTTATTGTCTTATTTAGGCATTGCCGACCGCTGTGCCTTTTTCTGCTTGTTTACATATCTCTGTATTTGAATACAAATGCCTATACCTGCTTTTTTGGCACTTCAGTGTAGTTTGTTACAAATCCAATTACTCATAAACAATTTCACTTTCTTCCACATATGCTCCATTGCAGCTATATTGGCAACAGAAAGTATTCCACAGTGAGAAATGCTTCTGATGCCAACATATTTGTATGGCAAAATTCTGTTGCATAAATAATAGCATTTTAATTGTTGTGTTATTGTCTTCCTGGTTGCAGGGTACATATGCCCCATTTGAGACCAGATTGTCATCGCTAAGACGGAATTTCTCAACATGACAATCCATATCATCGTAGTTCCTTTGATTTTCTGTGAGTGTAATACAATACTTTTGAAGTATTGGAATTCAGTTTCTGTTGTAGTTGGCTGGATGGTACTTGCACGGTTTAGTGTATGTTTCTTCCAACTTTTGGCCTCACAGTTCTTCACTCATACTCATTTTCATCTTCGGTAGCATCTTCCAACTGAACAGAAAGTGGCGATGTGTTCCAAGAATGCTGCACCACCCATCCTCTCGTTATATTATGCAGACAGTACTTTTAATTTTTTGCCACATTGTATCATGGTTAAAAATCTCCTTCATATCCATTGTTGCTGCCCAGTACTATCCACGCCAACAGAGGACACACTGAGATTGTGGCTCCATTTGTGTCTGTTTCTGCCAGCATATCTATTTGTTTCTTTTCTTCTGATTCTGTAAGATATTACAAAGGACTGTGGCCCAATAGTTAGTGCATCAATCTTCTTGGTGGGTTTATTGTTGTAATGCAAGCTTTGCCTGGTGAATGGGAAGAAATTGTAGTTTCACCTTCCTTTTTCAACATTATACCATTGTTTACAAATATAATTAAGAACTGATTTTTTATATTTGTCTTTGGCCTCTTTTGCTACAAGATTCTGGAGTTCATAATCATTTTCCATCTCCATTGTACACATTTGATGCTTATGGATTTATTTGTCCAGTGGACATCTTTTGATAACAATTTTAAAGTCTCAGTGTGACTCGAGTATCCACCTGGATAACTGAGCACATTAAAGCACCCACTTCAGGAACACAGGGAGGTGCACTGGCACTGGATTGAATCCTCTCTGTGGACAGACAATGAGGGCAGTGTGCTGGCCAGCCTGTACGTGGTTTTGTAGGTGGTTTCCACTTCGACTGACTTTAATAATGGATTGGTTCTCATATTCTGCCTCAGATACACTATTCATGAACACTTTGAAACACAGTGTCACATTTGATTGTGCAGTTCATTAGATGCAAACAGAAGACGTACACAGATTTCTCCACAGTGGGGGAGCTGGCAGTAGCTTTAGAATGCTTTTGGGAGTGATAACCCCATTGTAATAATACTGTATACAAAATTATGGTTGATTCTCTGTGAAACTGGTGAATTAGCATATCAGTCCCAAACCAGCAATGGCTGTATAAAGGGCAGTGGAAAGGAAGTAAGTGTGCCTCCGAACATATGCCTCTACACACAATGTATGCGGTTATTTGAGACTGCATACTGACAGCTTCACTCTTTGACACCCTTCATGTACCTCTTAAGAACTGTTATAATTTGTTTACGTGTTCTCTCTCACTTTGCAAGAATCTTGTCATCTGCATATACCACCATATCTTTATTTTGCATTTTTATGAGGAGTGGATACGATGTCAAATCCCACAACACTGGGTCACATGTGGTTCCTCGTTAATAGCCCATGGAGGACCTTTTGGTACACATTTATCTGGATAATCCTTAAATAAGTTTCCTCAGTGACCTCCACCTTGTGCTAGTTTTGCACAAATTGCAAATTAAACTTTCTGTTGTATCAACAAGAGTGGGCCATTAACTGTATTAACCTATAACAAATTCACATAACCCTTGTAAAAGGTCATAATTTGGTCCCAAGTACAAATATCATATTTACAACATGAGAAGTCCATATCTTATAACTGAAGCAAAGGTGGAAAACTAAAGATTACAGAAGTTGTAACTCTTCAGGCTTTTCCAGTGAGATCTTGCATGTGGAATAATCGGGTCTACTGCCGGATGTTTGTGTCGCTCTGGCACAATATTTCGGCCACGTAACTCATTGCCTTCTTCAGGTGCTACCTGAGACTGCTTTATTGGAGGATATTGTCCAGTGTCTATACCCAGAGGGCGCTGAGTGCGGACGACTGTCGAAGCACCAGGGAAGTACCAACACCTCAGGAGCAGCACCAGGTGGGTGCAGACCGTGAACGGAGTGCCCAATGCGGGACGGACCTCAGAGAGCTGCCACGACCACAGATGATGACCGAATCGGGTGCGGACATCCGACGGAGCACCAGATAAGACACACCACCTTACGAGCAGCACCAAGCGGGCACGGACCGTGAACAGAGCACCCGACGCGAGACGGGCCTCAGACAGCTGCCACAACTGCAGATGGTGGATGGGGTGGGCGCGGACGTCCGTCGGAGCACCAGGGAAGTGCCAACACCTCAGGAACAGCGCCAAGTGGGCGCGGATCATGATCGGAATGCCAAACGCGGGTCCGGCCCCAGACAGCTGCCACGACCACAGATGTTGGACGAGCTGGGTGCGGATGTCCGTGGGAGCAACAGGGAAGGGTCAAAACCTCAGGAATAGCACCAGGTGTGCGCGGACTGCGAACGGAGTGCCCGACACAAGACGGGCCTCAGAGAGCTGCCACAGATGGCGACCAAGTCGGGCGCGGACGTCCGAGGGAGCACTGGGGAAGACACAACACCTTACAAGCAGCGCCAGGCGGGTGCGGATGGCAGAGCACCCAGTGCCCTCTGGGCATAAATACTGGACAAGATCCTCCAATATGACAGTCTCAGGTAGCACCTGAAGAAGGCAACAAGTAATGTGGCCGAAATATTGTGTCAGAGCGACACAAAAATCCGGCATTAGACCCAATTACAGAAGTTGTTTGGAAAGACACACCAGAAATCTTACTGTGAATCAGAAATTTTATTGTATAGCTTTCTCAATAGTTGCACACACAAATTTACATGAGAATTTAAATTCCTGGAAATCTCAATGGAAAAAATATTATCATGACTTGCTCACCCTAAATTATGTTCTTATTTATAAACTGGTAGCTGTACTATTTTAAGTTGAATACCGTATTTACTCGAATCTAAGCGGCACTCGAATCTAAGCCGCACCTGAAAAATGAGACTCGAAATAAAGGAAGAAAAAAATTTCCTGAATCTAAGCCGCACCTGAAATCTGAGACTCGAAATTCAAGGGGAGAAAAACGTTTTAGGCCGCACCTCCAAATCAAAACAAAGTTGGTCCATTGTAATATGAGACACAATTTAGGTCAAATGAATGACGATGCAGCTACAGTAGTTTGGTTCGAGTCGTAAGCTTAGCAGTTAAGCTTTACCAGGTAGCCATTGCTATGCGTCAGATGCTCTGTCCGTATTTATACGGGTACCCTTTCTTTTTCACGTGCTTTGTCTGGTTTGAATCAATTGCTTATTTTGCTTTGATCTGATAAGTACCGTTTTCTTTGTTATAGGTGTTTACGTCACTCTAAGCTGAAAATGCATTACTGTACTGTGTCATGCATTGTTTGTCGCATTCTGATAGTCCGTGTTTACGGCCTGTCGCCGCTCGCGGCATTGCTTGCTTTTGTGCGCTGCGCGCTACTGCCGCTTACAATTAAAAAAGAGGAATTGTCTCATTAGCGAAACAATGGCAAGAGACTGCTATTTGTTGTTACTTACACTGCTGCTTTCTTTGATAATGATCAACAAGAACCAAATAATAGACTGCGTATGATAGAACATAGTTCTGAACGAGAGTTAGGCGAAAATTTTTCTCCGTTTGAAAATCTTTGCGGCCGCTTCTTTAGTACATCAAATTCTGCACAGAAATTAGAGTCATCTTAGATTTAAAAATCTAGTCAGTTTCTGACTGTATCACTATTAGGCATAAGAATAATACGAATATAAACATGAAATGATACGTATATTCTTCCGCATTTGCTGTTGTCTCACTCTAGTTTCGTAGTTTATTAGGCAGACAGGATTTAAATGAGATAGCAGCAAACACGAAAGAATACATGGCAAAATGTTAATATTCGTATTATTCTTATGGTGAAGAGAATACTGCATGTGATTCACATTTCATCACGTTCCTATTAGCAACCATCTCTTCTCACAGGTAGGAAAAAATTCAGAACGTAGAGTTGGCCATATTGACAAACATCCCAAACAGTCTTGCCAGTCGGATTTTTGTATTACATTGAAATTCTGCTACATTCGAAGATGAACAATACGGAATTTGTATTTACTTTGTTGAATAATGTATGAAAATGCAGTGGTCGAAACTCGGGGTGGAGAAAAAAGCTCGTCTTCCACCTTTTTTTTTTTTTAATTTATTTACTGACGCAGAGGTTTTGGCGCCAGTATTTATCTTTGTGCCTACAAAGCATGCCTGTGTAGTGCTACATATATTCGACGGCAGAAGTTAGTTGTGGCGGCACCTACCAACATTTTTCAGAACTTCCGCTTTCTTTGCACTCGATTCTAAGCCGCAGGCGGTTTTTTGGATTACAAAAACCGGAAAAAAAGTGCGGCTTAGATTCGAGTAAATACGATAAGTGCTGCTTACTAATTTCAAATATTATTTACTTTGAAAATGTTTTTTAAGACCTAGAAAGTTCTGTAATAGTTGAAGCATAACAATTTCTATCATATTTCAGACTGACAGGCCTTACAGCATTTCTCTTCTGGGTGTATTTTGGCATTAAAAGAGTGAGCAACATTAGTTTGACTCCAGTGCTGACCTTATGTCTCCAAAGAAGGAGAGTGCTTGATATATGAAAGTGTATCCATTTTGTGGATTAATGTTTCAGAATGGAAGATATATCCTTTACCAAATAAAATAAAAACATTTCTATTATCAGAATCAGTTATTTCGATTAGGTATAACTGTGTGAAAGAAGCATGAGAAATTTTTGGATTCTTATAATGTAAAGTTTTGAGCGATACAGGAAAATAGATGTATCAAAGTTTTTTCCTTGATGTTTCCCAGATTCAACCAAATTTGCATGTTAGCTCTTCTTGAACGTGGATCTCAAGGCAGGTGGAAGACTTGTACAACTCACTTTTAATACGACGACAGTTAATCTTATCTTATGTGTGCTATTATTAACTGCTTTTCCTTAGAAATCATCCAAGGCCAGGAATAAGCAAAGTTCTGTTGATTCCAAACTTTTACTCACATTTTGGAATGGATCAGTCAATGGCAGATGAATATGATACAGATGTTCTTTTGGAATACGAGGACAGTGAAACTTACCAGCACTTCAAGTAAGTGTTTATCAGGTTTGCTGAAACCTATGTGGGTTTTTTTCATTTTAAGCACATATTTACTAACACTTTATTTAACATTCATTATTATATTAATTCTGATATTTCAGAGATTTTTACGAAGATGTTCTGCCTGAATTTGAAACTTTTGGTCCAGTGGTGCAATTTAAAGTATGTTGCAACTTTGAGTCACACCTCAGAGGAAATGTTTACATAGAATATGCAAATATCAGACATGCTGTTGGAGCATTTCAGAAATTTCATGGTCGATGGTATGGTGGAAGACAGCTTAATGTGGAATTTACTTGTGTATCCTCTTGGAAATCAGCTCTTTGTGGTAAGCTGGATAAATGATACTCGAATCAGTTAAAATATATTGTGTACTATTTAATATTTCTTCTTAGAGAAATTGTGGTAACAATGTAAACAGTTTCTGCATGTAAATTATTCAAGTTCTTATCTATCAGTAATAAGTGATTTCATATCCAGAACATTATTTTGATTTGTAATTTTTTGAAAACACACACACACATACACACACACACAGAGAGAGAGAGAGAGAGAGAGAGAGAGAGAGAGAGAGAGAGAGCTGTTTCAGCTTCTGTATCCTCTTCTGCCTCTTATGTCTCCTCTTAAAGGTGCAGTAATACTGAATTTAACTATTTCATTCTTTCTTGTTCATACCTCATTCTGTTGCTGCACACATTTCTAATTGTTCAACAAAAATAACCGTATTGACTGCATAGCAATACTTACTTTGAAAATGCACTATTTTCACTTCAACCACATAAATTGGGTGGTTGGACCATAGTTTTTTGCAGCTCATCCTTTCAGACTTTGTATGTTTTTCATTAGTGTAATTACTTATAAAATATTCCAAAACCACTAGGGGTAAGATACTGCCTACAGGAAAATTAGAGACATGTGGAGAAAACAGAACCACTTGTGTGAATATCAAGATCTCAGATGGAAAACCACTTCTAGGCAAAGAAGGGAAGACAGAAAGGTGGAAGGAGTAGATAGAGGGTCTATACAATGGCAGTGAACTTGAGGGCATTATTGTGGAAATGGAAGAGGACATAGATGAAGATGAGATGGTAGATATGATACTGCTGAAGAATTTGACAGAGCTCTGAAAGACCTTAGTTGAAACAGGGCCCAGGGAGTAGACAACATTCCATTAGAACTACTGATAGCCTTGGGAGAGCCAGCCCTGACAAAACTCTTCCATCTAGTGAGCGTGATGTATGAGACAGGTGAAATACCTTTGGACTTCAACAAAAATATAATAATCCAATACCAAAGAAAGCAGGTGTTAACAGGTATGAAAATTACCGAACTATCAGTTTAATAAGTCACGGCTGCAAAATACTAACACGAATTCTCTACAGACAGATGGAAAAACTGATAGAAGCCAACCTCGGAGAAGGTTAGTGTGGATTCCTTAGAAATGTTGGAACACATAAGGCAATAGTGATCCTACAAATTATCTTAGAAGATAGATTAAGGAAAGGCAAACCTACGTTTCTAGCATTTGTAGACATAGAGAAAGCTTTTGACAATGTTGACTGGAATACTCTCTTCAAATTCTGAAGGTGGTAGGGGTAAAATACAGGGAGCAAAAGGCTATTTACAGTTTGTACAGAAACCAGAGGGCAGTTAGAGTCGAGGGGCATGAAAGGGAAGCAGTGGTTGGGAAAGGAGTGAGTCAGGGTTGTAGCCTATCCCTCATGTTATTCAATCTGTATATTTAGCAAGCAGTAAAGGAAACAAAAGAAAAATTTGGATTAGGAATTATAATCAATGGATAAGAAATAAAAACTTTGAGGTTTGCCGAAGACGTTATCATTCTGTCGGAGACAGCAAAGAATCTGGAAGAGCTATTGAACAGAATGCACACTGTCTTGAAAGGAGGATATAAGATGAACATCAACAAAAGCAAATCGAGGATAATGGAATGTCCCATTGTCACCAAATCAGATGATACTGAGGTAATTAGATTAGGAAATGAGAGACCTAAAGTAGCAAATGAGTTTTGCTATTTGGGGAGCAAAATAACTGATGATGGTCGAAGTAGAGAGGATATAAAATGTAGACTGGCAATGGCAAGGAAAGCGTTTCTGAAGAAGAGAAATTTGTTAACATCGAGTATAGATTTAAGTGTCAGGAAGTCATTTCTGAAAGTATTTGTATGGAGTGTAGCCATGTATGGAAGTGAAACATGGACAATAAATAGTTTGGATCATGTAACTAATGAGGAGGTACTGAACAGAATATGGGAGAAGAGAGATTTGTGGCATAACTTGACTAGAAGAAGGGGTCGGTTGGTAGAACATATTCTGCAGGATCACCAATTTAGTACTGGAGGGCAGCATGGAGGGTAAAAATCGTAGAGGGAGACCAAGGGACGAATTCACTAAGCAGATTCAGAAGGATGTACATTGCAGTAGTTATTTGGAGATGAAGAAGCTTACACAGGATATAGTGGCATGGAGAGCTGCATTAAACCAGTCTCTGGACTGAAGAGCACAACAACAACAATAGTAAAATACTTTCACATTTGAAACTTTGATACATTTATGTTTGATTTGATGAAATTCACATTTCTATTGACCATATTCCCTAAAGTTCCACAACTTATTTTTGTGAAGAAAAGAGATACGTACTTAACTTAAATATCATCTTAATTTTTTCATTCATCTTTTTATTATGATCAGAATTTAAAATTATTTATTAAGTAATAATATCACAGAAGATTTAATTGTGACAAAATACGACAAAAAACTGTATTGAATCTAAGTAAAATTGTCATTAGCTTTAAGTTTGATTTGAATCTAATGCTTCATGAATCATAATAGAGAAGACACACCATTATCATGCTGGAATATTGTAACCAGTTTATGTAGGCATTTGCAGGAAAGAATCCGATTTATTCTGAATTTTTGCTTGTGAGGTAACTTATTATTTTTCGTATTGACAGATCTTTATTAAATACAAATTATTCAGATCAGTTCATATATTTGCTGTTATCTGTTTCTGAGACCTTCATAATGAATTCATAATATCTTAGACAGGGGAATGCCCAGTCCCACACCTTCAGATCTGTCCTCCAGGGAGTAAGACCTGTTGATGTTTCCAATTGCCACCATTGGAGGGAGGATATGGAAAACAATGAGAGGGGTTATCTTGACATAATTCCTGGTGATAATGTGTTGGCCCCTGCACAATGTGTATCCATTACTCTGCCAGTTTTGACAAGCGTAGTGATGATCTGACATTGGTTTCTCAATCTTAAACAACTAAAAATGGGGACGGAAGATTAGGGTTCAACATCCCTTCGACACTGAAGTCATTGGAAATATTGCACAAGCTAAGATGGGAAGGAAATCAGCCATGTGTCCTCCTGGTATCATCCCAGCGTTTGCCTTAAGTAATCCAGGGAAAGCACAGAAAACCTGAATCTGGATAGCCAAATGGAGATATGAACTACTGCCTCAGATGCAAGTCCAAATCTTGGCAATTCTATATCTCAGTCAGTTCCATCATACACATCAGTTCAGACTTCTACGAATTAAGAATTTAATCATTTTTGTTTCTGCCACATTTGTCTATAAATTGAATCATGAAACTGTGGTAAAGGAAACTACTTTAGCTTCAAAAATTCTTCTGTATTATTCTTTAACAGCAATGGAAAAATGTATTAGCAGTTGCAGTACCTTTCTTCACCATGAATTCCTGCTTCAGTATATGGATGGCTCCAGCATCAACTCAAATGAGTTTTTAGTTCACGGATCTGTAAACTATTTTCTGTGATAGAAAGTCCATTGTCAGATACATTGTTGGGCAAGCGGTTGCATACAACCAATACTTAATAGTTTCTGAATACTAGAGCATTTTTACTGAATGAAATTACCTTTTAATGTTTGCTTCCAGTCTCTGGAAATACACTCAAACAATATAGCTATTCAAACATCACTAAATGTCGTAACAGTGATGCTAAATAAGCTTAAAAATGCATCATGATCGTGCGTGCACATGCATGCGTGCAAGCACTGTAGGATCGTCAGTCACATCTATACTCCAAAAAATCACCATTTTGATTTGATATTGTATGACGATGTGCTATATAAATTAAACAGTATAGAAAAATTGTGTCAACATGTTTTGTAACCCAAGGCCAAGAGCCATAGTCCAACATTACTTAAGTAATCTGTAGCCTTTTGCATTGTAGGAATGAAGCTTGATTTAACACTCTCATCTACTATAAGCAGAGTTTGTTGGTGTCTTTGTATGTTATCAAATGTATTGATGTGTTTACATTATTAGAATATTGCTTTTTAATTGGATTTATTCACATTTTAGAACTGTACATATATTTGTATGTTATGTTATGTTTTGTTTGTGTACCAAGTTATTTTTGTTCCATGTCCTGTATTAAATGTCTCTTTATAATGTGACATATGATCATAGGATGAAAAATAAATAAATATGGGATTAAATCCCTGTCTAGAATCACTATTTACATTTTTATTGTTTTTATATATCATTGTAGAAGAATGTTATGACAGTTCCTTGAATAGGTTGTATTCTTCTCAGGTCTTGCTTCAGCTGAGTTAGTGCATTTTGATGACCTTCATATGTTTACAAGGCATTTGACGCTAACCTTCCTTGCAATGTTAATCACTTGGTCGATTTCAGATACGATTGTATCTTCTCAGTGCTGTTTGATACTATCTAGATATAATTTTCTTCTCAAATGTATTAAAGACTTCTGTCAGTATTGTCCCATAGTTTTCATTTTATGTGCTTGTCTGGAATCGTACCTTGTGATTCAACAGTTCTTGTGTCATTGTTAGTTTTCATTGCTCTTTTTAAATACAGACCAAGCAATGTGGTGCAATAATGAGGCATTGGATTCATTTTCGGGATTTCCATCCAGATTTAGGTTTTCATGATTTTGTTAATTCCCTATGGCAAATGCTGGGATGACTCTTTCGAAAGGGCTCAGCTGATTTCCTTCTCACTTCAAGCATGTGCTTTGTCTCTGATGACCTTACCATCAACAGGCTTTAAATTCTAATCTCCTCTCCTTTTTTAAAGACAGGACATTTTTAGCAGGCTTAAAGATTCTGTTCTGTATATGTTAATTGTTAATGTCATTTCCTCTGCTTTATTCATTACATGCCATGCTTCTAAAATACATTCTCATTATTTGAGGAAAATAAGAGACGTAAATCTCTGACTTCCAGTTGACGGCTTTATTGTGTATGTTGTGTCCACTTCTCTTAGCCATCTTATGTAGTCATGAATCAGCGTCTCTGATCTGCAACTGTGAGCACATTTTAAGGTGCCAGTAAGCCACCTAAATCCCTAATATCGTCTGCTTATCCCAAACAAAACAGCCTTATTACTAGTGGTTGCCTGGTTTGAAAGTCTCTGCTATTTATATTATGTGCTATTGAGAATTCAGCAGTATTGTGCATGCGTAAAACTACCCTCATGAAAATTCTGACATATTTGTATCTTCAATTTTTCTGTGTACGTTACCACACTCTAAAGTATTATTTTGTACTGACAGTCATTTAATTTCTTCTGGTGTATGAAATATAGTTATTAGTAAATACAAGGTATGTCCACAAAGTAAGTTCTGTTTGGTTGTATAAAACAAATGTGTGCATATACAGAAAAAATATTTACCGTATTGTTCAAAAATCTACAACTGTTAAACTACATTTCTAGATAGCTTCCCAAATTTTGTTTGCCTTCTTCATAGAAGGTTGCCACCTGTGTATTCAACCATGTGGTTACATGTTCTATCAGCTCGTCATCATTGTTAAAGTGTTGACCACCGAGGACAGATTTTAGGTGTAAGAAGAGATGAAAGTCACCAGGAGCGAGCTCCGGGCTGTACGGAGGATGATCAAACGCATCCCTGTGAAATTCCTGTAAGAGTTATTTGGTCACATTCACCGTGTGAGGTCGAGCATTAACGTGGAAAAACAACACCTTTTGACAGTAATCCTTGGCGCTTGTTCTGTATTGCACAGCACAATTTCTTAATTGTTTTGCAGTAACCATGTGCATTGGTTGTTTGGCCTCGTGGTAAGAAATCAATCAGCAAAATGTCTTTTCTGTCCCTAAAAACGGTGCACATGACTTTTCGATGTGTCAAGATTTGCTTAGGCTTAACCTTCGTTTTCGAAATTTCAGGTTTTCAGTAACAGTTTCATGAATTAGTGCTCATGACATTTGCAGAACTTCCATAGCAGGGGCACTAAATGTAAACTTATGGTTGTGCTTAATCTTCTCTTCAGTTGTGTGAACCAGTTCATCAGTAAGCACAGACCGGCGTCCACTTCGTTCTTCATCATACACTTGATCACGTCCTTCATTGAACAGTCTGACCCATCTTCTAACCATTGAATCACTCATAACATTTTGTCCATAAACCTCTCAGATTTGCCAATGAATTTCCTTTGGTTTAACTTTCTTTGCATTTAGAAAATGATTTACAGATCTGATTTCACACATGCGACATTTTTAATTACAGCTGATATTATAAAGAAGCACTACAAAGCATACGTCAGCAGCAGCGATCTGAAAATGGTGTAAATGTCTTCTCCTTGAGTCAGACTAACTGCTGTGCATGCTCGGAACAGCAATCGTAGCGCTATCGCAGATAGAAATAGAAACGGAACTTACTTTGTGGACGACCCTCATATTTCCAATTTCATGTAACTAATACATCTGTGATTTGGCACTGAAGGAATGTAACTATTTATTCTCATTGCAGGTTTATTCTTCAAAGGAAAGTGCCCAAAGGGTAGAAGTTGCAACTTCCTTCATGTATTTCGTAATCCTTCAAATCAGTTTGCATGGGCTGATAGAGACTTTCAACATTATAGGCAGAGGAAAAGACATCGCTCCAGATCAAGATCTCCATCAAGCTCTTTCAGTCCAAAGCACAATGGTCAAAGGTAATTAAATTAGTTTCCTTTTTTTCCCATATTTTTGTAGGTGTGTGATCAAGATAACTTTTATACACCTGTGATTTGGCCTTTTTGTTCTTACTGCCAAATATTCATTTGTTTGATGTAGCCTCTAAAACTTGAAGTCCTTGATTTTCTGTGATTTTGGATCAACTGCATGAAATCGCCTGAGAATTGATATTTCCCATCAAACTTGTTACGTTGTTCATGCCGTGCAAGTATTCACAGCCAATATTTGTGTCCTTGCTGTTTTTTTTTTTTTATTTTTAAATGGTCAACAGATGCAGACATAAATTTTCAAAACTGTAAACTATCTGATGAATGAAGATTTGTCCGTGCATCACAAACATGGATTTTTTAAATTGAGTTATAGAAGTTAGGCTATACTTTTGTTACAAGTTTCATGCAAGAGGCTAAGCATGCATTCTGGGGCATTCCAAAAGGATATAAGAACTTAAACTCTGTAATGACTGTTTTATTTAGAGCTATAACATCTTTAATAAACTAAGAATTTCTGAAAGTTTCCAAAAAGCAGAGACATGAGATGAAGAAAGTGCCACTTTTGAAAAGAGAGAAAATAAATAATAATTATTTGCCTGTTGGTGAAGGCATGCTAATCCTGTGTTTTCTTGCTGAATACTTTTATGAAACCTACCATGAATCTCTTTGCCAATTACAGTTCAGTAGTAAAAAATATCCTACCTTCAATCTGATTTTGTGAATTTCATTTACATGTTTCAAGAGTTTGACAGTTGACAGTCATGAGAGAGAACATAATGATCTGAAATTGTGTTTCTTGTCAGGCAGCAGAACTATTATAATGTCTCAAAAGTTTCTAGGAAGGAAGTTAGGGCACAGACAAAATTTACAAAATTGCTTTCCCAATTTAAAAGTAGCCAAATACTGCCCCCAGAATTCATACCGAGTAGCTTTTATTATGGAAAATTTTGATCATGTTTGACATTGACACAACAGTAGATGAATTAGTAGAACTTATAAGAAACTTTTACAAATTTTTTTTGAAGTTTCAGTCTTCATAAATTATTATGGACATTTTGAAGCTTCAAGACATTACTGTGGATTCCTTACAAATGTGCTTTGCAATGCATAGAGGTGCAACCATTGAATGTTTGCCATGAGTTGAAGGAATAGACAGAAATGAATACAGAATTTTTGACTGAGTCATCATAGGTGATAGATTTTGGCCTTGTGGCAATTGCTGAGAAATTAAGCTGTCATCTGGTCGAAACTAAAGGCACAAAGATGGAAGATGGAGTGGATCCAGTGTGTGGTAAATCAAGTTGATGTTATTGTTTCTGTAAAAAGCTAACAAATATGTGGCTCATATTCATGGCTTTGTGTTCAGTAGTACTATAGTTAATCAACATTACTACTGTCTGTATTAATGGTTGTGTAAGTGCAAGTCAGTGAAGAGAAAATACCTACATTGTGTCAAATTATGGCAGTGGCTCCACCACCTGTACAGTGTTCTTTGTGTGCACGCAGCATTGATTTCATATAATTTTTGGCACAGTGTGAAAGTATCGAAGTGGTTTCTTGCGAACACAAGGTTACACCTAAGCCACATACATTGTTTCTGTCTTTTATAATTAAGAGATCAAGAAAGAAGTATTTTAGAAAGAGGCATTTTCATAATATGAAAATTGTTGGAGCAAATTTACTGGTGGCAGTAAATATAATCGCTGTGGATAAATTTTTAAAACTCTTTCCAATGTTGGGTGAAATGTTACAATTGATGCATTGATGTTTTGAGTTCTGAGATACAGTCACAAAAAGTGCTTAAGCAAATTATTATTTTCACTTTTGTGCATCATTTTTTATGAGTATGGATGCAGTTATGTACTCTTAAAAACCATTAAAAACTTTTTTTGCCATAAAATGTAGTATAGGCAATTAATGATAAACTTAACATTAATGTTGATGACCACAATGTAGATGAACTAAAGGAATTCTGATAGCTTGGAAACAGAATAAACAGAATAACACAAGATGGATGAAATAAGGAGGACTAAAAGAGTAATGTAGTTCAAGCAAAGAAGGCATTTCTGGCTAAGAGAAGACTGCTAGTATCAAATATTGGCCTTAATTTGAGGAAGCAATTTCTGAGAATGTATGCAAGGAGCACAGAATTATATGGTAGTGAATCATAGAAGTGTAGAAAAATCAGAAAAGATTAGAATTGAAGTGCTGGAGATATGGTGCTGTAGAAGGATGTTGAAAGTTTGATGTATGTATAAGATGATGATTTGATGTAGTTCTCCACAAAGTTATTGAACATTTGAAAACCACAGGCATGAAGAAGGGACAGGTAGATAGAATATGTGTTAAGATGTCAGGGTGTAATTTCCATGGTACTAGAAGGATCTGTAGAGGGTAACAACAAATAATCAGCAAAGTATGGTACAAGTGCTACTCTGATATGAATAGGTTGCCACAGAGAGAAATTCTATCAGTCAGAAGAATGGTGATTAAAAAAACTGTGGCATTGTAATACTTCAAGTAGCAGACACATATGCTATTTAACATATGAAAAGTTACAAGTACTGCTATTAACTTTCATAAATGTGAACGAGTGCAAACAGGTTCCCCAAATATTATTATTTATTTTCATGGCATGTAAATGCAAAATGGCATAATATCTCAGTTCCCCTTAAGCCAAACACTTCACAAGCAGTTACACTAAGCTCACAGACCTGTACTCAAGTAGTGACAAACTATAAAAGATCTAAACTGGCTCGTTGCTCCCCCTTATGTAGTTATACATCAGTTTGGGCTCCAAAATAATTGCTAAATGTTAATGAAATGATTTGCCTTTTGAATTTAGTGTAAATGATGTAAAAGAAACATCCAGCATTCCCCAAGAGAAAGTTACAGGACCATTACATTTCACAGTACATGATGATGACCTAGGGGATAATATTGTAATTTTTATGAAACTTTTCATGGAAACATTCAGTGAAATTGAAACACTAGAAAATTGTGGCTAAATGCAAGATGACCTGCAGAGGATCATTGCTTGGTGCTGGGATTGGCAGTTGACCCTCAGCATAAACAATATAAACTATTGAGCATAAATAGGCAGAAAGGCCCATTATTAAATGATTACATGATTCAGAACAATTACTGGAAGCAGTCACATCCATAAAGCACCCAGGAGCATGCCTACTGAATTATTTAAAGTGAAATGACCACTTAAAACTAATCACAGGTAAGGCAGATTCCTGACTGAAATTCATTTGTCAGAATTCTCAGGAGTATAGTCCATTCGTAAGTGCGGTAACTTACAAAACTCTTGTTCAACCTATACTTGAATATTGCTCATCACTCTGGGATCTGTACCGTATATGATTTAAGGAGGAAATAGAGAAGGTCCAAAGAAGAGCAGCAGATTTTATTAAAGGTTCATTTGCCAAGTGCAAAAGCATCATGGAGGTGCTCAGCCGACACCAGTCACAGACGCTGCAAGAAAGATATTCTGAATCACAGTGTGGTTTACTGTTAAAATTCTCATAATATATATTCGTGGAAGAGTCAACTAATATATTGCTTCCGCATACATGTATCTCATAAAAAGACCATGAAAGAAAAATTAGAGAGATTTGTGCTTGCATGGAGGTTTACCAACAATCGTTCTTCTCTTGAACTATTTGTGACTGGAACAGGAAAAGGGGTGACAGTGGTACATGAAGTACCCACCACCACACACTATGAGTTGACTTGCAGAGTGAGGGTGTAGGTATAGAAATTAGGTTCAAAGTTAATTATTATGTTAGAGAGGCACCTCTCCTTGCTGTTCATTTCCAAGCCTTCATCCTGTCTCCTAGACCACTAATAAGACTGGTGACAATGGAATTTTTTTCATAAAGGTAAAGGGTTTTGCTTGTGTATTTTTGGATGCTGATTTCAGGTAAAACACTTATAATGTTTAGTCACAGATAGGCACAACAAAAAAACTATCACAAATAATAGTTTTCGGCCAGTAAGGCCTTCCTCAGAATTAGATGGCAAACACACACTCTCACAAATGCAACTCACACACACATGACTGCAGTCTCAGGCAGTTGAGGCCACACTGCAAACAACAGCACCAGTGCAAGATGGGAGTGGTGACTGGGTGGGAGTAAGGAGGAGGCTGGCGCAGGGATGGGGAGGGATAGTAGGGTAGGTGGTGAACAGTGATGTGCTGTTGGGGAGCGTGGAGGGACAAGGTGGAAAGAGAGTAGGGCAGCTATGTGCAGTTGGGAGGTTAGGTAGAGGGAGCGGGGAGGTGGGTGGAGGGGGGGGGGAGATAGCAGAAAAGGTGAGAAGTAAAAAGACTGGGTGCGATGATGGAGGAACGAGGGCTGTGTAGTGTTAGAATGGGAACAGAGAAGGGTCTGGATGGGAGAGGACAATGACTAACAAAGGTTGAAGCCAGGAGGCTTACGGGAACATTGGATATATTGCAGGGAAAGGTCCCACCTGCACAGGTCAGAAAAGCTGGTGTTGGTGGGGAGGATCTATATGGCACAGGCTGTGAAGCAGTCATTGAAATGAAGGATGTCATGTTTGCCAGCGTGCTCAGCAACAGGGTGGTCCACCTGTTTCTTGGCCACAGTTTGTCAGTGGCTTTTCATGCAGACAGACAGCTTGTTGGTTGTCATGCTCACATAGAATGCAACACAGTGGTTGCAGCTTAGCTTGTAAATCACGACTGGTTTCACAGGTTGCCCTGCCTTTGATGGGATAGGTGATGTTTGTGACCGGACTGGAGTAGGTGGTGGTGGGAGGATGTATGGGACAGGTCTTGCATTTAGGTCTGTTACAGGGGTATGAGCCATGAGGTAAGGGGTTGGGAGCAGGCGTTGTGTAGGGATAGGCAAGTATATTGTGTAGGTTTGGTGGATGGCAGAATACCACTATGGGAGGGGTGGGAGCACGACGAGAGGTAGTCGAAACCCTGACGGAGAATGTAATTCAGTTGCTCGAATCCTGGGTGGTACTGGAGTACGAGGGGAATGCCTCTCTGTGGCCGGACGGTGAGACTTTGTGAGATGGTGAGAGACTGGAAAGATATGGCACAGGAGATTTGTTTTTGTAGAAGGTTGGGAGGATAATTAACTGCAAAGACCTTCATTATGAGAATATACAGTAGTAAGAAACATGCTGCCTTACTTGAAAGTACAGGTTGTTTCAGTGAGCTTGAAGCTGCACTTTTTGCACTCTTGCATCAGGTGTTGTGAGTGAGGAACAGGGAGAAAGATTCCTTCAAGACATTAAACAAATGGAACAGGGGTACAAGGACCAATCGGATGTCAACATGACAGTTGACTATCACTGTATGCTGCACAAGGAGTGTCCTCAGGCAGCACTCAGTAGAAAACGCAGTGGAGATTTGACAAGGAAAAGAAGGCCTTTGTTTCAGTCCTGAAGTACATAATCCTTCATTTTAATGATAGGAGGGCAATATTTACTATGTTTTTAATAAAGTTTTCTTTTATATATGGATTTTGTATCAATTTTCTGGATCATCAATTTTACTTTGTGAAGAAACCTTATGTAATAGAGGGGAAATCCTTTGCATTCCTAAACTTAGCATATCAGAAACATTAGAACCATCTAAAACGATTAGCGAAATAATTGCAAATTATAAATTTGTATCCAGAATGAGATTTTCACTCTGCAGCGGAGTGCGCACTGATATGAAACTTCCTGGCAGATTAAAACTGTGTGCCCGACCGAGACTCGAACTCGGTACTGTGAGTACCGGGCGTGAGTCGTGCTTCGGTAGCTCAGTTGGTAGAGCACTTGCCCGCAAAAGGCAAAGGTCCCGAGTTCGAGTCTCGGTCGGGCACACAGTTTTAATCTGCCAGGAAGTTTTACAAATTTGTAGGCTTAATGTATTTATGAAAATACATTGTCACTTTAGACAATAGAAACATCATTAAATCTTTACTTAACCTGCTTACTTGAACTCTTTTCAGTAGTGGTGATTTCAAAATTTACAATGGTTGCAACATATTCAAAATGTGTGCCAAAACGAATATTTGCTTTAGTAACTACCAACCATCTCTTCAGTCAAACATCTGATAAATGAATTGGTTAAGATTGCTTTCAGGCAATTTTAGTGGAGGAGTGTAAGTTCTGAGACATTTTGATAATTAAATACATCTGAAATTGCTGTAATATTAATTGTATTTGAGATCATTTGAGGTTGTCTGTGGTAACAACTGACATCTTCACATGCTGTTTGTGAATGTGGCTGTATGTACCTGTACACTGTTAATTTTTACAAATATTTTGTGTAAACATTGACTTATGCAAATGGTTCTTACTTTTGTAATTTTTGTAATACAGTTATCTCCAATGTGGCAGTGAACCTATCATACTATCATTTTCCTGTACCTTGAATTTCTGTATATTTATTGGAAGATGTGGGACTTGGTTTCTGTACTGTCAACGAAGATAATTTTCAACTTTTTTTTTTTTTTTTTGGGATACTGCAATTGTGTAATTCAGAAAATCTTATGTTCACATTTAGTCATTTATGTCATGCATCTGAGTCTGTGGAAATATACGGCGCATTTGCCAGAAACTGGAATGCTTACTTTTCTCTTTTACATGGTGGGCAGGAAAATCCAGACCCCCACTGCCATGTGCCAGCCAGGAAAATACAGACCCCATGACCATGTGCTGTGTCAGACTGTTGCTCCCATTGCTGTCTTGCTTCCTTGTTCTGTACACAGTTGGTTACAGCCACACCCCTACATTTACTATTCTTGGTCCATGTTGTGCAGACCAGCCAGTGTAATCGAACTTGTGACAGAACTGTATCAGGGAGTCTGTGTGCACTGTAGAGCAAGGTTATTTCAGCTGTGACATTACTTAATATTAAAGTGCTGTTTAATCTGCCTTACCTGTTTAACATTGCCTGCTTCGTGTATTATATGAGTGTTACCTATCTGAGCCCTCTAATTACAGTTACAATGTACAGAATTCCTTAACATATTTGTGTATGTGTATGTACTGTATGACTGAGTCCCTAATATGTTTCATCAACTGTCTTGCAGAAACCGAGAAGAAAGGAATAACTGGCGTTGGTCTGAATCCCCAGAGCCCATTGACAGATCAGAAAAGAGAAATGCTACCAAAGAGAAACAAGCTAAAGCATCATCGCACCATAATAATAAAAAGAAGAGGAGCAAAGCATCTCATAGACACAGCAGCTCAGCCAGCAGCAGCAGCAGCAGCAGCAGAAAAGATCACAGGAGCAGAGACCACAAACGAAAGAGACACAAACGTTCAAGATCTCGATCTAGATCACGATCGAGGTCATAATGTGAGAGATGTCTGACCTTGAGAATTTGCTCATGTTCTCATTCATATTAATGGTAAGGCAGCTCCATATTTATTTTGATTGAAACATGTAGTTAATGTATCAGATTGTTTATTTATCATTAACCCTAATATCACTGTTGAACTAGAACAGCTTCTTTATTAACATTATCATGATACCAACAAGTAGAAAATTCAGGAACAGTTCTGTTGATAAGGCTAGGATCACTTCTTTCCAACATCTTTGTACAACTTCTTTTGTACTTGATCATTAAAAAAAAAGGAAAGGAAAGAAAGAGTCTAAGAGCAGCAAGGTTTTATTTACTACTCCTAAAATGAATATTTGTTTCTGAAGACTGTTATTAAAGTTAGAACACATTGTCAGTTTGGAAAAGGGTGGGGGAAGGGACTGGTCTGGCTTTGCCAGGTGAAGTAGTTAACGATCTTCTGAAATGCTGAAGTGAAACAGTTTACAACTTGTCTGAACTGACTTCTCCTGAATAAGAATCTTCAGTTTTGTTCTATCGTTCTCTGTCTCATTTCTTTTATAATTACTATCTAACTATGGGAAAATAAAGGAAAGTCTTAATGATAAACTGAGTGGATCTTCTGTTACTGCCAAACTTTATGAGCATCAGCAGTCAGTGAAAGAATTATCATTGTGGACTTTAGGTGCGGTTGAAAAATGTGTACACCCATCACAGTCCAGATCTTATTTCTTTGAAATATACTTTAATTTTATATCACTTCGTTATAGCCATCAGTTGTTGTTATGGTCTTCAGTCTAGAGGCTGGTTTGATGCAGCTCTCCTTGCTACTCTACCCTGTGCAAGCTTCTTCATCTCCCAGTACCTACTGCAACTTACATCCTTCTGAATCTACTTAGTGTATTCATCTCTTGGTCTCCCTCTACAATTTTTACCCTCCATGCTGCCCTCCAATACTAAATTGGTGATCCCTTGATGCCTCAGAACATGTTCTACCAACCATTCCCTTCTTCAAGTCAAGTTGTGCTACAAATTTCTCTCCTCCCCAATTTTATTCAATACCTCCTCATTAGTTATGTAATCTACCCATCTAATCTTCAGCATTCTTCTGTAGCACCACATTTCAAAAGTTTCCATTCTCTTCTTGTCCAAACTATTTATCATCCATGTTTCAGTCCCATACATGGCTACACTCCATACAAATACTTTCAGAAACGACTTCCTGACACTTAAATCTATACTCGATGTTAACAAATTCCTCTTCTTCAGAAACACTTTCCTTGCCATTGGCAGTCTACATTTTATATCATCTCTACTTCGACCATTGTTAGTTATTTTGCTGCCTAAATAGCAAAACTCATCTACTACTGTAAGTGTCTCATTTCCTAATCTAATTCCCTGAGCATCATCCAAGTTAACCCGACTGCATTCCATTATCCTTATTTTGCTTTTGTTGATGTTCATCTTATATCCTCCTTTCAAGACACTGTCAATTCCATTCAACTGCTCTTCCAGGTTCTTTGCTGTCTCTGACAGAATTACAGTGTCATTGGCCAAACTCAACGTTTTTATTTCTTCTCCATGGATTTTAATTCCTACTCCAAATTTTTCTTTTGTTTCCTTTACTGCTTGCTAAATATACAGATTAAATAACATCAGGGATAGGCTACAACTCTGTCTCACTCCCTTTCCAACCACTGCTTCCCTTTCATGCCCCTTGACTCTTATAACTGCCGTCTGGTTTCTGTACAAACTGTAAATAGCCTTTTGCTCCCTGTATTTTATCCCTGCCACCTTCAGAATTTCAAAGAGAGTATTTCAGTCAACATTGTCAAAAGCTTTCTCTAAGTCTACAAATGCTAGAAACGTAGGTTTGCCTTTCCTTAATCAATTTTCTGAGAGAAGTTGTAGGGTCAGTATTGTCTCAAGTATTCCAACATTTCTACGGAATCCAAACTGATATTCCCCGAGGTCGGCTTCTACCAGTTTGTCCATTCGTCTGTAAAGAATTTGTGTTAGTATTTAGCAGCCGTGACTTATTAAACTGATAGTTCGGTAATTTTCACATCTAAGGTCTGTTTAATTTTCCTGTAGGCAGTATCTGTCTTACCCCTACATGCCTCTACATACTTACATTTGTCTTCTAGCCATCCCTGCTTAGCCATTTTGCACTTCCTGTCGATCTCATTTTTCAGATGTTTGTATTCCTTTATGTCTGCTTCATTTACTGCATTTTTATATTTTCTCCTTTCATCAATTAAATTCAATATATCTTCTGTTACCGTAGGATTTCTAGTAGCCCTCATCTTTTTACCTACTTCATCCTCTGCTGCCTTCACTATTTCATCTCTCAAAGCTACCCGTTCTTCTTCTAATGTATTTCTTGCCCCCATTCTTGTCAGTCATTCCCTAATGCTCTCTCTGAAACTCTCTACAACCTCTGGTTCTGTCAGTTTATTCAGGTCCCATCTCCTTAAATTCCCACCTTTTTGCAGTTTCTTCAGTTTTAATCTGCAGTTAATGACCGATAGATTGTGGTCAGAGTCCACGTCTGCCCCTGGAAATGTCTTACAATTTAAAACCTGGTTCCTAAATCGCTGCCTTACCATTACATAATCTATCTGAAACCTTTAAATATCTCCAGGCTTCTTCCATGTATGCAGTCTTGTTTCATGATTTCTGAACCCACTGTTAGCTATGATTAAGTTATGCTCTGTGCAAAATTCTACCAAGTGGCTTCCTCGTTCATTCCTTAACCCCATTCCATATTCACCTACTACGTTTCCTCCTCTTCCTTTTCCTACAACCGAATTCCAGTCACCCATGACTATTAAATTTTGGCCTCTCTTCACTATCTGAATAATTTCTTTTATCTCATCATACATTTCATCAATCTCTTTGTCATCTGTGGAGCTAGTTAGCATATAAACTTGTACTACTGTAGTAGGCGTGGGCTTCTTGTCTATCTTGGTCGCAATAATGCGTTCACTATGCTGTTTGTAGTAGCTTACCCGCATTCCTATTTTTTTATTCATTATTAAGCCTACTCTTGCATTACCCCTATTTGATTTTGTATTTTTAACCCTGTATTCACCTGACCAGATGTCTTGTTCCTCATGCCACCAAACTTAACTAATTGCCACTATATCTAACTTTAAGGTTATACATTTCCCTTTTTAAATTTTCCAACCTACCTGCCCGATTACGGGGATCTGACATTCCAGGCTCTAATCCGTAGAAGGCCAATTTTGTTTCTCCTGATAACGCCATCCTCTTGAGTAGTCCCCGCAAAGAGATCCGAATGGGGGCTATTTTACTTCCGGAATATTTTACCCAAGAGGACGACGTCATCATTTAACCATACAGTAAAGCTGCATGCCCTCGGGAAACATTACGGCTGTAATTTCCCCTTGCTTTCAGCCATTCACAGTACCAACACAGCAAGGCCGTTTTGGTTAGTGTTACAAGGCCAGATCAGTCAATCATCCAGACTGTTGCCCCTGCAACTACTGAAAAGGCTGCTGCCCCTCTTCAGGAACCACACGTTTGTCTGGCCTCTCAACAAATACCCCTCCGTTGTGGTTGCACCTACGGTACTGGCTATCTGTATCGCTGAGGCACACAAGCCTCCCCACCAACGGCAAGGTCCATGGTTCATGGGAGCCATCGGTATATTTTACAAAAAGATAGCGTAACATTAATTCACTGAATTGTGAACTTCTCCATAAAATTGTTTGTTTCCTCTTCTTGTCTTACAACAGCAAGGGACTTTCAGCATTGTACTTGGGTGTTGGTAAATCCTCACTGTGAGACATTAATAAGTAAAATAAAGTTGTATACCATTGTTGAATAGAAGTTGCTACATAATTGCAAACATGATTGTAGTTTATGCTTATTCAGTAATCATTTTACTTGAGTTACATATGTCATCCTATTGATGACTGACAGATGTCTCTTAGCAATTGGAAAAGATATTTATACTGGCAACATACACATTCACTTATATACATATATTGAGTGTAATACTAGTTATAAAGAACAAGGTTCTGTCTTTTTCTTACTGTGATAAAATGTTCCTGTTGTGTAATAAAAGTTATTTCTACTAAACGTTGAGTCCAGCTATTTTTCTCATTGTGTGTTCAAATAACAATAATTACTATATGAGATCTCATAACTAAATTGAAGTAAAATTCAAAATTCCAACATTGACTGGAAGTAAGTAATGTTGGTAAATGAATTGCTGTTATGAACACTTAAGGATGCCTCAATATTCTAAAACATGTTGGAGCCTTATAAGCTCTGGTTATCTGATACATGCCATCTGCTTACAAGTAAAATGTTTTGTACATCAAGAGCTTTGATCCCCAAGCTGCTCCTTTCCAAATAAAACTCTTCTCTTCAAAGTTCTTACCAGTACATTGGCCATACATTCAGTAGAGACTGATAAATAAATGCAGACAAGACAACACTCTTCGAGGATATTAGAAACTACCACCTTTTATTTTCTGGATCTTCCTGATGAAAATTTCAAATTTTGAGACAAGTAAAAGATTCTCAAGAGGGTCACTATATGAGTAGGAAAATATAGTGTTTTCCAGTTACATAATATTCTGAGTCCCTTCTGCTTGCAGGGAAAATAAGGCAGTGGTGGTCTGATAATACGTTAGCTTGACTAATCTGGGGAACATAGTGTAAAACCCTGCATTGTTTTACGTAATGCTATAGAAAAAGCTTCTGTATAAATTTTGTTTTTCTTGTGTGCTGTCTATTGAGTGAAACAACAAGGCAACTGTAAGTCCATTTGACTTGCGTAGGGCAACAACATATCTGCGTGGTTAATTCAGGTATGTAAAACAGACCTAAAGCATGAATGCCCTCTCCCAGGGGACTCACATGAGGCACCCAGCCTTTGCATTGCTATTTTGCTTTCTGTGCTGCAAAGCTAACTTCTGACTGTACTTAAGGTGTGAGCCAGTAGTGGCTTAGTACAGACATAGCAAATTTGGGGTTCATAAACTGGTGGCCAACCAGCACTAGCGATCCTCAATTCTCATAACATTTGGGCATGTCTCAATAGCCATCATGAGCTGTGAAAAGGGAACATTGTGTGTCACAGAGAATTGGAATCTTACAAGGGATTCAAAACAACACATGCAGAAGTTGACTGGGATCTCAAGCCTGGCCTCAAACCACTTGGCAGCTGCTCCAGTTAGCATGAGGTTTTTCTTCAAGGTATCAAAATCACTAAATCTTTAGTTTATGTGGCACTATTAGTTTGTGAGCCTGGTGTTTAGAAATAACTTTTGTTTTTTAATATTATAAAATCCCACCTCTTACTAAACTGATTCTGTGCTAAGACCTTTTATGTCCCTATTTTTGAAACGAAGTATAGTCACCTAAACCTTCCACAGGAGTGAGCTACTTTTCAAGTAGTCTGAAAGCTCATCGTAATCGGTGGGCTGCGGAGCTCCAAACATGCCACCCCCACCCCCTCCCCCTCTCAACCCGAGCCATTTAATTTAATTGCTGTTTTACAAAGATATGACAAACCTTTATAAGAAACCTCAGCCTGAAGGTGCACTGTGTCGTTAATGAATGATGTTGAGGCACTTGTTACACTTCAGCTTATCCACACATGCAAACTGTATCTGGATTAACTGCTAATTTTGAAGCTGCTCAGAGGCTGTCATTGGAACCCATCAACATAACTAAAACAGTGCCACATGGGCAGGATTAACTGCAGGCTGCAACAGCACACCACTCAGGGAAGTTGAGTAGATAGACCTTCCTCAGTTGTAATAGTAGTAGATCAACCATAGAGTTAAAGGTTTTATTTGTTCCTATTTCTAGAAGTGAAGGCACTGTCATAAGCTGTGCCCATTCTGCATACACATATTCTGGAAGAAATAGTAGTCCCACGTAAATCAATAAAAGAATTGAGGATGGACACACTATTAATTGAAGCAGCCAATGCTCTCCAAGTAATGAAGCATTTAATGGCAAAGCATCCAAAGAAGTGTACCAAACACTTAAGAGCTGCATACAACTTAAGTAAATAGTTCATGAACTGCAAAAGCATTGTGGACATTGACACTGCAGACCTATAGTAGGAATGGGAGGTTGGTGGAGAAACTAATAACAGGAACACAAGGAAATGAATGAATGGCAAAACTGTAAAGGCAAAACCCACCACATTTACTTTTAGCTTACTTAATGTACAGGCCACATTACAACATGCTATATGTGTTTGAAGGTCAGCACATGTACCCCTAAGCCCTCAGGAATGCAACTGCTTTCTACAATGGCCAGCATTCAATAATTATGGATGCTCTGCACAAAAAATATACATTATATGCACTGCTTCACCAATTGGTATACACTACTTGCCATGTATCCACTGTTTACCAAAAGGGATTGGCAACCCCTCAGACATTGAAGCATCATGGATTTGCATATGTACAAGGCTTTGCATCCAAGGACTGCATCGATCACAACAAGGACGACAGGTGGCAGGACAAGTGCCACCAGAGATCCTCCATGTCAGGGACCTATTTCCTTCACCATGTCACGTGTGTGGAACTGGATTGGCACAAATTCCTCTGCACCCCGGTTGTATAGGGTGGTGCAAGGCAACAAGTCAGCAGTTTGCTCAACCGGAGTTCTAGGCCAATTTGTGTGTCAGCTCTTAGCAGTCCATCAGTCACAGGCTAGTCAGAAGCCACCAGCGGGACCTACACTTTCCAGTGATATCCCGAGATGTCGACCAACTACTCCGAAGCCATCCGCTCAACCTCCGTTTTTAGGGATTATCAGTGGCATAGTCTTTGCATCCTACTACATTTATTCACTGTGTGTTCCTAAGTAAAGTGATGCATCCAACATGTGATAACATATAAGACCCACTCCCTGCAGCCTCCAAAAGTAAACTTTCAGCTCTGAGTCACTCCATAAATAAACTGACTTTGAATCTTATCGAAAGGAACCTAGGAAAGCAAACTCATCTACCAGGGGTTGAAAGAGCTTTTGGCAACAAGATACCAATTAGTGCAATATTGCTCCCAACCTGCTTATAATTATTACATCAGAGGCAAAATTAAATTTACTGAGATGTAAAAATGAAATGGTTCTATTGCATTTGGGTCACAAAACTAAATTGCTCTTAAAATAATGTTACTATATACGTAAATATTTTGTAATACTGATTACATAAGTTAGTATGTAAGTTATCATTAACGCATGGTGCGATACAGATGCGGTTGCACCTTGTGAAATGAATGTATGAACAACACCTACCTCATATAGTCCACCCACTATACACATACTTTGTAATTTGCACCATGCCTGTAGACAATCATACAGACACACATATGTTACATATGCTTAAATATCTTGTGAAAATGACTTCTCCAAGTTCTAGTATTTCCGACAATGGCGAAGATGCTTCATTATTCATTTCACAACTGATAAATGAACTAATTGACAGCACAATGCAACAGTAACTAAGTAATGGCTACTACATCACTGTAGGGCCTAACAATATTTTCATTATTATAGTTATTATCATCATCATCATCATCATCATCATCACTGAAGGCAATGGTTAGACACAAAGCACTGGCAGCCTGAGTCTTTAAATTTGTGCCAATTCAGAAGTCAGTAGTCCAGCAGTCAAGTGATTTAAAAACAGTAAGTATAGTACATGCTTCTTAACTTGGTTGATTTTAAATGTGGATGCATGGTGTGGGTGAAGCATGTGTCATTAGGGAGAGTCATGGTGAAGAGGAAGAATATTTTGTAACAAGTGCCTACCCTCACTGTGGATAATTAGCTTTCTTTTCTGAGAAGGAGATGTAGGTAGCAATTAGGATGCACTGAGAATTGCTTCATCATTTTTTAAATAACAGTTGTTAGAAATAAGTAGAAAAAGATCTGTTCGGATAGACACGGATGTGAAAGTGCTGCTTCAAGCACAGAGTGGTATGCTGACCCTGAATCAAATCCATCTGTTGTATAAATGACAAGGGTCAGTGTACTGGCCAGATTGGATGTGAATTTTAGGCGATTTCCCACATCTGACTATGTAAAGACCAGGCTGGTACTTGAGACCCACCTCACGATTCACAAACATTTAGAAACCTTTTGCACATTTTCACATAAATAACACTACACTCAGGCAGTTGGGATACACACATTCTGTCCTAGTAGGTAATGGGGGTGGTGACAGGAAGGGCATGGCAATCTCATTAATTATCCATGCCAGATCCGTTACTAACCTTACTGACACTGTGCAGATGCAAGACAAAGGCACAAGAAAATGAAGACAAAACTAAATATAATTTATCTTTTGCCATTTCAAAAATAAATATGTTCAAAGGAAATTATTTTTAATCCAAAGTTTGTTTAGGCGCTAATGTTGTTGGTAGTTGGGAGACGGGAGTGTACTAGCTAGCATCTGATTGCTCACAGGAGTAATGGTCTCAGAAAGGTTAGGAACAGGACAAAAGCAAAAAAACCTTAGTAACAGCCAAAATTGTTCCAAGAGAGAAAAAGGGGGGAACTTGAGCGCGCGCGCGCGCGCACACATACACACACACACAAGATGAACCTCGATTCAGTGTCTTTTCTGCCCTAGATCCAACTCCGCCAATATGTGAAAATATAAATCCCAACATTATCAAGTTGGAATCTTGATAGCTTTCTGAACACAGTAGTGACTGTGTTAAAAAAAAATCACTGTTACTGATCAGTAAAAATAAATATATTTATATGTAAGGTAATTTTGAACAGTAGATACAAGTTGCAAGAGATGATTTGTGAGAGTATAACATCCAAGGGCATGTCTCCAGAAATACATAGTTTTTGTACCAGGGGTAATTTTTTTCATATTGTACAGTACCCCAGTCAGTACATTCCACTGTGTCTGACATTCCCTGTCAAATGAGTGAACATTTAGCAGCCATATAACTCTTCATACAGCAAAAGGCCATTCTGCTGAGGAAGTCTTCATGTCCCTCAGAAAGTACAGGTACTCCACCTATGAAGTGTTCTGGCAGGATGACGATTCCTAAGAGAATGAGGAACAAGTGAGGTCTAATCAGCAGTATGTTCTTGGTGTGGTGGTATAGTACTGCCTTGTGGTAGGAAACAAAAGTGCCCCAGCCTTTGGTATTTATTGTACACAATGCTGCACTGTATGAGTAAAATGACTCACAACATGAGTACTTTGCATATCATGATGTTTGTCAAAAATTAATTGTTCCTTATCCTCTTATATAATAATATGTGCACAGATTACAAATTAATATTGTTAATGTTCATCTGTCCCTGGATCCTGCAGCGTCTTCTAAGATTGAACATTATGCCATTTCTCAAGGAAAATAAGCTTGTCTTAGAGATTCAGTGTGACTTGTGTGAAGCACAATTTCATTTATCCACAAATGATGTTTTGCTAATAGAAGAAACAAGTGAAAATGAAGATTCCATTCTAAATTTCCCAAAGGTGTCTGACACTACAATATTATCCTCAAATAACCAAGAAGCCAAAATTAGCAGAAGGAGAAGCACTGAAAAAATTTGAAAGTAAAATTCTGTCTACAGACTTGGCAGAGCATCCTAAGAAGTTTTGTTCTTATGTTATATCAGTAAATGGATTGAAGCCATCTGTCCAGGCAGTCTGTGACCATAATAGCACCGAAACTGAGGAAGTCGCAAAGAAAAGCTAAAATACTAAACATCTCTCTCCAAAACAATTGCACTGAGGAAGATCACAAAGTAATACCTCCTTCAAATAATCAAATGAATGACAAAATGGCTGATGCTGAAATAAGCGAGCATGGAATAGAAAAGCAACAGAAATCACCCATCAGAGGGAAAGCCACTTGACCTAACGGAATACCAATATGATTCTACATAGGGTATGTGAAAGAACTTCTCCCTCTTCTAGCACCATTGTACCATACATCTTTGGAAGAGCAAAGTGTTCCTGATGATTGGAAAAAAGCACAGGTCATTCCCATTTTCAAGAAGGGTCATTGAAAAGATGCACAAAACTATAGGCCCAAATCTCTGCTGATGTTGGCCTGTTGTAGAATTTTGAAACTTGTTTTATGCTCGCATATTATGACATTATGGGAGCTGAAAAACTCTGAAGGAGTTAACATGGGTTCCAAAAACAATGATTATGTGAAACCCAGCTCACTGTGTTCGTTTGCGAGACCCAGAAAGCAGTAGATAGGGATGACCTGATGTCCAGATGCATGCTATGTTGCAAGACTTCCAGAAGGTATTTGATACAGTTCTGCACTGCAGCCTAATGAACAAAATATGAGTGTATGGAGTATCAAACCAACCAACTCTGTAATTGGACTGAACAGTTTCTAGCAAACAGAACACAGCATGTCATTCTGAACAGAGATAAGTCTTCAGATGTGAAACTAACTTTGGATGTGCCCCAGGTGAGTGTTATAAGACCATCACTTTTCACAACATATATAAGTGACGTAGTAGATAATGTCAGAAATTCCATGAGGTTAATATGGATGATATTGATTCACACAGAGAAGTCGTGATGCTAGAAAAAAAAATTGTCACAAAATGCAGGAAGACCTGCAGAGGACTAATCCTTGTTAGAGGAAGTGGCAGTTGACCCTCAGTATAAACAAATGTAACATATTGCAAATATGTAGGCAGAAAAACCCTTTATTGTATGATTGCACAGTTGTGAACAATCACTAGAGCATAATGTGATTTGAGACTTTCTCGGCGTATTCCATTCGTGAAATCTTCTCGGGTGATCAGCCGAGTAAAGGCGTCGTCTTCTCGCAACGTACGAAACCCTTCGAAACGTTGCGAGAAGACGACGCCTTTACTCGGCTGATGCTAGAAAAAAAAATTGTCACAAAATGCAGGAAGACCTGCAGAGGACTAATCCTTGTTAGAGGAAGTGGCAGTTGACCCTCAGTATAAACAAATGTAACATATTGCAAATATGTAGGCAGAAAACCCCTTTATTGTATGATTGCACAGTTGTGAACAATCACTAGAGCATAATGTGATTTGAGACTTTCTCGGTGTATTCCATTCGTGAAATCTTCTCGGGTGATCAGCCGAGTAAAGGCGTCGTCTTCTCGCAACGTACGAAACCCTTCGAAACGTTGCGAGAAGACGACGCCTTTACTCGGCTGATCACCCGAGAAGATTTCACGAATCACTAGAGCAGTTACTTCCATGAAAATCTAGGAGTATATGTTAAGAGCGATATGAGGTGGAACGATCACATAAAATTTGTCTTGACTAAGGCATATGCCAGACTGAGATTCATTGGGGTATCCTCAAGAAATGTAGTACATCAACAAAGGAAGTAGTGTATAAAACATTTATTCAACCAATACTTGAATACTGCTCATCAATATGGGATCTGTTCCAGATAGGACTGATATAGGAACTTGAGAAGATCCAAAGAAGAGCAGCGTGTTTTGTTACAGGTTCAATTACTTAGCATGAAAGCATAATAGAGAAGATCGATCAACTCCAGTGTCATATGCTGCATGAGAGGTTTTGTGTTAGCAGAAGAGCCAACACCGTGTTACAAGTGGAGGCCGAAATGCACGTTTTAGCTCACGCAGGCTGGCGTGAGGAGGGAAGAACTATACTGACGTGAGGTCTGGAACATGACAAGGAATGAGAATTCAGAAACCGGACGTAATTAGTTTGATACTTAACTTTAATCCATTAATGATGTACGTCGCTCTTGATGGTACATGATTCACAATATTATCTGTTCAGAATACATTCTTGAAGATGGTAGTTATAGTAACTGAATATGGTGCCTTGCTAGGTCGTAGCAAATGATGTAGCTGAAGGCTATGCTAAACTGTCGTCTCTGCAAATGAGAGCATATGTAGACAGTGAACCATCACTAGCAAAATCGGCTGTACAACTGGGGTGAGTGCTAGGGAGTCTCTCTAGACTAGACCTGCCGTGTGGTGGCGTTCGGTCTGCAATCACTGATAGTGGCGACACGCGGGTCTGATGTATACTAACAGACCGCAGCCGATTTAAAGGCTACCACCTAGCAAATGTGGTGTCTGGCGGTGACACCACAAGAGGCATTCTGCATCATGGTGTGCTTCATTGTTAATGTTTTGGGAGTGTACATTCCTAGAAGAGTCTAACATACTGCCACATGGTGGCTTGTGGAGTATACATGTAGATGCAGATACAGTTGTCAGAGTAACTACAAACGTATGCAACTGGTTTTATGAATTTTTGGCTAATAAAATCCAATGTGTTACACTGCGTGGTCAGTCTTTAGTACTGTAGTAATGAAAGTAACCTCAGGTTTAGTCCAAGGAAAAGTACGGTAGGATCAATAATGATCACATTAAACATAAATGACTTATCAGATAGAATAAGTAGCACTATTACATTATTTTCTCTGATGATACTGGTGTCTACAAGGCAGTACTGTTTCTAAAACTTGTTGTTTGTATGTGTTTAGCACACATTCCCTGCAACTAACACCATATTAGAGAGGTGGTACACGTGCTAACTAAAACAAATTTGTATAAATACGTACATGCACATGGTATGTGATAGCAGATATTAACAACAACTGGCAAACAAATACAAAGCTTTTAGATTAATAAGAGAGGTTGAGAGTTAAAGAATAGTACAAACATGCTGATTTGTTGCAAAAGTGATATCTTCTTTTAACACAATGGCTTTCATAAGGTAAAGATTAAGAAACTTATAGATATGGCAGTATTGTCTGATGGACAGTTCGTGGTACTGAACAGAAGCTCTCCATGAGAATAGAAATTCTGTTATGAGTGTAAATTCCAATCTCTTCAAAAGCTCATATTAATTCTGTAATCTGTTGCATTTTATGATGCAAGGATAATGGTGATGTTGGTGAGGTGTTCTACTTTGCTTAGTCTCTTGGGAACAGTTAACTGTTGCTAGCCATACCATTCACACACACACACAAATTGTCTATTCTACTCATGGACACATAGAAACAAAATTCTGGATCTGTTGCACATACAGTGATGCGGAGATCAGTGGAAGAAACAGGCAGTTCCATGTGGTCTCTAATTACAATGTTTATGTACTGAACATCCAACCAGAAGTGAAGCCTAGACACATTAAATGATGTTATAAAGTGAAATAATATGTCCAATGAGTGATCCAGATCAGGAACAGTAAATAGGGGAGATCAAAATCTATCATTGGCTCTGATAACTACACGACTTTGTAGACTACAAGAGTAAATACAGTTTTGCTGCTGCAGTGTTTAAATGGTGGTATCATGATTTGCCCACGTTACACTTCGGTTGTGCCCAAAGAGGTTAGAATATAGGAAGACATGACTACTTGTGCAGAGAGTAGCAATCGTTTAAAGCCAGAGGACATAGTTGTGTGTTATCATGGGGAGACCAAGATGTGGGTTTCTCCATTAGAGCACTTTGAGAAATTTGTCCTCTCAGCTTAAAGTCACTGAAGTGTCAGTCACATCTGAGTATGTATTTAGATATGATGTACTTTCATGGAGGAACACTAATCAGACAGTGGAAAACCTTTAAGAGGAAAGTATGGACTACATTGTGGGGGAAAAAAACAATAATTGTATTCCTATTTCCATTGAAGTTAAGCTGTTAGCTGTAGTAGTTCACATTAGAATTGCACAAGATCCTTCTGATCATTTCACTGCAAAATTACACAATTTTCAGAATCTCCACACCGAAGTGATGCTCCCTAGTCACAGAACATGACAACAAGGTATAAAAATCATTAGTTGAGCTTCAGTGCATTTACGCATTCCTCCTAAAATGAAAAATAGACAATTAATGACAGGTAAAGCCTTTCTTTATGTCTCTCATATTTTTTCTCTCCTAAAAATGCATAGATGATTCTACACAATACCAATTTCATTTTATAATTTTGCATGATGAAAGATAATTTCAGTCATGGTTTTAACTTTACTAGTATAATTACTAGTGCACATCACTGAGCTGTGAAATCATTAAAGGAATTTTAACAACAGAGGGACTGTACATTTTAATAATAATTTTATTTTCAGCATAAACAGTACTCCCATGCTTCATCAGACTTTTATTTCATTTTCACAAACAAAACAAACTTGAAGTTTATAACTGATAAAAAACCTTGTTTATTGTCCTTAAAAATAATTTAGCTTAGTGTATTTGGTTCTAGTTTGGTCTGTGGGTAAAGAAATTAATCATTCTCACTGCATGAGCTGTAGTAGATTATAAATACAAGGTGTTTCAAAAAGAATGCCCTTATTTCAGAACTCCACCATTTATTGATAAAAACATTCCAAACATGGAATGCATTTCAAAACACACAAACCTTGAAGTTTTAGCTGTGTTATTACAAATGCTCTGTGTCCACAGCAGTAGCATGAACATCTAGGTGACAGCTGAATTCATCAAAAACTTCACACAATGCATTTTCTTTCACAGAAGTTATGGTGGCTGTTATTCTGTTCTTCACTCTTTTGTGCCATGAAGTAAAGAAGAGATGAACACTCTTTATTTCACATATTACCCCAAGAAAAAAATCGCAAGAGGTCATGTCTGGCAATCTTGCAGGCTAAAAATACAGGGCAGTGTCTCAGGGTCCTGTGTGCCCCTCTGCGATTGAGACAGTGTGTCATTGAAAAATTGATGTATGTTGTTGTGCCAATGTGGTGGAGCTCCATCCTGTTGGAAAAGGATGTCATCAGAGTCCTCCTGAAGTTGTGGGAAAAGCCAATTCCTTAGCATTTGAAGATACTTCAATGCTGTACAGAGTGCATGGGACCCTGAGACACTGTCTTCCATTCTTGTCCTTGAGACACTGTCTTGCATTCTTGGCCTCCAAGATCACGAGACATGATGCAATGCGATTTTTTCTTGTGGGGGCATGTGAAGGAAAGTGTGTTCCTGTCCGCTTACCTCATGACATAGAAGGAGCGAAGAACAGAATAACAGCCACCATAATATATGTAAAAGCATCTACATCTACACTCTGCAAACCACCATGAAGTGCATGACAGAGGGTACATCCCATAGCACCAGTTAATATGGTTTTCTCCTGTTCCACTTATGTATGCAGCATAAGAAGAATGGTTGTTCGAATGCCTCTGTACATTCTGTAATTATTCTAATCTTATCTTCATGATCCCTATGTGAGTGATACATTTGGGGTCGGAGTATATCCATAGTCATCATTTAAAGGCAGTGCTTGAAACTTTGTTAGTAGACTTTCTCGGGATAGTTTACGTCTATATTCAAGAGTTTGCTAGTTCAGTTTCTTCAGTATCTTTGTGACACTCTCCCATGGATCAAACAAAACTGTGAACATTCTTGCTGCACTTCTTTGTATACATTCAATATCCCCTGTTGGTCCTATTTGGTACAGATCCCATACACTTGAGTAATTTGTGAACAGTCTTCTTTGTAGACTGATTGCACTTCTCCAGTTTTCTACCAATAAACTGAAGTCTGACACCTACTTTACCCATGACTGAACCTATGTGATCATTCCATTTCATATTCCTATAAAGTGTTGCACCCAGGTATTTGTATGAGTTGGCCAATTCCAGCAGTGACTCATTGATGTTATAGTCATAGGATACTATGTTCTTTTTTTCATTTTGTGAAGTGCACAATTTTACATTTTTGAAAATTTGAAGCAATCTTTGCACCATTTTGAAATCTTATCAAGATCTGACTGGAACTTGTTTCAGACAGTACTTCATTATTGACAACCTCTTCATCTGAAAAAGTCTGAGATTATTATTAATATTGTCTGCAAGGTCATTAATATGCAAAATGAACAGCAAGGGTTCCAACACACTTCCCTGGGGTGCACCTGAAGTTACTTCTACATGGTGACTCTCCATCAAGGTAATATGCTTTGTCCTCCATAAAAAATGTCCTCAATCTAGTTACAAAATCCACTTGATGCCCCAAAAGATTGTACTTTTTAACAATAAGCGTAACAGATAAATTGTGTGAAGTGTATTTTGACTTTAGCTATCATCTAGATATTATAAATGCTGCTGCTGGTGGACACACAGAGAATTTGTAACAACATAGCTAAAACTTTAAGATTTTGCGAGTATTTTGTAATCCGTCCCATGTTAGTAGTATGTTTTTGCCAATAAATATGGAGTTTTGAAATCAGGGAATTCGTTTTGAAACACCTTGTAGTGTTTCATAACAGCTTTTATCAATAGCACCAGGTGATTATCAAGTGGAAGTTGATGTTTCATGTGGACACTCAAGTTCAGAAATGAAGTCTCACTTATGCACACACTGATAACTACATTATTGATTGAATCAGTCTTGTTGTGTGGATAGACATATTATTTTACCAGTGAGACCAAGTGCTCCTTTCACACTTTGAGATCACTTACTTATTGTTCTTGGGAATGGCAAACAAGTATCAAGCATAGCCCTCACATAATCACATGCTCTTGTAAAATAAAAGTTAAGAGTTGATGCAAGGGACCTCAAAGTTGAACCAAACAGAACCTGTGGTCTTTGCAAACTGTCACCAACTCTTCATTTGTACCTGACACATCTTTAATCAATGAAACTCTCTTCACCTCCTTGTAGATATTCTGCAAAACATTTATCATATCACTAAAAGTACTATTTTGCTGCTTGAGGTGACAGTTTGACTGTTGAAGAAGCTTGATTTTCTTGCTGCTTTGCATGTTTGTCTCATACATGGTGTTCAACAATCTCTTGTTATGAGAAACAAGGTCATGAATTGGTGTACCTATAATGAAAGGAACATCTTTGGCAACACTAGAAATGAAATAAATGAATAAAATTATAAAAATTGCCCTTCATGAACTTACATGTTGTAAACATAGAAATTTGAACCAGCAGACGAAAAAATTGAAATGGACAGTCCACATTATGAAAAGTATTAGTTCAGCTGGAGAATTTACTTGTAGAAAGTAGCAGCTGACTTTCCACTTATGTTTGTGCATCCTTGGGCAAAACAAGCGACCATTTTTCATCATATTTATCTTTTTTGTATGATGGCTAATACTACAAAACACACTCAACTCTCAATTTTTTGGTCTCTCTAACATGTTGGAGTGCAGAAATTGCTAGATTTTCGATTACAGTGATAGGACATCTCCACAGATTCTAAACTCCTTTGTTTTGCCCTCCTCAGCACCAAGGGACAATTTACCAACTGGACAGTATTAATATCTCTGACTGGGCATTAATAATGATACTTGGGCTGTGCAGGAAATCTGAATTGCTACCAGATACTGAACCACTTCCCCCTTTAATTGAGACATAGGGCTGAAATTGACCACATTTGTACTGGTCTACCAAGAAAAAAGAATGAGAGATGCTGGAGTTCTCATCAAAGAAATGTGTGACATGTGTGCGTTGGCTGATTCAGGTTTTAGTCCTGGTGGTGTGGGAAGTACACTTGCAGATGTCACACCTATGGACTGCAGCTTAGGCCTGCCTGTAGGAGAGTTGGTGCTAGCAGTGGTTTGGAGTACAGCAGCAGTTCCTCCTCAACAGGCATCTCGCTGCATGTATGTTTGATCTCTCTGTCTTTTCTTGTTTGTGCAGTGGTTTATTTATTTATTAGATTCCATGGGACTTTACAAGCCAAAGCTACTTTATCATGGGATGATGCAGTACATAGTTTACACAATGCTGATTAGAAACTTTAGTAGCAAAGAATTAAAGAACTGATAAAACACAAAAATAACAGAGAGTATACAAATAAATAACATATTACAGATAAAAATTCTCATCTACTTTGAGGAACCCCTGTAAAGAATAGAAAGTGTGTAGCGCAAGCAGACCTTTCAACTTTGATATCAATACTTGGGGTGTATCACTCAGTTTTTTCTGTTCTACTAGAAGCCTATTGAAAATTAAACTGGCTAAATAGTACACACCTTTTATACAGTGCTGAAGAAAGTGTTATCCAAGTGTATAAAGTATTGTTTACCCCTCTAGTGTTCACTGAATGAATATCATAGTTTCTTCTCAATGAGCAGATATTGCCAACAACAGATCCCATGTTGGAATATGGTATATACAGATACAGCAGAACTAAAATTCCAAGACACACGAACAAAGGCCTACATAAAGTTCATGAATAGACACATTAGATCAGTCAGATCACCTGCTTCTGAGCTAAGAATATTCTGGCTGAATGCACAGAGTTCCCACGGAATACACCACCATACAAAATAATAGACTGAAAGCAAGCAAAGTGAACAAGACTTCATGCTTCAGTGTCAGAGACAGTGATGATTCGTACAGTGAAGATGGCAGCATTCATTTTTTGGTTTGATCTAGAAAATAGCCAAAGTTGTGAAATTAATTTCTTTTTATTTAACTGATGACTAGTTTCAGATATTGGAACCCATTTTCAAATCATCCACACAAAAAACAGTGTATTTTGTGATAGCATGCAAATGATGTTAATAATGTACATAATTTTGTCTCCGTCAGGCTTTTCAGTGACATTGGCGGAACAAACATAAAAATCGAGCATGCTGGAAATCCACTCATTTTCTGTACAAGGCCTTGAATGTGATATTTCCAAGAAAGCCTTCCATCTACTCTCTGTTCTAAGAATATAAAATGGTCCATTTCATAAACTGTTCGACCAACTTTTTACAGTAAAATTTTCTCTTTACAAAACTGTATGCACTGCATTTTGATACAGTTAAGTGTTAATCTGCTCACTGAAAGCCATTTGCTGATTTTACAGACTACACTATTAGATGCATCATTTATTTTTCATTCAATGTCTTTCAAAATAACAATTGTGTCATCTGCAAAGCAAACCATTTTTGTCTCATCTGTCATGTTATGAGGCAGCTGATTGATACATATCAAGAAGGGAATGGGGCCAAAACAGAATCTTGTGACACCAGTCACACTCAACCTCTTTGCTATTTGTTGACATTGAAGGATAACCTTCTGCTTCCTACTTTCCAGATATGAAGTGAACCATTACTGAATTTTCTCACTAATCACATAACTTTTGAACTTATGCAAAAGTATTGTATGGTCCGCACAATCAAATAATTATGTTGAATGAAAGACAATATGCACATTTCTCAGCCTATTGTTTCGATCTGCTAATGCCTCACACACTAGATACTTCTAGCAGCTTAAGCTTAAGCAATGCATTAGTGTCTAGTGGTAACTGCAGTGAAGCACTTCACATCTGTAGGTGTGCTTTTGTAAAAAAAAAATCAACAATACAAACACAATTAAGTGTATCAAAAACAAAGAGCAGCAGCTTGAAGTCAAGTTGCAAACCCTAAATACCTCTGTTACATGCATCACTGAGCACTGGTGCGAGGAAAGTGAAATTTCCTATGTAACTTTACCCTCATATATACTAGCATCTTCTTATTGCAGAGTTTCAATTAAAGGGGAAGTGTCATGTATTTATATTAAGAATGAACTCCAGTACAAGATAAGAAGTGACACTGTCTCTCTTGGTGAAGTGAAACACTTTGAAGTGTCAACAATAGAGCTATTATCTCAAAATGTTTCCCAAAAAGTTGTCATATTATGTGTATATCATTCTCCTAGTGGTGATTTTGACATATTCTGTGCAAAACTAATACAGAGTCTAGAACAGACATTCTGCTATGTGGAGATTGTAACATAAACACAGCACAAAAAGGGATAAAGTTACTAATGCTTTTCTGGGCATTTTATGTAGCTTTGGAATGATATAACTAGTCAGCTGTGCAACAAGGATAATGACACACTCAGCCCCTACTATTGATCATATAGCCACTGATACTGGATCAGGAAACTGTGACTTAGTACTCAAAAATCTGGGACTTTCAGATCATCTTTGTCAAATTGCACAAAAAATGTTCCTATGAGAAAAGCAACCAAGCTACATGCATACCAAAGAATCTACTCCAAATCAGCCATTCAAAATTTTACTGTACAGTTAAGCTGCAAAACCTGTGATGATGTATATGCACAAACAGATGCCAACAAAAAGTTCTGTGATTTCATGTCATTGTTTAAGCTCAAATTTGAAGAATTGTTTCCCAAAGTCCTGCTTCCTGTTGGAGCACAGAGCAAAACGAAATGGATTACTAGTGGGTAAAATCTGCCCAAACCACAACCCAACCAAAAAACACTGCTCTATAAAGAATACATGCAGTGACCCTGGTTTTGTAAGCTATTACAAAAACAGCAAAAAAAATCTACAGAAAGGTACTTCAGGCAGCTAAAAAGTCAGCTATCAAGAAACTGATAAAAAATGCAAATAACAAAAGTAAAGCTGCTTGGACTTTAGTTAAACATAATACTGGAAATCAAAAAAGAGGCACTCAAACACTAAAATCAAGAAATCAGGCAATACAATCAGTGATCAAAAAGAGCTAGCTAACTTCATAAACTCATATTTCACCAATATTGCAAAAGACATGCAGAGTGAATTTCCAAAAAGATCCAATATTCCAGTGCAAAATTATATAAAAAATTCAATGGTTCTGCTACCCACTACTGAGAGAGAAGTAAGCAGTACCATAAAACAATAAAAAAACAAATCCTCAACAGGACTGGATGAAGTCCCAGTTTGTGTGCTAAAAGAGTGCATAGACAGCATTAAAGCCCCTTTAACTGACATCATTAACCAGTCCTTTAAGACTGGCTGCTTTCCAGACTACCTGAAATTAGCTAAAATCATACCTCTTCATGTAAAAGGTGATGTTGAAAACATAGAAAATTACAGGCCAATTGCTTTATTTTCCAGAATAGTGGAGACATTAATGGAAAATAGACTTATGAGTTACTTAAATATATATATTCTGCTCTGCAAGGAACAGCATGGCTTCAGACCGGGCAGAAGCACTGAAACCACAATAGCCCAGTTTACAAAAATTGTTCTTGAATCACTAGACAAGGACAGTTATGTAACTGGAATTTTCCTAGACTTATCGAAGGCCTTCGATACCATTGATCATGACATTCTTCTACGCAAGTTGGAGTCTCTGGGAATCAGGGGAGTGGTAAATAAATGGTTCCAATTATGCCTAAATAACAGAGTGCATATATTTCACATAACATCCAAATATGTTTTAAATCACTTATCTGACCCACAGTATGTTAATGTAAGAGCTCCACAAGGACTGCACATCGATAGACAACTAAAATGGAATGAACATGTTATGATTATCTCAGAGAGGGACTCCACAGCATGCTACGCACTTAAGAGTTCTTGCATCAGTATGCAGTGACATCTGTGTAAGGTCAGCTTACTTTGGGTATGTGCATGCCATCCTTAGCTACGGAATAATCATTAGGGGAAGTAGTATCCAGAATCTACAAACAGTTTTCAGATTACAAAAGAGAGCTGTAAGAATAATGACAAAATGCAATAAATGGGCTCTCTGCAAATAATTATTCAAAAACCTGGGCATTATGACTGTTCCTTGTGTGTTTATTTTTCAGACCATAATGTATATCAGAAAAAATCTTGATAATTATAGCTTGTTTACATTATTCATGATAATAACATAAGGTTGAGTCATTGCCTCCATTTAGATAGAAAAAATAATCTAAAAGCTCAGATCAGTCTTGATTATTGAGGTGTGATAATCTGTAATAAGCTGCCACAGAATATAAAAAAATTAGCAGTATGCATTCTTTTAAAAAAACTGTAAAACTGTTTTTGCAAGAGCATTGTTTCTACACTTTGGATAATTATCTTAAATGAAAACCAAAGAATTTTTTGGAACACCTAGCATAAATTATACCTGACATATTTTTGTTTTCGTTTTTGTATTTTGTATTTATGTCTATGTATTTATGTCTGCTAGTTCCATATCAACACACCTAGTATATTTATTTAAACAATATAAATTATCTTTTTTCATTTATGTAATACGTATGCAGGGCTTTGTATTTATGTACGTTAGTTCTACATCAAAATATCTATGCTTATTAAACAATGTAAAACACATTTGTTAAGAAAATATTTAGACTTCATACCATAATTTGTACTTTCACTAATGACATCCATACAATGTATATTGTCTAAGGATGGATAAATAAGTAAATAAATAAATAAACAAAAGAATTAATAGAATTTCTGTGAATACTCTCTGTGTGAGTCGGACAGTTAATTATATAAACTGAGATGTGCCACTGCTTTCCTATACATTGCCTTCTCAAAACCATTTGAAAACACTGATAGCATAGATATTGACTATTAATTATAATCTCTTTCACCATTGTATATAAAGTGCTTTCACAAATGAAATTTTCAATCTGTCAGAAGCTGAATACACCTGGAAGACACATTAAACGAGTAACTGAGTAGGGAACTAGCATGCAGTACACTGATCTTCATAATCATAATTGAAATTTCATCATGCCCATAGGATTCTTTACTCTTTAGTGGTATGATAATTAATTCTACTTCACCTTTGCTTGTTTCCTGTAGCTGCACGTGATGTAGGTGTCTTGAAATTCGAGCTATTAAGAGTTCTACATATTTATTTTTACCAATGTAATTTTGATTTAAATTGCTGACTATTGACAGGAAGTGATTATTAAATATTTTGCACAATTCTGGTGGATCACTAACATTTTCATTCTCACACAAATTGTTCTTGAATCACTAGACAAGGACAGTTATGTAACTGGAATTTTCCTAGACTTATCGAAGGCCTTCGATACCATTGATCACGACATTCTTCTACGCAAGTTGGAGTCTCTCATTCAGCCACATCAAATGTCAATAGAAAGAAAATGGGATGAAGTCAAGTGAGACATCGAGTAAGAATTTAGGAAGAAATGTAAAGTAGGGGAATTTTTAGCATTGATCTTATGGGTTTAATTTATGGTGTGGGACCTAAAATCAGAGAATGTAAAATTGAAGTTCCAAGGCAGTAAGAAACAGTGCCTTGGCACTATTTTACTAGGGAACTGACTAGGGACCAAAAATGAGAACGGGGGTGTATGATCAGTGATAACACAGATAAGAATGAAATTTCTTGATGGTGTATATGATTTACAATGCCTCTTCAATTCATGAGTAGTTGCATTGGACCACACTGTACAATTTGGATGCAATGTATGTTATTACTATACAATGCAGTGGAGGTGCACCAATATGCCAATGTATATCCAGGGTAATTAAAAATTATCTGTGCATGTCTCCAACGAAAAATCTGGTATTGCACCACTGACTTTCAGTGTTAAATGAACACCCACAATTATTCTGTGTGTGTTTCAGCTTTTCTTTATTCAATATGTATCTCAGGTATTTATGCACAGCTCAAGAAAACTACTCTTATTGTGTCGATCGGCAAAGCAGATAATAGACTAGAAGCCACTCAAATAATGTCTAACAATTTTGTAGCCCCTGCTACAATTGTGATCCCGGTATCTAAAATAATTAGAGAAATTTGGAATACCATGAATCAGTTGCAGGAGTGCTTGCGACTACAAAATATAATCTGTTATGCTGGTCCACGTCAAATGATGTAGTAATTAATTTTATTAGAGGCAGGCAGCTGCAAATAGGCATCAGCAAAATCTGTTTTAGAGAAATAAGGCCCCTTAGAAAATTTAGGTAACAGTTCCTCTGGCCAAGGGACTTTATACTGATACAAACTGCTGCTAGGAGCACCAAGCTGAGATGGGCATCAGAGATGCCACAACAGTAAGATTTCTATACAAGAGATATCACAAAATAAATAAATAAATAAACAAATATTAGTAGTGGCTGCTTGGGACATTAAGCTGAGGGGCCAGAACAGAATTTGTATACAGTGTTCATCACAACTAGTAGCAAAAACAAACATGGGTAAAAGTGCATGAGGGAATCATCATGTGTTCTTGAACCAGCTCTGAGTGGACTTAAAATCACCACATATTCTGTTCGATCAGCAAGGCATTCTTGTAAATACCGTTGGAATCGCCTAATAGCTTTAAGATACTGATTATATTACTCCACTGGCTTGTAATCTGGCTAACTCCACCATAATATATCTAAAAACAAAGATGATGTGACTTACCGAACGAAAGCGTCGGCAGGTCGATAGACACACAAACAAACACAAACACACACACAAAATTCAAGCTTTTGCAACAAACTGTTGCCTCATCAGGAAAGAGGGGAAGGAGAGGGAAAGACGAAAGGATGTGGGTTTTAAGGGAGAGGGTAAGGAGTCATTCCAATCCCGGGAGCGGAAAGACTTACCTTAGGGGGAAAAAAGGACAGGTATACACTCTCACACTGTATATGTGTGGATGGATATGTGTGTGTGTGCGAGTGTATACCTGTCCTTTTTTCCCCCTAAGGTAAGTCTTTCCGCTCCCGGGATTGGAATGACTCCTTACCCTCTCCCTTAAAACCCACATCCTTTCGTCTTTCCCTCTCCTTCCCCTCTTTCCTGATGAGACAACAGTTTGTTGTGAAAGCTTGAATTTTGTGTGTGCCAGCGCTTTCGTTCAGTAAGTCACATCATCTTTGTTTTTAGATATATTTTTCCCACGTGGAATGTTTCCCTCTATTATATTAACTCCACCATAACTTTTATATGCATGAGTAGTAGAACAACAGGACTAAAAACCCACTTTTGATATCAATTTGATATCAAATTAATTATGCAATTTAATTAATTGACCAATCAATTAACCCTGATAACATCATAGGTTTTCCCTGGCTGGCACTTGCCCCCTACCCCCACCACCCCTCTGGGAAATCTTTGTCCCTCCCCTCCTCCACCAAGGAAAAAAATGTTGAGAATAATTGCTCAGTCTATGTTGGACCATTGAACTGGTAGGATCTCATATAGGTAAGAAGAGGGGGTCCGTACACTATCAGCTACCTTTTTTTGGCTACTTTTCAAGGTCATCCAACTACACATTTCCCACATCCAAAATACATTACGGAAATAATTGTAAATAGGAAATTTAGAGTTTCTTTGGCTAAGGAACATGGAATTACCAGGCTAGAAGCTACAGTATACAACTACGGAATGGGTCATGTGTTAGACCCAGTCCAAGACTGTTTAAGTGTGTTAACTCCAACAAAAGTATTTTCAATGTGCTCCACTGTACTCTGTGTCAGTCACATCCCTGTGGTGTGAGCTAACTGTATCTTACAGAACAGCTGCTGTGTGGTGCTTAACAAAATTCTACAGTTTGTCTACTGAGAGAATAAAAATATTCATAAATTGACTGGTGTATGAGTTAAGTCTGCCAGACACTCAAGGCCAGAAAATCTTATAAGTTATATTCTGTCTGCATACAGTTTTAACTGTCTGCTTGTAAATTATGTGGAGATTCTTGACACTGACTCCAACAAAGATGAAAAAGTGTCGTACAGAAGTGCTATATTAAAGCAGGAGAAACATATTTTTCACAGTCTAGGACACTGCTGTAATATCATCAAATATAGATATCACCAGGTTGGGTTGGTTCCAACAGAAAATGTTATTCCACAAGTGTTAAGGAAAAGAACCAATGTGTTGAACAGATGTGAACCACACCCTGTTAAGGAAATGACTCTCCTAGAACAGTTAATGTGTTATGTGCACAAAAAAGAATATTGGGAACTGGAGTATATGACGAAGACAATCACCATGTAGGAAAAGAATAAACTGCAGTTGGAAAAAGAAATATATATATTACAGATGTGCAACCACCATTTATGTATGGCTTTAAACCCAGTGTCTTGAGAAACCTGGCTAATACTGGAGGAGATAAAATATCTGCATTTACAGTAAACAGCACTGAAAATTGGTCACATGTCATAGTGCTAGCCGAAATCAGTGGAATCTAGGATGTTTACTGTATTAAAGGAAACATGAAAAACCTTTTTATAAACATCTATTCCAATATGGACTGACTTAAAAAAGTTGTTATATTGTATCTCAATGTGATGAACTGGATGTTGTGCATCTACCAACAGAACAGTCATTTGCAGAGTTCAAAACCAATGGAATATCTACATTTAATGGGCAATGATTTGCTGAAGCTGTAAACGTTAAGTTTGATACAGAAATTCTGCAGGAATGTGTGGGAGAAGACCTGCTAGCATACACACAGGGAGATGTGGAGTGCTTTAACAATAGTGTCACGGAGGAAATAAGAAGTAAAGTTAAAATCCCCAAATGCTCTTGTCTAGAAGAACTGCAAGGTGGAATGGAGCAAATTGTTAAAGCCATCATAGAAATACTTTACAGGAACAAAGTAGATATGTGTTAGAATTCAATTCTTATAACTACCTTGTACCTGCCAAATTACTGGCTGGAGAAAGGAATATCTGATTCAGATGTGGGTTTAAGTTAAAAATAAAATAATAAGCTAGAAATTATTAAAACTACACCCAAAAAACATAAAGAAAGTATTGGTTCCCGCGTGTAAATGTATATGCAGAAATTAATAACAATTTTGTACAAGAATATTTGCTTGTCTTATTGTTAACTTACCAAAAATCCTAAGACATTTCCTATTTACATTTATTTTGGATGGGGAAAGTGAGTAGTTGGATGACCCTGAAAAGTAGCCAAAACTAGGTAGCTGGAAGCATAGTGACCCCCTTTTCCTATATATATGAAGGTGAAGAAAAAACATGTTGATTTTTCAAATGTATTGCATCCAATGTATGATTTTTTTTTTCTGAGATGGCTCATATATTGGCAACCAGCACCGACCTGTACTGTGTGGGGTAGGACCATCTGCACACTTCTGCACATCAGGGACAGGGTGTACTCGTCACTAAGTGATGTACTGGGGGGGGGGGGGGGGTGTAGACAACAGCACATCATTGTCCTGCTCCAGTATGCTGACCAGGTGTGCAACAGGATCCCATAGTGAAAATGCTAACGCTTGTCATGACGTGTCAGAGGTACTGCAGGCCCCAGCAGGCTGGTGGTCATTGCAGCCGCAGGCTGGAAACATTGAAGGTCACTGCTGAACAAAGAAGGAGAAGCAGTTATCGTCCACACAGACAAAAAAAATGGAGGAAAACAAAGGAAAAAGTGGAACTGCAATGAAGCTAAATATCTATGGATATACTTATTTTTATGGTTCTTCCTATTCTGCTGCTGCTGTGTTCCACACGAATGGGACTGCTGCAGACAATGCTTCATGGTTCTCCTTCTTTCAGACACTGATGGAGACTGGCAACATACTGCGTCTGCCCTACACATGCAGCATGGTGATCACATGACAGGATGTGGTGTTCCTGCTTTCCTATTGGCCCCCGCCAAGTTTCAGGTGTTGTTGGATGGGGACCTGGGGGGAAAGGGGGGGGGGAGTAGAGGCAAAAAAACCTATTTCAAGATACTTCTGGTGACAGTTTTGTAGTTTTGTAAACTTCATCACTTAGTTCTGTTTTTTATTTCCCATTTGGGCAGATAGTGTGCTACATGACACACACACACACACACACACACACACACACACACACACACACACAGTTACTTAAACTACGATAAAATGGCCATACCATTTGGTCACATTCACATCTAGTGTCATTCTTTCCCTGTCACTTAATCAGAGTCCTCCATCCCTTTTCTCACAACAAGTGAATAGTGTGAGTATGGGTGAGTTTCAGTCCTGTCATCAGAATTGTCCTTTTATCAATATGAGGTGTCAGGCCAAATTTAGACTGCAGCACAGTGTACACCTCATGTCCTCTTGATCGAATACTAGTTTGCTGTACCATATAGAGTGGCTGCAGTGCAGCAACACAAACACCACTGTACAAACATGGCAAATAGTCTTTGACTGAGATGGCTCTCAATGCCATATGATGCACCCCTTTAGCCCACATCTGGTTGGCATCTTCCAATATGCGATGAACATACGTTTTTGATCGCAGACCTACAAACTCCATAATTGTTAACCCCTTTGCCTTGTCTTTCATAAGGCCGATAACCTTCTCGTTCTGTGGAACAGTACCATACGGATTATCGGCTGCTTATTGAAGTATGTCAAACTCTTCACTGTAGCATCTCATTACTTTATACGGATCACAGTTCTTCATCCAACAGATGAAGCCATCTGTACCCATATAGAGTAACTTTGGATCTGCAAAATGAGTTTCACAAACTCATAGTGGAATCAGTACATATGAAGTTTGGTCAGATCTAGTATGTACATCCCCATATAAATAGGTTTTGTAAATTGTACTGTAGTCTTTGCCATCTCCACAGCAACAAAATCCTCACTGAATATGATGACCTGCTTAAAATTTGGTTGGGTGATGTATTTTATTGTGCCATAATGTCCATCCCATTTAGTTCTAATAAAAATTTCATGCCATTCCCTCAAATTCTCTATTGGCGTTCAAAAAATAGAATTATTCATTAATTTATAAAAAAATTTTTGAAGTCACACATCACAGAAGCTCTCTGTCTCATATTTAAATCAGTATATGCCTACAAGCAAATGACTGCTTGGAGGAGATAGCCTCAGTGATTCTAACCAGCTCCATCTCCAAGCTGAGGCACTGCTGTAGGTTATGATAATGAATAATATAGCTCCACTTATTCTCCAGCATTGTCATTAGTTTTGGGGTGGAGCCTCCTTGTGGAATTAGTTGCTCCAGACACAGTGGCAAATAGGCATGTACATCACACTAAATAATAGGGTACATGAGTTCTGCCTCAATGGTATAATTCACATCAGAATCAGCTGCCATACCCCCCTTGATTTTTCCACCTAATCCCTTGCATTCATCTTTGGGCATCCATTGAAACTTGCCAGTCATCATTGATTCTTGCATTGCACTCACTACCAAGTACATGATGTAACTCAAATCAAGGGATTCGTTAAACATGTCACCCATCCATGGGTTATTCACCTTGGTGTGCCTAAGAACACTTTGCAAAGTCCCACACAGATTCCTCACTCAAAGAAAAGAACCACGTCAGGATCAGTCAACAATTTGATGCTGCACCTCATTTTTTTCAGCACTGCATCCCAAGACAACCCAAGTGCCATGTAGTAAAAGGCACGATCCAGAGAATTATGTGGTTATGCATAGACTCTGGAGTTTCTTGAAAAGATCCACAAGCAAGCACACATCTGTGTTCATATAAAACCGTGCATTCTCTCCTAAAGTGGAGATGACGAGTTCCCACCAGACATTCACAACATGCTCATACTCTGCATCTCTTATGGCATCACCTGTAAGGTTGCTGGAGAATGCAGTTATGTTGGGTAGCCTGGTTTCAATGAGTTTTACCATACTATTCAGATACTTGTATGGGAAAATCTCCTTCCTGGTCACAAGTTGAAACTTTTCCTCACTGGGAAGTGCAGCTCGAGGGATGTGCGTATCCTTCCAAGGTAGAGTTTCAATGAGTTTCTGGAGTGGTGCCTGCATAAAATGTAGCATGCCAGGGAAGCAATGTGTAATTCTTGGTGTCATTCACTTGGAGAATGAAATATATTTCTTGAAGCTCTCAGATAGGACACTGACCTGATTTTTCTCCCAGCTGAAATCAGTCAACAAGAAAGTAAGCACCATACCCACTCAAATTATGGAAGAAAACAGGTATGTGCCTTGGTAATTGGTACTTCAAATTGTGTGTGTTGTGAGCTGCCCTGTGGAACTTCCCTGTAAGATGACAGTGATCCCTACGAGGAGTTTCCTTTTTCAAGTCTAATGGCAACCTACAAATATGACAGACAACCATCTTTATGTACATATCTCCATTCTCCTGCAGTTTGGTCATGGGAATGTAGGTGCTGTAAAGCTTATCAACTCCCCATGAAATTTTTTCGAGCTAAACAACAGGATTATCCCCAACATAAGATTTGTAGAGATTAAGACTCAAATCATGGGATGAAACAACTTGCTACCCAACCGCATATGGTACATGTTTTTCTGTGAAGGTAGTATGTGAGTTTGTGGGGTCACCCTCACAGTGGCCCACAGGAGTGAGGAGGCATTCAGAGTCAGTGTACACCACAAACAGGTGTAGTTCCTGATGGTGAGCATTTTTAAAATTTATGAATTTGTTTTCCTCAGAAGGTATAATAACACATATTGGGTTATTGGAAGTGTAATCTACTAGATATGCTACTGATAACTTGTCTGAGCAAAAATAATTCAGACACCTTAAGCAAATATGTTTTTACACGTATAGTTACTCAATTTAGAAAATAGGAGTCAGGATATGCCTTTGATCCAAAAATAGTGATAATTGTCTTTCTCTTTATTTTTCTCATTGGAGAACAGCAACATGCTGACATACAGCTTACGCTCACTGGCAAATTTTGAGGATTGGAGGGTACCAACAGCTGTATGTTTATCCTGCTCATTCTGCTCATCTGAATTGCATTTCTCCAGGCCATAAATATGAGCTGATATACCGGTATTCTGAGCCTCTGGATATCAATGGGGAACTTGGTACTGTCAAAATTGTACCCTCTGGGGATAGTATTTTTACCCACATGGTATTTACCAGAACACTGCACATCTTTTGTGTAATTTCTCTCACAAGCCAGAATTGACCATGCAAGACAAGCCTGATCCTTTTCATTTTTGACATTCATACGTGCCTGCTTGGCTGCTATATCTTTAGGTTGCTCTATATAGCTAGACTCTCCATTTACTGGATCATATACACATATATGGATGTCCAGGTGTAGTATTTGGCTGGCTGCTTTACCTGACCCCTAACTTTCATCTTAGAAAATCAGTCCATTATAGCATGAAACTACTCGGTGATTGATATGCTCTGCAACATCACACCATTATCCCCCCAAAGATACTGAAGGCTCTTTTCCTCAACACTGCCTTGCTGTTTGGGGGGAGGAGGGATGCATTAACTCACAGCAGAGAACAGCAGTGCATTTAATGGCAGGATACCATGAATTACTAAGGACTTTGAGGAGTTCTGTTTCTGACAAAGGAAGTCACTCCTCCAGAAACCTGGCTGGGTCTCCTGCTGGATTTTCAGTTCTGCTGAAGTAGTTTTGTCTCTTAAAGTCTTTAGCAACCAACAAGTATTTTAATGCTGACATGATGCCACTGGTCTGATGTGCTTCACTAACAGGGCAGGAGAAGGAACTGCCAGTAGCCACAGGATGATCACTATTACTAATACTGCTGATAGGAGATGACTGCGTCCACTGCATTGATGTTGGCGCTGGGCAGGAGCAAAGCAGTTTGCACTGAAACACACATACTTGTGAGGTTGTCAGTTCTCGTGAGGATGAGATGACAGGAGGAGAAGGAGGAGGAGCCGGTGCTACTGGATCAGGCCAGTGGGAGCAGCTTGGTTGTGATGACAGCTCTTGATGTTGCTGTTGTTGTAGGTCTGACCTGCTAGCTTGAGGGGTGGAAGCACATTGCTCCTCCTGATGCCTGATCTATGGATGCCAGGACAATGCTGAGGAGACAGCAAGAGCTTGCTAGGGAGTGGCTGTGGCAGCTATCCGCACCCGTACTAAAGGGTACCTGCACTGTGAGGCATGCGTTGTTGGGCCATGCTTCATGCAGGGACAACACCACTGTAGAAAAATGAAAAATGAAAAAATTACATTATAAAAAGTTGCCTTTTTTGCTCTGCGTGCACGACATGAGCATTTCATTTACACACACACACCTCCAGTATCACCTTCGCCACCAGATCAGCCTACATTTCTGCCATGTAAGCTATAACAAGACCACACATGAAATAAGAAATTTTGGACGTCAAACCATCGCTATTACACAAGAACAAATTACACTAGCACACTTATTTTTAAATTTTTTGTATACTCACAAGGCAATTCTGGCTGTGGGAGAGTTCACCATGGTCCAGCCCAGAATGAAATCCTGGAGCTGTGCTGTAACAAGAGAAAAAAAAGAAATTACTTACAAGAAATTCATTGTAGGATTTGACGTGTGAAATTCTCCCAATTTCAACACCACAACCACAGATCTAGGGAAAAAAATTACTTACTTACATGATAGTTCATCTTCTACAACTCTACAGTCGTTGCTGCAAAAGTTAGAGCTGGTGCTGTTTCATTTCATTTTTAAAACCAGACATGCACTGACAGACACAGACCTATAAACTCCACAGCAGGTAGGAGGAAAGTGAGTATTATGGGGGTACATGGGCGGCTTTTACAGATCACTGCATTTCACGGGCAGACAATCAGAGGACTTCACTTTGCATGAGCACCCAGTCGGGAAGGGCAGTTAATGGAACATTCCTGAAATCCCTTGTCCCACTGTAAGGTGACATGATTTGCGACGTCACACTTCTTTGACAGGGCTGGGAAATGTATCCAGTAGGTCTCTGTGCTGGACGCAGTGGGGTGATCCATGATGTCACAACAGCCAGGCACCCCACCTTCCAGCTGGGTCTCATTCAGTAGCGATCAGTGGCAGTGAGTGGACCACCCTGCAGATCCTGTTTCATCCACAAAAGCAAGCATGCATGGCAGCGGTGAATTATTAATACAATGGGTGTTTTTCTTCAAAGTATAACAGTGTGTCATGGTGGTAATTATACACATGGATTCTCACCTGTAGGACAGTGCTTTGAATTCCAGCATGTATTGACTCAATGTATTTTCTGTGTCACATCTTGAAAATTTGAAAGCATGTCACCTGAAGAGCAAACTACAGCTCTCTTTGTGCAGCATTTTGTAGGCAACATTTTATATCTTTATAAAAATCTTTTTACTGGGTAGAAGTAGTCTAGAGTTCATTTGCAGTATGTGAAAGTGTCTTTAGCTGACTTACAGCATGTATTTTTGAGTGTAGGATTGTCTTTAGACGTATTTCGACTTGTAGGTGAAGTGACCACACACAATTGTATGTGAATATGAATCCTGTCAAGTGGAGGTATACTGATGAGAGGAGTAGGTGGCAGACAAACAACATCTATATGGTTACTGTAGGTGTAGGAGACATTCAGATTTGTAAGAAAGCTTATCTAGCATTCTTTGGTATAAGAAATTGATGCCTAAGCCCACGTGAATCAACAGAAGAAAACATCTGGAACTCCTGAAGTTAGTTTCTGTGTTTCATTAGGCAACAAAACATTAGTTGTACATTCAAATTTACAGATTATGTGTAATGTGACATTAAAAGCTAAATATTTTATTTAAGCAGGGTAAGTGGGGGACACATAACAATTGCCCAAATGAATGCAGCGTACATAAGCCCATGCAAATTCCTGGTCCTGCGCAGCCAAGTCACTGCTCCAGGAAAAAGAATCCCAACATGGTGTATCTGTCTGCACATCAAAACATTAGCAAGATAACAGTCTTTATCAAGATAAGTGCAAAGACAGCAACAAGGAACCTCTTAGCCTTGGCACATATTGTAAAATAACTTATAATTTTTTCAATATTGGCTTTGCAAAACCTGTCAAGTTTGTTGTCACTGTAAGATGCAAATTTTGTGTGAGAAAAAGGCTCAGAAAAAGAAATAAATAGAAGCAAAACTGAACTTCCATGTTAAACAGGCTAGAAATACCTATGAAATTCTGAAAATGGACTCAGAATATTCAAAAACTTATAATTTTGTTATAGTCATTGCTTTCATCATTGTTTTGCGACATCAGACTATGAAAGTGGCCATTGACTCGATCTACTTGTGCCATACGTGATGTGTTATCACCAATTTCCTCTTTTACAGTATTTTTACTACAGTTAAGGGTAATTTGTTGTTGTGAATGTTTGATAATGTACAAAACAAAGCTTCACATATTATAATTTTTCTTTATTAATTATTATTTTTCATGTTATGTTCAAATATAAAGGATAAGACAGATCATAAAAAATAACTGGTCCATACTGTATGAATTTCCGTTAAACAAATAAGAATAAAATAACTTGATATATTTTTTCCAGCCTCATTTACACAACCCCACTTTTCTTCATTTCTAAATACTGTGGGTTAGCTCACGTATTCAATTAAAGAAATAATAGTACTGGCGACAAAATGCAAATTTCATTTCGAATTCATGGAGGCTTGACTCTACATGCTGTCATTCTATCTATCTACCTGCAGCTATTTTGCAATGTCAACATCCAAAAGACGCAGATCATCTTAAATAGGATTTCTTTTGGCAGAGTAGCGAATCAGAAAACAAATATTCTGGTACTAATACTTTCTTAATATCTGCAAACCCATTTCTACACAGAAAATGGCTCTTTCTTTGTTTGCTCAGTGTAGCTTTAATGACATTCAGCTTAATTTTTAGCTTACATCTAATTCTTCATCCAGTTAGACATTTTCATTTTCTCCCACGTGGTATTCGAGAGTGGGATTAGATTTCAGGTAGAATATCATTTAAAGTTATCATAAGATATTGAAGAAATTTCACAGATTTGCTGTGGCTATATTATTTGATATATTGTCACAGGGCTTTGCACACATATATAAAAACTGAAAAAGATTTTTTGTGACATTGCAAGTGCACCATATGTGTCTCCTACTGATTCTTCAGATATCAAATTGATAATCGAGTTCTTCTCACGTTCGGTACAACATGCCCCTCTCAATCTGCTCAAAAGCACTATTGATGCAAACTCGCAGTTCTGGTAGGTTGTTGGTAGAGGAGGTATAAACATCGAATCTATCACATAACCTCACAAAAAAAGTCGCAGGGGGTGAAGTCGAGAGAGCATGGAGACCACGACACGAACTGCTGATCATCAATTCCAACACGACTGATGCGTTGGTTTCTCAGTTTCCTGTTTAAGAATTCATGAACGTCATGATGGAAGAGGGTTAGAGCACAATTCTTTCGGTAGATGAAATCCATACTGTCGATCTGCAGTTGTGGCAAACACCACTGTGACCTCATCGCCTGGGGGAGGGGGAATCATAGCGAGCGGTGGGGTGAGCAGTGATGGTGCAGGTTCATTGGGCCAGTAAGACTCAGAATTTATTGTGTGGCATCGTGAAATATTCCCAAGTCAGCCCCCATAGTTTCATGAATTTCTGATAGGAGGCGGTGCTATACATAGCCTTCAAAATGGCGTCTGTAATGGAAGTGCTTTCCAAGCAGAGATCTTTCATTGAGTCTGTTTTGGCGAAAACCAGAACACTGCAGATATTCGGAGGTGCTTGCAGAATGTCTGAGATCTGGTAGTAAATAAAAACATGGTGAGTAGTTGGGCGAGGTGTCTGTCATCATAGCAACAAGGTTGCATATAAACCTGGCCGACCTTCACATTGCCAGCCAGCCACACACTACTATAATGCCTACAGTATTGGAACATGCAAACACTCTCATTCGAAGTGATCGACGGATCATAATCAAATACCTCACTGCACAACTGGACATCTCTGTTGCTGGTGCCGACACACTCATTCACCAGTTTGGGTACTCAATGGTGTGTACCCACTGCGTTTATCACCACCTAACAGAAGGCCATAAAGAGCAATGAAGCATGACCTGTGTGGAATTGCTTGCGCTTAACTAGGCTGATGGTGAGAATTTTTTGTTGAACATCATTACAGGTGATGAAACAAGGGTTCAGGTCTTTGAACCGGAAACAAAATGGCAATCCATGGAGCAGCACCACACCATGTCTCCTCTGAAGAAAAAGTTCAGAGCCGCACCCTCAGCCAGTAAAGTCATGGCTACAGTCTTCTGGGACTCTGAAAGGGTTACTCCGTTTGACGTCCTCTCTGATGGTGCAACGATCAACTCTGAAGTGTATTGTCATATCGTCAGGAAACTGAGGAAACGACGCCAGTTTGTTTGTCACCACAAAAATGTAAAAAAAAAAAAAAATGTTCAAATGTGTGTGAAATCTTATAGGACTTAACTGCTAAGGTCATCAGTCCCTATACTTACACACTACGTAATCTAAATTATCCTAAGGACAGACACACACACCCATGCCCGAGGGAGGACTCGAACCTCCGTCGGGACCAGCCGCACAGTCCATGACTGCAGCGCCCAAGACCGCTCGGCTAATCCCGCGCGGCACAAAAATGCAAACGAAGAAGGCTTCACACAAATTTACGCACCCGAGAGGAGTTCACAAAACTTCAGTGGGCTGTTCTTCCTCATCCACCCTACAGCCCTGATCTCACACCATCTGTTTGGGCCAGTGAAGGATGCACTCCACACGGAGCAGTACATGGATGATGGGGAGGTTACTCATGCAGCAAGAGGCCCTACCAGGAAGCTGGTGTAAGGCAGTCACAGTGAACAAAGATTATGTTGAAAAACATGGTTTTGTAGCCAAAGCAGTGGGGAATAATATTGTGTATTGGAATTGTGTGTATACTGGAATCCTGAATGAAACCAACCTGCTTTCAGAAAAAAATGTGTTGCATTATTTATGCAGTAGTATCGAGCCTTTTCTGTGATATTAGGTTCGTATACTTTAGCAGTCCATACGGAGTGTGACTGGGTATCTGAGTGTTCATCAGACCAGGAATGTATGTGCGCAGCTCGGTGAACACAGGTCTTGTCATGCTGGAAAATGGGAGTGTAGACAACATACTCACCATGAAGATGTAGAAGACAGCACAACACCTGTCACCTAGAACGTTGGGATAAATATCCTGGTTCATTTCGCGGAGCGATTAACTTTAACAACAAAGAATCATCTGAACCACTACATACACCGTCCACACACTGTCGATTAAACACTTCACTGGACTGTTGTTACACACGACACTTTGAAACAGTTGAAAAGAGGCAAACTTGCCTCTCGTCGGATCACACTACACACATCCAGCCACCTATTGTCCAGTTTCTGTTTAGTTTCGCCCGCTGAAGACGTGTAGCTTTATGTACCGCTGGCAGCAATGGTCTATTGCGAGATGCCCGGTCCAAATGCCCATTACATTCTATATCCACTCGAAAACTGATTGAGATGGATCTGCATTCACTGACTGCTGCTATTACTGTCGGGTTTGAAAACTATTGTCATTGACAAGGCGTGAGACACGTCTTTGGTCTCTATAGTTTAGGATTATTTTACGACCATCCTTACGTGGCTATGAGTGGTACAATATTCCTTGTAGAGACGTTGGAAAGTCCGTGTTGACACATCAACAAATTGGGCAAATTAATTCACGATTTCGTCATTGGCACATTCAAACACGACAATTAGAGCTGACGTTTTGTCGTACTTCCGTGTCGACCCATCTTACTCCACTGATTGTATGCAATCGACTTGCATACGAACACCATTCCATTGCCATAATGTACGTCAGCAGTGGAGAGTCACGAGATTGCCTGGTGCCAGTTCTACACCATCCACAGCGCTCCAAAGGGATGAGTAGGTTCTCTTTAGGATGTGCAAATATTTTGCCGTATGATAGTTTGACTTAAACCACACGAACAAGTTGGTGAGGCTCTGACACTTACAATGTTGATGCGTTGGGGGAAATTTCCACGATGTAGCATAAATCAGGAATAGACAGCGATATGGGGGAGATGGCCAACAGCTGTAGTTCTCTAACTATCCTCTTTACAGCGCTGCCTGTGAGTTGATAGTGAGTCTTTGTCGCGAGTGACACGTCGATGCTTCCTTTGACTCTTTGTTTCAACAAAAATAAGTAATTTTCATGATTTTAGTATTTAATACTCCTTCATATTACATAGCCATTTCAGTACTTTTCCATTTTTCCTTAAGTTAGTCTGTGAGTAGTAACGGAAAATTACATTTCAGGGCTGTATAGGTCTAGCTGCATATCCTCATGATTTTCTTTGCGTTCTCGTCCGCCATGTTTGATGACGCGCTATGGCTATCACTCCCTACCAACTGGGAAAGATGGCCGTAACATCTTTGGAATAGCTAGCCAACTCATAATAAATTTAGTTATTTTTTTTAGTTTTGACGGGAATTAATTTTTTTTACAGATACCAACTAAATACGTCCCAAAGATTGGCTCTACTAAAGGCAGATGGATAGAAAAAAACTGCTATTAATAAACTAAAAAAAGATAATTATTTAGTCGGAAAAGGTTCTATAGAGTTTAATATTCTAAGGAAAACACAAGAGCGTAAAACAACAAACCGTTTATGATTCAGAAACTGCAATGGGTTCTGGGTCCTGTTTGGGTTTAGCCATTGAGGACCGACCTGTGTGATTTCCTATAATTTTTTCTAAAGACTTATCTGTAACAAGTAGTTGTGTAAAAATACATTAAGATTACTGCGCCCTCTTTTAATATGATTTCCCTTTTATGTTCCACATGATTTGCCAGCTTACCATCTAGTCCTTGTGTCTGGCCATCTAACCCTAACTACATGGGTGAGATGGCCAAGTGTTACATAATTGAAAGAAATTCGTAGTTTGAGATTTGGTATAACTCCCTGAACGAATTCTTATTTTGTTTTTTATGAATATATCACGCAATATACATTTCACAGTGTTTTCTGTGTATTAGGGTTTGGTACGGGCATTTCAAAAAAACATGGCCATCCATCCCTCTTTCATCTACCTGTGTCTTGACGATGGGGTTTAGCTATCGTGACTTCATGTCCAGTCTGTAAGCCATGATTTTGTTGCTTCTCATTAGCAGTTTATAGTAGTGGCGCCCTCCACATCACGTTTTCCCCCACCACATTCTAAGCGTTGTATGCCCGCAATTTAAGTTTAGGGATGTAGTTCAATCCATTAAAATCATGGGGACGTAAGTGCCGACTGTGTGTTGCGACTTGTTCAACCAATTCCACATAGCCACTCTTTTTATTGGAGGCCTCAGTCTATGGTACACTGAAATAGTTAAATGAAATTCAGTACCACTGTAGTTCAGTCATTGCATGCACTACATTCATATGACGAACTCTGTTCACATTACCTGCTGGTGGGCTGTTAATGGATACTAAACGTCAAACTGCAATAAATACTCACAGTGGCAGGTGGCAGCACTAGCAGCGAAGCGTATATAAAGCATGTCTGAGGGACGTGGAAAACAGTACCGTCGTTGTCGTAATGCAGAAACGGAACGGTAATGTCTGATCATTGGCTTTCGGGTCAAGGGTGGAAGCACTTCCGAAATAGCCAAGTTTGCACTTTAAAATATACTGTGCATGGGAAAACTGCGCTACGCAAAACCGGCACCATGGCAACTGTTGTGCACTACGGGCCATAGATGACAGTGGCGAACGACGGCTGCAGAGCTGTATAGAGGTAAATAGACGCGCGACTGTTGAGCAACTGACCACCCAGATGAACCAAGGGGCTACCAGCAGCGTCTCCTCAACGACCGTTCAGCGAACGTTGCTGCGTATGGGCCTCTGTAGCAGGTGGCTGGTTCATGCATCCATGCTGACTGCTGTTAATTCACGATGAAGGTTGGAATTTGCACTCCAATATTGCAACTGGACATCCTTCGAGTGGTGACAGATGGGGTTTTCAGATGGATCATGTTTTATGGGCCATTGGACAGATGGCTGTTGGCTTGTATGGTGTGAAACGTCTGAAAACAAACACCCTACAACAATCGTCAGAAGAGTCCAGATCGTAGACATCCCTGGGTTATCTCGTCAATCTGGAAGGCTCAATGGATCAACACAAGTTCAAATGGCTCTAAGCACTACGGGACTTAACATCTGAGGTCATGAGTCCCCTAGACTTAGAACTACTTAAACCTAACTAACCTAAGGACATCACACACATCGATGCCCGAGGCAGGATTCGAACGTGCGACCGTAGCAGCAGCGCGGTTCCGGACTGAAGCGCCTAGAACCGCTCGGTCACAGCGGACGGCTCACACAAGTATTCATCTATCCTTGGCGATGATGTACACGACGACTACATGCAGTTTGTTTTTCCTTGGGACGATGGTATCTATCAGCAGGACAATGCTAAGTGGCACTTGTCTCTCAGCGTACATGCATTTTCCGAAGTGCACCAGGAGAGTTTACCATATTCCCCTGGCCACCAAACTCCCCGGATTAAAACCCAATCGAAAATCTATGGGACCACCTCGATCGGGCTGTTCACGCCACGGATCCTCTACCGAGAAACATAGTGCAGGTGGCGATGGCACTGCAGTCAGCATGGCTCCACATCCCTGTCGGTACCTTTCAGAACCTCACTGACTCTCTACCTGCACGTATCGCGCTGCAATAGGCGATTACTCAGGCTTTTGACAGGTGGCGCATTAATGTGACTGGACTGTGGAAATGGAAGATAAAGCTCATAACGTATAGCAAAGACGAGGTTGTGTCTGAATAAGAAGTTAGTCGTGAGGCTCTTGAGGTCTCCACAACGTTGATATCTTTCGGGATAATACTAACAATCGACATGAAATGGAATGAACACGTAAAATCTGAATTAAGAAAAATGGATGGAAAATCTAGATTTGCTAGAAGGGTTATGAGAAAGTGGAGTGCATGCTAGGTGCTAGTGCGTCCATTTCTAGAGAACTGCTACTGCGTTTGTAGTGATTATCAAGTAGGCATGGCAGAAGACATCGAAAGGATTCAAAGATACACTTCTAGGATCGTGGCAGATACGGCCCATACACGAAAGTCTAACAGAGATACTCTGGTAATTCAAATGGGAATCTCTGGGAGAAAGGCTACATTATTCTCACGAAACACTGTTGGATAAATTTAGATAATCGATATTCGACGATGGCTATAGGACAGTTTCGTTACCACAATCGTATATTTCACGTAGGAATCGTGATATATATTAAGATGTGTACTCAGGCCTATAAACATTCATGTGTCCTGAACTGAATACGCGAGTGGAATAGGGCACAAAATCGCTAATACTGGTACGAAGAACACTTCGTCATGCATTGTACAGGTAGCTTTGCACATGTGTTTGATTTAGATTTAATAGATCCATCCACTGTTTCTATTTGTTCCTCTGTCACTCTCACTGACTGTTCCTATCTCTCTCTCTCTCTCTCTCTCTCTCTCTCTCTCTCTCTCTCACACACACACACACACATACACACACACACATATATATATACACGCACTAACTCAAACGTATAAAAGCTCCTTCTGGCGTAATACAAAACGAAATTGGGTGAGCTCCAAATTACGATCAGACTCCCACACGTTGTCTACGTAATAAATAGCAGGAAAGGGACGCTCTCGAACCTAGAACTAGTGTCTTCATTTTGCGACTGTAGTGTGCTTAGCAGTTTTATTCGACGCAGATATACGACCCAGATTTGCGTAATCTTCCCGGGTGGGCTAGAAAGCGAAATTCCTCCGACATCAAAGATAGAGGAAATCTGTAATATTTGTGGCCTCGGCATTTACGGCTAAGAAGGCGACTAGAGGCTGGGATCACGTACGCGCGGCGTGCGGCACCATTATCTGCGCGGGGCGTCGGGTTTCCTAACGCAACGCCGCGCCGGGCCGAGGCGTCCCCTGGTGGGTGGCGGTTGGGCAACAGGTAGCCAGCCTGCTAGATAGCTGTGTACAGTCTAGTAGGTAGCTGCTGCAGCGGCGGCGGCTGCCGTGTCGTGGTGTGCCGTGAGAGTTCGCTCGCCGGCCCCAGCCTCCAGATAATGGGCTGCTATCTGCGTAACGCGGCCTTCCCATTTCCCCCGTTTGGCGGTTGCCGGTTGCACAAAGGCGCTGCTAATGACTCGAGGACGGAGAACCAGCTAACTGCACCGCGCAGTCTGCCGACAGCAACTTGTGCGGCCTTCCTTCTCTGATTTGTCTCGATTCCGTGATTCACACACAGTGGCATGCTGTGTGCTTGGCTATGGAATGTTCCCCAGCTCGAGTCCGTGTGAGCCTTAGTATTCCGAGATCTTTTAATCAAGGTACCAAAGGACTTCATCCAATTATACCCATGTTAGAATGTGGTGGCCTATAGCCTTTTGACTTACAACAGTACTAATCGTAACTAGACTGAATATATTACGTATAAAAATTGAAGTGCTGAAATACATTTAGATTTTATATTAATAGTTTAACATTGAGAGGAATAAAATAAAATGAAGGACAGAAAATGGTATTTGCGGGAATCGAACCCAGGTCCACAAATTACTAACCAACATTTCTTTTTTTTTCATTTTGTTCGTCATTATTCTCGGCATTTGGCATGGGCGCACGTCACATACCTGTAACGCCCCTTGAAGTACATCATCGAATACATCACTCACTTGTTTTATTACATAGGGCAGCCAACTCTCCGTCCAAACACGCTGAGCAGACATTATATCAGTTCCCTCCTCGGTGGAATGTCAACCACACTTCGAAAATCCCTCATACTCCATACTTGCACAATACGAGTATACTAGACGTAATTTCAAAGAAAGATACTGACCTTTTGAATACAGTAATCTATGGCAAATGATTGACTTCAGTTTAAACATTTGTTCAGAACATGATCTGCCCTTCCTAAAATCACCTTCACATTTACATAAATTGCTCTCCAGTGTTTTTTCTTTTTCTTTTTTTGTACGCTGTTTGTTATAATCTTGGGAAATATGTTATACAGAACTTGTTGCAAAGAAATTCCTCTGTTGTTGTTCACATCTTGTTTATCGTCTTTATTATGTAGTGGATGTATCAAGGCCGCCTTCCACCCTCATGGGAGTTCTTCTGTTTACCAAGTTTTCACAAAGATTAATTTTAGCTCTTTTTTTATATTTGACAGTGACCATTTCAAAAGTTATGCTGTAATAGAGTCTTCTATACTAGTTTTATGAGAATTTAATAACTTCTACAGTTTCTTTGACAATTGGGTGTAATTTTCTTCTAGATTTTGATGAGTGTTAGAGTATCTGAGCTTAGATATTGGCTCTGGACAATTAAGAAGCCGATAAAAATATTTTGCAACTATTGCGAGGTTTCCAGTGTTACGTAAGCCAAACCACTGAGCCTCATCCCATGTCTCTTTGTTGTAAGATATACATGCGAGCTCCATCTATCTAACTCTTTAAATATCACTTTCTCATCGAAAGGAGACCTCTTTAGCAGAACATCTACAGATCATCTGGAGAAAACACTTTCATACTAAATTTCCTGGTATACTCGCTTGTTTTACCACCGTTTAGCCTGTACACTTTTGACTTACAAGGGTAGTAATCGAAACTAAATCGAATTTTAAACATAAATTGAACGGTTACTTTTAAATTTTGTGATTAGTAGATAACACTGCGAGGAATAAAATAAAATAAAAAAGTTATTATCAGCAATAATTGAACTGGGGTTCTCGTATTAGCCCGCTGTGTTTTACGCCACTCGCTCACAGTGCCACCGCTACAGAGGTAGTTGAAAAAAGTCCTCATATTCTACGGTAGCACAATACGCTACACATAGTTTGAAAGAATAATACTGTCCATGTGCTGTAGCAATTTAGCGCTCCTAGTACCGAAGGGGATATGTCACAACAGAGCATGCGCTGTAGAACAGCTGCGTCGCTTGTTTGAGTTGATCGTAGTGTGACTGGCGGCCATTCAGCACTCGACACTGGCTTCTAGTTATGGCGGAGAGAACGCTACAAAATATGTTTTCGTCTATTCTATTTGCATACCAGCACGCACTCAAAGAGGAATGGCGTGATTTTAATACGATTTACTGCTCGCAACGGCCGGAGTGGCCGAGCGGTTCTAGGCGCTTCAGTCTGGAACCGCGCGGCTGCTACGGTCGCAGGTTCGAATCCTGCCTCGGGCATGGATGTGTGTGATGTCCTTAGGTTAGTTAGGTTTAAGTAGTTCTAAGTTCTAGGGGAATGATGACCTCAGATGTTAAGTCCCATAGTGCTCAGAGCCATTTGAACCATTTTTGAACTGCTCGCAATATAACAGAAATGGCGTAGTTTTAGTGCCATTTCCGGCTCGCATTCGACTATAAATGGCATAATTTTTGAGCGATATTTACAGTGTACTGTAGCACATTAGCACATGCTATCCGGCCACCACTGACTTAATCTCCTGTGAGATTATAATACTAAGTTGAATGCAGTGTGTGAAGAAATAAGTCCTTAAGATTCTCTCGAGCTGCATAAAAAGTAGGCGTAATTTCGTGTAACATTTCACAACAATTAATTCAAAGAGTAATGTTTAATACATGGTCGACATCTCTACATTTCTATGTTCGTTAGTGGTCGCACATGTAATTAAAGATAGTTAGATATTAACTATTTAGGGGTGAAGACCTCAGACACATGTTGGCAAGGGAAAGTTAAGAGCTCTGACAGCGTTACTAACAACAATCCCAACACTGGTTCGAGTTTAATTGCAGTTCGATTACAATTTTAGAAATGGTAGAATGTACATGGTTTGTGTTCAGTAGTACTGAGGAATAAGACTTGTAGTTATAATTACTGGTTACTACACGACAATTTCAATATTAACAGTACTTCATTCCACACTCACGCTCGTCACTACCTTTTCAAAATGGTTCAAATGGCTCTAAGCACATGGTACTTAACATCTGAGGTCATCAATCCCCTAGACTTACAAGGGAACCTCCCCATCGCACCCCCCTCAGATTTAGTTACAAGTTGGCACAGTGGATAGGCCTTGAAAAATTTAACACAGATCAGTCGAGAAAACAGGAAGAAGTTGTGTGGAACTATGACAAAAATAAGCAAAATGTACAAACTGAGTAGTCCATGCGCAAGATATGCAACATCAAGGATCGTCTGAGCCCAGGAGCGCCGTGGTCCCGTGGTTAGCGTGAGCAGCTGCAGAACGAGAGGTCCTTGGTTCAAGTCTTCCCTCTAGTGAAACGTTTACTTTCTTTATTTTAGCAAAGTTGTGATCTGTCCGTTCGTTCATTGACGTCTTTGTTCACTGTAATAAGTTTAGTGTCTGTGTTTTGCGACCGCACCGCAAAACCGTGCAATTAGTAGACGAAAGGACATGCCTCTCCAATGGGAACCGAAAACATTTGATCGCAAGGTCATAGGTCAACCGATTCCTCAACAGGAAAACACGTCTCATATATTCAATACGACACTGATGACGGCATGTGCGTCACATGACAGGAATATGTTGTCGACCCACCTAACTTGCACACTTGGCGAACGGGTAAAAAGATTCTTCTACCTTGCCCGATTTAGATTTTCTTGTGGATGTGATAATCACTCCCAAAAGTGATGAAAACATAAGAGTTTGTTTAGGTGTAGCGTCCCCATACTACGGCGCAGTTACCTCGCATCGGACGGACGGACGGACAGATAATACTTGTCTGAAAATAAAAAAATAAACTTTCCACTCGAGGGAAGACTTGAACCAAGGACTTCTCATTTCACAGCTGCTCACGCTAACCACGGGACCACGGCGCTCCTTAGCTCAGACTATCCTTGATGTTGCCTATCTTGCGCATGGACTACTCAGTTTGTATGGTTTGCTTATTTTTTTCATAGTTCCACACAACTTCTTCCTGTTTTCTCGATTGATCTGCGTTCAGTTTTTCAAGGCCTATCCATTGTGCCAACTTATAACTAAATCTGAGGGGGGTGCGATGGGGAGGTTCCCTTGTTATAACTACTTAAACCTGACTAACCTAAGGACATCACACACATCCATGCCCGAGGCAGGATTCGAACCTGCGACCGTAGCAGCAGCGCGGTTCCGGACTGAAGCACCTAGAACGCTCGGCCACAGTGGCCGGCTTTATCTTTTCAGTACTACTTTTTCAGGTTAGTGCCTTTCTGGAAATTACCCCAAGAAAATTACTTCAACTCAAATAATAAGTGAAAGTCCCCATATTGCTTATGTCTTAACAGGATTAATTTATTGCGTTAACCAGTTTTCGGCTTACAAGACCATCTTCAGACTTTAACTGGCTATTATCACCAAAGAAGTTACTACAGTTGTGAACAACATTGGAAAAGATGTTATACATCTACACTGTGGCACAAACATACAGCACATGACCTTTTTTACAGTGTCAGGGTAATGAAGTTTAAAAGGTACAAAATTGAACTATAAATACATATAAAGGGAGCCAACAGGACAAACATCAACACTAAACCGGAAAATCTCTCCTACATAACAGTTTACACTACTAAAGAAACCCAATAAAATAAAATAAAATTAGTGCTTGACAAAGCAACTTCTACAGTTATTAAAAATGGCAAATTATACAGAAACAAATTAAAAGAAAGAATTTAAATTGCAACAACAGAATATATGGAGTACATAAGCACTCTCAATAAGATAAACTGAAATGAATAAGTTCAAGAAAACGGAGGAATATGAAGAAATACACAGTAAATGTCATTTTTGACATTGTGGTGCTACTGCAATTTAAAAGGTAAAATGTTAAATAGTAGATAAATGTAAAGGGAGCAAAACCTCTGATAACAAAATTGTTCATGTTAAACAATCGTGCAACTGAAATCCAAAACGCAACATCCTTAATGACTTGCAGAAAGGTAAGAGATTAAGGAGCTGGGATCTGGATAAGTCGAAAGAACCGGAGCTTGTTTATACTTTCAAAGGGAGCGTTAGACAATGATGGACTGAAACAGGGGTGAGGAAGACAATTGAAGACGATTTGTCAGAAGCTTCTCAGATGCGGTCCTGCAGAAAAGTACTGACGATTAGGTGGGCAGATCGAATATTCTTTTTTTTAAAAAAAAGAAGAAAAGAAAAACTTGATTAAAAGAACGAATCGACTGACAGGACACAGCCTGAGGCATCAGGAAATCGTCAGTTTGGTAATGGAAGGAAATGTGGAATGTAAAATATTGTAAAAAGAGACGAAGGCTTCTTAAACACAGTAAGCAGGTTTAAGTGGACGTAAGTTACAGTATTTGCAGGATGAAGAGTCTTACACAGTAGAGACAAGCGTGGAGACTTGGATCAGACCAGTCTACAGACTGAAGACTACAGCTACAACATCACTCTCTCTTTCCCTACGTTCTTTAATTAATTTTCTTCGTCTTATCACACTTCAACTTCTCAATTCTCGTTCAAAAACCAATCACTTTTATTGTTCACTAGCATTCAGTATGACGTTTTTCCACTAAATATTCGCCTACTTTCCTTTGCAACAAGATGTACTGGCTCTCTCTCTCTCACACTCGACTGTGGACGTCACACTCCTTGAGAACTCTTGTGCGCTCAAAATGAAAAACACGAATTGTCAACACAACAACGACCAATGAAGGTGCTCTTATCAAATAGCTAGGACCGCAGTAGATTTGGCACGCTTACAGCGGCCTTTGCAGACACAGAAGTGGCTCATCTGGGCAAGTACGTGGGATTAAATTGGCATTGGCCTTGTCCTTGCCCTTGGGCTTGTTTGAGGAACGATCCCGGCGTTTAAGGAAACAAGGGACAGCATAAATCGTGATAACCGTGTGGTGAGTAGAAAGTAACTCCTTGCGATTAAAAATCGAACTATGCCAAAAAAAGTCCCCCAGACCACTCTATGGCTTATAACAATCAACGGGCAAAAGTGGTGTAAATCTGATGCTACCCTGAGTGCCCGGCTAGCTTGTTCGATTTTACAGCTTACTGCCGATATACCACTAGATAAGAGTACACTACTTTACCTACATGGAACGACCCATCCCCGATGCCAACAAGGAACTTTTAAGGCAAGTGGAGCTGGTATTTCCATATGCAGTATGTTTACAAGGGATGAATTGGAACACCTGATGTGTCTACCGTCGTCTCTTATCGTTGAAAGATACAGGAACGTTTTTTTCCGATCACTTGCTTCTCTTTGTCCTGTGCCATCAGTAAGAAAGATACGCCATTCTTTGGCTTCTGAATTTTTTTCGGAATATTTTGAGGACACGTCATAGAGGTGGAGGTGCTTGAGTGGTCCCCTACTGAGCAAATCTGGATCGCGATTGAGCGAAAGGTATGCACATCCTGGCAATTGCAGTGTGTTATAGGTGGCGGTTAACACGCCATGGCTCAGATTGGCTTGCCAGTGCTTTGCCATCTCTCATGGTGGCTACACCGTGACATGACACCGTCATCGTCAGTCTGAAGGGTAGACGTCGGCGACTGAATTGCTTATGGCCGTGTATCTAGTTGAAAAATTCTTTGTTAGTGGGTCCGTAGTGTCATAGAAACTAACAATCACAGAGTGTCAGTAGTAAGAAAAACTGTTTCACTGGATTATTTAGAACAATGGTGTATCGATTTCGTCACCGAGTTATGTAATCAATAGCTCGAGAATCAGTCGCTGATACGCTGATATCTATACTGCTGGTCATTAAAATTGCAGCATGCAACGAATGTCAAATTGGCATGAAGTGTACAGCATTCTTGGATATGAAAATACACTGCCGGAAAAAATAAAATAGTACACCTGGAGAGACGATATCGATTTTGATCCGATGACGGCATATGCCACCTGCGGGATCGTAGATGTACTGATAATAGTTTCAACGTCGTACACCAACACAGGTTATTGGCATAGCTACCCTCAGATAGGGAACGCTCACAACCAGAACGCTCAGTGTGTTGTAAACGCGTGAAAAAAGCAAGCAACCATGCCACGGAGAGGCACTAGTGCTTCCTACAGCCAACTGAGCGAGTTCTGAAGGGGTCAGACTGTGGTCCTCAGAGTGACGGGATGGTCCTTTCAGAGAACTGTCACACAAGTTGGACGTGGTGTGTCAGTTGTGCTACGATGCTGGTATCATTGGTCACATGAACATTCTCACACTCTTAGGTGAGGTTCTGGATGTCGGACGCCCACCAGAATCGTCGTATTTAAGGGCAGAAGTTGCAGATAGTACAGGTACCACAGCACATGTAAGAGGGTGTCAACATGAACTGTTGCGAACCAATTATTAACAGTGGGACTATGGGCAAGCTCAATGTAGCCCATCTTCACTCACACCACTGCATCGATGTACAAGGCTCGACTGATGCCGTCAGAGGATCAGTTGGAAGATGGAATGGCACGCCAGGGGCTTCATCAATGAAAGCAGATTCTGCATGCATGTAGGTGATGGTCGTTTGCTCGTGTGACATAGACCTGGTAAGTGCTGTCTCGTACAGTGCATTCGTTCGAGACACACTGACACGATAAGCTACAAACCTCGTTCATCTTTGATGTTTCTGGAGAGGACGCTAACCAGCAGGCGGTACATGTAGAGTGTTGTCACACCCGTTCTTTTGCCGTTATTGGGCTACAGGAAGCTCAAGTACTGTTCCAACAGGATAATGCTCACCCACAAACTGCTCGTGAAATCAATATGCTCTGCAAGATGTGTGGCAACTGCCCTGGCCAGCACTATTTCCGAACTTGTCTCCAATCGAGCACGTGTGGAATATGATGGGACGAGAAATGACTCATTCGACTCGTCAACCAATACCTCTTACAGAACTACAGGAACAAGTCGAGCAGCTGTGGCATGACTTATTGTATCTGTATGATCGACTCAATGCCAGAGTCAGCGCCTGCATTGTGGCCTGTGGAGGTTACACCGTGTACTGGCATGGGGTTTCAGCATGGCTCGATACTTGGAATCTCAGAATCACTTGAGCTATTGAGCTGTAAATGTAATCATTTCATGGACTCCAGATGCACTGTTGCAACAATAAATCTTGAGTGAATCTGAAACCTTTAAGAGGGCGTACTATTTTTTTCTGCAGTATAATTAGCGTTTCAGTACAATAGTACTACGTAGGCAGTATAATGCCGTCTTCCCTTCTGTACATAAGAAAGATTTCGTAACGAATCTCTCATTCAGAAATCGCATTTGAATATTATTCCTTTGTGGGAGGATCATGTTATACTTTGTGTAAGAATAAGAAAAGTCAACCAGCTCATGTTGGAATTGGAAGTGGCAGGATCATGGCCTACTGAGACTGAACTGCAATATTACTAGCTGGGTTCGTTGTGATCCCCTGGCGGTCTTGCAAATACAGTATTGATGGAGCTCTACACTCGACGTCATGCAGGTTCTCAAAGGCCCCACGTGTCCAGTGCCAAGAAGACAGGCATATTCTGAGCTGGGCTGTTTTATGAGGCAGTTTATGTCCAAACTATCACACGATCAGATTTATAATGTAATGTGCAGACCCCCATAGTCAATAAAGTCGTATCGTCTACTTAAAAATGATCATAAACAGTCACAATCACAAGAAACTTTTTTTTTTTTTGGGGGAGTGGGGGGTTACCGGTTTCAGTCTGTTTCAGACCATCTTCAGACCTCATACCATGATGCTGTCAGCAATGGTGTTGTGGAGTTGTAACACCTGCTCCATTCACCGCCACCGCCTACCAACATCGTATGTTGTTTCAAGATTACGTATCATTTACGTTGCATGTCGACTGCAAAGAATATTGATTAATTATTTCCTTTTCTTCTTTCCTCTTGATATATTGAGGGAGTCTTGTCATTTTGGCAGCTTTGTGAGGTCTTTTCGCTGACTTGCATAAGTGAAAGTAATAGCAGAGTCGTAAAGTTGTTTGGCGCTGAAAGCCATTCTTCGCGCAGGTATGTTGTTGTTGTGGTCTTCAGTCCAGAGACTGGTTTGATGCAGCTCTCCATGCTACTCTATCCTGTGCAAGTTTCTTCATCTCCCAGTACCTACTGCAACCTACATCCTTCTGTATCCGTTTAGTGTATTCATCTCTTGGTCTCCCTCTACGATTTTTACCCTCCACGCTGCCCCCCAATGATAAATTTGTGATCCCTTGATGCCTCAGAACATGTCCTACCAATCTGTCCCTTCTTCTTGTCAAGTTCGCGCAGCTATAGAACAGTGGTAAACAGTCTGCTGTGACCGCGCAGCTGGCGTGTACTGCAAGCCGAGCAGCTCATCAGGAAAACTACATTGTATGAGAAGCAAAAAGGAATCCTTTTTAGCTAGATAAGAATCTGAAAATATGAGTCTTTGTAGTGTGGGCGTAGCCACTGAGCTCTGGTGCACCTTACCGCAATGTTTGCTCTTTGTAATATGGGGTGACATCAACTTGGCAGGTATAGATTGGGAGAGTCATTCCGTGTATATGAAAAAGAATTGGTGCCAGAGACAGGGATTCGTATGACATTATTTTGGATATCTTGTCTGAAAATTACTTTCGCCGGATAATTAGAGAACCAGTACGAGAAGGAAATGTCTTCGACCTCCTAGCAACAAACAGAACTGAGCTTATAGAATCAGTTAACATGGAGGTATCAGTGATCATAAGACTGTGATAGCGACTACAGATATTACAGGGAATGTTAAGGAACACATGAAAATGTTTCGGCTTAGCAAGATTGACAGGATACATACTGGAGAGTATCTGAGTAGTCAACAACCAATATTCAGTGCTGAGAACGAAGATGTAAAGTACAAATTGAAAAAAATTCAAAAACATCATTCAATATGCCTTAGACACGTATGTTCTGAGCAAGATCTTAAGCAATGGGAAAGATGCACCTGGTTCAATAGCTATGTTAGAAAACTGATATGTAACCAAAGAGAGCTCCATCACAAATCCAAGAGAAGTCAGAACCTAACCGAGAAGCAAAAGCTGAACGGAGCTAAAATAAGCATCATGAAAGCAATGAGAGAAGCGTTCAATGACTTTGGAAGTAAAGCTTTGTCAACCAATGTGATTAAGAATTCTAAGAGGTTTTGGTCTTACATAAAATCAGCAAACAGTTCGAAATCATCTATTAAGACACACAATGACCATAAAGGCACCGAAAAGGAAGCTAACAGAGTGAAAGCTGGAATACTGAATTCGCTCTTCTCAAATAGTTTCTCCGCTTAAAAGCGAAATACGGTTCCTCCCTTCAATCATCATATGAAGGGTCGACATGGCAGATATTGAAATAACTGGTCATGGAACAGAAGAGCAACTCCAGTCGCTGAGAAATGGAAAGGCGTCAGGACCAAATAAGATAACATAAATTATACAACGTGAAACAACTTGCTCCTCTTCTAGCAGCAGTTTATCGTAGTTCGTCGGAGCAATGAAGGGTAGCTAGTGACAGGAAAAAAGAGCAGGTCATTCCCCCTTTCCAAAAATGGTTCAAATAGCTCTGAGCACTATGGGACTTAACATCTGTGGTCATCAGTCCCCTAGAACTTAGAACTACTTAAACCTAACTGACCTAAGGACATCACACACATCCATGCCCGAGGCAGGATTCGAACCTGCGACCGTAGCAGCCGCGCGGTTCCGGACTGCAGCGCCAGAACCGCTAGACCACCGCGGCCGGCCCCCGTTTCCAAGACGGGACGTGGGACAGGTGCACATTATTACAGGCCTATGTCGTTGATGGCGATCTGTTGTAGAATTATGGAGCACGTTTTATGCTAAAGAATTATGACGGTTTTGGAGAACGAAAATCTCACCTATAAAACTCAACATGAATTTCGCAAACAGATCTTGCGAAACTCAGTTCTCTGTGTTCTTCCATGAGATCCCAAGCGCTGCAGATGGCAGCACTCGGGTTGATGCCGTGTTCCTTGACTACAGGAAGACATTTGACACTGTCCCGCACTGCCGTTCAGTGAAAAAAAAAAATACAAGCGAATCGAGTATCGGACCGGATTTGCTTCTGGATTCAAGACTTCCTTGCAGACAGAAGTCAACACGTCGCTACTGACGGAACAGAATCGACAGATGTTAAAGTAATTTCAGGGGTACCGTAAGGAATCTGATACTGTTTACAGTGCATACAAATGCTGAAGCAGAATGCATCGGAAGCTCTCCGTGCGGCTCCCCACGTCGGAGGTTCGAGTCCTCCCTCGGGCATGGGTGTGTGTGTCGTCCTTAGCATAAGTTAGTTTGAGTTAGATTAAGTGGTGTCAAAGCTTAGGGACCTGATGACCTGAGCAGTTTGGTCCCATAATACCCGACCACAAATTTCCATCGGAAGCTCCTTAAGGCTATTCACAAACGATGAAATTGTCTATAGGGAGTCAGCAACACCAGAAGACAGTAACGATTTGCAGAATGACCTATAGGAGACTGGTGAATGGTGCAGGGACGCATTTGACTCTGAACGTAAATAAATGTAACATATTACGCAAACATAGGAATAGAAATCCAGCGCTGTACAACTACACGATTGATGAAAAATTGCTGGAAACAGTAACTACCGTAAAATATCTAGGCTTAACTATGCAGAGCGACCTTAAGCGACCACATAAAGCAAATAGTAGAAAAAGCAGATGCCAGACTGAGATTCATAGGAAGAGTGTTAAGAAAATGTAACTCATTCACGAAGGAAGAGGCTTACAAGGCGTTTATTCGACCGATTCTTGAGTATTGTTCATCATTCTGGGACTGATAGAATAGGTAGAGGAGATTCAACGGAGAGCGACGCCTTTCGCCACGGCATCGTTTAGTCGGCATGAGAGCGTTACAGAGATGCTCAACGACCTCCAGTGCCTAACGTTACAAGAGAGACGTTGCGCATCACAGAGGGGCTAACTACTGAAATTTCGAGAGAGTAATTATCAGGAAGAATCAGATAACATGTTACTTCCTCCCACACACATCTTCCGATATGGACATGAAGAAAAAATTCGAGAAATTGGAAGTAATACATAGACTTGCCGAAAACCATTCTTCCCGCTTCCCATTGCGAATGGAATAGAGAAGAGGATGTCAGTTAGTGGTACCAGAAATACCCTCCGCCACACACCGTCAGGTGGCTTGCGTAATATTGATGGAGGTGTAGATTCTAGTAAAAGATTTTCTGATTGGCCCACAGTAATTATGTCGTTAAAAGGGGGAAGTTCCTGTATGTGCAGACGTGCAAGGTTTTTATCTGGCCATGAGGGAAAATCTGTCGTGTAATGGGAGGGATTTTCCGCCTTCTTTCCGCACGCAACACCTTACTGGTTAACCATGACAAAAGCCGGAAGAGTAGGAAATTGCTGAAGTGGTTTATAAACTTGTTATTGGTCGGAGCTCGCAAGGTATGTTGCAATTAGCCAGCGAGATTCCAATGCTGGCTGAACCAGCTAAGTTTCAAAGAGTAAGTCAGAAGACACTTCACTTAGGACGCCGACTCTTGTTCGAGGGCATTCGAGGGTGCTGCACAGTTTCCAACTTAGAGCAGAGTACGGAGGTATAGCTGAACCAAGAATTTCAGCCGCTACTGCAACCGTGTTCTACAAGAGCTATTCTGAAAGTAAGGAACGATCTATCGCGAGAATCAAAACTGTTTTATTTGCAACAGTTAAATACTTCTTTCAGCTTCTTCTCTACATAGTCTCCGCTCCGACTTAGACATTTGTCGTAGTGTTGTACAAAATTTCCAATACCCTCGTCATAGAAGGCAGCCTCTTGTGCTTTCCGACAATTTTCTACATTGCACTGCACTTCGTTGTCTCTGCCAAAACGTTGCCTTCATAGCCAGCGGTTCATTTGAGCAGAAATGAAAATCATAGAGAGCCAGGTCTGGGTGTTTGCTGGGTGATCAGACACTTTCCATCGAAATCGCTGCAGGAGCGTCCTTATTGCCCCTACAGTATGTGACTGAGAACTGTCACGAAGAAGGAACTGCGTGACAATTACGTTATGTGGGGTTGCATGAAATCAGGCGAAATCTCTCGGCAGGCACCCATACTTGACGGGAGACATTATTTTCTAGGCGTCTTTACCCACCCACTGTGTGCTCGGAAAGGAGAAGAGCATCATGACGCCATACAAGAGACACTGTCCAACACATCTGTGGAAAGCTTCATCGGATTTTCACTGTGGTTTCCATTTCATGGCCGATCATTCCTTACTTTCCGACAGCCCTCGTTCTCTCACATAGCTTAAGAGTGGTAAGCATGCATGCACTGTCGTATCAGCCACTGAAACGGAGGGAGCTCGAAGATAATTAATTTGCTGCAGGGTTTCATTTTTTTCGCGAAAATTTTGGTATTCGTTCATGCTATCTCTGTACCTTTTCTTTAAATCAGTAACCTTTTTCACAGAAATTGACTGTTTTGGTGATGTTGTTTTATCCCATTCTTTTACACAGCCATCCAGCCACGCTAAGGCTTACAATTCCTTGTCTGCTTATTAAATGTTTACATACTTGATTCAGCAGATACATCATTTTGTTTTATGTCTTATGGTAATAAGCAGATTGTCACAGTGACCACCAGTTTCCCTATATGGTTTGATGGCTCTCTTCATTAATATGTCCATGTGACAAGTGGTGCCCATACTTTCATGCTTAATTGGTCACCTCTAGTGAATTCCACTTAGACGTTATTCGTTGTGTGATCTTGTTTGTTTTAAATTCTCATGATCTTATGGAGAGCATCCCTTCCCTGTAGGTCATAGGGGATCAGATCTGTAGCATATTATGCATGGACAGATCCCTGATGGACAGCTCAACCAACACCTCACATTGGGCAAGATCGTTCAGCCACTTGACGTTTCTAGAGTCATGAAATGGCCTTGTTTACAGCCACTGCACCCCAAAAATTTCGGCGTGCATTTTGTAAATTTTCTGAAGTTTGTCTCCGGCCGCAGACAGGCAGTAGAGGACAGTTTGAGCAATGAACTAATCAAGTAAGCCACTGGGTAGGATTGTTGAGCCGGCCGGGGTGGCCGAGCGGTTCTAGGCGCTACAGTCTGTAACCGCGCGACCGCTACGGTCGCAGGTTCGAATCCTGCCTCGGGCATGGATGTGTGTGATGTCCTTAGGTTAGTTAGGTTTAATTAGTTCTAAGTTATAGGGGACTGATGACCTTAGAAGTTAAGGCCCATAGTGCTCAGAGCCATTTGAACCATTTTTTTAGGGTTGTTGACATTACGGCAAGACACTGTGGCCAGGTGAGGTTTACTACACCGGTCACGTCCGGGGTGCACAGAATGCTGCAACAGTCTGACCAAGAGTGAAGTAATACTCAGAGCACTTATGTGCTACTGAGAAACTCACACGTTGTAAATTTAACTGGATATAGCAACCTGTGTTCGATTCCCGGCGGGGTCAGGGATTTTCTCTGCCTCGTGATGGCTGGGTGTTGTGTGTGATGTCCTTAGGTTAGTTAGGTTTAAGTAGTTCTAAGTTCTAGGGGACTGATGACCATAGATGTTAAGTCCCATAGTGCTCAGAGCCATTTTAGCAACCTGTGCTTGGCACAGAGTGACCTAGAAAAAGCTGATAAGTACAACAGTAATATAGCAACTCCCCCCTCCCCTACTCAGTAGGACTACTTCACAAGCGTAGCTATAAGGGCATAAATAATCGAGCTTAGGGGCTCAAGGCATTCAGTGATGCTGCCATTCTGTCTGTGTCTTGAAATGGAGAGAATGACAGACCTTTCAGTTGCAGAGAAACCATGGCCGCCATTGGGTGACGAAGATCGGCTGCCTGCCTGTCCACTGATTAAATCAACGAGTTCCAGTGTGGGGCGCAGCGTAGTTACGGTCTGGTGGCTGTGGAACTTACATAAATCTCACCAATTGGTGAGCCTCCACTCTCTGAGGGACTTCGGCCAATGGACTGCAGGCTGTCTACAATCTGGCTGGGAGAGGGATGCCCTCGCAGTCTCCTAGCCACCTAGACATTATCACCAACTGTTCTGGTCTACCCCTACGGGGTGACTGGGGCATAGCTGCTCTGTATCGGGACATATAGTGTCGGCTATCGCACCCAGTTGCACACTATAGGGACAACGAGTAAGCACTAGGGTGCATAGCCGTCAAGACTCCAGAGGGCCTGGATGGGCCGCCCTAGTTTTCACCTGCTGGCGGCCCACATGGCTCCACAGCAGCGACCGCCCACGACTCAGGGCAATGGCCATCGCTGACGGGATTGGGGCCTCACCACATTCCACAATCAGCTGTGTTTGCACATATACAGTGCGGTCCTGTGCCTGGCCAGAATGCTGCATAAACCTGCTTGAATAAACACAATACTACCACTGTTTTACTGCACACCATGGTGTGAATCTGTCCTCTGCCTCACCATTTCTCTCACCCATTCTGATCTGTAGCGATCCGGAGTAGACTGGGTCGTTGCATATACATTGGATGCCATCTTTCCATAGGAATCTAGCAATATTTCCGGAATTTTTGCCAGCTTCTCTTTTCCATTATCAGACTCAGCATATTTCTCAGTCGTTGCTGATTCTGACAGCAACGACCGCTCAATTTGTTGTTCTGAGTAGCCTATCCATTCATTCGGAACACTATTCCTGACAGTGGCTGTTCTTTGGCGAGACTAATCTTGTTTGACAGCGTTCGAGCTGTATGGGCCAGAGTCCGTAGCACGATATTTCTTTGTGAGGGATGGTGATGGCTCGAGGAATGGAGATACCGCTGTGTGTGTGGGTTTCCCATATACACTGTGACATTGGTATTTTACTCTCAACCAACATATACACGTACGGTATCTGGTACTCTTTAGCAAGTTCCATAGTGAATTTTGTATGAGGATTGATAGAGTTTAAATGTTCCAGGAGCTCTTCAAATTTTGTTGTTGCATTTAGCCGTACCACAAATATGTGGTCTATGTATCGACAGAAACACGTTGGCTTAAACTTGGCGGAGTCAAGGGCATTTGCTCCAAGGTACACAATGTATAGGTTCGCCACGACAGGAGATAACGGACTACCAATTGCCACGCCATTAGTTTGTTAATAACATTTTTTTTATCAAACAGGAAATAAGCAGGTGAGAGAACTTGCCTGAAGAGTTCACTGAAACAATCGTTGAATGTTTACAGAAATAGTTCTAAGCATTCAGAAAGTGGCATCCTCGTAAAAGGGAAACCGGATCGAAAGTGATAATTAAATCCGTATTCTGGAGCCGCAAAACAGAGTTGTGAAAGTGCTTCTCACAATTCCCCACAAAATCACTGAGATGAGTAACTGATATTGGGCCACATGGTAGGTAGATGTGCCAATATCACAAACTGTGCATCTTAGGGGAATAGGTTGACTGTGTAGGGTAGAAAATTCCAATGTGTGCAAGACTTGGAGTCCAGCACTCAATGTATTAAGATCTAGTCACCCATCTGTTTCACGGAATGACCGTGTTAGCTCTGGAAAACAAATGAGCAACAAATGAACATCAAAGAGTGTAGTGTCCGCCGTGAGTTGAACCGTGTTACAAACAGTAGAACGATACTAACAATACTTAGTGGTCTGGGTGAGGTCTAGGCAGCGATTACGCATAATAACATAGCTCACAGCACCGAAGAAGATGACTAGGTTGGTCGTCGAAATATCGAACAGATAAATGGAATCAACAGTTCAGCTGAACACCTGCAAGTATGCAATTAACCAGACTCCTGTTGCAGTGGAGCGGCCCCCACATTTCCGGCTGGTCATCCTGCCACGGGTTTGCAATGGTTTTCAGAAATAGCTTTAATTAAACGCCAAAATGGTTCCTTCAACAAAAGCACGACAGATTCTTCCCCTATTCTTGTCTAAATGAATAGCATATTGTCTTTAAGTAAACTGAAGGTGGAGGATGGGATAAAGGAAAGGATTACTGATGTCAGCTGCATCGGGACATTACGCGAAATTAGCTGCGACGATTAAAAATGTGTACTGCACAGGGATTCGAACCTGGGATCTCCTGCTTACAAGGCACGTGCGTTAACCTATGCTACATCCGGGACTATCTTGCCACGCCTCACGGCCGACCCACATTCCCAGCAAGCGCCACCTATTAGCAGTACCTGTCCATTTCCTCCATGCTAGCTACTCGCACGTACTCATGCATCCGCACTGATGAAGGTAGATCCATTCCCATCTAGGCGTATCAGTTATATGGATGTGAGGTGTCTGTTCTTTCGAGTATGTGGGAATTTCAGAGTAGCGAGTATGGAGGAAATGGACATGTTTTAAAGATCAGATACCACCCATTCATACAACATTGTCTTTATTATCTTCGTTGTTTCCAAAATGAATTTCTCGAACTTCAGCGGTGTGTGCGTTGATATGAAAGTTCCGAGCAGATCAGAACTGTTGCTGAGCCGAGACTCGAACTCGCAACCTCTGTCCTTCGCAGAGAAGTGCTCTATCAGCTGAGCTATCCAAGAACGACTCAAAACTCATCCTCTCAGCAATCTCTGTAATAAATCCTTCTTCCACGAGTGCTAGTCCCGCAAATTTCGCAGGAGAACTTCTGTGAAGTTTGGGAGGCATGAGATGAAGTACTTGTGGAAGTAAAGCTGTGAGGACGGGTCGTGAGTCGTACTTTGGTTGCTCAGTTGGTAGAGTCTTGCCAGCGAAAGGCATAGTTTTGATCTGCCAGGAAGTTTCGTCTATGTTGCTGTTTGTAACACTTCCAGGGTTTACAAATAAAACTCAATTGTATTCTGTTCTGTTGCTGTTTAATACTGAAAATGGTTCAAATGGCTCTGGACACTATGGGACTTAACTTCTGAGGTCATCAGTCCCCTAGAACTTAGAACTACTTAAATCTAACTACCCTAAGGACATCACACACATCCATGCCCGAGTCAGCGGTAGCGCGGTTCCAGACTGTAGCGCCTAACACCGCTCGGTCACTCCGGCCGGCTTTAATACTGAGTTCGCTTTATTTATACTGATGTCGCACATCGGAACAGATAACTTGAAAGTCCTGAAAAAGGAAGTCTGACGTAAGAACACTGTATAACTGGCGACTCCTGTGCTGCAAATTCACAATCAGTTCTCTGAACAAGAGCCCACATGTGACGTCACAATGCAACTACACTTCGAGAAAAAACCTGAAAATCCAAATTAGAAATTTTTTGTCTGAAATCTCAATCATACCAACTGCCTGATCGAAACATGATTATTTTCTATAGAACCAACATAAGGATTTTGAAATAACATTGATTTTTAATAACCTGCGAATCTATTAACAAAACACCAAACCAAACTTATAAAAAGTTGAAAACCAAACGTAATATGCAAAAAGAAGTTTCGCACGGTTAGTTATTCGACATGCATAATGAACAACAATTTGTGTTTATTGCATCTGGATGTATAACTGGAAACTTCTTAAAACAAGAAGCAATAAATTATACTGCTCGTAAGCACAATTATCGTATACGTAAAATATCTTTTGGAATTACTGCAATTGTATCTAACTTATAAAAGACTAAAAATATGCGATTCTCCACCACTAAAAAACTAGACACTTCAGCTTTCAAAAAAGTATGCTTTATATTGGTCTTTCCACCAATTAATTACCAATACAATTCGTCATTCGGTGCGTACTAAAGCTGTAGAGAAAGTTACAGATATTACAGAACTGTGTTAGGCTCTTTTATCGCTCGCAACTTGAGCAATTGTGCTCAGCAGAGATATGTCAGGTCAGCTCCGTTTTCAGTATACTGTACAGCTCTGCGTCGCTGACGTCCACAACTTACAGCGCTTAGTTCGTTCTTGTGCTGTGCGTGGTTATGCTTCTGGCCCCACTCAGTGTCGGAGGAAGTAGTCTATGTGACAGGGGCGGGCAAGGACTCTCAGCTAACAGAAACACAAAGTCGGCCTCTAACTTCCACATTTTTAGAAGTGCTGTGTCATCTTCTAACGTCATCGCTAAAATGTATTCTTGTAGTACCAGCGAGAAGTGCGAGAACGAAACAAATTCCAATCTTAAGTACCTCTACAACTTACAATTCTGACTCCACGACGCTAGGAATATTACTGACTTTCAAGGAACAGTCGATGTTGTTGTTCCAAGCATGTAAGATGTAACTAACCTTATCTTTTTTAAACAAAAAATTCAGAAACCGTTTTTACCAAGAGGTAGCAAACAAAATATGAAATGCAGCAAAAAGTTTTAAAAAATTGACATTTTATGGCTGACTTTTCTTTAATAGAAGTCTATTTTCAACCATTACTATCCGTTTTTTAACGTTTCAAGCCATGTTACTGTCATTGCAATGTCCTTAACGCTCTACACCTGTCCTGTGCTTACCACATAACAGCGAATGACATAAGTTTCTTTATTTCATTAATAGCACTCCATTCTTGAATAAATTAAGAAAAAAATTTCTCCACATGCGCCCAGTATATTTTATGTTTATCTTACGGCAATAGTTCGAAGTATATGATGGCAGTATAATTATTTTATTGTCTGTATTAGACATTTGTTCGCAGCTTGGTTTAATGAAGATGAAGTCACCTTTCTTCTAGGCATTCCCGTCTAATTTACGAGGATATACACGGTGATTTTTTCCACCGTGAACAAACTCTAGGGATTGATCGATGAGAGGATATGGAATAAAAAAGGTATAATGAACTTATGTCCGGAAATGCGTGGATTCCATGCGAGAAACCATTTATTGAACCATACTTTGCTAATACGCGCTGTACCATGAACGCAAAGTTACAGTATGGATGGTTTCCTTCTAGAGGGTGGTGTTGTTTCTCATACGTCACGCCCTGGCGCCCTCTCCTGCAGAGTAGTTGGAAATGTTGTGTCTCATTCATTCTCTTGCTGACTCACCTTGTAGTGGATGTGATACAGTGTTGTACACAATGGAATCGAGAGCTTGCCGACATGATGTTTACTTACGGAAAGCCAAATGACAATGGGCGGTGGAGAGCAAGGCTGTGTCAGGAGACCCATCCCTGCCGACGTAACCACGACGCTCAGTGTTTGCAACAGTGTTTTTTCCGTTCATCTGAGACAAGATCGTTTCAGGAAGCTGGAAATCATGAAGGACTTACCCGAAATGTTGGGACACCAGACTTGGAAGAAAATGTATTAACACTGTGGAAGGCGACCGCCGTGTCGGTAACAGGCAGTTGGCCCGCCTATACAGGGTAAGCCAGACGACCGTGGGGAACATTCTCCATGCCAATTGTTACTACCATTATCACTTATAGCTTGTGCAAGTCTAAATAGCAACAGACTTACCACATCGGGAACTGTTTATGTTGTGTCTAGACCATACAGCCTAGACACAATGCTGTAGCCGATAGGGCACGCAAGGCTAACGCAGACGGGCGTGAAGTCTGGAACATGAGACTTATAAATGAATAAGAAGAAAAGTACGTAGATGCTTGTTACTTAACTTTTAATTAGTCCTTGGAATACATCTCTCTTGAATATTAGTAAGCTATAGGCACTGATACAAATGGCGCCTTGCTAGGTGGTCGCCAGTTAACTTAGCAGAGGGCTATTCTACTGTCTATCTCTCGGCAAATGAGTGCAAGGCTTAGCACGTCCAATCGTTAGCTATGTTGTCCGTACAACTGGGGCTGAGGTCTCCTCAGTCTCTCGAGACCTGCCTTGTGGTGGCGCTAGGTTTGCGATCCCACAGTGGCGACACGCGGGTCCGACATGTACTACAGGACCGCGGCCGATTTAAGTTACCACCTAGTAAGTGTGGTGTCTAGCGGTGACACCACAGTTTAGTCACTGGTTTCTTCACCAGGCAATCGCGATTCCGGAATATAGGTCATCCATCGCATGAGGCCACCTTTACGCGGAGTGGTATCTTCAACTTCTGTAACAGTCATCTGTGGGATAGAATGCAGTATCCACATGGTATGACAGCGAATCATCAGCATCGGTGCAGCCGGAATGTGTGGACCGGGATAATTGGCGACGGTATTTGAGATACGTATTTCTTTCACGTCGCCTAAGAGGGCCGGAAATATCGGCGTTTCTTGCGGGTGACTTTGCCTCCGTTGTTGGAAAAAGTGCCATTGATGGTTCGAAGGGTTATCACAATTAAACACCTCGCTGCCAACTGTCGGTCGCTGTTGACAATACTGACACACTCATCCACCAGCTGGGGTACTGAAAGGTGTATGCCGCTGGGTTCCTCGCCGCCTAGCGAAAGACCATAAGGATCAACAAAGGACCATCTGTGCGGAATTGCTTGCGCGTTTTTTGTAGAACATCGTCACTTCGAACCGGAAAAAAGCGACAATTCATAGTGTGGAGCCACACCACCTCTACCCCGAAGGAAAAGTTTAAAGGAGCACACTCAGCTGGTAAAGCCATGGCGACTGTCCTCTGGGACTATGAAGGGGTTATTCTGTTTTATGTCCTCCCTCATGATGCAGCGATCGACTCGGAAGTATATTGTGAAACTCTCAGGAAACCGAAGAAGCTACTTCAGGATGTTCGTCGCCACAGAAATGCAAAGAACTTCTCCTTCTCCATAACAACGCAAGGCCTGACACAAATCTGCGCACCCGAGAGGAGCTGATGAAGCTTCAGTAGATTATTCTTCCTGATCCATCCTACAGCCTGGATCTCGCTCCTTCCGACTTCCATCTGTTTCGCCTAATGAATGGTGCACTCCGCGGGAAGCAGTACGTGGGTGATGGGGGGCTATTGACGCATCAAGACGTTGCCTCCGACGTCGACCAGTGAGTAGTGTCATGCGAGCATACATGCCATCCCAATAGGGTGGTGAACGGCCGTCGCATTGAACGGAGATTATGTTGGAAAATAGGGTTCTATAGCCAAAAGAGTGGGGAATAATATGACGTATTGCAATATCGAAGAAAACCATTATGTTCTAAGAAAAAAGTATTGCATTACTTATTGAACGCCCCTCGTAGAAACCTACAAACATTGGCAATGAAGTGAAGAGGAACTCTATCATATATGAAGTACATGTTTTGTTACACTCGTAAAGGTGCGTGTTTTAGCACAACATATAGAATATTCTCTATAAAAGCGTTGCAAGTTTCTCTGTTGAGCGAACACTGGCGGTGAACCAAAGAACTACAACTTACTGTACTTTCCAACCAACCGTAACCAAGAGGATATTTTGAAAATTTCGTGTAAGATAACGTTTCATGTCAAGCTAGTACGTTCCGTTCATGTGTGTTTCCCACGAGTAATGTGATTTAAAAAAGAAGTAAAAAATGAGCTCTAAAATGGTGAGCCATGTCCTTATAATGCGTTTTATTCCTCAATGCATTCCTAAAAGTTTGGTCTTATCTTTTTGTTACAACTGTCTAATGGCCAACAAACAGGAAGATAATCCCGTTTCACATCGCTGTACTGCACCACATATACTGGACTTGCTCTGTCAAAGCAGCTCACCGAGAAAGGTGGTGCAGTGGTTAGCACACTGGGGTCGCATTCGGGAGGACAGCGGTTCAATGCACGTCTGATCATTCTCGTTAGAATTTTCCGTGATTTCTCTAAACCGTTCCAGACAGGTGTCGGGGACGGTTCCTTTCAAAGGGTACGGCTGATTTCGTTCCTCATCCTTTAAAAAATCGGAGCTTGTACTCCACTTCTAACGACTTCGTTGTTGACGAGGCTTTAAAGTTTTAAGCATCGTTCCTTCTTTCAGAGTAGCTAATTACGTCGTTCTCTCAGTGATTACATCCATTTTACTACGGCCTTCCTAAGTCAGTACGTCTTTAGCATTTGTACGAATGGATATACTCTACCGCTAATAGAACGTTTGAATTTCTTAAAGGTGGAGAGAAACGATCGGTTTTGCACGACGAAGACTTTGACACCTCATATACAGGGTTATTCGTAAGTACTTCTCGTGTTTCAGAAGACGAATCCACGAAAACTACAAGAAATATAGAAAATAGACACACACCAGTGGACACAGCATCTCTCCGAGTTTTGTCTCACATTATTAGTGTTGAATATAAACATCGCTTGTGACTTGGTAGATGTCAATACGGGTGGAACTTCATGTGCGTGCAATTCACTGAAGTCACTACGACAGTAGCGTATTTTATAAATTTATTCATTGGGTTGCCTATCTACATGAGCGAACTAGTTATTCGATGCAACAGTATGGAGCGGATACTTCGTTTACATGTTCTGACCTGCGTGCCCCCAGCGGTGCGCGCTGCAACTACGTCACGAAGGGTATAGTGAATCTAAACGTGGAGAGATGGTGTGTCCACCGGCATGTATGATTTTAAGGGGCCTGTACCTCAATCGGAAAAACGGAACGCTTTAGGATTACTTTGTTGTCTGTCTGTCTGTCTGTCCGTCTGTTAAGGCCCTTTTTTCTGGGTAGTAGGTAAAAGTATCAAGTTGAAATTTATGTCAAATACTAAGATCTATGGTCCGTTGGCGGTGTAACAATTAAGCTTCGAAGTCAATGCAATCAAAAGATACGGTCGTATGTTAAAAACCCCGTTTTGTAAGGAGGGATAGAGGTATCAAGTTGAAATTTATCTCAAATACCAAGGTGAAAAAATTTAAGCTTTTAAGTCTATGCAATCAAAAGATACGGCCGTTTATGTGAAATATTTTGATTCTCTCAAACTCACTCATAAAAACCTACAGATGAACTTCCTGCACACATAATTAATTTTGAACGGAACCCTCAGAACGCGGTTCATGCCCGCGTTTGTCCGTTTTTTCGGCATAGTAGTTTTCTCAAACCCTAGAAGTACTTGTCAGTAGTCCTGTTCATCCCATTTCGAGTTACTTTTTGGTTTTGCATGTTTGAATGAGTCAGGCATTATTGATGATTGACAGGTTAAGCGGTTAATTCGAAATAAATTCATGAATGCGAATATCTTGGCTGCAGCAATATTAGACATGGATATACTACGCACTAGTGACATATGAAAATTTGTGCCCGGCCTGGACTTGAAGCCGAATTTCCCATTTAGCGTGAGCGATACTGGACCATGGTACATGGATGCAGACAGCGTGACATATGGAATTTTGGGTCGGTCCGGCAGGCGTGCATGGATAGACGGAGTGGTTAAGGCGAGCAATCGCAATAAGCGGGAAATCGGGTTCGAGTCCGACACAAATTTCCATATGTCAATAACAGGTAGTGTACTCGTATCTATGCCTAACGCAACTGAAGCCGAGATATTCGCATTAGCCAATTTATTTCGAATTAATTATTTTTTCCTTAATTCGTTTCCAGTTAGTTAAAAAGCAGTTTATACGAGAAAGGGCTATTAGTGATTCCAGTAACAGGTAAAGATTTTCAATTTTTTTTGACATAGCAAAATCGGTAGTTGCTCGATCTACAAATCTGCGTTTGGAGTTTCAGCGGTTTCTGTCATACAGTGATAAGGGCTATGCTCTGCGGCAGTGCCTACCAGCCTAGTGTAAGTAGAACCACGTCCACAGTTTCTTGGTTCTACAGCTGCAAGAGAGTGATGAATCTACCGCCGGCAGACATTATTCCGTGCACGTTCACTCGGATACGTGCTTGGCGGACGTGTTCGCCGCTCTATAAGGTGCTTTGATTCGCAACAACGTGTAGGCAATATAAGAACATGTCTAGGTAAGAGACTCTAATTGGTTCATTGGTGCTACGTCATGTCATTCCCCCCTCCATCACAGCTGCGGTGCTTCCACTATGACGCTGCCAAATGCGCTATGAGACATTGTAAGGGTTTTGTTTTATGCAAAAAATTGTAATTTTGGTAATATTTGCTACGTCACGCGGAAAATTAAAGCTTCAATAACATACGAATAATAACGGGCAACATCTCTTCCAAAGGGGTTGCACTGTGAGACACTGTTAGTAGAAACTTTGCTTGTGAGCGGAGTGTAGTCTTGGGAATAGAGAGAGTTGTATCTTGTGACGGAGTAAGATGTGTTCAGGCCGTGCTGTGTCCCGGCAATAATTTTATTACACTATTTTTCATTTATGGAGAGATATTTTGAAAAATAATTCATAAGACTTTAAAAGGTACTGTAATAGCGCATTTGCCGAGACATCCAAGAGTAGTAATTAATTTGGTCAGGGATTTAGAACTGCAGATTTTTTTGTGATAACGTAACAATGTGTGATTTACTAATTTTTCTTCAAAGGCAGATAGCAGAAAGTAAAGAGAATTTGTTCAGGTTTTTGAACTATTAATGTAAAGTGATCTTTTGAAATTTCAAGTGTTAAAATATTCTGTCATAGTGATGCAAAGTTTTGTCAATAAAGTTACTTTATTGTTTTTCCAACAATTAGCATTTGTCTCTCTATTTCACGTTGCACATATATAATTTTGTTTTCCCGAGTTTCCCAGTGACAGAACTTTAATTGACAATGATTACTGCAGTAATGAGACTTATTATCGCTGAAGTTTCGTGGATCTGTCTATAGTATCCATTCCACATCGTGTTGCTGGTAGTTTGAACTTTTATTTTGTAACTAGCATAGCAGCAGCAGCCGCAGTAGTTTGGAGACAACAGCAACACAGCATTCATTAACTGTGCAAACAGCCAGGCCATTTATAGTTTACGCTTGACACAATTAACATTTCAACGGTGACATACTTTTCAGATAGGTCATTTTTGGTAGTTATATATATTTCTTATTTTTCTCACAGTCAGATTGCTTGAATAATTGCCAACACGACTGTTTTCTTAAATTTAACAGAAAAGACTGTACTATCGCAATGAGCGTTGCAGTACACAGTTTAATATTGGATTTCAGATTAACTTTTGTATTGCTGACCACTTTTCAAGAATTACGAGATTACTTACAAACTTAAATACGAGTTTTAACTGTCTCTCTAATCACGAGCCCAACTTCACATTACCACACAGGCAAAATACCAGCAAATATAACTATACATTATCATACAACAAAATCTAATTAGCCACTTTCAACATTATACTTCCTACGAACGTGTCAAATAGGACGCATTATTTCAGTATACTATAGTACTTAGTGTAAAACTCTCTTACTGAAAAGCCGAGAGGCACACCATTCATAATGTTACAGAGTGCCTGCAATAGTTGTGACACATGAGGATTCCAATGCACCCCACGCCATGACGTCTGCCATTCAACTGGTTTGGTAATACAAAATACATGCAGACACATAGTAGTCACTTACTTTGTCCTTGGCCGCCGTTTTACCTTTACGAAAAACAAATCTTCGTCAACTTGCATGCCTTTCGCTGCACCAGCTAACCAACAGTAGCCTGATTGTCGATTATGAAGACATATTTTGACTTCCATACTAAGCCTTATCAAGACGAAATAAAGCAGGGACTCACAGATGTAACACACACACTCAGAATATTCGGTTCTGTTTCGCAGCACAGTGGCAACCATTCTCTCTGTGGCTTGTCCTTTTGCCAGCTCGAGATCAGCTGCTAAGCTGATGCGCGGAGGTTTTCTCATTTGTCTGCTCATGCTATCTTCAAGAGCGTCTGGATGATATGTCTCCAATCTCATTAGTTCTACACACAGCGGTCTAATTGGCGCTTCCCTCATTTATTTTAGAAACTTCGAAGGAATCTACCCCTTCTGCGTTGCTTGTTCGCAAGTCTTGCACAACTATGTCAGACTCTGACCCTAATCATGAATCTACTACATCATCCAAACGAACACCTTTTTCTTCTTCTTTCGTGTCAGAAGATAGTTTCACATCCTTGTAGAGGCCTTGAATGTTTTCTTTTCCCTCCTATCCTGTCTCTCCTCTGCACTTAACAGTGGAATTCCTCTTGCACTCTTAATGTTGACGCCAAAAATTGTGGACATGTCCAATAAATTTGTTATGTAAGTGGCAGGTAAGTGAGTCTAAACACTTCTTTAGTGGATAGTTTACTATTGCCAAGCAAAAATTTCTAAACAAAGTTCAATAAATTTCATTCCCTGGTTATTAATCAATTAATTTATTTACTTATCGCAAGTTTTAGGCGACTTACGCATATTCAGTAAACATAGCTACCATCTGGTGAGCAAGATGTATGAGACAGGCGAAATACCCTCAGACTTCAAGAATCCCAAAGAAAGCAGGTGTTGACAGATGTGAAAATTACCGAACTATCAGTTTAATAAGTCACGGCTGCAAAATACTAACGCGAATTCTTTACAGACGAATGGAAAAACTAGTAGAAGCCAACCTCGGGGAAGATCAGTTTGGATTCCGTAGAAATATCGGAACACGTGAGGCAATATTGACCCTACGACTTATCTTAGAAGCTAGATTAAGGAAAGGAAAACCTACGTTTCTAGCAGTTGTAGACTTAGAGAAAGCTTTTGACTATGTTGACTGGAATACTCTCTTTCAAATTCTGAAGGTGGCAGGGGTAAAATACAGGAAGCGAAAAGCTATTAACAATTTGTACAGAAACCAGATGACAGTTATAAGAATCGAGGGACATCAATGGGAAGCAGTGGTTGGGAAGGGAGTGAGACAGGGTTGTAGCCTCTCCCCGATGTTATTCAATCTCTATATTGAGCAAGCAGTAAAGGAAACAAAAGAAAAATTCGGAGTAGGTATTAAAATTCATGGAGAAGAAGTAAAAACTTTGAGGTTCACCGATGACATTGTAATTCTGTCAGAGACAGCAAAGGACTTGGATGAGGAGTTGAACGGAATGGACAGTGTCTTGAAAGGAGGTTATAAGATGAACATCAACAAAAGCAAAACGAGGATAATGGAATGTAGTCAAATTAAATCGGGTGATGTTGAGGGTATTAGATTAGGAAATGAGACACTTAAAGTAGTATAGGAGTTTTGCTATTTGGGGAGCAAAATAACTGATGATTGTCGAAGTAGGGTGGATATAAAATGTAGACTGGCAATGGCAAGGAAAGCATTTCTGAAGAAGAGAAATTTGTTAACATCGAGTATAGATTTAAGTGTCAGGAAGTCGTTTCTGAAAGTATTTGTATGGAGTGTAGCCATGTATGGAAGTGAAATATGGACGATAAATAGTTTGGACAAGAAGAGAATAGAAGCTTTCGAAATGTGGTGCTACAGAAGAATGCTGAAGATTAGATGGGTAGATCACATAACTAATGAGAAAGTATTGAATAGGATTGGGGAGAAGAGAAGTTTGTGGCACAACTTGATTAGAAGAAGGGATCGGTTGGTAGGACACGTTCTGAGGCATCAAGGGATTACCAATTTAGTATTGGAGGGCAGCGTGGAGGGTAAAAATCGTAGAGGGAGACTAAGAGATGAATACACTAAGCAGATTCAGAAGGATGTAGGTTGCAGTAGGTACTGGGAGATGAAGAAGCTTGCACAGGATAGAGCAGCATGGAGAGCTGCATCAAACCAGTCTCAGGACTGAAGACCACAACAACAACAACAACAGCAGATAATTTTCCGTAACAGAACTTCCGGTTGTAGTTGCATTAGAAATACTACTTAAAATCTCTTGGACAATCGCTCGTGTGTGGCTGGGTAGAAGAGAGTGACGGACTGCAGTCGATATTGTCTGCGAAATTCTCAGGAATATATCATTCTTGTGAGGGCATCGTCGACAGAATTAGTTCACTTGTCACACGAGGTAACGCAGTAACGTAAGAGAACATGTACAAATGATACTTAATTCTGTTAATTGTTTATCTCCGAAATCGGTAATTTCCAAGAATTACTGCCTATCAAAGTCGCTGCGTCCAATCGATACATATCGAACGTGCGTTCGGGAATCGATCATGCGACTCCGGTGGCGGGTGTTGTGATCAATTATTTGTGATCGTCTTTTTTATATGTTTTCCGTCATTCCCTTACTTGCTCTAAATTGCACACCTCCGCGAATTATTTGTGATTTGCTAGGGAAACCCAGACGATTTATGTCGTTAGTGAGTGGGGTGTCTGGTGTTCTTGAGGTTTCTTCGGCGGATTCTCGCACATGGAAGAATCTAATTCCATGTTTATCGAGCGTAGAAAATTGTTCGAATTTTTGTCGCGAATATGGAGTACTACCGGACGAGGAAAGAAGGGACTGTGTAGACTGTGGTGGTGTGAAGTTCGTAAAACTTCGTAAGAACAGTTTCGATGCTGAAATACCGTTACAATTTCATTTCGGACAGTGCGGAAAACGAACTAGTATCAGGAAGAATACATGGTTCGACTCTTCTAAATTATCCATCAAGACCACCGTAATGGACTTTCACATGACAACACCGACGACGAGTAAAGTAAGTTGTCTCCTTTGCATTTACAAGTATTTTTGTAACACTCTTCTTATGTCGTTGCTGTAGTGACTAACGTAAACATACTCATAACGCCCGCCACCAGAGTCGTATGATCGATTTACCATGGCACGTTCGATATCGTTTGGACCCAACGGCTTCGATAGGCAATCATTCTTGGAAATTACCCCGAAATGCAACACATCTTTAAACAATATCGACAATGACGTCACGTTTGCTGCGCACATTATCGTTTAATCGGCAAGGTTGGCAGCAAGAAAAATCAAATATTAGCATTTCTAATTCCAGCCAACTCTACCGATTTAGTATCAGGGAGACGAGAAGCCATGAAAATGTTCTGGGATTGAGAACATGAACTGCACTGGCACAAAGACGATTAGCTGACCCAATTTTTTTTAATTATATGTAAACAGAAACAACAGTTTCAAATTGAATTTCTTCCGGTAGTAAAAGACCGATGATTTAAAAAGTAAATTAATTTTCTGTCAAAAGTACAGCTTAATTCATGAAAACTGTCTCTAAGGCGTTAGAAGTTCTCATAAAATGTTTTATTTTTTATGTGCATGGAAAACGTGTGTTTCAAGACACAGTGGTGATACACTCGGTCTGTCGGACATTATCTATAGGAAGAAACACGGCGTGCACTTTCTACGGAAACTTCGTGGGGAAGTGAATAATTTGTAGCATTCCAAATTTTCAGAAGTTAAAAGGTTTGTAAAATTTATAGTTCTCCAACACTATCTGCTTCAAACAAACTATGCAAATCAATCTGGATGACTGCTTTGGAGAATCTGATTATAGTGAATATAATTGCCTTCTCAAAGATTTTTGCATTTATTCAACGTTCTTGCCCGTAGCTTAAGTGTCTCGATTGGCAGAACTCAATAGTTTCTTCATGACTTACCTTCGTACTGTTAATGTTCCCCTGTCCTCTTACTTCATTTCACGGATTCCTTGAGATTATCCCGTGCGGCGACGGAAACGTCCATGTCGCTTGCGATTCGCCTCGTCTCGAACTGCTGCCGAGCAACTGCGTGAGCCGCTGCTGAGACCCCTGTATTGTTGAGAACTGACTCCCGTCGCGATTTGTTGTTTATTGTAATGCGGAAAATAATCACCACACATTAAAAAATCCTATACAGACGTAATAATAGGAGCGTATAACGGCTGGAGCGATAGGGGTAATGCCACCTCGAAGATCAGGTGCTCCTGGCAGCAGAAAAGAAGAGAGGAATAATATAAAGAAAGTTAAAATGAGAATAATGTGGAAAATTAGTAAATTCGGTCTTTCGCTCTAATAGAAGTTGGTTCTGGAAATCTTTCATGCAATTTACTTACTAAGGTTAAAGATGAATCTGCATTAATTGAATATATAGACCGAAAATATTTAGATGTGAGCAAATGTTTCGGCCAAGGCTTTGACGGAACACAATACAATTGTTGCAGAAAAGAATCAAGTCACAATATCAGTTTAGTACTTAAAGGTGTTGTAGAGTTTAAGACGATAATCAAGAAACAGCGCTGTATTTTCAAACAGTTTAGAACATTTACTGATTTCGTGGCAGTACCATGCTACAGTGGTTGGATTTAAAAACTTCTTTCGTAAGTACTTTGAAAGTACCTTTAAAAACTCTAAAATCCACAGCCTTGGACTGGAAGATACGACGCCATCCGTACAATGAAAGTACGATTCATTGACTTTCTCAAGTCTCTGACAAACATAATTCGTACGAGAAACAAATGTAACGAATAAAAAGCAGCAGTAAGTCTTAAAGCACAATTGAATCCTCAGTTTTGTTACCCATCTAACAGTCAACTTACAGTAGTAGGAGAAATGAGCATAGCATCTAAGATACTTAAACCCGTGAATATGGACATGCAGTTGCATATGCTGTCTTAGGAATGGCACTGTCAGAAATAAAGAAAGGATGAACAAGTTTTAACCTCCCGTCCACGAAGAGGACATTTAGATACGGAGTGAAAACTAGGATGGCGAAAGATTGGAAAAGAAATCAACCGAATCCGTTTCAGAATCATTCCATCTGCATCTAGATCTACATCGCTACTTTCCAAATCACACATAAGTGCGCGGCAGAGGGTTCGTCGAACATACTAATTCTATATTATTGCATACTCGAATAGCGCGTGGAAAAATCTAATACCTATATCTTTCCGTGCGATCTGTGATTTCCTTTCTCTTATTGTGATGATCGTTTCTCCATATGTTGTTCGGCGCAAAAAATATTTTCGCATCCGGAGGAAATAGTTGGTGATTGAAATTTCGTGAGAAGATTCCGTCGCAACGAAAAACGTCATTATTTTAATGATGTCCACACTAAATCCTGTATCATATCCGTGACACTCTCTCCCATATTTCTCAATAATACAAAACGTGCTGCCCTTCTTTGAACTTTTTCGATGTACTCCTTTAACCCTACCAGGTAAGGATCCCACACCACGCATCAGTACTCCGAAAGAGGACGGACGCGAATAGTGTAGGCAGTCTCTGCAGTAGACCTCCAAAAATGGTTCAAATGGCTCTGAGCACTATGGGACTTAACTTCGGAGGTCATCAGTCCCCTAGAACTTAGAACTACTTAAACCTAACTAACCTAAGGACATCACACGCATCCGTGCCCGAGGCAGGATTCGAACCTGCGACCGTGGCGGTCGCGCGGTTCCAAACTGTAGCGCCTAGAACCGCTCGGCCCCTCCGGCCGGCGCAATAGACCTGTTACATTTTCTGTGTCCTGCCAATAAAACGCAGTCTTTGATTCGCCTTCCCTGCAATATTTTCTATGTGCTCTTTCCAATTTAAGTTGTTCGTAATCGTAATTCATCAGCATTTAGTTGAATTTACGGCCTTTAAATTTGACTGATCTATCGTGTAACCGGAATTTAACGAATTCGTTTTAACGCTAATGTTGATGACCTCAAAGTTTTCATTATTTAGGTTAGTTGAAAATTTCTCACACCTTACAGATAAATTATGTAAATAGTTTTGCAATTGGTTTTTGGTCTCCTGTTAACTTTACTACACGATAAACGAGATCATCATTTGTAAACAACCTAAGATGGCTGCTCAGATTGTCTCCTAAACCGTTTATACAGATAAGGAACAGTAGAGGACCTATAAAACTATCTTGGGGAACGCCAGAAATCACTTCGGTTTTACTCTATGACTTTTCATCAATGACTACGAACTGTGACCTGTCTGACAGGACATCGCGTATACAGTCGCATAACTGAGACGATATTCCATTAACACGTAACTTGATTGCAGGCCGCTTCTGGAGTGCAGTGTCAAAAGCCTTCTGGAAATCTAGAAATATGGAATAAATTTGAAATCTCTTGTCGATGGCGCTCAACACTCGGTGAGAAAAGAGAAAGTTGTGTTTGACAAGGGCGATGTTTTCTAAATCCGTGTTGACTACGTGTCAATAGACCGTTCTCTTCCAGATAATTCATAATGTTCGAACGCAATATATGTTCCAAAATTCTTCTGCATATCGACGTTAATGATATGGGCCTGTAATTTAGTCGATTAGCTGACCTGTGCAGCTTTCCAGTCTTCGGGTACGGATCTTTCTTCGAGCGAGCGGTTGTATTTGATTGTTAAATATGGAGCTGTTGGATTAGCATACTCTGAAAGGAACCTAATTGGTATACAATCTGGACCGGAAGACTTGATTTTCTTAGTCTAAGTGGTTTAAATTGCTTCACTACTCCGGGGATATCTACTTCTAAGTTACTCATGTTGGCAGCTGTTCCGGATTCGATTTGTGGGATATGTACTTCGTCTTCTTTGGTGAAGGAATTTCGGAAGGCTTTGTTTAGTAATCCTGATTTAGATTTTCCGTTGCTATCGTGCAGAGAATGCATTGATAGTGTCTTGCCTCTAGAATACTTTACATACAACCAGAATATCTTTCGATTTTCTGCCAGATTTCGAGACAAAGTTTCGTTGTGGAAATTATTTAAGCATTCCGCAATGAAGACCGCGCTAAATTTCGAGCTTCTGTAAAAGACCCTGCTTCGATGCATGCTCAAGTTTTCATCCCATGCTTTGCTATACTTTGCTGGAAATTCCTGAGTTGCGTCGTATTTGATCAGTTCTATTTTCGATAAGCCCTTTCAGAACATCGTTATTCTTTGGGGGAGTTGAACATAGCAGGGATTTATTTAAACGTCTCCGTAGGATTCAAATCTGGTGACAGAGTAAGCCACGTAGTGAGTCGCCGTCGACCGTTGCATCGATTCGGAGACACGCTACCGAGATACAGGTGAGCTTTTAAAGTGAGGCGGAGCGCACAAACCACGCCCACTGGATGATGTCTAGAGCAACACTATCAGGTAAATGAAACACCTCATTTCTGAGAAACCGTTGGTGCGTTTGCCTAGTAAGACATTGTGGGAAGAAACAGGGATCAATAAAATGATCACGAATGAGTCCATCTTACACTAGACATTCGAGAAAAGTAAAAGCAAAAGCCAAGACTAGTTGTAAAGAGGAAAGTAAGTAAAGGTACATGTCTGAAGTACGTGGAACAACTAGGGGTCTCTTGAAGTAATTCCTTCAATAAGCTGGGAATGAAAGGTTTTCGGACGCATACGCATGTTAGTATGAACTTTTGTGATTTTCTGTAACCAGGAATATGGTGTCGTCAGGGTGTCTTCGTCGACCGCACCGGACAAGCCGCGCACCGTTCACGGCTACACGGGAAAGAGACGGCACTTTCAAATCCCCCGCCAGCGTGCAGCCGACGAACTCACTCTTTCCGTTGCTCGCCGTCTCAGATGGGTGGCGCCATGCATACACGCCACCGCAGGACGCCGAATTTACACTTCACTGCCTGCCACTTTGACTGGCCGGCGGTACTTCTCTTTAACTAGCCGCAATCAGACTTTCACCCTGATTAAGTGGATCGTCAGATCACGCGGTTAGAGGCGCCACGTCACTGATTGCGCGGCCCCTCCCGCCGGACGTTCGAGTCCTCCCTCTGGCATGTGTGTGTTCCTCTTAGCATGAGTTAGATTAAGTAGTATGTAAGTCTAGGGATCGATGACCTCAGCAGTGTGGTCCCTTAGCGATTCACACACGTTTGATCGTCAGAGTTGTTTTAGTCTTAGTACAGAAGACTGCAGCGAGAAAATGCACTGGCGCAGCACGACAGCACTAACAAGGGAACTCGCCCTCGCACCCACTTCAGATTTAGTGGTAAGATGGTGCAGTGAATGTTGTTGTTGTTGTGGTCTTCAGTCCTGAGACTGGTTTGATGCAGCTCTCCATGCTACTCTATCCTGTGCAAGCTTCTACATCTCCCAGTACCTACTGCAACCTACATCCTTCTGAATCTGCTTAGTGTATTGATCTCTTGGTCTCCCTCTACGATTTTTACTCTCCACGCTGCCCTCCAATGCTAAATTGGTGATCCCTTAATGCCTCAAAACATGTCCTACCAACCGATCCCTTCTTCTAGTCAAGTTGTGCCACAAACTTCTCTTCTCCCCAATCCTATTCAATACCTCCTCATTAGTTACGTGATCTACCCACCTTATCTTCAGCATTCTTCTGTAGCACCACATTTCGAAAGCTTCTATTCTCTTCTTGTCCAAACTGGTTATCGTCCATGTTTCACTTCCATACATGGCTACACTCCATACAAATACTTTGAGAAACGACTTCCTGATACTTAAATCTATACTCGATGTTAACAAATTTCTCTTCTTCAGAAACGATTTCCTCGCCATTGCCAGTCTACATTTTATATCCTCTCTACTTCGACCATCATCAGTTATTTTACTCCCTAAATAGCAAAACTCCTTTACTACTTTAAGTGTCTCATTTCCTAATCTAATCCCCTCAGCATCACCCGATTTAATTTGACTACATTCCATTATCCTCGTTTTGCTTTTGTTGATGTTCATCTTATATCCTCCTTTCAAGACACTGTCCATTCCGTTCAACTGCTCTTCCAAGTCCTTTGCTGTCTCTGACAGAATTACAATGTCATCGTCGAACCTCAAAGTTTTTACTTCTTCTCCATGAATTTTAATACCAACTCCGAATTTTTCTTTTGTTTCCTTTACTGCTTGCTCAATATACAGATTGAATAACATCGGGGAGAGGCTACAACCCTGTCTCACTCCTTTCCCAACCACTGCTTCCCTTTCATACCCCTCGACTCTTATAACTGCCATCTGGTTTCTGTACAAATTGTAAATAGCCTTTTGCTCCCTGTATTTTTCCCCTGCCACCTTCAGAATTTGAAAGAGAGTATTCCAGTTAACGTTGTAAAAAGCTTTCTCTAAGTCTACAAATGCTAGAAACGTAGGTTTGCCTTTTCTTAATCTTTCTTCTAAGATAAGTCGTAAGTTTAGTATTGCCTCACGTGTTCCAACATTTCTACGGAATCCAAACTGATCTTCCCCGAGGTCCGCTTCTACTACTTTTTCCATTCGCCTTAAAGAATTCGCGTTAGTATTTTGCAGCTGTGACTTATTAAACTGATAGTTCGGTAATTTTCACATCTGTCAACACCTGCTTTCTTTGGGATTGGAATTATTATATTCTTCTTGAAGTCTGAGGGTATTTCGCCTGTCTCATACATCTTGCTCACCAGATCGTAGAGTTTTGTCATGACTGGCTCTCCCAAGGCCATCAGAAGTTCTAATGGAATGTTGTCTACTCCCGGGGCCTTGTTTCGACTCAGGTCTTTCAGTGCTCTGTCAAACTCTTCACGAGGTATCTTATCTCCCATTTCATCTTCATCTACATCCTCTTCCATTTCCATAATATTGTCCTCAAGTACATCGCCCTTGTATAAACCCTCTATATACTCCTTCCACCTTTCTGCCTTCCCTTCTTTGCTTAGAACTGGGTTGCCATCTGAGCTCTTGATATTCATACAAGTGGTTCTCTTCTCTCCAAAGGTCTCTTTAATTTTCCTGTAGGCAGTATCTATCTTGCCCCTAGTGAGACAAGCCTCTACATCCTTACATTTGTCCTCTAGCCATCCCTGCTTAGCCATTTTGCACTTCCTGTCGATCTCATTTTTGAGACGTTTGTATTCCTTTTTGCCTGCTTGATTTACTGCATTTTTATATTTTCTCCTTTCATCAATTAAATTCAATATATCTTCTGTTACCCAAGGATTTCTATTAGCCCTCGTCTTTTTACCTACTTGATCCTCTGCTGCCTTCACTACTTCATCCCTCAGAGCTACCCATTCTTCTTCTACTGTATTTCTTTCCCCCATTCCTGTCAATTGTTCCCTTATGCTCTCCCTGAAACTTTCTACAACCTCTGGTTCTCTCAGGTTATCCAGGTCCCATATCCTTAAATTCCCACCTTTTTGCAGTTTCTTGAGTTTCAATCTGCAGTTCGTAACCAATATATTGTGGTCAGAATCCACATCTGCCCCTGGAAATGTCTTACAATTTAAAACCTGGTTCCTAAATCTCTGTCTTACAATTATATAATCTATCTGATACCTTTTAGTATCTCCAGGATTCTTCCAGGTATACAACCTTCTTTTATGATTCTTGAACCAAGTGTTAGCTATGATTAAGTTATGCTCTGTGCAAAATTCTACAAGACGGCTTCCTCTTTCATTTTTCCCCCCCCCCCAATCCATATTCACCTACTATGTTTCCTTCTCTCCCTTTTCCTACTGATGAATTCCAGTCACCCATGACTATTAAATTTTCGTCTCCCTTCACTACCTGAATAATTTCTTTTATCTCGGCATACATTTCATTAATTTCTTCATCATCTGCAGAGCTAGTTGGCATATAAACTTGTACTACTGTAGTAGGCATGGGCTTTGTGTCTATCTTGGCCACAATAATGCGTTCACTATACTGTTTGTAGTAGCTAACCCGCACTCCTTTTTTTTATTCATTATTAAAAGTACTCCTGCATTACCCCTATTTGATTTTGTATTTATAACCCTGTAATCACCTGACCAAAAGTCATGTTCCTCCTGCCACCGAGCTTCACTAATTCCCACTATATCTAACTTTAACCTATCCATTTCCCTTTTTAAATTTTCTAACCTACCTGTCCGATTAAGGGACCTGACATTCCACGCTCCGATCTGAAGAACGCCAGTTTTTTTTTCCTCCTGATAACGACGTCCTCTTGAGTAGTCCCCGCCCGGAGATCCGAATGGGGGACTATTTTACCTCCGGAATATTTTACCCAAGAGGACGCCATCATCATTTAATCATACAGTAAAGCTGCATGTCCTCGGGAAAAATTACGGCCGTAGTTTCCACTTGCTTTCAGCCGCTCGCAGTACCAGCACAGCAAGGCCGTTTTGGTTAATGTTACAAGGCCAGATCAGTCAATCATCCAGACTGTTGCCCCTGCAACTACTGAAAAGGCTGCTGCCCCTCTTCAGGAACCACATGTTTGTCTGGCCTCTCAACAGATACCCCTCCGTTGTGGTTGCACCTACGGTACGGCCATCTGTATCGCTGAGGCACGCAAGCCTCCCCAGTGCAGTGGATAGCCCGTCAAACACTGGCAATGCAGCCGGGCGAAGTGGCCGTGCGGTTCTAGGCACTGCAGTCTGGAGCCGCGAGACTGCTACGGTCGCAGGTTCGAATCCTGCCTCGGGTTGGGGACTAATGATCTCAGAAGTTGAGTCCCATAGTGCTCCGAGCCATTTCAACCATTTTTGAACTGAAAACGCCCAAACCGGTAATTGATTTTGGCGTGGCTGTTTAACCATTTGCAACTGTTAGAGACGCTTCATCAGTGGCGAATTTTGAGTAAAACGTACATTTCACTATTTGCCATGTTAACATTTGCTTCTATTGTCCAATCACATCACCGTTTAGACTGTGTCACTTTACTGACATACTGTGCAGACGCAGCTGCGAGAGAATCTGAAACTGTGGTTTATAATGTTTATTAAAGGAAGAAGTGAGGAAAAGTAGAGTCAATAGCTTATGAAAAAGCATATCCTTGATTCAAAAAGAAACGTGTTATGTGTTCACTTACGTTGTTCGAAAACCCACAGCATTTCTCGTCTCACCAGCTATCAATGGCCTTTCGATATTTCAAACCGTTTTGATATATGAAGAATGTTATGGTTATTTCATTTTGGCTTTCTCGCTGGCGCACGCAAAGCGAAATGAGTGTGCTACATCAGATCGAATTTCTCGAGGCTGGTAACAGATAGACACATCCATCCAAGGATAATGAAAAATTCAGTATCTTATCTAATCATACTCAATAACAAAAAATGGTTCAAATGGCTCTGAGCACTATGGGACTTAACTTCTGAGGTTATCAGTCCCCTAGAATTTAGAACTACTTAAACCTAACGAACCTAAGGACATCACACACATCCATGCCCGAGGCAGGATTCGAACCTGCGACCGTAGCGGTCACGTGGTTCCTGACTGTAGAGCCTAGAACCGCTTGGTCACCCCGGCCGGCCACGCAGTAACACATATGTAACACGCACCAAACACAAACTCATAGCAACCCGTATTTTTCATTGCAAACTTTTTAGAATTTAGCGCAGTGTCTTACGTAAATGGAAATGCAACTACCGACCATTAACTAAATGAGCACGTCATCATGGAGCTGACACCTTAAGTTATAAGTAACGTAAAAATGACATTTTTTACTGAATAGTTTCTGTAAAATCGTTCGAGAAAGACTGCAAGTCTTACACCTCGATTTTGTCGTCGGAAAGCGTCGTCGACTGGCCGAAAGAGAGCAAGCAATATCGGCCTCCTCTTCCGATCGAACGAATAGTTCTTTGGACGAAAATTGGTCTCTGCGAATCGGTGACCGTATCCTGCGTGGACTCTACAACCAGCGGACTCACACAGCGCGATGTTATCGCACCTGATGGTGGGCATGTAAGCGCCCGAAACCGGTCGAGGTTGAAGCATTGAAAAATAAAAAAAATCTTACAAATGGTTCAAATGGCTCTGAGCACTATGGGACTTAACATGTGAGGTCATCAGTCCCCTAGAACCTAGAACTACTTAAACCTAACTAACCTAAGGACATCACACACATCCATGCACGAGGCAGGATTCGAACCTGCGACCGTAGCGGTCGCGCGGTTCCAGACTGAAGCGCCTAGAACCGCTCGGCCACAAAAATCTTACAACTGAAGTGGTATTTTCAATCTATACTATAAAGCTCAGTTGCGGATGTTCCTCCAGCAGGATTGATTGTAATAAGAGAAGGGTGGTCCAAATAGTCGCAGGACTGTTGACTGCGACAGAACTGCAAGATCCGTCCTTCAGCGCCGAAACCACTAAAGTTCTTCAGCCTCTGTCTCGTAGAGTCTGTGCAGATCAGTCTAGGCAAACAACATCTCGCACACACCAGTCATCCTGCCCACGTTCTACCCTGTGAAAGTACGAGCGGCAGATTTTGTTTACGGTTCAGTAGAAACTACCCCCCTGCCACACATTTTATAGTGATTCACAGATATAGGCGAAGATGTAGATGTATCGGTACAAAATGAAAGCACTAAATACTGATTTTTCCAAACTAGTGGGCCAGTTTGGACATATAAGAACGAGAAAAAGCTGATTTAAACAAGACAGGACTTCAGGTCACTACGTAAATACTTTTTATTTGCGGTTTTCATGCGTAATCACATTTATGGATTTGCTTGAAATTTTCTGTTCGTTACTGTTTTGCCTTGCAGGCAGTATTAGTTATTATTTCATTTTTGTGACACTATTCAATATTGTAAATAATTAATGTTCTCATACTCAGTGGAAGAGGGCGTGCAGAAAAGTGATGCCTCCGACTTTTTTACGCGAAAACTCTTGAAGCTTTTAAAATGAAACAAACGTTATTAATCTTCTACATCTTTATTCTTCATGTCTACATATTTATTTCTCAGCATAGTCAACCTGGCAACGCACACATTTCTACCAAAGAGAGACTAGTCTGTTGATGTCGTCACTGTAAAACGGCTTCGTTGGCGGAGCCACGCCCTCACCTCTGCTGGTGCCGCTTCATCACTATCAAAGTGAATTCCTAGAAGGTGTTCTTTAAGTTTTGGAAACAGATGAAAATCGGATTGGGTCAAGTCGGGACTGTGTGGAGTATGATCGATGACAGTGAACGCAAGGCGTAGGATTGTTGCAGATGTCGCAACGCTTGTGCGTGGTCTGCCATTGTCGTGCTGAATGAAAGGGTGCTCCATGTGTTAACGAACTCTTTGAATTCGGAACGCGATTGCAGCACACTGTTTGTCACGCACTGCCAAAGCTACTTTACACACCGCCTTGTTGCTCTTTACAATCCGTAGTAGCCCTCTATGGGCAGAGGGCTGCAAATACGTAGATATGAAGAATGAAGACATAGAATGATAATAAACCTTTTTTTATTTAAAAAGCTTTAAGAACTTTAACGTAAAAAAATCTGAGGCATTACTTTTGACCAGGTCCTCGTAAGAATATTATCTTATTAGTTAAACACAAATTCTAATACGCCATTCGAACAGATAAGACGCGTTTGTCTACTCATCTGCCATTAATAGCAATTTTTATTGAATGGAGACTATAATACGCCATTACATACAAGCATATGGATACGGCAGCATGAGTAAATATTAACATTTAGAAAAAGTCATTAATATCCAGTCGCTTACATGCAAAGAGAGGTAAATGAATTCACAACGGCCGATTAATGAAAAGTAAACATCTAGGAACAGGATGCAGGGTATGTGAATGGATTGCCTCAAAAGAAACAGGCATCTTACTCCACGGATCTAGATTGCTACGGGGTCAACACCGTATTCAGAAAATTCCGGAAAAATAATCTTGTACGAGGCATATTGACCCATGAGATCAGCACGAATACCGAATGTGCACCCGACACTTACAGGCCAATAAATCGACGCTGGCAGTTCTCACCCTCAATACTGGCCACACTACGGTGTGTGACGATGTCAAGATTCCTGTGCTGACATCGTCATTCCGGGGCTCAGTGGAGAAGGATGCAGTGAGAATTCGTTTAAGGAAGAATGTACTTGATGAAGATTACGGTTTAGTCTGGACAAGCAAGGAGGCCGACGCTTTCTTTGATCAACTCGTGAACACGTCGCTATAGTCAATTTCCTATCGATGCATCGACATATCTGCATATATCGGGCGCCCTACCGCAAAGTCTTTGCATAGAATGCACTTTGCTGCCGAAAAACATCTCTGGGCAGACTGTATTCTGTGGTCACGAGCGCAGCGACACGGTTCTCGTGTTTACGCGTAAAATAATGGGCGGGAAGTTTTAGCAAAAACCCATGGCAAACGAAATCCCAACATACAAAACAAAAACGCTACGAACTTATGCACCAACCTAATAACTGGTACTGGCGCTTTAATGAAGTAAGTTAATGACATTTCACTGTATTGCACTTGAATTCAATGTGCATCTTTGACTTCTTCCCACATACCAGAGACCGCTCTCCGCGACGCCCATGGAACGCTAGTTATGTTACGCGATGTCTTGTAATGCAAAAAGTCATAATTGTCAAGTTAGTTTCCTGAACAGGCCGGCCGAAGTGGCCGTGCGGTTAAAGGCGCTGCAGTCCGGAACCGCAAGACCGCTACGGTCGCAGGTTCGAATCCTGCCTCGGGCATGGATGTTTGTGATGTCCTTAGGTTAGTTAGGTTTAACTAGTTCTAAGTTCTAGGGGACTAATGACCTCAGCAGTTGAGTCCCATAGTGCTCAGAGCCATTTGAACCATTTTTTTTCCTGAACAGGAACGTAAACAGCCAGCAGCAAGTGTCCGCTTGGCGGGCGAGCGCGCCGTGGTTAGCGGCAGTAACGCTTGTGGAGCGCCATTCAGCAACAGGAGCGCAGCAGCTGGCGTGTGACAGCCGCTGATGCGGGTCGGAATGCGGCAGCCTCCAGACCCAAGCTCCGCCAGCCAGCGGCCGCCTCAAATGCCGCCAGGCTGACGCTCAGCTCCGCGCCTTTTATTTTCTCTCCCACGCCGCGTCGTTGCGTGTTCGCGTGTCGCAAGTGTACAGGTGTCCTCCTCCTCTGGAAACCTCAAGAGCCAGAAATTAGCAGGCGGCTGCCGTCAGCGACATTGCTGCGTCCGAAGTGTCAATATGATTCAGATCGTAGTGCGATCTGTCTTGCTGCAAAATGGCGGTCCCGATAAACAATGTGGCTCAGTCGTAACTTTACAGACCATCCTTCTTCATCCCACCGTCAAACAGATTTACTAATCACAGACACAGAGATAAGTGAGCGCGGGATTGAAAATCAGCTAAAACCACACGCTACAAAAACAAGGCCAATGGACCTTATGGGATATCTGTATCACTTTATGCAGATAGTGAGAAAGAACTAAGCTGCCTGACAAAAACAGTCAAGTGCCCAGAAGACATGATCAGATAGTGATTTAACTGCGTACACGTACACTGACGGAAAAAATGGTAACACCAGAAAATAATTAATGTAGGGTAGTGAAATTTCGGGAATACATCCATGTAATATAGTTAAGTAATCTATGTAATCTAAGTGATTGTCGCGTCATCCCCACCACGCTTTTGACTTTATATGCAGTTTATATGGCGTAATATCTTAATCAACTGCATATTGCTTATTGTTGCGAGCACAACAGATGAAATGCGATTCTCACTATTAGTTTCTGCAGTTGAAAGTATTTTAACTTTGTGCACCTTGATCTATTACGTGAGGATGCGCACAACACTAAAAGATTTCCTGCTGTGTACGTATGATCTTTCAAAAATGGCTCTGAGCACTATGGGACTTAACATCTGAGGTCATCAGTCCCCTAGAACTTAGAACTACTTAAAACTAACTAACCTAAGGACAGCACACACATCCATGCCCGAGGCAGGATTCGAACCTGCAACCGTAGCGGTCGCTCGGTTCCAGACTGAAGCGCCTAGAGCTGCTCGGCCACACCGGCCGGCTACGTATGATCTTTAATTTGAAAACTATTCTTATATAACGCTGATATGGCTTGTTAGAAATGGAACACGGTATTATTACTGTAGCTAATTATGAAATTAAACATGTCCTTCGCTACTTTCATCTCTGAAATGCACTGAAAATTACTCTCATTACACGTACAGAATTTACAGTATGCTATATTCGCTAAACGTAAAAGCTCCAGTGGATTTTTTAATACATGAACTCTATTAGTTGCCACGACTAACACGGGAGCATGAAACTAAAAATGAAATTTGGTTTTTGTATTATTAGCCAGAACAGGTTTCATCACAGCAGTCTTTGATATCACACAAGTAAAATTTTATTGCTCTGATTTACTTAAGTTAATTACGTCACTGATATTGTAATAGCAGTTGCTCATATCCACCTGAAAATGACATAATAAAATCCACCATTCACTTCTGAGGTCTCGGGGAAGCTGAAAGAAATAATTTTAATGCAACGTTACCTGCCCGCTTAATTGGGAAAACTGCTTTCATTCAGTTTAATTTGAATTTGTCGCGGCAGCGGCTCCCGCGATCTCTTAACAGCTCTGCGTCATGAAAAATTCGAAATATGCTGAAAACGGCTAAAAAATGTGGAATGAAATACTGGGCGAGCTAGCAATAAATTATTACAAGTATTTTTAACAATTTCTATATTCACAAATCAACATAAATTTAAAGTACACGCCTTTTTCGTTTATCAGCCTCCAATGGCGTCTTTCTCGAACAAGGAACAAAAGAAAGCTAACCAAGCATTCAATCGAGCGTTACATGCTCTTACAACTTTGACGGCTACAATAAGACAGACAGAGTAATGTTTTAATCTCCACTATTTATAGGTAATTTAATACGCATCGTTGTTATCTTTTTTAATTATCATGGTCTGTTTCGATTTCTACACTCGCCGACCGCAGACGTTATTTGCAAAATATAGATCCATAATTATTGCACAAACATAAAAATGAAAAAAAGATTATTTCTTTCTTACAGTGTCTACATAATCGACAACCGTTCATACAGAAATGAAATAATAATAATAATAATAATAATGATAATACAGATAATACAAGGATTTTGTGAATGTCTTGCCAGGGAACGTCACATTATCTTTGTAATATAGTTAAGTGATTAACAATGCAAGATCACAGGTTGATTTAAGCGCGAGATGTGCCATTGAAAATGTGAAATGCTGGTACATTAATAACTGGTGTAACCGCTAGAATGTTGAATGCAGCTGTACATGCAGTGTGTGAGATGGAGTTCTATGACTACTGCACTTGGTCAATACAAGGACGGTTAATGCTGTTTGTGGATGACGCTGGAGTTGTCGTCCAGTGATGTCCCATATGTGTTCCATTGGAGAGAGATTTGTTTGTCCAGCAGCCAAATGCAATCTGTCGACACTCTGTAGAGCATGTTGGGTTACAACAGCGGTATTTGGGCCAGCTTGTCTTATAAACCAGTTGTCTTATTACATGACATGAATCAATACACATGGTTTGTAAAACTAGAAATATGTTTTTTTCGGCGACGACATGTCACGAATACAGATCACATACTTTATAACATTTCAGCATGCACTTGAGATGATGTCATTACTGCCTTCAAGGATATGAAACCGGGCAAAGCCCCAGGTTTTGACAACATACATCCAGAATTTCTAACCTACGCTGGAAAGAACGTAGTCAAATGGCTGGCAAATTTCTTTTCGAACATTTTTGACTACAAACCATCTCCCTAGAGAATTCAAAAAGGCAAGAATAATATCTTTGCTGAAACCAGGGAAACCAGCAGACCAACCGCTAAGCTACAGACCAATAGCACTTCTTAGCTGTACATACAAATTTCTCGAACGACTTGTCCATAATCGAATTAGCGGCATTATTATGGAGAACTTACCTATAGAAAAGGCAGGCTTCAGACCTGGCCGTAGTTGCTGTGACCAAGTTCTGGCATTAACATCCCTACATAGAGGCTGGCTTTCAACAGAAATTGAAAACAAGTGCTGTATTTCTAGACTTAACATCTGCATATGATACTGTTTGGAGAGATGGAATAATTTACAAACTCTTAAGAGTGATTCCTTGCCAGATTCTAACATCCTTAATACATAATATGCTGAGTAACAGAACCTTCCAGGTCACCCTAAACGGTCGCAGGTTCGAATCCTGCCTCGGGCATGGATGTGTGTGATGTTCTTAGGTTAGTTAGGTTTAAGTAGTTCTAAGTTCTAGAGGACTGATGACCTCAGATGTTAAGTCCTATAGTGCTCAGAGCCATTTGAACCATTTTTTCACCCTAAACGGAAAGACAAGCAAAACATAACTTATTAACAACGGGCTTCCGCAAGGCTCCGTATTGGCCCCTCTTCTGTTTAACCTCTATATAGCAGATCTCCCAAACACAAAGTCAAGAAAATTTTGCTATGCGGATGACATAGCACTGGCTACCAGAGACAAGTATCTCTTGAATACAGAGGAGGTCCTTACTAATGACGTTGAAATACTAAACAATTATTTCAAGAAATGGAGACTCAAGCCAAACCCTAACAAAACTGAAGTATCTACATTCCATCTTAATAACAAAATGGCAAATGAAATTATTAACATAAAACTCGGAAACACCAACCTCAAACATAATAAGTTTCCAAAGTACTTAGGTATAACATTGGATCGCACTCTTTCTTACCGAAAACATCTGGAGAACACCACTGCAAAAATTGGAACACGGAATAACATCATCCAAAAACTTAGCGGTACTACTTGGGGAGCTAACGCAGAAACATTGCGCACCTCATCTATCGCCTTAGTGTTCTCTGTGGCTGAGTACTGCGCTCCAGTCTGGATTAATAGCTGTCACACCAAACTTATTGACAGGCAATTAAATAACACAATGAGGTTGATTTCTGGAACTGTTAAATCAACGCCCACGTACTGGCTACCGGTGCTATGTAATATCCTGCCCTCGGACCTGCGTAGAAAAGCGACCCTACTGCACGAATTCAGGAAGATTGAGACAAAACCAGAACTACCAATTAAAGAAGAATTCTCACAACTGCGACACACTCGATTGAAATCAAGAAAGCCACCCATACGCACAGCTGAGCAGCTTCAAAATAATAACTATGACCACATGAAACAATGGAGACTAGATTGGAACCAAAAGACAAATGACCAACTACAGACCTGGTTTGAGAGCTATAACTGCAACATCTCTGGAATGGAACTAACTCGGAAAACATGGTCCGCATTAAATCGAATACGTACTGGACATGGCAGGTGTGCGGATTCACTACACAAATGGGGAAGAGCGATGTCACCAGAATGCGACTGCGGTGCCCCTAGACAGACGATCCAACATATCCATGGTGAATGCTCCTTGCGAGCATATGCAGGGAACTGGTCCGACTTCCTGGAGGCATCCCCATCGGCGCTAGAATGTATCTCAAACCTCGATATAACCTTTTAACTGACCAATATAAACATAAATTATATTTATGATTGTTATAAGATTTTAATGTCTAACACTTGATGTATTAATGTTGCATGTATAGCCATACGCTAAATAAAATAAATAAATTATTACATGATATGAATCAATACACATGGTTTGTAAAACTAGAAATATTTTTCGGCGACGACATGTCACGAATACAGATCACATACTTTATAACATTTCAGCATGCACTTGAGAGTGGCTATAAAGCCGAAATCATGATTGAATAAAATAAATGAACAGTAATTTACAGTGATATGACATGTCATGTGATATGACATGACTGTGGTTCACCACGGAGGAAATGGTCATTAATAGATAATATTTTGATAAGCAACCCGTGTTCGGCAATGTACCGTTTGGATGTAAAGTAAGTTTGAAGACCGAACCACTTTCAAATCTCCCGCTTTACGCTACGAATGTAAACTGAGAAAACGACGCTGTCATCAGTCTTTGTTGTAATTATGACTTTAAGTACCACTTTCGTCCGACTACAGCAACAGCTGCGAGAAACTGGTATGTTCACAACTAGGAGGGTTGACTGTGCTGTTCCACGGACGCGCCGCGTTCTTGACTTTGAAAAGGATGTCTTTCGTCACGTAGAAGAGAATCTGGTGACGAGTACTCGAAACATTGCTCACGCCGTCGAGTCCTGTACAGCACACAGGTCAGAGCTGTGTGTATATCGCACAGTTTTGAAAGTGAACCGATCTTTAAAGTTATTTTACATCCAAACGTACATTTTTGATATTGGTTTTAAGTCCCCTCTGTAACCCCAAGAAGCCTGTAATGAGAATTGTGGAGCACTCTGTTCAGAAAAACGTCCTTTTAGGTGCTTGATTTCTTCTGGGTGTGTGCAATGTTTCAAACAATATCGTCAGATCGCAGAGCCTTAGAGAACAATCAAAATGGTGAAACTTCCTTGTAGATTAAAACTGTGTGCCAGATCGAGTCTTGAACTCGGGACCTTTGCATTTCGCTGGCAAGTGCTCTACCAACTGAGCTACCCAAGCACGACTCACGCCCCGTCCTCACAGCTTTAATTCTGCCAGTATCTCGTCTCCTTCCTTCCAAACTTCACAGAAGCTCACCTGAGAACCTTGTGAGGACGGGACGTGAGTCGTGCTTGGGTAGCTCAGTTGGTAGAGCACTTGCCTGCGAAAGACAAAGGTCCCGAGTTCGAGTCTCGGTCCGGCACACAGTTTTAATCTGGCAGGAAGTTTCATATCTGCGCACACTCCGCTGTAGAGTGAAAATTACGTTCTAGAATCAAAATGGTGTCTACACAAGACACTCGTTACAAGCAACGTGCTGTAGGCCCCTAATTGAATTTTTGATCGCAGGAAAAGAAACCGTGCTGAACATCCAAATACGATTGTGTACACTGTATACTAATGATGCAGTTGATGGTTCAAATGACTCTGAGCACTATAGGACTTAACTTCTGAGGTCATCAGTCCCCTAGAACTTAGAACTACTTAAACCTAACTAAACTGAGGACATTACACACATCCATACCCCAGGCAGGATTCGAACCTGCTGGACCGTCACATACATGTATAAGTAATATTCATAGGGGGAATTTATATAAAAATGAAAACCTCCGAAAGTTCTTCACCGATTGCTTCGAAGATTTGACGCCACGTTGCAGTCAAACGTGCGCATATTTTAGATACCTATTTTTAATATACATAAATTAATATATCATGTAAAAACGAGGAATGTTATTACCAAAAATCTTGAAAGTTCCTAACTGATTTATTTCAATTTGAATACTACCATAGAATTTGAACTTGAAACAGCGATAAACAAGGCTAAAGGTCAGGGAGAGGGGGGAAGAGGAGATAGACAGAAGGGTGGTAGGGAGTGAACACAGAAAGCGGAAAGGAGGAGATGAACAGCGAGTGATACAGGAGGACATGGAGAGAGAGAGAGAGAGAGAGAGAGAGAGAGAGAGAGAGAGAGGAACGAGAATATGCGTATGGAAAGGGGGAGGAGGTGATGAACAGAGAGAGAGTGAGAGAGAAAGGGGGCAACAGGAGATGGAGAGAGAGGGTGGTGGGGGGAGAAGATGGACAGAGATGGGGAAAGAGGAGGTGATAGATAGAGAATCTCAGAAGGAGGAGGAGATAGACAAAGAAAGGGGAGGAGGAGATGGATAGAGTTAGTGGGGAGAAGAAGATTAGGACGTACACACATCAAAAAAAGTTTTGCATCACCTAGGTTCCGAGAATTCCGGAACTTGTACCGAAAATTGGAACAGATATCAACATAAACGTCATGAGAAATAAAAAATTGCTCATGAAAACCACACATTGCATGTTGTACCACTCACTATACAGCGAGACCTTCAGAGGTGGTGGTCCAGATTGCTATACACACTGGTACCTCTAATACCCAGTAGCACGCCCTCTTGCACTAATGCATGCCTGTATTCGTCGTGGCGTACTATCCACAAGTTCATCAAGGCACTGTTAGTCCAGATTGTCCCACTCCTCAACGGCGATTCGGCGAAGATCCCTCAAGAGTGGTTGGTGGGTCACGTCGTCCATAAACAGCCCTTTTCAATCTATCCCAGGCATGTTCGATAGGGTTCACGTCTGGAGCAAATGCTGGCCACTCAATTCGAGCGATGTCGTTATCCTGGAGGAAGTCATTCACAAGATGTGCACGATGGGGACGCGAATTGTCGTCCATGAAGACGAATGCCTCGTCAATATGCTGCCGATGTGGTTGCACTGTCGGTCGGAGGATGGCATTCACATATCGTACAGCTGTTACCGCGGCTACCATGACCACCAGCGGCATACGTCGGCCCCACATAATGCCACCCCGAAACAGCAGGGAACCTCCAGCTTGTTGCACTCGCTGGACAGTGCGTCTAAGGCGTTCAGCCAGACCGGGTTGCCTCCAAACACGTCTCCAACGATTGTGTGGTTTAAGGCATATGCGAGACTCACCTGTGAAGAGAACGTGATGCCAATCCTGAGCTGTCCATTCAGTATGTTGTTGGGCCCATTTGTACCACGCTGCTTGGTGTCGTGGTTGCAAAGATGGACCTCGCTGTGGACGTCGGGAGTGGAGTTGCGCATCATGCAGCCTATTGCACACAGTTTGAGTCGTAACATGACGTCCTGTTGCTGCACGAAAAGCATAATCCAACATGGTGACGTTGCTGTCAGGGTTCCTCCGAGCCATAATCCGTAGGTAGGGGTCATACACTGCAGTAGTAGCCCTTGGGCGGCCTGAGCGAGGCATGTCATCGACAGTTCCTGTCTCTCTGTATCTCCTCCTTGTCCGAACAACATCGCTTTGGTTCACTCCGAGACGCCTGGACACTTCCCTTGTTCAGAGCCCTTCCTCGCGCAAAGTACCAATGCGGACGCAATCGAACCGCGGTATTGACCGTCTAGGCATGATTGAACTACAGACAACACGAGCAGTGTACCTCCTTCCTGGTGGAATGACTGCAACTGATCAGCTGTCGGACACACTCCGTCTAATAGGCTCTGCTTATGCATGGTTGTTTACATCTTTGCGCGGGTTTAGTGACAACTCTGAACAGTCAAAGGGACTGTGTCTGTGATGCAATATCCCAGGCGACGTCTATCTTCAAGAGTTGTGGGAACTGGGGTGATGCAAAACTTTTTTAGGTGTGCGTGTATCCAATTCCCATACATATTAGAAACGTATGCCATCTTTTTTTCTTTATTTTCCATTTATCCAGACTGAGCCATAGCCAAGCATGGCTGGGAACAGCTCGTTAGTGATATATAGTGAGGAGGGAAATCATTGTGGCTATTGCCGACGTCGATATTGAACGGCACCTTGTGGCCCTGTGGGCACGTTATGCAGGAGGGAAAGGACAGAAGCGGAACAGAGACGAAAGGAGACTCGTGATGTGGATCGCAAAAGGACAAATCCACTGACGTAACCTACTTTGACAAAGACCGAATTGTTAACGCCCGGAACATGGGGACGACGGTCACCATAACAGCGAAGGTGGTCGGCTGTTCGTGTGTTACTGGCGTGAACATATGTAGAAAGTAATTGTGGGATGCTGAAATCACAAGTAGGAGACAAGGTGTTGGATGTCCACGCCTGATCACGAAAAGTGGAGATCTGAGATCTTCCCGCTCTGTAAGGAAGATCTGACGACAGAGTATAATGACGGCGCAGGTGCAAGTTCAGCGAACATAAATGAATATGTAACTCCACAGCAGGCCACCTTTACGTGTTTTCATATTGACCCAAAGACAAAGTCAATTATGTTTCCAGGTTAGAGCCCCGCCCTATCAAAAGTACTGTTCGTCAGTTTTGGTACAGCACGTGAATGATGTAGTAAATGTTAGGATTACCGTACTATTGGTAACATTGGCACGGAAAGAAACATAAATGAATGGGTAAGAGAGAAACTCGGAGCCGATGACTTATCTTTGTTTTTATGTTAGTTTGGTTGTTTGTTTTTCACATAATTAGAACCGCACATCATTCAGTGTTAGCCATTCTGTATTTTATATCCTTACATAATAAAAATCGCATTTTATAAGTTATAAAAATTAGTTGATCGTGTAACTTTTGCACTTTTATGTAACCAAATAATTATTTTTGACTTAAATACATTTTACATACGCAAACATAAAAATATGTGTAATTATTGCTATTTTGTGTAACCAAAGCAATTAGTACAGTTTACATACGCAAACGTAGGAAATATATATAATTATTGCTGTTATTTTGCACAAGAACGTTCTTGATCATGATTAATGGCATGAGGCAACAGAAGCATGTGTTATATAAGCTCGACGAAGTATTGATACGATGTTTGATATACACACATCAAAAAATTTTTGCATCACCCCGGTTCCCACAACTCCTGAAGATAGACGTCGACTGTGGATATTGTATCACAGACACAGTCCCTTTGACTGTTCAGAGATGTCACTAAACCCGCCCACAGATGTAAAACATGCATAAGCAGGGCCTATTAGACGGAGGGGGTTCGACAGCTGATCAGTTACAGTCTTTGCACATGGAGGGATGTACACGGCTCGTGTTGTCTGTAGTTCAACCATGCCTAGACGGACAATACCACGGTTCGATTGCGTCCGCATTGGTACTTTGTGCTAGGAAGGGCTCTGAACAAGGGAGGTGTCCAGGCATCTCGGGGTGAGCCAAAGCGATGTTGTTCGGACACGGAGGAGATACAGAGAGACAGGAACTGTCGATGACGTGCCTCGCTCAGGCCGCCCAAGGGCTACTACTGCAGTGGGTGATCGCTACCTACAGATTATGGCTCGGAGGAACCCTGACAGTAACGCCACCATGTTGAATAACGCTTTCCATGCAGCCACAGGACGTCATGTTACGACTCAAACTGTGTGCCATAGGCTGCATGATGCGCAACTTCATTACCGACGTCCATGGCGATGCCCATCTTTGCAACTACGACATCATGCAGTGCGGTACAGATGAGCCCAGGAACATGCAGAACGGGGGCTCACGATTGGCATCACGTTCTCTTCACCGATGAGTGTCGCATATGCCTTCATCCAGACAATCGTCGGAGACGTGTTTGGAGGCAACTCGGTCAGGCTGAATGCCTTAGACACACTGTCCAGCGAGTGCAGCAAGGTGGAGATTCCCTGCTGTTTCGGGATGGGATTATGTGGGGCCGACGTACGCCGCTGGTGGGGCTACGTGGGGTTGCCTATCGTGGGGTTTCCTACAAGGGTGCAGCAGGTAGCGAAGCTGTCCAGAGCAACCGGTTCCCTAACGAGGTGTTTGCGAGTTGAGCCTCCCCCACTGCATGTCTACCCCAGTCGCTCACCCTCAGTGCAGGTGTTGTCACCGCTTCTCAGACAGTGTCGTCGTCGATCAGCATCAATAATATCGCAAAGTTAACTTGCCGATTCTGGAGTTTCGTCATATATGTCATAAGAAACTAATTATTTGTATTTGGCGTATCTCATTCACATAAGTACGCTTTTAACGGTATTTCTAAAGTTCTAATACACAATCTGCTATTTATTGAATTTTTATCTCAACAAAACTGAAATTTTACTTCGTAAATTTCTTACATAACATTGTCATTCGTCCTGTGAAGCTTCCAGAATTTTTGGTGAGGAAGGCGGAATGAGGACTCAGACAGCTGGTTGCCGACTTTTCTGTCAGAGACTTTTAAACACGATCATATTTGCCTTTATTGTGCTCCAACAGGAGCATTTTTCAGCTGATTATTAAGTAGTTCATTTTATAAAGATGAAATTCCAACTAGATGAACTCTGGTGGAGTCATCTATATTAAGCAACGAATTTTTTCATCTGTAGACATCAAGAACAACACTCTAGTTATGGAGACTTTATACAACGCATTTAACCATAGGGAAATATTCTGTAATTTCTTTCAGATGAACACGCCCATTGTCGCGTAAATCTTTATCTAATTACTAACTGTAAACCCAGGGTTGCCCGGATATTTATTCATCCCAGTTTTATGTCAGTTCATGCCCTCTTCCCTCATCTCTCTTGTCCATTTAGTCCTATCTCGTCTCTCTATCCACCTCCTCCTTCCGCCCATCCGTCTCTCTTTCCATCTCCTCCATCTGCCCCCCTCTCACACAACACTTCCTCCTCCTCTCCATCCTCCTCTCCTTCTCCATCCATCTTCCCGTCTCTGTCCACCTCCTCCTCCGCTTTTTCTAATAGTACATCAAATTCACAATAACACCCCTAATTTATGTATTTATTACAGTGTTTCATTAGTCATTCATCACCTTCCCCCTTTCTCTGTTTACCTGCTGCTCCCTCTCTCTTTTAATCTACTTCTGTCACTTCTCTGGATGCACCTCCTCCCCCCACCCTGCCCCCATCACGTTCTCCTCTCTCTGTATATCTCCTCCTCTGCCTCTGTCATGCCATTTCCTCTTTCCCCATCTATGAAAAAATACGTATATCTGCCAACTTCCATGTCGATTGACGAGACGATGTTGACTTTATTTAAAGGTAGGCCAACCATCCGCCATCCAGCATACGTTGGCTTTTGTAAATGCGTTCACCACGAAAACATACATATATGAGCCAACTCCCAAGCTGATCAGTCAAATGGTGTGTAATTCTGTTGTAAGGCCCTCCGCCATACACCGTATGAACTTTCACGTAGACGGTGAAGTTCCCCTTGTTTTGAAGATCAAATGTACAAAATTTCATCAAGATCGGAACAACACTGCGGCTTGGCTTTTGTTGAAATCCGTAAGTAAAGTACCCTCCACCATGCACTGAACGAAGTTTTATGTAGACAGTCACCTTCCTCTTGGTTTGGGAAATAGGTATTCATTCTTATACACCCTGCTCGCTCTATGCCGACTTTTTTGCGAAACATAAATAATAAATTCGAACAACAGAAATCATGTAGGGGAACTCGGGGCAGAACGGTATACTTAATGTTTAACAATTTGTATAAAATAAGGGAACACAAGGAAACACTTCTTTAAGTTATAAAAAAACACTTGGTAGTGTAACCTAATGTACCTTATTTTAAAATCACTTAAAACAATACATTTTGCATTTTTTACAATTTTTCAGAGAAAGTCTTGCATATTTCCCGTTCCGCCCCACCCACGGGGCAGAATGAGATAAGGTTATTTTTTGTTAAATTATTCCATAAACGTTGAATTTGAATTACGAATATCGTATTAAGGTCTTTGACGTCCTCTGTTTTAGTTATTTTGGGTGTACAGTTTGATATTCTTGCCTTAAGTTGCATTGCACCTGGCGTCTCTGTCCTGACATTGTTCATATTTGTGCACCCTCCTCCTTTCTGTAGGCCTATTTCACGTGCGACAGCATTCTGCAGTTTCTTCTTATAAGGAGAATCTGTTAATACGACAATTTTTCCTTTTTGTGTTGTAGTCCGCCGAGTATTTTGACAGATTAGTGGGATTGGAATGACAGCCTCGGGCGACATCTGGAAAGCTGAGTTGTTCGGCGAACATAGCTGGTTGGGAGAGTCTGGCATCCATGAACATCCAGGCTGGGGGTCAATGATTGAGCCTTGGTCAGTCTTAGTCGTAGGCCAATTAGTGGCAGGTTCAGTAGACACTGGAGAGCCTGTAATCAACGTGTTAGATTGTCCATGTGTAGAGTTTGTAGTCGGACTTTCGCAGTTTTTGAACTGAATATCTGTTGGCGCTGACGGGAGGTAGTCTGCGTCTGAAAACACATTCAGGTCCGACGGCCATATTCCAGTTCTCTTAAAGCCATTTATAGCCGTCGACATCGTTGCAGCACGTAAAAACGCGGCCCCAAATAGCGATGATATTTGGAAAAGAGTGACAACTTTTCCTGGTGGTTCCGTAGCCATTTTTTTAATCCCTTCACTGTAATAACAACTCAGGGGCTTGAAAAACGTTACGTCCATGGGTTGTAATTTATGTGAAGTGTGTGGCGGTAAACAAAAGAGGACTACACCATTGTCTCTAGCCATATCAAGTAGCTCCAGGTTGAATGTCCATCAACAATTAGAAGCACAGGTGATTCTTTTGTGGCCTTAGAAAATCCCGCAAACTTTCTAAACCATACCAGAAGTAATTCGCTAGTGATTCACCCTGAGGGGTGAACTTCAGACCAGCCTCCTGGAGGCAATCCAAGCTTAAATTCTTGTTTCTTCTTCTTCCTTGGAAAGATAAGCATGGTCAGCATGTATAACCCAGATGCAGACATGCAGATGATTGCTGTAACGGTTTCTCCACGTTCTGATGTTACCGCTCCTACTTGCCTTTTCCCCTTAAGTGATATTATTTTCGACTGACGTTTAGGATTAACTATCAAGCCACTTTCATCACAGTTGAATATTTTGTCAGCAGTCAGCTTGTACTTATCAATAACATTATTGAGAAGAGAGTTAAACTGTGGAACTGCTACTTTGTTGAATCCCATTGCTCGAGCACCAGAAGTATTTTCTGGCTTGCGAATAGACAGTGTAGGATGCCTCGTAATAAATCCTTAAACCCAGTCTTGTCCAGCTAGACTAGTTTGTTTGTCAAATCTGTGTGGTAAACCATTTCTTTCGGCCAGTTGATAGGCTAGTGATCTGAATCTTTAATTGTTAGACCAAAAAGTCTGTTTTCCATTGTCTTGAGATATGATACCAGTTCATGTTCTTGTTCTGCAGTGAACACCTTTTTAAATTTCCATCTGATTTGTCAGTTACGTAGTCAAGATTATGCGTAGCTTTACGCACATATCTTTCCAATGTTGATTTCGGAACGTTGAACTGCTTAGATGCTTTTAAATATCACATTTGGGAAGATGAAACGGCTGAAACTGCCATTCCCATCGCTTTTACGTCCCATTGCTGTCTATCAGTCTTTTTCAAGGGGGAAAGAAAAAATAATATAATTTGCTTTGTACTTGCATCAAAATATGACGGGGCAGAACGGGACACTATCCCATTCTACCCCGTCCCGTTCCGCCCCAAGAGCACTTTTGAGGTTAAGAACTTTTATGGAGTGTGATAACTGACGTATTTAAAAGAATTAAATAACTAAAGTATTAACAAATGCCATTCACTTTAAGGGAATGTGTCATTTTAGGGTATACAATTAACAATTAACAGATTACCTGGCGTTAAAATTCACCTAACGTTAGAACAACGCAAGCGGTAACGTGACGGACAACAATTCGCTTAGATCTCGCACTTCAAACTAATTCAAAATGGCTGCCCTGACTTCCCTCCCATTCTGAGAAATAGTTACGTGCCCATACAACAGGTTGCAGCACTGTCCAGTCTAGAAAAGAGTAATTTCCCATTGTGCCCCGCTATCCCGTTCTGCTCCGAGTTCCCCTAATGATTTCTGTCGTATAAGGGGCAACATAGCTATTAAATAATAGAAACGAGATTACAAGAGCAGTCACTTTCAGTGTTACGTAAAATAACGTTATACCTTGTAAATTATCACGACACAAAATAAAGATGATAAGCAATGTGGGACTTCCTTCCGTTTGCGTTTGAGACTCTCGGAGAAATCCTGTGTGGTGAGGAGGGTGGGAGGGGGCAGCGAGGGGAGCCTCGATTTGTTTTGCCGGCCCGGGCAGGTTTAGTGTGCCACTGCTCGTAGGAAACCACACGGTAGGAAACCCCACGGAGGGAAACACCACGACACCGCTGGTGGTCATGGAAGGCGCCGTAACGGCTGTACGATACGTGAATGCCGTCCCCCGACCGACAATGCAACCATATCGGCAGTATATTGGCGAGGCATTCGTCTTCATGGACGACAATTCGCGTCCCCATTGTGCACATCTTGTAAATGACTTCCTCCAGGATAACGACATCGCTCGAATTGAGTGGCCAGCATGTTCTCCAGACGTGAACCCTATCGAACATGCCTGGGATAGATTGAAAAGGGCTGTTTATGGACGACGTGAGCCATCAAACACTTGAGGGATCTACGCCGAATCGCCGTTGAGGAATGGGACAATCTGGACCAACAGTGCCTCGATGAACTTGTGGATAGTACGCCACGACGAATACAGGCATGCGTCAATGCAAGAGGACATGATACTGGGTATTAGAGGTACTGGTGTGTATACCATTGCTGACCACCACCTCTGAAGGTCTCGCTGTATGGTGGTACAACATGCAATGTGTGGTTTTCATTAACAGTAAAAATGCGGAAATTATGTTTATGCTGATATCTATTCCAATTTTCGTTACAGGTTCCGGATCTCTCGGAACCGAGGTGATGCAAAACTTTTTTTGATGTGTGTGTTTTTGTTTTGCGTTTTTTAAATTTTACCTATTTTTTGAGGAAACTGCTTTTCTGAACGAACATTATAAATCTGTATTGTTTTCTTTATTTTTACTACAACATCCCTCTGTTCCACAATTTTAGAAAAAACCTGAATTAAACATTGATAATTTCAATTTTTCTATAACAGACTGGAATTTAACTGCGTAACTACGTAGAACAAAAACGTTCCCTAGGTTACACGACCATTTGTATGTCCTCACTCATTTTAAAGACGGTTCACCGCTTCCGGTTTCTTGGTGAATGTAGTAAAACACTGATGACATACCTAAATAAAGCGATCATTACGAGACAAACATGAAACGCACCTAACTTACAGGTAACGTGGTTACGACCTGAACTGACCAAAAAACTAAACTCCCTCCGAACAAGTATCGGAAGGGCTGACGTGTCGCCGTGTCATCCTCAGCCTACAGCCGTCACTGGATGGGGACATAGAAGGGCGTGTGGTCAGCACACCTCTCTCCCGGCCGTTGTTAGTTTTCGTGACCGCAGCCGCTACTTGACAATCAAGTAGCTCCTCAGTTTGTCTCACAAGGTCTGCGTGCATCTCGCTTTCCAACAGCTCTCGGCAGACCGAACGGTCACCCTTCCAAGTGACTGCCCAGCCCGAAAGCGCTCAAGTTCGGTGATCTGACGGGAACACTGCGGCAAGGCCGTTGGCTTTAACTGACCAACTGACGCTTGCTTATGACTATCTACTGTAGGCTATAGTAGTTTCACAACTCTGTTGCAGATACAAGGTATCATCGATTTTGGACCGTGGATCAATGGAACGTGACACCTGGTCGAATGAATCGCCTTTCCTATTACACAAGGTCGATAGTTGTTTCTGGACACGTCGTCATTCCGGCGAACAACTGCTCGAAACTTTCATTCGCCACGGACGCATGTCAGTGATGGCAGTATTATACCATGGGGAACAACCTGGGCTTACGTAGGACGTGTGCTAATAATCGAAGACACCATGGCAGTTGCGGGTTACGTAAGTGTTATTGCGGAGCACCTGCATCTCTTCGTGCTTAATATCTTCCGCTAAGGCAGTGGTCCAGGAGGATATCTGCCCATTCTCCAAAACCAGAATCATGCTAATGTAGTTTGAGGAGCGTGATAGTGGATTCATGCTGATCTTTTAGCAACCAGGTTTACTTCATCTGAAACCGATGGATCACATCTGGATCGCTATCGGACGCTATCGCGCCCAAAATCCACCGGCCGGTAATTTAAGGGACTTGGATGACCTGTGCGTAGAAGTCTGGTGCAATATACTCCTAGAAAAATCCCAAGGGTTTGTCGAATTCGTGTTACGCAGAAACGCTGCTGTATTGCGTTCGGAAGGTGGGCCGACACGCAGGTGATCAAAATGTTTCAGCTCGCCAGTGTAAATTGTCTGAATTTATTATAGCCAAGTTGTTGGAAGTTCTATCGTGCTTGGTCGGTGGTAATAAGGACCGAACTTTCGCTACCGTACACGCCAACTGGTCCAGTCATAGTCTTGTATAATTTCATCATCGAATCCTTCCTTTTGATGGTCTCACCGATTTTTACCACTTATTCTGTTAAATTTCTCGTTTTTGTGCTTAATATTAACTTCCCTCGGGCATGGATGTGTGTGATGTCCTTAGGCTGGTTAGGTTTAATTAGTTCTATGTTCTAGGCGACTGATGACCTCAGAAGTTAAGTCGCGTAGAGCTCAGAGCCATTTGATTTGTTAACTTCCTCAAAGATCGAAATGGATAAAATAATTTTTATTGCTTCAGCCTTCTAATAGAGTTCCACATTCGATTAGCAGTGTCGCCCCAGTGCACTGTTGGAAATAGCTTTGTGTCATACAGTGCTGGTTGTGACATTAACAAGCAAGGCTAATAAGTTTTACTCGGGCCTGATGCGTGCAGCTAACACCCGCCACGTCACCCTGACCCCCCCCCCCCCCCCCCCCCCCTGTTAGGCACTGCGCCAGCAGCCCGTTTAGGGAGCCCATAGATAGAACACGGCGGCCGGTTTCTCTGCAGAAAGCAGGCGTACCTGCGTACCGCCGCATCAGATATCGCGCATCTTTACTATGGAGCGCGCCGCGTTTTATAGCTTGACACAGCGGAGTGAATCACTAACAGACCAACGCATCTTGCAGTGAGCGGTTCTACCGGTCGTCATTCCGTGGTGTGACTAGCGATAACGGGTCTAAAGCTAAGATTTGATCAACGCAGGAGCTTACCTACGACATAAATGTCTACATCGCATGCTTAAGACCCCTGTTATTTTCTATATATTTATTTTTGCAACTGTTTTCCCCTACGGTGATTATTTTCTCAAGCGTATGAGGGTATTTGGAAGTGAACTTAAGAAAAAAAGTGAAATATGCTCCTCCACTGCATTATCAGCAACTTTTATCAACATCAGGACGGCAGCTTTGCATTTATAGTCATTTCTATGTAGTTTTACGTTATTATTAATTGTCTGATTTCCAAGGGCACGTTATACAGTAACTTAATATCTCAAAATAATTCTCCAAGTTAAAGCAAACGCGAAGGACGTTTAGAACAGCATATAAGCAACAAATGATAAAGGTAGCCTCTCTCGTGCAAGCGGATAGGTCAATGCTACGCCGAGTTCACTTAGTGAAGAGCGTAATACGGAGTGAAAACGTGAAAACAAGTGTAAGTATGCTTCACCGATGTCAAAGAGAGCAATATCTGGCCGCCGAGAAATCGGCATTCCGTACCGTGAGGTTTCGACTGGTACTCCACATGTTGATAGGAATGTGAGGCGCGCGTGGGTCCAGTGCATAGAAGACGGCTGCACAATTGTACAGGGTTATTACAAATGATTGAAGCGATTTCACAGCTCTACAATAACTTTATTATTTGAGATATTTTCACAATGCTTTGCACACACATACAAAAACTCAAAAAGTTTTTTTAGGCATTCACAAATGTTCGATATGTGCCCCTTTAGTGATTCGGCAGACATCAAGCCGATAATCAAGTTCCTCCCACACTCGGCGCAGCATGTCCCCATCAATGAGTTCGAAAGCATCGTTGATGCGAGCTCGCAGTTCTGGCACGTTTCTTGGTAGAGGAGGTTTAAACACTGAATCTTTCACATAACTCCATCACTGAAAACAAGTTTCGCACTGAACGCATCCTCTTCCATGAGCTGTTGCAACCGCGCCGAAAATTCAAAGCGTTTGACTTTGTCATAAGGGTGTCAGGGCTTGTAGCAATTGTAAACGGTAAGGCTTCTGCTTTAGCCTTTTCCGTAAGATTTTCCAAACCGTCGGCTGTGGTACGTTTAGCTCCCTGCTTGCTTTATTCGTCGACTTCCGCGGGCTACGCGTGAAACTTGCCCGCACGCGTTCAACCGTTTCTTCGCTCACTGCAGGCCGACCCGTTGATTTCCCCTTACAGAGGCATCCAGAAGCTTTAAACTGCGCATACCATCGCCGAATGGAGTTAGCAGTTGGTGGATCTTTGTTGAACTTCGTCCTGAAGTGTCGTTGCACTGTTATGACTGACTGATGTGAGTGCATTTCAAGCACGTCATACGCTTTCTCGGCTCCTGTCGCCATTTTGTCTCACTGCTCTCGAGCGCTCTGGCGGCAGAAACCTGAAGTGCGGCTTCAGCCGAACAAAACTTTGTGAGTTTTTCTACGTATCTGTAGTGTGTCGTGACCATATGTCAATGAATGGAGCTACAGTGAATTTATGAAATCGCTTCAATCATTTGTAATAGCCCTGTATTAGGGGATGCTGGACGGCGTAATGTAACGACAGCACGAATGGACCACCGTCATATCCGCATGACTGTAGCGGGGCCGTGTAGCATCGTCCAGGCCCTGGCTCATTGCTGGAGCACTGATACGAATGTGGACCTGTGTGCGTCAACGGCTCCACGCCTTGTGCTGAGAGACAAGCATGCCGTAGCGTTGGTTTCCATTGTCCACGCACCACAAACGCTCCAGATCACAGATCGAAACTACTGCTACACCGCCGCCATTGACTGTCGGACCTTCTCCGCATACTCGGCTTTCAATTCGATACTTTTTTCCAAATGACGGAGACCTGACGGAGATCTTGATTGCAGAAATATCGAAATGCCTGCCAAGCAATGTTTTTTTTTTTTTTTCATCCGAGGAAAGACGAAAAGTCATTGGGAGCCAAGGAAAATGCGGGGTTGAAGGCATAATTTAATAGCTCAGAGAAGCTGCCTGCGTGATTGCACTCTGTGGAGAATGAACCAAAGGCAAAGATTCCCACTAGGGCAGCCTCCCGCGAGGCTTCGTCTCGACAGCCTTCCGTAACCTCGTCAGCAGAAACTGATTGTGGCTGCTTTGAGGGTTTACCACTACGAGCATAATCTGTTAGCGTCATATCTTGACCGTCCAAAAAACACTCAGCTATAGAATGAGAGAGGCATGAGATTAAAACACGTGCCGTAGACAGGAATGTCATCTAAAAATTATTTCGAGCAGATCGTTACAGAACCGACTTGTCAAAGAAATGCCTTAGACCTTCTGGTAATTAACAGACCTGAGCTTTCCGAATCACAATCTTATGACACAGTCATAACCGGTTTTGGCCATACACTGACCATCTTCAGATTCTAAATGCTGCATACATTGAACATAGTTTGACAACTCATGAATCTCTGTTCAATGTATGTCGCCTTTAGAATCTCATGAATCTCTGTTCAATGTATGCCGCCTTTAGAATCTGAAGATGGTCATTGTATGGCCTAAGCCGGTTATGACTGTGTCATAAGAATGTGATTGCGTCTATAAATGAACCAAAAAAAATGTTTACAAAATAATCAATCGCTCACTCCATTGACGAAATGTCGTTCTTTCCGAACCAGTTAATGCAAAGGGGGGAATCAGTAATTATTAAGGCTATTATACTTATAGAAATGTTAGGAAAGTTAGGAAAATACTTTGGTTAGCAAGAATGATAAAAATGTATCTAAGTAGACAATATCAAATGTTCAGTTCTGAGGATCAAATCGTGGACCAAAAATGAATTAAATTCAGAAGCATTGTACAATAGGCCATAGACACATAGGTACTGAGCAGAGCAAGGTTGTGAGATATGATAAAGACCGACCGTGATGCTACAACCGTGTTAGAAAGTTGTTACGAATACAAGAAGAGCTTCAGAACAGCTGTAAGCGGTGTCAAATTCCAGTTCATAAACAAAAGGTGAACGAAGACAGAATGAGCGCAAAGATAGCAATGCGAGAAATGTTCAGTGAATTATGAGTGAATTAGAAAACAAAATTTTGCCAACCGTTCTGACTGAAAATCGTACGTAATGTCTGTAAGGGGAACGAAATAGCCGGCCGCGGTGGTCTAGCGGTTCTAGGCGCGCAGTCCGGAACCGCGCGACTGCTACGGTCGCAGGTTCGAATCCTGCCTCGGGCATGGATGTGTGTGATGTCCTTAGGTTAGTTAGGTTTAAGTAGTTCTAAGTTCTAGGGGGCTGATGACCACAGATGTTAAGTCCCATAGTGCTCAGAACCATTTGAACCATTTTTTTTGGAACGAAATAATTTATTCAGTCGCTCAGTGATGATAACGACACCGAAACGGAAGATGACAGAGGAAAGGCCGAAATATTGAATTCATCATTTCCAGATTGTTTCATCGCGGAAGATCGTAATACGGCTCGTCCTTTCAATCATAGTACGAGCGTGAGAATGGCAGGGAATGAGATAAATGTTCGTAGAGTAGAAAAACAATTACAGTTCGTTTAAAATAAGTTGACATTTTTGACAGTTCATCACGGAGCGAGTGGAGGGAAGCATAGTTTCCAGCGTGTGTGTAGCGCACGTCCACAGATGACAACAATACTTCTAATGCCACTGCTACTCGTCGAGGAACCCGTCTGGGTCGCTTGACTGCATGAACAGCAAGTTCGGTGATACACTCTCATTCTCACACATCCTATAGTTTAAGTCATCAGCTTCATTTCGTTAACGGTCATAGTTACTGCGATATGTCGGTAGTTACTGCAAGAAATTCTTAGTTTGCAGTGAAGAATAGGTGTCGCTATTGTATTTTATGCGTATTAGGTTACATATTGCTGTGTATTAAATGTAGATAATATATTAAATTACTCCTTCAACTTGCCAGGATATCGCTGTCTCTTTCCAATCTTGAGAAAATGGAATGTACACAAAGCGCTCCGACACGAGCTAAACTAGAGTTCATAAACGAAAAAACTAGAGTGAAACATTCATAAATTCTTCGTATCTCATAAATGTTTCGAGATATCGAAACAAGATTTTGGCAAATAATGACGATTACGAGACTGTTCTGCCATATTATTAACGTGCGGAATTTCCATATCTAGGGCGACATTCAAGCGACTACGGATTTTTCAATGAAATAATGTGATTATTGAGGGCCACGGTGAAACGAGAATTGCTGTGGGTTTTGTAACAATATAAGTGAAGACGTTACACTTTTATTTTTATACTGAGAATTTTCTGTTTCGTAAACTATTGGCCTGACTCGCACTCTGTTCTTATTTTAACAATGCACTATTTCAGGATTATGTCGCAATTGCATCTACATTACAATGTTAGTGAGATGAATTTCTAAACAATGCTGTGTTTTAACAAAAGATGCAGATTTCAACGTGGCAACAGGACAAGTTACGTATTCCTCAAAACTCGTCACAGTCCTTCTTGAATCAGTCTCCTCAACTACCGTCTTGGTATTATGGTTGACAACTCGAGACCAGTCCTGTCGTGTAATATTTGAAGTGGCTTCTTTTATCAGCCATTAGGTCTCAGTGAGCGTAACCTTCTTGCCTTTTCCGCTACATTACTTTTCACCTAGGCTCATACACTCTGTCGGATTTAAATGAGCATGATACGTATGTCCTTTATCGTTAACCAGTTCGTCGACATGGTAGCGTGAAGTTTTCGCTTGTAGAACCCATTCCGTTAACTTCGCCTTATACATGCTATGTTGAACTTTATCTCATGCAACATCTGTTTGTACCCGTAGCAAAATATCCACTTTCGTCCACTGCATTGTTGGAGCTTTATGCATCACAGCAGAGTGGTATGGCGTTTTGTCCGTTGCTATTATCGAATTTCGAGGAATGTTTTTCAGCAGAACGTTATCTTCCCAGCTGGTGAATGTGCTCTTGGACGACACTTTTATGTCAAATCTCGTATTCACATGTACTGCACTGTTCTCATTAATACAACGCCAGCACAAAACGTTTCTTCAATCTCGTATTCAGATGTACTGCACTATTCTCATTAATACAACGCCAGCACAAAACATTTGTTCACAGTACCTCACGACTACAGAACACTTCAACGCTAGAAACTACGACTTCACTGCGAGAGCTGACAAACGTTGATGCATCTAATGCATGACGCCACGTGGTACTATTTACTCACTGTGCGGCAGCAGGAGCCACTGGTGGCGTGGTAGTGAAAGCTGGTTCCCCATTAGCGTCGTCTGGGCAACGGCGTCACGTCCCCCCCACCCCCCTCCCCCGTCAGCCAAACGTAAAAAGTCGCATTTAATTTTAAACGCACCATACAGTGACTCAGTAGTGGAAAAGCATCTGGACCGTTTGAGATACCTGTGACATTCTACACAGATCATACGGGAGAACTTGTCCCCATCTTCTACTACAAGTTTATTTTATGTGGTGGGAACAACGTAGGGGTACCAAGAAATTGAAAATAAAAGCAGAGCTCGTCCTCGTTAACAAGAAGGCTCGTCGAAGTGATGCACATAATTAGAAGCCTGTATTGCTGAAGTCAGTCTGTTATAGAATTGAGGATCATGTTTTGTGCTCACACGTTATGGAGAAAGAAAATCTCCTTTAGAAAATCGAAATGGATTCCGTAAACAGAGGTCTTGCGACACGCAGCGTGCTCTGTTCGCCAATGAAATCCACAGCATGGTAGACGAAGGCGCCCAGATTGATGTGTGTTCCTTGACTTTCGGGATGCATTCTGGAGCTACCCAAGGGAGTGTTATGAGTCATAATTGTTTGCAATATAAACGTAAGTGATCTAGTGGATAACGTCGGAGGCCTATTAGGACGGTTGTAGGCCCAGAAGACTGTAGAGAAATGTAGGAGAACCTGCGGAGGATGGATGAATGGTGCAGGGACTGACCGTTGATTCTCGTCTTAAACAAATGTAAGATATTGCGCGTAAATTGGGGAAGAGATCGATTAATGTTCGATTATGCTATCGTTGAAACTAGTAGACTTAAAGTGGAATAACCACATAAAACTAATTGCAGGAAAACTCACTCCAGGCTGAGATTCATTGAAAGAATCTTGAGGAAATGTAATCCATCTAAGAAAAAGAAATAGCTTGAAAAACATTTTGTTCGGCCGGTACTTGAATACTCTTCATCAGTGTGGGACCGTTACCAGGCAGAATTAGCAGAAGTGCAAGAGAAGATCCAATGAAGGACGGCATGTTTCGTCACGGGATCTGTTAGAAGGTGCTGGAGTCTTACAGAGATGCTCAACGAACAATAGTGGCAGACACTACGAGAAAAGCGTTGTATGTTACAAAGACAAAATCACAGAATACATACGGGAGCTTATTGATAGCCGTCCTTCCCTCGCACCATTTGTGAATGGAATAGGGAAGGGAGAAAACGACATTCCTAGCAGAGATACCCTCCACCACGCACCGTGAGGTAGCTTTCGGAGTATATATGTTGTGCGATAATGTTTGGTCTTAGCCTTTCTGCCTGGTGCTGAATCCACACGCCTCGACTGATCGCGCCGCTCCTTGTTTTCGAGGCCATATTCATACACCCAGCACCTGCCAGTGTTGAGCAGGTAGCCAATGAAGTCATCTGGATTGACCTGACACAGCTGCAACATTTCCACTGCTGCCTCGGTTTTGTGGGCTTGTTGAATTTGTGTGAACAGTCGCGAAAATATCGAGCGGCGCCCTTTGCCATGTTCAAAATATCTTTCAATATCTGATCTGATCTGATGTGTGACTGACTGTCACTTTCTCCACCATCACTTTGAATGTCATACGTCAAGCTTTGGGCACCATGACTACAGTTGTAAAGCTGCCGTCGGTTACCGTCGTGAGTAACGCTAGTTTTCACAGTAGCTTTGGTGAGGTAAGGTCATACCCGCATTACCTATACATTAGATGTGTTGAATACCTTATGTGGCATTACCTCATACCGATCGCTTTGTTTAAATATGTGACCTCTGTATTACTAGATTCCCCAAGAAACCGCAAGCGGTTCCGTCTACAAACTATGTGAGTATATAAAGAGCCACGTAACCCATGGAACATTTTTGTTCTATATAGTTATCCTCTTGCCATTTCTTAAAAATAAACAGTATTTGTAGCAAAATTCAAAATATGAATGTCTAATTCAGGTTTTATTTGAAAATTGTTGATCTGTAACGAGAAACGGAGGGATATTGTAGTGAAAATGCGTAAAACAATACATATTTATCACATAGCACTAGAAAACGCTATTTCCTAAGAAAGATAAAATAAAAAATAATCACAAAGCAAAATTATTATCACACATCCCTTCAATACTTCGTCGAACTTAGTAAAATGTGTTTCTGTTACTCATAAACAACTCTTGCCTTTGACCATGATGAAGAACGTTCTATTGAGTACAAAATAACAATAATTACATATATACACTCCTGGAAATTGAAATAAGAACACCGTGAATTCATTGTCCCAGGAAGGGGAAACTTTATTGACACATTCCTGGGGTCAGATACATCACATGATCACACTGACAGAACCACAGGCACATAGACACAGGCAACAGAGCATGCACAATGTCGGCACTAGTACAGTGTATATCCACCTTTCGCAGCAATGCAGGCTGCTATTCTCTCATGGAGATGATCGTAGAGATGCTGGATGTAGTCCTGTGGAACGGCTTGCCATGCCATTTCCACCTGGCGCCTCAGTTGGACCAGCGTTCGTGCTGGACGTGCAGACCGCGTGAGACGACGCTTCATCCAGTCCCAAACATGCTCAATGGGGGACAGATCCGGAGATCTTGCTGGCCAGGGTAGTTGACTTACACCTTCTAGAGCACGTTGGGTGGCACGGGATACATGCGGACGTGCATTGTCCTGTTGGAACAGCAAGTTCCCTTGCCGGTCTAGGAATGGTAGAACGATGGGTTCGATGACGGTTTGGATGTACCGTGCACTATTCAGTGTCCCCTCGACGATCACCAGTGGTGTACGGCCAGTGTAGGAGATCGCTCCCCACACCATGATGCCGGGTGTTGGCCCTGTGTGCCTCGGTCGTATGCAGTCCTGATTGTGGCGCTCACCTGCACGGCGCCAAACACGCATACGACCATCATTGGCACCAAGGCAGAAGCGACTCTCATCGCTGAAGACGACACGTCTCCATTCGTCCCTCCATTCACGCCTGTCGCGACACCACTGGAGGCGGGCTGCACGATGTTGGGGCGTGAGCGGAAGACGGCCTAACGGTGTGCGGGACCGTAGCCCAGCTTCATGGAGACGGTTGCGAATGGTCCTCGCCGATACCCCAGGAGCAACAGTGTCCCTAATTTGCTGGGAAGTGGCGGTGCGGTCCCCTACGGCACTGCGTAGGATCCTACGGTCTTGGCGTGCATCCGTGCGTCGCTGCGGTCCGGTCCCAGGTCGACGGGCACGTGCACCTTCCGCCGACCACTGGCGATAACATCGATGTACTGTGGAGACCTCACGCCCCACGTGTTGAGCAATTCGGCGGTACGTCCACCCGGCCTCCCGCATACCCACTATACGCCCTCGCTCAAAGTCCGTCAACTGCACATACGGTTCACGTCCACGCTGTCGCGGCATGCTACCAGTGTTAAAGACTGCGATGGAGCTCCGTATGCCACGGCAAACTGGCTGACACTGACGGCGGCGGTGCACAAATGCTGCGCAGCTAGCGCCATTCGACGGCCAACACCGCGGGTCCTGGTGTGTCCGCTGTGCCGTGCGTGTGATCGTTGCTTGCTTGTACAGCCCTCTCGCAGTGTCCGGAGCAAGTATGGTGGGTCTGACACACCGGTGTCAATGTGTTCTTTTTTCCATTTCCAGGAGTGTAGGAGCAAATACACAAAAATCTCAGTGTCGTTACTTATTGCTGTATTTCTCTCTTTTTAAAATAATTACGTTACCTGAACAACAAGCTATTCTACTAACCTGATAGTTCTGCGCAGCTGTTGAGTCTTCAAAATGCGTTTGTGTGATTTCAGTGAAGTGGTCAAAGCGGAGTGCTACAGAATAATTTACGCATCTGTGTAACACATTCAGCTTCACTTCTGCATTTAAGCAGTCGAATATCAAACTTCACACCAATTGCATTTTCAACGATCATATTCGTCTACTTGAATGCAGAAGTTACGTTGAACGTGAAAAAGTGTCTTTAGTTAGACATGCATATTGTTCTGTTCCACTTTGCTTGGGTCGCTTCACTGAAATCCCGCGCCTATAGTTTCAAGGCTGAACAACTGTGCAGTACTATCTGATCAGTAGAAACAGCTTGTTGTTCACATAGTGTAATTATTTCAAGCACGGGAACATATACCAGTAACTAACGACACTGAAATATGTGTGTTTTTGATCCAATTATATGGATATTCCGTTTCTTTGCGTTGACAGATTTTGAAAAGATCACCGTTCTGTAGTCTCTCGTGGTAAGAAGCGCAGCTTTGCACGGGAATGGCTCAGACCACATTTTTGGGAAAGCGTGATTTGTATTCTGAGCTCATTTTCTTGCGGTTCTTGGCGTTCGAGGTCACGCACTTCCCCTTTGAAAGGATTTCGACGTCGCATTTTATCACCTTTGAGATATCACTTTCCGATTAGTTGTGTTTTACGTTGTTTAGGTGTTATGACTAAGAGTATATAAGGAAGTCAAGCACTGATGACCACGATGTTGAGTGCTCTAAACGATCAAAACCAAGCAAAAATGTTAATATCTACATGCAATATTTCTGCGTGACTGTCATTAGTTTACTCTTTATAGGTAAAATATACAAAAAATATCTGTTATTTTTTGTGAGTATTCAGTCGACGGAAATTTCAGAATAATCGCTTACAAGAACCACTTTCTCTTTTACTGCGGGTAAGGACACTACTCCACAGCTGGTACCGTTGAGCTGCCTTGGAATTGTTTTTCATATAGCTAACGGGAGCGGTGCATTGTTTTACAAAGGCGAATCGTTTTTGTGGATTGAACTTTGCGTTGCGCAATGGAAAGTAGGAATGAAGATATGAACAGAATGCCACACATTTACGTAGATTCACAGTTCCAGTAGATATTTCCTTCGACAATATCCTATGGACAGAATCCATAATTGACGAGTATTTTGTAATAGTTTGGTGAAAGTCCATGGAATAGCATACTGACAAGTAAATAAAGCTGTCCTTATTCTGAAGTCTGGTTTGGACACCATAGTGCTTTTTATGAGAATATATGCTTCTGACTTCCTCCGACCAATGAAATGACTTACTGAACTGCAGTTCATCCTGAAGTTTTACTACATTCGAACCACGTTGTAGCTTGGCATTTTATTACATTAAAAAGTCCCAGAGGTGAAAGAAATGATAATTGGCAGAAATAATCCTAGGAGTGATTTAGTACTGAACACCAGACCTTTGCATTTGCAGTATGACAGTTATTCATTCGGTCACCGGGCCATACTTCCCATTACTGTTGAACGAGAGGAGAATACCGCCGTAGTGTCGAGGTAGAACGCAACATTACTGATGAGTTCTGTCACAGCGCAGCCGTTAACACACAACGAATTGTATCTTAGCTGCATGAAATGCTGAATTCCGGACGCTAGATAGCGAAATAACAGAGCTATTTCATATGTAACGAGTGAAAAATCAGCCCAAACCAAACAATTTCACTGGTTGTCTTCAAGCCAGTCTGTATATGATTCCATCGAAAATCCACATTGTCGAAGTTATATTCACCGCTGGGATTTATAATCTACCAGACAGCAGTAGCGCATAATATCGTAGATATAGCTTTAAGTGAACCATTACCTTGCCGTTGGTGGTGTGGATTCCGTGCTTCAGCAATACATCGTACTGTAGGTGCAACCACAACGGAGGGCTATCTAAGGAGAAGCCAGACAAACATGTGGGTCCTGAAGAGGGTCAGAAAACTTTTCAGTAGTTGCAGGGGAAACAATCTGGATGATTGACTGAACTAGCCTTCCAACGTCAACCAAAACGGCCTTACGAACGGCTGAAAGCAATGGGAAACTACAGCCGTAATTTTTCCCGAGGACATGCAGCTCTACTGTATGGTTACATGATGATGGTATCCTCTTGGGTAAAATATTCCAGAGGGAAAATAGTCCCCCATTCGGATCTCCGGGCTGGAATCACTCAGAAGGATGTCGTCATCAGGAGAATCAAAATTGCTGATCTACGGACCGGACCGTGGAATGTTAGATCCGTAAATAGGGCAGGAAGGTTCGACAATTTAAAAAGGGAAATGTACAGATTGATTTAGATATAGTAAGAATTAGTGAAGTTCGGTGGCAGGAGGAACAGAACTTTTAGTCAGTTGAATGCAAGGTTATAAATACAAAGTCAGAAGGGGTCATGCCGGAGTGGGTTTAATAATGAATAAGAAAATAGGAATGCGAATAAGCTACTACGAACAGAATAGTGAGCGCATTGTCATAGTCAAGATAAACAGGAAGCGCACGCCTACCACAATAATACAAGTTTAAATGCCGACTAGCTCCGCAGATGACGAAGAGATTGCAGAAATGTATGATGAGATAAAAGAAATTATTCAGATAGTAAAAGGAGACAATGTAATTGCGATGGCGGGCTGGAATTTGATAGTAGGAAAAGGAAGACAAGGAAAAATAGTAGGTGAATATGGACAGGGGGAAAGCAATGAATGAGGAAGCCGCCTGGTAGAGCTTTGCACAGGGCGTAATTGAATCATCGTTAACACTTGGTTTGAGAGTCATAAAAGAAGGTTCTATGCGCGGAAGAGACCAGGAGGTTGTTGAGAATTTCAGAGGGAGCATTAGAAAATGGTTTACTAGAATAGAGGAAAGGAATAAAGCAGAAGACGAATGGGTAGCTTCAAGAGATAAAATAGTGAATGCAGCAGAGGATCAAATAGGTACAAAGCCAAGGCCTAGTGGCAATCCTTGGATAACACAAGAGATATTGAATTTAACTGATGAAAGGACAAAATACAATAATGCATCAAATGAAGGGAATACAAACGTTTAAAAATGTGATTGACAGTAAGTGCAAAACGGGGCAGCAGGAATGGCTAGAGGACAAATGTCAGGATTCAGGAGCATATTTCACTAGGGAAAAGTTAGATACAGCAGTGAGGAGGCGAACCTTGGGAAGGACCGGCAAGAATTTTCTGAAACCCTGGCAGACATCTCCCAATATCTACACCTTGGATGGCACAGCAGTACATCTCCTGTGAATCCTGAGTTGTGTCTTAGCGCGCCATAGACTAACTGCTCAGACAAATGATAAAATCTAGTTTGGGTCTGATATGAAGTACAGTTGTGTGGTGTCGTGCTGTGTAGTGTAGGGCCGTGTAGTGTTGTCCAGAATTACAAAATACATAATTTGTGATGCAGCAATGCAGCATAGCACAGTAGACTAGTAATTGTGGCCTCTGAATTCCGGATGAATATACACTGATCCGCCAGAACATTATGAGCGCCTACCTAATAGCCGGTATGTCCACCTTTGGTACGGACAACAGCGGCGACGCGTCCTGGCAGGGAAGTAATGAGGCCTTAGTAGGTCGCTGGAGGGAGCTCGCACCACATCTGCACGCACAAGTCACCTAATTCTCTTAAATTCCGGGGAGGGGGGCCATTAGCTCTGACTCCATGATGTGTGTGATCAGGCTCAAATATGGCGAGCCGGAGCGCCAGCACATCATATGGAACTCGCAAATGTGCTCCTCGAAAAACTCCACCAGACTCCTGGCCTTCTGACATGGCGCATTATCTTGTTGAAAAATGCCACTGCTGTCGGGAAACATGATCGTCATGAGGAAGTGTACGTGGTCTGAAACCAGTGTACGATACTCCTTGGCCGTCATGTTGCCTTGCACGAGCTCGACTGGACCTATGGACGCCCACTGGTCTCGCGGTTCTAGGCGCGCAGTCCGGAACCGCTCGACTGCTACGGTCGCAGGTTCGAATCCTGCCTCGGGCATGGATGTGTGTGATGTCCTTAGGTTAGTTAGGTTTAAGTAGTTCTAAGTTCTAGGGGACTGATGACCACAGCTGTTAAGTCCCATAGTGCTCAGAGCCATTTGAACCATTTTTTGACGCCCGCGTGAGTATTTCCCAGAGCAAAATGGAGCCGTCGCCAGCTTATCTCCGTCCCACAGTACAGCTGTTAAGTAGCTGTACTCTGGAAGACGATGGATTCGCTACCTTCCATCGGCGAGGAGAAGTAGGTAACGGAATCCATCAGACTATGCAACGTTCTGCCATTGCGCCAACGTCCAGTGCCGATGGTCACGTGCGTACTTCAGTCGTAGTTGCCGGTGTCGTGGCGCTAACATTGGCACATGCATGGGTTGCCGGCTGCGGAGGCCCATCATCAGGAGTGTTCGGTGCCTGTGTGTTCAGACACACTTGTACGCTGCCCAGCATTAAAGTCTGATGTTAGTTCCGCCACAGTTCACCACCTGACCTGTTTTACCAGTCTGCCCAGCCTACAATGTCCACCATCTGTAATGAGGGATGGCCGCCCAACCGCACGACATGTGGACGTGGTTTCAGCTTGGTTTCTGTTCCGGCGTAACGACAAGCGCCGGCACGAAGGTCAAGAACGATACAGCAGAGAGGGCTTGAGACGACGTCAGCCAATAGCACGTCGACTAGGGCGTCACCACGACAGGAGCGGCATCTACACCAAGAGTATAAAAGCGACACGCCGCCTAGTCACTGCCGCACTAGAAGAGAGGATTATAAAAGTCGCACTAGAAGAGCCGTGACTTGTAATCCATATCAATTACTTGCATGGACATAGTGTATAACGAGGGACACTGATTATTTGCATGTCGCCAATTGCTTGCGAACCACCTTGTACATACGCAAGTTTTTTATTGTCAATTCAATTACTGTAATAAACACCATTAATATGATTTGATTGTATGTTGTCTAGCTGTCCGAGAAAACAGCTTCCTAGGCACCCTAGAAGAGACGAGTGGGCAGGATTCCACAGTTTCGCCACATGTTGAAGACACCATAGCGCTCCCCCAACACTTGGAAAATCGTCCAGTTTCCGGAAAGCTCGTACCAAGCTTCCGGGCTATGACAATCTGCCGTCGGTCAGATTTAAGACAGATCGCGCGCCTTTCCGATTCTACACATGGACAGCACGCTCACTGATACTACATGCACCGTGCTTGGTCTGACTAGCAGTCATTCCTTGCCAGGTTGTACTGCTATCGCGTGGACAGCTTTATTTCGATTATAGATGGCGGTAAATTACAATGGGACCAAACTGCTGAGGTCATCGGTCCCGAGGTTTACACACTACTTAATTTAACTTAAACTAACTTACGATAAGGACAGCACACACACCCATGTCCGAGGGAGGACTCGAACTTCCAGTGGGGAGGGGGGGGGGGGCGATCCGCGCGAACCGTGGAAAGGTGGCCGAGACCACGCGGCTACCCCGCGCTGCTCCGATAATAGGTCGGTGGTCACAGTGTTCTGGCTGATCAGTGTATAAAGGTGGGCCAGTTGGCCAAAGGGTAGTATGCAGATTTTTAAAATCATAATTTTCTTTTTATGCAGTTATTTTATGTATATTTTTTCTCCTAAACACTACAACCCTTAGTTACACTGATACATTTGAAATTATGTTAAAATATTACGTGTTTTGATCATTCCAATCAATGTGCAACATCTGGTCTGTTCTTATATCTAAATGACAGACTGAAAGAAAATAGAAAAAAAAAATATACAAGACGACGGGAAAGCGGTATAAATTTGAATTTCATGCAGCTGCTTTCATGAGACAGGGCCAAGATTTATTTTCACTTCTGGAGTAGTTTATATTACATCAATGCGTTTCAGATAGAAAGAGACATGCAATGAAAATGTTTTCATAGTAGATCTCTTGTCGTAAGAGTTTCGGTAAGGCACCTTCCTACTGACTCGATGTGTGTGAAATATTCTTCAAGCTACGCCACCAACAGTTTTAAAGTTCCTGTGAATGAGCACACACGTCGAGGGCGTTGTAGCCCCAAGAATCAATAAACATGAATATTAGACTGATTCATCCAGTCCCACTGGATAAAGTTCAAATATTTCTGAAATGGTGATCTCTGTCCTAGTCGATAGCATCCGATCAAGTACCTCAGTCATTTAGTCTTATGAATAATTTTTGGGTTGAGCCCGACTGTGTGCAACCATGTAAACGCATCATTTGTATTTCCAGAACCATCTCGCCTCAGTTTATCAACGCATCATTAGTGGCCTGAAATACACATACATTTACGTTTGTATTTTCAATATACAGTTATTTGTTGATATTCCTCTACATGTTCTCCTGCTGTACTGATGATGAGGCTGTTGTTGTGGCTAACACTAAAACAGTTTTCAGCACGCGACACAAACTGCTCACCATTCGTCCTACTGCTTAATGGTATGTAGTGCTGCTAACTGTGGAATGTATTTTATGATATCTCTGATCAAATTTTGTATTCGTGTGTGTGTGTGTTCTCTGTGCAATGGATTTTTGAATGTGACAGTTTTATTGTACAGCTGTGAGGTGTTTATTGTGATTATTTGTTCTGATGATTTTCACGCGTTACTTTGTATTTGTGGAGTAATGGCCATATTGGTTTAATTGCTCTGCAGACATGGAGGATTAGTGTCGTACTACCAATATCTGATTGAACTCCACACCCTATGCTAAAATTCCTACTTGTCATTGCAACATACGGTCACTGCACTGAGGACTGACAGATTAACATTAAAGATGGATGTGTGTGATGTCCTTAGGTTAGTTAGGTTTAAGTAGTTTCTAAGTCTAGGGCACTGATGACCTCGGAGTTAAGTCCCATAGTGATTAGAGCCATTTGAACCATCACAGAGCCTCCACCAGCTTGAACAGTACCCTGCTGAGATGCAGGGTCCTTGGATTCACGAGGTTGTAACCATATTCCTACACGTCCATCCGCTCGACACAATCTGAAACGAGACTCTCTGATCGGACATGTTTCCAGTCATCAACTGTGCAATGTTGTTGACTAATACAGGCGAGGCGTAAAGCTTTGTGTAATCATCAAGGGTACACGAGTGGGCTTTCGGCTCCGAAAGCCCATATCGATGACGTTTCGTTGAATTGTTCGCACGCTGACACTTGTTGATGGTCCAGCTCTGAAATCTGCAGAAATTTGCAGAAGGGTTGCATTTCTGTCACCTTAAACGATTCTCTCCAGTCGTCGTTGGTCCCGTTCTTGCAGGATCACTTAAATCTTGATAATCTGCCATTGTAGCAGCAGTAACCTATCTAACAACTGCGCCAGATACTTGTCATATATAGGCGTTGCGAACCGCAGCGCCGTATTCTGCGAGTTTACATATCCCCGTATTTGAATACTCATGCCTATACCAGTTTCTCTGACGCTATAATGTATATGAACATTTTGTACTTAAAGACTAGATTGGTTCTTTTTCTAACTAAAACGTCTGGGGTTCTATAACAATATATCACTCGCAGTTATGAAGGTGGCATATATTTTGTGATTCTGCCGATTTCTTGTTTTTCATACGAAATCCCGATCTTCAGGCAAACAGCATTCTAAAAGAAAAGAATAAGTAAACGCCAGCCCGAGAGTTTACTGATGTAGATGATTGTGAGTTTATAATTAAAAATAAATTATTTTCTTGTTGATTTTTGTTAAAATTGTGTGGTGATATTAGGGTTATTTTCGAAAGATGAAGATTTTAGTGGTTGTTGAGAATGTGATTTTATGATTAGACATATTTCAGAGGATGAAAAGTTCGTAAGAAAATGCGGTGGGGTAAATAGTTTGCCGGTTATCATCTATAGATGGAATGGGCTGACTGGAAGAACACAGTTGCGCGGATATCGTGAGAAGGAACAGCAGCGCGGGCGAAAGGAATGACTGTAGATTTTAGCAGGACAAGCGTCTGAAGTGTGCAAGTGAAGGAAATGAAAGGAATGGGGGAGTATAGAGAGAAAGAAAAGAGACGCTCGGCTAAGTTGATAGGATGGGATGAATAGTTATTATAAAGTATCTTGTTGTCAGGTAATAATGTACGCTTGAAGATTGGTTCTGGGAGATCAGAGAGATATGTCGTATACATGAGGCAAAGTGGGAGGATTGGAAACGCTGGCAGGAGTCGTCGGTTTTTGAATATTAAGTTTATGGCATGTATTTAATTTTCACAGGTGATCTGTAAGGATGAGAAGACAACTTCGTAAGTTAGAAAAGAGTGTCTGTTGAGGAGGTCAATGGATGTGGAAAATGAGGCGAGGTATATGGCTTTCAAGGATTTGGAGAGCTTTGTAGAGTTTTAGGGGATGCTGTAATCTATGAGAATAAGAAAGGGCGTGGTTTTGTAGCTGTGGTCGTAGAAGATACAGAAAAATGCAGTTCCCATGTTGGAAGCTTCAGTAAGTAGATGAGGATTTGGATAAAGAGTTTCTCCTGGATATTTCAACGTTTCGCTTCACACTTCAAAGGCGTTCTAATGGCAGTTGAACGAGTGGTATTATCCATCTTGATGAGATTAGAGAGGGCAGCTGCTCCTGCAGAACCGGTCGCTGTGCTCATTAGTATTCAGACGGACGGCGACTTCCGCCCACTGGATTCGTCTCCGCGGCCACGCTTTTGTGAAGAGTCGGCGACCGGCGGCGGCGGCGGAGGCGGCGGCGGCAGCGTCCAGTGGCGGCAGGAACGCCGCTTTCGTAAGCGGCAGGCAGAGGCGGAGGCAGCGGCACGGCGACATTGACATTTGGCCGGTCCGCGGGGCGCACACTTGACATTCACGCGACCCGCCCGGCCGCTCCGCTTATATAACACGACACGACGCACAGCTACCAGCCACCGGCCCCCGCCCCCTGCCCCCTGGGGCGGCGCCGAACCACCGCTCGTACTGGCGGCCGTCGCTACCTCTGGCTTATGAGTCCATTTTAGACTCTGCGATAACTACGAGGGGCGTTCAATAAAAAAATGCAACAATTTTTTCTCGGCCAATGTCGGTTCAAAAATGCGGAATTTCTTGTGGGACATCGTGGAATATTCTCGCTTCAGTCTCTACAGTTTCACGAAGTTCCGATAGGTGATGGCGCTATAAGTAGTCATCAAAATGGCGTCCGTAACGGAGGAGCGCTACTAGCAGAGAGCTGTCTTTGAGTTTCTTTTGGTGGAAAACCAGAGCATTTTAGGTATTCATAGGTGCTTGCGGAAAGTCTGCGGAGGTCTGGTAGTGAACGAAAACACAATGAGTCGTTGGACGAAGCGTCTGCCATCAACGCAACAAGGTCCGATCTCGCACGTGCCGGCCAGCCGCACACAGCTGTGACTCTGCAGTGTTGGAACGTGCGGACACTCTCATTCTACGCGATCGACAGATCACAGTCAAACACCTCACTGCACGAGCAGACGGCTCTGTTTGGACTGCTAACACACTTGTCCACCACTTGAGGTATCAAAGGTGAGTGACCGCTGGATTCCTCGCCGCCTAACACCAGACCGTGAAGGACAACGGAGGAAAAAAATGGCTCTGAGCACTATGGGACTTAACATCTGAGGTCATCAGTCCCCTAGAACTTAGAACTACTTAAACCTAACCAACCTAAGGACATCGCACACATCCATGCCCGAGGCAGGATTCGAACCTGCGACCGTAGCGGTCACGCGGTTCCAGACTGTAGCGCGTAGAACCGCACGGCCACCCCGGCCGGCGACAACGGAGGACCATCTGTGCGGAATTGCTTGCGGTTTGCGAGGCTGGTCGTGACAATTTTTTGTCGAACATCGTCACATGCAATGAAACATGGCTTCATCGCTCGGAATGGATACAAAACGGTGATCCATGGACTCGCGCCATACCATCTCTCCTCCGAAGAAAAAATTCAAACAAGCGCCCTCAGCAGGTAAAGTCATGGTGATGGTCCTCTGGGATTCTGAAGTGGTTGTTCTGTTTGATGTTCTTCCCCATCGTACAACGATGGACTCGAAAGTATATTGTCCTAACACCAGGAAATTCAAGAAACGACTTCAGCGTGTTCGTCGCCACAAAAATGCAAACGAACTTCTCCTTCTCCATGACAGCGCAAGGCCCCACGCGAGTCTGCACACCCGGAGGACTTCACAAAACTTGTTGTAACTCTTCAGGCTTTCCCGGCGAGATCTTGACATGTGGAATAATCGGGTCTACTGCCGGATGTTTGTGTCGCTCTGGCCGAAATATTGTGCCAGAGCGACACAAACATCCGGCAGTAGACCCGATTATTCCACTTCACAAAACTTCTTTGACTGTTCTTCGTCATCCAGCCCAGAGGCCGGATCTCGCATGTTCAGATTTCCATCTGTTTGGGTCAACGAAGTGTGCACTCCACAGGAAGCAGTTCTTGGATGATACGGAAGTTACCGATGCAGTAAACGTTGGATCTGACGTCGACCAGTCGACTGGTGCCATGCGTGCACAGACGTCCTCTCGTTAAGAGGCTCCGGAAAGGTTCGGAATCATGAAATGTTCAATTTTTACTTTTTTGCATTTTAGAAATCTACAGACCTTCCCCTTTCAATTGATGTACAATTTATTAATTTCAAAAGATTACGACTATTTTAAAAATATTTTTTAAATACACTCCTGGAAATTGAAATAAGAACACCGTGAATTCATTGTCCCAGGAAGGGGAAACTTTATTGACACATTCCTGGGGTCAGATACATCACATGATCACACTGACAGAACCACAGGCACATAGACACAGGCAACAGAGCATGCACAATGTCGGCACTAGTACAGTGTATATCCACCTTTCGCAGCAATGCAGGCTGCTATTCTCCCATGGAGACGATCGTAGAGATGCTGGATGTAGTCCTGTGGAACGGCTTGCCATGCCATTTCCACCTGGCGCCTCAGTTGGACCAGCGTTCGTGCTGGACGTGCACACCGCGTGAGACGACGCTTCATCCAGTCCCAAACATGCTCAATGGGAGACAGATCCGGAGATCTTGCTGGCCAGGGTAGTTGACTTACACCTTCTAGAGCACGTTGGGTGGCACGGGATACATGCGGACGTGCATTGTCCTGTTGGAACAGCAAGTTCCCTTGCCGGTCTAGGAATGGTAGAACGATGGGTTCGATGACGGTTTGGATGTACCGTGCACTATTCAGTGTCCCCTCGACGATCACCAGTGGTGTACGGCCAGTGTAGGAGATCGCTCCCCACACCATGATGCCGGGTGTTGGCCCTGTGTGCCTCGGTCGTATGCAGTCCTGATTGTGGCGCTCAACTGCACGGCGCCAAACACGCATACGACCATCATTGGCACCAAGGCAGAAGCGACTCTCATCGCTGAAGACGACACGTCTCCATTCGTCCCTCCATTCACGCCTGTCGCGACACCACTGGAGGCGGGCTGCACGATGTTGGGGCGTGAGCGGAAGACGGCCTAACGGTGTGCGGGACCGTAGCCCAGCTTCATGGAGACGGTTGCGAATGGTCCTCGCCGATACCCCAGGAGCAACAGTGTCCCTAATTTGCTGGGAAGTGGCGGTGCGGTCCCCTACGGCACTGCGTAGGATCCTACGGTCTTGGCGTGCATCCGTGCGTCGCTGCGGTCCGGTCCCAGGTCGACGGGCACGTGCACCTTCCGCCGACCACTGGCGACAACATCGATGTACTGTGGAGACCTCACGCCCCACGTGTTGAGCAATTCGGCGGTACGTCCACCCGGCCTCCCGCATGCCCACTATACGCCCTCGCTCAAAGTCCGTCAACTGCACATACGGTTCACGTCCACGCTGTCGCGGCATGCTACCAGTGTTAAAGACTGCGATGGAGCTCCGTATGCCACGGCAAACTGGCTGACACTGACGGCGGCGGTGCACAAATGCTGCGCAGCTAGCGCCATTCGACGGCCAACACCGCGGTTCCTGGTGTGTCCGCTGTGCCGTGCGTGTGATCATTGCTTGTACAGCCCTCTCGCAGTGTCCGAAGCAAGTATGGTGGGTCTGACACACCGGTGTCAATGTGTTCTTTTTTCCATTTCCAGGAGTGTATGTTCTGCACGGGCGTGACCCATTGTGGCGCTGTTAAACTGCTGTCAAATGTTATACTCAAGAACCTAGGTGCTCGTCGTGAACGTTTTAGTGATGTGACGGAAAGTAAGTGTTACAAAATAAGTGTTGTGGCCAACCTCTGATAGTTCGATATAACAGCTCGCTCGATTGTCGTGTGTTTCATGTTTATTTACTCTCCTGTAATCCTGAAAATATTCGTAGTGAATTCTGTTCATTGAAGTCTCTGTTTTATTGAAGGATAATCATGGGTAAACATAAAATCACTCAAAATCTTCTGAAGGCTTTTAAGAAAAGGAGAAATGTTGGGAAGCCGAAGGTAGGTGTCATTACCGCAAGCTATAAAGACCATAACCAAGTGTGTGAACCTAACCTTGCTGGTACAGCTGCCAATGAAAGTGAGAAAGAAAGTACTTCGCAGAGGAAGTTTGGTTCAGTTAAAGAAAAGTATGAATGTTCTATGTGCGAATCTGATGTGAATGAAATATTAGATTCGTCAGTTCTCAATGGAATTTTTGCAAGCTGTGTAAGATATAGTGAAGTCGGTCTGGAACTCTATATAAAAAATCACGTAGGACTTGCCAGTAAAATGGAACTGAAGTATGGTATGTGTTCATACATGACCATCTTTTGGAACAATTTTGCAGTAACTCCAAATGAAGAAAATTGTATCAAAAACTATGAACACCACTTTAGATTTGTTCATGCCTTGCGTACTACTGGTAAGGGTGCTACCGCAGGTGCATTTTTCTGTGGCATGATAAATCTTCCAAATCCCCTAACCAAGTTTACGAAGTGTAATAGATTTATAGAGTCTAAAGTAGAAGATGTATGCAGGCTATAAAGAAAGCTAGGAAGAGGCAATATAAAAAATACTGGTAATAAAGACTTGACTGCAGGATTCGATGGCACCTGGCATAAACGCAGAGACACATCTGTTCATGGTGTAGTATCTGCCACCAGTATGTATACAGGGAAAGTTTTAGATGTAGCAGTAATATCTAAATAATGTAGGTGTCCACAAAAAAAAAAAAATGAAAATGATAGCACAGCTAACTGTACGACAGTAGTGGAGGAATGGAAATGGCTGGTGTTGCTAGTATATTTCAACGTTCTGTTGCGCGTAATAAAGTACGATACGTGAATTACCTTGGTAACGGCGATTCTCAAAGTTTCAAACATATTCAAGAAATAAAGTCCTTTAGTGTTGATGCTATTGTGCAGAACGAATTGTACAGAAACGAATGGGATCAAGACTTCGGTGACTGAAAGATTTGTACAAAAAACAAAAGCTCAGTGATACTAAAATGGCTCTGAGCACTATGGGACTTAACATCAATGGTCATCAGTCCCCTAGAACTTAGAACTACTTCAACCTAACCAACCTAAGGACATCACACAACACCCAGTCATCACGTCAGTGATACTAAAGGGTTGGCTGGTATGGGAAGGTTAACTGACATTGAATTGACAAAGTACCGAAGTATTATGGAATGGCTATTAGGCAAAACACACACAGCGTCGATGAAATGAAGAAGGTCGTTTCGGCTCTTTTTTCATACTTTTTCAACCGATGAAAATCCCCATCATTACTTGTGTCCCAAAGGGGAAAACAGTTTGTGTAAGTGCAACAAGGGATTGCTAACTGGTGAAGTGTACACTCATAAACACAGTCTGCCTGATGCGGTAATGGAGGTGATAAAACGTACAAATGGTTCAAATGGCTCTGAGCACTATGGGACTCAACTGCTGAGGTCATAAGTCCCCTAGAACTTAGAACTACTTAAACCTAACTAACCTAAGGACAACACACACATCCATGCCCGAGGCAGGATTCGAACCTGCGACCGTAGCGGTCGCGCGGTTCCAGACTGTAGCGCCAGAACCGCTCGGCCACCAGCGGCCGGCAGATAAAACGTATTTTCAGAGATTTAGCGGCACTTGAACTGCTGAAAAATGTGTTCATGGAAAAACTCAAAACACCATTGGAAGTGTAAATAGTGTTACATGGCCAAGAATCTCCAAGACTTTTGTATGTATGACGGTTTTGCTACTTTCAGTGATGGCAACGTTGTAAGGGGCAAAGTATTTCGAAATAAGGGGACGAAGACAGGTTTCAACATGGTACGAACGATGCTTGCTTTAGACGAAGAACGTCTTCATGCTGCTGACAGGGCCGTAAATAGCCTAGGAATATAAGCGAGAGTAATCAGGAGTAGGACAAAGAGGAAGCTGGAGGAGGAGTTTGCAGAAGATGAAGATAATCCATCCTAAGGACCCGGAATGAACTAAAAAGGTAATTCAAACTTTGTCGCTCGATTCCCAAAACTTTTATTTTTTCATACAAATTACATGTTTTCTTCAGGATCTACCAAACCAATTTGCTTCTTATTTTCAGGAAATGTTACACAGTTCCTTCTGCGTAACTTAACACAGCCTTTTCCCACAAACCTGTATACTGCTGAATTTATATACAAAAAAAGACACAAAAAGTAGTGAATTTTCATTGCAATAGAAAGAATTAATCTCTAACAACAGAATTCAAATCTTTAAAAAAGCCATGTGTTAAGTTGTAGCCAATACGCCAATATAAACTGGTAAAAATGTCAACTTCCTAGCTGAAATACTTTCTGAGGAAACATGTAATTTATAAGCGCTATTTTAACATTGTAAAGAAAGGGCTTTCAGGAGCCCCTTAAGGTGGCGTAGGGCCGTATCATTGAACGGAGATTATGTTGAAAAATACTGTTTTGTAGCCAAAAGAGTAGGGAATAGCATCTCACTTAGACAATGAACTGAAATAATTTATTTACTATTAAAAACAGTCTTGATCACAATTTATTTAGTACGGTGACCGGTTTCGACCACTACTGTGGTCATCTTCAGACCTACATGTCGTATACAAAGCTTTAATTAGAGGGCTACATACATTAAAGGAAACACATAAAGTTATAAAGCTATAAAACGATGAATTACCAATGAGTAAGAACCTTCTTCTGCTAGAGAATCACTACTGGAGAAACCAGTGTACGTCTTACTATATATAATGGAAGCTCCGCCCACTTCTGACGGTATGATGTCATTACTAACCAATGAGTTATAGGTCGAAAAACAATGTAAAATTTCTTAGTTAAAAGAACATTGTCAAGAAATAAAAATAAACACACACTAAACTTAGCTTATTTAACAGCTATTGCCAGCTAAGAAGCGTTAAAAATATTTAAACATGTAGGATAAATGTACTTCGTTTTGACAGAACATGAGTTGCCCTCTCAAGGCCTGTTAGTGAACCATTTGGAACCACTGGTTGCCATGGTGAAGATGAGGCAGCAGGCTTCTTTCCACAGAAGTTGTAAAGTCAATAGGCAAACTAGTGGTTGCCATGGTGAAGATAAACGCCAGTGCAAAGATGTGGCAGCAGGCCTCTTTCTAACGAAGTTGTTGCGAAAGTGGAATGGCAAAGACTTTCACGTCAAATGATGTACTACTGAGCAGCAACATGTCTTTATTGAAACGATTTTCAATGAGTAGGCTGCAATAATCCTTAGCTGACATGCTGCACAGATACGATACGAAGCAGTTGTGCATATTTATGAAATATTGCCTATGAAGTTCGTATGTAGATTGCAATTTTTTTAATTACATGTGACAATTTTAAAAAAAGGCATTGCTGTTACTTATGTTGCTTGCCAGTCTTATAAACAAATAAAAATAATGAAAATGGAAGCCGTAGTGTCTAAAATAAAAGGATGTGAATTAGCAATATACAGTCTAAAAGCATATAAGCAAACATTCTAAAACAGATAGTCAGTCATAAAATAATGTTTGGTGAAATAAAAATACAAAGTAAAGATAAAATATTTCCTAAAAGTCTTAATAATTTTAAAAATTTAATAAACGAAGGACAGAAGAGTGAACATTCTAAAGCACATCATCGAAAAGGTCAAAGAAATGTTTGTCTTTGAATTGAAGTTGTTCGTTTAAAACAGATGACGGATTACTTTTGTGAAGTGAAAGGATTTCAATTTCTTCTAAAGTATTTAGCAGTAGTCCTTTTGGCACAGTACGTAATATTTTCAAATTGTCAGAGATGCAACCCACAGAGTGATTGTATCCATCAAGATGTTGACCGAATATTGATTTGGTACGTGCAGTACGTGTTCTTTAAAACGTGTTAGAAAGTTACGGCCAGTTTGGCCAATGTACTGTTTCTCACAGTCATTACATAATATTTTGTAAACGCATGACTTTTGGTATATATTTGATTCCCCAACTGTGTGTTTCAGTTTCATCTGTAGTGGGTTACTGGTTTTTAAAGCTCTGTATACGACTTGTAGGTCTGAAGATGACCACAGTAGTGGTCGAAACCAGTCACCGTACTAAATAAATTGTGTCCAAGACTGTTTTTAATAGTAAATATTTGTAACATATTGATCACTGTCACTCCCATAATGTATTCAAAAGTAATGAAATCATTTAGTTCCAGAATGATGGGCACAGGTCAATTATGGGAAAATTTTAAATACACTGCTGGCCACCGTAAATGCAACACCAAGAAAGACAAGACGTAGCACAACAAGATTTATTTTGTAGATAACATGTTGACCAAGTATCAAATGATTACGTTTACAGACGTCTGTGACATGTGGTTCCTGCCAGAATCAGTAGCCAGAGTAGCCGCCATTGTTGGAGATCACCGCTGCCACACGTCTCGGCATTGAGTCAAAGAGACGTTGGATGTGTTCCTGGGGTACAGCAGCCCAAGCAGCTTCCACACGTTGCCAAAGATCATCTGGTGTGGCAGCTGGGGATGTAATCTGGGTCACTCGTTGAGCAACCATGGACCACATGTTTTCTATCGGCGAAAGATCCGGAGAGCGAGCCGGCCAGGGAAGCAATTCAATCTGGTTATTGACGAAGAACTTTTGGACAATGCGTGCCACGTGTGGTCGCGCATTATCCTGTTGAAATATGGCTGTGGCCGAGCCCTGAAGGTAAGGAAGGACAACTGGCTCCAGCACCTCGGATATGTAGCGCCGGCTATTTAAAGTACCGGCAATGCGTACTAGAGGCGTGCGAGAGTAATATCCAATACCGCCCCATACCATAATACCCGGTGCAAGACCAGTGTGGCGGTGCATAATGCAGCTGTCCAGCATCCTCTCTCCACGGTGTCTCCACACTCGAATCCGACCATCGTGGTGCTGCAGACAGAAGCGTGCCTCGTCAGTAAAGACAACGTCATTCCATTCTGCCGTCCACAGCCGTCTGTCATCACACCATTGGCGACGGAGACGTCTGTGGTTCTGCGTCAATGGTAGACGAAGCAATGGACGTGTTGCGGACAGACCACTCTGCTGTAAACGGCGTCGAATGGTACGCGCAGACACTGGATGATGCGTTACAGACGCAATGTGCTGTGCTATGGTTCGGGATGTCACTGAGCGATCCGTGACTGCCATGCGCACAATTTGCCTATCAGCACGTGCAGTGGTGCACCGAGGTGATTGCGATCGACCACGTCGGTCCGTCGTACCCTCCTGCATCCAACGGTCACATATCCGCATTACAGTTGTTTGGTTTCGTCCAACACGACTAGCGATTTCTCTGTATGATAATCCACAATCTCTGTAAGCCACTATCCTTCCTCTTTCGAACTCGGATACTTGATCAAAAGATGTTCGCTGTTGTCTACGAGGCATAACTGATCGTCTTGTGAAACAACCACAAGGTAAACACACGTGCCGAACGTACACTCGTCGAAATCGCCAAGCCTTAAATGGCGCTATGAGGTGGCGCCACAGGCACGCGTGATGTGCGTCTGCGCTGAAATTCTAATCAGTTGCATATCTCATCGCTGCAAACCCATGGTGTAAATTTCACTTGATTCGGATGCTTCCTTCAGGGTGTTGCATTTACGGTGGCCAGCAGTGTAGATTGGAAATCGTGCTCAGGACAAGTGTGTGTCTAGTAAGTGGATTAAGGACGGAAAAGATCCACGTTGGTTTAATAACGAAATTCGGAAAATACTTACGAAGAAAAGGCTGTTGCACTCTCGATTCAAAAGAGGACGCACAAATAACGGTAGACGAAGATTAGTGGCCGGCCGCTGTGGCCGAGCGGTTCTAGGTGCTTCAGTCCGGAACCGCGCTGCTGCTGCGGTCGGGCATGGATGTGTGTGATGTCCTTAGGTTAGTTAGGTTTAAGTAGTTCTACGTCTAGGGACTGATGACCTCAGATGTTAAGTCCTATAGTGCTTAGAGCCATTTGAACCATGTTGAAGATTAGTGGAGATTCGTGCGTCTGTGAAAACATTAATGCGCGAGGCATACAACAGCTACCACCGTCATACCTTGGCTAAAGATGTGGAAGAGAACCTAGAAAAATTCTGGTCCTGTGTAAAATAGCATAACGGGTCTAAGGCATCCATACAACCACTCATTGAAATATGGTACGGGTGCAATCGATGTTGATGTAGCATTCTCACCGACGTTTTTGAGATTCCCGATTCTCGCGCAATTTGCCTGCTACTGATGTGCGGTTTAGCCGCGACAGCAGCTAAAACACCTTCTTGGGCATCATCATTTGTTGCAGGTCGTGGTTGACGTTTCACATGTGGCTCAACACTTCCTGTTCCTGATTGGGCAAGACTCAGCACAACCAGCAGCACCTCCAAAGATGTTGAAACGTCCCCTTGGAAAAATTAATTAATGACTGTGCTTAAACTGACACACAATATTTTTAGCGCAACGCAATCTGACTTTGAAAAATCCCTACAAAAGAATGGCCCTGACTAACAATAACCTATACCTTTCATGAATCACTTCGTTACTCGAACTACTGCAATACAGCGAGCGCCAATACTGCCAGCTGAATAAAAGATTCTAACTACTGAAGTCACTAACTACTGATAGACATAGTTAGCAAATGAAAGATTTTGATAGAGAACAAACAATGTATTTACCTTAATAGTGTTCAAAAGTCATTATATATATGTCAGTTCATGACATCCAGTCTAACAAATTTACTGTCTCTGATGGACACAGGTCCAGATCATCTGCTCTCAAAACTCCGACATCTCTCTCCCCAGATCCACCGCTGCTGGCGGCTCACCTCCAACTGCGCGACACTACGCGCTGTTAACAGCCAACTGCCCAACACTACTATTGAGAATATTTCAACAATGCCAACCAGCCACAGACTGGACACAGCACAGCCAGTGATTTTCACACAGAGCTCTACTTGGCGTTACCAATATAAAAACCTAAACAGCATACATACATAGCCCCCGTGCTCCCCACAAAAAATTTTACAAATTGTTTTGGGCAGTGACCAATACAGATTTGAAAAAAATTTTCATAATTACAATAACAAGGAATTCAAATGCACACATTTATTGATACACTTTTGGTCAAAAGCAAAGATTTTCTCACAGTCCATAAAGACAGTCCTGATCATTCATCACAGTATTAATTACAATTTTATGCACAAAGTCTGAGCAGTAAAAGAAAATGCACACGGAAGTAGTGGATTTCCATGCAGTCTTGAAGAAGTAGTGTTGTCCTTCCAACGGAAAGACAGTGCTGACTCTTGACATGCAGACAGGTAATGGGCCACAACAGAGCAGAGTCAGTCGAAGTTTTGAAGAATATTGGTAGGTAGGTCATCACAGAGCAGACCCACTGTAGTCCTGGTAGAGATTATGGTATTGGTGGACCACCAGAGGTGCAGACCCACTACAGTCCTTGTAGAAATAATGGTATTGGTGGGTTAGCAAAGATGCAGACCCACTGTAGTCCTTGTAGAGATGGCCAGCAGTCATCTGTTGCGACCGTGCGGATGCACAGTCACCATTGAAGAGTCTTGCAGACAATATAGCAAGTCCATAAACCACCACTTGTGCACTCACAAACTTTTTGGTATCTCCTTAGAACCAGCAATGCTGTCAACCAGTCCCTTGCTGAATTATCAACACACGTGCAAATGCTAACAGTCCCTTTACTATGACCAACAAAAACGTGTGCAGTGAAATGTAACTTAAAAAATGGTTCAAATGGCTCTGAGCACTATGGGACTTAACATCTATGGTCATCAGTCCCCTAGAACTTAGAACTACTTAAACCTAACTAACCTAAGGACAGCACACAACACCCAGCCATCACGAGGCAGAGAAAACCCCTGACCCCGCCGGGAATCGAACCCGGGAACCCGGGCGTGGGAAGCTAGAACGCTACCGCACGACCACGAGATGCGGGCAGATGTAACTTAATTTGAAGAACTGGTGTCTATACAATTATAAATTTACAACATAAGAATACAATTACAAAGGTACAAAATACATCATTAAAGAACATAACAGTACAGATGACATTTGTAGTAACACAGGCTTTACAAAAGAATAGAAATAAACATGTACATCAGTGTTACAGGCATTATGACATAAGTAAATATATAAAAGATCAGAATAGCTTTCGAAAATAATGTCTAAACATCTTTACAAAGTAAATAACATGTTATTAATACAAATTATATTTGAGGATAACAGTATTCCTCATCATAGTGAATTTAGCTTATTATTTGAAAAATTCTACAACATAAATCTTATTAGCTAAACACATAAAGACAGGAAAAACACAAATACACAACCTAAACAGCCTACTTGCAATGTCTAACGTAGCCTTGGACGAAACGTCTGGGATTGAAGAAAATGTTCAAATGTGTGTAAATCTTACGGGACTTAACTGCTAAGGTCATCAGTCCCTAAGCTTTCACACTACTTAACCTAAATTATCCTAATGACAAACACACACACCCATGCCCGAGGGAGGACTCGAACCTCCGCCGGGATGGACCACAGCCATACAACCCGGAAAAATTCTCAGTAGCTGATACATCGCCACTCCTCAATATGAGAAGTTTTTACTAAGTAGAACATTTTTGAGCTCTAGAACAACTGCAGCAGGTGCAGACAAACTACAGTTCATCTTCCCTGACACGATCGATGCGATCTCAAAAAATAGCAAACATTATGAGCACTGCCCATCGCGACGTTGGATGCCGCCAGGTGGCGTTCCGGGTAAGTGACACGATAACAAAAATATGTGAACGGAGCAGACACGGAGGGGGATCACTCTAGCGAAGATTTGGGCTGAAAATAGGGAAATACTTTGAGGTAATCGACCTTGACAAAAGGCAAATTATTATTGAGCAGAGCCAGTGAACGAGTATCTCGAAAACGGTGACGCTGGTTGAATGTTCACGTACTACTGTTGTGAGCATCCGTGGAAGAGGTAGAAGGAAAGTGAAACTACCACTAGGCGCTACATGGTTGGACGTCCACGACTCTTCACAGAAATTTGGGTTTCGAGGGTTTTTTGCTCTGTAAAGCAGCATAGATGGTGATCTGTGGCACCTCTGTCGAAAGAGTGCAATGCTGGAGCACACTCAAGTGTTTCGGAGCACACTGTTCATCGTACGTTGTTGAACATGGAGCTCCACAGCAGAGCACACCTACGTGTTCACATTTTGACCCATCGACATTGACAGTTACGTTTGCAGTGGGCAAGGGACCATCGGGATTCGACGGTTGATCGTGTCGGCTCTTCGGGCGAATCACAGTTTTGCTACACTAGGTCGATAGTCGTCTCCACAAACGCCGTCATCGACGTGGACAGTGGCTCGAAACGTGCAGCGTGCCACGGAGCGGTAGTTTGCTATTGGAGACATTCTCCTGCAACTGGATGGGAAGAGATGCTGACAGCTGCGGTCCGCCAGCATCCTTCATGCTTGATGTCTTCCCCGGCGGTGGCGTCGTCTGTCAGCAGTATAACTGTTCACGTCTCGGAGCCAGAACAGTGCTACAGCGCTTCGAGGAGTATTATGACGAACTCACACATCTCGGCGATCAAATTCACCTTACGTAAATGCTATGGAAACCATCTGGGTCAATATTGGGCCCCATAACCGTTTACGTAAATCAGTGGCCCGTTATTTACGCGAATTACATGACCTTTGCGTAGACAACTAATGACACATACCTCCATAAACCTACCAGCGAACTGTTGGACCTCCGATACGCATTCGCAGTGACGTATTTTGTTCCAAAGACGGAGAAACAACCCATTAAGCAGGCGGTCATAATGTTCTGGCTCATCAGTGTATGTTCTGAAATACTAACAATAAGTTTCAAATCTTGCGTCATTCAAAGAAAAGGAGGCAAATGATTATTCAAGAAGAGATCGAAATTTATAGTCATTGTAAAAATCAGGCAGGAACACTTATCGACGCACACACTTTATTTTTAATAACTTTATTTTTATTTATCATAAGTTTGTTATTATTTCATGTTATTTTTATTAGCTCTTTTATTTAGTTATATGCATAAATTTACGTGCACAGCTCTCTAAAATTGTTAGTCCACCCTCACTGTCATTCTTTGGTCGACGTTATATCTCCGTACATTATACCCACCTCATATCTGTCAGTCAAACAAGAACAGTAAAAAGACTCGAACTCGGGACCTTTGCCTTTCGCGGGCAAGTGCTCTACCAACTGAGCTACCGCAGCACGACTCACGCCCGGTACCCACAGCTTTACTTCTGCCAGTACCTCGTCTCCTACCTTCCAAACTTTACAGAAGCTCTCCTGCGAACCTTGCAGAACTAGCACTCCTGAAAGAAAGGATATTGCGGAGACATGGCTTAGCCACAGCCTGGGGGATCCCCCAGGCTGTGGCTAAGCCATGTCTCCGCAATATCCTTTCTTTCAGGAGTGCTAGTTCTGCAAGGTTCGCAGGAGAGCTTCTGTAAAGTTTGGAAGGTAGGAGACGAGGTACTGGCAGAAGTAAAGCTGTGGGTACCGGGCGTGAGTCGTGCTGCGGTAGCTCAGTTGGTAGAGCACTTGCCCGCGAAAGGCAAAGGTCCCGAGGTCGAGTCTCGGTCGGGCACACAGTTTTAATCTGCCAGGAAGTTTCATATCAGCGCACACTCCGCTGCAGAGTGAAAATCTCATTCAAGAACAGTAAAATTTGTAATCCCAGATCAACGGAAGCAGCTTATATGAATAAGCTGCAACTTTTTCTAGGTATATATCTTTTCGTAAGTTACATTCACTCCACTGTGTTCCTGTTTCGCGGCGGTAAAGCAGTGTCTTTTATCAACGTGCAATGGTACTGTCAGAATCCACGATCGACGTTTGAGAAGTTGGGCAGTCGGATCCAAATGGATATAAAACGAACCAAGAACATTACTTCCCTAACGAAGGGTTCGTGTTCTTTATTCAATATCAGAGCATGTATTTACAGATTTCATTCTTCTAATTAAAATACGGAATAGTTCTGTAATTGTTGAGCACTGTTGACAAGAAAAATGATAGTTTTAATAAATAACTACAACACCAGTTTGTGAGACAGAAGACGAATGGTGGCTCCGTCGTCATTAACGCGAAATTTTATGTGAGAAACTGGCGTGCCTGCAGCAGGTTATTGCAGCGGTTCCGAAAAAAAAAACAAAAAAAAAACAACTTGTGTAAAATGACACCAATCCCTTCGTTGTGGAAATACACGACTCATTATGTATTTGGACGCATGCGAAGCAGTATTAAAGTGACCTAATTTTCCACAATTATAGAAAGAACTAAGCTAAATTCCGTGAAAGGTTTCCTCAAAAGCAAAGACAACGGCTATGTCATTAAAAGGACGAAATTACGATCTGTTCTTCTCCAAGTGAAAGATCTGGAATATTTATTGTAACTAAAGTTACATCAGATATTTGTTAAAACAAATAAAGCAAGTTAAGTAGAGGAAGCAAAGACATAAGCAAAGGCATGAGAGGAACGACAGTAATAATTATAAACTAAATCAAGGACTTACCTATGGTAGCTCTTACGTGGCGATGCAAATAAGATATTCCTACATTTCTCGTGCAAATTATTGACTAAGATTACTGAGAAGTTTCATCGCTGTACTTCAATCTGCCGGGAACGGTTAGGACTACAAACAAATAAATTATTGTTTATTTTATTCACATCTGAAGGAAAATTCCTTCGACAGTACCAGGGAACTTAATATAAATGAACTTTGCTGCGGTCTGCCACTCATGTTAACGTAGAACGGCAGATCACTAATTTATTTGTTAAATATTTTCTTTCATTGCTTGCAACGTATGAATAGATAGTTTCCAGGGAATGACAGACACGTAACTTTCGTTCTATGTCTCGAGGAAGAGCATAATGCAATATTTGTATTTAAGAACTTCGTACTCTTCAAGTTTGTAGAATGTTAAAGCAAGAACCAGCGGCCGAAGTTCCTGGTGAAGAAGATAATGTGTAAAAAATGCAGTTCATTTAGAAGTATAATAACTGTAAAGATCTTTTCACGCAACCTGTAATCATTAACGCCGCGTGAAACCTTTATTCTATAAGATGATTTATGCTAAAAAAAAGAAAGACCAACCAGTGCTCGTTTAGCACCTGTAAACAAGATAACCCAGCAAGTGAGAGGAGTTACTCTTGGCAAAGCTTGGTTGCATCATGAGCAGTATGCTTTCTTTCCTCCTGTAATGAGCTATTATGACAGCCGTTTAGCGTTGTAACGACTCTTGCCAGCACCACACTCATTTATTTACCCTTGATTGCCTGTAGCACTTCCGCAGAGGTGTTTTCTGCGTTTCCTCGGTAATCTCGGGATTAGGTGCGGTTAATTAGGTCTGGCAAGCGGAAAATCGTCGTATTTCAAAAGCAAAATGAAATATAATCAGGGTAGTGCAAACAGAGGAGAAATGTTGGCATACTTTGAATATGACATCGGTGGTAGATTGCTATAATCGGTCACAATGCTGAGTTATATTCGAGTAAAGGTTCTGACAGATATAAAAGGGACATCTCATGTGTATCTTGCGGGTACGGCCGGTTAGTGAACATTTGTCGCGAAATGTAAATCATAGTGGAAATCAAAAGTATTTTATGTGCAACGTTTAGCTACACCTTCCAGCTACTTCTCAACATAGTTGTCACTCCGACTTAGACATTTGTCGTCGCGTGATACCGGTTCCTACTTTCCAATACTCCCGTTATAGAAGACAGCCGCCTATTCTTTGTAGCAATTCTATACGGTGGGCTGCAGTTCGTTGTCTGTGCCAGAATACTGTCCTCATAGCTAGCGCTTCACGTGAGCAAAGAGAAGAGAATCAGGGGAAGCAAGTCCAAGCTGTATGGTGGGTGGTCAAAACACTTCCCATCGAAAACGCGGAAAGAGCGTATTTGTAGCAGCTGCAGTGTGCGGCCGAGATTTGTCTTGTCACGTACGAGAACTGTGTCTAACGACACGATACCTCTTCGCCTGTTCTATAATCCCTTCGTGGACAATATTCTCGAATCGCCTGATCCACTCGCTGAACAACATCATCGGTTGACACTCACTCCCTTATCTCTGAACGCCTACATAGTGAACGCCTGTACGTCCTGCTTCAAAGTTCCTGTACCACTGCTGTTCTTTGGTGTCTCGTGTGACAGTTAAGTTATATGGGCTGCATGAAGTCGGACAGAACCCCTCAGCACGAAGAAATCGAATGACAGCACGCACTTCACACTTGGTGCGAGACTATTGTTCTACGCATCTTCATGTGTTCACGGCGGGCAGAGAACCGAAAAGTGCGACGTGAAACGGTCGAGAAGCATACTGGAGACATTGTGCAACACATCTGCGTAAAGCTTGCTAGGATTTTCACTGTGGTTTTAATTTCGGGACCCACCGGTCGTTGGGAAAAAAAGGCTCATATCATTTGGCGCCCCGTCTCCCTTCCGCTCCTGACCCGCCACACCCCCTCAGTCATAATTTACCTGTCCTTCGGTTCTTGATAACATCTTAAAAAATGAATCAAAATCTAGAGATCGTGGAGGTGAATTGTCGTTTCTTTTAACTACATAGATGTTTCTCCGTGACAGAAACAAATTTCCACATCTTATTCTAGTACTAAATATTAAGAGCAGAAACAATTAATTTCCATTTAAGATAATTCCTAAGATCTTTAACACTTACTTAGGGAAAAATTTTGTTGCCACGCTTTAAGAAAAAGAAAAAAATATTATGTACCCGGTTAAAGGCGCTGCAGTCTGGAACCGCAAGACCGCTACGGTCGCAGGTTCGAATCCTGCCTCGGGCATGGATGTTTGTGATGTCCTTAGGTTAGTTAGGTTTAACTAGTTCTAAGTTCTAGGGGACTAATAACCTCAGCAGTTGAGTCCCATAGTGCTCAGAGCCATTTTATTATGTACCGGGAAGGAGTTACGTTAATTGGTAACGAACTGATATCGATACAGGAATCAACGGAAAATGCAAAATTGTAAACTTTGGCGGCCGATGGATAAATGTGTGACGCTGCAGTGCAATTTCATAGCACAGCTGGCAAGGATAGTAAACTGGGGACATGCCGATACCAGGCCATAAAGTCTTTGCGAATTCCATCCCGTGTGCTCATCTGGACAGTAACTATGCCACGCAGAAAGACACGTGAACAATATCCAAAGATGCCCCGGCATTTGAGAGAGGACGAGTAGTTGGGCTCAAAGAAACCGATTGGAATAATTGGCGAGTAGTTTGCTGGACGAAAGATCCGTACCCAAAGACTGGAAAGTTGCACAGGTGACATCAATATTCAAGAAAGATGGTAGGAGTAATCCACTAAATTACAGGCCCATATCGTTAACGTCGATATGCAGCGGATTTTGGAACATTATTGTCTTCAAACATTATGAATTACCTCGAAGAAAACTGTTTATTGACACACAGTTAACATGGATTTAGAAAACATCGTTCCTGTGAAACACATCTATCTCTTTATTCATTGACAAGATATTTCAGATCGATTCCATATTTTTGTATTTCCGGAAGGCTTCTGACACTGTACCACGCAAGCGGCTGGTAGTGAAATTGCGTGCTTATGGAATATCGTCTCAGTTATGTGACTGGATTTATGACTTCCTGCCATAGAGGCCGCAGTTAATAGTAATTGACAAAAAGTCATCGTGTAAAAAAAGTGATTTCTGGCGTTCCCCAAGGTAGTGTTGTAGGCCCTTTGCTATTCCTTATTTATATAAACGGTTTGGGAGGCAATCTGAGCAGCCGTCTTAGGTTGTTTGCAGATGACGCTGTCGTTTATCGACTAATAAAGTCATCACAAGATCAAAACAAATTCCAAAACGATTTAGAAAAGATATCTGAATGGTGCGAAAATTGGCAGTTGACCCTAAATAACGAAAAGTGTGAGGTCATCCACATGAGTACTAAAATGAATTCGTTAAACTTCGGTTACACGATAACCAGTCTAATCTAAAAGCCGTAAATTCAACTAAATAACTAGGTATTACAATTATGAGCAACTTAAATTGGAAGGAACCCACAGAAAATGTTGTGGGGAAGGCTAACCAAAGACTGCGTTTTATTGGCAGGACACTTAGAAAATGTAACAGATCGACTAAGGAGACTGCATACACTACGCTTGTTCGTCCTCTTTTAGAATACTGTCGCGCGGTGTGGGATCCTTACCAAATAGGACTGACGGAGTACATCGAAAAATTTCAAAGAAGGGCAGCACGTTTTGTATTATCGCGAAATATGGGAGAGAGTGTCACAGAAATGATACAGCATTTGGGCTGGACATCATTAAAATAAAGGAGTTTTTCGTGGCGACGGAATCTTCTCACGAAATTCCAATCACCAAGTTTCTCCCCCGAATGCGAAAATATATTGTTGACACCGACCTACGTAGGGAGAAACGATCACCACGATAAAATAATGGAAAACAGAGCACGTATGGAAAGATATAGGTGTTCGTTCTTTCCACGCGCTACACGAGATTTGAATAAAAGAGAATTGTGAAGGTGGTTCGATGAACCCTCTGCCAAGCACTTAAATGTGATTTGGAGAGTATCCATGTAGATGTAGATGTAGATGTAGCTCGACATTTGAATAGGAGCGATGCCACTATACGAAGATGTTGGCAGGAAAGGGTAAACTATGCTTGAACACAGCGTGGAGAAGAATGCGGTCGACGTAGAGAAACGAAAGAACATGAAAATCGAACTGTCGTCAGAGATGTACTAAGAACCCCGGATTAATTATTTCATCGATCCAACGTGAAGCTGGTGCGTCAGTGACCACAACATCCATTATGAGGCGGCTCACAGAAAGAGAGCTGACTTCACGGCGCCCATTGCGCCAACTACAGTTGGTCTCTGTACACCAACAAGCCCGTCTGCACAATCGGTATTTCGGACGCATTCGGCCTGTATTCTCCCTGACTAGAGTAGAATTGTCTTCAGTGATGAGTCCCGCTACGACCTCAGCACCAATGACCAGCGAAGACGTGTCTTGAGACTTCCCGACAGCCAAGAGTGATGGTCTGGCGTGCCATTTGAATTCGTAGCAGGACGCGTTTTGTTATCATCCGTGGAACACCTGCAGCACAGCAGTACGTCGACGAAACTCTACGCTCTGTTTTGTTACCCTTCATGGCAAGCCATCCTCAGCTTACATTTCAGCAAGATAATTCCCGTCCGGACACAGCGAGAATTCCTATTGCTATCTTTGTGCACCTGGGCCAGTAAAGTCGTGGGCTCTCTCCCCGGTTGAGAATGTTTGGAACGTAATGGCAGGGTCCTCCAACCACCAAGGGCTTTTGACGACCTAAGGGGCCAGTTGCACAGAACTTGGCACTATATCACTCAGGAGGAAATCCAACAACTTTCAATCACTGAGAAGCCGAATGACTGCTTGCATACGAACCAGAACTGGACCTACGCATTATTGATTTGCTGAATTTGTGAAGCTCTTTCTCTTGAATAAATCATCCATTTTTTCTGAAACCGTAATCATTTTGTTGTACATGTACATCACATGTACCGATTTCCGTCGCATTCAGGTAATTCCTTAGTGGTGCGTTGTTAGTTTTTGGCTTAGAGTGTTTATATACTGGGTATCTCTCATTTAGCAAAGAAACTGAAACTGTGAAATTATTCAATAACAAAAGCAAAGCTAATGTGAACTTTGGCTACGAGCTGCCGCTGCCTTCAGTAAGACATGATGTCCAAGTTACTGTACACGTACTCGGAATTTCGATTATGTCCCCATGTAATTGGGCTCAGATTTCACCCATGACCTACCATATCTTCCGCAACATTGGGGAATGTGGAACCAGCATGAAGAGCACCAGCACATTTTGCTGCTGATATAATACGACATCGGATGTATGCGTCCGTATGGTCCAAGAGGGTCAGGTCTGAGTTCTTTGGATTTTTCTGTCTACGGTCGTCTCAAAAGTGACATATAGAGAACTCCCGTTTACACGATTGAAGAATTGAAGCAGCGAATTGTACGATCATGTCAAGATTTCCGGTATGATCCAGGAGTGTTTGAAAGAATTCGTAGCTCGTTGCAGAGATGAGTGCAGTATTGCTTACAAATTTGAGGACGACACTTGGATCACGCTCTTTTAACAGATACGATTGTACCGTAAACTGTAAGACGTAACGTGCTGAAGTAGTATTGTATCTCTTGTTATGGTAGGTCTTACGTGACTCCAATTAGGTAGGAGCATAATCTAGAAGTTTACACTTCGAATACGTTTACGTTAGCTGGGACACTGAAATAGGCGACTGCTCGTAACTATCTCGCATACGGTTGGTTTGTGAACCCTTTTTTACTGGGTTTTCGCTTCCTACCGGAGCACAAAAAATGCGAATTCGTTCCTGTTTATTTAAAAGACTGACTGAAAAGTGCGGTAGCAGCTACCTCATTCTACCTTCCCCAGCACCTTTAAAATTTTTTTTCCAAAAATTTTGGCATACGAACATATTGGCGCTCTTTTTAACATGCATCTACGTCTACATCGACATCTACATGATTACTCTGCAGTTCACAATTTAGTACCTGGAAGAGGGTTCATCGAATGATCTTCAAACTGTTTCACTTCCGTTCCACTCTCGAACAGCGCACGGAGAAAACGAACACTTAAATTTTTCGGTGCGAGCTCTGATTTCTCCTATTTTATTATGATAGTCATTCCTCCCTCTGTAGTTGCCACCAACAAAATATCTTCACATTCTGAGGAGAAAGTTGAAATTTCATGAAAAGATCCTGCCGCAAGGAAAATCGCTTTTGTTTTAATCATTGCCACCCCAATTCACGTATCATATCCGTGGCGCTCTCTCCCCCATTTCGCGATAATACAAAAGGAGCAGCCCTTCTTTGAACCTTTTACATGTCCTCTGTTGATCTTATCTGGTGCATATTCCTCACCCCACAGTAATACTGCAGAGAAGGAGGAATTGTAGTATAGACAGTCACTTTAGTAGACCTGTCGCACTGTCTCAGTGTTCTTCCAGTATATCATAAGCTTTGGTTTGCTATACCCAGAACATTATATATAGGATCGTTCCAATTTAAATTATTAATAAATGTAATCCTTAAGCATTTAGTTGAATTTACAGCCTTTAGATATGTGTGATTTATCGCGTAAATCAAATTTAGCCGATTTCCTTTAGTATTCATGGGATGGCTTCACACTTTTTGTTATGTAGAGTCAATAGCCACTTCCTGAACCATACAGATCTCTTGTCTAAATCGTTTTGTAATTTGTTTTGTTCATCTGATAGCTTTATAAGACGGTAAATGACAGCATCACCTGCAAAACGGCTAAGGGTGCTGCTACTCATATCGTCTCTTTAATCGGTTATGTAGATCAGGAACAGCAAAAAAATGGTTCAAATGGCTCGGAGCACTATGGGACTTAACATCTTAGGTCATCAGTCCCCTAGAACTTAGAACTACTTAAACCTAACTAACCTAAGGGCATCACACACATCAATGCCCCAGGCAGGATTCGAACCTGCGACCGTAGCAGTCTCGCGGTTCCCGACTGCAGCGCCTAGAACCGCACGGCCACCGCGGCCGGCTCAGGAACAGCAGAAGACCAATAACACTTCCTTGGGGAACGCAAGATATTACTTCCGTTTTACTCGATGACTATCTGTCAGTTACTACGAGTTTTCTGACTGGAAATAACGAATCCAGTCGCATAACTGAGACGATAGTCCATAGGCACGCAGTTTGGTTAGAAGTTGCTTGTGACGTATGGTATCAAAGGCCTCCTGGAAATCTAAAAATATGGAATTAATTTGACACCCCCTTCAATATCCGTTTTGGCTGATTATCAATAAATCATTTTGTTCGAGGTAACTCGTAATGTGGGAACACAGTGTATGTTTCAAAATTCTACTGCAAATCGACGTTAGCGATAAAGGACTGCAATTTACGGTTGTTTCTATTCTCTTCCTTCAGTATTGATGTGACTTGTCCAACTTTCCAGTCCTTAGGTACGGATCTTTCAACAAGCGATCGGTTGTATATGATTGCTAAATATGAACCTATTGTATCTGCAGTCTCTGAGGGGAATCTGAAAGGTATACAATCAGGACTGGAGTCGTCGCCTTTATTAAGGGATTTAAGCTGCTTTGCTACATGGAGATATCTACTTCAAAGTTACTCACGTTAGCATTTGTTCTTGATTCGAATTCTGGAATATTTACTTCGTTCTCTTAAACTCCGACAAACTGCCCTAACTACAACTCACTCACATCCACTAGTTCATTGCTGTAAGTCGCTCATACTCATCCAGCTCCAGTTGCCCTTTCTCCCTCACTCATTCAGCCAAACTCACTGTCATTATCTCTATGTGTCTCTCTGTCATTGTCTCCTGTGGCACAGCCACAAATAAAAGGTTCAAATGGCTCTGAGCACAATGGGACTTAACATCTGAGGTCTTCAGTCCCCTAGAACTTAGAACTACTTAAACCTAAGTAACCTAAGGACATCACACACATCCATGCCCGAGGCAGGATTCGAACCTGCGGCCGGAACGGTCGCGCGGTTCCAACTGAAGCGCCTAGAACCTCTCGGCCACACAAGCCGGTGCCACAGCCACAGTCCCCTTCGTTTGCCCTAATACTACAGTCTCTTCTCACTTTCACTGTCTCCCTCTCGCTCTCTCTTGCTGCTAATATCTCATTCCTTCCTTCGTACTGCTGCTGACTCATCTCACTGTCACTATCTTTCTCTTCCTCGTTGTCGTTGTCATATACTCTGTCTCTCATCATCATTGGTACTCTCTTTCCTCCTCACTCTCTGGCACTGTCTCCTACACTCCTTTGCCAGCACTGTTCTATAACTGTCACCTATGTTCCACTGCCACTGTGTTCCTCTCTCTCTTTCACACTGCCGTTGTTTCCTACACTCTTTATATATAACACAATCATTGTCTACTAGCTTCCAGTATTTGTTTCTTTTCTATCTTTTTGCACTTCCACTGTTTTCTTCTCTCTCAGCATAAATAAGTGCGAATATGTTTGCACGCCAAAATTTTGGGTAAATTTTTTAAAGGTGCTGAGGGAGGTAGAGTTGGCACACTACATTTCAGTCGGTCTTTTAAATAAACAGGAATAAATTCGAATTTTTTGTGCAACAGTGCATATAGCTCTTATGAAAAGAAATGTATTCGTCAGTAAAATTTAGATACTTTACTTAGGTGAAGTTGAAATAATGCAAAATTAATTTTACACGTCAGGCCGGATTTTACTTAAAAAATGCAGATGCTTCAGTACTACAACATGGGGCTTCTAGTTGATAATGAAGACATCTTACAACATATTTTAATTTGCTATGTCACTTTATAAATCACTTATTTTTCTCACGCCGGATTTTACACGGGTAGCTTACGTGTACAAGTATGGTAACATTCAGTCTCTGTCCCTCGGAAATGGAGAAAAATATAAAGAATATTTTCAAGATTGTTCGAGATTGGGATCTTAGGCATACATCTTAAAGATTACAGCCATTTTCTGTACATAGCCGTCTCGGAATCCGCAGCTGGGTTTTGGTATCCAAAAACAAGTTTATGGGGTGTTTCTCGATAACGGATAAAGGTTTTTGAAAACGGGGCGATGGCTCTTCTAGAAAAATGCCTATAGAACATACAGATAAAATCCGAGCAATTTTCTACAGTTATTTATTATTTAGATTTCGTTTGATACCGGATTTTACGTGTAGAAGTAAGGTAACTTTGAGCTTCTGTATCTTGGACACGGATAAAGATATCATGAAAATTTTCAAGGTTACTCGAGATAAGGATCTTAGAAATATATTGTAAAAATTTCAGCCATTTTCTGTACATAGCCGTCTTGGAAGTCTCGGCTGGGCTTTGGTCCACTGGTGACTTCAAAAACCACTTTTCTTGAGGTTTTCCGAGGAAAATCAATGTACCAATGGTGCCTTCATAACACCCATCAAGCCCATCTTGGACCACATCAAATGCAAAAAGAACCAACCAAACTGCTACATTTGTCTAAGTAGGAAAAAGTGTGTCATATTCACACTTTGACCCTGTACTTTAGGATAGTGACACCAAGCCGATGCTTTTGTTAGATATACAAATGGCCCCTAGCCCGAGGGCTATCCCAAACACTTGACCCTGTACACGAAGAATGAGCACCGTAAAATCGTGTTTTTGTGTTTTTATGGGCGGCGTTTTGGAACATACACTATGTGGTCTAAAGTATCCGGACAACCCCAAAAACATACGTTTTCACATTAGGTGCTTGTGCTGCCACCTACTACCAGGTACGCCATATCAGCGACCTCAGTAGTCATTAGACATCGTGAGAGAGCAGAATGGAGTGCTCCGTGGAACTCACGAACTTCGAACGTGGTCAGCTGATTGGGTGTCACTTGTGTCATACGTCTGTACGCGAGATTTCCAACTCCTAAACATCTCTAGGTCTACTACTTCCGATGTTTAGTGAAGTGGAAACGTGAAGCGACACGTACAGCACAAAAGAGTACACGCCGACCTCGTCTGTTGACTGACAGAGACTGTCGACAGTTGAAGAGGGTCGTAATGTGTAATAGGCAGACATCTATCCAGACCATCACACAGGAATTCCAGGCTCCGTCAGGATCCAATGCAAGTACTACGACAGTTAGGCAGGAGGTGAGAAAACTATTTAATGGTCGAGCGGCTGCTCATAAGCGACACATCATGCCGGTAAATGCCAAACGACCCTTCACTTGGTTAAGGAGCGTAAACATTGGACGATTGAACAGTGGAAAACTTTGTGTGGATTGACGAATCACGGTACACAATTTGGCGATCCGATGGCAGGGTGTGAGTATGGCGAATGCCCGGTGAGCGTCATCTGCCAGCGTGTGTAGTGCCAACAGTAAAATTCGGAGGCGGTGGTGTTATGGTGTGGTTGTGTTTTTCATGGAGGGGGCTTGCACCCCTTGTTGCTTTGCTGGTACTATCAGAGCACAGGCCTGCATTGATGTTTTAAGCACCTTCTTACTTCCCACTGTTGAAGAGCAATTCGGGGATGGCGACTGCATCTTTCAGCACGATCGAGCACCTGTTAATAATGCACGGCCTACGACGGAGTGGTTGCACGACAATAACATCCCTGTAATGGACTGGCTTGCACAGAGTCCTGACCTGAATCCTATAGAACACGTTTGGGGTGTTTTGGAACGCGGACTTCGTGCCAGGCCACACCGACCGACGTCGATACTTCTCCTCAGTGCAGAACTCCGTGAAGAATGGGCTGCTATTCTCCAAGAAACCTTCCAGCACCTGATCGTACGTATGCCTGCGGGAGTGGAAGCTGTCATCAAGGCTATGGGTGGGCCAGAGCCATATTGAATTCCAGCATTACCGAAGGGCGCCACGAACTTACAAGTCATTTTCAGTCAGGTGTCCGGATACTTTTGATAAAATAGTGTATTAGATAAACTTGCTTACTGTTTCCCAAACTTTGCTTTATTTGTGGAAGATGGCGGCAGTCCTGTTCCAGCCCATGGTCGAATTTTGGCAACGTTAAGATCATTCAGTTCCATTTATGTGGTGCTAAGTCGAAAATGAGGAAACTACACTTCCATTCCTTTAGAAGTCGGGTGGGTACAGAACTTACGTCGTGACTTTCAGTAGTTTCGCGGGTACTATTTAGTATGCGATTTACGTAAGCATGTATTGTTGTCTCTGATCTACTGCGGCTGCAGTTTTTTTTTTTTTTTTTTTTGGAAAACAACCAGCTGCTGGGAGATCTAAGCAGATTTTCTCCTTTTCTGCTGCGTCACGTCAGTCCATTTCTTTCCCCAGAATTGTGGCTTTTACGTTACTGTTTCTTAAAACGAAGTAACTAATTATTGTCTGAATGGCTGAGCACTAGTGTTTATCGTTGGGAATTGTGACGATCGACAGTGTGGGAGAAAACACGTGGTTCTTTTGGAAAGATCTGGGTGAGCTTAATTGTCTTTGCTTTCTTTCGAACTGTAGGCAGTTGATGAGATGTGCAATTGCCTTATATGGATGGCTGATCAGTAGTAAGAAGTTTCAAGCTTATGTAGATATGAATGTTAACGGTGATAAAAGAACGAGGGAGAGTTAAATCTCCTTTTGGCTCACAGCCTACTGCTCTCGAATTGCGCGAAAAGGGCTATCGAGATTAGAGCAAAGAAGTCACCTAGACGGATCATTATCGCATTTCCTTATACACTAGGTGACAAAAGTCATGGGTCAGCGATATACGCAAGGCGGTAGTTTCTCGTACACAAGGTATAAAAAGGCAATGCATTGGCGGAGCTGTCATTTGCACTCAGGTGATTCGTGTGAAAAGGTTTCCGAAGTAATTATGACCGCACATCAGGAATTAACAGACTTTGAACGTGGAATGGTAGTTAGAGTTAGACGCATGGGACATTCCACTTCCGAAATCGCTAGTGAATCCAGTATTCCGAGATGCACAGAGTCAAGAGTGTAGTGAGAATACCAAATTTCAGGTATTACCTCACATCACGGCAGCGCAATGGCCGACGGCCTTCACTTAACGCCCGAGAGTAGCGGCGTTTGCTTAGAGTTGTCAGTGCTATCACACAATCAACACTGCATGAAATAACCGCAGAAATCAATGTGGAACGTACGATTGACGTACCCATTAATGGTCTATAGTAGCAGACGACCGACGCGAGTGCCTTTGGTAACAGCACATCGCCTGCCGCGCCTCTCCTTGGCTCCTGACCATATCGGTTGGCTCACAGACGACTGGGTTACTGTGGCTTCGTCAGACGAGTCCTGATTTCAACTGGTGAGAGCTGATGGTAGGGTTAGAGTGTGGCGCAGACCCCACGAAGCCCTGGACCCAAGTTATCAACCGGCCACTGTACAACCTGGTGGTGGCTCCATATTGGTATGGGTTGTGTTTACATGGAACGGACTGGGTCCTTTGCTCCAACTCAACCTATCATTGACTGGAAATGGTTACGTTCGGCTGCTTGGAGACCATTTGTAGCCGTTCATGCACTTCTGTTTCCAAACAACGACGGAATTTTTATGGATGACAATGCGCCATGTCACCAGACCACAATTGCTCGTGATTGATTTGAAGAAATTCCTGGACAGTCCGAACGAATGATTCGGCCACCATATCGCCCAACATGAATGCCGTCGAACATTTTTGGAACAATTCGTGCACGAAGTACTGCACCGGTATGCTTTCGCAATTATGGACGGCTATAGAGTCAGTATGGATCAATATTTCCGCAGAGGACTGCCAACGACTTGTTGAGTCCATGGCACGTCGAATTGCTGCACTACGCCATGTAAAAGGAGGTCCGACGCGATATTTGAAGGCACCCCACTACTTTTGTGAGCTGAGTGTATAATAAGCAATTGATAGAGGTTTCGAGTTTAAGTCAGAACATCGTCGCACTGTCTGGTGAGCAGAAATTCTACACCGTAAAGTCTCGTGCGATTTCCATTGGAATAATGGTGGTTAAAATTTATTACAGCGCCAGAACTTGAAGAATTAAATCCGACTTCATTGTCGTCATCTGTCTACTTGAGTGTCCTAAAGTAAGAAGAATATCGTGGGCACTTTAAACTTTTGACCTGAATATAAAAAAACAAATCATTTCACTTGAGAAATAGTCATTGGATTCTTGTTGCATAACAGTAGTCCGGTAAGGCTGCATTTTACGTTTACAGTAGACATTCTGAACGTATTTAACTGCTCTCATCAATGTCTGTCGGACACGCGTGCATGACAGGTAGGCTATATGTCTTGTGCCTTCGTGAACACAGTGACGGAATGTGTTGTTTTGATATTCTCTTTCTGAAATGTTACACATATTTGTAACTCCATCGACCCTTTCTTTTAACATAAACATTTCTAAAAAAACTTTTACAAGTTAATCAAATAAGAACGATTATCGTGGTTTCATGGCTGCTATTTTTGATGTTAGTGATCTCGCTAACATGCTGTTGAGCGACTCCGTCTTTTTAGAGTTTAGCCTTCATTATCAAGGTCATTATAGACACGAAAATGTTTGTGATAATGAGTGCAGATTGGCTCCACGTGCTGCTGGGGGGAAGTTGTCTGTCGGATACAATGGTTGGTTGGTTGGTTTGGGGAAGGAGACCAGACAGCGTGGTCATCGGTCTCATCGGATTAGGGAAGGATGGGGAAGGAAGTCGGCCGTGCCCTTTCAGAGGAACCATCCCAGCATTTGCCTGGAGTGATTTAGGGAAATCACGGAAAACCTAAATCAGGATGGCCGGACGCGGGATTGAACCGTCGTCCTTCCGAATGCGAGTCCAGTGTCTAACCACTGCGCCACCTCGCTCGGTAGGATACAATGCATTAGTCGTCAAGAAACACTGATCGATGGCGTCATACACTACTGGAAAATAAAATTAGCACACGTAGAAAGACGACGTCAGTCTCGATCAGAAGACGGCAGATGTCACCTGGGGAATAGTAGATGTACTGTAACTGATTCAGTTCCAACCGCCAACATATAGCGTAAGATCATAGCTACCAGTGTGCCATCTGTGTCTAATTTTTATAGGGAATGTTCACAGACAAAACACTCAGTGTGGTCAAACGTGTGAAGCAAGCAGGCAACCATGCCCCGGAGATGCATTCGTGTTTCCTGCAGCCTACCAAGCGCGTTTGAAAGGGATCAAATATTGATCTTCCGAGTGTCGGGATGATTGATGCGCAGAATTGCTATAAAAGTTGGACGTGCTGCGTCAGTTGTCCACCGATAATGGTATCAGCGGTCTCGTAAACATTCTCACACCAATAGGCGAGATTCTGTACATTGACAGACTACAGGCGTCAGCCAGGATCGTCATATTGTAATAGCACCAGTGGCAGATCATACAGTTTCCACAGCTCAGATGTGAGCCCAGATGAGTCTCAACACGAACTGTTGCGAACCGGTTATTAGTAGTGACACTATGGGCAGAAACACCTCTAGGACATCTTCCACTCCCACCACAGCATCGCCGTCCACTGATCGACTGGTACCGTCAGAAGATCACTTGAAAGATGGAGTGGCGCGCTGTGGTCTTCAGCGATGAACGCAGATACTGCCTGCACGCAAATGATGGTCTCCTGAGCGTGCGACATAGACCTAGCGAGCGCTGTCTCGTAGAGTGCATTCGCCCTAGACACACTGGCCCCAACACAGGCCTTATGATCTGGGGTGCAGTAAGCTACAACTCTCGTTCACCTTCGGCATTTCTGGAGAGGACACTAATCAGCTGTCGGTATATGCGGAATGTTGTTAGGCCCGTTCCTTTACCGTTCTTGCAACAGGAAGGAGACGTGTTGTTCCAACACGATAACGCTCGCCCACACACTGCCCATGAAACTCAACGTGCTCTGCAAGACGTGCCGCAGCTTTGCTGGCCAGCACAATGTCCAGGCTTGTCTCCAGATGAGCACGTGTGAGACATGATGGAACGAAAAGTGACTCGAGTGACACGTCAACTAATAACTCTTTCAGAACTACGTGAAAAGCTAGAGAAGGCGTCGCATAACATATCCTAGGACGGTATTCGCCATCTGTAGGATCGACTGGCTGCCAGAGTCAACTTCTGCATTGCTGTCCATGGAGGCTACACAACGTACTAATATGGGTGTTTCAGCATGGTGCGCCGGCCAGAGTGGCCGAGCGGTTCTAGGTGCTACAGCCAGGAACCGAGCGACCGCTGCGGTCGCAGGTTCGAATTCTGCCTCGGGCATGGATGTGTGTGATGTCCTTAGGTTAATTAGGTTTAAGTAGTTCTAAGTTATAGGGGACTGATGACCTCAGAAGTTACGTCCCATAGTGCTCAGAGCCATTTGAACCATTTGAATCAGCATGGTTCGATACCTGGTACCTCAGTATCGCTTGCGTTTTTGATTTATAAATGCAATCATTTCGCTTACTCCGCCACAATAAATCTTAAGTGAAGTGGAAACCTCTAAAAGGACGTACAAATTTTTTTCCGGCAGTATATATGCAATGCTAGCGACACAATGAAACCGATCGTTTATGTGTAGCATAAAGCAAAACCTATGTTGAATTAACAGATTCTAGAAATATCTTTACGACGTAAGGAGCCTGACCTGATTGGATACGTACTCACGTATTGGACTGCGATATTTTATTGATAAAAAGTGCGTGAGGCGATTTTTTAAAAGCTCACTCTTAATTCCAATTTAAATATAACTATACTTCGCTTAAAACTGTGCAAATACGCAATGAAAAACATGTATTCGCCTTTGAAGTAAGGTTCCCTTATCTTCGGATTCGTCCTTTACTTACTAAATGATGTAATCTGTTTGTTCTTCAGACAGTGATGCTGATGTCGATAAACATTTATGAAACACTAAACTTACAGCCTGAGACAGAGCCGTGTGTGAGAATCTTAACTTTAAGGTCAAGCATACTTTTTCTTCTTTACGTATATTTCCTTTGCTTTTTGTTTAATTTGTGTTTAGAGCAGCGCACAGAGCCTCACAAATAACAGCCTATCAGTAAAGGACCTCCAAGTAAGTTTTGACGTCACCTGGTGTATACTGTGACTCACACCGTGCAAACAGATAAACAAGTAATTACTACCTCCGTTTATTTAGTATTCAAATGAGATTCCCGCCGTCACGATGGTACCTGCTCGAAAAGGCGAAAAAGAAGCAAAGTACCGCATGCCTCTATCACTGTCAAACAAAACGTACCGTCAATTTGTTTACATCGTTTCACCGAGATATAATTCCTTTATTTTCGCTTGATACCACAATTATTGGCCTTCAACTTATAGGCAAACCGTTTGGAGCCAACTAAAATTAGTTTCAATATACTGACCTGTATTGTAGTTGTTTCTGATTCCTAGCAGAGTGGCTATGAAGGTCACGAAAACTAACGGGCGATGAAATGATTCCCGGTTAGAAAGGGGAATTACGATATATGATATAGATGTCTCTTATCAGTAAAAAATTATTATGTTTCGAACAAGTACGGTATCCCAGACGAGTTTTATATTCGTTGTTCTTCGGATGGATGAGGCTCACAGAATAATTTCGTGCCTTGATTCATTTGCGGCACTGTTATTACTTATAGTATACAGCTTCCATATAACACAACATGCTGCCTAGCGCCTGTACTAACAAGTTCTACCCTTCATAAAATCATCATCTGATTGGAAGCATTTCCCACGTAGGTCATTTATTCTGTGTTGAAGGTAGTTACAAATTGGTATTGTTCGAGTTTCTGGAGGTAACTTTCCCCGTGACAAGAACTGGAAGCTGTATTGGTAGCTTATTTGCTATAGTTCCATCTACGCTGGGGATGAGAGTGTTCTCACGTTAGAGCAAAACAAAGTCTGAATTAGTCCAGATTCGCGTCATTTCATGGCAATTAATATGACTCGCATAATATTCTCTAGATATCACAGAAGCCAACAATGAGATTGCTTATTAGCAAATGTTTTGCATTTTCCGTCGAATATATTTGTGATAATGTCTGTGATGTGGAACATGTCAATATGTTCACAAATAACAAACATTTGCTCAGTGACAACATGGATACATACCGACCATTTATGTTGTTCGACTCCTACTTTACTTTTAATGTACAATAAAACTTAATAAACGTTACCTAGCTACAAAGAGATAATTACTCGGAAATTGGTCTTTGGAGTAAGAGTTGTGAAACAGAATTGATTTCAACTGGTTTTTAAAAGTGTTTTCATTGTCTATGTTATTGTTAATTCAGCAGGTAGGTTCTTCAATATTTTTATGGCATCATTCTATGCGTAATGTTAAGCTGAGAATAATGGAGGCTGTCTTTATCCCTAATGCTATATTTATGAAAACTGTTATTATTTTGATTTTATGACTGGTTCTTCACAATAAAATTCATAAGACAATATATGTATTGTTAAGTGATTGAGAGTGCATCTAGACATCTGAAAAATTGGCTGGATGAGGTTCAGAGATGGACAACAGATGTTATCCATAAAACAAGTTCCTGTACAACGAATATTTCGTGACTCATTGTGAAACTGCCCTAGAAAATTAGTACATATGATTTCAGTCCACATTACATATGTGGGGAATCATTAAACGGCATTGCAGCAATTGCATCTGTATTTCTCTATTTGTAACTAAAGGTGATTAGTAACCCAATGATCTGTAGGGTCTGTGTAAATAAAGCTGTATTTTGACTAACGTTAAATCATTTTAAAATTGCTCCCACACTTTTTCTGGTGACAAAACTCGGGGTAGCACCAGAGTTGGAAATTGTAGAATCTCTGGAACAACTGAGAAAATTCTAGAGGACTTACACATCGATTTCCAGCGACTAAATGCCTTGCTCGCCAGGTTTCGAGAGGGTGCGTTTCTGGATGAGGTATCGAGTATATTGCTTCCCCCTACTTATACCTCCCGAGGAGATCACGAATGTAAAATTAGAGAGATTAGAGCGCGCACGGAGGCTTTCAGACAGTCGTTCTTCCCGCGAACCATACGCGACTGGAACAGGAAAGGGAGGTAATGACAGTGGCACGTAAAGTGCCCTCCGCCACACACCGTTGGGTGGCTTGCGGAGTATGAATGTAGATGTAGATGTAGACAATACAACGCACGATCTCAGCTACGACGTTTAAGCGTTGAGCCCTTCAGCTTATTTGCATTCATTGCTGTAATTTATTAGTTTATTACTATTATTTGAGTAGAGGATAGATGAACGATTGTTGAATTAATATGATAAGTATGTAGCTTACTTCCAGTCAGGAAGTTTAACATTAAGACTTTGCATGTGCTGCCACCTGTCGGCGACGCTATAATTACGACTAAACTAAAAAATTTTGACATCAGCAACCGTCTTTCTAAGTTGAAACGTAAAGGAGGAACACAACATTTCAACGCTACACACCTGGTTAATCAAATACATTTGTTTCACTAATGCACGCTTAAGAACCATACAGAATACGCTAGAAGTTGACTGCAGGAAAGTTTGGCTAGTTCAATGAACTTGGATAACGCCATCCAAGACTAACCTGACGACGTGGAATACGAAGCCGTCGTCTTAGCATGTCAAGATATACTTCATATAGTTAGTATATATGAAGCAGGTGATCCTCAAGACAAAATACAGTACTGAGGGAAGACTTTCAGATGCCACGGCAGACAGGACGCGTTCTGGGGTTTCCACATAGTCATGCAGTTACAGTGTTCGACTGCCACCGATCAGGCTAGAGCCATTTTCCAGTGACATTCATCACTGGACGTATTTCTGGGAACAGTTCGAATCCTCTAGCGATGAACGCTGAGCAAAAATGTACTTCGTCGAGGGTATCTTGAGAGGGAATCCAAGAATTTGGTACAAGGGGTCTCTGTAATTGGAGCTGGCTATAAACAACTACAGAAATTTTACATGCACGTTATAGTGACAGATACGGAATTATTCAGGCGAATCTTGACTACCTCGAAGACATCACACTTGGTACATTTCATTATGTAACATTAATCTTTTAACATAACAGTTATTGAATGCAATGAGTGCATTGCATGCATGAGTGCAGGCGCTAGAGGAAGACATGAAGGCTTATGGTCGAGTCTTAGTTCCAAAGATACATCGCACTTTCCTAGAAAACATATGTTGATGCTGGATAATTCACGAGAAGATGGAACAATTGTCAGAAGGGAGAATTCTAAAACTGATAGAATTCATCTTAGAAGAAATAGGTGGGGCACTGACGGTGCAAAAGATTTATAAGGTAACTTGCAGCCCAACTAAAATTGTACCGTCAACAGCCGGCCGCGGTGGTCTAGCGGTTCTGGCGCTGCAGTCCGGAACCGCGGTACTGCTACGGTCGCAGGTTCGAATCCTGCCTCGGGCATGGGTGTGTGTGATGTCCTTAGGTTAGTTAGGTTTAAGTAGTTCTAAGTTCTAGGGGACTTATGACCTAAGATGTTGAGTCCCATAGTGCTCAGAGCCATTTGAACCATTTTTTGTACCGTCAACAGCAGCCGTCAACGTTCGATCTTGGTCACGATGTACACTATGCTGGTCACTATGGAAAGTAGAAGCCTACTGCGTATTTTTCGAACAGCGTGGGCATTGGGTACAAGATTGCGAGAAACTGAAATATGTTTACGATCGCCTCAGAATTCTGAGAAACAGCAGTAGATGTTTTGTTTGCCACGGCTAGACTCACACAGTGAAAGAGTTGATAAATAAAGGTGAGCATTTTGTCCCTTTTGCAGAAAAAAACCACGACACGTCAGCCTGCTGCATTTCAGAATATTCTACTTCATCGGCTGCCCCTGCCAATCACAATATAGTCGGCAATGAAAACGCCAGAAGTTTAGGGTTCCATTACTACCTCCAAATGGCCCGTGTGTATGTAACAAAGTCCACCGGTGTAAGCACACTTACACGCTAAGTTTCAGATGCTCCAGCCAGTCCAGCTTCATCATCAGATTACTGATCAACTACTTAAAACTAGATGTTGTAGCGAATCGCCCACTGGCAATCATTGCCATTGAGTCTCCTTTCGCTACGCCACACTCACGTCATCTGGTCCGTCTGACGCTGAGAAGAGCATGGAACAATTGTCATATTACAGTTACCGGATTCGAAGGGTTTCATTTCTTTTCGAGACTTCCGCCAGTACCTCAGGAGTTGAAAAGGCAACACATTAGTAATTTACACTTTGTCGACCGCGCAGAATGATAAGTTGATCTCCACATTGAGCTGCTAATTGGTACTGATCACTACTACAAAATTGTTCAAGGCACTTCTCATTACTGGCTCTACTGCCTTCGAAATTTAACTGTATCCTTAGTGAAAACCGCCCAAGGTGATGAATATACTGAGGTGATGACAGCTATGGGATACCTCATGATATCGTGTCGGGCCTTCTTTTGAACGGTCAAGCGCAGCAATACGACGTGCCATGGACTCAACATATCGTTGGAAGTCCCCTGCAGAAATATTGAGCCTTGCTGCCTCTATAACCAGTGTAGGATTTTGTGCAAACACTGACCTCTCGATTATGACCCATAATCTGGGAGGCCAAATCATTCGCTCGAATTGCCCAGAATGATCTTGAAACCAATCGCGAAATTGTGGCCCGGTGACATGTTTTGGACCAAGAAGCCTATGAATAGCTGTGAATAGTCTCCAAGTAGCCGACCATAGCCATTTCCTGTCAATGATTGGTTCAGTTGGACCGGACAACCCTGGCATTCCTTGTAAATACAGCCCACGCCATTAAGGAGCAACCACCAGACTGCACAGTGCCTTTTTGGCAACCTGGGAACAGGGTTTCGTGGTGTCTGCGTCACACTCGAGTCCTACCATCAGCTCTTACTAACTGAAATCGGGACTCATTTGACCAAGCCATGGTTTTCCAGTCGCCTATGGTCCGACCCATATGGTCACGAGCCAAGGAGAGGCGCTGCAGGCGATGTCATGCTGCTACCAAAGGCACTCGCGTCGGTCGTCCGTTGCTATTGCCCATTAACGCCAAATTTCACCGCGCTGTTCTAACGGATACACTCGCCGTACGTCCCACATTGATTTTTGCGGTTATTTCACGAAGTGTTGCTTCTCTATTAGCACTGACAACTCTACACAAATGCAGGTGCTCGTGGTTGTTAAGTGAAGACAGTTACCCACTGTGTTGTCCGTGGTGAAATGTGATGCCTGAAATGTGGTATTTTCGGCACGCTCTTCACACTGTGCATCTCGGAGTACTGAATTTTCTCACGTTTTCCGAAATGGAATGTCCGATGCGTCTGGCCCCAACTACCATTTCGCATTCAGAGTCTGTTAATTCCCGTCGTGTGGCCATAATCACGTGGGAAACCTTTCCATACGAACTAAGTGAGTATTTCAGCTCCGAGTACAAATGACAGTTCCGCCAATGCAGTGCTCTTTTATACTTTATGTACGAGAAACTGCCGCTCAAAATGGTTTAAATGGCTCTAAGCACTATGAGACTTAACAACTGCGGTCATCAGTCCCCTAGATTTAGAACTACTTAAACCTAACTAACCTAAGTATATCACACACATCCATGCCCGAGGCAAGATTCGAACCTAAGACCGTAGCAGCAGCGCGGTTCGAAACTATCGCCATCTGTTTATCTGCATATCGCTGTCCCATGACTTTTGTCACCTCGGTGTGGGTCACACAGTCGCCAACCTCATCAACCTGCCATTTTGTATATCATTCAACAGCGCAGTCCGAAACTTTCGAGATTTGGAAACAGCAGGAATAGGTGCGATCAATGAGCGCGAAGGATTTAACATTTCTTGAGGAATTTCACATTACCCATTCTATCGAGAATCAGAAAAATGTAATCTGTCTCTTATGAAAATGGGCAGCTGTTCTTCTAAATAACATACGTAATGCTGCAAACCGCTTCATCACTTTTACAGCTGCGTCTCGAGGAGACTCACGTCCTCAACGCCCCCCCCCCCCCCCCGCCCACAGCAAAAAAAAGCCAACACATTGTACTAGCCCCATAAAATAGAAACATGGAAGCGAAAGAAACATGGAAGCACCAAATCGCAAATCGTATTCGTTGCATCTCCGCACGAAGATGAATTTCTCTCACTTAATGTAAGTCCTGGAAAGAGGACTTAACTTTCTTACAGAAGTAACTGCAGTACTCATGCGTTTTCAAGAGTAACATTTCGCCATCGTATCAGATACTACCCAGTCCCTTTTGCAGTTACTTCTCCTGAGAATACAGAGACCGACGACGCTATCATCACGGGGCAGATGAAGCAATCAGTATTCAAAGAAACTGAGAAGTCCAAAGCAGCCCTAAAACGCTATGTATACGTCAATTATGTCGCACACATATCACATATACACTGCTCAGCCAGAACATTATGACCACCGACCTGCTATCGATATAAACCTGTCCAGGCGATATCAGCGTCATCTGGCGAGGACTGACTGTTAATGAGACACACGCGCGGTGCATGCAGTATCAGTGAGCGTGCTGTCCGTGTGTAGAAAGAGGAAGGCGCGAGATCTATCTGACTTTGACGGATGGCAGATTGTGATGCCCGGAAGCTCGGCAAGAACATTACGGAAATTGCACGACGTGAGGTGTCCGAGAAGTGCTGTGGTGAGTGTCTTCAACACGTGGCGAAACCAAGATGAAATCACGTCCAGACGTCGTGGGACTGGGCGGCCACCCCTCATTACAGATGTCGGACGTTGTACGCTCCGCAGACAGGTAAGACAGGACAGGAGGTGAAATGTAGCGGAACTAACATCAGGTTGTAATGATGGGCAGAGTACAAGTGTGTCTGAACACACAATGCACCGAACACTCCTTGCGTTGGACCTCCTACATTAAACTTCTTGGTTTTTCCGCATACTGACTGCTCCCACGCATGTGCCAATGTTAACATCGCGACATCGGAACTGCGACTGAAAAGGTCACTTCACAATGGCACTGGAAGTTGGTGCAGTGGCAGAGTGTTGCGTGGTCTGATGACGCCCAATACCTTCTTCATCATACCGTTGGGAGGGAGAGAACCCGTCGTCTTCCAGTGGAACAGTTCCTTGACACCTGTACTGTGGGACAGAGACATGCTGGCGATGGCTCCATTATTCACTTCGTGCAAGGCACTATGACGGGCAAGGAGTATCGTACACCGGTTGCAGACCACGTAAACCCTTCATGACGATCATGTTTCCCGACGGCAGTAGCGTTTTTCAGCAAGATAATGTGCCACGTCACAAGGTCAGATGTGTGAAGGAGTGGTTGTGGAACACAGTGGCGAGTTCTAATTGATGTGCTGGCTCCCCAACTCGCCAGGTCTGAACCCTATCGAACACATCTGGGATGTGATTGAACGTGACGTCAGAGCTCATAGCTCACCTCCCTGGATTTTAATCGAGTTAGGCGACTTGTGTGAGAAGATGTGGTGCGAATTCCTTCCAGCGACGTAGCAAGACCTCATTGCTTCCATGCCACGACGCGTAGCCAGTGTTATCCGAGTCAAAGGTGGACATACCGGTTATTAGGAAGGTGTCATTATGTTCTGGATGATCAGTGTGTGTCTGAACCTATGCTGTTTTACGCCCTGAGACTCTAGAGAGGATGTTAAGATTTATCTGTGGTATTCATGCATGTGGCATGATCTTTGCCCCTGAAACACGCTGAAAAAAATGTTTGCTGGCTGCAGTGAACATTCTCACAACCTGATTGGACACACTGAACAGATCAAAGAAGAGAGAAATTACTCTTCATACTTTGAAAGTATTCAGTCAGCTAAATACTGGAAAGAAATACCAACAGATTCTTTTAGAACGTTTTTTTCATATCACTCATTTCTCATCCATATTCCTGCAGATAGTAGGCGTACCTTACTGCTACACTACTTTTATACCAAAAATGAATCATGTATTACTTCCACGTGCTTCATCATACTTTTGTCCGTCTTCTACCTGCCTCCTTACAACCTGCTTCACTCACCTACCTCCTTACACCTCAACCCACCTCCTTTTTAAACTTGGGTACCCTCACTCCTTTCCTTTTCCACCTGCTCACTGCCCCTCTACATGTTCCACCTGCCGCCTACATGACCCCTACTTCCGCCTCTCTCTGTCCATCTCCACATCCCTCCTCTCTGTCCATCTCCTTCCCCCTCTCTCTGTACACCTTCTCCTCCCTCTCTCTTTGTACATCTCCATGTTGCCTTTCTCTTTTCCCCATCTTCTCCTCCTCCCTGTGTCTGCCATCTCATAAACCTCTCTCTATCACCTCCTCCCTTTTCTCCCTATCCGTCTTCTCCTTCCCTCACTTTCCCTCCATCTCCTCTTCCCTCCTCTATCTGCGCAGCCATGCCAGTCAGATCATACACTGCATGCAATACATTCCGATACTACCCACACGCTATTGGACAGGCGGCGCTCGGCAGTGTTCTGCATACGTTACAGAAAGGAAGAACCAGTTTTTCATCACCACTCCGATCTCTATAGGAGGCAGGTATTCTTACACCTACAGTGTTTCCTTCCAGAGAGTAAGTGGTGTATCAAGCTCGGTTGCACTCGATCCATTGCTTTAGGAGGAGGTGCTGAACATACATACAAACATCGCACAACACAGTTAAAGGAGTACTTTTTCGAAACACCGTAAATCTCTCCTATTGCGTTGCGTAAGTTTGTAATTTGGGAATCGAACCCCAAGGAAAGGCGTGGTTTCATTGACGTCCTTTATGCCACCTGTTAAGGACTTTATGTGTACTTTCTGAGCGGCCGTGTGACTGAAAACTTTACTTTTGCCACCCGTAAGAGAACCGTATGATTTCAACGCTGGGCGTTGCGGTTCTGACCTCCATCACTGAGACGTCACAAGAAGGGGTGAAATGTGGTAAGACGGGGTGCGTTTACCTTCCCATTCTCTGACAAGTCCATGGTGACGCTGGGCAGAATTATGGTTAAATATGGTGCTAACGTGACAGTATCGACCCACCTTACATTTCACATAAACTTCCCAGCTGCGGCCTGTATTTCGTGTGTGTCGAGACCTTGCTGCTTGTAGCGTCGCTGAGACCGATGGTGACCTCACAGGACGCCGTACTTTACCGTCGTTATAGAAGAATGTAGCAGGATCCTTCGAGCCAAACTTCAAAGATATACATCGCAAAGGGAAACAATTAGGGGGTACGAAAAAGTGATCCTTCAATTGTGTTACGTAGTGTACGATTTACACTATGTGATCAAAAGTATGCTGACACCTGGCTGAAAATCACTTACAAGTTCGAGGCGACCTCCATCGGTAATGCTGGAATTCATATGGTGTTGGCCCACCCTTAGCCTTGATGACAGCTTCCACTCTTCGTAGGCACATGTTCAATCAGGTGCTGGAAGGTTTCTTGGAGAATAGCGGCCCATTCTTCACGGAATGCTGCACTAAGGAGAGGTACCGATGCCAGTCGCTGAGGCCTGGCACGAAGTCGGCTTTTCAAAACATCCCAAACGTGTTCTGTAGGATTCAGGTCAGGACTCTGTGCAGGCCAGTCTATTACAGGGATGTTATTGTCGTGTAACCACTCCGTCACAGGCCGTGCATTATGAACAGGTGCTCGGTCCAGTTGAAAGATGTAATTGCCATCTCCGAATTCCTCTTCAACAGCGGGAAGCAAGAAGGTGCTTAAAACACCAATGTAGGCTTGTGCTATGATAGTGCCACGCAAAACAACAAGGGATGCACTCCCCCTCCGTGATAAACACGACCACACCATAACACCACCGCCTCAGAATTTTACTGTTGGCACTACACACGCTGGCAGATGACGTTCACACGGCATTCGCCATATCCACACTCTGCCATCGGATCGGCACATTGTGTACCGTGATTCGTCACTCCACACAACGTTTTTCCACTGTTCAATCGTCAAATGTTTACGCTCCTTACGCCAATCGAGGCGTCGTTTGTCATTTACTGGCGTGATGTGCGGCTTATGAGCTGACGCTCGACCATGAAATCCAAGTTTTCTCACCTCCCGCCTAACTGTCATAGTACTTGCAATGGATCGTGATGCAGTGTGAAATTACTGTGTGATGATCTGGATAGATGTCTGCCAATTACATATTACGACCCTCTTCAACTGTCGGCGGTCAATGTCAGTCAACAGACGAGGTCGGCCTGAACGTTTTTGTGCTGTACGTGTCCCTTCACGTTTCCACTGCACTATCACATCGGAAACAGTGGACCTAAGGATGTTTAGGAGTGTGGAAATCTCGCATACAGACATATGAAAGAAGTGACATCCAATCACCTGACCACGTTCAAAGTCCGTGAGTTCCGCAGAGCGCCCCATTCTGGCTCCAAGCACTATGGGACTTAACATCTGAGGTCATCAGTCCCCTACACTTAGAACTACTTAAAAGTAACTAACCTAAGGACATCACACACATCCATGCCCGAGGCAGGATTCGAACCTGCGACCGTAGCAGCAGCGTGGTTCCGAACTGAAGGGCCTAGAACCACTTGGCCACAGCGGTCGGCGCTCCATTCTGTTCTCTCACGAAGTGTAATGACTACTGAGGTCGCTGATATGGAGTACCTGGCAGTAGGTGACAGCACAATGCACCTAATATGAAAAATGTATGTTTTTGTTGGTGTCTGGGTACTTTTGATCACATAGTGCCCTTTCATTTCTATAATATACAGTACAAGCCGAATACCTGACTTTATCCAGATATTTATTTATTTCGTCTTCCAAATAGATCCTCACACTCACACTTCTCCATTCCACCTTCCTTCTCACACTTCTTCTTTCTGCACCTGCCGACTATCTCGACATCTTTCGTATACCTCATGCACCTCCTCCTCCTCTCTGTCCATATCCTCCTCCCCACAATCTCTGTTCATTTCCCCTTCCCTTCTAAATGTCTACCTCCTCCTTTCCCTTTCGCTGTCCATCTCCTCCTCTCCCTTGTCTCTGTCCATTTGCCCCTTCTCCTCTGTCCATCCCGTACTCCTCCTACTCTCTCTGTCCATTCCTTCCTCCCACACTCTCTTTATACCTCATTCTGTGACCTAACTCTGTCCATCTCCTCTTCCTCCCTGTGTTTACCATCTCTCCTCCTATGTCACTCCCACCGCAATGGGAGCTAGGAGATAGTTACACCCACAGTACTTCTTTCTAGACAATAACTGTTATGCTCTCCAAGTTTTGTTGAATTCAACCCAATGGTTTAGGGGTGTATGTGGAACATATGTATATAAGTACAGACACATATACATCCGTTTTATATATGTATGTGATTAAGGTATAGGTATAGATTTTTATGCAAATTAGCTCTGTCCTTTAGAAAAGCATGCCAGAAATTGTAGTACTGAAGTACACACATCAAAAAAGGTTTTGCATCACCCCGGTTCTCAGAACTCCTGAACATAGACGTTGACTGTAAATATTGTATCACAGATACAGTCCCTTTGACTGTTCAGAAATGTCACTAAACTCACCCAAAGATGTAAACAACCACGCATTAGCAACGCCTATTAGACGGATGGGGTCCGACAGCCGATCAGTTCCAGTCATTCCACCAGGAAAGAGGTTCATAGCTCGTGTTGTCTATAGTTCAACTATGCCTAGACTGTCAATACCGCGGTTCGATCGCGTCCGCATTGTTACTTTGTGCCAGAAAGGGCTCTCAACAATGGAAGTGTCCAGGCATCTCGGAGTGAACCGAAGTGATGTTGTTCGGATATGGAGGAGATACAGAGCGACAGGAAGTGTCGATGACATGTCTCGCTCAGGCCGCCCGAAGGTTACTACTGCAATAGATGACCGCTACCTACGGATTATGGCTCGGAGGAACCCTGACAGCAACGCCACCATGTTGGATAATGCTTTTCGTGCAGCCACAGCAGTCGTGTTACGACTCAAACTGTGTACAGTAGGCTACATGATGCGCAACTTCAATCCCGACGTCCATGGCGAGGTCTATCTTTGCAAACACAACACCATGCAGCGCGGTACAGATGGGCACAACAACATGCCGAATGGACCACTCAGGATTGACATCACGCTCTCTTCACTTGTGAGTGTCGCATGTGCCTTCAACCAGACAATCGTCAGAGACAACCCGGTCAGGCTGAACGCCTTAGCCACACGGTCCAGCGAGTGCAGCAAGGTTGGGGTTCCCTGCTGTTTAGGGGTGGAATTATGTGGGGCCTAAGTGCGCCGCTGGTGGTCATGGAAAGTGCCATAACGGCTGTACGATACATGAATGCCATCCTCCGACCGATAGTGAAACCATATCGGCAGCATGTTGGCGAGGCATTCGTCTTCATGGACGACAGTTCACGCCCCCGTCGTGCACATCTTGTGAATGACTTCCTTCAGGATAACGACATCGCTCGACTAGAGTGGCCACATTTTCTCCAGAGATGAACCCTATCGAAGATGCCTGGAATAGATTGAAATGGCCTGTTTATTAACGACGTGACCCATCAACCACTCTTGATGGATCTAGGCGGAATCGCCGTTGATGAGTGGGACAATCTGGACCAACAGTACGTTGATGAACGGCAGCTGCTTCTCCACCACAAGAGTAACTTGTCTACGTGTACGAAATTACGTACATTGTGAGAGTCTTCGACGCCGCACGGAACATTGTACTTCACAGATATAGAAACAGAGACACCACACTAGTTCAATAACAACGAGTTTAATATTACCGGCTGGAAAAACATTAAATCTGTTCTTATGAGCAGTGAAATATGGTAAACAAGGAAGAGAGAGATATTGAGAGTGAGAAGAGAGAGCAGAGGTAGGAAGGAAGGAATGAGATATTAACAATGAGAGAGAGGAAGAGGGAGACTCATGAGTGAGTGAGAAAGGGCAAGTGAGAGTGGATGGGTATGAGCGACTTACAGCGATGGACTTGCAAGTGTGAGTGATTTGCTTACAGTTAGTGGAGCTTGTGCGAATTTGGGGTGATTTGTTGTAATAAAATAGGGGGAAACGTCATATTTGTAGTGAATGTATTATTGTAACCTGTGTATTGTGAAAGATGCCTTTCAAGGCAACGACACTCCGAGGATCCATAAGAAATGCATTTTTCTTGATACAGTTTGTTATAATAAAATGCCAGTTAATAATGTATCTACGATTAAAGCTTTCAGTAGACGATAATATGCATAGATGCTCGTGACAGTAGAATGCGAACAGCCAAATAGCGAACCATTTTCGCAGTTTGCGAGATGCTCATTCCCAGGCACTGAGCCACAACTGTCTGCCTTTGTAGAAGTCACTTAAGTCAGTGGAAGTCCCAATTTGAGGCGCATATAGTCATTAGAATGATTTCATATTCGTCTCTGCTCCTCCTACATGCTTACCTTAGCGCGTCACTCGCCCGCAACGTCACGGTTATCATTCAATCTCGTGGTGGGCAGTGGTCATGTTTCGGCTCATCAGTGTATAAAATCCGCAAAGGTACAAAATTACATTTTCGTTTTTGATTTTTGACATCTGAAAATTAAAGATCAATTTCAAATTTATGTGGAAACTGCTTGATGTTCCCCAAATTTGAATTTAAATCGTTGCTTTCGGTCCTGGAGATATAAACTTTCTTGTGTGGCTGTATGGAAGGAAATTCCTCTACAATTATTATGACTTCTGTCTCCTTCTTTATTTAGCGGTTGTATCAAAAGAGTTATCCAGTCATTATAAATGTACTCAATTATCTGAATGCTTCGCGTGGCCAGTGAAACTTCTTTTATGCTTTTTGGATGATGTGATGTGAAGACGTAAGCAACAATTATCTCTTCACCAGGCCTTTCGTTACTTTTTAGCATTTAAAAAAATTGTTTTTCATTTGATGGTGAATCTACTTTGATTTTGTGAGGAATTCCTGGTGCAAATCTTCCCGTAGAACTGAGGACAGTTTAGTAGTTTCTTCAAATATCTACACAGTTTTTCGTAATTTTCATTTTGCTTTTTGAAGCAGAATTTTTAGGGTTGACACCCACTTAGCTTTGTTTTGAAAGTCATATAGAAAATACGCTTGTTAATTTTTCGAAGTCTAATGTAATTTCAAGTACTTTTCCGTTCTCAGATAGTATTTCTTGATGTTTAATTAATTTTGATGCATCTTTTCTTTATGTCAAGAATGTATAATATGAAATTTTTGATTTGTTTTTATTGCCTGTTCTGAAAGCCTCGTCAGAATTTTACCGCTTATTTACAACCATTCCACCAAGGATCTTTCTTCCACTTTTGTAACTGAATTTCGGTTTGGACATTGTTGTAAACTTGTGATTGCTGATATCGACATCGATTCTGCCATAGCAGGTATCGACATTAACGAGTGCAAGAGGTTGGAGGACGAGGTAACTCGGGATAGCCGCCGCTCACGGCGAAAAACCTGGTCCCGACGCCTAGAGACCAAAATGTTCCATCTTTGTTTAATTGTAAATTAATTGCAGCTGTGCGCGCTGGTACACAGGAACCAAACGAGCATCTAGAAAAATGAGGAGCATGATAATCTACCTATCTTTCTATTACTTTTTTTTGCATTTTCCCACTTTTGTGTATGAAATCTTAGTTGCATCGCTCCAAAACGATTGAGACGTCGAACCAAGCACCAGGAGCGTTCAATAAGTAATGCAACACAGTTTTTATCTTGGCCGACTTCAGTTCAAGAAATGCGGTATTTGCTGTGGGACATCACGGTATATTCTCGCTTCAGCCCTCTAGTTTCATGAAGTTTCGATAGGTAGCCTTCAAAATGACATCTGTAATGGATGTGCAATCCAAGTAGAGAGCTGTCACTGAATTTCTTTACGCGGAAAATCAGAGAATCGCAGATATTCATAGGCGTTTGCAGAATGTCTACGGAGACTTTGTAATGAACAAAAGCATGACGAGTCGTTGAGCAAGGCGTCTGTCATCATCGCAATAAAGTCGTGCAAACCTGTCTCACCTCCCACGTGCCGGGCAGCGGCACAGATGTGGCTACTGTAATGTTGGAACATGCGGACACTCTCGTTCGAAGTAATCGACGGATCACAATCAAACATCTCGCTGCTTAACTGGACGTGCCTGTTTGTAGGGCTGGCACACTCGTTCACTAGTTGGGATAGTTAAGGTGTGTACCCTCTGTATGCCTCATCGCCAAGTAGAAGATCATAAAGAGCAGCGAAGGACCATCTGTGAGGAATTGCTTGCGTGTTATGTGGCTGATCGTGACAACTTTTTGCAGACCATTGTCACAAACGATGAAATATGGGTTTAACAAAACGGCAGTCCATGGAGTTGCGCCACACCACCTCTCATCCGAAGAAAAAGTTCAAAGCCACACCTTCAGTCGGTGAAGTCATGGAAACAGTCTTCTGGAACTTTTGAAGTGGTATTCTGTTTGATGTTCTTCCTTATCGTGCAACGATCAACTCGGAAGTGTATTGTGCTAACCACAGGAAATTGGAGAAACGACTAAAGAGTGTTCATCGCCACAAAAATAGAGATGAACTTCTTCTCTATGACAACGCAGGGCTTCACACAAGTGTACAAGTGTGAGCAGCTCACAAAACTTCATTGGATTGTTCTTCCTTATTAACCGTACAGCCTGGATCTCGCACCTTGAGACCTCCATATGTCTGGCCCAAAAAAGGATGGATTCCGCGGAAGCAGTACGTGGGTGATGGGAGAGGTTATCGATGCGGAAAGACGTTGGATGCGACCTCGAATAGTAGAATGGTACCTTAGGGGCATACAGGCCTTCCTAGTACGATGGTGTAAAGCCGTCGCATTGAACGGAGATTATTTTGAAAAATAGTGTTTTGTAGCCAAAAGATTTGTGAATAATATGGTGTACTGGATAATACGGTCTACTGGAATCCTCAATAAAAGCAACCTAGTCTCAGGAAAAAAAGGTGTTGCATTACTTATTGAACGTCCCTCGTTTATAGCATGCCAGAGACACATAAAATTTTAATAAAACCAAAATTAAAATTTATGGTGTGCTTAATATGATAATAATAATTTGTCTATTTCAGTAGGAAGTACACAACTTTAGTATAACCTCCAAGAAATTGCAATGAAGAGAAATACATCATTTGCAAGCAATCATCCAAAAATGTGAGAATTAAATGTGTCGTGCAGTCGAATTAAGAATTGCAATATCAACAAACTCTCGCAATGTTTAAACGTCATACTTAATACGATATAAAATTGAAATTTGCATTTATCACTATATGTAATTCACTGCGCACCATGTTTGTGAACACAAGTTTGCAGAACATCGTTATGCGTGCTTATAAATGGGGACGCCCCTTCTCCCGCCGCTAAACTCGTGCCTGAGAACAGGCATACATGTCACCTCCGATATATATATATATATATATATATATATATATATATATATATATATATATATATATATATATATATATTGCAATAGCGCCGGCTGAAGTGGCCGTGCGGTTAAAGGCGCTGCAGTCTGGAACCGCAAGACCGCTACGGTCGCAGGTTCGAATCCTGCCTCGGGCATGGATGTTTGTGATGTCCTTAGGTTAGTTAGGTTTAACTAGTTCTAAGTTCTAGGGGACTAATGACCTCAGCAGTTGAGTCCCATAGTGCTCAGAGCCATTTGAACCATTTTTTGCAATAGCTCGGCGTCTCATGTGAATGGGGTATTATCAAAATTTGTATCGTCTGCCGGACTGGCACTGAAACACTATCTGGAAGTCGGGCAGGGATTTCGCTGTTCAGGTGCTACCGTGTCAAGGATGTGTCGTGAGCTGGCAGATCCGGTAAAAATCAGATTCAGCTGCACGGAAACACTGCTACTGAATATCAGAAGCTTGTGAAAAGCTCACCCGAGCTGACCTTCCTCGTTAGACCACAGTACACATCACCTGCTGGGCAGGCACGGATCGGAGGTAGTGAGGAGGGGACGAAGGAGGGGTGGCAGGGGGCGTACTGAAGTGGAAGTATCGGTAGCCTCCCTCATTCTGCCCACAATTTTGCTTTTTTACTAAAAGTACTTGTACTGTATCTGATTATAGGTTTCCGGACATCTATTAGTAGTCTTTAAGGTAGGGTGTGTCCACTCTTCGCGTTTATGACGGCTTGAACTCTGCTGAGGAAACTTTCAGTGAGCTGTCTGAATGTCTGTACAGGAATGGGAGCCCATTATTTCTCAAGAGACGAAACCTGAGAAGGTATCAGATGCTTGGGTCTGGAGCGAAGTCGACTTTCTCATCCCAAAGGTGTGCCATTGTGTTCACGTTGGGACTCTACCCTGGACAAACCATGTCAGGAATGTTGTTGTCCTCCCCCCTGTCCACCCTACCCCCTCTCCCCTCCCGGATCCCTTTAGGCCATATCCTACATTTTGCCTGTGGCACAGTACTTGTATGTCTCGAAACGCATGAGATAGCGAAGATGCATTCCGTTTGTCAACAGAACACTCCCCTGAGTGGTGGTGGAGATACTCTCGTGTGGGCGATGTTTACAAGGCACTGTGTGGGATTTCTCTTGATCACTTGTAGCACCTCATGGGAAGTCTGTACCTGAAGCAAGATAATGCACCGCCTTATCGCATCAGAAGTGTGTCAGAATGATTCGAGGTCACTCGACGGACATCGACCGAGATGTAATCGCTTCGGAGCGACTCTGAACTATCTCTAGCTGGGCAATGGTTGAATGGAGGATCAGGATGGTTCCCCCAAGCTTTTCAGTGTCCCGCGAACCCTTACTACGATGCGTCGCCATTAGGATGGAGAGGGCTGCTATATGTTATTGAAACGTCCCCTTTGAACAATTATACACGACTGTGCTTCAACTGACACACAATATTATTGGCGCAACGCAATCTGACTTTCAAAAATCCCTACAAAAGAATGGCCCTGACTAACATTAACCTATACGTTTCACAAATCATTTACCTCACCAAAAATCTTGGTTACTCGAACTACTGCAATACAGCGAGCGCCACTACTGCCAGCTAAATAAAAGATTCAAACTACGGAAGGCACTAACTACTGATAGGCATAGTTAGCAAATGACAGATTTTAATAGAGAACAAACAATGTATTTACCTTAATAGTGTTGAAAAATCATAATATACATAGCAGTTCATGACATCCAGTCTTACAAATTTCAAAACTCCGCCATTTCTCTCCCCACATCCACCACTGCTGGCGGCTCACCTCCAACTGCGCAACGCTACGCGCTGTTCACATCCAGCTGCCCAACACTACAATGGCGAGTATTACAACAGTGCCAACCAGCCACTGACTGCACACAGCACAGCCAGTGATTTTCATCAGAGCGCTACATGGCGTTGCCAATAAGAAAACATAAACAGCCTACTTACATAGCACCCATGCTCCCCACAAAAAATTTTACAAATTGTTTTGGGCAGTGGCCAATAATGATTTGATAAAATTTTTCATAATTGCAATAACAAAGAAATCAAATGCACACACTTATTGATACAATGTTGGTCAAAAGCTAAAATTTTCTCACAGTCCATAAAGACAGTCCTGATCATTCATCACAGTAAAATTGCAGTGTTTTTTTTTTCAAAGTCTGAGCAGTAAAAGAGAATGCACACGGAAGTAGTGGAATTCCATGCAGTCTTGAAGAAGTAGTGTTGTCCTCCCAACGGAAAGACAGTGCTGACTCTTGACATGCAGACAGGTACTGGGCCACAACAGAGCAGACCCACAGCAGAGTCAGTCGAAGTTTTGAGAATACTGGTAGGTAGGTCATTACAGAGCAGACCCACTATAGTCTTGGTAGAAAGTATGGGATTGGTGGGCCATCAAACGTGCAGACCCACTGTAGTCCTTGTAGAAATAATGGTGCTGGTGGGCCATCAAAGATGCAGACCCACTGTAGTCCTTGTAGAGATGGCCATCAGCCATCTGTTGCGACTGTGCAGGTGCACAATCACCATCGAAGAGTCTTGCGGAGAATATAGCAAGTCCATAAACCACCACATGTCCACTCACAAAAAATTTGTTTGAAATGTCCTTAGAACCAGCAATGGTGTTATCCAGTCCCTTGCTGAATTATTAACACACGTGCAAACACTATCAGTCCCTACTTCTCACATATTGTCCATATACTATGACCAACAGAAACGTGTGCAGTGAAATGTAACTTACAAGTTACTTAATTTGATGAACTGGTGTCAATTACAATTTTATAACATAAGAATACAATAACAAAGGTACAAAATACATCATTAAAGAACATAACAATTCAGATAAATTTGTAGTAGTACAGGCTTTACAAAAGAATAGAAATAAACAGATACCTCAGTGTTACAGGAATTATGACATAAGTACATACATAAAAGATCAGAATAACTTTTGAAACATCAACTTCACACATGAGCATTAAAACAAAACAGAATAAATAATGTCTAAACATCTTTACAAAGAAAATAACATATTATCAATGCAAATTATATTTGAGGATAACAGTATTCCTCATCATAATGAATGTAGCTGAGTATTAGAAAAATTCAACAACGTAAATCTTATTAGCTAAACACATAAAGACAGGAAAAAGACAAATAAACAAGGGTACATAAACACATAAACACAGAAGGAAAGGACAGGGTTTGTTTTGAGTGTAACATTTGGTACTGCAGTCCAACCCAAAACTTCATTCCATAGATCATCCCTCTTATTTCAACATTTGCTCCAGCCAAAAAATCCTATCCAAGCATGCTTTCTGCATTTATATGTTCACACATTTATTACCTCATTATTTATTTTCCATTATCTTACCTCATCATTTACTTCTCTCTGCTGGCAGCATAGGCCTCTTAAATCACTCCCTTTTCCCTTATTTCCACCCTAAGTTGTTTCAAATACGCTAATTACATTTCTCCTCTTACGACAGAGGATACACAGTGACACACAGCCGTCACTATTTTGGTCATATTCTCCTTGCACCAAATACCACTAATCCATTTTCTATACTCCCGCAACCTCAGGAAATCTCTAGCAGTCGCCTTTCTTTCGGCACTCGCGGTGTCACAAACAGGGCGCGCAAAATCTCGGACACCCCTGTGTTATGTCACTTGGCGGAAGCAGCGGCCAGTGCCCCTCGAGGCAGGTAGTGCCTAACAAAGGGACAAACCAGTCTGCCACCCTACTCCAGGCTGCTCAGCGGAACGCGTCAGAGCTTTTAGCAGCTCACTGCAACATCCAGTCTTTACCTGCACATTACGAAGAACTTAGCCTCCTCTTCAACCAACTAAACTACCACGTAATCCTCTTATCCGAAACGTGGTTGAAACCACACATATCCTCTGCATCTCTTCATCTCCCAGGGTACACATTTCTTAGGGCAGACAGATCAAAAAAGCGTGGTGGCGGGGTCGGCGCGTATATACGAACAGATCTCAAAGCGAAAGTCTTATGTACGTCAAATCCTGCTGAAGAAAAAGAGGCTGAATTCATGTTCATTGAAATATACAAAGTCGGAAATTCTTGACTGGCGTCGTGTACAAACCGCCAAAAATAAGCTCAATGAGTTCCTTCCAGTCGGAATTACATTCACTTCAGTGTCAATACGAACATGTCATCGTAATGGGTGACTTGAACATAGACCTGCTAAGAGACACTCCCTCCGCAATAAACCTAAGAAGACTGTTTAGTTGCAATAGCATGAACATTCTTCCATTACAACCGACACACCATACGGCGCACAGTCATACTCTTATAGACGTAATCGCAACGAAACAGTCTGACAAAGTAAGAGATGTTGGTCAAACATCGGCCCCTGGCCTCTCAGCACATGATGTAATATTCCTGGCCTACTCTGTGCAGCCCCCAAGGATCAAATCGCGTTACATAACTTGTAGGAACATGAAACGTATTGACCTTGACGCTCTAACAGCCGATTGCTCAGAAATCTCATGGCATCAAATAATCAGAAAACCCACAATCGACGGCAAAATTAATGAACTTGGTGATAAACTCACTTCCCTCTATGACAAACATGCACCTGTGCGCACAATCCGTGTAAGAAAATCTCCTGCTCCATGGCTGACAGCTGAATTACGTCAAATGATGACTAATAGGGATGCTGCCCACAGGCGTTTCAAGGCAGATCCGAAACCCGAGCGTTTCGAAGAATATAGAAAGCTACGGAACAGAGTGAAACAATGCATTCGCAATGCTAAAATCAGGCACGCTCGCTCCCTTGTATGCAGCGACCTGACGCCCACGACTCTATGGAAGAATCTCCGTAGCTTGGGGGTCGGAAAGACAAAATCGGAAACTACTTTTCATGTGTCAGCTAACAAATTAAATGATTTCTTCTCTGCACTTCTGAATACCAGCACAGCTGATAATTACCGTCCACAAGAATCCCCAAACAGGATAACTAACAACGATAGCTTCCATCTAAAACATGTAACAACAAATACGGCAAGAAAAGCAATAATGAGAATCTCTTCTGATGCAATAGGCAACGACAGTATCGGTATAACCATGATTAAGAATGTTGCCGATATCTTAGTACCTGTCTTAACTGACATATTTAATTTTTCCCTCGTGAACGGAATATATCCCACTGCATGGAAAAGAAGCCTAATTCGACCCATCCCTAAGATCGAAAACCCGCAACTGCCTAGTGATTACCGACCAATTAGCATACTGCCTGCTGTTTCCAAAGCACTTGAATATATTGTTCATGACCAAATCACTGAACACTTGCATGAATTCAGCCTATATGACACATTTCAATCCGGTTTCCGTAAACATCACAGCACAAACACTGCTCTAATTAAAGTAACTGATGACCTGAAATATGCCATCGACAATCGAAAGGCAACAATATTGACGCTACTGGACTTCAGCAAAGCTTTTGACACTGTTAACTTTGACATATTGCTCAGAAAAATGCAACAGCTTAATTTCTCTGATAGTGCAATGAGATGGTTTGAAAGCTACTTAAAAGACAGACAGCAATGTGTTGTCTGCGTAAATGAAAAATCTTCCTGGAAACATGTTTCCTCGGGAGTGCCACAAGGATCAGTCTTAGGACCACTTTCGTTTTCTTTATATGTAAACGATATTTCGTCGGTTCTGTCCTCCTGTAAATATCATTTCTATGCCGACGACCTCCAGCTCTACCTAAGCGTCAGACCTGAAGATGTAAACACTGCAATCGCTCAGATGAATGATGATCTGTCTTCAGTAGTGACCTGGGCGAAAAACCTGGGGCTTAAACTAAATGCAAAAAAGACGCAAGTAATCTTAATAGCCCATCAGAAATTAATAAGTTCAGATTTCCGCGAACGGCTACCTCCTATTCTGCTCGACGGTACTCCAATACCATATCAGAAAACAGTGAAGAACTTGGGTGTAACTTTGGATGAGCATCTCAACTGGGCGGAGAATACAGTCGCAGTGTGTCGAAAGACGTCTGCTTGTCTCTATGCTCTCAAAAAGTTTCGGAACATATTTCCACAGGACTTGAAACGCCAGCTCGTGCAAGCACTCGTTCTACCGAACCTCCACTATTGTGATGTGATTCAACAAGGCATGAGTAGTGAAAACAAAAGACGGCTAGAGCTAACCATGAATGCCTGTGTGCGTTACACCTGCAACATTCGCCGATACGATCATGTTAGTGCTTCATACTCCGAGCTAGGGTGGCTGCGGCCGGACAAATTGCGTGACTACCACACTCTATGTCTACTCCACCGACTGCTCGTCGCGCAGGCACCCCAGTACCTTGCTTCAGAGATTAAAAACCTGTCATATCATCATAATCGAAACACGAGGTCACTCTTATTTGGTATACTAACTGTGCCCACTCACAAAACAAAAACTTTTGCAAACTCCTTCTCAGTTGCCGCTGTCCGCCTCTGGAACAAACTGCCCCTTACCTTGCGCAAAATTCAATCTCCTGCTGCTTTTAAGAGGAAGTTGAAGCATTTCCTACTATCATCCTCATAAAGTTCTCCACAAAATTAATGTACAAGGGCAATCCCCTCATCTGTCAAATAGCAAAGCTAGCGTCTCCTATCTTGCTCCTGATATGACTTTCTCTTCATCTATCTCTATTAGCCACGCAATCTTCTTTTCCTTTATATTTCCTTAATTATGTTTTCATCATGTCTCTATTCTTCTCCTCCCTTCACCATGAGTCTCCCTCATACTCCCTGCTGCCAGCACTCCTATCTCAAATCTGTCTGTTCAATAATGTCTAATTATAACAGTACTTGTGATCTAAGAATATAAACTCTATATGTATGTATTTTTCCAGGTGTACCTTTCAAATTGTTTATTTAACTTTTTGTACTAGATGTAGTTTAACATGCCTACTAAAACATATGAATGTAAAATAAGTAGAATGCCTGGTTAGATGTAAGAGAGGGCCTGATGGCCCTAATCTTGCCAGGTTAAATAAATCAATAAATAAAAAAAAATATTTCCAAGAAAATCCTACCTAAACCTGTTGTCCCTAAACCCTACTTTTTTGGTTCATATCCTCTTTCAAAATACTTTTTTTGGCCAAACCATTTGCTTATAGATTCTCAATGCATTTCTTCCAATTCATCACAACTTGTTCTCTTACATTGCCTACCCCATCTTAAGCTAACTTCAATCTACTGAGCTCAGATGCTAAACTAAGGGACGAGGTAATGCAGCAGCACAAAATAATTAATACAAACAGCAATGAAAAGAAATTCAGATTTCCAAAGCAAGCAGCATTATAGAAATTAGCAAAGCAATTGCAATATTACAACTAATATAAGGCAATGTGCAGCAAACAAGAAAAATAAATCAGTAGTAAACTGGCTTAGCAGAGTAACACAAATTAAAATTCAGTAGCACTATGCCTGGCAAACAGCAGCAGCAAATGCAATAACTTATATCTAAACATGACAAAGCTCAAGCGGAAAAAATATTACAGTACAAATGGCCATGTTTAATACCTATGTCACATCTTAATACTAGAGTGATGCATCACAATTTATTCTACAAAAGAAATTACCAAGTACTTGAAAACAAAATTATGTATGCAGTTACTGTTATTAATCCCTTCTTATTGTTCTTTCCATTCCAAGTGCTCCTTTTTCGAAGAATATGGATCATAAAATAATTATTTAATAGATCTGTTGACAGAAAGTGTTCACATTATCAAATGCATTTAAGTTTATTTTATAAAACCAATGCTGCAACACAGCTGGAAAACAGATATCAAATGAAATACGCAACTATGTACAAAGTAAAGCATAAAATAATCATTCAGTAGTCATGAGGCATTTCATAAGTCAGTAGAAATTCTCTCAATTCTCGTAGAAAGACACTTGTCATAATCAGGTGTGCAGATGTACGAATATTTCCCATCAATTCATAAGCATTTCAGTAAGTAGCACAAAGTACGAGTAATCATGTTTCCAAGTAATAAGCGTGTCGTATTTTCGAAGCTTTCTGCAAAGAAATGTCAATAGCGAGGATAATGGCCTCTTTTTTTTCTCCACCTGTGCCTCTGAAAGGCACACACTAAGGGCTTTTTTCCAGGCAGGTGGTACAGCTGGGCATCCACGACGCATTACGTGAAGGTCACTTAACTTTCTTACCGAAATATTTACGACAGCAGTGACAGTCTCATATAGAAATTTCACAGGTCGAGAATTTGCGTTACAAATGTGTAGAAACAAAATCCTGTAAATATAACAGTGTCCAAAAATTTTCGCCGGCGTTGTGATACATTCACACATTTACACACATTTCATAACTCTTAAAGTACGATTCTTGGTTTCCAACATCCTTTTTCACAAGTCAGAGTCCCTAACCACTCCTCCTTATTCCTTACCTTATTAAACATATATATATATTCATCAACACGTTTTCAATATTTCATCATAATAAATACATAGCATAATCAGATTCCTCATATAGCATCATCTCATTGATCATAAACATACCTCAACGGCATAATACACATCGTCGTCGTAATAATAACATCATAACAGATCAATCACATCTCAAAATCGTCGTAGCTTTCTGAATATTTTAAAACCTAAAAAAAATTCTCTGCTCATTTCAAAAGCGTTATCTACCTCAAACGTACTTTAAAATCATGCTCCCTTACCAAATACATCATTCAAAGCTCTCATAGTATCACAATCGTTCCGAAAAATATGAACAGTTCACAAAGTACAGACAAAATACATTATAATAAGTGTGAAGTTACCCAACTGTGTAATTGCGTAAACATGTGTCACTGATGTAGTAAAAAAAATGTTTATCTCTCAGTTAAATGATCAGATAGCTGTGTAATTTGTGTGTTAGAGAAATATGGTACCGATGTGTAAAGTTGTATAAGCAAATAACATATTAGCTAGGGCTCCTTGTGCTTTTCCAAACACATGGTACACAAAGTAAGCGTGTACCCCCCTGAGGATATAATTATACACTCAGGTGTTACAGATTACAGCAATGGAATGAAATGTATCATGGAAAACTTTCTTTGTAATTCAAAAATCTTGAAAAATAAATGGTTTAAGTACAAAATTAATCACTCAAATGCGTGTCCTGTAGCACTAAATGTGTGTCTTGCTGTAAGATAATTCTGTGTAACTGTCGTAGTTATCGTCCTCTGTAAGCAAAGTTCTGCTGAAGTCAATGTACTTACCTCATCATAAACCAAAGTGAAATGCTTTGCGTATAGATATCGTAGTTATTACGTACCTTACCGTGATCAAGAAAGTACTATAATGTAACGTATTGTTGTGCTACGAAGAAAGGCTGTCTCATTGTAGCTATACCACAAAAGTTACTACTAAAACATGTTTTACTTTCCAGAATAATACAGAAAAACTGTGCAGATATAAAACAGATACAGCGCAAAAGCAACATTGTAAATTGTCTCTCATTAGTAGCGTCGTGATAAAATCGTGTAGCTGTCACATAAACTAACCACTGTGTCATCTGGTATCTCACAGAAAGTACTTTAAATCCAGAATGTATTTTCAAGTAAACCAACATGTTGCATTAAAATCTCATTAGCAGTACTGGTAAATGTTCTAAGTATGTGAACCTTATAGTCGTTACGTAATCGTGCAACTAACAAGCAAGAATGTAGACACACAATAACACTGTGTCGTCTGTTCACAATAACAATGCATTCGTAATTTCTGTTTAAATAAGTTCTCTTGGTTCTTGACTGGATATTTAACTTCAAAAATTGTTGCATATTAACAGATTCTAAGTCTGACAAAGCATACTAGTAATGTAAAGTGAAAAGTTATATGGCAAAGACAAAGTTAAAAAGCAGATTATCTTTCAATAAATGGTTTTACATGTGAAATGTGGTACAATCTTTTACTCTTCATAGTACTCAGAGTTTCAGCTTGAACGCAATTATCATGCAGTATACGTCGGTAAAGAACACTGGAATTTTTCTCAAGGTTAGCTTCTATGTTATTTTTCTCTAAGTCAGCCGGCGCACGTGGCTGCCTGCGACGCGAGTCATTGTCTTTCTCTTTGTTGGCGCGCGTTGTTATTGGGATTAGGAGACCTAACTTCTACAAATTCGCCTTGCCGAGAGGGTCCAGCTCTGTTAGAATCCCGCCAGTTCTGATGAAATTCACGTCTGTCGTTACGATTATATCGTCTGTCGTCATGTCGGTAGTTCCTGTAGTTTCATTCTTGTCGGTCATGTGGTGGAGAATTTCTCCCTGAATCGTAACTGCGCGCTGGACCGTTGCATCTAAAGTTATTCTGTCTCCCTTGATAATAATTATTTTGGTTCCCATATTGTCTGTTTCTATGGTAATCTCTGTCATATTCATTACTACGGAAATGCGATCTTTCTCTGTAACTGTTATTACTCTGCCAGTGGTTGTCATATGGGTGGTGTCTGTTTTGGTCACGATTTGCGTTGTAAGAATAGACTTGTCGTGTCCAGTTATTATTTCTTTCATCGCGGAATTGCGAAGGATGTGACCTGTAATTGTTGTGTTCCTGTTTTCGCGTTCCGCGATTGTCAGTGTCAATTTCTAATTCTTGTAAGAGTCCCTGAAAAGCTTCAATGTCATCTTAGCAACGTCCTGCCAAAATAATATGTCGTAAATGTTCAGGTAATTTGATTAAGCAAATGCGGATGAGTTCTGAGGGGCTGTATGGGTTTGACAGGTACTGTTTCATGTGCAACATGTCTTCAAAATATTTCACAAGACTGGAAAATTCAGATTGTTCGAAATGTTTCATCATTATGATGCTATGTTTTACTCGGTCTTGTGTAGCTTGAGACCAATATGCTGAGAGGAAGGCATGATAAAATTCTCCTTCACTGTGACAATCGTGAATGACCGATCGCATTCTTACAGCTGGTTCATTCTCTAAGTAGCCACACATAAATTCTAATCTGTGTTCTAACGACCAGTTGGGAGGAAAACAATGAGAGAATTGATGGAGCCATGCTTGTGGATGAATGTCGTTGCCATAATTCTGAAATGTTTTGAATTTACGTGTAGTAATGAACAGCTTATAGTCAAAATCATCATGTCGGCGAGTCGCATGTCGGTCATTGTTACGTCGTTTCGGCGGTTCCATTTCAAAATTCGGTGCACCTTGCCAATTTCTTTCATAATTTCCGAAATGCGCTGTGTTATTATTTTGTGGCTGTTCCGTATTTCTATGTCCCTCTTCCCGTATTGGGGCGCAAGTGTCCTCTGAAATACGTAATTCCTGTATTACCTGTGTCAGCTGATCTTGTACTTCCCGGATTTCTCTTTGGTGTTGCGTATTAATTTGATTCTGATTTTGTTTAAGCGTTGTGTCTAACTTTTATAGCCTTTGTCCCATTTGTTGCATTAACTGTAATAACAATGCACTGGTGTCTGAAACATGTTCCTCAGTGCTTTTCGACAGTGAAGTTGCACCGGCAACATTCACATTTTGACAAGCAGAAAATGTATCTTGACTTATTTGAGAAAACGGTGAGGACCCAAAACCTGAATCTACAGTATTTGCGAGATTGTGTCCTGTCATTTCGGATTCCTGAGGCGAGCTATTGCCGACCGATCGATCGATAATGCTTCCCCATTCACTAATTGTTTCACTGTCTACGCCATTATTTGCCGCCCGCTCTATTTCCCTATGCACAAATAGCAAATTACTACTTTGAACATTAGTTAATTCATTACTCGGTGGCGCTAACACACTGCTTTCGTCTTCACTGTCATTTCTCAGTTTACTTTGCAGCCTAGTATTACGTTTTTCACACGCCATTATTGTCACAATAACACAGAAAACACAATTGGAAGAGTAAAATAAGAAAACACATTAACATAGCACTGAAAATAATATCTCGTTAATTGCAAGCGCAGCTGCGAAATACTTGCTGCAAATCTACATGCATGCCACAACTGTTTTACTGTACAACAATGAAAAACTACAACTACAAAGGAAATTCTCTCTATAATTACGCGCTAGCAATAAACAAAAGCTACACTAATTACACAAACTACAAGAAAAAAATCAGAAGATTCCAGTGAGGTATCGTCATCTAAGGGTCGACATATGAAACTTCCCCTTAGAACAATTATACAAGACTGTGCTTCAACTGACACACAATATTATTGGCGCAACGCAATCTGACTTTCAAAAATCCCTACAAAAGAATGGCCCTGACTAACATTAACCTATACGTTTCACAAATCACTTACCTCACCAAAAATCTTGGTTACTCGAACTACTGCAATACAGCGAGCGCCACTACTGCCAGCTAAATAAAAGATTCAAACTACGGAAGGCACTAACTACTGATAGGCATAGTTAGCAAATGACAGATTTTAATAGAGAACAAACAATGTATTTACCTTAATAGTGTTGAAAAATCATAATATACATAGCAGTTCATGACATCCAGTCTTACAAATTTCAAAACTCCGCCATTTCTCTCCCCACATCCACCACTGCTGGCGGTTCACCTCCAACTGCGCAACGCTACGCGCTGTTCACATCCAGCTGCCCAACACTACAATGGCGAGTATTACAACAATGCCAACCAGCCACTGACTGCACACAGCACAGCCAGTGATTTTCATCAGAGCGCTACGTGGCGTTGCCAATAAGAAAACATAAACAGCCTACTTATATTATGAAATAGCTGACCAGTTTATATTACATTTTTATTTGTACTAATTAGTGCTATACCAGTTACCTTTGTCTACGCAGTAGGGGAAAGTACTTTTTAGGCTTTCGGCTGTAGCCAGTCCGGCAATAATAGCTTAATACATTTTCTTATTCCATATTGAAATCATATGCGCAGCAGGTTTATCAGTTACAAAAATTACCCCAGAGACGAAAAGTTTTTCCAAATGTGAGAAACTGTTCCGAGGTTTAGCATGGTCATATACCTGAGAACAAATATTCTATTCAAGTTTAGAAGAGGGCCAATCGGAAAATCTTGTCATCATCATACTTAATACTCTATCTGTTACATAATTACTCTACTACACACTAATCGGTAAGTGGAATCAAATTAATAAGACATATTATCAGAAACTAGTTACAAGTTAAAAATACTTTGAATTAGAAACTATTGCAACTAACAGAAAATTCTATTTTAAAGACAGGTAAAATTGTTAAGACGTCAAAGAAATTCAGTTCACTTGCAAATGTGACGTCTCCACATGGTAGAAGACCTTCCGTTTCAAGCTACAAGATGGTGCACGACTGACGAAGTATGGCTTAACCGTCCACACGTTATGTAACTAGTTCCAAAAATATACAGAATTTTATTCAAAGTCCAGAACTGAAGAATTAACAATATGCTCAAATTAGCAATGTCATAGAGCAATTAAATGTGTAGAACTCATTATACACACAAACGCTTCGCAAAACACAACCTTATGTCTCACAACATTAGAAAAAATAGAAAAAAACAGAAACTGTTTATGGCACTCTCTAGTGTGCTTTACTTCACTTGATACTGCGTCGAAACACCGACCAGGAAACATCGTGTTTTTCCAGATGCAACACTCTCTCGTACTTATTGCTGAAAGGATGTGAATTAACTGTCATTTAAATATGGTAGTTTGATTTGTCTCTCTTATGTCCTTAGCAATTTACTGTACAACCTTACTTTATGTAGAAAACGCAGCTTTGAAAGCTTTTTAATTTATTATTTCTTACTAAGAAAATAAATTAAGTCTGGCTGTTGTTGATTGAAAACGGGTAGAAATGTTAGCGTAATAATTGCATAAGTTTTTCATGACATAGATAATGGATTGGTGAATGGCATCACAAGTTGAAGGGCTATACGATTGGCTTATTCATAATTTTTTGTTATTTTTATAGCCTTTTTATATAGTTCGAAAATTGTGTTTAAATTTCACCAAAATTTTTTTCATTACTTAGCACTGAGTGTGCTGAGAAGCAGTATGTAGTTATTACAATTGGATATTACATACTTATGACAGGATTCTAAGACCATAACATGCTGATGATGTTCCATTTGGCAGTATCTTCAAGTAATTACTCCTCTTCAGCTTTTGATATTTACCCCAAAAAGTGTTATTTGTTACTGTGATGAAAAAAGATTCGAGGCCACAGGATTGGGGTGGTTGCTACTGAAAATTAACCAATTTCTATTGATTATACAGAGGTTGGGTTTTCTTGAAACAATAACAGCGGCAAGTTGGTGTTTCCGAAAACATGCAAGGAAAATGGGGTGTGACAATCAACTAACGTCCAATCAGTTAAAAAAATCACATGAAATGTATAACTTTTCGTACGTTTGTATTATGAAGAGCAATCATGTAATATAAACCTCTGGTTTTGGGATGCTTCACCTGGGGCATGTTACAACATTCGTACCTTGTTTTGATACGCGTTAAACAAATCTTACTACACGCTACTAAACGTCTGAATTTTCTTTGAAACTGACCTTGAATGGGATGCCTAACGAAACGAGGAGGTTCTTTTAGTGCTATAACAGTACACATAGGCTGAGAGCTACGACAGGGTATCTGTAATAGTGGTACTTTGTATGATTTTAATTTATATGGAATATAAACAGTCGTCAATTCGAAAGGACCACGTTGAGTTGAACTACTTGGTTATAACCGCAAATTTTATTTACTTCTGTAGCAAGGTTTCTGTCCTGAATTACTACAAGCAATGAGGTAAACGCTTTGAAATTTCAAAACTTGTTTATAACTTGTCATCGAAGGTAAATTAGTCATCGAAAAGTGTGGACAGGTTGGATTATTTCACACTGTCGTCGGGACCGATTTTAACCCACTAGGTACACATATCCCTTACTGTCAGGCAACCATCGCTTTGGGGGTAAGAACCGCGTACCTGTCTTACTTCAGGAGACATGGAGTCACAAACAATGAGATGCGTGAGAATGTCCGCATCATGCATGACGTTTAAATGTATTACTTCTGTGCAACTAACTGTATTCGAAATAAATTTCGCGAACAATATCCACACATGCCGCTAAATGCACCTACAAAAGTATATCATGGTACCACATATAATTCAGAAGATATCACGTCATAAAGACTGAGATTCGTGAGAAACTTCTGTTTAAATATATTATTTCTTTTCTACTAACATAGCTAATATACTTCGTTCGGCAGTTTCCACATGTGCCACTGAATGTATCTACACAAATATGTCATTATACGACACATAATTCAAGAGATATGACATCATAAACACTGAGATATATGAAAAAAGGCACATCATGCATGAAGTTTTAACGCGTTTATTCTTTACTGCTAAAACACGTACAGTCGAGTCATCTGAAGGAAATCCCTGACACCTGACAACGCTCTAAGCAAACTCGATAGCTGTCTATAGGGCTATGAAGAGGCGTTGCCATAGAGACTTTTATAAAATCGCGTTGTGGGCACGCGAAGCAGCTGTAACCGACATACAGAAGCTGTACCGAATCGCGTTTCTTAATGCGAATACCGCATTTACATATTTGTACATTATGCGTATATCTTTGTACGACTGTTTCATAATTTCAAGGGTATTTTCACAAACAGCTGAAAATGAATTTTTTCTTATGCTCCAGTAAAACACAATTCATTGATTGTTTTCGTTTCTAATAGAGAATTAGCAAAATGAATACTCGGGTAATGCCGGGTTTGTCAGCTAATTATTATACAAGTCGCGATTATCTACAATCAAGCGCACCTCGATCAATTGCTTTATTTACCAATATTTCAGTATTCATGCCTATCATGTAAGAACGAACAGAACATCGCCGTTTCTGATAACATAAGAAAGAAAATAATAAATGCAAGAATTGCATTAACATATAACTTCTGAAAGAAAAATAAAATTTTGAAATTAAAAAAAAATTACTGAAAAATAATGAACTAATGTGCTTCTTTGTAAATAGCAGTAACAAAAGTTACTGGGAAACTTTAAGCTCTAATTTCCTGAGTTAGTTATTTTTGTCAAACGACAACGGTCCACTTAGGAAGAATTAAAGGGGCCTGTTATAGATTCAGTAACTCATGTAAATGAAGTTCTGTATTACAAAATTCACTTTCAATAAACATACTGACCCAGTTAAAATTTGCACTGATCCACGTACTAGTAGAGTTCTACTGGAAGCTTATACATTGCATTAGGATGAAGCAGAACGGCCGCAAACAGTCGTGTGCTGCCGCTGGTAGTGTTTCACCCGTTACTTATCGAGTGAGGTGGCGCAGTGGTTAGCACTCTGGACTCGCCAGGACGCCGGTTCAAGCCCGCGTAGGACCATGAGCACCTAATTACGAGAACAGATAAAAACACAAATATACTTACAAATATTAACACATAGCAAATAACATGGCGAAGAATATATGAGGCCCAACCTTCTTAGTTACAATCATAATGTCCATAGGGCGGATAGTCAATCAATAAAGTGTTGAGAGAGGGCAAAACATCTCCATATCTAAACAACAAGAAATAAACAACTTTAATGAGTTAACCTCTATAAATCCAATTCATGCAAGGGCTATAAGCACCTAATTTTGGGAATAGATAAAAACACAAATGCACTAACGAACATTAAAGCATGGTGGAGAATACAGAAGGAACAACTTTCATAGTTTTGTTTGTGGAGATGCAATTTCTAGGTATCGTGGCCAAGTTGCAACAATATCTCATCACACAGTCATGAACAGTTAACATTCTTTAAAACAAACATGAGACCGGACAGTTAGTGATGACGGTAGCCCAACAAACTTTAATGTTCAACCACGTGGTCGGCTCCCCACGGACGAAAGATACATAAAACAAGGCAAATTTACGAGAAGGCAAAGCTATTAATATTTAGAAAAATGAAAGCTTATACAGGCACAGCTGAAGGCAAACAGACATTCATACAGAAGCTAGTGCTCACTTCTTATCGACACCTTTGTGTGGCGCTCTTCCGGTGGATCCAAGTCTGCTATAGAAATTTACTAAAACAAAAATCTGCCAAAGTTTTGGATTCCTTGCTGTGACAAGGCAAAGAAATCTTTCAGAGTTGAAAAGCGAGACCAAAAGCTAACAGCTCTCCCCTCGCCAAGTAACAACGTGCCACGCGGTCACTCTAACTCACCCTTCTTCAACTGGAGCACAGCTGTGGACGCTTCCCGTACCGGTGGCAGACTGCCTCCCTTTTTCTTCTCCAGCCTCCTCCAAGCTCTGCGTGGCCCGGAAAACCCAAAGATGCCATTTCCGCCATCAACCTAACGCAGGTGGATTTCTCACAAGTAGTGCAAACCTCTTTGCCTACTTGACCACTACGAGAGTTGGCTATTCTGTACAATTGCTGCTGAATCTGTATCACTATCGCAGACTTTCTGCAGCAGACTACGCCACTGTCTAGCAGCGTGACACACAAGCACATTCATTCAATCACACCACTATGAGAGTTATGAGAACAGATAAACAAGGAAAAGAAAGAGAAATGCTAGTGAAAATGGGCTACCAGACTAATGAAAGGTGGCTACAGGACCCTTTCAAGCTTGTGTGTGCGCATTCATGTGGGTCATGAGCTCTTTTTGCATTTTGGATGATGATTGTTTTGCTACATTTTTCGTTTCCAGAAGTTTCTTGGTAAATTCTTCAACTTTTCATAATTATAGTGATCCATATTTTAAGTATTACGTGTTTTGTACTTCAGTGTTTTCTCAGTCTACAAACCTCACTGAGTAACGACCTTCACATCTTGAAATACATTAATCTCACATCTACAAGCAATGTTTCATTGTTCTGTGTCTCCTTGTGATAAAGCATTATTTTGTCTGTGAATTATCAGCATCAGTATCTCCTGGCACTGCAGCTACGAAACCGTTTCGCAGACTTGCAACTGGGTGAGTATTTAACTGATGTAACTTTTCAGTGACGTAGCCTGCTGCCATCATCAGCTGCTACTGATGCTAGTGAGTTGTCGGGCAGGTGGAGAATACTGATGTAGTCTGAATGGGCTCTTTGATCGTGGACATCTTGTCATACAGTGGGCCAGGCAAAGGTAGGCAGGCTACGGATTTTAGTGACTGTCCTTCTGGATACTCTGTGTGCTGTGTTCTGCCGCGTCGGACTGAACGTTGAATCTGCCGACTGGAGTTCGCTTTGTCCATGAGTATCTTTGATGGGATGTTGGAACTAACTAGTGACGTTCTCTTGATTTGACAGAATGTATGTCCGGTGAACCATAATTGTTAATACAGTGCCCCTCTGCCCTACTCTGCATAACGGTAGATTGAAGAATGCGGGCAGAAATCGACGGATTGATTTCGAATAGATGTTATTTCAGAGAAAACCATTTACTTTCTGCCTAAACGAGACATCTCTGAAAGGCAATTGGCACTCCCGCTCCAATTTATGGTGAGTATAATGTTGGGATGTAGTGATTTGAGAGCTTCTAAAAATCGCCAGTCTCTCTCATTTCCATGTTGGAAAAAGCAGCTCATTCTGGTTGACTGCTTGTTCCTGAAAGTACCACATGTACGAGTTGGCCACCGTTGGTGTGAGGAAGCTGGCTGTGGCTACATCTGCCCCCTGCAGGTAAAGTTGTACTTGGAACACGAAGCAATTTGAAGACAGAACATGTTTGAAAAGATTCACTTAGTCAAATTTCTAGCTTATAAAAATAAATAGACCTCTTCAGTGGCTCCCTGCTCAACAGACACCATATCAAAACTGACCGTGATATTCTGATCTTGAAGAATAGGGTTTTGAATTCACTGCAAAAAGTCCACTTCTACGGCAGCTAGGAGCCTCAGCTTATCATCTAGCGATCTAAACGCGCAGACTAAGCAGTCTTCTTGTACTAAGCTAGATTATAAATTGAGGCCCCAAGCTGTTCAAGCAATTGACTTCGAGTTCGTGTTATAGTTCTCAACTTTCCGAACGCATAGACTAAGTAGTCTACATATATCAAGCTAGATGATATACTGAGGTCCCAATTTGTTGACAACGCTACTCCGCGTTACGTACCTATACCTCGAGCGGACCTTGGGAAGTCCATCTGGCCTTCATAAGGAATATGCTCTAGACATGTCTCTAGTCGTAGTCTGAAACATAAAGGAGAGCTGCTGTCCTCCTGCGTAGCTTCTTTGTGACATCACTCATTCAGTGAGGAGTCGTCTTTCGAAATATAAATAGCACAACTTCCAGTGTGTCTCGCCCGCAAGTTTTCGACATCAACATGTGACTGGAAATTTGTGGTAAGGTCTTATGGAACCAAACTGCTGAGGTCATTGGTCCCTAAGCTTACATACTATTTTAATCTAACTTAACTAACGCACACTAAGGACGACACACACACCCATGCTCCAAGGAGGATTCGGACCTCCGACGGGGGAAGCCGCGCGGGCCGTGACAAGACGCCCTAGACGGGGTGGCTACCCCGCGCGGCCGTGGGGGCAGAGTAGTCGTTTTCGTACATGGCATGCCGCTGTGCCAGTGATAAACGTCTGGAATCAGTAGACAGAAAACAACTTCTCTACGGCGACAGAGGATAGTGGCCAAAGCAATGACCGCCCTCTTGTCCATATGGCCGTAACGCACTGTGTGACTTCGTCCACGGTGTGTTCTGCCTCTCGATGCCACTGGATGGATGGCTGGACTATTGGTACATACCCAGAGAGATGGCGCGGTGGCAAGATAGTGTATTCGCAGCCCGGATTGTGAGGGTTCACATCTTCGTCTGACCATTCATATTTAAGTGCTCCATGCTAGCTGAAGGCAAATGCTCTGATGGTTTCTTTAAAAAGAACACGGCCGATTTCCATCCACAACCTCCTACCCTTCTAGACAGTGCTTCGTCTCTAATGACCTTACAGACAACGGGGACGTTAAAACCTGTTTTCCTTCCTTGGTGGTACACACTCATTGCATTGAGTTACATTGTTGCGAATCCAAAATCGCCTCAGTGTGAAATCGACACATTGCGGGCCAGAATGGCAAAATGCCGTGTTTATCACTATACCTTGTGTAATAGTAACGGTCACATAGGTATTACAGTGGTAACAGCAGTCTGTCGACCTGCATTCTTCAGTGGGACAACAGGAAAGTGCTGGGTAGTATTGATTGTCGTTCCATTGGATATAACAAATGCGATTTGGACTCTTAATTATTGAGAACAATACTGTCATCAATCCTCAAAACAGGGAGGAACGGGGTCAGACGTACAGACCAATTTCAGTGATACAATATGCGGCTGACAGAGTTACGAAATCTGGAATTCTCTTCGAACAGCTTCAGGTATTTGTGTTTCTCTCGGACACATCGTTGACAAGACGTGTCGCCTGCCGAAAATGTATGGCGTATGTTTGGTCGACAACGTGTTCAAAAAGGAACTCCAAGAAACACTTTTGATTCTCAAACAAAGCACTCGTACGGAAATTTTCGAAGGACGGTACCTAAACAACTTATTTATATATTTATGCATTAGCTTCACCGTGCAAGATTAGGCTCTTCAGGCCTTCCCTAACATTTAACCAGACGTCGTCAGTGAGTCAACGTTAGAATATGCTAGTACATGAGCAGCACGTAAGTACATACTACTACTACTACTACTGCTACTATTAATAATAATAATAGTAATAATAATCATAGGTACCGTAATGAGTATGTGGAATTTGAGAAATTTCACTCTCATTAACATTGTATTAAGCAGTGACGTCATATCCTTGCCGAATGTGAGTAGTGACGCTTAGTGGAACTGTACGACCGCAGTACAGAAGGAGCCAAGTGAGAAGAAGAAGTTGAATGGTCAGAGAAAGTGCAAAAAACATTAGGATGAGACAGAAGGAAGATAACAGATGTAGATGGGGATGGGAAAAGCAAAGACAGCGTTGAAAATGGGGGAGAGATACTGATTCGATGTTGGACAGAAGAAGAACAGCTCGGATGCGCCGCGGGGGAAACTGTGTTGATGATAAGAGATAAGATTTTAGCCTCATTTTGAATGCAGAATGGTGTTGGTTAAGGCATAGGTTACATGTCAGTTTATTCATTCAGCCAATGACATGACAAAGAAGGGATCCAGCGGAGCTCAATAAGACGGCCCTTGTTGGCTTGCTGTGCTATACCCTGACATGCCAACAATTTATTTTTCACGAAAAATACGCTTGATAAATGAATAGTCCATCGTAGCCCCAATGTCAGTCGTCTAGTGTCACCTGTTACTATAGCAGACACAGCGTCTGTAAAAGATCCGTGATCACGCTTAGCACTTTATTAATAAGTGTCCATCTAGATCGCATTTACAATACTATTCACAATGGCCAGTTTCGGCTTAACATCAATAGCTTAAAATAGATCATTCATAGTCATTAATGAAAATGGATTCTTACTGCTAACGTGTGTGTCTAGCAATAAACATAAAATAGAATACAATATACAGAAATAACATCCATACTTAAAATCAGAGTAGAACATGTAAAACCTGGTACATAATACAGTAAAAGAAAACCTCGGTGGTGGAATGGTGCACTCCTCAGAACACTGTCTATCTGGCGCCACACGCGCTCTCTCTGTGGAATATTATTTCCTGTGATGGCGCTTGTTGGAGGAGGTCCACTCTTCGTGCTGCCGGTGCCCTCCTCAGCATCAGCGCCCTCTACGGCTGTAGCTTGTAAAAGTGTGAGTACGGGACGCCTTCAAGCCATCGCTAGCGCTGTAAGTAGGCTGTTTATGTTTTCTTATTGGCGACGTTACGTAGCGCTCTGTATGAAAATCACTGGCTGTGCTGTGTGCAGTCTGTGGCTAGTTTGCATTGTTGTCTGCCATTGTAGTGTTGGACAACTGGATGCAATCAGCGCGTAGCGTTGCGCAGTTGGAGGTGAACCGCCAGCAGTGGTGGATGTGGGGAGAGAAATGGCGGAGTTTTGAAATTTGTAAGACTGGATGTCATGAACTGCTATATATATTATGACTATTAAGGTAAATACATTGTTTGTTCTCTATTAAAATCTTTCATTTGCTAACTATGCCTATCAGTAGTTAGTGCCTTCCGTAGTTTGAATCTTTTATTTAGCTGGCAGTAGTGGCGCTCGCTGTATTGCAGTAGTTCGAGTAACCAAGATTTTTGTGAGGTAAATGATTTGTGAAAGGTATAGGTTAATGTTAGTCAGGGCCATTCTTTTGTAGGGATTTTTGAAAGTCAGATTGCGTTGCGCCAAAAAATATTGTGTGTCAGTTTAAGCACAGTCATGTATAATTTTTCTCAGGGGACGTTTCAGCACTTGCTGTGTACCAGAGTGCATACATTATTTGACATTGATACACATACCATGTACCATGTATGGAAGTGAAACATGGACGACAAACAGTTTAGGTAAGAAGAAAATAGAAGATTTTGAAAGGTGATGCTATAGGCGAATGCTGAAGATTAGATGGGAAGACGACTATTGAGGAGGTACTGAATAGAAATGGGGAGGCAAGAACTTTGTGGCACAAGTTGACGAACAAAAGGGACCGGTTGATAGGACTAGGACAGTTGATATTTATCGGGTTTCCTATATATCGATATTTAAAGAAGTATCATAATGTGGTATCGATATATCTGTGGAAAATGTGTCGACGTACCTGCCTACAAACGTATCTGTTGCACATTGTAAATATACTACCGATGTTAGAGCTATACGTTTAAGTATTGATCTATTATTAGATATTCTGTAAATCAACAAGTTAGCAGCCTCTCTTTCCCCTTAGAGCAAGAATTGAAAGGAAAACGATGCGCGTTTACGCTTGCCGATAACCACCGTGCTAACAATGGGAATTGCATGTAAGCGGCACAATAAAAAGTGTCTGATGGGTCCATAATTCAGTTAAGTCACATATCGGATTTGGCCGGAAGACTTCATGTCGACTTCCCTGTTTTTTTCATTTCCGCCAACGCCAGCGACCGAGCAGCTCTAGTATCAAAATTGCGTGGTGCGTGGTGAAGCTGAATGTATCAGTTTCTTTTGGTAGCCGCGAGCGGCGAAACGTCAAGATTTCTCCTCACACGCCTCCGCCAACCGCAACGACCGATCTTGTCGTTTGGATTTTTGTTCCTCATTTTCAGCAGCTGTTTTTGAAGAATGTCGATGTGAAGAAATAGCACACTAATTGCGTTAAAAATTGTTTTCTAACGCAACTGGTGTGCGTTTTCTTCACATCGGGAACCTCCTTATCCATTCACACCGCTAGCTTAGCGGTGCAATCTGAGTTGTTCTTTTGTGCCACATATACTTGCCTCACACAGTCAAACAGAAACACTGGACGTGATGAAAGCTCAAAAAGTAGTAAGACTCCTTCACACAGTGAAAGTAAAATTATGGCCTACTACAATTTCAAACGAACAACTTCAAATATTATCAGAAAATTCTAAAAAAATAAAATATAAAATACAAATATCGGCATTTGATCTACCTTTTTGATATAAATATATCTGGGGAAATTATTGACGATATATAACAATATTTTTGAGATAATGTCAATGTATCGATACTTTGTGAACAACGCTAGATAGGACACATTCTGAGAGATAAATGGATCACCAATGTAGTATAGGAGGGAAGTGTAGGGGGTAAAAATCGTAGAGGGAGACCAAGAGATGAGTACAGTAAGCAGATCTACATGGATGTAGGTGGCAATAGTTTTTCGGAGCTTGCAGAGGATGGAGTAGCATGGAGACCTGCATGAAACCAGTCTTCGAACTGAAGACCACAACAACAACAACAATCTGTACTGGGATACTTTTAATGGAATGGAGTTTTAGATTTTATTTTTTATATGTGTTCTTAGACTTTCTGTAAATTTTCCCTTCAGCCATTTGAGGTTATTGTTTTCAAATTAGTGTTTTTTTTCAATTTTCTAACAATCTGATAAAGGCAGCAAGGCGAAACCGGTCATTCTGAATTATATTGTTATATGCGATCAAGACGCACATTTTTTAGGAGAAAGAGATTAACGTCCCATGGCAACTAGGTCAATAGATACGGCGTAGATTTTTGAATAAGCCGTTAATTGAGTCAAAAATTAATATCATACTCAGGCAATGAGGGTTGACTACCGTACACAACTCACACTTTCCAGTATTTGAAAGGTTTTAATGATGGTCATTTGACGGTGCCTTCCTGCTAACTCATGTGCGGCGTGAAATGCATCGTGCGGATCACTAAGGATAGATTTTGGCGTAGTTTAACGTTTTGTTTGTGTTCTTACGGAGAAGTATGGAATCAAGGGAAACAAGGTGAATCCTTGCGCTGGAGCATAACCTGCTCCATCTGAATGGCATCGTGGTTCCTACCCAGCCTGTAAGACTCTCCACGTTTCGCTGATATTGTTATGTATTACAGTATATAGGCAAGCGGGAAAGAGACAGCAGCTGCTGTCTGCAGCAGTAGGTTTGAAGTCTGTACAGGTTCGACCATGATGTGAATAGTTCTTTGATATAAATCATTATTAAAGAACGACAATTTTGACCAAAAGAATGGGTGTCGTCCAAAGCGTTGTTTCATACAAACATGAGCGTTAAATCGAGGACTTAAATTACACCGCGTGGAAGATGACGAGCATTAGCGGCTAGGCACACCACGGATTATTGCTCAACTGGTTGCAACAAGTCTGCAGAAGAATTAATTGTGAAATAATTACAGAGTAAGGTGTGCAAATGGGTCGCGTTATTGTCTGTCATACAAGTGGGTCAACTATTAATGAAGGCACCGCAGCACACTAACTGCGATGCTCAGTGAACGCTGTGAAAAATTAGCACTCCGCAGCACACTAACTATAATGGTTAGCGAACACTGTGAAGAATTAGCACTCCCATTTGACAACCAGTAACAGGCTATCTAAAAGATTGTGAACGGTGAAGCCTATTTTATAAAAACCGCTTGAAGAATAAACACGATATACGATGTCATTTTGGGGGCCACTCGGCACTCGACAAGAAAAAGTGCGTTTCACAGCATAAGTGTACGTGTCGGATACAGAGTGCTTACTGAAGTTCTACAAGGGGAGCTACAGATGGGTGTACAATAGTCACTGGTCTCATACTTATCCACCATTCATCAGTCTGTCTTTAGCATATGGGATTATAGTATATTATAAATTTCCTCGAGACAAAATAGCTTCTGTTCACAAATCAACACGGATTTAGAAAGCATCATTCCTGCGAAACTCAGATTTGTCTTTCTCCCACACGATATCCAGCGAAGCATGGATGAAGGGCAACGTCCAGATTCCATATTCCTAGATTTGCAAAATTCTTTGACTCAGTGCCCCACTGCAAACTGTTAATAAAGGTCTGAGGATACGGAGTTGGTTCTCAGATATGAGAGTGGCTAGAAGAGTTCATCAGTAATAGAACCCCGTACGTTGTTCTGGCCAGCGAATGTCCATTAGAGACAAGGATACCATCAGGAGTGCCTCAGGGAAGTGTGATAGGACGCTTACTCCTCTCTATTCACATAAGCGATCTGACAAAGAGGATGAGCAGCCATTTATGACTGCTTATTGATGGCGCAGTAGTGTCGTCGTTGAGTGACTGTAAGACGATACCAGAGGAATTAGAAAAAATTACTGTTTGGTTTGTTGGATGGCAGCTTGCTTTAAACGTAGAAAAACGTAAGTTAATGCAAAAAAATGGTTCAAATGGCTCTGAGCACTATGGGACTCAACTGCTGTGGTTATCAGTCCCCTAGAACTTAGACCTACTTAAACCTAACTAACCTAAGGACATCACACACATCCATGCCCGAGGCAGGATTCGAACCTGCGACCGTAGCAGTCCCACGGTTCCGGACTGCGCGCCTAGAACCGCGAGACCACCGCGGCCGGCTAAGTTAATGCAAACGAGTAGAAAAAACAGTACTCTAATGTTTGAATATCGCAAATGGGAATCTCTTCATGATAGCCGGCCGCGGTGGCCGAGAGGTTCTAGGCGCTTCGGTCTGGAACCGCGCGACCGCTACGGTCGCAGGTTCGAATCCTGCGTCGGGCATGGATGTGTGTGATGTCCTTAGGTTGGGTAGGTTTAAGTAGTTCTAAGTTCTAGGGGACTGATAACCTCAGATGTTAAGTCCCATAGTGCTCAGAGCCATTTGAACCATTTTTTGTTGATGATAAGAAGCACTACTGAGAAACTTTATAGAACCGGTATTTTCAGTACTATTGAACTACCGTCACCGTAGGTTTCGAGCAAATGGTGCGAAGAGAAGATAAGATACATTACGGCTCGTACGGCAGTATATCATCATAAGTCGTTGTGCTCATTGCTGAGCGTCGTGACCCCATGAACCAAGCGTCTACATCCCGGACGGTTGCCTGCTTCTCTTAGTGCCTGCTGAAGAGGTAGACCGGAGGTCTTGATTTGATCTATCCATCTGCTCGCTGATCTTCCTCTTGGTCTCGTGCCCTCGATCTTTCCTTGCAAGATTATTTTCTCTAGATTTTCTCCGTCTCTTCTCTCAATATGGCCAAAGAACTGGAGAATTTTTTCGGTGACTCGAAAAGAAAGGCGTCTCTAGACATCGAGTTGTTCAATAATGGACACATTTGTACTTCTTTCGGTCCATTTTATGCATAGCATCTTACGCAAGCACCAAAGCTCAGACGCATCATTGCGCTGTTTGTCTCTGGCCTTGAGTGTCCATGTTGCGCAACCATGAAAGAAGACAGAAAACACGAGTGTTTCAACTAGCCGCATCTTTGTGCTATTTGCTATTGCTCTGCTCTGACAGATCTGGGTGAGCTTCTTCATAGCCATTCGCCCTAGGGCGATCCGTCTTCTTATCTCATCTTCACAACTTCCCGTGCTGCAGATGGTTCACCCAAGACAGATGAAGGAATACACGACTTCCAGTTCCTTTAAACGACCTGTGAGCTGGATCTGTTCTTCTCGATAAATTGTCATGAGTTTGGACTTGCTGAAGTTGATGTCTAATCCATATGCTGGACTAATGTCCTTTATTTTTGTTTGTAGCTCAGCAATTTCATCTTCGCTGTTGGCTAAAACCAGTGTCATCAGCAAAACGTAGGTAGCTGATATTTCTCCCACCAATTGAGATGCCTTTGTTCCAATCATCAAGAGCTTTCCTAATAACATGGTTCAAATGGCTCTGAGCTCTATGGGACTTAACATCTGAGGTCATGAGTCCCCTAGACTTAGAACTACTTGAACCTAACTAACCTAAGATATCACACACATCCACGCCCGAGGCAGGATTCGAAACTGCGGCCGTAGCAGTCGCACGGTTCCGGACTGAGGCACCTAGAACCGCTCGGTCACAACGGCCGGCCTAATGATATGTTCTGCATAGATGTTGTACAGTTGTGGGGATAGGACACAACCCTGTCTCACACCGTTTGATACTCTGAAGCCATCAGACGTGCCAGCACTTGTCTTTATAACTGCGAAGTGATTATTGTATAGACTTTGATCAGTGCTATCAAGCACCTGCCACAACTTTTCCCAGACAACACAGTCAAAGGCTTTCCTATAGTCAAGGAAGCACATGAAAACAGGAACACAGAACTCTCACAATTTTTCTATTATTTGTCTTATGTTGAGGATCTGTTCACGAGTTCCTTTCCCTTCAACAAAACCTGCTTGTTATGTGGATATGTGAGGCTGAATGTGCGGCTTCAACGTTAGTTCAGGATGTAGAGCAAAATTTTACTTGCGCGAGATATGAGGGCAATGGTTCGGTAGTTGAAGCAGTTCTTGATAGACCCTTTGTTGTTTAAGGGGATGAAGAGAGATTTTGACCAGTCATCCGGCCACTCCCCAGCGTCCCATGTTGTTTTAAACAATGAATGCTGCACATTAATACCTTCCTGTCCCATTTCTTTGATCATTTCTCCAGATATAGCGTCTACACCAGGGATTTTATAATTCTTGAGATGTTTAATCGAATTCTCTATTTCACTGCGTAAAATTGTAGGTTCCAAAGTAAGTTGCTCAACTGATTGATTGTCCGTACTGTTTTTAATTCCAGAGTACACCTTTTCACAGTACTGTTTCCACCTCGCAACGACGTCATCCTCGTCTTCGATAGTGTTACCCTTCTCGTCATCTATCACCCACGTACGAGGATTAAATTCACCGGTGATGCTGCTGATTTTGCTGAAGAGATCACGTACCTGATTGCGATTATGATGCTGTTCTATTTCATTGCAGATACCATTAATGAAATGTGCTTTGTCCTTTCTACATTTCCATTGCATTACTCTGCACAGGTCCTTGTATCTGTCTTGATCCTGGGTAGTGTGGATACCAGTTTTCTTCAGATGGCTTCTCTCTTCAATTAACTGTAGTGTGGACTGCAATATCCAGGGATGTTTTGCACCCTGTGATTGTTTTTGTGTCGGAAGTGACGAGGAAACAACATTCTTCATTCGGTTCCATATCTGTGATGCTGGTGGTTCCCTATCAAAACTGATCTAGTGAAGTTTTGGTCTTGCAAGCTCACCAGATTTGCGAATAGATTACTTGTGTGTCAGTCTTAGCTGTCTTTCTTCACTCTTCTTGGTAGATTTAAGCTTAATGCGCATTTTCATGGATAGCAGAATGTGATCAGTACCACAGTCAGCTGCAGGAAAGGTTTTACAATCTAAGACTGAAGTCTTCTAACGTCTTCGCACTAGGATGAAGTCAATTTGATTTCTAAATCTATCACCAGGTAATATCCAAGTGTACAGTCGTCTTGGGTGATGTTGGAACATTGTGTTACAGATGGACATGTCGTCACTCACACAGAAATCCAGCCTCGTTCATTTCTCTCACCAAGACCACAAAGTCCAATGATGGATCGTAAGTGCGAGTCTTGGGTAGTATCTCAAACTTTAGCATTGAAGTCCCCTTGGATTATTGTCTGTTCTTTGGCAGGGATCTTACTAAGGACTTGCTCCAGTTGGTCACAGGACTTCTCCGTCTCCTCATCTGATGGTGTAGCTGTAGGAGCATTGATCTGAATTATGTTGAGTCTGCACGGAGAAACATTCAGTTTGATAGAGATGATCCTGTCATTAATGGGTTCGTAACCTACAACACAGCTGGTCAGATTTCTAGGAACAACTATCACAGCACAGTTCTTACTTTGGTCACTACTCCCTGAATAGTACACATTGTTCCTTCCTTAAGTCACGAAATGGCCACTTCCTCTCCAGTGAGTCTCACTAAGCCCAAGAATATTCAGGCCATGCAGGTCCATTTCTCTTTCTACTATGGCAAGTTTTACTGTCTGAATTAGCCCACACACATTCCATGTTGCAATCTTTCTTACACTGCGCAGGGATAATGTGCACTGTGATGTTGGTCTAATGACTTCTCCCAATCCTGTCCGCCCCGGAGAACCTACTGGGGGACTTGAAGCTCCGGATATTTTAGAAGTATATAGGTAGTTGTTTTTCCCTTGCTTATTTACGAGTAGTGGTTTGCTTACTGGAATGCACGCGACGTAAGCGCAGTAACTACAACGACAGCTTGAAATGACAACTGTTAACAAGATGTGCTTTCGACCTTCAGTTGTGAGTAGGCATTATGAGGTAGGTTTTAGTGGACACGCGACCGTAGTGTGTCAACTTCATTATGTCACAAACGGCAATGGGAGAACGAAATGAACATCTCTAAATCGAGTTTTCAAGATTTTCTCCACAATATTTTGAAAAAGAGAGATATGTGTGCACAGTTTGTCCTGCACGTCTTGACTGCCGAACAAATTAACCATGCGTGGACTCCTGCTGCGACTTGAGTGATATGAAAAAAAAAGAAAAAAGTCACGGATTACGAGATTTGTTGTAATCAACACGAACCTACCACGAACGACATAGTCTGGAATGAGTATCTGATCGTACATCAAAACTGAAGAAGGTGTGAATGTGACGCGCATTGTACTCATATCTGGAGCAACTGAAACATTAAAATCGCTGTTTTACCTCTTCTCTAAATTTTATTAATCCAGTCTCACCTGGATTGACGGGGATGTATGAAGACTTAGATGTGACTATACCATACGTTTAACTATAACAATGAGCATGAAAAAATATGGAGTGAAATTAACATGAAAGACAGCTCCGTTCCACTTACAAGCTCAACGAGCTATCCGTCGGACAGGTCATCATCAACAGTGTGACATTTCTTCAGCCTGTATTCGTTATTGCGATGCAAAATAGCATTGAGCGACCATGATCTCTCGGCTTCAATTGTTGCAAGAGCTTTAGAGGGTATAGGAAGAACTATAGTAACCATCGTAACATCTTCTGCATTCTTTTTTGCCATACATGCGGATTGCAGTTTTTGTGCATTATCCACTTAACTATGCTACACTTCGTCCAACGTTTTGTCCGACGCCATTGACTCAGTTGTGCTTTAGAGCATATGTGATGTTATTTCATTGTATACAAATTCGAGTCAAATTTACAAAGCACTTGGGAGTATGGTCCCACATATCAGTACGACATTGCGAACATTGTGGCCTGAATGCACTCACTGATTTCCGTTGGCAACGTGTTGCAACCAGTCCTTGACATGCTGGAAACAGGCAATGGAACGGATTTGACGTCCGAGCTGGTCCTACACATCTTCTGTCGCGGACGTATATAGCTATCTTGCTGGCCACGGGAGCGACGGAAGTACCTCAGCATCACGCAGACAGTTTGTAGGAAGTACATGCCATGAGAGGACAAGCATTATTCTGTTGAAATACCTCGATAGTATCGCGTCAGAGGTAACGCATGAGGACCAGGATGTCCAAGAGGTGCCGATGTGCACTCAAGAGTTACCTCAATACTACCAGCCATGATCTGAGGCTATACAACAAAGATGAAGGGCAACAGGCGCAGTCCACATTTCTAGATTTCTAAAAAGCATTTCACAGGGTGCCCCATTGCAGGCTGTTAACGAAGGTACGATCAAATAGAACAAGTTCTCAGATACGTGAGTGGCTGGAAGACTTCTTAGGTAATGGAACCCAGTGTGTTGTCCCCGACAGCGAGTGTTTATCGGAGACAAGGGTATCGTCAGGAGTGCCCAAGGGAAGTGCCATAGGACCGCTGTTGTTCTCTGTAAACATAAATGATTTGGCGGACAGAGTGGACAGTGCTCTGCGGTGGTTCCTGATGATGCTGTGATGTATGATAAGGCGTCAAAGTTTAGTGACTGTAGGAACATACAAGACGGCTTGGACAAAATATCCAGTTCGTGTGATGAATTGCAGGTAGCTCTTAAATGTGGAAAAATGAACGTTAATGTGGATGAGTAGGAAGAGCAAATCTGTAATATTCGGATACAGTATCACTAATGCCCTGCTCGACACAATCAAGTCTTTGAAGTATCTAGGCGTAACGTTGCAAAGCGATTCCAATCAGCATGTGAGAACTGTGGCAGGGAAGACGAATGGTCGACTTCGAATTATTGGGAGAATTTTAGGAAAGTGTGGTTGACCTCTGAAGAAGACCGTGTATAGGACGCTGGTGCGACCTATTTTTGAGTACTGCTCGAGTGTTCGGGATCCGTACCGGGTCGGACTGAAGGAAGACATCGAAGCAATTGAGAGGCGGGCTGCTAGATTTGTTACACATGGGTTCGAACAACACGTAAGTGTTATGGAGATGCTTCGGGATCTCAAATGGGAATCCCTGGAGAGAAGGCGACTTTCTTTTCGAGAAAAACTATTGAGAAAATTTTAGGCTGGCTGCCAAACGCGTCTGCTACCGCTAACATACATTGCGCGTCAGGACCAAGAAGATAAGATACTAGAAAATAGGGCTCATACAGAGGCAGATAGACAGTCGTTTCTCCCTCGCTCAATTTGCGCGTGGAACAGGAAAGAAATGACAAGTAGTGGTACAAGATACTTTCCGCCACGCACCGTACAGTATCTTGCGGAGAATGTAGATGTAGATATTCTATTTTACCCCAACCCCTAACATCACGATAACACCCCTGTGCCTCCCCAAAATACTGGAATAAAGGGACCTCTCCCAAGGTTGCCGCCATACTCGTTGACAAATATCATCCTGCGTGGTGCAGAACCGCGATTCATCATGGAACATAGTACGATGTCATTCATGAGCAGTCCGCTCAACCCGGATAAAACGCTACTCCAAACGGAGCCGTTTGTGTTGTGGTGTTAACGACAGCCTGCGCATAGATCGGTAATTCTCTAGTCGGGCTGCTCTTAGTCCGCGACCAGTGGTGCAAGTTGACACGGAATGCGTGAGTGAGTACATTGCTGGGTCTAGGAAGTCGGGTGCAGATGCGAAGGGATTACTATGTGTCTGGTGCGCAATTCGGCGATCCTTCCATGTTGAGGTCAGATCTGGTCGACCGGAATCTTGACGATGATTATGCTTGTCCTCAAAATCCGATGCCGCCTGTCACATCTGAATGCTCTAGATGTAAATTGAAGAGGATCACTGCTGTCAGCTGCAGCGGTACATTATACAGAATCAGCGGCGAAGAGTATTCATATAGCTGATACGCCTAGCTGGCCAATGGATCCACCTTCTTCAGTGAGGATGCACAAATACGCCCGACCTCCTCTGGAATCTCAGAGTAGCGAACGGGAGTAAAATGGACAGGGAATTCGGATAGGCGGCACTCGGTTGGAATGTGGATCGGCAGTGAAGCGTGCCGAGGTAGCCTGCGCAGTCGCCTTAACGCCGTGTCATGGATGGCGCAGTGAAAATCGCGTCTGCCTAGTTAAGCAGGAAATCTCGAGTTCGAATCCTGGTCCGGTACACATTTTCAGAACAGACACTAAGCATTCATATGACATTCGAATGCTCCACAAACCTGGGCACTGCACTCTTGGACCAGCCGACTAAACAGAGACACTTTCCGTGTCAGTCAGCTGTTAATAACGCTGTCTCATTCGAGTACTCGGCTCGCTATTCACAGCCGTTCTTTCCGTCACAGAGAACTGCAATTTTAATCATTTACATGACTGGTAAATGTAAATGTCGTGTGACTAGGGCCCCCCGTCGCGTAGACCTTTCGCCGGGTGCAAGTCTTTCGATTTGACGCCACTTCGGCGACTTGAGCATCGATGGGGATGAAATCATGATGATTAGGACAACGCAACACCCAGCCCCTGAACGGAGAAAATCTCCGACCCAGCCGGGAATCGAACCCGGGCTCTTAAGCCGTCGGCACACGGACCGTGCATCCGAACGTTGAGCGTGCCGAGTTTCTGACGTCATAGCGTGGAATAGCACGTTCGGGAGTCTTTCCGAACGTGCAGAGCAATATCTGGCATGTCAGATATTCTGAGTGTGCGTCTGAGCGTTGACCAATTAGATGGCCGGCCGGAGTGGCCGAGCGGCTCTAGGCGCTACAGTCTGGAACCGCGCGGCCGATACGGTCGCAGGTTCGAATCCTGCCTCGGCATGGATGTGTGTGATGTCCTTAGGTTAGTTAGGTTTAAGTAGTTCTAAGTTCTAGGGGACTGATGACCTCAGATGTTAAGTCCCATAGTGCTCAGAGCCATTTGAACCATTTTTTTTTTTTAAATTTCAACATATTCTTTTGCTTTTTGCATATGTAAATTACAAATCTCTAATTTTTTTGCCATACAACAAGGAGTTCAGACAACACAGAATGCACTCTGCATAAGTTGCAGACACACAGTTACTTAAAATAAATCTACTCCTAATCGATATAATTGTTACACGACGAATGTTGAAAATTAGGTGGACTGATAAGGTTCAAAAATGGTTCAAATGACTCTGAGCACCATGGGACTTAACAGCTTGAGGTCATGAGTCCCCTAGAACGTATAGCTGCTTTAACGTAACTAACTTAAGGACATCACACACATCCATTCCCGAGGCAGGACTCGAACCTGCGACCGTGGCGGTCACGCGGTTCCAGACTGATGCGCCTAGAACCGCTCAGCCAGAACGGCCGGCCGACTGATAAGGTAAGGAATGAGGACGTTCTGCGCAGAATCGGAAAGAAAAGGAATATGTGTAAAACACTGACAAGGAGAAGGGACGAGATGATAGGGCATCTGTTAAGACATCAGAGCTGACCTCCATGGTACTAGAGGGAGCTGTAGAGAGCAAAAACCGTAGAGGAAGACAGATATTGGAATACATCCGGCAGATAATTGAGGAATGAGGTTGTAGGTGCTGCTCTGCTCGTGGCGGGCCGTATCGAACCAGTCAGAAGACTGATATTGTAACTTGGGTATTATGAGAGTAGGCTGTTTGAAGGGAGCGACACACTGAAGATCCACCAAAAACGCATTGTTCTTGGTACAATTTGCTATAATTAAATTTCAATTAGTAACATAATTATCTACAATTAACGTTTTTAGCAAGTCGTAATACAATATGATTATGTGCAAGGAACGTCTTGTTGGCTTAGCGTACTGAGTAGTGTCTCTGTCCACTCATGAGCTTTTGTTGGGACCGTTGTTCGCGTTTTAACACTTCCAAATCTTTTTCCTAACATTCGCGTTTTTATTAGGTTCTGATACATTATTATTAGTTTAATATAGGTATATGCTGTAATATCTGATGTTATGTAAATATAAGTTCACCTTTTTTTGAGGGGTGACTTTGTTCGATTGGCTTAATCTACAGGACAGCTTACGCTACTTTTATAAAGATGTTTTGCTCCTTTTTCTTTTACGCTTCGTACTTCACATGTTGCAAAGATTCTGCTACTGGGTAGGAAGTAAGTCTAATCTTGGGTTTTTTCTAAAATGTGGGAATGATAAAATAATGTTTATCTTATGCGGAGAAGTATTCCAAATGTGTACCGCACTGTTTGTAATGGAACTTCTGTAAGTCTGTGTCCTTATTGATTGGACAAGGTACTTTCCTTTTCTTCGTGGACGATGGAGGAAATGTGCGTTTTAATAGAGCTAACGTGGGAATTTTACGCGCCCCCGTTGAGTAAACAGTGTGATTTATGAACTAGAAACACGCCTCAGCTGCCGCTGGAGTGCGTTGCGATCGCGTATACCACATTAGGGCCCACGTACCGTATGCACAAGTCGCATCGTTCCTGAGCGTTCAGCAGCACGTTGAACTTGGCACGATCAACATTAACGTTCGACAGCACGGTCCGTGTGCCGACGGCTTTAGGACTGACATTCTCTCACGCTGACCACTCAGCTACCGGGGGCGGACTACATATCCGGTGATGGTGATGACGTGTGTGAAGTTCCACCGACAAGCGACCACGTCTACCCGATGCCTCACTTTTTTTTTGTCAAGCAGTGTATATTCTTCAACTAATGGTGTCATCTAAAACTCTAGAGCTTATTGACTGTTACTTGCATTCTATTCTCATTGCACGTGCCTCTCCAGTGAGCAACTGTCGTGATGGGTATTCCAACACATAAAATAACGTTTTCCGTGATGTCACCTGTTGTAAGGAACGTGAAGAATATTTTCTCGTTGAACACAGTACTCTTCATGACGTTTGTTATACTTCTGAAAAATACGATTCAGTGAAAACCAATAATACTCTATGCTTACTTCGAATCACGCAAATGGTTTTCCACGCTAATTTTCGCATGAAATGGGAATTTCCCCACGAGAAGCGGCGCTTGCATATCTAAGCTGGCAATAACTGAGCACACTAATTCATAATTCATGCGCTACCTGGAAGGACGTGTACAGCACTCAAGGCCAGCTTCGAGGAAGCGGCATCAACTGGCGAATACTGTGCAGTCGATTTACGATGACGGAATGGTCACGTGACGGGATCTCCGCGCAGAGGTTCTGTTATTCCTGCCGTCCCGTCCCAGCCTGCTGCTGCTCCTCCTCCTCCTCCTCCTCCTCCTCCACCGCCCTGCAGAGTGCCGCACAGCCTTGCGAATATGATAAATGCACCCAAGGTCGCCCTCGTTGTTTATGTATTCAGGAGTTACGTGGGCAGCAGCCGGGCCTCAGGCCTTGGGGGCTCGTCCCGTCGTCGGTGCTTAGCAGAGCTCTGTGCGGTATGGAGAGGCTCTGAGCTCATTAGGCGCGGCAGGTAAACACGGCGTTTTAATATTAAAACGCTGCTTACGATAGTCAAAGAGTGTCTCCCTCAACAATTTTTACCGTCCTATATTAACAAATATGCCTGCAGCGTCGTAAGCTTCGGCGGCGATTCGAAGAACTGAACAGCACAAGTTCGAAAATATGTGTGCAAAGCATGTGTGATATATAGCAAAGATACATGAAATGAAACAGTAAAAATTGGGAATGTACTCGTAGAAGCAGCTGATGAGTTTTCTATTAAGGACAAGGGGATAAAATGGTTCAAATGGTTCTGAGCACTATGGGACTTAACTTCTGAGGTCATCAGTCCCCTGAAACTTAGAACTACTTAAACCTAACTAACCTAAGGACATCACACACATCCATGCCCGAGGTATGATTCGAACCTGCGACCGTAGTGGTCGCACGGTTCCAGACTGTAGCGCCTAGAACCGCTCGACCACCTAGGCCGGCCGGACAAGGGGATAACTAGCCTTGGACAACCGGGAAAAAATCCTTGACGACAAGTGGCTCCTGGAACCTAGTAGATAGGAAGAAAAATGAGAACTAAGGAAAAATTAAAATGGAAAGCAGAACGGGGAAATTCCAAGTCCAAATCATAACAAGAGTTGTGGGAACCAGGGGTACTTCTTTTGATAATATTTTTATAGACACATCAAGAGTTCGGAGGCATGCTGTAACTATATGTAGTTAAATCACAAGACTAATAAATGAAAAAGGAATTAAGGACATCGAAATATATTTCCGAAAATTGGCACTATGGACGCAACATACTGGGTGTTAATGAAAAATATAATATAGTCTGCAGCATAGAATTTACGAAAATAGTTGTCTTAAAGAATTAACCCGTGTAAGTAGATTAAATGACTCCAAACAGTCAGAAAACCACGCAGAATAAGAATCAACGGACAAGGGTAAAATCACTTTAGTACTGAGCTGTAAAATTTTAATGAAAATCGTCAGACAACCAAAGAAGATTAAGGCTGAATTTAGCGACCACTACGTGGTTATTACAGACGGAACAAGAGCTCGGATTTGGATTAAAATCAACAGGTCCTTTCAGAACAACTACTCTTATTTTGGCCTTAACCTATTTAGGAAACTCGCAATAAACCTAAATTTCTGCGGATATGATGTATCATTTCCCAGAATAGGAGTCCAGAACGTTACAGTTGTGTGTACACTGAACGACAAAGAATGTGTAGCACAGGGAAAACATGGTCGAATGTCACTGTAACCTAGTACACATACAAGGTGTCATAGGAGTTGCAGTTATCTGTGACAGGTAGAAACGTCAGTCACCATTAGTGTTGTTCGTGTTTAGTGTTGCTGCCGGGCCTGGTAGAGTGCATAAGGGTAAGATGGTAGGTGACTACTGTGAAGGAGACGGAGATGTCGCACAGGCGTGTGAGACATCGTTATAAAAAAAAAAAAAATTAAAAGAACATTCAAATGTGTGTGAAGTCTTATGAGAGTTAACTGCTAAGGTCTTCAGTCCCTAAGTGTACACATTACTTAACCTAAATTATCACAAACACACACACCCATGGCCGAGGGAGGACTCGAACCTTCTCCGGGACCAGCCGCACAGTCCATGACTGCAGCGCCCTAGACCGCTCGGCTAATCCCGCGCGGCCACCGTTATCAGCACAAAACACGTTTTGAAAACACCCCACTGTGGGGTCTCCATTTGGCCGGCTGGACGAATCGTGTAACTTCCAAATTTATTAGGCGCTAGGGTGTAACAGACACCCGATATTGGGCCGGCCGGTGTGGCCGTGCGGTTAAGGGCGCTTCAGTCTGGAACCGCGTGACCGCTACGGTCGCAGGTTCGAATCCTGCATCGGGCATGGATGTGTGTGATGTCCTTAGGTAAGTTAGGTTTAATTAGTTCTAAGTTCTAGGCGACTGATGACCTCAGAAGTTGAGTCGCATAGTGCTCAGAGCCACACCCGATATTGGACTGCTTGGCAAGACCTGGGAGTGTAAGATCAAGCCACATTTTAGTTCCTAGTTATCCTGTTATACTAATGTATCGCATCTGTAGATATCATGTAGCATTCAGTGAATAAAGCGGTAATGCAGAACACACACTATCAGGAGTAAGATTTCAGTTCCCACGCTGGCTGACGGAGCCTGTGGACCATATGGCATTGCCAGTGGAGGGTGGTGTGAGGCGCTGTGGCTGAACTTGTGGACGCCCGTTACGTAAGGCGTACCCAGGAGCAGATATAGATTCAGATCCCAATTTAGTAGTGACGAAGAGTAGGCTGATGTTTAAGAGATAAGTCAGAAAAAAATCGATAAGCAAAGAAGTGGGATACGGAAGTACTAAGGAATGACGAGATGCGCTTGAAGTTCTATAAGGCTATACATACAGCAATAACGAATAGCTTAGTAGGCAGTACAGTTGAATAGGAATGGACATCTATAAAAAGAGCAACCACAGAAGTTGGAAAGGAAAACATTCGTGCAAAGAAGTTAATTTCAAAGAAACCATGGGTAACAGAAGAAATATTTCAGTTGATTGATAAAAGAAGGAAGTACTAGAAAGATCAGGAAAATTCAGGAATACAAAAATACAAGTCGCTGAGGGATGAAATAAATAGGAAGTGCAGGGAAGTTAAGACCAAATGGCTGCATAAGAAATGTGAAGCAATCGAAAAAGAAATGATAGTCGGAAGGATTGATTCAGCATGTAGGAAAGTTAAAGGAACCTTCGGTGAAATTAGAAGCAAGAGTGGTAACATTAAGAGTGTAACCGGAATTCCATTGTTAAATGCAGAGGAGATAGTGGATAGGTGGAAAAAATACATTGATGGGCTGTATGGGGGGGGGGGGGGGGAGGGGAAGATTTGTCTGAGGTGATAGAAAAAGAAACATGGGTAGATTTAGAAGAGACAGGGGAGCCACTATTAGAATCAGAATTTAAGAGAGCTTTGAAGGACTTAAGATCAAATAAGGCATAAGGGATCGATAACATTCCATCAGCATTTCTAAAATCATTAGGGGAAATGGCAACAAAACGACTACGCTCTTTGGTGTGTAGAATGTATGAGTCCGGCAATATACCGTTGAAAGGTGGCTACACTGAGCCACAGCGCCAGAGATCGCTAGAGAGCATTGTTCCGCCGCCTCCACTGGCACAGTGATTATTGAGATGTGCTAGAAGTCAGTGCTTGTCCAGGACTCGTGGTAGTCAGTTCGTGTTGAGATGTGCTAGTAGGGAGTGCTTGCTGAGATGTGATACTGAAAAATTCTTGTTGAGATGTTGTAATAGCGAGTCGGTGTGGAGATATATTGTAATAATTTGAGTGCTTGTCATCAATATATGAAGGTAACGAAACTTGATTTATTTTTCATTATTTCCATGTTTTAAATAATGCGTCATTACAGGTTCAGTCAACAAAGCATCTGGCTTGTGTTCTTGTATTAGAGTGTAATTCTGGTTTTCTTGAGTAATTATGGTATTTTTATTTTCTTTAACTAATTCAGTATAAATGTTATTTAAAAATTCTTGTGTTATTGAAGAAGAACCGTGCCAGATGCGTACGTTGAGTCATACTTCCACACGCAGAACAGTTACACTTGTGCTTTGGTTTCGTAGGTTTTATAGTTGCTGGGGACTTAATTAATTAATTGTGTTAATGAAAATTTTCATTTCATTCTTTGTTGTTGTTCTATGCAGTCAGATAGCGTAATAATAACAGTCAGGGCCAACCGTTTACGAGACTTGCGTAATCGGACAGTACAGCGACTGAAAATTAAAATTATTTCCATTACATTTAATTAAGCCCACATGCACGTGGCGACCACTGCTTCGGATCGTCCCTTGGAATCTTCTGATTGTAAAAATAGTAGACAGTAGCATTGTTGTAGCAATTTGTAGTTTAGTAATTATAGTCTGTTTTGCATGTGTAGATTTGGTAATTGTCATTCTTATAATGGTTTTTTTTTCAGAATTTAATTTTGTTGTCTTGTATACGCGTTTGACAATTTAGTGCAATTATTTCAATTGTTCGATTAATCGTGTTTGAGGGAAACATTTCGTGTGAATGGTATTGTTGGAGATAAAGTGTCATTGTGTGTAATTTTCATATAGTGACGAGTTTTGTATATTTTGTAAATGATTACGCGATCAATGAAAAAGGCAAAAATGATGAATAGTGAGAATGACGAAATTGTTAACATGGCGAACTCGCCAACAGAGGAAAACAGTGTGATGAATAATGAAGTGGAAAACAATGTAATAAGTCGGGAAAATAGTCCAGAACCATTTCAAAATTTTTCTCAATCAGAAAATTTTCAGAATTCGAGATTAACGACAGAAGATTCTGAAATAGTATCGAACACAAATAGCTTTACAGCCATGACGAAGGAAACTGGTTTTGCGGGAAATGTTAGGGGCGAAAAGAATTTTGAACCATTTAATATGGAGCAGTTGATGGGTGCAATATTAAACTTGGGATCACAAATAGGAACAATTACAACTGATATGGGAACAATTAAAACAGAGATAGGAACAATTAAAACAGAGATAGGAACAATTACAACTGAGATGGGAACAATGGAAACACGGTTAGATTCACGACTAGGGACATGTTTCAAAAACATGAAAGATGAATTAAAGAAAGAAATTAGAGAAGAAGTACAACCGATTTTGAATGCTCACAATAATAGATTAATTGCAGTAGAGATTAGACAAAGGGAACAGGATAGAGAACAGGAGGAAAGAGATCGCGTGATAGTGCAGAAATTTTCAGAGTTAAATTTACAACGTGCACACGATAAGGAAGAAATATTTGAGAGAATCGAGGAATCCGTACCAAATGACAGATTAAATAACCTAACACAACAATATGAACAGTTAACTACCAAATGTGTCAACACTGAAACCCGAGTCGCGATACTTACGGAAGACGTAGGTAAACAGAAAGAAAAAATAGGTGACTTATCGGAAAGAGTTGAGGAGATTTCAGATAAATTGACAAATCTTAGTTTACATGGGGACAGAGATTCAGATGATACAGCACCATTGCCATTTGCAGAAACCGAAGAGTATCAGGACATAAATAAGCATGTTGAAAATCAGGGAAAATTTAATGAACGCGTGAAAAGGGAATTTGAGGCATTAAAAAAGCAAGTCAAACAAATTGAAGGCGAAATCGTAGGAAAAGACGGCAAAAGAGATTTAGAATCACAGATACCAGAGGGGTTTGAAGAAAATAATTTGTTTCATTTACGGGATGCAACAAGAGAGCGCCAGGCGCGCGAACTTGACAATAATCGACATTCAAACTGGGACAGACGCGGTAGGTCTTTGTCGCCGCGAGGCGGAAGCTTTGACTGTAAACACTTCTTGACTGTTCGGAAATTTCAGATCTTTTGCAATTCTAGGAATGACATACGTCCATGTTCATGGTTGGATCGGTTTACGTACGTACTTCCGCCAAATTTGCCACTAGGTCGCAAACTGAAATTTATGTGCAGCTATTAAAGTCCTCATGGGATTCACTACACTAAGTGAATATGTGCCGTAGCGATCACAGGGCCCCGAGCTGTAGTGGTGCTATTTCCCTTTTAGTTTTCTGCACCGCTGCTTACTCTTTCACTATTCTTTGCATCTATAAAAAACAATTCTTCTACTATCCATCTATCTAGAAAGTAGGTAAAGATTAACCGGATATGACGATTTTACCCAAAAGTGACTTTGGAAATTACCGTTTCGACTTACTATATTTGCTGCAGCATTCATTCGTAATTTAAATGAAATTTTACCTGTTTATCTTCGTGACAATATTACTTCACACGTTGACGACATTCTTATTGCTAAACGTTCTTGGAGTGAGCATAACAAAATTTTGGATTCATTATTACGTATTTTTGCACGAGTTGGCATGACAGTGAACTTGGAAAAATCTGAATTCGGTCGTTCTCAGGTGAAATTTCTCGGTCACATTATTTTTACAGAAGGTATTCTTCCTGATTCAGAAAAACTAGACGCTATTCGTAATTATGCTGTTCCTACCACAAAACGTGATATTCGTAGTTTCCTTGGTGTCTGTAATTTTCTTAGACGCTTTGTTAGATTGGATGATTTGGCCACACCTCATTTACACATTTCAGTTATGCGCACTTTGGTCCCAGAAAATGCTTTTATAAATTACGAGAAAATTGCTACTTCAGTAATATGGAAAAACGTATTCGATCTGTTCTAGCCAAATGCAAATTATGTCAAAAGGCTAAACCGCCAACTGTTTCTCACAGAGCACCGTTGTTTCCTATCATTCCAGCGAAATTAAAGGAGATGGCTGCAGTTGATTTGTTCGGTCCAGTGGTTCGATCTACTAATGGTTTTGCGTACATTTTCGTAGCAGTGGAATTGACATCAAAATATGTGTGTTTTACACCTTTACGCAAAGCAACAGCTCGTTCAGTATCTAATGCTTTCATCAAACATTTTCTTAAAGAAGTTGGTCATGTTGTTAAGGTTATATCAGATAATGGATCACAGTTTCGCTCTAAAATTTGGCTTCGTACTCTACGGCGTCGGAAAATTAAACCAATCTTCATTTCACTTTTTCACCCTCAGTCTAATGCTTCAGAGAGATGGATGAAGGAAATCAATAAATTGTGCCGTCTTTATTGTCATCAGAATCACAGAACTTGGGATCAGTATCTTCATATTTTTCAAAACATTCTGAATGAACTTCCAAATGACTCAACTTCTTTACCGCCTCTATTGATATTAAAAATAAAGCACCGATAAATCGCATTTCTGAAATAGTTCCTTTTCCGCCTTCACGGAAACTGCGGCATTCTGAAGTTGTCAACCTGGCTCTACGAAATATTGCATCTGCGGCTGCAAGAAGAGAGAAATCAGCTAAACGTCCTGGTCGTTTAAAAATCTTGTCAGTTGGTCAGAAGGTGTTAATTAAGTCTCATCGTTTGTCTCATAAAGGAAAAGGCTTGTGTCGCAAATTTTTTCTGCTTTATAACGGTACAAATAGAGTTCGCAAAATTATTCATGATAACACTGTTGAAGTAGAAACTCTTAAATCACGACGCTCTAAAGGAATACATCATATATCTAACGTAAAAATTCTTGTGGAATGACATACTTGTGAGAAACCAACAGTTTACGTAAACATGGAGAGAGTACAAGGATACCGCGCTGTGTTTTGGCGGCGGCACATACTCAAAGCAACAGTCAGTCTGCGCGCCGCACAAGGCAGTCGTTGACCGCAAACAATTACTTCCAACGTCACGCGCCTACAGCTGATCGAGCGCTCAGTGCGAATGCACTGACAGACGTAAACAAATACACAGTCTAATTTCTCGGATTAAATTCAGTATAAAGCTATGGTGACTTTATAAATTATGTTATTAACGTTCAGTATTTTTCAGGATAAGGTTGTATAAAGTATTTAAGACCTTCAGGTAAATTCTGTGCGTGTCCGACGTTAAGACGACTTGCTTTGGAGAAAATTTTCAGGAAGAATGTCATTTCGAAGAAGAAAGTAATAGACAAAAAAAAGGTAACGGTTAATTGAGTTTATTTTTCAGGTAACATAATTCCACTTAGGTACGTACTTTAGACGTAATTTGCTGCTCGCGATTACGTGATTCATACTTTGTGCTAATTTCATGTTCTATGAATTTACTAGTGAAGCGACGTGCTTACGCACATTTACTGATTTTGACAATTATTGATTAATGAACAGTGATTACTTGTGTATATTATGCATCGCTTGGCTGCTATGCTTTTTCACTGATGTCATATTTTTTTTTATTATGTGCCTGCTGTGCTTATTTATTTAAATTATAATTGTCACCTGATTAGTTGTGCTGTTATGTATGTAGGTTACACTTTGTGATTTATCTGCTTGCGCCTTCATGTGTACTTATTAAGATTACATATGAACATTTATTTGCTTATGTCGATGTGATGCTAATGACCTGTTTATTGTGTAAGGCATGTTTGCTGCTGTGCGTATGGATTGCATATTTACACGTTTCTGTTTTGTTGTCATAACTACTCTTCAATTTAGAATATAGAAATGCTGATATACTGTGTACGTACATAGAGTTTAGGTCACACTATTGTATTAATTATAGATTGTTCGCTTGGCAGAGCCTCGTTGTAAGAATTGTGCTGCATCCACTTGTTGACATTCTGTTCTCTACTGGTATATTTACTCGCTATTGCATGTTTTGCTTACGCTCAGTGCCTTATATTTTTAAGATAAGAAAATGAACTGCTATAATTCGACGAACGACATTAGTACAAGAAAGTCATAGAAGTCACATGAGCTGAGGTTTTATGGAATCTGTATAAATTTATGCTAATAGGAAGGAAGCTAACGACATGACAGACCAAAACTAGGTTTAGACCATTGACAGTATTACACTGCATTTTCGTGAGCAATTGAAATAGGAAGTGACACTTGACACAAAAAATACTCCACATGTTTGCTTCTGCTATGATTCTTGAAGTGGTGTACACACTGTGAAATATTATGATCATTCACACTCCGTAATCGTAGTTAATTACTGAGAGTTAATCGAACTGAAGTCTGTTAGAGGTCATGTATGCATTTCTTTTATTTAATGATGGACAAGGAACCAAAATGTATCTTATAATTTATAATGAGTAGAAAATTTGGGTCAGATGGATTACACAGAGGTTGTGTGTGGACACTGTGTCTTCGGATTGTATGGGATGATGAATTGAAGTTGCACTTGGATTTTGTCTGTACTTGTTCGAGGAGACTGACTAGAGGAAAGAGTTGTTATGGAAGTGAAATGATATTGGTGCTGAGGTTTATATGTATCGACGTATTATTGAGGTATTGAGATTAGGTGAAGTTGATGATTATTGGAGTTTTGGTGGATAAGAGGTAAAGTAAATGAGGAGCATATTGTTTTTGTTGGTTTATATGGAACAAGGAGGATGAAGATGGCGGACTAGAACACTCAAGTAGAAAGAAGATTGCCTACACACACACTTTGTCAAATCGCTAAGCAGTATATACTTTTTTTTTGAGAGAGGAAGTATTTGCATATATTGGCTCACTGACAGTTGTTCAGCAACAGTACATTTTGATCTGGCTTGGCAAACATTGGTCTTGACATGATGACTATGACATTGACTAACTATTATTGACTGTTATACATTGCTGCCACTACTACTTCATACACATGATGAACATAAAATTTTGACAGAATTGCATTTACACAGTTAACACTATTCAATTACACAGTAGCACTAATGTGGATGAAAGATGAGTGAGTGTGTTTTGTGTGTTTTCCGTTTATAATCCCAGAGAAGTGATCCCAACCTATCTCCTAAATATTATTTCACTTGTTTGTTGTGGCTTGCACTGACATCCATAAATATTATAGGTTAACTGTTATTGTGTACTGTAATAGTTAATGTGACAATTACCTGATATCATTTGTGTGTTTATTATGATTTGTATGTTTAGTGTAAGAGCATTGATTATATTTTGTTAAAGAAATTGTATGTGCATTCAAACTATTGTTCATGACTGAACTGTCTCAGTAGTTATGGTGAATAGTATGGACTGTTACTTGCACCTTTTCTACATGATTGGTGCTACAAGGATATGTTTAATTTCTGCTGATGAACTGTGTGATCAGTGATTGTAAAAAATTATGGACTGTTACTTGTACCTTTTCTATAATATTGGTGCCACTAGGACATGTTTAATTTCTGCTTATAAACTCTGATGAACAGTGTGATCAGTGGCAGTGTATTTTATGGAACTGCTTCTGCTGAGAAATGTGACTTGTTGCTGTGTGCACCTGATCAACATTGCTGGTGCCACTAATGGACTGCTTCTACTGAAATGGTGTTACTTGTTGGTGTCTGCACCTGCTCAACATTGCTGGGTGCCACTGATGGATTGCTTCTACTGAAATGAAGTCACCTGTTACTGTGTGCACCTGATCAACATTGCTGGTGCCACTGATGGACTGCTTCCACTGAAATGGTGTCACCTGTTGATGTCTGCACCTGCTCAACATTGCTGGGTGCCACTGATGGACTGCTCCTACTGAAATGATGTTACTTGTTGATGTCTGCACCTATCCAACATTACTGGGTGCCACTGATGGACTGCTTCTACTGAAAAGATGTCACCTGTTGATGTCTTCACCTACTCAACATTGCTGGGTACCACTGATGGACTGCTTCTATTGAAAAAATGTTACTTATTGGTATTTGCACCTGTTGACCATTGCTGGGTGCTACTGCTGGAACTGTCAACTGCTTATTCTTGGGCTATGGAAAGCGTTTATGTGAATATTTGTATAAACTGATTTTTTGTGTATTACTGTTTGTGGAAAGTTATGAGACTCTTACCTGCACATATTCGTCATTGCTGACGCTATTGATTGAACTGTTTAACCACATAATACTTGTATAAACTGTTATGTAAAGTCACATGTATGAAAGAATTTGTATTGCTTACTGTATTCTATATAATAGGTTATTGAAAGGTCAGTGCAAAGCCAAAATTTTATCTAGTTATATGATATTTACGTATTAATATTATCTTTTATTTTTGTCTATATTTTTTTGACGAATTTGGTGGTATTTTCACCACCAATGCTGGCAAAAATACCATCAAATTCTAGCCGTGGAGGAAGGGCATATGAAAGGTGGCTACACTGAGCCACAGCGCCAGAGATCGCTAGAGAGCATTGTTCCGCCGCCTCCACTGGCACAGTGATTATTGAGATGTGCTAGAAGTCAGTGCTTGTCCAGGACTCGTGGTAGTCAGTTCGTGTTGAGATGTGCTAGTAGGGAGTGCTTGCTGAGATGTGATACTGAAAAATTCTTGTTGAGATGTTGTAATAGCGAGTCGGTGTGGAGATATATTGTAATAATTTGAGTGCTTGTCATCAATATATGAAGGTAACGAAACTTGATTTATTTTTCATTATTTCCATGTTTTAAATAATGCGTCATTACAGGTTCAGTCAACGAAGCATCTGGCTTATGTTCTTGTGTTAGAGTGTAATTCTGGTTTTCTTGAGTAATTATGGTATTTTTATTTTCTTTAACTAATTCAGTATAAATGTTATTTAAAAATTCTTGTGTTATTGAAGAAGAACCGTGCCAGATGCGTACGTTGAGTCATACTTCCACACGCAGAACAGTTACACTTGTGCTTTGGTTTCGTAGGTTTTATAGTTGCTGGGGACTTAATTAATTAATTGTGTTAATGAAAATTTTCATTTCATTCTTTGTTGTTGTTCTATGCAGTCAGATAGCGTAATAATAACAGTCAGGGCCAACCGTTTACGAGACTTGCGTAATCGGACAGTACAGCGACTGAAAATTAAAATTATTTCCATTACATTTAATTAAGCCCACATGCACCGTCTGACTTTTGGAAAAGTATCATCCCCACAATTCCGAAAACTGTAAAAGCTGACAAGCGCGAGAATTATTGCACAATCGGTTTAATTGCTTATGCATCCAAGTTGTTGACAAGAATAATATACACAAGAATGAAAAAGGAAATTTAGTATGTGTTAGATGACGATCAGTTTGGATTTAGTAAAGGTAAAGGCAATTCTGACGTTGCGGATGATAATGGAAGCAAGACTAAAGAAAAACCAAGACACGTTCGTAGGATTTGTCGACCTAGAAAAAGCGTTCGGCAATGTAATATGGTTCAACATGTTCGGAATGCTGAGAAAAATAGGGGTGCGCTATAGAGAGAGACGGGTAATATACAATATACACTCCTGGAAATTGAAATAAGAACACCGTGAATTCATTGTCCCAGGAAGGGGAAACTTTATTGACACATTCCTGGGGTCAGATACATCACATGATCACACTGACAGAACCACAGGCACATAGACACAGGCAACAGAGCATGCACAATGTCGGCACTAGTACAGTGTATATCCACCTTACGCAGCAATACAGGCTGCTATTCTCCCTTGGAGACGATCGTAGAGATGCTGGATGTAGTCCTGTGGAACGGCTTGCCATGCCATTTCCACCTGGCGCCTCAGTTGGACCCGCGTTCCTGCTGGACGTGCAGACCGCATGAGACGACGCTTCATCCAGTCCCAAACATGCTCAATGGGGGACAGATCCGGAGATCTTGCTGGCCAGGGTAGTTGACTTACACCTTCTAGAACACGTTGGGTGGCACGGGATACATGCGGACGTGCATTGTCCTGTTGGAACAGCAATTTCCCTTGCCGGTCTAGGAATGGTAGAACGATGGGTTCGATGACGGTTTGGATGTACCGTGCACTATTCAGTGTCCCCTCGACGATCACCAGTGGTGTACGGCCAGTGTAGGAGATCGCTCCCCACACCATGATGCCGGGTGTTGGCCCTGTGTGCCTCGGTCGTATGCAGTCCTGATTGTGGCGCTCACCTGCACGGCGCCAAACACGCAGACGACCATCATTGGCACCAAGGCAGAAGCGACTCTCATCGCTGAAGACGACACGTCTCCATTCGTCCCTCCATTCACGCCTGTCGCGACACCACTGGAGGCGGGCTGCACGATGTTGGGGCGTGAGCGGAAGACGGCCTAACGGTGTGCGGGACCGTAGCCTAGCTTCATGGAGACGGTTGCGAATGGTCCTCGCCGATACCCCAGGAGCAACAGTGTCCCTAATTTGCTGGGAAGTGGCGGAGCGGTCCCCTACGGCACTGCGTAGGATCCTACGGTCTTGGCGTGCATCCGTGCGTCGCTGCGGTCCGGTCCCAGGTCGACGGGCACGTGCACCTTCCGCCGACCACTGGCGACAACATCGATGTACTGTGGAGACCTCACGCCCCACGTGTTGAGCAATTCGGCGGTACGTCCACCTGGCCTCCCGCATGCCCACTATACGCCCTCGCTCAAAGTCCGTCAACTGCACATACGGTTCACGTCCACGCTGTCGCGGCATGCTACCAGTGTTAAAGACTGCGATGGAGCTCCGTATGCCACGGCCAACTGGCTGACACTGACGGCGGCGGTGCACAAATGCTGTGCAGCTAGCGCCATTCGACGGCTAACACCGCGGTTCCTGGTGTGTCCGCTGTGCCGTGCGTGTGATCATTGCTTGTACAGCCCTCTCGCAGTGTCCGGAGCAAGTATGGTGGGTCTGACACACCGGTGTCAATGTGTTCTTTTTTCCATTTCCAGGAGTGTATACAAGAACCAAGAGTAATAAGAGTGGATGGCCAAAAACTAAATGCTCGCATTAAAAAGGGTGTAAGACGGGGATGTAGCCTTTCGCCCCTACTTTTCAATCCGTACATCATTCCTATCCTGAGTGAAAGTGAGAAGAATTACATAACTGCTGAATGGAATGGACAGTCTAATGAGTACAGAATATTGATTGAGAGTAAATCGAAGAAATGTGAAGCAGCAGAAATGAGAACAGCGAGAAACTTAACATCAGGGTTGATAGTCACGAAGTAGATGAAGTTAAGGAAGTCTGCTACCTAGGCAGCTAAATAACCAATGACGGACGGGGCAAGGAGGGCATCAAAATCAGACTAGCACTAGCAAAAAGGGCATTCCTCGCCAAGAGATGTCTACTAGTATCAAACATATACCATAAATTGAGGAATAAATTTCTGAGAATAACCGTTTGGAGCACAGCATTGTTCGGTAGTGTAAAACGGACTCTGGGAAAGTCGGAACAGAAGAGAATCTAAGCATCTGAGATGTGCTTCTACAGACTATAACACTACTATGCCGTGAAACACGCTAATGTTACCCACTGAGAGAATTTCAGACTTCGACCTGCGTGTGTCTAAAGGAAAAGGGTATCGGACTATAATTTAAAATTTTTGAAGTTAACAGAAAAACCAAACGGGCTTTAACTTTGGGAATTAACGAAGTGTTAAAAATCGTAAATGAATGAAAAAAATAAACTGTCGCCAGCCTAATTAGGCACATTAATTTGGAAATATATATATGAGAAAATTGGATATTAGCTATTGAAGTTAGTTCTGTTGAGAATTCCCTTTGAATAGCACATAGGATACAAACTGACACAGTGCACTCTGTACTGTGTGTAGCAGCAGTTACCAATAAAACACACACCAGTAAATTATGCGGAGCAAAACTGCACCGAGCTCATACTAATGACAGCCACACTCAAGAGCATTATTTAATCAAATGCTGAAACATCACTGCATGAAGTGCAGACATAATTTTGGACATGAGGGGCTTCTATCTTGACTGACTTGGAAAACACAAATAAAGATGAAGAACATCTTAAATATACTGCTTAAGCTCCTCTGCATGTAGCAGATTTCCTTAGTAACAGTTATAGTTCAATTTTTTTAATAGGTGGAGAATATGATGGAGACCCATAAACTGGTATAGTTTCACTAACCAAGGATCTTTGATCGTTGCAATAGAAAATACTAACTCTAGAAGCTAATCATTCTCTTAAATTACTTTGCAAGGTAATAAAATACAACACTGGGCTTAAGTAACTTGAAAAGGAACCATTCATGATAGGTACCAAAACTACACTATCTCTGAAAATGTGCTATCTTCACCTCTAAGAGTACCACCGTAAATCTGTTCATTAAACATTTATATGTACTTGAACTTTTAATCACCTGTGAAGCAGGTATTCTTGGCAATAATGTTTACACAATATTACACTGTAATCCTACAAAACTATATTTTATAATAAACTAAGAATAATTTAGCAAAAGCCTATCCAACTTCACTTTTGTGGTTTTAGCTTTTAAATAATAAAGGTTTTCATGTTCCTGTAAATTGATCTTTAAATTTTTTACTTCAACTTCCTACCTTAAAAATTTCACTTGGAGTAGTTCCTTAATAAAGCATCCAAATGTTACTCTTACTTTGACTTTTGCTACTCCTTTTACTTTAGACAAAAATATCACTTTTAAACACATGAATTGTTCACTTAAATCAGGATACTCTGTTTTAATAGCACTTAGATAAGGACCTGCGTAGGATCGTGGTCAGGATTGATGTTATGGTTTCGAACACGAATTGATTATTATTTAAACAACATACAAATTAACTCGTCCATGCCCATATACAGTACTTAACTGAATCTATGATGTCTGTGAAGCAGTGTCGAAGTTTGGTGTCAGGCGGAATGGCGGCTAACTGTACTCACGGCTCTTGATGTGGGAATGCTCTATCTCTTCTTGGCGTCGGATTTTCAACATATTAGAGCCATTTATTATTCCGTGAATACCAACTAATAGCCAGATCCGCATCCGAGGTAAATCCCTTCTAATGCAGCCTCCAATTGCCTCTCTTAGCACCTTCGAGGTGTACCGTACTAAGGCTAGCCACACAATGTGCGCCGTTCACACAAAGGAGCCGCTCAGTTCGACCGCCAAACCCACCTTTTACATCGCGCCGTGCCACTTTCGTTGCGGAGGGATTTCCCTACAGCGTCTACATGTTACAAATACAAGTGCCCTAAGCATGAACCAGCTTTTAACAAACATACTTTTCTTCATAAACATATTCATATTATAATAATTTAAAATTTCAACATATTATTTTGCTTTTTTCGTATGTAAATTACAAAACTCTAATTTTTTTGCCATATATCAAGGAGTTTAGACAACACAGAATGCACACTGCATAAGTTGCAGATACACAGTTACTTAAAATAAATCTACTCCTAATCGATATAATTGTTACACGACGAATGTTGAAAATTAGGTGGACTGATAAGGTTAAAAAATGGTTGAAATGGCTCTGAGCACTATGGGACTTAACAGCTGAGGTCATCAGTCGCCTATAACTTAGAACTGTTTACACTTACATAACCTAAGGACATCACACACATCCATGCCCGAGGCAGGATTCGAACCTGCGACAGTAGCGGTCGCGTGGTTCCAGTCTGAAGCGCCTAGAACCGATCGGCCACACCGGCCGGCCGACTGACAAGGTAAGGAATGAGGAGGTTCAGCGCAGAATCGGAGAGGAAAGGAATATGTGTAAAACACTGAGAAGGAGAAGGGACACGATGACAGGGCATCTGTTAAGACATCAGGGCTGACCTCCATGATACTAGAGGGAGTTTTAGAGGGCAAAAACCGTAGAGGAAGACAGAGATTGGACCGTATCCAGCAGATAATTGAGGATTTAGGTTGTAAGTGCTGCTCTGAGATGAACAGGTTGCCAGAGGAGAGAAATTCGTGGCGGGCCGTACCAAACCAGTCAGAAGACTGATGACTTGAAAAAAAAAAGAATATAAAACAAATGATGCTTACTGTTATAAATTGTCACATAAATGCAGCACAGCATTGAACGTTGGCGACTACAGTGTTAGATCTACTGAGCACAATATCCTTTGATCGACAAAGTTGGCACCGAGAGAAATTAAAATGTTATTAATTCTTATTACAGCGACCTCTACCGATTCTAGGGAATCGAGAAGCCATGAAAGTTTGGGCCCGCTGCACCTGTATTGAGCATACGGACATGCGGACTGCACTGGAACAGAGGTGATGAGCTGAACCACCTTATTTGGTTATACCCCATAATAAACAATAGCTTCAAACCGAATTTTATTCTGTTAATACCTACACTTTCAAGTATCAGTTGATTGAACTGGCAATTTAGTTTTCTGATAAAAACAGCCTAATGCATGAAATCCGTCAATAACGCTTTAGAATTCTTGTAAAAAATGTATTATTTGTTACGATAATGCATGGAAAATACATGTTTCTAGACTTCAGGATGATACACTCGATTGCTTAACATAATCTTAACGAGTGGATGCAGGAGAGCACTTGACACAAAAACTTCGCAAGAAATCACGTAAATTGTAGTTAATCTATTATTCGTTAAATACAATATGCCTAACGTTCAGGATCTTCCAATACAAACAGCTATAGACAAGGAGTGGTAAACAGTCTAGATGACTGTTTTACAAAATCAGATTACTCTGAATATAACTGCCGTATCAAAGATCTCCATAATCATTGCACAATTTACCCTGTGAGAATTGATATTGTGCCTCAGAAGAAGCGTAGAATTGGTTAGACGCCCTTATTGTCGATGACTTACCGCCATTGCTCCGTGCTCGTACTGCATTTCACGAATTTCTTAAGATGGGATGGACATATTCATGTTGCTCGCCGATCGCCTCGTCTCGAACTGTTGCTCAGCAACGATAAGAGTAGCCACAGGGACTCCTATATTGTTGAGAACTGTGTCCCATCGCGATACGTGTTATTTACTCTTAGAGGACACGCGGAAACTGCGTCCCATCGCGATACGTGTTATTTACTCTTAGAGGACACGCGGAAAATAATCAGCGCATAATTAGGAAAACTATCCAGCGATAGTATAGGGTGTAACTAGGCTATGGAATTTGGGGCTATGGTCCGTGACACCAGAGCACAAAGAGGACGTAGGAAAGGAGGAAATAGTAAAAGAGAAGCTGAAAACGGAAAGGAAAATGGGAAATTTGGTTAAGTACATCACTTTAGCGACAGAACCCTGATTCTACGCCATATAAACAGACATTTGTTCTGATAATACTATTGTCGATTCTCACGAATTCAGATCAGGTTTATTCCCTGTATTTATAATGTTATCTTATTTCACATGAGGTCTCTACAAGGAAACTGGCACAGTTCTTTGTGTTTCTTAACAGAGATGTAACATTAAATTAATTATGTTGTTTAGATTTTGCTTGTTGACAACTGACGATGTGATTTAGTTCTTGGTTACGTTCCATCTACAAAGTGCGAAATGACATCACCACAGAACATAACAAGAAACAGCAGGGCGTAGTCAGTCTCACATAAGCCATGCGCCCGAACATTTGTAGACAAGATACAGAGGCGGTAAGAAATAGAGGAAAACGAGAAATCGGAAAAGTGCATAGGGAGAATGTCTTGTATAATTTTAAACGTGTTTCTTCGATTGCACCACAGAAAATAAATTTTATTTACTTAGTCTTTTATTTCATATGACTTGTTTCAGAACATCATATTATCGAAAGTCATTTCTTGATATATTCATGAATGTTAATAATAAAGAACAAAAAGTACGTTAATATGATGTAGCCAAAAGAAAAAGAAACAATTGTTTTCTGCTTTTAGCTACTTTATTTCACATTAATTCTCCTGATCTTCTCCAGAATTAATTTTCACTCTGCAGCGGGGTGTGTGCTGATTTCATATTTCATAACAAATGAAAACTTTTTACCGAAGCGGGTCTTGAACCTGTGACCTTTGCCTTTCACGGGCAAGTGGTCTACCGACTGAGCGATCCAAGCACAACTCAGAATGCTGGGCCATCCTTATTCCCACAGTCTGCTTCCCTGTTAGGCTTATTCATGGTACAGAGAATCAGCTGGCTGATGCCCTGAGTAGAATGTTTAGTGACAGTGAGCAGGTTGCGAAGTACATGAAGCAGCCAGCAGAGTGCAACTTGGCTGTTCTCAGCGAAATCCTTGAGTTATTTCTGTATTTGGTCGAACAATAGGCAAAGGATCCCAAGCTTATTAGTACTGGCAAACAGTTTATGCAGAGGGTCGAGTTAGCAGCCTATAGCTTTTGTAAAGTATGGCTTTGCTACCACGCGAGAGGGGATGATAAATTGAAAATATGTCTGCCGGCTAATTTAGTGCCTACCGTTTGCCGCTGTTTCCATCTGTCAGTCTGCATGGGCTATCTGGGCGTCTTTAAGACTATATCTAAGATTAAGGAGCATTAACTTGGCCAATTCTCTATTCTGGCATCTGCAAGTTAAAGTTACAGGAATGTCAATGTGTGAAACCCAATCCAAATACCAGGCAAGGCTTGTTTCAGTCTTTATGGGGATGATAAGCCTATGAATAAGTTATTTACTGATTATTTGGGTCCGTTACCACGTACTAGGAATGGTAGCAAATATGTGTTTGTGGTCGTCGCCGCATTTAGTCATTTTTCATGGCTGATCCCCAGTAAGGCTATGAATGTGGGCTCACATTAGACTATTTGGGAAGCATTCCTGCACGTTTTGGTCCACCAAGGGTTTTCATTAGTGATAATGCACCTGCTGTTGTTCCTAGGTAATTCAGGCATTTTTGCTTTCATAATGCTGTTAAACATGCACCACGATTCCCCATTATCCACAGCCTATTTTTTTTTTCTTTTGCCGAGCGAGGCAGTCACAACTTAACTGGCTAAATTTTGCGTTCGATACACCAGTGCACGAACCACATAATGCCGTTCCAGCAAACTTGGTTTCAGCCTATCCCATTAATTCTCCCATTTCCAATCTGTAGGGAGTAAACGGCCTCCTCCCTGAGATGGTGGATGCCACCAACATCAGAAATAACTGGAATAGGGCCTTCAACAACATTCAATTGGTTCACCACTGGCAAGCAGAAGGGTAAAATCGTGGGAGGCGTCCTATCTCTCTTAAAATTGGCGACTAGGTCCTTGTTAAAAACTTTTAAATGTGTAGTAGAGCTACACGCAAGATTAAAGCTAAGATGCCCCTAAAATTTGTTGAGACATTCCGAACTGTTAAGACACCCACCCCAGTCTCGTTTTTAGTTTAGAATGTGGCTATAGGGCAGCAAGCTCGGGTTCATGTAAGCCAGATCAAGGCTCCACCGTGAGGTAAAGCCCCCCCCCCCTCCCTCACCCCACTCACTTCCCCATTACCGTGGCCTTGTTTAAGTGGGGCAGGAAGAGCCACTTTGCTGGTTGCTCAGTCACGAGTGCAACAGCTCGACTTGATTTTACGTGTGCTATCGTTCGCCTAAAGTAGCCAGCAACTGCTCTGGTGGCGCCGCTGTAGGGTTTTGGCGAGGCTTCTTCCAGCAGTGAGCTGAGGCCCTTGCAAAGGGGGTCGACCGGCGAAGCTAAATAGTGAAATTTTGCCCCATAACTGTAACTCGTGGGCGGCATCAGTAAACGTTTAATCTGTGGAGTTGCTCGCAGCGTCCGTAAGGAGTGTAGGCGCAGCTGTGGTAACGCTGATGTCAGAGTCTGCTAAGTGCCAGGGGCAAACCTGATTCTCACGCAGCTGTGGGTAGCCTGTGTGTCCCCGTATCCGGCACCACTTGTGATTTACGTGACGCGATAGTGTCTGGTAGAGCTGAGTCATTTGTTCGACGTCGACTGTACTTACGATACAATATTACAGTGCTTCTGTTACTCCGAATTACGATGCAAAGTTCCTTCGGACATGCAAGCTACGTGATTAGGAATAACACAGGCACCACACGGTCGTATTTATCCGCCGTCTCTGGGCAAGCGACTTCCAAGTAAAATGTCTCCTCTGTACGGGAACATACATAATGGATGTACGAGTACAGGATGTGGACACATGGTTGACTACATATGGGAGTTTGGGTCTGGCCGTGACTTGGGCTCGAATAGCCAAATGGTGAGGCGCCCGCTCGCGATAAGGGGGAAATCCGGGTTCGAATCTCAATTCGGCACAAATTTTCATTGTCATTCGTTTATACAGCTGATGGTTGTCCATATTCGAATATGTTTGATGTATACCGAACGTACTTCGTCATTTTGGGAAAAGGTGTGACCTGGTACACTATACAATAAATGGCTCTGAGCACTATGGGACTCAACTGCTGAGGTCATTAGTCCCCTAGAACTTAGAACTAGTTAAACCTAACTAACCTAAGGACATCACAAACATCCATGCCCGAGGCAGGATTCGAACCTGCGACCGTAGCGGTCTTGCGGTTCCAGACTGCATCGCCTTTAACCGCACGGCCACTTCGGCCGGCCACTATACAATATGGTGGCCGCAGGTGAGTAGGTCGTTTGCGGAAACTGTTGACCCAAACTGCTGGACGCATCGTTCGGCAGGGTGCTGTTTGCAAAAGGTGAACATAGCGTGTGTTCGATGCAGGAGCCATTCGCCTGAGAACGAGCTGTTTGCCTCAGCCACTATATCCGCGTGTTATTGTTCTAACGTTTCACGAGAAATACCATTTGCATATTTTATTGTGATTTCAATTATCAGTTTCTGATGACCATTGTGATCTTTGCTTAACTGAAGTTGTTGAACACTAATCTCAGCACGAACCGTAAGTTGTGGGACTCAAATTTCTTGTTAATCTCATTATGAACTGTTGTGCACTATCACAGCTTCATTTCATGATTGTTGGTCATTACCACGTAACCTGTTTGCTATAAATTATTTGTCCGCTGTGGTGTAGCAACAGAGTTACTGACTTTCCACTAAAGTTTAGATTAGTTAAATTTATAAAACTGAAGTTTTCCAGTAGGTCAGTGTTATTTAAATGTTCTGAAACAGTGCATTATCTACAGTAGAGATCTCAGGTCTTAAATTTTACTTGTTGCTTAATTTTTAAGGTCCCTTGTGTTAAAAATTTTTACTATTACAGCTAAACTTAAAAGTTTAATTATTTAAGTTCTTTTTGCTCTTTTGTGAAAAGGAATCCTTAGAATTTCCCGATCTAAGTCATCGTGGCATATTCCGGCTTGCCTTAAGATTTAATGTTTTGCATCTTTTACTATCCACTTTTTCTCTGTTTCGCTGCGGTAATGGACTCTCGAGTCCGGAATGACCAGTGAGTAAGTATGTAGGTAAGTAAGTTGTGCCTTAACTGTCCAAGGGGGCAATCTGAGAATCCGTTCCCTGTGCGTCGGAACTGCATCATTGTAAAATTAAATTTGAAGTGCTCTTCCTATAATGAAATCCTGAATTTGGTAATGTGATGTAGTCTTCTTTGTTCATTATTCACTTGTGCTGGATGTTCTCAAGGATTAATAAAGAGACTGTTTAATTCTGTTAAACATTTTCGTGGCTTAGGCGCTTACCGCTCAACCTAAATCCTCGCTCCACGCCAATCTACATGTGGCATCATCTGTAGGTTGACAAAGATGATAGTGCGAGCGGTACGACGTCAAAAATGTCATATATAATGAACTGAGTGACGTACACTGTGTAGACATATGTGAGAGACATTAGCCTAACATAACCAGTATATTTTGATGAAGATTATAAATTATAAATTTCTTGATCTATGGTAACTATGTAAGTAAAACTGCCTGTTTCATTAGTGATTTGTAGATGATTCATGCTATTATATCACAAAGCCACTGTTACTCTTAACATGGCACCCCTAGGCAAAGTAGCTTAAAGTACAAAAGCAATCTGTATGCTGGGCCAGCTGGACTATATAGTGATGGAAACAGACCAGATGCATCAGCAGTAAAGCAAGAAGACAAGCAGGACGGAAAAGAAGGTAATAAGCAGAGGCAGGAAATATATTATAGAATATCCATTATATTAACTGAGAGTCACGTAGATGCAGTTGAATATTGCTGAGAGAGATCAGTAACGTGGAATGGTTAACGGAAGTTACTTTTAATTGAGTTCAGATTATTATTTATTATCTCCATTATCATTTCGGGTAGACCCTACTGCAAGAGGAAATATTAAAAGCAGATCGTGATGAAGATTCCAGCCGAGTTTCATTCCTTTCGTGGTCAGTGCTAGTCGTGAAAGTCTTATAAATCGACGCAAACTTTTCATTTGCCGTTGGTTCGTCTTCAAACCTTCCATACTCCACACAGGCTCTTCCGCGATTCGAAGGAATTAGCAATCTTGGGAGAAAAAAGAGCGGAGACTTCCACTTAAAGGCTGCGACAAGGCTGTTACTGAAATGAGGAACTCTTATTTTTACTCTTCAGTCACTGCGTTGAACTGTAACCCGAAGTGGTACTCGAATTCGGATACCTGCAGACTCAGAATTCCGCTTTATCCTTCTCCAAGAGCAGTTAGTCCCGTATACCACGGAAGAGCCCCTGTGGGGTTTGGGAGATGTAAATTTGCGACACGTTGAAGCTCTGAAGCGGGAGCGCAACAGGCAGCGCACATATTCTCGTAACGAGACACAGTCCTACATCCACAACTACATCTACATCTCTGCGAATCACACATAAGTGCCTGGCAGAGCGTTCATCGAACCACCTTCACAATAAGTCTATATTAATCCAATCTCGTACAGCACGTGAAAGAAAAGGAACACCTATATCTTTCCGTGCGAGCTCTGATTTCCCTTATTTCATTATGATGATCATTTCTCCCTACGTAGGTTGGCGACAACAAAATATTTTCGCATTCGGAGGAGAAAGTTGATGATTGAAATTTCGTGAGAAGATTCCGCCACAACGAAAGGCGCCTTTGTTTTAGTGATGTCCAGCCCAAATCCTGTATCATCTCAGTGACACTCTCTCCCCAATTTTTCGATAAGGATCCCACACGCGAAGCAGTATTTTTTCTAAAAGAGGACGGGCAAGCGTAATGTAGGCAGTCTCTTTAGTACATCTGTTACATTTTCTAAGTGTCCTGCCAATAAAACGCAGTCTTTGGTTATCCTTCCCCATAACATTTTCTATGCGTTCCTTCCAATTTAAGTTGATCGTAACTGTAATTCCTAGGTATTTAATTGAATTTACGGCCTTTAAATTTGACTGATTTATCGTATAACCGAAGTCAAACGGATTCCTTATAACCCTCATGCGGATGACTGCACACTTTTCGTTATTAAGGGTCAATTGCCAATTTTCGCATCACACAGATATCGCTTTTAAATCCTTTTGCAGTTTGTTTTGATCTTCTGATGACTTTATTAGTCGATAAAGGACAGCGTGATCTACAAACAACCTAAGATGGCTGCTCATATTGTCTCCTAAATCGTGTATGTAGATGAGCAACTGCAAAGGGCCTATAACAGTACCTTGGGGGACGCCAGAAATCACTTCTGTTTTACTCTATGACTCTCCGTCGGTTACTTCGAACTGTGACCTCTCTGACAGGAAGTCACGAATCCAGTCACATAGTGGAGACGATATTTCATAAGCACGCAACTTCACTACTAGGTGCTTGTGTGGTACAGGGTCAATAGCCTTCTGGAAATCTACAAATACGGAATGAATTTGAAATCCCTTGTCAATAGCACTGAATATTTTTAATGAGTAAAGAGATAGTTGTATTTCATAACAATGAAGCGTCTTATCACGATGGTTGACCATAGCTTAGCGTTCCGGCCCTGACGAACAATTCAGTTTCGACCTGCCACCACGTCATTGTCTGCCAATTTGGGCCCGGCACAACGCTCTCCCAGCCGTTATCGCCTTCGCAGACTTTGGAGCACCTGTTTTTCACTCGGTTCAAATCACAAGATCGACTGCACACCATTTCAATTGTCCTACCAAGGAAAAATCCCTACAGGTACCTGAAATCGATCCCGAGTCTGCCGTATTTCGATTAGGCACGCTGATAGCTCAGCCACTGAGGATAACATCGCAACGAATCAATACCATGGAGAAAAAGCTGATGAATTTACCGACGTGTTTCCTGACAAGGAGCTTACCATGATCTGCAACTTAAAAGGGCTGAAAAGCATTCATTTAGGGTTTTAGCATATTCAGGACTCATGTTCTGACGTGCCTAACTTCTCATTAACAGAAGCCGAGTCATATGTCTATGCTTCTCTTCACCTGAAGAGGAAAAGAATCGTCTCGGTGTCTCCATAGAATCCCACCAGGAAACCAGAGTCGTGTTGTATGTACATAGTGTAACAGTGCGTTCTTCCTCCACAGTAAAACCTCTAATGACCAGGAAGCTGCCCCCTAGAGCTGTGTCACAAAAATTCGGGCTTAGCAGCAACCTCGGCGTGTTTAAATGTGTAACACCTGTTAGTCTCCTTTCAGATGCTGTACGTCACCGTCTTCTGCCAACGTACACAGAAGATCTCACATCAGGAACTTTCATACCCGTTGGAAAATTTGATAATAAATTCCTTCTCACTCTTGGAATAGGGAGGGAAACTTTGAAAGGTAGAACTGCTTGGTTCAGGTACCGAAACCAAGTATCCGATTACTTTGGAATAATTGCAGAATTTTACCTAGGAGATAGACGATTCTGTTCCACTTGGTTTTGAATGAAGTCGTCAAACAATGACGAAGGTATGCAGATTGGACGTAAACTGCCAAGCTTTTGATGACGATATTGCTCTGAAACATCAACATGATGAACTGCAAAGGGCCTATGACAAGTTTTGCCGAAATTGGTGGCCTCAAGTAACTGACTGAAAGACTTGCTATGTCGACAATTGTTTCGTCATGTATATATTCAGTTACGTCCATTCTTGTTTCCTGTAATATCTCCCAGTTTGTCTATGCCTTATTTTTAATATGAATTTCATAAATGAGGGCGCACTCATTCGGTACGCTGATGGCGAGAGAAGTTAATGAGACAAAGTCTTTGGTAATATTTCTCTCTGTAAGGCGTCTACGTTCGTCTATCTCACGTAATCAAGAAGATACAGTTTCAGTTGTTTGATTATTACGAAATTTTAAATCTTATTGCCTGGACTTGGTGACATCTAGAGTGCTTTTGTGGCCTTATAAAAAACAAAACACCAACAGGATGGGTTTTGAGGTGATATACCAATATTTCTTGTTTTTCAAGACGTAGAACAAACCATTATTATAGTACTAGCATGAAAGACTTCATATTAGTATAGACAGAGAACAGATACACAGCGACAGACATGTATTAAACAACCTCCCAGGGCATACTAAATGTTTCATGGGTAAAGAGGTGTAGTTTAAAACTAAATCAAGGAACTTTCTGTTTGGCAACTCCTTTCACTTCATTGAAAAGTACCGTCAAAGAAACTCTTAAAATGTATCAGGTTGAAACATATATAAATATTAGCACTGTAATTCTATAATATTTCGTAATGTTAAGTCATATCATGGTAGCGTATTTAAATAAAGTTTAGACTTTTTTCCATGTTTCAGAGATCTCTTTCAGTTGGGTCCATGGAGTATGAGTAATATAGCTAACACGGTTTTGATGAGAGCTCATACTTCTGGTAGGTTGCTGATGTACGGAACAAGAGCTTCGTTACTTCACATAATCCGAAATACACAAAACACATTACGTTAAGTTGGGAGAAAATGGAAGCGACGACAGAAATTTCTTGTCACAGTCGTCACCTCGATCGATCCATCACTTTCCCACTGCTGTCTTACAGAATTCAATTCACGAACGGAAATAAGGAATTAGGGTGGAACATGCAGTTGTTGGTACATGAAGTTCACGCTGTCGTAATGAGAATTTCCTGCAACACATGTCGTCTGTTGGACAGTTTCATTGAATGAAGAGTTCCATAACATTTAACTTTAACTTTTGCTGAGTTGCGAATGTGTGTTACGGTAGTACAGAGAGCTTTCGTATACAGTTTCACACATTATGATTGTTCACAGTTATGGCAATTTTTTTTTCAATTAAAAAAAAAAAAACTAATCGCTCACGTAAACTATCCTGCTTCATGTGGGAATTAAACTATGTACTCGGACCTCAGGTATGTGGTATATGTAGTAATTGTATCACAAAATGTTTCTTTTGTTATAGTTTCCTTAAGACCTTTCTAACGAATGGTTTAAAATTATTTGTTCTCTACATACTTAAAAAATTATTAGTTGTTTACGGCCAGTTTATCTCTCTTCAGCCTTCGGGTTTCAAAATGGAAAATAAAATTTATCTTTAATATGATAGGGCATCTCATAGGGCATTTAACATGGTAGGGCATCCTGGTAACTACCTAGTAGGAAATTTAGAAAGGGTGGTTATGAAAAAGGATGTGAGACATGTATGGAGGAATCAAGTGATATTTTGAATGTAGGGATTGAGGGTAGTAGAATTGCCGCTACATGGGAGCCTTAATTTGTGTTGGGTCAGGTGGGTAGATTACGTATAGTAGGCCGGTAGATCTCAACGATTATCTCATAGTCTATAAGACACATGTTACTCTATGAGTAATTGCTCTGGGAGGAAAGATGGAGTGTTTGGAAAAAGATCGGAAGTGGAATATGCTGATATTGGCCACATAACAGGCCAGGGTTGTCAATAGCTGGAGGTAAAGTGAGTTTTGAATTTATCCATGTTGGATATGAGGCCGTGGCCGTTCTCCTAAAGCTAAAATGTAAATTCAGTCACATATAATGTAAAGTACCAATTTAACGTGTTTGGAAGGTCATCCCTTGATCGTCAAAATACCTATACACTTAAAACTTCGCTGCATCTACTACATTTAGAAACTTTCCTCCACGCAAAATGAGGTGTTGGGGCACAGAACAGGCAAAGGTGATACGGTACAGGTGTTTAAGGTTACGAGACAGCTTCGTAAGCTGGTATGGGAGAAGGTAGTCGGAAGTTGAAAGAAAAATGGCGTGCATATCGTCCAAGGATTTCGAGGGAGCAGCAAAACTTCGAGAAGTTAACGTCCATGTAAGACATAGATCAGTGAGGATGGGAAGGTAAGGGTTTTGTATGTATGGATAATGATTGTGGAGTCTAGTCTCCGTGTTCAGCCAGTTTCCATAATTTGAGTGTATTGCAGGTTTCTTTTGGATTGTTAGTAGGTAGAGATTCCCAATTGGTTTACGATCGAGTGATAGTCTGACTATTTTAGTATTTCATTTAGGTTGATTGGGCGGTAGCGTATTGCAAAGTAAATGTCCCGGTGACGGAAAGTACTGGTGGTTTCTCCAGTAATTAGTGCCTGATTCTTGCAGGGTTGATTGGGAAGTACCACTTATGATGAGAAGTGAAGTCGTTGAGGTGCGGTTGAAAGGATCTCTCTTCTTACTCTGTTTCTCGACTTATGCAGACTACAACTAGTAGACCATTTATACCCCTGTACATAAGCATCCTTATTCATAAATTGTGCATGCCGTCGCCAAATTTGGCTGTACTCAATGCATATTAGTGAAATTTCCTTTAGGAATGACATTTCACTATTGTAACAGAGGGGTGCCAATGAAATTCAGGCACAACTTAAGATTTATCAGTGACTGTTGTCATCCTTATTGACTGGAAAAGTACCGTGTTCCTATGGAAGAAAGCAGAAACTACTGAAATAAAATAAAACTGTTCCTGTTCCTCACGTTTCTACGGCACCTTCTTGAAACCTCTTCGGCCATCTACATCACTAAACAGCTCATCTGGTTCATGATGCACAGTTCCAGTTGCAGGTTGCACATCTAACGGCTTCCAGGGTCAACAAAAATTTGATTTTTGGTATTCCATTTAATAAGGAACCGAATTTAAAAATTTAAAGTTATGTCATGATCTTCTCATTAAGAGATATAGTCTTACGTTGAAGTTTTAACACACTAAGGCAAGTATTAAAGTTAAAACTGAGGCAGCGAAACTCTGAACTTTTCACATATTTCAAACCTTTTCCAAACTTTTACTCGCATACGCACTTAACGTCAAATACACTCCTGGAAATGGAAAAAAGAACACATTGACACCGGTGTGTCAGACCCACCATACTTGCTCCGGACACTGCGAGAGGGCTGTACAAGCAATGATCACACGCACGGCACAGCGGACACACCAGGAACCGCGGTGTTGGCCGTCGAATGGCGCTAGCTGCGCAGCAATTGTGCACCGCCGCCGTCAGTGTCAGCCAGTTTGCCGTGGCATACGGAGCTCCATCGCAGTCTTTAACACTGGTAGCATGCCGCGACAGCGTGGACGTGAACCGTATGTGCAGTTGACGGACTTTGAGCGAGGGCGTATAGTGGGCATGCGGGAGGCCGGGTGGACGTACCGCCGAATTGCTCAACACGTGGGGCGTGAGGTCTCCACAGTACATCGATGTTGTCGCCAGTGGTCGGCGGAAGGTGCACGTGCCCGTCGACCTGGGACCGGACCGCAGCGACGCACGGATGCACGCCAAGACCGTAGGATCCTACGCAGTGCCGTAGGGGACCGCTCCGCCACTTCCCAGCAAATTAGGGACACTGTTGCTCCTGGGGTATCGGCGAGGACCATTCGCAACCGTCTCCATGAAGCTGGGCTACGGTCCCGCACACCGTTAGGCCGTCTTCCGCTCACGTCCCAACATCGTGCAGCCCGCCTCCAGTGGTGTCGCGATAGGCGTGAATGGAGGGACGAATGGAGACGTGTCGTCTTCAGCGATGAGATTCGCTTCTGCCTTGGTGCCAATGATGGTCGTATGCGTGTTTGGCGCCGTGCAGGTGAGCGCCACAATCAGGACTGCATACGACCGAGGCACACAGGGCCAACATCCGGCATCATGGTGTGGGGAGCGATCTCCTATACTGGCCGTACACCACTGGTGATCGTCGAGGGGACACTGAATAGTGCACGGTACATCCAAACCGTCATCGAACCCATCGTTCTACCGTTCCTAGACCGGCAAGGGAACTTGCTGTTCCAACAGGACAATGCACGTCCGCATGTATCCCGTGCCACCCAACGTGCTCTAGAAGGTGTAAGTCAACTACCCTGGCCAGCAAGATCTCCGGATCTGTCCCCCATTGAGCATGTTTGGGACTGGATGAAGCGTCGTCTCACGCGGTCTGCACGTCCAGCACGAACGCTGGTCCAACTGAGGCGCCAGGTGGAAATGGCATGGCAAGCCGTTCCACAGGACTACATCCAGCATCTCTACGATCGTCTCCATGGGAGAATAGCAGCCTGCATTGCTGCGAAAGGTGGATATACACTGTACTAGTGCCGACATTGTGCATGCTCTGTTGCCTGTGTCTATGTGCCTGTGGTTCTGTCAGTGTGATCATGTGATGTATCTGACCCCAGGAATGTGTCAATAAAGTTTCCCCTTCCTGGGACAATGAATTCACGGTGTTCTTATTTCAATTTCCAGGAGTGTATTTAACGCATTGACGCATTTGTGAAGTAATCTGACGTTTCAAGGAGCTTTATATATATGGCAGTTAGATTCTTTAAAGAACCTTTGGTTTCATCCAGAGCTGGTGGTCCCATACTAAAGTCGGCAACGCGAATCGATAACACAGACACGTTAGCGAGGTAATGCCCATCGATGTATGGGAGGCACTCCAGAAGAGCACTCCTCCCTCTCAGGAACAGCAGCCCCCTCGCACTGAGGTATATATAGTGTCGAGGATGCAAAGAGCTCTGTCCTCAGTCCAATTCGAGAACTCAGCTACAGCTGTCAGCATCATCGTCTAGCACCAACGTGTAGTTAAAGTCTCAGATGAACCTGTGGTGTTGTTAATGTTGAACATTGTACCTCAAGTGAACTGTTTGTTGATTAGTGCATCAAGTGATGCTTTGCTAGTCCACAACAGTTGTAAATTATCCCTTTTGTATCCCGCCTGGAAGGCGGCGCGTGGGTCTGCTCCTGTGATCTGCAAAATAGGCCGAATGAAGGAAACGAGTAGGAGCCGGAGAGGTAAAGCACTTCGTACTGCATGTAAAGTAAAAACACATTTAATAGAGAATATTACGAGGGTCACTCCAAAAGAAATGCACACTATTTTTGTAAAAATACAGTTTTCATTCTGCATGTGTGAATGTTTTACAGTGTGTAGATACATTCTTCCTGCTTGTTTTCAACGGGCGCTGATAACCTCGCTGTTGTGCGCCCTAAAACACTAATCATCATCATCATCATCTTGTTTTCAAACTTAGCCCAACCTGTTCCCGTGAGTGGCGGCGTCACAGCATGTCTTCAAGGTGGCTGCTACACTTGACGTTCGTCAGAAGCAACGTGCTGTTATAGAATTCCTCTGCTGTGAAAACGAGATTGTGGGAAATATCCACAAGAAGTTGAAAAAGGTGTATGGAGATGCTGCTGTCGATCGCAGTACAGTTAGTCGGTGGGCAACGAGTTTACGTGATGAAAGCGGGCACGGCAATATTGAGGATTGTCCTCGCAGCGGCAGGCCTCGTACTGCACACACTCCAGACACTGTGCAGAGAGTTAAGGAATTGGTGACTGCTGACAGACGCATCACAGTGAACGAATCGTCACGCTACGTTGGGATAGGGGAAGGAAGTGTTTGCAGAATACTAAAAGTGTTGGAGTTAAAAAAGGTTTGTGCCAGGTGGGTTTCCAGGATATTGACAGTGGCTCACAACGAAAGAAGAAAACCGGTATGCAGCGAACTTTTGGAACAGTCATGAATGGTGGAGATGAATTTCTTGGAAGAATTGTGACAGGTGATGAAACATGGCCCCATCATTTTTCACCAGAGACGGAGAGGCAATCAATGGAGTGCCATCATGCAAATTAACCCAACGAAAAAAATATTCAAAACCACACCTTCTGCTGGAAAAGTTATGGCTACGGTGTTTTTCGATTCTGAAGGACTCTTGCTTGTGGTCATCATTCCAAGTGGAACCATCATAAATTCTGATGCATATGTGATGACACTGAAGAAACTTCAAGCTCGACTGAGTCGTGTTCGACCACATCGGCAAAAGCAGGATGTTTTGCTGTTGCACGACAATGCACGGCCACATGTCAGTCAAAAAAGAATGGAAGCGATCACAAAACTCAGATGGACAACACTGAAACACCTGCCTTACAGTCTTGACCTGGCTCCATGTGACTATCATCTCTTTGGGAAACTGAAAGATTCTCTTCGTGGAACAAGGTTTGAAGATGATGACTCCCTTGTGCACGCTGCCAAACAGTGGCTCCAACAGGTTGGTCTAGAATTTTACCTTGCGGGTATACAGGCGCTGGTTCCAAGATGGCGTAAGGCAGTTGAGAGGGATGGAAATTATGTGCAGAAATGGTTCAAATGGCTCTGAGCAGTATGCGACTTAACTTCTGAGGTCATCAGTCGCCTAGAACTTAGAACTAATTAAACCTAACTAACCTAAGGACATCACACACATCCATGCCCGAGGCAGGATTGGAACCTGCGACCGTAGTGGTCGCTCGGTTCCAGACTGCAGCGCCTAGAACTGCAAGGCCATTCCGGCCGGCTATGTGGAGAAATGAAAATATTGTTACTAAAGGATGTATCTACACACCGTAAAACTTTCAAATATGTAGAATAAAAGATGGACTTTTAAAAAAAATAGTGTTCAATTCTTTTGGATTTTTTTTCTCTATTGTGATTTCATTCCCCTGCCCCATATGGGCAGGGGAGGGCTGTCAGCAGCACAATCACCCGCTCTTCAGCCGAGTGACACGGCAACTAAGACAAGAATAAAATAATACATACATAAGGAGATAAAAAAGGGGAACATAAAACAGAGTAAGGGGAGAAAATGGAAGTAAAAAGACATGGACATGTAGACGTTCATGGGGGACAGTTAAAAAAGTCACCAGAAAGTTAAAAAAAAGCACAGTTGGCGATTTTTAAAACAATTCTTTTGGAGTGACCCTTGTAGTAAATGACATATACGTAACTTTTGGTAGAGATGAGAACGTAGGCGCGAAGCCGTTGTCCATGTATCAAAGCTAACAGTTACTAGTAGTTGGACAAACTATCATTGAAGTAACAAAGGCAAAGTCTGTAATGGCTAGCCTCCTATGATGTAGAAGCTAAGTTGCTTGGTAGTCTGCTCTTGATCAACTGGGTAGAAAGCGGATCGGCGCTCGTTGAGCTCCACAGCGTCGGCTAGAGGGCGCTGTGGTCGGCGTAGTTCGTCCGCTCTGGTAGTGACAACCCATGAGCGTGCACCTACGCTCCGGCACCGGAACTATCGAGACCACAGTCCCAGTACTCCTGTGGCAAAGAAATGTGTCGAAGTTAAGTTACTGTTTTGTTCGTTCCTTTAATAAAGTGAACTAATATTGCATGTGTTCTAGTTTCATGTGGCACCTCACTGAGCAACCAAGGAGCCCTGAGCCGTGTATCGACTCGTGCCACACCTTGTGTTTAGATTGCATTGGTTTTCCTTTTCTTCCCTTGAATTGTTTGTTGATATGTTGTCTGTCATTAAGTGACTGCTTGGTTGTCTTTTCCCTCTGCTATCGATATCTGCGTTTTTGCTTCCGGGAAACTGCTATGGAGGAAGTGAGATCTTTGACCAGTTGGAAGCTCGTGTCGTGGCGTGGAAGTAGGGGCGTTGCGCGCAGAGAGTGTGGTGGACACGGGAGGGAGTGTGTGGCTCTCCAGCGCGAAGCAGGTCTGGTCGGTTGTACCGAGTCGCCACGTGATGTATGTCGGTTGTGTAACGAGCGGGTCGAGTTGACGGAAGAGCTCCCCGCGTGTTCATTGTATACAGAATCGCCCCACGAGTAGTTGCTGTTCATTTCGCCTTGGTGGGACGTTAACAAGCTTCTTTAAATCCTCCGTTTCAACACTGGAGTTTAAAAGGAGACACCTAACATGAAGGAGCGGTCACTACCCATCAACGTTGCAGAGAGCACGTGAACTCCGGTGACAGAGCGTGTTGTCGCGTGACCGTGGCGTGTTGGGTACGCTGGCGACGCGTGCGCGGTCGGATGTGTGGATCCTTGCCATCGGAGGTCGTGTACTGCCTGTTCGAGCATAATTGCAAGTTAAGTTCGTGGAAGGTTTAATCATTAAGTAATAATTTTTTGTAACCAGCGCCTCTTCTGCCTTGTTGTCTCCGGCGACCGGGTTTCCTGTCTCTGGCACCGGTGTGATTGAAGACAGTGATCTTTCCTCCTCCTCTCCTTACTGTCCGATGGGAGGTGTAGTTTTGGCAGTTTAATTGTTTCGCTATTCTGTCATGGGTTATGAGTAAATTCATGCTTCTTGTTGCTTGATCATGTGGTCGCTCATGCAGGACTGAGTGGTGTAGTGTTTCCTTGCACGAGGTTAGCTCTAATTCTGTCAGCAAGTTAAACCATCTTATAACAAGTTTTCGCTGGCTAAAAGCCGGTTCAGTGACCAGCCTGAGAGTGGCAATTGTGATTACGGGCGTATTTAAATTGGTCAGTATTCTGTCTAGCCTGAGAAACCCTGAGTGGGTGATTTGTGGCCGCCTTTCACAGGTCCGTCATATCCGTTATGTTCTAATGATATTCCAAGACAGTTTTGTTTAAAATTTTTTTAAAAATTCCTCCAAGTTTGTAAATTCCTTTTATTGCCATTAATCGTGTGTTTGCTGAGACCTGTTTAATTTTTTTTAATGGCGGTGTTGGTAGCTTCACTACCTCATCGTACTTTATTAACAAAGTTCTGTATTTACTTTAGTAGCCTGTTTGCTAATGTTCTTTAAATTTTTTTAAAATTGTTGTATTGCTATAAGTTACTTTGATTGGCTTTAGCGGAGTGTTTTAAAAGGCTGTTTATTGCTGTACTGCTAGTTTCTGTAAGATACGAATAAAACATTTGTGAAAATCTCAACTCGACAGTAAACTACTAGAAATTTGCCCCCGTTTCCCAAATTGTGGTGTGGCTTGTGGTAACCGTAACCACTGTGTGTGTCAACCCCATAATTGTAGCCAGATGAAAGTGGTTTCGCCTGGTTACAACAGAAGTGATGGAGAGGGTTTGCTGGTTTGTAAAAATCCTTCACTGTGGAGCACAGAATCCCAGAGAGGCGGCTCCAGCTCTCTTAGGTTGGGGACCTGTTACGCCGAACATAGCAGTGCCGGCCCCGGGTGGGCTGGTCTCTGACAGTTTTGTGGTGCCTGCTGCCAGAGTGGAGAGGCCCACGCGGCGCAAGCAGACGAGTCCTCTTGATGCGGAGAGTCCTTGGTCCTGAGCACCAGGACTGCCCGGCCTTGGGGCGCCCCATCCCACACGCACCACTGGGAGCCGGTCGTGCCCTGCAGCAGTTTGTCATCCGGGCAATTACTGTACTATCCGGCCGCCAAGTCCTGTTAGCTGTACGGGGAATTATTTTAATAAACCAATTACAGCCTCGTCCTTGACACCACCTGACACGCCGCCTAGGGTTCACAACTTATTTGTGGACGTAACTCATCGACAGGTGAGCAGGTTCCCCTGTGGGAAAATTCTGCTGTCGTGGAAGCAGCGTGAGCCAGGCAGCAGTAGCGGAGCAATAAAGCAGAGCTTATTAATACTTGCTTTCCTGGCTTTAGATGTTATTAAACAGCGGATTACTTATGGTAAGCGTACAACCACTTGTTTCGAGCTTTGCTTTTCATGAATACAAGTCCAATGTGACATTTTGCTGCCTTCTACGTAAGTGGTCATAAAACGTTCCATTACAAAACGCGCGCCGGCCGGAGTGGCCGAACGGTTCTAGGCGCTACAGTCTGGAACCGCGCGACCGATACGGTCGCAGGTTCGAATCCTGCCTCCGGCATGGATGTGTGTGCTGCCCTTAGGTTAGTTAGGTTTAACTAGTTCTAAGTTCTAGGGGACTGATGACCTCAGAATTTAAGTCCCATAGTGCTCAGAGCCATTTGAACCATTTGAACAAAACTCGCGCAAGTAATTTTCACTTCAGAAAATTACTATGCTTGAGGCCTGCTGTTTGTTACAAGTTTTCTTCGCGTCACCTGAGGCGCCGTCGTGTCGTAAATCAAATAGACTAGTAAGGAAATTTAGGATTTCACCCCGAAAGTATTCAGAAACACCAAAAATACCGCTACTTTCGTTTCATTGGACAAATCGCATAATCATTGGGCCTATTCCGAAGAGAAACTTCAAATGTTTTATAGCTGTTGCAATCAAAATTGACAGCTTCATTTCAGTAAACCATAGAATTAATCTCAGACGAAACTAGGTTCATGTTATACTAGGGTCGTTCAATAGGTAATGAAATACATTTTTCTCTCGGGTAATTTCGGTTGAAAAAATGTGTAATTTGTTGTGTGACATCGTGGACCATCCCCGCTTCAGCCTCTATAGGTCCGTGAAGTACAGATAGGTGGCGGCGCTGTACGTAGCTGTTAAAAATGCCATCTGTATCGGAGATACGTCCCAAGCAGAGAGCTGTCATTGAGTTTCTTTTGGTGGAAACCCAGAGCATCCCAGATACGCAGAGGCGCTTCCAGAATGTATAGGAAGACCAGGCAGTGAACAAACGCACAGTGAGTCGTTGAGCGAGGTATCTGTTATCACCGCAACAAGGTCGCGCAAACCTGATCGATCTCCACGAAGTGGCGCCACACCACTTCTCCTCCGGAGAAAAAATGCAAAGCCACACCTTCAGCCACTGACGTCATGGCGACGACCCTCGGGGATTCTGAACGGGTTATCCTGTATGATGTACTCCCTCATGGTGCAACGATCGACTCTGAAGTGTATTGTGCTACCCTCAGGAAATTGAAGAAACGACTTCAGTGTGTTCGTCGCTACTAAAATGTAAAGGGACTTCTTCTTCTCCATAACAACTCGAGGACTCATTTAAGTCTACGATCCCGAGAGGAGCTCGTAAAGCTTCATTGCACTGCTCCTCCCCACGCGCCCTACAGCCCGGATCTCGCACTTTCGAATTTCATCTATCTGACGCAAAGAAGGATGCACTCCACGGGAAGCAGTACGTCGATGAGGGTTCAAATGGTTCAAATGGCTCTGAGCGCTATGAGACTTAACATCTGAGGTCATCAATCCCCTAGACTTAGAACTACTTAAACCTAACTAACCTAAGGGCATCACACACATCCATGACCGAGGCAGAATTGGAACCTGCGACCGTAGCACCCGCGTGGTCCGGACTGAAGTGCCTAGAACCGCTCGGCCATAGCTTCCGGCGTCGATGAGGGAGAAGATATTTATGCAGCAAGGTGTTACGTCCGACATCGACCACATGAGTGGTACCATGTTCAATAGATATGCAGTGCCTCCCGGTAAAGTGGTTATGGCTGGCGCAATGAACAGAGATGATGCTGAAAAATAGGGTTTTGTAGCATAAAGAGTGAGGAATAATATGGTGTATTCAGATCCTGAATAAAACTAACTAGCTCTCGGAAAAAAATGTCTTGATTACTTAATGTACGCCCCCTCCCCCTCCCCCGTAGGTCGTTGAATGCATTAAATGCAACTACATTTCCATCGGCGCTTATTTCTCCCTCTATTATCCAGAATAAAATATCGACATACATTAACAGAAATTAGTGATACACATATCACACGAAGATAACTAACTACAGCAGTACTTCCTTAGTTCTTACACTGAGAACTACGGTATATTGTGGTTTGTCTTATCATTATATTTCTTGTTGAAAATCGTAGGTTCGAAGTAAACCAATCATGCAATGCAATATAAGAAGTAATACCAAAACTGTAAAAACCCCTCCCCGCCTCTCCAGTTAATTTGAAAGGAGCAAAAAAGATCAAACAGAGATACGGCCGGTAATGTGTCTCAAGGGAGGTACACCAACTTGAAATTGGAGATGAAAGATCTTTGACAATGACACCGGTATCAGCACCAGACACTGGCCCGCCAGAATGAGACAAGACAGACGACCGTGTCGCACTACTGCCACTAACCGTATCAGTTACAGCGCATGCAGGCCTTATTACAACTGATTTGGCTCCACGGCGGCGATTTTTCATATTCAGTAAAACAAAGTTATGGATTTTTGTCCTGATCATAGCAGTTTTGCATTAGAAACTGTAGTATTACTACTGCTTCTCTTATGTCCAAACCTTCCATAAGCCAAGTTTCTCTTTCTCATCGGTGAGACACTTTTTTATGAGACAAAAATATGAGAGGTGTACAGTTATTCCGCTAAGGGTCTACGAAGGTTTTAACACTGTTTGCGTTCAGAGACGGTGTTCAGACTGCTACGTGAGGAATATTGTTTTAGGAATGTCGTCCGTTTGCATTAAGGCACAACTGGCGTCTGTGTGCTAATGATTGCCCAACAAGCTCAAAATATCCAGGTGTTACACGAACAATGGCTGCAGCTTAGTCAAAGTGACAGCCGGCTCTTCTGGAACGTCGAACGTCTGTCTGTGTCTCATACACCAAACTATTTATCTTGCCCCACAACAAGAAATCCACAAGAGTGAGGTCGTGTGAATGTGGTGGCTACGATTCTGGCCTGCCATTCTGAATCCAATAGCTGGGTAAACTTCGTCTAAATGTCCTCTGACATCAAAGTCAAAGTGTTTTGAGTCCACGTCATGCTGAAACCAAGGTCATTGTTGATTCCTAGTGGCACATTATGCAACATTTCCAGTAGCATTTCACGGACAAAGATAAGGTAATTTTCGCTAACGAGTATGTTGGACAGCAGAAATGACCCAGTCAGACGGGCCTGAACAATACCAGCCCACACATGTATGATAAATGTCTGATAATGGTGGAACACATTAGTAGCTTCATTATTTCCCATCCCTCTGGCTGTTCTTACCTCCTCAAAGCAACCTCGTCAGTAAACAAAACACGCGCCTGGAAGTCACGAATGTTTATAGTTTGTTGTAGATACTTTGGAGAATTCCGTGTACTGGGGAAGTCGTCAGCTGAAAGGTCTTGTACGTTGTAATATTGGAGTGGATGTATGCCTGTTTCTTGCACGGGGTTCCAGTCATTGGCGTTGGTAGTATTTAGTTCTTTAGCTATGGAAATTGTGGGTTGTCCTGAAGTAGCTGTAACAAAGCTTCTACTGCCGGCCGGAGTGGCCGAGCGGTTCTAGGCGCTACAGTCTGGAACCACGCGACCGCTACTGTCGCAGGTTCGAATCCTGCTTCGGGCATGGGTGTGTGTGATGTCCTTAGATTAGTTAGGTTTAAGTAGTTCTACGTTCTAGGGGACTGATGGATGACCTCAGAAGTTAAGTCCCATAGTGCTCAGAGCCATTTGAACTATTTGAACAAAGCTTCCTCAAACTGAACGGTTCGCCCGCTGCGAGGTCTACCAGTTTCCCATCGATCTGGTCTACGGGACCCTGTTTCGCGAAGTCGGCCACCAAGTCGCTGATATATGACGTGATGTGGTAACTCCCTCCCTGGAAATCATTCTGCATACAGGCGCCTTGCTGCTACACTGCTGCATTGTACCTCCCTGTAAATGAGTTACGTGTCAGCTAACTCGGTCAGAGTGTAATCAGCCTTCAAGAACCTGTAAACGTCAGTACAAACTTCCACGTAAGTAAAACATAACAGAACAATAATGATGTCATTGTGCACACACGCACGTGAACACTGCTAAAAATAGCATAATTCTCCTAAAGAAAAGCTGATGCGCGTTACGTAGTTATTAATGAAGTTGTGAGGACGCATTGCTGTTTTTTTCACGAGGCACTGGACACTGCCTGAGTGAAAACAAATTACAGATCTCTTTAACAGGTCAAAAGTAATTTGATGTGAAAAAGTTATGCGCCTCAACCTACATATCAAGCATGTAAAAACTACGTAGGCCTCTACAATTTTGTAGAGTTATTAGAGGAGATAAAGGAGAGACTCTTTCACTATGTGATACAAATGTCACATGTGCTCCGCTTCCATACTAGTGGTTATTGAAGGTTTGACGCTGGATTCCCTTACACCAATGTTCACAGTTGTTTTGACTGTTTCATACGTAAAACATTGACATCAGAAGCTAATCTGCAACATAGTTACGGATTACTGCTAGGAAGGGTAAGTTTTCATTGATGCTAGCAGTGCCCACGTACCCATGAAAATAATAAAATTATTATCTCTTATGTTATGTAGTGTTTACATCAAAGTTTCTACTGATGTTTACGGGCTGTTGATGGCTAATGGAGGGACGACTAAGGTGTTTCTTTTAACACCCCTAAAAACTCTACAAATTTTTATATATAGTTTGTTTACACCCTGGATATATAGGCTGAGGCGCATAACTTTGTCGTCTAAAATTACTTTTGACCTGTTAAATATATTTGTAATTTTTTTCCACCTAGAAAACAGTGTCCAGTGTTTCACGAAATAAAGAGCAACGTGTTCTCACAGCTGATTAGCGACCAAGATACAGACATCAAAAATTTTTTTGCCTCAAGAATAGTAGATCACAACTACACAAAGTCAATGATATAAAAAAAACTGAGTGAAGGAATCAACAATCAACTTGAACAGATATCATGTTACGTGCGCCCAGACCTAACGCATCGAACAATACCGGAAAAAAAATGGTCAGTGTGGTGTCACCGCCAGACACCACACTTGCTAGGTGGTAGCCTTTAAATCGGCCACGGTCCGTTAGTATACGTCGGACCCACGTGTCGCCACTATCAGTGATTGCAGACCGAGCGCCGCCACACGGCTGGTATAGTCTAGAGAGACTCCCTATCACTCGCCCCAGTTGTACAGTCGACTTTACTAGCGATGGTTCACTGTCTACATACGCTCTCATTTGCAGAGACGACAGTTTAGCATAGTCTTCAGCTGCGTCATTTGCTACGACCTAGCAACGCGCCATATTCAGATACTGTAATTACTGATAATATTGTGAATCATGTACCGTCAAGAGCGACGTTCATCATTAATGGATTAAAGTATCAAACTAATTACGTCCGCTTTCTGAATTATGATTCCTTGTCATGTTCCAGACCTCACGTCAGTGTAGTTCTTCCCTCCTCACGCCAGCCTGCGTAAGCTAAAACGCGTGCATTTCGGCCTCCACTAGTAACACCGTGTTGGCTCTTCTGCCAACACAACAGTCAGCGTGATGGATTGTCAATCCTCTGGGCCCTGTTTCGATTCCCGGCTGGGTCGGGGAATTTTCTCCGCTCAGGGACTGAGTGTTGTGCTGTCCTCATCATCATCCTATCATCTTCATCGACTGCAGGTCGCCGCAGTGGCGTCAAATTGAAAGACCGGCAGCCAGCGAATGGTCTGCTCGACGGAGGGCCCTAGCCATACGATTAAATAAATGAATGATATTACTCGTTTGTGAATCTTACAAGAAATCACAGGGTAAAAGTACGCTGAATCTAGGTTTTTTTGTGCTGTTGGTGCAGCCGTTGAATGGCCTGCCGCCCGGAAGTTTACCCCACTGTCCGAGGTAACTTGTGCCGCCGAGGCACTAGGTACGTGATGTTTACGCTACTCACGACGGAAATTATTCCGTCGATACAAGCGATTGGCTTCTGTCGTTTGTTGCCCTTCAGAGAAGTTAAATGAAATGTAATGCAACCACTGTCTCGGTAGATCAACTTCGTTATGAAGAATGCTGCAGTTCATTTACAGTATATTCGCTTGTAATCGTTAGTAATATATAAATCACTTTCAGCTGTACAATGTCAGTTACTAATGGGGAACTTATCGTCACGCTCTTAATTTGTAACGAATGTCATCGCATGCGTCAAGAGCAGCAGAACTATATGCAGAACGGTTACCAAATACACACTGTCCAGCTCGTCCTGCCATCATTGATTTTATTAAAATACTTCCCGGGACTGAAAGTTTTACTCCAAGAATACGTATACGAAGGAGGACTGCTGTCAATGAAGCTGCAGAACTAGTGGTTCTCGCAACTGCTGTAATAAATTCACATTCTAGTTGTCGTCAAATACGAAGACATGTTGGGATCACCCAAAGAAGTGTTCTGCATATTCTTCATACAAATACATTTATATACAACAATAAACACACGACAACGATTTTCAACATAGTTTTAAAAGTTCTAAGTGGGTTCGCCAGCAAGATAATAGTTTTGTGGAGAAAGAATTATTTACTTATGAGGCTCCGTGCAAACAGAAATATATCTTGCAGCTAGAAGGAATAACGATCCAGAAACAGTCAAGCATTACAAAAACTACTGCGCTGTATTAAGAAAAGTTATTAAAAACTCGAGCAGTATGTGCATTATGCCTGAGATTAGTATCTCTGATAATAAAATTAAAGCAATTGGAATATTGTTAAAAGGCAAACAGAGCAACAGAGAGCGCGGGAAGACTGTATTTCTATGTCTCAATGAAAAGCAATCGCCTTTTAAGTGTTGTAGAGAAAATAGGATCCAGCTATTCATTAGACAATGCAAGGCTGTATATGGAAGAGGGAATACCTATGCAATTTGATAACACTGAAACTCACCCCACCTCTTTTACTGAGATTAGGAAAATAACAAATTCAATCAAAAACAAAAGCTTCCATGGAATTGATGGCATTTCCAACAAAGTACTAAAAGCTTGTTCCCAACAGATAGTAGGATTCTCAACCACATATGTAGTAGCTCACCGAAACAGGGTATTTTTCTGGACAGACTGAAATATGCTATTGTTAAACAGTTGCATAAAATGGAGGACTGGTCTGATGCAAACAACTACAGTCCAATTTCAATTCTGGCAGCCTTATCCAAAATTCTCGAAAAGTAACACTAGCTTTACATACTTGTGAAAATGAGGTACTAACAGAATGTCAATTTAGTTTTCAGAAAGGATTTTCAACAGAAAATGCCATGTATGCTTTCACTGATCAAATATTAAACGCACCGAAAATCTGAACATCACTCACTGGAATTTTTTGTGATATCTCAATGGCTTTTTACTGTGTATATCATGAAATTGTTCTAAATAAGCATGAGTACATTAGCCAACTACGCCTTTTTTCATTCACTGGTTTCGTATGGCATCATATTTTGGGGTAATTCATCATTAAGAGAAAAGGTATTCATTGCACAAAAGCCTGTAATCAGAATAATAGCTGGAGCTCGCCGAAGACCATCTTGAAGACTTTTATTTAAGGAACTCGGGATATTCACAATACCTTTACAATACATATATTCACTTATGAAATTTGTTATTAATAACCCATCCCAGTTAAAAAATAATAGCAAAGGGCATAGCTACAACACTAAAAGGAAGGATGATCTTCGCTATTCTGGGTTAAATCTGTATCTGGCACAGATAGGGGTCTTTGGTCATTTACCAAATAGCTTTAAAATCTAACATATAGGCAATCAGAATTTAAAAACAAATTAAAAGAATTTCTGAGTTACAGCTCTGTCTACTGAATAAATTAATTTTTAGATATGAAGTAGTAGTGGAAAAAATTAACTCAGTTATATCGCTTAAGAAGCCTTATGTTAAACTGACATGTTCCACATCACTACGAATTGTCCTATTCATGAGCTATGGAACAAGAATGTAGCGTAAAAGGTAGATGATATGTGTCAATTCATAAGAGAAGCATGCCAAGACATTCCTAATACCATAAAGAACTCTGTGCTAAAGTGTGCTTGAGTGTGCAGACCAGACTATAGGGACCTGTAAATACTGAATTCCAGCAGTTTGACCACTTAAGACATTGAGCACCTAAGATATTGCACTTATTGTGAGTTCATAAACCCGTTTTCGGTAATTTTCCAGAATAAATTTTTTATTCTCTTTTCATTACCAAGATATTTTCTATAAGAAATAACAACAATAGTACTACTGTCTACCTAATTATGCACCCCCACCCCCCGTTATAAGTATAAAACAAGGAAATAATTCGATTCTCGCTTAAAATAAATTTTATCCTGCATAATTCTAATAATTTTTTCTCTAAGATTGATTTGCAAATATCAGATGCTCCCATGGAAACCTGGCCACTTGTTGAACACTGAAATTGGTAGAAACAATAGTTATCTGACTGATCTTAATACCAGGTGAATCACTTTCCAGCTATCTAACAGTTTCTCCGGTAGTAAACATGTTAAAACCTGATATCGGTTGACTCACACCTGGGAGAAGCAGGATTCAAATCTCTGTGTCATCTTAATGTATGTTTTCTGTGGTTTCCTCAAATCGAAAAAGGCAAATGCTGAAATGTTTACTTTCAGAAGGACACATACGATTTACTTCCCCACTCTTGCCCTAGCGATCTTGTGATGCGTCTCTATTGATTTCGCCGTTTCTGGAGCGGCAAATCCTTAACGTTCTTCCATTTTTTACAATGGACTGCGAATAACACCTTTTCCGTTGAAAAGTGAAGATTACGAAACGTCAGGAAATATTGGTCACCTGACCACTAGTACCCAGAGGATGGTATTATCTGCTACATCTGCAGAAGAACGCAAGGCAGGGCAGGCCTGCGGACAGTCTGCGAAGAGCCCCACATGTAAGAGTCATGATGAGACAATCTGGTGCAGCTCTCTCAGGCGGCGTACAAACTGCCTCCGAAGAAGTGATTTTGTATCATTAGCAATCGATCAGATTTCTCCACCGCTACGTGCTGTGCAGTTTATTATTTCTCGATGTGAGGAGAGACTACTTTCCACATTATTACCTTCTGTAATTATGGAATGCCCAAAGGCCTTGCCGCAGTGGTAACTCCGGTTCTCGTCAGACCTCTGAAGTTAAGCGCTGTCAGGCTTGGCGAGTACTTGAATGGGTAACTGTCCGGGTCTGCCAAGCACTGTTGGCAGGCGGAGTGCACTCAACCCTTGTGAGGCCAGTTGAGGATCTGCTTGACTGGGAAGTAGCGGCTCTGGTCACGAAAATTAACAATGGCTGGGAGAGTGGTGTGCTGACAACATACCAATCCAGATCCGCATCAAGTGACGCCTGTCAGGTGAGGATGAGAGGACGGTCTGTCGGTACTGTTGGGCCTTCTGTGGCTTGTTTGGACGAAATTTAATTTTTTTTGTGGCAGTAGACAATTAACTGCCAATGTTTCAACCAGTGTCAGAATCATAACAGCTTGTTTCTCAAATTTTCAGGACGATTTGTAGCATCATTTAAATTGTCAATAATAGATATGTTCTTAATTTTCTTGTAAAGAACTGAGACAAGAGTAAGTAAGCAGATGGAGAGTCAAATAAAGTAAAGCAGAAACAACATCCCTGAGAATCGGTACACCACGTCTTCCATAAGACTTGTCCTACCACACAATCAAATACATTACTGTACTTAATAGAAGATAAATAATCGATAAATGTTCTGTGCTACTTGTTCCTTCCTTGGAGTTAGTTAGCTTTTTCCATGTTTCGTATAGCATTGCACAAAATATTTTCAGCTGCCCCAGCCTGTGGGCTTTATTCAACTTGTAACGCCTTCAAAAACCACGCTCGAGATTTTCATATTCTCTTGCTCGCTAAGCTGAAACTATTATTCCCACAGAAAAAACGAATGGGAGTTTTATGTAGGAAATTTAATGTAGGTAAATTTTGTACTGGAATACTTTTTCGTTGGAGACGAGGGATTCCGAGTTATTCAAGAAAAACGCGTTTGATAGTCACTATTGTACGGCTTTCTTGAGTGTATTACATTTCCTGCTAGAAGGTCTTGCCCATTTTTTCTGTAGGGCTAATAGTTCGCACGTAGTAAATGAGAGAACATGAAAATCTTGTGTGTGGTATTTTAAGGCGCTACGCATTGCATAAAAGCCATCGGTAGGGGCAGCAGCACGTATTATACATATATATTCAGGGTGTTTCAGAAATACTTTTACAACCTTTTACTAGTACGCCACCGCTCGTCAACAACTATAACTGATGACCTCTCGAAAAAAAAAAAAAAAATGGAAATGAGCGTACGGCATTGTGGGCCGCGAGTCCCCCATTCGGGGAAGTTCGGCCGCCGAAGGCAAATACTTATTGCATTCGACGCCACACTGGGCGACTTGCGCGTCGGAGATGGAGTTGAAATGATGGTGAGGACAACACAACACCCAGTCCCCGAGCGGAAAAAGTCTCCTGCCCCAGCCGAGAATCGAACCCGGGCCCAACGGCGTGGCATTCCGCCGCGCTGACCACATTTTTTCGCAGGCAAGTGCTCTATCACATTTCCTTTATATATATTACAAAGAATAATTGTTTTACAAGGTCACGCTTACAAACTTTGCTGACATGCATTTTGTACACTACCGCATAAATAGTTTCTACAATGTCCAAATGTTGACAAATAGTGGTTAATTAGAAAATTAATTAAGTAAGGAAATGAATAAAATTGAAAATTTCCAAATGAAAAAGACATGAAGACATCGTTGATAGTACAAATACAAAAGAAACATGCTCCTCTAGCAATGAAATGAAATTAATGTCGGGGGCGACACCTGATCACCACCTGACGTTCTCCAGACGTAGGCGTGACGCTGGGTCGTCTTCTCGAAAATAACTAAGGTTTCGTTAAGAGTGATCGATGTCTGTCTCGGCTTACTTCGTGTATCTCATCTCTCACCCGTCATACCCCATCTGGCCGGCGGGTCGGTAAATGTCCGTCGCAGGTAATTAGTGAAGTCTTGCCTATATTTCTTATGCTATTGCAGCTTCGCGTGTCCATCCAGGAGAAAATGACAAAAATCCATTTTGTCCTTTTCCGATTCATTGTAGATGAAGCCCTTAACCATTACCCGTACCCATGTCACTGCATTGGTTTTCTGGACCGGAAAACAAGATTCTTGGGGGGAAAAAAGTGTGTCCGATGAAATTGTGTGAGGGGCGGAGCGTAACAGGAACGCCAATATCTGTCGTGCGAAGTGCCACAACGGAGATGTTCATCTGTGTCCACTGTTGCACAGCTTGAACATAGTGGAGTGTCTGCCAAATGAATCGCATGCCGCCGTTGATTCGTTGCGAACTTCCTGTTTACCACCACATACCATGTTGAGCGTCCCAACGTTGGGAGGTAAACGTCCAGTATAACGCGCCATATCTGTCGCCAGTTCTTGTCTGGGTACTTCTTTTCCAGAATATTCTTGGGGCACCGGCGCAGTAAGATTTGGTATACATCTCGCGTCGTAGGTAGTCGTGTTGTTGGGAAGGCTTCTCTGACATAGCTAAGCTCCAAAAAGAAAGACTTGAAATGTGACATCTTCGGTAAAATATGGCCCACATTGACTGGGGGCACCATTGAAGTGACTGACGAATAACGCCCGTGCCTTTTCATGTACGTTCCCCAGACCAAGTCTACCCTCTCCAGGTGGTAGCGTAAGCGTTGTGTATTGGATCTTACACAGGTGTCCCACACTCAAGTAAGTTCCGAAAGTTGCTTGTATCCGTGTTGCCATTGTGCGCGTTAAAGGCAGGATATGCGCTACGTCATTGAGTCTCGGTGCTAGGTACAAGTTAACATAGGTCACCAAAATGGCCTTGCTGTGCTGGTACTGCGAACGGCTGAAAGCAAGAGGAAACTACAGCCGTAATTTAAAAAAAAAAAATGGTTCAAATGGCTCTGAGCACTATGGGACTTAACATCTTAGGTCATCAGTCCCCTAGAACTTAGAACTACTTAAACCCAACTAACCTAAGGACATCACACAACACCCAGCCATCACGAGGCAGAGAAAATCCCTGACCCCGCCGGGAATCGAGCCCGGGAGCCCGGGCGTGGGAAGCGAGAACGCTACCGCACGACCACGAGATGCGGGCGTAATTTTTCCCGAGGGCAGGCAGCTTTACTGTATGGTTAAATGATGAAGGCGTCCTCTTGGGTAAAATATTGCGGAGGTAAAATAGTCCCACATTCGAATCTCCGGGCGGGGACTACACGAGAGGACGTTGTTATCAGGAGAAAGAAAACTGGCGTTCTACGGATCGGAGCGTGGAATGTCAGATCCCTTAATCGGGCAGGTAGGTTAGAAAATTTAAAAAGGGAAATGGATAGGTTAAAGTTAGATATAGTGGGAATTAGTGAAGTTCGGTGGCAGGAGGAACAAGACTTTTGGTCAGGTGAATACAGGGTTATAAATATAAAATCAAATAGGGGTAATGCAGGAGTAGGTTTAATAATGAATAAAAAAATAGGAGTACTGGTAAGCTACTACAAACAGCATAGTGAACGCATTATTGTGGCCAAGATAGACACGAAGCCCACGCCTACTACAGTAGTACACGTTTATATGCCAACTAGCTCTGCAGATGATGAAGAAATTGATGAAATGTATGATGGGATAAAAGAAATTATTCAGATAGTGAAGGGAGACGAAAATTTAATAGTCATGGGTGTCTGGAATTCGAGTGTAGGAAAAGGGAGAGAAGGAAACATAGTAGGTGAATATGGATTGGGGGTAAGAAATGAAAGAAGAACCCGTCTGTTAGAATTTTGCACAGAGCATAACTTAATCATAGCTAACACTTGGTTCAAGAATCATAAAAGAAGGTCGTATACATGGAAGAATCCCGGAGATACTAAAAGGTATCAGATAGATTATATAATGGTAAGACAGAGATTAAGGGAACCAGGTTTTAAATTGTAAGACATTTCCAGGGGCAGATGTGGACTCTGACCACAATCTATTGGTTATGAACTGCAGATTAAAATTGAAGAAACTGCAAAAAGGTGGTAATTTAAGGAGATGAGACCTGGATAAACTGACTAAACCAGAGGTTGTGCAGAGTTTCAGGGAGAGCATAAGGGAACAATTGACAGCAGTGGGGGAAAGAAGTACAGTAGAGGAAGAATGGGTAGCTCTGAGGGATGAAGTAGTGAAGGCAGCAGAGGATCAAGTAGGTAAAAAGACGAGGGCTAGTAGAAATCCTTGGGTAACAGAAGATATATTGAATTTAATTGATGAAAGGAGGAAACATAAAAACGCAGTAAATGAATCAGGCAAAAAGGAATACAAACGTCTCAAAAATGAGATTGACAGGAAGTGCAAAATGGCTAAGCAGGGACAAATGTAAGGATGTAGAGACTTATCTCACTAGGGGTAAGATAGATACTGCCTACAGGAAAATTAAAGAGACCTTTGGAGAGAAGAGAACCACTTGTATGAATATCAAGAGCTCAGATGGAAACCCAGTCCTAACCAAAGAAGGGAAAGCAGAAAGGTGGAAGGAGTATGTAGAGGGTCTATACAAGGGCAATGTACTTGAGGACAATATTATACAAATGGAAGAGAATGTAGATGAAGATGAAATGGGAGATACGTGAAGAGTTTGACAGAGCACTGAATGACCTGAGCCGAAACAAGGCCCTGGGAGTAGACAATATTCCATTAGAACTACTGACGGCCTTGGGAGAGCCAGTCCTGACAAAACTCTACCATCTGGTGAGCAAGATGTATGAGACAGGCGAAGTACCCTCAGACTTCAAGAAGAATATAATAATTCCAATCCAAAATAAAGCAGGTGTTGACAGATGTGAAAATTACCGAACTATCAGTTTAATAAGTCACACCTGCTAAATACTAACGCGAATTATTTACAGACGAATGGAAAAACTGGTAGAAGCCGACCTCGGGGAAGATCAGTTTGATTCCGTAGAAATATTGGAACACGTGAGGCAATACTGACCTTACGACTTATCTTAGAAGAAAGATTAAGGAAAGGCAAACCTACGTTTCTAGCATTTGTAGACTTAGAGAAAGCTTTTGACAATGTTGACTGGAATACTCTCTTTCAGATTGTAAAGGTGGCAGGGGTAAAATACAGGGAGCGAAAGGCTGTTTACAATTTGTACAGAAACCAGATGGCAGTTATAAGAGTAGAGGGGCATGAAAGGGAAGCAGTGGTTGGGAAGGGAGTGAGACAGGGTTGTAGCCTGTCCCCGATGTTATTCAATCTGTATATTGAGCAAGCCGTAAAGGAAACAAAAAATTCGGAGTAGGTATTAAAATCCATGGAGAAGAAATAAAAACTTTGAGGTTCGCCGATGACATTGTAATTCTGTCAGAGACAGCAAAGGACTTGGAAGAGCAGTTGAACGGAATGGACAGTGTCTTGAAAGGAGGATATAAGATGAACATCAAGAAAAGAAAAACGAGGATAATGGAATGTAGTCGAATTAAGTCGGGTGATGCTGAGGGAATTAGATTAGGAAATGAGACACTTTAAGTAGTAAAGGAGTATTGCTATTTGGGGAGCAAAATAACTGATGATGGTCGAAGTAGAGAAGATATAAAATGTAGACTGGCAATGGCAAGGAAAGCGTTTCTGAAGAAGAGAAATTTGTTAACATCGAGTATAAATTTAAGTGTCAGGAAGTCGTTTCTCAAAGTATTTGTATGGAGTGCAACCATGTATGGAAGTGAAACATGGACAATAAATAGTTTGGACAAGAAGAGAATAGAAGCTTTCGAAATGTGGTGCTACAGAAGAATGCTGAAGATTAGATGGGTAGATCACGTAACTAATGAGGAGGTATTGAATAGAATAGGGTAGAAGAGGAGTTTGTGGCACAACTTGACGAGAAGAAGGGACCGGTTGGTAGGACATGTGTTGAGGCATCAAGGGATCACAAATTTAGCATTGGAGGGCAGTGTGGGGGGTAAAAATCGTAGAGGGAGACCAAGAGATGAATACACTAAGCAGATTCAGAAGGATGTAGGTTGCAGTAGTTACTGGGAGATGAAGAAATTTGCACAGGATAGGGTAGCATGGAGAGCTGCATCAAACCAGTCTCAGGACTGAAGACCACAACAACAACAGGTCACCCTCTGAAACATATCCAACGCTCTTCATTTCTGTAACAGAACCATTGTCCGCATCAGCTTCAATATGCGCCGGTAGTTAACCGGTGCTGTCCGCTCCACATCCGTGTGGAACGTAACACCTAAACATTTTATGGTGTTAAGTAACGTGAGTGGGCTTTCCTTCCTGGTTGTAATCCTCGATCGACATTCATGCAGCGTGACTTGTGTGGATTAAGCACGCTTCCCACCGCCATCCCGTATCGCTATATCCATGCCAACGCCGTACGTACTTCGTCGCCTATCCGTACCATCAGCATCACATCGTCAACATAAGCGTGGCAATGAAAGGCCAGTTGTGGCAAAGGCACTCTCTCCAGCCGTCTTCGGAGACCAAATAGGCAGGGTTACAACGACATCGCATGCAAAAATATCGGAAGGGGGCAACCTTGACGAACTGACCGAGAACTGACAATGTAGTCCATGCCCCACCCATTCAGTGAGACCTTTGATTGGACGCCGTGTAACAGTCGCATGATCACTAGAATGAAGGCCTATGGGATTCCCAATCTGCCTATCACTGCGTACAAAATGATATGATCCACCCTGTCGAGCGCATGATCGAAGTCAATAGAGCCTAGTGCGCCGCACAGTCGGCATGCCGCTGCTAATGCGACGACATCTTGGTAATTACCAAGCGCCGTATGGACATTACTCTTACCACCGGTGCATGCTTGATCTATGAGGAGTCTATCAGAAATTTAAGACTTCAGGCGAGCCCCAAGGATGCGCGCGAAAATCTTATAGTCGCAATTCAGGGGAGTGGCCTTCTGCCACGACATGGTTTGGGTATTGGGATGATGATACCCTCCGTGAATTCGACAGGTATCTCAGTCTGTTATACATCTGAATCCACGTCTGTCCCATGAGGTATGCAAAGGTGCGGTAAAATTCGATTGGAAGGCGTCCAGTCCTGGGGACTTGTTCGGAGCTCCCCTGCCAATTGCGTCTGTCAGCTCGTCCTCCGTTATCGCTGTAATGAAAGGCTCCTCATCCAGTGGTGGTCCTCTATCTGGCATTTCGGAGATGAAATCATGTAGTGTCTCGTGGTTCACCTGTACAATTCTATATAACTGGCGCAAGTAGTCGATAAACACCTGCGCAAAATCACGTTGGGTCACAACTTGCTAGCCAGTTTCAGAGATTAGTTCCCTGATCAATGTCCTTCGTCGCCGTTGGTACTCACGTACTAAGTGGTGCATTGAGGGGGCTTCGGCAGCAATTGTGTCCGCCAATCTCGCCCTGACCATTATCTCTTCCATTCTTAGTCTCGTCAGCCGTAATAACTTGGCTTTTATCCTACGCTTGGCCGTGTGCCTTTCCGGCAATGGTTGTTAGGTCATCAGTTCCCTCAGAGCTGTAAAATAAAAATCCGCATTCGCGTGGTTCCACTGCGATTTGTCCTGCCCGTATCGTATCGTTTTGCGCATTTGATCCACCACTGGAGAACCGAGGTGTACGCTCGTTGGCAGCGAACGCAGGTCTCCCAGACCGTCTCTATCGAGCGGCGACATGCAGCGTCACGTAAAAGTGCACTATTCACTTTCTAGTGACCCTTACTCCGCCATATCTTCTACCGCGTTAGTGAAATTATAGAGACGTACGCCATATGATCCGTAAAAGACTCTGGCCAGATTTCGGCATCCAGTATCGCCATCCGTAGAGCGCGCGTCACATACACTCTGTTAAGTCTACTCGCCGAGTGTGCCGTTACATCGTGTAACCCGTTCTATCGCCATGCTGCAGTTCCCAGGTATTCAGAAGCGCCATTTCGGCAATAAAAAAGCGCGCTATTCCATGCATGGCACATAATGAGGTACTTGGTCCTTTTGATCGACGACACAATTAAAGTCGCCGCCCACTACATAATTGTCATAGCGTCCGACGAACAACGGTGCTGTCTCTTTGGTGTAAAAGGTCGCCCTTTCTCTTCTTTTTGTGGAGCCAGACGGCGTGTATACATTGAAGAAACGAACGCCGTCGACAGTGATCGCTATTCCATGGGCCGAAGGAAGAGAAATGACTTCCTCCACTCCTATTCCTTCCGTGGTGAGGATCACCACACCGCATCCACTCTCATCGTGCACTGAATAATGTCCTTCGCAGCTGTAGAACTCCGGCGGCGATGTGAAACGCACTTCTTTAGGAGTATAATATCCACGTCCGCAGCGTGTAACATATCTTTCAGCATTTGAATTTTATGTGGTGTCCGAATGGCATTAATGTTTATCGTTGCAATGCGGTACTCCTGGCGTGTGTTTATCAGTTGTAGGGGGGGGGTGTCATCAACGGATGGTGTTGAAAACCGAACTGCTGTCGGCTATTGGCACCCCCGACGCTCCTCACCACATCAAGTTGTTCAACATTCCCCGGCCCTTTCAAGCGCTTGGCCAGGAATATCCTCAATCGCCACTTCCGTATCTTCATCCTGCTCCTGTTGGTCCATTTCTTGTGCCCAGTCCTCCAGCATATTTCCGGAACTGGCCGAAGGATGGTAGGCAGCTGTGTCACCGCTCTAATTTTGGCCAATTGTCATCTCCACTTCTGCATTCCGGACACCAGAAGAAGTCAAGTTATCGTCGCTGTGCAATTCCTGCACCGTCCTCTCTGTATCTGTTGAATCCACTGGTCGCAGGTCGATACTGTCGTTGTCCATTTTCCCCTTAGGGACTATCGTTATCGTCAGCAGAAGTCAGTCTACGCTTCTTCCTTCTCTTCGGCGAACGCTGTTTCCGTTGCCTTGCTTCCTCATCGGCTGTTTGTATTGTGTATCCTCCGTCTTGGGCCTGGTCTATCACGCTCTCGGGGGAAGCACTGGCAGCCACCACGGTTGAGTCAGGAGCGACCGTCAGCTGCATCTCTTGTATGGGGTCCTGTGTCTGCTGTGGTGGAACCGGTGGTCGGAGTTCCAGTCCGTTGGTGTCCATGTTCTCTATACCGCGCAGCTGCTGGCGCCCATCGGAAATTTCCCTCACTTCATCTCTCGGGGCCTCCACAAAGGTCATCGGTACTACAGTCATCTGTTGTGGCGCCTGAGCGTCATCCCGCGGGGTTTGCACTAAACGTCGCAGGAGGCATTCCGAGCGGACGTGACCTTTCCCGCACCCCGAGCAAGTGCGAGGTTGTCCATCATAGATTATAATCGCTCGACAACCCCCTATGTACAAATAAGAGGGGGCGTGCTTTTGCAGTTCTATCCGTATTTCTCTCATCCCATTTAGGACGGGGTATGTGGTAAAACTCGTCCATTTTTCAGCCACATGGGATATAACTGTACCGTATGGTCTAACCATCGTAAATCTCCCCCACTTCTTCTCTCGGGGCCTCCACATGGGTCATCGGTAATACAGTCATCTGTTGTGGCGCCTGAACGTCATCCCGCGGGGTTTGCACTAAACGTCGCAGGAGGCATTCCGAGCGGACGTGACCTTCTTTCCCGCACCCCGAGCAAGTGCGAGGTTGTCCATCATAGATTATAATCGCTCGACAACCCCCTATGTACAAATAAGAGGGGACGTGCTTTTGCAGTTCTATCCGTATTTCTCTCATCCCATTTAGGACGGGGTATGTGGTAAAACTCGTCCATTTTTCAGCCACATGGGATATATCTGTACCGTATGGTCTAAAGGCATTGATCACAAGTTCAGACGGGAGCTCAAACGGAAGTTCGAAGACCCGTATGGTGCGTATCCCAATTCCCGCGTGGTCGACTGTAACTGCACCAACATTACCGTCGGCATGACAGTAACGATATCCGTTCGGTGATCGTTGTAGAAGTCTTTCACAAGCCGCCTCGTCAATAAGCTTGACATAGACGACGCTTGAAACGATCGATAAATGGATTCCCACGTTTTCCCGTGGATCGATTTTAACCTCTTCTCTTAAAAAACGTTCAATCTCGTGTGCCTTTAGTCGTGTATAGTTGTTCGCAAAACTGAACTTCGAAGTCGTTTTTCTGTACGAGTGTGCCATCTCGTTCTAGACACAAAACACCGCAAGGTGCTCCGGTGCAACAAACAGGCGCGCGCAATGCAGTGCGGCTGGCGGCCAACACGGCCCGCACTGTGTCACTGCCGAAGGCAGACTTGACATCTGTAATTGAAGCTCAGTCCGACAGAGTTCCCGTCTGGGCTACAGCCATTGTTGCTGCCAGAGGTGAAAGCTCTGTATATTAAATTTCTTTATCTGTAATACTAATAATACCACCGCAGTTAATAACGTGATTTTGCAATTGTACTGTATACGCACAATATGTGAAAGATTCTTCCTGGTGATGCAATTTTAATGGCCATCAGTGTAATATGGGCTTGCACAAATCTTTTTCGCTGCTCGCTATACACAGATCGACTTAAGTGCCAGCACGGCAGAATGCCACCAGACGAGAACTGATAGCCAAGAGTAGGCACGGGAAAGGGCCGGGTCGCGATGGCAGGTGGCGTGCAGCGAGTCAAATGTAAACATGGCGCCGGCGTCCCGCATTCCAGAGGCAAGGTCGCCGGTCCAGAGGCCTGGCAACGCGCACGCGTCCCTTACCAGCCGCCACGGCTCTCCGCACCTCATCTGCGTGAGGAACGAGCGTCGCACGTAGCGTGTGACGTCATCCGCGAGTCCGCGCGCACTCCGTTGCTACAACGACCGCCGTGGCGCGTGCCGCAAGCCGTTCGCAATCGCTCCCCAGGCCGCCGCTGTTGCGCGAGGATGGCACAGCTTTCACAGGAAGAGGGCACAAAGCCCCCTCACGCCATTCAGCCTGTGACAATGGACGGCAATACCTCGGCAGCAACACACTGTTGGAGTCCCAGAATAAAGCTGTATTTCGCGTCTGACAGCTTTTCTGCTGTCTTATTTTCTACATATATCTCTCACACATCATCGTTATCTTTCATAAGAATGTGTGTGATGAAAGCAAGCGATAAAAGCTAAGGAAAAGAACTCCACAAAAATTAGAGTGCTATCAACAAGCAGACAGATTTCGGAGTGTTCAGCCGCGTCACTGGAAAGAGATATGTCGCGAAATGTGAATGTGGCATATTAAGAGTATAGTTTGCAGGTACATCTGCTGGGTGAACAACTTTCCTTCCGCCATTTTTTCTGCAAGTTAGAAGGTTTATGCGAAAAACCTACAAGAAATTTACGATTCAAAGTACCAGCCGTCGCTGGCCACTACTTTGTCCCATCTTTTGGACAGCATACGAATCCCACGGCGGAAGAACTGGGCGTCTTTTGAGGAGATCCATGAAGCGACAGAATTTTGCACTTGTTGATATGTCCGGAAGTGCTTGTCAGCTAGGCCGTGTGCCATTGATGGAAGGGAGCAATACCTCCAGAATACACAGGTGAGGTGGGACTTCCCATTTCAACGTTTCCAAGTATGTTTTGGCGAGTCTTACGATATGGGATCGAGCATTCTCATGCTGCTAAATGTCTCTCAGAGTTCGTCTCAGACGCGTCAATTGCTTTCGATAACGATTTCCTGTGATAGTTTCCGTCGGTTGCAGTAGCTTCGAACACCTCTCTTCCACCGCCATGCCAATCTTCGATGTCAAAATCACTGTCCCTTGAAGCGGTGAAAACATTCTGCACGTTCTTTCACTAATAGGTTTCTCACCTTAGGTCTTACCAAAATTTTATGAATCTCAGCTATAGATTTCTTTCTGAAAACGCAGAAAATTAAAACTTTCCATCAGTGTCAAGAATTGTGATCTTAAGCTGACGAATTCAATCGAGAATAACTTTATGACGCAATCACAAACAGTCTAATATTCTATGGCGTTATGTTTACAAATGCCTAAGCTTATTTTATGGTACTTACGACCTACCATCTGCACCACCACTTGCCGCTACTGCCATCTATTACAAAAAGCGGAAGCAAAGTTATAGACCTAATACATCAATATTCCGCAAGTATAGTGGAGGTTACTGTGTGTACCAATCGCGAACATTTCGTGGTAAGAACGATTGTTGGTAAGCCTCCGTGAGAGCTCGAAACGTTTTAATTTTACGTTCATGGTCTTTTCGTGAAATATATGTAGGTGAAAGCAATTTTTATTGATTCACCCTTCTAAGAACGTGCGGTCTCGTAATTTCAAAAGTAACTCACACTATAATGCACAACACCTCTCTTGCAGCGTCTGCCAATGGAGTTGGTTGAGCATCTCCGTGACGCTTTCGTGCAAACTACATGAACCTTAACGAAACGCACCGCTCTTTTTGGGATGTTTTATGGATGTGACTGCTTTCAGTGATTGTTACGCAATCACGTAATCATCTATGTGCCCTGGCTGACTGACTCACTCATCATCGCCTTGCTCAGACCACAAGGATAGAAACTTAGAATTTGGCGAGGGTGTTGATCTTATATTTGACCCGCGCTAAGGAGGTCAAATAAAGGATGAAAAGTATTTTGAAAAATGGTGCTATTGAGGCAATTTGGTATCTGGTATTTGGTTTCCCCTTAGAAATAAAAAGATACATGTTTCAGCATTTTTGAAAATTTAACATTTGTGCTGGTGAAATAGTAGGTGAAAAATTCTTCTTGAAAATAAATCATTATTAAGGAACTAGTACAACATTTGTGAAAATTGGTGTTTGGCTTCTCGGCCACAAATAAAAAGATATGTGTTTGAGTGTTTTTGAGATTTCAACCTGTAAGCGGATGAAGCAGACTATGGAATGTCTTATGAAAATATTACAATACGAATGCATTTTTAAAGATAAATCTGTGACTATCGGAATATGGCTTGTTGATTAGAAATATAAAACTATGTGTTTCACTCTTTTTGGAAATTCAGCCTCTATGGGGTGAAATGTGGGATGAAAGTTTTTATTGAAATATTTCGTTATGAAAGCAGTTTTGAATCTAAATCTACGAAAATTTGTTTTTGGCTTCTCTGTTAGAAGTAAAAAAGCACGCATTTCACTGTATTTGGAAATTTAATCCTAAGGGGGTGAAATAGTGCCAGAGTGATTCACTGAGTTATTATCGCTCAGCCCAAAGCGCTAAGGGTAGAAACTTGAAGTTTGGTGTAGATCTTATACTGTACGCATCGTTTAAGAAGCGGTTGTTCGAAATTTCACTCCTTTGGGGATGAAATAGGAAATGAAAAGCTTTTTGAAAATAAGTAGCTATTAGGGCAATTTTGATGCTAGAACTATTTTCGAAATTCAGCTAAGGGGCTAAAGTGGTGAGTGACAGTTTCTGCTTTTTTTTTTAAATAAATTATTATTAAAGAGCTGCTAAACCATGTTGAAATTTACATCTATGAAATTAAAAAAAAGTGGTTTTCAGTGTTTCTGGAAACTCAGTCCCCTAAGAGAGTGAAATAGAGATGAAAAGTTTTATAAAAGTATTTCATTATGAAAGCATTTTGAAAGCTAAATCTATGAAAATTTATATTTCGCTTCTCGGTTAGTAACAAAAAATAAGTGTTTCACTGTTTTTGGAAATGAAAATTTTTAAGAAAATATTTCGCTATATTAAAAAACTTTAAATCTAAATCTATGAAAATTGGTATTTCACTTCTTGGTTAGATATAAAGAAATATGTGTTTGGGGATGAAAGTTTCTATGGAAATATCTCAACAATAACGCAGATGGCATGATTAACAAAAACTTGAAACTCTAGCTACCATCGCTTTTCGGTCAGAAGTCTATCCGGAAAACACAGTGCTCCTATAGCCTTAATTAGCGTGAAAAGTTCAGAAGGTGTTGCAATTTGTGAACAACATAAAAAAATAGATTAAAGGAAAAAAAAATTCTGTGCAAACCATAAAATCTACGCGAGCGAAGCAGCGGGTGCTAAGCTAGTAATATAATGGGTGTTTCTTTCTATTAATTCACAGTACGTTACATTTGTTCGTGTTGAGGCTCAACTGTCAATCCCTGCACCAAGCGCCGATTCTGTGCAGGTATTCATGGATTTTGCGTGTCTACAGCACCGGTACACAATGAAGTACCCGCGCCACAGCTTCGTAGCACGTCGCTAGAAGAGCCGAGAAAAAAGGAAAAGAAAACAGCGCAACCAACCTCGGAATTATCAACTGACTGCGCCATTTCGTTTTGGTTGCTTGCCATGGTACTGTGGGTAATTGTAAACAATCAAATAATTAATCACGTAGCTACATTTTTTCGAGGTTATAATTAAAATTATATGACTACACTTTCTACGTTCAGTGTAGATAATTCTGATATGTGCGGCTACGAAGTGAAGTGTACCGTAAAATGGAATGAACGGATACAGTTTTGAACTGTAAAAAGAAAAAAAAGATAATTTTTGGAAGAAATATGAAAATCAAAATTATATGGGGTTGTAGTCCTTCTGCCTAATTTTAAACTTATAATTAAATTCGGGATCTAGCTCAGAATTTTATAACAAAAAAATCTTGATGTCTGTTCGCTTCGCAGAGAGGGGTGAATAGAAGCAGCAGAGTTAGTCTTATTAATTTTTCTATTTATTGGAGTTTGGGGTGCATATGAACATGTTGAAACCTGTTTCGGTTCAAGAAGCAAAACTGAATAGATTCAAAATACGTTTTATTCAGTAGGAAAACTAAAAAATGGCATGAACTGTGGTTATCTGTACTGGTTTCCAAGTAAAAATTGTTATAACTCTAATTACTTTATAGAAGCTTTAAACTGATGAGCTTGGCTTATTTATTAGTTCATTAGCTCATTGACATTACATTTAAAAATTGTGCCTTTCAGCCCGTAAGTTGTAGCCCAAGAAGTGACGAAGAGGTTTCGAACAGCATGTCCGTGATTTAAAAAAATGCTCCTCACCTGTTGAAATAAAAGTTTGGATCAGCATGGTTTTTTTTTTCAGAATAACCTTTTGTCCTCTAAATAACAAATTTTACGTGCATAAAATCTCAATTACAGCTTACATTTTCCATATACTTTGATCACTAATCTCCTAGTTGAAAACAAAGCCAGGTGTTTCTTCATTTCTGTCACACTCTTGATCTTCTTCTGAAGAAACACTGACAATTAATGTTTCTGTTCGTCCCACAGAGTACGAAAACATAACCTTGCGTTTTCAATTACACGAAGCCACAAGTCAGATTAAAGTGTACTTTAAAAATGAACTTTTTTTAGTGAACTGGAATTCCAAATTTGCTTTTCATGTACTTAAGTAAAAACAACACCATTTAGATTGATACTTACAAGTAAAGTTCGAAATAAGCGAATCAAACACGACGCCCGATGTTTGTCGTAGAGTGAACGAAACATCAGCTGACACTGTCAACAACTTTGAAAATTCACTTTTTCCCTGTTAGACTGATTCACTGCCAACATAGACAAACATATCTTTGAATGGTATTTCCATTTGTCTTTCGACATGGTAGCATAGAACTTTTTTGCAAGATTCGTTTCTACTCACCTCATTGTTCCTATTCGACCCACATTACGGCATTATTGTGTTTCCCCAACGAAGGGAGAGCCTGACACTCTATACAGGCATTTACCTTACTTTCCCTGAATGACACCAAACGGAACCGTAGAGACTGACATCCCAATCAGAATGTCGGAACACAATTAACAGTGTTACATCAAACTAATTTCTTATCTACTACTCAAGGTGCCAACTTCACCTGTCTTGTGACGCACGTGACATAATAGTGCTATCAATACATCTAATATCGTGGATGTGCTGTAAGTTCTTGCACCTGAACAAGTACGTGCGACATCGATGATTTAGTGGAACCTGCTATGCAACATGATGTTTCAGTGCGTCCGAAATCCACTGCGTCAGAATATAGGAACATGAAGAACACAGCTGTTAATGTGGAATAAATATGGTGAATAAAGGGATGTCAATAATATTAGCGCTGAGCAGCTGCAACCCGTCACTGAAGTCCCATGTAAGAGTGTGTTTCTGGCTGCTGTTAACGACAAAGGAACAATTTATGATTTCCGTTAACCAACTCTGTTGTCTGTTTACAATCCACAGGGGTACCAATTACTTAGCTGAAATAAAAACAGCTCCTCGTAGTGTTATTTACTTCTTTGTAGCTCGACCAACACTGTTAACTAAATTTCTGTTGATTAGCTCAATTCCCTCACATAATATTATTGTAAACTCTCGTCGCCAGTTTTGTCAAAGTCTCGTCGCTACTGCTGTGGAGGCCGAATTGCCACTGTTGTTACGATAAGCCGAGTTTGTGAGTTTGTGAAACGGTTTCTGATGCAGTAGACGGCTAAGATAATTTTTCCCTGCCACTATTACACAGCTATGCCCCAGGGTCAGGTAACAGAATAGCAGAATGAAGGTTCTACAACACTCCCACAAATTCGTAACAAAATCACACAAATGGGCTAAAAGGTTTAGTTATCTTTATGACTTATCGAAGTATTAAGTCTGCAACACTGCTTGTGATTTAACAAAAAAAGGCTCTCAATGGCTAAGTGCAAATAATCGTAGATAAACTTCACAGTACATAGCAAATGCGCTTTATAACTGTCTGTTCACTTCTAATAGCTTACTAAACTACGTTCCCTGTCTAGGTCAGCCCTGGACGATGATCTGTAACCAAGCGAGCGAGAGCTGCTCTTCTATCTTCTGAGTAGGCTTCTGTCCATTGTACTCCGTCGGCAGTTGGCAGAGGCGAGATCGATATTTTCATCCTCAGCGCCGCGCGCGGCGCTGGCAGAACACCGCGAGTCTGTATGTCACTGGTACCAACTCGCATCTTTGCACCTGTGGTGCTTTTGTTCTGACTGTGTCTTGTTTGGAATACACAGCAAATATAGTACGTGACACGACATACAGTAAACTCTGTTCGAGGCTCTCCTAATAAATTGTTATTGCTACTATCACTTTTATTATATCTGTATGAATTTCAGTACCTGCCCGGGACCAAGTCAGTATTTCTAATACTCTGATACATTAGACCTATTTGCATGTTATTTGGCGTCCACTTTTGTGTAAAAGCGAAGGTTGAATTGCACTCCGGTCTCTAAACACAGTATGTTTGGTGATTCACTAAGCCTATGTCCAAATATTTCAACAATACTCTCTGGAGGTGTGAATGGTTTTCTGTTTGAAAAAAGTAAGCGAAGAAGGATAGGATACAACTTATGGTTGACATCTACGTCATTAGAAACGGGACACAAGCTCAGTGGGATAATGAACGAGCCAATCCTGGTTTTGATCTAGGTTGTTTGCTTAAATTCCTTGAGTGTGCCGACGTTTCTTGTTAACATGGCCATGGCGGATGTCGTTCCCCGTCCCTGTACAATATGAACATGCTCCAAAGACCTGCACGTAGAGTCAATGTTAGACTCTTGGCTCCATTTCTACTTGTTTTTCTCACGAACGCGGGTCCACTGTCTTAACTATTGCGCGATCTCGTCCACATTTGTAACCAGGAGTATAAAATGGTGAACTAGAGATCATTTTCACAAAAAGTAAAACATTAAAGAAGGTCGTAATGATTCATAAACGACATATTGTACGAGGTCACATCGAATATTTCTCCGCGTAGCGCATGGACTGATGTCAACGGACGTGGACAATTTTTGTATTTGTGTTTGTTAAACCACGCTTAAATCAAACATTTTGTTCATACTGAGCCTTTCAGTGGGCTCATCGCATTTTCGTTCTAGTGGATAAATTACTGTACCGTGTCGTCATTAAAATTCTCCGTTAGGATCAGTTCATCGCGAGTGCAAATTCATCCAAAGTTTGTGAATGGTTATAAAGGACCTTCTTCTTCATTTCCAACAATCAAAAATGCACGCTGGACAATATCAGTGCTATATTTCTTTGGAAGACGATGTATGTGTATGACAGCCGCAGACTGCAACCACCGAAAGAAACACCGAGAAACTGCCTGATGTGCTACTGGACGACCCCCGAATCGTGGATATTACGAGGCCTATTCGGAAAGTAAGGTCCAATCGGTCGCAAAATTGAAGCCCCTGTGTAAATTAAAAATATTTTATTTGAAACAGTTAGCAACACCTTCCAGCTGCTTCTCTAGATAGTCGCCGCTACAATGTAGACACTTGTCGTAGCGTTGCACCAACTTTCCAATGCCCTCTCATAGAAGCAAACTGCCTGAGCTTCCTGCCAATTCTCTACGTTGGTCTACAGCTCGTTGTCTATGCCAGGACGTTGTCTTCATGGCTAGCGGTTCATGTGAGCAGAGATGAAATTCAGGGAGAGTCAATTACGGGCTCTGTTGTGGGCGATCAAACACTTCGCATCGGAAACGCTACAGGAGCATCTTCATTGCCTCTTCATAGTGCGGCCAAAAATTGTCATGCAGAAGGAAACGTATGACAGTTATGTTATGTGGGATGCATGACATCAGGCGAAATCTCACACCAGGCACTCGTACTTAGCGGGAGACACTATTGTTATAAGCATCTTTACATACTCACTGTGCGCTCAGAACTGAAAGGAGTGACGTGACGCGATCGACGGACATACTAGAGACACTGTCCAACACATCTGTGCATACCTTCGTCGGATTTTCACTGTGGTTTGCATTTCGCACCCAAGCGGACCTTACCTTCCGAATAGCCCTCGTATCGAAGTGCGAACCTCGCCTACCGTGATATTAAACTCGTAGGGTTAATTCTGATATCCCCGCTGTGAAAACTGGAGTGCAGGGTTTCCGTCAGACGTAAGTTCTGCAGACGGTTCATCTCTGGGAAGGCTACAAGATGTCTTCCTGAGAATAAAAAAGTTAAGTAGTGAAGGACGCAGAAGAACTACACAAAATAAATTACCGGAAAGCAAACAGATAACTCTTGCTGTTTGTTCTCAGCAAACCGGTACTTCTCCGGTGAGACAGCGCTATCAGTAATTACCGGCTAACGGCTAACGCCGGGGGCGTCACGCGCTGCAACTGCCGCTGGTCACCTCTGCGAGTCAGCCGGCGTGCACCAGGCGGGGTTTCCCGCCGTGAAGCAACGCTCCACCTTCACCTACATCCCGGCCCTTGTCCGCTATTGACAATGCTGCACGCGAAGCCGCGTCCACTCGTTAGTGGGAAAAGAACACACACACACACACACACACACACATACACACCTACAGAACAAACGCCGCTCCAGGCTAACATGCATCTGACAACAGATTAGCAATCGTTGAACGTCCGCTAGTTACATTCACAGACCCCGACCTATGTACTCGGACTTAAAAAACATACCGTCAACACAAGGTTCTTGCACCCACGTGTCAGTGCATCTGTTCCTTCAAAGACCTGTTAGGATTTCAGACTGAAAAGGCAAACTGTGCTAGCGCTTTAAAGAGCAACAGTTGTCTTGTTACATAACTTTTTCTTCTTCTTTAATTTCTAACAGGCCACTGCAGGACGATGATGTTTAACTTTTTTACTTAGATGTCTCCTGATATTTGACAACTAGCCGCGGTTTCTCTGACGAAGCAGTTTCTTTCTGTCCTGCGTCCAGAGGATTACGGTCTTTTTATGGACAATTTGTCCTCAACCTTATTCTGGCTTAGTATGCCTCTGGTAGATGTTTCGCCATTTATATCATATTCTGCTAGTGTCATTATCTGGTCCATCATTCACTTTGTGAAAAGGAAACATCGACGTTCTTGAAACATTGTAAAGGTTCCGACACATGAACAGAACTTTGAGTACTTTTCTCCATGATCAATAATTGTAACTATTTTCATTTCGAGATGTATTATCAACGATGTTCTGTGTTATCAACGATATCCTTGATTGAAGCTTTTTTGGTACATTGTAGAGTATACAGGTTGTGAGAAACCTTTAGGGTCAAAACTATATAGATAGTAGAAGATCCTACACTCAATGATTTGAGGCTAGGAACGAACATCGAAAAATGTATTTTGCGCACTACAGTTTCTCGAGTGAGCAATTCTGATGATACAGAAGTTCATCTTTCACACAGAGAATCCCAAACCTACAGCTGTGTAGAGACATCGGTACAGATTAATCGTAGACGCGTGGACGATACAGTCAATGATTACGTACGAGGCCCGTTTCTTTTTCCTGCACTCTTAAATACATCAATGTACACTCGATAGCAAAAAATGTGGGTCACCCCTGAATTCCAACGTGTACGCTGCACCTGAATTTATGCAACCAACATAGCATATCTGTGTTGCACATAGTCGCAACCCTCCACAGTACAGTCGTTGTAAGATACACAATGGGTACCGCTAGAGACTACTAGAGAACACCAGTCTTTATGACAGTCCGTCCAGATGTAAAGTACCACCACGATATTACAGAAGAGATCAGACAGTCCTTAACGTTTGTAAACTAAACTTAATTACAATAAGTGACATTTCAAATGTTATGGGACAACTAGTTTTGTCACATAAATCGTTCAGTAATCCTTAGGCACATTTAAATATTTGAGACAGTATATGGATTTATAAAGTTGTATGCCAATTCGAAACAAGTTCTTTGCTGTCTAAAACACACGCTGAACGTCGTTCAACGGGGAGTGGTTTCGCATCAACTTTATGTAATACTAAGCAGTTAAAAGAAAACATCATTAACGGCGGCAACCACTCTATGGAAATCCCAACATTAACAGCGAAAGTAATATCATTGTTCACATTACTCATCAACAGTTACTTGTACACCAAGTAGTACTTTAAATGACATGACCAACATCTTCGTTCTGGATGCGGATGCAAACACAGAACGTAAAGCCTTTGTTAACCAAGCAAAGCTTTGTGCCTTATCGAGACTCGATCACTAGGCAGAAAGAGACGTCAAATATTGACGTTTGCACCAGCATCAGTTATCAATTCTCAACTTGAACGTAAATGACGATAATGTTTGTACGAAAGCAGGAACTCTAACATGACAATTACGTTCTTGGTAATTAACCTCGAAAGACGTTGTATAGTGTTACTTTGTCAAGGAATAAAGGATGCATATGTTTAAAATTGAAATGCCATCATGTGATGCTGGGGACAAGTATGCGAACCCAGCACCTAAACGGATTGTTGAATAAGTACGTAAAATCAGAATGTAGATATCACAGTTTGTCAACAGTAGTGGGGTTGGAACCTTAAATGACGACTGAAGTTGTATTGCCTGACCGGGATTCGAACCCGGCGCCTACCGCCGTCGTTGTCTAACCAGGAATAGACGAGAAATGTCCAATGTTGGTCCACCATCAGCGAGATGTGCACACATTTAATTAGAAATAAGGTGACGAAAACGTCTATCTGACTGAGAGTCGAACGCCGCACACATGGTTATGAAGACACGTTAATAATCAACTTCATATTCAGTAGTAGCTAGGAGTAGCATGTTTAGTTGCAAACCTTAAGGCCTTACTCATCCCTAGTAACGTGTTGCCTAATATCATGATGTTAATTTACAAGTGGATTGACTGCCGTAAAGAGCAATGTTCTCTAGTAGTCGTGTATCATTGAGATGTAAATGAAGTGCCTCAGCAGAAAGTAATTTCCGTCGTGCAGCACGTAATGTTTCAGAGACACTGAGTACATGTTATAAGTGCACAAAACGTGTATTATATTCTAAGTATATACTATTATTTGGAGAAGCTGCCGCCAAACCTGTTTACTTTTGCATTCCGCTTTTAAAAAATGGTTCAAAGGGCTCTGAGCACTATGGGACTCAACTGCTGAGGTCATAAGTCCCCTAGAACTTAGAACTACTTAAACCTAACTAACCTAAGGACATCACACACATCCATACCCGAAGCAGGATTCGAACCTGCGACTGTAGCGGTCGCGCGGTTCCATACTGTAGCGCCTAGAACCGCTCGGACATCCGGCCGGCTATATTTCGCTTAGTTGTCGTGGTTGAATACAGGTTTTCATAAGGCTACATCTAATGCACAGCGCTTACAAGAAAGTATAGTTTCCTGCGTCATGCTATTGCTAGCTAGGTGAAATATTTTGTGGTAGCTATGTTTAAAATGAATGTATTTTTGAAAGTATTGTTCGTCAAATATTTGAATAAATCGTCAACTGTAGGTGTGCCTGCACATGTTATAGCATAATAGCTGTAGTTGCGTTAGTTTGTACTACAGGCTTGGGTAGGTTAGGTGTAACTTTTGATCCTTCAAGGGGTGATTGTGGCCATGCGGCCCGGGTCTGTACTAGCCGCGGTTCGTGAGCTACGGGGCAGCCAGGCTGGCCGAGGCGAGACGCAAGTGAGCGAGCTGGCGGTGGCGTTGGTGGGACAACAGCCCGGGACGAGCCAGCACGGCTGCGCCGCATGCCTCTGCCGCTCCGTTTGACTTAAATATGTTTACCTCCTCTCCTGGAATCAGTATAAGAGCGGCAAGCAGAAATACACATCAGGACTCGTCCAAGTTCTGGTCGGCCTTCCGTCGCCTTACCGGAACTAAACCCTCCCCCTATTATCCTCTTCTCCATGATGATCACCCTTTCCCTGACTCCCTTAGTACGGCCAATCACTTTGCCTCCTACCTCTCCGATGTATTTTCCATCCCCGATGATCCGCAGTTCGATTACTCCCTCTTCCCGGATATCCGCGATCGAACTGACACCTCTGTCCCTCCCCTCGCTCCTGGTTTCCAGTACTTGGACAACATTGCACACACGGAACTCAATGCCCCTATCACTACACAGGATCTCATTGCTACACTCCGCACAAAACGCAACACCGCTCCTGGTCACGATCGTGTCACCTACCGTCACCTTCGTGAAGCTCCTGTCTCTTTCCTCTCCACCCTGGCCAGGCTCTACAATGTAGTCCTGTCCACCGGTTACTACCCCGACCTGTGGAAAACCTCCCGTATCCTCATGTTCCTTAAACCTGGCAAACCGCCGTCCGCCGTCTCCTCATACCGTCCCATCAGCCTTACCTCGGTCTTCAGCAAGGTCCTGGAATCTATCCTCACCCGACGCATCCACCAGCATCTCCGCCAGCACCGCCTCCTTCCCGTTACCCAGTGTGGCTTTCGGCCGTCCTTCTCTTCTGACGACCTTCTCCTTCGCCTCACTCATCTCCTTTCCGAACAGCTTAATTCCCGTCGCTCCGCAATCTTCCTCTCCCTGGACCTCGAACGTGCATATGACCGCGTATGGCATTCCGGTCTCCTCTTCAAGCTCCAAACCTTCGCCCTTCCCATTAACTACGTCCGTCTGATCGGCTCCTTTCTCTCCCGCCGTCCTTCCTATGTCACCATCCATAACACGGATTCCTACACCTTTTTCCCCTCTGCCGGTGTGCCCCAAGGCTCCGTCCTCTCCCCCCTTCTGTACCTTTTGTACACAGCGGACATGCCGCCGCCGTCAGCCCCCATCCACCTTCTCCAGTTTGCCGATGACACCGCCTTCCTTGCCCTTGCCCCCACCCTACAGCGCTCCCAACACCTTCTCCAATCCCATCTTGACCGGTTCACCGCTTGGTGCAACCAGTGGTTGCTCAAGGTCAATCCCTCCAAAACCCAGGCGATCATTGTAGGCAAAACCACCCCTTCCTTCCGCCTCCTTGATTTCTATCTCACCATCTATGGCCGTCCTATCGCCCTCACTCCCACCCTTAAGTACCTTGGCGTCACCCTCGACCGTCGCCTCTCCTGGACTCCCCACCTCCGGACAATCCAAGCCAAGGCACGCTCCCGACTCAGTCTCCTCCAGCTCCTCTCTGGCCGTACGTGGGGTCTGGACCCCTCCACCATCCTCCACACCTATAAATCCCTCATCCGCCCTATCCTTTGTTATGCCCATCCGGCTTGGATCTCCGCCGCCCCTACCTTTTATAAATCCCTCCAAATCCTTGAACGTCATGCTCTCTGCCTCGCCTATCGCATCCGTCTCCCCTCCCCCACGCGGATCCTGTACAATCTCATCCCCTTCCCCCACCTCCTCCTTTTCCTTGAAAGGATGCGGATCCTGTACACCTCCCGCAAACTCGATCCTCCTCACCCGCTCGTCTCCCCGATCCTCTCCCACCCCCGCCCGCTGCCGCGCCTGTATTCGCACGTCCCACCCGGTCTCCATCTCTCCACCCTCCTTACCCTCTCCCAAGGTGGCTTCCGCCGGCTCCCTCTCCCTGATGATGTCCTCCTCCCCTCCATCTACCCCTCCTATCAACTTTGACCCTGCCCCACCCCCCACTTCTGGTGTCCTTTCCTTTAGGCACCCTCCCTCCCTTCTCTTCCCTTCCCTTCCCTTCCCTTCTCTTTCCTTTTCCCACGTCCCCTCCCTCCACCGCTCTTACCCCGGGCTTCCCCTCCCCCTACCTCCCTCCCCCCTTTCTCCCCTGCCCGTGGCATCTCTGCTCTCCCCTCTCGCTCTCCCACTCCCCTTCCTCCTCCTCCTCTCTTGGCAGGTCCCCGGACTCGCACACGCATAGTGAACATTCGCGCGCCGGAGGTCATCGCTATTAGTGTCTCGTGTGTGTGTCTTCGTTTGTGTTTAGTGTTTGTTCGCCGAAACGCCGTCACTGTTCACGACTACCATCGCCTTCATCCCTGTTTTGTGCGCCGTGTCCACTAGTGTCAGTGATGTTTTCTCATCAGGCGTGAACGGCTCCGTGTTTTTTTGTTTTTTGGTGTCTACGTTGTTTTGCCCGCCATTTTTGATTGTATTCTCTGTGTCCCCTCTATTTCTTACTTATTGTAAATCTCAAGGCTGAAGAGCGGCGTACTCAGCTGATGACAGCCCGCCTTGTGTCAGGTGATAAAAATTACAATAAAGGAAAAAAAAATACACATCAGGCTGTCTGCTGTAATGGCTCACTGGGAGAGGTCTATTCGAGGTAGAGTCAAAATATGGTTCAAATGGCTCTGAGCACTATGGGACTTAACATCTGAGGTCATCAGTCCCCTAGAACTTAGAACTACTTAAACCTAACTAACCTAAGGACATCACACACATCCATACCCGAGGCAGGATTGGAACCTGCGGCCGTAGCGGCCGCGCGGTTGCAGACTGAAGCGTCTAGAACCGCTCGGCCACTTCGGTCGGCCGAGGCAGAGTCGTCGCTCTCATTGAGGAAGGAGGATGTTCTATCAGAGAAGCTGGCAGACGGTATGGCGTACCACATACCACTGCAACAAGATGGTGGAGGATCTGCCTTGAAAGAGGCACCACCAACAGGGCTCCTGGCTCAGGCAGGAAGAGAGTGATCTCACAGCAGGAAGACAGGGACCTAGTGTCTAGGAGCAGAGAAAATCCCTTTCTGAACGCGAAGCAGTTGTGGCGGGAGAGCAACTTCCCCGGCTCCAGTGACACGATTCGCCGAAGGCGGAGGGACGCTGGACTGCATGCACGACGATCCGCCGTGAAACAAGAGCACAGCGAAGACAACGTTTTATATCGGCTAGCATTTGCGGAGCTCCATCTGAGGGCGTCGTGGGACAACGTCATTTTCACTGATGAGAAGGTGTTTTCCACCAATAACGACGGTCCACGAATCGTTTACAGGCCGCAAGGGACTCGCCATCGATGCGAATATGTAACCACGACGAGAAGTGGCCGGCTATCTGTTACCTGCTGGGGTTGGGATTCTGCGAGAGGGGCGAGAATTCTTCACAGGATAGAAGGAACTCTGGACAGCGCGCAGTATGCCCACATATTGGAAAATGTGATGCTTCCGTCAGTGCGAATGCTGTAAGCAGAAGGGGACGTCACATTGGAAGAGGACCATTCTCCCATTCACATTTTCCTTTTTTTCAGCAGCGGCTCTCCACGATTGGCGTCAACTTCATGGACTGGCCGCCACGGGCGGCTAATATGAACTCCATGGAAAACATGTGGGCTGAGGTCGCCACAACATTAACAGAGAACTGGCCACTAAACCAACCAACTACTGCGGACGCTCTTTGGGACTACGTTCTGGAAGCCTGGGAGGAAGACGCGTGATAGAAGTACAAAATAATGAAGGATTCTGGATAAAATATTAGAGTTCTTAAAATGTATTGTTATGTCTTAATTTTCGTCATTTTTCCTCATTGGGAGTTAGTGGAAGTTCGCGTGGCAACAGAAAAGATACAATATGGGTTAGCTTTCCTTTGAGTTGCCCTTTTAATTCAAGTGGGTTTCTTTTGAATATACAGTTTGTTAAGTATTCTATTTTGATTTCATTTATACCCTGTCTACATACTTACAAACTAATCAGCGTAGATGGACTCAGTAGTTTTTGTTATTTTAAATACGTCTCTCTCTTCCCCTCCATCCATGAATACACCCTCCGTCCTCCACAAAATAAGCCAACGATTTCATATTATGTTTACTCGCCACGCGGGATTAGCCGAGCGGTCTAAGACGCTGCAGTCATGGACTGTGAGGCTGGTCCCGGCGGAGGTTCGAGACCTCCCTCGGGCATGGGTGTGTATATTTGTCCGTAGGATAATTTAGGTTAAGTAGTGTGTAAGATTAGGGACTGGTGACCTTAGCAGTTAAGTCCCATAAGATTTCACACACATTTGAACATTTATGTTTACTCGTTGTTAATATCTCTTCTATTCTCTCTCACACACTCTCTCTCTGACACTATCGCCGCAAGTGCCCTTCTATTACACTCCCCCAAAACTTTGTAAACAAATCTACCGGTTTCCAATGACGCTACATTTTCTCTTTTAATTGCTGCTGTCTTTACTCTCTATCATTCCTCTCACCACCTATGAAACCGTATTCTTTGATCTCCCCTTCCCTATAACCTATTCTTTGTTCTGAGAACAGTCCTTCCTTATCTCTCGGTCCTAAGATAAAACGAACTGTGGCACACATCTAAGTAAGCAATACTTAGCAAGCATTTCACGCTTATATTTTGCACTTCTGCACTTCTATACATTCCCAGATCCCGCCCTCCTTCCTGTTACGCGTCCCTTGACATCTGTATCCACATCTAAATGAATACTCTGCAATTCATAATTATGTGCTTGGCAGGGGGTTCTGTGGTCTGGTGGATTAATCTTGTATTGATGTGTAAAACGTGTAGGTTCACTTCTCACGTCAGGCGTGGATTTTTAACACACACAAGTAGCTCTCCTTCACCCCTAGTAACGCCAAGTGCAGAACGCCAGTAAGCTCCGTAGTTCAATATCCGCAGTAAAGATAACATCCCCTCGCTGCCGACTGGGCATTCGTTTGAGCTGTGACAGATGGAGAAACCCCGTAAGGCAGAGACTCTGTCACCAGCAAGCCGTCGTAAACTAGAAAACGTATATCATTTAATGAACCAATGGCCATGTAAGTTCACACGGCTCTTACTTTATTTGAAACTGAGACGTTGAAAATTGTGGTGCTGGACTGGGATTAGAATTCGATTTCACTGTGTTCCCAAAGATTGCAAACTCTTCTAGGCGTCCTCAAAAAGCACCTATCTGGTTTCGAATCCTGATCAGCACAAAATATTCATTATTTCATTTCAAGCCCTAGCATGTGCACTCCGAACTACTGGTGAAAAATAGTTGCATTTTCAACGTCTCTTCGTGCGTTGTCAGCTGTAAAGTGTTCGTTTCAACTCACAGCCACATGATGAGCTTTTTATCACAACATTAAAAGACCAAACGTTTCCTTACATCTTTTCAAGTTCAAACATTCCTCTCCATCCTACTGGTGAAAACGGATTTGGGTTTGACGTTGTGTTCGTTGTGATCACCAACGACATGTTGTGGATTCAACTTCTGGCCAGCAGAGTATTTTCCAACACATCATTGAAAGTACAAACATGCCATTCCTAGGTATTATTGGAAAATAAATTGATAGTTAAAGTTTATTCATGACCACGTGTGCGGGGTTTGAATTCCATTCAGCACAGAACTTTTCGTCGCCTGATGTCTAGCTAATCATGCGCCCATCTCGATACTGGTGAACCAACAATAGCTATTTATCGTCTGTTCCTGGCTATAAAACGACGGTGCTAGATGCTGGGTTTGAATCCCAGTCAGGCAAAAACAATTCTATCGTCAATTAAGGTTCTGAAAACATTTGATATTTAACTTCTGATTTTATGTACAGTCGTGCTCAAAAGTATCCGAACGACCTGAATTGCACTCACCTGATTCCCATGCGACCTACATAACGCAGCTGTCTAGCAGGTCCTCTAATCGGTCCTTGGTACAGTCGTTTCACTATTGAAAATGGTTCCAACAAATCACCACTAGAAAACACTGCTCTCTATCGCAATAACTCAAGATGTAAAGTAATATCACGATACTTCAAATATCAGGGAACACCTCATCACAGATAAGACTGTCCTTAAGGCTTGTAAGCTCACATTTATTGCAATAAATGACATACCTGAAATGTTAGCACTCTCATTATTACGTCAGATAGGTAATGCACGTGGTAAGTTCGTCGTATTCATGATTTCCTCTTCAAACTACGTACCATACTTGATATTTAACACAAAATATCATTAAAAATTTACGTTATTCACGAGCAGCTAGTTGAGAATACGTATGAACTTCAAATGACACGACGAACCGACTCGTTCTGCATATGGATTCAAACTCAGGTCATGCAGGATAGGCCGCGATGGCCATGCGGTTCTAGGCACTTCAGTCCGGAACCGCGTGACTGTGACGGTCGCAGGTTCCAATCCTGCCTCGGGCATGAATGTGTTTGATGTCCTTAGGTTAGTAAGGTTTAAGTAGTTCTAGGGGACTGATGACCTCAGTTGTTGAGTCCCATAGTGCTCAGAACCATTTGAACCAATCATGCAAAGCTAACATTTCGTGGCTGACGGAAATAAACAGTCATTCCTGACTAGGCATAAAGTGAGTGATATACCTCATTTTGGACAGTATCAGTTAGCAAATATCAACTTTAAATTACATAACGTAAAATTTTTAACGGACGCGAATTCCTATCCAGCATCTATTGTCCCTGTTAACGAACTACGAGAGATGTTAAATATTGATAATTCAAAAGTAACTTACTTGAAATGCAGTGAGGTAAAGCTTTGTTTTGGACAGGGATTCGAACCCAGAACCTAATCGGATTGTTATCGCAGCACAATCAACTTTGACATATCGGATTTTCTCGGCAGTAGTAAGATGTATTAAATGAAATGACGAGACGAAACATTAATTTTTCCTTTCCAGGACTCCAAACCGGCACATATCGCTGCTATATTCTAGAGAAAAGGAACGTTAAGTATGGGTTTGTTACACCAGCAGCGACATGTGAGCATGTTTGAACTAGAAATAATATGACGAAGTGTTTAGTGCTGACTGGGAATCGAACCCCAAACATATCGTTGTTGACTACACACCAAGAGACGTCAGCTAACGAATTTTTATCCACCAGCAGCTCGGAATGACATCCTTGAACTTACAGTGATCTCGCAAATAGTTCTGTGTCACACTGGGAGTCAAAAACGTCAGATATCGTTAGTGTTGGCAACGAATGAAAATGCATTAAAAATAAGAAGTTATTATCCACCAGCAGATATGTGTTCTTATGCTAGAGCTTGATAATAGATAGTGAAAAGTTTAGTGCTGGGCCAGGATTCCAACCCATTCATGCGCAATATGTGGAGATGTTGAGGAATCTGCAGTTTTGAACAAACAACAAGTTGTAGTCGAGCTGTATTGTCACGAAGGGATCAAATTCCGCGTTAAGGGTGGTCTGAGTTGTATTCCCAGTTCAGAACCAATTTTATCGACATACAGAAGCTCAAATAAAAGATGGAATAAGCGTCCTGTGTCCATGCACAGGGTTTGTTTCGTTACTAGAAATAAATAACTAGTATAAGAAAGGTTACTGGTAATAGAGTTTCTACATGTCGCCACTCCTTACTTTATTGTGGTTCCACCTAATGTCTACTTGGTAGAGAAGGAATATCATGTTTTATGTGATTTTCAGACCACAATGCCATTATACCTTCTTCTCTTGGCGTAGCCAGAAGAGAATAGAATCTGCCTCTCCCTATCAAAAAACATCGGCAGAAGTCGGAATCGAACCGTGACCAACATCATATGAACCTATCATCAGTCCAACAGACCACCAAACCCTCTTCTCTACGAATCATTTTTCTATCATAACACCGTTGCGGCACACAAGATGAGAATTCTGACACACAGGCTCCCTGTAGTGGTTTGCAGGATGTTCAGTACATTCATTTACTTGGTTGACCGAATCGACTCTATTTTGTAATCACCGAAATAAAATAACGTAACTGCCACCTACACAGAACTGCCAACAGTGTAGGATGCAGAAATTTAAATTGGAAGTGTTCCTTTCCATTTGAACGACTCTATTGCGCTATCTGTTTGTTGAAATCATCGTGGAGTGCAAAAGAAATGCTGTAACTGTCTGTGTCTCAGAAGTCTAGATCCGGCCCTATGCATTATTATCTCACTGCACTGTGGAATGCCAAAGTTCTGGAGGAACTGTTGTTCACTTCCTTAGGTGCTGCAACTACGTCGCAGCTAGTAGCGTAACGGTAAGTGTCGCGCACTGTTGATAAGACGTCGTGTGTTCTACTACATTCGCTACTACATTTTTTTTAAACGTAATTCTGCTGTCTGCTGAAGTTAACAATTTAATGGAACTTTGAACATAATTCTCTTCACTTCTCAACCCAAAATAGTCGCATGTGGAGAAAAGGCTAACTTCTACGTCATTTTGTTCTTTTCAGGTTTAATAGACGGCCAGGCAGCAGATGCGTCTCGAAGCTTTTGTATCATGTATGGGGAGAGCGCATCGTGCCAAAATAGTCAGAAAAGTATTTTCTATATTAGCTGTCGGCTGGTAGTGGCATTTTATTCTTCTTCAAACCTTACGAAAACTGTGCACTGTATTGTAAGAAACGAAATAAAACTACCCACGATAACCTTACGACGAAAGTGTGTTTTAACAATACTGAGTATCTGTACACAAGCGTGCCTCCATCTTGCACGAATTAGTAAAACACTATTTACTTAGATTTCGATTGGGTCTGCGTTTAAATGGTATGCTGTGTCATACTCAACAGGTATGCAAATGTGGCATTTCAAAAATAAAGTTACGTATTCCTAGAAACCCAAAATTAGCTTGTCAGCAGCGGAAAGAGGCGTTATCTGCTGTGCAGCATTGTAGGATTTTCACCATTGCACTTTGAGCTGAAAGTATTTTCTTACGATTTGCTAATCAATTTATTTCCTTCATACTTATCACCCTGGCATGGGAGTCTTAAGTGCAGGACATTATTGAATTTCGTATCGTTGACGGTCGATTCGAATTTCATCAGAGACGCTTGTATTGTATAGCAGCTTGGCAGTCAGAAAGCTGAGATCTACACCATTAACACAATTTACTGAGTCGAGCTACCAAGAGGATTTGGTGTGTAAAGGTTTTCTTCTGATTTTGTTACAGAATTTTTTCTAGGAATTCGCAGCTCCATGAAATAATACACAAAAAAAAGGTGGCACGCGCAGCCCTATCACGGTTTGAAGTGACGATTTTCTTAACCGTTGGAAGACGAAACGCGGGCGGTACCACGGGGCTACGGACACACTGCTGCCAGCACACCACTGTTGTAATGGTATTGGTCGCTCAGCCTCATAACTCATCGTGAAAGATATTAAAATTTGTCACTTATGTGAAGAATAGCATTTCTTTAGCCAAAAAACTGAAATTTCTGTCTCAGTGTCAGTTTACGTGAGGATTATATACCACGAGTCATTCACAGGGAAAGGGAATATCAAGTAAATTTAGAGAGTCAGTTCAGTACCATACGCGGAAGTGATTGCACTGTCACAGTGTTGCCAAATGTTTGTGACAATGTTGCCAATTCTCAGCTGTGCTAGGAACAGGTCTGTAGCGTTATAGGATGATCCTGTGCTCGTGTCATAGGAGGATACGGAGAGGAGGCGCGGGGTTTGGTTAATATGCAGCGTTTTCTCCTACCACCTGTGTCAAATATTCAGGTGTGTAATCTTCCATCACGATTACAGTTTCCCACAAAATATATACAAATAAAACACTTACCTTGTTACTTTGTTACAAAAGTTTATTTCAGTACAATAAAAAGTCTTTGGAAATCAACTTTGCCAACCTGTCACGAAAAGTAAGATAACAAACACTTTGCACCTCGAAATTGATTGCATCTATGTGCAGTCTTGTGATCATACAAGTAGAATTTCATGAATTGCACGAGAATGTGGAAAAATGTTGGTGCGAATGGAAGCTGTAAGAAACACAAATACCTAATTATTCTGTACCACGTAATAATCAATTCATTTGATAATTCAGAAGAGAAGAAACTAAAAATTATGCCCATTAAGACAGAAACTAAAGTTTTCATCTACAGATCTATAAAAATAATGTATACTAACCAGCGTATTCATTGCTTTCGTAATGTTTCCCTCTTTTTTAGTCTTCTTATGATGAACTGGATCCACACACATGAGTCTGATTTTTTATTTGTGTCCTTTCATCTACTATCTTTGTGTGTTCTTGTTCGGTGTTCAAAAAGCAAAATATTATGCCTGCTCCCACGAGGTATTAAAATGAGGTCTCAAAAAGGCTAACGAACTACAATCAAAATACAGTGAGACGCCAATTTGTCTGTCGTCATGGTGTTAAGTAGACAGAAATAGTTGGGTGTTATTGTCGTCTTTTCCTATTGAGATTTTTATATTACCCTGGCACAAGACACCGAGATAAATGTGTATATTCTCCGTGACGAAACATCCCACATTCCATTAATCCTGATCCATTCGTTACGTGCATCGGCGGCAATGAGCGATAGGAAAGCTGTTGTGGGGTGAAGTATAACAATAACAATGGTAGTAATTACAAATCAGTAATCAAGGATGTTTACTGTATTACAGACGATTAACAAAATAACTAAGAATGACTGAGTGTTTAATTGGCGCACTAAGTAGGCGTTCTTACCACTTTGTTACTGAATTCTGTTCTGGTTGTTTGCAGAGAGAAAACAAAGAACCCCGTAGCCATACATATCGCTAGTAGAACGAGATATTACCTATCAACTATCCTTGCTTTACATCACGAGACGAACATGGCGTCACTGAGCTGATATTTGAAATACATTTCTGTTTTCTCTCTCTGTCTCTCTCTCTCTTTTTATTTTAATTTTAATTTTTTGAGGAAAGCATCGAGAAGCGCGATAATAAGCAAGTAGGCAAATAACCTGTTTACAGTTATTTTCATCGGGATACATACTGCAAAAATACAACTTTTAAGTGTGTTATTGCGTAATTCCAGTTATTGACAGTCTATTCGTGAGCTTGCTCGCATTCAGTGAGGTGAAACCTATCACAGAAGCAAGCAAAACACAAATATTTCTTGCACCATGCGCAACACATAAACGAAATCTCGCTGCACTGACGTGTTGTCCGACATATTGCACGGAAAACATATCTGATTCATGTTGCTAAATACAGCTCTATCAGATATCAATTTGGAAGCGTACCAAGTGTATAAAAGTATATCTTGAAATACGCAGAAAGGCCCATCGAGGTATTCGACTGAAACATAGCCATGACCAAAATTGTAACTGGGGTCGACAGCATCGGCGTCTACCACCTTGACAACTCGAACGGTGACAGTGTTCGGCCGGTTACTTACGTTTACTGGTATCAAAGCTACAGCATGAAAACACAAAAATGTTAATAACCCGAAGATCATTAGTTTTGGAACCCATAGAAAGTAAAGCAGTCATTAGTCGCAAGAGTGATTTGAACACCACAGTGCTTTAATAGGGACGGACTTGTTGGAGGTGGTATGCTGTTGCTTTCATCCGACCTTTGAGTTGACTTACCTAGCCAGTTAATAGGGGAACCTACAGTTTCACGTGGCTTTCGGACCACAGTGCAACTCGGCATTTTTCACATCAACAAACACTGCCCCAGGGGAAATATGTGTAGAACGGCACATAAAAATCGTGGGACTGGTGAGGGATCGAACCTGAGACCTTCGTATCCATAGTCTTGCTCTTTATCACCTTTCCACCATGCAGCCAACACTGTGCTTTCTGCATGCTATTAAAATTAAGGATCTCTCGTTTGTGCCTGCGTTGGCACTTGCGTGTCCCTTAGGAGGCCTTAACTTTGGGATTACCCTCGTATACGTGTGTGTAAACGCCTTCCAATGCCCACTCAAGGAAAACAAGGATACCTAGTCTAGCTTCAATTTTACAAATACGCCTCTGTTTGTGGATGAACGCAGACTTAGGTTGATAATCATTTTCAATATTTATCAGTACTGTACCCATTGGTGTGAAACTCGTTTTCTACCATTGATTCCCACAGCTACAGGAACACTACTTTAATACCTCTTACACAAAATACTTACGCAGTGTTACCAGAAGAAAAGATCAACCTGACACAAACTGTTGGAAGTTTATTTTACAACCTTCGTACCTGGATAAAGAGCTTTTCCTATTTGAGATATCTGTGAACGTTGCTGCGTAAGATGATTTAAGAAGAAACTAAATTCCTTCAGCTACGCCAATGTTTAAAGAAATCGTGTTAACGGCACTAAATCGTGGTTTGTAAATCGTTTACCAGCCGTACTCTGCCGCATTTCGCTGGTTCGAAGGCAAAAAACTTAGTGACAAATTTCACAGAAGGAAAAGGAGGACAAAATGTCTCCCACTCGAAGGTCATGTTGTTTTACTTAAATGATTACAAAATCGGGTAAAACGAATAATGAGGTTGTCAGTATAAGCACATTACTGTTGTCAGTATGATGTTGCATCGCCCAGGGCCTGTAATGATAAAGGGCCCGTTTAGGTCAGGCATATTGTACACAGAAGTGGACGAGAGAGCACCACTAAATTCTACAATCCGTATGCATTGCATACACACAGAAATTACTGTTACAGTATACTTATGGAGCCCAATGAGTGAACTGCATATTTTCCGTTGAGAAAGAGCACTGGCAAACAGTCTTCGCTACATTAGGTTATTTAAACTGGCGTCACTTTGAGCTAGAATTTATGGCCAGCGACTAAGTGTAAGGACAGTGAGTCGGATGCGGGTTTTGCAACTGTGAAATACTTTCCTTATATTATGGAAGCGAATATAAAATTTGAACTAATATTGCGAAAATTTTGGACTTGGCTAGCTTAGAATGAAAATCTTTCTTGTTTATTGCAAAGGAAAACAATTGATTTTCTAAAACATTCTGTGTCATACACAACTTGAAACAGGTCACGTCGACCAAATCATATGGAAGTTCCGACAGCGACGTACACTGGAAGGAAGTAAGATCCCTTGGCGTTTGGTTTGGCAGTATTCGACAGCCATTTCTAGGCGCAAGTAAATGAAGAAAGGCAGCGCGTTTTCGTTATCAAGTAACGTCTTCATCAATTACTTTAGTTTTAATGTGATCTACGAGTAATTGCTGATGTTTGATATTAACATGAAAAAGATTCCGTAGACAGGGAAAGAATTTGTTCTTGGGCAACTACTTCTATAATGACCAAAAGGACTTAAATGATCTTCAAGCACATGTGTTCCAGCAGCGGTATGATGAAAATGATAGTAGTAATGACGGTGATAATCGAATTATCCGGTAACTTCACACTTCACAATGGATTTTCTGGAACTAAGAAATTTCCTGAATTAGTGAAAATTTCAAAATGGCTTCAAATCGAGGCTATGACGCCTAGAAGAGTCTTTACATCGTGCTGACATGAGCATAATCTCCACGTCAGAAGCTTGCTTCTACTTAACCATTTAATAGACTCGAGTTTTTTTCCACCGTGACTAGTTTAGTAAGCTAAGCACACCATCCATTACAGCACACTCCTGGGGCTGGGAAATGTGGCCACAATGGTCTGGTGGAACGAACTACCACAAGTGCAATGCGTGGGTTCAGGCATTTACTTTTAAGAGGCACAAACAGATTTACTTTACCTCTGGTAACCTCAAGAGAAAGCTGTTATAATCCAGAATCCGCATTAAACATCACGTTCCTTCATTCCAAAGTGGGCAGAGCCGGTTTACTTTGGAAAATGACATAGGTGGAGGTCAGGGTAAACAGAAATACTGCCACCAGTAAACTTACTTACATTAGAAAATTTTATTTTATTTGATGAACTGATAGCCGTCTAAAGGAACAGGGCTCTTATTTTACTTGTACTTGATTGAACTAGAGACGTTGAAAAATTTGGTGCTGGACTGTGATTCGAATTCGTATCTCCTCTTTCGAGGATCTGAATCTTTCAGAACAGTATAGTTCAATCATTTCATTCCTTTTCCCAAGACTGCAGTCTTCTCTAGGTCTCCACCAATGGTAAATATGTGGGTCCGAATCCTGATCCAGTACAAAAATATTCATAATTTCATTTCAAGCCCTATCACGTGCACACCGGCCTGCTAGCGAAAATTAACGTGCATTTTTAATGTCTGACATGTTGCCAACAATTTCTGGACAAACACACACACATCTTACTGTTGGTGAGTAAGCAATTGATACTTATGCAATATTCGTGGACAATAAAGAAGAACGATAGGAGTGCGGTACGATTGTCGCTCAGGCACAAAAATTTGTGTCCTTATTTTAGATTAAACACCTAACAGCTGGCAAGAAAAACCGATACGTAACCTTTGATTTTACTTAGTTAACAATCCGATTACGTCTTGGGTTCGTATCTCCGTCGCAGGACTTCACATCATGCGCTTCATCTTTAAATTCATACACACTTCGTTACTTCTGAATTGAGGTATATCAGACATCTTTCATGGTTAGTTAACAGGGATGAAAGGGTCTTCATAGGAGTCGCGGTTTATTAGAAAAACTGTCGTCTTTTATTTTCAAGTTTAGATTTGGTTACTGATTTAGGCGAAAATTTCGGTACTTCATGACTCTTCTACTACATCTACATTTATACTCCGCAAGCCACCCAACGGTGTGTGGCGGAGGGCACTTTACGTGCCACTGTCATTACCTCCCTTTCCTGTTCCAGTCGCGTATGGTTCGCGGGAAGAACGACTGTCTGAAAGCCTCCATGCGCGCTCTAATCTCTCTAATTTTACATTCGTGATCCCCTCGGGAGGTATAAGTAGGGGGAAGCAATATATTCGATACCTCATCCAGAAACGCACCCTCTCGAAACCTGGCGAGCAAGCTACACCGCGATGCAGAGCGCCTCTCTTGCAGAGTCTGCCACTTGAGTTTATTAAACATCTCCGTAACGCTATCACGGTTACCAAATAACCCTGTGATGAAACGCGCCGCTCTTCTTTGGATCTTCTCTATCTCCTCCGTCAACCCGATCTGGTACGGATCCCACACTGATGAGCAATACTCAAGTATAGGTCGAACGAGTGTTTTGTAAGCCACCTCCTTTGTTGATGGACTACATTTTCTAAGCACTCTCCCAATGAATCTCAACCTGGTACCCGCCTTACCAACAATTAATTTTGTATGATCATTCCACTTCAAATCGTTCCGCACGCATACTCCCAGATATTTTACAGAAGTAACTGCTACCAGTGTTTGTTCCGCTATCATATAATCATACAATAAAGGATCCTTCTTTCTATGTATTCGCAATACATTACATTTGTCTATGTTAAGGGACAGTTGCCACTCCCTGCACCAAGTGCCTATCCGCTGCAGATATTCCTACATTTCGCTACAATTTTCTAATGCTGCAACTTCTCTGTATACTACAGCATCATCCGCGAAAAGCCGCATGGAACTTCCGACACTATCTACTAGGTCATTTATACAGTATATATTGTGAAAAGCAATGGTCCCATAACACTCCCCTGTGGCACGCCAGAGGTTACTTTAACGTCTGTAGACGTCTCTCCATTGATAACAACATGCTGTGTTCTGTTTGCTAAAAACTCTTCAATCCAGCCACACAGCTGGTCTGATATTCCGTAGGCTCTTACTTTGTTTATTAGGCGACAGTGCGGAACTGTATCGAACGCCTTCCGGAAGTCAAGAAAAATAGCATCTACCTGGGAGCCTGTATCTAATATTTTCTGGGTCTCATGAACAAATAACGCGAGTTGGGTCTCACACGATCGCTGTTTCCGGAATCCATGTTGATTCCTACATAGCAGATTCTGGGTTTCCAAAAACGACATGATACTCGAGCAAAAAACATGTTCTAAAATTCTACAACAGATCGACGTCAGAGATATAGGTCTATAGTTTTGCGCATCTGCTCGACGACCCTTCTTAAAGACCGGGACTACCTGTGCTCTTTTCCAATCATTTGGAACCCTCCGTTCCTCTAGAGACTTGCGGTACACGGCTGTTAGAAGGGGGGCAAGTTCTTTCGCGTACTCTGTGTAGAATCGAATTGGTATCCCGTCAGGTCCAGTGGACTCTTCATGGATAGTCAGCAATATGATATGGTTAGATTAGATTAGATTAATACTTGTTCCATAGATCATGAATACGACATTTCGTAATGATGTGGAACGAGTCATTTTAATGAAAGATTTCTTTACATACCATGTATTCAATTTCTTTACAACAATTTTTTACTTCCCCCCCCCCCAATCCCCCCCCCCCTCTCTCTCTCTCTCTCTCTCACACACACACACACACACACACATTATCTTTTTATTTTTAATTGTTTGTAGTGCTCTACTATCGGCGAGGCACGAAAACGTCCGTGAATGAGTTTCTTAGTTTTGAGTACAGTTACGAAAGAAATATAAAAAAAAACTATGAGAGCTACTGATTTATGATGCTTAGTAGCAGGCAGTTCTGAGTATTATTAGCAACTAAGCTCCAGCCCCTAAACCTAGCTACAGAAATGCGAATCAGACGCATTACGTATTCCAGGCCGTAGCAGCCGCGTCTTTGAGGCGTCAGCTATGGTCACTTCCCAGCCCGCTGTAGGATCACATCGGTTCGTCTTCTTCCTGCTGGTAATGTAACTGAGATTTGGCAACAACGTAGCATATGTTTGGCAACTCTGTGATCGACGAGTTACTTCCTGGTGTGCACGGAATTAAGCCTCAAAGTTCACTTGATTTCTCGTTTCATTTCCATTGAATAACCTGAGTTGTTATCGGTTGAGGTGTAACAGAAGATTGTAAATTTACGGTTTTCAGCCCAGAAAAGTCATTGAACGTGGCAATCGCAACTAATCTCGTCCTGCAAATAGCGGTTTACGAGTTCTAGCCCCTATTGGCCTCGTAAGAGGAAGGCGCTAACTGTATATATCCGCTAGCTCTGTGTTGACGTGCTGACTAGTGAAAACACGACTGTTATGATTCGCGGTTCCAGAGTCGCTGAGTGTAACGCTTTTACCCCTTCTGTGTAAGAGCTGCAAGCAGTCAGATCAAACATCGATAAGCAAATCGCAAGAAAATACTTTCAGCTCATAGTGCAATGGTGAAAAACTTACAATGCTGCACAACAGGTAACGCCTCTTTCCGCTGCTGACAAGCAAGTTTTGGATTCCTAGCAATATGTAACTTTATTTATGAAATGCCACGTTTGCATACCTGTTGAGTATGACACAGCATACCATTTAAACACAGACCCAATCGAAATCTAAGTGAACAGTGTTTTACTAATTCGTGCAGATAGAGGCACGCTTGTGTACAGATACTCAGTTTTGTTAAAACACACTTTCGTCGTAAGGTTATCGTGGGTAGTTTTATTTCATTTCTTACAATACAGTGCACAGTTTTCGTAAGGTTTCTTTTAGTGTTGTTAAAACAATGCTAAACATGAGAGAGAAATTAATCATCAACGATAAATGCGAATTCTCTGATGTTATCTATAACAGTCTGACAATGCACATGCAGTATATTGATTACATGCATGTAGAAAACTTGTTCTGAGTTAAAGCTGACAAACAAATTTTGAAGAAGAATAAAATGCCACTACCAGATGACAGCTAATGTAGAAAATACTTTTCTGACTATTTTGGTACGATGCGCTCTCTCCATACATAAAACAAAAGCTTCGAGCGCATCTGCTGTCTCGCCGTCTGTTAAACCTGAAAAGAACAAAATGACGTAGAAGTTAGCCTTTTTTCCACATGCGACTATTTTGGGTTGAGAAGTGAAGAGAATTATGTTCAAAGTTCCATTACATTGTTAACTTCAGTAGACAGCAGAATTACGTTTAAAAAAAATGTAGTAGCGAATGTAGTAGAACACACGACGTCTTATCAACAGTGCGCGACACTTACCGTTACGCTACTAGCTGCGACGTAGTTGCAGCACCTAAGGAAGTGAACAACAGTTCCTCCAGAACTTTGGCATTCCACAGTGCAGTGAGATAATAATGCATAGGGCCGGATCTAAACTTCTGAGACACAGACAGTTACAGCATTTCTTTTGCACTCCACGATGATTTCAACAAACAGATAGCGCAATAGAGTCGTTCAAATGGAAAGGAACACTTCCAATTTAAATTTCTGCATCCTACACTGTTGGCAGTTCTGTGTAGGTGGCAGTTACGTTATTTTATTTCGGTGATTACAAAATAGAGTCGATTCGGTCAACCAAGTAAATGAATGTACTGAACATCCTGCAAACCACTACAGGGAGCCTGTGTGTCAGAATTCTCATCTTGTGTGCCGCAACGGTGTTATGATAGAAAAATGATTCGTAGAGAAGAGGGTTTGGTGGTCTGTTGGACTGATGATAGGTTCATATGATGTTGGTCACGGTTCGATTCCGACTTCTGCCGATGTTTTTTGATAGGGAGAGGCAGATTCTATTCTCTTCTGGCTACGCCAAGAGAAGAAGGTATAATGGCATTGTGGACTGAAAATCACATAAAAAATGATATTCCTTCTCTACCAAGTAGTCATTAGGTGGATCCACAATAAAGTAAGGAGTGGCGACATGTAGAAACTCTATCACCAGTAACCTTTCTTATACTAGTTATTTATTTCTGGTGACGAAACAAACCTTGTGCATGGTCACAGGACACTTATTCCATCTTTTATTTGAGCTTCTGTATGTCGATAAAATTGGTTCTGAACTGGGAATGCAACTCAGACCACCCTTAACGCGGAATTTGATCCCTTCGTGACAATACAGCTCGACTACAACTTGTTGTTTGTTCAAAACTGCAGATTCCTCAACATCTCCACATATTGCGCATGAATGGGTTGGAATCCTGGCCCAGCACTAAACTTTTCACTATCTATTATCAAGCTCTAGCATAAGAACACCTATCTGCCGGTGGATAATAATTTCTTATTTTTAATGCATCTTCATTCATTGTCAACACTAACGATATCTGACGTTTTGATTCCCAGTGTGACATAGAACTATTTTCAAGATCACTGTAAGTTCAAGGATGTTATTCCGAGCTGCTAGAGAAAAATTCGTTAGCTGACGTCTCTTGGTGTGTAGTCAACAACGATATTTGTGGGGTTCGATTCCTAGTCAGCACTGAACTCTTCGTCAAATTATTTCTAGTTCAAACATGCTCACATGTCGCAGCTGGTGTAACAAATCCATACTTAACGGTCCTTTTCTCTAGAATATAACAATGATATGTGCCATGTTGGAGTCCTGGGAAGGAAAAAATTAATGTTTCGTCTCGTCATATCAGTTAATACACCTAGCTACTGCCGAGAAAATTCGATATGTCAAAGTTGATTGTGCTTCGATAACAATCCGATTAGGTTCTAGGTTCGAATCCCTGTCCAACACAAAGCTTTACCTCACTGCATTTCAAGTAAGTTACTTGTGAAGAAGCAGTATTTAACATCTCTCGTAGTTCGTTAACAGGGACAATAGATGCTGGGTAGGAATTCGCGTCCGTTAAAAATGTTTACGTTATGTAATTTAAAGTTGATATTTGTTAACTGATACTGTCTAAAGTCGAGGTATATCACTCTTTTTATTCCTAGTCAGGAATAACTGTTAATTTCCGTCAGTCACGAAATCTTAGTTTGCATGACTTGGGTTTGAATCCATATGCAGAACGAGTCGGTTCGTCGTGTCATTTGAAGTTCATACATATTCTCAACTAGCTGCTCGTGAATAACGTAAATTTTTAATGACATTTTGTGTTAAATAACAAGTATGGTATGTTACTTTGAAGAGGAAATCATGAACACGACGAACTTACTACGTGCATTAGCTATCTGACGTAATAATGAGAGTGCTAACATTTCAGGTATGTCAGTTATTGCAATAAATGCGAGCTTACAAGCATTAAGGACAGTCTTATCTGGATGATGTGTTCCCTGATATTTGTAGTATCGTGGTATTACTTTACATCTTGAGTTATTGCGATACAGAGCAGTGTTTTTTAGTGGTGACTTTTTGGAACCATTTTCAATAGTCAAACGACTGTAGCAAGGAGCGATTATAGGACCTTCTAGACAGCTGTGTTATGTGGGTTGCATGGGAATCAGGCGAAATGCAATCCAGGTCGTTCGAATAGTTTTGAGCATGACTGTACTTCATTAACAATCCGATTAGGTGCTGGGTTCGCATCCCTGTCACAAGCTTTATATGATGGCATTTCAGTTTTAAACATGAGCATACCTTGTTCCTTGTGAATGACACCATATTAAACGTCGTTGGGGGTAGTTCCCAGGACGGTAACTGTTATGACAGGATTCCCAGTTCAGTAGAAACACTTTCGTCATTTATTGTCAGGATCTGAATTGATTGATACTGGTGCAAACGTCTATATTCTCGTCTATTTATACCTAGTGATCCGGTCTCAGTAAGGCACAAACAAAGCTTAGCTTAGTTAGCAACGGCTATAGGTGCTGGGTTTGAATACAGGTCCAGAACGACGACGTTGGTCATGTCATTTAAAGTCAAATTTGTGTACACGTAGCTGTTGATGTGTTACGAGAACAATGATATTACTGGTGATTCGCTGTTAATGTTGAGATTTTCTTAGAGTGTTTGTTGCCCCTAATCCCGTTTTTCTACTGGTTTGTCCAATATCCAGTTTCCAGAGCCACTCGCCGTTGAGCGGCCTTCAGCAGGTGGATGGAAAACCTTTTAGAGTGCGAAAAACTTTTTTCCAATTGCTGTACAGCTTTGTAACTCCATATATTGTCTCAAGTATTTAATTTTGACTAAGGATTACTGTACGATATATGTAAAATAATCCGTTTTCTCAGAACTTTTGGAATGTCACTTGTTGCAATTAAGGTTAGTTTATGAGTGTTATGTGGTGTCTCATCGCTAAGAACGTGTTTTCTAATATGTTTTGTCTGACGATATTAGTTGACACTTAGACTGACTGCCATAAAGAGCTTTGGTCTCTTAGTAGTCTTTTGTGGTACCCATTGTGTGTAGTCAAACGACTGTACCCCATGGGGTTTAGGTGTTTAGAGGACCTGCAACACAGCTACGTTATGTTGGTTGTATTCGGCAGTGACCCACTTTTTTTGCTGTCAAGTGTACATAGTACTTATGAGAGACATACTACCCAGATTCCTGGAAGATATCCCACTTGTTATGCGTCAACGGAAGTGGTTCCATCGTGATGGAGCCCGTCACTTTGAGCTGATGATACAGAAGTTCAAGAGCTAGATCGGACATTCCCTGAAACGTAAATAGGCGGAGGACGTCCTGTTTCGTGGTCAGCAAGTTTACCTCGTCTCATCTCACTGATTTCTTCTTGTTGAGTTATGTGAAAGAGGCTGTATACGAAACGCCTGAGGAGACTAAAGAGCTCGCTGCATGGGATAAGTTTTCTAAATGATGTCCTCCCCTAATACGACCGACCAGTTATAAATCCGACAAAAAGTGACTAAGTCCGTTGCAGTAATCATTGCTACATAACAGATGCCCTGGGCAACACTTAAAATTATGGTTCCTGCGTCCTGTGTCGTCAGAGCTTTAGGGAAAGTCGCCCTGCCGCGGATATTCAATTTGTGCTTCGGAAGACGATATTTCAGACGTGCTTATGTTCTGGCCTCTTTTCAACAGCAATAGATTTGTCATTATGTACAACATTAATCTTCATTTCTCTGCAATCTCAATCTTTGATGCTACTGATGATGACAGGCACGGAGGGTACAGCGTCCAATATGAGGATACTGGACATTAAGTCTCTGCCTTTGCAGCAAGATAATAATTTGTGTTGCCTGACCTACTTTTAGCAAGTTAATAGATCTAATCAAACGGGTACAGTGTTGCAATATGATTTCCTTCATTCGAGTAGCAGACACATCTTCATGATGAGTGTGCTGTGGAGACTCCAATCTTCCAAGTGTAAGGTGTCAGGCAAATCCAACACCTTCCATGAAAAACCTGACATGATAAGCAAATCCAGTAGTATGTCACATAGCTCCGAATAAATCGTGACATTAAATTAACCAAAGTAATACGAGTAACGTGTGAACAAATGGAATACCACAGATTAACATAAGAATGCCTAAATGCATGTCATACCTTCCCACCATGGGACAGACGCAGTTCCGAGGGGAGAAACGGGAACAGAAGCCGAGAGCAGAACCGTGTTAAGCTGGAAGGCCCTACGATAAGGGACTGACGGACACCCACGTCGCCAGCTAACCGCTAGGACCACACCACCCGCAAGTTTTAGCGTGAGACTTTTTCGCGTCTCTGTTACGTCAAGACCACCCCCCAGCAAATGTTAAAAGCTAGAGCCCTCCAGAAGAACAGTATAGATCTTACGATAACACAAAAAGGGCTACACCACCCGCAAGTTTTAGTGTGAGACTTTCTCGCGTCTCTGTTACGTTAGGACCACCCCCCAGCCCATGTTAAAAGATAGAGCCCTCCAAAAGAACAGTATAGATGTTACGATAACACTAAAGGACCACACCAGCTGCAAGTTTTAGCGTGAGACTTTTTCGCGTCTCTGTTACGTTGCAAACTTTAGAAACATTGCCCCACCACGAAAAGTATAACGTTTCTCATTGGATGGACAGAATTTTTGTAGGCGGAGCTTAAGGTTAACATTGAGACCCTGATTGGTCAGATGAAAACACAGCCAGATAGTTTTTTTTTTAAACCAGCTTCGGTAAATTGTAGTAAGGAGAACTTAGGAAAAGAGTTGCTTCGGAGACGGCGAGGTGAGCGGAGCTGCGCCGGGCGACGCCCCCTGACGAACACCGACAAGGTAATGAACGCACGCGATGCCGCATTTTTGAGCGCATAAGGCTTCACTCAGAACTACAGAAGTCTCATCTGTTATATCCCTTTTTTACGTAATACTAGTGTCGATCGTCAATTAAAGCTCATGGTGTTCACACTTGCCATTTGAAGTAAAAATCTGAAACGCGATGATTTTTCTGTAATATAGTTATTGAGAAGCCACATCAGCCACTGTAATTTACGACAAATTAGATAAGTAATTAAAGATAATTGAGGGTCACTGTAGGCCATTTTGATAGTTTTCTCTTTTGTGAAACTTAATTTAAACCTAGATTATAGATGTGATATGGCATAGGTCATCCTTCCATCCATTGTAGAACTTGGAAACCCATTCAGGGAATATTCGTTCACATTTTTGTTGAACGCAGTTGGTTTTTACCATCCTGTATTAAAACATTTCCTTTTATCAATAGTGCAATTTATAAACGATGTTTTGTGAGTAGAATAAAATTTCCAAGGGTAAACTTAACTGCTTTTTCGACGTTATTTTACCAGCTAACTAAAAATAGGAAAGCCTTGAACCCCTTCCACTAAATTTAGTTAGTATTAAGATTCTTTTACAGGGAGTGCAGTAGAGCTGACGCTGAAATCATTAAGTATTTGGTTATATCATCGCTAGTCTCTCTGACCTCATCTGAACTCTACATGTCATGTGTGGTCTGGCGTCTCCTTACCAGGAACAGGTCCCAGGTTCAAACTAGTCAATTCCCTAAAAAACACGCTCAGAGCGTCGTTGCGTGAAAGTGGTAGGGAGACACGACATAGAACAAACAGACACCACGCAGAATGTTTAGACAAGGTGACAACAGCCGTGTTCACCAGACTCCTCGCATACGTTCCTGGTTTGAGGAACACTCAGGCACTCTGTTGCATCTCGACTGGGCTGCTAAATCACCAGATGTCAGTCCGAAAGAAAATGTGTGGAGCTGTTTGTAACAGCGGGTGAAACGTAGCAGTCGTCATCCTGGCAATTTAGCAGCTGTAAACGTAAACACCAGTCAGGGAGTAGGCCTTAGGCCTGTTACCTGTGCTGCCTACAAGGCAGTGCGAGGAGCGGTCTGTGACAGTGGGACATGTGATCGTCATGTCACCAATTCCTCCAATTATTGTATGCCAATACTGAGTGGACTCCCTACGAGATCTCCAAACCTCAGAACAAATCTGAAGAGGTGCCGAGAATTATATACTTAAAGCCCAAGAAGTGGCAGCAGCAATTTGGAATATACTTAATGTTGTGGTCTAGGGCGTCCACTTCGATGAAAATCTCGCTGCCACTCAGAAAGACTAAGACAGATGTCCTGATAGGACAGAATCCTGGGTTCTAGGGCAGCACACACAGACAATGAAAGTAACGCAGAATAGTGATTAATAAAGTATATTATTCTACTTTTATTGCTCTGGTTACAGCAATGCAGGTTTAGCTTATCTGTCCTGCGTTGACTACAGTTCCATGAACTTGTGCCATAGGAATCAAGGGAGAGGATGTTGTTTGGTGGACAGTATCCTCTTTCTACAACACAGCTGCACACATGTATTAACACAGTTCTTTATTTACATCAACCGGAAGCTACTTATCTTTAAGAGAGTCCATGAGTTGCCGTACAAGCTCTTCCGTAACAGTCCCCATTAACCTCACTGCTGGTGAAGTACAACTCCTCCTATGTCATGAATGACAAACGCTAAACTGAAGTGCGAGTTTGTGCATCAGTGACTAAACTAGTGACTGAGCGACTGTGCTAGTGAGTGAGACTGAGACTGAGCTAGTGACTGAGACGCCGAGACAGAGGCCTCCGGTCCGCGGCGGCGATCTAAATGCTAGCAGCTGAGAGGGTGTTGGCGGTATGTTGCTTGCGAGTGTGTCTTTGGCCTCTCTCTTGATAGGCGCTCTTTATCCAGTGTCTACTATTGATCTTATTGCTACATCTTTGCCGACTGCACTTCCAAGAGTGCTTGTTCTGCAAGGTTCGCAGGAGAGCTTCTGTGAAGTTTGGAAGGCAGGAGACGAGCTACTGGTAAAAGTAAAGCTGTGAGGATGGAGCGTGAGTCGTGCTTAGGTAGCTCAGATGCAAAAGGAAAAGGTCCCGAGTTCGAGTCTCGGTATGCCAAGGCTGAGTGGACTCGCTACGAGATCTCCAAGCCCCAGAAAAAATCTGAAGAGGTGCCGAGAATTATTTACTTAAAGCCCAAGAATTGGCAGTTTTAATCCTACAGGAAGTTTCATATCAGTGCACATTCCGCTGCGGAGTGAAAATCTCATTCTGGTAACAGTACTCAGTTATACCTCTAGCCAGGCTGTCTCTGTCTGTACGCATTAATTCTATTCACTGTTCTGTTTCTACTGAAGACTAACCACTGCCTACCTATGGGCCACTTTCTCTATCTCACTTGATGAACTCAAGACTTGAAGACACGGCGAACGTTCAGCAGGAACTCTTCAGCAAGACTCGACTGACGTACAACTTGCAGCTGCCCACTTCAGCTCGTGCACAGCCACTTAAGCTGGCGTTTCTCTTCCTAGCGGCTCTGCCGCTCCAGCTGCGGACGGAGGGCTGGTAGCAACTGTCACAAACTCTTCTTGTGTGGCGTCTCAGTACACCACACTTAATACAGTCGACACGTAAACACGTGATTTAAATCATACTGCACTAGACAGTGGCTTCATATCTGACTGGCATAGAAATATCTGGGCACACAAGGTGTGGTGGGAAACGGAAACTACTAACCACTATTGGATGATACTAGTACGAAAATCACACACACACTCATGCAGTTAATAAATAGTGGCTGGAATGGAACGTGGACTCCGACCCTGTGCCAATTTAGAATTCTGTGACAGATTGTTTGCAACATAACGCCGACTGTTTCTTAGGACTACACGCCTTACCAAAATACAAGGGCAATACAAATCGATACAAACGCTATCGTTTAAACTCCGACCAAGATATGATGGATATATGTTACAAAACAGTGTAGCCATGGAAAACACCACAACATAGTCAACACATAAAAACATTCTAAACACAAAAATTTGAAATTTGTGGTAAGGTCTTATGGAAACAAACTACGGAGGTCATCGGTCCCTAAGTTTACACACTACTTGATCTAACTTAAGCTAACTTAGGCTAAGCACAACACACACACCCATGCCCGAGGGAGGAGTCGAACCTCCAATGGGGGGAGCCACGCGGGCCATGACAAGACGCCCCAGACCACGCGGCTACCCCACGCGGCACATTCAAAACTCAAAGACACATACCCCACATGCACGCACGATTGCCCAAATCACTATGCACAAATACCTCAACACCTTCACCACTGACACAACATGAAATGACATAGCTAAAGCTACATGTCAAACAGTACAAGCATCGAACCATAAAATAGTATTCATAACAATCACGAGACAGTCACAGAGTAGTTTAGTGAAAGGAAAGCAATGCGAGGTTATGAGAGTGAACTCACTTAGGAATGAGAACAACACACCACACGAATCCACGGTACTGTTTCCATCTACGAGTAGACGTCAGTTCAACACACACACACACACACACACACACACACACAAGCAAGGATGCATGCATATTTTTCCTCAATCCTTTATTTTTAATTTAAGTCGTTTAATTGTTTTTAGTTGTTTTCTTCTGCCATCACTCGACTACAAACGTCCGTCGTATCCAGTTCCTTCCGCAATGTTCGTTCGGAAACTGGTTGAGATAGACTCGCATTCATTGACAACAGCGATTTCCGCAGGCTTCGACACCGACTATTATTGTCAAGGCGTGACAACTGTCTCCGGTCACTGTCGGTAGGATCTTTTTACGACCACCGCTCTTACGCTGTCTTACGTGGCTGCGAGTGGTAGAGCTTTCCTGGCAGACACATGGACAGTCCACATTGCCATAGCAGCAGTTCACCAATTCAGACAATTCCAGTCATGATGCGATCATCCAAACGCGACAGGTCATTTCGTCGATTTTGTTACGTTTCCGCAGTGACGGTACTACTGCACTAATTTCATGCACTCGACTGGCACCTACACATAAAACTCCACTGCCATGATTTAGACGAGCGGTAGTGGCTCACATTACCATTTGGCACCAAACCACGCCATCTACACTGCATGAACCGACCATAGTTCTCTTTCAAGACAGTGGCTAATACTTTCTCTAGTGAACGTACATACTGTGCTTACGCAATCTACGTCCGTTGCACTATTTACCATTTTAATAGAAGAATTTTGTTGATTAATGATATGTCAAACGGCAAAGTGTGCTACAAACATAAGTAATTGGCCGCTGGTTGCCACATGGAACTCAGATCGGCATGTTGGGCTTTCGAGGACGTCTTTGATTATTCCATTCGAGGTCTCCCAAATCGTCAACCCCTAGGTCACGGTGGACTCTTCAGGCGGCCGGTTCTACGTGTAGTTATACAATGAGTCACTTATTTTTTCTAAACTATTAAACGCTGTTGTCGTTCAGAAAAGATTAAGTAGTGACTTTTAAAAACATACTTATAATGTCAGTCCATGAAAATCGGCAAAGTTATGATACTTCACCATTTTAGACATTTATTTAAAAACAGTTGCTGAAAAAAGTTATTAAAATACGCTTATTTATTTTCAAGGTGTTATGAGACTGAACGTTACCAATCTGTAGTTATTATTTTATCAGTAATTGACGATTTCGTTGGGTTCCTTTCACTCAAGTTCTTAGGGTGAGTCGCTGAATGCAATGATTTCTCCTTAGTCTTCAGTGCAATCTCGCAGTAGATGTCTAACTTCATAAGAATTGCCTTTTCCGATAGGTAGGAGACTAGATGTTAATGTCCCGTCGACGTCAAGGTCATTGGGTACAGTAATTACCTTCTGTCACGCAGATGCAATTACAGCTGATTCCCCATCGAATTCAAGTAAAAGGCACCGCAAAAATCGTAAGATCTGTCCAGAGCGATGTACGAAGTCAAGGTTTGCAAGAGGCCACCAGTGTCAAGGCTGCTGGCCATTGTTCTCGCTTCTCCGCGTGAGGGAAAATAAAAGACGGAGTGAAGAAAATAAGAGAAGCAGACTGAATAACAAAGGGCACGATGGGACAATAACGTCACCGGTAGTACACGGACATAGTTATCCTCCAATGGTTTAGAAATCACTCAGAGTTTCATCTTCCTCGTGCACGATGTATTACAGCGATTTTCGGCAGTTTATTAGTAGGTAATACAACAAAGATATTTACGATTCCCGCTGCAGTGCGAGCCAGAACGAAGTCATTCAAAAATAAAGATCGGGCTTTATTTGGTTGCGATTTTATTTCATTTAAAAGTTTAAGTACAGGTGTATTTCGGTTTCATCTAAGTGAATTAATGCAGGTTTGATTTCGGGTAACTTTTTTATAGGGGTTATTCTGTATTAGAACTCGCGACCGCTAGGATTAATTTGTTTACGCGTATTTGCGAGTATGAACGCAACGGCAATAGCAAACTTCTGCAAGCTGTCGATTACTCGGCTGGCTTAGTTCATAATTACTGAAAAAATAAAAAACCGAGCGTGAACTGTTATAGTGTTAAGAGCCTTACGTATTAGTTGCCGAAAACGTGTGATATATTCTCGGACTGCATTACCACACTATCAAATGCTATAATGAGAGGAAACACAAATTATTATATCGCAACATTACACATACCGATAAACATGTTAATCTGTCTATATTGTTCTGTAGTATTATATACCTTATAGTTACTATGCCATTAGACGTCGCGAAAAGTAGAAAGCCAGCAGCAAAAATGCGTTGTCAAACGTATAAAACTCTCCCTTCAACATCTCACATTGGTACGTAACTCCCTCACAAAGCTCAGTTATAAACTAAATGCAGCTGCCCTCACCTATGCTAGCGTACAAATATCTATGGAGTGAGCATTCGGATGTGCAGAACGAGAATTCTGTTTGCAACTCCTCGTGCAACTCAAGTCATGTGATTTTGGGGCGGCGCGTTTTAGCCCGTACAGCGTTTAGCGCATTTTGAGTGTTATTGCCTCGTTTCTATAGACGGATCGCCTTCATAAGTGCCGTGAAACTTTACAAACGCGGTTCACAAACATCTTAACTATTTGATACTGTATTTGGCTTAAAGCTGTGGAGAACAATTGTACGGTATTGTGCTTTTGGGCCATAGCATCATAGCTCAGATTCCAGAAACCGTATTTCAGTAATAGGATAAAAAGTGACAGCCAACCATATGTTTTTTACGTTTTCTATTGCACTTATTCATATTGTCAAATCTCTGTTCTAATTAATTACGTTACAGCGACACTGTAGACCGCGCCGAAATGTCACGAAAATACGACGCAATTGGAACTATGAAATTGTTACAATAAATACGGTAAGCGACTTGCACCACCTGCTTGTCTATTATTAGTTTCAATTTTTCTTTACTTCTCCTTATTATAGACAAGTAAAATGACTGTTGCATATTTCGCCAACTCATTACAAAAGTGAAACCATGAACTACGCACAAAAAAGTAAAAAAAAAAATATACAATCTCAGTGTGCGTTGCGTTGAGTTGAGTTGTAGGAAGAGACCAAACAGCGAGGTCATCGATCTCATCGGATTAGGAAGGAACCATCCTGGCATTTGGCTAAAACGATTTAGGTAAATCACGGAAAACCTAAATCAGGATGGCCGGACGCGGGATTGAACCGTGTCCTCCCGAACGCGAGTCCAGTGTGCTAACAAGTGCGTTCAGCGTGCGAATTTTGCGGTAATAAGAGACGTAACAGCCAACAATGTTTTTTTCAGGTAATTTTTTGCACTGATTCATATTGTCCAATCTGCTCTAATTAATTACTTTACCATGATACTGAATAGGAAACTATCTCATGAAGAAATACAAGGGTTCGGAAACCCATATAAATTGGACGAAATTAATGAGATTGTCATGTATGAATTTTATCTGCATATGAACATGGCACCACTATGTATACACTGACTGACAGTTTACTCAAACACACTTCCGAATTGCCGGCCGTTGTGGCCGAGCTGTTCTAGGCGCTTCAGTCCGGAACCACGCTGCTGCTACGGTCGCAGGTTCGAATCCTGCCTCGGGCATGGATGTGTGTGATGTCCTTAGGTTAGTTAGGTTTAAGAAGTCCTAAGTTCAAATAGTTCAAATGACTCTGAGCACTATGGGACTTAACATCTTAGGTCATCAGTCCCCTAGACTTGGAACTATTTAAACCTAACTAATCTAAGGACATCACACACATCCATGCCCGAGGCAGGATTCGAACCTGCGACCGTAGCAGCAGCGCGGCTCCGGACTGAAGCGCCTAGAACCGCTCGGCCACAACGGCCGGCGTAGTGCTAAGTCTAGGGGACTGATGACCTCAGATGAAAAGTCCCATGGTGCTTATAGCCATTTGACCATTTTTTTTGGAACATAGCTGTTAAGAGACTGAAACCTGCAGAAACGTATATAAAACAATTCGAATATGTGTAATATTCAAAATTCGCTTCTACTGCAAACTGTAGACAAGCAGTGTCGTTCCAAAGTCACGTAACTAGTCGAGTTTGATGTTGAGAACATGCGCAGTAGAGTATGCTCACTCCATAGATACGTATACCTACCAAAGACTACATACTGTAATGTATACTTCCCAGCAACCAACGATGCTACTGCCCACAGTGAAATATTTGAACGTTTATATGTGAAGTCCTAGAAAACCCTAAAAACCAGTTTTTCACCTATGTTGCAGCGCTAACAACCAAAAGGAAACATTAATGGTTAACGACCACTGAGTATTTAGGATGGTAGCTGCTTTTCAACGAGGACGTCTTTAAAGTGGGTGCAGAAATGTCCCTTCGGCACTTCCATCTTTTCGTATAGCGCAAAAAATCTCTATTTCCTACAAATTTGACAGCAACTATCCCTTGTCTTCAAAGGCAATACATTCATGCTCTCTGTAATGCTCCCCAATGAATGCTGCTCATTCTTGAGGTGCTTACCCAACGCCAATGAACCATACTCTGTCTTATTATGCTCTTTAAACCTTATTGTAAAGTTTCTTCCCGTTTGCCTCACATACTTCATCTCTTAAGCTATGTATTACTGAAGGGGAATGTAGATAAACGTGGTTGTCAGTATCCGCAGTATTGCGGTCTAATGATTCGTTATATGAATGCGTTGTGTCTGTTCATTGGACACCATGCATTCATATAATTGATTCGCCTCGACGGGCACCACAGTCATTGCGGATGCACAATTACGTTCGATCTACTATGGAAATCAAAAAGCTAACAAGCATGGAGGACATAGACGGGGACCGGCGGATAGATGGCGCCAGGTGGGACTATGGATCGGCCAAGAGACTTTCAGAGATAATCCGCTCAATGGCGCCGTGGTTAACGCCAGTGCCTCGTAAGCAGTAGATCTCAAGTTCGAATCTCGATCCAGCACAGATTTTCGCTCGTTGCCGCTGATTCCGCATGAAGTCCCGACGCAATTGACATCAATAGCTCCTTCCTTTCCTCCCCCTCCCCCCCCCTATTTGCTAATGATTTGTGTTTCCATCTTTTATAGCACTTGATAATGGGATAACTCAGTGCTGAAAAATCTTGTGGTAAGTACAGGATGTTTCTTTTAAAACTTTCACTACTCTAGAGGGACTCAACGAAAAACAAGTGATCGTAGGACAATGAAACTTCACAGAAACCATTGAAAGAAACAAATTTTAATCCCCACATGAGAGGTTTCGAAACTGGTGATCTTGGTGCTCTCGCAGTTTGGAACGATTGTCCGGTGACTCGGTTTTCTCTAAATGTGTTACGGAGTAACCGAGTGACTTCACTTGCAATGTGAGGTGGAGCCCCTTGGTACAGCAGACCACCTCTCTTCCGCAGAACAGGGATCACGTACTGGCGATGGAGACCACAGTAATGTGTGGCGTTCACGCTGCATGTCCTTGGTTCTTGCGGTCCGAATTCCTCAAAGAAAAATGGACCAATCATGAACTGTGACCTGAAGCCACACGGTGCATGGGGGCTTAATTATTATGCAATAATTTTAGTAGCTGTGTGTCCAGTTACGAAGTCTCGTAACCGGTTGGCCCTGACTAATATTAGCACGCAATCTGACTGCATAAAATAACAATAAAGAATGAAAGGAAATTTCCGTTAACACAATTGATTAATTAAGTCCCCTGCAAATATAAAAGCTACGAAATAACAAAGCACAAGTGTAACTGTTCTGTGTGTGGTAGTGTGATTCAACATACACGTATCTGGCACAGTTCCTCCTCAATACGACAAGATATTTTAAACACCATTTACGATGAACTAATTGAAAAACCAGAAATACTATAACTGCACATAGAAACCAATATTACAAGTCTAATACATGAACACGAGCCAGATGCTTTGTTGACTGAACCTGTGACCAAGAGGCATTGTCATTAAGGAAATGTGAAATATTTTTTTCTGTTACCTCCATATATATTGACGAAAAATACACTGTGATCATTGCATCATCTTCCATCTATACATTACACCAACCGAACAGCATCTACTCTCTCGTCCAATAGAACAACTGTACACGACATCCTCTGAACTAGTACTGCTCTCGACATCCTCTCAACAAGTACTCCCACGGCAACCTCTGAACTACTACTGCCAGTGGAGGCGGCGGAATAATAATCTTTGGCACAATCTCTGGCGCTGTGACTCAGTGTAGCCACCTTTCATATGTCCCTCCTCCACGGGCTAGAATTTGATGGAATTTGTGCCAGCATTGGTGGTGAAAATACCACCAAATTCGTCCAAAAAATACAGACAAAAATAAAAGATGATATTAATAAGTAAATATCACATAAGTAAATAAATTTTGGCTTTGCACTGACCCTTCAATAACCTAATATATAAAATACAGTAAGGAATACAAATGCTTGCGTACATGTGATTTTACATAATAGTTTACACAAGTATTCTTTGTCAGAGTGGTTAAACAATTCAATCAATGGCACCAGCAATGACGAATAGGTGCAGGTAAGAGTCTCATAATATTTCATAAACAGTAAATACACAAAAAATCAGTTTATACAAATATTCACATAAAATCTTTTCAATAGTTCAATAAACAAGTAGCACTCCTCAGAGTAGTTGACAGTTCCAACAGTAGCACCCAGCAATGGTCAACAGGTGCAAATAGCAGTCCTATAACATTTCATCAGCAGTATTTAAACAGCTCCAACAGTGGCACCCAGCAATGGCGAGCAGGCGCAGGCACCAACAAGTGACATTATATCAGTAGCAGCAGTTCCATCAGGGGCACCCAGTAATGTTGAACAGGTGCAGACAGCAACGAGTGACATCATTTCAGTAGAAGCAGTTCCATCAGTGGCTCCCAGCAATGTTGAGCAGGTGCAGACACCAACAAGTGACATCATTTCAGCAGAAGCAGTTCCAACAGTGGCACCCAGGCACCCAGCAATGTTGAGCAGGTGCAGACACCAACAAGTGACATCATCTCAGAAGGAGCAGTTCCATCAGTGGCACCCAGCAATGTTGACAGGTGCAGACAGCAACAAGTGACATCATTTCAGTAGAAGCAGTTACATCAGTGGCACCCAGCAATGTTGACAGGTGCAGGCAGCAACAAGTGACATCTCATCACTGGTTGAGCAGTTCCAACAGTGGCACCCAGAAATATTGAACAAGTGCAGGTAACAGTCCATAATATTCACTATCAATAATTAAACAGTTCATCAGAGTTCATCAGCAGAAATTAAACATTTCCAAGTGGCACCCATCAATGTTGAACAAGTGCAAGTAACAGTCCATAATATTCACTATAAATAATTAAACAGTTCATCAGAGTTCATCAGCAGAAATTAAATATTTCCAAGTGGCACCCATCAATGATAATAGGTGCAAGCACGAACAACAGTTTGAATGCACACACAATTGCTTTTACAAAATTATTATCAATGCTCTTACACTAATCATACAAATTATAATAAACACACAAATGGTGTCAGATAATTGTCATATTAACTATTGCAAATACACAAATATCAGTAAACATATAATATTTATGGGTGTCAGTGCAAGCCACTACAAACAAGTAAAATAATATTTAGGAGGTAGGTCGGTACCAATTATTCGGGATTAGGAAAGGAAAACACACAAAACACATTCACTCACCTTTGTAATTGAATGGTGTTAACTGTGTAAATGCAATTCTGTCAAAATTTGATGTTCAACATGTGTTTCAAGTAGTAGTGGCAGCAGTGTACAACAGTCAATAATAGTTAGTCAACGTCATAGTCTTCATGTCAAGACCAATGTTTGCCAAGCCAAATCAAATGTACGGTTGCTGAACAACTGTCAATGTGCCAAGATATGCAATTACTTCCTCTCTCGAAAAAAAGTATATACTGCTTATTGATTTAACAAAGTGTGTGTGTGTAGACAATCTTCCTTCCACTTGAGTGTTCTAGTCTGTCATCTTCATCCTCCTTGTTCCAAATGTTGTTGTTGTGGTCTTCAGTCCTGAGACTGGTTTGATGCAGCTCTCCATGCTACTCTATCCTGTGCAAGCTTCTTCATCTCCTAGTACCTACTGAAACCTACATCCTTCTGAATCTGCTTAGTGTATTCATCTCTTGGTCTCCCTCTACGATTTTTACCCTCCACGCTGCCCTCCAATGCTAAATTTGTGATACCTTGGTGCCTCAAAACATGTCCTACCAACCGATCCCTTCTTCTAGTCAAGTTGTGCCACAAACTTCTCTTCTCCCCAATCCTATTCAATACCTCCTCATTAGTTACGTGATCTACCCACCTTATCTTCAGCATTCTTCTGTAGCACCTCATTTTGAAAGCTACTATTCTCTTCTTGTCCAAACTAGTTATTGTCCATGTTTCACTTCCATACATGGCTACACTCCATACAAATACTTTCAGAAACGACTTCCTGATACTTAAATCTATACTCGATGTTAACAAATTTCTCTTCTTGAGAAACGCTTTCCTTGCCATTGCCAGTCTACATTTTATATCCTCTCTACTTCGACCATCATCGGTAATTTTACTCCCTAAATAGCAAAACTCCTTTACTACTTTAAGTGTCTCATTTCCTAATCTAATTCCCTCAGCATCACCCGACTTAATTTGACTACATTCCATTATCCTCGTTTTGCTTTTGTTGATGTTCATCTTATATCCTCCTTTCAAGACACTGTCCATTCCGTTCAACTGCTCTTCCAAGTCCTTTGCTGTCTCTGACAGAATTACAATGTCATCGGCGAACCTCAAAGTTTTTACTTCTTCTCCATGAATTTTAATACCTACTCCGAATTTTTCTTTTGTTTCCTTTACTGCTTGCTCGATATACAGATTGAATAACATCGGGGAGAGGCTACAACCCTGTCTCACTCCTTTCCCAACCACTGCTTCCCTTTCATGCCCCTCGACTCTTATAACTGCCATCTGGTTTCTGTACAAATTGTAAATAGCCTTTCGCTCCCTGTATTTTACCCCTGCCACCTTCAGAATTTGAAAGAGAGTATTCCAGTCAACATTGTCAAAAGCTTTCTCTAAGTCTACAAATGCTAGAAACGTAGGTTTGCCTTTTCTTAATCTTTCTTCCAAGATAAGTCGTAAGGTCAGTATTGCCTCACGTGTTCCAACATTCCTACGGAATTCAAACTGATCTTCCCAGAGGTCGGCTTCTACCAGTTTTTCCATTCGTCTGTAAAGAATTCGCGTTAGTATTTTGCAGCTGTGACTTATTAAACTGATAGTTCGGTAATTTTCACATCTGTCAACACCTGCTTTCTTTGGGATTGGAATTATTATATTCTTCTTGAAGTCTGAGGGTATTTCGCCTGTCTCATACATCTTGCTCACCAGATGGTAGAGTTTTGTCAGGACTGGCTCTCCCGAGGCCATCAGTAGTTCTAATGGAATGTTGTCTACTCCCGGGGCCTTGTTTCGACTCAGGTCTTTCAGTGCTCTGTCAAACTCTTCACGCAGTATCTTATCTCCCATTTCGTCTTCATCTACATCCTCTTCCATTTCCATAATATTGTCCTCAACTACATCGCCCTTGTATAAACCCTCTATATACTCCTTCCACCTTTCTGCCTTCCCTTCTTTGCTTAGAACTGGGTTGCCATCTGAGCTCTTGATATTCATACAAGTGGTTCTCTTATCTTCAAAGGTCTCTTTAATTTTCCTGTAGGCAGTATCTATCTTACCCCTAGTGAGACAAGCCCCTACATCCTTACATTTGTCCTCTAGCCATCCCTGCTTAGCCATTTTGCACTTCCTGTCGATCTCATTTTTGAGACGTTTGTATTCCTTTTTGCCTGCTTCATTTACTGCATTTTTATATTTTCTCCTTTCATCAATTAAATTCAATATTTCTTCTGTTACCCAAGGATTTCTATTAGCCCTGGTCTTTTTACCTACTTGATCGTCTGCTGCCTTCACTACTTCATCCCTCAGAGCTACCATTCTTCTTCTACTATATTTCTTTCCCCCATTTCTGTCAATTGTTCCCTTATGCTCTCCCTGAAACTCTCTACAACCTCTGGTTCTTTCAGTTTATCCAGGTCCCATCTCCTTAAATTCCCACCTTTTTGCAGTTTCTTCAGTTTCAATCTGCAGTTCATAACCAATAGATTGTGGTCAGAATCCACAGCTGCCCCAGGAAATGTCTTACAATTTAAAACCCGGTTCCTAAATCTCTGTCTTACCATTATATAATCTATCTGATACCTTTTAGTATCTCCAGGATTCTTCCAGGTATACAACCTTCTTTTATGATTCTTGAACCAAGTGTTAGCTATGATTAAGTTATGCTCTGTGCAAAATTCTACAAGGCGGCTTCCTCTTTCATTCCTTCCACCCAATCCATATTCACCTACTATGTTTCCTTCTCTCCCTTTTCCATATAAACAAAAAAAATATGCTCCTCACTTACTTTACCTCTTATCCACCAAAACTCCAATAATCATCAGCATCACATAATCTCAATACCTCAATAATACCTCTTCAATACGTCGATACATATAAACCTTATCACCAATATCGTTTACCTTACCTCTTGTCCACCAATACTCCAATAATCATGAACATCACACAATCTCAATACCTCAATAATACCTCTTCAATACGTCGATACATATAAATCTTATCACCAATATCATTTCACTTCCGTAACAACTCTTTCCTCTAGTCTGTCTCCTCGAACAAGTACAGATAAAATCCTAGTGCAAACTTCAATTCATCATCCCATACAATCCGAAGACACGATGTCCACAAACAACCTCTGTGTAATCCACCTGCCCAAATCTTCTACTCATTATGAATTATAAAATAAATTTTGGTTACCTTGTCCATCATGAAATAAAAGAAATGCATACATGACTTCTAACAGCCTTCAGTTTGAATAACTTTCAGTAAGTAAGTACGAGTACGGAGTATGAATGATTACATAAGACTTTGAATGAATAAATCGTAATATTTCACAGTGTGTACACCACTTCAAGAATCTTGGTAAAACAGAAGCAAACATGTGGAGTATTTTTGTGAGTCAAGTGTCACTTGCTATTTCAATTGCTCGCGAAGAATGCAGTGTAATAACTGTCAATGCTCTAAACCTAGTGTTGGTATTTCATGTCGTTAGCTTCCTTCCTATTAGCATAAATTTATACAGCTTCCATAAAACCTCCAGCTCATGTAACTTCAATGAAGTTTCTTGTACCAATGTCGTTTGTAGAAATATAGCAGTTCGTTTTCTTATCTTAAAATATAAAGCACTGAGCGTAAGCAAAACATGCAATAGCGAGTAAATATACCAGTAGAGAACAGAATGTCAACAAGTGGATGTAGCACAATCCTTACAGCGACGCTCTGCCAAGCGAACAATCTATAATTAATACCCTAGTGTGACCTAGACTCCACGTTCGTACACCGTATATCAGCATTTCTATATACCAAATTAAAGAGTAGTTATGACAACAAAACAGAAATGTGTGAATATGCAATCCATACGCAAAGCATCAAATATATATCTTACATAATAAACAGGTCATTAGCATCATATCAGCATAAGCAAATAAATGTTCATATGTAATCTTAATAAGTAAACATAAAGACGCAAGCAGATAAATCACAAAATATAACTTACATATATAACCATATCAGCACAACTAATCAGGTGACAATTATAATTTAAATAAATAAGCACAGCAGGCACATAAAAAAATATGACATCATTGAAAAAGCAGAGCAGCCAAGCGATGCATAATATACACAAGTAACAACCCTGTTCATTAATCAATCATTGTCAAAATCAGTTAACACAAAGTATAAATCACGTAATCGCGAGCAGCAAATTACGTATAAAGTACATACCTAAGTAGCAATACGTTACCTGAAAGATAAACTCAATTAATAGTTACCTTTTTAGTTTATTACTTTCTTCTTCGAAATTACATTCTTCCTGAAATTTTCTCGATATAAGTCCTCTTAACGTCGGACGCACACAATTTACCTGAAGTTCTTAAATATTTTATAAAACTGTATCCTGAAAAAACTGAACGTTAATAACATAATTTATCACGTCACTATAGCTTTATGCTGAATTTAATCGGAGAAATTAGACTGTGTATTTGTTTACGGCTGTCAGTGCATTCGCACTGAGCGCTCGAGCAGCTGTAGGTACGCGTGACGTAGGAAGTAATTGTTTGCGGTCGACTGCCTATTGCTTTGAGTATGTGCCGCCGCCAGAACACGGCGCGGTATCCTTGTATTTTCTGCGTGTTTCGGTGTAACTGTTAATTTCTCAAAAGTATGTCATTCCACAAAAATTTTAACGTTCGATATATGATGTATTCCCTTAGAGCACCGTGATTTAAGAGTTTCTACTTCCACAGTGTTATCATGAATAATTTTGCGAACTCTATATGGACCGTTATAAAGCAGAAAAAATTTGCTACACAAGCCTTTTCCTTTGTGAGACAAACGATGAGACTTAATTAACACCTTATGACCCACTGACAAGGTTTTTAAACGATCAGGACGTTTAGCTGATTTCTCTCTTCTAGCAGCCGCAGATGCAATATTTTGTAGAGCCAGGTTGACAACCTCAGAATGCCGCAGTTTCCATGCAGGCGGAAAAGGGACGATTTCAGAAATGCGATTTGTCGGTGCTTTATTTTTTAATATCAATATAGGCGGTAAAGAAGTTGAATCATTAGGGAGTTCATTCAGAATGTTTTGAAAAATATGAAGACACTGATCCCATGTTCTGTGATTCTGATGACAATAAAGACGACACAATTTATTGATTTCCTTCATCCATCTCTCTGAAGTGTTAGATTGAGGGTGAAAAAGTGAAATGAAAATTGGTTTAATCTTACGACGCCGTAGAGTACGAAGCCAAATTTTAGAGCGAACTATGATCCATTACCTGATATAGCTTTATCAACATGACCCACTTCTTTAAGAAAATGTTTGATGAAAGCATTAGATACTGAACGAGCTGTTGCTTTGCGTAAAGGTGTAAAACACACATATTTTTATGTCAATTCTACTGCTACCAAAATGTACGCAAAACCATTAGTAGAATGAACTACTGGACCGAACAATTCGACTGCAGCCATCTCCTTTAATTTCGCTGGAATGATAGGAAACAACGGTGCTCTGTGAGAAATAGTTGGCGGCTTAGCCTTTTGACATAATTTGCATTTGGCAAGAACAAATCGAATACGTTTTTCCATATTACTGAAGTAGCAATTTTCTCGTAATTTATGAATGCATTTTCTGGGACCAAAGTGTGCATAACTGAAATGTGTATACCAAATCAATTTATTAACCCACTCATCAGGAATGCAAACTAACCAAACAGAGTTGTCAACCGATTTTCGTTTAAAAAGAATGTCATTGCGAACTAAATAATACAGTCTAATCGCTACGCTTTCCTTTGTCATAAGGCTGGTATCTATTGTCCTGTCTGTTTCGTCTGTCATTTTCAAAATTACCGCTATAATGTCCGTTCCGATAATTATCCCTTTTCTCTGAAAATCTATTGTGATTACCGTTACTGAAAAAATTACAAGAAGTTCCGTCGTCGTTGTCATACTCAAGTTCTTGTAGCAAAGTGTTAAAAGTTTCAATGTCGTCTTTACATCTTCCGGCTAAAGCAATGTGTCTTATCGATTGGACAGCTTAGTTAAACAAATGCGAATTAATTCAGTCGGGCTATAAGGGTTGGAAAGGAATTGATTCTTTCGAATCATGTCTTCAAAGTATTCTGCCGGCTTGCGGAACTAATACTGTTTAAAATTACGCTGCATAATAAGACTATGTTTGACTCTGTCTTGCGTGTTTTCGGACCAATATGCCGATAGAAATGTATGATAAAAATCATTTAAATTATTACAATCTCTAATAAGTGCGCACATGCGCGTCGCCGGTTAGTTTTCTAAATATCCACACATAAATTCCAGTTTGTGACTTAGTGGCCAATTTGGTGGAAGTGCTTACATAAATTGATCTAACCGTGAACATGGATGTATATCATTCTTAGAATTGCGAAAGATCTTAAATTTCCGAACAGTTAAGAAGTGTTTATAGTCAAAGTTTTCGCCTCGTGGCGACAAAGACCTTCCGCGTCTGTCCCTGTCCGAATGTCGATTATTGTCAAGTTCGCGCGTCTGGCGCTGTATTGTTGCATCTCGTAAATGAAATAAATTATTTTCTTCAAAACCCGCCGCTATCGGTGATTCCAGATTTCTTCTACTGTCGTTTCCTACGATTTCGCTTTCAATTTGTTTAACTTGCTTTCGTAACTCCTTAAATTCCCTTTTAACGCGTTCATTAATTTTCCCTGATTGTCAACATGTTTATATTCTGGTACTGTTCTGTTTCTACAAATGCCAATGGAGCTGTATCCTCTGAATCTCTGTCCCCATTTAAACTAAGATTTGTCAATTTATCTGAAATCTCCTCAACTCTTTCCGATTAGTCACCTATTTGTTCTTTCTGTTTATTTACGTCTTCCGTAAGTGTCGCGACTCGGGTTTCAGTATTGACACATCTAGTAGTTAACTGTTCATATTGTTGTGTTAGGTTATTTATCCTGTCATTTGGTACGGATTCCTCGATTCTTTCAAATATTTCTTCCTTACCGTGTGCACGTTGAAGATTTAACTCTGAAAATTTTTCTACTATCACGCGATCTCTTTCTTCCTGTTCTCTATCCTGTTCCTTTTGTTTAATTTCTATTGAAATTAATCTATTATTGTGAGCATTCAAAATCGGTTGTATTTCTTCTCTAATTTCTTTCTTTAATTCATCTTTCATGTTTTTAAAACATGTCCCTATTCGTGAGTCTAACCGTGTTTCCATTGTCCCCATCTCTGTTTTTAATTGAGATCCTAACTGTGATCCCAAATTTAATATTTCACTCATCAACTGCTCCATATTAACTGGTTCGAAATTCTTTTCGCCCCTAACATTTCCCGTAAAGCTAACTTCCTTCGTCGTAGTTGTAAAGCTATCTGTGTTCGATACAATTCCAGAATCTTCTGTCGTTAATCTCTTATTCTGTGAATTTTTTGATTGCGAAAAATTTTGAACTGGTTCCGGACTATTTTCCCGTCTTATTAAAATGTTTTCTACTTCATTATTCATCATACTGTTCTACTGTGTCGCCATGTTAACAATTTCGTTATTCTGACTATCCATCATTTTTGCCTTTTTCATCGATCGCGTAATCATTTACAAAACACGTCACTATACGAAAATTACACACAATATAACACTTTATCACCAACAATGCCATTCACCCGAAATGCTTCCCGACAAACACGATTAACGAACAATTAAAATCTTCATAATTGCACAAAATTGTCAAACCCGTATACGAGACATCAAAAATTAAATTCTGCAAAAATACCATTAGAAAAATGACAAGACCACTAGAAATGTTCGATTACCAAAACTACACATGCAATATAGACTAAAATTACTAAACTACAAATTACTACAACAATACTACTGTCTGCTATTTTTACTATCAAAAGAATTCCAAGGAACGATCCGAAGCAGCGGTCGCCACGTGCATGGGGGTTTAATTATTATGCAATAATTTTAGTAGCTGTGTGTCCAGTTACGAAGTCTCGTAACCGGTTGGCCCTGACTAGTATTAGTACGCAATCTGACTGCATAAAATAACAATAAAGAATGAAAGGAAATTTTCGTTAACACAATTGATTAAGTCCCCTGCAACTATAAAAGCTATGAAACAACAAAGCACAAGTGTAACTGTTCTGTGTGTGGTAGTGTGATTCAACGTACACGTATTTGGCATGGTTCCTCCTCAATACGACAAGATATTTTAAACACCATTTACGATGAACTAATTGAAAAACCAGAAATACTATAATTGCACATAGAAACCAGAATTACAAGTCTAATACATGAACACGAGCCAGATGCTTTGTTAACTGAACCTGTGACCAAGAGGCATTGTCATTAAGGAAATGTGAAATATTTTTTTTGTTACCTCCATATATATTGACGAAAAATACACTGTGATCATTGCAACATCTTCCATCTATACATTACACCAACCGAACAGCATCTACTCTCTCGTCCAACAGAACAACAACTGCATACGACATCTTCTGAACCAGTACTGCTCTCGACATCCTCTCAACAAGTACTCCCACGGCAACCTCTGAACTACTACTGCCAGTGGAGGTGGCGGAATAATAGTCTTTGCCGGCCGGGGTGGCCAAGCGGTTAAAGGCGCTACAGTCTGGAACGCGCGACCGCTACGGTCGCAGGTTCGAATCCTGCCTGGGGCATGGATGTGTGTGTTGTCCTTAGGTTAGTTAGGTTTAACTAGTTCTAAGTCCTACGGGACTGATGACCTTAGAAGTTAAGTCTCATAGTGCTCGGAGCCATTTGAACCATTTGAATAATAGTCTTTGGCGCAATCTCTGGCGCTGTGACTCGGTGTAGCCACCTTTCAACGGTACTGTGAATCGTTTACTTTGCACAGGAACTTTATGTAGGTTCATGGGCGGTGGCGATCCCCAAATGCGACAGTTGTGAGTGTTCACTGCCGCAGTGAGAGTAAAGCGTGCTTTATCGCTCCACAAAATGTTGCGAGGCCGCATGTCGTCAAGATCAGTAAAGACCCCACCAACCAGTTGGTTAGGAAGACTGCTCCGCTTCTGGACGCCTCCCCCCTTCCACTAGAAGTTGTGCAAAGATTGAAACGAAGTGATGCGGTGCCCCCAAGGCTTTATGGCCTTCCAAAGATCCATAAGAATGGTATTCCTCTGCGTCCGATAGTGAGTAACATCGGCTCTCCAACCTGTGATTGTGCCAAACACTTAGCATCGTTATTAAAGACTCTGGTGGGAAAATGCGGATCTTGAAGTGCTGGTACAATTAGTCAGAACTGTGTACCAATTCTTGACGGTATTTTTGTTCTGTCGTTACAGCTACAAAAATGTGTGATTTTTTCACCAGATGCGTTTCGCTTTATTGAGTTAAAGCATCGTCAATGGTCTGTAATTAAGTTATTTACATTTTGATTTGCTTTTAGATCGAAAAACAGTTCGTTAAGAATATGTTGATTTATGCTTACGATGATTTTCGCTTGATTTCTCGCTCGCATCGGAAAACGCCGTCTGCTATAACATCGTCGTTTTTCTGCGATAGACAATGATATTTTTGATGTAATTTTTAGTTATTCTGCAGCACTACGCATTTCTTATGTTTTTCACAACACACTTTTATGCACATCACTGTATTCTGCTTGTTCTTGTACTTCTAAGTATGTCTTGTGGTTTGTGTTTTGTAGTGTTGCCAACAAAACCTTTCCACTTGTTTGTCCCTGACTTACAACTTTTTCTATTTTTTATTGTTATTTTATTCTATGTGAGGAATTCTATTTAATTATATTTCTTTGTATTTATATACTGTGTAAGAGTGGGAAAGGAATAGTGATGGTGGGATTTCTTTTTTTGTGTGTAGGGGACGGAGAAACCATGGTGAGTGGACATAAGTGTGGAGTAGTGTGATGGAGTGTAAGTTAGAGGAAAAGGTGAGGAGCAAGAAGTGCAATGAAACTGTGAGTTGGGGGAGGGGGATTGTGGAAGAGTGGGAGGGGGTGAAGAATGGAAAAGGCTCTTTTTTCATGTAATTTCAGCAATTATATTATATGGAGTCTGGTTTCCAATATTTATTTGGTCTTTGAGCAATGTTTATTTTGTGTTAATGTTTTTGTATGGGTAAATTTTCTTGGAAAGGGAGAAGGTGACTGCTTTTACTGATTTTTATGATATCCATGTCTTTTACAATATTGCTTGCGGTACGGTGCTATTGTTTTATATGATCTGCGAATGTTGAATGGTTCGTACCGTATTTAAATGCTGAGCACCTCCCACTTTCCCACAACCCCCCCCCCCCCCCCCCTCGCCCCTCCCACAACAAAACAATTTCATTTCACTTCATGCTCCTCACCTTTTCCTCTAACTCTCACGCCATCACACTGCTACACCCTTATGTCCACTTACCATGGTTTCTCCCCCCCCCCCCCCCCCCCTTACACAAAAAGGAAAAGAAATCCCACCATCACTGTTCCTTCCCTACTCTTACACAGTATATAAATACACACAAACATAATTAAATAGAATAACACACATACGATAACATAATAATAAAAAAATAGAGAAAGAAAAGTTGTAAGTCAAAGACAAAGAAGTGGAAAGGTTATATTGACAACACTACAGAACACAAACCACAAGACATACTTAGAAGTACAAAGACAAACAGAATACAGTGATGTGCAGTGTTGTGAAAAACTTAAGAAATGCTTATTGCTGCAGAATAACTAAAAATTAGACCAAAATTATCAATGTCTATCGCAGAAAAAGCGTTTGACGATGCTGTAGGGGTCCGGTCTCAGACTCCTTCAGTCGTCAGCAGAGAGCCGGGCGGGATGCGGCTGTGAGGATTTAGTTACGCTCGAGAAAGACAAGAAAACATAATTGACAATAACACATTTATTTGACAGTAATACAGGACTGACTCTCAAAGCGCCGCTCAGGGGCCAGCGCCTCGTCAGCAGCGCAAGGCCGTCGTGGGCTCTACTTGCTGTACCGCCAGCTCAGCAAAGCGTCGGTTGGCGACTGTTACGTCACGGGGTGGTCGTCGACCTATGGACTGGCGGCTTCAAGCTCTATGCATCAATCTTCAAAATGCTCTCCTCGAAGACAAATGACGAACAGCGTCCAGGTCACGCACGCCAAGTATCCAGCAGGCCTGCAGGGTGATGGTGGCCTTTGCGCTCTGCTAGTGTTGCGTCGGAAGTCGGAAGTGCAGCTGGCGGGACTGGCGGGAGGAGGTTCCATAGACGATCGAAGACAGCTAGGCAGTCCGAGGCTCGACCTCCATAGCCTCCCTTCACACTAGATAGCTGAAACTGACACAAGGGCTGAGATTACACACTAGGTAGTCGGCAATCAGCACTCGGCAGGTAGACTTTTGTTAAGAAGGGTGGACATTTATGTTGGCGCTTCTCTTGCTCTCTGCGGTGACGGGAATGGCAATGATATCATATGTCCTGGTTTTCCCTCGCCGTCAGCTCTATTAGTGAATTCAGACTTTCGCAACTTCACCTATCAGAGGCTCGTTTCTGCTGGCATGGCATCTGCATGCTTATTTTTCGGTTGTACCTAGCTTTTCTTATGAATTGCTTTGTCAGTAGTATGACGGTATCACTCGGCTTCTATGATGTCGTTACACTTTGCTTGCAGACTTTGCCGCTCTGTTGTTCTCCTGTGCTGCGATAGCTTCTGCGTTTGCCGCAACTCGCTCCGCATTTGCACCTACTGGTCACTGACACAGGATGTCTGGCTTCCAGTAGCTACCAAGGAAGAACTTGGACGAATTTTTAGTGTCCGCCAGGGATACTGTCCTGGTGCATAACTACGTGCAAATTAGCGACACGCCAATGGGTAGGGAATTTCTTTCAAACTACGTGGCCACCCATGATTTATGTACTGCAAAACTTAGCAAGTACAGGGTTATTAAAAATGTTGTTGTTGTTGTTGTGGTCTTCAGTCCTGAGACTGGTTTGATGCAGCTCTCCATGCTACTCTATCCTGAGCAAGCTTCTTCATCTCCCAGTACCTACTGCAACCTACATCCTTCTGAATCTGCTTAGTGTATTGATCTCTTGGTCTCCCTCTACGATTTTTACCCTCCACGCTGCCCTCCAATGCTAAATTTGTGATCCCTTGATGCCTCAAAACATGTCCTACCAACCGATCCCTTCTTCTAGTCAAGTTGTGCCACAAACTTCTCTTCTCCCCAATCCTATTCAATACCTCCTCATTAGTTACGTGATCTACCCGCCTTATCTTCAGCATTCTTCTGTAGCACCACATTTCGAAAGCTTCTATTCTCTTCTTGTCCAAACTGGTTATCGTCCATGTTTCACTTCCATACATGGCTACACTCCATACAAATACTTTCAGAAACGACTTCCTGACACTTAAATCTATACTCGATGTTAACAAATTTCTCTTCTTCAGAAACGATTTCCTTGCCATTGCCCGTCTACATTTTATATCCTCTCTACTTCGACCGTCATCAGTCATTTTACTCCCTAAATAGCAAAACTCCTTTACTACTTTAAGTGTCTCATTTCCTAATCTAATCCCCTCAGCATCACCCGATTTAATTTGACTACATTCCATTATCCTCGTTTTGCTTTTGTTGATGTTCATCTTATATCCTCCTTTCAAGACACTGTCCATTCCGTTCAACTGCTCTTCCAAGTCCTTTGCTGTCTCTGACAGAATTACAATGTCATCGGCGAACCTCAAAGTTTTTACTTCTTCTCCATGAATTTTAATACCTACTCCGAATTTTTCTTTTGTTTCCTTTACTGCTTGCTCAATATACAGATTGAATAACATCGGGGAGAGGCTACAACCCTGTCTCACTCCTTTCCCAACCACTGCTTCCCTTTCATGCCCCTCGACTCTTATAACTGCCATCTGGTTTCTGTACAAATTGTAAATAGCCTTTCGCTCCCTGTATTTTACCCCTGCCACCTTCAGAATTTGAAAGAGAGTATTCCAGTTAACGTTGTCAAAAGCTTTCTCTAAGTCTACAAATGCTAGAAACGTAGGTTTGCCTTTTCTTAATCTTTCTTCTAAGATAAGTCGTAAGGTTAGTATTGCCTCACGTGTTCCAACATTTCTACGGAATCCAAACTGATCTTCCCCGAGGTCCGCTTCTACCAGTTTTTCCATTCGTCTGTAAAGAATTCGCGTTAGTATTTTGCAGCTGTGACTTATTAAACTGATAGTTCGGTAATTTTCACATCTGTCAACACCTGTTTTCTTTGGTATTGGAATTCTTATATTCTTCTTGAAGTCTGTGGGTATTTCACCTGTCTCATACATCTTGCTCACCAGATGGTACAGTTTTGTCATGACTGGCTCTCCCAAGGCCATCAGTAGTTCTAATGGAATGTTGTCTACTCCCGGGGCCTTGTTTCGACTCAGGTCTTTCAGTGCTCTGTCAAACTCTTCACGCAGTATCTTATCTCCCATTTCATCTTCATCTACATCCTCTTCCATTTCCATAATATTGTCCTCAAGTACATCGCCCTTGTATAAACCCTCTATATACTCCTTCCACCTTTCTGCCTTCCCTTCTTTGATTAGAACTGGGTTGCCATCTGAGCTCTTGATATTCATACAAGTGGTTCTCTTCTCTCCAAAGGTCTCTTTAATTTTCCTGTAGGCAGTATCTATCTTACCCCTAGTGAGACAAGCCTCTACATCCTTACATTTGTCCTCTAGCCATCCCTGCTTAGCCATTTTGCACTTTCTGTCGATCTCATTTTTGAGACGTTTTTATTCCCTTTTGCCTGCTTCATTTACTGCATTTTTATATTTTCTCCTTTCATCAATTAAATTCAATATTTCTTCTGTTACCCAAGGATTTCTATTAGCCCTCGACGTCTTACCTACTTGATCCTCTGCTGCCTTCACTACTTCATCCCTCAGAGCTACCCATTCTTCTTCTACTGTATTTCTTTCCCCCATTCCTGTCAATTGTCCCCTTATGCTCTCCCTGCAACTCTCTACAACCTCTGGTTCTTTCAGTTTATCCAGGTCCCATCTCCTTAAATTCCCACCTTTTTGCAGTTTCTTCAGTTTCAATCTGCAGTTCATAACCAATAGATTGTGGTCAGAATCCACAACTGCCCCTGGAAATGTCTTACAATTTAAAACCTGGTTCCTAAATCTCTGTCTTACCATTATATAATCTATCTGATACCTTTTAGTATCTCCAGGATTCTTCCATGTATACAACCTTCTTTTATGATTCTTGAACCAAGTGTTAGCTATGATTAAGTTATGCTCTGTGCAAAATTCTACAAGGCGGCTTCCTCTTTGATTTCTTACCCCCAATCCATATTCACCTACTATGTTGCCTTCTCTCCCTTTTCCTACTGACGAATTCCAGTCACCCATGACTATTAAATTTTCCTCTCCCTTCACTACCTTAATAATTTCTTTTATCTCGTCATACATTTCATCAATTTCTTCATCATCTGCAGAGCTAGTTGGCATATAAACTTGTACTACTGTAGTAGGCATGGGCTTTGTGTCTATCTTGGCCACAATAATGCGTTCACTATGCTGTTTGTAGTAGCTAATCCGCACTCCTATTTTTTATTCATTATTAAACCTACTCCTGCATTACCCCTATTTGATTTTGTATTTATAACCCTGTAATCACCTGACCAAAAGTCTTGTTCCTCCTGCCACCGAACTTCACTAATTCCCACTATATCTAACTTTAACCTATCCATTTCCCTTTTTAAATTTTCTAACCTACCTGCCCGATTAAGGGATCTGACATTCCACACTCCGATCCGTAGAATGCCAGTTTTCTTCCTCCTGATAACGACGTCCTCTTTAGTAGTCCCCGCCCGGAGATCCGAATGGGGGACTATTTTACCTCCGGAATATTTTACCCAAGAGGACGCCATCATCATTTAATCATACAGTAAAGCTGCATGTCCTCGGGAAAAATGATTGAAGTGATTTCACAGCTCTACAATAACTTTATTAGTTGAGATACTTTCAAAATGCTTTGCACACACATACAAAAGCTCAAAAAGTTTTTTTAGGCATTCACAAATGTTCGATATGTGCCCCTTTAGTGATTCGGCAGACATCAAGCCGATAATCAAGTTCCTCCCACACTCAGCGCAGCATGTCCCCATCAATGAGTTCGAAAGCATCGTTGATGCGAGCTCGCATTTCTGGCACGTTTCGTGGTGGAGGAGGTTTAAACACTGAATCTTTCACATAACCCCACAGAAAGAAATCGCATGGGGTTAAGTCGGGAGAGCGTGGAGGCCATGACATGAATTGCTGATCATGATCTCCACCACGACCGATCCATCGGTTTTCCAATCTCCTGTTTAAGAAATGCCGAACATCAGGATGGATGTGCGGTGGAGCACCATCCTGTTGAAAGACGAAGTCGGTGCTGTCGGTCTCCAGTTGTGGCATGAGTCAATTTTCCGCGGGCTACGCGTGAAACTTGCCCGCACGCGTTCAACCGTTTCTTCGCTCACTGCAGGCCGACCTGTTGATTTCCCCTTACAGAGGCATCCAGAAGCTTTAAACTGCGCATACCATCGCCGAATGGAGTTAGCAGTTGGTGGATCTTTGTTGAACTTCGTCCTGAAGTGTCGTTGCACTGTTATGACTGACTGATGTGAGTGCATTTCAAGCACGACATACGCTTTCTCGGCTCCTGTCGCCATTTTGTCTCACTGCGCTCTCGAGCGCTCTGACGGCAGAAATCTGAAGTGCGGCTTCAGCCGAACAAAACTTTATGAGTTTTTCTACGTATCTGTAGTGTGTCGTGACCATATGTCAATGAATGGAGCTACAGTGAATTTATGAAATCGCTTCAATCATTTGTAATAGCCCTGTAGTTGGGATGGAAGCAGTTGCACCAACAATAAGACGAAAGCTGAGAGGAAATTTTTGAAAAAGCCCAAAATCTTGCATATCAGTTTTATAACATGATTCCTCAGATGAATCAATGTTGTCTCAGTACCAGTTGGTAACTAAAGCAACAAATCAGTATTTGAATGTTGTGAGAGGTGGCATGAGCCCCCTCTCATATTTCTATCTTACTCTGAGTAATTCGATTTTCCTCTCTGATTGCATGCAGTGAAAAGTTGCTATTCCTTGACACGCGGACTTCCCGCGCAGCGTCTCTCGTCACCCGGGTGGTCCGGTGACAGGCGAGTTCTGCTGAGCTTGAAAGGGTTAAGCCGACGGGTGTGAGGGAGTCAAGTGGATGCTTTCCAGACGCCGATATTGTCATAAGAGCGGGAGCGACACGCCCAGATGGGCCGGAAGGGGCGGCTGGACTAAAGATTCCGTTACTTCGCAGAAACTTAGTAAAAAACCGTTTCTGGCGGCCTACCAGCGAGGCGTGGGAACGACTTGTGTTCGAAGGCAGTCTTGGCGGGCAAATTCCCGCGTTTTCTGCAAAATCGTAAATGTGATTGACTTGCTCAGGGCATAGCTCCGTGACGTAGCAAAATCGGCGCAGATATTGGCGCCAAGAATCTCCATTGGTGGAAAGGTAGTGCTTCGGAAATAGAGTGGAATTTTCCGCCGGTTTTCGAGTTGCTGATTGGAATGTTGAACCACAGCCACTGTCGTGGGGGCGGGAATGTTCTGTGTTCGGTTTGTATGGGTGCTCTTGTGAGAGTCGGATCTCGCCTTTCGGTCGGAGTAGGTTACAAAACTGAGCTCTCGCTGCTCTGGACCACCTTCCTTCCGTTGCCTGTCTAATATACTTTTATTTGATTGTAACTGTTTGACGAAGTTGCTGAAGTTTCGACTTCAACGTAACTTTCCGAGTACAGTTGGCTTGAGTAGTTTTGGTTAAAGTTGACTGTATCGGAGTTACTGTGTGACTTCGCTTGTTAAAATCAATCACTGTACCGTCAGTGATTGTCTGACGAGCCTTCTTCGTCGCCCTCAGAGGCGCATTTGTATTGATAGGAAGTCTTTAGTCTGGAACAACCAGACCAGGATAATTTGTTTCGTGCTATACTCGCGACATTATCATCACCACGATGGGACGTCGAAGAAACCAGCCATCGCTTCCGGTACGCCAGATTGTATCCTTGCAGTTAAGAAGACAGCTTGGTAATGTATGTGCGCAGCTCAGGCATATTAGGGAATTTGCTCTGTGATAATCAGAGCTCAGCAGAGCGCGCCTGTTCCCGTCTTTTCTTACGTGGTTCTGTCTTGGATGTTCATTGCCTGAGTTCTCACTACTGTATTAGCAATTAATGTTGGGTTGGCTGGGTGTTTCTCTTAAGATTTGAGTTGCAAGATATTGGCTCCACATACCACTTGGTCATAAATGTCACAATCTAGTTTATGGACAACCTCACCTTCACAGCATTTATTTGAGTATCCAATTTGATGTATTGTAAATGTTTCATGTGTTTTGTTTACTATTTTGAGTTTAGTCGTAATAAATCAAATTGTTATTTTGGACATAACTTTCATTCTGTTAATCGGTAGAGCAACCCTTTCATTTCTCACTACGTTAATGAAACTTTCCTTAATTTCTATCCAATTAAATTATTGCAGGTGCCAAACTCTTTTCTACTCCACTTGCAGGGTCGATTACAGTCAGTTCGCGTTTCTTCTTAATCCGTGTGCAACAGCAGAAGTCGGAGTTAGAAGAGGTGGGGCTTAGAGCATCATTCCCATATGAATATTCGAGAAGAATTTAATGTTAAATACACTGCAAGCCCCGGCACCTCGCAGTTGTGCAGCTAGCCTTTTCAATAACTCATATTGATAATTAGGCGATAGCAGAGTCCAACACTGTAATTTGTGAGATGTCCATGGTGGGAGGGGCTTCGAAGGATTTAAAAAGCTATTAAAGGCTGATGATCTATGAAACAAAATTTGCGACTGTACTTGGCAACGCCATAGATAATGGCAATTACCTCTTTTTTGTCTATAATTGCGCTGAGATTTGTTAAGTGTTTTCAAGGCTTAAATAATGAGCCTATTAGATAAACCAGATCCATGGGAAAATACAGCTCTAGTCCTGTAAGAAGATGCATCCACATCTAAGACAACAGGCTTACGTGGATCAAAATGAATCAGACAAAGACGACTTATCAATGCTTACTTTCACTGCTGAAATGCATCCTGGCATTCTCCGAACCACACAACTGGAACACTTTTCTGGCACAGCCAGATTAAATAACTGTTTGAATTTTCTTTCAACGGAATAGTTATTTTACAAGGTCCTGTAACTCAATATTATTATGCTTTGCTGTCTTCCGAGACTAAAAACAGCTTATTCGCTCAATCATAAAAAAAAATCACAGTGTAATTAGAGGCGAAAGAAATTACTACGTTGCGGGCAAATATCCATCAACGAGACGTTTAGTTATATGTAAACAGCAGGAGAAATTTCCTCGTACGATGCTTTATCTGTTGCTTTGATCGCTCTTACCACACAGAAAGTGCGTCATTTTCCTAGGTTTGTTGCTTCGACAACGTTCACCGAAAGTGTCTTAGTTAAACATCATAATTTACATAATTAAAAGTTGCAAGTTTCAGTTTTAGCTTGACAAAATTATTGAAGTGTCGAGTTCAGCTGGTACGCGCTTCACAAAAGATGTAAATCCTCAGTAGAGATGGAGGTAAGGAGGAAGTCGGCATTAAATCACCGTCGCCACATAAAAGGCCAGTAGTTTTTGCGGGCGTGGGTGAGACCGGTCCCGCGAACAGGTGGCTGTTTGCTATGGTAATCCAGGGTGGCGAATGTGGTTCAAGGTGGGCGCGTTGACTCCGTGGGAAAGGGGCCGCCCGGTGGTATCCTCGGCGTGCACAGGTCACGACGCCAAGCCGTTGCTTCAGCTCCATGGGGCCCGCGCCCCCTTCTGGTCGGAACAGAAGCGCGTGAATAGGTTAGAAGCACTCGCGAATTCCCTTCGTTTGCGACACTACTTGCTCTTTCTTAAAGCTGTATTATAGCGAGGGCAATTTTTAAATAATCCAGTAGAAATATTCTTCATTTTACTTATTTGCATGAGAACGACTTTTGTATTGCAGTACTGCTGCATTTTTTAAAAGATCATAGACATTAAATGTGAAGAAATTTGAGACTCTTAGGTGAATAACTGACTTACAGCGTGCGGCGCTTAAATCCGGACAAATTGCACTTCGTATTTCCCTCCACATCGTAGTTCCGCCAGAGGTCGCGATAGTTCTTGAAAGCTACAGGTATCTAATAAACAGTTAAAACTTCAAAATGGCCGACATGTTACGGACAAGTGAGGAGTACAAACGAAGAGCTGCGATTATCGAAAGTCTTGGCGCTGGGCGTTCGCCTACTGAAATATTTCGGTTCTTTGGGTACCCGAGATCAACTGTTTACGATATTGTGGTCAAGTATAATGCTTCGGAGAAGCCTATGGAACGTTCCGTTAACCCGGCGAGGAAACATCACTCGCGGAAAACGCGCGTCAAGATTTACGGCAGTCATCTAAAAGGCTCAGGCGCTGAGGACCCGGGGCAGTTGCTGAGGGAAATGGCGTCAGTATTAAATGTCAGCGAGGGAACAATGTATCGGATGGCAGAGGAAGACCTCCTACGAGCCATTTAGTCCAAAACTGGCTCTCGGATAACGTTGACATATTCTGGTCAAAGAAATTGGATCCTTTTACCGAGCTCTCAATTCAGATGATACAGTTGCTGAAAGGTTCAAAGAAGATTTGAGTTTGATTTCAAACACGTACCCAACTCATACGATAATAGTTGGTGGTGACTTTAATTTGCCCTCGATATGTTGGCGAAAATACATGTTTAATTCCGGAGGTACGCATAAAATATCATCCAAAATTGTGCTAAACGCATTCTCTGAAAATTATTTCGAGCAGTTAGTTCATGAGCCCACGCGAATAGTAAACGGTTGTGAAAACTCACTTGACCTCTTAGCAACAAATAATGAGTTAGTAACGAGCATCAAACCGATTCAGAGATTAGTGAACACAGGGTTGTCGTAGCGAGATTGAATATTGTAATCCCTAAATCCTCAAAAAATAACCGAAAAGTATATCTATTCAAAAAAGCAGATAAAAATTCACTTGACGCCTTCCTGAGAGACAATCTCCACTCATTCCAAATTAATAATATAACGATAGACCGATGTGGCTTAAATTTAAAGAAATAGTGTCGGCAGTAATTGAGAGATTTATACCAAATAACAAACGACGGAGCTGATCGTCCTTGGTACAAGAAACGGGTTAGATCACTGTTGCACAAACAACGAAACAAACATGCCAAATTTAAAAATACGCAAAATGCCCAAGATTGGCGATCTTTTACTGAAGCTCGAAATTTAGCGTGGACTTCAATAAGAAACGCCTATAACAGCTTCCACAACGAAACTTTGTCTCGAAACCTGGCAGAATATCCATAGAGATTCTGGTCGTATGTGAAGTATGTTAGCGGCAAGAAACAATCAATGACTTCTCTGCGCGATAGCAATGGAGATACCATCGAAGACAGTTTTGCCAAAGCAGAGTTACTAAACACAGCCTTCCAAAATGACTTCACAAAAGAAGACGAAGTAAATATTCCAGAATTCGAATCGTGTGCAGCTGCCAACATGTGTAACGTAGAAGTAAATATCCTCGGAGTAGTGAAGCAACTCAAATCATTTAATGAAAGTATGGCTTCTTGTCCAGACCGTATACCAATTAGGTTCCTTTCGCAGTATGCTGACGCATTAGCTTCATAATTAACAATCATATACAACCGTTCGCTCGACGGAAGATCCATACCCAAAGACTGGAACGTTGCACAGGTCACAGCAATATTCAAGAAAGGTAGTAGGAGTAATCCACTAAATTACGGGCCCATATCGTTAACGTCGATATGCAGCAGGATTTTAGAACATATATTGTGTTCGAACATTATGAATTACCTCGAAGATTACGGTCTATTGACACACAGTCAACATGGGTTTAGAAAACATCGTTACTGTGAAATACAACTACCTCTTTATTCACATGAAGTGCTGAGTGCTATTGACAAGGGATTTCAGATCGATTCCGTATTCCTGGATTTGCGGAAGGCTTTTGACACTATACCACACAAGCGGCTCGTAGTGAAATTGCGTACTTATGGAATATCGTCTCAGTTATGTGACTGGGTTTACGATTACCCATCACAGAGGTCACAGTTCGTAGTAACTGACGGAAAGTCATCGAGTAAAACAGAAGTGATTTCTGGCGTTCCCCAAGGTAGTGTTATAGGCCCTTTGCTGTTCCTTATCTATATAAACGATTTGGGAGACAATTTGAGCAGCAGCCGTCTTCGGTTGTTTGCAGATGACGCTGTCGTTTATTAACTAATAAAGTCATCAGAAGATCAAAACAAACTGCAGAACGATTTAGAAAATATATCTGAATGCTGCGAAAATTGGAAGTTGACCCCAAATAACGAAAAGTGTGAGGTCATCCACATGAGTGCTAAAAGGAACTCGTTAAACTTCGGTTACACGATAAATCAGTCTAATCTAAAAGCCCTAAATTCAACTAAATACCTAGGTATTACCATTAGGAACAACTTAAATTGGAAAGAACACATATAAAATGTTGTGGGGAAGGCTAACCAAAGGCTGCGTTTTATTGGCAGGACACTTAGAAAATGTAACAGACCTACTAAGGAGACTGCCTACACTAGGCTTGTCCGTCCTCTTTTAGAAAGCTGTTGCGCGGTGTGGGATCCTTACCAGATAAGACTGACGGAGTACATCGAAAAAGTTCAAAGAAAGGCAGTACGTTTTGTATTATCGCGAAATATGGGAGAGAGTGTCACAGAAATCATACAGGGTTTGGGCTGGAAATCGTTAAAAGAAAGTCGTTTTTCGTTGCGACGGAATCTTCTCGCGAAATTCCAATCACTAACTTTCTCCTCCCAACGCAAAAATATTTTGTTGACACCGACCTACATAGGGATGAACGATCACCACGATAAAATAAGGGAAATCAGAGCTCGTACGAAAAGATATAGGTGTTAATTCTTTCCGCACGCTATACGAGATTGGAATAATAGAGAATTGTGAAGGTGGTTCGATGAACCCTCTGCCAGGCACTTAAATGCGATTTGCAGAGTATCCATGTAGATGTAGATGTAGATGAATTCTGGGCCCCGAATAGCCTGGATATGAACCCCCTAGACTACTATGTTTGGAGCGTAGCCGAAAGAGTCAGCAGCAAGATGAGGCACCCTAATGTCGCATCTCTACGCACAGCTATCGAATCAACATTCGCGATTATGGACAGTGCTGTTTTAAAGAGTGCATGTGATCGCTTCAGGACAAGATTGGAGGCGGTCATTGCGGCTGAACGGGGCTACATCGAGTTTTGTACAAGGATTTTCTTTTTCATTTGTATTTTTTAAATAAATTTATTAAAAAAAAACTTTTATTCGTCTGGATTTAACCGCTGCACCCTGTATAAGCAGTCGAACTTGGGAAACACACAATATAAAAGTGAAAGAATCTTGCTATTAAGGATGTAAGATTTCACAGAAGCAGCTTCGATAAATGAAAAAAAAGGACTTTCCTCGACAGAAGAGCTTTACTGTAATCAATATTTTCCATAGAATTTCGATAGAAGTCTCTAGGACAGTTTTTACGAGTCATGGCACTGAAAGGAGGGCAAAAGTGTCATGTGAGGATATCACAAACAAAAAACTGAAATCATTTTGCATATACTGGTAGAGAAATGTCTCAAAATTGTGTTCGAAATGGAGAAGTAACACAAAGTATAAGCAGAGAAACGTATATACGAGAAGCATATCCCAAAGGCGGACAAGATGAATGACTTATCTGCTGCGGCATTCGCGAATAATTTGCTGAGGACCAGAAGAGGGGAAAACAAGTTTTGGCTGACAAATTTTAAAACTTGTAAGAAACATTATCAAGACTGTTGTGTGTAGTAAAATTTCAGCAGTAGAAAAACAACATTTTATAGGAAATGCAAGACAGCATCTAGTGGAAAAATTCCAGTTAAAATTTCTTAAAATAGAAATTGTTTTTCTAAAACATTCCAATGTACATATTTCAGACGTCATGTGGTTCTCTGTTGACTCCTTGCAGACAGTGTTAAACAGGTTTCTGGTGGAATTTGTTATTATCGGCATCAGTTTGATCACGTACGAATCCATCGTTTTCTGTTCCCAGGAGTCGTTCTGACAATTTGAAGTAATCTCTTCCATTTGAGGTGGGACATATAACTTCAACTATACTTGGTAAACGATAATATTTCCAAACTTCTCAAGCAGATTACGTAAATAGGAAGCCACCGGGGGCAGGTTGCAACAGTTCTGTTCCTGAGGTTCATGACATGACGAAATTCAGCTCGTTCTAAGAGTCCGACGAGAGGCTTGTATGTCCTACAACCCACATACAAATTCTTGGTGTTTCTACTGTAACATGAATACTTTTCATACACCGCATTTGCAGCTAAATCGATCGCTGACTTACTACACAGACTTTATGGATAACGCAGTGAAGAACACGTCGTTGAAGAATCGCAGTTATCTGAACCTTAGACACGAAACAATTCCAATTTTAACAATTCACGCTATGTAGCAGAGGTCTCTAAATTTTTAACAATTTTATCTGTGACACCCAGTTGGTAAAGATATTTACTTTAAAATAAATGTTATTTATCTTTAGCGATGAATGTACAGCCAGCCGTCGAGTCTTATAATAGCAGCAGAAAGAAAAGTTCATCTGGGCTGATAGTATTCATGACATGAATGCATATGTATGCATAACAGTCTGGAACTCACTTAAGTAGTTTAAAGATCGATATTCGCACATGTTCAGGTAAGAAAAGGTATAATATTCTCCGGTACAGGGTTTTAGTTGTGACTGCCCTTTCTTTTTGCCCTGAAAGTTTTGGAATTTGTCTGAAGGTGTACATGTTGACCTAAATATACTAACGTTTCAGAATGTTACAGTGCTAAGAAAAATACATGTGATTAATGTTATGACGCACATTAAATACATGGCAAAACACAAATGATTAGGATTTCAGAACCGTACCCTATGAACCACTAAGATTTAAGTATGATGTGACATCTAGCATCCTACAACTGTAATTTATAAACGTCGTCGTTTGGGAACGTAGAGGGTCTGGATGTGTTCCTCAAATATCCCTCCCCAAGGAACTTGTATGCGAGTCCACAAAATATTCACAGTTTCTGAAGAGCCATGACGAACAGACTGTCGATCAACCACGTCTCGGACATACCCAATGGGCGACATGAAGGCTAGGAAAACACTGATACCCAGCAGACCTCGAGGAAGAGTTGTGCATCATTCGACGAACGAGAACGAGCATTGTCTTGCTGAAATATTGAATGTGGTGTAGCCTGTAGGAGGGGCAGGACATTGCTTTTATTTTCAACTAGCTACAGATGCAAGATTTCGGCACGCCGTTATGGTGCCGGGGCGCAAAGGTCAAGGACGATATCCGCTTTTTATTGCAAATCTGTGTTCAGAATAGGTCACCATTCCCATAAATTGGTTACCGGCCCCATGTAAATACGCTAGCTTCAATGAAGACTGCCATAAAGGAAAAGGATGGATAAATCTCAGAATGAGCCTAAAGAACAGATTCTAATTCACTTTCAAGTGGGTATTTGCTAACGTTGGGTTACGTAATGGACGGTTATTGTTTGGCATTGTGAATGGCATTCGTCACAGAAATAAATTAAATACAATACGAAAAGTGGACTCATCTCCTTTACAGAAGTAATGCCAGGAAAGTTGAAAGAAGAAGAGTATAAACTGACGTAATTTATGGAAACGACGGAACTACAGTATGAACTACCTTAAACTTTTGATTCCGTTAAGCACGAACACGATCGTAAGTCTGACAATAAATAGACAAGGAAACGTAACTATAACATACTATGTGCAAAGCTGATATAATACAATTGGGACTGTTTGGTTTTGAGGCAGACACTTTGTAAGAGTTCCAGGACTAAGGAATTTATTGCTAGTGCACTCGAGCAGATATAACTTCGATGGATAGCTCACGCGCTACCTGCGATATGTTAGCTACAATAGAATCGCAGACCAGAGAGCAGTGTCGGCAGCAGTAGTAGTAGTAGCTCGCAGTCGGGTGGTTGGGTTATCAGGTCGCTCTTAGGGAGCTGTTGTCGAGTTGTATAGCTCACAGAGAGCACTTGTGTCCTGTATGGAATTACCAAGGCCGGTCGTGGAGAACAATGGCGGTGCCTGAGCGATGTAGTATTAGGTAAAAGCAAAAATTATTATTATTTATTGCCACGCTCATATGTAATTTGCAACAACTCATTTTGTACTATTGTTATATGAAAGTCACATGTAAATAAATTTCAATAATTTTTCAATAATAATCTTTCTTATAAATATCTGATTTTAAAATGTTTTACTAATTTCTCCTATCTATAGTCATGCCAATTATCGTAAAGAAAAATCAGTTTCTTTTTATACATAACAAAATCTAGTGGCCAACACTGCACTGGGCTGTGTCAGAAAAATTTCTTATAGGAGAAGATATACGCGCATTATCCGGCAACATAACTGAGGTAAGAATTTTCAGTTTATTCAGAATGACTTTTCAGGGTCAATACGCAGCGTTTCTGACGTCTTGATTTACCAGTTTAGATTCACAGTCAGTTAATTATTGAATGGTTATATATGAGTCACTTTTTCATTGGGAGGTTAGTCACATTTTTATTGGGAGGTTAAGGAATTAAACTGTTGGGAGGTTACCACTTCCTTCGCAGTAAATATCTTAAAGCAAATGTATTATTATTTGCAGTTTATAGACGTACTGTAAAGGAAATGACTTTTTACCCTCATTGTCATAAATATGATTGCATCCAGAAGGAACCAACCGATCCACTGCAAGCGGTATGGGTATGTAGCACACCAGCACCTATGTCAATGATAACTTTTGCAAGGTTAGTCGCGCACTCAGTGTAGTCGGGTGGGACCACGACGACGTTGTCCACATCGGTTGACGTAACAGCGCCCGAGATGGCCGTGCCAGCCAGTACCACAGTGGGTAGCGTCACTAAAGTATTGTCTGAGCATGCACTAAGCCCAGGCGACACGCTGGACAGTGGGTTACCCAGCTGGACGAGTTCGCAACGTGAGGTTGCGGGAGGCTAGGTAGTCCTATGGCTGTATCGCCCTCCACACCGGTCGTACGGACGCCAGTATTGTCCGTTGTTGGCGGCAGTCAGTACAGGAAGGCACGCGTGCGTTACATGTACGAGCAGCGTCTCGATGTCGGGCACGCACCACAAGGAGGGAGCACCGAAAGACTGTCCGCCACGCGAGAGCAGGTCTGACGGCAAAGATAGGGGCTGCGATGGGGCCCGCGTGCTGTCCTGCCTTCCATGCAACATTCCATAGGTGTTATAAGCCTGGTCAGAATTACTTTGGGATTGATTGTTCGGCAGGAGCACATGCAGGGGCGGACCAGAGTTACCATGTCCCGCATGGCACACACACACACATAATCTTATTTTTCTTTCATCTGGCTCAAATTAACAAACTCTTCGCTTGATAAATATGGAACTTGCACCAGTGTGTTCTAAAAGAGCTGCACCATGTTTTAACGTTAGTTTTATTTGTGGTAACAAATTATTAAGATGACGTACGGACAGTTTACGAAAACGGAATTTCTAACCACGTTACCGAATTTTCGAGACACGGGGAACTTATTTCTTACTCAAGTTAGGTCAACATATTAAGCGAATTAAAAGAATGACTCAATTTTTCATCTGCTCCAAACCGGAACACTGTCAGAGTTTTCTAACACGAGATCATTTCAGTTAGATATATGACGCACTACGGTCCGCTCGCGCCTCCAGTACTAAGCGTCAATCGTATGGTTTTGTTACGAGAAATCGATCGCTATGTTTATAATTAACCTGTTAATAATTTTTCTGATCCACCTACTTATATCTAACACAACATAATATAAAATTTGTGCCTGATAATCGTGGTGAGAAAACGCGTCTTAAATACTCCAACTAGTGTTGGGAGAATGAACAAAAGCGACACAAAAAACATTACTTTCAGCCATAATTTTGTGTGCTATAGACTGAATTTGGTGTTGGTTGCAGAGAAGGCCTCTTTATTAAAATGTCACAAATTAATTTCGTCATGTAACCTTTCCAGTATGCTACTCCAGGCGGGTGTAAAATGAATGTGCGCAACGGAAAATAATAAACGCTAAAATGATGTCTTGGCCCTGCCTGACTACCCCCTGAAGCAGATCTTAGGATCTCTTAATTCTCTTTAAGATATAAATTACAATCTACACATAAATGAATGATGAAGGCAACTAATACTACTAAATGGTAAACGTTGTTAGTATATTTTCATTATAGATTAAAATCAAACCTTTAAGTACAATTGTCTATATTGCCTAACTAAAATTGCGGATCAATTGCCCACTCTGCCCCTTCTTATGGCCAAGCGATCTAACATAAATAACTCGCAATGACTGACATCATCTACATACCAAACACTAGAAGACACTATTTTCAATATGACCGACAGTGGTGTGGAACCTCAGTGAAAATAAACAAACGTGATCACAGCTGTTTACCCTTTATAGCCCCTAATAAGCGGAAGCATTTAGCGATATCACCGTATGTACTGCGTCTGGTGCGTCGGCGTGCTGGTTCTCGTACACGTGGGCGACGATGGAAGAACTCCAGCCACAAAATAAAATTCTTTCAAACACTAGGATGGCAGAAGCCAGTCCTCTGACTAGTATACTCTAATACTGTCTTCTCCTCTCTGTGTTCTACAGACGAGAAGCGCGAACTCCCAGTCATAAGGACGGAGTTCAGATAACGTCTCAACGTAAGTATAGGCAGAAGAAGAGCTTCCAATTGATGAACAGTGCATACTCAAGCACGACTTCCAACCCGGAGGTGAAGTCCAGAATCGTATAGGTTCGCAACAGTACAGTGCCTAACTGTTCTAACTATGAGCTCTCTTGAGAGCAAACACAGCAAGACCGTCTGTATCAACAAAAGCTGATACCGAGCGACCGTCACACATGGGCGGTAAAAAACGGAAGACCTCGTCTCTCCACCGCTGGCTTCCCAGCAAGGCTCGGCTCCCCACCCTCGTAACTCCGAAAACGATCCTTTTTCCCGAAACCACGGAATATTCTCCCTCTTTACAGATTTTTCTGAAGGCCGACCAACCATATTTTAGTCTTTTGTCGTCCAGCATGGAAAGTTTGCGAGGAAAAACCTATACTCGTACAATAGTACGCTTCTGAGTAAAAATCCTTGGAAATAACCCAGCGTGCGTGGTTTTCAAGGTGCCGCTTCTTCGTTCCTCTCACCCGCGTCCAAGATTTCCAGTGTTCCCGGTTACCCTTATCTTCCTGCTACAATAGCGGCCGGCCATCACCCTGTTGTGCTCCAGAGCTCAGGTGTCACGACGTCCGTCTTGCTACTTCCTGTTTTTAAGCAGGATTAACACCTGTGCGGGCGTTCCACCCAGATCTTGAGTTCTGCCTACCGTTTCATATCCACTGGCGTTCCAACCTCTACTAGTATAGGCAATCATTCATTACGCCGTTCTGATAATAAAGACTCTCCATCACTTTTCATGCAATAAGCGTTAAGAATTAGTTACAAGGCGTACGTGACCGTGTCAGTCTCCTTTATATATTCATATATACGATGTAAAATCTATTACATGATACCTAATTGTGTTTGTACATCACGGCAAAGTATGTGGATTAGTGCTTGTAAGGTGGGAAATTATAGTGGCTCCTGAGCTCTGGAGCACAATAGGGACGGCCGCTATTGTAGCATGGCCGAAAGGATAACCGGATAATATGGCTCTGAGCACTATGGGACTCAACTGCTGTGGTCATAAGTCCCCTAGAACTTAGAACTACTTAAACCTAACTAACCTAAGGACAGCACACAACACCCAGCCATCACGAGGCAGAGAAAATCCCTGACCCCGCCGGGAATCGAACCCGGGAACCCGGGCGTGGGAAGCGAGAACGCTACCGCACGACCACGAGATGCGGGCTAACCGGATAATACTTCCGAACTTTGCAAATCGTGGATGCAGGTGCGAGGAACGAAGAAGCGTGCCTCGGAAACTGCGCAGGTTGGGTTATTTCCAAGGATTTTTACTCAGAAGCGTAACATTGTACGAGTATAGGTTTTTCCTCGCAAACTTTTCGCGCTGGACTACAAAAGAGTAAAATATGGTTGGTCGGCGGAATCTGTAGAGAGGGAGAATATTCCGTGGTTTCGCGAATATGATTCGTTTTCGGAATTACGAGGGTGGGGAGCCGAGCCTTGCTGGGAAGTCAGCAGTGGAGAGACGAGGTCTTCCGCTGTGAGCGCCCATGTGTGACGGTCGCTCCATATCAGCTTTGTTGGTACAGATGGACTTGCTGTCTTTGCTCTCAGGAGAGTTTATAGTTAGAACAGTTAGGCACTGTACTGTTGCGAACCTATACGATTCTGGACTTCACCTCTGGGTTGGAAGTCAATAATTGAGAGCACGTCCTCTGCCTACACTTACGTTGGGACGTTATCTGAACTCCGTCCTTGTGGTTGGGATTTCACGTTTCTCGTCTGTAGAACACAGAGAGGAGAGGCAGTATTAGAGTATATTAGTCAGAGGACCGCCTTCTGCCGTCCTAATGTTTGAAAGAGTTTATTTGTGGCTGAAGTTCTTCCATCGTCGCAGACGAGTACGAGAACCATCACTTCAACGCACCGGACGCAGTACACGGCAAATTGCTTCTGCTTATTAGGGCTATAAAAGCTAAACGTCTGTGATCACGTTAGTTTATTTCCACCGAGGTTCCACACCACCATAGATCATCTATGAAAGTAGTGTCTTCCAATGTTTGGTACGTAGATGATGTCAGTCATTTCGCGTTATTGATATTAGACTGCTCACTCACAATAAGGGGCACAGTTGGGCAATTGATTAGTAATTTTACTTAGGAAATGTAAACTTTGTAATATGAAGGTCTTTTTTCAATCTACAATAAATATATAAGCAGGAACAACGTTTACATTTAGTAGGATTAGTTGCCTTTGTAATTCATTTATGCTTAGATTGTAATTTATAGAACTAAGAGATCCGAAGATCTGCTTCAGCGGGTAGTCACACAGGGCCAAATCTTCATTTTAGTGTTTATTATTTTCCGTTGCGCACATTCATTTTACACCGGCCTGGAGTAGCATCTTGGAGGAGTATCACAGGACTACTTCTACAATTCTTGCCGCAGCTGATGTAGCTTCTGTTCACAACTATGGGGGCCCGACGCCATACTATAACGTACGTTCTGTTGGCCTGTTGCATAATACACGTTGGTTCTTCCGAGTTGAATGTGTAATCATTTCTTACAGGGTGACAATTATTGAACTATATGAAAAAACGTAAATTAGTTACAAACTACGTCGTGCACACACTTTATTCAATATGTATACGTTACTGCAGCTATTCTGATTTAGGGTTATAACATGTTCGATATACCTGCCGTAATTGGCGATGATATGGCGCAGACGAATAGCGAAATTCTGCATGACCCTTTGAAGCGTCGGAACATCGATACTGTCGATGACATCCTGAATGGCTGTTTTCAGCTCAGTAATGGTTTTGGGGCTATTTCTGTACACCTTGTCTTTAATACAGCCCCACAAAAGAGTCACATGTGGTCAGATCCGGAGAATATGGCGGTCAATCGAGGTCCACCCCAGAGTCGTCTGGGTACCCCAGAGCCGCAATGCAGTCCCCAAAGTGCTCCGCCAGTACATCACTCTCCTGCTTCGATGGGATCGAGCTCCGTCTTGCATGAACCACATCTCGTCGAAATCGGGGTCACTTTGGATAATGGGGATGAAATCATCTTCCAAAACGTTCACGTACCATTCGGTAGTCACCGTGCCATAAAGGAATATCGCACCGACTATTCCGTGGCTAGATGTTGCACACCTCACGGTCACACGTTGAGGGTGAAGAGATTTCTCGCTCTCGAAATTCACATTCTCAGTCCCCCAAATGCGCCAATTTTGCTTATTGACGAATGAAAGTGGGTTTCGTCGCTAAACCAAGAAATGCATGTGCATACCAATTCCCATCTTGCCCCGCGGCCAGCCAAGGAGTTTGAACGTCCTAACGCAAACCGCTCAGTTAAATAATTGTGGCGCTGTATGTGTGTTACTATCTACGTGCCTGTCAACTTCGATCTCAATCCACCTTGCCGTTCTGTGTGCCCGCTCTTTCTATAACGATGAGTGTACGTTCAAGACCGAGAATTACACAAACATTAAAGCGTTTAGTAACCGTAGACGTTTTATGAAATTTATACGGAAATTAATTACCATAATCGAATCTACTTACCTTTGACACAAAACTGCAGTTTCCACAAAGTTTCATTCTCTAAGTATTTCATTTCATGAGAAATTTGCGGAAAATTGCGAAATTCATGCATAACTGACATATATTTGTAACCCAGCGCCTTAGAACTAGCGACGTAGTATATTTAACATAATTCTCATTTATTCTTCAGTCTCAGTAGTGCATTTTTACTTTCGTGACATGTTCCTATCATTCTAGATCTTCTTCAGATCCAAGTAGTTGCGCCAGTAACCCGACCTGTCTGTTCAGAACCTTATATCTGAGTACCTCATATATTTAATAATGTTAATAAAAATTGTAACTGTCTACATGAGAGGTTTTACGCAGTGCTAGAGTGTCTCCTCAAGCTGTACTGCGGTCAAGGGATGACCTTGTAAATGAGATGTTATTCGTCTTGGGAAAAAGTGTTGGCGAATTTCCAAAAGCCATTCTTGCACGGAGGCCGTAACAGTGGGCCGCTATTATGCGGCGATTATAATGACAATGTAAGAGGATGCAGACTATTCATGAAGCATGTGTATTTCCTTTGTTTGAAATGTGAATGAAATAGAAAGTGAAGCCAAGGTCGTATGCTAGACAGTGCGTCCAAAACAAACACTTGATTGCAATAAGCGTAGAAGGTCTACGTTCCACACAAATAAACGCCACAGTGTTCACGTGTCGCCATTTACGCGATTCCCCGTGCGGAATCTTCGACAAAGTCAATTGTGTATATAGTACTCACCTCAACAATGAACTAGGCTGCAAATCACGATGTTCCCTCCAGCAACCGGCCGACTGTGACGTGCAATTTCATGCGCGAGTTATAATAGGGTGGTGCATGGTGTTTTTGTTTTGCATGCTGAGATTCTCGTTGCTATGGATTTATTTGTCGTCTTTTTTTCCTTGTGGTTCACTGTTGCTATTTGAGTTTACATATTGTCATTTCGTCATTTGGACATAGTGAGTGGAGCTGTCGACGCTAGAAAATGGAGTGCCACCTGGAGAAATCTGAACATTTCTGACATAATCTTCTTTTTGAGTTCAATGGAAAGGTTAGATCAGCAGAGGCAGCAGGAAACATTTGCACCGCGTATCTGGATAAAGCCAATGGACAGAACACGGCAAGAAAATAGTTGTATCGTTTTAAGGAGGATTGTTTTGATATAAGTGACTCTCCACGTTCAGGAAGACTTTGATGAGTTTCGTTTAAAAAATGATCTATGTTAGAGAACTTGAAAACTGGCAGATGTGATGAACTGCGAGCATTCCACCATCGTGCGACATTTGCATGCAGTGAGGAAGGTTCAAGAATCAGTTATATGGGTACCGTAAACCCCAAGCCAAAATCACAGAAATCAGCCTGCGGCCATATGTATATCTCTGCTTACTCGTCACCAATTGCCTCGTGAAAAACACCGATCATTCCTACAGTGCATCGTTACTGATGACGATAAATGGTGCCCTTATGCTAACATAAGAAAAAGAAAGAAATGGCTGAGCCCAAATAAAGCAGCAACTCTCCGAACAAAGACTTGTCCGCATCCACAGAAGATAATGTCATGCGTCTGGTGGCACCAGCGACAAGGTGGTGTACAACGAATTGCGTCCCCAGGTTGTAACCATCACTGCTGACATTTACTGTCAACAACTGAAATGTCTTGCAGATGATATCCAGGAACAACGACCAGGAAGAGTGCGTGAAGTGATGCTGCTCCACGATAACGGTCAACCGCAGTCGGGAGCACTGACAAAAAAATTTATAGAGGACCTGGATTGGGAAGTCATCCCGCCCCTACGCTATTCACCTGGTATTGTGGCCTCAGATTTTCACTTTTTCCTCTCTCTATCGTTCAATCTTCAAGGAACTTCCTTCCGACGTGAAAATATGCCTCGAACATGGCTCGACGACATCTTCGCCTGAAAACGAAGTGATTTCTGCAGTCGTGGAATCGAAAAATTGCCCTAGCGTTTGCAGACTGATGTAAATAGTGAAGGAGAATACATTACTGACGACTAAAGTCTCTATTATATGTATCTGTCCCGTTTGTTCAAGTCGCGGAAAAACGCTACGAACTTGTGCACTAGCTCAGAACACATAACACAGGTGTCCTAGTTTTGTGGTAGTTTTTGAATAATGAACGTTTGTGTGATGGTTTTCTGAGTTAGACTGAAGCGTCAAAGAAACTGGTATAGGCGTGCGTATTCAAATACAGAGACATGTAAACAGGAAGAATACGGCGCTGGGGTCGGCAACGGCTACATAATAAAAGTGTCTGGCGCAGTTGTTACATCACTTAGTGCTGCTACTACGGCAGGTTATCAAAATTTAAGTGAGTTTGAAAGTGGTGTAATAGTCAGCGCACGAGCGATCGGGCACAGCACCTCCGAGGTAGCGATGAAGGGGGGATCTTCCTGTACGACCATTTGACGAGTGCACCGTGAATATCAGGAATCCGGTAAAACGTCAAATCTCCGACATCGCTGCGGCCGGGCAAGAACAGGACCAACGATAACGGAACAGAATCGTTCAACGTGACAAAAGTGCAACCCTTCCGCAGATTGCTGCAGATTTCAGTGCTGGGCCACCAACAAGTGTCAGCGTGCGAACCATTCAACGAAACATCATCGATATCGGCTTTCGGAGCCGAAGACCCACTCGTGTATCCATGACTATTGCACGACACAAAGCTTCATGGCTCACCTGGGCCCGTCAGCACCGACACTGGATTGTTGGTGACTGGAAACACGTTGGCTGGTCGGACGAGTCTCGTTTCAAATAGTATCGAGCGGAAGGACATTTACGGGTACGGAGACAACCTCATGAATCCATGGTCCCTGCATGGCCTCAGGGGACTGTTCAAGCTGGTGGCGGCTCTGTAATGATGTGGGGTGTGTGCAGTTGGAGTGATATGGGACGCCTGATACGTCTAGGTACGACTCTGACAGATGACACGTACGTAAGCATCCTGTCTGATCACCTGCATCCATTCATGCCCATTGTGCATTCTGATGGACTTGGGCAATTCCAGCAGGACACTGTGACACCCCACATGTCGAGAATTGCTACAGAGTGGCTCCAGGAACACTCTTCTGTGGTTAAAGACTCCTGCTGGCCACCAAACTCCACAGACATGAGCATTATTGAGCATATCTGGGATGCCTTGCAACGTGCTATTTAGAAGAGGTCTCCAACCCCTCGTACCATTTTTTTTGGCTCTGTGTGGATGGGAGAGTGCATTGATCTCAGTTTCTGGTTTCAACAACAGGCCAGCGTACATCGAGTGTTGTGCAGTAGTACGCTTGAGAGGGACTCACTGTGTGGACGAGTGTGTAGCAGGCTGCACTGGTCTTATTCAATAGTATGATTTTTATTACATGTAGTGCTTTTGTGTGGTAGTAGCATATGGTCATTGAAGAAATTAATAACTGTCACGATTGATATTTTGTTGAACTGATGAAATAAATGTTGTCTTTCTTCCATATTTGTCGAATTATGAGTTACCCAGCGACCGTCACAGACATTGCGAAAAGCCTGGCAGCAAAGGATACTACCAACAACGTTTGTTCGCTCGTTGCCTGTCAGCCTGAACGTCAGGACGAGCACCAAAATAATATCCAGCTAGTGATAATAGAGGGTGGGGGGGGGGGGGGCTTCCACATGATAATTCGCCTTGCTTGAAAGGTAACTTTGGTGATCAGTATGGATGAGAACCATATAATGTTCAGAGAAGTTTCCTTGGTGTCCACGGGAGAACTTAAGGGGAGTAAGGTTAATTTTGCCCGCCCGGTTAGCCGTGCGGTCTAACGCACGGCTTTCCGGATTGGGAAGGAGCGCCTGGTCCCCGGCACGAATCCGTTCGGCTGACTTACGTCGAGGTCCGGTGAGCCGGCCTGTCTGTAGATGGGTTTTAGGCGGTTTTCCATCTGCCTCGGCGAATGTGGGCTGGTTCCCCTTATTCCGTCTCAACTACACTATGTCAGCGGTTGCTGCGCAAACCAGTTCTCCTCGTACGCATACATAGGGGTTACACTCGTCTGATGTGAGACATTCCCTGGCGGGGGGGAGTCCACCGGGGGTCGAACCGCACAATAACCCTGAAAGTGTGGTACAGTGTGGGGTGGCGGAGGGGTGAAGTAGACTTCGGTAGACGTCGTGGGGTTGTGGACCACTGCGGCTGCGGCGGGAACGGAGCCTCTCCGTCGTTTCTAGGGCTCCCGCTTGACATTCAATACAATACAAGGTTAATTTTAACATGTTTTGGATGTGAAAAATTTATGCTTAAAAATTAAATAACCCTAATTTAATTATTCAACTTCCTTTTCAACTGTACATGTTATACACAGTCCAATCAGATTAATATGTCCATCGTCTAAGTTCGACGTCAAAGTGCAGTAACCATTCACAGACGGTAGGCGGCAGCACTAGCAGTGGAGGTTACATGAAGTGTGTGGGGGACGCGAGAAACAGTGCGGAAAAAGAGCAATTTAACTCAAGTCCTAAAGGGCACGATCAATGGCTTTTTTGTCAACGGTGGAAGCATTTCCCAAAAGGCTAAGTCTTTAAACTGTTTGCATGCACCGTGCATGGCAAATTGGCGCTATCCATAATTGGCGCCGAGGCAACTGTGGTGCATCACGGGTCATAGATGGCAGATGCGAACGATAGTTGGAGAGATGTGTACGTGTGAATAGATGTGCAACTGTTGAGCAGCTAATTGCTCAGATGAAACAAGGGGCTCCCAAAAGTGTCTCCTCAAAGACCGTTCAGTTAAGGTTGCTGCACATAGTCCTCCATAGCAGGAGCCTGGTTCACTCATCCACGCTGACTGCCATTCATCTGCGATGAAGCCTGGAATTTGCACCCCAGTACCGCAGGTGGACGTCCACTGAGTGGCGATAGGTGGCATTTCCGTATGAATCGCGTTTTATGCTCAATCGCGTGAAACGTCTGAAAGCAAATGCCCTGCAACAATCGTCCGAAACGCCCAGGCCGGAAGAGGAGCTTTATGGTCTAGGGGATGTTATTGTAGCATCCCCGCCGGCCGAGGTGGCCGAGCGGTTCTGGGCGCTACAGTCTGGAACCGCGGGACCGCTACGGTCGCAGGTTCGAATCCTGCCTCGGACATGGATGTGTGTGATGTCCTTAGGTTAATTAGGTTTAAGTAGTTACAAGTTCTAGGGGACTGATGACCTCAGAAGTTAAGTCCCATAGTGCTCAGAGCCATTTGAGCCATTTTGTAGCATTCCCTGGGCGATCTCGTCATTCTGCACGGTACAATGAATCAGTACAAGTATGCTTCTTTCTTTGGGGACCATGGCAACCCCTCCATGCAGTCTGTTTCTCCTCGGCATGATGGATTCTACCAGCAGGACAATGCAACATGTCACACAGCTCGCAGTGTGCGTGCGTGATTCGAAGAGCATCAACATGATGGTACCATACTCCCCTGGCCCGCAAACTCCCTTGATTTAAGCCTAGTTGAGGATCTGCGAGACAGCCTCAACACGGCTGTTCACACCGTGGACCGTCAGCCGAGAAACCTAGCGCTGCCGGCCACAGCACTGGAGTTGGCATGGTATCACATCCCTGTCGATACTTTCCATAACCTCACTGACTCTCTTCCTGCATGGCTTGCACTGGTCTGTGCTCCAAAATGCTTTAGATTTTTGTGGGAAGTTCTTATAGGACCAAACTGCTGAGCTCATTGGTCCGTAGGCTCACACACTACATAATCTAACTCAAACTAGCTTACGCTAAGAACAACACATACACCCATGCCCAAGGGAGGACTCGAACCTCCGACGGAGTGAGCCGCGCGAACCGTGGCCAGGCGCCACAGTCCGCGCGGCTACCCCGCGTGACAGTGCTTTCGACAGGTGGTCACATCAGTGGGACTGGTCAGTGTACTTTTGTTACTTGCATTTCAAGTCAGACTTTATTAATGTCTACTGCAACTTACTATAATTACTTTCTTTTTACTTTTTATGTTGATTCTGTCGATGTGACTAGTGTTACACCAAAGAGGGTGTGCCGGCCGGAGTGGCCGTGGGGTTCTAGGCGCTGCAGTCTGGAACCGAGCGAACGCTACGGTCGCAGGTTCGAATCCTGCCTCGGGCATGGATGTGTGTGATGTCCTTAGGTTAGTTAGGTTTAAGTAGTTCTAAGTTGTAGGCGACTGATGACCTCAGAAGTTAAGCCGCATAGTGCTCATTAAAAAAAGAGGGTGTGTAATCTTCCAATTCGGAATATCAAGGATTCTGCACCTTTCTGCTGCTCAGTCATTTTTACAACCCAAATGTGATTAATTTACTTGTTTTTAAGCTAGTGAAAAATGCATACCAGATGCTACAGACAACCTCACTTCATGAAGAATGCTGCTCTAATAAAGCTGTACAGCATGAATCAGACTTTAACCACGCCACTGCCCGAATTATTCCATCCCGAACTCACCATGTTATCTGCTCCCCACATAATAAATGCTTTAATCTTTCTTGGTAGTGAAAGAATGCCAACGTGTCAAGTCATTTGACAGAACGGAACGCGGTTGTCATTTGACAGAATGGGAACGCTCTCATACCTGGCGTTTCAAAAGAATTCATTCCATTTTGCAAGACTGTACCCTTTTATGACCACTTGCTTAGTAGCATGTTGGACCACCTTGGGAACGTAATACAACAGTGATTCTGCGTGGCATGGATTAGAGAAGTCCTTGGCAGATTTCTGGAGGAATGTAGCACCAGACGTTTACACACAGGTCACTCAGTCCCCATAAATTGCCGGCCGCTGTGGCCGAGCGGTTCTAGGCACTTTAGTGCGGAACAGCGCGGCTGCTACAGTCGCAGGTTCGAATCCTACCTCGGGCATGGGTATGTGTGATGACCTTAGGTTAGTTAGGTTTAAGTAGTTCTAAGTCTAGGGGACTGATGACCTCAGATGTTAAGTCCCATAGTGCTTAGAACCAGTTGAACCATTGTGAACCCCATAAATTATGAGCCGGTGGTTTGTGGGTCCAGAGCTGGCGTCCGACATCACCCTAGTGTTCCATCGCTTTCAGATCAGGCGAATTGGGTGGTTAAGACATCAACATGAGTTCACTATCATGCTCCTAAACGACTGTAGCAAGACCGTGGTCTTGTGACACGTACAATAAACCTGCTGAAAGATGCCACCACAGTTGGGGACACATCAGGTAGGGAGGGCTGTCTGTTCATGATGTTCATATAGAACACAGCTGTCATGGTGCTCTCGGTTACTACCATAGGTTCCGCGGAAGTCTATGTGAATATCCCCCATTACATAATAGTGCCTGCACCCGTGGCCCAGTACATATTTCGAGGACACCTTTGCCTGGGTGAAGTTGTATCCAGATACGAACATCAACATGGTGTAACAAGAATCATATTTGGCCGACCAGGAGCTTCGTTTCCCCTAGTACACGGTGCAATCTCGATGATGTGTGACCACCACACTTGTAAATGACGATGTCATTCAGTCGACATGGAAACACGTAAGGATTATGTACCATGGAGCATTGTATTAAAGAATGTCCGCTGGATTGTGTGTTCTGAAACACTTGTGCCTGCATCTGGAGTCTGTGCAGTGATCACAGCTGCCACAGATCGCCACCTATCCTGCTTTGAGTGGTGGCGATGATTTTCAGGTTGTTTTAGGCAGTCCTCTTCGTGTTATCCTGTCTGATGAGGATGGTGGAAGCTTCAATGGTCAACTATTTATCTCCCATGTAGGGTTCTAGTGATGGGCTTGTGACTCCTAGGGGTAGCCCTAGCCAGCCAGTGGTCATGGAGAAGTAAATTCCATAAGATGAGTGCGAGGTGCAGAGAGGATGTTTTGTCTTTCAGCTATGGAATGAAGTTATCGCTGTCAATGGTGGGACGTTAAATATGATACTAGATACCTAACACATAGTCGACTCAGCAGGCACATTCTTTTCACTGTGAAACGTCCCCTTTCAATAATAGTACACTACTGTGCTTAAACTGACACACAATATTTTTTAGCGCAACGCAATCTGACTTTAAATAATCTCTACAAGAGAATGGCCCTGACTAACATTAACCTGTACTTTTCACAAATCACTTACCTCACAAAAATCTTGGTTACTCCCACTACTGCAATACAGCGAGCGCCACTACTGCCAGCTAAATAAAAGATTCAAACTATGGAAGGCACTAACTACTGATAGGGATAGTTAGCAAATGAAAGATATTAATAGAGAACAAACAATGTATTTACCTTAATAGTCATAATATATATAGCAGTTCATGACAAATTACAAAACTCCGCCATCTCTCTCCCCACATCCACCACTGCTGGCGGCTCACCTCCAACTGCTCAACGCTACGCGCTGTTCACAGCCAGCTGCCTAACACTACAATGGCGAGTATTACAACAATGCAAAGCAGCCACAGGCTGCACACAGCACAGCCAGTGATTTTCATACAGAGGTGGCGTTACCAATAAAAAAACCTAAACAGCCTACTTACATAGCCCCCATGCTCCCCACAAAAAATTTTACAAATTGTTTTGGGCACTGGGCAATACATATTTGTTAAAATTTTTCATAATCGTAATTACAATAACAAAGAAATCAAATGCACATACTTATTGATACAATGTTGGTCAAAAGCTAAAATTTTCTCACAGTCCATAAAGATAGTTCTGATCATTCATCATAATAGTAATTACAGTTTTTCTTTTCACAAAGTCTCATTAGTAAAAGAAATTGCACACAGAAGTAGTGGATTTCCATGCAGTCTTGAAGAAGTAGTGTTGTCCTTCCAACGGAAAGACAGTGCTGACTCTTGACATGCTGACAGGTAATGGGCCACAACAGAGCAAACCCACAGCGGAGTCAGTCGAAGTTTTGAAGAGTATTGGTGGGTAGGTCATCACAGAGCAGACCCGCTGTAGTCCTGGTAGAGATTACGGTATTGGTGGGCCACCAGAGGCGCAGACCCACTGCAGTCCTTGTAGAAATAATGGTACTGGTGAGTCAGCAAAGACGCAGACCCACTGTAGTCCTTGTAGAGATGATGGTACTGGTGGGCCACCAGAGGTGCAGACCCACTGTAGTCCTTGTAGAGATTACGGTACTGGTGGGCCATCAAAGATGCAGACCCACTGCAGTCCTTGTAGAGATGGCCAGCAGCCATCTGTTGTGACTGTGCAGGTGCACAATCACCATTGAAGTGTCTTGTGGATAATATAGCAAGTCCATAACCACCACTTGTGCACTCACAAAGTTTTTGGAATTGTCCTTAGAACCAGCAATGCTGTTATCCAGTCCCTTACTGAATTATTAACACACGTGCAAACAGTAACAGTCCCTACTTCTCACATATTGTCCATATACTATGACCAACAGAAACGTGTGCAGTGAAATGCAACTTACAAGTTACTTAATTTGATGAACTGGTGTCAATTACAATTTTATAACATAAGAATACAATTACAAAGGTACAAAATACATCATTAAAGAACATAACAATACAGATAACATTTGTAGTAATACAGGCTTTACAAAAGAATAAAAATATATACATCAGTGTTACAGGAATTATGACATGAGTACATACATGAAAGATCAGAGTAACTTTCGAAACATCAAATTCACCCATGAGCATTAAAACAAAACAGAACAAGTAATGTTTAAACATCTTTACAAAGTAAATGACATAGTATTAGAAAAATTCTACAACATAAATCTTATTACCTAAACACTTAAAGACAGGAAAAAGACAAATACACAATGGTACATACACACATAGCAAAATAATACAAAAGGAAAGGACAGGGTTTGTTTTACTGCAGTATTTTGCATGGAGATCTCCCTTCGTTCATCATTATTCCCAAAAAGTCCTATCTGTACCTCTTTTCTGTATTCTAACCATATTTCTTTCAAAATAAATATGGCTCATTGTACAATACTCATTTAGGCCCAAATCGTTTTCAGATAACTTTCAAAGCATTCTTTCCCTATTCTCCATAGTTAGGTTCTTATATAGTCTACCCCCTCTTAAGCTAACTTAAATCTACTGGGCTCAGATGCTAAACTAAGGGACGAGGCAATGCAGCAGCACAAAACAATTAATACAAATAGCAATGAAAAAAAATGGAAATTGTCAAAGCAAGCAGCAATATTACAACTAATATAAGGCAATGAGCAGCAAACAAGAAAAATAAATCTGGCTTAGCAGAGTAACACAAATTAAAATTCAGTAGCACTATGCCTGGCAACCAGCAGCAGAAAATGAAATAATTTATACCTAAACATGACAAAGCTCAAGCAGAAAAAATAGTACACTAAAGACAACAATGCATATAAGGAAAATATCTATTCACATCTTAATGACTATGTAATTAAAGTGGTGCACCACAACAACTTATTGTAAAAAAAATATTGCCATATACTTGAAAAGAAAATTATGTGTGCAGTTACTGTTACTAGTCCCTTCTTATTGTTCTTTCCTTTCCAAGTGCTCCTTTTTTTTAAGAATGTGGATTACAAAATTATTATTTAATAGATCTGTTGACAGAAAGTGTTCACATTAGCAAATGCATTTTATTTTATAAAAGCAATGCTGCAACACAGCTGGAAACTAGATATCAAATGAAATAAGCAACTATGAAAAGCAAAGCATAAAAATATCATTCAATAGTCATGTGACATTTCATAAGTTAGTAGAAATTCTCTCAATTCTCGTAGAAAGACGCTTGTCATAATCAGGTGTGCAGATGTAAAAATATTTCTCGTCATTTCATTAGGCATTTCAGTAAATATCGTAAATTAAGAGCTCCACAGTGTAATCATATGTTTTCAAGTTCGACCGTATCGTTTTTGCGATGCTTTCTACAAAGGAATGTCAGAAGCGAGGTTAATGGCCTCTTTTTTATTTTTTTTTTACCTGTGCCGCTGGAAGGCACACGCTAATGGCTTTTTTTTTTTCGGGCGGCTGTCGCCCAGCTGGGTGCCCGCGACGCATTACGTGCAGGTGGTCACTTAACGTTCGTACGGAAATATTTACGACAGCAGTTTCTGCTACAGTGGCAGTCTTATATAAAAAAAAAATTCACAGGTTGAGAATTTGGTTACAAATGTGTAGAAACAAAATCCTATTGATATAACAGTGTCCAAAAAAATTTTCGTCGGCATTGTGATACATTCACCCATTTACACACATTTCATAACCTTAAAGTACGATTTCTCGGTTTCCAACATCCTTTTTCACAAACCACAGTCCCTAAACACTATTCATTACTCCTTACCTTATTATACATATACATATTCGTCGACACTTCAATATTTCATCGTAACATACGTAGCATAATCAGATTCCTCATATAGCATCATCTCATTGATAATAAACATACCTCAACAACATAATACACATCGTCGCCGTAGTAATAACATCATAAAACCTCAGTCAAATCTCAAAAACGTCGTAGCTTCCTCCAATAATTTCAAAACCTAAAAAAATTCTCTGCTCATGTCAAAAGTGTCATCTACCTCAAATGTACTTTAAAATCATGCTCCCTTACCAAATACATCATTCAAAGCTCTCATAGTATCACAATGGTTCCGAAAAAATATGAACAGTTCACAAAGTACAGACAAAATACAATTTCTTAAGTGTGAAATTACCCAACTGTGAAATTGCGTAAACATGTGTCACTGATGTAGTAAAAAAAATGTTTATCTCTCAGTTAAATGATCAGATAGCTGTGTAATTATGTGTTAGAGAAATATGGTACCGATGTGTAAAGTTGTGTAAGCAAATACCATATTAGCTAGGGCTCCTTGTGCTTGCCACACACATGTTACACAAAGTAGGTGTGTACCCCCATGAGGATTAATGTAATTATACCCTCAGGTGTTACAGATTACAGCAATGGAATGAAATGTATCACGGAAAACTTTCTTTGCAATTCAAAAATCTTTAAAAATAAATGTTTTAAGTACAAAATTAATCACTCAAATACGTGTCCTGTAGCGCTAAACTGTGCGTCATGTTGTAAGATAATCTCTGTGGAAGTCTCGTAGTTATCGTCCTCCGAAAGCTAAGTTCTGCAGAAGTCAATGTACTTACCTCATGATAAACAAAAGTGAAATGCTTTGCGTATAGATATCGTAGTTATTACGCTTATTGTTGTGATGAAGAAAGTACTGTACTGTAACGTATTGTTGTGCGACGAAAAATGCTGTCTCATTGTAGCTATACCACAAAAGTTAAATACTAAAACATCTTTATTTTCCAGAAGAATTCAGAAAAATTGTGCAGATATAAAACAGATACACTGCCAAAGCAACATTGTAAATTGTCACTCATTAGTAGCGTCGTGATATAGTCGTGTAGCTGTCACATAAACTAACCTCTGTGTCATCTGGTATCTCTCAGAAAGCACTTTAATTTCAGAATGTATTTTCAAATAAACCAAAATGTTGCATTAAAATCTCATTAACAGTACTGGTAAATGTTCTACGTATGTGAGCCTTATAGTCGTTACGTAATCGTGCAACAAACAAGCAAGAATGCACACACACAATAACACTGTGTCGTCTGTTCACAATAACAATGCATTCGTAATTTCTGTTTAAATAAGTTCTCTTGGTTCTTGACTGGATATTTAACTTCAAACATTGTTGCATGTTAACAGATTCTAAGTCTGGCAAAGCATACTAGCGATGTGAAGTGAAAAATTTTGTAGCAAAAATTAAGTTAAAGAAACAGATTATCTCTCAATAAACAGTTTTACATGTGAAAAGTGGTGCATCCTTTACACTTCCTAGTGCACAGAGTTTCAACTTCAAAGCAATTATCATGTTGTATACATCGGTAAAGAATGCTAAAATTTTTCTCAAGGCTAGCGTCTTATGTTATTTTTCTCGGAGCCAGCAGGCGCACGCGGCTGCCTGCTTGTGCGAGTCATTGTCTGTCTCTTTGTTGGCGCGCGTCGTTACTGGGATTAGGAGACCTAACTTCTACAAATTCACCGTGACGAGAGGGCCCTGCCCTGTTTAAATCCCGCCAGTTCTGATGCAATTCAGGTCTGTCGTTACGAATATATCGTCTGTCGTCATGTCGGTAGGTTCCGTAGTTTCTTCCTTGTCCGTCACGTGGTGGAGAATTTCTCCCTGAATCGTAACTGTGCGTCGAACTGTTGCGTCTGAAGTTATTCTGCCTCCCTTGATAATAATTGTTTTGGTACCCATATTGTCTGTTTCTATGGTTATCTCTGTCATATTCATTACTACGGAAATGCGATCTTCCTCTGTAACTATTATTCTGCCAACGGTTGTCATAAGGGTGGTGTCTGTTTTGGTCACGATTTGTGTTGTGAGAGTAGCCTTGTCGTGTCCAGTTATTATTTCTTTCATCGCGGAATTGCGGCGGATGTGACCTGTAATTGTTGTGTTCCTGTTCTCGCGTTCCGCGATTGTCAGTGTCAATTTCCAGTTCTTGTAACAGTCCCTGAAAAGCTTCAATGTCGTCTTTGCAACGTCCCCTTTCAATAATAGTACACTACTGTGCTTAAACTGACACACAATATTTTTTAGCGCAACGCAATCTGACTTTAAATAATCTCTACAAGAGAATGGCCCTGACTAACATTAACCTGTACTTTTCACAAATCACTTACCTCACAAAAATCTTGGTTACTCCCACTACTGCAATACAGCGAGCGCCACTACTGCCAGCTAAATAAAAGATTTAAACTATGGAAGGCACTAACTACTGATAGGGATAGTTAGCAAATGAAAGATGTTAATAGAGAACAAACAATGTATTTACCTTAATAGTCATAATATATATATAGCAGTTCATGACAAATTACAAAACTCCGCCATCTCTCTCCCCACATCCACCACTGCTGGCGGCTCACCTCCAACTGCTCAACGCTACGCGCTGTTCACAGCCAGCTGCCTAACACTACAATGGCGAGTATTACAACAATGCAAAGCAGCCACAGACTGCACACAGCACAGCCAGTGATTTTCATACAGAGGTGGCGTTACCAATAAAAAAACCTAAACAGCCTACTTACAACTGTTATACAAGGCGATTCAGCTGCCCCTATCGCTGTCATTTTATGCAATACCCTGTGTTGTAGCTGGGTAACTGGGCTTCATAAACCACACACATAATTTTCATATTCTCACTCTCGCTTCGCGCAACCTATTAGCCCTACAGAAACAGGGAACAAGATATTTCTGTAAGAAATTTAATGTAGTTCAATTTTATACAGGAATACGTTTTCGCTGGACGTCGTAGTTTTCGACTTATCAAAGAAAAACGTTAAAAGTGATCTTAAAATGCGTCAATACTCCTACACTCAGCCCTCACCGATCAGTATGTTGTTCACGGCACTCCCTTGCCACTGCACGCATCATTTCCCACAGTCGACGTTTTTGGTGTTCATTGGTTGGCCGTTTTACGCCATAGGTTTTGTCGAACACTTAGAAATTTTAAAATTGACGGTTGTGTATATTTTACCTAACTATTTTGTGAGTTTTAACAGCATAAACAGTCACATCTTTGTATTCGTCACGCCTAACTTCGAAATTACTGTGCTTCTAATGGTTCAGTTTTCATCGAACTGCCGCTATAATTAGTTTTATCGTAAGTTCACAAAAGTTTTTTTTTCTTTCATTGCCTCATAGGTAAATTTAAATCAGTGATTTTATCGAAATAGCCAACTGTGCTGGTAGCGTAATAGCCCAAACAATACAAGCCAATCAAGGTCGAATATCGGGAATAGCTAGTGTAGTCGGAAATTTTTGTACAGTGGTAGGAGCGAATGCCGCAAACTACATACCAGAAATCGTGGCTGGTGTGGGATGAGTGTGGGGTGGAGGCGAGTTTGAAGGTCTCTTCCGTACACTTTTCGCCGGCCGAGGTAGCCGAGCGTTTCTAGGCGCTGCAGTCTGGAACCCTACGACCGCTACGGTCGCAGGTTCGAATCCTGCCTCGGGCATGGATGTGTGTGATGTCCTTAGGTTAGTTAGGTTTAAGTAGTTCTGAGTTCTAGGGGACTGATGACCTCAGAAGTTAAGTCCCATAGTGCTCAGAGCCATTTTTTCGTACACTTTTCTTGAATAACTCCGTGATCTCCAGCGAAAACGTATCTCAATGAAAAATTTAATTACATTAAATTTCTTACAGAGAGATCCTACTCAGTTTGTTTCTGTAGGACTAATAGTTTTCTCATAGCGAGCGAGAAAATATGAAAATCTCGCGCAAGGTCTAAGAAGGCCAGCTATAGCATTGCAGGTTGCATAAAATGACCGCGGTAGGGACAGATGAATCACCCCGTATATGCCACCCGCAGATGCTAATATTTGTAACAAATTTTGTGTGAAATCGTAAGTATATACATGTCTCTTAATTTGTGCTCGGAAGGAAATAGTGTTAAACGAAAGCTGGACATATTACTGTGTCTTGCTAATACCAGTAATGCGAACGTTAATCTTACTTCGTACAAGTCTAGAAACAGTTTCCTTATAAAGTCATCCCCAGCTCATGTAACTAACAGATAGGTTCAAATGGTTGAAATGGCTCTGAGCACTATGCGACTTAACTTCTGAGGTCATCAGTCGCCTAGAACTTAGAACTAATTAAACCTAACTAACCTAAGGACATCACACACATCCATGCCCGGGGCAGGTTTCGAACCTGCGACCGTAGCGGTCGCTCGGCTCCAGACTGTAGCGCCTGGAACCGCACGGCCACTCCAGCCTGCAACTAACAGATAGGAACAAATAGAAATTTTACTAATAGATACTGTCCTTATCAGCTCTTTAGTATAGCTTATGTAGTTATAATGTACTGTAATGCTCAAAAGCATCAGAACGACCTGACCTGCGTTACACCTGATTCGTATTCAACTCAGATAATGTAACTGCCTTGCAGGTCCTCTGCTCTCCTTTCGGTACAGTCTTCTGACTATACAGAATAGTTACTCCAAGAGGCCAGAAGAGATAAATGCTCTGTATGGCTATAATTCCAGATGCAAACTAATATGATGACAGTGCAAACATCTGGAAAAGAAAATGACATTAGATGTGACATAACCGTTACGCTTGTAAACTCAGATTCATTAAAGTGAATGACATTTAAAAAAAGCAAGTTTCAACTTGAAATTATTTTACGAATATTTTTGTACTGGACTGGGACCCACTAACTATTTTTCCTTTTAACTAACAACAAATGATCTTAAATATGGTTTCAGTCACAATTAACAAAGTGTGAGAACAAGGTATAAAGTTTTGTGATGAGCAGGTATTCGAACCCAGAATCTAATCACATTGTTAACTAAGCACAATCAAATGTTAGAAATCGTAGTTTTTTCACAAGTATCAACCTGATTGAATATTTTCACCTACCAGGATTCGAAACCAGTATCTATAGTAATTCTCTTCTAGTCACGAATAGATATTAGGAGTTTTTTATTTTACCAGTAGCGAGATGTGCACAAGTCTGCAGTGAAAATAACATGCCAGAAAGTCATGTACTGCCTGGGAGTCCAACCCTGGACTTATCATCGTCATTGACTACACACAAAGAGTCATTGATTATCGAATTCGTTTTCACCAGTAACTAAGAGTGGCATGTTTGAACTGAAATGATACCAGGGAAAGTTTGATGACAGACTGGGAGTCGAAAATGGTACTAACTGTTACTACCGAAAACGATTCAAGACAGGCACTTCAAGAACTTGACAAACTTAAAATGTTGGAGAAACAATGAAATGATGGAACCATATTGTCTTAGAGGCATTAAACACAGCGAAAGGAGATATCTCAGTTCGAATCGCAGTCCTGCATCAATATTTTCAGTATCTCCATAGTAGGGCAGGTTGCATACAGTCAGGGATAAATATACTTTCTGGAGCAAGCATACATTCAGGGACAAACTTGATTGATTTATGACCTTAAACCTATTGTTTGCTAATTGATTTATGTCCCCTAGGGTTTGATTTATGACCCACTGGGGATCATCTGTCCTTCTGAGAAGCTCTCCCAGTCCTCCCCTTTCCCCATCACCCAAACCTGTGGGAAACCTTTAACCCTCCACCCAACCCCTTGTCAATACAAGCACACTTTTAAGACTGAGTCATTCGAATAGCCACCTCCCACTCCATCAATTTGATTGGCTAATTAATTAAATCGATAACATTTTGCGTGGACAGTTTTGATTGGTGTATACTGCTCTCCCCCCCCCCCCCCCCCCCAATTTGAAAATATTGATTCATTGGCCATTTGGTGGGAAATCGATTGTAGTGCATGGAATATTGTTTAAACAATTTCTGGTAGACATTGCAATGTACGGAATATTGCTATTTAAACAATTTATGGAATACAAGACAGTATATGGAATATAGCCTCCTGCCGGAGGTTCGAGTCCTCCCTTGGGTATGGGTGTTGTTTTTAGCATAAGTTAGTTTAAGTAGTGTGAAGGTCTAGGATCTGATGACCTAAGCAGTTTGGTGCCTTAGGAATTCACAGACGTGTTTTGAACTATCCCTGAAACGAATCCAGTCTCTTCTTTTCCGATTTTCAAATAATAATATAATTGTGTAACAAAAATTGTACAAGGTGAAAATTTCACGGTAAACGTTTTAGAATGAGTTATTGCCGTAGTTAGAATACATTGTCTAGTATTATAAAATATCGAGGAACAGCCAGGATCTCGGCTTTCGGCAGCTTTTCTAAAGAAGGGCCAACTAGTGCAGTAAAGGTAGTCCATCGAAAGTGAGGTGTAGACGTAAACGTATCTACAAAAACTTTCAGTAAAATTCTGAACGTTGAAAGATAGGTGACAGTGAACTGATTAGCTATCAAACTGTAGCAGACAGAATAAGTGCAATGACCATCGTTTCGCTTGTGTGCCAGACGATAAGATTTGTTATGCGAATTATCTACGGAATTTCAGGCCCAAGCGACACACAGCCACTGCCTGGGGTGCCTAGCAGGAGGGGTGCCAGATGCGCCACAATAGTGAGATTTGTATACACGACTGTCACAGTCAGTAGCGGCCACTTGCGGCGCCACTGGTTCCCAGACGCAGGATTTCCGTATTGTGCATAGCGCAACTGGTAGCGAAAATTGACACTGATGAGAATGCACCAGGGAAAAGGGGGGTAGGAGTGGCCTTTATGATAAGACGCTTGCGTGCCCTGGGAATTAACACGATATCTGTAACAAAAAACGAATCACGGCAGTAAGCAAGAAGTTGCTAAGAAGAGATGATCCTATACGACAATGAAGAGCTTGGCGCATGTCTACGATCAGTTCCGATTGTCTGCCGACGCAACACGATCTTTGAGGTAGGAGGCGAGGTACTGGCGGAAGTAAAGCTGTGAGGATGGGGCGTGAGTCGTGCTTGGGTAGCTCACTTGGTAGAGCACTTGCCCGCGAAAGGCAAAGGTCCCGAGTTCGAGTCTTGGTCCAGCACACAGTTTTAATGTGCCAGGAAGTTTCATATCAGCGCATACTCCGCTGCAGAGTGAAAATATCATTCACAATCTTTGAGCTTTCACAAGATAGGCAACATAATTCCAGAGCACTTCGGACTCATGCTACATGTCATCAGAAGATGAAATGTAATTAAAATTAGGGTCATCGATTGAGTGATATTCAGCCACAAGTAGAGTACTATTTAACGTAGAGTCTGTTTTAACAATTATAGTACGTTCATTGTCATATGTAGTTTCTGATACCCTAGAGGCTTCGCTAGCACACAAAATCGGAAACTAGAGGTAAAGCAATCATCGACAATTGCGAAGTGCTGCGTAGGAACTTCATCCCAAACTCAGACTGACGGACCACATACATTTCTCTTTCACTGACACAGCAGTATCAACGATTATACCATAATTAATAAAAGTACGTGATACTATTCGTTATTTTGATTATTGCAGAGAGAATGTCAGTATCGCTTAATGAAGACATATTTCAGACAATATAGAACATACTGTTAGCGTATTTTATGTTCCTTTTTAAATGTGCAGATGACACTGCTTCTCCCTTCATGTTAGCAGAGGCACATAGTTTTTTCTCGTACACACTCGACGGGCCTAGTTCTTTGCGAGTTTTTGAGCCCATTCCGCTTCCTTGATTTGAAACCTTGTCATGCGAATGGAAGTATTGAAAGTATTCTTAAGAAAAAAATCCTTACAGGATAACTACGGGTGATTCTACAAAATAAAAGGAAATGAATCGCGTCTGGCGAATGAGTTTCTCAGTTTGGCGGAAAAATATAATCATAACAGCTACTGAAGAGGAGGGCCGTCTAAATAATTCCCCCAGCTCTTTATTTGTGGTGTTTGAGTCTGCATATTATTCGTAACTATGCTTTAGAGCAACATCGTTGGGCTATGCTTCAGAATGTCGGCTGCCAGTAAACGCAGTAGCAGCTGGCATCGCCGCGTCTTCGGAAGGCGAGCTTCACAACTGCTAGCCAGCTTAGCACTCGGCTCGGTGAACGTATTCCTCCTGTCGCTAGTCTAATGGTGAACTGGCAACATTGCAGGATACGTTTGGCAACTACGTGACTGTCGATTTACTTCCTGCAGCGGTTCACAATTCTTCTGCTAAATTCACTTGATATTTAGTTGTCATTTCCGACAAATAATCTGAAAGATTCTGACTTTGATGCAATATTGGTGTGTCAAATTTATTATTTGATTAGAGGCGGACCATTCCACACAGAATCAGTAACTAGTCTCGTATTCAACACAACTAATCGTATATGTTAGTCAACAATACCGGGGTGAGAAAAACTCTAACAGTGTTGCCTCGCTAGCATATCAGTCGGCTCTCAGCAGTGTTGCGAAGCGGACGTGCGCGGGGCTCAGTACGGCGCTCCATGACCGGGCTGTTGTTTACTCGCGCGGGTAGTGGTGGTACTGTACTGTAAACAGATCACCTCGAACGACGATGGTGCTTTCGTAGAGAAAGGCCACGGCCTAAGGCATACGAAGTAGAGCGTTTCCTGTGTCAAGTAATGCACGTCGATCCACAGGAACTCCTCGGTATACAGCGTTCGATCGTCTCCAGCGGAGTTTACCTGAAATTTGTCGATGAAGCATAGTGCGAACGGCTTATTCGCCGTTCCACAGGTGGATATCGTTCCCACCGCTTGAACAGCAATATGGGTGTAGTAACTGTTGACCATGCAGGACTTGGAGTTCGGAACATAGGTATCTTCGAACTGCCGTTTGAAATTCGGCCATGCTTGTCGTGACGCGCTGCGGCCTTATGTGGACGTACTAAGTCACATGGCCGGCCGCGGTGGTCTCGCGGTTCTAGGCGCGCAGTCCGGAACCGTGAGACTGCTACGGTCGCAGGTTCGAATCCTGCCTCGGGCATGGATGTGTGTGACGTCCTTAGGTTAGTTAGGTTTAAGTAGTTCTAAGTTCTAGGGGACTGATGACCACAGCAGTTGAGTCCCATAGTGCTCAGAGCCATTTGAGCCATTTTTTTAAGTCACATGGAAGAAAAGTTGCACTCGTTCGAGTCGTATCCTGTTCTGAAAGAGTGCGTCAGGTGCGAATGGAACTGAGCAAACACGTCCCGTCATACGTTACCGTTGGTAGCTGTCGAGCGATCGTTACTTATGACGGTCAACTGCGGACTTGTTTTGTGTGTCGGCAGGAAGGTGTACATTCGCTCTGAATGCCTGCAGAGACGTCTCGCCCAGGTACCTCGTGTAGACACCACACCTACATCGCAACTGACAAACACTGCCTTTTACATACGCTGAGGCAGCGAGAAACATGACCGAGTTGGACGTTGTTCCGTTCCAGTTACCGAGCCCCGTGGGCACGGTTTTCGTACACACGACGTCACGGCCTGCATGGGATCCGTCAACGTGCTCGACAGCAACTACCCCGTTCGCACTTCATTCGTGTGACGAAAGAGAGCACCTGAAAGTCAATTCAAGCTCGTACGCGGAGATGTGCAAGGTGCCTTCTGTTCATTGTGATCCACAGACACGCGTTCCTGCAAGCAGAAGTCGCCCAAATGACGAAAGAAGAGGAGGCTGTCCGAAGGAAACGCTTTACAATACAGTGAAACGTTGCAAGAAGATGAGGACAATCACTCTGTGACCCAGGCTTTGGGCCCCTCTCTGACGGTTCCTGGTTCACAGCTGGCAACGTCCGCAAAGACGAAGTTTCACAGTGGCCAACCCCCTGACGAGGCCCCTGGAGACTTTGCGGCTAAGACTCCAGATGAACGTCATCCATCACACAACGTACTGCACCTCCAGCTTGGTGACTGGCCGCTTGAGGCGGAGATGAAAAGAATGATGGCAGACTCGAGCGACCACCTGATGCCTGCGGCCAGCAGATTGTCGGCCGGACATCTTGTTTCAGCCGGTAGCTAATATATATGTTGCGGGTGACAGGTACAGGCAAACGAGCGATATGGCCTGTATTGTCTTAAACTACTGCAGGACACTTCATCGTACTATCCAGTGGCCCAGGTGTATCTGGTGGGTACAGTCAATGTCAATGGCATTATTTCCACAACTAAAACCGAGTTGTTAAAGGACATGATTCTGGTTTTCTGCATTGATATCGTCCTTACTCAAGAGGTAAGGCCTGATCTGCGCCTGGATGTATACGGATACACGACTCAGATCAATCCAACTACTGACAGTGGTGGTGGAATGGCCATACCTGACGGGATAGAAGCAATGGATATTCAGTATTTACCACCAGCGTGACGCATTGTGCTCATCATGGGTTCGGTCCACCTTGTGAATCCGTATGCTTCATCTGGTACTGCAAAGCATCGAGAGCGAACAATCTGTTACTCTACTGAGGTAGCTCCATAGTTTCAAGGCGCTACAGGGCACTTAGTGGTGGGCGGAGACTTTCACTGCGTATTACAACCTGAGGATCAGACCCATTACCATTTCCCATGTCTTGCGCTTCAGTGAAGGTCAGAAACCTTGCTTTGCATGGTACATGGATAATAATCCATGGTGAACAATGCAAATATACACATTTCACCAGCCCATCTGTCAGCAGAATGGACAGGATTTACGTTTCCTGGGGTCTTTGGCCCGCGACGGTCAGTGCTGAGTTGTGGCCAACTGCATTCACCAACCATCAGGCCTTCATCTACGTTGTAACCCTGCCACGACAACAGGCTAGCCACAGAAGAGGGCCATGGACTCATAATGTCAACATTCTCTGGGAAGAGGCTTTCCATCTATCGATACAATGGTGGACACACTGTGCCAAACCACTATTCGCTGCACGCTCATGGCATATGTACGACACAGGGAACTTTGGAAACTATCGACCTCTGAGTTTTACTACACGGTGTTGAAGAAACTAATGTCGTAAAAACGCTCGCCAGAGCTCCAAACGGCTGTCAACTGGATCCAGGCACATGCTTCTCTTTATGACATCGTCAGAAAACGAAGACATCGGAAGAGATGATCCATCACGGCAGTTACTTTGGCAGATGGGGAACTTGCAAGACACACACCACCATCTCAACACAGATTACTACCACACTCTCTATCTGGCAGGTCAACAGCCTGACAAAGACGTTGAGGACGTTCTGGACGACCTACAGCCTTTGAGTAGAGCACAAGGAGACGACACGCTGGAAGAATTGCTCATGGCGCTGTCACACGTAGCGAGAAACAAATCCCCTGGACGTAATGGTCTTCTGCTTGAATTTTATAGCACCTTTTCTGACTTGATGGGGAAAGTGTGACGGCAGATGTGTTGCGCACTCCTGAATCCGGACTTTCGCTTCCTCCCCCTTCCCCCCGAACTTTTGGAAGGCATCCTAATCCAAGTGTCCAAACTAAACGGGGGGTGCAGACCGCAAGACTTCCGTCTGCTGACATTAGTGAATTCGGATTACAATCGGTCCCCACGCATACTTCGTGCTCGCCTCTTCACTACTGTCAAGGATGCCATTTACGCCAAGCAAACACGACTGGGAGGTGGCAGTAATATACACACACCGTTATGCTCTTTTAGAAATGTGGTGGAGCTCCTGTCGGCATGACGCTGAGAGGGCAACCTCGTTGCGGTTGACCTAGAACACGCATTTGACTAGGGCCCCTTACACTATCAATGGCTACTGCTCACCACCATTCAATATCGAGCCCTCGGTGCGACAAGGCTGCCCTCTGTCCGCCTTTCTCCTCGCCACCGGCCTCGAGACAGCACTTCATGGACTACGTCAGCGCTTAGAGGGCATTCACCTCCGCAATTGTACCTACACAGACGGTGTAGTCCTCACAGCGAGGTCGGCAGAAGATATATGAATGGCGATGGCGGGACTGCAACGCTATGGCGAGGTGGTCGGGAGCCGTATCAACCTGCAGAAGTCGCACTACATCGATGTGGACAGAGGACTGACTATCAGTATTCCTGTGCCCATCAATAAGGTCCTGACGATGAAATATCTGGGAAAGAACTTCCTTGGAAACGTGCAGCATACAGCAGCAGCTACGTTTCGCAGTCTGCTTAATATGATGAGCACGCAAGTTTGTCTCCGTATCTTTTCCGCACATGACTTGATCATCCGGGTTCATTTTGTGAACGTCTACCTCGCCCCGAAGCTTACACACACGTTCTCCCACTGCCCCCTACAGTGGCGGCCAAGATCAAGGCGGCCTTTGGTCATTTCGTCAGCGATGGTAGGGTGTTTAAGACCCGTTATGAGACACGCATACGGGCGTCATTGGAATGATAAACGTGCAAAATAGGGAGTGCGGTCTCTTTCCGCGGGCGATGAATCGCCTGTGTGCTACGGACAAGAAGACCTTCACTGATACACTGACTGAGGAAGTGGCACCTCACTCCCTCCGGCCTCCGATTCCTGTGCTACGTGTCAGAGCACCACTACATCACATTTGCACCTATCTGGCCGGCTTGAGTTATCTGTTGGATGTACTGCCGACCACGTCGACGCCTAGAACCATGGACTTCTACCGCTATGGACACTGCCTGCTAATGTGACTGAACGCCCACATCCGGCGGTTGGCTTAAAGCGGGCGTGGAGTAACATAGACTCGCCCTTCGTTCCTACCATGACGAGGGCGCTGTGGTATGTGATAACGATTGAAAAATTCCCCATACGACAACGTTTATATGCCGTACATTTTGCCGAAAATCCTCTCTGGCCCAGATGCGCCGCTGTCGACTCTGACATGAAATAAGTAAAAACAAGTATGAAACAAATAAAACAAAATAAAAGCGTTCTATTCTTTCCTTTTTTTACCAAGCGATCAAAGGTGTTTTCATTTTTGTTCGTGGGCAGAGCCTGAAGCAGCGGCAAAATCCGTCCTAGTTAGCTTTCAGCGTGAAAGTGGCGGTGGCACTAGATATTGTTTTTGTTTGTAGGTTAGGTATTATGACTGTTAGGGGCCAATGCCTGAAGCGGTCTAGGAAAAATAAGGGTGGTAATGCCTGCGCCTAGGAACTGAGAAGTAGCGAAATCGATTCTCGATCGTATCACCGATATTTGTTTTCGTGTAAAAAAATAAAAAAATTCAAAAACGAAAAAAGATAAATAACAAAAAAGTCTGCAAGCAGGGAGTTCTAAAAAAAGTGGTAACACGGCTGCTTTGTAAAGAAGCACGTTGTGTTAGTCCTCTGTTTTAATCTCACAAGAGAGCACGAACATTTTGTCTGACTTTTATGTCTTTTCTTACCGAGCTATAAGATTCCAGATCGAAAACCATTAGCGAAATCTTAATTTTACCATTTTAAAACTCACCACAATAGAAGTAGTACAGTGGAGATTGCTTTCCAGCCAATATCCATAATAGGTTGCTTTCTGAAATCAGCGGTGTAGATTGGCGTTCGCGTGCAGTAGCAGGACTAGCTGCAGTTGCTTAGATCGCTTTTCGTATGTTTCCATTGCAAGGAGCGTCAGTTATAGAATCAGATTATAACTGCAATGGATACACCACTGGGATGCAGTTGTTAATGCATAACATCTTTTTTGTGCTACAAGATGCATAAAGTTGTATTTTTAAGACTCACACTGGCATATACATCCGTGTCTATTTTCTTAGGGCCAAGCGTTATTTTCTGTTTATGAAGTTAATATACAGCAGTTCCGCCGTGTAACCATCCTATGATTATGTAGGTTTTCCATTATTTCCTTAAATCGACTTTTTTGACATTCGTTGCTCGTGTGTCTGTCTGTCCACCTCTCAAGACCTCTTTTTCTCAGGAACGGGCAGAGGCATCGATTTGAAACTTATTTTAAATACTAATATCTAAGGTCTCTCCAGTTCAGTGTAATAAAAAGCTACGATGGTATACAAAGATCCATTTTTCTCAAGAACCTTTAGAAGTATAAAGTTCAAATTAATGTCAGATACTGGGGGCATACGGTTCCTTGGCGGTGTAAACAATTTAAGCTTTTAAGTCAATGCAGTCAAAAAATACGGCAATATATGTCACATATTCTGAAACTCGCAAACTCATACATCAAATTTTATAGATGAAGAATTCAGAGCCACGTTGGTCCTTGTGGTGTAGCGGTAAAGAGCATGCCAGTAAGCGGAGAAGTCTTGGGGTCGATTCTCGGTCGGAACGCCGACTTTTGAGACTTCCTTTTAACTTAGCCTTCACCTCTCAAAAATGTAAGGAGTCCACTTTAAACCGCTGATCCCCTATGCCCGAGTGGATAACTGGGGCAGACTACGGACTAGCAAGCTGCCGAACTGGCGTCCAGTAGAAAGACTTGTATTAGGGCACTGAGCCACATGAAATAATAATAACAATAATAATCTATGAGTATAATTAATTTTGTACGGAATTCTCAGAGCGCGACTCCTAACGGCACCTGTCCTTTTTTTTTAAAGTAAACTTTGCGCTGGTGGATTACATACATCAATACTCTTCACATAATATGCTGCATTAGAAAAGGTCACCATGCACTTCCTAAGTAATTATATGAGACGAAATGCGATGTAAAAACGCAGAGACGAGAGTGTGCTCGAGATATGGTCTTTGCATTTATATGATGCTCCATTTATGAGTAGTCTATAAACACCTACATCAGCACAGAATCAAAAGTAGAAACCAAAACTTCCAGCAGAAACTGCTGCATCTTATCTAACCAGCAAAGACAAGCCAATAATAGTTTGTATTTCCTATGACGGCTCCATGTCACTCCCACGTGGAAAATAAAGCAAAGTTACAATATCACTTTATGTCTGTTTTTTCTTCTGGCTAGTTAGATAGCGTCAAAAAAAGTTGTGTAAATGTCACATTTTCTTTTTATTATCGTAACTTGCAATAAAGGTCTACCACTTTTAAAAGGAATACCCCTGCCGAACAAATGAACGCGCGAGGTATACCCTTGTTGCGTGCGGCAGATTGATGTAATGAAGTATTTTGTATTAGGTGAACCGCACACGGCACGCGTTTACTTTAAAACTGAAGTGTTTAAGAACGGCAGTGTAGTGACTGAGCGATACGCGGTACGTATGTAACATCGTGTTATAGTGAACTTCTCAAATGGAGCAGACTAAGAAAAACAGTGCTGTGAGTATCATTTCAATTACAAATGGCTACGAGAAACAGACTTTTCGGGATGGCTTTCGAAACAGGATGAATATACCGGACATTGTAAAACACGCCGTGTAAGTTTTACAGTGAAATACGTCTCAGTGAAAAGGTAAAACGTTATGCCAGTACCAAGACTCATATTGATTAGGTGCGGGATGTGTTAAGAAACTCTACTATTGAAAGGCATTTCGTGCCAGCGGGAACTAGTCAGGAAGAAGAAGCATCAGCAATGGAACTAATATTAACATACCATGGAATCTGACTAGACTGTGGAAATGCTCTCCTATCTTACTTTTTCTTTCAAGATTCCAAACTATCATCCAAAATTCACTGTGGACGGACTAAAGCTGAAGCTGTAGTAGAGTATGTACTGGCTGTACATTTGAAAGTTTACCGTCTTACCTCCTTGCCTAGGGACGCCAGATGAAAGTTGCTGTCGTCAAGCCCTGAATCAAAATTGTGCAACGGATAACTGGGGAGGGGAGCTTGAGAGCGCTACCTAGAGAGCGTTCCCTTTCTGTACGACACTAGGAAACGGGCTGGAGGGCTCACACGCTGATGTGTGGGTCCCTGCATTCTATAGCTTTTATTTTAAATGAATTCCTTTAACTTGACTCCTTTGTGATTTTTAAGGTATGTTAAAGATTGATGACAGTTGATTTCCTATTTACTTTAAACATTATCACTCGACTTTACAGCGATAGCAACAATTGTTTCAGTTTACATATATTACAATTTTACAACTTATAGCTCGGGTATACTATATACTAATCTGCACCCACATTTCTACGGGTAAGACGGAATTGCGTTGGCCAAATGTATACCACCAAAGTCTCCCAATATTTTGCATAGGACATTCACTATGTGAGGAGGATAACGGGCAAACTGGGGACCAGATACTTTAACACAGGGGGTCAAATTTCCGGAATTAAACGAGCACATTCATTACCTTAGACAATCCGAAGCTGGAAATAAAAGAATTAGTTCAAATATTCAAATACCTCTCTTCCAGCCGGCTGGTGTGGCCGTGCTGTTCTAGGCGCTTCAGTCTGGAACCGCGTGACCGCTACGGTCGCAGGTTCGAATCCTGCCTCGGGCATGGATGTGTGTGATGTCCTTAGGTTAGTTAGGTTTAAGTAGTTCTAAGTTCTAGGGGACTGATGACGACAGATGTTAAGTCCCATAGTGCTCAGAGCCATTTGAACCATTTGAACCTCTCTTCCATGCGTGAACATTGAGACAGACGCACTGAGGGCACGTCTGCTCACTTACCCGTCTTCTGTAACACTCCTAGAATATGGCGGGCACCAGGAGGTCTTCCTGGGCGCCGGTGGAGGGGGTGGTCGAACAACTTGGCCGTGACCAACCTCTTCACCCCAAATCTTGTGACACTGGAAAGTCTTTGACTTTTACCTGCCTGTGCTGTCTCTCTGATCCCCTAGCCAGGAGTAAGGTTGGCACTACTATACTACAGAACTACTTCCCATCTAAGATTTGTCCACGCCTTACGGAAAGGTGTGAGGAGGATTAGGAAAGTTCACGTGCAGATTCACATTCACGTACAAGAAATGCATGGAGCCTGTCACATTTCTTTCCACCCGTCCACATGGGTTCTGTTGCACCCGCGGCCGGCCGCGTCGTGTAATAAAATTGGCTGCGGAGCCGCCTCTGTTTCTGTTTCCCGGTGCGAGCGAGCAGCGAAACCTGCTTCTTATACAGCGGAAACTACTGTACCGTTTCACATTCTCTGCAACAAATTCTGAAAAACTCCATTCTCGATTGCATGTGATGTTCCAAATAAAGGAAATATGAAATTATTTACATTTGCTATTCGGTACAGCGACCAAGAAATGGTAGCGAATTCAGTTGTTACAGAGTTTTACAAAGAAACATCAACTTCTATCACCAAGAAGCTTAAAGAGAAAATTATTAAGACTGGCCTTTCAGGTTCGCAACTAATTGCTTATGTTGCGGGCAACTGTTACGTCAATTACGGGGAAAAATCTGTTTTCGTGGAGCTGAAAAAAATGTTTGAAGCACCACATCTCATTGCAGGACATTATCACATGCATATACTGTACAATACTGCGAAATATTGACTACAGCTACTGTCATATGATGTTGAATCATTAGTGGTTAAGGTATTTATGAGTTTTCTTCAAGCGTGAAGAAGGTGAGTGAGCTGCAGAACCTTTTTCGGTTCGCTGCAGTCAGAGTACTAAGCACTATTCCGGCATGTTCCTACACGCTTTCTGAGTCTTTTTTCTGCTGTACATAGATTGCTCCATAACTGACCATTGTTGTTGTCCTATTTTCTAAGCCAGGGTGAATATAATACTGCCAACTTGTTTGGACATTCGTAGCCCATGAAGATGACAATGAAATGGACGATGATGCAACGCTCCCATAGATTTACATTTATAATGTTTACAATGATGTATTTATTTAGAATAATCATAAAACACGTGGAAAGAGTTTATGTAGAGAAAACTGAATGTGTTCTGTTTTCCTGAAGCTGCGTACGGAAGTTATTAATAGACGATGAAACAATTTCTTCGGATTGAAGGTATTACAAGAGCTGAAAAAAACTCCGCACTATGAGCAAGCAAAATTTGTCAGAGAAGCTCAGCAAGTCTGTACTAGAATTCTGGAATACCTAGAAAATTTTTGACTTCAGTGAAGGTTCAATTTTCAGGCTTAGCTCTCAGTTAAATGTTGAAGCGTCTGTGGAAATAGAGAATATAATGAAACTTACAGATTATTTCAAAATAAATATAAACAGTGACGAACTATTTTCTAAAATATGTGCACTGAATGACGTCTTGCCATTCATTAAGAATTTACCAGACTCAAACATTTCAGATAAATGGATGACACAGTTTAAGAGATGCAAAGCACATAACTTGCTGCAAGTTGTTCAACATTGCTAGCAATGCCACCGTACAATGCTTTTGTAGAGCGGATTTCCAGTGTGATGCTAAATCTCTGGAGCAATGAAAAACAAAAAACCAGACTGATAGTGAAAATGGTGAAAGTTGAACTATTTGTGACTTTTTAGTACTTTGTGAAATGTGCTGAATTTGCTAAATTGGTCGGATCCGACAACGGGAAAGGTTAAAGCTGCGAAGTCAGAAAGAAGTATAACTTCAAAACATAGCTTGCAAAGAAAATAGAGGCTCGCAGAAACGGCTGGATTCGCAGTATTTACAGTGAGTATCGTGTTAAATAAATGCATGCTTCCTGCTGTAGCAGCTATAATGTGTGTATTGTATAATGTTTTGTGAATAATAATAATAATAATAATAATAATAATAATAATAATATGCAGGCCCGGGAAAAGAATAGGCCTCCGGTATGTTCTGCCAGTCGTAAAAGGCGACGAAAAGAACAAACCACTAATAGGGCTAACCCCCCTTTAGTGTGATTAGTTGGTTCAGGACAGAACTAAAGAAGCCTCGGACAAGCGCCGTCATGGTCGGGGACGACGCTTGAACCCTATGCCCGCCCACAATGGTAACGACACTGCTAGCCAACTGGAAAATGATTTAAATCCAAATAGAGGTGTTTTGCAGGATATGCTTCCTGCAACCACCCTAGAAGGAAAACAAAGACAGAGGATGAGATGGTCAGATGAAGTTAATCGACACCTCATGTTCTGTTATTACCAAGCAACTAACCTAGGAACCAACACAACTGGATACAGATCACAAGTATACACAACATTTATTACCAGATACCCAGAATTAAAATTTTTAACAGAACAACGACTAGCTGATCAGATCCGTGTAATAATCAAAAATAACAGGATACCCCAGTCAGAATTAGAAAACATCAAACAACAAGTACAACAAATACTGGAACAAAATAATGTGCAATCAGAAGAAGAAGAAAATACAGTAATGGACTCAAACATCCCAGAACAAACAAACAAAGAACAACACGCACCAATTAAACAATCAGAGGAAATCGAAATCTTGCGACAGCCACCAGAACAAGCACAAATAGAACACGAAGTGACACACATGTTAGATATAGAAGAAAAATTTCAGCTGACATATATAGAATACAAAGACACAAATACAGACATTAGACCATTCCTGCATAGACCACCAAATAACCCACAAGTCGAAACAACAATAAAAACTATCAACACAATCATACACAACAAAATAAATGAAAACACAACTATGGAAGAGTTACAACTACTGGTTTATATAGGAGCACTCACTACACTAAATATACACACTAGACAGAGATCAGAACCAACCAACACACAGAAGAAACCCACAAAACCAGCATGGCAACACAGGCTACAGATCAGAATAGAAAAACTGAGAAAAGACATCGGACAGCTAACACAATTTATAAGAAATGAAATCTCGGAAAAAAAACGTAAAAGGTTAGGTAAAATCTCACAACAAGAAGCGACAGAGCAATTAGACGAAAAGAAGCAGAAATTACAAGCATTAGCCAAACGACTCAGAAGATACAAAAAAAGTGAAAATAGAAGGAAACAAAACCAAACATTCAACACAAACCAAAAGAAATTTTACCAGACAATAGATAACACACACATTAAAATAAACAATCCACCAAACATAACAGACATGGAACACTTCTGGAGCAACATATGGTCAAACCCGGTACAACATAACAGGCATGCACGGTGGATACAAGCAGAAACAGACACATACAAGATGATACCACAAATGCCTGAAGTGATAATTTTGCAACATGAAGTCACCCAAGCAATTAATTCTACTCACAATTGGAAAGCCGCTGGAAATGATAAAATAGCAAATTTCTGGTTAAAGAAGTTCACCTCAGCACATTCACATCTAACTAAATTATTTAACAGTTACATTGCAGACCCATACACATTCCCCGATACACTTACACATGGAATAACTTATCTGAAACCTAAAGATCAAGCAGACACAGCGAACCCAGCTAAATATCGCCCCATAACATGCCTACCAACAATATACAAAATATTGACTTCAATCATTAAACAGAAATTAATGACACATACAACACAGAACAAAATTATAAATGAAGAACAAAAAGGCTGTTGCAAAGGAGCACGAGGATGTGAAGAGCAACTTATAATAGATGCAGAGGTGACATATCAAGCTAAAACTAAACAAAGGTCGCTACACTACGCATACATTGATTACCAAAAAGCTTTTGATAGTGTACCCCACTCATGGTTACTACAAATATTGGAAATATACAAAGTAGATCCTAAATTGATACAGTTCCTAAACATAGTAATGAAAAACTGGAAAACCACACTTAATATCCAAACAAATTCAGATAATATCACATCACAGCCAATACAGATTAAGCGTGGAATATACGAAGGAGACTCATTAAGTCCTTTCTGGTTCTGCCTTGCTCTGAACCCACTATCCAACATGCTAAATAATACAAATTATGGATACAATATTACTGGAACATACCCACACAAAATCACACATTTGCTATACATGGATGATCTAAAACTACTGGCAGCAACAAATCAACAACTCAACCAATTACTAAAGATAACAGAAGTATTCAGCAATGATATAAGTATGGCTTTTGGAACAGACAAATGTAAGAAAAATAGCATAGTCAAGGGAAAACACACTAAACAAGAAGATTACATGTTGGATAACCACAGCGACTGCATAGAAGCGATGGAAAAAACCGATGCCTATAAATATCTAGGATACAGACAAAAAATAGGAATAGATAATACAAATATTAAAGAAGAACTAAAAGAAAAATATAGACAAAGACTAACAAAAATACTGAAAACAGAATTGACAGCAAGAAACAAGACCAAAGCTATAAATACTTACGCCATACCAATACTGACCTACTCATTTGGAGTAGTGAAATGGAGTAACACAGACCTAGAAGCACTCAATACACTTACACGATCACAATGCCACAAATATAGAATACATCACATACATTCAGCAACAGAAAGATTCACATTAAGCAGAAAGGAAGGAGGAAGGGGATTTATCGATATAAAAAACCTACATTATGGACAGGTAGACAATTTAAGAAAATTCTTTATAGAACGAGCAGAAACTAGCAAAATACACAAAGCAATCACTCATATAAATACATCGGCTACACCACTACAATTTCATAACCACCTCTACAACCCTTTAGACCACATAACATCAACAGATACGAAGAAAGTAAATTGGAAAAAGAAAACACTTCATGGCAAGCACCCGTATCATCTAACACAGCCACACATCGATCAAGACGCATCCAACACATGGCTAAGAAAAGGCAATATATACAGTGAGACAGAAGGATTCATGATTGCAATACAGGATCAAACAATAAACACCAGGTATTACAGCAAGCATATTATTAAAGATCCCAATACCACAACAGATAAATGCAGACTTTGTAAACAACAAATAGAAACAGTAGATCACATCACAAGCGGATGTACAATACTAGCAAATACAGAATACCCCAGAAGACATGACAATGTCGCAAAAATAATACATCAACAGCTTGCCTTACAACATAAACTCTTAAAACAACAAGTCCCTACATACAAGTATGCACCACAAAATGTACTGGAGAATGATGAATACAAATTATACTGGAACAGAACCATTATAACAGATAAAACAACGCCACATAACAAACCTGACATCATACTCACCAATAAAAAGAAGAAATTGACACAACTAATCGAAATATCCATACCCAATACAACAAATATACAAAAGAAAACAGGAGAAAAAATTGAAAAATACATCCAACTGGCTGAGGAAGTCAAAGACATGTGGCATCAGGATAAAGTTGACATCATACCAATTATAGTATCAACTACAGGAGTCATACCACACAATATCCACCAGTACATCAATGCAATACAGCTACATCCAAACACATATATACAACTACAGAAATCCGTAATTATTGATACATGTTCAATTACCCGAAAGTTCCTAAATGCAATATAACACATACCGTACAGTTAATAGGAAGTGACGCTTGATCAAGGTCCGCGTCATATTCCATTCTCAACCAGACTTAACGTCTGAGAAAGTAAAGAAATAATAACCATAATAACACATTTTTGAGTTGTCAGGTTTCGGCTCCAGTTAAAGTTGACGACCCTTGTTGATAGACATGTAGAGCAGTTATATCTTGTGGCCTCTTGAAGAAACCATTTTGTGTGTGAAACGACTGCACCGAAAAGTGCGCAGAGGACCTGCAAGACAGTTACGTTATGCGAGGTGCATATAGATCAGGCGAAACGCAATGCGGGTCGTTCGGAAACTTTTGCGAATGATAGTACATCCATGGTCTGACTTCAAGCGTAAACTTTTTATTGTAAGAAGTGAAACTGTGTACCTGAAACGGAATGATCCACAAATACATAAAGCTATTAGTTCTGTGTGCATAATTCGTACTGACATTTAATTTTGTATATTTTTTAACAATATAAATTATCGTACAATAATTTGAATAACATAATGCTAAATGGGTAAGAAAGAATAAAGTAGTTGTCTTGACAGAAATAACTGTTCAGTGCAATGTGATATAATAAAAATAATTGTAACAAGAAAATACGATAGTGCGTCAGAGGAATAATTGTGTATAGAATTGTGTAGTGTATTTGGTTGAAGTATTTCAGTATGTTGAAAAGTGTTTGTAAATGAATGATGGTCACGTATACGGATATTGATTCGACTAGAGTAGTGTGTCACGTGACAAGGACAGAGATACAAGGCAGAGATCGTGATTTTTATGGTGGTGGGAGCCATGCGGGTAAGTTGGAACGGTCTGTTTGAATTCCGAGGTACGAACGTGGCTATAGCCCTATTCGAAAGTTAGTCTTGGGTTTATCAGTTTGCGTGCTGAGAGTTTGAACTGTGAACGAAGTGCAAATTATAGTGACTGTGATGTAGTGAACGGTTTATTTGCCTACAGCTGCTGTGTCACAACTATTTTAAATTCCGATTGTGCTAGTGTGTATAGTATATGTAGGACCTTCATTCATAGAAAAGTAATTTTCTATGAATAAAGCAACAGTATAATTGAAAAGTGTGCTAAACGTACATTAATACACCGAAGGATCATAGCATTAATACACGATTTCATTACGTAATTCACTCATCACTTTTATACCAGTATATCACCGACAGATCTCTTAGATCGCCTTATTAAACGTTTTTCGCTTATGTAAGGGCACAGTGCAACGGTGTGCAACGAAACACCCGTGCATACGAAACATTTAGCAGGTTATGCACTCGCCCTCTACTGGATTGCTAGCAGCAACAGTTACCGCTAAATAAAGGAAACGTTGCAACTTATAATGCTGTTAAACTACTGTGAGTAGAAGCACCTCCTGTTATATACATTGTTCGTAACAGTAATTAGCATAATGAGAGAAAGTAGGATACGTACAGTAGATCCATGAAAAAGACAAAATGCTGCAAGCATGCGACTTTGTTGAAGTTGTATCAGCCATGGTTTACATTTCACTGTTGCCACAGGAATTAAAGGTCAACATTTTCTTCTTTTTCACTACGCGGAGTGTTTACTGTTAGAAGGAAATCTGCTTTTGGTTACACGATATTTCTATTCACCATATGATCAACTATCACTATTATTGATAAATTTATTCTTCCCATTTCATACACTGAAGAGCCAAATAAACTGGTACACCTGTCTAATATCGTGTAGGGCCACCGCGAGCACCCATAAGTGCCGCAACACGTGGTGGCATGGATTGACACCATGGATCCTGCAGGGCTGTCCATAAATACGAAGGGGTGGAGATCTCTTCTGAACAGCACATTGCAAGACATCCCAGACATGCTCAATAATGTTAATGCCTGAGGAGTTTTGAGGCCAGCGGAACTGTTGAAATTCAGAAGAGCGTCCCTGGAGTCACTCTGTTGCAATTCTGACGGGTGGGGTGTCGCATTGTCCTGCTGGAATTGCTCAAGCCCGTCGGAATGCATAACGGATATGAATGGATGCAGGTGATCAGGCAGCATGCTTACGTACGTGTCACCTGTCAGAGTCGTATCTAGACGTATCAGGTGTCCCATATCACTCCAACTGCACATGCCCCAAATCATTACAGAGCCGTCACCAGCTGCTGAAATACAGGGTTCATGGGTTCATAAGGTTGTCTACATAGCTGTACACGCCCATCCTCCCGATACAACATGAAACAAGACTCGTCCGACCAGGCAACATGTTTCCAGTCATCAATAGTTCAGTGACGTGTTGACGGGCACAGGCGAGGCGTAAAGCTTTGTGTCGTGCAGTCATCAAGGGTACACGAGTGGGCCTTCGGCTCCGAAAACCCATGTCGATGGTGTTTCGTTGAATAGTTCGCACGCTGACAATTTTTGATGTCCCAGCATTGAAATCTGTAGCAATTTGCGGAGGGGCTGCACTTCTGTCACACTGAACGATTCTTTTCAGTCGTCGTTGGTCCCGTTCTTGCAGGATATTTTTCCGGCCGCAGCGATGTCGGAGATTTGATGTTTTATCGGATTCCTGATATTCAAGGTACACTCGTGAAATGGTCGTACGGAAAAATCGTCACTTCATCGCTACGTCGGAGATGCTGTGTCCCGTCGCTAGTGCACCGACTATAACACCACGTTCAAACTCACTTAAATCTTGATAGGCTGCCATTGTAGCAGCAGTAACCGATCTAACAACTGCGCCAGACACTTGTTGTGTTCTATAGGCGTTGCCGACCGCAGCGCCGTTTTCTGCCTGTTGACATATCTCTTTATTTTAATACGCACGCCTATGCCAGTTTCTTTCCCGCTGCAGTGTATTTCCATTCTCTGCTTTCGCAAATAGTATCACGTGGTGTTAAGATTGTATGTATCCCCCATATATCGTCGAAAAGTGTACGTTGCTGAATACTAATTGCCAGTATCGTTTGAGATGCCGCACCGTATGAGATGTCGCACTGCACTGGGCGGGTGATTTCAGCGAACAGCAGCCGTGCTTGACAAGCTGTCACAGTTACGAAAGAGAACAATTTGCTTAAGACTTTCGAGCGTTTTGGTACAGAAAAAGCGATTCATTTTCTGGTGCTACAAAAAAAACTCACGTAATCGAGATTTAATGAGCCAGAGGTTACAGTTGAGCAACCACAAGTTTGCTGCGGGTTTGGATTTACTAGGATCCGTGTAATTAATTCTTTCATTTGAAGCTGAACAAAGCAGCGCGAGCGAATGACCCTTGAGCAATTGTGGTGCAGTTATGCCACGGAGCGTGACACGGCGATCAGCTACCAGGGATCCTCATTACAGCGGCAATCAGAGGGCTGGGTTGCCCCGATTTCTCCACGGGACGGGCATAAATAACGTTTTGCAATAGGCCGCTGCTTCCTCTGGCCGTTGCGCAGTTCCACTTGCTTTCACCATCATTGCGGCTATTTTGAAATGTTTCCAACTTTAGACATAGACTGAAACAGTTTACGCAATCACAGTGACAACTTTGCAAAGAAAGCCTTAATGTACTCATTAGATTGAGGAGACTTTTGGCCAGACTACTTCACTGCTCACCGTTATCGATGATCATTGTTGTGACTGTTACGCCTTGCTACTTAACGTATGTCAGAAACACTTGTTTTAATAAAATGGTGTAGAAAAATAGCGCTCAGATAAAGGAAACATACCTTTGCCTCAGTGAGCAGGTAAAATTGAGGGGCACTTTTAGAAAGCTTAAGTAACGATCTCTTCTGAGTAAAAGAAGTATAAGCGAGTTTGTGCATAGTGTCACTCTCTGTGACGATAAACTTTAAATTCTAAGCCAATGCCTGGGCTGCATTTAGAATACATTTAGAATAAGTGAAATGGTGGACAGAAGAAAAATTGCTACAGTACTTAATGAAGTCCAGGTCCGTATTTTTTTGAAAGTACAGCAATAACCTAATGTGTACGCTTTTAAGAGTACTAGTAGTAATGTTTAACGCATGTTTAAATAGACCATATTTTGAAATACCGCTTTTACACCTTGAGGCAGAATCAGCACTCTGGCACCACACATCATAAGGTCCTTCAACCTGCCCATACATGTATGGAATCCGATAGAGATGTTCATGTCTCTGAAAAGGCAAAGAAACACTTCACAGCTGTATTTTTCCCCAAGACATAATGGAAGCATTGAAACAGGTCAACAGAAAGTTTTCCGTAGCGGAAATGAAAACAGAAGACTTTCTTCGAATTATAGCCATGGATGTCATAGGAATGTACAAAATTGCAAACGACGCAGAAGGAAACAAAATATAACGGAGGAACGCTAGGTGGATCTGAATCAGCACAGAAAATCCTCTAACAGTGCAGTTGTTCACCAAAGCGTGACTTGAGTTTATAGAAGCGGTTTTTCAGAAGCCGTATCTTTACCGCTTCTGCAGTCTTTTCATTAAGATACGTTTGAAATAAAATTGAGCAGTGGAAAAATATCTGGAAAAGATGAAGATCCACATAATTCCACTTTATCATCAACTCTATAACAAAATATCCCATCCCCAGGCAGCAGCTACCGTGGGTGTAAAAACAGGGAGTGGAGAAAGAAGACGATGTGGTCAAGGTAGGGGACGAAGAAGAATGAAAAATGCACAAGAGAATGATACAGCGTCACGAGTGTTGCCTACGAAGGACATTCTTCATGATGTACTAGAGAAGGAAGTAGTTACTAGTCTATAGAAAGTGACTGTGAGGCTATTACAGGAAGTGACTACGAATAAGCTCTCGTATGTTTCAAAACAACACCAATATATTTTTGTTTTGGTACTTTAATTTTATTTGGTATTTACCTATTTTTTTCAATATGGTGGGTGTTGTACCAAAAGTTCTTCAACATATAGTTCAGTAAACAAAATATTTTTGTACCTGTTTTACTCTAAACCGTTTTAAGACGCAAGAAGTATAAGTATTTTGAATGTTCGAATGTGTGTTGTGTGAAAGCTTATGGGACTTAACTGCTAAGGTCATCAGTCCCTAAGCTTACACACTACTTAACCTTAACTATACTAAGGACAAACACACACACCCATGCCCGAGGGAGGACTCGAACCTCCGCCGGGACCAGCCGTATAGTCCACGACTTCAGCGCCTTAGACCGCTCGGCTAATCCCGCGCGGCTAAGTATTTTGAATATATCACAAAAATAATGGAGGGACACTACAATCTCTAAGCGCAACTACAACAATGCATAGAATCACCATTGGGAAAAATATCTGATGTTTCGATAGTAGTTCGGATAATTTATAAATGGCCATTTAACTACGGCAGTCATTGGTTCAGTTTGCGTCAACATGCACTTGTACCACTTGTACTCTCAACTCATTAATTATTCATCCAAAAATCGAGAGATATTAGAACAGAAAAGAAACATTTGGCTAGCGAAGTCCAAGAAACCGTGGCAGCGATCATAGTTGTATATGGGCCGAGGTTCAGATCAAGTCTGGTGAACAGATCAACTATCTCAGGAGATATTTGATGTTAAATGCTACATTCCTGTTACTAGTGACTTCATTCTTATAGCTCAAAAACGACTTATTCCAAGAGATAATATGGCAGGTTGTTTCTGTTCTTGTTTATTCCAGGCGATCTGTAGAAGAAGGAGATGGTGCACGTCCTTCGATGTCAGCGTCCGTGACGTAGGTAGATGCGCCCGAACGTAAATGTGTTCAACGACGAATGTACACACGTGCGTTAGCGGGGCCGATGTATGTCCGAGACAAAGTGGAGGAAGATGCGATGTCGCTAGCAGTTCTTTGATCAGCAACCCCGTAAGGGAGTGACGTCTGTTGCGCCGCCATTTGTGTATGGCGTTGACGTACAAGGCCCGCGTCTTCTCGTGGACGTTGACAAAGTCAACACCCCCCTCTCGTCCTGGGAGGGCAAGTGCTTCGTACTGTACTTTAAAGAGCTGTCCCAAGCTTACGTAGTACCCAAAACCGCCTGAATCGTTTTATCCATCGTACGCGTCAAAGACGGAACGTGTGTCAGGTGGTACATCATGGGAGCGAGATAAAAGTTGACTAGTGATTCTCGCTGCAGTATACCCACCGACCGTAGGGTGTTTAGACAGACGTACGAACTCTACTCAATGACCGGCTGTAGTTGACAGCATCCGTTCCCGCCGTTTCCTTATCAAAGAAGGCACCCAAACATCGCTGGGTTTGCACCACAAGTGACAGTCCTTCGGTTCTCGGTCTAGTCCACCCAACATGTGCATGTATTGTGATTTTCGGTTAACATCGCTGGCAGCTGCCTTCACATATGTCTGTAGCCAATCCAGTGCTGAGAGGGTCTCCTCCTCAGTCAGTACGAGAAACACAGTATCACCTGCGTATCCTCTACTTTTGAATGAGAAGTGACGTAGAGAGGTCCCAATGAATAGATAACGAAGGCCTGCGAGGCACAGTTCCAAATGATCTCAGATGGGAAGATCGACAAGGGCAAACCCTGCCCAACAGATCGTTGGATCTTAAAGTACTTCGTTCTCGCACCGTTGATCACTATTGCCGATATGGCGATATAGCACCATGCAACAGCCGCATCACTGCAGAGGTCAGTAAAGGCGGGACGCCCATCCTGTTCACCACTGTCACGAGATACGCATGATCCATCCGTCCCTAAAGCTGTTTGGATATTGCTTGTGCTGCTAAGACACGTCTGATCTCCATGTATGTGATCCGTCAACAAAGTTTCGATACGACTTCCCAGTATGCGCATAAAAATTTTGTAGTCACTGTTCAGGAGGGTCAATTGGCGATAATCACATGGTCATTTGCCGCCACGTGGTTTGGGTATCATGATCACGAGTCCTTCCTCAAGTTCAACGGGAAGTAGGAGTACTTGCTTCAGAAGCTCATGGAACATGGATAACCACATCGGTGTCGTCATGGTCACAAATTCACAGTAAAATTCGAACAGAAAGCCGTCAGGGCCTGGGAACTTGTTGGATGGTTCAAATGGCTCTGAGCACTACGGGACTTAACATCTATGGTCATCAGTCCCCTAGAACTTAGGACTACTTAAACCTAACTAACCTAAGGACATCACACAAAACGCAGTCATCACGAGGCAGAGAAAATCCCTGACCCCGCCGGGAATCGAACCCGGGAACCCGGGCGCGGGGACTTGTTGGAAGCCTCTCGTTTAACCGCTTTCTCCAGCTCCTCACTCGTAATTTCGGACTTCTGCTTTCTCCGTTGGTACATGTCACCTCTGGAGTGTAGTCCAACGGTCCTTAGCTCCCTCTGTTCCTCCTCATCGGTCCCATTGAATTTGCTAAAGTGATTCGTAAACACCTGTGCTATGTCTCTTTGTGTTGTAAAACGATAGCTTTTGCCGGAATCGATCTCACGAGTTAAGGTCCTGCGCCTGTCTCGTCTTTCCCGTACCACCTGATGCATCGAGGTTAGTTTGTTGGGCAGGCAGTCCTGCGACCTCCCGCGTGCCACTGTACCCTCCATCCTTAGCGTCGCAACTTGTATCAGCCTCGCTTTGACTCGGTGGACGGCTATCTGAGTTCTGAGGAAGGCGGTTGAGCGAACAGTTCCCGGAGGGCCGTAAAATAACTCAGAGGTCGTGCGCTGCCATCGAGAAGCCTCCTTCCCATAACCTATTAACGTCTCCCTTAAAGCTGGCACCGCGCACTCGATCCGCCATTGTAGGAAAGAAGCATGGGCATTTCTTTGGAGGAGCCGGCTGCGTCACGTCTCCTCCACCACGCAGTGGCAATACGCGTCACGCAGTTGGGAGGCGTTGATCTTCCAATTACCTCTCCGTCTTCATACCTGTTTGGCAAAGGGTAACCATACAAATGTATTCCTCATGGTCTGCAAATCCCGTCGGCCAAATTTCTGTGTCCACCGTCGACGTTACAAATCCCTTTGAACATAAATTCTATCCAAACGGCTCAGGGAGTGGCTCGTAAAAAACGTGTACCTCAATTGGTTGCGATGCTTGAAGTCCCACGTATCGACCAATTCCGTCCCGTTGACCAGCTCGCGCAGTTCTTGGCGGGGAGCGTAGTTAGGATGTTGCTCCTTCCGCACAATCAAACAATTAAAATCTCCGCCGGCTATAGGCTATACAAGCATCTTTTCGTCCTCGGAACAGCTGTGTAACCTTTTTTTTTTTTTTTTTTTTTTTGTCATCAGTCTACTGACTGGTTTGATGCGGCCCGCCACGAATTCCTTTCCTGTGCTAACCTCTTCATCTCAGAGTAGCACTTGCAACCTACGTCCTCAATTATTTGCTTGACGTATTCCAATCTCTGTCTTCCTCTACAGTTTTTGCCCTCTACAGCTCCCTCTAGTACCATGGAAGTCATTCCCTCATGTCTTAGCAGATGTCCTATCACCCTATCCCTTCTCCTTATCAGTGTTTTCCACATATTCCTTTCCTCTCCGATTCTGCGTAGAACCTCCTCATTCCTTACCTTATCAGTCCACCTAATTTTCAACATTCGTCTATAGCACCACATCTCAAATGCTTCGATTTTCTTCTGTTCCGGTTTTCCCACAGTCCATGTTTCACTACCATACAATGTTGTACTCCAGACGTACATCCTCAGAAATTTCTTCCTCAAATTAAGGCCGGTATTTGATATTAGTAGACTTCGCTTGGCCAGAAATGCCTTTTTTGCCATAGCGAGTCTGCTTTTATTGATTGGCGACTCCATAGTGTCCTGTGCACTACGACCAGATAATGTGTATACTTGAAAGGAGAGACAGCATTGGTCGTATATTTTTGTTTATTATCGCAAAATCGATTTTCTGTCACTTAGTGACCATCTTACGGCCGTAAGCTTATTGACACCAGTGCTTACTAATTTAAGTTATATATTACAGCACTGAAGATGGTCACTAAGTGACAGAAAATCGATTTTGCGATAATAAACAAAAATATACGACCAATGCTGTCTCTCCTTTCGAGTCTGCTTTTGATGTCCTCCTTGCTCCGTCCGTCATTGGTTATTTTACTGCCTAGGTAGCAGAATTCCTTAACTTCATTGACTTCGTGACCATCAATCCTGATGTTAAGTTTCTCGCTGTTCTCATTTCTACTACTTCTCATTACCTTCGTCTTTCTCCGATTTACTCTCAGACCATACTGTGTACTCATTAGACTGTTCATTCCGTTCAGCAGCTCATTTAATTCTTCTTCACTTTCACTCAGGATAGCAATGTCATCAGCGAATCGTATCATTGATATCCTTTCACCTTGTATTTTAATTCCACTCCTGAACCTTTCTTTTATTTCCATCATTGCTTCCTGGATGTACAGATTGAAGAGTAGGGGCGAAAGGCTACAGCCTTGTCTTACACCCTTCGTAATACGAGCATTTCGTTCTTGATCGTCCACTCTTATTATTCCCTCTTGGTTGTTGTACGTATTGTATATGACCCGTTTCTCCCTATAGCTTACCCCTACTTTTTTCAGAATCTCGAACAGCTTGCACCATTTTATATTGTCGAACGCTTTTTCCAGGTCGACAAATCCTATGAAAGTGTCTTGATTTTTCTTTAGCCTTGCTTCCATTATTAGCCGTAACGTCAGAATTGCCTCTCTCGTCCCTTTACTTTTCCTAAAGCCAAACTGATCGTTACCTAGCGCATTCTCAATTTTCTTTTCCATTCTTCTGTATATTATTCTTGTAAGCAGCTTCGATGCATGAGCTGTTAAGCTGATTGTGCGATAATTCTCGCACTTGTCAGCTCTTGCCGTCTTCGGAATTGTGTGGATGATGCTTTTCCGAAAGTCAGATGGTATGTCGCCAGACTCATATATTCTACACACCAACGTGAATAGTCGTTTTGTTGCCACTTCCCCCAATGATTTTAGAAATTCTGATGGAATGTTATCTATCCCTTCTGCCTTATTTGACCGTAAGTCCTCCAAAGCTCTTTTAAATTCCGATTCTAATACTGGATCCCCTATCTCTTCTAAATCGACTCCTGTTTCTTCTTCTATCACATCAGAGAAATCTTCACCCTCATAGAGGCTTTCAATGTATTCTTTCCACCTATCTGCTCTCTCCTCTGCATTTAACAGTGGAATTCCCATTGCACTCTTAATGTTACCACCGTTGCTTTTAATGTCACCAAAGGTTGTTTTGACTTTCCTGTATGCTGAGTCTGTCCTTCCGACAATCATATCTTTTTCGATGTCTTCACATTTTTCCTGCAGCCATTTCGTCTTAGCTTCCCTGCACTTCCTATTTATTTCATTCCTCAGCGACTTGTATTTCTGTATTCCTGATTTTCCCGGAACATGTTTGTACTTCCTCCTTTCATCAATCAACTGAAGTATTTCTTGTGTTACCCATGGTTTCTTCGCAGCTACCTTCTTTGTACCTATGTTTTCCTTCCCAACTTCTGTGATGGCCCTTTTTAGAGCTGTCCATTCCTCTTCAACTGTACTGCCTACTGCGCTATTCCTTATTGCTGTATCTATAGCGTTACAGATCTTCAAACGTAACTCGTCAGTACGCCTTACAATCCAGTATCTGATTTCGGAATCTCTGTCTGACCATGATGTAATCTAATTGAAATCTTCCCGTATCTCCCGGCCTTTTCCAAGTATACCTCCTCCTCTTGTGATTCTTGAACAGGGTATTCGCTATTACTAGCTGAAACTTGTTACAGAACTCAATTAGTCTTTCTCCTCTTTCATTCCTTGTCCCAAGCCCATATTCTCCTGTAACCTTTTCTTCTACTCCTTGCCCTACAACTGCATTCCAGTCGCCCATGACTATTAGATTTTCGTCCCCCTTCACATACTGCATTACCCTTTCAATATCCTCATACACTTTCTCTATCTGTTCATCTTCAGCTTGCGACGTCGGCATGTATACCTGAACTATCGTTGTCGGTGTTGGTCTGCTGTCGATTGTGATTAGAGCAACCCGGTCACTGAACTGTTCACAATAACACACCCTCTGCCCTACCTTCCTATTCATAACGAATCCTACACCTGTTATACCATTTTCTGCTGCTGTTGATATTACCCGATACTCATCTGACCAGAAATCCTTGTCTTCCTTCCACTTCACTTCACTGACCCCTACTATATCTAGATTGAGCCTTTGCATTTCCCCTTTCAGATTTTCTAGTTTCCCTACCACGTTCAAGCTTCTGACATTCCACGCCCCGACTCGTAGAACGTTATCCTTTCGTTGATTATTCAATCTTTTTCTCATGGTAACCTCCCCCTTGGCAGTCCCCTCCCGGAGATCCGAATGGGGGACTATTCCGGAATCTTTTGCCAATGGAGAGATCATCATGATACTTCTTCAATTACAGGCCACATGTCCTGTGGATACACGTTACGTGTCTTTAATGCAGTGGTTTCCATTGCCTTTCCATTGCATCCTCATGTCGTTGATCATTGCTGATTCTTCCGCCTTTAGGGGCAATTTCCCACCCCTAGGACAAGAGAGTGTCCTGAACCTCTATCTGCTCCTTCGCCCTCTTTGACAAGGCAGTTGGAAGAATGAGGCTGACTTCTTATGCCGGAAGTCTTCGGCCGCCAATGCTGATTATTTATCAAAATTTAGGCAGTGGAGGGGATCGAACCCGGGACCGAATAGTTTTTGATCATGAATCAAAGACGCTACCCCCAGACCACGGGTCAGGTATCTGTGTAACCTAGTGAGCGTAAAATTCTGCAAGTCCCCTTCTGTAATCAGATCCTGATAGCGCATAAGTATTGATCAAAGGCACGCCGCCTATAGCAACGGCCATACCGCGGACCTACGGTAAATACCCCACGTCCTGTGCATGTATCCCTTCCTTTAGTAGTGTCACTATACCAAAGCCTCTGTTGTCACAAGGTGAACAGTAAATATTATGACCGTAAAAATGTCTCTAAGCATCTTGATCTTCACAGGCTTCCCAATACATCTACATCTACATCTATACTCCGCGAGCCACCTTACGGTGTGTGGCGGAGGGTACTTATTGTACCACTATCTGATCCCCCCTTCCCTGTTCCATTCACGAATTGTGCGTGGGAAGAACGACTGCTTGTAAGTCTCCGTATTTGCTCTAATTTCTCGGATCTTTTCGTTGTGATCATTACGCGAGATATATGTGGGCGGTAGTAATATGTTGCCCATCTCTTCCCGGAATGTGCTCTCTCGTAATTTCGATAATAAACCTCTCCGTATTGCGTAACGCCTTTCTTGAAGTGTCCGCCACTGGAGCTTGTTCAGCATCTCCGTAACGCTCTCGCGCTGACTAAATGTCCCCATGACGAATCGCGCTGCTTTTCGCTGGATCATGTCTATCTCTTCTATTAATCCAACCTGGTAAGGGTCCCATACTGATGAGCAATACTCAAGAATCGGACGAACAAGCGTTTTGTAAGCTACTTCTTTCGTCGATGAGTCACATTTTCTTAGAATTCTTCCTATGAATCTCAACCTGGCGCCTGCTTTTCCCACTATTTGTTTTATGTGATCATTCCACTTCAGATCGCTCCGGATAGTAACTCCTAAGTATTTTACGGTCGTTACCGCTTCCAATGATTTACCACCTATGGCATAATCGTACTGGAATGGATTTCTGCCCCTATGTATGCGCATTATATTACATTTATCTACGTTTAGGGAAAGCTGCCAGCTGTCGCACCATTCATTAATCCTCTGCAGGTCTTCCTGGAGTACGTACGAGTCTTCTGATGTTGCTACTTTCTTGTAGACAACCGTGTCATCTGCAAATAGCCTCACGGAGCTACCGATGTTGTCAACTAAGTCATTTATGTATATTGTAAACAATAAAGGTCCTATCACGCTTCCTTGCGGTACTCCCGAAATTACCTCTACATCTGCAGATTTTGAACCGTTAAGAATGACATGTTGTGTTCTTTCTTCTAGGAAATCCTGAATCCAATCACAAACCTGGTCCGATATTCCGTAAGCTCGTATTTTTTTCACTAAACGTAAGTGCGGAACCGTATCAAATGCCTTCCTGAAGTCCAGGAATACGGCATCAATCTGCTCGCCAGTGTCTACGGCACTGTGAATTTCTTGGACAAATAGGGCGAGCTGAGTTTCACATGATCTCTGTTTGCGGAATCCATGTTGGTTATGATGAAGGAGATTTGTATTATCTAAGAACGTCATAATACGAGAACATAAAACATGTTCCATTATTCTACAACAGATTGACGTAAGCGAAATAGGCCTATAATTATTCGCATCTGATTTATGACCCTTCTTGAAAATGGGAACGACCTGCGCTTTCTTCCAGTCGCTAGGTACTTAACGTTCTTCCAGAGATCTACGATAAATTGCTGATAGAAAGGGGGCAAGTTCTTTAGCATAATCACTGTAGAATCTTACGGGTATCTCGTCTGGTCCGGACGCTTTTCCGCTACTAAGTGATAGCAGTTGTTTTTCAATTCCGATATCGTTTATTTCAATATTTTCCATTTTGGCGTCCGTGCGACGGCTGAAGTCAGGGACCGTGTTACGATTTTCCGCAGTGAAACAGTTTCGGAACACTGAATTCAGTATTTCTGCCTTTCTTCGGTCGTCCTCTGTTTCGGTGCCATCGTGGTCAACGAGTGACTGAATAGGGGATTTAGATCCGCTTACCGATTTTACATATGACCAAAACTTTTTAGGGTTCTTGTTTAGATTGTTTGCCAATGTTTTATGTTCGAATTCGTTGAATGCTTCTCTCATTGCTCTCTTTACGCTCTTTTTCGCTTCGTTCAGCTTTTCCTTATCAGCTATGATTCGACTACTCTTAAACCTATGATGAAGCTTTCTTTGTTTCCGTAGTACCTTTCGTACATGATTGTTATACCACGGTGGATCTTTCCCCTCGCTTTGGACCTTAGTCGGTACGAACTTATCTAAGGCGTACTGGACGATGTTTCTGAATTTTTTCCATTTTTGTTCCACATCCTCTTCCTCAGAAATGAACGTTTGATGGTGGTCACTCAGATATTCTGCGATTTGTGCCCTATCACTCTTGTTAAGCAAATATATTTTCCTTCCTTTCTTGGCATTTCTTATTACACTTGTAGTCATTGATGCAACCACTGACTTATGATCACTGATACCCTCTTCTACATTCACGGAGTCGAAAAGTTCCGGTCTATTTGTTGCTATGAGGTCTAAAACGTTAGCTTCACGAGTTGGTTCTCTAACTATCTGCTCGAAGTAATTCTCGGACAAGGCAGTCAGGATAATGTCACAAGAGTCTCTGTCCCTGGCTCCAGTTCTGATTGTGTGACTATCCCATTCTATACCTGGTAGATTGAAGTCTCCCCCTATTACAATAGTATGATCACGAAACTTCTTCACGACGTTCTGCAGGTTCTCTCTGAGGCGCTCAACTACTACGGTTGCTGATGCAGGTGGTCTATAGAAGCATCCGACTATCATATCTGACCCACCTTTGATACTTAACTTAACCCAGATTATTTCACATTCGCATTCGCTAATAACTTCACTGGATATTATTGAATTCTTTACTGCTATAAATACTCCTCCACCATTGGCGTTTATCCTATCCTTGCGGTATATATTCCATTCTGTGTCTAGGATTTCGTTACTGTTCACTTCCGGTTTTAACCAACTTTCCGTTCCTAATACTGTATGCGCACTATTTCCTTCAATAAGCGATACTAATTCAGGAACCTTGCCCTGGATACTCCTGCAGTTTACCAATATTACGTTAACTTTTCCTGTTTTTGGTCTCTGAGGACGGACGTTCTTTATCAACGATGATGATGTTCTCTCTGGTAAGCCGTCAGGTATTTTATCGTTTCGCCCAAGGGGGGGTCCCTCTAACCTAAAAAACCCCCGTGTGCACGCCACACGTACTCTGCTACCCTAGTAGCTGCTTCCGGTGTGTAGTGCACGCCTGACCTGTCTAGGGGGGCCCTACAGTTCTCCACCCAATAACGGAGGTCGATGAATTTGCAACCATTATAGTCGCAGAGTCGTCTGAGCCTCTGGTTTAGACCCTCCACACGGCTCCAAACCAGAGGACCGCGATCGACTCTGGGCACTATTCTGCAGATATTAAGCTCAGCTTGCACTCCGCGTGCGATGCTGGTTGTCTTCACCAAATCAGCCAGCCGCCGGAAGGAACCAAGGATGGCCTCAGAACCCAAGCGGCAGGCGTCATTCGTTCCGACATGTGCTACTATCTGCAGCCGGTCACACCCAGTGCGTTCAATAGCTGCCGGAAGGGCCTCCTCCACATTACGGACGAGACCCCCCGGCAAGCACACCGAGTGCACACTGGCATTCTTCCCCGACCTACCCGCTATTTTCCTGAGGGGCTCCATAACCCGCCTAACGTTGGAGCTCCCTATAACTAATAGGCCCGCCCTCTGTGACTGTCGGGACCTTGCCGGAGAATCGGCCACTGGCCCAACAGGCGAGGCATCCTGTGGTGGCTCGGAAACGATGTCATCACCACTAGGAAGCACCCCGTACCTGTTGGAAAGGGGTAAGGCAGCTGCCACGCGGCCAGATCCCACCTTCGCCTTTCGGCCAGGCACGCGCGAGCCCACCACTGTCCGCCATTCACCCTGGAGTGATGGCTGACCGGTAAGATGCTCACTGCCGGAAGACGCAGCGACATCAGGGGTTCCATGTGATTCCAAGGCCACCGAAGTAGGCATAGGTCTCACCACAGTTGCCCCAACGCCACTACGAGCCGACGCCTGCGCCTCGAGCTCGATGAGCCTAACAGACAAAGCCTCCACCCGCCCCCGAAGAGTGGCCAATTCTCCTTGCGTCCGCTCACAACAACCACAGTCCCTACACATGACTATGTTTACCCTACTCTATACGGTGACAAATTCCCAAGATAATCTTCTGATGAGCTACTCTGATAATCAAGAAACACTCACTGAAATACGAGACGCGAAAACTACGCTAGGTTTTCCCAGAAAAACTATTTAAAAGCTAAGCGCAGCAAATAAGTACAAAATAAATTTCTCTCCTAACGATCAAGAACTGTTAGTTTCTATGCAGAGCAGATAAACACAAATAGAATCCCTTCCTTAGTGGAAGGTCGTAAACAAAATGCAAAATAAACGCTTTATACAAACTGACGTTAACGGATACTATCCTATACACTGGTTGTTTGGCTGTCATCTTGGGATAGGGCACCTTACTGTGGCTAATACCGCAATACACAGGCCGTACATAGTGAGATAGAAATCGAGGGGACGGAAGGAAGGAGTGGTTTTGCCTACAATTATCGCCTGGGTCTTGGAAGGATTGACCCTGAGCAGCCACTGGTTACACCAAGTGGTGAACCGGCCAAGATGGGATTGGAGAAGGTGCTGGGAGCGTTGCAGGATGGGGGCAATCTCATGCAGATGTTGGCGGATGGCAAAAGCGATGACTAAAACCTTTTGCAGGCTGGGCAATCATTGGTGGCAGCCACAAACATAGTACCGACTGGTGCACAGCATAAGACACCTCTCTCCCTACCGACTCCTCATTATCTCTCTCACCAAGACAAAGATGATGATGATGACGACGATGATATTGGTTTGTAGGATGCTCAACACCGTAGTTATCAGCGGTCATATAAATTCCCAATATCTACAAAGTCCAGTCTCACCACCTTCCCGAATGATGATAAAATGATGAGGACAACACAAACACAGAGTCCGCAGGCAGAGAAAATTCCCGACCCGTCCGGGAATCGAACCCAGAACTCTGTGATCCAGAGGCAGCAACCCTAGTTACTAGACCACGAGCTGCGGACACCGAGACAACGTTGACATGGACACATGGACATTGGACAGACTCTCGGCACGGGGTCTTGGAGTGATGGCGTGGAGGACGAATGTCTCCTCCACGTGACTGTCTACCCCCCCACCCCCCACCCCCCTCCCGACAAACTTATAAGTTAACATTTCAATCGACACACTGCATCCTGCGGGACGAGCCCTCGTTGCGATCCCTGCCCCACACTGCCCCCGGCAGTGATATATGCACGTCCACCACTGCCAGCATAGACATGCTGGTTGGCCACAATAAACATTAATATGATCAGCACTGCACCAAAGCTGCAGCTCATCCGTGATACGCTTCAGGCCTCTGACGTCGTGTCGCCACATTACCACCAGTTTATGACTATGACTCATATACGTCTGCAGGCTATTACTCGGGCTGCAGAGTGGCCTTTTACATACGTAAAGAGATCCCGGTCACAGACATGACGCTCCTCCCATCTGAAAGCGGCATGGATGTAGCCATCTGCGGCACACGCGTCGTCATCTGACTCCACGAACCGTCGGCAGTGTCGAAGTTCTACGCAGACGACGTGGCCCTCTCGTTTTCGGGACACTATGATCACTTCATTGTGGGTGGCGATTTCAACTGCGTCCTCCACCCGAAGGACCAGACATCTTGTTATTCGCCATGCCAGATGCTGCGTACTTGGGACGACGAATTTCATCTTGTTGATGTTTGGAAGAAGAGCATGACGACGCCCCCGGTTATACCCAATATACAGCACATTTTACGAGCAGATTCTACCGGGTTTGCATCTCTGTCGACCTTGGAAATACAGAAAAATGGACCCTTACGTTTTCGGACCATTGCGCCATCATTTGCATAATCACTCTACCATCTCAGTCGGTTTGATGCAGTAGAAGATTCTGGAAGCTTAACATTTCCCTACTTGAAGACCCACACTGCAGAAAACATAGTGTAACTACCTGGGCGTTCTGTGAAAAGCTTCTCCCATGGCTCACGTCCACATTGAACTAATGGCCCAAGTGTACGAAACCTGCAATGAGAAAGGTCTTCATGCAGAGTGAAAGGAAGTAGTGGAATGGCATTGGGACACTATAAACTTTCACTACACCGTCGTTCGCGAGCTCGACCCGCTCCCCCTATCACTTGATGTCCGTAGGGAACGCCAGTGCACTAAATCCCGCCTCCCCTCTCTCCAATGCAACAAACTGTATAGCGTCATGGTACGATCGCGAACACAGGACCTTCTACAAGAGGAATCGCCATTCATGGTCCACGATGCATCTGACCATCGTCGTCGACGTCGTCTTTTCGTTTCCACCCTCACCGCTTCCAGTGGTACTCGCCACACAATGCAAGTGGCTGTGGTGTTTGCCTTCACTGACCACTACCGCCACTTTTACGACGACGATCCGACGGCGGCGCCAATTCCTGATGGCTTATGTCCTACTCTTGAACGGACCCTCATCACTAAAGAGTTGACACCAATTATGTCTGTGATCACAGCGGATGTAGTGGCAGGCGCAATTGACAAGGGGCAAAGAACTAGTCGCTGAGACCGGAAGTGTTCTGTGGAGTTTCACTGGGCGTCCACCATCTTAATGTTCCCTTGCTGGACAGAGATGCTTCAGGAACTACTTATTCCGTCAACCCTGTTTCTACCCAAATTTGGGTCTAGCGTTCTTCTGCTGGTGCCTAAACCACCGGGAGGAACAAATGTCTCCACATACTGCCCCCTTACATTAATGAACGAGTGCCTCTCAGTGGCGCACATATGCATGGTCTTACCAGCGGTGTTTTCACTAGAACAGACTGAGCTTTGGTGTGCCACTACCCTTCAAATGGCTTTGGGAGGACGCTGTAGCCTGATCATGATAGTCTGACGGCTCCACAGAGCACTGGTTTTACAGGTGCTTTGATCGTGATTGATACCCATGCCTCCTCATGGTCACTCTCCATGGATGCCATTCATCAATTGTTGCTTCCTGCCGTCTCCATGGTCCAGGTCAATGGGAGACTTGTTGGACCAATTACCATACTCCACCTTGTGCGTCAAGTATGCCCATTGTCCTCGCTAGTGTATGCCATTGCATTGGAGCCCCTCATCGCCGGTCTTACAGCTAGCCTACAGGGTGTGACCTTGTGCGATCATACCTGTCTGTGTGGGTTCTATTCAAATGATCTCCTATTTCTCACCTGCTCCACACAGGAACTAATTAGAGGTGTACAAATTCCCCTTGCAGCCTGCTTGCCCCTAGCTCCTCTGCAACCATTCATGCAGGTCAGCCTGCCGCGACGTAAACACAAGAGTGCGCGTGTACTGAGGCACAGTGGGTAATGCGGCCGATACGGGCTCCCGCAAGCCCGGGCTACCTGGGTTCCCGCAAGCCTGCCAAGCTTCACGGGACCCGCTCAGCTTGCTGCGCCTGACAACACGTTGCGCTGTCAAGCTACCGTGACTAGAGTAGCCAGGTAGTTAGCCCGCAGTTCATTTATCGCAACGGTGGGGACAGCACGATGAATAGGTCGAACTTTAGTGAGATTGAAAAAAAATTGACAACTGGCGAATACATGCTGGTAACGAAACAGAGCACAAGTGCCGCATGGGAAACGTTCTCGTGTGTTTATGAGGCCGCTTCAAATAAATCGGTAGGTGTGTCTCAATGCAAACTATGTAAAAAGGCCGGCCGAAGTGGCCGTGCGGTTAAAGGCGCTACAGTCTGGAACCGCAAGACCGCTACGGTCGCAGGTTCGAATCCTGCCTCGGGCATGGATATTTGTGATGTCCTTAGGTTAGTTAGGTTTAACTAGTTCTAAGTTCTAGGGGACTAATGACCTCAGCAGTTGAGTCCCATAGTGCTCAGAGCCATTTGAACCATCTATGTAAAAAGCTCTTAAGTGCTTATTCGGGAACTTCGAGTATGTTGCGACATGTGTGCAAATTTGACAAGCAGTTCCCTCACTCCGTAAATATCTTGAAAGAGGACAAAGATTTAGTGGCCGAAAAGTGCGTCGAAATGTGTGCTAAGGACCTGAGACCATTTAGCAGTATAGAGGGAGAAGGATTTCTTAATTTACGGCAGACACTGATCGACATAGGTAAAAAATATGGCTCAGTTGATATTAAAAATGTTATGCGTTCCCGAGTGACAGTAGCTAGGAAAGTTCAAACCTTAGCTGATAAAGTGCGCAGCAAAATGCTCCCAGATATAGTGCATGCGATTCGTTCTGGTATATGTGCCAGTACAATTGATCTATGGACAGACAATTACAAAGGGGTGCATTACATGTCCGTGACAATGCATTACATAAATTCAGACTGGCGGGGTTACATTTAAAAAAAAACGTAGGTTTGTGTTAAAAAACATACTTCCGTGCATTTTTTTATGTTTTGTATTAACCAATTACACTAGCCCCTCTCCTCACGTTCGGTCTGTGGAATCGGTTCGTCAGTATTTGATGTGGTTTACGAAATATATTCAGCGGTCTGATCTTTTTGAAATTTGAGAGCTGTCTGACACATTCACAGTCATCGTGTTTGACAATTCGCGCACAGCAAATGTCGTTTAACAGTTGCAAACCATTTTTGGTTGAGTGAACGTGTTATATTGGCTGCAAAAAACCTTGATGTTAACGAAATTAATTTTCAGATTCAAAATATGACACCTGGCGAATTGCTGACATACAAGTCGGTTTATTCCGTTATTAACCAAGATGATGTAGTCGACTATCCTACGGAATTTTTAAATTCGCTGGATTTCCCCGGATTACCGCCTCCCAATCTGTAATTAAGTCGGATCGGTAATCATTATGTTGCGAAAGGTAAACCAGCCACGTCTTTGTAATGGCACCCGGCTTGCGGGGAAGAAATTAAAGAACAACGTAATCGAAGCCACAATTTTAAAAGGAAAGTACAAAGGTGAAGACAGTTTGATTCCAGTATCACTAAGATTCCAACCGACGTGCCATTCGACTTTAAACGGTTATAATTTCCAGTGCAGCTTACATTTGCCATGTCGACAGATAAATCGCAAGGGCAGTTGTTATATGTTTGTGGCATCAATCTTGAAAACCATGTTTTTCACATGGCCATTTGTATGTCGCATATTCCCCTGTCGGGACACCTTCAACTTCATTTGTTTACGCACCAGAAAACAAAACTATCAATGCTGCGTATCAAAAAGTATTACAATAAATGCTACCTTGTATTAAACTTTGACACTGATTCACTGGTCACCACAAAAGTTGACAGATATATATGAGTTTTCATAGATAGGTGAAGAGGAGATGAACTGAGGTGGCGGAATCCAACAGAGAGAGGACGAGGAGAAGGATAGAGGGTGGGGGGAGATGGGCCAAGGGATGGGTTCAAAAATGGTTCAAATGGCCCTGAGCGATATGGGACTTAACTTCTGAGGTCATCAGTCCCCTAGAACTTAGAACTACTTAAACCTAATTAATCTAAGGACATCACACACATCCATGCCCGAGGCAGGATTCGAACCTGCAACCGTAGCGGTCGCACGTTTCCAGACTGTAGCGCCTAGAACTGCTTGGCCACTCCGGCCGGCCAAGGGATTTGGGGGGGGGGGGGGGGGCAGTTGATCAGAGAGATAGTAGGAGAGGAATAAATGGATAGAGAGAAAATAGGGGACGGAAGATGGACTACGAGAGTATGGAATAAATACATGCCCAGGCAACACAATGCAGTCTGTGCTGCACTTTTCAACACCGAAACGGATGGATATTTGTGCTAAAGAAGTGAACATCCACCCCCCCGAAAAGAAAATTGGTCACCTCCCCAGAAGAATAAATTATCTATGCTCCTATTAACCACTGTACTGCAATGAGAACCAAATTAAGATTTTGGAAGTCTAGATTCTTTAACTTAAGTATGTTTCAGCCAAGTATGACAGCAATTATATAAATATTTAACTACGTTTCCAGGATGTATTTTGCTGGTTCTGTGAATTCATTCGAAGTTGGCAAAATCATTCTAAATTGCCAAAATGCATTTTAACAAAATCGAAGGACTTGTTTCATATCCAGTTCGTCTAAAAACTATAGTACTGGGAATACAATGGCGACCCAGAGCCATTTTTCGCGGCGCCTACGTTTGCGTCATGAGAGTCCACACTTGTAGTCTACGTCTGCGTCATGAGGGACCATATTTCGGGCCATCATGATGCAGACTAAGACGACGAGTGTTTACTTGCATGATGCAAACCTAAACGAGGACTGCAGACCCTCATAACACAGACCTAAACGACGACTCTGAATCCTCATGACGCAGATGTAGACACACACACACACACACACACACACACACACATATATATATATATATATATATATATATATATATATATATATATATATATATATATATATATAACCTTCTCCATGGAAACATGCGTACATAGTGAACTTTCGTGGTAACCCGCAAACGATGTCAAAATCTTTTGTAAGGTACTCTATTCAATGTACTGTCCGAAATATTATGTAGACAGTGATGTTCCTCTTGATGGTCAAGTGTGCAAAATTTCTTCAAGATCGGAATAAAACTGTAGGTTGGTGTAGAAGTGTGTAAGTAAAGTACCCTCCGCCATGCACCATTCAGAATTTTAAGCAGACAGCGCCCTTCATCCTGCTTTGAATATCAAGTGTGCCAAATTTCATCAAGATCGGAATAAATGCGTACAATTTGTCGAATTCCGTTATGTAAAGGAACCTCTGTCATGCACGATACGAAATTTTATGTAGACTGTGACCTTCCTCTTGGTTTCAAGGTTGTTGTTGTTGTTGTGGTCTTCAGTCCTGAGACTGGTTTGATGCAGCTCTCCATGCTACTCTATCCGGTGCAAGCTTCTTCATCTCCCAGTACCTACTGCAACCTACATCCTTCTGAATTTGCTTAGCGTATTGATCTCTTGGTCTCCCTCTACGATTTTTACCCTCCACGCTGCCCTCCAATGCTAAATTTGTGATCCCTTGATGCCTCAAAACATGTCCTACCAACCGATCCCTTCTTCTAGTCAAGTTGTGCCACAAACTTCTCTTCTCCCCAATCCTATTCAATACCTCCTCATTAGTTACGTGATCTACCCACCTTATCGTCATCATTCTTCTGTAGCACCACATTTCGAAAGCTTCTATTCTCTTCTTGTCCAAACTGGTTATCGTCCATGTTTCACTTCCATACATGGCTACACTCCATACAAATACTTTCAGAAACGACTTCCTGACACCTAAATCTATACTCTATGTTAACAAATTTCTCTTCTTCAGAAACGATTTCCTTGCCATTGCCATTGCTCAATATACAGATTGAATAACATCGGGGAGAGGCTACAACCCTGTCTCACTCCTTTCCCAACCACGGCTTCCCATTCATGCCCCTCGACTCTTATAACTGCCATCTGGTTTCTGTACAAATTGTAAATAGCCTTTCGCTCCCTGTATTTTACCCCTGCCACCTTCAGAATTTGAAAGAGAGTATTCCAGTTAACGTTGTCAAAAGCTTTCTCTAAGTCTACAGTTGCTAGAAACGTAGGTTTGCCTTTTCTTAATCTTTCTTCTAAGATAAGTCGTAAGGTTAGCATTGCCTCACGTGTTCCAACATTTCTACGGAATCCAAACTGATCTTCCCCGAGGTGCGCTTCTACCAGTTTTTCCATTCGTCTTTAAAGAATTCGCGTTAGTATTTTGCAGCTGTGACTTATTAAACTGATAATTTTCAGATCTGTCAACACCTGCTTTCTTTGGTATTGGAATTATTATATTCTTCTTGAAGTCTGTGGGTATTTCGACTGTCTCATACATCTTGCTCACCAGATGGTAGAGTTTTGTCATGACTGGCTCTCCCAAGGCCATCAGTAGTTCTAATGGAATGTTGTCTACTCCCGGGGCCTTGTTTCGACTCAGGTCTTTCAGTGCTCTGTCAAACTCTTCACGCAGTATCTTATCTCCCATTTCATCTTCATCTACATCCTCTTCCATTTCCATAATATTGTCCTCGAGTACATCGCCCTTGTATAAACCCTCTATATACTCCTTCCACCTTTCTGCCTTCCCTTCTTTGCTTAGAACTGGGTTGCCATCTGAGCTCTTGATATTCATACAAGTGGTTCTCTTCTCTCCAAAGGTCTCTTTAATTTTCCTGTAGGCAGTATCTATCTTACCCCTAGTGAGACAAGCCTCTACATCCTTACATTTGTCCTCTAGCCATCCCTGCTTAGCCATTTTGCACTTCCTGTCGATCTCATTTTTGAGACGTTTGTATTCCCTTTTGCCTGCTTCATTTACTGCATTTTTATATTTTCTCCTTTCATCAATTAAATTCAATATTTCTTCTGTTACCCAAGGATTTCTATTAGCCCTCGTCTTTTTACCTACTTGATCCTCTGCTGCCTTCACTACTTCATCCCTCAGAGCTACCCATTCTTCTTCTACTGTATTTCTTTCCCCCATTCCTGTCAATTGTGCCCTTATGCTCTCCCTGAAACTCCCTACAACCTCTGGTTCTTTCAGTTTATCCAGGTCCCATCTCCTTAAATTCCCACCTTTTTGCAGTTTCTTCAGTTTCAATCTGCAGTTCATAACCAATATATTGTGGTCAGAATCCACATCTGCCCCTGGAAATGTCTTACAATTTAAAACCTGGTTCCTAAATCTCTGTCTTATCATTATATAATCTATCTGATACCTATTAGTATCTCCAGGATTCTTCCAGGTATACAATCTTCTTTTATGATTCTTGAACCAAGTGTTAGCTATGATTAAGTTATGCTCTGTGCAAAATTCTACAAGGCGGCTTCCTCTTTCATTTCTTAGCCCCAATCCATATTCACCTACTATGTTTCCTTCTCTCCCTTTTCCTACTGACGAATTCCAGTCACCCATGACTATTAAATTTTCGTCTCCCTTCACTACCTGAATAATTTCTTTTATCTCGTCATACATTTCATCAATTTCTTCATCATCTGCAGAGCTAGTTGGCATATAAACTTGTACTACTGTAGTAGGCATGGGCTTTGTGTCTATCTTGGCCACAATAATGCGTTCACTATGCTGTTTGTAGTAGCTAACCCGCACTCCTATTTTTTAATGCATTATTAAACCTACTCCTGCATTACCCCTATTTATTTTTGTATTTATAACCCTGTAATCACCTGACCAAAAGTCTTGTTCCTCCTGCCACCGAACTTCACTAATTCCCACTATATCTAACCTATCCATTTCCCTTTTTAAATTTTCTAACCTACCTGCCCGATTAAGGGATCTGACATTCCACGCTCCGATCCGTAGATTGCCAGTTTTCTTTCTCCTGATAACGACGTCCTCTTGAGTTGTCCCCGCCCGGAGATCCGAATGGGGGACTATTTTACCTCTGGAATATTTTACCCAAGAGGACGCCATCATCATTTAATCATACAGTAAAGCTGCATGTCCTCGGGAAAAATTACGGCTGTAGTTTCCCCTTGCTTTCAGTCGTTCGCAGTACCAGCACAGCAAGGCCGTTTTGGTTAATGTTACAAGGCCAGATCAGTCAATCATCCAGACTGTTGCCCCTGCAACTACTGAAAAGGCTGCTGCCCCTCTTCAGGAACCACATTTTTGTCTGGCCTCTAAACAGATACCCCTCCGTTGTGGTTGCACCTACGGTACGGCCATCTGTATCGCTGAGGCACGCAAGCCTCCCCACCAACGGCAAGGTCCATGGTTCATGGGGGAAGTGTTTCAAGGTATAGTGTGCAAAATTTCATCAAGATTGTATGCAATACAAACACACGGACACAATGAAAACGCACTTTCAGTATTTGTCAAATTTTCCAATTTTTCGGTCGATTTTCGAAAAATTTTATTTCATAAAAGCCTTGTCCTGAGAATTACTAACACAGCAAAAAAAATTTAGCCGAATTGGTCCAGCCGTTCTCGAGTTTTACGCTTATCAACACATTTGGCAATTAATTTTTATTTATATAGATAAGAAGCCCGAAATATACGCGTAAAGGAAGAATATACAAATAAAACCCAATATTTTTTTACCTGAAATTAATATGTATATATATAGTGTTGGGGTTTGTCTTTTGGTGCTCAGGTAAAATAAAAACTTTTGATTAACGTTCATAATACGACAATGACGCGCGCAGACTAAACGGCTGCGTAGCGCAGCTCAGCAGTAATATGGGCAGGCAAGCAAGTTTCCCGCAGCCTGCCCGGGTTGGGTTCTGCTTGGCTTGGCTGGGAGTGAAGCAGCCTGCCCGTTCTGTTGACAACGCGCGGCGGTCTGCCCGCCTGGCCACCGGGCAAGCATGGGCGGCTTAAAAGCGGAACATGTACACGACTAGAACTAAGTGAGGCCATCCACTGAACACTGCAGTACGGATAACATTCTTAATGTCTGTAAGTAAATGGTGATGCATGTTGGTTGTGGACTCCAGGTTGTAGCACCAGGCCCGCCGCCATTGGTTAGGAATCGACTTTATGGGCTCCACACACCGCACTATGGCATCGGCTTACTGCTGGCTTTTGTAGTCCATATGGCACCATGTTCGCTGCCATGTTCACCATAGCTAAAACTTACTACAACGTTTGTCCTATGCCAACACATACGTGGCCCCCAAGCTAGTACATGTTGTTCAGATCATCCCGATGCTGTTACACCTTGGTCGCCAACTCCAATCGGTATTCTGATACTTTGTGTCAGCAGGGGTCCTTTTCAAGGTCCGCTACAACACTCGTACTCGTCAATGTGCGAGCACATCCATTGTGCTCTTTATACATACTATGCTGCAGCACTGGTGTGACTGCTCCCCGTCTGTAACACGCAGTCTCTTGGACATCCTCTGACCAGCTTTTCTCCAACCATCGATAGACATAGCACATATCTCACCATTATTGTACTACACTCCTGGAAATGGAAAAAAGAACACATTGACACCGGTGTGTCAGACCCACCATACTTGCTCCGGACACTGCGAGAGGGCTGTACAAGCAATGATCACACGCACGGCACAGCGGACACACCAGGAACCGCGGTGTTGGCCGTCGAATGGCGCTAGCTGCGCAGCATTTGTGCACCGCCGCCGTCAGTGTCAGCCAGTTTGCCGTGGCATACGGAGCTCCATCGCAGTCTTTAACACTGGTAGCATGCCGCGACAGCGTGGACGTGAACCGTATGTGCAGTTGACGGACTTTGAGCGAGGGCGTATAGTGGGCATGCGGGAAGCCGGGTGGACGTACCGCCGAATTGCTCAACACGTGGGGCGTGAGGTCTCCACAGTACATCGATGTTGTCGCCAGTGGTCGGCGGAAGGTGCACGTGCCCGTCGACCTGGGACCGGACCGCAGCGACGCACGGATGCACGCCAAGACCGTAGGATCCTACGCAGTGCCGTAGGGGACCGCACCGCCACTTCCCAGCAAATTAGGGACACTGTTGCTCCTGGGGTATCGGCGAGGACCATTCGCAACCGTCTCCATGAAGCTGGGCTACGGTCCCGCACACCGTTAGGCCGTCTTCCGCTCACGCCCCAACATCATGCAGCCCGCCTCCAGTGGTGTCGCGACAGGCGTGAATGGAGGGACGAATGGAGACGTGTCGTCTTCAGCGATGAGAGTCGCTTCTGCCTTGGTGCCAATGATGGTCGTATGCGTGTTTGGCGCCGTGCAGGTGAGCGCCACAATCAGGACTGCATACGACCGAGGCATACAGGGCCAACACCCGGCATCATGGTGTGGGGAGCGATCTCCTACACTGGCCGTACACCACTGGTGATCGTCGAGGGGACACTGAATAGTGCACGGTACATCCAAACCGTCATCGAACCCATCGTTCTACCATTCCTAGACCGGCAAGGGAACTTGCTGTTCCAACAGGACAATGCACGTCCGCATGTATCCCGTGCCACCCAACGTGCTCTAGAAGGTGTAAGTCAACTACCCTGGCCAGCAAGATCTCCGGATCTGTCCCCCATTGAGCATGTTTGGGACTGGATGAAGCGTCGTCTCACGCGGTCTGCACGTCCAGCACGAACGCTGGTCCAACTGAGGCGCCAGGTGGAAATGGCATGGCAAGCCGTTCCACAGGACTACATCCAGCATCTCTACGATCGTCTCCATGGGAGAATAGCAGCCTGCATTGCTGCGAAAGGTGGATATACACTGTACTAGTGCCGACATTGTGCATGCTCTGTTGCCTGTGTCTATGTGCCTGTGGTTCTGTCAGTGTGATCATGTGATGTATCTGACCCCAGGAATGTGTCAATAAAGTTTCCCCTTCCTGGGACAATGAATTCACGGTGTTCTTATTTCAATTTCCAGGAGTGTATATCGTAACTTACGCCATCATACTCATATACGTTTGGAACGATCTCCCGATTACCCACCCTCTCCGTGCGAAGGAGTTTTATCCTTTGTTTACATCGTCCATCCCTTACAACCACATAGAAGTACAGCAACCAGACGTCAAATGATGGACGGTTTGTAGGTGTGTCCAGACACCGCTTATACAATCGAATGTATTTGCACTTCGGTAGTTATTGTCAGTGGTAAATTCCCGACCAACCATCGACTTGATCATATAGGTCTGGCTACTTCGCCATTTTGCTCTGACTGCCAACTCGACGACACCGATGAGCATCGTCTTATGGGCCCCTGAAAGTTTGGCTCCTCATTCAAAGCATTATGTTCTGTTACCTCCGTGCTCCAACAACAACGGTCACCCCAGAGTTCCTGCTGTTGCCCCCAAATCTAACACTATTGTCCTGCAAAACGGCACTCACTCATCCTTTTCGACAATGGGCTTTAGAATATCTTTTTCAGAACAGTCTACATACAGTCCTCGACTTCTGGAATCGGGTTGCTATCGCCCACAGTACACTCACCTGGTCTCCCCATTACCAATGAATTTTCGCAGCGCATCTCCACAGCGTTTTTCTTGACCCTTACCCCCTCAAACCCCGGATGGATTGTCCCCGTCTCCCCATTTATGACGCATTCCTGAACACCTTCTAGTACAGAAACGTGTTTAGGCCAACGAACGGATATAATACGAACAAAGTAAATGAATAACTAAACAAAAATATAACAAAAAATTAAAAAAATAATAAAAAACAAAAGTAAATAAATCCATAAGTAACTTGTTTTATACTTACTGGGATCTCCCATCCCTCATTCCTATCGCACTTAGGAATTGCTGATCGAATGATTGCCTGTTTTAGTTAGTTTAGTCTCCATAAGTGGGGGTTTAGGTGTAGTCAGGATGGCAACGGCCGAAGAGGGATCAGTTTATTTTTGTTTGTTAGGATCACAAGTGGCGTTTCCCCGTAGGATTAGTGCTGCTTTTTCTTATGCTAGGCACCCTTAATGCGGAAATAAACAAAAAAAAACCATGTGGTTAGAGAAAAACAAACAAGTTAGGTAGGGCATTTGTCCGCGAAAGGCAGTTCGAGTCTCGGTCCGGCACATAGTTTTAATCTGCCATTAAGTTTTATGTTAATCTGTTTGATTTAATTTATGTAGTTCCCTACTGGTAGGTTTTCCCTCACGTAATCTGAGCCCAACTCTATAATTTTAATTGTTATTGGTCTAATTACCATGTTCTGGCACCTAGAAAATCATCAAAATTTGACGGTGAGACAAGACGATCGCTATATTAATTGTTTATTTTCACATTATTTATGTTGGACTGAAGCTGATGAGCATATTTGAGTTCTTGCTTTATGCACCAGGTGTTTATGCACAGCATGTAAGTATTTATACCCTTGCAATTGCCAAGTATGAACTAATTTGTCAGCCGTATACCTGTTACTTGTCAGTAAAACTGAAATGAAGTTTATAGCTGTATTGCCTCACTGGGAAGAAAGTGTAAGTCGTCGCTTTCATATGACTGTATTGACACAACACTAAGCATTTGCATTCAGACCACCTGTGGTCGTCAAACGTTTTTCCTCTAGAGCCAATACTGACATTGTGGGGCGGCACTTCGGGCAGCATATGTATCTATATTGTTATTAATTGGTAGCCTACATAAATTAGAATGTTACGAGCCCACAATATACTAGCTACAGTAAGGGAGAGATGTCCGCCGATCCCCAGGTACGGTTCGTCAAAAGTCAAAAGTGGGCACCATTCGAACATTTCGTGTCGATTTCTCACTGTTTCAGATAGCTGCCAGCCTCAGTGATACCAAAGTTGTGGCACTGTAATTGCTGGACGACGTGTTGTTGTGTTGTCTGTGTCAGTACATGATTGACAGTAGTTCAAATGGCTCAAATGACTCTTATTACTTTTCCATCTCTTTCAAAAACGGCTCTAAGCACTATGGGACTCAACATCTGAGGTCATCAGTGCTCTAGACTTAGAAAACTACTTAAACCTAACTAACCTAAGGACATCACACACATCCATGCCCGAGGCAGGATTCGAACCTGCGACCGTAGCAGCAGCGCACTTCCGGACTGAAGCGCCTAGAACCGCTCGGCCACAGCAGCCGGCTGATTGACAGTAATAATTGATTATTAACTGTAATACGTATTGTACATATTAGGTGGTGCATAAGTCGGTAGCGTTTTTGTTTTGCATTATCCCGGGTGCTATGGGTTTATTTATGGATTATCATTTTTTTTATTTTTATTTCACTGTTGCTATTTGAGTTTACATATTGTCATTTTGTCATCTGGAGATAGTGACTGGAGCTGTGGACACTATAAAATCGAGTAACAAGTGGAGAAATCGGAACATTTCCGAAGTATTTTATTTTTCCGTTTGAGTCAATAGAGGGGTGACAGCAGCGGAGGCAGCCAGAAAGAAAATGGTTTCCTCGTTTTAAGGAGGATCGTTTTCATGTCAGTGACTCTGTGCGTTGAGGAAGACTTCGGTGTTTGATGAATATTTTTCAAACTCATTAACTCATGACGATCCGCGTCGCTGATGAACTGTGATCATTTCGCCGCGATGCGACAGGCAGGGTTCAAAAGTCGAGTGTTTGGGTACTGCACGTTCTATGCCAAAATACCAAAAAACAGCGAGTGGCCATATGTACATCTCTGCTTGTATGTCAACAATTGGATTGTAAACAACACCGACCATTCCTATCCTGTATCGATACTGGTGACGAGAATTGGCGCCTTTCAGTTAGCATAAGGAAAAGAAAGGAATGGTTGGACCCAAACAAAGCAGTAGCTCCCCGGAAAAAGACCTGCGCGTATCCACAATAGATAATGTTATGCATCTGGAGGAACAGCCGCGGCGAGGTGTTCTATGAATTTCTTCCCCGAGGTGAAGCCATCACTCTGACATTTGTCAACAAACGATACGTTTTGCATACTCAGTCCAAGAACAAAGAGCAGGAAGACTTCGTGAAGTGATGTTACTCCGCGATGACGCCTGCCCTCATTCTGCTAGACTCACAAAAACCAGTATACAGGAGCTCGGTTGAGAAGTGATTCCACACCCACCTTACTCAAGTGATCTAGCGCCTCCAGATTTTCACTTCTTCCGGGCTCTACCGAACAACCGTCAAGAGCTTCCTTTCCGAATGAAAATGCGCTTCGAACATGGCTCGACGAGTTCTTCGTCTCAAATCCACGTGATTTCTACATTCGCGGAACTGAAAAGTTATCCCAGAGATGGCAGAATCTACATCTACATCTACATCCATACTCCGCAAGCCACCTGACGGTGTGTGGCGGAGGGTACCTTGAGTACCTATATTGGTTCTCCTTCTTTTCCAGTCTCGTATTGTTCGTGGAAAGAAGGATTGTCGGTATGCTTCTGTGTGGGCTCTAATCTCTCTGATTTAATCCTCATGGTCTCTTCGCGAGATATACGTAGGAGGGAGCAATATACTGCTTGACTCTTCGGTGAAGGTATGTTCTCGAAACTTCAACAAAAGCCCATACCGAGGTACTGAGCGTCTCTCCTGCAGAGTCTTCCACTGGAGTTTATCTATCATCTCCGTCACGCTTTCGCGATTACTAAATCATCCTGTAACGAAGCGCGCTGCTCTCCGTTGGATCTTCTCTATCTCTTCTATCAGCCCTATCTGGTACGGGTCCCACACTGCTGAACAGTATTCAAGCAGTGGGTGAACAAGCGTACTGTAACCTACTTCCTTTGTTTTCGGATTGCATTTCCTTAGGATTCTTCCGATGAATCTCAGTTTACCGACGATTAACTTTATTTGATCATTCCATTTTAAATCACTCCTAATGCGTACTCCCAGATAATTTATGGAATTAACTGCTTCCACTTGCTGAACTGATATTTTGTAGCTAAATGATAAAGGATCTATCTTTCTATGTATTCGCAGTACATTACACTTGTCTACATTGAGATTCAATTGCCATTCCCTGGACCATGCGTCAATTCGCTGCAGATCCTCCTTCATTTCAGTACCATTTTTCATTGTTACAATCTCTCGATATACCACAGCATCATCCGCAAAAAGCCTCAGTGAACTTCCGATGTCATCCACAAGGTCATTTATGTATATTGTGAATAGCAACGGTCCTACGACACTTCCCTGCGGCACACCTGAAATCACTGCTACTTCGGAAGACTTCTCTCCATTGAGAATGACATGCTGCGTTCTGTTATCTAGGAACTCTTCAATCCAATCACACAATTGGCCTGATAGTCCATATGCTGTTACTTTGTTCATTAGACAACTGTGGGGAACTGTATCGAACGCCTTGCGGAAGTCAAGAAACACTGCATCTACCTGGGTTGGTTCAAATGGCTCTGAGCACTATGGGACTTAACATTTATGGTCATGTCCCCTAGAACTTAGAACTACTTAAACCTAACTAACCTAAGGACAGCACACAACACCCAGCCATCACGAGGCAGAGAAAAACCCTGACCCCGCCGGGAACATCTACCTGGGAACCCGTGTCTATGGCCCTCTGAGTCTCGCGGACGAATAGCGCGAGCTGGGTTTCACACGACCGTCTTTTTCGAAACTCATGCTGATTCCTACAGAGTAGATTTCTAGTCTCCAGAAAAGTCATTATACCCGAACACAATACGTGTTCCAAAATTATAGTTCAGCACATCTGTTCGACGTCCCTTCGTGAAAACGGGGATGACCTGTGCCCTTTTCCAATCCTTTGGAACGCTACGCTCTTCTAGAGACCTACGGTACACCGCTGCAAGAAGGGGGTGAAATAGAATGTATTATTCATGACAAGAGTCTCCTTTATTTGTTTCTGTTGTGGTTACTGAGTTTATGGAAAAAAGCTAAGAACTTATGCACCAAACCAATATACACTGAAGCGTCAAAGAAACTGGTATAGGCATGCGCATTCAAATACAGAGATAGGTAAACAGGCAGAATACGGCGCTGTGGTCAGCAACGCCTATATAAGACAACAAGCGTCTGGCGCAAATGTTAGATAGGTTGTTGTTGTCGTGGTCTTCAGTCCAGAGACTGGTTTGATGCAGCTCTCCATGCTACTCTGTCCTGTGCAAACGTCTTCATCTCCACGTACCTACTGCAACCTACATCCTTCTAAATCTGCTTCGTGTATTCATCTCTTGGTCTCCCTCTACGATTTCTTTCCTCCATCCTGCCCTCCAGTACTCAATTGGTGATTCCTTGATGCCTCAGAACATGCCCTACCAAACGATCCCTTCTTCTAGTCAAGTTGTAACACAAATTTCTCTTCTCCCCAATTCTATTCAGTACCTCCTCATTAGTTACGTGATATACCCACCTTATCTTCAGCATTCTTCTGTAGCACCACATTTTGAAAGCTTCTATTCTCTTCTTGTCTAAACTATTTATCGACCATATTTCAGTTCCATACATGGCTGCACTCAATACAAATATTTTCAGAAAAGACTTCCTGACACTTAAATCTATACCCGATGTTAACAAATTTCTCTTTTTCAGAAACGCTTTCGTTCCCATTGACACTCTACATTTTATATCCTTACTAATTCGACAATCGCCAGTTATTTTGCTCCCAAAATAGCAAAACTACTTTACTACTTTAAGTGTCTCATTTCCTAATCTAATTCCCTGAGCGTCACCTGATTTAATTTGACTACATTTCATTATCCAGTCCATTCCGTTCAACTGCTCTTCCAGGTCCTTTGCTGTCTCTGACATAATTACAATGTCATCGCCAAACCTCAAAATTTTTATATCTTCTTCATAGATTTTAATTCCTACTCCAAATTTTTCTGTTGTTTCCTTTACTGCTTGCACAATATACAAATTGAATAACATCGGGGATAGACTACAACTCTGTCTCACTCCCTTCCCAACCACTGCTTCCCTTTCATGCCCCTCTACTCTTATAACTGCCATCTGGTTTCTGTACAAATTGTAAATAGCTTTTCGTTCCTTGTATTTGACCCCTACCACCTTCAGATTTTGAAAGAGAATATTCCAGTCAACATAGTCAAAAGCCTTCTCTAAGTCTACAAATGCTAGAAACGTAGGTTTGCCTTTTCTTAATCTATCTTCTAAGGTACGTCGTAGGGTCAGTATTGCCTCACGTGTTCCAACATTTCTACGGAATCCTAACTGATCTTCCCCGAGATCAGCTTCTACCAGTTTTTCGATTCGTCTGTATAGAATTCGTGTTAGAATTTTGCAGCAGTGACTTATTAAATTGATAGTTCGGTAATTTTCACATCTGTCAACACCTGCTTTCTTTGGGATTGGAATTATTATATTCTTCTTGAAGTCTGAGGGTATTTCGCCTATCCCATACATCTTGCCCACCAGATGGTAGAGTTTTGTCAGGGCTCTTCCAAGGCTGTCAATAGTTCGGAATGTTGTCTACTCCCAGAGCCTTGTTTCGACTTAAGATGTTTCAGTGCTCTGTCAAACTCTTCACGCAGTATCGTATCACCCGATTCATCTTCATCTACGTCCTCTTCCATTTCCATAATATTGCTCTCACGTACATCGCCCTTGTATAGACCCTCTATATACTCCTTCCACCTTTCTGCTTTCCCTTCTTTGCTTAGAACTGGTTTTCCTTCTGAGCTCTTGATAATCATACGAATGATTCTCTTTCCTCCGAACGCCTCTGTAATTTCCCTTTAGGCAGTATCTATCATCCCCTAGTGATATATGCCTCTACATCCATACATTTATCCTCTAGCCATCCCTGCTTAGCCATTATGCACTTCCTGTCGATCTCATTTTTGAGACGTTTGTATTTCTTTTAGCCTGCTTCATTTACTGCATTTTTATATTTTCTCCTTTCATAAATTAAATTCTGTATTTATTCTGTTACCCAAGGATTTCTACTAGCCCTAGTCTTTTTACCTACTTGATTTTCTGCTGCTTTCAATATTTCATCTCTCAAAGATATCCGTTCTTCTTCTACTGTATTTCTTTCTGTCTTACCATTATATAATCTATCTTAAACCTTCCAGTGTCTTCAGGCCTCTTCCACGTATACAGCCTTCTTTCGGGATATTTGAACGAAGTGTTAGCTATGATTAAGTTATGCTCTGTACAATATTCGACCAGGCTTCTTTCACTTTCATTCCTTACCCCCATTCCATATTCACCTACTACTTTTCCTTCTCTTTCTTGTCCTACTATCGAATTCCACTCCCCCATCTTCTTCTTCCTTCACTGTCTAAATAATTTCTTTTATCTCAGCATACATTTCTACAATCTCTTCATCATCTGCGGAGCTAGTTGGCATATAAACTTGTACTACTGTGGTAGGAATTGGCTTCGTGTCTGTCTTGGCTACAACAATGCGTTCACTATGCTGTTCGTGGTAGCTTACCCACGCTCTTATTTTTTAAATTCATTATTAAACCTACTACTGAATCACCCCTATTTGATTTTGTGTTTATGAAACTGTATTCTCCTGACCAGAAGTTTTGTTCCTCCTGTCACCGAACTTCACTAATTCCCACTATATCTAACTTTAACCTATCAATTTCCCTTTTTAAATTTTGTGACCTACTTGCCCAATTAAGGGATCTGACATTCCGCCCTCCGATCCGTAGAACGCCAGTTTTGTTTCTCCTGTTAACGATGTCCTCCTGAGTAGTCCCCGCCCAGAGATCCGAATGGGCGACTATTTTACCTCCAGAATATTTTACCGAAGAGAACGCCATCATCATTTAACCATAGAGGAAAATTGCATGCTATAATTTTCCCTTGCTTTCAGCCGTTTGCAGAACCAGCACAGCAAGGCCATTTTGGTTAATGTTACAAGGCCAGATCAGTCAATCATGCTGACTGTTGACCCTGCAACTACTCAAAAGGCTGCTGCCCCTCTTCAGGAACCACACATTTGTCTGGCCTCTCAACAGATACCCCTCCGTTGTGATTGTACCTACGCTACGGCTACCTGTATCGCTGACGCACGCAAGCCTCCCCACCAACGTCAAGGATCATAGACCATGGGGGTCATTGGTGCTACAATGGCGGGTTATCAATATTTAAGGGGGTTTGAATGTGGTGTTCTAGTCGGCGCACTCGCGTTGGAACACAGCATCTCTGAGGTAGCGATGAAGTGCGGATTTTCCCGTACGACCATTTCACGAGTGTACCACGAATATCATGAATCCGGTAAAACGTGAAATCCCTCACATCGCTGCGGCCGGGAAATGATCCTGCAAGGACCAACGACAACGGAAGAGAATCGTTCAACGTGACAGAAGTGCAACCCTTCCCCCAATTGCTGCAGATTTCAGTGCTGGGCCACCATCAAGTGTCAGCGTGCGAACCATTCAACGAAACGTCATCTGCTGAGTTTAAACACTTCCGCTTAAGCATATCTGGGATGCCTTGCAATGTGCTGTTCAGAAGAAATCTCCACCCCCTCGTATGCTTACGGATTTGTGGACAGCTCTGAGGGTTCATGGTATCAATTCCGTCCAGCACCACTTCAGTCATTAGTCGAGTCCATGTCACATAGTGTGGCGGCACTTGTGCGTGCTGGCGGGGGCCTTACACGATATTAGACAGGTGTACCAGTTTCTTCAGTGTATTTTCACGCACTGTGCACTATAAGACACGATCACAAATGTTTACAAAATGCTTTGAATGTCATTTATCTTCTGCTTATTTGGTATTTCTTGATTCAAGTATGTACCACATTTAAAGATGACAGTCTCTGTAACACTTATTCACGAATCGATGTTATTTCCGTCTGAAATTTATACAATAGCTGCTGGCCGGTAAGAGCGGCGTGTGGCCCGGAATTACCAATACTGGAATAGAAAGAATAAAACATTCCCCCTCTCATTCCCTCCAACCCGCAGTGGCCGCACTACTTTTAGCTTGGATGCTGAAGTAAGAATTTTGGTGTCTTTCGGAGCAGGAAAACTATGCTCTTAAGAATCTGTTAACGTTAGGTGACTGATTGGGATTCGACTGCTTGGCGCATATTGTTATTTAATATGCCTGTGAACGTCGGGGTACACGAATCCTACATTCGAACCGCACGCGGCCTGCGTGCCGCAATTTGATGACCACAGATCTAAAACGAACATAAAAAAGAATTCGTTGCTAACATATAATTTCGTTTCTCAATGGATTGACATATGATGATAAAAATGCAGAAATAGCACCAAAAGTTTGATGATGAATAAAGTGGAGGGAATTATTAACTAAAATCGTCGGCGTTAGATTCGAAAGGAAAATGATTTCCTTTTTCTCCTGTTGACGTCACTTGATTTTGACCGGCTTATTACGGCCACCTAGTTAACAATGTGACAATGGGTCATATCGTATTTATGTTGTTTTTTTTCTCTTGCTTGAAACTGACTGTTCATCACCTGTTGTAAATACGCCTAATGTGGATGGCTTGATGAAACACATGGAACCAGTTACTCATGTTGCATGGGGGCCTAATTATATAAATGAAAATAATTTTTATTTTTCGTAGCTGTATGTCCGATTACTAAGTCTCGTAAACGGTTGGCCCTGACTAGTTTTAGTACGCAATCTGACTGCATAGAATAACAACAAAGAATGAAAGAAAATTTCCGTTAACACAATTAATTAATTAAGTCCCCAGCAACTATAAAACCTAGGAAACCAAAACACAAGTGTAATTGTTCTGTGTGTGGAAGTGTGATTCAACGTACACATCTGGCACGGTTCTTCTTCAATAAGACAAGAAATTTTAAATACCATTTATACTGAAGTAATTAAAAAAAATAGAAATACTATAATTGCGCAAGAAAACCAGAATTACACTCTAATACAAGAACACGAGCTAGATGCTTTGTTGACTGAACCTGTAATGACGCATTATTTAAGACATTGAAGTAATAAAAAGAAAAGGGAATTTTTTTTACCTTCATATATATTGACGAAAGCACTCTGATCATTACAATATCTCCATTCGAACAACATCTGCTGTCTAGCCCATCAAACAACTGCATAAAACATGGAACAAGCACTCCCTACTACAACATCTCAACACCGACTCGCTACCACCACATCTCAACAAGCACACTCCACAACGACTTCTCGACAAGCACTGCCTACTGCCACATCGCGACAAGAACTGCCAGTGGAGGCGGCGGAATAAAACTCTTTGGTGCAATCTCTGGCGCTGTGGCTCAGTGTAGCCACCTTTCAATGTGTTTCCTAAGGTGTATTGTCATCCGTTCAGTATTTTCGTGTTTATACCAGAGGAAAATAATGAAATCTTTCAGTTGTCATGGCTGACTTGCTATTGGAGCACCACTCCTGACACAGATGGGAAAAATCGCAACACGATGCGACATAAATGAAAGTTGGTGGGTGTGTTTCCACATCTGAAAGATTCTGTCTTTTCAAACTTCACGCAAGTAGCGTAAGAGTGGCGTTAGTAGCGCCACTATAAAGATGCAAATCAAGTTCGCTTTCAAAACATGCTGTAACGGTCGTGAGCGTTAGTGACAAAGGCCCCATCATCAACAGATCACTGAGTTTGAACGAGCTCGTGTAGTAGAGCTACGAGAAGCTGGACGTTTCTTCTGCTATACTGCAGAAAGACTTAGTAGGAATGCAGCCATTGTACATGATTTCTGGCCACGGTGGTAATGAGAATGTACGGTCGCTAGTAGACCGGTCTCCCGGCGGTCAAGTGGCACTACCGACAGGGAGACCGTAATTGTCGGGGTGCGGCTCTGGCGCATCGTACTGCGTTCGCAGCAGCAATTTGGGGAGTAGTTGGCACCACAGTGACACAACCAACTGTTACTAATCGATTACTCTAAATGCCCAGTAGCATGCATGCATTCCACCGACCCCGAACCACCGCAATATGTGACATCAAGCGAGAGCTCATTGGATGGCAGGGTGGAAGTCTGTTGTGTTTTATTATGAAAGCTGGTTCTGCCACGGTGCCATTGATGGCTGTGTGTTGGTTAGAAGAAGGGCAGTTTAGGGCCTGTAACCCACCTCTCTGCGAGCTAGACTCACTGGATCTATACCCTGAGTTACGGTCGGCGGTGCGATTTAGTATGACAACAGGATCACTTTCGTGGTTATCCTACTCACTGTGAATGAAAATTCGTGCGTCTGGTGATTCTACCTGTTGTGCCGCCATTCCTCAACAGCATACCGAATGCCCAAGGACGTTTACCAACAGCATAACACTTGCACACACACCGCTATTGTAAACTAACATGCTCTACATAATGTCGACATGTTGTCTCTGCCTGCTCGATTACCAGATCTGTCTCCAGTCGAACGCATGTGGGACGTCATCGGACGAAAACTCCAGCGTCATCCACAAACAGCATTAACCGTGCCTGTACTGACCGGCCTAGCGCAACAGGCATGCAACTCCAACCCATAAACTGACGGCCGGCTCCTGTGTAACACAATGGCTCGGAGCACTATGGGACTTAACATCTGAGGTCATCAGTTCCCTAGAACTTAGAACTACTTAAACCTAACTAATCTGGGGACATCACACACGTACATGCCCGAGGCAGGATTCGAACCTGCGACCGTAGCTGTTGTGCGGTTCCGGACTGAAGCGCCTAGAACCGCTCGGCCACTACGGCTGGCTGCAACATAATACATGCACGTCTGATTACTTGCATTCAAAATTCTGGCGGTTACACCGGTTATTAATGTACCAGCATTTCACATTTGCAGTGGCTCATCTCACGCATACACTAACCTGCCATCTAACAACGTTAATCACTTGAATATGTTACCTAGACCAATGTATTCCCGATATTTCATTACTCTGCATTAATTATATTTTGCTGTTGCGACCTTTTTTTCCGTTAGTGATTTTTTCGGCATCTATGCATTAGTTACAGAGCAAAACGACACACTGGTTAACACAACGGGCTGACATTCTGTCGGGTTACTTGTAATTTGCGAAAGCCAGAATCTTGTTCGGAAACTCTGTCTAAAAGATCGGAGCTCTTTTTTAATAAGAGATGGACGGTGATAGAAATTAGATCAGCTTATTTACAAGCAACTATGCGGGAATAAAGCAAAGAATGTGACATTAGGTCAAGTAAAACTGCCCTCGATTCTGTGTCAATTTCTTACCAATTAATAGGTTTTTTTGTTTTGTTTTGTTTAAATCGCTTGGTGTGAATCTACCACGTTACAGTTTCACAGCTATTCTGTTGCTACCTGGTTACTACATTTCAAAGCATTTGCTGTAAGTACACCTTAAAGAAAGTACATAGTCGACTATGCAATAGTCACGGAAAGAGCAATAAATATGGACGATACATCTGGTGTTCATGCTCGTGAGGGGGTTCCTGCTGCATAAACATTCTGTGAAGCTATGAGGCAACTCACCGCACGAACTCGTAAAGTTCTCTCCCGCTTGTGGGGAGCGATTCCTCTTTCGACAGTGTGCTGCGCTGTTCGACAGCAACGCCTGTTCGTTAAGGTAGCTATTGATTCTGTCGTGCAGAGTACACAGTCTGTAATCACTGAGTGACGCAAATGGAGAAGTGGTGCAGAGCGTTGTTATCATAGTGCCGCTGCGCAACACTTACATACACAAACCAGCAACGCTACAGCACTGTGTACGTGGCAGACAACCGCTTGCTTGAGGGTAGACCAGTAAGATGAAGCTCTGAGATTGTGAGGAGACAGCTGAGGTAGCCAACTTTGCGGACGAAAATCGAAGCATCACTTACTTTACGAACTGCCTTCCAAAGGCAATGACAGGGCAGAAAAACGTCAAAATCCGACACTGGAGATTGTAACAACAGAGCTCTAAGGCTCTATTAATTTACTTTGCCTTTTTGTGTTTTATTTAATATTATGTAGCTAAACAGTTGTAAATATTGTTTGATTATAGCGACAACACAAGAGTGTTCTTTTTACTTTGTAAAAGCTTTGATGTCATGGTTTGATAGTATGCAATGTAGTGTCTTTGCCTCATTTGGAGGGGGGACAAAACTTACTGTATATAATTGTAATTTCTGTGTGAATAATTTTTTGTAGAAATACCAATATGTGTAACTGATCCGTTTTATTTAATATGTTTGGTTGCAGTTATGTAATTTCTGATCCTCACTTAGGGTTATTAGTTCTTTATATGTATGAAATGTGTTGTGGTTCCCCTCGGGAACGGAATAGTGCAGCGCGCGCAAAATGTGGTTGGCGAGGATACAAATGTGGAACCAAGAGTTAGTCGGGGGCGAGCTACCAAACTGTCAACAGCTTATGTAAAAGTTGTGTATTGTGCTGGTGGCGGGAGAGGTTTTTTGTGCCGTTTTCCAATGTGCCAAAGCCTCGGATGGATCTATAAATAGCTGGCTCTATTTTGGAAATGATACTTATTAATCTCACGATCGTTGCTACCAAGAAATGACAGAGTCCAGCATTTCTACCTGCAAATCTATCTACCAAAATTCACTCGCCACCACATTGCGCAATCACAGTAACGGAATGGAGGAATTGTAGATATGTAAAGTGAAGGATTAGCTCATTGAATGTTTTAGTGTGCTCAAATATAAGGTAACTTTTACCTGAATCTATGTACCTACCTTTATTTTTTCGTTATCACCTCTCAGGTTCCTCTCCGTTTGAACTATGATTACCGAGTGTCCTTGTTGTGGAAAAACGAAAGCCTCAAAGACAAACAGTTAATTAAGTAATGTTGTTTGATATTTGGTAAGAAGGGAGTATTAAGATTTACTGTGTATTTGGTAAAATTGTGGAAGGTAGTAAATGTAGCTTTGTGAAAGCCTCCCAGTAATTGAAACAGTCCAATTTAAAGTTTTGTGGACTTTCAAAGTTACCTATTGAATCACTGACTTTAAAGTAAAAGACTGTGGTAATAAAGACAGACAATAAACCATATTGAGGTTAGTTCCAAAAGTAAACATTACTAAAGTTTGGCTTGAAATATTCTTCTTAGTAAAGAGTTATTATGTAGTTTATTGACACAGTGCAAAAAGATGAATCATTGTTTTATAACTATGTTAATTTGTGTCTCATTGCAGTAAATGTTAAAAACTGTCAGTGCTGAAAGTTATATACCCATACTCGCTAAATTCTTGTTCCTCATATATGTTGAAAGTGCTTATTACCAGTGCAACAGAATCCATAGTTTGTCTATTGTGCTCACTGATAGAAAATTATTGACAGAAAGATCATTTTCTATGAAAACAGTAATTTGTTTTATTCAGAGGACAGTGAGGAATTGTTTGCTAGTGAACTCCTTTTTAATTTCATGTCGGGTAAAAAAGTATTTGGTAAAGAGGGACTAAATGCATGCCCAATTTTATAAGTCTACAGTAATCTTTAATAGTAATGTTACTGAAATTATTCTGTTTGACTAAGCCCTGAATGCAGATGTTTGTGTCATTATATGTTGTGTTTAGGCAAATAGCCTTGTTCTTCTTTAACTGTTAGCAATTTCTTTAACGTCAATATCTGCTGGTGATAGAGTTCATTGCACTGTCGTGTGATAAAGTATAGGCTGTGTCTGTCCATTAAAGTTACTCATATCTATTTTCTTGAACAAGAATGTTACTCATTCTCGTGCCTAATTAGGCTGGCGACCGTTTTCTTTATTCTTTGAACAGTGTACTTACGTAAAATATTGTTTGTTACTGTTTAAATATTTCCGTAATTGTGACTTTCACTTCCGATAAGCTACCTCCGGTAGGTACATCACGGTCAACAAAATTCCTTTCAGAGGGTAACACTACACTGTTGCTATGCACCATAATTGGTCGCCAATATACTTTCAGGATTTAAATAAAGAGCAGTGGTAGTGTTATGAGACGAGGTGGAAAGCGCGACTATTTTCAGCCCCACGTTCGCTGTATACTATGTTATACAGGACAGTTACCCAATCCCAAAAATGATTGGCCGTTGGTGAAGCCAACGAAAGAGTGATATGATCATAGGAGGACGGCGGAAGGCTTTGTGAACGTAGTACGCTCGCCATGTTCCCAGCGACGTTTTGTCACCATTACACACAGGAGCGACGCTGACAGCGATGAAACACTCAAACACAGCCAAAGGTTGGTTGTTCCCATCGTGGATGAGTCTGTGCTTAACTTGAAAAGCGCAGTCTGACATCTGCAAAAGGCCACGTACGCCGTTCTTTATAACAGGGATGGTATAACCGTTGGTAAGCGCTCACAGATTCGGACAGGAATCTCAACTGTGCAGCGCTTGTATGCTTGGATACAGTGCGCATAGCGGTAAAATGTCTCACAACAAGTGTGTCGTGTACGATTATTTTTAACAGCAAGCACGCCAGGGACAGAACTGTGAAGGAAGAAGGAATACAAAGCTCAGACAGAGCAAGAATGGGGAAGAAAACCGGTAGTATGCTCTCCAAAAGCACCATTTCGGCTTTCATGTCACTGGGTGTTGTACCAGATCTACCTGAATGGGGTTCATTGTTCTCTTATGTAAACAAGTGTGTCAGTTGCTCTTATGTAAACAAATCGCGCGTTTGGACGCTTGTTTTGTCTATTTATAACGTATTTAATGACTGTCATTTTTATTGCAATTAATGAACTATAACTGTCATTATAATTACCACAGTTTATCGGCGATATGTCGACCGAGTAGTCCCCTTGCGTTCATATTTACACATGTGTTCAACAACTGTCTTCATGTTGTGGTTGTGGTCTTCAGTCCTGAGACTGTTTTGATGCAGCTCTCCATGCTACTCTATCCTGTGCAAGCTTCTTCATCTCCCAGTACCTACTGCAACCTACATCCCTCTGAATCTGCTTAGTGTATTCATCTCTTGGTCTCCCTCTACGATTTTTACCCTCCACGCTGCCCTCCAATACTAAATTTGTGATCCCTTGATGCCTCAGAACATGTCCTACCAACCGATCCCTTCTTCTAGTCAAGTTGTGCCACAAACGTCTCTTCTCCCCAATCCTATTCAATACCTCCTCATTAGTTACGTGATCTACCCACCTTATCTTCAGCATTCTTCTGTAGCACCACATTTCGAAAGCTTCTATTCTCTTCTTGTCCAAACTGGTTATCGTCCATGTTTCACTTCCATACATGGCTACACTCCATACAAATACTTTCAGAAACGACTTCCTGACACTTAAATCTATACTCGATTTTAACAAATTTCTCTTCTTCAGAAACGCTTTCCTTGCCATTGCCAGTCTACATTTTATATCCTCTCTACTTCGACCATCATCAGTTATTTTACTCCCTAAATAGCAAAACTCCTTTACTACTTTAAGTGTCTCATTTCCTAATCTAATCCCCTCAGCATCACCCGATTTAATTTGACTACATTCCATTATCCTCGTTTTGCTTTTGTTGATGTTCATCTTATATCCTCCTTTCAAGACACTGACCATTCCGTTCAACTGCTCTTCCAAGTCCTTTGCTGTCTCTGACAGAATTACAATGTCATCGGCGAACCTCAAAGTTTTTACTTCTTCTCCATGAATTTTAATACCTACTCCGAATTTTTCTTTTGTTTCCTTTACTGTTTGCTCAATATAGAGATTGAATAACATCGGAGAGAGGCTACAACCCTGTCTCGCTCCCTTTCCAACCACTGCTTCCCTTTCATGCTCCTCGACTCTTACAACTGCCATCTGGTTTCTGTACAAATTGTAAATAGCCTTTCGCTCCCTGTATTTTACCCCTGCCACCTTCAGAATTTGAAAGAGAGTATTCCAGTTAACGTTGTCAAAAGCTTTCTCTAAGTCTACAAATGCTAGAAACGTAGGTTTGCCTTGAGTTTTGTCATGACTGGTTCTCCCAAGGCCATCAGTAGTTCTAATGGAATGTTGTCTATTCCCGGGGCCTTGTTTCGACTCAGGTCTTTCAGTGCTCTGTCAAACTCTTCACGCAGTATCGTATCTCCCATTTCATCTTCATCTACATCCTCTTCCATTTCCATAATACTTGTCCTCAAGTACATTGCCCTTGTATAAACCCTCTATATACTCTTTCCACCTTTCTGCCTTCCCTTCTTTGCTTAGAACTGGGTTGCCATCTGAGCTCTTGATATTCATACAAGTGGTTCTTTTCTCTCCAAAGGTCTCTTTAATTTTCCTGTAGGCAGTATCTATCTTACCCCTAGTGAGACAAGCCTCTACATCCTTACATTTGTCCTCTAGCCATCCCTGCTTAGCCATTTTGCACTTCCTGTCGATCTCATTTTTGAGACGTTTGTATTCCTTTTTGCCTGCTTCATTTACTGCATTTTTATATTTTCTCCTTTCATCAATTAAATTCAATATTTCTTCTGTTACCCAAGGATTTCTATTAGCCCTCGTCTTTTTACCTACTTGATCCTCTGCTGCCTTCACTACTTCATCCCTCAGAGCTACCCATTCTTCTTCTACTGTATTTCTTTCCCCCATTCCTGTCAATTGTTCCCTTATGCTCTTCCTGAAACTCTCTACAACCTCTAGTTTTTTCAGTTTATCCAGGTCCCATCTCCTTAAATTCCCACCTTTTTGCAGTTTCTTCAGTTTCAATCTGCAGTTCATAACCAATAGATTGTGGTCAGAATCCACATCTGCCCCTGGAAATGTCTTACAATTTAAAACCTGGTTCCTAAATCTCTGTCTTACCATTATATAATCTATCTGATACCTTTTAGTATCTCCAGGATTCTTCCATGTATACAACCTTCTTTTATGATTCTTGAACCAAGTGTTAGCTATGATTAAGTTATGCTCTGTGCAAAATTCTACAAGGCGGCTTCCTCTTTCATTTCTTCCCCCCAATGCATATTCACCTACTATGTTTCCTTCCCTCCCTTTTCCTACTGACGAATTCCAGTCACCTATGACTATTAAATTTTCGTCTCCCTTCACTACCTGAATAATTTCTTTTATCTCGGCATACATTTCATCAATTTCTTCATCATCTGCAGAGCTAGTTGGCATATAAACTTGTACTACTGTAGTAGGCGTGGGCTTCGTGTCTATCTTGGCCACAATAATGCGTTCACTATGCTGTTTGTAGTAGCTAACCCGCACTCCTATTTTTTTATTCATTATTAAACCTACTCCTGCATTACCCCTATTTGATTTTGTATTTATAACCCTGTAGTCACCTGACCAAAAGTCTTGTTCCTCCTGCCACCGAACTTCACTAATTCCCACTATATCTAACTTTAATCTATCCATTTCCCTTTTTAAATTTTCTAACCTACCTGCCCGATTAAGGGATCTGACATTCCACGCTCCGATCCGTAGAACGCCAGTTTTCTTTCTCCTGATAACGACGTCCTCCTGAGTAGTCCCCGCCCGGAGATCCGGATTTGGGACTATTTTACCTCCGGAATATTTTACCCAAGAGGACGCCATCATCATTTAATCATATAGTAAAGCTGCATGTCCTCGGGAAAATTTACGGCTGTAGTTTCCCCTTGCTTTCAGCCGTTCGCAGTACCAGCACAGCAAGGCCGTTTTGGTTAATGTTACAAGGCCAGATCAGTCAACCATCCAGACTGTTGCCCCTGCAACTACTGAAAAGGCTGCTGCCCCTCTTCAGGAACCACATGTTTGTCTGGCCTCTCAACAGATATCCCTCCGTTGTGGTTGCAGCTACGGTACGGCCATCTGTATCGCTGAGGCACGCAAGCCTCCCCACCAACGGAAAGGTCCATGGTTCATGGGGGGACTGTCTTCATAAAGATGATAATTTAGAATCCAAAACTAGTGTCTTCCCTCCCTCAACTAGAGCAGTTCACTTCTATTGGTCCTTCCCCCATCACCACCCCATAGTGTCCCCACAGTACTGAGACTGGCATTCTTAGTCTCTGCCTCACTCGAATGACAGTGTCAGCAGCAGCAGCAACAGCAGCTGTAAATTCAGATGGTATTGCAGATTTCCAGCGTACTATGGCAGCCAATTGTATTTGCAAATTTCCAGCGCAGTATTGCACCGAACGCTGTTTTCCTGCAATGTTTACGGTTTTGGGGTTATTCTACCGATTTTTTTATGAAAGCGCACACAGATAAAGGTTTCATTGCTACTTGACCGATTTTCCCCTGATTTTTAGGAAGATACATGTAAATATGGGTTTCGTGACTATTTTACCGATTTTTGAGGTCGACACACGCAAATATAGGCTGCGCTGATATTTTACAGATTTTCTCCCACTTTTCAAGAAACACATGTAAATACGTGGCTTTAAACGCTTAATAAATGTCAACACCAATGCGTGACGCTACTTACCGTTTAGGGGATTTCATTGCTGTTTCTCCAGCTTTCTCCCACTTTTCGTGAAGATGCACACACAGAACATCGCTAAATAACTTTTGCACCAACACTTCTGCTGCTGATAACACCACCACCAAGGGCAGGAAATAGGAGAACAGTGTACTTTATTCGAAAACAAACTAGATTATGGAGGAATTCTCTCATACTGCCTGGAACGCATCGTGTTGTGTAGCTGGCAGCTTCTGCAACGCTCTCACGCCCGTCATCACTTTCTACAGCACCGCCCACCACTGTCACCACACCTTCCTACCGTTGCTCGGCATGTGAGCTAATAACCCATACTTACGCCACTGCCAACGAGATAAGAATAGTACAGCTGTGCACTGCACTTAAAAACAAGCAAAACAATAGCTTCAGCACTGTGCTCAGTGTATTCCCACCGCACTGCAACACTCTGCGCTCTAGAGATCTCGTGTGTGTGAGACACCGTCTTGGCCAAGGGCCACTAGTAACAGCGTCAGCTGAAATAACGTAAGTGAGTACTTCCCCTACCTCTCTGCCATGAGCATAGAGACAGACACGCACTGTATGACATGCTGAGACAGGTCCCCATCGGCTGCCTGCAGAGCTCTTCCCTCACCCATGCAAAAGATTGTCCAGCTCTGCAGCCAAATCTCTATGAGGTGTTTCCACACATATCACGATTAAAAACAAGTAATGATCGTTTCGACCACTTTCTTTGCTGTAGCCCTATTTATTCAAACAGACTGCATAAACGAATAGGCATCCCTCCTGATTATTTGTGGTGCATTAACATATGCGTTTCACACCAACCTAGAATGTTAGCAGCTTACAACTCTTTGTTTAAAGCATACCTTTAACTGTGTTGCACTGAAAATGTCTACATATGACGCAAAAATGTCAAAGCCATAGTTTGTATCTCTTGTTTGGAAACAAATATCCTCCATTCACTTACAGTAGTTGCTTCTTATAACATTACGATGACAAAGTAAGATCCAGCAAGGGATCCTTCCTTCCATTTGTGCTCAGCAAGTTACATTATTTTCACAGTCAACTGCTAACCATTACTCTTTTTTACAGTCATTAATGTTTCCAGTTATGGAGTAGGGGAGAAACTGTCTTATTTTAGGTGTATTACCTACATTTATTTACATTCAGATCAACTATCAGTCCCTGCAGCGATCCCTCACAGGAATTTCTGCGGCTCGCTGTGACCTTCTTATAGACACATGCTGCATCTTGCATCTAAACAAATACCTTGCTAACCACTGGCCCGCATCTCGTGGTCGTGCGGTAGCGTTCTCGCTTCCCACGCCCGGGTTCCCGGGTTCGATTTCCGGCGGGGTCAGGGATTTTCTCTGCCTCGTGATGGCTGGGTGTTGTGTGATGTTCTTAGGTTAGTTAGGTTTAAGTAGTTCTAAGTTTTAGGGGACTGATGACCATAGCTGTTAAGTCCCATAGTGCTCAGAGCCATTTGAACCATTTTTGCAAACCACTGCACAATGCATGCCAGAGAATAAAACATGGCCGTATTTCTTCTGTCAGGTTATAATATATTGATCAGGAAAATTATATTCTGACATACTGTTCCAAACTATGTACAGTTATATGGACACACTCTTCTGCCAAACTTTTAGGTAACGAAACTTGAGCACAACAAAGACATAGGGACTGTGATGCTGACTGTGAAAGGCATGGTCCCCTATGGTCCAGGGTAGGTCCTTTATAGGGTTCTAACGTGGAGCCACCTTGTGTTGCATCTGGGATAGGACTGAAAGGTAGGTCAACCATGTGTTGTACCTGAGATAGGTCTCGACGTGCACTACATATAAAGTTTGGGATAGGCCTTAATGGTGGATTCACAACGCGTTATGTCCGAGATTAAGCTCGGAGGTGGGTCCACCACACATTATGTCTGCGATAAGGGATCCACTACATCATATGTGACTGAAGCCAGACCTATCAGCAGTAGGTTTGGGACAGATTGTGGTGGCAGCACTCCGTGGTCTGGCTGGTCGAGAAACATGACTGGGGGCCACTCTGTTGTCTGGATCCGACCTCACCACAGATGCTAGCTCCCATGTTTAAACGCAAGTCTCTCTCTCTCTCTCTCTCTGGCATGGTGGTTGTCTCTGGTGATGTTGGGCTATACGTGTGGAAGTGTAGTTTTGGTGGTAAAACTGTTTTCTGTTTGATAATTGTAACCTGTACAGAATAGAGATATGTCTGCATTCAAGTATTAAATCAGTATCATTGTGCAGTTCAATGTGTGATGTGAGGGGTACAGGTTCCGTAAATATAGAATATTTTGTGCAAGGCTGGCATCCTTTGATGCTTTATCATAAGCTTTTAAAGAATGTCCTCACAAAATAAGTGAAGCTGGATTCTTTTATATCGGTAACTGAGAACAAACCATGTGTTTCTGTTGTGGCAGTGGGTTGATAAGTTGCGAAGAAATGCACAATACATTGCCAAAACATGTCATGTCTTTTCCAAGTGTCTGCTTCTACAACGACATAGATACTCCGCCAGATGAATATATTAGGGTTGGATGGGAAGGTTTTAATGGACGAAATGTTGAAGGCACGTATACGGGGAAACGCGATATCATCCACGAAGGAGCGGCTTAAAAGACACATTTTCAGCTGATAGCAGCATGCCACACATACGTTTCACGAAATAATTACAACGAGAAAGACATTATTTCCATTCGCCAATCACTAATGGCGCAGGGGGAATGATAGCAGCAGAAGTTCTGGTCTCGGTGCGGTATCTCCATTGCATTGACAATTGTGTTATACATCATATTAAATGTGATGTACTTCCAAGCATGTGGCGTACAGTGGGTTGTGGAATATGTGTGTTCTATACTGGAGGTATAGGTGGGACTGTTAACAGCAGTAGGGTGCAGCAATTTGCAGAAGTTTCAGCGGTTTAAGTTTCCCTCTCTGTGATATCACTTTTATACAGGATGCTTCCGTAAGAGCGTGCAAGAATTTAACAGGTAATAGAGGATGCCTCACTGAACAATTTGAGGTAGGGAAACTGGGGTCGGAGAAGCCAATTTAAGGAGATGACAGGAATAAAATCACATTAATGAGTACTTTTTTAACACAATGAACGTACCATTTGTACTGTATCTTACAAAATGTGCTGAAACTGATGGTCGTCAACCTGAATGCAAGCACCACATCGGCGAACAAGATTCTGACGCAGTTTGACAAATATCCGTGGTATGCAGAATGAGATTTTCACTCTGCAGCGGAGTGTGCGCTGATATGAAACTTCCTGGCAGATTAAAACTGTCTCCTACCTTCTAAACTTTGCAGAAGCTCTCCTGCGAAGGTAGGAGACGAGGTACTGGCAGAAGTAATGCTGTGGGGACGGGGCGTGAGTCGTGCTTGGGTAGCTCAGATGGTGGAGCATTTTCCCGTGAAAGGCAAAGATCCCGAGTTCGAGTCTCGGTCCGGCACACAGTTTTAATCTGCCACGAAGTTTCATCAGTGGTATCCTTCGAATTCCATCTCCGTATCCACTGGGTTCTCATACACAAGTGATATCCACATAGGAAATAATCTAGGATATTCAGGTCAGGTGCCCTCGCACGCCACGGAATAGGACTTCCTCTTCCAATCCAGGTACCAGGTAATACTGCACCGGTACTGCTCCATCGTATTGTACTGTACGTCTCTGAATATCACTGAGTAATGAATGGGTCTGTCGTTGATTCATAGCACGTTCTGTCATGGGACAATATAAATACAATACAGCAGAGCCACCTGATGGACAAGTAAAGTAAACAAAATCTGCAGCATGACTTCCTGATAATCAGGCTCGTCCTCTTTGTTCCTTGCAGGAAATAAAGAATGTACATGTAAATAAACAGCACAGTACGTGTAAACTTGTACGCGTCTTAGTTGTAAATAAGTTGGAAGACAGTAATGCTAGAAAAAGTGGTAGACAAGTTGACTTCCATTTCTCCTTAAGCTGGCTTCTCCTGGCCCAGGTCCCCTACATCAAATTGTTCAGTGGAGCATTCTCTATGGCCTGTTACAGTTTCGCACGCTCTTACTGAGACACCCTGCTTAGCCAGTGACAAGTTGGGTATCGAGATGATCTTGTATCTGATGGAATAGTGTTATTTTTCATGATAGAAATCACCAGGTAAATCACGAAGTACCTAAACTGCAAACAATAGCATTTATAACGCAGAAAAATGGAAACCACCATAGGAATTACATACATGGATGTTCCAATAATCCTTAGGTGAACTGTATGTATACCAGGCAAATACAGTACACATTCCACCTACAATTCGTTAAACAGCCACGTAGACCCACAGTGCATTGTACTGAGACTTGTGGAATCTGTGTTTAGATGTAGGGCTGCAGCACGAGTAGCGATTTACAGGAAGACCTGCATAGGATAGATTGTTGAAGTAGGGACTAGTTCTTCTTTTATTGTGAGTAATATATTACTTTCTACGGCATACGTCTCACGAAATGACTGCAGTTAGAAACCGGCGCTAATACGAAAGTTTTCTTCTAACTTTTTAGCGAGGGTAGTAAAATCTTTTCTTATTCAGCGAGAAAAGGCAAACGAACACCTCTGCCGGGGGTCCATGCGCTTGGCGGTCGACGACACAGTCTCCTATGTCTTTGTTGTACTGGAGTTTCGTATTATTGAAGTTTGCGAGCAAATTGTTGGAATAGTACGTCAGAATATAATTTTCTCGATCAGTACGTTGGAGTCAGACTGAAAAGAAAAGCGATAATACTGCCATGTTGTACTCTCCGCCATGCACTGTGCAGCGGCTTGCATGGCATTTGTTTGGATGTAGTGTGATGCATTTGTCTACAAGAAGGTTGTAGTGAGTCGCAGAAAGACTTACGGACGATCGGTGCATGGACTGGTAGGTGACCTGAATGTAAATAAATGAATGTATTACACCTAAAACAAGACCGGCTATCCTCTACACTATCGGCGGGAACGTTAATTGACGTAAAAAAGTGCAGGTGTTGGTAGTTGACTCTGACCGTAATGTAACTGACTGCGTATAAATAAACGGGGCGATCCAATGCAAAGTTCGTGTGAAAGCTAACCTAATTTGGTCGTCGATCAGCGCTACATTGCTATCAGTTTGGCTTTAGGAAAGGCAAAGGCACCAAAGAGGCAATTCTGACGTAGCGGTTGGTAATAGAAGCAACATTAAAGAAAAACCAAGACACGTTCATAGGATCCGACAATGTAAAATGGTGAAAGATGTTCGAAATTCGGAGGAAAATAGGGGTAAGCTATAGGAAGAGACGGGTAATATACAATATGTACAAGAAAAAAATTGTTCAAATGGCTCTGAGCACTATGGGATTTCAGATCTATGGTCATCAGTCCCCTAGAACTTAGAACTACTTAAACCTAACTGACCTAAGGACATCACACAACACCCAGCCATCACGAGGCAGAGAAAATCCCTGACCCCGCCGGGAATCGAACCCGGGAACCTGGGCGTTGGAAGCTAGAACGCTACCGCACGACCACGAGATGCGGGCTATGTACAAGAGCCAAGAGAGAATAATAAGAGTGGACGACCAAGAACGACGTGCTCGAATTAAAAAGGAGATAAGACAGGGATGTAATCTTTCGCCCCTACTATTCAGTCGAAGAAGCAAGATGGAAATAAAAGGAAGGTTCAGGAGTGGAATTAAAATTCAAGGTAATCATGAGCGTATGGCATTGGTGGCCGGAAGACCCCTCGTGGGGTGGTTCGGCCGCCGCTCCACAAGTTCTTTAACGCCACTACGGCGACTTGCGAGTGAATGAGGATGAAAGACACACAACACCCAGTCATCTAGAGGCAGAGAAAATCCCTGACCCCGCCGGGAATCGAACCTCGTGTGCGGGAGGCGACAGCGCTACCGCAAGACCACGAGCCGCGGACAAAATTTATGGTGAAAGGGTGTCTATCAATGACACGATTCGATGATGTCATTGTTATCCTGAGTGAAAGTGAAGAAGATTTACATCTGCAGAATGTAGTGAACAATCTAATGAGTATAGTATGTGGACTGAGAGTAAATCGAAGAAAGTCGAAAGTAATGTGAAGTACGAGTAGCAGAAATGAGAACACAGCGAGAAACTTAACATCAGGATCGATGGTCACGAAGTAGATGAATTCTACTACGTAGGCAGCAGAATAAATGACGGACGGAGCAAAGAGAACATCAAAAGCAGACTAGCACTGGCAAAAAGGGCATTCCAGGTCAAGAGAAGTCTACTTATATCAATCACAGGCCTTAATTTGAGGAAGAAATTTCTGAGAATATACGTCTGGGGCACTGCATTGTAAGGTAGTGAAACATGGGCTGTGGGAAAACCGTAACAGAAGAGAATTGAAGCATTTCAGATGTGGTGTTACAGACGAATGCTGAAAATTAGGCGGAGTGCCAAGGTAAGGAATGAGGAGGTTCTGCGCAGAATCAGGGAGGAAAGGAACATATGGAAAACCTTTACAAGGAGAAGGGACAGTATGATAGGCCGTGTGTTAGTACACCAGGGAATAACTTCCATTGTACTTGAGCGAGCTGTAGAAGGAAAAAACTGTAGAGGAAGGCAGATATCGGAATACATCCAGTAAATAATTGAGGACGTAGGTTGCAAGTGCTACTCTGAGATGAAGAGGTTGGCACAAGAGAGGAATTCGTAGCGGGCCGCATCAAACCAGTCAGAAAACTGATGACTAAAATATATATGTATATGCGATAGATGATTGATGATGTAGAACGCAGTAGCTACGTTAAAGACAGTAGGTGACAGGTGACGTTGTTGGAGAACTCCTCAAACCTGCTTGTGGTTGATTTCTTAAAGGAAGTCAATTTCCTGCGTAGGCTACTCTTTTATTCTGAAACAGACAATTTATTTTATCAGAGTTTCGCTCTACCACTATACTTATGGGCACAACCATCTCAGATGTGAAACCCAAATGTAAGTTAGAAAAGGTGCAACCGTTATGCGAGTTTTGTCATTGTACTAGCATACTCACCACAGTAAATCTGTTTAGCATAACTGTTGACATGGAAATATACACTCCTGGAAATGGAAAAAAGAACACATTGACACCGGTGTGTCAGACCCACCATACTTGCTCCGGACACTGCGAGAGGGCTGTACAAGCAATGATCACACGCAAGGCACAGCGGACACACCAGGAACCGCGGCGTTGGCCGTCGAATGGCGCTAGCCGCGCAGCATTTGTGCACCGCCGCCGTCAGTGTCAGCCAGTTTGCCGTGGCATACGGAGCTCCATCGCAGTCTTTAACACTGGTAACATGCCGCGACAGCGTGGACGTGAACCGTATGTGCAGTTGACGGACTTTGAGCGAGGGCGTATAGTGGGCATGCGCGAGGCCGGGTGGACGTACCGCCGAATTGCTCAACACGTGGGGCGTGAGGTCTCCACAGTACATCGATGTTGTCGCCAGTGGTCGGCGGAAGGTGCACGTGCCCGTCGACCTGGGACCGGACCGCAGCGACGCACGGATGCACGCCAAGACCGTAGGATCCTACGCAGTGCCGTAGGGGACCGCACCGCCACTTCCCAGAAAATTAGGGACACTGTTGCTCCTGGGGTATCGGCGAGGACCATTCGCAACCGTCTCCATGAAGCTGGGCTACTGTCCCGCACACCGTTAGGCCGTCTTCCGCTCACGCCCCAACATCGTGCAGCCCGCCTCCAGTGGTGTCGCGACAGGCGTGAATGGAGGGACGAATGGAGACGTGTCGTCTTCAGCGATGAGAGTCGCTTCTGCCTTGGTGCCAATGATGGTCGTATGCGTGTTTGGCGCCGTGCAGGTGAGCGCCACAATCAGGACTGCATACGACCGAGGCACACAGGGCCAACCCCCGGCATCATGGTGTGGGGAGCGATCTCCTACACTGGCCGTACACCACTGGTGATCGTCGAGGGGACACTGAATAGTGCACGGTACATCCAAACCGTCATCTAACCCATCGTTCTAACATTCCTAGACTGGCAAGGGAACTTGCTGTTCCAACAGGACAATGCACGTCCGCATGTATCCCGTGCCACCCAACGTGCTCTAGAAGGTGTAAGTCAACTACCCTGGCCAGCAAGATCTCCGGATCTGTCCCCCATTGAGCATGTTTGGGACTGGATGAAGCGTCGTCTCACGCGGTCTGCACGTCCAGCACGAACGCTGGTCCAACTGAGGCGCCAGGTGGAAATGGCATGACAAGCCGTTCCACAGGACTACATCCAGCATCTCTACGATCGTCTCCATGGGAGAATAGCAGCCTGCAGTGCTGCGAAAGGTGGATATACACTGTACTAGTGCCGACATTGTGCATGCTCTGTTGCCTGTGTCTATGTGCCTGTGGTTCTGTCAGTGTGATCATGTGATGTATCTGACCCCAGGAATGTGTCAATAAAGTTTCCCCTTCCTGGGACAATGAATTCACGGTGTTCTTATTTCAATTTCCAGGAGTGTATATAGTGTAGTCATCGTCTTAAAATCAAATAGGATGCATATCAAGGAACTTACCAGCGCAACGGTATGTTTGTTAGTAAGAGAATTACTTTTATTGTTGTAAACATGGCCTTAACATTTTTATCTACTATGGCTGCGCGAAAATTTATTATGGATATCACTGCATGTTGGTTTTCCCGGCACTGAAGCTGTCACGTAGCTTGGTAATTCTCAAGGGGGTGACAATATCTAATTGCTATATAATGAAATGAAATGTTTATTTCAAAATGAAACAAGAGCCAAGTGCAAAAATGACTTCGCCTAGTAAAAACATTGCTGAAACCGCTTCTTATATTAGGCACAGGTATACTGTTTATAGCCGGCCGCTGAAGCCGAGCGGTTCTAGGCGCTTCAGTCCGGAACCATGCAGCTGCTACGGTCGCAGGTTCGAATCCTGCCTCGGCATGGATGTGTGTGATGTCCTTAGGTTACTTAGGTTTACGTAGTTCTAAGTCTAGGGGACTGATGACCTCATAATGCTGAGAGCCATTTGAATTTCTGCCTTTTTTTATACTGTTTATAGGCTTCACCTTCTAGATGGGCTATGAAAACTTAATTGTGGTTTACAACGATTACAGTTAAAACTGTAGAAAATAGCAACCATCTACTATGGTAGCGCGAATCTCTTAAGAGACACGCCATCACTTGTTGCTTTTTCCCAACACTGATGCGTGGAATATAATGAAATATTGTAAGTATAAAACTTTTTCTTGTAATGTAACTCAAAAACCTGAAACGAAGAGAATAAAGTCGATTGTGATATGGTACCGTAGAGAGTTGTTGAAAATTAGTTGAACTAAGAAGAAAGGAGGAGTTTCTGAACAGAATTGACGAGGAAAAGAGTACAAGGAAAATACTGACAGAAAGAAGGGGCAGGATGATAAGACATATCTTTTAAAGCATCAGGGAATAGCTTCCACAGTACTAGAGACCAATAGAGAGGAATACAGAGACTGGAATACATTCAATAAGTAAATGAGGTTGAGTGAAAGTGGTACTTCGAGATGAAGAGGTTGGCACAGGATAGGAATTCGTGGCTGGTCGCATCAAACCACTAAATAAGCGGAGTTATTGAACGCAGTTTTCCGAAATTCCTTCACCAGGGAAGACGAATGGAATATTCCAGAATTTGAAACACGAACAGCTGCTAGCATGAGTTTCTTAGAAGAAGATACCTTAGGGGTTGCGAAGCAACTCAAATCGCTTGACACTGGCAAGTCTTCAGGTCCAGATTGTATGCCGATTAGGTTCCTTTCAGATTACGCCGATACAATAGCTCCCTACTTAGCAATCATATACAACCGCTCGCTCACCGATAGATCTGTACCTGCAGATTGGAAAATTGCGCAGGTCGCACCAGTGTTTAAGAAGGGTAGTAGGAGTAATCCATCGAACTACAGACCTATATCATTGACGTCGTTTTGCAGTAGGGTTTTGGAGCATGTACTGTATTCAAACATTATGAATCACCACGAAGGGGACGATCTATTGACACGTAATCAGAATGGTTTCAGAAAACATCGTTCTTGTGCAACGCAGCTAGCTCTTTATTCGCACGAAGTAATGGCCGCTATCGACAGGGGATCTCAAGTTGATTCCGTATTTCTAGATTTCCGGAAAGCTTTTGACACCGTTCCTCACAAGCGACTTCTAATCAAGCTGCGGGCCTATATGGTATCGTCTCAGTTGTGCGACTGGATTCGTGATTTCCTGTCAGGAAGGTCGCAGTTCGTAGTAATATACGGCAAATCATCGAGTAAAACTGAAGTGATATCAGGTGTTCCCCAGGGAAGCGTCCTGGGACCTCTGCTGTTCCTGATCTATATAAATGACCTGGGTGACAATCTGAGCAGTTCTCTTAGGTTGTTCGCAGATGATGCTGTAATTTACCGTCTAGTAAGGTCATCCGAAGACCAGTATCAGTTGCAAAGCGATTTAGAAAAGATTGCTTTATGGTGTGGCAGGTGGCAGTTGACGCTAAATAACGAAAAGTGTGAGGTGATCCACATGGGTTCCAAAAGAAATCCTTTTGAATTCGATTACTCGATAAATAGTACAATTCGCAAGACTGTCAATTCAACTAAGTACCTGGGTGTTAAAATTACGAACAACTTCAGTTGGAAAGACCACATAGATAATATTGTGGGGAAGGCGAGCCAAAGGTTGCGTTTCATTGGCAGGACACTTAGAAGATGCAACAAGTCCACTAAAGAGACAGCATACACTACACTCGTTCGTCCTCTGTTAGAATATTGCTGCGCGGTGTGGGACCCTTACCAGGTGGGATTGACGAAGGACATCGAAAGGGTGCAAAAAAAGGGCAGCTCGTTTTGTATTATCACGTAATAGAGGAGAGAGTGTGACAGATATGATACACGAGTTGGGATGGAAGTCATTAAAGCAAAGACGTTTTTCGTCGCGGCGAGATCTATTTACGAAATTTCAGTCACCAACTTTCTCTTTCGAATGCGAAAATATTTTGTAGAGCCCAACCTACATAGGTAGGAATGATCATCAAAATAAAATAAGAGAAATCAGAGCTCGAACAGAAAGTTTTAGGTGTTCGTTTTTCCCGCGCGCTGTTCGGGAGTGGAATTGTAGGGAGATAGTATGATTGTGGTTCGATGAACCCTCTGCCAAGCACTTAAATGTGAGTTGCAGAGTAATCATGTAGATGTAGATGTAGATGTAATGACACCCACCCGAAAAAGAGAAGCTTGATAACGCCCTAGGGGGTGAAACTAGGTAATTGCTAAATACAAAATTTAAGTATTTATCTCAAAATACAATAATGGTCTACGTATGGAAAGGGAAGAAATTTACATGGCTTTGGACCAATACACAAAAAATACATGGAACCAGATGTCAGAAAAACAGAGACATCTATTGGTTCTGCTAAGAAACCGCTCAGGTGTCCCTAAATGGAACTTGTTGACCGTAGCTGAAGTATCGGCATTGAAAATGTATCTAGTTAATGTGGTTATACAAGGAGATTTCAGAATGTAAGTTACGCATGTCGTTCCACGCTAATAAAATTGTGCAACAAGAGAGGCCCTTTGTCAGAAGAAAGCACAGGTCTTGGGTTTGCTACAGGCATGCTATGATATGGTTGCTTGCACATGCTGCAACATACATAAGCATAACATACCATCGAGTAACAACATACACCATGTGATCAAAAGTATCCGGACACCTCGCTGAAAATGACTTACAAGTTCATGGCGCCCTCCATCGGTAATCCTGGAATTCAATATGGTGTTGGCCCACCCTCCGCCTCGATGACAGCTTCGACTCTTGCAGGCACACGTTCAGTCAGGTATTTGAAGGTTTCTTGGGGAATGGCAGCCCATTCTTCACGGAGTGCTGCACTGAGGAGAGGTATCGATGTAGATCGGTGAGGCCTGGCAAGAAGTCAGCGTTCCAAAACATCCCATTAGTGTTCTGTAGGATTCAGGTCAGGACTCCGTGCAGGCCAGTCCATTACAGAGATGTTGTTGTCGTGTAACCACTCCGCCACACGCCGTGCATTACGAACAGGTGCTCGATCGTGTTGAAAGATGAAATCGCCATCCCCGAATTGCTCTTCAGCAGTGGGAAGCAAGAAGGTGCTTAAATCATCAATGTTGGTCTGCGCTCTGATAGTGCCACAAAAACTACCATCGGTGCAAGCCCCCTCCATGAAAAACGCGACCTCACCATAACACGACCGCCTTCGAATTTTACTGTTGGCACTATACACGCTGGCAGATGACGTTCACCGGGCATTCGCCATACCCACACCCTGCCATCAGACCGCCACTTTGTGTACCGTGATTCATCACTCGACACAACGTTTTTCTACTGTTCAATCGTCCAATGTTTACGCTCCTTACACCAAGTGAGGCGTCGTTTGGCATTTACCAGCGTGAAGTGTGTCTTATGAGCAGCCGCTCGACAATGAAATCCAAGTTTTCTCACCTCCCGCCTAACTGTGGTAGTACTTGCAGTGGATCTTGATGCAGTTTGGAATTCCTGTGTGATGGTCTGGATAGATGTCTGTCTATTACACATTACGACCCTCTTCAACTGTCGTCGGTCTCTGTCAGTCAACAGACGAGGTCGGTCTTTACGCTTTTGTGCTGTACGTGTCCCTTCACGTTTCCACTTCACTATCACATCGGAAACAGTGGACCTAGGGATGTTTAGGAGTGTGGAAATCTCGCGTACAGATGTATGACACAAGTGACACCCAATCACGTGTCCACGTTCGAAGTCCGTGAGTTCCGCGGAGCGCCCTATTATGCACTCTCACGATGTCTAATGACTAGTGAGGTCGCTGATATGGAGTACCTGGCAGTAGGTGGCAGCACAATGCACCTAATATGAAAAACGTATGTTTTTGGGGGTCTCCGGATACTTTTGATGACATAGTGTATGTTGACTGTTTATCACACATGGGGTGTAATGGGTATAAATGCAGAGATTTTTATATGTGCTGCCTTAACAAGTACATACAACAGGATGGTGGTTGTTTCTTCTCTGTGTCGAACAGTCTTCTCACAAAGACGTCACAAAGTTCAAAACCTGTTTTCTGCATGGCCATAACTGCACCGTTATGCGGTTTACGACTGCCATTATGGACTTGCCGTTTTGCCCACATGTGTCAACACTTCAACACCTGACCTGCTGCCCGGGCGAAAATAACTGTTAATGGCCTGCTCTTGCTACACGGAGTTAGAGGTACTACCCTACATAAGAACATACTACTCTTAATAGCTGTAGCTATTAGTCTGCAAATGAAGTAAATACTGATGTAATGTTGCTCAGTGCACCGTCCTCAGTCACCAACAGAAATATCTGCACTTAAACCGTTACATCCTGCATTTAGAAAACGAACACTGAAAGATCACGACGTATCCTACGTATACAGAAAATTTCGGCAACATGCTAAGAATGATGAATACGACTCAAATACAACAACGAAAAGAAAAAGATTATGATTAACTGCTGGTAGTGATCATAATGTGAAAAAAACTGAAACTTTTTTATTTTTTGTGTGCCACATGATGTTGATAAATTGACCAGAAACTATTAAAAATTATTTTTATAAAAATAAACAGGTTCATCAAGGAGCGTGAATGAAATGATGTGGCAACTGGAAACGTATCTCAAAGTTGGAGTACACAGGACTGTACGATTTCTGTGAGCAAAACGTCTAAATTGCACGTAGATTCACCACGAGATTCTGTCAGTACATGGAGCTAATGCAATGTCGCGGACAGCTGTAGTGAAATGGTGCCAACAGTTTCACCACGGCCGCATAGAGGTGGGTAATGATGGTCGGGCAGGAAATCCATCGACATCGCCCACAGAAACCAATTCCGGGGAATCGATGAACTGATTCGCAGCAATCTCAGATTTTCCAACGATGAGGACATTCACTAGAGGTTCTCGAATGGTTCCGTGAGCAAGGGTCGGATTTCTACTGTCGAAGAACTGAACGATCTGAAGAGCGTTGCAACCGTTGCTAACAGAGACTTGCTGACAGTTTTAAAATAGAGTCATGCATGTGGGTCACTTTGAAGAGCAGTGCAGCATTCGATAAAAGTTACTTGGTCTACCTTAATAAGGCGGAATTTGCTTTCTGGACTCCTCTCGTATAATGATGTCAGAGATGCGAAGCAACTGTCAGTAAGAGAACAGACTAGAGTTTAAAACTGTCGTAGGCTACCGTACAGCATCGTAAGTAACCGTACACTACAGTAATTTGCCTTGTAGCTTTGGTGAATTAAGGTCGTAGTCCCGTTAGCTGTACGTTATGTGTGTTACATGCCCATTGGGCATCACCTCCTTTCGATCGCTTTGATTGCATATGCGATCAGTGTTCAACTGGAAACTGGAAGCGGGGAATCATCTAGAAACTTAGTGTAGATATACATTAAAGAGCCAAAGAAACTGGAACACACGCCTAATATCTTGTAGAGCCCCCGCGAGCACGCAGAAGTGCCGCAACACGATAGTCTGAAGTAGTGCTGGAGGGAACTGACACCATGAATACTGCAGAGCTGTCCATAAATACGTAAGGGTCCGAAGGGGTGAATATCTCTTCTGAGCAGCATTTTGCAAGGTATCCCGGATACATTCATATCTAGGAGGTTTGATGGCCAGAAAAAGTGTTTAAACTTAGAAGGTTGTTCCTGGAGCCACTCTGCAGCAATTCTGGACTTGTGGGGTGTCGCATTGTCCTGCTGGAAGTGTCCAATGGACATGAATTGATGCAAGTGATCAGAGAGGATGCTTACGCACGTATCAGCTGTCAGAGTTGTATCTAGACGTGTCAGGGGTCCCATATCACTCCAACAGCACACACCGCACACCACTACAGAGCCTCCACCAGCTTGAACAGCCCCTGATGACAAGTAGGGTCTATGGATTCATGAGGTTGTCTCCATACCCGTACACGTCCATCCGCTCGATGCAATTTGAAACGAGACTCGTCCGACCAGGCAACATGTTTCATGTCATCAACAGTCCAATGTCGGTGCTGACGGGTCCAGGCGAGGAGTAAAGCTTTGTGTCGTGCAGGGGTACACGAGTTGGCCTTCGGCTCCGAAAGCCCATATCGATGATGTTTGGTTGTTTGATTCCCACGCTGGCATTTGTTGATGGCCCAGCACTGAAATCTGCAGTAATTTGTGGAAGGGTTGCACTTCTGCCACGTTGAACGATTCTCTTCAGTTGTCGTTGGTTCCGTTCATGCAGGATCATCGCAGCGATGTCGGCGATTTGATGTTTTACCGGATTCCTGATATCCACGGTATATTCATCAAATGATCGTGCGGGAAAATCCCCACTTCATCGCTACCTCGGAGACGCTGTGTTCCATCGCTCGTGCGCCGACTGTAACACTATGTTCAAACTCACTTAAATTTTGGTAACCTGCCATTGTAGCAGCAGTAACCTATCTAACAACTGCGCCAGACACTTTTTGTATTATACAGGCGTTGACGACCGCAGCGCCGTATTCTGCCTGTTCACATATCTGTGTATTTGATTACGCATGCCTATACCAGTTTCTTTGGCGCTTCAGTATACAAAGGGGTGGATAACTTGCGGAACATTTTTGTTATACATAGCTATCGTCTTGTCTGTTACTTAAATATAAACAGTATTTATAGCAAAATTGAAATTGGCATTTTTCATTCAGGTTTTATTGGAAAGTCGTTGATTTCTGTTATGAAATCGTCGGATGTTGGAGTAAAAATTGGTTCAAATGGCTCTGAGCACTGTGGGACTTAACATCCGAGGTCCTCAGTCCCCTAGAACGTAGAACTACTTAAATCTAACTAACCAAAGGACATCACACACATCCATGCCCGCGGCAGGATTCGAACCTGCGACCGTAGCGGTAGCGCGGTGCCATACTGAACCGCCGAGAAACGCTCGGCCATACCGGCCGGCGCAGTAAAAATAAAAAACAAAGAACAATATAGATTTATCATAGAGGTCCAGAAAGCGCAATTTCCTCAAAAAATGTAAAATAAAAACACGCAAAACAAAAACACATCAAACAAAGGCTTTAGCACATCAGTGGGCTTATATAACACACGTGTCTGTGACTTAAACAATTTTCTCACTTATCAATTATAACAACAAGCTTTTGTCTTTGATCGTGATGAACAAATGGTTCAAATGGCTCTGAGCACTATGCGACTTAACTTCTGAGGTCATCAGTCGCCTAGAACTTAGAACTAATTAAACCTAACTAACCTAAGGACATCACACACATCCATGCCCGAGGCAGGATTCGAACCTGCGACCGTAGCGGTCGCTCGTTTCCAGACTGTAGCGTCTAGAACCGCACGGCCACTTCGGCCGGCCGTGATGAACAACGTCATATTGAGTACAAAGTAACTACAACAACGATGTATATTGTTGTGTGTTTGAACATGTAAACTGTACTTCCATCAAAAGTAAAAAATTTGCTTACAATAAAAGAGCAAAAGTTACGCGAGCAGCTATTTGTTTTCTTTTACGTGGAAAATGCAATTACATTTTGTAAGGATATAAAATACACAAAGGAGTAACACTGAATGACATGCTGTTCTAATTACGTGGAAAACGTAGAAACAAACAAATGAGAAACGAGGAGAAGTCGTCGGCTACCATTTCCTCTCTCACATATTCCTTTATGTTTCTTTCGCTACCAATGCTACCAATACTACCGGCAATCCTACCATTTAATACGTCATTTGTGTACTGAACCAAAGCTGCCGAAGCATAGTACTGGTAGAGCGCAGCTCTAGAACAGACGAAACAGAGCAATCTCACTCACTAAAGTTGGACAGGCAATAACGAGGTGTCGAGTGTTGCGAAGCTCTTATCGTGACAGCTGGTGAAATTCCAGAAGAGGTGTAGAGTTGGGCCGCGCCATCAGGTGCGCATTTTTCTCCGTGTCGCGTGTTGGTGTCGAGTACGCAACAGGCGGTCGGCTCGCGTGTCCTGTAGGCCTGAAGGGTCACGATAAGGCTGCCTGCACCTGCGCTGACGGACGGCCGCTGTCGCAACCCACGCCGCACCTGTTGCAAAACCTGATCGGCGGCGTGCAGCCTAAATGAAGATTCGACGGCCGCCGCCGTAGCGTGTACACAGACACCGCCTTTGGAGTCTGATGGGCGTTGAACTAGGTGACCTGCATTCGAACGCAGTAACTGCACTTGCAGCTGCAGCAACAGCACTCTGTTGGCATTTTTCGTAGCAACTTTCTAATCGTAGTGGCAACGGTTTAGTCAGAACGCAACAAATTTCAGATACCAGAAACATAGGATCCACTGGGTTTTACTGCTGTAATCATTTTCTTTAAATTTAAGATTGCACACAGGTTCGGCGCAGACGTTTTTCAGCAGATTTTATTGACGCCTGGAGGTTCAAAAATGGTTCAAATGGCTCTGAGGACTATGGGACTTAACTTCTGAGGTCATCAGTCCCCTAGAACTTAGAACTACTTAAACCTAACTAACCTAAGGACATCACGCACATCCATGCCCGAGGCAGGATTCGAATCTGCGACCGTAGCGGTCGTGCGGTTCCAGACTGTAGCGTCTAGAACCGCTCGGCCACCCGGGCCGGCGGGAGGTATTAATTCTTTTGACGAAGGTCATATTGTAGACGCTACACGCAGCAGAGAAGTTTTGGATTGGGAAAGACGTTGTGCAAACATTTTAAAACATCGAAATATAAACATTTATTTGCTCCAGAAAATAAATCCAAATATAGTTGTTAACAGTGCTTAGAAAGCAGTACACAAAGCTCTTTCATATTGCCCTTCACCTCTGTTTACTTCTCTAGTTGCGAAATAATCTAGCAAACTGCTTTCATAACTCTTAATGGCGGCTTGTTGAAACATTCGTGTTTTTCGTCTTCTTTTACTGTTGCGATACGTGGACCAAAAAAGAACTAATGTGTCCGTTATTGAGCAAATCAATATCTCCATGCGCCTTTCTTCTCGTGTCATCCAAAAAATTCTTCTGCTCTCTGGCTCTGTTGGGGAAGAGATGGAGAAAATCTAGAGAAAATAATCATGGTGTGAAAGATCCAGGGCACGCGACAGAGGGGGAAGACGGGGGGCGAACGGGAAGCAGGTGGATAGATCAAATCATGATTTCTATTTCACCTCTTAAGGAGACTCTAAGAGAAGCTGGTAACCGTCGAAGATGGAGATTGGAGACGCTTGGTTCATGAGGTTACGACTAGTGATGGTGATGATGATGATGTTGATACGTGTAGTGAACCTGTTCTTCGCCGGCCGAAGTGGCCGTGCGGTTAAAGGCGCTGCAGTCTGGAACCGCAAGACCGCTACGGTCGCAGGTTCGAATCCTGCCTCGGGCATGGCTGTTTGTGATGTCCTTAGGTTAGTTAGGTTTAACTAGTTCTAAGTTCTAGGGGACTAATGACCTCAGCAGTTGAGTCCCATAGTGCTCAGGGCCATTTGAACCATTTTTTTTTTGAACCTGTTCTTCATTTTCCATCCATTAAGAAATTTACTGGGGCTGTGGACCTATATATAAAAAATACTTAGGTTTAATTTCCGAAACAACAAATATATGAGTTGGTTTTGCTGAGTTTGTTTCGTTTGTAACTGATATTGTGTCTCTTTCTTGAGAGGATATTTGTAAGAATTCCAAACAACCATCGTATTCTGAAGTGAATACAAGCAAGAAGTGGAATAAAGAGTAAATATCAAGAATAGCGGAAAATCCATCAACAAAAGCAGGCCCTGTTGTAACAGTTACATGGTCATGTGACGCCATCAACCTGTCAATGCATTCTCACAGAGAATCCTTGAAGTGACATTTCGTTCTAGTCCCTCACGCAACTGTTGGGCTGAATGACGCCATTTGAAATACTTTGGGTCTAGGATAAAAAGTTCTGTGTTAACTTGTGGCGTCAAGTTCGGATAAAATCCGAAGCTTTCTGTGAACTCCTCCATCAGCGTCGTCTGCAGGTAAGGTTTTAATACGAATTTGACGTGGCAAATTAATCGAGAACTTTTCATCAGAGACTCCATCACGAAAGACTTCGTAGCCATGTTATGCAATATTTTGACGTAACAATCTACATCACTGAATAGCGTGTTTCAAAGTCTTCTGAATGATAACATATTTATAAGCAGAGCTCAGCTGAAACAATTAATCTGTACCCAATTGTCAATGGAATATGTGATCATGATGAAAAATTAATGCAAATAAACAATAAGGCACCTTACAGCTCTGAGGCAGCTCCATACAATGGAGTGAAGCTTATTAATGAGAACAGGATACAACGTTTTAAGAGTTATTTCGAAGTAGTGCTTGGGATAATGTATATGGAGAAAGAGAGCCTAATGTCAGATTCAATTTATTCCATGGTAAATTTTTGTCAATATTTGAAAGTTGCTTCCCTAAAAAATTATTGGGAAGATCCATAAAAAATAGGTAGCTGTGGATAACTAAGAGCATTCAAATCTCATTTAAGAGGAGGAGGGAAACTTATACATTCATCAAGATCTGACATTGCATACATACAAGAAAAAAATACTGTAGTGTCCTAAGGAAAGTTATTAAAATATCCAGAAGTTTGGTACTGATAGAAATAAATAATGCAGATAATAAACGAAAAACTATATTGGGACAGTGCCGATTGGTCGACAGGACAGCTAGTCGGTGTACAGGACACTAAAACAATTAAAGTAAAGCCTGATAATTCACAAGCTGCAAGTACTTTTAACAATCACTTTCTAAACGTACCAGCAAAACTGGGATTAAACGGTTTAGTTGAAGCAGTAAGAGAATATATTCAAAATGTCATTCCACAAAACTTTAACCAACAAGAAGTAAGCCAAAAGTGCTTCACTGAAATTATTAAATGCTAAAGATTCTAAAAAAGCTCATGTGATGGAATGTCACACAGAATTCTGAAAAGTTGTTCCAACTTAATAAGTAACTTCTTTAGTGATATGTGCAAAACACCAGTGTCACAGAGAATTTTTCCTGGCAGGTTAAAATATGCAATTATTGTTTAACCTCTGCACAAGAAAGGTGACAAGACACACTTAAACAGTTATCATAAAATTTCCTTACTGACATTTTCCAAACTATTCGAAAAAGTAGTGTACTTGAGAACAGTCTCACACGTAAGCGAAATAACAGAGCATATCACATTTTGGATTCTAGAAGAATTGCTGGACTGAGAGTACTTTTGATACATGCACTCATCAAATATTACATGGCTTAAATAATAAAATATTGCCAGTTAGTACATTTTGTGACCTTTCCAATGCATCTGATTCTGTACATCATGCTACTTTCTTAGAAAAACCCAGGTTTCATAGAACTAATGGCTTTACACATTGCTGGTTTCAATCATACTTAACAAACAGCATACAAAAGTTTGCGCTGAATAATTCAGGCAATGTCAGAAGAGTAAGAAATTTTATTGACTGGTGAGAAATCACAAAGGGAATCCAACGGCGCTCAATTTTCGGTCCACTTCTATTCCTTATTGAGGCGTGCTGCGGCTCGTGTTGGTGCTGTCTGTAGATTTCCGCCCTCTGTTGGAGGTCAGACGGTATCGTTTAGTTGGCGTGTTTGCAGTTGTTTGTCTTCTTCTCGTGTTGACTGGCGTCCCTAGGTTTTGCAAGCGTTGCCTGTCCGCTAGTGGCAGCAGCGGCGGTTATCCATATTTAGTACTGTTCCCCTATCTTTGGGGCGACGTCGTTGTTTTTCCAGGTCGTCTGAGAGGGCTGTGCGGTTGGGATCTCAGGAGGAGCCAGGTCCGCGCAGTGCCAGAACACAGCGGGACTGCTGGCGGCATGCATGGACTGTCGGATGGAAGGGCTGTGGTCACGAGGGTGCACAACCTCGTCGTAAACCGAATCAAGCAAGCTTTAAGATGAGTGCATTTCAATTCAAAAAAATGGCTCTGAGCACTATGGGACTCAACTGCTGAGGTCATTAGTCCCCTAGAACTTAGAACTAGTTAAACCTAACTAACCTAAGGACATCACAAACAACCATGCCCGAGGCAGGATTCGAACCTGCGACCGTAGCGGTCTTGCGGTTCCAGACTGCAGCGCCTTTAACCGCACGGCCACTTCGGCCGGCTTCAATTCAAGTAGAGAAACCTCCACCATTGTGAGATCTCGCGATTCTCCAGTGACTTGGGTTCGTGTTGCTGTTCGTAGTGTTGCCGAGGCGAAGAGCAGCGAGTGGTGTGCTTGGGGAAGGCAGATCTGATTAGATTTCCTCGACTTCTTATTACTATTTACTGCATTCAACTTGTTACAATTTGTTAAGTTCAACCAGTGGTAATTTTTCTTGCCTGGTGGCCGCTAACGTCCCAGTTACCTGCCCTTTGGGTTAGTGTATGTAACAGCAGTGTACGTTTCCTCGCCTTGCCGCTGCTGTCCGGTAAGGCGTGTAGTTTTGACGGCTTTCTTCATTCTAGGCCGGTTGGTGATTCTTCTGCTCTGGTGGTAGTGATTCCTTTCTCGTTCTGGGGGCTCTAAACACAGTATTCTGCGGTCATAGTGCAGACGACCGGTTCCGGCTTTGGTGTATTGTTCCATCGTTGCATTTGGTTTATCGGACGTCAGGTAGCTTCAGCAATATTATCATTAGTCATTCGTTGGACTGTCACTAGTCTGAGTTACCATCTTGTGAAGTGAATGCAACTCTTGGCTGCCTATCTCATCGCTTGCGGAAGTGTTTGTTGCCGGACCTTCTCAGAGGTCGATTCCTGGAGCACCGTGGCCCCTTGGTTCTTGTAAGACATGTGTACTCTAAAAGGAGGTCTGATGGCCAGTAGTTCAGTGTAACGCTCCTTCAGTCCACGCCTTCTGCGGGTATAATCTGCCTCAGTATCCTTTAAGGAACTTATGTACTGGTCCTTGTGTTTTATTATTGTATGTCCGCCCCCGGTAGCCGAGTGATGCCGGCACGGTAGCTCAGCGTGTTCGGTCAGAGAGCTGGTTGGCCTCTGTAATAAAAAAACTGAGTGGAAGGATCAACAAACGAACTTGACCAGATGTTATGTGACGTCCGCAACGACCAAACACAATGATCAACAACGAACAAAATGAAAAAAGAAGTGGTCAGCGCGACAGAATGTCAATCCTAAGGGCCCGGGTTCGATTCCCGGCTGGGTCGGAGATTTTCTCCGCTCAGGGACTGGGTGTTGTGTTGTCCTAATCACCATCATTTCATCCCCATCGACGCGCAAGTTGCCGAAGTGCCGTCAAATCGAAAGACTTGCACCAGGCGAACGGTCTACCCGACGGGAGGCCCTAGTCACACGACATTTTTTTTAGTATTGTATTATTTATTACAATGCCTTGTAATGCCTACACTAAAGGTGATATATGTCTAGTTAATAGTTCTGGGCCCTTCTGGAATAAATCTAGCAGTGTGGTGTTCAGTGGATGTTAAGGGTTGTGTTAAAAAGTTTAGCATCATCTTATTTCACCCGTTTGGTGATCAGTTACTCGTTTTTCTTTTTAATTAACCTTTGCGATTGTATTTGCTGTTTCACAGCAGGTTTCTAAATTTTTTACATTATTGCCGTTCCTGGCGTGTAAGGCCATCAGCCGTGATTGTGGTGATTTGCCTTAAAATTCTAATTTGGTTCAAATGGTTCAAATGGCTCTGAGCACTATGCGACTTAACTTCTGAGGTCATCAGTCGCCTAGAACTTAGAACTAATTAAACCTAACTAACCTAAGGACATCATACACATCCATGCCCGAGGCAGGATTCGAACCTGCGACCGTAGCGGTCACGCGGTTCCAGACTGAAGCGCCTTTAACCGCACGGCCACACCGGCCGGCTTATAATTTGGTATTTGTATTTTAGCAGTAAGCCTTAAAGCCTATTTACTGCCATTTTTGGCATCTGATGCCTTCTGCTGTGTTTGTAGCGACTTGCCTTTAATACACTGCTGGCCACCGTAAATGCAACACCCTGAAGGAAGCATCCGAATCGAGTGAAATTTACACCATGAGTTTGCAGCGATGAGATATGCAACTGATTAGAATTTCAGCGCAGACGCACATCACGCGCGCCTGTGGCGCCACCTCATACCGCCATTTAAGGCTTGGCGATTTCGACGAGTGTACGTTCGGCACGTGTGTTTACCTTGTGGTTGTTTCACAAGACGATCAGTTATGCCTCGTAGACAACAGCGAACATCTTTTGATCGAGTTCGACAGAGGAAGGATAGTGGCTTACCGAGATTGTGGATTATCATACAGAGAAATCGCTAGTCGTGTTGGACGAAACCAAACAACTGTAATGCGGATATGTGACCGTTGAATGCAGGAGGGTACGACGGACCGACGTGGTCGATCGCATTCACGTCGGTGCACCACTGCACGTGCTGATAGGCAAATTGTGCGCATGGCAGTGACGGATCGCTCAGTGACATCCCGAACCATAGCACAGCACATTGCGTCTGTAACGCATCATCCAGTGTCTGCGCGTACCATTCGACGCCGTTTACAGCAGAGTGGTCTGTCCGCAAGACGTCCATTGCTTCGTCTACCATTGACGCAGAACCACAGACGTCTCCGTCGCCAATGGTGTGATGACAGACGGATGTGGACGGCAGAATGGAATGACGTTGTTTTTACTGACGAGGCACGCTTCTGTCTGCAGCACCACGACGGTCGGATTCGAGTGTGGAGACACCGTGGGGAGAGGATGCTGGACAGCTGCATTATGCACCGCCACACTGGACTTGCACCGGGTATTATGGTATGGGGCGGTATTGGATATTACTCTCGCACGCCTCTAGTACCCATTGCCGGTACGTTAAATAGCCGGCGCTACATATCCGAGGTGCTGGAGCTAGTTGTCCTTCCTTACCTTCAGGGCTCGGCCACAGCCATATTTCAACAGGATAATGCGCGACCACACGTGGCACGCATTGTCCAAAGGTTCTTCGTCAATAACCAGATTGAATTGCTTCCCTGGCCGGCTCGCTCTCCGGATCTTTCGCCGATAGAAAACATGTGGTCCATGGTTGCTCAACGAGTGATCCAGATTACATCCCCAGCTGCCACACCAGATGATCTTTTGCAACGTGTGGAAGCTGCTTGGGCTGCTGTACCCCAGGAACACATCCAACGTCTCTTTGACTCAATGCCGAGACGTGTGGCAGCGGTGATCTCCAACAATGGCGGCTACTCTGGCTACTGATTCTGGCAGGAACCACATGTCACAGACGTCTGTAAACGTTATCATTTGATACTTGGTCAACATGTTATCTACAAAATAAATTTTGTTGTGCTACCTCTTGTCTTTCTTGGTGTTGCATTTACGGTGGCCAGCAGTGTATTTCAATACCTGTAATTTGTAAGTTGCAGCGAGTTTTAAACAACACTTAATTTATTGCCATTCCTGGCGTGTAAGGCCTTCTGCCCAGATCACAGTGGCTTGCTTTTAAAACATTATCTGCTGTATCTGTATTTAATGGTGATTTGCTAAACTGTAATTCACTGAAAACACTATTATTTAGACAGTTGTTTATTTCTTCATTAATAACGTGTGGTATTTTTGTATTTATTGTTGAGTCTGGAATTACTGGTTAAATATAAATTGTGTGTAACTGTAAAAGGCAACCAATCGTAACTGATTACGGGCCCGTCCACAATCGTAACCGAATCCTGCCTTCCCTTGACTACCAGGTTTCACTTATATAGGTATATGACCTTCCACTTAACAGTCAACAGGCAGAATTGATGCTTTTTGCGGATGATATTAATGTTACAACCAATCCCATTGGAGAGAAAGCAACAGAAGAGATGGTAAATGATAGTTTCCAAAGAATTATATAATAGTTCTGAGGAAATGGATTTTCCCTAAATTCCGAAGAAGCACACCAGATTCTGATCTGCACAACAAATATACCAACAACTGATGAAGCACGTAAGTAGAAGTCACTAAGTAGGATAGAATACTCCAGATTTTTGGGTGGACGTATTTCTGAGAAGCTGAACTGGAAGAAGTATGTTACTGAGTTTCTAAAACAATTAAGTTCAGCTGCTTTTGTTCTTAGTATAATTGCTAATCTTAAAAAGCGAGTGAGAAAAATACGTGGTTTTGACCGGTAAAAGTCAAGTAGGTACCTCTTTGAGGAACTAGGCGTTCACAGTTCGAGAAGAACAGATATTTCCCTATCTACAACATAGGAGGGAAAATGACTTTTACTACCTATTATTAAAGCTGGTAGTGGTTCAAAAAGGGGTGCAATATAAAGTAACAAAATTTTTTTGTCATTTTCCCTACAACATAAAATGTCTGACAGGTGGCAAAGCAAGTTTTAAATCTAACTTAAAATAAAAAAAGAACCTTGTTTTTAATCATTGTTTTGCGAGTAGGACTATAAAAATATGATCATTAACGTTAACGTTATTCATGTATACATATCACATAATCTGCATCGTTCCATTTCATTTCGATGAACAAATCGTTCAAACAATCCATGGAACACGTAACTAACTAGCTGACTATAACTAACTATTTGATCTCGAAGTCGTGGGGGGGGGGGGGGGGGGGAGTTCAGAATTGGTATTGCCATCTCTCCCCCTCTGAGCCGAATGAATTTCTCTTCAGAAACGTCTTGTCCTAGGACATTTTGCCTCACAAATCCTTATATGACATTATTTCAATATGTCATGATAAACTAAGGAAAGGAAATCACTTATGATGTATGACACAGCCTCTGACATTCTCCGTCGACTCAGTCACTTTATGTTACGTGACAGCGGCGAGCACAGGCTGCTGAGAGGGAGCGCCTGACTACTATTTCTGACACTGAGGCCAAATGACGAGCCGGGACCTTCTACATCTACATCTACATTTATACTTCGAAAGCCACCCAACGGTGTGTGGCGCAGGGCACTTTATGTGCCACTGTCATTACCTCCCTTTCCTGTTCCAGTCGCGTATGGTTCTCGGGAAGAAAGACTGCCGGAAAGCCTCCGTGCGCACTCGAATCTCTCTAATTTTGCATTCGTGATCTCCTCGGGAGGTATAAGCAGGGCGAAGCAATATATTCGATACCTCATCCAGAAACGCACCCTCTCGAAACCTGGACAGCAAGCTACACCGCGATGCAGAGCGCCTCTCTTGCAGAGTCTGCCACTTGAGTTTGCTAAACATCTCCGTAACGCTATCACGGTTACCAAATAACCCTGTGACGAAACGCGCCGCTCTTCTTTGGATCGTCTCTATCTCCTCCGTCAACCCAATCTGGTACGGTTCCCACACTGATGAGCAATACTCAAGTATATGTCGAACGAGTGTTTTGTAAGCCACCTCCTTTGTTGATGGACTACATTTTCTAAGCACTCTCCCAATGAATCTCAACCTGGTACCCCCCTTACCAACAATTAATTTTATATGATCATTCTACTTCAAATCGTTCCGTACGCATACTCCCAGATATTTTACAGAAGTAACTGCTACCAGTGTTTGTTCCGCTATCATATAATCATACAACAAAGGATCCTTCTTTCTATTTATTCGCAATACATTACATTTGTCTATGTTAAAGGTCAGTTGCCACTCCGTGCACCAAGTGCCTATCCGCTGCAAATCTTCCTGCAATTCGCTGCAATTTTCTAATGCTGCAACTTCTCTGTATATTACAGCATCATCCGCGAAAAGCCGCATGGACCTTGACTCGAGGTGGTGCAGTTTAGACAGAGTTGTCATTCCTGCAGTTCCTAAGGGGGAGAGAATATATTACCTGGCTTCTACGTTTCTCCTTGCTGGTGGATACTTGTAGACGAAGTAAACACACGCTGTTGGGGAATTAGTAAAACTTAATCCCTCAGCAGTGGCTGGCCTGTGGTGAGGTTGTTGGCCCAGTCCTGGCACGAGCCGGACCTCTTGTCGGTGGAGCAGATCCTATCTCGGAGCGGCAGAATCCCGGTGTACCTCGTGGAGGTTACAAGATCTAGTGAGAAACTACACCAATTCTCATATAGAGTCGATCCAAAGGTAACACATAACGAGCAGCTGTGAGAAAAACAGAAATCCAAGTTGTGCTGAACACAGGACGGCTGACAAATGAAATGCACGAATGACATTTATGTATTATTCACCCATTATACCGAAAACAAATGATTCAATAAAAAGTTAACCTTAGGTTCCTTAGTCAGTCAGTGGATGCAAGGGATATTTTTGGAGTTACACTTTCCTTTACCATAAGAGTCTTTTCACCGGCGTCTTGTAGTACAGATCAGAAGGGAAGGCTAAGATTAGACGCAGCTCCTGCGTATAATATACTAGAAAGATACTAGAGAAGACGATGGCTGAAGTTAGCGCACTCATCAGACAAATGACACACTATTAATAAAACGCTCTGGGCGTTATTACACGGATAAGGACTTTAACCATGCTTTTGTATAACAGATGTAATATCTAACTCTTTCTTTTTGAGTACTCTGCTTTTTCTGTTACGTCTACAGGTATCTATGTGACAGTATAAATAGTATATATTTTAATACTTGAAATATCATGTTAAAGAACTTGGTAATTACTTTTGGATTGAAGATTGTCTTCGTCTGTTGCACAACCCACTACCACAAGGGACGGTCACATGCTGTCTTCTCCAAAGACATAGTACACGGACACACACAAACATGGCGCCACACTCAAAGACAATCTCAACACAGTTGCGATCAGATGCACACAACAAGGAACAAGTTATGTTTCTGCCTTACGTCACTCAAATAAGTCTCAAGTGGACATCCACCAGCCAAGCGTGGATATAAGCAGACGCAAGGCTCCACTGAGACAATAAAAGATTGACAGTATCAACAACGGTCCTCAAGACAGTACCAGGACTTACTTCCTATCGCCGAGCAGAAGAACTGAGCTGGACATTTACTAGTTATACTAGGTGTCGTTCACTGGATTCCAGACCAGTGTTCGAAGTTTGATTACCGGAAGTGAACTGTGAGCGATTTCGCAACGCGTCATCTTCCTACTTCAGATAGGTATTACGTAATTTCTACTCATTAATTATTATTAATTGTTCCTAATCTATATCGCCATAAATTTTGCAGTAGTTTGCCTCAACTTATACAGATGTGTAGCTGCTGCGTGAAAATAAGCCACATCGATAACGACAACTACTTCCTGCCACATTTATGCTGGGTGCCAGGAGTAATTGGCGAGTTCAACATGTATGTACACTGATGAGCGAAAGCATCGTAACCACCTGATTAATAGCTTGTTTGTCCGTTTTTAGAACGAAATAAATAAGTGGTTCTGAGTATCAGGGATCTGACAGTTTTTTGGCACGTTTGTGGAGGTATTAGCTATCTACGCACAGATCAAGTAATTCGCTTAAATAACGGGCCGCTGATATGCGAACGCGGTGATAGCGCCCGGTAGCGACCCAGATGGGTTCCGTATGATTTAAAGTAGATGAATTTTGTCACCGGGACATCAACGTAAGTTCACTATAATGTTTCTCACCCACTGTAGCACGGTTCCCGCTCAGAGACACGAGCAATTATACGGCTGAAAAATGACGTTGCCGTCGAGGAAGGCATTAAGCATTAAGGGTGGCAGGCAGACATCGTGTCTTCGATTTCTGCCAGAGGTCCCAGGCAAGCGCAGGAGGAAGTCTCCCACAGCATAATACCGCTCCCACCAACCTGCGTCCGAGGCGCGCTGTACGTTTCGAGCCGCCGTTCACCTCGACGATGGCGTTTGTGGAGACGACCATCGACCTAGTGTAGCAAAAATGTGATTCATTCGAAGAGCCGACACGTTTCCATTAATCGACGGTGCAATCCCGATGGTCCCGTGCCCACTGCTATCATAATTGACGTACGGGTGGTCTGCTACAGAGTTCAGTGTTCAACAATGTACGATGCACGGTGTACTCCGAAACACTTGTGCATGCACCAGCATTATGCTCTTTCGTCAGAAATGATATAGATCATCATCTATCCTACTTTACAGGGCAGAAAAGTCTCTTACCCCACTTTCCATGAAGAGTCGTGGACGTCCAACCATTTAGCGCCTAATGGTAGTTTCAGGGACTCACACCTAGTGAGTACGTGGCTGGCGACCACGGGGTCCCGAGCTGAGTCCTGGCATTGCTTCCACTTACTTATGCCAGGCTCCTCACTTTTATCTTTCCTATTTGGCCACCCTCGGCTAACTCTTGTTTTTTTTTTTTTCCGACCCTGACGCTATTAAGTTTCGAGGGCTAGGGGTCTTCCATTTCCAACCTATACTACTACTGAGCCGAATATCTCCCGGGATAAGGAGATTACCTTCTATCAAGTGCCAACGGCCTTCTAGGAGGGCGGATGAGCGGCTAGAAGGAAGGGCACTCTCTTGCCCTTGGGGTGGGAAACTGCTCCTAAAGGCGGAGGAGCCACAAGGTGGCCAACGGCATAGAATGGAGAAGGCAACGGGAAGCCACTCCATTAAAGACCCGGGCGGGTATCCCAAGTATCAACAGCTTATGATGGAAAGCTGTTTGGTTAAATTCTCCGGAGGTAAAATAGTCCCCCATTCGGATCTCCGGGCGGGGACAACTAAAGAGATACCAAAATCCAAAAGCATTAATGTAAGAAGGATAGCAACATGGAACGTCAACTCACTTCTTAAATGTGGTAAACTGGAAAACTTGAAAATGGAAATGAAACGAATGGATATTGATGTACTGGGAGTCTCAGAAATGAGATGGCCAAACGCTGGCGACTTTTGGTCAGGGGATTACAGAATCATACACACTGGAACAGCACAAGACAGTCCCGGGATTTCAGGAGTGGGAATTATCCTCAATAAAGAGATGGGGTTAAGAGTAAAAGGATTTTTTCAACATAGTGAGAGGATAATTTATGTCCGATTGGAAACTAAACCAAGAGACACAATCATAATCCAAGTATACATGCCAACTACGAGGCACGAGGATGATGAAATCGACATGATGTATGACCACCTTGAAGAAGTAATTGGCAGAATTAAAGGAGCTGAAAACCTTGTCATCATGGAAGATATGAATGCAGTTGTTGGGGAAGGTAAAGAAGAGGATGTGGCAGGGAATTTTGGATTAGGATTAAGAAATGAAAGAGGGGATAAACTTGTAGAATTCTGCCAAAGAAATAAACTTTGCATTACAAATACCTTCTTTAATCATCATCCAAGAAGAAGATATACTTGGAAAATGCCTGGTGACATTAACAGATACCAAATTGACTTCATATTAGTGAAGCAAAGATTTAAAAACCAAGTTAAGGACAGCAGATCATATCCAGACTGTGATGTGGAAAGTGACCACATACTCGTTATGATGACGACTGAACTAAAATTCAAGAACATTAAAAGAAGTAGTACATGTAAATGGGATTTGACAAACCTGAAAAACGAAAATACACTGCAGCACTATCGACTAGAAACAGACAAGAAAACAAATACACAGGGCTGCAATGACATCCAAAGCAGCTGGGAAAAAATAAAAACTGGTATTTTAGAAGCAGCAGAAGAAGTAATAGGAAAAGAAAGGACAGAGAAAAGGAAGGAATGGATCACTAATGACCTACTAAATATGATGGAAGAAAGAAGGAAATTAAAAAATTCTGTGAAGAAGGAAGACCAAGAGAAATAAAAGAGTCTGAAAAACAGAATCAACAGAGAGGCAAAACAAGCAAGAGAAAAATACCTTGATGATCTCTGTATTTCAGTTGAGGACAACATGAGCAAGGGAAATATCGACAAGGCCTATAAATGTGTGAGACATTGCTTTGAAGACAGAAGAAACAAATGTAGGGCTGTGATGGATGAAAATGGCAATATGTAGGATGACGATGATGAAGTTGCAAGAAGATGGAAACAATATATAGGAAAACTGTACAGCCGGCCGCGGTGGTCTCGCGGTTCTAGGCGCGCAGTCCGGAACCGCGCGACCGCTACGGTCGCAGGTTCGAATCCTGCCTCGGGCATGGATGTGTGTGATGTCCTTAGGTTAGTTAGGTTTAAGTAGTTCTAAGTTCTAGGGGACTGAGAACCACAGCAGTTGAGTCCCATAGTGCTCAGAGCCATTTGAAAACTGTACAGCGGACCAGACCTGTCTGAAAACATCATGGAAGAAGAAACAGAAGTAGATGCACGCAACATAGGTGAACCTATATTAAAGGTAGAGTTTGAACTAGCTCTGAAAAAATTGAAAAACAACAAATCGCCTGGTATAGACAATATCCCAGCCGAACTTCTGAAATCTGGAGGAGCAAAACTGAATCAGGAGTTGTATAATCTTGTTTTCAACATGTACGAGCAGGGTAAAATTCCTACAGACTTTGAGAAAAACATTATGATCCCCTTTCCAAAGAAGGCAAATGCTACAAGATGTGAAAATTATAGGACACACAGCCTAGTTACTCACGCCTCTAAAATATTAACCTCAATTATCCTAAAACGCATAGAACAAAAAGTTGAAGCTACACTCTCCGAAGACCAGTTTGGATTCCGGAAAGATAGAGGAACCAGAGAAGCAATATTTGCTCTAAAACTAATAATAGAGAAACGACTAGATAAGAACCTGAAAACATACATAGCTTTCGTAGATGTAGAGAAAGCCTTTGATAATGTTAAATGGGATAAGATGTTTGAGGTACTCAAAAAAGTAGGAATAGACCATAAAGATAGAAAAATGATATGGAACCTGTACAAAAACGAGACAGCAGTTATCCGTGGACGGACAAAACAAGAAGAGGTGCAGATACGGAAAGGTGTCCGACAAGGTTGCGCACTATCCCCTGTTATCTTTAACGTATACATTGAAGAGGCGCTGAAAAAAGTAAGGGAAAATTCACAGACAGGTGTAGTAATTCATGGCCAACGAATAGATATGATAAGATATGCTGATGATATAGCTGTCCTGGCTGAAAGTGAAGAAGATCTTGTAGTCCTACTGAATAGAATGCATAAAGTTATGGGTGAAGAATATAATATGAGAATTAATAAAGCAAAAACAAAAGTAATGGCATGCGACAAAGAAGATCAAGTAGGCAATGTAGGCAATGAACTGCTTGAACAAGTTGATAAATTTACTTATCTGGGCAGTAATATTACCAGGGATGGAAGGAGCAAGGCAGAAGTGAGAAGTAGAATAGCTCAAGCAAAGGCTGCTTTTAACAAGAAGAAAAACATATTAACATCTAAGAGCATCAGCCTTGAAACCAGGAAAAGATTTTTGAAATCATATGTGTGGAGTGTGGCATGCTATGGGTGTGAAACATGGACTCTCGGGACAGAGGAACAGCAGAAGCTAAATTCTTTTGAAATGTGGTACTATAGACGCATGCTCAAAATAAAATGGATCGACAAGGTCACAAACGAAGTGGTTCTGGAATGAGCAGGTGAGAAGAGAAGCTTCTGGAGTTTCATTATTAAAAGAAGAGTGCAATTTACAGGCCATCTATTAAGACATAAAGGACTCCTGAACACAATCATAGAGGGATATGTCGAGGGAAAAAGACCAAGAGGAAGACCACGGCTGAGGTACATGGATCAAATCGTGAAAGATGTGGGATGTAACACCTATAAAGAAATGAAGAGAAGAGCTGAAAGACGCACAGAATGGAGACAAGCTGCCATTGTAGCTGTTGCAAACCAATCCTTGGATTGACCACTACAGAAGAAGAAGGTAGTTTCAGTGTCATTCTACCTCTTCCCGTAGATGCTGACAACAATAGCAAATGAACACTCGACCAGCTTAGCCATTTTCTAGATTGTTGCTAACAGGCTTTGCGTAATGGTAATGTGCCCTTTGTCAATGTCTTTTACCTCAATGGATTTCCCCATTTGTAGCCCATATCTTCGCTAGGGTGAATGTCGAATACAGGTAGTGTCCGATTTCTCGCCATGTGATCATATATTACCTTAGATGGCAAATTAGAATATGAGCCCCATGTATTTGTAATTCTTGCGTTATTCACTGGAGGATTCAAGATAATTCTCTGTCTTGTTCAAATAACTTACGAGATTGCAGCCGGGTGACGTTTTCGACAGCCGCCGATATTTCGACAGCTGCACACCCTGTCATTTTAAAGAGGAAACTACAACAAGTAAGCGCTGATCAAATGAATTTAAAATCCGATTTTCGGAGAAATTCCGGGAAGATAAAACACATACACACACACACAAACACATACACACTACAAACACTAGCACACAATCAAAGATGACCGACGCCAGAAATTATTACTGAGCAATGGGTGAATTGGCATTGACTTTGTCCGTCTATTTTTTGACAAGAGAGAGAACGGGATTCCACGCAGAATTTAAGCAAAAACCTCTATCTCTCTTTACAAGGCTAATTGCTAATTTAATCTCAACTGCTTCCTTACTAACACTATTCCAGCAGCTGGAAGCACTTGCCAGAATATCCGTGTCGTTATATTTCATAGGATGACCGGTGTTAAGAGAGTGTTCTCTAGTAGCCGGTTTGCACGGCTGTCGTAAGCGAGTGTGACGTTTGTGCTCAGTACACCCGTCCTCCACGTTCCTGATAGTCTGTCCAATATAAGACGTGCCACAACTGTTAGAAATTCGATTGACACTCGCTCTAAACAAACCAAACATATAACTGAACCTGAAAGGACCCTAATCTCTGAGGCAGGTTGAAATACATATTTCAAATCATATATCCGCAAAATACCGACTAGTCTTGTTGAAAATGCTTCCTGCGTACGGCAGAAAAGGCCTTGGTGTCAACTCGGTATTATCATCACTAACGCAGTTCAAGGTTGGTCGATAGTTCAACGCGCCTGTGATTTGTCTTTCGCTGTAACCGTCCTGAGGTAAGGTGACCTCAGGATAGGTTAACTCAACTGGCAAACTCTCAGAGTCTGAAATGACGTGGGCCCTGTTAACCAAGGTACAAAGTACCCCTTCACTCCGAACCGTGCGGTGACAGCTATCAGCCTTTAGGTAAAAGACAGTGTGCGTAGGCTTCCTACAAGTAGCGGGTCCCAACGGTTCATCAACCTTCCTCCAAACCAACACATCAAGCCACCCTCTCGACCTCCATCATGAAACGAATATTCGAGTCGAAAGACTAACAGCTCCTGAAGAAACGTTCCTTCTCGCAGGAGAGTGTCTTAATACTTATATACACTCCTGGAAATTGAAATAAGAACACCGTGAATTCATTGTCCCAGGAAGGGGAAACTTTATTGACACATTCCTGGGGTCAGATACATCACATGATCACACTGACAGAACCACAGGCACATAGACACAGGCAACAGAGCATGCACAATGTCGGCACTAGTACAGTGTATATCTACCTTTCGCAGCAATGCAGGCTGCTATTCTCCCATGGAGACGATCGTAGAGATGCTGGATGTAGTCCTGTGGAACGGCTTGCCATGCCATTTCCACCGGGCGCCTCAGTTGGACCAGCGTTCGTGCTGGACGTGCAGACCGCGTGAGACGACGCTTCATCCAGTCCCAAACATGCTCAATGGGGGACAGATCCGGAGATCTTGCTGGCCAGGGTAGTTGACTTACACCTTCTAGAGCACGTTGGGTGGCACGGGATACATGCGGACGTGCATTGTCTTGTTGGAACAGCAAGTTCCCTTGCCGGTCTAGGAATGGTAGAACGATGGGTTCGATGACGGTTTGGATGTACCGTGCACTATTCAGTGTCCCCTCGACGATCACCAGTGGTGTACGGCCAGTGTAGGAGATCGCTCCCCACACCATGATGCCGGGTGTTGGCCCTGTGTGCCTCGATCGTATGCAGTCCTGATTGTGGCGCTCACCTGCACGGCGCCAAACACGCATACGACCATCATTGGCACCAAGGCAGAAGCGACTCTCATCGCTGAAGACGATACGTCTCCATTCGTCCCTCCATTCACGCCTGTCGCGACACCACTGGAGGCGGGCTGCACGATGTTGGGGCGTGAGCGGATGACGGCCTAACGGTGTGCGGGACCGTAGCCCAGCTTCATGGAGACGGTTGCGAATGGTCCTCGCCGATACCCCAGGAGCAACAGTGTCCCTAATTTGCTGGGAAGTGGCGGTGCGGTCCCCTACGGCACTGCGTAGGATCCTACGGTCTTGGCGTGCATCCGTGCGTCGCTGCGGTCCGGTCCCAGGTCGACGGGCACGTGCACCTTCCGCCGACCACTGGCGACAACATCGATGTACTGTGGAGACCTCACGCCCCACGTGTTGAGCAATTCGGCGGTACGTCCACCCGGCCTCCCGCATGCCCACTATACGCCCTCGCTCAAAGTCCGTCAACTGCACATACGGTTCACGTCCACGCTGTCGCGGCATGCTACCAGTGTTAAAGACTGCGATGGAGCTCCGTATGCCACGGCAAACTGGCTGACACTGACGGCGGCGGTGCACAAATGCTGCGCAGCTAGCGCCACTCGACGGCCAACACCGCGGTTCCTGGTGTGTCCGCTGTGCCGTGCGTGTGATCATTGCTTGTACAGCCCTCTCGCAGTGTCCGGAGCAAGTATGGTGGGTCTGACACACCGGTGTCAATGTGTTCTTTTTTCCATTTCCAGGAGTGTACTTTCCTCTTCGTCCTATTGTTAGTAACATAGGTGCTCCGGCAGATTATGTAGCCGAAATCCTTGCTACTCTGTTGAACCAATTATTTGACCGGTGCGAGCATCACATTAAGAACTCGGCGGATATCTTGCGTCGATTAGAAGGAATGATTTTGAATGACTGATTTTCTGGAAAGTTTTGATGTGCTCTCTCTCTTTACTCGTGTTCTTCTGTTTCATTCGTTATGGTTAATTGAGGTTAGGTTTGCTGTTGCATAAACGAACCTATTTCGACAGATGTAGACTTCCACTTTTTTTTATTCAAATACGATTACTATGAGCAGAGAGATGGAATTGCAATGGGAAGCCCATTGTCACCTATTATTGCCAATTTGTTTATGGAAGACCTCGAGGAACGTGCCTTGGAATTGGCGGCTTTGAAATCTGCGTGTTTTTCAGATATGTAGACGCTACTTTTGTTGTTTGGTCTTGTGGCAATGCGACTTTGATAACATCTGACTTCAAGCCACCCAATATTCATTTCATGATGGTGGTGGAAAAGGATGGCTGCCTTCTCTTCCTTGGTCAGGAGGAAGGTTGACGGTACTCTGGGACATGCCGTTTGTAGGAAGCCAACTCACACTGCCTTCAATCTACATGCTGATACTTGCCACCATTTGGCACAGCGCAAGGGGTACTTCGTGCCTTAGCTCACGGGGCCCACATCATTTCAGATCTGAGAGTACTCAGCTGAATCATACCTTGAGGTAAGCTGCCATCAGAATGGATATAGTGACAGACAGACCAGAGACGCGCCTTGCGCTATCGACCAACCATGCACCATATGGGCGATCACAATACCGAAATGGTACCAAAGCCTACGGCATTTCTGACAGTGTTAACTAAGCAGTTGAGATTAATTCAGCGAGTACCATTGTAAACAGAGATGGAGTTTTTTACTTAAATTATGCGTGTAATTCCGCACTTCCGCTTGTCGAAAAAGCTGAGGGGACAGAGTTAATGCTGCCTCACCGGTTGTTCAGTAATTTTTACTATCGGTAACTTCTGGCGTCTGTCATCTTTGGTTGTGTGGTGGTGCCAGTGTTTACAATTGTATGAATGTTATCTTTCCGGAATTCTATGCAAGCCGAGGTTTTAAATTCACTTATAAAGCGCTTACTTGCTGCAGTTTTGCCTTGAAAAGACAGGGTGCGCTTCTGTCGGAAAATCCGCGTTGTCGAAGATGTCAGCCGACTGCGTTTCCATAAGTTATTTGAACATTGCATACGCCGGAAGGAACTCAGGCTCACAATTCTCTACGTGTTCAAGGCGGTGTTCTACGTTCAGTCCTCGCATGTGGATGGAATACTGAACTCATATCTACAGTGAGTTGCGAATTCTCGTGTCATATCGTAGAGCTTGACTAGACTGTACAATTCGAGATACAGTTCTTCAACTGTACCTACGCGAGTGTTGGACACTTCCTTCCTTAGATGGCCCCACACAGGAAAAACCCGAGGATTGAGGTCACATTATCTAAGACGCCGCGGTATAAGCCCTGCTCGACCTACGCATATAGGCCCACATTTTCGCGTTAGATTATGTCTTACATGATCAGCAAAAACTAGGGCTGCCTCATCACGCATCAAACGCACTCCCCTAACATGGGCCAAGTGTGAACTTTTAGTCCAATTAGATGGCGACATAACAGAAAAGTAGCCATTTCAAGCAAATTTGCACTAACTAGGACAATATTTCATACTGTAGTCAGTGGCAAAGCATAACCACATTATCCGTATGTGATTCGTTTGTTTATTGGAATGATTTTGCTTCTATTATACTTGGTGACCCTCCCCCCATGAACCATGGACCTTGCCGTTGGTGGGGAGGCTTGCGTGCCTCAACGATACAGATAGCCATACCGTAGGTGCAACCACAACGGAAGGGTATCTGTTGAGAGGCCAGACAAACGTGTGGTTCCTGAAGAGGGGCAGCAGCCTTTTCAGTAGTTGCAGGGGCAACAGTCTGGGTGATTGACTGATCTGGCCTTGCAACACTAACCAAAACGGCCTTGCTGTGCTGGTACTGCGAGGGACTGAAAGCAAGGGGAAACTACAGCCGTAGTTTTTCCCAAGGGCTTGCAGCTATACTGTATGGTTAAATGATGATGGCGTCCTCTTGGGTAAAATATTCCGGAGGTAAAGTAGTCCCCCATTCGGATCTCCGGGCGGGGACTACTCAAGGGGACGTTGTTATCAGGAGAAATAAAACTGGCATTTTACGGGTCGGAGCGTGGAATGTCAGATCCCTTAATCGGGCAGGTAGGTTAGAAAATTTAAAAAGGGAAATGTATAGGTTAAAGTTAGATATAGTGGGAATTAGTGAAGTTCGGTGGCAGGAGGAACAAGACTTCTGGTCAGGTGAATACAGGGTTATAAATACAAAATCAAATAGGGGTAATGCAGGAGTAGGTTTAATAATGAATAAAAAATAGGAGTGCGGGCGGGTAAGCTACTACAAACAGCATAGAGAACGTATTATAGTGGCCAAGATAGACACGAAGCCCATGCCTACTACAGTAGTACAAGTTTATATGCCAACTAGCTCTGCAGATGACGAAGAAATTGAAGAAATGTATGATGAGATAAAAGAAATTATTCAGGTAGTGAAGGGAGACGAAAATTTAATGGTCATGGGTGACTGGAATTCGACAGTAGGAAAAGGGAGAGAAGGAAACATAGTAGGTGAATATGGATTGGGGCTAAGAAATGAAAGAGGAAGCCGTCTGGTAGAATTTTGCACAGAGCATAACTTTATCATAACTAACACTTGGTTCAAGAACCATAAAAGACGGTTGTATACATGGAAGAATCCTGGAGATACTAAAAGGTATCAGATAGATTATATACTGGTAAGACAGAGATTTAGGAACCAGGTTTTAAATTGTAAGACATTCCCAGGGGCAGATGTGGATTCTGACCACAATCTATTGGTTATGAACTGCAGATTGAAACTGAAGAAACTGCAAAAAGGTGGGAATTTAAGGAGATGGGACCTGGATAAACTGAAAGAACCAGAGGTTGTAGAGAGTTTCAGAGAGAGCATTAGGGAACGTTGACAAGAATGGGGGAAAGCAATACAGTAGAAGAAGAATGGGCAGCTCTGAGGGATGAAGTAGTGAAGGCAGCAGAGGATCAAGTAGGTAAAAAGATGAGGGCTAGTAGAAATCCTTGGGTAACAGAAGAAATATTGAATTTAATTGATGAAAGGAGAAAATATAAAAATGCAGTAAATGAAGCAGGCAAAAAGGAATACAAACGTCTCAAAAATGAGATCGTCAGGAAGTGCAAAATGGCTAAGCAGGGATGGCTAGAGGACAAATGTAAGGATGTAGAGGCTTATCTCACTAGGGGTAAGATAGATACAGCCTACAGGAAAATTAAAGAGACCTTTGGAGAAAAGAGAGTCACTTGTATGAATATCAAGAGCTGATGGAAACCCAGTTCTAAACAAAGAGGGGAAAGCACAAAGGTGGAAGGAGTATATAGAGGGTCTATACAATGGCGATGTACTTGAGGACAATATTATGGAAATGGAAGATTGTGTAGATGAAGATGAAATGGGAATCCGATACTGCGTGAAGAGTTTGACAGAGCACTGAAAGACCTGAGTCGAAGCAAGGCCCTGGGAGTAGACAACATTCCATTAGAACTACTGACGGCCTTGGGAGAGCCAGTCCTGACAAAACTCTACCATCTGGGGAGCAAGATGTACGAGACAGTCGAAATACCCTCAGACTTCAAGAAGAATATAATAATTCCAGTCCCAAAGAAAGCAGGTGTTGACAGATGTGAAAATTACCGAACTATCAGTTTAATAAGCCACAGCTGCTAAATACTAACACGAATTCTTTACAGCCGAATGGAAAAACTGATAGAAGCTGACCTCGGGGAAGATCAGTTTGGATTCCGTAGAAATGTTGGAACACGTGAGGCAATACTGACCTTACGACTTATCTTAAAAGAAAGATTAAGGAAAGGCAAACCTACGTTTCTAGCATTTGTAGACTAAGAGGAAGCTTTTGACAATGTTGACTGGAATACTCTCTTTCAAATTCTAAAAGTGGCAGAGGTAAAATACAGGGAGCGAAAGGCTATTTACAATTTGTATAGAAACCAGATGGCAGTTATAAGAGTCGAGGGACATGAAAGGGAAGCAGTGGTTGGGAAGGGAGTGAGACAGGGTTGTAGCCTCTCCCCGATGTTATTCAATCTGTATATTGAGCAAGCAGTAAAGGAAACAAAGGAAAAATTCGGAGTAGGTATTAAAATTCATGGAGAAGAAGTAAAAACTTTGAGGTTTGCCGATGACATTGTAATTCTGTCAGAGACAGCAAAGGACTTGGAGGAGCAGTTGAACGGAATGGACAGTGTCTTGAAAGGAGGATATAAGATGAACATCAACAAAAGTAAAACGAGGGCAATGGAATGTAGTCGAATTAAGTCAGGTGATGCTGAGTGAATTAGATTAGGAAATGAGACACTTATAGTAGTAAAGGAGATTCGCTATTTGGGTAGCAAAATAACTGATGATGGTCGAAGTAGAGAGGATATAAAATGTAGACTGGCAATGGCAAGGAAAGTGTTTCTGAAGAAGAGAAATTTGTTAACATCGAGTATAGATTTAAGTGTTAGGAAGTCGTTTCTGAAAGTATTTGTATGGAGTGTAGCCATGTATGGAAGTGAAACATGGACAATAAATAGTTTGGACAAGAAGAGAATAGAAGCTTTCGAAATGTGTTGCTACAGAAAAATGTTGAAGATTAGGTGGGTAGATCACATAACTAATGAGGAGGTATTGAATAGGATTGGGGAGAAGAGAAATTGACTAGAAGAAGGGATCGGTTGGTAGGACATGTCCTGAGGCATCGAGGGATCACAAATTTAGCATTGGAAGGCAGCGTGGAGGGTAAAAATCGTAGAGGGAGACCAAGAGATGAATACACTAAGCAGATTGAGAGGGATGTAGGTTACAGTTGGTACTGGGAGATGAAGGAGCTTGCACGGGGTAGATTAGCATGGAGAGCTGCATCAAACCAGTCTCAGGACTGAAGACCACAACAACAACTTACTTGGTGACCGCATATAGAAACGAGGTTCTCAGAAATTGGTAATTCACTTAACTACCACTAAATCTGCATCTGTTCTCCGCAGGCCACTCTGCGGTGTATGATGAAGCGTATTTTGTGTACCACTGTCACTTCACTCCTTTCCTCTTCCAGCCGCGAGTGGTTCGTGCGAATAACGATTGTCGGTAAGCCTCCATGTGAACTCACATCTCTCTAATTTTATCCTCGTGGTATTCTCGCGAGATGTAAGTAGGAGGAGAGAACATATTTTTGACTCTTCTAGAAACGTACGTTCTCGGAACTTTAACAGTAACCACTCTGGGATGCAGAAATCCTCTCTTGCTGAGTCTGCGACTGGAGTTGGTTGATTACCTCCGTGACATTTTCTTGTTTACTAAATGAACCTGTAACGAAACGCGCAGCCCTTCTTTGAGTCTTTTCTTATTCCTCTATCAATGCTACATGGCATGGATCCCATAAAGACGACCAATATTCAGGTATTGTTCGAAAGAGGATGTTGTAAACGATCTACTTTGTTGATTCACGAGGAGTTTTCCAATGAATTTCAGCCTGACATCCGTCTTTTCTGCGATTAGTTTTTTAAGGTCGTCCCACTTTAAATCACACCATAGCTATTTTATGAAAGTAATTGCCTCCAGTGATTGTTCTACAATCGTGTAGTCGTACAACAACGAGTATTTCAGTTTTTGTAAGTGTAAATGATGTCAGATGGCTCTAAGCACTATGGGACTTAACATCTGAGGTCATCAGTCCCCTAGATTTAGAATTACTTAAACCTAACTAACCTAAGGACAGCACGCACATCCATGCCCGAGGCAGCATTCGAACCTGCGACCGTAACAGCAGCGCGGTTCCAGACTGAAGCGCCTAGAACCACTCGGCCACAGCGGCTGGCTTTGTAAGTGTAAATGCAGTCAGTCTGTATCGCAGTAGTTGCTCATTTGTTTTGTTTTGAAAGCAACCGTCCGTTCGTTTAGCAAGCTAGTCAGTCAGGATCCAGCTCTCGGCTGTGATAATAGTGTGTGTACAGAGTGGCAAGTTAATTGTTTATCCTCTTCTGTGTTTTTCACGTAGTTCATTTATTAAATTTCGTGCGTGTTTTCTGTTTAACAGGATTCATCTCGCGTTTTTGTAAATGTAAATTCATTCAATCATCAGCGCAGTAGCTGCTCACTGAACAGCCAGCTATGTAGATCTTTAACGCATCACCAAGCATTCGTGACACATCAAGAAGGTAGCAAGTCGAATATCTAGGAGCGTCTGCTTTTATAGTTAACTTCTTCAGTTAGTCTTGCTAGGATGGACAGGATGTGTACATGCCGTGTACGGACGCAGGAGGAGCTGGCCGAAGTTGGCGAAGAGGTGAACGTGTTGTTGGCTACCGCCAGTCACACTCAGGCTGCTGCGTCTGGGTGTAGCCGTGGAGGAGAATCTGGCGCGTCGCATGGGACACCACCGGCTCTGCTTCCGAGGCACCTCCTAGTGCACCCGATGCCGTGGATTCGCCCTCACAGCAGGGTGAGTGGCGGGTGGTAACGCGTTCGCATCGCTCGAGGCGGAGGGATAATGTGGAGACTGGCCGCCTGGCCTCGCCCATTCGGCCTATGAGTAAACAGCTGGCCGCAGGCACATGGGGGAGGGGTTTACTGCTTATTGGGAGCTCCACTGTAGATGTGGAGACGGCCTTGCCTGTGGCTATCGACCTTGCAGGGTGCAGTCGTTTGCAAGTTGTGGCTCACGTCTGCACCAACGATCCCTGTCACATGGGTTCTAAGGCGATCCTCAGTTCGTACAGGCGGCTGGCGGAGGTGGTGGAGACTGCTGGTCTCGCACGCGGGCAGCAAGCAGAGTTAGCAATTTGCAGCATCGTACCCAGAGTTGATCGGGATCTTTTGGTTTGTAGCCGAGTGAAGGATCTCAACCAAAAAGGCTTCGTCGACTCTGTGATAGTCTTGGGTGCAGATTTCTAGATCTACGTTATCGGGTGGGGATTTGTAGGAGTCCCCTTGACAGTTGAGGGGTGCACTAGACGAAGGAGTTACTCGGGTAGTAGAGCACTTGTTGAGTGCACATGAGGTTTTTTAGGCTAGTCTGTGGTTTGAGGTGCTCTGATGAACATTCGTCAGTTGATTCACAGCAAGGTAAGTCAAACGGCGTTCAGAATACAGACACTTCGACTGTCACAATTGTATCACTAACGGTCGAGGTATTCGGAATAAAGTTACAGAATTTGCTGCCCTCTAGGAAACTTCTCGCGCTCAAATTATTCGTAGGGCCGAGAGTTGGCTTAAACCTTCTTAATGTGGATTAACCTCGTCATTCAGCCAGCAGTGCGTGTCTAAGACGAGGTACCTTCTCCTCGCCAGAACGGGAACTACACCCTTAAAGATCGTACCTCGAGTGTCTCCGAAGACAAACAGTTACAGATTCTTGTACCCTTTCGCGTTCTGAACGTGGGCATTGGCTCTATAATGTACCAGGCAGATACTGTTACTTTTAAAAACTAGTTTTACAGTCTGCTGCAATCGGATTTGTTCACTTCTCCGATGCTATTCAACCCAGAGATCAAGCAGTGTTTTTACGACTCGTCAACTCCGCTAGTGTCCGCCCCTGGTAGCTGAGTGGTCAGCACACTGGAATGTCATGCCTAACGGCCCGGGTTCGATTCCCGGCTGGGTCGGAGATTTTCTCCGCTCAGGGATTGGGTGTTGTGTTGTCCTTATCATCATCATTTCATCCCCATCGACACTCAAGTTGCCGAGGTGACATCAACTCGAAAGACTTGCACCAGCTGAAGGGTCTACCCGACGGGAGGCCCTAGCCACATGGCATTTCCAACTCCGCTAGTCACAATATTTTTGTTCTCTAAGAATCACCTAGTTAGCGTATCGTCAGTTCCTTTATGAACTTTGACTATTTAATTTGAATTATTCTTCACTTATAGGAGCTATGTGGGCCTGTACACTGTTCAGTCGCGAAATGTGGCCACCCATCATCAAAAGGCTGAATAACTACACTCTGCAGTGTGGAGGCGCAGTAACACAGTCAGTGAGGTTCTGGAAGGTAACGACTGCGATGTGGAGCCATGCCGACTCCCAGTGCCGGGACCAGCTTCAGTAGGTTTCTCAGTAGAGGGTCTGTGGAGCGAACAGCCCGATCGTGGTGGTTCCACAGATTGTGGACTCGGTTGAAATCCGGAGGTTCGGTGACCAGGGAAGAACGGTAAATTCACCCTGGGGCTCTTCGAACCACGTACACAGTGAGCTGTGTAACACATTGCATAGTCCTGCTGGTAGATGCCATCGTGCAGAGGAAAAATTGCATGTAGGGGTGGACACGTTCCCCGAGGGTAGATGCATACTTGTGCTGATTCATTGCGCCTTCAGACTGAAGAGATCACCCAGGGAATGCCACGAAACCATCCTCCACACCATATCGTTCCTTCCTGCGGCCTGTACCATTTCGACGATTGTTGTGGTGCCGTACACACCAGAAGCCATCTGACCGATGGAGCATAAAACGTGATTCATCTGAGAAGGCCTCTTGTCGCCATTCAGTGGACGTACGGTTGAGGTACTGGCGTGCAGATTCCGCCTGCCGTCTGTGAGTAGTTATTGCACGTAGATGCCGAACATGGGCTGCGATCACATCAATATGACTGGACCGTGCACTATCGTGAAATACCAAAATTTGCACTCATTTTCATCAGATAGAGATAACATTTACTTTTTCTTTAGCGTCAATAAGAATCTCGTCTTGAATTATGCATTTTCTGAAAATGGGATTACTCTTCCCAACACCACTTTTTGAAATATTTACATACAGTGTTGTGTCACGTAATAACTTTTTAATTACAAGATCGTGTAACAATTCCTGACATGTCCTGATCTCAAGATAGACTGAAAGTTTTACAATACAAATTATATCTTTTTGTCTTTATTCATTGTTAACAAAAATAGGCATAGCGAGAACCTGACGCTCTTGGCATCTTCTTCATCCCTCTGCTGCCGACTTATATGTTTGGTGGCTTTAACTGTTCTCTAGAATGTGAAGTCTGCTGTCATCGCTGCCAGTTTCTTGTTGCGCCGCTCATGGTACAAAATAAAACACCTTTTGTAGCTACATGCAAACGGGCCAGTTTACATTAACATGAAGTCATAATCACGAGTACATTGAGACACGAATTCGACTTACCACATGTCGTTGCTGCTGGTGAGACACGTTTTGATATGAATGAATATTTTGCACCAGTACAATTCCTTTCCCATGAGCGTTTCTTCACTGCTCCATTTGGTCCTGTAGACAGAAATTTTAATACTTACAGTTCTACACGTTCTATGATACGTTTTCACTTAAAATAATTTTATCTGTGCAGTAGTCTTTGTGCTGAAAATATTGAAAGAACGTTTTGATCTATTTCTTACAGCATATAAAAGTTTCGATTTTAATTATTTCAGTGTTATGTCATGCATTTTTGACGTGAAATTAAATTTAGCGTTATTACTTTGTAATGCTCATAGAATTGTACATAAATCCCGTTTATCGTGTTTTCGTTGCACACATATTTTGTAATTCGCCGTTATGATGACCAGCTTTTATTTTATTTTCAATCAGACTATTCCCGACAGCATTATTGGCATATTGTAGACGAAATGTAATTACATGGTGTTCGGAAACTCCCGTTACAAACTTCTAGGACTTGTAGAGGGGAGTGAGTATATAATATTTTGAACATGAACCCATTTCCTGAATCGTACCGTTTCTATTCCATGACAGTATTAATTCAGACGTTTAACTCATCCACTTCTGCTTTAGGAATTGAATTAGGCGTGACGCAGTACAATTATTAGGTAATAACTCGAAAGGAAACACAACGAAACGTCCCTTTATCATATAAGCACTTTAGTCAGTATTAACATTTAAACATTTCGTGATTACTTTATTCCAGAACAAAAAAGAACCTAGCAATCTGTACGTACAGAACAGAACTGATGCATTACAACAGCGGATCGATGTGGCGAACACCAACTTTGTCAGAAACATTGCACCTACGAAGCATGTTCTGGGCACGCTCTCCGTCCCACCTGGTGTCTCTTCAACTTCTAGTGCAGCGACCAGAACTCGTACCACTAGATCTTCCTCTGTCTCTTCAGGAGCCTCGTAAATTAAACTTTGCAAACGACCCCACAAGGAGTAGTCAATAGGAGTTAAATCTGGCGATAGCGGTGGCCACTTGGTTGGACCATTTCGGCGTATCTGTCTTTAACCATATCGACTGTTGAAATGTCTCCGAACCGTACATGAGAAGTGAGGTGGTGCACCATTACGCTGAAACCACGTTTCCTGATGGGAATTCAGTGGCACAGCTTCCAAAAACGGATCCAATACGTTTTGTAGGAAGAAAAAAAGTATGCAGGATCTTTTAGTCTGAGGGGAAGGAGGTGTCACGTAATAATGTCCAGAGCACCTGCCCACACGTTGAAATCAAACCGGTGCTGAAATCCTTGAACATCTGTAGCTCTGGGCTTTCGTCTGCCCATACATGGCTGTCTCGAGAATTCAGAACACAGTTCCTCGTGAAGTTACATTCATCTGCGAACAAAGTTCGAGTTGTTAACAGGTGTGTGTCGATGCAGCGGTACAGGAACCACGTGTAGCACGCAATGCGTTGCGAAAATCAGCTGGATCCATAACATGTACCGTTTGTGAAGTGGTACGGACGCAATTGTAACTCACGCTGAATATCTCAGACGATACTGTGACCAACACTCATTGCACGCGCTGTTGTCCGAGTACTCGTTGTTGGGTTCTCTTCAGCGCAGTACATCTTCTTCAAATTCGGGCGTTGCCGTGGAGCACCACACTCCTGCCTCCTCACTGTGAAGGTACCTGTTTCTCGGAACCGCTGCGTGACTAGAGCAAAACGTTTGTGCGATGGCGTGCCACGTTGTGGAAAACGTCCGTGGTACAGTCGACTAGCAGTTCTTCCGTTACTTCGAGCTTCGTCACACAAGGACCCTGTCTGTGCATTTCGAAAACGTGTACCGAACCATGTTTACTATAGTATCGGAGACGCACAGGCACTGAATAGGTCTCACAGCAAGGCAGACGTTAAGTTACCGTCTGACATGGTACACATAATCCTGTGTACCCTATTGCATACCAGTTCAAGCAACTCTGAGACTTTTCGCATTCCCTCAGTAGAAGTGGACGCGTTGCACATCTGAATTGAAACCGCCATATAACGGAAACAGTACGTTTCCGCATGTGGGTTTCTATTCAAAATGTTATATACTGACTCCCCTCTACAAGTTCTGTAAGTTTGTAACTTTGTAATTTCAAACATCCTGTACAACTGCGCTCAGAATACGAGGGATATTAGGAAAGTAAGAAACGATAGGTCACGGAATGTAAACCACAGTGAAAATCAAAACTGTTTTATTTGCAACGGTTGGTTACATCTTCCAGCTACTTCTCTAGGCAGTCGCCGCTCAGACTTAGACATCTGTCGTAGCGTTGTACCAACTTTTCAATTCCCTCGTTATAGAAGACGGCCGCCAGTGCTTTTCGACAATTTTCTACTCTGGACTGCAGCTCATTGTCTGTGTCAAAATATTTTCATAGCCAGCAGTTCATCTGAGCAGAGATGAACCTCAGGGGTAGCCAATTACGGGCTGTAATGTGGCTGATCAAGCACTTCCCATCGAAAACGCTGCAGGAGTATCTTCATTGCCCCTGCAGAGTGCGGCCGCAAATTGTAGTGTAGAACGAACCGCATGACAGTTATATTATGTGGATTGCATAGCTTCAGGCGAAATCTTTCGCCAGCGCCTCATACTTGGCGGGAGACTTTAATTTCTAGCCATCTTTACGTTCTCACTGTGAGCTCAGAACTGAAAAGAGTTACATGATGCGATCAACGAACGTACTAGACATAGTGCCCAACGCATTTGTGCAGAGCTTCATCAGATTTTCACTGTATTTTCCATTTCGCGACCGATCGTTCCTTACTTTCCGAATAACCCTCGTATTATATTTTCAAGCAGCCTCGAAACACAGCTGATTCTTTGTCCTGAAAGTGGTGCGAACATCTATTCATTTTGTTTACAGAGACGTATCTTATTTCAATACATCACAGCGCTTTGCTTCTAATGAATTTTCTTGCGAAAGTAGCGTCAGGACAAATTTCTAGAGTCTCACAATATCTTGTTAGTGCCGCTGTAGAACACGGTGAAGTGAGACTCTTCGTAAAACACTACGTTTTGTCACTCAGCGCTCTAGCAGTTGCGATTACATTTGGTTTACAGCTACAGATGTTTCCAGATTCTGTGAAAGTGAGAATGTATAACGCCATCAGCACATACCGTAGCAGGCAGTGTCCTACTGAAGACTCAGGACTAGGACGTGCGTGACCCAGTATCGAGGAAGGACCGAAAATATGTGTGAAAAGAGGGGGCGGGGGCGGAAAGATTATTCGGTTAATTGATTTTTTGGATAACTGAAAAAGACTGTGTCAACGAGCGAGCACATACGGTGACCTGTGGCTGCGTTCTTCACTACAACATGGCCCAGAGACAAGATCTGGATGACTTTCAATCGGAAGAAGGACGAAGTGTGCCGAGTGTAGCCCAGGAATTTGGTATTAGTCACAGGATTGTTTCATATGCACGCAGAGCGTTCCGAGACACAGAAACTGCAGACTGAAGGAGAGGAGGTGGTCGACCACGGTCAACTACTGCAGCAGATGACTGCAGGCAGGAAGGACCCCACGTCCAACAGCGAGTGCAGTAGCACCCAAATTTAACAGGACTACAAGGCACGAAATTTCATACACGACCGTGGCACGACGACTGAGTGGGGTAGATCTTTATGCCCGATGACATTGACTGTACAGTTTGCGATGGTGCCAAGATCATGAAGACTGGACCAACGAGGAATGGGATTGCGTGCTTTGGCGAAAGAGAGTACTTTCAGTCTGAGTAGTGATTCTGGACGTACCTACATATGACCAGAGATGGGCACATATAATTACACAGGAACATTGTCGAACGTGATCGTTTTGGTGGTCCAGGTGTTATGGTGTGGGGGCACGTTGCATGAGGGTACTGGCCTCCAAATGTTTAAAGACGTTACAGTCACCAGTCAACGTTATTGTGACGCTGTACTCCTCCGAAAGGTGCGTCTTTTCAGGGGTGGATTCAGCCCTGACGGTGTTTTTATGGTTGACAGTGTGCGACCGCATTAAGGGCGCCGATGGAGGAGCTCGATGAGAGGACATTCGACGAATGGAATGGCGTGCCAGCTACCCTGACTGGAATCACATCGAGCACGTGTGGGATGCGTTGCAGAGATATAGAGCAGTACATCCACATGCATCAACGACTATCCAGCAGTTGTCAACCGCGTTAGTGAAGGAATGGAAGGCTCTTCTATAAGAATTCCTTACCAGCCTTGTGACCAGCATGGGAGCATATTGCAGAACATGCGTTGCCATCTGTGGTGATCACTCACCTTACTAACAACCGTGTCCCGCCTTGTCTAATGTCCAGGGAATCTTCATGAATCGCGGTGACTTCAGTGTAATTATTATCTCTGAATAAAAGTGTCATCTCTGTTCCTCTCGTGGCGTATTTCTGTCATTTACCTTCTGTACTATTCTGAAGCAGTTCTTTCTATGTATGCTCCAAGTTTCAACGAGCTACACTGAAGAGCCAAAGAAACTTGTACACTTGACTAATATCGTGTAGGGCTCCAGCGAGCAAGCAGAAGTGCCGCAACACGACGTGGCATGGACTCGACTAATGTCTGAAGTGATGTTGGAGGGAAATGACAGCATGAATCAGGCAAGGGTGTCCATAAATCCGTACGAGTACGCAGGAGTGGAGATCTTTTCTAAACAGCATCCCAGATATGTTCAATGATATTCATATCTGGGAAATTTGGTAGCCAGCGGAAGTGTTTAAATTCAGAAGAGTGTTCCTGAAGTCACTCTGTAGCATTTCTGGACATGTGGGGTGTCGCATTGTCCTGCTGCAATTGCCCAAGTCCATCGGAATGCACAATGGACATGGACGGGTGCAGGTATTCATCTAGGATGCTTACGTACGTGTCACCTGTCAGGCTCGTATCTAAGCGTATGAGGAGTCCCATATCACTCCAACTGCCCCACACCATCACAGAGCCCCCACCGGCTTGAACAGTCCCCTGTTGACATGCAGGGTCCATGGATTCATGAGATTGTCTCCATATGCGTACACATCCATCCACTAGATACAATTTGAAGCGAGACTCGTCCGACCAAGCAACATGTTTCCAGTCATCAACAGTCCAACATTGGTGTTGACAGGCCCAGGCGAGGCGTAAAGCTTCGTATCATGCAGTCATCAAGGATATGTGAGTGATACTTCGGCTCCGAAAGCCCATATCGATGATGTTTCGTTGAATGGTTCGCACACTGACACTTGTTGATGCCCCAGCACTGAAATCTGCAGCAATTTGCGAAAGGGTTGCACTTCTGTCTCATTGAATGACACTCTTCAGTCGTCGTTGGACCCGTTCTTGCAGCGTCCTTTTCCGCGTCAGCGCTAACAGACAAGCAACACTGAGTAGAACAACCGCATATATTAATGTGGAACGTACGAGGGACGTATCCGTTACGACAGCGCGGCGAACTTTGGCGTTAATTGGGCTACGGCAGCAGACGACCGACGCGAGTACCTTTGCTAACAGCACGAAATCGCCTGCAGCGCATCTCCTGGGCTCGTGATCATACTGTGACCATAGACGACTGGAAATCATTGGAGTGGTCAGATGAATCCCGTTTTCAGTTTGTAAGAGATGACGGAGGGGATCGAGTGCGGTGCAGACATCACAAAGGCTTGGACCCTAACTATCAACAAGACGCATTGCTGGCTAGTAATGGCTACATAGTGGTGTAGGCTGTGTTCACGTGTAATGCGCAGTGTCGTCTGGTCCAACTGAACCTGTACACCATCTGCAGCCATTCATCGACTTCATGTTCCCAAGCGGTGATGGAATTTTTGTAGATGACAATGCCCCATGGTTTGCAATTGGGTTGAAGAACATTTGGCCACCCAGGTCGCTGAACATATGTCCCATCATACAGTTATGGGACATAATAGAGATGTCAGATCGTGCGCAACATCCCGTACCGGCAACACTTACGCAATTATGAACGGCTACAGAGGGATCATGGCTCAATATTTCTGCAGGGGACTTCCGCCGCCTCGCTAAGTCCATACCACGTCAAGTTGCTGCTGAATGCCGGGCAGAAGGAGGTCCGACGGGATATTGGCAGGTATCCCATAAGTTTTGTCTCCTCAGTATATAAATCTTCTGCATTTTCTCTATCTCGCGTTAGACATTAAGGCTAGCTTATGATTACTTATGTGTTGCACGTTTCTGAGCTGTGCTTCCGAATATTCATTAGCATAAATAAAAATGCCCCAACGGTGGCAAAATACTACGCAATCCTCGGCCAAAGAACCGAAGGGGAACGCTAATGGGCTGCACACTTTGGCGTGCCTCTATTTTGAGCACGTCAGCGGAGAAATGACAAGTATACAGAAAACCGGTATAGGTATTCCGGCAGAATAATCAGACAAAGGAAGGCGGTGTGGTTCAGCCGGTCTGCGTGTGACGCAACACCAACGGCAGCAGGGTCACGCTGCGCGCTGCGGCGCGGCGGGGCGAGGCGAGGGCGGCGGACGGCCGCGCCTGGAATGCTGTCCAGCGCCACTCCAGCTCCAGCGCCGCACGTGTTCGCCGGGACGATGACCAGGGCCCGCCACCGGCTCAGGGACGCCCGCAGCCAGCAGCGGAGCGGGTGCCTCTGCGTGTAGAAGTCAAGTTCGGAGAGGTGTAAAGATCTAAGAGTTATATATCTAATATCGGTACAGCACTCTTGTGGTCAAAATACAATGTCCAAAAAAAAAAAAAAAAAAAAAAAAGTATCCTGACATCGGTTAGGGGACACTAATATGAGGTGTGTCCACTCTTCACCTTTATGGGGGTCTGAGCTGTGCCGGGGACACTGTCAACGAGATGTCTGAATGTCTGTGGAGGAACGGAAGCCCATTGTTGGACTCTGGGGTCTGGAGCGAAGTCGATGTTCTGACTCATTCCAAAGATGTTCCGTTGGGCTCTCGTCGGAACTTTGAACAGGCCAGTCCATCTCAGGAATGTTGTCGTCCACAAACCATTGTCTCTCAGATGCTACTTTGTGACAGGATGCATTGTTAGGCTGAAACAAGCAATCATTGTCTCCGAAGTGTTCCTCTACTATGTGCAGTACACAATGCTGTAAACTGTGTTTATATCCTTCTCCATTTAGCTTTTCCTTGAGTGCAGTAAGAGGACCTCATCCTAACCGCGAAAAATACCCACATACCGTAACACCATGTCTTTCGTACTTCACTGCCGGCCCTACATGGGGGATATGGTTCTACAAGCATTCGCGAAACCTAAACCCTAGCATCGGATTACCACCGCCTATAGTGTGATTCATAACTCCAGTTATCAACATTCCAGTGGCGTCGCTCTTACACCACCTCGGGCGTCGTTTAGCATTGACTTCAGAAATTTGTGGCCGTTGAGGAGATGCTCGATCTTTGTTCCCCATTATTTTTAACTCACTTCGCACAGTCCTTGTGCTAGCCGGGCTGCTGGTAGCACTTTGGAACTCACAAGTGATTCCTTCCGCTGATTTCACGTGATTTTTTTACAAACACCCTAACCAATATTCGACAGTCTGTGTCCACCAGCACATGAGGTCTCCCTGGTCTTGGTTTAGCTGCGGTCTTTCCTTCACCTTTCCACTTCACCCTCATGTCACCAACAGTCGAACTGGACAGTTCAGAAGAGCTGAAATGTTCTTGATGGATTTGTTACTCAGGTGACATCCAATGACCAGTCCACGTTAGAAATCACTGAGCTTTCTTGACCGGCCCAATCTGCTGTTACCGCCTCTCTACTGACAATCCACCTTCTTTTACTGCGCGCTCCGCCTCTAGGGACGTCTATTGGTCAATTACGCATTACGCAGGAGTGTCCAGTTGCTTTCTATCACATAGTGTACTCCGATATCCACAAGTAAGGTGACCGGAGAAATGTAGATAAACGTGAGGCATTATACACCCTATGGCCTATCTTTGAAGATAGGCCCAAGGAAGAGAAACCGACGTTAATGAACACTCTGTCTTTAAAGAAAGTTTTTTTTTATATATAGTGTGTACTGGTAAACACTCTTTGAAACGCTGAAAGTAGCAGATATAAAATGAAGGAATAGGAGAGCTATTTGCAACTTGTACAGACAGCGGGCTACTGTAATAAGAGTCGAAGCACATGAAACGGAAGTACAACATGATAAGAGAGTGAGGCAGGGTTGTAACTTACTATTCACGTTTAAGTCTTTACAATGGACAAGCTATAAGGAATGAAAGGAGAAATTTGGAGATGGAATTAAAGGTCAGGGAGATGAAACCAAAACTTTAAGATTTGTTGATGCATTGTAATTCCATCAGAGATGGCAAAGAAGCTGAAAGAGTAGTTGTTGGTATTAATGGATGGATTCTTCGTAAGAGGTTACAAGATGAAGATCATCGAAAACAAACAAGCATAATGGAATTTATCTGAATAAAATCAGGTGACGTTGAGGGAATAAAATTAGGAAAATGAGATACTAAGTGCTGTAGAATAGTTTTGCTATATGGGCAGCAAAGTAACAGATGATGGCCGTATTAGAGAGGATATAAAATGCAGATTGGCAATGGCAAGAATGCCCTTTATGAGAATGGATAATATGGCAACAAATGGCTCTAACCACTATGGGATTTAACATCTGAGGTCATCAGTCCCCTACACTTAGAACTACTTAAACCTAACTAAAACGACTTCACGCACATCCATACTTGAGGCAGGATTCGGAGCTGCGACCGTAGCAGGAGCGCGGTTCCTGATTGAAGCGCCTAGAACCGCTCGGTCACAGCGGCCGGCTAGGATAATATGTTAACATCTATTATAAATTTATATATTAGGAAGTCATTTCTGAAGGTATTGCATTGAACTGAAACATGTATGATAAACATTCAGATAAGAAGAGAATAGAATCTTTTTAAATGTGATGCTACAGGGAAATGGTGAACATTATATTGGATAACTGATGACGTGGTATCGAACCGAAATTGAGTGACAATAAATTTCTAGTGTAACTTCACTAATAGAGGGGATCAGTTGACAGATACATACTGAGGCATCACGGAAATGTAAAATTAGTCATACAGGAAAGTGCGGAGGATAAAGTTGCAGAAGGAAGCTTGACTGCAGTAACTTGGTCAAAATGTACACTCTAAGACGAAAAAACAGGAAAAAAGAGGACGACGTGCCACAAAGGAATTATCCGAATGTGGCGGAAATAGGTAAATATGGTGTACAGGTATAGACAAACAAATGATAACAATTTCATAAAAAGTTATGGTTTATTCACGGGAAAGAGCTTCACGAAGTCAGAAAGTGAACAACGGGTTAGTCCACCTCTGACAAGGAGTTATTCGGCATGTCATTGATTGATACAGTTGTTGGATGTCCTCCTGAGGGATGTTGTTGTTGTGGTCTTCAGTCCTGAGACTGGTTTGATGCAGCTCTCCATGCTGCTCTATCCTGTGCAAGCTTCTTCATCTCCCAGTACCTACTGCAACCTACATCCTTCTGAATCTGCTTAGTGTATTCATCTCTTGGTCTCCCTCTACGATTTTTACCCTCCACGCTGCCATCCAGTACTAAATTGGTGATACCTTGATGCCTCAGAACATGACCTACCAACCGATCCCTTCTTCTGGTCAAGTTGCGCCACAAACTCCTCTTCTCACCAATCCTATTCAGTACCTCCTCATTAGTTATGTGATGTACCCATCTAATCTTCAGCATTCTTCTGTAGCACCACATTTCGAAATCTTCTATTCTCTTCTTGTCCAAACTATTTACCGTCCATGTTTCACTTCCATACATGGCTACACTCCATACAAATACTTTTAGAAATGACTTCCTGACACTTAAATCTATACTCGATGTTAACAAATTTCTCTTCTTCAGAAACGATTTCCTTGCCATTGCCAGTCTACATTTTATATCCTCTCTACTTCGACCATCAGCAGTTATTTTGCTACCCAAATAGCAAAACTCCTTTACTACTTTAAGTGTCTCATTTCCAAATCTAAGACCCTCAACATCACCCGACTTAATTCGACTACATTCCATTATCCTCGTTTTGCTTTTGTTGATGTTCATCTTATATCCTCCCTTCAAGACACCATCCATTCCGTTCAACTGCTCTTCCAAGTCCTTTGCTGTCTCTGACAGAATTACAATGTTATCGGCGAACCTCAAAGTTTTTATTTCTTCTCCACGGATTTTAATACCTACAACGAATTTTTCTTTTGTTTCCTTTGCTGCTTGCTCTATATACAGATTGAATAACATCGGGGAGAGGCTACAACCCTGTCTTACTCCCTTCCCAACCACTGCTTCCCTTTCATGTCCCTCGACTCTTATAACTGCCATCTGGTTTCTGTACAAATTGTAAATAGCCTTTCATTCCCTGTATTTTACCCCTGCCACCTTTAGAATTTGAAAGAGAGTATTCCAGTCAACATTGTCAAAAGCTTTCTCTAAGTCTACAAATGCTAGAAACGTAGGTTTGCCTTTCCTTAATCTTTCTTCTAAGATAAGTCGTAAGGTCAGTATTGCCTCACGTGTTCCAGTATTTCTACGGAATCCAAACTGATCTTCCCCGAGGTCGGCTTCTACTAGTTTTTCCATTCGTCTGTAAAGAATTCGTGTTAGTATTTTGCAGCTGTGGCTTATTAAACTGATTGTTCGGTAATTATCACATCTGTCAACACCTGCTTTCTTTGGGATTGGAATTATTATATTCTTCTTGAAGTCGGAGGGTATTTCGCCTGTTTCATACATCTTGCTCTCCAGATGGTAGAGTTTTGTCAGGACTGGCCGTCAGTAGTTCCGATGGAATGTTGTCTACTCCGGGGGCCTTGTTTCGACTCAGGTCTTTCAGTGCTCTGTCAAACTCTTCACGCAGTATCGTATCTCCCATTTCATCTTCATCTACATCCTCTTCCATTTCCATAATATTGTCCTCAAGTGCATCGCCATTGTATAAACCCTCTATATACTCCTTCCACCTTTCTGCTTTCCCTTCTTTGCTTAGAACTGGGTTTCCATCTGAGCTCTTGATGTTCATACAAGTGGTTCTCTTTTCTCCAAAGGTCTCTTTAATTTTCCTGTAGGCAGTATCTATCTTACCACTAGTGAGATAAGCCTCTACATCCTTACATTTGTCCTCTAGCCATCCCTGCTTAGCCATTTTGCACTTCCTGCCGATCTCATTTTTGAGACGTTTGTATTCCTTTTTGCCTGCTTCATTTACTGCATTTTTATATTTTCTCCTTTCATCAATTAAATTCAATATTTCTTCTGTTACCCAAGGACTTCTACTAGCCCTCATCTTTTTACCTACTTGATCCTCTGCTGCCTTCACTACTTCATCCCTCAAAGCTACCCATTCTTCTTCTACTGTATTTCTTTCCCCCATTCCTGTCAATTGTTCCCTTATGCTCTCCTTGAATGTACAACCTCTGGTTTAGTTAGTTTATCCAGGTCCCATCTCCTTAAATTCCCACCTTTTTGCAGTTTCTTCAGTTTTAATCTACTCCTGAGGGATATCGTACCAGATTCTGTCCAATTGGCGCATTAGCTCGTCAAAACATCGAGCTGGTTGGAGGGCCCTGCCCATGATGCTGCAAACGTTCCCAATTGGGGAGAGATTGGCCGACCTTGTTGGTCAAAGTAGGGTCTGACAAACACGAAGGCAAGAAAGACAAAGTCTCGCCGTGTGCGGGCGGGCATTACCTTGCTGAAATGTAAGCCCAGGGTGACTTGCCATGAAGGGCAACAAAACGGTGAGTAGTATATCGTCGACATACCAACCTGCTCTAAGGGTGCCGAGGATAACAACCAAAGGGATGATGCTATAAAATGAAATGGCATCGCAGATCACCATTCTGGGCTGTTGGGCCAAGGTTGGTACCCCACCGCCGTCCGCGGCGTCTTCAGACACGTCTTCACTGATTATCGGGGCTCGTTTCGAAGCGGTACTCATCACTGAATGCAATTGTAGTCGACAGTCAATGAAACTGTAGGTTTCCACACAACAACAACAACAATGGAGGTTGCGTGATTAACGAAAATCGTAATTCATGGTGATAATGTTTGCAGTATAGAAAACCCTGGAAAAATGGCAACACGTATGACAGTGACAGGTGGAGGTTTCATAACTTGTTCGGAGAGCGATATGGAATATAAGTGATAACTGCTTCCGTGCCACGAGCGTCTCCGATACACCAATATAACTTTCGCCCATATGTGCCCTCGTCCGTCCCTGGGAGCTGAGTGGTCAGTGCAACGAAATGTCGTACCTAACGGCCCGGGTTCGATTCCCGGCTGGGTCGGAGGTTTTCTCTGCTCATGGACTGGGTGTTGTGTTGTCCTTACCACCATCATTTCATCCCCATCGACACGCAAGTCGCCGAAGTGGTGTCAACTCGAAAGACCTGCACCACGCGAACTGTCTACCCAACGGGGGCCCGAGCCACATGGCATTTCCATATGTGCCCTCAACAGCATTTTTGATGGTCATTGGCATTTCTACCACATTAAGTGGAATTGGGGAGGGGGGGGGGGAGGTGGGACTGGAAGGTACTGGCTTTCAAAAGAGAGAACCTAATCTTAGTTTAGACAGCACACATTATTCAAAGTGTAATTCACCCACCCCTCCCCTCAAGACTGAACCCTTCCTTAGATCGTTTTTGCAGCTTTTCTAGTCCATTCAAAGAGATATCACAGGTTACGTGGTCAAATCATTTCTCAGCAGCTTATCTGGCATCTTCAGTGACGCAAATACGACGACAGTTCAGGTGTTTTTTCAGTATAGGAAACAGACGATAATGAGAATGTGCAAAGTCAACTGGGAACGCAGGCCCTTCAATTTGGCAGCCGCAGCTTGGGAGGTATGGGAAGGAACTACACTGGTCTGCAGCAAAATGATCCCTTTGATCAATTTTCCGCATCGTTTCGTCTAAATTGATTCTTTCAGTCTACCGAGGAGGCTCACGAAATGCTTTCCAGTTACACTACAACGCTGAGGTAGGTTGTCCACCAACAGAAAAGCGTAATTGAAAACGGACGCCTTGCCTTTATTGGCCTATTTCTAGGTGGGGAAGTTTTTCGAACGCAGGATCTACTGTGCTGTCTTTCCACTGAGTGCCCCTTCATTGGTTCCAGTATTATAAACACATAGCCAGAATTCGCTCTCAGCCACTAATAAATCAAAAAGTGCTTTGTAATATCAGATTGGGCTACAAAATCTCTGGATTTTTCAACTCGTGCCTTCTTCTGTTAACTGTTTAAATCTTTCGTTATTCACTTCTTCAAGTCTAGGACGTCGTTAGTAATGAAAGTAACAAGATCCTGGAAAATGACGATTACCTCATCTCGTTTTTGGGAGATATTTTCCGGTCATCAGGCATCAGCCTATGGACGTCGCTTGTTGCTGGGTCTGTTGATGTGGGCCGCCAGCAGCCGGTTCATTTTCAATTGCGGAATTACCAGTCTTGATACACGACACCCAGATTTTGGCAGCGCTCTAGCAAGGAAACTTCACACCTAGACCTTGTGTTACCTTAGCGCTAATGTCCTTTGCAGACTTTCTGTAGAGAAACAAAAAGTTCATGACAGCCCATAACGTCAGGGACGTCAAACTTAGTCGTGCCTCTACCATCTCACGTTCAGCTCCAAATGGAAGGGGATAGAGTAAGGAACTTTTCAGCTTCAGTTAGTAAAGATGATCTAGGCAGCCTATGGCTCTGAAATTCAGAGACTACCATAACTGATTTGTTATTTGCATGTTGTAAAGCATTTGGTGACAGAGCAAAGTTTGAGATTGGAGGAAGTGACTGTGTATACTTCATCTGGAAAAATAAAGCACATTGATTGGATGATCGATGAACTAAAATCAAATTCCCCCCACTGGATACGGATTACGAGAAAAGGAGCCAATTATGAAACATGCAAATGCATATAATCCGATCTCTACTCATCACCTACCTACGTATCAGCAGTTTACTAAAATTTGTACCATTAAAAAGACGGAGAAAGAATAAGAAATCATATTTTGATGAACAGCTGAAATATGTATTGTGTGTAGTCATTCAGACACACGCCAATGCTTTCTATGTCATTCTTCCGTATTTTTCACCCTACTGCCTCTTTTAATAATATGCTTTACCTTTCGTTATCCTACTCCAGCGTCTTTATCTCCCATACTCCCTATTTTCAATAATTTATACAGTTTTATTTATTTATATTTAGATTCCATGATCATACTACTCACCTTCTCCCACCACTCCCGCCCCACACCATACTACTCCCTGCATTAATCAGTCCAGGATGTACTACTTACAGAACCCCCTTCCCCCATGTATCCCCTTCCCCTCACCTAGTCAACTTTCGCGGACTTGTTCATCCATAGGATTAACTTTATCTGTAGGTTTATATTCAAGGCCTTATAATTCTTCTCTTTGTATAACAGCCATCTATTTAACCTTCAATATATGTTAACAGCCTCATATGTCAAAAATTTCTATTTTCTTTGTTTTTGCTCTGTGTGCTTTGACATCGATACACAACTACACTATATATACAAGTAATGTGACAATTATTCATTTGCCACGGTGCTAGGAGCAATATATTAAAAGGAGTCGCGAAGTGAGAAAAATAGTCGATTTGTAAGATGTAGTTTCATTATTAACAACGTCCTAGACTTGAAGTAGTGAATAACGAAAGACGTAAGAGTTAATAGAAGAAGGCACGAGTTGAAAAATCCAGGGACATTGTAGCCCACTCTGATATTACAAAGCACTTTTTGATTTCGTTAGTGGCTGAGAGGGAATTCTGGCTACAGATTTATAATACTGGAACCAATCAAGTGGCAGTCAGTGGAAAGATAGCACAGTGGATTCTGCGCTCGAAAAAGTTCCCCACCCAGAAATAGGTCTATAAAGGCATGACGTCCGTTTTCAATGACGCTTATCTGTAGTCATATTTTAGAAATATGGGGCTGTTAATATATATTGAAGGTTAAATAGATGGCTGTTATACAAAGAGAAGAATTATAAGGCCTTGAATATAAACCTACAGATAAAGTTAATCCTATGGATGAACAAGTCCGCGAAAGTTGACTAGGTGAGGGGAAGGGATACATGGGGGAAGGGGGTTCTGTAAGTAGTACATCCTGGACTGATTAATGCAGGGAGTAGTATGGTGTGGGGCGGGAGTGGTGGGAGAAGGTGAGTAGTGTGATCATGGAATCTAAATATAAATAAATAAAACTGTATCAGTTATTGAAAATAGGGAGTATGGGGGATAAAGACGCTGGAATAGGATAACGAAAGGTAAAGCATATTATTAAAAGAGGCAGTAGGGTGAAAAATACGGAAGAATGACATAGAAAGCACTGACGTGTGTCTGAATGACTATACACAATACATATTTCAGCTGTTCATCAAAATATGATTTCTTATTCTTTCTCCGTCTTTTTAATGGTACAAATTTTAGTAAACTGCTGATACGTAGGTAGGTGATGAGTAGAGACCGGATTATATGCATTTGCATGTTTCATATTTGGCTCCTTTTCACCGGTGATTGCATATTTTAACTAAAAACTAGGGACGATGCATATTTTCGCTCTGTGTTAACAATATTTTACATATGATGGAATTTTTTTATATTGTCAAGTTTGCGAGACAAACGTTTCGTGCAAAAAAAATGCTTCAAATAGACCAGCATATCAAGACAAGTCTTCATACCGCAGGAATACAGAAGAAAGGACCACGACAACAACTTCTGACAACAGCAAGTTGTAGTAACAGGGATCTGTCCAAAGGTAACCAAAAAAGTCAGTCTAACATGGATTTATGTGCAGCATTCATTGTAAGCAATATTCCTCTTTACAAATTTACAAACCCTATCCTCAAAGGCTTCCTGCGCAAACATTGATTAAATCAAAATATACCAGATGAGTCAACATTGCGTGAAAATTACACACCGACAATTTACGTAAATGATCTGGAGGAAATACCCAATGAACGTTATCTGGATTCCAATTGACGAAGCTACGGACACTTGTGGCCGATACATTGGAAATTTAATTGTTCGTGCTTTAAGAGAAGAGTCTTCTTCTTCCTATTTAGCGGCCTGTAAAGAACTTGAAAAAGTAAATCATTCTACGATCGCCAGATTTGTGAGTGATGGTATTAGAAAAATATTTCCAGAATCTTCTGCAAATGAAAGGGTGTTTGTGTTTATTTCGGATGCTACTCCGTGTATGATCAAAGCAGGAAAAGCCCTACGAGTATTTTATCCCAATTTGATTCATGTGACGTGCTTTGCTCATGTAGTACATCGCCTTGCTGAAAAAGTATGTTCCATGTTTGTGAATATAAATAAACTGATTTCATCCACAAAGAAGCTGTTTCTAAAGGCTCCTGTTCGATCCAGACCTACACAGAAAAACTACCAAATGTGCCTTTACCTCCCGAATCAGTGGTAACTCGTTGGGGTACACAGGTCGAAGTTGTGTTGTTTTACAATCAACATTTCGAGGCCATTAGAGGGGTAGTAAGCGACTTTGATAGTACAGAGGCTTTGGCAGTTTGCCAGTGCGAGGAAGCTTTTAATTATTCCGGTACTAAAAAAGACATTGCTATGATTAGCACTCATTTCTCCCATACACCATACATAAAAAGCTTGAAACTCAAGGTTTGGCGTTGAATGAATTTATTCATTTAATGAATAAAATTATTCTAGTGAACTCCATTTCCACGAAAACTTGAAGAAACGTTTGAAAACATTTTAATCGATATCCCAGGCTTTGAAACCTTGTGCCATTGATAGTTGTATTAATGGTACAGTGAACTTTTACCAGAAACAATAAGTGCCAACATAGCACCCAAACTCAAATACTGCTCATTTACCTCAGTTGACGTAGAACGGTCCTTTTCTGCTTATAAAAATGTTTTGAGTTATCGAAGACACAATCTTACTTCCGAAAATTTAGAACAGTACTTGGTCGTTTATGTTTGCAGTAGTAGAAAATGTAAAATAAATTTTAAATGATGCTTTGGTTCAATAGTATAAACTGAAAGTTAATGCTGTTCAACAACATTCATGATTGTATGTTGTTTTTTAAATAAAATATTATGGAGTTTTTGAGCGCTCCTCTCTGCGTGCGATGTATCTCGAAGTTGGTCCTATACACATCGATTATTTCGCTGCGACTCACTCGCATCGTACCCGCTTGTTACCAACAACAACAGCAAAGAAGGCACAACTCTTGAAACACCGTATGCGTCCCCATTTTGCAAATTTTTAGAAAATAATCCCAGAAAGGCCCCCTTCCTAACCTCTACCAGAACGTATTCAGAAAATGGTATCAGCGTTCTCAATGTATCAATTTTTTGCGTGACCGGCGCTCTTCCTCGTAATTGATATGCACAGGTTCGACTGTGAGATATAATGCATGCAGTAACTACCATGTTTTTTTATTATTATTATTTGATCTTGCATATGTCGACGCTTTTCAAGCATTTTAAGCATTTTTCATGCATCTTTGCATGAATATATTAAGATTTTTATGACGCATATTATCCGGTCTCTAGTGACGAGTGTTTTAAATGTTTAGGTTATTTGGGCTTTACCTGAAACTAAAAACCTGTAATCAAACAAATGTATCAATTTTCACACACCTCTAATGATTTATTTGAGATACTTGTGCACAACCTTGCCGAGAGTACACCTACACAAACGTTCCAGCGTTCATCAATAGCAGCTGTTGCACGGGGGCCTCCTTTTCACACGTTGCCCACGGAGGAGGCAAAATGCCAAGGCTTAATTTGCATGTCCTGGCAGCAATATGTGTTGCGAGAGCTAACGCGGAAAGATGCTGAGGGGCCCCAAGGCCCGCAGTGGCCAGGTAAACGTCGTAATTAAAGAAGAATAAAAAAAAAAACTTGGGCCCTGATGCATTCCTTTTGTTTCCTCGTAAATTTTCAGTTCTTAGCGAAATACTGGCTCACAAAATAAACTCTGAAACAAGAAAAGAAAGATACACCACGAGTGAGCTGCGCAAATTGGTCACAAACTGATATTCATGCACGTATCGACGGAAAATGCAAAGTTGTAAACCAAACTGTTGACTTGCACACTTTGTGAAGCTCTCTCTCTTGAATAAATCACAAAATTTTTCTGAAACGGTAAAAATCTGTGAGCTATGAGTGGCTCGTGTTTCCGCCATCATTAACGTACTTCCACCTCACTACGTTAATTTAAATTACTACTGTCACTGAGTTGTGAATGTGTGAAGCTGCAACGCAGTTTCACGGCGCAGCTGGTAAGGATAGTAAACTTAGGACATGTCGATATCAAGGCATGAAGTCTTACCAAATTTCATTATGTGTACCCAGTTGGACAGTAACTAAGCCTCCAGGCAGGCGCGTGACAATATATGCAGATGTCCGCATTTGACAGGACGTGTAGTTGGGCACAAAGAAGCCAGTTGGAATAATCGCGAATCCTCAACATTTGACTACGAGCGATGCCACTATTCGACGATGTTGGCAGGAATGGGTAAACCACGGTCGATCATAGCGTCGAGAAGGAAGCGGTTCATCTAGAGAGGCGAAATAACCTGAGGACGGAGCAATCGTGAGGAGCCGCGGATTCATCATTAGGAGCATAAATAGGCGGAACACAGAAAGGGAGATGAGCCCACGGCGCCCCTTGCGCCAACTACCATAGACCTCTGTACACCAAGAAGCTCGTTTGCAGCGGTGTCGGACACATTCAGCCTGGAATCTCACTCAACGGAATGAAACTGTCTTCAGTGATGAATTCCACTTCGAAATGAGTCCCGATGACCAGCGAAAATGTGTCTGGTGATGCCGTGGACAACAGTGGCATACCAGCCTGTCTGTCACCTGCCGTACTACCTGTCATTTCAAGTCCCACCCTCTGATTGCCATCCGCGGCACCCTTACAGTAAAGCGCCACGTCGACAGCATTCTATGCCGTGTTTTGTTGTCTTTTACGTTACATTTCAGCAAAATCATGCCAGCTGCCACACTTCGATAGTTTCTACTACTTGTCTTCGTGTTTGCCAAACCGTACATCGGCCGGTGAGGTCGCTGGATCTCTCCCCAACTGAGAACGTTTGGAACATTACAGGCAGGGCGCTCCAACCTGCTCAGGATTTTGACAATCTAAGGCGCCACTTGGACAGAATTTGGCACGATACCGCTCAGTAGGACATCCAGCAACTCTACCAATCAGTGTTAAGCCGAATAACTGCTTCCATAAGGACCAGAGGTGGACCAGCGCGTCGTTGACTTGCGCACTTTGTGAAGCTCTCTCTCTTGAATACATCACCAAATTTTTCTGAAACTATAAGGATTTGTTTGTCTGCACTTGAACATCATATCTACCGATTTCCATCCCATTTCCATTCTCTTTTTTTACAAGAATGTATGTGAGCCATCATTTTTCTGAACTTCGCTCCAAGTAACCTGTGCGTATCCACAAGGTGCTGCGTCCTGCAAGTCTCTCCTTTTCCTTCGATCACATACGACGGGCGTTTGAAAAGTCCGTACAAAAATAAAAACTACTTGCGTGTTTGGGGCAAACTTTTTTATTCTTCGACATTGTCTTCTTTTAGACTTATACACTTCGTCCAACGCAGTTCTAATTTGTTGATCCTTTCCGAATAATAGGAATTTCAAAGTCTGTAAAATAGCTATTAGTTGTTGCAATCACCTCCTCGTTTGAATAAAATCTTTGTCCCGCCAGCCATTTCTTCAAATTGGGGAACAAACAGTAGTCCGAGGGAGCCAAGTGTGGAGAATAGGAGGGATGTGAAACGAGTTGGAATCCTATTTCCATTAATTTTGCAATCACAACTACTGAGGTGTGTGCTGGTGCATTATCGTGATGGAAAAGGACTTTTTTGCGGTCCAATCGCCGGGGTTCTTCTTGCAGCTCGGTTTTCAAACGGTCTAATAACGTTGAATAATATGCACCTGCAATAGTTTTACCCTTTTCCAGGTAGTCGATGGAGATTATCCCTTGCGTATCCCAAAAGACAGTCGTCATAACCTTTCCGCCCGAAGGACTGGCCTTCGCCTTTTTTGGTGCAGATTCTCCCATGGTAACCCATTGTTTATATTGTTGATTGGTCTCAGGAGTATAGTCATGTATCCATGTTTCATCCACAATGACGAAATGACCCTTAAAGTCCTGCGGATTCCTCCTGAACAGCTGCAAACCATCCTTGCAACACTTCACACGATTCCGGTTTTGGTCAAGTGTGAGCAATCGCGGAACCCATCTTGCGGATAGCTTCCTCATGTCCAAATGTTTATGCAAAACATTATGCACCCGTTCATTCGAGATACCCACAGCACTAGCAATCTCACGCACCTTAACTCTTCTGTCATCCGTCACCATATCATGTATTTTATCAATGATTTCTGGAGTCGTAGCCCCCACAGGGCATCCAGAACATTAAGCATCACTTGTGCCCATATGGCTACTCCGAAAATTTTGAAACCACCTATAAACTGTTCTAATCGAAGGTGCGTAGTCACCGTAATGTTTATCAAGCTTCTTTTTAGTCTCCTGAAGCGTTTTTCCTTTCAGAAAGTAATGTTTAATCACCGTACGAAATTCGTTTTCGTCCATTTTTTGACACTCACTCGACTTCCTCGATTCACACGAATGCCAAACACAAAAAAATAGACAAATATGGCTGAAACTTGGTGTGCGTTATTTCCAAAGATGCTACTAACTAAACATGACCTCGATACGCGCCAGTGGTGCCATCTCTCGGACTTTGTATGGACTTTTCAAACGCCCCTCGTATATTCAGCCAGCCATAACAAGTAAAATTTCATGGACATATCATACGTCGCGAGCTATATAATGTAAGACTTGTGGTACGTGCTCACAGCTAAATTTTACTTTTGAATTCAAGTTGGACAGTCTGTTGGGTAATATTTCTCCTCTCAGTGAAAACGTGATCGTAAACCTGGCAACCCGTCGCTGAAACATTGGTATGTGGCAGCAGAGGAACTTGCTCCGTATGAGCGGTCGTTGGCGCATGCTGATGCAGTGGCACTTAACCCGGAGGCAGCCGATTCGAATAATGGCGATGGAAAATGTTTTGCATCAAATGTACAAGCTCAACATTAAGGATGGGAGGTGAGTTTGTAGCGTTATAATCTTCCCGTACACCGCACAGCAGTCCAGTATCCTAGGACAACTCAGATCTTCTCTCAGTGTCTCGTAAAGATACTGCAGATGGTCGTCTGTTCCTAGGTTAGGGCTCTATCTTCGACGACCCATTTGGTGCAGTAGGCTATATTCCGGCACCGGAATGCCTCTCATAATTTCCTTTCGCGTCTCTAGTCATAATTAAAAATAACGCTACACTACGGAAACACTCATAAAGCGATTCACAAGATACAAGTACGCATTTGAAGAATGTTTTTGTTGTTGTCTTCAGTCCAGAAACTGGTTTGATGCAGCTCTCCATGCTACCCATAGGCAAAAGATAGCCGATCCAACCGAAGAATTTCAGTAATCCCAGAACTAGTCATTAATATTACTATCGTTGTATGGATCTTCTCTTTTATTACAACGCATAGACAGCTATTTTGTGTTACAAGCATGTGAACCAGTTATGGAAAGAATGTATAAGGAATTGACAACCATTGGCAAGTCCAAGAGCTATCATAGTTTTCGTCTTCAACTAGTTTCACATACCAATTTCTGGGCTTGATCCTCACCCCTGAATCTTATACACTCTGTGAAAATAAATCAAAGAAAATAAAAACACACAGAAGAGATTATAGATTTCATCATCTTAGGCGAAGGTATCAGGAAGGGCCAAAGAAGTACGAAGAGTAGATCCAGCATCAACAGTTGCCCGTTAAGTGAGATGGTGGAATACTAAGTGTAATCATTATAAAGAGGATCAGGCTAGGATTACGGCCATGAGCTTGAGGGAACTATCGCAGCATTCGCTTGAAATAATTTATAGTAGAAACAAAAATATCATCTTTATTGGAAAGTCAGATTGATTTAGGTCACCATAGTATTGCCATTTAACTTAATACGCCACGGCAATACATCCTTTACTCTTCATGTTGGATCGCGAAAAAGGAAGTTTCTGTTTTGTTCTCATTATTTCGTATTTAGGATTGATGAAACATACCTAGCAGTAAACCGCAAACAACGTAAAAGTAATACCAATTAGTTATTCTGCTGATGCTACAACAACAGATCCAGTTCTATTAGAGCTAGAAGGACTGATATTACATCATTTTTTTGTAGTAACATGCAGTGCATGTAGCACTTGAAAAAAAGAGTGTGAATAAAGAACCTTCCAGCACTAACTACGTGAAAACATAGAAGTAAAGCAGATGTGGATTATTTTCACAGCTACTTGAACGATTATACAGGACTAGAAAACTACTCCTGGGGAACGAACATGTCTGCCTGTGCAGCCGGCCGAAGTGGCCGTGCGGTTAAAGGCGCTGCAGTCTGGAACCGCAAGACCGCTACGGTCGCAGGTTCGAATCCTGCCTCGGGCATGGATGTTTGTGATGTCCTTAGGTTAGTTAGGTTTAACTAGTTCTAAGTTCTAGGGGACTAATGACCTCAGCAGTTGAGTCCCATAGTGCTCAGAGCCATTTTTTTTCTGCCTGTGCTGATTCTCGGGGTTTCAGCCTCTGTTCAACGTTGTGATCCGAAACTACTCTCCCATTAGTCCAAACTGTGTTCATCACGCTTCCGTCTTCTGTCATGAAAAAGCGTCAACCATCCAGCAAATTCAGCCGACTGTCTCTTTCCTTCTTTCTGCGTTTCTTCTGTCCCTTTGGCACCATTTCTTGTGTAGCAGAATTTGTGATCACAGTCCCATATTTTCTGCCTGAGCGATGTAGGGTAAATACTTCTTTATGTAATATACGGAGTGTTCAAAAAGTCTCTCTGCAGTGCAGTATGATTGTTAGCCGCGCGTGCCGTATGATTGTTCGCCTGCCTGGATTACATGCCTTCAAGTGGACTCTCCCAACATTCCACTGTTTCGTTTATCAAAGCCAGCGTCAGTAGTATAGTAGGTGTGTGTCGTTACGTGTTGACGTGAACGTTCAAGTTTATTTCCTTTGTTCGTTTGTTTCGTTTTTATCAGTGTTAAAATGCTAACTATTGAAGAACATGTGTCTTTAGTCGAACAAGTGTTCAAAGCTGGCGGTGAATACACACTTTCAGCTCGTCAAACATTTAATTCAGTTTTCCCGGAGACAACACTCCCACATCGCGATACTGTGCGAGATTTGACTAACAAATTTCGAAGTACGGGTTCAATGATAGATGCACCGAGAAGTGGTCGTCCTAGCGTTTTGTCTGAGGATAAACTACTCGATATTTCTGGAAAATGTCCATGAGTCCGAACAAGTCAGTAAGAAAACTCGCCCAGGAAATCGATGTTAATGTCGGAACGGCTCACACAGGTGTAAAGAAAAAAATAGAATGTCTCCCATACAAAGTGACAGTCGTGCAAGAACTGAAAAATACTGATCATGGCAAGAAACTGTATTATTGTCAATGGTTCAGAAATTTCGTTCAACAAAATGGAAGGGATATTCTTATTCTAACACTTGGTTCAAGAATCATGAAAGGAGGCTGTATACATGGAAGAAGCCAGGAGATACTGACAGGTTTCAGATAGATTATATAATGGTAAGACAGAGATTTAGGAACCAGGTTTTAAATTGTAAGACATTTCCTGGGGCAGATGTGGATTCTGACCACAATCTATTGGTTATGAACTGCAGATTGAAACTGAAGAAACTACAAAAAGGTGGGAATGTAAGGAGATGGGACCTGGATAAACTGAAAGAACCAGAGGTTGTAGAGAGTTTCAGGGAGAGCATAAGGGGACAATTGACAGGAATGGGGGAAAGAAATACAGTAGAAGAAGAATGGGTAGCTCTGAGGGATGAAGTGGTGAAGGCAGCAGACGATCAAGTAGGTAAAAAGACGAGGGCTAATAGAAATCCTTGGGTAACAGAAGAAATATTGAATTTAATTGATGAAAGGAGAAAATATAAAAATGCAGTAAATGAAGCAGGCAAAAAGGAATACAAACGTCTCAAAAATGAAATCGACAGGAAGTGCAAAATGGCTAAGCAGGGATGGCTAGAGGACAAATGTAAGGATGTAGAGGCTTGTCTCACTAGGGGTAAGATAGATACTGCCTACAGGAAAATTAAAGAGACCTTTGGAGAGAAGAGAACCACTTGTATGAATATCAAGAGCTCAGATGGAAACCCAGTTCTAAGCAAAGAAGGGAAGGCAGAAAGGTGGAAGGAGTATATAGAGGGTTTGTACAAGGGAGATGTACTCGAGGACAATATTATGGAAATGGAAGAGGATGTAGATGAAGACGAAATGGGAGATAAGATACTGCGTGAAGAGTTTGACAGAGCACTGAAAGACCTGAGTCGAAACAAGGCCCCGGGAGTAGACAACATTCCACTAGAACTACTGATGGCCTCGGGAGAGCCAGTCATGACAAAACTCTACCATCTAGTGAGCACGATGTATGAGACAGGTGAAATACCCTCAGACTTCAAGAAGAATATAATAATTCCAATCCCAAAGAAAGCAGATGTTGACAGATGTGAAAATTACCGAACTATCAGTTTAATAAGTCACAGCTGCAAAATACTTACGCGAATTCTTTACAGACGAATGGAAAAACTGGTAGAAGCCGACCTCGGGGAAGATCAGTTTGGATTCCGTAGAAATGTTGGAACACGTGAGGCAATACTGACCTTACGACTTATCTTGGAAGAAAGATTAAGAAAAGGCAAACCTACGGTTCTAGCATTTGTAGACTTAGAGAAAGCTTTTGACAATGTTGACTGGAATACTCTCTTTCAAATTCTGAAGGTGGCAGGGGTAAAATACAGGGAGCGAAAGGCTATTTACAATTTGTACAGAAACCAGATGGCAGTTATAAGAGTCGAGGGGCATGAAAGGGAAGCAGTGGTTGGGAAAGGAGTGAGACAGGGTTGTAGAGGCTACAACCGATGTTATTCAATCTGTATATTGAGCAAGCAGTAAAGGAAACAAAAGAAAAGTTCGGAGTAGGTATTAAAATTCATGGAGAAGAAGTAAAAACTTTGAGGTTCGCCGATGACATTGTAATTCTGTCAGAGACAGCAAAGGACTTGGAAGAGCAGTTGAACGGAATGGACAATGTCTTGAAAGGAGGATATAAGATGAACATCAACAAAAGCAAAACGAGGATAATGGAATGTAGTCAAATTAAGTCGGGTGATGCTGAGGGAATTAGATTAGGAAATGAGACACTTAAAGTAGTAAAGGAGTTTTGCTATTTAGGGAGTAAAATAACCGATGATGGTCGAAGTAGAGAGGATATAAAATGTAGACTGGCAATGGCAAGGAAATCGTTTCTGAAGAAGAGAAATTTGTTAACATCGAGTATAGATTTAGGTGTCAGGAAGTTGTTTCTGAAAGTATTTGTATGGAGTGTAGCCATGTATGGAAGTGAGACATGGACGATAACTAGTTTGGACAAGAAGAGAATAGAAGCTTTCGAAATGTGGTGCTACAGAAGAATGCTGAAGATAAGGTGGGTAGATCACGTAACTAATGAGGAGGTATTGAATAGGATTGGGGAGAAGAGAAGTTTGTGGCACAACTTGACTAAAAGGAGGGATCGGTTGGTAGGACATGTTTTGAGGCATCAAGGGATCACAAATTTAGCATTGGAGGGCAGCGTTAAGGGTAAAAATCGTAGAGGGAGACCAAGAGATGAATACACTAAGCAGATTCAGAAGGATGTAGGTTGCAGTAGGTACTGGGAGATGAAGAAGCTTGCACAGGATAGAGTAGCATGGAGAGCTGCATCAAACCAGTCTCAGGACTGAAGACCACAACAACAACATTCTTAATGAAACGTTTTTCACTGATGAGGCCTATCTTCATTTATCCGGGTACATAAACTCGTAAAATTCTCGTATGTGGAGTACTGCAAATCCATTGCGTATTCATGAGGAACCACTTCATTCTGTGAAAATAGGAGTTTGGATTGTAATTTCTAGACGTCGGATTGTGGGTCCCATATTTTTCAACGAAACAATAAACGCACAACGATACTGCAGTGAGTTTCATTTCGGTATATTCACTGCGGGATACGGCACTGCGAAGAGACTTTTTGATCACCCCGTATTTGATGAGTGAGGGTAACAATTACAAAATTATTATTTTCTTGTATTTGATGTTGAACGAGGGAGAATCGGAGCACCGTGCTTCGTTGTGAGAGGACCATCGTCTCGCTAGTCAGAGTGAGACATTTTGCCGACAGCCAACGACCTGGCGTGCTATTCTTTTAGCGTGGTACATCGCTGTATTTTTTTTCAGATAATGCGCTATAGTAGTGGCTAAATATTTAAAATTACCTATTTATATCTATCTTCTGACGGAAGCATGGGTATTTGGTGAAAATTGGTAACATTACAGCAAATAGCTATGGGAGATTGGAGTTCTTAGAGTAATATCATGACGTCTTCAAGTTATATTGACTCAGTCACTACCGTATTGTCAGCGTGTATTACCTCATAATTTATGCCACCATTTTCTGAGTGGGGTAACTGCTGCTAACGATCCTTCGCCTCACTGCGGAGTACGGAGCACAAGTGACGAGGCTCTAAGAATAAAAGGATGAGGGAAGGAGTATTCCACATTTTTTTTAACAAACCCAGTTGTCCATGAGGTGTGACCTTGTCTAGATCGTTATCTACACTGGTATGGTTCAAATGGTTCAAATGGCTCTGAGCGCTATGGGACTTAACAGCTGACGTCATCAGTTCCCTTACAACTACTTAAACCTAACTAACCTAAGGACATCACACACATCCATGCCCGAGGCAGGATTCGAACCTGCGACCGTAACGGTTGCGCGGTTCCAGACTGAAGCGCATAGAACCGCTCGGCCACTCCGGCCGGCCACTAGTATGGATACAGTGTATATGCGACCTTTATTTTCCGGTCTTTTTTAACGCACGCAATTGCCCGACGTGCGTGAGCTCGCCATGTGCTGGGGAGGGAGGGGTTCCCAGAATATCGTCAATGACTTTGTGATAAGACCGTTACCTGCGTTCTTATTGGTACTCGTAACCCACTGACGTGCTGTAGAAGGCATCCACGCTCGATAAGCTATTTTCGCTACCAGAAACATCACACCAAGCACCAACACCAGCACAACTGGAAAAATAAGCCAACCCATCAGCTGCAGCATCTTGGGAGTTTTTCACATGCCCAGACATGAAAATCGCAGAAGTGACCACATCAGATCCAGTACCCCCCTCCCCCCTCCCCCCGCGGAAGATGAATCAGTACTAGCATCAACAGAAATCAACAGTAATTATCAATTACTAACAGAAGGAACAAAGCAGCGCCCTCACGCACTAGACCATATCTACCACGTGCAGGACAGTGAGGCGTTTGTGATTGAAAGGTATCCTGTATATTTTCCACCGTTGGACGAAGACTCATTAACGGCAGGTATAGTTGATATCGTAGATGGCTCCTCCACAAGTGGCGGTAACCATACAAATTGTCCAACAGTCGCGCAAGTCGGTCCTCTACGGACTACAAAACTGTCAACGTATTCGGCTGCAGAGCAGGCGGAAATCAATTCTGTTTCGGCAGCCACTTCACACAGATCATCCACAGCAACGCTACGCCACCACCTTCCCGTCGCCACTGCCGTCGCTACGTTTCGCTGGACTACGCCGAATTCTTCGCCTCGCCCTGCTGTACTGCCGCGGGACTTTGATCCTGCCAGCAGCGCTCGACTGAGGGCGATACCGTAGGAAACATTCTCTTCTGATATCTGCGGTACCATGGCACGTGTCATGTGGATCATGACTGAACTTGCACAGGTTGTTGTCAAGTTTCACTCGACTGAGTCCTACAATATACGCTGAAATTCTCAAAAATAAGGTGACAGTTCCTTCCACTTCATTTATTTCCTCATAGACTTAATTTTTTCCCAAATACATAGTGAGCACAAAAGAACTTCGCATTTTCAAAAAAATCGTACAAATTAAATGGTACAACTTGTTTGGCTTAAAATCGGATCCTGTTAATAGAATAACTCTGAAAGTTCTGTACAGCTTACAAGGACTCCATGTGTGCCCATCGACCCAGGACAAACATCGAGACATTACTCATGCAAGATGTCGATACTGATGGGCCGCAGCTGCTATTCGCTCCCTTAGCTGTCTTAAAGATTGCGTCTGCGGAGGGGGGAGGAGGGGGCAAACAGCCCGGTGATCGTGGTGCATAGCTTAACCACAAGTCACTGTCGGCACCCGCAGCTCTGAGCCATCGTCTATGCAGCTGTCTGGCTACGTGTTCCTGTACAGCCAAGTGGAAACCAGGAGCTGCACCACGTTGTTGCCAGATGAATTTGTTAGATTCTTCTTACAGGGGAGACAAAAGCCAAAATAAACCATATCGAGGTAGAAAATTCCTGTGACGGTTTTTTTCCGTGTAAAAGAAGGGACAATAAGTCTGCTTTTTCGTCACCGAGAAAAACACACGGACCGAATCACGCTCGTGTTCAAAGAAAAAATTTGGATTTTCTGCTTCCCAAAAACAGACATCTTATCGATTTACTTTACCATTGGAGGAAACGTTGGTTCATCACTAAAAGTTAATCTCTTTGACGTGTCGTTGTCAATGTCTATGCTTCCAAAAACCTCAGTGCAGAAGTCAGAGCGTGCAGCATATTATACTGAAGTGAACGCGAGCACGAACTCCAGTCTTTACGATTCAAAGCGCAAGCTTTTACGCAGGATTTTGGAAACAGTTGCTTGTGGGATCTGAAGCTCGCTATTTGCTCGATGTGTTGATTTCTGTGCGCTTCGCTGGAATGCTACTTGAACGAGGACATTTCACTCCGAGACTCTGCTGGATGGCTCCTGATGAAAGTGTGTGCGAAATGCTCGTTCAACAGCAATTACCGACCAATTTTTGATAACTGAACGAGTCACCAACTCATCTATTGTCTAGTTGCCATTTCCTACACTAGCACTCTCTGGTGGCGGCAGCCTGAAACACAAATTTGTGCCCATACCTAAAACATCTTCTAGAGATACTCTATCAATAGGTTAACGTTTGAAGTAAATACGTTGTACCGTCTCGTTTTCACGAATTTTTGAATGTGTTAAGTTCTTTTTTGTACACCCAATATAAGAAGAAGGGGTTTAAGTTGTATTAAAATTCGATGACCAGTAAATATTGTAACTGTAAAAATGTTTATTCATTACTGTGGGTTATAGCATCCGCCATAGGAGTTTTGTTATAGTGGGCTCTCATGGCACACTTTTCTACTACAACAATATGCAAAAACTGTTTTTTTTCTTATGCCTTACCGTTTTTAGAAATAAATCAAAGGAAATTTCTTTATAATCAGAAGTAACGGACTGACGGGATATCAGCTAGGAACATTCATCTTTTTGGGTGGAAGAAACAGAACGTAAGGAAACTTTTACCGATAAACAAATAATACGAGACAGGTCTCGCAGCATGTTGAATTTACGAATATGTCTACCTCAAACTACTTGGACGCAATTAGAGTAAATGGAACTTGGCAAGACAAAGGGATATCTATATAATATTGCTTACGAAAGAGCGCCACGAAACATGGCAATACGAGCAAATAATACTTACGTGGGACAAGGAAGGCCATTTTCTGTGTTAGCGCTTCCGATCTCTATCGCCGCACATTGTGATTCTTAGCAGCCTGCTGTTTGTGTTTTTATTAGAATTTATGACGAGAAAAATGAGGTGGTTGGACATTCGAGTATGTCATAACACCTGCATGTTTCTCGTACTTGCGTGGCTTGCGGGCGGAGTCTACGTAACTTTCCACTCTGTTTACGTGGGAACTTGATGTGAATGGCACACTTCCCTAGATTTACTATTCTGTAACCTTTTCGTTTCATTCGAGAAGCGCGAGAGAAAGCGGCCAGCGATTTCTCAGCCTACCACTGCGTACCGCTGCTGGTGTGAGTTCCGTTCATGTGTTTAGGATGCTACGTACGGATGAGAGTCATATTTCAATTCCAAAGCGTCAAACCCACGTGGGAGAATGTAGTACACATTCAGACAAAATGACAGTTTGAAAGGTCCCCAGTTTCCAATACCCACCGTAACCGTTCAGGATTACGTCATTCGCAGTGAGAGTAAAATACGACAGAGAAACAGCTTTCGCAGATGCTCCTTAGGAGATCAAAAGTACTCCGTAAGTTCTTCATTGAGAAAAAAAGAATCTGTCACCCTACCGATAAACGTAAGCACCATCGTCAATGTTCCCACAGTACTTTTCAAAGTAAATCGAACCACACACCGCACGCTTCCTTTTTTAAACATAGCCTCTTTTCCGTTCTGCAGTGTGGATATTTATTATCCTAGACACCTTTAGTCATGTAGAAAGTATGCCGAGCGCTGTTGGCAAGCGGGGTGCATTTACTCCTTGTTAGGCAAACTGAGGAGCTACTTGATTGAGAAGTAGCGGCTCCGGTCTCGAAAACTGACATACGGCAGGAGAGCGGTGTGCTGACCTCACGACCCTCCATATCTGCATCCAATGATGCCTGCGGGCTGAGGATGACACGGCGGCGGTCGGTACCGTTGGTCCTTCATGACGCGTTCGGGCGGAGTTTAGTTTAGGATGATATCTCCAGTCTATGTTAGGAAACATTAAACGAGCTTGGTTTACGATGATTAATTACAGATGAACAAATTAAGTTACATATGTCGTCGCACACTAAGACCACTGGGCAACAACAGCGGTGCTTTGTCAGAAGAGAGTGTATGTTCCGAGTTTTCTGCAGACATATTTCTGATTCGTTACGGGTGATAAGTGCGTCACGGTGTACGAATGAATAGGCTCGAAAACATGGAACCATACTCCACCGTTGAAGTACGAGGGACATAACTACTCTTGTGCGCAAAATGTCTAAATTGCACACAGATTCACCGTGAATTCTGGCGGTAGGTCTTCCAAATGTTATGCCGCCTCTACCCGTAGTGAAATTGTGCCAATAATTTGACCAACGCAGTACAAAGTGGGTGATGCTAATCGGTTGGGAAGGAAATCGACGTCAGCCATAGACGACAATGTCTAGGAAATCGAGAAACTGATTCGCAGCAATCACAGAGTGACTATATCGCGGTCACTATTCAGCAGATTCGCATCTGAGTGATCAGTGTTCGTTCTATCGTTCGAGATCGTCTGCAGAATCAGAATTCGCGCTCACACTGGGATCCGGGATCACTGTTCCGAGCGACGAACTAGAGGCATGGGATGTTAAGCAAAGGTATTATTCTCCTGCGCAACAATGCAACACCCCACTCTGTGCGCACAGCCCAATTTTTTCTTCAATGTTTTCGATATGGGGTACAAAGAGCCCCACTGTATTAGCTCTCTTCTGGCAAAGAAAGACATTAGGGTGGATAAACTCATATACACAACTATGTAGAAACTAGGAGTACGGCAGGGAGCGGGAGGAGTCCAGTAACACAAGACCATAGGCGAGATGGGCTATGTGTGTGTGTTGGGGTTTATGGGCGCTCAACATCGAGGTCATCAGCGCCTGAGATGGGCTATTCCGAGCAGGCAGAGAAGGAATGAAGAACTGCAGTACCTGGAAGACGGATCGCAATTACCCAGTACATAAGCCTGTCCGGTTAGCCGAGCGATCTAACGCACGACTTTCCAAAGCGGGAAGGAGCGCCTGGTCCCCGGCACGAATCTGCCCGGCGGACTTCTGTCGACGTCCGATGAGCCGGCCAGTCTGTGGATGGTTTTTAGGTGGTTTTCCATCTGCCTCGGCGAATGCGGGCTGGTTCCCATTATTCCCCCTCACCTACATTATGTCGGCGACTGCTGCGCAAACAAGTTCTCCACGTACGCGTACACCACCATTACTCTACCACACAAACATAGGGGTTACACTCGTCTGGTGTGAGACGTTCACTGGGGTTGTCCACCGGTGACCGAACCCCATAATAACCCTGGGTTCGGTGTGGTGCGGCGGAGGGATGAAGTGGACTGCGGTAGTCGTCGTGGGGTTTGTGGACCACTGCGGGTGCGGCAGGGACGGAGCCTCTCCGTCGTTTCTAGGTCCCCGGTTAACATACAATACCCAGTACATTGGAAGACAAATCGTAGACATAGAGCGAAGTGTATTTGTACGATATTGTTTAGTTAAAATAATACACATTTTGTTATAATTGACTTTAAATTAAATTTTGCTCATAGATAATCTTAGTGCAAACACAACAGTTTTACAACATTTATGCTACCTTTTCTATAACTGCATCGAAATTTGTACACAGATAATATTCAAAATTCGCAGTTGGTTGTATGTTATCAAACGGAAAGCCATAGTAACAATAATAAAGAGAAAGGTTTCAATGGTAGGTTTATCAGCATCCGTCATACAGTCCAGATCTTACAAAACGCGATTTCTACACTAATCAGCCAGAATATTGTGACCACCTACATAATAGCTGATATGCCCACATTTGGCACGGACAACAGCGGCGACGCGTCGTGGCATGAAAGAGTCAGGCCTTGGTAGATCGCTGGAGGGAGCCGGTACCACATCTACACGTACGTCACCTAATTCTCGTGAATTCCAGGCATGGGGACGATGAGCTCTGACGCCACGTTCAATTACATCCCGGATGTGTTCGATCGGGTTTAGATCTGGCGAGTTGGGAGGCCGGCACATCAACTGGAACTCGCCTCTGTGTACCCCGAGCTACTCCATCACTCTCCTGGCCTTGCGACATTGCGCATTATCTCGTTGAAAAATGCCACTGCCGTCGGGAAGGAATGTATGTGGTCCGCAACCAGTGTACGATACTCCTTGGCCGTCATAGTGCCTTGTACGGGCTCCACTGGACACGTGGATGCCAACGTAAATGTTCCCCAGAGCTTAATGGAGCCGCAGCCAGCTTGTCTCCACCCCACAATACAGGTGTCAAGGAGCTGTTCTCCAGGAAGACGATGGATTCGCCCCCTCCCACTGGCACGATGAAGAAGGTATCTGGGTTCATCAGAACATCTGCCGCAGCCAATGCTAATGCCCACGTGCTCATTTCAGTCCTATAGCTGATGTCGTTGTGTTATCTTCGGTGCATGCTTGGGTCGTCGGCTGCGGAGGCCCTTCATTAGGAGTGATCGGTGCATTTTGTGTCCAGATACGCTTGTACCTTGCTCAGCATTAAAGTCTGATGTTAGTTCCCCCACACTTCGCCACCTGCCCTGTTTTACCAGACTGCCCAGCCTACGACTTCCGACATCTGTCATGAGGGGTGGCCGTCCAACCCCCCACGACGTCTGGACGTGGCTTCACCTTGGTTTCGCCACGTGTTGAAGGCATACACCACAGCACTCCTCGAACACAACTCGTGCGGTTTTCGAAGTTCTTGTGCCGAGCCTCCGCGCTATCACAATCTGCCGTCGTCAAACTCAGCTTGATCGCGCGCTTTCCCCGTGTCTACACACGGACATCACGCTCACTGAGACATGCACCGAGCGTGTTTCTGACTAGCAGTCATTCTTCACCAGATGATGCTGCTGTCGCCTGGACGGATTAATGTCGATACTGGGTCGGTGGTCATAATATTCTGGCTGATCAGTGTATCTGCGTCGCTTTTAAGTGCAGTGCAGCATACAGTAACAATTGTATGGCCTGCCATAACAATGTGTAACTTATTTTTTGAAGTCCACACATAATACGACTCCTGGTTTTGCACAGAATGAATTGGTTCTTATACTAAGTTTTTAATATCGTAACGGAGTTCCTTTTATCCCCATTCTGACAGTACCGGTGGATCAAAAGATGGACTTACACTTTTTTTGCAAGCATTTTCGGCTTATTCGTATCGAAAGTATTAGTTTCCTTGTTTTACCTGACCAATAACAAATTAAAGCATATCAGTGATGCCTTGCTATCAAACTGTACATTTGTCACTAGAAGGGGACTGATGACCTCAGATGCTAAGTCGCATAGTGCTCAGAGCCATTTGAAAAATTTTTTTGTCACGAGAATGTTCTAATGCACGGAACCAAATCTGCTACAAATTTCTTGAAAGAAGTCATTTTGCAGCATAGATTGTTCCTGTTTTAAGTTCAAATGGCTCTGAGCGCTATGGGACTTAACATCTATGGTCATCAGTCCCCTAGAACTTAGAACTACTTAAACCTAACTAACCTAAGCACAGCACACAACACCCAGCCATCACGAGGCAGAGAAAATCCCTGACCCCGCCGGGAATCGAACCCGGGAACCCGGGCGTGGGAAGCGAGAACGCTACCGCACGACCCCTGTTTTAAGTAAACGCTACATTTCATTAGTAGTAATTATACAATTTCGCCCCTATAGCATCCTCAAGCTACATATCAGCAAAAACCGTATTATGCTTACAGTACACACGCCGATATGGAAAGGAATAACCTATAATGGCGTCCCTTATAGTAATAAGCGAAACCAGCGTACGGGCACGACAGATGCGAAGTTCATAAGTGATAGGAAAAACGAGTAACCCACTTCGTCACCGGATAACACATAAACATTAGTAACTCGTGAACTGAAAATACACGTGACGGAGTCAATGCCTTGAAATCAATTCTATTTGATATAAACGATGCCATTACATATTGTTCTTTCTGCACAGCAGTGCAATATACTGTAAGTACAACATTATTTATGGCATTACGTTGTTTGATTCATTGAGGTGACAGAAGTCATGGGATAGCGGTATGCTCATATACAGATGGTGATAGTAGCGCGTATACAAGATATAAGTGGTCAGTGCAGTGAACGAAGCAGTCACTTGTACTCAACTGAGTCATGTGAATAGGTTTCTGACTTGACTGTGTCCACACGATGGCCATTAGCAGACTTTTTTAAAGTGGAATGGGAGTTCGAGCTAGACGTATGGGACATCCCATTTCGAAAATCGTTAGCGAATTCAATATTTCGAGGTCAATAGTGCCAAGAGTGTCCCGAGAATACTACATTTCAGGAATTACCTCTCACCACGAACAACACAGTGGCCAACGGCCTTCACTTAACGACAGAGAGCAGTAGCGTTTGCGTAGAGTTGTCAGTGCTAACAGTCACCCAACACTGCATGAAATAACCACAGAAATCAATGTGGGACGTATGTTTCTGTTAGGGCAGTGTGGTGAAACTTGGAGTTAATGGGCTATGGCAGCAGACGGCCGGCGCGAGTGCATTTGCTAACAACACATCACCTGCAGCGCCTCTCCTGGGCTCATGACCATATGGGTTGGACCGTAGGCGACTGGAGAACCGTGGCCTGGTCAGATGAGTCCAGATTACAGTTGGTAATAGCTGATGGTATGCTTCGAGAGTGGTGTAGACCTCACGAAGCCACGAACCCACGTTGTCAACAAGGCACAGTGCAAGCTGGTAGTGGCTCCATAGTGGTGCAGGCTGTCTTTACATGGAATGGGTAATGTCCTCTGGTCAAACTGAACTTGGAGTCCATTTGCAGCCATTCATTGACATTATGCTCCCACAGAATAATGGAATTTTTTGTGGATGACAATGCACCGTGTCCCCGGAACACAGTTGTTCGCGCCGGCGGATGAGGCCGAGCGGTTCTAGGCGCTTCACTCTGGAACTGCGTGACCGCTACGGTCGCAGGTTCGGGTCCTGCCTCGGGCATGGTTGTATGTGTTGTCCTTAGGTTAGTTAGGTTTAAGCAGTTCTATGTTCTAGGGGACTGATGACCTCAGATGCTAAGTCCCATAGTGCTCAGAGCCATTTGAACCATTTTTGAACAGTTGTTAGCAATTATTTTGAAGAACATTCTGGAAAATTCGAGCGAATGACTTGGCCATCTAGATCGCCCGACATGGATCCCATCGAACATTTATGGGACGTAACCGAAAGGACCGTTCGTGCACAAAATTCTACAACGACAACGATTTCCCAATTATGGACGGCTGTAGAGGCAGCTTGGCTCAATCCGCCAACGACTTGTTGAGTTCATGCCACGACGAGTTGCTGTACTACACCTAGTAAAAGGAGGTCTGACACGATATTAGGAGGTATCCCATGACTTTCGCCATATCAGTGTAAACACACTTAATGCTACGGCAATCACAACGCAAAGACGCTTGTTTAGGAATTTTGGAAAATTGTGCTAAGGTATTATGGGACCAAACAGCTGAGGTCACCGGTCCCTAAGCTCACACACTACTTAATCTAACTCAGACTAACTTGTGCTATGGACAACACACACACCCATGCCCGAGGGAGGATTCGACCCTCCGACGGGGCGAGCGGAACGGACCGTGAAAAGGCGTCTAAGGCCGTGCGGCTACCCCGCGCGGCACCCTTGTTTATTAAGCCATTAACAACATGACAATAAAAAGGTACAAGCTAGTACAAAACACCTAGAAATACACTACTGGCCATTAAAATTGCTACACCACGAAGATGACAGGAAGAAGATGCTGTGATATGCAAACGATTAGCTTTTCAGAGCATTCACACAAGGTTGGCGCCGGTGTCGACACCTACAACGTGCTGACATGAGGAAAGTTTCCAACCGATATCTCATACACAAACAGCAGTTGACCGGCGTTGCCTGGTGAAACGTTGTTGTGATGCCTCCTGTAAGGAGGAGAAATGCGTACCATCACGTTTCCGACTTTGATAAAGGTCGGATTGTAGTCTATCGCGATTGCGGTTTATCGTATCGCGACATTGCTGCTCGCGTTGGTCGAGATCCAATGACTGTTAGCAGAATATGGAATCGGTGGGTTCAGGAGGATAATACGGAACGCCGTGCTGGATCCCAACGGCCTCGTATGACTAGCAGGCGAGATGACAGGCATCTTATCCGCATGGCTGTAACGGATCGTGCAGCCACGTCTCGATCCCTGAGTCAACAGATGGGGACGTTTGCAAGACAACAACCATTTGCACGAACAGTTCGACGACGTTTGCAGCAGCATGGACTATCAGCTCGGAGACCATGGCTGCGGTTACCCTTGACGCTGCATCACAGACAGGAGCGCCTGCGATGGTGTACTTAACGACGAGCCGGCTGGTGTGGCCGAGCGGTTCTAGGCGCTACAGTCTGGAACCGCGCGACCGCTACGGTCGCAGGTTCGAATCCTGCCTTGGGCATGGATGTGTGTGATGTCCTTAGGTTAGTTAGGTTTAAGTAGTTCTAAGTTCTAGGGGACTGATGACCTTAGAAGTTAAGTCCCATAGTGCTCAGAGCCATTTGAACCATTTGAACTTAACGACGAACCTGGATGCACGAATGGCAAAACGTCATTTTCTCCGATGAATCCAGGTTCTGTTTACAGTATCATGATGGTCGCACACGCGTTTGGCGACATCGCGGTGAATGCACATTGGAAGCGTGTATTCGTCATCGCCATACTGGCGTATCACCCGGCGTGATGAATGGGGTGCCATTGGTTACACATCTCGGTCACCTCTTGTTCGCATTGACGGCACTTTGAACAGTTGACGTTACATTTCAGATGTGTTACGACCCGTGGCATATCCTTCATTCGATCCCTGCGAAACCCTACATTTCAGCAGGATAATGCACGACCGCATGTTGCAGGTCCTGTACGGGCCTTTCTGGATACAGAAAATGTGCGATTGCTGCTCTGGCCAGCACATTCTCCAGTTCTCTCACCAGTTGAAAACGTCTGGTCAATGGTGGCCGAGCAACTGGCTCGTCACAATACGCCAGTCACTACTCTTGATGAACTGTGGTATCGTGTTTAAGCTGCATGGGCTCAATGCCCAGGCGTATGAAGAGCGTTATTACGGTTAGAGGTGCTTGTTCTGGGTACTGATTTCTCAGGATCTATGCACGCAAATTGCGTGAAAATGTTATCACATGTCAGTTCTAGTATAATATATTCGTCCAATGAATACCCGTTTATCATCTGCATTTCTTCTTGGTGTAGCAATTTTAATGGCAAGTAGTGTACAATCTCAGACATTATATCACCTAAGGCAATAAACATTAGAACTGTAGCATACAAAATATGCTTTGCTTATTAACGAATACTTAAAATGTCAATTCTGGCAAACATCAAAAGTTTTCAGAATTTACTTTGCTTCTAGCCAAGTTATTTTCAAAACGATAAATTCAGTACATGTAAGTATCGTTCTTTGTCATAGTCCGTCGGTGTTAGAAGTGTGTTGTTGTAGAGCTCCTAACAGATGTCAGCTAGGCCTCTGTTCAGTCAGCGGTGGATAATGGTGGTCCCACACTTTGCATTTTCACCCATAGCGTTCAGAGTGGTTCGCTGGGTTGAGGGTCTCCATTGGCAGAGAATTCGTACAGTATTTCCAGCTTTGGTACTTTTTAAAATTAATAAAAAGCTGAAACTTTTTGGCAAATTAAAGCTGTGTTCCAGACCAACGCTAGAACTCAGAACCTTTGTCTTTCGCGGGTGAGTGCTCAACTGACTCAGCTACCCAAACACGATTGATGACACATCCTCACAGCTATACTCCCGCCAGTACCTCATCTTCTATCTTTCGAACTTTACAGAAGTCCTCCAGCTAAAGGCAAAGGCCCCGAGTTCGGGTCTCGGATCAGTACGCAGTTTTTATCTACCAGAAAGTGTCAAATGTGCGTACACTCCGTTGGAGAGCGAAAATTTCTAACTAGTTCCAAAAAGCTTCCCAAAAGGTAGCTCGGCGAGTAGGAATTTGGTTTCATTCTGGACAAATAGTGATTGCGTTAAACAGACTCACACAAGCGTCGTATAGATATACTTATTAGGCTGTATGTAGGACGTACATAAAGCAATGACGCCAATGAGCCACAGCAAAAATACCGGAAATGGTAGCCACGTAAGCGCTAAGATATTAAACTACTTTGTTCGCCAGCCAGCATCGGGTATTCATAAGATTAGTGGAGATAATTTTGATATAAATTTCTTCCTTTCAGCACGATGTTACTTGTATGCAAATGGGTCGTAGAATTGTCATCTGCTGTGTTGCGAATGTTAATGTATACTCTCTGTCTTTCAGTGCAAATAATAATGGTAAGCGCCGGCCGGAGTGGTCGAGCGGCTAAAGGCGCTACAGTCTGGAACAGCATGACCGCTACGGTCGCAGGTTCGAATCCTGCCTCGGGCATGGATGTGTGTGATGTCCTTAGGTTAGTTAGGTTTAAGTAGTTTTAAGTTCTAGGGGACTTATGACCACAGCAGTTGAGTCCCATAGTGCTCAGAGCCATTTGAACCATTAATAATGGTTAATGGCTGTGTTAACTGAAATAAAATACTGCCGTTTTTATCTCTTTGACATCGGGTACATATTATTCTCCATCAGATTACAGAATCGTTTACTAACAGTTTCTCTCTCAAGTCAGACAACAGATTCATCTTCCGACCATTTCTCTCCTTTTACAAGGTTGAAAGTAAACGACCATTATTGCATTTGCAAAGAATAATACATACAGTTCTTTGACAAGGGCACGCAAAGGTTGTGATATGCACTGTAACTATGCATCTTTATCCAGAAACAAAATGAAATCAATCATTATATATAATACAATGCAATGTTTCCAATTCTGCATCTTCGAAAGCATTCTCTCTTCCACCACTACGCCGGTCTACGACGTTAAAATCACCGTTCTTGAAGCGTTGAAACCACTCACGACACGTTCTTTCACTGATAGCATCCTTACCATACGTACCTGAGAGCATTCGATAAGACTCAGCCGCTGTTTCCTTCATATTGAAACAAAACAGTAACACCTCCCGCAAATAACGAGAATTAGGCTCGAAAACTGACATTTTCAATCGAGAACAACTTTATGACGCAGACACAAATCGACTAATGTTTGAATGAGGTTATGTTGACCGAGGTCCAAGCTAACTGCCTGACGTCTGCGATCTGTTTCTTTCGACCGCTACTTACCGTTGTCGCCACCTATCGGCAAACGGCGGAAGCAAAGTTGTACACGTTGTAAAAATAATCCGTATTCTGTGGCCAGAGAAATGAAGTCACCCACCGACTACCGAAAAAGCCAATGTGTCACCGTACAAACGGTTGATAAGCACTTCATTGTATCTGCAGACATTTAATCAGATATCGAAATCTAGTCCCTTCCTGACGTGAGTAGGTATCGTTCTAACTGTTGTTCTTTTTCCAAGTTTTATTTTCTGCTCCAAACATACCAAACCGAACGAATCTTTGAAGTGAAGTATTCGCTACACTGAAATTATCGGACACTATAGATCTATGTACTGCATATCGATTGAAACACGGACTTCAGTCTTACCAGCTGAGCAATCCCAGTACGCCATCCCCTCGCCCCTGCTCTAGTCTTAGTGCAACCGTCCTGCTCTTACCTCTCAGCTGAGAAGACAAGTTACCCAACAAAGCAAAAGTATGGTGCTACTGCCAGTCCAGCCTACGAGTGTAGTTTAAATGTCTCCTATGGTCCAGGAGGTACGCAGGGGAACACTTTATAGATCATTAGGAAATCATGAAAGTGCAGCGGTGTGTAATAACTACTTTTCTTTTGCTTTTATGTGCTGACACAGACAGTATCGCACAAAACTACTACGTCAAGTAGCCGAAATCTATCACATATACCACGTAATTCAGAGAATCGGGACACCTGTTAATCGACATTAATATGGAGTGTGTTCATAGTTCGCCTTTATGATAGCTTTGCTTGGGACACTTTTTATGAGGTGTCTGAATGTCTGTGGAGGAATGATTCTTCATCCAAAGCCGCAGTCATAGAAGAAAGTGATGTTGGACGCTAGGGTCTTGACCAAAGTCAAGGTTCAAACCCATGCCTAGGATGCTACATTCGATTCATGTCGAGAGTCTAGACAGGCCATTTTATTTCTGAAATTTGTCGTCCACAAACCATTGCTTCACAGATGCTGCTTCGTGATAGGGTTCATTGACATGCTGATACAGTCAGCGTCTTCTAACGGTTCCTCTACATCTACATCTACATGGATACTCTGAAAATCACATTTAAGTGCCTGGCAGAGGGTTCAACGAACCACCTTCACAATTCCCTATTATTCCAAACTCGTACAGCTCGTGGAAAGAACGAAGATCTATATTTTCAGTACGAGCTCTGTCTTTCTTTATTTTTTATTTTATCGTGGTGATCGTTTCTCCCTATGTAGGTCGGCGTCAACAAAATATTTTCGCATTCGGAGGAGAAAGTTGGTGATTGGAATTTCGTGAGAAGATTTCGTCGCAACGAAAAACGCCTTTCTTTTTAATGATTTCCAACCCAAATCCTGTATCATTTCTGTGACACTCTCTTCCATATTTCACGATAATACAAAACGTGCTGCCATTCTTTGAACTTTTTCAATGTACTCCGTCAGTCCTATCTGGTAAGGATCCCACACCGCGCAGCAGTATTCTAAAAGAGGGCGGACAAGCGTAGTGTAGACAGTCTCCTTAGTAGATCTGTAACATTTTCTAAGTGCCCTGCCAATAAAACGCAGTCTTTGGTTAGCCTTCCCCACAACATTTTCTATTTGTTCCTTCCAGTTTAAGTTGTTCGTAATTGTAATACCTAGGTATTTAGTTGAATTTACGGCTTTTAGATTAGACTGATTTATCGTGTAACCGAAGTTTAACGAGTTCCTTTTAGCACTCATGTGGATGACCTCACACTTTTCGTTATTAAGGGTCAACTGCCAATTTTCGCACCATTCAGATATCTTTTCTAAATCGTTTTGCAATTTGTTTTGATCTTCTGATGACTTTATTAGTCGATAAATAACAGCGTCATCCGCAAACAACCTAAGACGGCTGCTCAGATTGACTTCGAAATCGTTTATATAGATAAGGAACAGCAAACGGCTTATAACACTACCTTGGGGACGCCAGAAATCACTTCTGTTTTACTCGATGACTTTCCGTCAGTTACTACGAACTGTGACCTCTCTGACAGGAAATCACAAATCCAGTTACATAACTGAGACGATATTCCATAAGCACACAATTTCACTAAGAGCCGCTTGTGTGGTACAGTGTCGCCTTCCGGAAATCCAGAAATACGGAGTCGATCTGAAATCCCTTGTCAATAACCCTCAACACGTCATGTGAATAAAGAGCTAGTTGTGTTTCACAGGAACGATGTTTCCTAAACCCATGTTGACTGTGTGTCAATAGACCGATTTCTTCGAGGTAATTCATAATGTTCGAACACAATATATGTTCCAAAATCCTGCTGCATATCGACGTTAACGATATGGGCCTGTAATTTGGTGGATTACTCCTACTACCTTTCTTGAATACTGGTGTGACCTGTGCAACTTTCCAGTCTTAGGGTATGGATCTTTCGTCGAGCGAACGATTGTATATGCCTGTTAAGTATGGAGCTAATGCATCAGCAGACTCCGAAAGGAACCTAATTGGTATACGGTGTGGACCAGAAGACTTCCTTTTATTAAGTGATTTAAGTTGCTTCACTACTCCGAGGATATTTACTTCTACGTTACTCATGTTGGCAGCTGTTCTCGATTCGAATTCTGGAATATTTACTTCGTCTTCTTTTGTGAAGGCATTTCGGAAGGCTGTGTTTAGTAACTCTGCTTTGGCAACACTGTTCAAATGGTTCAAATGGCTCTGAGAACTATGGGACTTAACATCTGAGGTCACCAGTCCCCTAGAACTTAGAACTACTTAAACCTAACTAACCTAAGGACATCACACACATCCATGCCCGAGGCAGGATTCGAACCTGCGGCCGTAGTAGTCGCGTGGTTCCAGACTGAAGCGCCTAGAACCGCTCTTCCCCAACGGCCGGCGGCACCACTGTCTTCGATAGTATCTCCATTGCTATCGCGCAGAGAAGGCATTGATTGTTTCTTGCCGCTAACATACTTCACATGTGACCAGAATCTCTTTGAATTTTCTGCCAGGTTTGGAGACAAAGTTTCGTTCCGGAAACTGTTATAAGCATCTCGCTTTGAAGTTGGCGCTAAATTTCGATCTTCTGTGAAAGATCGCTATTCCTCCACAGACATTCAACACTCCATTGAAAGTGTCCCCAGCAGACTCGAAGTCGTCATAAAGGCGAAGGTTGGACACACTCCATCCTAATGTCCACTAATAGATGTCCGCATACCTATGATCATATAGTGTATGGTGGGAAAACATAAAACTTACTATGAGTATTCCTAAGTATAACTATAAAAACAGTTGAAAGCGGAAATGTTGTCAGTTCATAAATTTTGTTCGGCTGCGGTAACTGCTCGAAGGTAAGCAACCAGTATTGTCGTCCGTAAAACGGAACTAATTACTAATGATACCAACATAAAGCAAACCAACTCAATATGGCCACTGAGTCAGACTATTAATCACAAAAAAGTCTATATGTCCATAACAAGAAGCAAAGAATATTAGGGTTCAATGTTCTAACGAGCTCGTTAGATGAGAGCACAACCGTGGATGGAACTAGAATGAGGAAACACTCGCCTGCGTACTTTCCTAAGGGACCTACCCGACTTTCGTCTTGGCTGAGCGAAATCACGAGAACACTAAATCCGTTTGGCATGACGAAGAGTCTAACTGCATTCCCCTTGAATTTGGGTAGAAGGCTTAAAAAAACTGCACCATCCCACTACGTTGTATAAAACTGGGCAACCAACACCCCAGATAAGCAGTTGAAGTCGCAGGTAGGGGCTTCAGAAAGTTGTTGCCACGCTAAGACGACTACGCAACAAGACTGGTGAATTGTCAGAAGGGAGCTAATGTTAAGCGTTGCCTGCAGAGACAGTTCTGCTTAGTGCATTAATCTCTTGGTCTCCCTCTACGATTTTTACCTTCCACACTGCCCTCCACTACCAAATTGGTGATCCTTTGATGCTTCACAACATGTCCTACCAACCAATACCCTCTTCTCGTCAAGTTATACCATAAATTCCTCTTCTCCCCAATTCTATTCAGCACCTCCTCATTGGTTACGTGATCTACCCATCTGGTCTTCAGCATTCTTCTGTAGCAACACATTTCGAAAGCTTCTATTCTCTTCTTGTCTAAACTATTTATCGTCCATGTTTCACTTCCATACTTGGCTACACTCCATACAAATACTTCCAGAGAAGACTACCTGACGCTTGAATCTATGCTCAATGTTAAGAAATTTCTCTTCTTCAGAAACACTTTCCTTGCCATTACCAATCCACATTTTATATCCTCTCTACTTCGACCATCATCAGTTATTTTGCTCCCCAAATGGCAAAATCCATCTATTACTTTCAGTGTCTCATTTCCTAATCCAATCCCCTGAGCATCACCTGATTTAATTCGGCTACATTCAATTATCTTCGTTTCGCTTTTGTTGATGTTCATGTTATATCCATCTTTCAAGAATTTGACTCCGTTCAGCTGCTCTTCCAGTTCAGTCTCTGAAAGAATTACTCTGTGATCGCCAAATATCAAAGTTTTTATATCTTCTCCATGGATTTCAGTTCCTACTCCAAATTTTTCTTTTGTTTCATTTACTGCTTGCTCAGTATACAGATTGAATAAAATCGGGGATAGGCTACAACCCTGTCTCACTTCCTTCCCAACCACTGCTTCCATTTCATACCCTTTGACTCTTACAACTACCATCTGGTTTCTGTCCAAATTGCAAAAGGCCTTTCCCTCCCTGAATTTCATCCCTGACACCTTCGGAATTTGAAAGAGAATATTCCAATCAATATTGTCAAAAGCTTTCGTTAAGTCTACAAATGCTAGAAACGTAGGTTTGCCTTTCCTTAATCTTTCTTCTAAGGTAAGTCGTAGGGTCTGCATTGCCTCACGTGTTCCAACATTTCTACACACTCCAAACTGATCTTCCCCGAGGTCGGCTTCTACCAGTAGTTCCATTCGTCTGTAAAGAATTCGTGTTAGTATTTTGCAGCCGTCACTTATCAAACTGATAGTTCAGTAATTTTCGCAAATGCCAACACTTGCTTTCTTTGGGATTGGAATTATTATATTCTTCTTAAAATCTGAGGGTATTTCGCCTGTCTCATACATCTTGCTCTTCAGGTGGCAGAGTTTTGTCAGGGGTGACTCTCCCAAAGCTGTCAGTAGTTATAATGGAATGTTGTCTACTCCTGGGGCCTTGTTTCGACTTAGGTCTTCCAATGCTCTGTCAAATTCTTCACGCAGTATCAAATCTCCCATTTCATCTTCATCTACGTCGTCTTGCATTTCCATAATATTGCCCTCAAGTACATCACCATTATATAGACCCTCTATATACTCCTTCCACCTTTCTGCTTTCCCCTCTTTGCTTAGAACTAGTTTCCCATTTGAGCTCTTGATATGCATACAATTGGTTCTCTTTTCTGCATGGTTCTCTTTAATTTTCCTGTAGGCAGTATCTATTTTACCCCTAGTGAGATAAGCTTCTACATCCTTACATTTGTCCGCTAGCCGTCCCTGCTTAGCCATTTTGCACTTCCTGTCGACCTCACTTTTGAGACGTTTGTATTCCTTTTTGCCTGCTTCATTTACTGCATTTTTGTCTTTTCTCCTTTCATCAATCTTCCGTAACCCAAGGATTTCTAGTAGCCCTGGTCTTTTTTTACCTACTTGATCCTCTGCTGCTTTCTCTATTTCATCTCTCAAAGTTACCCATTGTTCTTCTTTTGTATTTCTTTCCCCCGTTCTTGTCAATCTTCCCTAATGCTCTCTCTGAAACTCTCTACAATCTGTGATTCTTTATCTTTATCTTTATCCACGTCTCATCTCCTTAAAATCCCAACTTTTTGCAGTTTCTTCAGATTTACTCAACAGTTCATAACCAACAGATTGTGGTCAGAGTCCACAACTGCCCCTGGAAATGCCTTACAATTTAAAACCCGGTTCCTAAATCTCTGTCTTACCATTATACAGGGTGTTACAAAAAGGTACGGCCAAACTGTCCGGAAACATTCCTCACACACAAATAAAGAAAAGATGTTACGTGGACATGTGTCCGGAAACGTTTAATTTCCATGTTAGAGCTCATTTTAGTTTCGTCAGAATGTACTGTACTTCCTAGATTCACCGCAAGTTGGCGCAATTGAAGGAAGTTAATGTTCACTTCGGTGCTTGTGTTGACACGCGACTCATTGCTCTACAGTACCAGCATCAAGCACATCAGTACGTAGCATCAACAGGTTAGTGTTCTTCACGAACGTGGTTTTGCAGTCAGTGTAATGTTTACAAATGCGGAGTTGGCAGATGGCTATTTGATGTATGGATTAGCACGGGGCAATAGCCGTGGCGCGGTACGTTTGTATCGAGACAGATTTCCAGAACGAAGGTGTCCCGACAGGAAGACGTTCGAAGCAATTGATCGGCGTCTTAGGGAGCAAGGAACATTCCAGCCTATGACTCGCGACTGGGGAACACCTAGAACGACGAGGGCACCTGCAATGGACGAGGCAATTCTTCGTGCAGTTGACGATAACCCTAATGTCAGCGTCAGAGAAGTTGCTGCTGTACAAGGTAACGTTGATCACGTCACTGTATGGAGAGTGCTACGTGAGAACCAGCTGTTTCCGTACCATGTACAGCGTGTGCAGGCACTATCAGCAGCTGATTGGCCTCCACGAGTACACTTCTGCGAATGGTTCATCCAACAATGTGTCAATCCTCATTTCAGTGCAAATGTTCTCTTTACCGATGAGGCTTCCTTCCAACGTGATCAAATTGTAAATTTTCACAATCAACATGTGTGGGCTGACGAGAATCCGTACGCAATTGTGCAATCACGTCATCAACACAGATTTTCTGTGAACGTATGGGCAGGCATTGCTGGTGATGTCATGATTTGACCTCATGTTCTTCCACCTACGCTCAATGGAGCACGTTATGATGATTTCATACGGGATACTCTACCTGTGCTGCTAGAACATGTGCCTTTACAAGTACGACACAACATGTGGTTCATGCACGATGGAGCTCCTGCACATTTCAGTCGTGTTCGTACGCTTCTCAACAACAGATTCGGTGACCGATGGATTGGTAGAGGTGGACCAATTCCATGGCCTCCACGCTCTCCTGACCTCAACCCTCTTGACTTTCATTTATGGGGGCATTTGAAAGCTCTTGCCTACGCAACCCCGGTACCAAATGTAGAGACTCTTTGTGCTCGTATTGTGGACGGCTGTGATACAGTACGCCGTTCTCTAGGGCTGCACCAGCGCATCAGGGATTCCAGGCGACGGAGGGTGGATGCATGTATCCTCGCTAACGGAGGACATTTTGAACATTTCCTGTAACAAAGTGTTTGAAGTCACGCTGGTACGTTCTGTTGCTGTGTGTTTCCATTCCATGATTAATGTGATTTGAAGAGAAGTAATAAAATGAGCTCCAACATGGAAAGTAAGCGTTTCCGGACACATGTCCACATAACATATTTTCTTTCTTTGTGTGTGAGGAATGTTTCCTGAAAGTTTGGCCGTACCTTTTTGTAACACCCTGTATAATCTATCTGAAACCTTCCATTATCTCCAGGCCTCTTCCACTTATACAATCTTCTTTCATGATTCTTAAACCAAGTGTTAGCTAAGATTAAGTTATGCTCTGAGCAAAATTCTGCCAGGCGGCTTCCTCTTCTATTCCTTACCCCCATTCCATGTTCACCTACTACATTCCCTTCCCTTCCTTTTTCCACTATCGAATTCCAGTCCCCCATGACTATTAAATTTTCGTCTCTCTTCACAATCTGAATAATTTCTTTTATCTCACCATACATTTCTTCAATGTCTTCGTCTTCTGCGGAGCTAGTTGGCACATAAAATTGTACTACTGTGGTAGGCGTGGGCTTTGTGTCGATCTTGGCTACAATAATGCTGTTCGTAGCAGCTTACCCGCGCTCCTATTTTTTTATTCATTATTAAACCTACTCCTGCATTACCCCTCTTTGATTTTGTATTTATAACCCTGAATTTACCTGACCAGAAGTCTTGTTCCCCCTGCCACCGAACTGCACTAATTCCCACTATATCTAACTTTAACGTATCCATTTCCCTTTCTAAATTTTATAACCTATGTGCCCGATTAAGAGCTCTGACATGCCACGCTCCTGTCCATAGAACGCCAATTTTATTTCACCTGATAACGACTTATTGCCGGCCGGAGTGGCCGTGCGGTTCTAGGCGCTACAGTCTGGAGCCGCGTGACCGCTACGGTCGCAGGTTCGAATCCTGCCTCGGGCATGGATGTGTGTAATGTCCTTAGGTTAGTTAGGTTTAAGTAGTTCTAAGTTCTAGGGGACAACAGTTAAGTCCCATCGTGCTGCCGGCCGAAGTGGCCGTGCGGTTAAAGGCGCTGCAGTCTGGAGCCGCAAGACCGCTACGGTCGCAGGTTCGAATCCTGCCTCGGGCATGGATGTTTGTGATGTCCTTAGGTTAGTTAGGTTTAACTAGTTCTAAGTTCTAGGGGACTAATGACCTCAGCAGTTGAGTCCCATAGTGCTGAGAGCCATTTGAACCATTTGAACCCATCGTGCTCAGGGCCATTTGAACCATTTTTTAACGACTTATTACCTTGGAAAAGGGGAAATACTATCTCGTGATCTGCGCCAAGAAACGTTGAATAACACTGAACCTTAAAATGCTGACTTTCATTAGCTTTTCATTAGATTTTTTTGGCAGTGGGAGGAGGAATTTGAAATTCGAGTTGTTGGAACATCCACGCTATCTATCAGATTTGTCATCTTTTTCACTCCCTATATTCGCACATTTTTAGAAAATCGTGACCGTAAAACGGCGAAAACAGAAGAACAAAAAGCAACAGTGATAAGAACCACATTGCTCTTCTCGTGGTACACTGCGGGCCGACGTCGTCGTACGATAAACATTTCTGCTCCACTATGAGTATCACCGTAGGACTCTTTGGTCGATTACGCACAATGATTACGCATGCAAATGCAATTGTAATCGTTTGCGAAGGCTGTGGAGAAACAAAAGTACGATATTACTTAACGGACGTATAGTCGTTACCAGAGCAGTGTCACTGTCGGAATCTGGAGTTTCAGAACAGGGGAACTTTCACTCGGCTAACGTTTTCGCATCGTGAGAGCAAGAGCCAAGCAGTTCGCAGGTCTCGTTCGCACGCAGCCGTATGAGAATCCTTCAAGCATTACAGAGACATACTCGTGTAGGACCAGAAAGTAAACTGTCAACCGTTAGCATGAAGACACATGTTATAACGCACTGTTTGACAAATGCTGCGGAACAGAGACATTGCTAGACAGCGATAACCACAAGCAATGATGGACGACATGAAACACAGTACAAACGTGGTACATCTATAAAGTACAGATTTCACAACATGGGAGAGCAGTATTACGGGCATCAATAACGTTAATGTTTGACACAAGTCAGACTCCCAACATAAAGGTCGAGATCGGACTCTCAGTGAGATATATTCACTCCTCGGGCACTAGTGCACGTTTTGCACCAGTTATTCATGGTGGCTACCGAACTATTGAGGAGTTCTTGGAGATATTGTCCCACTCATCTCTAAATATGGTTTCCATTTCTTGTACAGTTGGATTAGAGGGGGTGTTCATTGAGAAACACGTCTCTGAAGAGCATTGCATTCATTCTCTATGGCGTTGTGGTCCGAGGAGTACGCAGGCGATCCCACACGTTCAGTATCTTCACTTCCCAGTGTGTTCGACACCTCAGCGGTCTTGTTGTGTGGGCGGGCACTTTCGTCCATAAACAGAACGTCGGGAGCTGCCGAACCCCTAAACAGACGGACATGATCCGGAATAGTCTCCCTGCAATACCGCTGTACTGCAACGGTACCTCGCGCAAAGATATGCAGCGGTGTTCGGCCATTGCGCGTAATGTCTGTCCACACTATAACGCGTAGACCATATCGATGACGTTCATGAACGTTGTGTGGTATATAACGAGTTCCCCTTTTTCTCCATACTAACTAGTGACCACAATCACTTGTCACAGTGAAGCGGGATTCGTCGGAGGACATCACTCTGGAGCACTGTTGTTCCCTATACCAAAGAACTTTTTCTCGTCAATAACTTGACTGAACTGCGGTGCTTTTAACAGCCTTTCTAGCACACAAACCAGTCTGATTTAGTCGACGCGAAATGTTTCTGGCGGAGCCACGTATGCCGGTAGCGGTTACAGGTTTGCAGTGATTTGCCTAGGCATGAGATGTCTGTTCGTTTTCGCCACTAGGGCTATACATCGATCCTTTTCCGGTGTGATGATCCGTCTACGATCACCGGCATGTTTTACATAGTATTTCCATCCTCAGCCGCATTTTTTAATTGTGAGATGTCACTTTTAGGACACTGTAGTGACACTCTGACCTGCTTCAAGCCGTCCAACTACATGTCTACAATCATAAGCACTCAAATAATGTCTTGTAGACCTGTTGCGGTACCTCAAGGAATGTCGTACTAATCGATTCCACAGCAACCTTCGTCAAACATGAACTGTCGAATGCATACAGAGGATTCGTGCACAGGCTTCGCTGCAGATAACACGTTCTTTACCAATTTTCGGTTATTCTGTATAAATTGGCAGCTGTTTCTTAGCAAGTGTATGTTGCTCCTTAACAGTGGTCAAAAGTGTAGGAGTTTCCTTTGCCAAGGATAAAAACAGCTGTTCTTGTACCTTTGTCATAGCATCCACTTAACACTAGAGTATGAATGTCAGTAGCAGCTTAACATTATTTTCCTTTGCCTGCCGACATAGCTTCTCTTCTGTAAGCTGTTACTGTTTCAGGAATGAACTGCCACATACATGACGTAAATTTAAAATCTGCTGATAAATTTTCAGATATTTGCAAAGAGTATTGCAATTGATAGTAGGATGACTTAGGGAGGACAGGTTCGAGAACCCTTTGGCACACAAATGACTTAACACGTGGCTGCACCCCCTTTTTCTCTCATAAAACTTCAATGCATTTCATCTGCACCGCTTGGGCCTTAAACCGACCCTGGGCGTAGTGAATCGTATCCCACACGCTTCCTGTGTCAAAGAATCAGTTGGAACTGAGTGACCCTTTTCCAGAAGAGGGTCCTCTCTTGCTTTTTCGTTGACAATGCCCATGCGCCTTTGTGCGAGGCGAGTGCAGTCGATGTCCAGGTTTAGCGTGGAACGGTCGTATGCAGTAGAGTCGCGCCAAAAATTTATGAACAACCAGTAAATGTCGATGAAATATGAGTTTGCAGCTTTCTCGTCGAATGGTAGGGCAGCACTGAGTGATTACTTGGTTGATTCATAAAGGGTACGCTTAATTACTCAGGAAATAAGTCCATAAACCACCACTTGTGCACTCACTAAGTTTTTTTTTAATTGTCCTTAGAACCAGCAATGCTGTTATCCAGTCCCTTGCTGAATTATTAACACACGTGCAAACACTAACAGTCCCTACTTCCCACATATTGTCCATATACTATGACCAACAGAAACGTGTGCAGTGAAATGTAACTTACAAGTTAATAATATGATGAACTGGTGTCAATTACAATTTTATAACATGAGAATACAATTACAAAGATACAGAAAACATCATCAAAAACATAGCAATACAGATAACATTTGTAGTAATAAAGGTTTTACAAAAGAATAAAATATACCTGTACATCAGTGTTACAGGAATTATGACATAAGTTCATACATAAAAGATCAGAATAACTTTTGAAACATCAACTTCACACCTAAGCATTAAAACAGAACAGAATAAATAATGTCTAAACATCTTTACAAAGAAAATAACACATTATCAGAAAAATTCTACAACATAGCTCCTATTAGCTTAACACATTAAGACAGGAAAAACACAACTACCCAAGGGTACACAAACACATAGTGGGATAACACAAGGAAAGGACAGGGTTTGTTTTACTGCAGTATTTTGCAAACAAAACTTTCTTTACTTCTCGGAGATCTCCCTTCGTTCTTCATTATTTCCAAAAAGTCCTATGTATACCTGCTTTCTGTACTTTTTTTTGTATAACTTCTCAATGCATTTCTTCCAATTCATCGCAACGCAGTCTCTTATATAGTCTACCCCCTCTTAAGCTAACTTAAATCTACTGAGCTCAGATGCTAAACTAAGGGATGAGGCAATGCAGTAGCACAAAACAATTAACACAAACACCAATGATCAAAAATACAAATGGCGAAGCAAGCAACATAAATTACAACTAACATAAGGCAATGAGCAGCAAACAAGAAAAATAAATCTGGCTTAGTAGAGTAACACAAATTAAAATTCAGTAGCACTATGCCTGGCAAACAGCAGCAGCAAAAAAAAAAAACTTATCTCTAAACATGACATAGCTCAAGCAGAAAAAATATTACACTAAAAATGGCCATGTCTAATACCTATGTCACATCTTAACACTAGAGTGATGCATCACGATAACTTACTCTACCAAAAAAATTACCAAGTAGTTGAAAAGAAAATTATGTATGCAGTTCCTGTTACTAGTCCCTTCTTATTGTTCTTTCCATTCCAAGAGCTCCTTTTTCGAAGAATGTGGATCATAAAGTAATTATTTAATAGATCTGTTGACAGAAAGTGTTCACATTAGCAAATGCATTTAATTTTATTTTATGAAACCAATGCTGCAAGACAGCTGGAAACCAGATATCAAATGAAATAAGCAACTATGTACAAAGTAAAGCATAAAATAATCATTCAGTAGTCATGAGGCATTTCATAAGTTAGTAGAAATTCTCTCAATTCTCGTAGATAGACACTTGTCCTAATCAGGTGTGCAGATGTAAGAATGTTTCCAAGTTATTATTAGCGTGTCGTATTTACGATGCTTTCTACAAAGGAATGTCAATAGCGAGGATAATGGCCTCCCTTTTTTTTTTCTACCACCTAATGGCTTTTTCTCAAGGCGGCTGGCACACCTGGCCGCTCACAACGAATTACGTCACGGTCACTTACCTTTCATACCGAAATATTTACGACAGCAGTTTTCGCTACAGTGACAGTCTCATATAAAAAAATTCACAGGTTGAGAATTTGGTTACAAATGTGTAGAAACAAAATCATATAAATATAACAGTGTCCAAAAATTTTTCGCCGGCATTGTGATACATTCACGCATTTACACACATTTCCTACCTCTTAAAGTACGATTCTTGGTTTCCAACATCCTTTTTCACAAGTCAGTGTCCCTAACCACTACTCATTACTCCTTACCTTATTACACATATATATATATATATATTCGTCGACGCTTCTTTAATATTTCATTATATGAAATATGTAGCATAATCAAATTCCTCATATAGCATCAGCTTCTTGACCATAAACATACCTCAGCAGCATAATACACATTGTCGTCGTAAAAATAACATCATAACACCTCAGTCAACTCTCAAAATCGTCGTAGCTTCCTCCAATAATTTCAAAACCTAAATAGAATTCTCTGCTCATTTCAAAAGTGTTATCTACCTCAAACGTACTTTAAAATCATGCTCCCTTACCAAATACATCTTTCAAAGCTCTCATAGTATCACAATGGTTCCAAAAAAATATGAACAGTTCACAAAGTACAGACAAAATACAATTTCATAAGTGTGAAGTTACCCAACTGTGTAATTACGTAAACATCTGTCACTAATGTAGTAAAAAAATGTTTGTTTCTTTGTTAAATAATCAGATAGCTGTGTAATTTATGTGTTAGAGAAATATGGTACCGATGTGTAAAGTTGTATAAGCAAATACCATATTAGCTAGGGCTCCTTGTGCTTGCCAAACACATGGTACACAAAGTAGGCGTGTACCCCCCTGAGGATTAATGTAATTATACCCTCAGGTGTTACAGATTATTGCAATGGAATGAAATGTATCAGGGAAAACTTTCTTTGTAATTCAAAAATCTTGAAAAATAAATGGTTTAAGTACAAAATTAATCACTCAAATGCATGTCCTGTTGTGCTAAATGTGCGTCTTGCTGTAAGATAATTCTGTGGAACTGTCGTAGTTATCGTCCTCTGTAAGCAAAGTTTAGGTGAAGTCAATGTACTTACCTCATCATAAACGAAAGTGAAATGCTTTGCTTATAGATATCGTAGTTATTACGTACCTTACCATGATCAAGAAAGTACTATAATGTAACGTATTGTTGTGCTACAGAAAAGGCTGTCTCATTGTAGCTATACCACAAAAGTTACTACTAAAACATGTTTTACTTTCCAGAACAATACAGAAAAACTGTGCAGGTAAATTGTCACTCATTAGTAGCGTCGTGATAAAATCGTGTAGCTGTCACATAAACTAACCACTGTGTCATCTGGTATCTCACTGAAAGTACTTTAAATCCAGAATGTATTTTCAAGTAAACCAAAATGTTGCATTAAAATCTCATTAGCAGTACTTGTAAATGTTCTAAGTATGTGAGCCTTATAGTCGTTACGTAATCATGCAACTAACAAGCAAGAATGTACAAATAACAACATTGTGTCGTCTGTTCACTATAACAATGCATTCGTAATTTCTGTTGAAATAAATTCTCTTGGTTCTTGACTGGATATTTAACTTCAAACATTGTTGCCTGTTAACAGTTTCTCAGAGTGACAAATCGTACTAGTAGCGTGGAGTGAAAAGTTTTATGGCAAAGACTAAGTTAAAAAGCAGATTATCTCTCAATAAACGGTTTTACATGTGAAATGTGGTGTAAACCTTTACTCTTCCTAGTACGCAGAGTTTCAACTTCAACGCAATTATCATGTGGTATACGTCAGATTCTGTAAGGTCCATTGTAAACTAGAAAGAATTTGTGACTCAAGTGTTTCTTCTTATGTGACAATGAATGAGCTTTAATGAGAACTTTCTGACCAATATACAATTTCTTTGCATTTGCTTTACCGTGTAGTTTTCTCCTTTTGTCTGCTGCAGATTTTATATTTTTAAGAGCCAAATCAATTATGTCTTTGTGTCGAAGTTTACGTGTATTCGGGAAAGGTACAAGCTCTCTGATTCTGTTCGGTGGTTTTTCATTCTTCAGTACAAGAGTAGGTGGTAAAGCGGTGGAATCATGAAGCATTTCATTCAGCACGTTTTGAAATAAGTGTAAATATCTGTCCCAATGCTGATGCTTTCTGTGACAATAAAGTCTGCAAAGCTTATTGATTTCTTTCATAATCCGTTCGGAGGGGTTACAATGTGGTGAGTACAATGAAATAAAAACAGGTTTGATTTTATGGTTGCGAAGCATGCGTGACCAAACAGCAGATCTGAATTGCGGTCCTTTATCTGAAATGACTTTACTAACGTGTCCAACTGCACGTAAGAAATTTTTAACGAAGGCGTTGGATACAGACCGTCCAGTGGCTTTACGTAACGGTGTGAAAGAAACAAATTTTGAAGTAAGTTCAACAGCAACTAGAACGTACGAAAATCCATTAGATGTTCTGACAAGCGGTCCCAAGAGATCAACAGCAGCAAATTCTTTTAATTTAGAAGGAATGATAGGAAACAACGGAGCACGATGGGAGATAGTAGATGCTTTCACCTTTTGACAAAGTTTACAAATAGACAAGACTCTTCGAATTCTCTTTTCCATATTGTTAAAATAACAAGTCGTTCGAAGAATATGATAACATTTTCGTGGGCCAAAATGTGCATAGCTTATTAACAAAATCGTCTGGAATGCAAAGTACCCATAGCTTGTCATCAACAGTGCAGCGTTTGAAGAGTATGTTGTTTATAACCAGGTAATAATGCCGAATCTGAGTGTGTGTCTTTTCATGCCATTTACTTTTGATGTCTTTCCAAATCGGATCTTTATCTTGTTCATGAGCAATGTCCTTTAAAGATGTGGTGATGAAGTTTTCAAAGCCGACTTTCTGAATGTAAAGAATACTGAAATTTTTCTCAATGTTGCCTTATGTGTTACTTTTCTCAAGCCCAGCCGGTGCGCGTGACAGCGCGTCCGCAACAATGTTCTCCTTGCTGGGAATGTAGACTATTGTGAAGCGGAATTCTTGCAGAAACAATGCCCAACGTTTTAACCTGTCATGATTTAATTTTGAAGACATAAGAAATTGTAATGCACGATGATCACTGTATACTTTTACGTGCTTACCAGAAAGAAAGAAACGGAATTTGTTAAATGCCCAAACGATAGCTAAAGCTTCTAATTCAGTAACGGAATAATTTTTTTCAGATTTTGTTAGCACTCGGGTAGCAAAAGCAATAGTTTTCTGAACAGTAGTGTCATTTTCTGTGGCTTCTTGAAATAAATGGGCACCAAGACCGACTTTAGAAGAATCCGTGCTAAGGCAGAAATCTTGTGACAGATCTGGATGAGCTAGAATTGGCGCGTTAAGTAGCGATTCTTTCAAAGAATTGAATTCCAACTGTGCTTGTTCGTCCCAGTTCCAAATAGTATTTTTTCCAGTGAGAGAACAAAGTTTTGGTGTAACAAGGATTTGCATATTCAGAAAACGACGGTAAAAATTTACGAGACCTAGAAAACTGCGGACTTGTCTTTTTGTGGATGGAACTGGAATGGCTCTGATTGCTTCTAACTTTTCAGGATCCGGCTGAATGCCTTCAGAAGAAATAATATGTCCCAAAAACCTCACCTTTGACCTACCGAATTCAGACTTTTCCAAGTTAACTGTAATTCCAGATTCTGCAAAAATACGTAACAAACTGTTGAGGATGCGATTATGTTGTTCCCATGAAGCTTCTGCTATTAGAATATCGTCCACATATAAGGTGATGTGACGTTTTAATAACTCAGGTAATATGGAATTTAGCCCGCGAATGAATGCTGCTGAAGAAATGTTCAAACCAAAAGGAAGTTTCCGAAACTGATAACAAACGCCGAAACAAAGGAAAGCTGTGTATTTTCTACATTCTGGATGAAGTTCGATCTGATAAAAGCTGGATCTGAGATCAATGGAAGACAACACGTTTACACCATTAAAATTTTGAAGAAGTTCTTCCAACGTTTTTTTTTTTTTGTTTTTTTTGTTTTGTTTTAGAGAACAAACAATGTATTTACCTTGATATATATATATATATATATATATATATATATATATATCAGTTCATGACAAATTTCAAAACTCCGCCATCTCTCTCCCCACATCCACCACTGCTGGCGGCTCACCTCCAACTGCGCAACGCTACGCGCTGTTCACAGCCAGCTGCCTAACACTACAATGGCGAGTATTACAACAATGCAAAGCAGCCACAGACTGCACACAGCACAGCCAGTGATTTTCATACAGAGGTGGCGTTACCAATAAAAAAACCTAAACAGCCTACTTACACACTTTCCTTGTCAACCTTTTCCTACTGTCGAATTCCTGTCCGCTAAATAGGTGAAATTTTCGTCTTCGTTAATTATCTGAATAATTTTTATTATCACATCATACATCCTTTCAATTTCTTCATTTAAGTTGTTATTTGCCGCATAAACTTGTACTACTGTGGTGTTTGTTGGCTTCGCGTTTGTCGTGCCTACGACAATGCAATGACTATGTTCTTCATAATAGCTTACAGAATTAGTATTGTCTTATTTATTATTAGACCTTCTTTTGCATTACCCGTTTCGGATTTTGTATTGATAACCATGTAGTCACCTGACCAGAAGTCTGCTTTATCGTGCCCCACAACTTCTCAAATTCACACTGTGTATATTATTTTCATCTGTCTATTTCAAATTTTCCAACCATACTACCAAATTAAGGGATCTAACAGTCCACGCTTCAACCCGTAGAATGAATGTTTTGTTTTCTATGACGACGATATTCTCCTGAATAATCCCCGCCCGGAGATCCGGGTGGTGCTAATTTGCATCCCGAATACTTTACACAATGCCATACCATTTAAGCATGAACTAGAGCTGCATGACCTCGGAAAATTTAACGGCTGAAAAGTACAGGTGAATGTTAGTCAGGGCCATTCTCTTGTAGAGATTATTTAAAGTCAGACTGCGTTGCGCTAAAAAAAATATTGTGTGTCAGTTTAAGCACAGTCGTGTATAAATTATTCAAAGGGGACGTTTCAAGTGATAGGACAACGTGCACTAGGAGCAGAGGAATGAAATGGAAAGCTGACTGGCAGGATTTTGCACAGTTTAACCGTTGCTAATACCCGTGGTCTAGGGGCAGTCCGCTGTTAGCAGCGGTGGGGCAAGGTCGTCGTGCCTGTGTCCCCTGCTAGCGCACCGCGCGCGCGAGTGTTTACTGTTTACCTTCCGCTGCGGCGAGTGTCACGCGTCCGTGTCTCGGTAGTGCCATGGCGCACTCGTATCGCAAGTCCACCATTAAGATCACATTTCAAGCGGACTATGCAAGACCTCGAGCACTTGACATTGAACGTTTCATCCGGGAAGAACTTCATATTGCACCTCAAGACATCATTGGGATCCACTTTTCTATAACACAAAGTGTCGTCTACATAAAAATGATCAATGAAAAGGCGTGCACTGATGTTGTGTGTCGACACGCTCATGGACTTAAATTCAAGCATTCTGATGGTCACATAGGAACTGTCACGATCGACCACGCTGGATTAGGCCTTCGCACTCTGAGGGTCTTCGAGCTGCCATTCGAAGTCCCGCCAGATGTTGTGATGACAGCTTTCAAACCGTACGGCAACGTGCTAAGCCACTTGGCTGAAAAATGGCAAACGTTTGAAACGTACCCCGTCTTAAATGGAGTGCGACAAATTAAGATTGAACTGGCGAAGCATGTGCCATCCTATTTAGTAATTGGCGGCTGCAGAGCCATTGTCATGTACGACGGACAACCGCGTACTTGCGCCGGCTGTGGCCAGGAAGGACATGTCAGATCGGCCTGCATTCAACGCCGACTGACTCAGACACCGGTTGGTGAAGTTCCATCCCCGGCGACGCCTATTTCACTCCCCATCACGTATGCAGCGGCTGCAACCGCAACAGCTGTTCCTGCCCAGGATCGAAACACCTTATTGCAGTCAGTGGTCGATGACAGTGTGGGGGACAGCATATCCCCCTCTACGATGTCATCGGCAGACTTGCCTCAAGACGGTGATCCATTGTGCCACCACGACGAGCCTAAAGAGAAGATGGAAGTAGAAACGGAAATTGTCCCGACCTCTGCCTTCCTACCAATGGAGACCGCATCAGATGATTGTCGCCCGCATTCTGACTCAGAACAACATGTCCGGAAACAACGGTCCCCTCGCAAACGCAAGAAACGGCGCCATACGCCATCCGATGATTGCCTGCTTCGGATGTGTGACCCGGACGAACATCCGGCGTCGGACGACAATCAGGACTCTACCACCACAGCTCACCCTTCCCGTCACGATGCTACGGCTGATACAATTTCTGAGCCTCAGTCTGACAACATCACTTCTGCTACTGAACATGCGCGAGAGCGCTCTACTGACAGCACTCATCAACAGTTACCAATTGCTGCATCTGATTCTTGGGCGGATGATGTCGAGGATGAGCCACAGCACCAGGAGGATGCCGAAGGCCGAGATGCTCCCGCGGCTGTACCCAGCACCGACCAACGACAGTGACTACGGCTGTATCGTCAGCCTCTGTGGGGCCGCCCCTGCCGCCCACACCTGGCCTCTTACACAACCCAGTTGCCGACCTGGCTGACCAAACGTACCGTCTGGCGACGATTAACATCAACAACATACGTGCCCGACATAAACTAAAGATGCTACAGGACCTGCTCAACGCAGCAGACATCGACATTGCGCTCCTTCAAGAGGTGTATGTCACAGACTTCAAGGGACCCTATGGCTACACGACTTGGGTCTCACATGCGTCTGCCAATGGCAGTGGTGTGGCGATCCTCCTCCGCGAAGGTATATCCGCAGAAGACGTCGAATATCTCCCTGACGCCAGAGGCATGGCTCTTACTATCCAAGGAGTCAAACTTATTAACATCTATGCACCGTCAGGATCTGGTCGGCGTCGCGAACGATCCACCTTTTTCGCTCATACAATCACGCCCCTCTTTATGGGCCGTCAGGACGCCTTGATAATGGGAGGGGACTTTAACTGTAGCCAAGCACCCAAGGATCAGTTACCACATCATTCTCCCTGCGCAGAACTTACGACAATTATAAATAATCTTCAATTGGTGGACTCGTGGGAACATGTTTGTGGCGATCGGCCCGGATTTACTCACTACACCAGCCATTCCTCCAGCCGCATCGACCGGATTTACATCTCGCGCTCCATAGCTGTGGGGACAAGAGCTGCCGAAGTTTGGCCCACAGCTTTTTCTGACCACGAGGCCTACATCTGCGCTATTACCCTCGGCCGCCAGAAGGTGTGGCACAGCCGTGGTCTTTGGAAGTTGAACGTCGCCCACCTCGCTTCTCAGGAATGCCGCCGCCTTATAGAGACCACGTGGGACTCTTGTAGCCGCCGGCGTGGTACCTACCGGTCTACACTGTCGTGGTGGTTACTCTGCGCCAAACCAGCCCTCCGGAAGACCTTGATAGGCTACGGCCGAGATGTTGCAGCATGGAAGAGACATACCATGGACTTTTACTTCAGCATCTTAAGGGAATGTACAACACTGCCGTACTCACCTGCACGGCAGGCGACGGTGAACCGTGCCAAGGCACAGATCATCAGATTAACACGTTGCCACCTTGAGGGTGCGATCGTCAGAGCGCGCACTCAAGACAGAGTGGCCCAGGAGGAACCGTCTATGTACCACGTCATTGCAGAACGACGGCGCCGACGCAGGACACTGATCCAAGCTATCACGACGGAAGACGGACGACGCCTTGATACCCAGCGCGACATAGGAAACGCCCTTCATGCTCACTACACTAGGCTGTACTCGGAACATCGACATCCCCCAGAGGTGATCGCCGAAGTCTCTCAACTCACTTATGGCTCGATCTCTCCGACAGCGGCGGCGGATTTGACTGCAGATGTAACGGAAGAGGAAATCATTGAAGCAATACAGGCTGGGGCTGCTCATAAGTCCCCGGGACCTGATGGCCTTCCTCTGGAATTTTACCGGACGTATCAACAATTGCTGGCACCAGCATGGACTGATATTTGCCGCGATCTTATGTCTCCCACGACGCAGATACCTGGGGCCTTCCTAGAAGGACTGATTGTGCCTATACCCAAACCACGAAGCGGATCCAGGATCAGTGACTATCGGCCCTTGACCTTACTCAACAGTGACTTGAAGATTTTCACCCGGCTTCTGGCGGCACGCCTAAAGCGATCAGTACGATGTGTTGTGTCGCAGGACCAGGCATCGTTAGGTGGTGACCATAATATTCGCTCTGCATTGTGCCGATATAGAGATATGATCGCGCTAGCCACAGCTCACCAACTGCCAGGAGTTTTGGCCTCACTCGACTTTAGCCAGGCCTTTGACAGAGTCGACCACACATTTTTGATGGAGGTACTGCGACACATGGGATATCCGGACGTCATAGTTAATGTACTGATGCGTCTCCTACGCGGCGTGACGTCCAAGGTGTTATATAATGGCCGTCTTACGCCGCCGATACAGATCCAGCGATCGGTGCGACAAGGCTGCCCTCTTTCGGCGATATTGTACGCCCTCGTCTTGGAACCACTCCTCTGCGGCCTCCGACAACGTCTGACTGGAATATCCCTTGGTGGACACACTTTTTGCTGCACTGCCTATGCGGATGATCTGGTACTCCTTCTTCGCAATAATGACGAAGTTCGTGCAGCACTGGCGTGGGTGGCGACCTACGGCGCGGCATCGGGGAGCCATCTCAATCTCCACAAATCACACGCCCTGTCTATAGGCAGAGGCCTACCCGAAGAGAGTGTCGCACCGCTAAGAATCAGTGCCACAATCCGCTGTCTTGGCATTGATTTCACATCTGACATGAAGCGTTCAACAGCCCTTAACTACAGGCGTTTATTGAATCAGATGAGAGCAGGAATAAGTGACCACCGTCTGCGACATCTAGACCTCCTGCAACGGACACGATATGCTAACGTCTATTTGGCGTCACGTATCCCCCATTTTGCACAGATACTCCCCGTACCACCTATCCTGGCTCACCGCATGTTGGCGGTTTTGGGATCCTTTGTTAATACGGGAATGTTATTTAAGATTCGTTACGAGTCCCTCACCCTCCCGAGGAGCAGAGGGGGTTTAGGCCTTTGTCATGTTCAGAACAGAGCGAAGGCCCTGTTCGTCAGCTGTCACCTGCAACTGTGGCGACGAAGTCCGACGTGCCTCACAAGTCTCTTACTGGAAGCCTTACGACCAATCTCACTCGCACCCCCTGTGATGATATCGGACATCCCAGCACCTTTCTTCTACATTAGCCAGTTCTTCCTTGAATTAAGCTACATCCGCACCGCGCTACTACCCACACGCTTGATGATGACGAGGGCGGTATATGCTGCCATGCAAATGAACAGGACGCCGAATGTGATTGAAAGCAAACACCCCAACACAAAGTGGCGCGCTGTGTGGCAGGCAGTGAGTGCCACCACCCTTGATACTAACGTGCAATCTGCATGGTACGTAACTGTTAATGGGAAACAGTTGTGCCAGTCCCGCCTACATCACATCCACCTAGCTGTTTCACCCTTGTGTGCCACATGCCAAGTGATTGACACGGATGAACATCGTTTCGAATGCGGGTCGGCAAAGGACGTTTGGTATTTGGTGCGTCAGATATTGGCTTTTCTCACACGCACGACTCCCGACAGGATAACTACCCGATCACTTCTTTTCCCCGATCAGATTTATTTCCCACGAGCAAAAACGAACTCTGTGACGTGGATCAGCGGCCACGCTGTTCACTACCTCTTCGGTAATGGCGACAAGACAGTACCCGATTTTTGGTATTATCTCAACGAACGACATTGTGCGATCGTCAAGAACCCTAAATATAGGCAATATTTTTCTAATTTTCTTTGGAGCGCATTCCATAATCCGCCTCGCAGCTGGATTATCGATGACATGAGAAGGTAACCATAGCACCTCTTCCCAGTTCCTTTTTTTTTATGAGATTGAACAAACAACGGAAACAACACAGCAACGAGAAGACAGTCATCGAAAAATTCGCAGCGGGCTATAGTATGGAGCATCCTTTGTCGTAACGGGACGACTTCCTATTATTCTGTTTATGTAGCCGAAGAAGAACGGCCTTCCTTTTATCCATTTGTATAAAAATAAAATAAAATAAAAATAAAAGCAGAAAAACAAACCATCCAAAATCATTTTTTTTCCTTTTTTTCATTTTTGTTCAAAAAAAAAAAAAAAGTGGCCGTGCGGTTAAAGGCGCTGCAGACTGGAACCGCAAGACCGCTAAAGTTATATAAAAAAAAAAAAAAAAAATAAAAATAAAAAAAAAGGGGGCAGAGTTAAAAAAAAAAAAAGGGGTAGCGTCTTTGATCCATAATCAAAAACGTCTTCGGTCCCGGGTTCGATCCCCGCCACTGCCTAAATTTTGATAAGTAATCAGCATTGGCGGCCGAAGACTTCCGCCATAAGGAGTCAGCCTCATTCTGCCAACGGCCTTGTCAAAGAGGGCGGAGGAGCGGATAGAGGTTCAGGGCACTCTCTTGTCCTAGGGGTCGGAAATTGCCCCTAAAGGCGGAAGAATCAACAATGATCAATGACATGAGAATGCAGAAGGCAATGGAAACCACTGCATTAAAGACACGTAACATGTATCCACAGGACATGTGGCCTGTAATTGAAGAAGTTTCATGATGATCTCTCCATTGGCAAAAGATTCCGGAATGGTCCCCCGTTAGGATCTCCGGGAGGGGACTGCCAAGGGCGATGTTACCATGAGAAAAAGATTGAATAATCAACGAAAGGATAACGTTCTACGAGTCGGGGCGTGGAATGTCAGAAGCTTGAACGTGGTAGGCTCAATCTAGATATAGTAGGGGTCAGTGAAGTGAAGTGGAAGGAAGACAAGGATTTCTGGTCAGATCGGGTAATATCAACAGCAGCAGAAAACGGTATAACAGGTGTAGGATTCGTTATGAATAGGAAGGTAGGGCAGAGGGTGTGTTATTGTGAACAGTTCAGTGACCGGGTTGTTCTAATCACAATCGACAGCAGACCAACACCGACAACGATAGTTCAGGTATACATGCCGACGTCGCAAGCTGAAGATGAACAGATAGAGAAAGTGTATGAGGATATTGAAAGGGTAATGCAGTATGTAAAGGGGGACGAAAATCTAATAGTCATGGGCGACTGGAATGCAGTTGTAGGGGAAGGAGTAGAAGAAAAAATTACAGGAGAATATGGGCTTGGGACAAGGAATGAAAGAGGAGAAAGACTAATTGAGTTCTGTAACAAGTTTCAGCTAGTAATAGCGAATACCCTGTTCAAGAATCACAAGAGGAGGAGGTATACTTGGAAAAGGCCGGGAGATACGGGAAGATTTCAATTAGATTACATCATGGTCAGACAGAGATTCCGAAATCAGATACTGGATTGTAAGGCGTACCCAGGAGCAGATATAGACTCAGATCACAATATAGTAGTGATGAAGAGTAGGCTGAAGTTCAAGACATTGGTCTGGAAGAATCAATACGCAAAGAAGTGGGATACGGAAGTACTAAGGAATGACGAGATACGTTTGAAGTTCTCTACCGCTATAGATACACCAATAAGGAATAGCGCAGTAGGCAGTACAGTTGAAGAGGAATGGACATCTCTAAAAAGGGCCATCACAGAAGTTGGGAAGTAAAACATAGGTACAAAGAAGGTAGCTGCGAAGAAACCATGGGTAACAGAAGAAATACTTCAGTTGATTGATGAAAGGAGGAAGTACAAACATGTTCCGGGAAAATCAGGAATACAGAAATACAAGTCGCTGAGGAATGAAATAAATAGGAAGTGCAGGGAAGCTAAGACGAAATGGCTGCACGAAAAATGTGAAGACATCGAAAAAGATATGATTGTCGGAAGGACAGACTCAGCATACAGGAAAGTCAAAACAACCTTTGATGACATTAAAAGCAACGGTGGTAACATTAAGAGTGCAACGGGAATTCCACTGTTAAATGCAGAGGAGAGAGCAGATAGGTGGAAAGAATACATTGAAAGCCTCTATGAGGGTGAAGATTTGTCTGATGTGATAGAAGAAGAAAAAGGAGTCGATTTAGAAGATATAGGGGATCCAGTATTAGAATCGGAATTTAAAAGAGCTTTGGAGGACTTACGGTCAAATAAGGCAGAAGGGATAGATAACATTCCATCAGAATTTCTAAAATCATTGGGGGAAGTGGCAACAAAACGACTATTCACGTTGGTGTGTAGAATATATGAGTCTGGCGATATACCATGTGACTTTCGGAAAAGCATCATCCACACAATTCCGAAGACGGCAAGAGCTGACAAGTGCGAGAATTATCACACAATCGGCTTAACAGCTCATGCATCGAAGCTGCTTACAAGAATAATATACAGAAGAATGGTAAAGAAAATTGAGAATGCGCTAGGTGACGATCAGTTTGGCTTTAGGAAAAGTAAAGGGACGAGAGAGGCAATTCTGACGTTACGGCTAATAATGGAAGCAAGGCTAAAGAAAAATCAAGACACTTTCATAGGAATTGCCGACCTGGAAAAAGCGTTCGACAATATACAATGGTGCAAGCTGTTCGAGATTCTGAAAAAATTAGGGGTAAGCTATAGGGAGAAACGGGTCATATACAATATGTACAACAACCAAGAGGGAATTATAAGAGTGGACGATCAAGAACGAAGTGCTCGTATTGAGAAGGGTGTAAGACAAGGCTGTAGCCTTTCGCCCCTACTCTTTAATCTGTACATTGAGGAAGCAATGATGGAAATAAAAGAAAGGTACAGGAGTGGAATTAAAATACAAGGTGAAAGGATATCAATGATACGATTCGCTGATGACATTGCTATCCTGAGTGAAAGTGAAGAAGAATTAAATGATCTGCTGAACGGAATGAACAGTCTAATGAGTACACAGTATGGTTTGAGAGTAAATCGGAGAAAGACGAAGGTAATGAGAAGAAGTAGAAATGAGAACAGCGAGAAACTTAACATCAGGATTGATGGTCACGAAGTCAATGAAGTTAAGGAATTCTGCTACCTAGGCAGTAAAATAACCAATGACGGACGGAGCAAGGAGGACATCAAAAGCAGACTCGCTATGGCAAAAAAGGCATTTCTGGCCAAGAGAAGTCTACTAATATCAAATACCGGCCTTAATTTGAGGAAGAAATTTCTGAGGATGTACGTCTGGAGTACAGCATTGTATGGTAGTGAAACATGGACTGTGGGAAAACCGGAATAGAAGAGAATCTAAGCATTTGAGATGTGGTGCTATAGACGAATGTTGAAAATTAGGTGCACTGATAAGGTAAGGAATGAGGAGGTTCTACGCAGAATCGGAGAGGAAAGTAATATGTGGAAAACACTGATAAGGAGAAGGGACAGGATGATAGGACATCTGCTAAGACATGAGGGGATGACTTCCATGGTACTAGAGGGAGCTGTAGAAGGCAAAAACTGTAGAGGAAGACAGAGATTGGAATACGTCAAGCAAATAATTGAGGACCTAGGTTGCAAGTGCTACTCTGAGATGAAGAGGTTAGCACAGGAAAGGAATTCGTGGCGGGCAGCATCAAACCAGTCAGTAGACTGATGACCAAAAAAAAAAAAAAAAACATCGAAACGTATGGGACTGATTATATATTGTTTAGACAAAGATTTCAGAACCAGATTTTAAATGACAGAAATTTCCAGAGGCAGATCTAAACTAACCATAATTCATTGGTTATGAAATGTAGATGAAAACTAAAGAAATACTGAAAAGGTAAGAAACTACGGAGATGGGACCTGGATAGGTTGAAAAGACCATAGATTGCTGACAGTTTCAAACGGAGCGTTAGGCAACGACTGACTGAAACGGAGGAAAGAATACAGTATAAGACGTACTGGTTTCTTCGAGAGATGAAATGGTGAAGGCAGCAGAAAAGAAATAGGTAAAAGAACAAAATTTGCTAGAGATATTTAGATATCACAAGAGATAACCAGTTTAACTGATGAAAAGAGAAAGTACAAAAATGCAGCAATTGAAACAAGCGACAGGAATCAATACATGTGCAAAATATGACTGACAGAAGGTGCAAAATGGCTAAGCAGAAATTTCTCAGAACAAATGCAAGTCTATAGAAGCATGGATAACTAGGCCAACGATAGGCGCCGAGAAGGAGTTGTATGAATGTCAGCAGCTCAGATGGGAAACCAGTCCCAAGCAAAAAGGGAAAGCTGAAAGGTGGAAAGAGCATATACAGGGTCAATACAAGAGAGATGAATTTGAAGGCGATATAACAGAAATGGAAGAGGGCGTAGATAAAGATGAGGTGGGAGACATGATATAGCCCGCATCTCGTGGTCGTGCGTTAGCGTTCTCGCTTCCTACGCCCGGGTTCCCGGGTTCGATTCCCGGCCGGGTCAGGGATTTTCTCTGCCTCGTGATGGCTGGGTGTTGTGTGCTGTCCTTAGGTTAGTTATGTTTAAGTAGTTCTAAGTTCTAGGGGACTGATGACCATAGCTGTTAAGTCCCATAGTGCTCAGAGCCATTTGAACCATTTTTGGAGACATGATACTACGATAAGACCTAAGTCAAAACAAGAACGCGGGAGTAGACGGCATTCCGTCAGAATTACTGACAGCCTGGTGTGCAGGACATATGAGGCAGGTGAAATATCCTCGGACCTCGAGAATAATATAATAATTCCTGTTCCAAGGAAAGCAGGTGCTGACAGCTTTAAATATTTTCGATCTATCAGTTTAGTAAATCACAGTCGCAAAATATTTACACGAATTCTTTACAAAAGAATGGAAAATCTGGTAGAAGCCGACTTCGTGGAAGATGGGTTTGGATTCTGGTGAAATGTAGGAACACGTGAGGCAATACTGGCCCTAAGACTTAACTTAGAAGATAGGTTAAGGAAAGCCAAACGAATGTTTATAGCATTTGTAGACTTACAGAAAGCTTTTGACAGTATCTAACTAGAATTCTCTTTTTGAAATTCGGAAGGTAGCAGGGGAAAATGCAGTAAGCAAAAGGTTATTTACAACTTGTATAGAAACCAGTCGACAGATATATGAGAGTCGAAGGATATGAACGGGAAACAGTGACTAAGAAATGAGCGAGACAGGGTTGTAGCTTATCCACTATGTTTTTCAGTATTTCAATCTGTACTTTGAGCAAGGAGTAAAGATAAGCAAAGAAGAACTTGGAGGAGGAATTGAAGTTCAGAAAGAAGAAATAAAAACTTCGAGAGGACATTGTAAATCTGTAAGAGACAGCAGAGGACTCTGAAGAGATGTGGAACCTACTGGACTTTCTCTTGAACATCAATAGAATCAAAACAAGGGTAATGGATTTCAATTGAATTAAATAAGGCTGTGCCGAGAGAATTACATTAGGAAACGAAAAACTGAAAGTAGTGCATGAATTTTGCTATTTGGGCAGTGAAATAACTAATGAGGGCCACAGTAGAGAGGATATAAAATGGAGAATGGCAATGTTAACATCGAACATAAATTAAACTTTAGGAAGTCTTTTGCTTTCCAAGCAACCTTTATCACTAACACTTTTGCTAAATTAATATTAGGCAGCAAGTTCAGGATTCGCAGAAAGTTTTTTATGTCTCTTAAACATCTCTTACATATGTCCGATCGCCACTAAGAAAACTGTTTGAATTAAAAATCACCAAAATATAGCGAGGAGGTGGAAACGTATTATGGAGAAATGTTCATTAAATTGTTTACTACGAGGATTGGAACTTTAATAGTGGCAACTATTTATTTACAGCCCGTACAAAATAGATACATGTTTCAAAGTTTTATTGACCTTCAAAGTAATCACCAGCATTGTGTATAACCCCGATGTGGAAGTCGTAGGGTACTCTTTGTAGTGCCAGTTGTGTTGACAGTTCGAGCGGCGCGATCTATTGCCCGACGAATTTGTAGCAATTCTGAACCGAATGCATTGAAGTGTTTTCTTCAGTTTAGAAATCGAGTTGAACTTACGAGGGCTTAAGTTCAGTATGTGGCATAGCACTTAGCGGCCCCATCAATCAAACAAATCAGTAACAGCTTGCACCGTACGTGCTTGAGCATTGTCCTGCAAAATGATGGCCAGGTCCTGCAGAAAGTGTCATCACTTCTGTCTCTAATTTGTTCATTTTTGGAACACAGCCTACGACCAGCTTAGAGGCAGAAGTGATGACGCTTTCTGCAGGAACTGACCATCATTTTGCAGGACAATGCTCAAGCACGTACATTGTAAGCTGTTACTGATTTCTTTGACTGATGGGGCTGCTAAGTGATATACCACATACTGCACTCCCCTGACTTAGGCCCTCGTGAGTTCAACTCGATTTCTAAACTGAAGGAAACATTTCACGGAAATCGCTTCAGAACTGCTACAAATTTGTCGGCCAATAGATCGCGCCGCTCCAACTGTCAACACAACTGGCACTGCAAAGACTTCCACATCGGGGTTATACACAATGCTTGTGACCTCTTTGAAGGTCAGTAAAACTTTCAAACACGTATCTAATATGTACGAGTTGTAAATAAATAGTTGCCACTATCAAAGTTCCAACCCTCGTATAATGCAATCCTATGACTCCATTGCATCGAGTGCCTTGATGACGTGTGTTAATCATGTAACGTTTCTGAAACAGTGCCATTTGAGTCGCAATAATTGAAATCGATAAATAAAGTATTATCACCATGTTTACATGGACATTCAAACAAAACTCGAAAACCTAATTGTTATACGAATACAACGACCACAAGGAAAGCAATTTTCTACAGAACTGTTAATTATCTCTTCTATTAACTTACAGAACTGTTCTTTAAAGCAGCTATAAAAATGTCCAGAACTGTGACCGCTAATGAACTTCCACAAGGATGTATAAATGTGAAATTCTAGGAAGTCTGCGCTACATCATTTCTGACACATCAACTGGATACCTCACTGTGCTAGCTGAGATACGCTTTATCTCTTCTCTGACATCTTATCTGTTATTTGTCCCTTTGAAACTGCCTAAGGGGAAATTCAGATATTTCACATTGTAAACAAATATATAACACGTCTCATGCTTTGGAGTCACATGCAACTTCTCTGCAAGAAAAGAACGAGGAGGAAGACAGTGAATGGGGAGCAGAAGAAAATGACAAGAGATCTTGTTCACGTACTCTGAACTTTTGACAAAATTAGGGAAGCATACAGCATCTGCGAGAGTTTGTTCCTTACACCAGTGTACATGGCTGTACGCATAGCGCACCAGATAGTCGTCGATCGCTTTCGTTGGCGGGGATAACGGCTGGAAAGTGTTGCAGCTTTTTGAATGCCAAGAAAGGGGACGAGTGGTGACAGCAGACGCTATGAGCAGACTGAGTACTGATGCCATGTCAGCATTGCGAACGTTACGTCCGTGACGGAGGAGATTTTTAATTAAAAAAATTATAAATTGTGCTTACTCCTTGAGAAGCGGCGAGTTACGTTTGGCGCGATAGCCATGTAGTACGTGTTTCGTGATTCCACCAAATTAAGAACAGGTCGATTATGCAAGCTGTCTGCAGATCGGCAATCGCATGCAGTCCAAGGCAAATGGGAAGAGCGGTGGTTGTGCCTGCTCTCTGCTCTCCTTTCACCATCTGCGGATCAGCCAGAGGCCATTGCGCCGCTCACCGCGCGTCTACAAGACGGGCAAGCAGGATGTTGCTCCACTTCACTTCATAAAGCCCTCACTGCACTCTCCAACAACACGGAAATACGAGGGACGTTCAGTAAGTAATACAAGCCCCTTTTCTTCTCGGCCAATTTCGAGTGAAAAAATGAGGAATTTATTGTGGGACATCGTGGAGTATTCGTGCTTCAGCCTCTATTGTTTAACGAAGTTCCTATACATGGCAGCGCTATAGATAGCCTTCAAAATGGCGTCTGAAACGGAGGTTCATTATAAGCAGTGAACTCTTATTGAGTTTCTTTAGGCGTAAAACGAAAGCATAGCAGATATTCAAAGGTGCTTGCAGAATGTCTACGGCGACCTGATAGTGAATAAAATCACGGTGAGTCGTTGGGCGAGGCATCTGTCATCTTCGCATCAAGGTCGCGCAAACCTGGCCGATCACCCAAGTGCTGGTTGGCTGCACACAGCTGTGATTCCTGCAATGTTGGAACGTGCAGACACTCTCATTTGAGGTGATCGACGGATCACAGTCAAACACCTCGATGCTCAACTGGACGTATCTGTTGGTGGTTCCTCACACACTTGTCCAGCATTTGGGGCACTCAAAGGTGTGTGCCCGCCGGGTATCTCGCCATGTAAAAGAAGACCATAAAGAGCTTCCATCTATTTGAGCCAACGAAGGACGAACTCTGCAGGAAGCAATACATGCATGACAGGGAGGTTATTGACATACCAAGACGTTGCCCCAGACGTCGACAATTAGACTCGCACCATGCGGGCATACAAGCTCTGCGTTGCTTATTGAACGTCCTTTATACACCTCTGTGCACACCGTGTGCTCCGATTGAACCAATATCCATTGTCCTCATATTCAGTCTCTGAAAATTCATAATACGTTCAATTGCAGACGCAGGAACGAGGGCTAGAAAAAATGTTCTCAGCCACGTTCAGAGATGAACTTTTGTTTTTATTACGTTGTTAAATATTATGAGATAACGCATATCGATTGTTTTCATCTCACTAACATTAGGTGACACATTCTTTATCGCCAACTGCTATTATACAAGACACTGTCAAGTAGGGACTGACGTGGTTCGATGGGGCTCAATAAACATGATCCTTGGTTCTGAGCCTGGTAGTGCCCTTTGTGTCGAAGCCGATGATGTTCGGCGGAGCAGCAAGCTAACTTGTCTTACATGTATTTTGGCGATCGAACGGGAAGGTTTTCCTTACGGAGAAGGGACACAGTTGGGCAAGTGACTAGAATATAGAGACACCGCGAATGCCATTGTACTGCAAAGCATGAGGAATTGCATATTGTAGCACTTACCAGTAGAACGTGTGTTAGGAAGTCTTAGAATTTCTAGTTGACGTTTATAACCGTTTCTGCCACTGTGTACAGCAAACCGCTACCGGTAGGGCCACATTTAGGGTCTACGAGGGGCGTTTCAAAAGTCCGTGCAAAAATAAAAACTACCTTGGTGTTTGGGGTAAAGATTTCTTATTTTTCGACATAGCCTCCTTTTAGACTTATACACTTCGTCCAACGCTGTTCTAATTTGTTGATCCCTTCCGAATAATAGGAGTTGTCCAAGCCTGCCAGATAGCTATTAGCTGCTGCAATCACCTCCTCGTTTGAATAACATATTTGTCCTGCCAGCCATATCTTCAAATTGGGGAACAAATAGTAATACGAGGGAGCCAAGTCTGGAGAATAGGGGGGATGTGAAACGAGTTGAAATCCTGTTTCCATTAATTTTTCGACCACAACTCCTGAGGTGTGAGCTGGTGCATTGTCGTGATGGAAAAGAACTTTTTTACAGTCCAATCGCCGACGTTTTTCTTGCAGCTCGGTTTTCAAACGGTCCAATGACGATGATTAATATGCACCTATAATAGTTTTACCCTTTTCCAGGTAGTCGATGAGGATTATCCCTTGCGAATCCCAAAAGACAGTCGCCATAACCTTTGCGGCGGAAGGAATGGTCTTCACCTTTTTTGGTGCAGATTCTCCCTTGGTAAACCATTGTCTAGATTGTTCTTTGGTCTCAGGAGTATAGTAATGTGAAGTGTTGGCAGAAGAGCCAACACCGTGTTGCTAGAGGAGGCCGAAATGCACGCGTTTAATTACACGCAGACTGGCGTGAGGTCTGGAACAGGACAAAGTCTTGAGAATTGCAATTAAAGTACGTAGATGATGTAATACTTAACTTTAATCCATAATTGTAGAACATCGCTCTTGATGATACATGCTTCACAATAATAAATATCAATTGAATACGGCGCCTTGCTAGGTCGTAGCAATTGACGTAGCTGAAGGCTATGCTAACTATCGTCTCGGCAAATGAGAGCGTAATTTGTCAGTGAACCACTGCTATGAACGTCGGCTGTACAACTGGGGCGAGTGCAAGGACGTCTCTCTAGACCTGCCGTGTGGCGGCGCTCGGTCTGCGATCACTGACAGTGGCGACACGCGGGTCCGACGTATAACATGGACCGCGGCCGATTTAAAGGCTACCACCTAGCAAGTGTGGTGTCTGGCGGTGACACCACATAATGTATCCATGTTTCATCCAAAGTGACGAAACGACGCTCAAAGTTCTGCAGATTCTTCCTGAACAGCTGCAAACCATCCTTGCAACACTTCACATGATTCCGTTTTTGGTCAAGCGTGAGCAATCGCGGAACCCATCTTGCAGATAGCTTTCTCATGGCGAAATGTTTGTGCAAAATATTATGTACCCGTTCATTCGAGATGCCCACAGCACTATCAATTTCATGCACCTTAACTCTTCTGTCATCCATCACCATATCATGGACTTTATCAATGATTTCTGGAGTCGCAACCTCCACAGGGGGTCCAAAACGTTCAGCATCGCTTGTGCCCTTATGGCCACTCAGAAAATTTTAAAACCACTTATAAACTGTTCTAGTCGAAGGTGCAGAGTCACCGTAATGTTTATTAAGCTTCTCTTTAGTCTCCCGTGGCGTTTTGCCTTTCATAAAGTAATATTTAATCACCACACGAAATTCTTTTTCGTCCATTTTTGACACTCACTCGACTTCCTTGATTAACACGAATGCCAAACACAAACAAATAGTCCAATATGGCTGAAATTTGGTGTGCGTTCTTTCCAAAGGTGCTACCAACTAAACATGACCTCGATACGCGCCGGTGGTGCCATCTCTCGGACTCTGCACGGACTTTTCAAACGCTCCTCTTATACTGACTTAAGACACAAAGAAATTACAGACATTGGTTGCGAGTGGGCACTGATTTAAGTCAATGGGGAAGGTTGGAAACACGCCGGTCGGGGTCTCCTGCTTACTAAGCAGATACTTTGACCACCAAGGCATCCTGACACAGTGGTTAACGCAACTGCACGGACCACCCTAGCAAGCGTCCCATCAGACCCGAACTCGCAGCCTATCCACACGCTAATAATGCAGTGCCCATTACCATTATTCTCATTACTTGAAGCATTGCGCCGATTCCCGTAAGAGTTCGAGCCTGGTTTGCATCCACACTGAAGAGATCGCTGGCCGTCCTCACCATAATTATATGTGTGTGGTGCCTGTTCTTTTGGACATCTATGGTGACCGTGTTACATGCCCTACAAGCAGAAATTTTGTAAAATCTAACCCATAAAAACTATTTTAGAGTAAATTTTTGAATAAACAGCGTCTGACGTACCATTTGAGCTTTGCTATCTTACATATAAAAATTTATATACAATTTACCATTTAATGAATTGATGACATTAAAATGTCGTCCGCAGCTCGTGGTCGTGCGGTAGCGTTCTCGCTTCCCGCGCCCGGGTTCCCGGGTTCGATTCCCGGCGGGGTCAGGGATTTTCTCTGCCTCGTGATGACTGGGTGTTGTGTGATGTCCTTAGGTTTGAGTAGTTCTAAGTTCTAGGGGACTGATGACCATAGATGTTAAGTCCCATAGTGCTCAGAGCCATATTTTTGATATTAAAATGTCTTTCTTTTTATGGCAATTAACTTATATTTTATGACGCTCTATAATAATAGATTTCACATAAATATATACGCTGTTTGATAAAAAGTATTGAGACATTCCTATGTAACGCGGAACTGACCACTAGATGTTACGAGAGGTGGAAGCACTTATACAAAAGTTATCAGTAGTGGAGCAGTAACGCCAGAATGTGTCGGTGAGGGGAGCTCAGTAACGTCGAACGTCGAAAAAAATGTTCAGATATTTGTGAATCTGCTATAACGACGACGAATGAGTGGTCGCCAATGTTGACTGGTGGCCAATTCTAAATAAAAACATATAAATAACAGCAGGTTTGTCTGTAACGTCGATAAGGTGTTGACTGCATGGTCTGCATCTGCAACGATTAAAAGAATTTGAAGTAGTTGGTAAAAAACAATATATATTGTACTTAACCGGTTGTACAGGATTCTCCTTGGTTGCACACATACAATTATAAACAGATAGCTATTGGTGCGTCACTTAGGCCATACGTTACTAAGCGCCTGGTTAGAGGTTGCTTCCTATCAGCTGAAGGCTATCCTACTTTACTACTTGACGGCCCGAGCAAGAGTGGACGAGAGCCCGCTAGATACTTGACATAAGCCGCGGAGCGGCGCTATCGGCGCTAATCGCGACTCGAGGGTCCAACGATATCTATTACGGACCGCGGTCGATATATGCAACCCCTAACAAGTGTGGTATCGAACGTTGATACCACAGAACCCCTGAGGGAGCACATCGTTCCCTAGACTTACACACTACTAACTTATGCTAAGAACAACATACACAACCGTGCACAAGGGAGGACTCGAACCTCCGGCGGGAGAAGCCGCGCAATCCGTAACAAGGCGCCTCCAACCACGCGGCCACTACGCGCGGCGTTGAACGTGGACTAGTCGTTGGATGTCACCTCAGTAACAAATTCATCACGAACGCTTCTAAAGCTGCCCAAGTCGACTATTGGCGATTTCATTGCGGAGTGGAAACGCGAATGAACAACCACAACTCAACCAAGAGCTTGCAGACCACATTCACTGACGGACAGGGAACGCCAAATATTTCTAGTTGTAAAAAAAAAAAAAAAAAAAAAAAAAAAAAAAAAAAAAACACTCAAGAAATTTAACGAAAGCGGTCCAGCCAGGACAATGACTGTGGGTGGGGACTTAGAGAGAATGGAGTACAACAGTGATCAGCTCCTTGTAAGACACACATTTCTGTTTCTTTAGTCATTGCTAAGCGATGCTTAAGGTGATGTGGAGAGCGACACTATTGGACAGTGGATAACGGAAAAGGAGTGACTTGGAATGATGACTGACGCTGCATCCTGCGGTAATGGAAGTGTTTGGATTTGGTGAATGCCTGGAGAAGGAGACCTGCCATCATGTGATGTGCAAAGAGTGTCGTATGATGGAGGTGGTGTTACGGTATGTCGGTGTTTTTAGTGCTTAGAGTGTACTCCCCTTATTTCGCTTAAGAACACACTAAATGTGGAATTATATTAACAAATTTTACTGAATTATATACTGTGTACAACAGAAGAGCACTTCGGAGACCGTTGTTGGTATCAGTATGACAATACATCCTCTCATGGTGCAGCATCCGTGCGACAGTGGTTTGTGGAAAATGACATTCCTAAAATGGACTGGCCTGCCGAGGATCCAAAAATGAACCCAACTGAACACCTTTGGGATGAGTCATAATGTCGACGTTGCTCCTGACCGCGGCATCCAAAATCATTACCTTCTCGGGTTTCGGCTGATGAGGAAGAATGGGCTGCCATTCCTCCATATACATTGAAACACCTCATTGACTCTGTGCTCAGCAGAGTTCAAGCTGTCACAAACAACGCTGAGGAGTGGACACACGCCGTATTAATGTCCACTAATATGTGTCCACATGCCAACGGCTTTGCTTTAGTGGTAATACAGGCTCCCGTTGGATCGCCGAAGTTAAGAGCAGTAGGGCTTGGCTATCATTTGAATAGGTGACCGCCCGGGTATGTCGAATGCAGTTGGCAAAGTGGGGGGGGGGGGGTGCACGCAGGTCTTCTGAGGCCAGTTCAGGAGCTACTTGACCGAGATGCAGCGGTTCTAGTCACGAAAGCTGACAATGGCCGGGAGAGCGGTGCGTCGGCCACGTGGTCCTCAATATCCGCATCCAGTGAAGCCTATCGGCTGAGGATGACACGAGGCCTGTTCGGGTGGAATTTAGAATAGGTGTTCGAATGCTTCCGATCAGATAGTGTAAAAGGCCTTGTTACGGTGAGAACTTTACTTTCCTTTACGCTTCTAGTCTGGTAAAGCCACGACGGCAGTTATGTGTATTGCGCCACGCTAATGGGCGCAGCTGTCACAATGCTGTAAGATGAATGCTAAGGAAGTTTTGGAATTGTTTGCAATTGGTATTATAATTTTTACGAGAAAAGCACTGTTTATTTTACTTTCGAATTTCCGCTATGATGTCACGAGCCATTAACCTTTCAGCCAGACGCTATGAGTCCAGAGACACCTTTTAAGTTTCCCGCAATATCTCGTCAATTAATAAAATTATTTGAAAATGTTTCTTCCCAGGTTCAAGAGCGCAAAAATCTGTGTGTGGCGAGAGAAAGAAAAGAACTTTATGGGTCTTTGTTTTCATGAAATGATATATGCAAGAAATTGGACCCTGGTAAACTGAACCTACTTCATACTTCCAGAATTGCATGAACCGTATTTTTAAAATAGTGATATTGCTAACTGAAGGACCACGCAGCTGACTGCTCGCCACTGGGAATTTACCGTTGTGGAGGCTGACTTTATTCATCTCAGCTGTTCACTGAAAAAATCAGCCGAATATGCCCATATAGAATAACTATGTACAAGACTTGTGATTATAAGATATTCTGCATCACAGGACTCAGACAATTTTTGCTTTATTTCAAGGTTTTGTGGTGCGAGTCCCTCTGCGGCGCGGGCCTTTAAGCAACAACCTAAATATCCTCTGCGTAAATGTCGTCCTGTCTGCCTGGAATGTGTGTCGTGTTCTCACTGGCCAGTCTGTTCAGTTCCACCTGTCTTAACCTTTGTTAGTAAAACACTGTATATTACAGAAGATATACTTCATTGCCAAGATCACTAATAATAACCATTATTCTCGATAACCGGTTTCGGTAATCAGTGTTTCCATCTTCACATGGTAATACTGATTATCGAGACCAGGTATCGAGAATAAAGGATATTATTAACGACAGTGGCAAAGAAGTTTATCTTCTCTAATCTGTTATCACACTGAGTAAACTGAAAAATACTGTAGCTTTGGGCGACGTCCATTACCACATATAAAAATGTTTGTTTCATTTCCATAAACGATTACTTCGATCTATTATAACAGATATTTTCTCTGGCGTAAAATAATGCAGTGTTTTTACAATGATAAATGTCAATCGTAATGATAAATATCTTTATTCTATCCACCCTTGACTCCTTTTTCAATAGTGTGTTTAAGTGTAAATGAAATTCGATGTATCCTACTAATCTGTTGTAATGTTTTATGTAACTTCATTTGTACGCACTTCGTATGTAAAGAATACGCCTTCGTCCAGCAGGAAGAGTTTTTTTCAGTGCAAAAATTGTTTTAATGAACAAGTGACAAGTGAAACGAGTGCCTTGGTGCGAGGACTCGATAATGTAATGGCTGCTGGATGAGAAGAGGAACACAGTGATGGGCTGGAGACAGCAGTTTGAATATGCAGAATAGAGGAAAAGTCAGAAGCTTCCAGAAAACTATCAGCGCAACACTGTTGAAGTTTAAGACAAAGTTTAGGGAAGAAATACGACTGATGTTTTCGATGGAGAACAGGACTTGCAAGAGGAGCAGATTAAAAAAAAGAAGACGAATGAGGGAAGAATTGAAGTCTGTTTAATTTCGTGGTGGACATATGTAGAAGGTCAGAAGATTATCAAGACAATCGAAGATATGAGAAGAACCAATCGTCCTCACAAAACGTGAGTACACTGTGAATTCGCGGAGAGTGTACCAAGTAGATACACATTTATTTTGGTTGAGGAGAGACTGTGTACTACAACGTTAATACGGACAATGTTGCAAAAATTGACTATTATTGATTATTCGAAAGAGTGAATTGTGACCAGATTTGCTATCGTTAATTTATTTTATGTGCTGATCAAAGCGCAAGTTACCTGCAAAGTGAGACAAAATTGTGGAGTGAAGAAGAAATTGATGCTATACTACTAAAACCCATTGTTGCGTGTGCGTCGGGTGTTCTGTGCATCAATTAGTTCCATGTTTCAACTCCTGCACATCCTAGTGTCATACCCTTTCTATAAAAACTTAAGACGTTTTTGAATGTAAGAGTTCTATGACAGCACGGTGCATCAGAGCTGTTCCGGGATTAATTGTTTGCAATTTTCAAAAATAATTCATTCATTGAAAACAAAGCACCCAGCCATTTTGTCTCCTGTTCCCCACGGGCAGACGAACATCCCTCACCTGATGACTCCAGCGATTCTCAGCTACAGTGACAGCAACCCATGTGAGGCAAGGAAAAATGCACTGATTCATGTTTGGTGCTGGACATTGTATTCTACATCTCCATGAACAATTATCTCACTACAGACATTGCACGCGAACATAGACTAAAGTTACACGAATATAAAGGACAATGAAGATTAAGCACAAGTATTCAAAGATGAGTAATCGAGCTCGATATATATTTTTAGTTTTCACTTAAACAAACCAGAGATACAGTTTATCTATCCAAGTTATTGTACATACATATGTCATTGTGACTTCATATTTGTACTTATTTTTACGTAAGACCCTTGGTATAGGGATAATGCCTCTGTTTACTTGACTAGTCATCAAAACAGCCTCGCTCCCAGGTTCGAAACCCACCATCACTTAAATTTTGATTAATAATCAGCATTGGCGACCGAAGACTTACCGCATAAGAAATCACTCTCATTCTGCCAACGGCCTTGTCAAAGAGGGCGGAGGAGCGGGCAAAGGTTCAGGGCACTCTCTTGTCCTTGGGGTGGGAAACTGCCCCTAAAGAGTGAAGAATCAGCAATTATCAACGGCATCAGGACGCAGAACGCAACGGACACCACTGCATTAAAGACACATGTCCAGAGGACACTTTGGCTGTAATTGAAAGTGTCATGATGATCTCTCCAATGGCAAAAGATTCCGGAATAATCCTCCATTCCTATCTCCGGGAGGGGACTGCCAAGGGTGAGGTGACCATGAGAAAAAGATTGAATAACCAACGAAAGGATAACGTTCTAGGAGTCTGGTCGTGGAATGTCACAAGCTTGAACATGACAGAAAAGCTATAAAACCTGAAAAGGGAAACGCGAAGGCTAAGTCTGCTCGTAGATATAGTAGCATCAGTAAAGTGAAATGGAAAGAGGACTTCTTGTCAGATGAGTGTAGGGAAATATCAACAACAGCAGAAAATGGTAAACAGGTGTAGGATTCGTTATGAATGGGAATGTAGGGAAGAGAGTGTGTTACTGTGAACAATTCAGTGACAGGGTTGTTCTTATTAGAATCAACAGCAAACCAACACCGACAAAGATAGTCAAGGGATACATGCCGACGTCACAAGCTCAAGATGAGGAGATAAAGAAACTATACGAGGATACTGAAAGGGTAATTCAGTACGTAAAGGAAGATGAAAATCTAGTAGTCATGAGGCACTGTAATGCAGTTGTAGGGAAGGAGCAGAAGAAAAGGTTACAAGATTATATGGGCTTGGGACAAGCAATGAGAGAGGAGAAAGACTAATTGAGTTCTGTAACAAATTTCAGCTAGTAAAAGGGAATACTTCGTTCACAAATCACAAAAGGAGGAGGTAAACTTGGAAAAAGGCGGGTGATACGGGAAGATGTCAGTTAGATTACATCAGGGTTAGGCAGAGATTCCGAAATCAGGTACTGGGTTGTAAGGCGTATCAAGGAGCAGACATACACTCAGATCACAATCTAGTAAGTTCAGGATATTAGTCAGGAAGAATCAATATGCAAAGAAGTGGGGTACGGAAGTGCTAAGAATGACGAGATACGTTTGAAGTTGTCTAAGGCTGTAGATTAAGTAATAAGGAATAGTTCAGTAAGCAGTACGGTTGAAGAGGAATGGACATCTCTAAACAGGGCAATCACAGAAACTGGAAAGAAAAACGTAGGTACAAAGAAGGTAACTGCGAAGAAAGCACGGGTAACAGAAGAAATACTTCAGTTGATCGATGAAAGAAGGAAGTACAAAAATTTTCGGGGAAATTCAGGAATACAGAAATACACGTCGCTGAGGTATGAAGTAAATAGGAAGTGCAGAGAAGCTAAGACGAAATGGCTGCATGAGAAGTGTAAAGAAATCAAAAAAGAACTGATTGTCGTAATGACTGACGCAACATATAGGAAAGTCAAAACAACCTTCGGTGAAATTAAAAGCAAGGGTGGTAACATTAAGAGCATAACAGAAATTACGCTGTTAAATACAGAAGAGAGAGCGGATAGGTGGAAAGAGAACGCTGACCGCCTGTATGAGGGGAAGATTTGCCTGATGTGATAGAAGAAGAAGCAGGAGTCGACCTAAGAGACAGGGGATCGAGTATTAGTACCAGAATTTAAGAGAGCTTTGGAGGACTTAATATCAAATAAGGCAGAAGGGATAGATAACATACCATGAGTATTTCTAAAATCATGGGGAGAAGGGGCAAAAAACGGTTATTTACGTTGGTGTGTAGAATGTATGAGTCTGACGACATACCATCTGACTTTGAGAAAAATATCATCCACAGAATTCCGAAGACTGCAAGAGCTGACATGTGCGAGAATTATTGCACAATCAGCTTAACTGATTGTCATCTAGCACATCCTCAATTTACTTTCCATTCTTCTGTGTATTATTCTTGTCAGCAACTTGGAAAGAAATGAGAACAGCGAACAAGAAAGTGAAGAAAAATTACGTGATATGATGAATGGAATGATCGGTCTAGTGAGATGAATATGGACTGAGAGTAAATCGAAAAAAGCGAGAAACTTAACATCAGGATTGAGCACCACGAAGCAGATGAAGTTAAGGAATTCAACTATCTAGGCAGCAAAATAACCAATGGCGGACGGAGTAAGTGGGACATCAAAAGCAGACAACAATGGCAAAAAGTGATATCCTGGCCAAGAGCAACCTACTAGTATCAAACGTAGGCCTTAATTTGTGGAAGAAATTTCTGAGAATGTACGTTTGGAGCCAAGTATTGCATGGCAGCAAAACTCGACTGTGGCAAAAGCAGAAAAGAGGAGAATGAAGGCATTCGAGATGTGGTGTTACAGACAATTGTTGAAAATTAGGTGTACTGATACGTTAAGGAATGCGAAGGTTCTGAGCAGAATCGGAAAGGAAAGGAATATGTGGAAAACTCTGACAAGGAGGAGAGAAGGATGATAGGACATTTGTTAAGACATCAGGGAATGACTTCCTTGGTACTAGAGGGATTTGTAGAAGGCAAAAAGTAGAGGAAGTCAAAATTGGAATATATCCAACAAATAATTGCAAGTGCTGCTCTGAGATGGAGGTTTGCACAGGAGAGGAATTCGTGGCGGTCTTTATCAAACCAATCGGAAGACTGATGACTCAAAAGAAAGAAAAAAAAACATTAATGTATACATGTGTTTGCCTTACGTCACCTATTGTACACAGAGGTGACAAAAGTCATGATATAGCCATATGAACGTACACAGATGGCGGTAGTATCGCGTATAGGAGGTACAGAAGGGTAGTGTATTAGCGGAGCTCTGGTTTGTACTCAGGTGATACGCGTGAAAAGGTTTCCGACGTGATTATGGTCGGGTGACGGGAATTAACACACCTTGAATGCAGAATGGTTGCTGGAGCTAGACTCATGGGACATTTCATTTTGCCTGCAGTGCCTCTCCTGGGCTCGTGACCGTATCGGCTGGACCCTGGACAACTATAAAACTGTGGCCTGATGGTATGAGGCCAGATTTCAGTTGATAAGATGTGATGATAGGGTGCAAGTGTCAATAAGGCACTGCGCAAGCTGGTAGTGGCCCCATATTGGTGTGGGCTGTGTTTACATAGAATGGAATGGGTTCTCTGCTCCATCTGAACCGATCATGATTATATTCGGCTACTTGGAGACAAATGCAACCGTTCATGGTGAAACGTCCCCTTTTGAAAAATTATATACGGGACTGGGCTTAAACTGACACACAATATTTTTAGCGCAACGCAATCTGACTTTCAATAATCCCTACAAAAGAATGGCCCTGACTAACATTAAAGTATACCTTTCACA